>NC_136072.1:1047085661-1049485661 GCF_964261635.1 Lissotriton helveticus
GATCCACTCGTGATGCAGAGTCCTCCGAAAAAGCCCTGCCTTGGAAATGGCAACGCACAATACTGCTGTCAGTGTGCGTGCTCTTTGGAAGCAAACAGATCTAACCAAGGCTCTCCCCACCACTGAAAGAGACCTTGCGCCACCTCTGGATGGAGTCGCCATTCGTGATTGACCAGGCACAGACGGGTTCATCCACCCTGGCGCTCAGGGGGGGCCGTCAGGTGTTGAACCATCAGGGTTATGTCCTGATGCACAAGTTACTACTTGTGTAACGATACATCTGTAAGAGACATTAGTTAGTATTAGATTCCTTACCTTAGAATATCCCCAGGCGTCAGACTGGATCCGGAACTTTTTGCGTAGCAGTACCCTTGCGCGTCGGTAGGTGTCGTCTGCGGCTCCGCGTCCGTCGTCGGCGCCGTGATGACGTCGTCGGAGTACTTCGACGCCGCCTCCGCGTGCTGACGTCAGTTCTTAGACACAGCTTTTCCACGCCAGTAACGCAGAGCTATGTTAAAAACAAACACTGGGGCCATTGAAACTAGGGCCCTGAAAGGGGGTAACCCTAACCCTAGATATTGGTTCGCAGAACGGGGAGGATGGGTGGGTCGGTAAGGAATCTAATACTAACTAATGTCTCTTACAGATATATCGTTACACAAGTAGTAACCTGTGCATCTGAAAGAGACACGTTAGTATTAGATTCCTTACCTTAGAATAGATACCCCAGCAATACTAAACCCGGTGGTGGGTCTGCGAACCAATAATCACACCAGAAAGTCCTGGTGGACGGAACGGCCAAAGAAGCCATCCCTCCGGACTTGGCTGTCCAGGCAGTAGTGTCTTGCAAACGTGTGCAGCGATGCCCACGTAGCTGCCTGACAGATGTCTTGTAAGGGCACTCCCCTGCCCAGGGCAGTGGTAGTCGCCGTGGCTCGGGTGGAATGAGCCCGCAATCCAACAGGGGGCTCCTTCTTAGCCAAGGAGTAACATGCCTGGATGCACAAGATGATCCACCGGGAGATGGTCCTCTTGTGCACCCCTTTCCCCTTCTTAGAACCCACGTAACCAACAAAGAGTTGGTCATCCACCCGGAACTGGCGTGTGCGATCCAAGTAGAATGAGAGCGCACGTTTTGGGTCCAGACGGTGGAGCCGCTATTCCTCTTTAGAGGGATGCGGTGGCGGGAAGAAGGTTGGCAAGGTGATAGACTGCCCGATGTGGAAGGCCGTGACAACCTTGGGCAGGAAAGAAGGCTTAGTACGCAACACCACTTTGTCCGGATGGACAGAAAGGAAAGGTGGAGTACAAGAAAGGGCCTGGAGCTCACTCACTCTCCTGGCAGAGGTGATGGCAACCAGGAAAGCAGTCTTCAGAGTAAGAAGGCGAAGAGGACAGTTGGGAAGTGGCTCAAAGGGAGCGCACATCAGAAACGTAAGAACCAGGTTCAAGTCCCACTGAGGCATTACAAACGGAACAGGAGGGAATGTGTGTGTGATGCCTTTTAGAAATCTATTTACAATAGGGGACTTGAACAAAGAAGGTTGATCAGGCAGCCTTAGAAAGGCTGAAAGGGCAGAAAGGTAGCCCTTGATAGTGCCCAGAGAAGAGCCCTGCTGGGCAAGAGAAAGAAGGAAGAGAAGTACCTCAGAAAGAGGGGCAGCAAGAGGATCCACAGCCTTTGCTGTGCACCATGCCACAAATCTGTTCCACCTGCAGGCGTATACCGACTTTGTGGAGGGACGCCTGGCTGCCAGAATGACATTACAGACTTCAGGAGGCAAGTCAAATGGCCTCAACTGTCGCCGCTCAATCTCCAAGCATGGAGGTGGAGACTGGACAGGTTCGGGTGGAGGACCGTGTCCTGCTGCTGCGACAGAAGGTCCTCCTGAAGAGGCAGATGAACCGGGGGATCGACTGACATACTGAGTAGCTCTGGATACCAGTACCTTCGAGCCCAGTCCGGAGCCACAAGGATGACTTGGGCCCGGTCGCGCTTGATCTTCTTCAGCACTCTGGGCAGAAGTGGTATAGGCGGAAAGGCGTACAGTAGACCGCAACTCCACTCGCGACGAAAAGCGTCTCCGAGCGAGTGCCGCCTTGGAAATTCCAACGCGCAGAACTGATGACATTGCGCGTTCTCTTCGGTGGCGAATAGATCTAACCAAGGCTCTCCCCATTGCTGAAAGAGGCCTTGCGCCACGTCCGAGTTCAGACGCCATTCGTGATCCATCATGCACCGACGGCTGAGCTCGTCCGCCCTGGCGTTCAGAGATCCTGCCAGGTGTTGAGCCACCAAGGTCACGCCCTGGCGTTCCAGCCATTGCCAGAGGCGCAGAGCCTCCTGGCAAAGGGTCCACGACCCCACCCCGCCCTGTTTGTTGCAGTACCACATGGCGGTGTTGTTGTTCGTGAACACCTGCACTACACTCCCCCGGACAGAGGGGAGGAATGCTTTCAGTGCTAGACGAATGGCCCGAAACTCCAACAGGTTGATGTGGAGCCGGGCCTCCGCCGGAGACCAGAGGCCTCTGATCTCCGCCTCTCCCATGTGGCCTCCCCAGCCCTGGAGGGACGCATCAGTCACAACTACGTGCTCCAGTTGGGGAAGGGAAAGGGATCTGCCGCTGACCCAATCGCGGTCCGTGAGCCACCACTGCAGCTGTCTCGCAGTGCCCTCCGAAATCAGGACGTGGTCGGACAGGTTGCCCTGATGCTGGGCCCACTGAAACTTCAGGTCCCACTGCAGAGCCCGCATCCGCCACTTGGCGTGATGCACCAGCAGGATGCAGGAGGCCATCAGCCCCAGAAGCCGCAGCGTCAACCTGACCGAGACCCGGGATAACGGCTGAAATATGGGAATGAGAGCCTGAATATCCCGGACCCGCTGTTCGGGTGGATAAACCCGAAACCGCGCCGAGTCGAGAACCGCTCCGATGAAAAGGAGCTTCTGAGAGGGCCACAGGTGTGACTTCGGCACATTGATGGAGAACCCCAGCCGGTGCAGGATTTCTGCCGTAGTCTGGAGGTGGCTGACGACTATCTGGGGCGAGCCCGCCTTCAACAACCAGTCGTCGAGGTAGGGGAAGACTGAAACCCCTAACCTGCGCAGATGAGCTGCAACCACCGCCATCACCTTTGTGAACACCTGTGGGGCGCTGGTAAGGCCGAAGGGGAGCACGGTATACTGAAAGTGCTCGTGGCCAACCGTGAACCGCAGGTAGCACCGGTGGGCTGGCAGGACGGGGATGTGGAAAAAAGCGTCCATCAAGTCCAACGCTACCATCCAGTCTCCTGGGTCCAGGGCAGCTAGGACCTGAGCCAGTGTCAGCATCTTGAACTTCTCCTTCCGGAGGAAGCCGTTGACGTTCCTTAGGTCCAAGATAGGGCATAGGCCCCCTTTGCCCTTCTTGGGTACCAGAAAGTAGTGGGAGTAGCAACCACACCCTACTTGTGGCCCAGGAACGCGCTCGATGGCCCCCTTGGCCAAGAGGGCCGTAACTTCCTCCTGCAGAAGTCGCAAATGATCCCCCGATACACGGTGGTTCTGCGGTGGCATGGCTGGAGGAGTCTCCTCGAAGGGGAGGGAGTAGCCCCTTCGGACGATCTGCAGCACCCACCTGTCCGAAGTGACGGTGCGCCAGTGGAGGTGGTGATGGCGAACCCTGCCCCCCACTGGCGTCACATGGGCCTGAAAGCACGGACTAGGAGGGTTTTGAGGCGGATGCTGCGGGGGAAGGTGTGGACTGACCTCGCCATTGCCCCTTGACCACCGGGACGGCGGTTCCCACGGCTGCCACCGCGTTGGGCATTGCCTTGCGGAGCGTGGCTGGCAGCACATGTGGGTACACCCCTTCCGTGGCCACGAAAGGAGTGAAAGCCAGCAGATTGCTGGCGCGGGGCCGAGAGGCCCAAGGACTTGGCCGTAGCCCTTGAGTCCTTAAAGCGCTCGAGCACATGGTCTGCCTTGTCGCCAAAGAGGCGACGGCCATCAAACGGCATGTCCATCAGAGTGTTTTGGACATCGGCCGAAAAGTTGGCGGACCTCAACCAGGCGTGGCGTCTGACCGCCACCGTTGTTGCCATCGCTCTACCTAGTGAGTCGGTGGTATCCAGCCCACACCGTATAGAATATTTGGCTGCATCCCGGCACTCCACAAGGGCTTGGCCGAGTTTGGCCCGTACCTCCAACGGACACTCTGGCAGCACTTCCGCAACCGTCTCCCACAGAGAGTGGGTGTAGCGGCATGCGGTGTTGGAAGACCGCAGTCCCAGACTAAGGCACGAGAAGATCTTTTTGCCGTACTGCTCGTACCTCTTGGATTCCCTGTCCGGCGGCGCCGACGGGAATGCGGACTGGGAATTGGAGGCCTGGATGACCAGGCTCTCGGGGGTGGGATGGGTGGACAGGAAACATGGGTCGCCCGGGGCTGGGCGGTGGCGTCTGGCCACGTTCCTATCTACGGGCGAACCCGTAGCGGGCTTGGACCAAGTGCCAAAAAGAACATCGGTCAAGGCCTCATTAAAGGGCAGCAGAGGCTCGGCCGAGCTTGACTGCGGTTTAAGGACCTCAGTGAGGAGATTAGTCCTCACGGCCGCGACGGGGACCTCAAGGCCCAAGGCCTTGGCAGCCCTCATCAACACCACACTCCTCATGAGACTGACACTCTCGGGTCAGAGGGTCCTCAGACCCTTCCCAATCCCCTTCATCACCCATCTCCTGATACTCAGGGTTCTCAATCAATGGGGCCTGTTCATAGAAGTGAAACTCCCCAAACGACGTCTGGAGCGGCGCCCATCGGGGCCGTCCCGACGTCGGAACAGGAACGAAGGAGGTATCGGGGACGGCGCTGCCCGAGGACGGCGCCGGAGGCGACACCTGATGGTCCGACGCCGGGGAGGTCGTAAGGTCCACCGGCGACGACCCAGATCCCGAAAAAGGTCTAGCGGTGTCCCACGGTGCCGGACCCGAAGGCGCCGCCGGCGCCGGGGCCGCTGGACCCTATGGCGCCAGGTCCAAAGGCACCGGCGGCGTCGAGATTGTGGGGCCCTGCGGCGCAGGGCCCGAAGGCGTCAGTGGCGTCGGGGCCAAAGCCCCCGACCCGCTAGAGGCCCCAGACGGGTCCGCTAGGCCCGAAGGCGCCGCGGAGCCCGTCGGAGGAGAGAGTTTCCTCATGGCCATGAGGAAGCGCTCGATCTCCTCCGGCGTCGCGTCTTGCCCAGGGACCGGAGGGTGTGGAGCTGGACGCGGCGCCCGCGACTCCGACGGAGCCGCGTGGGTGGTGTCACCCGAACCCCCGGCCGCATCGCGCGAGCGTCGGGGGGAGTCCGAAGAGCGATGACGCCTCTTGGACTTCTTCTGCTTCTTACCTGACGACGACTTCGACCCGGAGGAGTGCGGCCTACTCTCGGAACTGTGGTGGCTCCGAGCAGGCGACCTGTCCCTCGACCTCCCGTGGGACCGAGACCTCTCGCGGCGCGGGACCGACTGCCGGAGTTCGAGTCGCCTGCGGGACCGCTCCCGCCTGGCTTTCGAAGAGAGGGCCCGGCAGTTGGAGCAGGCCTTGTCGTCGTGGTCAACGCCTAGACAAGTTAGACACAGGTGGTGAGGATCCGTGACCGACATCGTGCGGTCGCAATCCTCGCAGTGCTTAAAGCCAGGCATCCCTACTGCACCGATCGGAGTCGAAAGACTTCGAGAAATGATCAAAAATGATCCAAAAAGTTAGTCAAAAACTGACTAAGGGTTACTGCTTTTTCCAGATCTGCGCTTGCTGGCGCGGAAAAAAAAAGAACTGACGTCAGCACGCGGAGGCGGCGTCTAAGTACTCTGACGACGTCATCACGGCGCCCACGACGCCGAACGCGGAGCCGCAGACGACACCTACCGACGCGCAAGGGTACTGCTACGCAAAAATTTCCGGATCCAGTCTGACGCCTGTGGATATTCTAAGGTAAGGAATCTAATACTAACGTGTCTCTTTCAGATGGTCCAGCCATGCCCAGAGGCGGACAGCCGCTTGACAAGGGGTTCGGGACCCCACTCGCTCTGTTTGTTGTAGTACCACATGGCGGTGTCGTTGTCCGTGAACACCTGCACCACTTTCTCCTTGAGCGAGGGAAGGAATACAGTCAGTGCCATTCTGATCAACCTTTTGGAGCTCCAGGCAATATGGAGACTGTACTCCGCCGGAGACCAGACGCCTCTGATCTCTGCCTCTCCGAGGTGGCCGCCCAATCCCAGAAGTGATGCATCCATCACCTCCGTCAGATCTGGTTGAGGAAGGAAGAGGGATCTGCCTCTGATCCAATCTTGGTTTGTTAGCCACCACTGCAGTTGGTGCGCAGTTCCCTCCGAGATCTGGATGTCGTCGGAAAGATTCCCCTGATGCTGTGCCCACTGGAACATCAGGTCCCACAGCAGAGCCTTCATATGCCATCTGGCATGATCCACCAGCAGGATGCAAGAGGCCATGAGGCACAGCAGCCTCAGTCATTCTCACTGAAATCCGGGATAGAGGCTGAAACATTGGTATCATAGCCCGAATATCCTGGACTCCCTGCTCAGGAAAAGAGGCCCGAAACTGCACTGTGTCCAGAACCGTGAACCCCAGCGATTGCAGGAGGTCCGGCATAGTCTGGAGGTGGGAGACTACAGCCTGGGGCAAGCCCACCTCCAACAGTCAGTTGCTGGGATAGGGAGAAGACTCGAACCCCTGATCTGCGCAGAAGAGCTAGAACACTGCCATTACCTTTGTGAACATCCGAGGGGCACTGGTAAGGCCAAAGGGGTGCACAGTAAACTGAAAATGCTTGGGGCCCACCATGAACCGAAGGTAATGTCTGGGGGCTGGCAGGACGGGGATATGGAAAAAGATTGTTGCTGTTCCACCACTGCAAAGAGTGATGGGTCGCTGGCCCCACTAATACTAAACACTGTAGATTCCCCTCCGCTTGCAACAATTGAAAAGTGCGTTGAAGGGGACGCATATGTAATCAAGAATTTGGACCTATGGATATGCATGATGCCATCATTCCTTGAAAACTCATGACCATCTTTACTGTGACAGGACTATGTGGTTGTTATAGAGGTAATGCTTTTTGTACCTTTCCGGACTGGGATAGGCTTTGGCTGTAACAGAGTGTAATTGTGTGCCTAGGAATGGCTGCACTTGCAAAGGTGAGACTTTGCTGTGTTGAGTGTAAAGCCTAACTTGTGAAGAAGGTTAATTAACTGTTGTGTGTCCTGCAGACATTGCTGTTTGTTGGGACTTTTGATGAGTCAATCATCTAGATATGGGAACATATGTTTGCCCCCCTTCTGAGATGAGCCTCTACTACTGCGAGGCATTTGTAGAATACCCTTGAAGCTGTAGTTACTCAATGGTAAAACCTTGAACTGGTAGTGCTGTCTGCCGATTTGAAAAAGGAGATAGTGATGGTGCGCTGAATGTATGGGAATGTGGAAGTAGACTTCTTTAAAGTCTGTGGCTGTCATGAAATCTCCTTGCTGTAGCAATGGTATTGCGTCCTGTTGTGTAACCATGCGAAAGTGTGCGGAGGATATTTAACTGTTGAGTGGCCTGAGGTCTAGAATAGGCCTTAATGTCCTGTCTTTTTAGGAATGAGGCAGGATAGTGACTATGAAAACAAGTTACTTACCTGAAACTACAGTTATCCAGTATTGGTATCTTTCATAGATTCGCATGCCTGAATGATTCCCAGTCGCCGAGGCGGGAGTCCCACCGTAAAAATATATATAAAAAAGCAGTACCTTACTAAAAACTGTAGTAGGCTAGAAAGAAAAGAGGCCCAGAAGGCCCAAAACTTAGTAGCCTATCTACCTCATTACATGAAACTAACTAAAAAACTAGTTCCAACCAATCAGCTGCCAGCACCCTCTAGAACCTTCCCAGCAGAGGCAGTTCTCCTCAGATTTTCTTGGCACAAGTGGGAAGCATGGATCCCAAATAAAGAACTGTCTTGCTGGGGAGGAGGGTGGGTGCATGAGAATCTATGAAAGATACCAATACTGGATCACTGTAGTTACAGGTAAGTAACTTGTTTTCTTATCCAGCATTGGGGTATCTTTCATAGATTCACATGCCTGAATCAGAATAGCAAGCAGTAAGCGAAATAGTGTTGTTTGCGGACGGTGGGAGACAGTGTATATACACTCCCAAACACATCCGGGAAGGTTAGAATATTAATAAGGTATACAAAACTCTTTAAAATAAATACTGTATATAAAGTAACTGTTGTGAATAAAGGATGAATAGTCATGTAGTTTCTTGATGCTCCTTTATTCAAGTAAGATGGTAACAAGATATACTGGAGAAAACCCCACCAGGAACAGGATGGTTACTGCTCAGCCCACTCTCTTCAACTGTCATTCCCCACACACACCAGGCACACTAACATTCTACTCATCCTGTCATCCAGCATTCAACATTCCACACAGACATCACATTCATACTGGCTGAGCAGCTAACAAGGAGATGACCCAAGGTACAACATAAACATTGCGATAATAGATATCAATTAACATCTGTTAACATAATACACATACATATATATATATATATATATATATACACATATATATATATATATACACACACAAAATCAAAGACATTATAATTCTAACCTTAATGAAGAAGATGTTGAATAATAGCTTGCCCCACAGCTGCATCGTCCTGCGACGCAGATTGTAGGCAGTAGTGTTTCGTGAACGTGTGGACATTCTTCCATGTCGCAGCACGACAGATGTTTTCTAATGTAACACCAGCAAATTGTGCCGTAGAAGCCGTCATAGTCCTGGTGGAATGCGCTTTGACCCTTCTCTGTAAAGGTTTGTTGGCTTTGTCATGGCAAAATTGAACAACAGAAGCAATCCATCTGGCTATAGTTGCCTTCGTTACAGCATGTCCCAGTGTGGCTTGACCATAGGCGACAAATAACTGATTGGATCGCCTGATTTCTTTAGTCTTCTGTAAATAAAATTTTAGACAACGCTTGACGTCTAGAGAGTGTAAAGCTCTTTCCGCCGGCGTGACTGGGTCCGGAAAGAAGGTTTTAAGCTTTACAGGCTGATTTAGATGAAATTGAGACGGTACTTTAGGGATGAATTTGGGATTTGTCCGTAGAATCACGTAATCTCTAGTGAAATGCAGAAAGGGTTCTGAAATGGTGAAGGTTTGAATTTCACGAACCCTTCGGGCTGAAGTAAGAGCTAATAAAATTGCCACTTTCCAGGTTAAAAATTTGAGCTCAGCCTTGTGAATTGGTTCAAATGGTCTTCTCATTAGCTGAGACATAACTGTGTTTAATTCCCACTCCGGAGGTGGCAGACGTACAGGGGGAAAAACTCAAAAAAGTCCTTTTAAAAATGGTTTGATAAGTGATGAAGAGCAAAGTGAAGGTTTGTTAGGGCTCTTCCGGAATATGGAAATTGCAGCGAGGTGAACCTTGACAGAGGAGAACACAAGTCCCGCTTTGGCCAGAGATAGCAAATAGGGCAGGATAGGAACACTTTTTTGTGTATTGCCTGAATCTGTAGATGTGCCAGGTCTTGTTGCACCTCTATACTGCCCCCTCGAAAGGAAGCTCTTTGCTGGAAAGTTTGTAAGGCATCCATGGCTTTGGCTGTGTCTATCTTTTTTCAGTTTCTCTAACATGTCATCTACCTGTGGCCCAAATAAATTTGACCATCAAAGGGGAGATTTTGAAAATGTTGTTGTATATCGGGCTTAAAGCCCGAGATCCTAAGCCATGCATGGCGCCTAATGAGAATACTAGTAGTCACTTCCGATGCACGGATATCGACTGAATCAAGTGTGCATTGTATGGTGGCATTAGAAATTATTCTGCATCCCTCTACTAACTGAGGCCATGTTTATGATATGGTTGAGGGAGAAGCTGCATAAACTCTTGCATCCTGTCCCATTGGGCTTCGTTATAAAATGAAATTAAACCTGCAGAATTAGCATGCGAAGGTGATTAGCTGCCTGTGCAGCAAAACACTTCCCTGCTGCATCGTATTTCTTACTTTTTGTCCATTGGAGAAGCATCTTGAGTGCCCTGGGAATTGTTGCTATTTCTAGCTGTGTGGACTAAATGAATCAGGGGGAAACCTAAGCCCTTGATGTATGCTCGGCCTGATGGACATGCCTTGTATTTTTTGTCCACTCTGGGTTTATCACCCTGGACTTAACTGGCTGCTACAAAATCTCCTCTGCATATTTGAGCATGCCTTTTCACATAAGCAAGGACTGCACTGTTCTATGCGACCTATTTAGTGTCTATACTAAAAAGTCCTATTTGTCTTGTAAAGTGTGGACATCCACTTTATGGTAGTGTGCTGCCCTATGAATCACCTCCTGATATGTTGGGGTATTATCTGGTGGCAAGGTTTTTAAGGGGTAGAGGTATGGGTCTGTATCATACACAGGTTCTGCATCATATAGATCCCATGGATCCTTTCTAGTGTCTGGGTATCTGAGGATCTGGAAAATATGGCATAGCATATGGTGCTAAATCCTCCCCTGTATCAATATCACCCGTTGAAGATGGTGCGGGTAATGTGTGTGGCTACTACGAAGGAAGGTGCTTGGGTGAATGCATGTGAGCTGGTGTTGTTGCATGAGGCTGCATCATAGGCAGCAGAGGTGGAGGAGGAGGAGATACAGGTGTAAAAGCAGGTGGAGGAGGAATAGGGGGAAAAAGAATAGAGCTAGTGCCCCTATCTTTTCGTTTCTTTCGGAGACATTTAGTTGGATCTAGCTCTGTGATTTACTCTTCAAATGTCTTCTTCCTTTTTGGAAGTGTATCAGTTATAGTTGGAGGCAGTTTTGCCCCTACTTTCCAGTGTCCAGAGGAATAAATAAAGTCATTTGTACTTTATCAAGCTTATCTTGAAGTTTTTCAAGAACTGGCTGAACAGCCTGCTGTTTTGACTCAGACAATGTCTGTCTAGTTTCGGCACCATCAGGATTTTGGACACTGATGATGACTTCAGCGACTGATGGTGTTTTGGTGCCTACGGTGTCTTTGGGTCTTTTGCTGCCAAATCTATTTTTGGCACCACAGGTGCCTTTGGGTCTGATGGTTGCTGTTTCAGCTCAGATACCTTATGGTGCTTTGAAGGCACCAAATCTGTTTTTTTTGGTACTGGCACGGAGGAGACCTTTAAAGTCTTAAACTTTGATGCTTGTCGAATGTTTTGCAGGCGTAGAGACTTGAGTGCTCTGTAGTCTGTTTTCGGAGACCACGATGGCCCAAGGGAAGTGCGGTTCTGGGAGCCACCTTAGCTGTTTTTAGCAGAGGTTGGATGGCTTTCGCCAGTGTACTCACGTGCCCTTGTGATGGAGAAGTATCAGGTTCGGAGTCAGAGCCTTCACCACTCTAGACAGATGTCCACCTGCAATGCCTGTGCCTCGGCGTCCTCAGTCTCCTCTTCCAGCTCTACTGACTGCTCCACAGAAATATCAGGTCCATCTGTGGTATATTGTGTCTGCACAGTGGAGTGAGCCCAACGAAGTTCCCTCCACTGCTGAAGCATCTTTTTTGAGCGAAAGGCTAGGCATGCCTCACACAATACCTTGTAGTGCTCTGGGACAAGCAGGGAGTACACACACTGTGCTGGTCCTACCTGGAATACTTGGCATGACGCTTTGGACAGAAACTAAAAGGCGTCTTTCCATCCTTAGTTGTGGCAGAGTATATGAAGTTGGTGTCTAAAAATACAACAAAGTCAAATGGGTGTGGGCAGATCGAAAGAAATGAAGACTACCAGTCGGTGCAGTGTTTGTCAAAGTTTCCGTCAAAGGGTAACGAATACACCAGGCACTGTAAGGGCCTTGTGGCAGGGATTGAGCTTCGGTCACAGAGATCGACGTGTGAACCCAATGGTGGAATAAAAACTATTTAACTAAAGAGCTGATGATGAAGCACACTACAGACTATAGGAGGAGTCACTATACCTGTGACTCGAAGATGACATTAGAAGAAAAACAAGTTGCAAATGTCCAAGACCAGCACTAGATGGCAGGAGTATGCTAAGCATATGTATCTACGGCCAACACATGCTATGAATATGATTCTACATATGAATCCATGAAAGAAACACTAGTGGGGCACTTTCTAGAAGACGTCTATGCTGCAAAACTTACCAAGCGGTCACAGTTGAAAATAGCAAAATCAACTTAGTGATGACGCATTAAAAAAAACTCTTCATGAATGTGCAGCTTCAGAAAGAGCTCAATAGCTTACACCCTGCCTTGAAGTGTATTGAAAATCCAACATGATCTTCAGCTCAATAGTGCAAGACACATCAACTCATTCATGAAGAGGGAAAGAGCCCAGATTAGCAAGACAAGAAAGGTTTTAAATTGCAATGCTACTAATGCACAAAGGATGTCAAGGTAGACTAGAGATGTATTTAAAGTATGCAAGTGTGAAAGATTTAGTTCAGGAGATCACGGTAATGCTCAGGCTTGTGCCTGCATCTCATTACAGGAAAACAACTTCTCAACGATAAATTCGCGGCATGTGCTCATCGAAAAGGCAGCAACGAGGATGAAGGATTTCGATTTGATGCAAGGCACCTTTCAAGCTCATTACAATCAGACAACACGTGCGCTGTATTGGACACAGAGCTTATGGAAGCAACTGGGTCTCTCCTACCTCACCGCTGTACCGTACGCAGCCACATGGTGCCGATGAAGTCCTGATATTCCAGGTCGGAAGCTGTAGCCTACTGATTATCGGCAGTGTTAGATCCCTACAAGTAAGGTCGCTAACTAATTGTAGAGCGAAGTGATTTTATGAGATCCAGCCGGCGCATCACTGCCTGACTGTTTGCCTGACCCCAACATGGAGGACGCTATCGTTCTTTAACCACTTCCATGCTAATGACAAAGTCAGCTCGTCATGCACTGCAGCCGAGCTGACCTTGTCATTTCAATGGAAATTAGAGTAACAGCGGGAATTGCCTTAGCACCAAAGGGGTTAAAAGTAAGACAACTCACAGAGGACCACAGCAACTCTAACGTACTCTACAAGTACAGTCGCTAACAGTGCCCACAAGCAAAGAGTGAAGCCTGAAACTTTTAGTACAGTGCCTGTGTCAATCTCCTGTGAACTGTAGGAAGCACAGATCCCATCTTATAAACTTGGGAGCTGCGTGTGATGTGCACGTAAATGGAATTAACAAGATGGCAGTCGCCCATGATCCATCAAATCCACTTCACTAAATTATTTACTGGGTAGAGAGTGCCTCAGTAAGGAGTATTGTTTCCATCAACTTGACAATACTAACTTGTCGCATGCAAAAGCACAAGTGGTTAGAAAAGTGAGCGAGTATCCAAGCACGGCAACCAAGCAATCAAATACGGAGTGATCCACAAATGAGACACAAAAAGGCTGATGTCGCTAAACAAATATAGAAAAGCAGTAAAAATAAGCAGTAAAATAATGTGAGAGAGACATCAGGAGAACAGCAGAAAACAGAGTAAACCAAGGTAAAAAAAGGGTAAAAACAGCAAAGATCAGCAGAAAACAGAAGAAAGAGTAATCAGAGGTAATACAGAGGTAACAGAGACAATAGAAACAACAGAGACAACAGACATAACTGGAATAAGTATCAGGCATAAAATAAGGAAAATAATGGTAAGGAATTACTGGTATCGGCACTAGAGGGAGCACTCTCAGAAGCCATAGGGGTCGGAGGTACTGACCCAACGTGACCTACTCTCCAGCTAATAGAAAGTGGCTAGCAGTAGTAGAACATGTAAAAACGGCCAACAAAAAGAAATGGAGAGATTACAAAACAAATGATAATAAAAACTGATCAGCAGGACCAGCAAATCAATCCACATCAAGGGGAGAGTAAATCCCACAGAGATGCCTTAAACAAGTTCTACAACAAATACCACCCCTGCGCAGAAATGGCAGAGAAATAAAATAAAATAAAACAAGTCCCACAGAGCTGACTTCAAACAAGTTCTACAACAAATACCACCCCTGCGCAAAAATGGCTGATAAAGAAAATAAAACAAGTCTAAAGAGAGTGAAAGCCGACCCGCCGAATCCAGACTCTCCCACTAAAAATAAGCAAGACATAATTTCCACCATGGAAACCATCTTAAAAAAAACTTGCAGATGTACATGATCTGGCAAAATCAACAAAAGAGAATACTGATATTATGGATAGTGAAAACTCCGCAATCTGTCAAGACATGAGAGTGACCAACTCTAGAATTGCAGAAGCAGAATCAGCCAATTGGAAGACTGATTCTAAAGTGAGAAAATCCTTCCAGACACTCAGTGTTACCACAAACTCAATGAATAAGCTCCTCTCAGATTTGGAGGACAGGAACAGGTGTGAAAATCTCTATATTTTTGGAATCCCAGAAAGTGAATAAGAATCAGCTGGATCATGCATTGCCTTTCTAGAAAAATGGTTTACACAAGCCAAAAATCTGGTTTTTACCAAACCTCTAGAATTCGATAGGGCACACAGCGTGCCTATGAGTAATATCCCAAATCAGAAATCTCCGATCGAATGTAAACCACTGAGATACCTGCATGTTAAGCTGATTTTAGCCTTCATGAGAAAGCAAAACCACATATTATGTAAGGGTAATACCAGGTTTAAGTTGACGCACTTCAACTTCCTACACTGAACTTATCTAACCCCGGTGTCCCTGAAACACATCTCTAGTGACAGGGGAGATCGCTGCCCTAGATATACCGTTACGAAAGCGGGTTTCCTACACTAGGCGTGGGATTGTCCAATGGTCGGCAGTTCTGGGTGGAGGTGGTGGGAAGGATGGATTAGTTACTTACCTGTAATCCTAGCTCTCATCCAGGGGTATACTCATCAAAGTCATAATCTATGAATAATCCCCGCCCATGCGCGGGATCCCGGAGCATATAGAAAATACATATAAATATATATGTATATATATGTGAAAACTTATATTTGCAGCCTAAAACATTTCCCAACTGGCAAAATTGCCGCAAAATTACATAAAGTAGCATACATACAGTAGTACTCTCCCAACCCCTAAGGAAGAAAGAGAGCAGAAAACATTTGTATACAACGATGCTTTATTGCCATAGGAAAAACCTGTAATTGCAGGCATTTGCCAGTAGGCTTCAGAAGAGTATAAAGCAGCAAAGAAAACTGACACCTTGCCTTTAAGGCATTAGAGTAGGGGTACCGTGCCTTTAAGACCTGAAGGCAACCCCCTGCTCCCATGGTGCACCACAGGTGGCAGTTGGGTCAGTTCTTTTTGGAGGTGCATAACACCTGAGGAGATCCACAATAATAAAAACATCTCATAACTTTGTAAATCTGCTTGTCCGGGGAGGTGGGCGGGAGCTTATGACTTTGATGAGTATACCCCTGGATGAGAACTAGGATTACAGGTAAGTAACTAATCCTTCTCATCCAGGGGATACTCATCAATAGTCATAATCTATGAATAGATTAGCAAGCTCATACCCAAAGTCTCGCGGACGAGCAAGAAGTAAAAAACTTTACAGAATGACTAAGAAACATATTGCAAATGCATCTTATGCAAATAAGTTTCTTAAAGAGGCCTGCCCTACTCTGGCATCGGCCTGAGTATCTGAGTCCAGGCAATAATGGCGGGTAAAGGTATTGACAGGCGGCCAAGTTGCAGCTTTACAAATTTCAGAAATAGGAACATTACGAAGGAGAGCTGTAGTGGAGGCTTTCCCTCTAGTAGAATGTGCATGCGGTTTACCCTGCAAGGTCTTGTTAGCTAGCTGATAAGCTAAAGCTATACAGGAGACAATCCAGCGAGAAATTGACCTTTTGGAAGCTGACAGGCCAGTATTAGTACTGCCATAATTAACAAAAAGCCGGTCAGACTTTCTAAGAGGAAGGGTTTTTGACAAGTAGAACTTCAGGACCCTCTGGAGATCTAGAGAGTGTAATGACCTCTCCGGGGGAGTGGAAGGTTTAGGAAAAAAGGTGGGTAAGGTAATAGACTGGTTGACATGAAAGTCTGAAACTACCTTAGCCAGAATACTTGGATGCGTTCTTAAGACCACCCTGTTGGCATGAAAAACTGTGTAAGGTTCCTTACACAAGGCCTGGATTTCGCTGACCCTACAGGCAGAGGTAATCGCCACTAAAAAAGCAGCTTTCCAGGTCAAGAGCTGCAAAGAGACCTTATGTATAGGCTCGAAAGGAGCACCCATCAGTTTAGTCAGGACGATATTAAGCTCCCAGGGAGGGGAGGGGGACCTCACCGGTGGGAAGACTTTCTTAAGACCTTCTAGGAAATCTTTAACTACAGGCATAAGGAAGAAAGATGTCTGATTAGGAGTCTTCCTATATGCTGTGATTGCAGCTAAATGAACCCTGATGGAGGGGTATTTCAGGCCTGATCTCGCTAAGTGCAATAGATATGGAAGAATCACCTGCTCTTGGCCATGTACCGGGTCAAGAGAGTGCTCATGACACCATAAGAAGAACCTCTTCCACTTGAAAGCATAGGACTTCCTAGTGGAGGGTCGTTTTGATTCTTTAAGAATAGTCATGCAGTCTGTAGGGAGGTCTAAATGTCCATACTGGATGACCTCAGGAGCCATGCCGTCAAGCGAAGGGAAGGAAGGTTGGGGCGAAACACCTTCCCCTGGTCTTTGGTCAACAAGTCTGGACGGCATGGTAGGCGCTGGTGCGGAACCTCCGACAGCTGTAGAAGATCGGGGTACCACCACTGGCGTGGCCACTCTGGTGCTATCAGGATCATCCTGGTGTTGGTCCTGTAGAACTTCTGGATCACCGCCGGGATCAGAGGCAGGGGAGGAAAGGCGTAGAGTAATGTCTGCGACCAGCTGATCAAAAGACCGTTCCCCAGTGATCCCTGTTGGGGAAACCTAGATGCGAAGACGGGGCATTTTGCATTTGCCGCGTCTGCAAACAGGTCTACGTCCGGTACGCCCCAGCACCGAAAAACCTCTTGTGCGACTTCCTCGTTGAGCACCCAATCGTGCGCTTCTACGAAGGCTCTGCTTAGGCAGTCTGCTTGGACGTTTTGAACTCCTGGTAGGTGGACTGCCACGATGGACAGGCCCCTTGCTAGGAGCCAGTGCCAGATGGCTTGTGCTTCCAGAGACAAGACTCTTGACCTCGTGCCTCCCTGTTTGTTCAGATAGAACATAGTTGTCGTGTTATCCGTCTGAACCTGGAGGTAGTTGGTGCGCAGAGAAGGATAAAGAGACTTGAGAGCCAGATGAACTGCTCGAAGCTCCAGGAAGTTGATATGGTAGCCTTGCTCTACCTTAGACCAGAGGCCTTGAACTTGGAGTCGGTCCATGTGAGCGCCCCAGCCTTGAAGGGAGGCATCCGTGACAATTGACTGGGACGGAGGAGGACGATGGAATGGAACTCCCTGGAGGAGATTGGACCGTTTCAACCACCATCTGATCGAGTCCCTGGCTTCTTGAGGAAGCAAGACCCGGTCTTCCCACTGATCCGATCTCTGAGACCACTGGTCTTCGAGGGCTTGTTGCAGAGGCCTCATGTGAAGGCGGGCATTGGGCACAATGTAGATGCACGAGGCCATCGATCCCAGGAGAGAGGACACTTGTCTGGCTGAGGGGGCGTGAGTGTCCAGAAGAAGGCGACCCTTCGGGAGCATAGATGACAACCTCTCCTTCAAAGGACACACGCTTCCCTGTAGTGAGTCCAGAGAAGCACCCAGGTAGTGGATCTGTTGGGAAGGGTTGAGAACTGACTTTTTCAGATTGACTTGAAGACCCAACGAGTCCATCAGTTTGAGGCAGAACGACAGATGGTTTTGAAGCAGCGTAGGAGTGGAGCTTTTCAAAAGCCAATCGTCTAGATACAGATAGATGAAGATCTTTCTTTTGCGAAGAAAAGCAGCCCCACCGCCATGCACTTGGAGAATGCCCGAGGTGCAGATTTCAGGCCAAACGGCAGCACTCGATACTGGTAGTCACGGCGTCCGATCTGAAACCTTAAAAATTTCCGATGCTTGACTGGCACTGGTATGTGGAAGTAGGCGTCCTGCAGGTCGATGGCACACATCCAGTCTCCCTGATGAAGATGCGGGAAGATCTGGTGCAGGGCGAGCATGCAAAACTTTTCTTTTAGTATGAATTTGTTCAGCATTCGAAGATCCAGAATGGGCCTGTATTCTTTGACAGTTCCTCGTTTTTGAACCAAGAACTACCGGGAGTACACTCCTTGATTTCTGTGAACGGAGGGAACCTCCTCTATGGCCATTTTCTTTAGGAGGACGGAGACTTCGTCTTGTAACAGTTGACTTTGGAAACGGGGAAAGTGTCGTGCCTGAAGGAGGACTTGCGGAGGAGGAGATTTGAACCTCAGCAAGTAACCATGCTGCACAATATTCAGCACCCATTTGTCTTTTGTAATGGATTCCCACTCTACCAGATGATGAGAAACACTCCCTCCCACCGGAGTGGCGAACAGACGTGGAGGAAGCAATGGCTCAAGGCTTGGGAGGTTGCTTGGAGGAGGACTGCTGCTTGTTATTGCCACCTTTTCCTCTGCCAGGACGACGCTGCTGGAACTGCGTTTTCTGCTGAGACTGGGATTGCCACTGAGGGGTTTGAACCCTCTGCTGGAAAGACCTCCTGTCTCTCTGGCGAAAGAGTTTCTTGAATTCCTTGCGCTTTTCTAATCCCACCGCTTTGACGGTGTCCATCTCCGCTTTCATTTTGGACATTTCGTCGTCAGCGTGTGTTCCAAACAGAGATTTCCCATTGAATGGCAGATTCTTCTGGGAGTCTGGCTTGAGCCCTGTCAGGCGGAGCCAGGCCGAACGACGGGAACAAATACCATGTGAATAGCCATGGGCTGCAAGGTCAGAGGCATCCACTGCGGCGCTAATAACCTGATTGGCTACAAGGCCTCCCTCCTGTATAATCTCCAGAAAATCTTGACGATCTTCCTTGGGGAGCTTGTCTGTAAAGCGAGTCAGAGAGTCCCAAAGGGACCTATCGTACCTTCCAAGCAGGGCAGAGGCGCTAGAAACCTTCATAAATGAAGAGGAGGTGTTGCATACCTTCCTACCAAAAGAGTCCATAAGTTTGCTGTCTTTTTCAGGTGGTACTGAGGAAGAAGTAGAGCCGGCATGGGACTTCATGGCAGCCGCCACAATAATGGAGTCCGCAGGAGGATCAGATCTGAGGAACAAGGGATCCTCTGCAGGGGCCTTGTACTTCTTGGCTATCCGAGATGGAACAGATCTCGCCACTGCTGGTGTGAGGAAAGTAGCCATAGCCGGTTCAAGGAGGCCGGGGACCAGGGGCAGTAGGGGCCTGGGCGCTGTGCGATGATGAAGGGTATCAAAAATCACAGAAGTGGGAACCACTGGAGTATGCAGCGTAATGTTCAGCTTTTTTGCTCCCCTGCCCAGAACATCGGAGAAAGTAGCGATGTCGTCAATCGGAGAGACTCGGGAAGGAGGCGTAGATGAGAAGGTTGGAGAGTAATCTCGGTAAGACGACCTAGTCGAAGATGACCGTGTGGAAGATCTTGTACGCCGTCTGTTATGGGGCCTGTCACGATTCCTGCTGTGATGGTCCCTGGACCTAGAGCGATGTCTTGATGGAGACCTCGGTCTTGGCCGGATTGGAGAACTTGGCCTGACGGGCGTTCTTGGCCGTACTGGAGAACGTGATCTGTCCCGAGATCTTGGCCTGGGTCAAATCCTGGGAATCCGAGGAGACCTAGACGGTCTGGTCGGCGTTCTTGCTGTAGACGGAGAGTATGTGCGGGAGTAACCCGAGCCCGGGCTACTTTGACCTCCAGACACAGCCCCTTGAGGATGATGAGGCACCAAACTGCGTGACCTGTCCGCAGATCTGGGTGAAGGTTCCGGGGAGATCTCCACGATATTTAAACCCGGAGATGATGACTTGCCTCCTGAAGATCCGGAACCAGGGGACTCCACCACCACCGTCACTTGATCCCTCGATGGCGAAAGCCTCGACGTCGAAGACGTCTGGGTGACTAGTGACGTCGAGCGGTGTCTTGATGCTCTCGACGGCGACTGACCACGTCGAAAGAGGCTCGACTGAGAACCTCGACGTCGATCCAGAGACTTCGACGTCGATCCTCGGCGTCGCCCAGATGGAGGTGCTCCATGACGCCGTATTGACTACGACTCACGACGTCGTGTCGACGATGACCTTCTTCGACGTCGCATCGACGGCGACCTTTCCTGGCGTCGCCTCGTCATCGACTTCCTTGACGTCGAAGGATGGGATCTGACAGTCCCTCTCGACGGCGGCCCACCAGCCGGCGGCGACCTGGATGCAGTCCTAGCTCTTGACGCCGATCCCCTCAGGGGCGGCGAAGTGTGTCTCGACGTCGACGGAAGCCTCGACGTCGACGGAGACTTAGAGGTGGTAGCAGCCATGGACTTCGAGCATGAAGCATGGCGCCTCGACGCCGACTTACTTGACTGCGGCGGAGATCTTCGACGTCGTGAAGATGATCTGGGCCTCTTCGACGGCGACCTCGACGGAGTTCTTCGACCTTCCTTCCTCTTCCTGGGGACAGGAGAAGTGGAATGATGCCGTTTTTGGCCATGCTTGCTTGTAGGAGAAGACCTGGGGACTGTAGAAGCACCCACCTGGTGACTTTTGTCTATCTTCTGCATGGCATGAAGTCGAATTCTCTCCCTGTCGCGAAGAGTTCGTGTAGTAAACTTTTGACAGTGATGGCACTGATCAGGGTTGTGTGCAGATGGTAGGCACACAATACACACAGAATGTGGGTCAGCCAGAGCCATCTTTTTGTCACAAGAAGGACATTTCCGGAACAGAGCAGGCATTCTGACAGGAAATTCTTGTGGGTTACCACAGAAAAATAAATCAGAAGCCTTATTAATCCAAAAGATTTCGAAATATCAGAGAAAATTCTCTCAAAAAAACAATTTCAGTTGAAAACTGAAGAGCTCAAGCTCCAGGATCCTCACAGAAGGAGCCGGAAAAAAGAACTGACCCAACTGCCACCTGTGGTGCACCATGGGAGCAGGGGGTTGCCTTCAGGTCTTAAAGGCACGGTACCCCTACTCTAATGCCTTAAAGGCAAGGTGTCATTTTTCTTTGTTGCTTTATACTCTACTGCAGCCTACTGGCAAATGCCTGCAATTACAGGTTTTTCCTATGGCAATAAAGCATTGTTGTATACAAATGTTTTCTGCTCTCTTTCTTCCTTAGGGGTTGGGAGAGTACTACTGTATGTATGTTACTTTATGTAATTTTGCGGCAATTTTGCCAGTTGGGAAATGTTTTAGGCTGCAAATATATGTTTTCACATATATATTTATATGTATTTTCTATATGCTCCGGGATCCCGCGCATGGGCGGGGATTATTCATATATTATGACTATTGAGGAGTATCCCCTGGATGAGAATTAGCAGCCACTGGCCTTCAAGTGACGCCTGAACCCTTGCATTGCTTGCTGGCACTGGTCCGGAAGCCCAAGAAAAAGAAACTCCCATATAAGCTTCTACAATTAATGCTGGTGCTTGCTAGGTGCAGGGTAGCTATAACTTGTATGGGGCAAAGGGCCCCAGAAGTGCCCATCTGGCTCAAAGACGTCCGTGAATGGTCCCTAGCTGAAGAGGTTCACATGAAACGCACCAGAAGGGACGAGAAGCTGCAAGAAGATCTACTAGATTGGCGTGACGTGTACCTCTGGGTTGGCAGAGGGGGAACCCTCCTGCAAGATGCAGCTGACAGCGAGGAGAGTGGGTTAGATATAGCCCGTGGGTCCAATCATGACGGGGAGCGGGAGTGTAGACCCTGGTAATGTACGCATTGGACCTCAGTGATGTGCCCGGATTCCTTCCTCACTGTGATATGATTGCAAATTATTTTCTCTTATCCCCATTGTACCTTTCCCTCCTGGATGCTACCTTTTGCCCTATACGCCATTAATAATGTCAACGATATGGCTACATATCCTAATTCAATGCCAACTTGTTATTTTCTTGTATTTGCAACTTAAACTGAAAAATAAAGTTTTATAAATTGTTATGGTACAACGATTTTGTATATGTTCACAAGTGTTCGTAATCATAGTTCTCAGGCACTCACTTGTATGATTAACAATATACTCTACAGGATATTAGTTTGTTAAAAGGATATTATAGATCTCAATTGCACAAACATTCTATTAAGCACAACATCTCAGATACTCACATACTATGTTAGGAATTGCTTCCCAGATTGTTTGAGTCGAAACTTAGGAATATACGAACACTATCTATGGTCCTTAATCTAGATGGGGCACTCTGTGGCCTACTGGTATCCTCTTTTTTGCTCTAGTCCTCCTACCTGTTTGTACTGTAACAGTAACCTCACAATATCCCTGGCACACAACATTGCTGTTACAAGTGTGCTACCGCACACCATTGCTGTTACAAGTGTGCTACCACACACCATTGCTGTTACAAGTGTGCTACCACACACCATTGCTGTTACAAGTGTGCTACCACACACCATTGCTGTTACAAGTGTGCTACCACACACCATTGCTGTTACAAGTGTGCTACCACACACCATTGCTGTTACAAGTGTGCTATGTAAGTGTGCTACCTATTTGACACAAAGATCCTACAGATATTATGAGAGTAACTAGCACCACCTACTGTTCCTACTCCTCATATAAACGGGGGATCTTCCGCTTAACCATTCATCTCTACCATGTCCTGTTAGCTCACTAGTTTGTACGTCCTTAGCTCTAAGGTTCTGATCAAAATGATCAATAGGACAAACACAAGGTCAACCATATTCAAAGGAGCCTCATACGACACAACCAGGTTCATACTGGCCAATATGTCAGGAATTCACAATTCTGCAGACTCTCACAGCATACATTCTTAACTTTTCATAAACGTTTTCAAAGTGCTACAAATCACAGTCATTCCTTCATGTTAAAAATTGTAATAGATGTAGTATTATGATCTCTTAATAGATTCATAACATAGGGTTTTAATTGTTAATTAAAATGCCTTAACTTCACCTGCTGATTGTAGATAGGTAGATTAGTAAATTTGTTTTCCTGGAGGAATGCTTCCTTTCATCACCATGCCTGTTCACTACTTGGAGGGGTGGCGCTGGGGGTGGGCGGTTCAGGGATGTAGGGCGGGTTATCAGAAGGGGAGGGGAGGGTTCTCATTGCTTGATTTAATTATATTGTTTTTCGTGATCATTGTTTTCTTAAATCTTGTCAGCCTCAAAATCCATTCTGTCAGCATCGCCAAGAGAAAAATGACCCAAACTTACCACACAAGGATAATCCTAACAACTAAATTTTCATTAGGAAGGCGAACCCCACAGCAGCTATATGTGAACATATTACTGATTGGCCCTTCAGACACCTTTCGTTACGCACAAAGAAACACACACTAACACATATTAGCCCCCAAAAACAAACGTTGCTCACTGTAAGAACTACTAAATACATGAACAACTACTACACAACACCTCTTAATGCGCTCTTCTGTATAAACCGTCTGTACACTAATAACGATGAACTCGACAACTCAGAATATTAAGATAATATCTCTGAATGTTAAAGGTATCGAACACCCAATCAAAGAGAGGAAAATTCTCGACTACATCTACAAACAGAAAGGGGATATTATTCTTATGCAAGAAACTAAGATGGACGCCACAGATCTTAGCTCACTTAGATTTAAGCAATACTCTGAAGTAATAGGTTCTGCAGTCATGGCTAATAAAAATGGAGTCTTAACACTCATAATTTTTTTTTTAAAAAGCCAACATTGACTTAATCACAAGCACATCTAATTCCCAGGGGAGACGGATTATTTCAAAACTAGCCAAATATGGTACAGAATTCTACAACGCAAACATATGCACCCACCTAGGACAACCCTGACTTTTGGGATGAACTTTCTAAACAACTCAAGCCAGTCCCTGACTCAGCAACAATCACATTTGCAGACGATTTCAACCTACCACTAGATTCTGCACTAGACAGGAAGTCACACTGCCCTTTCAGACTGAACAAATCACACAAAGCGCTCAAAAAACTATGTAAGGAGTTTAACTTGATTGATACATGACGAACACAAAACCCCACAGAAAGGGACTACACTTTTTATTCTCATCCCATAATTTGCACATGGACTACCTTCTTATATCGGGAAACGCCATTAATCGGATCAACCAAACTACTTTGGAGCCAAGGATGATATCAGACCACTACTGCATCACCTTATCTATTACTGATCCCGCTCCATGCACAAAACAATCTCTCTGAAGATTTAGTGACAAAACCATTTCATAGGAAAAGAATAGACTACTAATTGAAGAGGCCATCAGAAACTTTCTGGAAGAGAATTAAATAGGTGTTACCTCGGACCTCATACGCTGGGAAGCCTTAAAAATCACAGTGAGAGGAGCAATTCTTAAAATAAAATCAACCATGTATAAGGACGCAAATAACTCTATAAACTAGAAAGAGAGCTCTCACTCAATCAACTCCGGGTTATCCGAAAAGCCAGGCCCCTTCTGAAAGTGTGCAGAGTGGGGGCGCATCTGATGTTGACTGGGAGCTTGTTCCAGGAATTGGCAGGGGAGTAGGAGAAAGCTCTACCACCTGCTCTGGCTCTGGGAATGCCAGGGGTTTCTGCTAGGGCGACGTCGGCTGAGTGGAGGTATCTTTTGGGTACATGGAAATTGACGCTTTCATTGAGGTATTTGGGTCCGAGGTTGTGGAGTGATTTGTAGGCGTGAGTGAGTAGCTTGAAGGTTACTCTCTTCTAGATGGGGAGCCAGTGGAGGTCTCGCAGGTGTTGGTCATGTGCTCATGTCGTGGGGTGCAGAGGATGAGTCTAGCCACGCTGTTCCGGATGGTCTGGAGTTTGTGTAGCAGGGACTTATTGATTCCAGCATAGAGGGCGTTTCCGTACTCGAGTCTGCTGGTTAGGAGTGCGTGGGTGACTGTCTTTTTGGCTTCGGGTGGGATCCACTTGAAGGTCTTGTGGAGGTAGTTGAAGCAGGTGGAGGCGACTGCATTGATCTTGCTAGTCATGGTAAGGGAGGAGTCGAGGATGCTGCCGAGGTTCCGGGCATGGTCAGCAGGGGTGGATGGGTTTCCGAGGGCGGTGGGCCACCAGGTGTTGTCCCAAGTGATGGGGGAGGGTCCGAGGATGAGGACCTCAGTCTTCTCCGAGTTGTGCTTTAAGCAGCTGCTACTCATCCAGGCTGCGACGTCTTTCATTCCTTCCTGGAAGCGGATTCTGGTGTCTTCGGGGTTCTTCGTGAGGGAGAGGATGAGCTGGGTGTCTTGGGATATTATGCTAGATCCATGCTGTCCGACGATGGCGGCGAGACGCGGAGAAACAACACATCTCGTCTAGAGATTATCTACTTTTATGTTTAAAATTTCTTTATTGAATTCGCTTTTTTAATAAAAAACAATCACCACGATAATAAAGTATGCATTGTTACAACCCACAATGTGGGAGAAGCGATAACTCTTATTTACTGAACAACCCCATCTTCCCCCCTCCCCACAAACCATCTTCCCTCCTCCCCCCTCCCGCTGGCTGTTTAACTATCGGGCCTATCATGTCGTGTTCTGCAAGGCCATCTTCATCTGGTGAGTAAGGCCAGTAATTTCAAATATTTAGGGCAAGTCAGTTCCGTAAATTCAGAGGAGAGTAGCAATAAGGTTTTCCAAAGGACAAGGAATGAGGCACGCTTTTCGGTTAAGTGAGAGGGAAATGCACTCCATGCCCAGAATGTATCACATCCAGTGCAACCATCCCGTGTGGATGGGCAGACGGCTAGTTCCCCAATGTGCGCTGATATTTTGGGACGCCCCAAGGCCCAGTGCTATTTGACAACCCCTACGTGATTTAAGAGGAAACGTGAAGGCGTTCGGTAAGCCTAAAAGGATGAATGCTGGGAACCATTGCAGCTCAGTGTCGAAGTGAGCATCTATCTCCTGGAGTACTTGCACCCAGTAGGACTTTAATTTAGAGAGGCTCGCGTTATAAACGACAGGTAGAGATTCTTTGGCCTAGCTGGCTTCGGTAGGAAAGGGATCTGCCATAGCAACTGCCCTGCCAGCGCTCGGTCTATGAAAAGCCAGTGTTTTTTTGGCTTGGAGCGTGACCATTCCATGAACGACTTGATCTGGGTTGTCCAGTAGTAGTCCTGGAGATTTGGGACCCCAAGACCTCCCTCTCCCAGGGGCCTGTAGCTAAAGTTGTGCCGCATTCTAGGTCTCTTGCCTGCCTCTTGCCCACCCAGACAAAGGATTCTAACTCCTGCTAAAGCGTGTGTATCGTGCCCGGAGGTGGTTCCAGTGGAAGGGTCTGAAAGATAAATAGTATCTTCCGCAAAATGGACATTTTAATAGACGCTATCTGGCCTTAGCGTTATGGTGTTATGAAGTGACGCGGAAAGTTGCATCCCTAAATAGGGGATCCCTACTGGAGCCCATTGAATGGGATGTGCGTTTCTCAAAGCGTTAAGTGTAACGGGTTTCAATGTGAGGTTAAGAGCTTGTGATTTGTGAGCATTAATTTTGAACCCCGTTGCTTGAAAGAATCGCTCCAATTCAGAAAACACAGCCTGGAGTGAGGTCTGAGGATGTTATAATGTCTCTATCACGTCATCTGAGTAGAGACTAAGCATGTGTGTATCCCCTCAAGGCGAATTCCTGAGACTAGCGGATTCGCTAAGCCATAGGGTCCATATAGAAGGCAAAGAGCAGGGGGGGGGGAGGAGAATGGGCAGCCCCGACGTGTGCCTCTTCGTATAATAAACAGGGAGGAGGTGTGACCATTTACCTGGACCGTGGCCTCTGGGCTGGTATACCCACTGAAAACCCAGGCTATGAAACTGTCAGGGAACCCAAAGTGCTGCAGTGTGGTTTTTAAGTATGTCCAGTTAACCCTGTCGAACGCTTTCTCTGCTTCCATTGAAAGAAGCAGTGATTCCATGTCAAACCGGTGGGCTTTATCGAATATGGGAACAATGCGCTTGCAGTTGTCTGTGCATTGGCGGTTGGGAACAAAACCTGCTTGGTCGGGGTCAATGAATCCGGTCAGGAGAGGTGACAAACGAGATGCAAGGACGCCCATGAATACCTTAAAATCAACATTGAGGAGGGAGGTGGGGACTCGCTGAAGGTACTGAGCCAGCGGGTAAAGATCTTGGGCCGTATAAAGTTCTGCACAGCATTGGCGGAATGTTTCAGCAATTTGTTGGTCTGTAACCATCTACTCTCCAGTGTGGGCAATCACGGAAGCGTTAGTGGATGCCAGTCTCTGCATGCTTGGTCTATGAGCCAATAGCCTCCATGATCTGTCCCCTCCTGGATAGAAATTGTGTAAGAGTCTGAGCACTGCGTACTCTGCTCTATCCATGTCTAACGCTACTAACTGGGAACGTGCAGCTTCAAGTTGTCGCCAGACTCCCGGTCCCCAGTTCTCTGTATACGTTCTAGCTCCTGTGTCTGTTGCATCAGTAGCACTCTCTTCTCCCTGTGCGTCCTATGATCAGGGGCTGCCATAGCTATGAATTTTCCTCTCACCACTGTTTAAACACATCCCAGAGGACGGCTATATGAGTTTCGGAGGTATCTTTGAGCTCCAAATCATCTTGCAGTGCTTTTGATATCTGTTGAACCACCTCCAGGTGATGAAACATCGTATCGCAGAGGCGCCATGTCCGAAAGGGGTGTGGACCCGAGGCAGTGAGAGGGTCAGGGTGACCGCCGAATGGTCAGACAGATTATGCGGCAATATATGGATATGCTCGATGGAAAATGCTACTTACCAGTAGGCATCTGTTCTTGGCATGTAGAGCTGCAGAGTCGTACACTTAGCATTAGATCGCCACCTGGTGTTGGACTCGGATGATTGCAGGTTGTTGTCTTCTTGGAAGAAGTCTTTGTAGTCACGAGATATGTGACTCCTCCCTTGGACAATACTGCGCTTGGTCATCGACTCCATCTTCAGATTGTTTTTCGCCATGATGGGAAATGATTGAGTTAGTAGAAGTAAAGAGAAAGGATGTCCATGCGTGTGCATCTAAGTAAGATGAGAACTGGAACGGATACAAGTCCCGGGGAGGCGGGAGGGCGTGTACGACTCTGCAGCTCTACATGCCAAGAACAGATGAATACTGGTAAGTAGCTTTTTCCGTTCGAGGCATATGAGCTGCAGAGTGTACACTTAGCATCGAAAAATGAAACTTAAGCTCTGCGATGAGGGAGTAAATTTGTGCACAGTGAGACATATTAATAGATTAATCCTAACTCCATCAATAATTTCAAAAATAGCTGTTAGACATAGCAAATTTAAAGACAATCTGACATCTGATGAACGTGAAGCCCTTAACAGTCTGAGAAATGACGGAAATATTGTGATTCGAGAAGCAGACAAGGGGGGAAATATCGTGGTGCAAGATAAGGA
This sequence comes from Lissotriton helveticus, assembly GCF_964261635.1. Lineage (NCBI taxonomy): Eukaryota > Metazoa > Chordata > Amphibia > Caudata > Salamandridae > Lissotriton > Lissotriton helveticus. The sequence goes on from NC_136072.1 coordinate 1,047,114,166, forward strand.
AGCATACTGTAGAGAGATTTCTAGGCAATTAGCGGATCAAAAATGTTATAAGAAATTGACTTATAATCCAACGGCAGCTGCAGTGATGATGATTACAGAGCATTTATTCTCATGGAAAGAGGCTGGGCTCTTAGATGATGCTGAATATAAGTACCTAAGGGTGATAAATCCATCTTTCCCTTATATTTATACACTGCCCAAAATACACAAATCGAGGTCAAATCCACCGGGAAGACCCATAGTCTCTAGTATAGGAAGCATGACTGAACATCTATCAGAATTTGTGGACTTATTCTTAAAGCCCTTTGTACATAATCTACCCTCATATGTAAGGGATACCATGGATGTTCTCAATAAGTTAGAAAGTGTCACATGGGAAGAAGGTATGAGCTTTGTAACTCTTGATGTGGTAGGACTCTACACTTGCATCAATAATGATAAAGGTGAAGCAGCTTTGAAACATTTTCTTGGTCAAAGAAGTGCCAGTCTAATGGAACATTCTGAGATGATCGTGGCAATGAGCTCCCTAATATTAAATAACAATTTCTTCCTTTTCCAAAATGATTGGTATCACAAAATCAGGGGTATGGCGATGGGCTCCAGGTTTGCCCCCTCGTATGCCAACCTTTTCATGGGTTGGTACGAGAGGGAGCATTAATATACAAAAAAGACCAGGGTCCTGGGACTATGGAGATCCTCATGTGTCGTATCTCCTCAATCTAGTCCTGTTCACAGGTTTGTAGTCTTCTACATAACACTCTGTGTACTCAATTTGTAGTCTTCATATATATGTAGTCCTAAAAACTCATCTCACACTTTTTTGTTGACAGTATTTCAGAAATTGGTGGGACAGTGCGCTGCCATCCCAATCCTGCAGTTCCCATATAATGAAAAAAGTGAAAAAAAGTGAGAAAGATAACAGAAAAAGGTGCAAAATAGTGAAGTGTGAAGGTCTGTGTCACCTCGCAGTGGGGTGAAAATTGTGAGAGACTATGCTCCGCGGTGTCTTGGGCGATACCTACAACGATAGGAACCCCATGAACGAGTTTTTCATGAAAGGAAACTTGTTTTGAAACCTGGCAGCTGGTAGACGACAAGATGGCTTGCTAAGGTTTTCCAGATTGATGTGTCCAACACATGGTGCAGTGGCAAATACAACATAGCCCTGACGAATCTGCATTAAGTTTAAAAGCAGAGAAACATGTTGGCATCTAACAGTGGTATGCATAAGTAGCAACCTACACTGTTTTTTAATTTGGTCGGATTCACTAATTGAAAGAATAAAATTGTTACGAAGTAAGTGAATCCCATCAATTTTATTCACAATTTTCACCCCACTGCGAGGTGTGACAGACCTTCACACTTCACTATTTTGCACCTTTTTCTGTTATTATCTTTCTCTGTTGGACACTTCTATTTTCTGTTCAGAGCGTGATGAATGCCAATGATGATAACAATGGACTTCACTGGTGAGTACCTATCAGTGGTCCGCATGGTGGTACGTCCGTGAGGTGCCATCACGCTCTCTCACTTTTTTTCCACTTTTTTCATTATATGGGAACTGCAGGATTGGGATGGCAACGCACTGTCCCACCAATTTCTGAAATACTGTCAACAAAAAAGTGTGAGATGAGTTTTTAGGACTACATATATATGAAGACTACAAATTGAGTACACAGAGTGTTATGTAGAAGACTACAAACCTGTGAACAGGACTAGATTGAGGAGATACGACACATGAGGATCTCCATAGTCCCAGGACCCTGGTCTTTTTGTATATTAATGTTTTGAGTGGAGGGCTACCAGGGTTTTGTCTCCCTCTGGGCTCCATAGGGTATGTACGAGAGGGAGCATGCCTGGAGCCCAGGTGCCATAAAAAGGATGGACTTAGAACTCTTTGTAGAGATAGTGGCCACTAAGGGGTTAATTGGACAGGGCACTTTGGTTGTTCTAAATAATTTGCACTATTTTGCGGTTTAGGAATTATTGTTGAAAGAAGTAAGAAGGCTATATCTAATGGATCTTTGGTGAATCAGCGAGGGATAAGGTGTATGTTATAATACATGAGCAGAGGTAAGAATAAGGCCTCTTTTTTTAATTATGGAGAATAACTTTACTTAAAATTATGGGTGACAGCGGAATGTTTTACACTATCGCTTTAGGTAGATGTGGAATTGATGGAATGGAACTGATATTCGAATCCTAATGAAATTATTACTAAAAGGAAGGAAGCAACGCACAAGAGGGATATAGGTGAGCACGAATATCTGATTGAAAAGTAATGATAATTAGAGGAGATAGTGTACTTGGGACATGATGAGAGATTGGAGCGCTACATTATACATTAAATAATATAAGATGGGCCTAACTATACTGTGGCTAGGAAGATTTCAAATGTGATTGAAAAAGATTTAAACATATGGATAAATAGATTTAGCGGAGATACTTAATATTTAGTAACCACTGACCTTGTCCTCTTAATTTTAGACTAATTGAGGTATAGCACATGGAGCCAAAATATAAAGTGTGTTAGTGGCCAAAATGAATGTACATAAACAATTGAAATACAACATAGAAATTTTTCTAATTGTAGGAGAAGCTCGACATAGTGAATTGGTGACATATACAGGATGTGTTGAGGATGAGACGTTCCTTTGGGTGAAAAATTTGATTGTGGGAACATCGTAATATTGTTTGAAGGTGAGGACACACATGGATATATAAGCAGCATTGACTATGATATTGGGAACCAAGTTCATATCTCAAAAGTTGGTACGCTAAAAAGGATGAATTATGTAAAATCAATTTTATAGTTGTTTCAACGTCAAGGCTTTCTTATTTTTATAACCACCATGGAAGTATTTGGCTATTCCTCAATATGAGCAGATGGAATCTTATAGAATGGCATATAGGCAGGCTGTGTCTTGTAAATTACTCATGAGATGAAAGCATTAGAATGGTATATAGGCAGAAGTATTAAGTATCTGATTTTTGTGTTGTCAGTAGCATGGACTGACTAGATTACTATTAGATCATATGAGTTATATTTCTTCTTTTTATATTCTTTACAGCCCTGATGATGTCCGTGAGGGGACGAAACGCGTAGGCTGTAGCAGTGGAAAAATAATTTTTGCCTTTGGAATTTTTTTTATGAATGACGGAAAGTTCATTCTCCTACACAAGTGGATGTTATGAAGTTATCACAAATAAACAAGACTGTGGAATGAAACCATCAAGCAAGCCTACTGAGAATTCTTTGTCTACATTTGAAAAGCAAAAATTGTGCTAAAAGTTATTTGGTTATTTGGACACTCCTTGGTTTACATTGTTTACACTTAGCATTGATTGTGCAGCAGTGTCTCCCCTAGCGGTGGTCGCTTGTATCCGTTGCAGTATTTTGAAACCGTGTTCTAGAGACAGCTTGGCCCACTGCAGCTTGCTGCTTGGCCTGCACATCAACCCAATAGTGTTTAGTGAAGGTGTGTAGTGTAGACCATGTTGCTGCCTTGCATATGTCCTCTAGTGGTATATTTCCTAAGAAAGCCATAGAGGCTCCTAGTTTGCGAGTGGAGTGCGCTCTAGGAGGAACTGTTAGTGTACGTTTAGCTTTTTGATAGCATATTTGTATACACTTTACAATCCATCTGGCGATCCCCCCCCTTAGAGATGGGGCTGCCTTTGTGTGGGGGAGAGAAAGATACAAATATTGTTTTGTCTTTCTAAAGGATTTAGTCCTATCTGTGTAGTATAACAGGGCTCTTCTAACATCTTGTATTGTGAATGCTTGTATTTCACTAACTCTTCTGAGAGAGGTGACAGCAACAAGGAAAGCAATTTTCCATGTTAGGAATTGCAATTCACACTTGTGTAAAGGTTCGAAAGGGTGTCCCATGAGTTTTGTAAGGACAATGTTCAGGTTCCATACTGGAGCAGGTGGTAATGTAGGTGGGATTATTCGTTTTAATCCTTCCATGAATGCTTTGATTGCAGGTACTCTGAAGAGAGATAGATGTTGCCTATTCTGTAAATAGGCTGCAATTGCTGCCAGATGCAGGCGTATGGAAGAATAAGCTAAATTGGACCTTTGTAGATGTAAAAGGTAACAAATGATATTCTGGATGGAAGCATCCAGTGGATCAATGTGATTATTGTTACAATATATTGCAAATCTTTTCCACTTAGCGGCATAACACGCTCTGGTCACTAGCGTAACGAAAATTGAGGGTGCCTCCCTGCAAGGTATGTAGAGTGCCCCCCTCCGGGCTCAATTAGGAGCTCTCCGGACAGAATGCAGTGCCGAGGGGGCCACCTGGAGCTTCGGGCCCGCCTGCACCGCATGGGCTGCAGGGGCCTGTGTTACGCCCCTGGCTCTGGTAGTGGGTTTTCTAGCTTCATACAGTCTGGTGGTAGGTTTAAGTAACCAAACTCTAAGACTTCAGGAGCCAGATCGCCAAATTCAGTTGGCTTGGTTCTGGGTGTCTTATTTCTCCATGGTTCTGTGTTAACAAAGAGGGTGTGAGCTGTAACTTTTGATGTGGAACCAGTACGAGATCTAGTAGTGTGGTGAACCACGGCTGACGTGCCCATGTGGGAGCTACTAGTATTAGTTTGAGAGACTGTTGTCTGAGTTTGCGCACTACTAGTGGAATGAGTGGGAGAGGAGGAAAAGCGTACGCAAATCTGTCTGACCAGTTCATCCATATCGCATTCCCTTCCGACCGTGGGTGTGGAAACCTGGCGGCGAAGGTTGGGCATTTTGCATTTTCATGGGTGGCAAACAGATCTATTTGTGGATGCCCTCACATTTGGAAGAATGGCTGAAGAACTTGTGGATGTATTTCCCATTCGTGAATCTGTTGTGACTGTCGACTCAACAGATCTGCTATCTGATTGTGAATTCCTGGAAGGTGTTCTACTGTCAGGTGTATGTTTTGGGGAATGGCCCATCTCCAAATGTTCTGCGCGAGCTGGGACAATTGCAGAGTGTCCCCCCCCCCCCCCCCCCCCGTTTTTGTATATAGTACATGGCTGTCATATTGTCCGTCCGGATTTAGACAGCTTTGTTTTGTACTTGCAATTGAAAGGTTTCGAGTGCTAGGAAAATTGCTAGCAGCTTTAGATGGTTAATATGGAACAGTTTTTGTTGGTTGTTCCATTGGCCTTGTGTGGTATAGTGTAAGAGATGGGCTCACCATCCTGTGAGGGATGCGTCTGTTGTGAGCACTATATGTGGAACAGGCTCTAGGAACGGCCGTCCTCTTGTCAAGTTTTTGGTGTTCCACCATTGCAGAGAGCGATATGTACGGCTGTCTACCAACACCAGATCTGTGAGCTGACCTTGAGCCTGATTCCACTGTTGTGCTAGACATTCTTGTAATGGGCGCATTTGCAGTCTTGCATGTGGAACTATGAAGATGCAAGACGCCATCATGCCTATTAGTCTCATGAACACTCTGGCTTGGATAGACTGCTGGTGTTGAAAGATGGAGACTAAGGCCTGAATGCTCTGTATCCTGGCTGGACTGGGATACGCTAGAGCTGTAGATGTGTCTAGGGTAGCTCCTAGATACTGATGCACATGCGAAGGCTGCAGGTGCGACTTTGTGTAGTTTATTGTGAACCCCAAGTTGTGCAATGTTTGAATTGTTTGATTTGTGTGTTGGACACATTGTCTGAATGATTTTGCTTTTATGAGCCAATCGTTTAGGTACGGGAAGATATGTATCTGTTGTCTTCTGAGATGTGCTGCTACTACTGCTAAGCACTTTGTGAACACTCGTGGTGCTGTTGTGACCCCGAATGGAAGGACTTTGAACTGATAGTGCTGTCCTTGTATGACAAACCTTAAATACTTCCTGTGAGCAGGATGTATAGGAATGTGAAAGTAGGCGTCCTTTAGGTCTAGTGTTGAAAGAAAATCGCCTTGTTGTAGTAGTGGGAGTACTTGTTGCAGAGTGATCATGTGAAAATGATCTTATTGTATGTAATGATTGAGGGGCCAGAGGTCGAGAATTGGCCGTAGTGTCCCGTCCTTCTTGGGGATTAGAAAATACAGGGAGTACACTCCTGTTCCCTGTTCTTCTAAAGGAACTAATTGAATAGCGTCCTTTTGTAAAAGTGCTAGAACTTCCTGTTGAAGCAGAGTCAAATGGTCTGTAGACATTGTACGCTGTCTGGGTGGTATGTTTGGGGGGGGGGGTGCTGTGAGTTCTAGGCAGTAGCCATGTTGGATAATCTATCTCACCCACCTGTCTGTTGTGATGGAATTCCAGACAGGTAGGAACTGTGATAATCTGCCCCCCACAGGAGTGGAATGCTGTAGGGGAGGCAGAAGGAAGTCACTGTTTGGGAGTGGAAGAGGAGCGGTTGTTGTTGTTACCTCTACCCTTATTATTACTGCCTCTGTATCCTCCTCTAAAGTAGCCTTTGTTAGAGGAGGTCTGTGTGTGCGTTTTGAAAGATGATGTTGTATCTGCACCGGTTTGCTTAGAGCCTCCTCTATAAAAGGAGCGGCGAAAAGAACCTCTAGTCTGTATGGATTGTAATGCTCCCATAGACTTAGCTATGTCTGTGTCTTTTTTCATTTTTTCCAGTGTAGTGTCTACTTCCGGCCCAAACAATTGGTTTTGATTGAAGGGCTGGTTCAAGATGGTAGTCTGTACCTCCGTCTTAAAGCCTGAAATGTGTAACCACGCATGTCGTCAGAGAACAACACTAGTATTGACTGCTCTGGATGCTGTGTCAGCTACATCTAGTGCACATTTAATTGAGGCATTGGATATTAATTTGCCTTCTTGTATGAGCTCTGTTGCCTGATCTTTGTATTGATCTGGGAGGTGCTCTAACAGTTTTTCTAATTGATCGTAGTGAGCCCTGTCATAGCGTGAGAGCAGGGCTTGTGTATTTGCTATGCGCCATATATATATAGCCTGCGCAGCAATCCGTATCCCTGATGCATCAATAACCTTGGATTCTTTGTCCGGAGGGGGCGTGTCACCAGAAGTCTGGGAATTTGCTCTTTTCTGTGCATTGGACACTACTAGGGAGTCTAGTGGCAGATGTCCCTTACTATAGACTGGATCAGATGGTGGTCTAGATTTCTTTTCTATTCTTGGATTTAACACTCTACAATGCACAGGATCTTTAAATATTTCCGGAGCATGTTTAATGACTCCTTTGATCATGGGTAGTATTTGTGTAGACCTTTGTGACTGCTCAAATGTGTCTAATAGAAAATCCTCCTCAATGGCATCAGAGTGCATTGTAACCCCGTGGTAAAGGGAAGCTCTATTTAAGAGGTGATTAAACCCAATGCTATCTTCTAGAGGGGAAGGTTTCGTTGGGTAGGACTGAGGATCAGGAATGTCAGGCACATTATTTGCTGGGTACTCATATATATCTTCATCTGTAGGATATGTATCTGGGTTGATACCTTCATCTACAGGGTATGTGTGTGGGTCTGGTGTGTCATTCCCCCCACCTATATCATATTCATCATCAGTGTGGTGTGATGATGCAGGAGATTGAACAGGAGAAACTCTTGGTGAAAAGTAAGGAGGGATAGGGGAGGAAGAAGGTAAAGGAGAGGAAGGGTGTATTGGCGAAGTTGCACAATCCTTTTTGGCAGGAACCACAGGTAGAAGTGGTGTGTATGCTGGTCTCTTCTTGTGAGGAATAGCTTCCACATGTCCAGTTTTTGGGTTGGTGTGGACTTTCTTTTGTTTACGATCTGGTCTAAACAGTTCTTCCTCTACAACCTTCTTCGGCGTCGATTTTTTCGGTGCCGATAGGGGTTGTTTTGTGTTTTTTGCTGAAGGAGGCGTTACAGAGTCCCGTGGCAAATTTATCAGTGCCAAAGGTGGTTTTGGCTTGGTAGGCTTGTAAGAGGGTTTAGGTGCCGCTGAATCAGGCCTAGGAGTCTTTGGTACCGAGGTTGGAGTTTTTGGAGTGAAGCAGGTCTCGTTGGCTTTGAGGCGTCGGACGCTGGCTTTCCATCTTTATTCTTGGAACCGGAAGGTTTTGGAGCCGGAGCTTTTTGCGGATCCGGTACAGTTTTTGGCTTCGGCACCGGTGCATCTTTAGGTTTGCGTGCCGAAGGATCTTCGTCTTTGGGCACCGAAGGGTGTTTTGGCTTCGGTGTCGAAGAATCCTTCGGTGTCGAAGGATGTGTGTGCTTCGGTGCCGATGGAAGAGTGTGGCTTGGTCGGTGCCGAGGCACCGGAAGGCGTAGTCGTTTTCCTCAGAGCCGAGCCTGAAGGCGGGGCGTCTGAGGGGATATTTCGGTCTCGACTGGGCCCCATGGGCGGAGTGCTGACCGTTGCCTTTGGCTTGGGCAGTGTCTGTTGTGCAGGGGCTAGAGTACTCACGGGTTAACGAGATGGAATCGAGTCATCTGAGTCCTCAGCCTCTGATATGATCTGGAGATCAGGCGAGTCTTCCTCGGCGGCGAGTGGATCCTCGCCTTCGGAGATGTCTTCTTCCAAGAGCTCCTCCTCGAAAATGGCCTCTGGTGCTGGGGCCGTTCTCTTAATTTTGTGTCGACGTGCCCTCCGATCCCTAATGGTCTTCTTCGATCGGAAGGATGCACAAACTGTGCAGGTCGACTCGTCGTGTTCCGGTGATAGACAGAGGTTGCAGACCTCGTGATGGTCGCTATGAGGGAATTTTGCGCGACATACTGGGCATCTCTTGAATGGAGTTCTGTCCATGAGGCGTAGGCCGTACAGCGCTGATGGGCCCGCGTCGACGCACCGGAATGATGGTGTCGAAAGTAGTCTACTCGATGTCGATATTGTTTTATAAAGTTTGTACGCTTCGAAGTTGCTGGAAAAGTTTTTCTAGCCGGAGCGGAAAACTTTCATCCGAACCCAGTGGCGGAAAAAAACAATCTGAAGATGGAGTCGATGACCATGCGCAGTATTGTCCAAGGGAGGAGTCATCTATCTCGTGACTACAAAGACTTCTTCCAAGAAGACAACAACCTGCAATCATCCGAGCCCAACACCAGGTAGCGATCTAATGCTAAGTGTACACTCTGCAGCTCATATGCCTCGAACATAGGGGTTTATACTTGTGCCTAAGAAGTAATCATCCTCGCGTACATTTTGTGAGAGTGTGAGCAAAAGGTGTATTCTCAAGATATGGGGCATAGGTTGTGTGTGTTTCACCACTGCAGAGAGAGATGAGTGTGTGTCTACCAACACTTGATCTGTAAATTGACCCAGTGATTGATTCCACGGATGTGCTAAGTATTCCTGTAGAGGACGCATGTGTAATCTTGTGTGAGGCAATATTGCAATGCATGATGATATCATCCCTAATAGTTGCATGAAAGTTTTGACTGTTCGGTATTGGTTATTTTGAAACTGTAGTAATAAGGTTTGAAAGTTTTGATTTCTGGCTGCATCGGTAGAGGCTAGAGCTGCGTGAGTGTTTAGCGTTGCTCCCAGATATGGTTGAAGTTGTGAGGGTTGAAGATGGGACTTTTGTGCATTGACTGTAATTTCCAATTGATGGAGAAGGCTTATGGTAGCTTGAGTGGGTTGTAAACACTTTTGCTGTGTGTTGGCTTTGATGAGCCAATCGTCCAGATATGGAGAGACATGAATTTGTTGTCTTCTTAGATGAGCGGCTACTACTGATAGACATTTTGTGAATACTCTGGGTGCAGAAGTCACTCCGAAAGGGAGTACTTTGAATTGATATTGATTTCCTGCTATCACAAATCTGAGATATTTGCGATGTGCTGGGTGGACAGGAATATGGAAGTATTACGAAGCCATGATCTTCTCTCTGCTAAACCACTTTGCCTTCTTTCTTGGCGGACTGGTGGATATAAGCAATGGTGGATATTGGCTTATGGTTGGTATCTGTCTAATTAACTACAAGGTGCTAAGATGGGCATGGTGACGGACATAGCTGTAGGGTCATGGCAGCTCCATCCTCCGCTTGTACCCTTTATACCCTTACCAGTCTTTGACTGAGACAGCATGCCAGCACTGCGGTATGCTTTTCTTCCTTGTTCAGAGGTTTGGCAGATCTCAACCATGGTGGAGATGAGGATATTAAAAAAAAGAAAAAAGGAATATGGAAGTATGCATCCTTTAAGGCTAGTATGGACATAAAGTTGCCATGTTGTAGAAGTGGAAGTACTTGTTGAAGGGTAACCGTATGGAAGTGTTCTGACAGTATGCATAAGTTTAACGTTATGAGATCGAAAATTGGTTGTACAGACCCATCCTCTTTGGGGATTAGGAAGTAAAGTGAGTAAACGCCTGATCCTTTGTGTTGTGATTGAATTGGTTCTTTAGCTTCTTTTTTTAGAAGAGCTTGTACTTCTTGTTTGAGGAGCTGTTGGTGTAGTAGCAAGAGTTTGTGAGTGCAAAGTAGAATATTCGGAGGAATGCTGGTAAGCTCTAGGCAATAACCATGTTGGATAATGTCTAATACTCATTTGTCTGATGTTATTGATTGCCAAGTGGAAAATAATTATTGTAGTCTTCCTCCGACAGGTGTTATGGTCAGGGGAAACTGTAGGCAAGTCAATGTTAGTTGGGAGATGGAGAGGTACATGTTGGTGTGCCTTTACCTCTGGCTTTCAAATGGTTTCATCTGTACCCACCTTTACAGAAACCTCTTGATGGCGAGGGTTGTGTACTTGACCTGTATGAGGACATACTGGGATCTGAGGAATTACATTTGGATCCTCCTCTATAAAATGAGCGGCGAAAGGAGCCTCTATTGGATGGTGACTGAAGGGTTTCCACTGATTTCGCTACTTCTATGTCCTTTTTCATTTTCTCAAGTGACTCATCTACTTGAGGTCCAAAAAGATTCTGTTTGTCAAAGGGGGCATTAACAATAGACTGTTGAACCTCCGGTGTAAACCAGGAGATTCTTAGCCATGCATGCCTTCTAAGAAGAATGGTGGTGTTGATAACCCTTGCTGCAGTACTAGCAGCATCTACTGCACATGGTATAGAAGAATTAGATATTATTTCCCCCCCCCTGCACTAATTCTTGTCCTTTTGTTTCTTGTATTCTTCTGGGAGATATTGGAGTAACTGTTCAATTTCATCCCAGTGGGCCCTGTCATAGCCTGCTAATAGGCCTTGTGTGTTGGCTATACACCAATGGTTGGCGGGTTGCACAGCCACCCCTTTCCCTGATGCATCTATTAATTTAGACTCTTTGTCTGGTGGCGGTGCATCTGCTAAAGTATGGGAATTTGTACTTTTCCGAGCATTGAACACAACTAAGGAATTTAAAGGCAATGTCCCTTAATAAAAATTGGATCAGTTGGAGGAGATTTGTATTTCTTGTCAACTCTGGGTGTTAAAATACGAGCCCGTACAGGGTATCTAAAAAAAATCATCAGCATGTCGCATCATGTCTTAACATATGTAAAGATGGTGCTGTCCTATGTGATGTTTCTAAAGTTTCAAATAAAAAATTCTCCTCTAAGGATTCCTTATGTATTGTGACCCCATGATATGATGCTGCTCTGGAGATTAACTCCTGGTATGCGGTGTGGTCATCAGGAGATGATGGCTTTTTAGGGTATAGGTCAGGATCATTATCTATTGGAGGATCAAAGTTATAATCATTATTCCATGGATCCATTGGTGGTGGACTATCATCACCCCTATAATCAATATTAGGCGGAGTGTGTGGAGAACCCTGTGGTGTAATCTCTAAAGGGTTTGGATCTGGTGGTGTTGAAGATTGTGTAATGTAATTTAATGTGTATACTTGTAAAGCGCACTGTTGCCAGCCGGGGTCCTGGCGCTGTATACCGCTGGGGAACCCGTCCTGGCTTTCCTTGTGGGATGGGCCCTGCTGGGAATCCCCAAGGTGGAGCCAGGCATCCCCGGCGTTGATGGGGCCGTTGTGGAGATTAGGCAAGCTAACGCCCAGAGTTGCCGAGTGCGACCCCTGGTTAGAGTAGGCACCGAGGCGAGAATTATCGAGTCCGCTGACCCTGGTCCACGACCCTGCGGCGTCGGGAATCGAACCCTCGTCCCGGGCCGACTTCTGCTTCCAGGTCTGCCGCCTCTAACCAGTGAGCCACACCACTCCCATTGTGGAGGGGTTTGAGGAACAGGGTGGCTAGGGCTTGTAGCCATGTCCTTCTTTAAAAGAATTTTGTAACTTGTATCCTCTGAAGGAATGTTTCTTTAGGAGGGTATGACATGTTTAGCTAGTATGTGTCCAGTGTCTGGATTAATGTAGATTTTCTTCTATTTAAGATCCAGTTTTTCCTGCATAATCTTTAGGATCGGTTCAGGAGACTTCTGATGAGCATTCTTTGTTTCTGGTGCCGAGCTGCACCGGTCCCTTTTATCCTTTGGGGCCAAAGGTTTCGGTGCCGGAAGGCTTGACTGACTGTTTTGGTGCAGAGCCTACGAGCAGGTCGTTAGAAGCAGTGTCTCGGTGCCGACCAAGGCCAGAAGGCAGTGGAGGCCCAGTAGCCTTTTGTTTGATGGAATAAAGTTTGATGGGCAAAGGGGCTTTCTTACTCGTGGCACCCTGTCCTGCTGGACCGTCTTGACTCCAACTCAATTTCTAGTTCTGAATCAGATACTTCGATAGAGAAGGCCTCGTCCCATTCCACTGCCTCCATTTCTCCGTGCTCTGTATCTTCTCCGAAGATATACGGGGTGTGTTCAATGTTCTGCCGCTGCATGTCTCTTCGTCGAGCCCGATGATCCCGCAAAGTTTTCTTTGATCGGAACGAGTGACAAGCGTTGCAATTTTCTTTCTTGTGCTCCGATGGGAGACACTAGTTGCAGACTTAATGCAGGTCGCTGCACGGATACTTGGAGTGGCACTGAGGACATAACTGAAACGGAGTCCTTACCATCAGCAGAAGACTGGCTAATACGGAACAGTGGAAGTCGAGCGACACGGCTAGGCACGAAGGCCACCAACGATGCCTTTTCTACATAAGGCAGAGTTTTTTCCAATTTCTCAACATGTGAAGAATACTGAAGCGCTTACGAAAACAATACCGACAAGGGTACAGTGGATTGCGCACCGAGGGGATCCAGAAGAACGGTTTCGAACTGGCGCCGCAAACCAGGTCCGAACCCGATGGCGGAAAAAAAACAATCTAACAATGGATCCAATGCACATGCGTACTATCAACAAAATGAGGAGTCACCTTACCCAGTGACTGGGAAAGCCTTCTTAGAAAGAAAAACAACTTGCAAACATCTGGACCCAACACTAGATGGCAGGAGTATGCAAAGCATGTGTATCTACAGCACACAAGCCTTGAACACTGTTACAGCTAGTTCTCTGCATAGTATTTTAAATTATAGTCCTCTTAGCAAACAAGGATAAAATAATAGCAAACCTGAATAAAATAATTGTGCTAATTCATTTATCTAATAAATACAAAAATGAATGGAACAAAACATTCAATGTACCTGGTCTGTTGTCTGTAGGAGGGGACAAGAGGTCCCTCATCTGTGCATCTTTCAATCCTTCCACCCACTGCAGATCAAGAGTTCGGAGTAATGGACAGCTTGAGCTACAGAGTGCTGAAACAGCAACCCATGAACATCCAGATAACAGAAGGTTTCGAAGGCCTAAAATGAGGGCAAAAATATAAAAACAAGTGCTGATAACAGAAATAAAATTACTCCGACATTTACAGTGTTGCAATACATTTATAGAACTCTCAATTGCTACTATGTGCTCGTTTTAAGCAAAATGACAATGTTGGGCAAAACTGACTTTCAGTAAACAACAGAAACCTTTTTAAAGCAATGATCAATATGCAACACATGGCTGCACATCAAAAGAATTTGAACTGCTTCAATTTAAAGCTGCTAGTCTTATTTGGTTCTTGCATGCATTAATGTAGCCCAGACCAAGCAACAGAGGGCAGTGGATGGAACAATATTTGTGTAATTGGTAGGCACTGCAGTGAAATGCAAGGCTAAGCTCTGGTAAAGTGACCCCATAATACAAAACACCAACTTGTTAAATACATTCTAAGATAATAAGCTGGCCTTTGTGTGTCAAAGTTCCAAAGCAGCAGATAGGAGGGCAAACTCATTTAACAAATGATGAAGTCAACATTTTTAGCCACAATTAAGATGGAGAGTTGCCTTCAGGGATAACATAGCTGGAGTATAACAACCACTTGGCATAATATTCCTTAGTAGGGACATATCAACCTTTATAGCAAACAGGTAAACACATTTCATCTTGCATAAGAGGATTACCTGGTCTCTGGTCTCTAAAAACTAAAGTCAACTACAAAGCTTTCATAAAATAATTTGTATTCAGAATGTTCTCTTGCCTAAGTCAACAGGAAGACACAAACACTCATAAAAGACCCTTATTATAACATGGTTGGAGAAGAACAGTGTCTAGATTGGGGGAAGAGGCCAAAAAGTCCCCCAAGATTAACTCTCAAACCTCGTTCACCTGCTTTTTATTTTAGGAGGTTTCCCTGTGCAGCCTAATGTTAAAATAATGCAACACACTGACCTCAAGAAGTTTACACAGAGGAAGACTGATGTGCCTACTCGCTTTGTTGTCTATATAATTATGTTTTTTCACCATGTCAAACATCCCAACTTCAACTAGATCAGATACAATAATTCACTCATGTTGCTTACCTGGAAGTCTATTTATGAGCCAGCTCAGTTGCTTTTTTGATATATTAGTCCAGCTCAAGTCAAGCGTCACAGGCTGCCTCCTAATGATACCACTCAGCATAAGTGGAGTGATCGATTTGGAACGGTTTAGATCGATTTTGGCCCACAATCGCTTATCACAGCACCTGCAACAACACAAGTATTAGTTTGAGAATGTTTGGCTTTAGCCAATAATTTTCTTCTAGATTGGAAGTAAACACTTAACATGAAAATAAAATGGTTCATTATTCTTATCTACAGTGCAGGGAAATGCTGGATTAGTTACTGGTAATTTCCATAACTCCAATGCGAACTTCCTTATTCCAGTGTTTACACTTTGAGGAGACCATCTCCAGCGAGGCACTTTGTTGCGATTTCCTAAATTATGCTCTGACTGGAAATCCTTCACACTCTAAAGATCTCTTTATTTTCTCTATGGAAGAGACTTATAAAAGAGATACCCCTCCATCCCCTTCTCTCCCTGTTCCATCCCCCAAGTGTTCTGTGTAACTATCCTTGTCTGCATTTGATTGAGGCCAAAACACCTCCAGGAGGGACTGTGAATCCTAAATACAGATGAAAATGAGCAATATTGGTACTTTTAAATCACTTCAGCATTAGTTCCTCATAATTTTCCTCACCACAGTCCTTCCTCTAGGAATATACCAAATGACATGTCTTTGTCACAATCCCACAAACAAAACAGGACAACTTCCAGGACCATGTCAACAACTATTCAATAAACATCAAATCCATCTCCAGCAATCCCATCTGACAATAGCAACAAACAAAAGAATCCTTGTACTGAACCCTAAAGTCTCCCAACTGATGCATCTCAAGGCGCTAATGACACACAAATATCGATGTAGTAGTCCCGGTAAAAAATATGAAAAGCTTCTGCCTAGAGTGACAAGACTGCCTTAATCCCAGCAGATGTCTTCCAGGCTGCATTTTGGACCATCCCACCAGTAACTCAGGACAGAATACAAACATAGCCTTGACCGACCCACTTAAGGTAAACAAAGATTTCGAACCACTTCTTGGGCAAAACCCAAGAACTGAGGCGATGATGTGCAATGATCTAGATGATGGTCAAGAGATTTAGAAACGTCAAGCAAGATAATTCCAAGGTTCGACCATAGATTAATTCCACAACAAATAAGGACAAGCTCAAAATCTCTTTCACTTTAGAACTGCTCTCAAACTATGGACAAAGTGCTGCCTGGTTACACTCCTAGGATAGCGTAGATGGCACTGCAGAGCCTCTACAGATCCCTTACCATATTTAACAGATGATAAAATTACTATTTCGAATGTGCTTAGGGGCAAAAAAGGTGACCATGTTTTCCAGAATCTTTGTACAGATGTCGCTCTATATAAGGCATGCAGGTAGATCAATGTGGATACAGGTAGCTATAAACTGAAGAAACCAGGTCAGCCCACTGGACCCTGTACATGACATTGATCTTAGGTCTGTCTGAGACATCAACCCTCTCCTCTATTTCTTCTTTTATGAATGAAATATTATCTACTGCCCAACCGTAACCAGTTAGGGAGGTGCGAGAGTGGTTTGGACTTCAATGAAGATTGCTACGATGCAGAACCAAGACTATGGGTATGTAGCGTTTTCTTCTACTTTGCAGGGTCTTCAGTGATAGCCATAAACAATTTAATAGGGTTGCAAACTAATCATTTATTTTTAAGTGCTGCTCTTCTACCCTGGGGGTATCTGGGCACTGAGGTTCTGTTGGTTTCAGTCAAAAGACAGGTCTCGAGTCTTCTTAATTGAACAAGGGAGGGTGATGTGCATAGGTGGAGGGGTAGATCGTTCCAGGCCTTGGCGGCGAGGTAGGAGAAGAAAAGATCTCCACTGTGGCTTCAGAGAATGTAAGGGTGTGTGAGGGGGCGGCTAGGGCGGCAGAGCGCAGGAGTCTGGGAGGGTTGTTGGCAGTTTGGGCAGTATTTGATGTATGCAGGTCCCTGGCTGGGTAGGGCCTTGTAGGCCAGTGTCAGTAAGTTAAACTGACATCTCTTCTGGAAAGGGAGCCACTGGAGATTCCGGAGGTAGGGTGATGCAAGTCCGCTTAGAGAGGTTGAGGAGGAGTCTGGCTGCTGCGTTCTGCATTGTCTGGAGCCTCTTCAGGAGTTGCGGGTAATACTGGTGTAGAGCACTTTTCCATAGTCTAGCCGGCAGGTGACAAGGACTTGGGTGACTGTCTTTCTTGTGTTGGCGGAGATCCAGCTGAAGATTTTCTGGAACATGGAGAGGGTGTGGAAGCTGGAGGAGGCGACTGTGTTGATTTGGCGCTTCATGGTTAATTTTATGTCAAGGATGACGCTGAGGTTGCGGCCATGGTCTGTGGGCCGAAGGTCAGGGGACCACCCGGTGTTGTCCCGCAGGGAGGTGTTCTTCCCGAAGATCTGCCCTTCCGCCCTGTCCGTGTTCAGCTTCAGACAGTTGGTCCTCCTCCAGTTGGAGACAATGGGTATGGCGCTGCAGAAGTTTGTTCTATTGGTGGAGGGGTCTTTGGTGAGCGAGAGGATGAGTTGGGCATCATCTGCGTAGGACATGTTGAGTCCCTAGTTTCTGATAATGTCGCCGAGGGGTGTCATGTAGGTGTTGAATAGGATGGGGCTGGGGGACGATCCTTGGGGTAAGCCCAGATGATGCTCTTGAGTTCAAAGGTGAAGGGCGGTAGGTGGATTCTCTGAGTTAGTCCTGTTAGGAAGGATACAATCCATTTGAGGGTGCCCCCACGTACGTCGATGAGGATGAGTCTGTTGAGGAGGGTGTGATAGGCTATGGTGTCGAATGAGGCTGAGAGATCGAGGAGGAGGATGGCTGCTGTTTCACCATGGGGGAGGATGGATCTGATGTCGTCGTTGCCAGCTAGAAGGTCGGTCTCGGTGCTGTGGTCGGCGCGGAAGCAGGATTGGGAGGCGTCAAGCAGTTTGTTCTCTTCTAGGTGCCCTGTGGGCTGGTGGTTGATGGCCTTCGACAGGGAACAGAAGCAGCGAGATAGGGGTCTGACCTCTGCGTGTTTCCATCTGTCGGGGAAGGCCACATTGGTGATAGAGGCGCTGAAGATGTTGGGGAGTTCTGAGCCGATTTGTTTGTTTCGGAGGTTGAAAAAAATGGTGTGGGCATGGTTCTGTGGGTGGTCTGGAGTGGATGGAGGAAATGATGGCTGTGGTGATCTGCGTAGTAAGAGGATTCTACGTGGTGAATGAATGGCTGGTGTCCATGGATGGAGCTAGGTTACTATAGTAGAAGTCGGAGGCTTGGGGATCGAAGTGATTGTAGATGGCAGCTATCTTGCTGTGGCAGTAGTCAGACAGGGTGTCGCAGAGGTCTTGGGAGGGGCGGATCGTGTCCTTAGTGGCTGACCGGCAGAACTCTTTAACTATGTTGAAGAGTTCCTTACTGTGGTTGATGCTTGTTTCGATACAGTCTGTAGGAAAGTGCTCCTTTTAGCATGGTTACCCCCTCTAACTTTTTTCCAGATACCGGATGCCAACTTGACTGAGTGTGCCCAGAGTCCCTCCCTATCAGGTTCCCAGGGCATGTTCTTTCCCAAAACTGTACCTCTATCTCCACAATTGGCACACCTTTGGGCCACATGTAAGCCCCTTGTAAAAGGTACCAGCGAGGGCCCCCCACTGGCATTGCAGGCTGCGTGTTTTGGTACAGACTAAACTTAAGAGTCGACATGGCACCCATCCATGGGTGCTAGGCCCATTAACACTGCCTTTGCCATGGCTAAGTTACCCCTCTAGCAGGCCTTACAGCCCTAAAGGCAGGGTGACCCATACCACCGATGAGGGCATAGCTTCATAAGCAATATGTCCCCACAGTGTCTGTGCCATTCACAGGTAAGTGCAGTGAAGCCATTTTGAGTTTTGCAGCTGGGAGTTTGTCATTACGAACTCCACAGCCCCAGGTTGGCTCCACTGGGAAGTTCGGTACCAAACTTCTCAGCACAATTCATTCCGACTGATGCCAATGTGGGATTTAATGTAAAATACACTCAGGGGACAGCTTAGAGATGGCCCCTGAAAAAACTACGGCCTCAGGTGTTCCTGACTGGCTACCAGCCATCTGCCACTACCAGACTGCCTCTGGTCCCTGGGTCTGAAAATAAGCCCATCCTGGGCAGAGGTGTCATGCCTTCACCCCAAGATGGGTAGGGTCCACGAATGGGAAGCTTCAAAGACCTGCCAGCATTTTGCTGCTATCAGCAACTGGCCCCCACCGGTTCTGACCCCTACATGGGGGGTGGGGGCGAATCTGTGGGAAAACCTAGTCAGGAATGGAGGTGTGTCCACCTTTGCCAACCCAACCCCTCAAGCGGGGGAGGCGAAGTGAAGTCCACATCTCAGTCCACTCCATCTTGAAGATGAAGGGACTCACCCAATCAGGAATAGGTCTATGTCCCCCATCCCCTCCTGGAGGGTGACATAATAGGGGGTGTAGACACCCCAGGGAAGGGACCCATTGGTCCTGACCTGCACACCACTGTAGCACCCCTAGATTTGGTATTTAGGGTCACCACCTGAACCCTGCCTCTTCAGATTCGACAGACCAAAGAAGTCAGAAGAAGACCACTGCCGGACAAGGAACTGAACCACTACAGACAGAAGTCGACAGGAACCCTGCCACCTGCAGCCGGTTTGACAACTGGACCCGCTGTCCTTCTAGAAACCCTGACAGGCCTCCAAGAAACCCCAGAGACCTTCCAGTCTTCACCTAATCTCCAAGGACCTCCCTTTGTGTTTGAGGCGCTAGTCTCCAGGATATGCCAATACACAAACTGTAGTAGTTGAGGACTGATACTTATGTCAACACGACTCAGCCCTGCCAGAAGAAAGCACGTGAGCTGGAATGTGGCCTCTCCGAGACAGCCCAACATTGGTGGAACTCCTCCATCCCTCGTGCATCTCCATCCCCAAGACCGTGACAGCGACTGCTGGGCTTGTGGTGTCTCCCTTCGACCTAGAGTGACTCACTGACGACGACCGCAACGGACTGGGCGCTGGCAGCCTACTGACTCCCATTCATCCTCATTGCTCTCCGCGTTAGCAAACATCATTGTTGGTATCGACCGCTGCAGCACAGACACTGAACTTCGCACCTCTCTAGGTGCCCGCAGTCTCCTTGACTAGCCTTGGCCTCTGTAAACTCTGCCCCAGGTCGCCACATGCCACTTGTGGTGCAGGGTCTACCTTGAACTGACCCTATCCCAGGGCCGGTCTTAAACCCCCAAAGACTGGAAAAGTAAGTTGTGTACTTACCTGCTGATGCAGAACTCTGTTTTCCTTCCTTAGGATTGCATTGCATTCCATCTATTACCTACAACAGTATCTTTTTCAAGAGCTAAATGTTACTGTTTCGGATTGGCAATATAAAAGTATTTCCAAGACTATAAAAGCATTTCTACTGCCTTCCTGAAATTATTATTTGCCTGTAACTGAGTTCAACTTGGTTCCTAAAAATAAAAGTAATATTCTTGCAAAACATTGGTCAGGAGTTAGTCATTGAGTGTGCTCCTGTCTTATATGAGTGTGTACAACAAATGCATTCACACTACCGTCTGATAAGCCTAACTGCTCAGCCCAGCTACCACTAAATTGAGAGTAAGGTTCTATCTATGTATACCTCTGTCAAACCTTTGGGGACTCCCTGGACTCTGTGCACAATATACCTCTTTTTGGTATAGTATATACAGAGCCAGCTTCCTACAGCGTCTCTTTTTGTGTCCTTAATGCGTTGGTGGTACTTGTCAAAGGCCGATTTGAAGGTGGTTCGGTCAGTGGGGTCTTTGGTGGTCCGCCATTGTTTTTCTAGTTGTTTGCAGTTGCACTTGATGGTTCTGAGTTCTAGTGTGTACCAGCTGGCTTGTCTTGAGGTTCTGCTGGTTTTCACTGTGTAGTGTAGTTCCTATCTTCCCAATAGGCTCTGCGCATTGGAATAATACCTACAGCAGTAAAGGCCTAGGCCAGACGTTAACTAGGTCTACTACTGTCGATACTAGACTTAAAGTTTTGGGTTTGCCAGCGTAGCTCAGAGTTCACTAGAAACTTTCTCGAATGTTCAAGGAGGAATTAACTTCCCTGATTAGACAAGAAGGGATTTAGTTTCTGACAACCATAGAACATGACAACTTTGCTCTCCCCTAATCAAGAGTCAATCTCGAGAGTCGTGTGAACAAAAGGCAAATTATTTTACTCAGTCAGTACGTGCATTCTTAGTCTCATCAGAATGTAGAGAAAAGGAAGAGACGGGCGTGTTCAATAAAAAGGTGTTATTTATTGATCAGTCTCTTTTCTCATACAAGAGAAATGGATCGATATTATTGCAATACTTATAGTTAAGTAAAGTGCATACATTAAAAGCAATAGTATAAAATAATACTGTAAAAACATTGATATGGTTTCTAAGCCATAAGATGTTTTAAAATGAATAAAATATATTATATACACATATACATTTGACTAAACGTACTCAACTGGTGTTTCTAGATACGCCTACCCCGTGTACCTGACCTAAGTCTAATACGTGGGCGGGAATAGATAGTTACAGTTTAAGTTAAGTTTGTTTTTGCCAAGTGAATAACTAAAGAATTCTCTGTGAAGGGTTATTCAGTTCTGTACCTGGAATTTAGGATGAATGAGGAATGGTATCTCTCTCTCGGGTCTCGATATTCCAGGCTGCCTGCGAGGGCTACCCGGAAACGCCGGTGCTGGATTCTCGGCAGGAGAAAGCAGCGCGTCTCTCAGCGCGTCAGAAAGGCGGGGCTGCGCCAGCGGGGTCTGCTCTGCTCTTCGCTTCGGCAAGTATGGCTGCTCCGTCTCGTCACCACGCGTGTGTTTGCATATGGCAAGATCGGTAATATTTATACCTTTAAGGTGCCGAGATTGACGTAAGGATGGACATAGATACGTCCATAAAGATGTCATACGACTTGCTCGTTAGCACATTCTTTTACTAAAGTTCTCGGTGAAATCAAAACAATGGCCGCAGGGTTTTGCCCAGGTTGTCATAGGTTTGATTTGTTATGAGAACTCCGTATGCCTTATCAGGGGCTGGAGGAATATCGCTTGTCTAATTAGATCGCAAGTGTTATGACCTAATCAGATAACACGTTCCTGTGCCGTAGTGTGACTGCGTCAGATAACGGTATCTGCATCATGGGGGTTTTCTGCCTCATGGGCTGACTGCTAGTTAACTTGTTGGTTTGTTTAACTAGAATAGGGTCAGGAATAGGGGGATCGATTCAGAACCTATAGGAATACATGACACCCACTCCACGCTAACTATGGACATATTTACTAATCTAGGCATAGTATAACATAGTACAACATACTATAGAGTAGTGTGTATACCTTACCACCCCAAAATACATAAATGCATTTTGAAATTTTCAAATATACTGAAAAAAATTGCAGACATATATATATGGTATGCACTCAAGCTGTAGAAAAATGCCAAATTAATCGCATTTGTATACATTATTGCTTATTTGGTATATGAGAATTACACATGAAATGGTTTCTTACAGAAAAAAGATTCGAGACCATTCCATCACAGAATAAAATATCTTTATGAACATGCCAGCGGGCAGCTAATGTCTATAAGCTATCTAAAATTTAGAAACCTTAGTTCTCTAAGAATAGTTCTTACATTAAGCAGAAGATAGTGTCCCGAAAAATATGCAAAAATATTTGGGGCTGCTGGAAAAACTGCTGTCCGTGAACTGGAGCGAAAATGTTCATGTGACTTTATTTTTAAAGTTGAAGGCCGAATTCAGGGAACGCCGTGTGCGAGCTTGCTCAAAAGTCTCTATTTCTGTTCGGGTGAGAACATCATATCATTTAGGCTTTCGAAAAAACTGTCAACAGCTTCCTGGGAAAGTTCCACTAACTCGGAAATAGGTGTAATCATGCATTCTTGCGCATGATTGTCTCCATTGACATTCTGATTTGCATTACTGACAGAAGGTCGTACCTGTTCGATGCTGCTTTCATCTTGAACTTCACTACCCATCAATCGTAGTGGTGAAGCTTCCACGAATGCCGTCATCAGGATTGGTAGCCTTTGAGGGCAGCACAAAGCATGAACCTTGATCGGGCTCAACAATGTTTCTGCATCCATCGGCGCATCCGATTGTAGCGTCAGACAGGTGTCTAACACGCATTCTTCTCCGCATAGCAGACACCTCAATACAGGTAAAACACATCTTTGCCACATTGGTCGAAATGATAGAAACCAAGTCATGTTCAGGTCTCTAAGCCGGGAGAGTCCCAGGATTTTTGATATCCGGTCCCGGTATCCAATGGCTAGGATTGTTTCTTCCCTTGTCGCAAGAGTTTTGTCTGTGACATGGGTTGCCATAACGAAAAATAAGGACTAAGAATAGGATTCCTGCAATTAGTCCCAGGATCAGCGGAAGTCCGCCAAAAATCGAATGGACGAAATCTGGAAAAATACCCAGTATGGCTTTGAATGGTGTTAAAGGTATTTAAGACAGTATTTTCGATGGCATTGAGACCCCATTGGTATCAGAAATATTTAAGATTTCATTCAGGATTTCCGCGAAATGTACGGGGGAATTAGTTGATAATAATGTATGTATCTCTGCAGTCGTCCTTGCGACTTGTAGATCATACGTTTCTTTTGATGACGAGAGCCTGGTAGGCGTCTGAAGAAGGACTGTTTTCATTCTGCTTAAAGTATCTATTCGAATAGAAGTAATTTTCAAATCGGGCCATGCCCTTGCCTCCCTGTCTGGGAAGGAGCTGGGGAACAATGTGCGTCCACAGCACTTGACCTTCGCAGTAGTAGTTACTAGATAAGGAGTCCCGGGCATAAGACTACAACATCTGCGGTCTACAATAAGAATGTAACTCCCATTATAGAGTCTTTGAAAGAATGGTTCTATTTCTGTTGCAGGTGCGCCTTGCTGGTGACATGAAAGGTTGTATGAATTCCCTTCACAGGCTCCATGCAAACTAATTCCGTTACACAGAAGTGTGCCACTTAGTGACATCGCACAATTGTTGCCACTAAGAAACACTTTCTGTCCTTTATTACTGACACATGCATGTGAATAGGGCAGGTTCCATGTTGTTTTAAGGTACCCCTTTCCCAATTTCTCGTACATGCCAGCCTGTATATATTTTTGGCAGTATTGAAACCTGAAGGTTGAGATTGGAATATTTATTATCCCATGTATTATCCATTCATTGACAGGTCGTTCTGACATTGTCATTAGTAATCTTTCTAGTTTTTCAATGCTCAAGATTGTATAATCAGCACCCTTTTGCGCCATACTGATTTGTCTATCAGTAAGGTTAAAGATTTGGAATAGTGACGTTGTGTTGATTAAACGCCAAGGCACATAGCCTGAACGCAGATTTTGTAACGTCCAGCCAAGCTGTACAATAGAACGCAATTGTGACTGACCGTGTTGTAATAGCAGTAAGTCTTGCGATAATATATCGATTGCTGACGACACAATGCTGTCCAAAGAAAAAATTCTGGAGGACAGAGTCATTAACCCATTGTCCACTACAGAAAGTGATTTTTCCAAATTAATACGGTCAATTTCCCGTATTCTCTCTGCTGTTTCAATTTGAGTAACCTTCCAGGCCTCATTGTATGCTGCATATACAGAGGCTGCTATGAAACGCTTTTGACGCTGTTTGCGTGGTCCCAAAGTGAAATCACGCAAGTCAGCACCATCAGTAAGTAAAGTTAGGTGTTGCTTAATTTCTGCCAGTGTGGAAGTTTGTAGCCATTGAAGGCATAATTTGCCCACACTGTAGGTGGTTATTATCCCTGGGTGATGTCTTTGAGGATATCTAGGGTCTGGCCTGGTCATTTTGAACCCCTGTGTTTTGTTCAGGAATCTGTCTTGACAGTTATTAGTATCTGTGGGCCAGATCAACCACTGTTTCCAATCAGGATGTGTTCTGTTTTGGTTTAATATATGGTTTACGTCTATCTCTTCATCTGTATCAGAGTTATTGCTAAACATTATTGGCTTTGGAATAGACGGTTTATTTAAATCTTTGATTTTGGCTAAGCCAAGACAGGTGGTCTGTTGAACAGTGTCATTTAAAAATATCATTTGTTCTGGGATCATGCAGGCTCTAAACAAAGCTTCTATACCCTGTACTTGCCATTCTTTTGTACCCCAAACACTTTTCAATTCAACATTTTTGTCCCAATAATCAAATCCAAAAGTATTCATTTGTTCAAAAAATGAGTCTGAATATAACAATTTTGTGTTGGTTATCATGGTTTTGGTTCCTGTCTTGTTCGACAATTTAAAATAAAATGTTTCAGCATTACTTGTATTAAAACCTGAAAAATATGAATATTTGTCGTAAACGGTTCTTGAACTCCCTTTTGGAGGTGTTGCACAATGTTCCCATTGATTATAATTTAAAACGTTTCTAGGTTGTGCAGATCTATGTAAAAAGTGGTTACCATAGTGGTTATAGCAATACATACTGTCATAATTTGTAGAACCCTGCAAATAATCATGTTTGGTAAATTTAGCAGACATTACTAAGTCAGACATCATATTATTAATGCTTTCGAAGTCCCAATCATCAGCAAATGAGTTTGGTTTTGCAAAGTCACTCAATGAGATCTTAATTTGGTGTGGATATTTCAGGATCTCGACCGGACCATAAATTTCATAGTCAGTGTTGTCCCAGGCTACCCCACCAGGTATCGGATTGGCTGTGAAGTTGGCTGAAGAAAGTTCTCTTTTCTCGACGTGTGAAGATGTGTGTGGTTTGAGGATCAAGTTGATTTTCTGACTTGCTGTGTCCATTTTAGCATATTTTCCCTCAATGAAGCGTCCCAAAGTAAGTACCATGATGAGCCAAAGTATGAGGATAAATGCACCAAAACCCACCCAAAATTCAATCCATGGAGAAATCAGATATGTTTCTTTCAGTTGTCTCAAAAGTTCCTTAGCTTTGTCTTTAAAGGTTTTTGATGATGGCTGTGTCTTTGATTCGCTGAAGCCCTCAGAGGAATCATCGAAGTTAATGAAGTAGCCGGATGCAGTTCTGTCAATTGTTCCAATTGGTTCAGGATTTCTGTTTCTTGCATTTTCACTTGGTACTTCATTATAGATTGGTGTGTCTCTGCTAAATGTTTTTATTTGGGTATTCAGAGGTCTTAGTTCTATTGCATTGTTGCATAGTCCTTGTTGTTCTTCTGTAGGCGTTTCGAAAGTGATGAGCCTCTTCGTTAGGACCTCTGTACTGGTAGCAAACTTTGGTGTTCTGCTACTTATTGGGAGTCCACTTGGCCTACTGTTTGTTATCGGCCACATGTTGTGGTTTTACCAGGTCGATGGATACAACTCGGTTCTCCTTTTTACCAGCAAGTGGCGGTAGTACAACTGATCTTGTCCCGTTGACAGACAAGACAGGAACTGCTTTTCTGTAAGAAGGCCCAAATTCCTTCTTTACCGCGATCTTTTCCCTGACTAGATCCCCGACTTTTGGAATCCAGACAGGTCTTGCTGGGACAGGTGGTGGTTCTTCAGTGGTTGTTGGCTGTTGTTTCAACTTTATGTTGCTCAGGTCTTTTCTTGTTTTGTTTAAGTCCTGCAAAATAGCCAAACGGTCTTTGATATCAAAGGTTTTTTCTTTCACCACTGAAGTCTGACTATCAATGTCAGAGATCATCATCCTAGTTCCAAATAATAATTCGTACGCACTGAATCCCTTCAGAGAATTTCTTGGCAAGTTATTGAGACTACGTTGGACACTTATTAGATGTTTGACCCACCCAGCTCCCGAACCTAATATCCTTTCCGCTATAGATTGCTTTATGCCTTGGTTTTTTCTTTACACCATCCCGTACCCTCAGGAAGGAAGTGAGAAGATTCCCGCTGGGCTATGCTCATTTGGTCAAGTTTCCCCTCAGGCTTGAGGGCTAGAGTGGAGACAATAGTCAAACGTAGCATGCTCTTAGCGTATATGCCATTTAGACTCGCAAATCTTTGTATAACAGTCCGGACGTCAGCCGAGTGCTGGTGATCTACCTTATAAGTGGAACTAGCCTGTATATGTTAATCGCAACCCTTCCTTTTTACTCCTGATTTTTTCTGGAGTAGAACGACGAGGTATTAAACTGTTTCTTTCCCCACTGCGATCTCTGTTGCAGTTTGGGCAGTTTTTTACAAACATGGTATGACGCAGGCTCATGCCTGGCCACCAGTACCTTGATTGTAATTCTTCCAGAGAATCTTTTAGTTTAAGGCGTCTGAGACCCTCGCCCATATGTGCGTCTGCGATTAACAAGTTTCTCCTGTCCATGTTTGGAATCACCCTATCCCCCACTCCAGGGATTCGAGCAAAAGGGACGGAGTTTGCATCGATTATGTATGTATAATTGAGTGGATAGTTGATCGGTAACGCTGAGCAGTCGCCTTTTGATGACGTTTTCACCGCCAGCACTGTTTCACCGTCAATGTATTTTAATGTACGCTTTTTTCGAACTACGGGAGCCGATTTAGTGGCTGCCGCTGCGGCTGTTTCAGCCAATGAATTCCCTACAACGTGAACGCCATCACGCTGATGACTCAGTGAGTGAGTCACGTGAGTCTTTGGTAGTTCTTTTTGTAAAAGAGCTATTTGTTCCCAGAGCAGTTTCTGCTTTATTGGTGCATCTGTGTCATCTTTGTAACCTTTTTGAATCCATGTCTGCAAATCGCTGTTATATGATTTGACGCAGTAATATGAATCTGACACTATAAGTGTCGGGAATTCGCGATCCGCATTATCTAGCGCCATTTTCAAAGCTAATATTTCAGTTTGTTGTTCTGAATTACTTTCTACTGAGTGTGTCTTTGTTAATAGAGGTTTTAGTTTACCTCCGCGCCACACTTCTTTTGTAATCTCACATGTGGGGTTGTATGCTTGTTCTCCCCAAACGGAGGGTTGAGCATGTCCGTCTGTATAGATTACACAGGCGTAATGTCGTAAAGGCAGAATGTCGATTGGCAGAGGATATGTTTCTTCATATTCTAGATTTTTTAATTCTTCTAGTTCTGGATCAAAGTAGTAGTATACTTTGTCCGTTGTGATAGAATTCACCCATTGTATCCATTCCGGATTCAATGCTGTTGCTGGTAAATTCCAAGGTGTTGTTAGTGCCTCAAAGTCTGATTTTGCTGTTCTGACTGTGATATGTCTACCGTCCGCTTGATCTTTCTCTCTAGCTATTGCGGTTTGAACTGCATGAACAATTTTTTCTTTGTTGCTGAATTTCTGTTCAGCTTCTGTGTACAAGTGTGATTTGAATGCAATTGGTACCTTTCCCCCCTCATTAGAGGTCAGGTATGTGAATCCGCATCTCCCTGGGATGACTCGAATCACAAGATTGCGTGTGTTATCACGTGTTTCTAATTTTGTTTTAATTAGCATGTCTGTTTGTAAGGATCTCAGAATTTCTGTGTGTATTTGAGTCCAATTGGATTTTTTAAAATCTGGTTTAATTAGATCATAAAGGGGTTTGACCCTTTCTGCGTAATTTGCAATGTATGTTCTTCCGAAATTTAGGAAGCCTAGAATCGACTGTAGGTTTTTTAGTGTTCTAGGTGCTTGGAGTACGGCACATTTCTCTAGGAAATTGTCAGCCAGGCTTTTGCCTTCGCTTGATAATTCATATCCTAAGAACAGGACTGTCAGATGGGCAATTCTGGATTTTTTAAAGTTGAATTTGTAACCCTCTGCAGCGAACCCAAGTATTATGGTGTTCACTCTTTTCAAGTGAGTCTCCAAGTCATCATCTGTTAAGTAAATGTCATCGACATAAGATAATGCTTCATCATCATATAGTTGTAGTAATTCTGTTACTCTCGCTGAGAATACCCCCGGACTGTTCTTGTACCCCTGGGCTAACCGACAGAATTGTTTTTGAGTGCCATTTACTGAGAATGCAGTTAAATATCTGCTCTCTGGTGCTATGTTTTGACAAAAGAATCCATTAGAGATGTCTAAGGTTGTTTTGTATTTTTTGCGCACTATGTTATTCATTAGTGCAGCACTGTGTGAGTTTTGCACTGCAAAAGTTTTGCAACATGTGTTAAGGTGTCGGTAATCCAAAACTAGACGATATGAATTGTCTGGTTTGGAGACCGGAAACAAAGGATTGTTCATTTGTGAGGTGCAAGTTTCAATCACCCCCTGGTATTCTAGCTGATCTAGTATTTCATTTACCTGTTTTTTAGCTTCTTGCTTAATTGGGTACTGCCTTTGTGCAGTAGGTTTTGATTTTAACTGGATTTTGTGAGGAGGAGAATCCTCATCCCATCCTACATGATTTTTATATAAAGCAGGTGCTAGAGCCACTGCCCACTTTCTAGCAAGTGTGTATTTTTTATGAATTGGAATTTGATTTGAGAAGGCAGGCATAATTACTTCTTCGCCATGAGGGCACTCCCTGACAAACTCTGGTGGCCAGTCTTTTTCAGCTAGAAGGATGTCATAACCCTTGGAGAGGTTATCCCAAAATAGTCCCCTTAATTTCCTAGTCTTATCTCCCTCTATACGTAATGTTATCTCGTATATCTTGTGAGGTTTGCTAACCCTGGTGTCTGCAGTTTCCACTTGAAGATATTCATTCGTGTCCACTGTCTCCAGATGATTCATAAGGACTTTGCGAGCTATGCTCACTTCTGCTGCGCTGTCTAGCATTGTCTGAGCCCACTCTCCGTTTTTCAGTTGTGTCCTCAGTATTCTCGGCATTGTTAACTACCTTGATACTGGCTACCTTCTTTTTTGGAAATTGTAATTTCTTTTTTAGTTGAGCAGGTTCCTTGTCTTTGGACTTGGCGTGCTCTTCTCTTTGTTCTGATCGTCCTCTTCTTTCCGATTTCTGCGAGGAAGTCTGAAAAGATTGAGAGGGACGCGTATCAATGTCTTGATATCTATCAGGTTTTTTTATATTATCCCTATTTCTAAGGTTATATCTTTTCCCAGAGGGGTCACTCTGGGGTGACCTGTGTCTTTGGTTCGGAGATTTCTCTCTTCGCCTAGGAGACCTTCCTCTGGACTGGAATTTCTTTTCTTTAGGATTGGATTGTTTGTTTCCATCCCAGTTCTTTTTTGGTGAATTATTATTAAAAAATATTTTTTCTGGACTTTCAGTCAGTTGCGGTTTTACTGGTATTCCACCTAAACTATCTCTACCTAGTTCCTCATAGGATTTTTCTATAATTCTGGCAATTTCAGCTGGTTGGTCTGCTATATCTGTCTCTTTTAACCTCTGGCGGATCGCCACGTTGGCTGCTTCACCTTTTATGTTGGCTAATAATATAGCCGAGACCTGCTTGAAGTCTTTCAGTAATTTCATACCAAGAGTTAAAGCGGGTTCTGGACCGTATTCGTCTTGAATTTGTTTTAGCACATCTGGTATCACCGAAATGGATGGAACACCGTGCGTTTTTGTGTAGATGGAAGCAAAGACTGTACCCCAAGTGTCACAGTCCTCTATGTGTGGTGCGATTCCCATTGGGAGACAGATAGTCAGAATCCTGTGTTTTTCTAGCGGGGTGGTATCAGGAAACACCGCCTCTATTTGGGTAATTTTCTGTGCCAACCAGAATGGTATTTGTTCCCGTTTAGCCGGTACTTTACCTAGGCAGGATTGGATGTTCTGTGGTGTAATTTTATTTGTGTTCCCCTGGTGAGGGGTCAGCTGTGGAAGTTTAATCGCTGGCTGAATTGTTGAAGTCCGCATCACATACTGAACTAATTGTCTATGAATTTTTATTAATTGTTTTAGCTGTGTTAACAGCTCTGCTGCAGACATCCCATTGATGTCTGGATGTGGTGTGTATCCGGCTAGGACCGGCCACGTTGCTCCTGGTCTACCTAAAGGACCGAGCCTGGTGATGTGATTATTATGTTTTAGGGCGCCATCAAATAAGAGCAAATGCTCTTGGAATTTGAGTGGTACTTCCACCTCCTCGAAAGGAGTGTACTCATTAGGAGGTTCCTCTATTTTGTAATAGTGGAAGTACTTTGTTACAGCATTTGCTGCTGGAAAATGTATCCATGAATAATATAACTCTGTCTGCCGATATTCGTGTGCCTCAATTACGAATATGACTGTGCCACCTCTAGGTGTCAGTCCATTTTCTATAAGTTTCAAGGTTATAGATTTTCTTTTAATGACCGGGATGAGTATTATATCCGGGTCTGCATTTTGTAGTGCAGTATCAGCTTCTGCTATGTCAGCTGCTAATCTAACTGCCTCTCTTTCTTCATCACTGTCTGTCATTTTACCGACAGGATGGTTATTTTGTTTGTTTGCAGATCAGGTTTCTTATGGAAACAAAGATTAGATGCACAATATTTCGGAACTGTTTATCCTTCAACGTTGACTTTACCAAGAACCATACATAGTAGTTCCCTCCTGCGAGGTCTGGCGGGTTTTGTATTTTGTATTTAGAGCAACTGCATAGTTGCGGGTCTATTATAAATGGTTGCGAACAATGCTTATTTGCATCCTTAAGCTCACCCAACCAAATTGTGTGTGTTACCCTTCTGTCCGCTTGATCACTGTCATGGCCCTTCCCAAATGACGCAGTTTACTATAACAACTAAAAAAATTTTTCCCTCACTTAACATGTAAAGACCTAACTGTATATTTATATAACTATCCTTATGGGATAAAAAATTTTTTTGCATTGCCACTAAGTGATTCCTGCCCGTTTAAACTTGCTTTTTAACCATCATTGTTTGTTAATTACCAACGGCGTTTTGCAGTATAGCCCTTTCGGTGCTTATTTTCATGTGGACACTTTGTCCATTCTAGCGCTACACTCTAGACGCATGCTTAAGGGAAAAGTATCCCCTGGTTTACTCTTGCACGAAATTTTAGGGGCAGCTGTCAATCTACAATCTTAATAGAAACACAATTGAAAACCCAGGCAGGGGGTAGACAAAGTGGCAGATATAAAAGGATCTTGCCATATTAACGCGCGAATGTGTGTTTAATTAAAACATTGCCCTTGCTTGTAAGCGTTTGCACACGCGCGAAGGACTAGTGTTCCCGCCTCGCGCCTGTCAACCCAGAATCTGAATATAAATATGATTTAGAAACACAGACAGGGGGTAGACTACGTTGTAGATGTAAAAGAGAATGGCATGTTAATCTGGCCATACTAATGCGCGGTTGTGTGCTTAATATAAAAACACTGCCGTTGCTTGTAAACATCTGCGCATGCGCGAGGGACCAGTGTTCCTCCCTCGCGCCTGCATTCACAGCTAGTGCGGAGGCTCCTAGCCTTATCAACAAATAATCGGCGGTTACTTAAGGGCGACGGGCGGCCCCTCAACTACCTCCACTTCCGCTCAACTCATGGTCGGAGGCACCGACGGACAGGTGGGTGTCCCCTTGGGCTCTCCCCCGTTTTTTGAGGTTTTTGAGTGTTTTCAGAGTCGGCATGTTATCTATTAATACCAGCGGTTTGGTCCTGAGTTCTTGCAGTAATGGGATGCTGTTAGAGGACTATACAATAGTTTTGAACAGTGGGTAGCCATATTGGTCACTGATTGCTCACTTACTGGTCACTTCTGGACCTTTTCCAGTCACTTCATTAGATCTAATAAGACTAATGGTTTGGTCCCGAGTCTCTGAAGAAGTGGGATGTTGTTAGGGGCCTACACAGTAGTTTTGAACAGTGGTCAGCCGTATTGGTCACTTATTGATCCCTTCCGGGCCTTTTTCCAGTTACTCCTACTGATGTTAGGTGACTGGTCTATGTATTAATCTTCCAGCTTGTATAAGTAGATGCGAAACTAAAGTTTTTTGTTAACAGACAGCTTAGAGACAACATCAGAGGTCTAGACTAAGCTTTGCGAAATGAGATATATCGCATTAATTGTGTCACTGGGTAGGTTGTGCGGGGACTTTGGCGGGTCAGTTGGGTACCTATCACACGTTCGTTGGGTTAGATGGGTAGAGCGATTGGCTGGGACACTACAGAGCAGTATGCTAATGGTGTCCTTTTTCTACACCACAGAGCGGGGCCTCATACTCCCGAGCGGTTGCCGGGTGAGGTGAGGCCTTCACCCACACAAGGCTGGGTGAGTATCACTTGGAGGAAATGCCTCTTGGTGGTTTAGCTATTATGCTGCTGTTTTTTATATGCTGAACGTAAATTTTTCATGCATGAGTATTTCCTATATAGTCTCTCTGTATACAGATGGTTGTGGTTGTGTAAATTAGTGTTGTGGTACAATGAATCTTTATTTGTTGACAGGAAGAAGACAAGCTTCTCCCACGCCAGTGGACGTTTAAAGCGTTGGAGTTCCTGGTAGATATTTACTGTCTATTAGTAAACTCACTTATTATTATTTTTTACAAATAATTTTTGTCACACATTACCTGTAGTAATGGTTGCAGTAGCTAGTTGATAATGAAGGTCCTGAAGAAAGCCGGGGCAAATCCCCGTTGGCTGAAACATGTCGACCGTTCCACACAGCGCCAGTGGGCAGTCACCACACTGGCTTGTTTTTACTTTTGACACACTGATTCCTCCACGTATGCCCTCATAGAATCAGCGTAGTCAATTTTAATTATCACCACCATTTGAGCACTGCACATACTCTAGTCCACTTCATGGTAAACACCCTGGCTAGATTTCTGACATCCACTCTCCACGCCGGCACTACTTGGTCGGATGAGGTATGGATTGTACAGCAATTCCCACGTGACGTTAACTCCATCGTGAAGGTGGTCTGATGGGAATTATTCTAGCTTTGGGTTACCTACAACTCTCAACAACTTTTGTTCACATACACATCCTACTGTTTCAGAGTCACTTTTTGGTCATACATTATTTCCAGACCTGTTCTGCTCTTTGTTGTGTTTCATGTTGACAATAGGGGAGCGAGCAGTCAGGTCGTAAAATATTCCCCTTGACCCCCCCACACAGGTTTTGTATTTTCCATGAATAATATACCTCTGTCTGCCGATATTCGTGTGCCTCAATTACGAATATGACTGTGCCACCTCTAGGTGTCAGTCCATTTTCTATAAGTTTCAAGGTTATAGATTTTCTTTTAATGACCGGGATGAGTATTATATCCGGGTCTGCATTTTGTAGTGCAGTATCAGCTTCTGCTATGTCAGCTGCTAATCTAACTGCCTCTCTTTCTTCATCACTGTCTGTCATTTTACCGACAGGATGGTTATTTTGTTTGTTTGCAGATCAGGTTTCTTATGGAAACAAAGATTAGATGCACAATATTTCGGAACTGTTTATCCTTCAACGTTGACTTTACCAAGAACCATACATAGTAGTTCCCTCCTGCGAGGTCTGGCGGATATAACCTTTCACCCACTCCAGACGTCTTTGGAGTATTTGGGAAAAGGGGTCTGAGTGAGAAAGCACGACTGAGTTACTCTAAATGTCTTACGTTAGTTTTATCGCCCTTTCCAAATGCGTTGGGCGCCATGTAGTGTAGTTCCTATCTTCCCAATAGGCTCTGCGCATTGGAATAATACCTACAGCAGTAAAGGCCTAGGCCAGACGTTAACTAGGTCTACTACTGTCGATACTAGACTTAAAGTTTTGGGTTTGCCAGCGTAGCTCAGAGTTCACTAGAAACTTTCTCGAATGTTCAAGGAGGAATTAACTTCCCTGATTAGACAAGAAGGGATTTAGTTTCTGACAACCATAGAACATGACAACTTTGCTCTCCCCTAATCAAGAGTCAATCTCGAGAGTCGTGTGAACAAAAGGCAAATTATTTTACTCAGTCAGTACGTGCATTCTTAGTCTCATCAGAATGAAGAGAAAAGGAAGAGACGGGCGTGTTCAATAAAAAGGTGTTATTTATTGATCAGTCTCTTTTCTCATACAAGAGAAATGGATCGATATTATTGCAATACTTATAGTTAAGTAAAGTGCATACATTAAAAGCAATAGTATAAAATAATACTGTAAAAACATTGATATGGTTTCTAAGCCATAAGATGTTTTAAAATGAATAAAATATATTATATACACATATACATTTGACTAAACGTACTCAACTGGTGTTTCTAGATACGCCTACCCCGTGTACCTGACCTAAGTCTAATACGTGGGCGGGAATAGATAGTTACAGTTTAAGTTAAGTTTGTTTTTGCCAAGTGAATAACTAAAGAATTCTCTGTGAGGGGTTATTCAGTTCTGTACCTGGAATTTAGGATGAATGAGGAATGGTATCTCTCTCTCTGGTCTCGATATTCCAGGCTGCCTGCGAGGGCTACCCAGAAACGCCGGTGCTGGATTCTCGGCAGGAGAAAGCAGCGCGTCTCTCAGCGCGTCAGAAAGGCGGGGCTGCGCCAGCGGGGTCTGCTCTGCTCTTCGGCAAGTATGGCTGCTCCGTCTCGTCACCACGCGTGTGTTTGCATATGGCAAGATCGGTAATATTTATACCTTTAAGGTGCCGAGATTGACGTAAGGATGGACATAGATACGTCAATAAAGATGTCATACGACTTGCTCGTTAGCACATTCTTTTACTAAAGTTCTCGGTGAAATCAAAACAATGGCCGCAGGGTTTTGCCCAGGTTGTCATAGGTTTGATTTGTTATGAGAACTCCGTATGCCTTATCAGGGGCTGGAGGAATATCGCTTGTCTAATTAGATCGCAAGTGTTATGACCTAATCAGATAACACGTTCCTGTGCCGTAGTGTGACTGCGTCAGATAACGGTATCTGCATCATGGGGGTTTTCTGCCTCATGGGCTGACTGCTAGTTAACTTGTTGGTTTGTTTAACTAGAATAGGGTCAGGAATAGGGGGATCGATTCAGAACCTATAGGAATACATGACAACTGGTGTGTGGTGTGGTGTGTGTGTGTTTTTTAAAGGGTTGATGCTGTGTCGAGTGGACTGGTGTTGAGGGCCTCTGTCCACTGGGTCTCAATCACATTGCTCCAGCTGAGGTGGCAAGAGCTCTGGGGCTTGGTGGGGGTGTCCGGGCAACCTGTGATGGTGAAGAAGACGATGGCGTCCAGAGGAGATCAGTGACATGGCTGTACTTGACTCTGTTACTGGATGTGAAGATCGGTTTCAGCGTGTGTGTGGACAGCAATTATTGCCCTTTCCTTAAATAGACTGCAACTACTGCCATGCATTGTGCGATGGCTTGTGGGGCAGACTTAAACCGAACAGTAAGTAGCACAGTGTATTGATAATGTTGGTCTCCTAAATAAAATCTCCAAAATTCCCTGTGATGTGATGCAGGAATATGGAAATAAGCTTCCTGAAGCCAGTCATTTTCGATTATGTGCAGATTGATTTAATGGAGAGCTAATATTCTGAACTTTTCTTTGGTGATCAACTTGTTGATAAACTGAAGGTCTATTATTGATCTATATGGTTTCGTTTACCTGTTCCTTAGGATCAGGAAATACCTGAAGTAAACTCCTTTGTTCTTAAGTTACTTTTACATCACCCGCTTTTGTAAAAGAAGACAAGTTTGGTCTTTTAACCCAGCTGATGTTTTGATGCTTGTTTTGGTGGAATGGGCAATAGAACAGCCCTGAAGTGAATTGAATATTCTCTTTGTATATGTTAAGAACGAATCTGCCTGTAGGTACTAGTTTTAATTTTTTAAGGTAATAGGTTACTGCTCTTCCTACAGAAGTGGCTAACTTTAGAAATGGAGGGGGTGGGTTGGAACACCATCACTGTATGTTACCAGATGAATTCTTCCCTTTACAAACGGATGTCTTCGGGAGAGTGGTCTTTTGATATTGTCTTTGCTGATGTCTCTGTTGCTGCGGTGGATACAACTAACGGGGATTTAACCCTCTGAAGCAAGCACGGTCTGTCTGTGGGTCTGTAATGCTGTTTAAATAACTTTCTGATCTTCCAGACCATCAACCTGAAGGCTCTCGGATTAATTTTTCATTCTAGACATCTCTTCTTCAGTATGTTGTCTGAAGAGTGCTGAACCTGAAAAAGGTAAATTCTGAATTCTGAGTTGCGCATCAGGCTTTAAGGCCAGGCCTGGCCATGAATATCATATTAAAGAACGTCTGTGACAGTAGCTAGTTGCAGCAAGCTCAGTCAAGTCTACTGCTGCACTCATTAGCTGGCTGGAGACCAATGATTCCTCCTTAACCGTCTTCAAAATGCTTGGGAAACGACCTGATGCACTAGGGGTTTGGGCGGAGGGGTGGGGGGGACTATGATCGACAGGATGCCTGAGACACCTAGAAATTTTGCAGGAGGGAGGGAGAGGAGCGACAGCTTCACACCTTACTTTTAAAGAGAGGAGACGTCTGCAGGCTCTAGTTTCGAGAGACTGTGGGGAAGCAGACATTGGAAAACTGTGGACAATGTTCATTGCTTGTACACATGTAGAATTGTGATGGGGGGAGTAGGGTACGTGGTTGCTCAGTTTGAACAGAATTTAGATTTTATCTCCATAATGCTTGTTGCTGATGTATTGGCAAATTCAAGACAAGAACTTTCATGCAGTCCCATATTTCTCTGTAGTATCTGCCAAGGAGAGCTGTAGTGCTGGCATTCTTTAAGTATGTTGAGCCCTTACCACATGTAGGAAGCTGGCGTTTTATAACATCAAATGAGGTGTACTGTGCAAAGAGTCAGAGGTTCCCTTCATGAATGGACAGGGGGCTTACTCCAAAGGTGTTTTTTTAAGGGGAAGTATGGTCGACCAGCCTAAGGCTCTGATCCATCGGATCTGACCCACATAGTAGATGATGCACTGAAATCCTAGAACAAAACTAAGCATGTCTTTTAATTCAGCTCGACCTATCTTCTTCATTTGACACTGTCAAACACGACAATCTTCTAGACCTCCCGAAACAGAATGGGCCTATCAGGATCCGTCCTAAATTGAATCACCTCTTTTCCCCAAAAAAGATCAAAAATATTCAAGGTCAATCAATCTCTAAGTCCATCCTAGTCACATTAGGAGCCCCACAGGGCTCCTCCCTTTCACCCACTCATGCAACCATTTACCGAGATTCTTAGCTCCTCCAACATTCATGATCACATGTACGCAGACGATACACAACTGTACCTAAAGGTCTCTTCTCTGGAGGACATCAGATCTCTTAATTTAACTCTACAAAAAACACAGCTTTGGCTTGCTGAAAACTACCTGAAACTAAACACCCTCGAGACTGAATTCCTCCTAATCGCTCCCCCCAACCTAACAACAATCATAGAGAAATGGCTTAAAGAACTCACAGCGCTCAACTGCCTGCCTCAAGTTATACACTTACAGTTCCTCATTTACAAGGCTAGTGATACTAGCCAATTCGGTTAGTAATGCACAAAAATACAATTAGAAAATTGAAATGTTGAGAGCTCCACTGAAGAAAATAAAGTCACTCTGAGGCTATAATGGCTGGTATAAAGCCGGAGCTCCAACATTATAATGTTTGTCTACAAGTTTCTCCTGTAATAATTTAGAACATCCTACTCTTAGTGGGTGGATTGTTCTAATAGCCTTATTGCCCTTTTGCCTCTGGCTAGACCATCTCCCGGTCTATGAGCCCTTTCCATATCTGGGATTCAGGGCCTTTAACAACTGGTATAGCCCTCGGTACCGAGCTATAAAGCTATAACTTTAACAATAAATAATTCTGCAAAGGACAACCGGGAAGCGTTTACAGAGACTTTTGCTAAACAATACGCCTCAAGAGTAAAACCAACACGAGCACCCTCAGTGCTCAGAGAATAGCCTCTATCATCACACTAGAGGGGTAGTGAAAGAAGAAACAAAGTTAACAAGTTCCTGAGGGAAGTGAGGACATTCCAAAACAATACAACCCTAATATTGAATCCGAGGAGCTCAAAAAAAGACCTAAAATTTGGCAACCTGGACAGAAAAGAAACAAACCACAGAAACGTTTTTGGCTAAACTAAATTGGGACATCAAACCCTATAACTGCAATTCTTTTTGGAGGCAATCCACTAAAGCACCGCTTGGACTCAATCATCTGAAAGGAATCGGGAGCTAATTTCCTATATGCCCATTTTAACGCTAGCTGGGCGACTCATCGTGCACGTAAAACGAAGAATCAATGCTGACAGGAGCAGGGGGGGTGCCCTATCAGAGTGCCAGATAGTCCAAATGACACTAATGAAGATGTCGAACACGCAGGCAATAATTTGCTACCAATCAATGCAGACTCCATCTAATGGCAATTATCTAAGAGTCGAACCGACGGAGCCCCGGGACCAATTGGAATCCCACCAGCTATTTTTAAAGACAATCCAGCCAAGTGGGCAGAGCATATGAATGCAAACCTTTCTTCCCCTTTTATCCCTCCGCTATCTTTCTCACTCCAAACAATCTGACTAAATATCCACCACTGAAATTACTTCATATTTCACCATATTAATTCACCACTAATCCTTTAGGGGCTTCCTGAATAGCGCAAGTCAACAAGCGCTATATAAATGCCAACCTTTTTCCTCCTCTATTCTTCTGCTATCATTCTAAATCCAATTAACTGACTAACCTATCCCCACTTAAAACGTACTTGCATGTTTCACTATACTAATTCAACACTAATCCTCTATGGGTCCCAGAGTAGCGTGCTACTCGTCGAAAAAACACTTTGAAGCCTCGTCAGGCGTAGTAAGCGCTATATAAATGCAATACAATACGCCAAATTGTTTAATTACGCCCTAACAAAAAAGACGACGAAAACTATGACACTCAGGAACAAAAGGTCAACTGGTTCCTTGATCCAGCCAAAATTGACAAAGCTTGCGAATACAAA
This sequence comes from Lissotriton helveticus, assembly GCF_964261635.1. Lineage (NCBI taxonomy): Eukaryota > Metazoa > Chordata > Amphibia > Caudata > Salamandridae > Lissotriton > Lissotriton helveticus. The sequence continues at coordinate 1,047,153,622 of NC_136072.1, forward strand.
TATCTTGGCCTACAATTCAAACACCAGCAGCACATTTCTTTGCCAGAAGGAGGAAATACAAAAAAGGGGATTGCTCTGGAAATGGGGCGGAGGACCCTAGTTAAAACCTAGGAGGTTGGTCGTATACTCCCATCCTAGAAATCGCAAGGGCAAAGGTAGTGCCCACTCTGGCATATGGTAGTGAAGCACTACAGGGCAGACTCTCAAACATCTTGGACATAACTATAGCAAGGATATATAGGCAAACTTTACAGCTTTCTAGCTGTTAATCAACAGCACAGATCAGGCTACAGCTCAGCCTCCTTAAGCAGAAACTAGCGTGGCATGCAGGCCTTCGCCAATTATTGTTATAAATTCAAATCCCAGATAAGACAAAAAATTATAACATATGGCTAGAGAGAAACAGATCTCACTACCCGTCAGAAAATGTTTATTCACAACAACTGCATAGTTCAGTCTACCAGAAGCATGGTTGGCAACCATAAGCTATGAAATCTTTAAAAGAGTCGCAAACAAAACCACTAAAATTCTATCACCCTTGGATGACAGAGCAACTTTAGAAAAACGATCACATGCCTGGATGGTACTTAACAGCTACAAATAACTGAAGCTGCAGCAATATCTGGCAGAAGCTTTTCGAACAGTAGGCTAAAAGGACAATTTCTGAAATACTGACTTGGAGTTCTGTCATTAGACATACACATCACACCCTAGAAAAGACAGGCAGGGAAAGCAGACTGCAGGCTCTTCCAAAGGAAGGCATAATTTGTGTTGTGTCTCTTTGTAAAATCACCCTCAGCCTTCGCCATTACTGGCTTCATCTACTTTGGAACCAGCTCAGGGGTACGTTCTTGCAGACAAGCGGTACGGATCTGCCTCAATTCTGCTGAAGCACAACTTATATGTCGGTCTGCAAAATACCTCCTGGGTGTTTAAAGGGCATAAAAGAAGCAACATGGCAAAAATCACCCTAATATCTGATAGCCACAGACCCGTAAAAGACATTTGCAGATACAACTGGCAGCAAGTTACCGTACCAGATCCTTTGTTACGATTGAAGACTAACAGACTGAGATCCTGAACTTGTTGCCAGAGCGTGATAGAACTGCTCTCCACTCTGGTCCGTTGCGGACTTATATGGCCTGAATCTACTGCCCATTTCTGAATAATTACTTTTAAATTGAATTTCAAAGGCAAGCACTGAAACGAACACTTAAATCGTTGTTTAGCACTTTAGTCTCCACCTTAGCACTTGCCAAGGGAACAATGCTTGGGGCAAGCGCATTAAAGTCATATTAGGACCAGGAGCAGGATGATACATTAGTGTCTGTCTGAGTTCTCCAGTTTTAGTTTACCAATCGCAATCCAAGGGATTAAATCACGCACTTTAACCTGCTCTTTTGCACTTCTCTTCTTATTTTTTTAATTTTTATTTATTGATGTATTTATATAGCGCTCTACTACCCAGGGGCGTCTAGGCGCTTATGAAGGAAGCCCACAGAGCATCTGCGTGTTTCGGAGCCAATGCAAGCCAAGTTTACAGAGTATAAAGCCATGTTTTCAGTCCTTTTCTAAAGGACAGGAGATCAGTGGAGTTTCTTAAATGAAATGGTAGCTTGTTCCACCATCTAGAGGTGATATTAAAGAAGCTTTTGCCACCCCATCTTTTTGGAGGCGGGAGTATGGTACCCTCATCAACTTCCGGGAGGCCGAACCAAGTTCGCAGAGCGGTGTATGCCATTGGAAGCGTTTAATTAGATAGGTGGGACCTGAATTCTGTAAGGCCTTGAATGCAATACATAATGCCTTGAACCTAATACGCTTCTCAATCGGTAGCTAGTGCAATGTGTTGAGGTCCTGTTTAGCAGATGAATATTTGGACAGACCGAAGAGCAGTCTAGCAGTGGAATTCTGAAGAACTTGTAGTTTTCTTATTACTGATTTGTTTGCTCCAATTAGTATTCCATTACAATAATAGAGTTTAGACAGCACTAAGGCTGCCACCACTGTTTTTTGCAGTCCTGTTGGTATAAAGGGCAAGATTTCCTTCAAGATTTTTAGAATGTAATAGATGGAAGCAGTAAGTTTGTTTACGTGGTGACAAAAGGAAAGGTTGGTGTCTATAATAACTCCGAGATTTTTTGCCTTAATAACTGGTGATGGGAGGGTCCCCAGTTCTGCTGGCCACCATTCTGTGGACCAGAAGGAGGTAACCTTCCCAAAAAGAAGTACCTCAGTTTTATTTGAGTTTAATTTGAGGCAATTCTCGGCCATTCAGACGCTGACACATCTCATACACTGTTCTGCGCTGTGTTAGGATTATTGCTTGAGATTGATAGAATAATCTGGGTATCATCTGCGTATGATACTAATTCAAATCCATGAGATTGGATCATACGTGCCAGGGGACCAACATGTATATTAAAAAGGGAAGGCTCAATGATGAACCCTGTGGTAACCCGCAAGGAAGCCTGAAACATTTGGATTTGTAGTCTCCTATCTCAACAAATTGTTCTCGGTTGAGCAGAAAGGATCTGAGCAATGCTAGTGCTAGGCTTTCTACTCCAGCATCCTGGAGCCGGTGTATTAGAATACCGTGGTCCACCGTGTCAAAGGCGGCTGATAAATCTAATAGTATAAGAGCTGCTGATCCTCCGTTATGAACCGCATATCTGACTTCCTCTGTTGCAGTAATCAAGGCTAGTTCAGTACTGTGTCGGGCCCTAAAGCCATATTGAGTAGAATCCAAAGAGTGGTTATTCTCAATGAAAACCGTCAGTTCCTGATTCATATGTTTCTCCAGTACCTTCGCCGGTAAAGGTAACCGAGAAACAGGGCGATTATTTCCTGCTTCTGTTTTATCCAGGTTTGATTTTTTAACAGAGGTAGAATTGATTTCTTCCTCATTGTGGAAAAGGTCCCCATTTCAATGGGCAAATTGAGGACCTCCATAAGTGACAAAGCAACCGATTCCACTAGTAAGTGGGTTACTCACAGGGGACAGGGATCGAGGGGGTGGGGGCAGGTTTTGTTGCTAATAGAAGTTTGTTGTTTGTTCTTGAGAAAGTGCTAAGGAATTAGAACAACGAAATTGGGTAGATTTAGAAGCAGAGATAGGCTGCGCTGAACCTGTGGTATCAGATTGGACATCTTGGGGCTGGTTGGTTTTAAGACAAAAGTGTCATAGATAGTGGAGACTTTATTGTGAAACGAGGAGGCTAGTGTGTCACAGAACGCTTGGTCTATTGTGCAATTATTGGTCTCTTGTACTTGACTGAGTTTCAGCACTGTTGCAAAAAGCTCCTTCGAGGACTTTTTTGCTCCTTCAATTTTTTCGGAAAAGTAGGTGATTTTAGTTTTTTTAATCAACACTTTGTGATGTGCCAGTCTTAATTTGTATAATTTCTTTTCTTTGGAATCATATTTTTTGCGCCAGCGTCTTTTGTGATTGCAAAAGAGTCTTTGTGAAATCTTTAGTTCTACAGAGAACCAAGGTTCAGTGGGCGCTGTCCTGCTAGTTTTCCCTGTTCTTTGAGGAACAGTAGTGCTAGCGATATCCGATGATGGTATTGCAATAAAGCCACCTCTGGGTCTTTTGCAAAACATGGCTTGTTCTGATTCAGCTGGGTGGAAAAATCATTACTATCTAGCCGGTGCCATTGATAGCTTAATTTGCTGCTTACTGGGACGTGCTTGGAGCCCTTTGTTTTTTGAACACCAAGGATAAAACCATGCACTTTAACTTGCTTAATTCACACAAAGAAATGTGTTACTTACCTGTAACTGCAGTTATCCAGTATTGGTGTCTTTCATAGATTCACATGCCTGAATCATTCCCCGTCGTCGAGATGGGAGTCCCCGGTACATAAATAAGTAATGTCCCATAGACATATAGAGAATAGTAGGCCATAAGGCCTCACTTTTGTAAAAAGGACAAAACTCTAGAAAAGAGCCAATCAGCTGTCACCTCCCTCTAAAACCTTCCTGGCAGGAGCCTCAGTCCCTCAGATTTTCGTACCCACTAAGCTAAGTAGGCGTGTTACTGAGAGAATTAGGTGAGTCCTTCCAGGGGAGGCGGGAGGGTTGCATGTGAATATATGAAAGACAACAATACTGGATAACTGCAGTCACAGGTAAGTAACGCATTTCTTATCCAGTATTATAGGTGTCTTTCATAGATTCACATGCCTGAATCAGAGTAGCAAGCAATACAGAAAGCACATTTCGTATAGTACAGTATATGCAAGTTATTAGACAATAACATATCCTGCAACCAGTAACAGCCCATAGATGCAATCAATACCATCAGAAATGTGCATATAATAGAAGGAAGGAGGGATGAAAGAAGGCTCACCTCAATTAAATAGATGGCGAAGCACTGCTTGTCCCACTACTGCATCCTTCATCAGCTCTGTATCCAGGCAATAATGCCTAGTGAAGGTATGAGGCGACTTCCATGTTGCCGCCCTGCAGATGTCAATCACTGGCAACCCTGCAAAGAGTGCCATAGAAGTGGATATAGCCCTCGTGGAGTGGGCTCGCACCTTAGAGCACAGAGGCAGTCCTGCTTGTTCATGACAGAAGGATATGGCTGCCGAAATCCAGCGTGAGATGCTTTGTTTTGTAAGTGGGAGACCCTTTCTAGGTCTGCTGTAGGCCACAAAAAGCTGATTCGATTTCCTAAACTCCCTTGTCTTGTCGATGTAAAATTTCAAGCAGCGCTTGAGATCCAGAGAATGTAATGCCCTCTCCGCTGCTGCACTGGGATTTGGGAAGAAGGAACGCAAAATCACAAGTTCATTCAGGTGGAAATCCGACGGAACCTTTGGGATGAACTTCGGATTGGTTCTAAGGATCACCCTGTCATTTTTAAATTGCATAAAGGGATCCTGAATTGAAAGTGCCTGCAACTCACTCACTCTCCTTGCGGAAGTGAGCGCAAGAAGTAGCGCTGTTTTCCAAGAGATGTATTTTAAGTCAGCTCTGTGCACCGGCTCGAATGGATGCTTCACAAGTTGATTAAGGACTACATTCAGATGCCAAGTAGGTGGCAACATCCTCACTGGAGGGAAAGATCTGTATAGTCCCTTCAAGAATTGTTTGATTAATCTGCTTGACCAAAGGGAAGGTCCCGCTGCAGTTCTTTTATAACGGGATATCGCAGCCAAGTGTACTTTAATTGAAGAGTGGGCTAGGCCTGCCTTCGCCAGATGTAACAGGTAAGGCAGGATTTGTTCTCGCGAAGAAGAGAAGGGATGTATCCCTTGATCTGCACACTAAACACAAAACCTCGTCCACTTCAGGGAATACGTTTTGGTGGTGCTTTCTGCGGAATGTTTAAATCCCGAAACTCTCGGAACTCAGGAGCCAGGCGGCTAACTTGAGAGACTTCAGATCCGGTCTGACCACTTCGCAGTCCACTTTTCTTTATCTTATATCAAGAACTGGTAAAGAGTGGCTGCGGTAAGGGTGAATTAATCCACCGGTGGGGTAAACTTGATGTCACGAAGTTAAACCAGCACCTTTCGAACACTTGCCCTGAGGACATTGATGTTCCTGTTTTGGAACTGAACACCGCTGTATCACACTGGCTCACTAATGCTGTAACTACTCTTCTCCCTTTAACGCCGAAACATTTTAGGTCTCACCGTTCCCCTGCACCTTGGTTCTCTGTTGATTTGAAGATCTTACGAGCCAATTGCAAGGCCCTTGAAAGGAAATGGAGGCATTCCTACTTTGTTTCTCGGAAAGCTGTCTATAAAGAAGCTTTGAAGGGATATCACTCACAATGCAAAATTGCGAGAGCTGCATACACTGAGTACAGTGACGCAAGCACAGAACTGCCCGCGCACTCTTTTCTCTGTTGTCAAGAAGTTAACAGGAGCGGATACTGTCCCGATCCCTCCAGCTTTGGAGGAAGTCCAATGTAACTCTATTGCTGAGTTCTTTATTGCCAAGGTTGAACGCATATACGACTCTATGAGCACTCCCTTAACAGTAACTCAACTCGGATTGGGACAGTCTGCGGCGACTGAACAACCGCTTCCAATGGCGAAAGTCACAAACTGGCAACTGTTTGATGATACCTCGTTCCTTTCCTGCTTGAGCAGTGTTAGATCTGGATCACCTCGTGATCCTGTACCTGCGAAAGTCCTAAAGTTACTGGACCTTGAACCCCGGCGGGTTCTCATGAGACTCCGTAATGCATCCTTAACTGAGTCTCATGTGTTACAGGAATGGAAGCATGCAATGGTTGTCCCTCTCCTAAAGAAGGCAGGAGCCGACGTGTCCACTCTCGCTAACTTTAGACCCATATCCTTGTTGCCTGTTCTTTCAAAAGTGCTGGAAAGGCATGTTAACACTCCGTTAAATCATCTTGTGGAAAGCTCGGGATTCTTACATTCTTCCCAGTCCGGCTTTCGAGCGCACCATTCCATCGAGATCGCGCTCCTTGGGGTGACGGAGAGTCTGCGGCACGGTATCGACCGCGGGGAGACATCTGCACTCATCCTTTTGGATTTGACTGCGGCGTTCGATACCGTGTCCCATTCCATCCTTTTGAACTCTCTCCGGTCCCTAGGAGTAGATGGTCCTGCGTTAGCCTGGATTGCCTCCTTTTTAAGTGAGCGCACTTTCCAGGTTTTTTCAACGAAAGCTGTATCTGCGACCTGTTCATCAGCGTATGGCGTTCCCTAGGGGTCTATACTCAGCCCCTTACTATTTAACATCTATGTTAGACCCCTGGCTACCATCGTGGAGGACGCTGGGCTGACCATATTTTCATACGCCGATGACACCCAGATTGTTTTCTCCCTTTCCAGCAGTGAGTGCAATAATATATCCGTCTTGAAGGTCGGATTGTCACGTGTAGCTGAGTGGATGCAGAGGCATCTCCTCAAGTTAAACGGTGACAAGACCGAGATCGTCATCTTGGGGAAGAACAAAGATCTTTGGGGCCCTCAGCACTGGCCTAGCGACATGGGACCCCTCCCCCAGCCGGCCTCTGTGGTTCGCAACCTCGGATTTCTTATAGATGACAAGCTCTCTATGAGGCAGCAGGCCATCCAGGTGGCCTCCGTCTGTTTTGCCACCTTGAGATGGCTCCAGAAAATCCTATGGATGCTGCCCCATGCCACCCAGAGAACCGTTGTCCAGGCGCTAGTAATCTCCCGCCTGGACTATGGAAATGTCCTCTATCTCGGTGCCGACACCTCAACCATCAACAAACTTCAGGTAGTGCAAAATTCATCGGGCCGACTTCTTTGTAATGTTCCGAGGAGATCTTCGACCTCACAGGCTCTCCGTGACCTACATTGGCTTAGGGTCCCGAGCCGTATCAAATTTAAAGCCCTGTGTTATCTCTTTAAAATTAAGCAGGGCTCGGCCCCAAAATATCTACAGAGTCTTGTCCAAACCTACAAACCCAGTCGCACATTGAGATCTTCTGCAAATGGCGATTTTGTTGTTCCAAGATTCAAACTTGTAAAGATGGGGGGTCGGTCCTTCTCCCATCTAGGCCCCAAATCCTGGAACGCACTACCTATCGCCCTGAAATCAGATACTGATTTATTTTGCTTTCGGAAAAAACCTAAGACCCTGCTCTTCCAGTAGATCTGTCCTGTCGCTCTAGCTGGTTCATTGTACTGTGTTGTGTCTTCTTTTCTTCTTTTGTCTATCCCTGGCGCCGGGAAACCCACTGCGGGTACCTGTTGCGCATTATAAGTTCAAATAAATAAATAAAATGTTTAATTTGCCGGCTGTGCATAGTGAGTAAAGATGGACTCTGCCTTAGATGGACTGGCGGTTTCAGGGATAGACTATGTAGCTCTGTGAACCAATGCGGTCTTGGCCAAGTTGGGGCTATTAAAATGAGAGCACACGGCTCCACCTTCATCTTCCTGAGGACTCTGGGAAGCATCGGAAATGGCGGAAAGGCGTACGCAAAGACGTTGCGCCAAGCAATGGAAAATGCATTCCCTAGAGACCCTGATTGGGGATGCCAACTTGCGAAGTGTGGGCATTTGGCGTTGATCCTCGTAGCGAAGAGATCTATCTGAGGTGTGCCCCATCTCGAGAAGATTTGGTTGAGAATCTTCTGGTCCAACTCCCACTCGTGAGACGATGATTTTTGTCTCCTCAACGAGTCTGCGAGCACATTGTCCATACCTGGGACGTATTCCGCCTTTAGGGCTACATTGTTCATTATTAACCAGTTCCAGATTTTTTTGCGACTCGCACGAGAGTGTCAGCGAGCGAGTCCTCCCTGCTTGTTGAGATAGTGCATTGTCATGGTGTTGTCCGTCCTGACAAGCACTAGGGAGTTTTTGATTCGTGGTAGGAACGACTGTAGAGCCAAGAATACCGCTCTCAACTCGAGCAGATTGATGTGGAGCTCTCTCTGTGGTTGACCACTTTCCGCTTATTTGCAGTTCCTGCAGGAAAGCTCCCCAACCTTTTTTGGAAGCGTCCGTCGTTATTACATGAGGAGCCGCTGGAAGTAGGAATGTCAAACCTCGGGACAGGTTCCGTGACAACATCCACCATCTTAGGGCCTTGACCATCTGAGAATTCACTCTTACGTGGTCGTCGAATGACCCTGTGCACTGGACCCACTGTCTCGAGAGTGCCTCCTGCAGAGGACGCATCCGTAGGCGACAGTGAGGGATCAACAGGATGCACGAAGACATCATCCCAAAAGTGACTTGAAGAGTCGGACCTTCAACACTCTTTTTGAGGCTACTGTAGACGCTAGCCCGAGAAGCTTGTTTTGCCTCTCCTGAGAGGGGAATGCTCTTGAGGAGGTCGTGTTCAAGGTTGCTCCCAAAAAGTTGATAGTTTGAGATGGTCGCAGGATTGATTTTTCCTGATTGATCGTGAGACCCAGGCAATTGAAGAGATTCAGACAAGCGTTGGAAGACCTGGACGCGTCTTCGAAGGATGGTGCCTTGATTAGCCAGTCGTTCAGATAGGGAAAGACTTGATGACGGCATTGCCTGAGATATGCCGCCATTGGGGAGAGACATTTGGTGAAGATGCGGGGCGCAGACTTGAGTCCAAAGGGCAGGACACGGAATTGGAAATGCCTGCCCGCTACTGCAAATCTCAAGTACTTTTTGTGATTTTTGTGAATTGGTATATGGAAGTAAGCGTCTTGTAAGTTCAATGACGCCATAAAATCCCCTTCCTCCAGAAGCTGCAAAACTTCCTGGATCGTTACCATGCGAAACAACTGTTTCTTCAGAAACTTGTTGAGAACCCTGAGATCTAGGATTGGTCTCCATTTCTTTTCCTTCTTTTGGATTAAAAAGAAACGGGAATAAAATCCCTTCCCTCTTTGGGATGGTGGAACTCTCTCTATCGCTCCTTTCTGCAAGATAACAGAGATTTCTTGCAGAAGCAGTCGTAGGTTTTTGTGATGCATTGGGCGAGGCGGGGTTCGTGGAGGGATGCTCATGATTTCCATGGAGTGGCCGAATTGTATTAATTGAAGGACCCACCGGTCCGTAGTAATCTTTTTCCAATTCTGTAGGAAATAGGTAATTTTTCCTCCAATTTTTAATAAGGGAAATGAAGTGTGGACTGGCTGAAGTAAGAGGTCATTATCTTCGCCCGTTGTTTCTTCTCTGTCCTCTGCCTCGAAAGGACGACTTTCCGTATGAGGACTGTTGGCCTTGTTGTTGCTGGCGCTGTTGGTATTGCGGCCTATTCTGGTTGGACGAATAAGAGGATCTGTACTGGAAACCTCCTTTGTAGGAAGATTGTCCTCTTCCTCTATTTCCTCGAAAGGACTGATTTTTATACTGAAGTGTGCCTAAGGCCCTTGCAGTGTCCGTATCCTTTTTAATGCTTTGTAACGCCTCATCAATTTTGGGGCCAAATAGTAGCTGGCCATCATATGGCATGTCCAAGATCTTTGACTGCACTTCTGGACGAATGAGGTCGCTTTTAACCATCCTTGACGTCTTAAAACTGCTGCACCAGCCAGCTGTCGAAATCCTGTCATTGCAACATCCATAGCACAGTCTATCATCTCTGATGCGGAGGTTTCCCCTTCTATGAGTATTTTCTTCACCTCTTCTTTGATGCGTCAGGTAACTCAGACAGGTATGGGGCTATGTCTGCCCACAGCTGTCTATTATAGCGCCCGAGAAGCGCTAAGGCATTTGCAGCCTTGACAGTCATTGCTGACATTGTTGAGAAACACTTTCCTATGTTGTCTAGCTTTCTTCCGTCCTTATCCGGAGGAGCCCATACAGGAGAAGAAGAAATTCTAGAATTTTTCTGGGCCGCCTGCGTCACCACAGAATCCGGTTTAGGATGACCTGTCATACAGGCCGGTGCCGAATTTGGAGCCTTGTATTTTTTGTCCAATCTAGGGATTACAGGTGAAACTGAGGCGGGATTCTGCATGATCTGCTCCCCCTGTTTCCAGAGATAATCAATCATAGGAATTGTTCTCGTTGACTTCTTTAATGGCTCCTTAAAATCATACAGGAAACATTCCTGTTCCTGAGACTCCATTGTAATCTGGAACCGCTTAGCGGCCCCCTCAACCATATTATGGAAACCACCTATATCAAATGGTGGCGAATTTGATGAAGCAGGATCCGGAGATGCTGGTGAGGCTGCGACATAATCCTCCAAGTCATTATTGATGGATTGATCATCCTGCAGCTCCCCTTCTTCTTGCTGTTCCTGGTATATCCACCCGTTCCTTCTGAATGATTAGAGGCGGGGGTCTTGGTCTCGGCGATGGAGCCGTTGCGGGAGCTTGAGGTGCCGGAGATTCTGGGAATCTCTGCTTGTAGTCTTCTATAAGGTATCTTAGATCTGTAACCAGGGAAGCTGGCAGGCAGACCATAGGTGTAGGTGGCGGACGGACATTTAGCTTTGGCAGTTGACATTTAGCTCTGATGGGCTAGTCGCCAATTGGAACATATCCCCATCGTCCGAATCTTCATCCTGAAGTAGACGTGCTGGTGGTAATAGCTGCACACGGCTAGGAGAAGTTAGCTCTGGCGTCAGCGTCTTTCTGGTAAACTTCAGACACACCGAAGCTAACAAAGCAGGAATCAATCACCGTCGACGGTGAGATCGTCGACGGAGTAGCGACGACAGTCGTCGTCATCGATGATGTTGCCGTCGACGGTATAGATGTTCCCGTCGTCAACGGTGCCTTCGTCGACGGTGATGGTCTAGTGATGGTCTAGTCGTCGACGAGGCTATTGTCGACGGAATCTTGGTCGTCGACGACGATCTATTAATTACAATCATCGACGATACAGCCTTACCCGCCGTCGACTATGGAGTGGTCGTCGATGATGATAACGACGTCGTCGTCGACGTAGATACATAAACAGGAGGTACTGCTTTCTTTATCCCTGATGATGTCGTCGACGATACCGTCGTCGTCGACGGTGCAGGCTTCTTAAAGGTGTGACCTTCCTTTTCTGAAGCTGTTTTTGCCTTGACCTCTGAAGACTTTTTAGCTGCCTTCTTTTGAGGAGTATCCAAGGGGCCAGGGGAAGCTTCTCTAGGTCTATTGAGAGACAATTTTGAGGAGATTGAAGAACCCTCACTTCCCTCAGAGGAATCCAGATTGTCTCTATCCTTGAGCCTTTGGAGCCAGATCAAAAGGTGTCCTTGTCTGTCTTTTAGAGTCTTAGTAGAAAAGGTTTGACATACCTTGCAGTCCTTAGTCACGTGATCTGGGTATAGACAGTACAGGCAGACCTTATGTTGGTCATCAATGTGTAACCTTTTTTCCACAAGAGGTACAAGCTCTGAAGAGACCCTTCTTTGGAGCATCAGCCATATTAAATTTCTTTGAAGAGAAAAAACAGGAAACAATATCCTAAACTGCTGAAAATGCTGTGAAGCAACAAACCTGAGCAGAGCTCAGGGGAGACTCCCTTAGCACAAGGTGCGGTAGAAAATCTGAGGGACTGAGGCTCCTGCCAGGAAGGTTCTAGAGGAAGGTGACAGCTGATTGGCTCTTTTCTAGAGTTTGGTCCTTTTTACAAAAGGACCTAGATATCTTACAAAAGTGAGGCCTTATGGCCTACTATTCTCTATATGTCTATGGGACATTACTTATTTATGTACCGAGGACTCCCATCTCGACGTCGGGGAATTATTCAGGCATGTGAATCTATGAAAGACACCTATAATACAGGATAAGGGAACACTCTGTGGGTTGAGCATGGCACTGTTATAAAGCATGTTTTAGAACCCCATAAGTGGCAGACAAATTTGGAGTCCCTGCCCAGCTTGCATGCCTGCACATTGTACTTTAAAGTATAAAACAGAGTACCTCATCTGCTGCTATTCATTACTGGCCCTATTAAAAAAAACTGGCACAGGGAAAACCACCAGCATGACTTTTTTAGGTTCCATTTCTGTCTGCAAAGAACAATCCAAAACAGTCAGGTTCTGGGATTACTTTTGCTATTAGTATATAAGGTTGTTCAATACGGTCTATCAATTTTAATATTGTGTGCACATTTTTATTAACCACATTATTATTATAATTAAGTTACTGTTTAGGGACACAAAACTGGTCTGTTTCCAAATAGATCGTAATACATCATAGGTGTCAGAGTTTACAAGTGAGAATCCATTCATGAAATTATATATTATTTTGATTACTTTTTGGATAGGTGAAGGGAGCGATATGTCAATTTTCCTTAGAGCAGGTGAAATGCAAAGCTCCTTGGAGTGTGGGTACTAAATAGAAGTTACTGGATGACGCTACCCCAAAGCAGGTTATGCAAGAAGGAAACATCAGGCCCAAGCTTCTCTGCTAGTTCTTCATCTACCTCTGTTGGTAGATTCTTACCTCTTGACTTCCAACAGCAATTAAATAAATAATCTGGCAACCTCAGCTCATCTAAAAATTAATGTCAGGAGGCAAGAAAAGGTTTGGAAAAAATGGTGTTCCATCACTGCACTAGAAGTCCTAAGAACTAGAGAGCTGTGGTAGTTTGCATTAAAGCCAGCCATTAGAACTTTGCCGTTAACATGCCAAGAGGTGTGCTCAATGTGACAGGAACCTCAGCAAAGTCACTACTTATGAAAAATAATCCCAGTTTATGCACACAAAGGAGAAGAGAGAACCCTTACATGCCCTTTCAGAGTACTGAATGAGAAAAAAAAAGTAGTTCCAAGTCAGCCAGTCAAAAGATCAAGTTCAAGTTTAACATTTGTATAGCGCACTACTCACCCAGAAGGTCTCAAGGCGCTTGAGGAAGGGGGGGGGGTACTTTACTTATCGAATATCCAAGTTTTTAGTTGTTTTCTAAAGGAGAGGTGGTTCTGTGTAAGGCGAAGGTGGGTAGGGAGAGAATACCAGGTTTTGGCCGCTAGGTAGGAGAAGGATCTTCCCCCCATGGTGGATCTATGAATGCGTGGGATTGCGGCGAGGGCTTGATTGGATGATCGTAGTTGACGGGTGGGGGTGTAAAAGGACAGGCGCGTGTTGAGGCATTCGGGTCCTAGGTCGTAGAGGGCTTTGTGTGCGTGAGTGAGGAGACGGAACGTTATTCTCTTGTTGACGGGGAGCCAGTGGAGGTCTTTCAGGTGACTGGAGATGTGAGCTTGGCGGGGGATGTCTAGTATGAGTCTGGCTGAGGCGTTTTGGATGCGTTGGAGTTTTTTCTGTAGTTTGGCTGTGGTTCCGGCGTAAAGGGTGTTTCCGTAGTCCAGTCGGCTTGTGACTAGTGCATGAGTGACCGTCTTTCTTGTTTCGGCGGGGATCCAACGGAAGATTTTTTTGAGCATGCGTAAGATGTTGAAGCATGATGATGAGATGGCGTTGACTTGTCTGGTCATCGGGAGGGAGGAGTCCAGGATGAAGCCCAGGTTACGTGCGTGGTCCGTAGGTGTGGGTGCGTTTCCCAGGGCCGGTGGCCACCATGAGTCGTCCCAGGCGGAGGGGGATGAACCTAAGATGAGGACTTCCGTTTTGTCCGAGTTCAGTTTTAAACGGCTGTTCTTCATCCACTCGGCTACTTCTTTCATCCCTTCATGTAGGTTGGTTTTGGCGGTGTTTGGGTCTTTGGTGAGGGAGAGGATCAGTTGGGTTTCATCTGCGTAGGAGATGATGTTGAGGTTGTGTTGGCGTGCGATGGATGCGGGGGGACTCATGTATACGTTGAAGAGGGTGGCACTGAGTGATGATCCTTGAGGTACGCCGCAAATGACTTCGGTGGCCTCTGATCTAAAAGGGGGGAGGCGGACTCTCTGGGTTCTTCCGGCGAGGAACGAGCTGATCCAGTCCAATGCTTTTCCTTGTATTCCGACGTTGCTGAGGCGTTGTATAAGGGTGCTATGACAGATTGTGTCGAAGGCTGCGGAGAGGTCAAGTAGGATGAGGGCAGCTGTTTCTCCATTGTCCAGTAGAGTTCGAATGTCGTCTGTTGCTGCGATGAGGGCCGTCTCGGTGCTGTGTTTGGCTCGGAAGCCGGACTGTGAAGGGTCGAGGGATTTGTTGGATTCGAGGAAGGCGGCGAGCTGACTGTTGACGGCTTTCTCAATGACTTTGGCAGGGAATGGGAGGAGCGAGATGGGGCGGTAGTTCTTGAGTTCAGTGGGGTCTGCTGTAGGTTTCTTCAGGAGGGCACTGAGTTCGGCATGTTTCCAGCTTTCCGGGAAGGTAGCGGAGTTGAGAGAGCAGTTGATGACGTCTCGGAGATGGGGTGCGATAATATAGTCTGCTTTGTTGAAAATGTGGTGGGGACATGGGTCGGTTGGCGATCCTGAGTGGATGGAGTTCATCAGGCGGATGGTGTCTTCAGTGGTGATTGAGTTCCAGGCGCAAAGGTTGATAGAGGGGGGTTTTGGTTCTGAGGTGGGTGGAGTGGACTGGTCTCCGGACTGGTTTTCAAAGCTGTTATGTATGTCGGCGATTTTGTTGTGGAAGAACGAGGCTAGGGAGTCGCAGAGGTCTTGGGAGGGAATGATGTCGTTGGTGCCGGCGGTGGGGTTGGTAAATTCTTTGACGATGTTGAATAGTTCCTTGCTGTTGTGAGCGTTGTCGTCAAGTCGATCCTTGAATGCTGATTTCTTGGTGGATCGGATCAGTTGGTGGTGTTTGCGGGTGGCGTTCTTGAAGGTGGTCAGGTTGTCAGTGCTTGGATTTTTTTTCCAGGCTTTCTCGAGGGTTCGACAGAACTTCTTGTATTTCTTAAGGTCATTGTTGAACCAGGGGGATTTTTTGCTGCCTTGCTTGATTTGATGGTTTTTCAAGGGTGCTAATTCGTCGGCGCTGTGGGTGATCCATTGTGTGAGGTTGGGGGCTGCTAGGTTTGGGTCCGATGATTTGGCGGGAGGGTTTTGGTGAAGCGATGTGAAGAGCTGGTCGGTGGCAATTTTGTTCCAGTTTCTTCGGGGAATTGGTTGTGGTTTGTTGTGGGTCGTGGTCTTTTTGTAGTTGAAGTGAACGCAGCTGTGGTCCGTCCAATGGAGAGTTGTGGTGTGATTGAAGGAGATGTGCTTGCTGGAGGTGAAGATTGGGTAGAGCGTGTGCCCGGCATAGTGGGTGGGGGTGTCCACAAGTTGTTTGAGTCCGAGGTTTGCGAGGTTGTCCAGAAGGGTGGTGGTGTTGCTGTCGTTGTTCTTTTCCAGGTGGAAATTGACATCTCCCAGTAGAATGTAGTCCTCGGAGGGGATGGCGTGTGGGCTGATGAAGTCAGTGATGTCTTCGCTGAATTGTGTGCGGGATCCTGGTGGCCTGTAGATGAGGGTGCCTCTGAGTGTGGTCTTGGGGTCGGTGTGGATCTGGAAGTGAAGGTGTTCGGCGGTAGCGAGGTTATTGTCGGAGCTGGTCGTGATGCGGATGGTGTTCTTATGGACGATGGCGATGCCTCCTCCTGTTTGTTTGGTGCGGTCCTTTCGGATGATTTTTTACCCCTCCGGGATGGCTATGGCGATGTCGGGAGCTGATGAGGCGTTCATCCAGGTTTCTGTAAGGAAGGCGACGCCCGGCGATGTGGTGACGAGTAGGTTCCAAAGGTCAATGGCGTGTCTATGGACCGAGCGGGTGTTGAGCAGGATGCATTTTAGGTGGTTAGTGTCGGAGTTCTGTTTGGGGTTTGTGGATTTGGTATGGGTCCAGATGCAATCGAACTTGCAGGAGTGGCAGGTGAAGGGTCCATGGGTGTGTCCTGGGGCGGCTTGGAAGCAGTCTGGAAGTCGGCCGGGGTTGAGTGCTGAAAGGGTTGCGGCGTCGTACGTTATGCAGGCGGAGTGGATTTTGCGGGGTCCAGGGGGTCTGGCACTGGGCGCGGTCAAGGCGTAGACGGGCTTACCTTTGGTGTGCCTTCGGCGTGCATGGGGCGCGTCCGCTGCGCGTGAACGCTGCGCGCATTGGCATCTGTCATAAGTGGATAGCGGAGGGGGGTGGGGCGAGGGGGGAGCAGCTGGGAGGCGGGAGCGGGGTGGAGAGGCTGGCTACGAGGCACAGCAATCAAAATGGCAGCGAAAGCAAAACCGAAAATAGGACGAGATTGGGGCACAAAGGCACCGGCACAATCAGGCAATAATTGTAAATTTTAAATTACGCAATGCGATAATAAACTAGCACAGATTGACTTGGACTAACTTGCACCAATTAAATGCGAGCAGAGGGCACAATAATTCTTCTAGGCACCAGTGAGCACTAGCAGGCAGCAATTCTTTACAATCAATGCAACAAAGCGCTACGATACCCAGGCATCAATTCTTAGGGGCAGTGCGAGCAGAGCGCTACGAGATCCAGGCAGGGAGCGTGGGGAGCGACCGCTTCACAGAGAGTCAGACGGTCACAGCGCTACAGTCACCAGGACGAGCCTTATCAGTCAGTGGGAGGGGGGAGCAGCTGGGAGGCGGGAGCGGGGTGGAGAGGCTGGCTACGAGGCACAGCAAACAAAATGGCAGCGAAAGCAAAACCGAAACCAGGACGAGATTGGGGCACAAAGGCACCGGCACAATCAGGCAATAATTGTAAATTTTAAATTACGCAATGCGATAAGAAACTAGCACAGATTGACTTGGACTAACTTGCACCAATTAAATGCGAGCAGAGGGCACAATAATTCTTCTAGGCAGCAGTGAGCACTAGCAGGCAGCAATTCTTTACAATTAAAAGGATCATAATGAGGCTATGCTTCATAGGACGAAAGACTGGGATTTCAGTGGTTCTGCTAAAATGTAGAAGCAGGTTTTGATGTCTGATAATGTGGGATCATCTACCCAAAATAGGCAAGTAGTTGGAAAATCCAGGCGATATGCCCTAATGATGACTTATTCAGGTGCATGATTAGTAGCTCCACTATTACTATTTCAATGTCAGTGTATGTCTCCTTTCTTGCTCCTGTATTCATAATCATTCACTCACCCTCACCACTCAAGAGACCCTAAACGGTCATGAGCTCCAAGTAACTTGTACTCCAACAGACTGCCAATACCAGAAAGGGAACCCCTTATACTCTAAAGAGCACAACACTGCACCAATGCCATAAGGCTAGCAAAACCTAGAATCACTGTCACATATCACAGTAACAAACATTGCAGACAACCTTCAACAAGTTCAGCATATGCAACGCATTCCCTCAGGAGCACAGCACTGCATCATAATTATCTCTCCGGATTGTAATTCACAGAGAGATAACCTCTTATCCCTGCCAAGCAACACAGCTCTTTTTATGGGGCCATGAGGCATCCAAAGATCTCCAATTCAAGGTATAACTTGCTGTTTTACTGGGACCACAATTTTGTTGCTCCCAAAGGGATGACAAGGTTTTCCTGGAGTACACAGCTTTCACAAAATTGCAAACTCAAGCAGTCATGACTTACTCAAGGAGGTAATGTGAGGTAGAAAAAACAATACACTGTCTTGCATAACAGTGTGCCTCCGTAGCAGGTTCATATCAGGAATGCCTAACGTTTGCTCTTCTAGCAGCTGCACTAACAAACAACTAACAATTACATAGCCTTATACTGGGAAGAGACATTCATACCTCTGTACTTTGTGGGAATGCTTCACAATAAAATAATTTTGCCAAAGAACCTCTAATGGGCATTCTGGGACAAAGAACTGGTGTTAGGTTACTAGGACGGCTTCTGAATGTAATGTAAAAGCTACTCTTTTTCTGGTCTATAATCTAATCACAGGTAATTCACCTTAGACTAGATAGCACATCAGAACCTTCCTAAGGTGGAGTGTCTGCGGCGTGGACTCAGACCAAGAAGTCTTACAGAAGCGAACGCGCAAAGTATCCTTCACTTTGGACCTGGCAGTCAAGCCAGTAGTGCTTCATGAATGCATGGACGGGCACTCATGTTGCAGCCTGGCAACAATCAAGGACAGGCACTCCTTGCACCAGCACAGGGGTAGAAGCATTAGCCCTGGTGGAAAACAGTCTTATACCTTACGGGGGCTGCTTCAGGCCAGGTGTGAGAAAGTGCCCTCTTCTACATAGTTGCCCCCACTTTTTGCTGCACTGCTGATGTACTTTGACTGAGCTCCTGCCAATTAGGTACCAGGGCCTATGTTCTTTCCTTAAAACTGCATTGAAGACCAAACCCAATTGGCACTCTGGCCACAGGTCAGTCCCTGGTAAATGGTACCACAGGTACCCAGGGCACTGTGACCAGGGAAGGCCTCCAAGGGCTGCAGCACTTATTGTGCCACCCTTAGAGGCCCTGTACCTTTACACTCACACACTGCCTTTGCAGGCAGTGTGTTTTGGTGCAGAACAAAGTGAAGAGTCAACATGGCACACACATACATGTGTGCCATGCCTACAACCCACTGCCCAGGCATAGATCAGCCATCCCTCTAGCTGGGTATGCCATACCAGTGGCGAGGGTATAGGTGCATGAGCCCTGTACCCCTAGAGTGTCTAAGCCAATTCTTAGACACTGTAAGAGTCTGAGTTTAGTCTTTGAGTAATGCCATTAATAGTATATGGTGCTGGGAGATTGTCATTACAAACTCCACAATACCATAATGGCTTTACTGAAAACCGGGAAGTTTGGTATCAAACTTCTCACCACATTAAACCCACACTGATGCCAGTGTGGGATTTAGTGAAAAATGCACACAGAGGGCATCTTAGAAATTCCCCCCTGAGAAACGACCTATCACTAGTGTCCAGGCTGAGTGGCTGCTCCCCAGCTGCCACCACCAGACATGTTTCTGGACCCCCGGGTCGAGAGCCTACTGCTCTTAGGGGACTTCAATAATGCACATCCTGGGACGAGGTGCCAAGCCTCCGCCCCCAGGATCGGCAGGGTCCACGAAGGGGAAGCTTCAAAGGCTTGCCGCCTTTGTGAGCTGCCCCGGGCCTGTTGCTGCTTTCAGAAACTGGCCCCCACCGGTTCTGACCCCCAGTAAGGGCGGGTGAATCAGCTGGAAAAACAAGTGAGGAAGAGAGGTGTGCCCACCTTTGCCAACCCCACCCTTCAGGTGGGGGAGGCGAGGTGAAGCACAACTCTCAGTCCTCATAGGGGGTGCCCACCCCAAGGAAGGCATCCCATTGTATCCACCCTTTTACTTACCTGTACCGCCCCTAAATCTAGTATCTGGGGGCACTCCTGAACCTGCGTCCTCAGACAAGAAACTACAAGAAGAAAAGAAAAAGAAGGAGGGCTGAACAGCTGTGCCAAAGGTAAGAGGAGGAGGATGCCCACTGACTTGGCCCCAGCCCTAACGGCCTGTCCCCACCTCGAACCTGCAGAAGCGAAACTCCGGTTTGTCCTGCAGCCAGCAACCTCAAGAACCCAGAGGACCTGCCCTACCTTCCAAAGAAAAGACAGTCTCCCGTGAACACCGGATTTGTTCATCAACAGAATCCAGCTCCAGTGGCATCCGCGAGTCTGCACCACTCTGCACCGGTCGCCTATGGCCCGAGTTAGAGTGGCCAAACACCACGAGGAGGCCTCCCCGGCGACCCAGTGATCCGTGACCTGCCTTAAGGCTCCAGCTGACGCCTACAGCCTCAATCCGGAAAGTCCCCCCCCAACCAGGAACTGGTAAGGAGATCTGACCCTAAAAGACACTCCTGCACCGACACCCCACAGCCTTGGGTGACCCAACATAGTGTTTAGCCAACCCCCAGCATCCCAACTCACCTCTCAAAGTGGTGGTCGAACCCAGAAGACTTTTGTCCCTGAGCCTGCAGTGTGTTTCCAAACCGGAGACTACCCACTGAAAGTAACAGGGCCTCCGATGAAAAACCAGCACCCTGCACCTGGCCGCCCTAGTGCCGCAGAGGGTGTACCTTTGGTGCTATCTTGAATCCCCATTTGCCCTGATCTTAAGTCCAGGAGCTCTGCTCCCACAACCATGTGGCCTGCTCGTGAGCAGCCACCAACTGGAGGCCCCCTAGCCCCCATTGGGCCTCAGCACTGCACCCAGCTACCCTAGTGCAGCGGAGGGTGTAACAAGAGTGCATCCTTGACCCTGGGGGACCCCTGATTCTAACCCCAGAATCCCAACTCCCACAACAAAGTACATACCTCTGAGCCGATAACACTATTTCCTCCCATAGGATAACATGGACTGTTTTCTGTGAAAAAGTTTTTAAGTGTGGAGTTGAAAAATCTATAAAAGTCTCTAAAACTGTAACCAAATAACAAAAATGCTTTTACTTACCCGTTTACAGGAAATGTCCCAGTGCAGTATCCAGGTATACTACCTTGTGTAAGAAAAGTAATCTGTAAAGTAATTTACTTGACATCCTATTGAAAAGCCAATACAAAGTATTTGTACAATATTTCAAAGCATTGCATTACGAGTAATTCTATTGTAATCAAACCCAAGTATATATACTATTGCAATTCAAACTGTATTATTACTGCAAAGTATAAATCACTTACCTGTGCCAGGCGTGCTTGGTTCTAGGAAATAAAATAACTAAAAGAATATGACTTATACAAACAAAATTGGTCTGAGTTTAGTCTTTGAGTGTGTGACTATCATTTGCTGATTGAGTTTGTAAAACAAATGCTTAACACTACCCTCTGATAAAGTCTTACTGCTCGCCCACACTACCACAAATAGAGAGTAAGGTGGTATCTACTTTTACCTCTGCCTACCTTTGGGGTTCCACTGGACTCAGTGCACACTATATCTCGTTTTGGTATCCATACTAATATTTTAAAGAGAGAGCCCAAACCTTTGAGGCGGGTTATCTCAGTAACCACAGCACCAATCACAACACCCAATACAGCGTTGGAAAGGGCAGTTGCAGCAGAAGGACATAGGCTATGCAGACGGTATATATATATATCTATATATATATATATATATATATATATATATATATATATATATATTTTTCAGAGTTTTATATAGCGCGATCTTGACCCGAACTGAATCAGGTATCAGAGCGCTTTACATAGCACCAGTTACGTTACATGAGGACACACATTCATTTTTGTTAGGCACCGGGAGATTAAGTGATTTGCCCAGAATCACAGGATGTTTGGCGTTGTTACCAAGACTCGAACCCAGATCCCCAGGTCCGAGGTCGAGCGACTTAGCCGTTAAGCCAACTCCTCTATACATTTGAAAGGTAAAAGAACCATGCCAGCAAAGTAGTCCCTTGTGGGCGTGTCTGCGTTGTGCTGTGGGCGTGGGCTGGGGGCGTGTGGTACGGCCATCACATCGTGGGCTGTGGGTGTGTGCTGGGGACGTGACAAACGCTGGGGGCGTGTGTCCGCCCTTCATGCCATGCGAGTCGTACATACAAGCGCCAATTACGTTGCTGCGCAGCATCAAGGGGCACGCTGGGGGCGTGAGAAACGCTGGGGGTGTGTGTCCGGCCTTCATGCCATGTGAACGCAATTGCGCCGCATCAAGGGGCACCCTGGGGGCATGTGCTATGTTCCGCCCTTCATGCCATGTGGGTCGTACATTAATCAGAAGATCATCTGCTGTGGCCGTGTGCTGGGAGCGTGACAAACGCGTTCACCTGGAGGCCTGGTAAGTAACGTTACTGCAGCCTCTCCTGCGCACTGTTACTGAACTCTCTCATTCAATTAAATTACACGCGCCTTCTACCATCAACCAGGGCTCTAGCCGGGCTCAGACGGCTGACCAGTACACTAATTACACGTGCCTGATAACATCAACCAGGGCTGCAGCTAGGCCTCAAGCGGGGGAACACGCGCCTGCTAACATCAAACAGGCCTGCATCTGGGCCTCAAGCGGGGGAACACGCAAATGAGCGTGTCTGCAGGGACAATTACTGCAGCCTCTCCTACTCGCTGTCACTCAACTCTCTCATTAAACAGATTTCCCGCGGCGGATGACTCTCTCATTCAACGACATTACACGCGCCTGCTAACATCAACCAGGGCTGTAGCCGGGCTCAGGCGGCGGATCACTACACCAATTACACGCGCCTGCTAACATCAACCAGGGCTGCAGCTGGGCCTTCTCCGTCCATATTCTAATGAAACAAAAAATGTTGTCTACCGTGAGATTTTAAAATAAATTGCCCATGCCAAATACACACATTACACACATTCTATTTCATACCTGGACAACGTCGGGACGGGTTGCTAGTAGTATATACAGAGCTACCTTCCTACACCAGGGCATAGCAGATCTTTATGCAGAGGACAGCCACTTCAACAATGTAGCTACCTCGCACTCCTCATTTACAGACATAGATCCCTCACCCACACATTCCAGCGGCACCCCCTCCCCCCCCCACCAACCTCACCTTGTCCTCCTCTCATACCACACCCATTCCTGTCACCCCTGACACCACAGCCTCAAACTACATTCATTCTAACCTAGCCCAGCCCCAAAAAGACATGCACCTCCTTTACTCCCGACACCCTAGTCATTCACCCACCTACTGTAGCTACCCCACTCCCCTCAAGCACAGTCATAGATCACTCCCCCTCTTACACCAACCACCTCACCCCTTCCCCCCACACACCAGCCCTCTTCCCCTTTCCTCTCACCCCTGATACCACAGCTCCCACCCAAAACGACATGCACCTCTCCTTCACTCCCGGCACCTTAGTCATACACCCACCTACCGTAGCTACCCCACACCCCTCAAGCACAGACAGAGATCTCTCTCCCTCATACACCAACCACCTCACCCCTTCCCCCTACACACCAGCCCTTATCCCCGTTCCTCTCACCCCTGATACCACAGCTCCCACCCGCAACCCGCCTAACCTAGATCAGCATCAGACCGACACACACAAAGGCAAACCCCACCCTTTATCCCCCCCCCATTCTCAGCCCCCACTTCCACCCATTAACTAATCACACAGAACACACCACCTCCATCAACTCAACTACACCCCCTCAAAAAAGAACCATCTACAATCCCACTTCCCCCCCCAGTCTCACCCCCCACTACCCAACCTCCACCCCCTTCACCACTAATAAACGCCCATCATCCACCCTGCACTCTCCTCCTACCACCAATACTCTCATCCACACCACCAACCTCTCCCCTATGTCATCCACGCCCAACCCACCCATCCCCACCTCCAACACATTTCCCACACTGGACTACATTACGGCCTCCCTCCTCCAGCTCAGAGAAAACATGCACATCATCAAACAACAACTACTCTGTCTATCACACTCCAGTCACCCCTCACCCAACACCCTCCACCAGATCAAACAAGACATTCACATCATCAAACAATTACTCAGCACACACCCCAGACACCCCTCACGCGCCTCCACCATCACCTCCCCTCCCAACTGGTCCTCCACCCGGGCGGCGAACTCTCGCACTCGACGCCCACCGCACTGGACCTCAATCCCTGTTCACAACCGCGAAAACCGCCCCCATCGCTCCTGCAACCCTCTCTCGGACCTCGACACAATCACCCTCCTCCGCTCCTACGACTCAGCTCCCCATAGCAACACACCCGACACTCTCACTGCCATTCCTACGATTCACTCCAATCCCCTTAGACCCCCCACACTGAACAAGAGAATCGCTATCCATAGTAACCTGAGTAAAGTCCCCCTCGCTCTAGAACCCCCTTCCACCCTGGACACACCCCGTCTCAAATGCACTCTCCTCAACTGCAGATCAGCCGCTAGACACTCCTCCGCTATCGCCGATCTCATCCTAAAATTGGATCTTGACTTAATCATCATGACTGAAACATGGCTAACAGAATCTTCTACACCTATAATGGACATTCTGGTTCCCCCCCCCCCAACTACCACATCACCAGACTTGACAGGTCTGGCAATAAAAAAGGTGGCGGAATCGCATGTATATACAGGAGCAACCTCTCTGTCTTGAAAGTAACTTCCCCTTCCCTACCCTCCCCAACCTCCTGTGAATACATCTGCCTCGATATTATCAGTGAGGGCAAACCGATCTGCACTCTTCACGGCGTTTACCACCCACCCGGCGACAACCTTACCTTCTCCCAACAAATCATGGATATGATCTCAACGAACTCCGGGCGACAACTCACACAAATATACCTTGGTGACTTCAACCTCCACTGGAACGATCATAATGATGCGGTGGTAAATGGTCTGAAGAATTTCCTTAACGCCCTTGACCTCACTCAAATTTGCAACAGTCGAGAAAGGCTCCTCGACCTTATCATCTCCAAAGAGGCCTCTATCCAACTCGAATCTATCCAACCCTGTGACTGGTCAGACCATCATATTATCACATTCTTCATCAATGAAAAAGTTAAATTTAACCCTGTTCAATCCGCCAGGCCCAAAGTCTGGAAAAGAGACATGAAAAAACTAAACTCAAACTCTCTGCCCCCCCAACAGCTGCAACTTACTACTTCCTCCTACTGGCGTTAAGGACGTCCAATCCTTGACTGATCACTATCTTAACACTATGACCTCAATAATTAATGAAGTCGCACCCTTGCAGCTAAAAAAAGCCTCCGCAAAAATTTCCAATCCCTGGTACGACGGGAGTCTCAATGACGATAGACGCGCCATGCGAATGGCAGAGCGCACCTGGAGATCAGCTCCCTCTGCACTGAACCTAAAAACCCTGAAGAAAAAGAGAAATGCCTACTTCAGGAAAATAAAACGCTCAAAATCAGACTTCTTCAGCCGTCAGCTCGACCAAGCCAAAAATCGTCCGAGAAAGCTGTTTGAGCTTATCCGAACACAATCCAAAGAACAACCCCAACCTCTCAACACTATGTGCGAAGCTCCCTCCTGCGAAGACTTCGCCTCTTTCTTTAACCAAAAAACTGACAACATAAAGAATGATCTCCTCATGGACGCAAGCCTCTATCCCAAACCCCACTGGATAGCACCCACTAAACCAAAAAACAATGCCACTTGGTCAACCTTTGTCACCTACACGGAAGAAGAAATTGGCAGACTGCTCAGCACTCTGAAACCATCCAATCACCTCACGGACCCCCTTCCTGCTAACGCTGTCAAAGTCCTTACCCCGTCGCTCCTTCCACTCTGGACTAAAATCATTAACAGCTCACTTCAACAAGGGACCATTCCAGACTCCCTCAAAGTTGGACAGGTCACACCTTTGCTAAAGAAACCTACAGCCGACCCCTCTGACCTAAACAACTACCGTCCCATTACCAACATTCCGACTCTTGCCAAACTGCTGGATAAATGCGCACAAATACAATTGACTAAACACATTACTCAGTTTGATCTCCTCAACTCTCATCAATCAGGCTTCCGAGCAAATCACAGTACTGAAACTGCTATGACTCACATAATTGACGACGCCCTTCAAATCCTAGATCATAACGATACCTGCCTCCTCATCCTCCTTGATCTCTCCTCCGCATTTGACACCGTCAAACATGAGAATTTACTTGAACTATTAAACACAAGAATGGGCCTATCTGGAACTGTGCTCAAATGGTTCACGTCCTTTCTGCATAACAGGTCGCAGAAATTCAAGAGCAACAACTTGATGTCCGCGCCAAGACCTGTATCGCTAGGCGTACCACAAGGATCCTCCCTATCCCCAACTTTGTTCAACCTAGTTATGGAACCTCTCACCACCTTGCTACAAGAATCCAATGTACACTTCCACATGTATGCTGATGACACCCAACTTTATCTCAAACTACAATCACCCAAAGACATCACGCTCTTGAACTCAACGATCAGAAGCACCCAATCCTGGCTGGCCGCTAATCATCTCAAACTCAATGCCCTGAAAACAGAGTTCCTTCTGATCTCACCTCCCGCGAAGATCACTACCGCACAAATGTGGCTTAAACACCTAACGGCACTCAATGTTCAACCCACCATCGTGGACTCAGCAAAATCTTTGGGCATAACACTTGACACCAATCTCAGCATGCAGGAACACATCAACAAAGCAACTAAGGGAGCGAACTACCAAATCAACACCCTTAGGAAACTTAAACCCTTCCTTCCAGCCAAAGACTTCCAAACTGCGGTACAATCACTAGTCATACCTCGAATAGAATACGGCAGCACCGCCCTCTGCGGTCTCCCCCTAGCTACTACGGCACCCATAAGAGCCTCTTTAAATGCCGCAGCGAGACTTATCACTGGATCGAAAAAACTCTCACACATTTCCCCTGACTTCAAATCCCTGAACTGGCTGCCTTTTGAAGCCAGAATACACCTGAAAATCGCTTGTTTGACGCACAAGGCTGTCCACCTGAGCTCACCTAGATACCTCGCTCAGAAGCTGACGATTTCTGGAGGCTCCAGAAACACTAGAGGCACAAACAATCTTTTGCTAAAGCCTAAAAGATTCCGCAAGGAAAAAACGTATAAACGCTCTCTCAGGAATGGCTCCCAGGATTTGGAACTCACTCCCCCCTGAAACCAGGCTCATCCCCTCTACCATACTTTTCAAGAAAGAAGTAAAAGCGATCCTCATGGCTAAATACACTTGAACCACTACTGGGGATCAACTTTAAAGACTCGATACTGATCTGTACTACTTGTTCGAACCCTTTGCATTTTTGTTCGACTTTGAAATTGACTTACTTGATTGTTTATGATATCACTTCACTGTACTTTTAACACTATGATGTATCTGTGTATATATGCTCCCCTCCTCTGTAAAGCGCTCTGATATCTGCGAAGATCTTGTTCGCGCTATATAAAACTTTCAAAATAAATAAATAAATAAAATAAATAAATGTAAATGTAAATGTAGTTGAGCTTATATAGCGCACAGCTACCCGCAGTGGGTGTCCCGGCGCTTGCTTAGGGAACCCTTCCTGGTATTCCCCTGTGAGATAGCAGGGTATCCACAAGGTGAAAGTCAGGCATCCCGCCGCGAGGGGCCGTTGTGGAGATTAAGCAAGCTATTGCCCAGAGTCGCAGAGTGTGAACCCGTGAGTCGAGGAGGCACCGGGGCGAGAATTATCGAGTCCGTGGAATTTTTAGCCCAAGACCCCGCCGAGGCGAGGAATTGAACCCTGGTCCAGGACCGATCTCAGCTTCCGGGTCTGCTGCCTCTAACCCCTGAGCCACACTTCTCCACTTGTCCAATGTCCTATTCTGCACAGTCTTCCATTTCTTTGCTTCAGGGAATCCAACAAAAAACGGTTAGTCTATTCAGTGATTCTTTTGTAGTCCTATTAATGGACCCTCTCCTCCTCTTTCAAGGGGTGCTTGGAGCAAAGACTGCAGGTAGAGTGATGGACTGCCTAACTTTAGGCAAGAAGTCCACCAGTGCATTCAGCACTAACTTGTGCAAAAAAGGTGGTGTGAGACGGTTGCACTGAAAGTGTCTGTAATTCAATCAAGCAATGAGCAGACGTTATCACAATGAGAAGACAGTCTTCAAGGTCAAAAGACACAGGAAGCAGTTATGCATCCTTTCAAATAGCATAGATATAAGGAAAATAAAAACAAGGGTATGGTGAGACTATGGAATCCCAAATTGCTTGGGAGGGAACGTGTGTCGAACCTATAATAAACCTCTTAACGTTGATTTGGATCAGGCTGGTTCCTTAGGCAAACGTAAAAAGACAGAAGGGGCTGACAAATAACCTACTGCAAAGCTGTGTTAGGCTAAAGACGACACAAACAAAAGGACATGCACAAGTTTCCGCCTTTAAGGGGTCTGTGTTCCAAGCACCGCATCTGGATACAAATAGGTCCTACCGCCGGCATACCTTTGTTCTTAAAAATCTCCAGGGCTCTGGTCAGGAGTGGAAACTGTGGGAAGGCATACAGGAGTCCACTGCTCCATTCCAGCCAGAATGCGTCTCCGAACAAGTATTCTTGCTGAAACAAAAACGTACACAACTTTTGACACTGCAAGTTTAAACAATGCCTAAAATATAGAGCCAGGGTTCCAGGCTCTGGTGGAAGATGCCCTGCGTCTCAGCGGGATGCAGACACCACTCGTAATCTGCCAGGTGACGTCTGCTCAATTAGTTCGCTCTGGCTTTCAGAAAGCCAACCAAGTGGATGGAGATTAGAATGATGTTCTGCTGCTGCAGCCTTCTTCAGACACAAGGCCTCTCAGAACAGGGTTCTATTTTGACCTGCATATTGAATTGCCACAAGGTAGTGGTGTTGTCTGGGAGTACCTGAATCAGCCTCCCCCTGACAAATGTTCCGCAACTCCACAAGAATGATGTGGAGCTGGCCTGCCACATGAGACCAAAGTTAATTGCTCTTCACTTCCTCCAGATGATGCAGACCCACCCCTCACTTCAGCAGTAATGCGCCTGTCAACACTGTCAGAAATGGTTGGGAAAGTGAGAGTGAACTGCACCAAGACAAGGAGTGTCCTGAGCTCCACTCCAGGCAGAATGAGGCTCAGAGAGAGGTTTCTTGGTAACCCTAGCATGCATAAATGCGGACATTGTTTCGACACAGATGAGAATGCCCAAGTGAGCCGTGGCCCTCCCCATTGCTGGAAAATGCCCTGTGCCTGGATGTAACTACCATTCATTATACTCAAGGTGTCAGAGTCTGAGTTCATCTGCACTGGTGTTTAAGGATCCCGCCAGGTGGTTCATGACCAGAGAAATGCCATGACAAGTCAGCTTCTTCCAGAAGTGCGAAGCCTTCTGGCACAGGACCCACAACCCCCACTCCATCTTGTTTGTTGCAATATCACATTATGTTAGTGAAGTCTGAGAGAACTTGTACCAGCCTCCCCTTGATGACCTTCAATGCCAAAAGGATCACCCGCAGTCCCAGCAAATTGATGTGGAGGTGTGTTTTTTCCAGAGACAGGTAATCTCCACCTCTCCCAGATAGCCTACCCAGTAGTGATGCACCCATGACCACTGTTGTGCTGGCAGAGAGTTGGGATTGCTGAAAGTTAAAACACCCAATGTAGTCACAAAAGGGGAAAACCCACTAAGGATACTGTCTGGAAACACCAGGGAACATGTTGTGGCATGATTCTCTTTAAAGCATTCCAGGTCTAAGTCCACTTTTTCACCAAAAAGATGATAGCTATCAAGTGGCATGTCCATCAAAAATGCCTGGACATCCCCAGGAAAGCCCACAAGCCTCGTCAGGTGTGGTGGAGACACATTTAACTTGTGTCCAATGCCCAACCACAGCAGTCAGTTGTGCTGAGGCCAGACCATATAACAAATTGTGTCACATACCAGCTGTCCTGTATGGTTTGGGCTAAAGACAGTCCCTGGGTTCTCTGGAACTGGCAGTATGAGATGACCAACTGTATCCTATAAGACATGTCTCTAATGGCCTAGAAGGCAGCTGGCATTAGGTAAGCACAAAATAAGACTAGCAAAACATGTGCTTACCAAATGTTTCCATGCACTTACGAATCATGGTCAGGAAAGGCGTTATGGTTTACTCTTTTGATGGATGCAAGGACCACCTGGCTCTCATGTGTAGGGTGTTGTGTGAAAAAGTCAGGGCTGCCTGGTGCCAGTCTGTAGCGATGAGCTACCAGTTTATTAACTGGGGGACTAGAAGACAACTTTGCTCAAGTCTAAGAAGGTATACGTTAAAGCCTCATTGTATGGCAAGAGATTCAACAGGTGCTATACCAGGTTGAAGATCCTCAGCAGAGGCATTAGTTTCGACCTCCAATGTAGGTAAATGCAGGCCAAGGACCTGTGCAGCCCACCTCGTCACCATCGTAAAAGAGGCACTCTGCTCACTGGCAAGACCAGGGGGAGAGACAAGCCCAGTGACAGGGGGAGAGCAAAGTCCAGTGTCTGGTGAAGTGCCCAGACCACAGGCATCCTGCAGTTCGAGCAATTTTCCTCATCGTACTGAGGGGCAAATTTGCCCCCTTCATGGTTGTTCCTGTTGGAATCGTATCCAAACAGCAGATGTAAGGTATGAGGTCTGCCGCATGGCAGTGGCGTAGCAAGGGGAGGCATCCCTCTTACCTGCGGCCGTCGCGGGGGAATCGCCAGCACCCCCCTGCTCTTACATTCTGCTGCCATGGGCGGCAAAGGCAGGGGCAGTCATGGGAGGCAAAAGGCCTAGCTACGCCATTGCTACATGGTAAGGGCAAGGTATCATAATGTGAAGTATTTGTTTTAGGCTGTGCTCCAGTGGGGTCCTTGGGGCCCGAAGGTGTGCCAGAAGGAGCCCAAAGCATGTCAAATATGAGCATCATAGCCTCTCCAAAGAACTATTTGCTGCAAAGTCACTGACTGACCCGCAAATTCAAGTTGCATTGGGACCAAACCTATAATCAGCTCCTCAGAAGTTCGGAAGTGAGACAGGTAGGCACACTGAAGTCCTCGCACCCTCTCTGGAGTTTGAGGCAGGAAGGGGAGATGCCGGCTTAATTTCTTGTCCTTTTTTGATCTACCCTAAGACTTTGACTGCAATGAGTATCTGCTGCAGAAACAACTTCGGGGACGGAACCTTCCTTTCAACTTTGACCTGTCATGACACAAAGTCTTTGTATGCTTGGTGAAATAAAGTTCTGTCTTACGGTCCCATATGACTTTCGGGTTTATCAGGGCACAGTAGTCGCAGGCCCTGAAGTTTGTCCTCCAACCCCAGGTGCTGCAGGAATATCTCATGGGGAATCAGTCACAAACATTTGTTTGGACAATCCCCACAAGGTTTAAACCCTGTCGTTTTGGGAGGCGACATATTGTTCCTTGCACACCAAAGGAAATGTAGGAGAAATGTACATGTTAAAGACGAGAAAAGTAAGTTTTAGATCCATAGCTGAAGATGTGGAAAGAAAACAACTGAAGTCAGGACGCCTGAGTGGCATTTATGTGCAGCCCCACTTGTCACTTCTGAAGCACAACAGTGTTGGTGCAGAGCTGAACAACACCATCTACCAGGCACAGGACTACTGCTTTTGAGTTTTTAGATCCAGCCTGTTACCTGGGAGAATATTCAAAAGATGAGAAATCTGCAGTTGTAAGTATCCACCCAAAAGGTAGATTTGCCATACACTTACACGTAACATAACCACAACCACGCCCATGACTATGTCTCAGATTCACTGATCCTAACCTTAAAGCCACACCTGGACAGAACAATAAGCCCAGCACTAAACCGAACTCTACTACTAACCATGATACTAACTCCAACCCTAACATGAACTCATTCACTCTAGTTCTTCCAGTGTCAATGTAGCGGTAGTAGCAGTATGAGCATTCTATGCAGTGGTACAAGATGATGTATTATAGCTTATGCAAGTAATAATGCAGTGCAGGGGTCTCCCAACAGGTCGATCATGAGCTACCAAAACTCCACACATAAAATGATAGGACAGGTTACGCCCAGACAGTGCAGTCTCCGCATTCGTAAACTTACTACTAAAACCCAGTATTGTGAATACTGAAAAAGTATAAACTTACACAAACGTGGACGTTTACCTTTGTGAATTAGGCCCTATCTATCCTTTTTTTCTTACGGTCTTTCTTTTTCAATTATATGTTGTCTTTCTTTCACCTTTTTCTTTCCTTTTCTCGCCTTTCTCGTTCTTTGTTATTTTTTCTTCCCCGTTCATTCCTCTTGCCTTAACCTCCTTTCACATTAATTTTTCTTTCTCTCTTTACTTTTGTCTACCTTACCTTATCGAGTTGTAAAATACTCTCCTGTTATTCACTCTTTATTCTAACTGGTTACTTCCTTTATTCAGGGTTACTTTTTTCTACCTCTTTCTATTTTATTTCTTCTTCTCCTTTCACTTATACCTCCGTTTCTTTCTTTTATTCCTTTTTTGCTTTTCTCCTTTACTGGTTCTTTGTTTAGCATCCATTAGTTTTTGCCTTCTTTTTTCATTCTTGTTCTTTCTCCTTTTTATTCTGCTTTCTCATGTCTTCTCTCCTATTCTCGGATTTTCTCTCCTTTTTCTCTTTTCCTTTTATTCTTTCCTCTCCTTGTCTTCCATTCTCTTCCTTCTCACGCACTCACCCCCTCCCTTCCTCTTTTATTCTTACTACTTCTCTTTTTGTATTCTTTTCTCTTTCACGTTGTCTCTTTTCCTTTTTCAGATTTTTCTATACTCTTAGTTTTTTACTTTCATGGTCTCTTGCTTCCTTCCTCACATTTCCTTTTCTCATGGTACTTACTTTTAACTTCATCCTCTCCCAACTTTCTCTTCCATTCAACATGGATTTATATTGGTATTTTGTCCGATCCTTCTCCCTTTGTTTAAAGAGTGGCTAGCTTCTTCAAGCATGTTCTTCATACATTAAGTTGCGAATCATTTGTCCGAAGGCTGTACAGTGATAAGGTCACTGCCGAGGTATGTTTACTTATAGACAGCTAAGAAGTCTGCATGGGCCTCGCAAATTGAATTATTGCTAGTGATCCTTCGTGTCCTAACTCTCTAAATGTGCAGCGTTATCTTATGTATTGCATGATATGGAGGACACAAGTCTAAATTAGTCTCCCACCTCTCAGTGGGACAAAACGGATCCTTGGGGATCTCACAAGTTGACATTTGTTATATAGCTCATGTGGCCTTAATGCTGTATGGTCACTGGAGTAGAACTGGGATGCTCTAGGGTTGGTACTTAAGTTACGTGGACATTTATGGCCTACATTTTTCTTACAAAGTAAATATGTTAAGTAATCAGTGCAATTTTTACTCATTTTTAAACAGTACAGCAAAACACAAAAGTAAATTTGAACCAACACCTCTGTGCTTTGACGTCAGTTTTTCAGCTATCAGTACATACTATTGGACGCAAGCCCCTAGAAATCAGGTTGTGCCGGTGTGCAGATCTCGAAGTTGGAGTCTTATTAGAATGGGCCAGAGAAGTTCATTCTACAGAACGAGGAGGAGGGTGGGTGAGGAATCTGCAGTTAGATAAAGTACCCACAAGAAAGAGCATAACCAAAGGTAAGTAAATTGTGATCTTCTGGCTCATACCAGAAGATCTTGCGGGACCAAACAGGCAAAATGCCTTTCCCACTGGATCTAGCTATCCAGGCAGTAGTGCTTCGTGAACATGAGGACTGGATGGTTTTTGTGGAGGGATATCTGGCTGCCAGGATGACATTTATTATCTTGTGAGAAAGATCAAAAGCAGTCAACTGCTGCCACTCTATATTCAAACACTGAGATGTAAGTTGTGCAGGTCTGGGTGCAGAACCCTACCCTGCTGCTGCAACAGGAGATCCTCCAGACGGGAAAAGCAGGATCGGAATATAGAAACTTATGGCCCGGTGTTCTGGGTACCACACTCTCCTGGCCCGATCTGCTGTGGCATTAACGAAGGGCTGGGTACTCTGGATGGATCGAGACTAACTAGGAGTTTGTTCCACGGTGGGCAATCAATATCTTGAGGTACCATGACGTCTAAGCGACATCTCCTATGTGAGCCATTGGAGGAAAGGAAGCTATGGTCTGACACTTTGGAGTGAAATGAAGATCACTCTAGGGAGCAGCTTTGAGACAGAAGACACATCCTATACTTCGAACAGAACCAAGCCTTTCGAGCTTTCCTAAGGTGTTTGGTGACAGTTTGACCTTGTGGTCCTGGTTGGCCTTCTGGTTCATCAGAGTGCATTTTTTGCATGATGTTGAGCTGCGCGAGGAGCCAAGACACTAGAGACAGACAGTATTTTATAGCACGAACTAGACCTGAGACATCGGGTTTCAGATCGCTTTACATGAGCACCAGTTTCGTTACAAATAGACACAGTCATTTTTTTAGGCACGGGGAGATTAAGTGATTTGCCTAGAATCACAGGACGGTTTAGCATCGGTGCCGAGACTCGAACCCGGTTCCCCCGCTTCGGGTCCACCGCTCTAGCCGTAAGGCTACATCCTCTCCACCTTGTGTGGGTTCCCCACCGATATCTGTTAATGACAATCCTTACAGGGTTTGAACCCAGTTGGTTTCCAGAAAGACATGTCCCTTGCAAACTGGCGGAATTTTGTGTAAAATACTTTGTCAAGTGACAGAAATCAAGGGAGCTAACTCCTGATCTGCTTAGCAAGGCACAGAAAGTAAGATACTTGCTTCAATGCACAGAGTTGGCAGTTAAATTGTGACTTCGGAGTCACTTCGGAGATGGGACACAGAATATGCAATGCTGCATAATGCCATCTACCAGCGAAAGAGGAAATTGCTGAGAAAAACTACTATCCAGTCTGGAGCCTGGGAGTTTTTACAAGGGGATGAATCTGCAGTTCGAAGTAGCCATCAGAAAAAAAAACTAGGTTTGTTATGGTTCCCACAGTTAGCACAAACCCGTGCATAAATAGGCATGTTATACAAAATCTAAGCTACAATCGACAGGACATAGGAGCAAAAAAGTTTGATGCCACTGATCTTGCTTTCTTACAAAAACAAACCCTTTGGTTGAGCAGGGATGTATTCAGGCATTACTCTTCAACTGAACAGGATATTGACATCAACAGACTGAGCTTTGTATAAGCACAAACCAGATTCCACGGTGTGCCTGAATTCTGATCAATGCATTTTTTTTTCAAAAAACAACAACCATTGTAGTTAAGAGTGAAAACGAACAGCAGTCCAGAGAGAAGATCTGTCTGATATACTAAAACCAAAGAGATGTGGTAGAAATTCTTTGATTTGGAGACTAGTGGGACTGCTCAGTGCAGAGCATTCAGGACAGTACATTGCTATTTGTGTGTATTCTATTGGAAGGAAATTGCTCAAGTCAATACATAAGATGACAACTGGCCTGTTTAGATAAAGTAGGGGGAAGACAGTTCATGTTTGCAGAAGCATCCTAAAAACTCTTTGGAAAAAAAGAATATGATTTCAGATATATTGTAAAGATTAGATTACCCCTTAGCAGTACTGTCACAGAATTCAGCCAGTTGAGTACCAATTACAGCAATCCAGTGACAAGGTCAACTAGAAACTTCAATTATAACTAGTCGCTATTCTTGGCCAGTGCGCTGTATTACAACTGCTTATGTTATTATTATTTTTTTTTTACTTTAAACATTTGTAAAGCGCGGCTGACACCTTGCAGGTTTCCTGGCGCTGGAGAATACTCATAACTGAGGGGGACTGCCGGCGAGGAGCAAGTAAAAATGGGTTTTAAGGGAATAGCCAGGTTTTAATGCGTTTCCAAAAGGGGAGGAGTTGTGAGATTTGACGGATTTCAGGAGGCAGACTGTTACACAATTTAGCCGCTGCGACTCTGAAGGATCTGCCCCCCGTCCTGACTTTGTTGTATCTGGGAACATTTACCAGACAGGCAGAGGCTGAGCGTAGGGTTCTGGTAGGGGTGTACCAGGTGAACATGGCCTGCAGAGGTTTGGGCCCAGCTCCGTGGAGTGCTTTAAAGACGAGGCAGAGGGTCTTGAAAGCCACTCTTTGTTTAAGTGGGAGCCAGTGTAATTCGGCTAAGGCCGCTGTGGCTGAGGATCTCCTGGTCCAACCGAGAGCTAACTTGGCTGCGGCCGACTGAACTCTTTGAAGTCGATCAAGTAGAGCAACTGGGGACTCAAGTAGCAGCGCGTTGCAATAGTCCAGGCGACTAAGGATAGTGCACCTGACTATCAGCTCCCGGGCTTGTGCAGGAAGGAGTGGCATAATTTTGCGCAGGGAGCGCAGAAGAGCCGAGCATGTTCCCACAGTTTTTGCAACTTGGGTTTCTGTGCTCAATCTGTTGTTCAGTGTGGCCCCTAGGTTGCGGACCGACGTGACTGGCAGAGGTTTATCTGGTGTTTCCGGAGGCCAGAAGTCGCAGGGGAACTGGCGAGGAATTCGACTTCCCACACAATACAGAACCTCAGTTTTGGAGGAATTGAATTGCAGGGAATTTTTATGTAACCACCCAGCCGTCTCCCTTAGGCAGTCATGAAAAGCTGCAAGGGGGGTAGAGTCTTCTCCCTCCCAAGAGAGGATGAGCTGGGTGTCGTCCGCATAGTTAATAGTTTTTAACCTGTGGGCCTTTATTAACGTGATGAGGGGTTTGAGGTACACGTTAAAGAGGATGGGGCTGATGGAGGAGCCCTGGGGGACCCTGTGGGGAAAACGGAGAAGGTGGATTGAAAAGGGGGGAGAGACACAGCCTGCCTCCTGTCCCGTAGATAGGAATGGAACCAAAGCAGGGCTGTGCCGTCCACCCCAGCCTCACAGAGTCTCTCCAACAGGATCCCATGGTTAACCGTATCAAATGCGGCAGACAGGTCCAGCAAGATCAAGGCTACTGCCTGGCCCCTGTCTGCCCGCATACGAAGGTCCTCCATGGCTGTCAGGACAGCTGATTCGGTCCCGTGGGCAGGGCGAAAACCAAATTGAAAATCATCCAGGATCTGATTTTGCTCCAGATGAGCGGAAAGACAGGCGCTTACCCAACGTTCGGCAATTTTTGCTGGGAATGGCAAGAGGGAGATAGGCCGATAGTTAGACAAACATTCGGGGTTCAAGGAAGGTTTTTTCAATAGCGGAGTAATTAGAGCCTGCTTCCAAGGGGATGGCACAAATCCGCAATGTAATGACTGATTGCAGATCCTACGGAGGGTGACAAAGAGGTCGGTACCAAAACTTTTCCAAATTTTTGGAGGCAGCGGGTCAAGAGGGGAGCCCGAGGTGATCCCGAGCGCCAACCTTTCAAATTCAGTTTCTGGGATGGGGGGGAACTCCCGCAGCTTTTCCATAGAGGGAGGACCTGAGTGCACCGAGACCGAGTCACTGGTACAGGCCCTTGAAATGTTGGGACCACATAATGAAAGGGAGGAGGTCAGGTTGTGGATAATGGTTTCGATTTTGTTATTAAAAAATGACGCAAGGTTTTCACAGAGGGCTTGTGTGGGAAGAGTAGTTTTTATGGCACAATCAGGGTGGGTGAGGTTTTTGAGGATCTGAAATATGCTTTTTGAGCTGTTCGAGGCATTGCTGATCGTGGTGCAGAAATAGTTGGCTTTACTCTGAGCAATTGCAGTTTTATATGCCTGGAGATGGTTTTTCCAGATAGCTTTATTAGTGTCGGAGTAGCCTTGTCTCCATTTCCTCTCTGATTGTCTGCAGGCTAGTTTAAGGGTCTTCAAAGAGTCGTTAAACCAGGGGGCTGGAGCTCTGCTCCTTGCTTTGCATTTCTTCTGGGGGGCGAGGGAGTCAGAGGTAGAGGAGATTATTGAACAGAGAGCATTAAAATTGCTCTCCACCGAGTTAGTGGGGGTGAAACTGTTTTCTACATTAAAAACAGTGCCCGCCGCTCGTAGTTTGTCAAGGGCTTTCCAATCCCTATACAGAAAATCGGAGGTTGTGCTACGTGGAGGCCTTTTAGCTCTGTCACACAAGATGTGAAATTTAATAAGTGCATGGTGAGTCCAGCACATGGGCAGGATGTCGCTCAGGTGTACTAACTGGGGAGAGGCAAAGATTAAATCCAATTGGTGCCCAGCTGTGTGGGTGGGTTTGTTAACCAATTGAGAAAGTCCTACACCATCACAGGAAAGTACTAGGTTGTGCAGTGCACTGTCCAGGCTTCCATTGGGCCAGAGATTAAAATCTCCTAGAATGATCAGCTTGTGGTGGGAAGTGGCCATATTGGTGAAAGTGGTGAGTAGCGATTGTTGCTGTTGGGCATTAAAGGCTCCCGAGGGGCGGTAGCAAATAATGGCCGTGACAATGGCTCCATGGTGACAATTTATAGAAAGGCCAAGGAGTTCCGTTCCGGCAACTGGGTCTATGTCTAAAATGCCAATCGACCAGGATGCTCGGTAAATAAGGCCCACTCCCCCGCCACGGCCCTTTGGCCTGGGGAGATGCAGTATTTTAAAATCTTGAGGGCACGCCAGATCGAGGTCAATATTGCAGTCGGCATGAGTCCATGTCTCGGTAAGGAATAGTGCATCAAGGTGGTGAGTGTCAATGAGCAGTTGAATTTCATTGGCATGTTTAGGCAATGACCTGACATTGAGTAGGCCGCATGTTAGTAGGCCCTGACTAGTAAGCTCGTGCAGGGGGTAGGCGGTATCGAGAAATGACAGGTGACCCTCGTGTGCAAAGTCTCGGAGACGGAGAAGAGACTCACGTGCTAGATGCGGAAGAGGGGCGGCAGCTGGTGGAGGGGCCTGGGCAGAGAGGGGTGCCCCGGGCACGTCCGAGGCGCGGACGAGCGCAGACGAGCTTGCCTTAAGCGCGCCTTCGGCGCGCAATCGTCGTGCCCGCTGCGCTCGTCCGCTGCGCTTCCGGGTGGTGCTCATGTTTTATAGTGTGAGACTAAGCAGGGAGGGGGGGGCGTGGCCAACCGAGGTAGGCGTGTCCCTCGAGTAGGAAATGGCGGCAAGACGCGAGATCAGGGCAGAGACAGCAAGCAATCTGCTTCCCCGCGCTGACTAAGGTAATGCCAGAGGTTTGTGCAAAAATGAGCTTTTTAAGAACACAAAATACAGTTTTTAAAATCACAATGTTTAAAAAAGAGGTTGCTCCCGGCTAGTTCGCCTCAGGAGTATTCAGCGAGTGAAGACGAAGCGCTAGCGGTCAGCGCGTTTTTATAGAGTCCTGGGAGGGGGGGCGTGGCCAACCGAGGTGGGCGTGTCCCTCTAGCAGGAAATGGCGGCAAGACGCGAGATCAGGGCAGAGACAGCAAGCAATCTGCTTCCCCGCGCTGACTAAGGTAATGCCAGAGGTTTGTGCAAAAATGAGCTTTTTAAGAACACAAAATACAGTTTTTAAAATCACTATGTTTAAAAAAGAGGTTGCTCCCGGCTAGTTCGCCTATGTTGCAAACCATAATTGCAAGTATTCCACAAGAAAAAGTGCCAGTTACCATAATGACTAATTGGTAGCATAAACTTCACCACTTCTTCCATGTTGCAGGTCCATACAACTGGACACAGCTTGACCTGTAAGAATTAAAGCTTTAACATCCCGGTGCATGCTCACCACAGGTCGTCCCACCTTGAAATACCACCAGCTTCCACATTCAAGTACTTTTCTTTCAATTTACGCATAAGAGTACAAATAGAGAAGTGCGGGGTAAGCGGGTCATCTGGATAGAGGATTTGGGGTGGGGAAGGAAGGGAACCCCATGGACAATCAGTAGATGAGCCACTAATGTTGCTTGTATTACTGGTATGTTAGCTCCCACCTGGATTTACACTCAATGGAATATTAAAATGCAATCTTTTGAAGGGGATAGCCATCTCTAGTCTCATAAAAGTTCAACAGAGTATAACCAAATTGAAGTTCAACTCGTAAGCAGATTTCTAATCCATAATTCTAACATAGTAACTGTGGCAAAGCCTATGTGGCTGCCTTGCAGATGACTTGCAATGTGGAGCTAAATAACATTAAGTGTTGCCTTAGCCCCCACAATGTGTGCATAAAGGCCATCTAGAGGAGAGAAAACAGCAAACTAGAAGCATTCTGAACTAATAAGGAATAAATGCTTTGAAGAGTTGTTTTTCCAGACAGGCAGGATAAGTGGATTGAAGCCCTATTCATGTAAAGTGAACGCCAACACCTAACATCCAGACTATTTAGCGTCCTCAGGTGTGAAGGGTGGATGAAGGAGGTAAAATAAAAGAGCGCAATCTTTTGATTGATATTAAAATAAAAAATTACAGATATGTACGAAAAACATTTTTTCCTGTAAACGCTGTGTGGAATTCAGTTAATCAAATCTGGAAGTCAAAGTTACTACAAGCATAATTCTTCAGGTAACGAGATAAAGGTTACTTGTGGTTGATAGTTGAAATTGTTCATGAATCAAAAGTAAAAGGGTAAAAGTAAGACTGCATTTCAATAGTGACCTTTGAATAAAAGGAACTGCAGTTCAAATCTGAAAGGGAAAAACATCAGAATGTATGCGGTTACCAAAAGCATACAAGTTAGACCTGGAGGTCTTTTTGGATCACAAACCCAGTTTTGTAGAAGACTATACAAGTACATAATGTAAAGTGCAGAAAAAACCTCACATTTTCACCTATACCCAGTGGCAAAAACAGTGTCATTTACTTCAGCAGCTTTTCTCCCAGCAGCCTGTAGATCAGGCATGTTTGATCAGAAAGGTCTCAATGGCCATAAGTCTTCGTATTTCAGAAGGTAAAGAAAAGCAACCATATAAACAGGTTCTCCTCCTTAAAAAAAGGGGGGGGGGCTGCACTCTGCCTAGGAGATCAGGATAATCCTTAACTGCCATATTGAACACGTTTAAGATCCAAAATCAGTTTTGTAACAGAGGGGCTGGCTACCAGGATCATATCACAAATGGATGGCAGTCTTAAATTATCAGACATCATTTAAATATGGCCTGGGAAGGCATAATGGAACAACAATGACCAATTCATAAGCAACCCTCTTCCTCAGGATAAATGATCATGGACTTATGAAGGAACAACAAGCAAATATTCCTAAGAAATTAAGTGTAGAAGTCATAGGAGTACAGCTCTCTCTTGCACACAGTAAAAAGCAATCTACTTAATTGCAGGATGCTACAGGAAAATGACACATACATTCATAACATCCAACTCCTGAAACAACTGTTCAGAGAAGGGGAATTGTATGAAAAGGTGGGAGACCAATAGAAACAGTCATTAAAAAAATAAAAAAGGGGTTGGAGCATACCTCTGAAAGCGACCTACTTTCACATGAGATGCCTTGGAAATCTGTGGTATGGCGTTCACTAAAGGTAGTGCAGATCTGTGCATCCAGACCTCACTGGCTAGTTTGGGTCTTTTCAAATTATGTGACTGCTATTATAAAATAAAGCTGTGTTTCTCTTTTTTTCTGTGGAAATCTGACTTTACTAAAAGCGTATAATTACTGTTGGGGTCTCAGGTCAAATGTAAGGAATGAATCGAGCATGTGAATTTATCAAAGATCTAATGGTGGGGAATTTGAGTCATTCTAAGTTAACAAAATGCAAAGTCCAGGTACATTATGGATGGCAAAACAATATTTATACAAGGGATCTAGCACCCACAGAAATGAAATGTTATCAGAAGCCTTCAACAAGAGCTAGGCACATATCCCTGAAAGAGCAGTAGCCCCTGCCCGGCAGTCGTTGGACCCTATTGCCAGGTGGAAACCATCGACCCACTAAAGATAATGCTGCAGTAACTAGTAGCATCTATTGCAGGAAATCAGTTTCGGTCTGGAGGGCTCTCACTGGTGAGGTCTACGTCCATGACCTCAAGGAGCAGCCAAAGACCAATTGTCATGGAAATGTATCGAGGCAAAACAGGCCTGGTCTCCTCTGGCCACAGGCAATACAAGTCAATTTGGCAATATGGTGCTATGGCGACCTGGCATTCACCACACAATCTTTTGCTAGTGCAATGTTAGCTGATTTACCTGAGGAGCACTCGCAGTTCTCCCTGGTGAAGAATGTTTAACGCAGATACCACGGGGGCACCATTCATCCACAGTTCAGGGGCAAGCTACATAGGCATTCCCCCTTACGGATGGGGAATGTGAGTGTTTTAAGACCACATGATCCTCCTCCAAGGCCAGCGATTTGCATGCTGGACTGAGAGGATAGAAACATTAAGTGACCCCTCTTCCAATGATAGGAGGCTCAGTAAAATTAATGTGATTTCTCTTACTGCCCAGACATTTCTATCCCATCTTTTACAAATACTGCTGAGAATTACTTGTAAAATGTTTGGTTTAGATAAGGAAGGGGCAGCAGCTTTATGTAAATCCTCGGTAAAGCATATAATTAAAAAGTCAATATATGTGGTTTCTCGCAAAAGAGATCTGATACTATGTTCATTAAATGGAAGAATGGACTGTATTGTTGGGAGTTCTATTGTTAAAAACCCCCAACCGTATGTTCTGTGGAACCTGGAACACGGAGTTCGTAGGGTGATTCTGTTAAGAATGAATTTATTACCCCTAAGAATTGTAACAGGTGCCTGGGAGGGTATTCCCAAAAATTAAAGATACTGTAATCTGTGTAACAGCGGTATACAAGATCTGAATCATGTTTTGATTGTGTGTCCTGCACTCCATTCTATACGACGTAGATATCTAAGGATTGCTTTTTTAAAGTATAATATATCAACAGCTGAACAGGCCCGTAATTGTCTTCTGTCGCCTCCATCTGAACTGATGTGTTTTAAAAAATTTCGGTTTTTCAAAGAGTTTTTAAATGTTTATTAGGTTCGTAATATTGTGAAGTGACTCGAGAGCTTATAATATCTCGTTGTTAAATCATCTATACTGCTGCTAGGGGAGGGTGGGAAATATTTGCCCATGAAAAGAATTGCACAGAGAACTTGCACTTTTTGTATGAATGTAAATAGTCTTTAATACTTTTAGGTTAGATTATCTATATAGCTGCTAGGGGAGTTTTGGTAAATACTCCTCCAAATATTGCACAGAGCACTTGCACTTTTTTGTGATAAGGTCTTGCACTTTTGTATGATAAGTTTGTGCCTTTCGTTTTTTCCTAAAACCCGTTTTCAACTGATAATTATTCTTGTGTATACCTCTTTTTAAATCAGGTTTTCCTGACAGCCCATTGTGTGTTTTAATTGAAAGACGTTCGTTTAAGTGACTCGAGTGTTTATAATATCCCGATGTTAAATCATCTATACTGCTGCTAGGGGAGGGGGGAAATATTTGCCTTCAAAAATTGCACAGAGCACTTGCACTTTTTGTAGGGGAGTTTTGGTAACCACTCCTCCAGAAATTGCATAGAGCACTTGCACTTTTGTATGAGAAGGTAGTGCTTTTCCCCTTTCCCTAAAATCCCGATTACAATTGTTATTAAATCTTCTGTGTACCTCTTTTTAAATCAGGTTCTCATGACAGCCATAGTGTGTTTTAATTGAAAGAGGTTATTTTGCATTGATATGATGTTGCCCAGTGTATAGCTTAGTCTACTGAAGGAAATGGTGTTCTCTTTTTAATCGTTGGTATCCTAGTATAAAATTGCACTTGTATTTTTACTTCCCATTCTTGTATGTACTGAATGATGTTTTATTTATGTACTTTATGTGGACTTCTTCAGAATTCTAAATCATAATAAATACTAATTGAATTGAATACTTGTAAAATGAGAACACCAACAGGCACAATTCTGTTTAAGCTACAGAAAAGTAATCAACAAATTAATGTATTCATTGCCTGATTTACCAAACTGAATCAGAAAATCCACAATTTTGCTTCAATAGCTGGACCACAGATTCATGAGTTTGAAATTGCAAACTTTGGTAAACTCCTGAACAGGTTAAAAGAAGACTAGAAAGCAATAGCACAGAATTAATCTAGAAGGAGGACGGAGGCCTGTTTGCCACCAATTCATCTGAGAATTTTCATGACTGAATGTAAAAACTGCTTTTTGTCTCAGGCAATTTGACATTCCTAACCATAAGGCTACATCTTGTGTACATGTCACTCTGCTACTTCCAGACCAACTACAAACACTGGAGGCAAAGACTCACTCCAAATAAAATGGTACATATATAAAAATCTAAACTGCTCCATCATGCATACAATTAAATCACTAGGCTTCTTACCATCGATTCCATGTTCTGCAAGCCCTCATACAAATGCACAAGTCCCTGGGAGAGAGGTAGCTAAAGACCGTCATCCAGACCTCCCGTCGCATAACATGGGATGCACCATTCATCAGCGGCAGAGAGTCTGGGGGCGGACTGATGGGCGGGGGCCTGATTACATGACGCTCCAGTGGAACACATTTTGTTGGCGATAAAGAAGGCGCTGGTCGAGTTATACTTCGTGGAGTGCTTGTGAGATTAGCAACAAGGTCTCTTGGAGTTCCATTTAACCCTTTATTGAATGGATGCAGCCTTTCATCACTGAGGAAGGGCTGAATGGGCTCCTCGTTTTCACTCTCTGGCTCGGACTTAATGGGTTGATGATTTTCATTTGCAAGGCTATTCTCAGTCTTTTGAATTTCCTGCGTCAGCTCCTTACTGAGCTCTTTACTTAGTTCCTTAGTGGGAAGCTTCTTTCGCCGCCTGATCTTAAGTGTTTTCCTTTCCTCAGGTTCACCCCCTTCAGTGCTGGGGCCAGCGGTTGGAGAACTGGGCCTGGACTGGTCACTTTCTTGTGTTTGTGGAGGTGCTACTACTGGCAGCTCTTCTTCCGGCTCCTGTTTTAAACGCCTCAATGTCTGGGCCATAAATGCTCGTTCTTCTGGGGTTTTCAATGATCTCCTCTGAAATAGGATCACAACAATTAGGTTGACCTATACATTTTATGAAAACAGTTTTTAATGTATGCAACGGAATACATTCCTTTAACAAACAGCTGGAGAGATGAAATGAAGTGGAGCTATACAGTTCTAACGGAGATGTGTACTGAAGCCAATTAATCATCTTCCACAATAGTCACCATAACAAAATAAAATACACAATAGTGATACAGAATTAGTAACACTAGTTGAGGTTTTAGAGAATTAGCAGATTAGCTTTCGATACTGTACACCACTCTACCCTCCTCTACACCCTTAAAACTCGATTTGATTTTGAGAGCACCGTACTCTAATGGTTCTCCTCTTTCCTTCAAAACAGATCCCAAGAAATTAAGC
This sequence comes from Lissotriton helveticus, assembly GCF_964261635.1. Lineage (NCBI taxonomy): Eukaryota > Metazoa > Chordata > Amphibia > Caudata > Salamandridae > Lissotriton > Lissotriton helveticus. The sequence goes on from NC_136072.1 coordinate 1,047,198,476, forward strand.
TCAGTCAATGCCTCTCCAAACCCCAACCGGTCTCATTTGGAGTTCCACAAGGCTCTATCCACTCTCCAACACTATTCAACCTATTCATGGAACCACTCACCCTCATTCTCAAACAAGCCAAAATATCCTATCACCTCTACGCCGATGACACCCAACTTTACTACAAGATCAAATCCCACAATGACATCCTTCACCTCAATGACACATTGAATAAGGTTCAAGCTTGGTTCCACCTCAATCATCTCAAACTGAACCCTAAAAAAACTGAAAATCATCCTATTTAGTCCCAAGAACAACTCTCTCCCTATTCAACTCTGGATCAAAGATATCACAGCTCTTAACTGCCCCCTCTCCACCTCGAACTCTGTCAAATCCCTAGGCATCAGTATTGATCTGAACCTTAATCTCATCCCACACATTAAAAATGCTAGCAAAAGTGCCCTTTTCACCCTTCATCACCTCAAAAAACTAAAACCTTTTATTCCTGCAGATGACTTTAGAATCGTTGTCCAATCACTTGTCCTGTCTAAAATTGATTATGGTAACACAACACTCGCTGGCACCCCGAAAATCCATCTGGCACCAATTAAATGTGTTCTCAACCTCGCCGCCAGACTTATCTCCGATTGTAAAAAATTCGACCACATCTCTCCTGTCATTAAAAACGTTAACTGGCTCCCAATCGAAGGAAGATCCACATATAAGATTGCATGTATCACGTACAAAGCCCTCCACCTTAACACCCCCTCTTATCTGGCTGACAAACTACAAAAACCTTGGTGCTCTAGGTCCCTTAGGAGCACGAACTCCCTTGTCCTAATCCCTCCCAAACTCAAATAAGAAAAACCCCAATCCAGTGCATTCTCTGGTAATGCCCCTACGATTTGGAACTCTCTCCCCAAAGATCTCCGCTGCAACTCCTCCTACCCTCTCTTCAAAAAAAGGCTTAAATCACTTCTATTCGACAAATACTGGGGCACGTAAGGTCTCTGATTCGAATGATGCCTGACTCCTGCCCCTCTGCTTTCACCTCACCCCACCCCACCCCTTTTCTCACCTCTCTAACCTCCTCTCCTCCTGTTTCTAACCCCCTATTTCTCCTACTCTTTATACCCTCCTTCCTCCTTTCATTCCTTGCCTCTCCTCTCTTATGCTCCACCATTATCTGCACGTGTTTATGCCATCTTATTTAGCTACCTCCTTTCCATGTGAATGTAATGTTTTGGAATGCTTATGATTAATGCACACTGTGAACTATTTCATGTATGTATATTGACCTTGTAAAGCGCTCCGATACCCTCGGGTCCAGTAGCGCTATATAAAACTCTCTAAATAAATAAACAACACAGTAATATAAAAATGATGCCCTTAATAAAGTAGAACTTTGGTATTGCAAGCAGAAAATGTCTAAGTCAGCAGCATTTTGCAAACAAATACCGGAATTTGCACAAATCGCTCCTAATTTATACTGTGCCCTAAAAGTTATACCCAGTTTTGACACCATTCTTTAGAGGGTAGGGGGAAGGAAAACGTATAAAAAACTTTCATTCCGTTAAGAAGCGCTCATATCACTGAATGGAGAACAAAAGCACCTTCCTTGCTTTACAAAATAGTTAGTTAATGAGTGTGCCTCTCATTGTCAGACTGAAGCACAATGAAGGTTCAGGATCCAAAAATGTTCCTTTCTATTCTCTATTTTCCAAAAGGTGGTTCCACCAACAAGAAATGTGTAAATATTGAACATGTAACCATGCCAGCCTATTGTAAGTAACAAACAAGTTACTTACCTTTGGTATCACCTTATCTGATAGAGACTATATCTAGCCGCAGATTCCTTACCTTTAAATTTCACAGGCGTCAGATTTGATGTGGAAGATTTTTCAAGCGGTACCCCTGCACGCCAGGAGGTGGCATTGATCTGCTTCGTATCCATCGTCTGCGCCAGAATGACGTCGCTGTATCTATACAGGCGCAACCCATGTGCACTGGTGTCAGTTACTTCTTCACAACTTTCCACGCCAGAAGCCTGGAACCATTAAGTGCACTGACACTGGTGTTCCCAAGCAAGGCCCCTGAAAGGGATCAGCCCTGAATCTACAAATGTGTCCGCAGAACAGGGAGGATGGGAGGGCCGTGAAGGAAGACGCGGCTACATATGGCCTCTACCAGATAAGGTGTTGCCGAAGGTAATGAACTTGTTCATCTGATAGGAACTTCCAGCGGCAGATATCTTACCTTTGAATAGATAATCAATACCATCCCCGGAGGAGGGTCAGCAGACAAATTTAAACCAGAGGACCAAACAGGTTAAGTGCTCATTCTTGCAGACCTGACTCAACAGGAAATAATGTTTAGTAAACGTGTGCAGGGATGCCAACGTTGCTGCCTGACAGATATCCAGGACAGAAACACTGTGTGCTAATCACTTGTTGCAGCTTTAGCTCTGGTGGAATGAGTTTGTAAGCCTTCAGGAGACTGCTTCTTTGGCAATGCGCAGTAGATCTTGACGCAGAGTATGACCAATCAAGAGATGGTGCGCTTCGGCAACGGCCAACACTTCTTTGAGCCAACATACCCACGAAGAGTTGGTTGTCCACCGGGAACTCATGTGCTGTCAAGGTAGAACAACAATGCTCTTTTTGAGTCCAGACGGTGGAGTCGCTCCTTTTCTTTGGAAGGATGTGGAGGAGCATAGAAGGTGGACTAGGTGACAGATTGTCCCAAATGAAAGTGTGCGCAGCACCAGTTTGTCAGGGCAAACCAAGAAAAAGGGAGACGTGGTTGTCAAAGCCTGCAGTTTGCTCACCCGTCAGGCAAATGTAATTGCCACAGAAATTCAGTTTTAAACATGACCAGCCAGAAAGGACAATTGTGAAGAGGCTAGAATTTGAGGACCAAATTAAGGTACCACAGACATAATAAATGGAGAAGGAGGAACATATGTACAAGGCCATTCAAAAATCTATTTACAAAAAGGGACTTAAATAAAGAGGGTTGGTCACTCAGTTGGAAGAAGGCAGATAGAATAGAAAGATAACCCTTCAGAGTACCAAAAGCAGATCCCTGCTGGACAAGGGTAAGAATAAAAAGCAAAATATCAAGAAGGGAGGCAGAAAGTGTATTAATGGATTTTTCTGTAAAATATGATACAAATTGCTTCAAAAGGCTGGCATTAACAGCCTTGGTGGATGGACGCCTGGCTGCCAGAACAACATTGCAGACTTCGGGAGGAAGGTCAAAAGCTTTCAGCTAGTGCAACTCAATCTCTTCGCACGAAGGCAGAGAGTTGACCGGTTCGAATGGAGGACCCTACCCTGCTGCTGAGAGATAAGATCCTCCCGAAGAGGCAGCCTGATCGGAGGATTGATGGCCATGCTCAGTACCTCTGAAAACCAGACTCTCTGTGCCCAGTCCCGAGCCACAAGGCTGACTTGGGGCGCGGTCATTCCTGATCTTCTGGAGAACTCTGGGCATGAGTGGTATGGGCGGAAAGGCGTACAGGAGGCCAGAGCTCCACTAGAGTCAAAAAACGTTGCAGAGAGAGTGCTGCCTTCGAAACTCCAGCATGCGAAATGGCTGAAAGTGCATGGTCATGGCATAGGCGAACAGATCTAGTGAAGGCTCTCCCCACTGCTGAAAGAGAACTTGCACCACCTACGGTTGGAGACACAATTCGCTAGGCATCGACAGCCGAGTTTGTCCGCCCTGGTATTCAGAGAACCTGCCAGGCGTTGAACAACCAGGGAAATGCCCTGCTGTTCCACCCATGTCCAGAGATGGAGGACCTCCTGACAAAGGGTCCCTGACCCGAGCCCACCTAGTTTGTTGCAGTATCACATGGCGGTGGTGTTGCTCATAAACACTTGTACCAACCTTCCCTTGATAAAGGGCAAAAAGGCCTGTAATGCCAATTGGATTGCTTGGAGCTCCAACAGGTTGATGTAGAGCCCGGATTCCACCGGAGGCCAGAGTCCTCTGAACTCCACCTCTGCCAGATGGCTGCCCCATCCCAGGAGTGACGCATCAGTCACTACTGCAAGATCTGGTTGGGGAAGGGAGAGGGGTCTGGCAGTGACCCAATTGCGATTTGTTACCGACCAGGAGTCCCCTCCGAGATCTGGACTACGTCAGAAAGATTCCCCTGATGCGGTGGCAACAGGAACATCAGGCCTCACAGCAGAGTTTGCATACGCCATCTGGCATGGGTGACCAGCAGGAGGCCATGAAGACCAGCAGCCTCAGAGCCAGTCGCACCGAAATCCAGGATCGAGGCTGAAACATCGGTACCATAGCCTGAATATACGGCACTCGCCACTCTGGAGGATAAGCCTGAAACTGCACTGTGTCCAGAACAGCTCCAATTAAAGGGAGTGTCAGAGGGAGTCAGGTGTGACTTCAGTACGCGGATAGTGAACCCCAGCGAATGTAGGAGGCACACTGTAGCCTGGAGGTGGGAGACGACAGTCTGGGCGGAGCCCACCTTCAACCGTCAGTCATCATGATAGGGGAAGACTGACATCCCTGATCTGCACAAATAAGCTGCAACCACCACCATCACTTTTGTGAACATCTGAGCGGCGCTGGTAAGGCAAAAAGGGAGCACAGTGAACTGAAAGTGCTTGCGGCCTCCGTGAATCACAGATCACGCCAGTGGGCAGGTATGACAGGGTTATGGAAATAAGTGTCCTGCAAGTTCAAAGCTACCATCCAGTAATCTGGATCCAGGGCACACAAAACCTGAGCTAGCGTGAGAATCTTGGATTTCTCCTTTTTGAGGATGAGATTAAAGGCTCGGAAGTCCAGGATAGGACGAAGGCCCTTGTCCTTTATGGGGACCAGAAAGTAGCATGAAAAACACCACAGCCTACTTCTGGACCCAAAACACTCTATTGCTCTTTAAGCCAAGAGAGCCATGACTTCCTTACAGAACAGGGACAAATTATCCTCTGTCCGCATGCAGTAAGATGGAGTGAGGGATGGTCTTGAAGGGGAGGGAATAGCCTCAAAAGCCACCTGTCAGATGCTATGGACTGCCAGAGGTGGAGGTGATGGCTGGCAGATCCTGTCACCAACTGGATGCCCATTATCTAAAATGGCAAGAATACGAAGGTTGGAGGTTGCACCTGCTAGGGTGGTGGTAGTTGTACTAAACCGCTGGCAACTCAACCCATGAGGAAACCGTGTCCTCGTCCACGCAGGGACTGGGATGTTTGAGCAGCTCAGTGGTTAAGCTAGGGTTGGCACAAATTAAAACCCCTTCTGTAGCCACGACTGGGGATGATGTGGGGCAGCAGAGAGCCTGCACGTCCTTAACGCGCTCCAGCTCAGAGTCTGCCTTATCGACGAAGAGAAAAAGAGACGGGTGTCATCAAAGGGCAAGTCCATAAGGGAAGATTGGACATCCCTCGAGAAGCCAGTCATTCGCAGCCAGGCGTGGCGCCTCAAGGCCACCGTTGAGGAAACCGCTGTCAAACGAGTTGGTCATGTCCAGAACGGATCGTGAATTTGCTGCATCTCTCCCATCTGTAATGGCTTGGGAGAGGATAACCGTGCCTCTCCCAGGACCTGTGGCAGCACTTGCACAACCATATCCCACACCGTGTGGGAATAGCGGCACAACAGGCATGCAGTGTTCACCGAATGTGTCCCTAGGCTGGCGGAAGAAAGCATTTTCTACCCCAAAAAAGCCCAGCTCTTGTATTCACAGTCCAGTGGTGCAGTAAAGAATGCGTCCTGGGATGTGAAAGCTTGGACCACCAAGCTCTCTGGGGTAGGATGTTGGGTGAGGAAGTTTGGGTCCCCAGGAGCGAGACAGTGGCAATGGGCAATTGTCCTATTCACAGGAGACTCTGTGCTGGGATTGGAACGGTTCCCAGAAGGACGTCGGTGAGGACCTCATTGAATTGGATTAGGGTTTCTGAGGAAGAGACTCCTGGTTGCAGCATCTCAGTCAAGAGATTAGTCTTCACAGCCACCGAGGGAGCTGAAGGTCAAAGACCTCAGCTGCTCTCCGCACCACCATTGCAGAAAAGCTTGCTCCTTCGTAGTCACTCTGGCATCACCAGGTTCCTTACACCAGTCCTTTTGGAGCTCATATGGCTGGAATTCTAGAGGGTCCAGCGACCTCCTACTCCTCCCAAAGGCCTAACCTGTATGGAAAGGGCTCAGAATTCGATCTTGGACCCAAAGGCCCTGCAGGCGTCGGGAGACTCCCCTCTGGCTCCTTGTCAGATTTGGGGATGATAATCGGGCTGCGTCGGGACCAGCATCAGAGAAGGTCGAAGTAGTATGACAGGCGCCTATCCGGATCCTTTACTGGATCCATGGGGACCCACAGGAGCCGGAGCCACTGGTGCGGATCTAGAACACCCTAGCAGGGCCCAAGGGTTCTCGACAGTGTCAGACCACTCAAATATGAGACCCAGGTCCTCATAAAATTCCTAAAGTTGGGCGGGCTCGTTCCTGCTCCCGGATATTCGGGGAGAAGCGGAGCCGACCCAGTGACATGCTGCGAAGAATCAGGCTGTGGATGTCGATGCTCCTTCATTGTGTAGGTTGATGGACGAGAAGTCAAAGAGCTTCTTGCTCTTCTTTTTTTGTGCTACTAGCCTGACTTTCTCTAAAGGGACGAAGAGGACTTGGGACTCCCTGAATGATCTTGGGACCTCCCTCTATACTGGGACATTGTCTTCTGCTGAGTGGAGTGCCAGGCTGCAAACAGCTTCAGGGACCGAACCCTCAAAGCCTTAGGGGCCATGACCCGGCAATCTGAGCACAACTTTTTGTCGTGGTCACACTTTAGGCACCATATACAGACAAAGTGCGGATCCATCACCGACTTCGCCCAGCGACTAGCTTCGTACAGTATAAAACCTGTCCTATGTGATGATATTCTCGACACATCAGGAGGAAACCTCAAAAAACAGTCTACCAAAAGTTGCAAAATTCCTGGAAAAAAAAAAACAGCGAGACAAGCTCTTCTTCGGAACAGCGCTGGCTGGTGCGGAAAGAAAAGAACTGACATCAGCATACCTGAGTGGCGCATATATAGGTACTGCTATGACACTCCAGCGCAGACGACAGATGCGGAGCAGATCTACGCCTCCTACTGGCATGCATGGGTACTGCTGGAAAAATCTTCAAGATTCCGATGGACACATGGGAAATTCAAAGGTAAGGAATCTGCGGCTAAAAGTCTCTATCAGATAGAAAATTACTCTAGACTTTCCTGTTCAAATTACAGCATTTTAAAAAATGATTATAATAATTTAAAAACAGAAAGGACCTTATTTAGTACACATTCCTAATCCGATGGAAAAATGTTCGGAAAATACATGCCTTACAATTCATCGGCATTAAATGTAACAAGTCAATTGAAAATTCAGAATCTCATTACAGAAAATCCAATATTGATGCAACAAGACACTGTCAAACCTACAAGCATTGGGCATACATGTAGGTTTCATAATATTTCAACATAGCATCAAATATAACCTCCATTTTGATAATCTCACCAATTAATTGGCTCGACAGAAAAATTTCAGTTTTGAAAGTGGCCATCTTTTAATAATAAACAGAGGGGTTCGATCACCACATGACTCTCAAAGAAAGAGGTTTGATTTCTTAACGTGATGTACACTGCATGTGGGCAGGGGAAGTTATGCTAGGCAACAGTGCTTGACAAGTAACTAAGTCTCTAATGTCACATTCATCTTTACAGACATGGGATTTCTGCTGATGACACTCAAAACTTTCTACTGGAGAGAAGGATGAGCTCTGAAGTGAGAAAACCAGTTCTCAGTATGTGAAAAAATTACAACAGCATCATTACAAAACAAGTATACAGTCTCTGCAAAATGAAGGTTGTTTTATGTACTTTCTCAGATTTAAACGCTATTGTGGAAACTGCTTACGAATATGCTTTTTGATTTTTGCAAGCGAGAGTAGACTACAATTTACACAGCGTTACACACATGAAAAGATGCACACACTACTGCAGAGGTATGGGAACAAATGATCCAGATTAAGACTGACCTTTTTAAAGGATAATGCCAACCAAGCACCATCTTATGTAGGTATCTAACATTCAAACATGCCAAAAATCAGCAGGGCAAAGGTGTGTAAAGAGGCAGCTGAGTATTCGGGTCTATGAAACAAGATTTTTTTTTTGTGTCATAATTGTTAGCATGCATACTACCAGACAAAAATGTTTGGTTTTGAAAATAAGTAAATTATTTTAGTTCGTACAGCCCCATGCATCCTTTATGTAACACCGAAAATAAATCCACGAAGGACAATGCCTTTGAGTGCAGGCTCAAAGACAAAATTCACTTTTTGAGAAAGTGTATTTGATCACCAAAAATGATATTAAAAGAAAGGTATCTGGTAAATTCCAAGCACGATTATTAATCTAGATGGAACCTCTTATAAAACCCTAATTAAATAAGAGCTGTCGTAGCTAAATTTGCCAAGTGGGTTTCATGGACAGGTAGCATTAGTTGGGGACACAATTTGATTAACTCTAGTAGGAAAACAAGATTTGGATACAGTATGAGATCAAAGAAGTTCCTCCTGGAAATTCTTTGTAAAGACAGTGTGGTGCGATTAGGATCGCAGTGAAGAACAACTTACTTAGCTTCTGTAACGCATTATCTGGTAGAGACTATCTAGCCTCAAACTCCTTACCTTAGAATTGTCCCCAGGCATCGGACTGGATCCGGAAATTTTTGTGAGCAGTACCCCTGCGCACAGGTAGGTGTCGTCGTCTGGCTTATCATGGCGTTGTCTGCGCTGGAAGTGATGTGCGCTTGGCCAATATAGGCACCACTCAAGCATGCGGACGTCAGTTTCTTTTTGCACCATTCCAAGCCAGGAATGCAGAGCCACAAAGTACACTGATCGCAGATGTGGAAAACTAGGGCCCCGAAAGGGGGAAAAAAATCATGTCTCCAGAAATCAGTTTGCTGAGCGGGGAGGATGGCTGGGCCGGTAAGGAATCTGCGGCTAGATAGTCTCTACCAGATGCACAAGTTACTTACTTGTGTAAGGATATATCTGTAAGAGACAGTTAGTGATAGATTCCTTACCTTTGAATATCCCCAGGCGTCAGACTGGATCCAAAAAGCTTTCGTCAGCAGTACCCCTGCGCGTCGATAGGCGTCGTCGTACGGCTCCCGGTGCACCGTTAGCGTCGTATTCACCGAGATGATGTCACAGGAGCTAATTAGATGTGCCCACGCGCGCGGACGTCTGTTCTGTACACAACTTTCGGCGACATGAACACAGAGCCAAGTAAGATACTGACCACTGGTGCATAGAAACTAGGGCCCGAAAGGAAGACCTTAACCCTAGAAATCAGTTTGCAGAACGGGAAGGGTGGGGCGGTAAGGAATCTATCACTAACTAATGCCTCTTACAGATATATCGTTACACAATTAAGTAACTTGTGCCTCTGCAAGAGACACGTTAGTGATAGATTCCTTACCTTAGAATAGATACCCAAGCAATACCAACCCCGGTGGTGGGTCTGCGAACCAAGATCACACAAGAAAGTCACAAAGAACAGAACGGCCAAAGAAGCCGTCTCTCCGGACTGGACTGTCACGGCAGTAATGCTTGGTAAAAGTGTGCAGCGAGGCCCATGTGGCTGCCTGACATATCTTGCAGGGGGACACCACGTCCCAATGCAGTAGTAGCTGCTGTCGCCCTGGTAAAATGGGCATGCAGCCCCACTGGAGGTTCCTTTTTAGCCATAGAATAACAGGCCTTGATACACAAGACGACCCAGCGGGAGATAGTCCTCTTGTGAACAGCCCGGCCTTTCTTGGCGCCTGCGTAGCCAACAAAGAGCTGGTCATCCACCTGGAATGCTTGTGTGCGATTCAGGTAAAAAGAGAGCACACGTTTTGGGTCCAGACGGTGGAGCCTCTCTCCCTCTCTGGAAGGGTGCGGAGGCGGAAAGAAAGTGGGAAAGGTGATAGTCTGCCCGATGTGGAAGGCAGTGACAACCTTTGGTAAGAAGGAAGGACGAGTGCGAAGCACAACCTTGTCCAGCTGAACAGACAGAAAAGGAGACTTGCAAGAAAGAGCCAGAAGCTCACTCACTCTCCTGGCAGAGGTGATAACCACCAGGAAGGCAGTTTTCAAAGTCAGAAGACGTAGAGGACAATTGTGAAGCGGCTCAAAGGGAGGGCACAGAAGATAAGTTAAAACAAGATTCAAGTCCTGCTGAGGCATTTTGAAAGGAACAGGAGGGAACATATGCATAAAGCCTTTTCAGAATCTCCGTACAACAGGGGAGTTGAAAAGAGAAGGCTGATCTGGAAACCTCAGAAAGGCTGAAATGGTCGAAAGATAGCCCTAGATAGTGCCCAGAGCAGAGCCCTGCCGGGCCAGAGAAACAAGGAACAAAATAACCTCAGAAAGAGGGACAGAAAGGGGATCCACACCCTTGGCTGTGCATCATGCCACAAATTTGTTGCACCTGCAGGCGTATACAGATTTAGTGGAGGGACGCCTGGCTGCCAGAACGACATCACAGACTTCGGGAGGCAAGTCAAATGGAATAAACTGTCGCCGCTTAATCTCCACACATGTAAGTGGAGGCTGGACAGGTTCGGGTGGAGAACCGTCCCCTGCTGCTGCGACAGAAGATCCTCCCGCAGAGGCAGTCGGATCGGGGGATCCAGGCTCATACTGAGTAGCTCGGGATACCAAACTCTTTGAGTCCAGTCCAGAGCCACAAGGATGACTTGGGCCCGGTCGTGCCCGATTTATTCAGCACTCTGGATAGAAGAGGTATAGGCGGCAAGATGTACAACAGACCGCAGCTCTACTGGCGGCGAAAAGCATTGCCAAGCGAGTGCCACCTTGGAAATTCCAACGTGCAGAACTGCGGACGTTGCGCCTTCTCTTCTGTGGCATATAGATCTAACCAAGGCTCTCCCCACTGTTGAAAGAGACCTTGCGCCACCTCAGAGTCAAGACGCCATTCGTGATCCATCAGACACCAGCGGATGAGTTCGTCCGCCTTGGCGTTCAAAGAACCTGCCAGGTGTTGCACTGTCAAGGAAATGCTGTGACGTTCCAGCCATGTCCAGAGGAGCAGAGCCTCCTGACATAGGGTCCACGACCCCACCCCGCCATGTTTGTTGCAATATCACATGGCGGCGGTGTTGTCCGTGAACACCTGCATCACCTTCCCCCTAAAAGAGGGAAGGAATGCCTTCAGTGCAAGAAGGATCGCCCGAAGCTCCAGAAGGTTGATATGGAGCCGGGACTCCGACGGAGACCTGAGGCCTCTGATCTCCGCCTCTCCCATGTGGCCACCCCATCCCAGGAGGGACGCATCAGTCACCACTGTGTGCTCCGGTTGGGGAAGGGAGAGGGATCTGCTGCTGACCTAATGTTGATTCGTGAGCCACCACTACAATTGCTGAGCAGTGCCCTCTGAGATCTGGACTTAGTCAGACAGGTTCCCCTGGTGCTGTGCCCACTGGAACTTCAGGTCCCACTGCAGAGCCGGTATATGCCACCTGGCATGGTTGGTCAGCAGGATGCCATGAGTCCCAGCAGCCTCAAGGTCGTCCTGACGGAAACCCAGGACATGGGCTAAAAGATCGAAATCATAGCCCGAATGTCCTGGACTCGCTGTCCGGGACATTCGGGCTGAAAATGCTCCTGGCCCACCGTGAATCTAAGGTACGCCGATGAGCAGGCGGGACAGGAATATGTACATAAGCATCCTGTAGGTCCAGTGCTACCATCCAGTCTTGTGGATCGAGACCAGACAAGACCTGAGCCAGAGTGGGCAACTTGAACTTCTTCCAGAGGAAGAGATTTACGCTCCGAAGGTCTAAGATGGGACGTAGATCCTTGTCCTTCTTTGGAACCAAGAAGTAGTGGGAGTAACAACCACAACCTACTTCTGGCGTCAGAACGGGCTCGATGGCCCCCTTGGCCAAGAGGGCCGTAACTTCCTGCTGGAGAAGTGCCAAAAGATCCCCAACATGCGGTGGAACTGTGATGGCATGGCTGGGGGGGGGGCAGACTCGAAATGGAGGGGGTAGCCCCTTCGAACAATTTCCAGAACCCACCTGTCTGATGTAATGGTGCGCCAGTGGGGGAGGTGATGACGAATCCTGCCACCCACTGGCTTCTGGTGGGTCTGATACACCAGACTAGGAAGGTGTGGAGGCACTGGCTGCGGGGATGGTGGTGGACTGACCCGCACGCTGGCCCCATGACCCGCGGCTGTGCTGGGACTGTTGCTGCGCAGACCTGTTCTGAAACTAACATGTTTGGATGCCCCTACCAGAGCTACGAAAGGAACGAAAGGTAGAAGCGGAAGGAGTACGTGTGGCCGAAAGGCCTAAGGACTTGGCCGTGGCTCGAGAATTCTTGAAACGCTCCAATGTGGAATCCACCTTATCACCAAAAAGGAGAGTGCCATCGAAGGGCATGTCCATGAAAGTATTTTGGACATCCACAAAAAAACGAGCCGTCCTCAACCAGACATGTCGGCGTAGCGCCACTGTGTGGAAATTGCTCTACCCAGGGAATCAGCAGTATAAGGACCTAAAACGCATCTCTCCCTTCCGCAATAGCGCGGGAGAGAACTGTCCGGGACCCCTCCGGACACTGAGGCAGCACCTGCGCAACCGCATCCCATACAGAATGGGAATAGCAGCTCAAGAGACAGGCAGTGTTCACAGACCGCAGTTCGGAACTTGCGAAGAATAAATCTTATTCCAAAACTGCTCCAGTTTCTTAGATTCCTTATCTGGTGAAGCAGAAGGGAATGTGCTCGGGGACGATGAGGCTTGAACCACCAAACTCTCAGGTGTAAGGTGCTGGGTGAGGAAGGCGGGGGTCGCCTGGGGCCTGGTATCGGCCTACACCCTTGTCCACAGGGGCCCCTGTGTTGGGCCTGGACCAAGTGCCCAGAAGCACATCAGTGAGTGCATCATTAAACGGCAACAGCGGTTCTGTAGAAGAAGCAGCTGGCAGATGCACTTCTGTCAGTTGGTTCGTCCTGACAGCCACTGTAGGGAGCTTGAGGTTAAGAGCCTCAGTCGCCCTACGCAGCACTGTTGAAAGGGTACCACTCCCCTCCATAGTAGCAGAAGGAGACTGTGAACCAGGTGCTGGAGTGTAATCTGGGCCACCGGTCTCCGCATCCTCATCCCAGTCGGGGACAGACTTGCACTGTGCTGCGAGAGGGTCTTCAAACCCTTCCCAGTCCTCAACTTCCTCCACAAAGACGTAGGTGAATGAAAGGGTAAAAGTCGGGAGACACTCCTCCGGCACCGTGCCGACGTCGGAAAAGAAGTAGACGCTGGCGCCGTTTGCCGCTGCCGGCAATGGAGGCCTCTGGGCGTCGACGACGTCGGGCCGAAGCCTTCGAGGAACGCGGAACAGTGGGGCATGCCAACGGGACAGCACGGGCCGAAGATACGTGCCATAGCAGACACAAACTCTTGCAATTCGGCCGGAGTCGCCGATGGACCCGGGAAAGGTGGGTAAGCCAACGGTAACTGACCAGGCTCCGTCAGAGCCACAGGGGCAGTGCCACCTGCCCCCTCAGCCGCGTCCCGCGACGGGAGGACGAAGAGCGGCGCCGCTTCTTCGACTTTTTTTGCTTCGCCTTACCTGACTCCGAGTGCGAAGACTTTGAATGATGGTGCTTGCAACCGCGACCAGGACCTCGACCTCCAGTGGGACCGGGGCCTGAAACAACATGGGGTCGACTCCCAGGCCTCCAGCCACTTTCGGTACCGCTCCCGGAAAGTTTTCGGGGCCATGGCCCGGCAGAGAGAGAACGAATCTTGTGTTGTGATAGCGCCACAGGCAGAAGAAAACACTCACGGTGCGGGTCCGTCAGCGACAGTGTGTGGACAGGCCTCGCAAAGCTTGAAACCGGGCTTCCCTATGCACCAGGGGTACAGTGTACTTACAAATTATACCAAAAAAATACTTAGTCAACAAGTGATGGGGTACCGCTCTCTCCGGATCTGCGCTTGCTGGCGCGGAAAAAGAACTGATGTCAGCATGCTTGGGCGTATCTAAGTAACTCCAGTGGCGTCATCTCGGGGAATATGACTCCAACAATGCATGCAGAGCCGTACGACGATGCCTATCAACGCGCAGGGGTGCTGCTGACGAAAGCTTTCCGGATCCAGTCTGATGTCTGGGGATATTCGAAGGTAAGGAATCTATCACTAACGTGTCTCTTTCGGGTAAGAATTACCAACTAAGTAACTTGTTTATCAGATAGGCCTTTAGCCGCCGATTCCTTACCTCAGAATAGTTACTCAAGCAATACCTGCCCAGAGGTGGGTCCACAAAACGGTTTCACACAAAAAAGTCCTGCAGGACCGAACGAGCAAAGTGCACATCCCGATGGACCTGACTGTCCAGGCAGTAATACATCATGAACCTGTGTAGGGAAGTCCACGTTGCTGACTGGCAGATGTCCAGGACCAGAACTCTTTCTAATGCATAGGTTGCAGTCTTAGCTCTGGAAAAGTGAGCATGCAAGCCCTCAGGGGGTTGCTTCTTGGCCAATGCATAGCAGACCTTCATGCACAGCACAATCCACCGGGAGATGGTTGATTTCTGAACAACCTGCGCCACTTCGTGCCGACATACCCAACAAAGAGTTGGTCATCTTCCAAGAACTCTTGTGCGCAGATACAATTTACAACTGATTAACTCCCAACTATAAGATAGGATATATTTGCACACCTACGGTGCCATCTTATGAGCACTTTAGGTCTTTGGAGATTGATCCCAATAATATAATGCTCCTGCACAGTTACTTATTTATGCATGAAATTGGTTTTTGGGTCTCCCGACGAATAGACATATTGTAGTTCACCACACTTAGCTAAAACCTTTTGGTGATGGAGTGTCTCAGTACCTCTATTATAGCGCTTTCAGGCATAGAGTCACGTTTAAATGATGCAAAAAAAGCAGAGAACACTGGGTAGTTCTCAAGATTAGGTGGAAAACAGCTCAAGTAAGGAGCACTCGCAACACCAGGAATACTCTAAATTTGCTCACCTCAAATGTCCGCTTTTCTATCAAAGTCTTCAAGCATCCTTACATGCCGGAAACAACAATGGGTTACGATCGGGGCAATGGTGGCTAAGCGAGACATTGCACAGAGGTGGGGAATAGCGGAGACGCCTACTTTGGCGCTGTGGTGCAGAACTATGGACAAACTCATGTTAATAGAACGTACAGTGTATAGAATGCGAGCGAACCCTCGTAAATGGAATGGGATCTGGCAGCCATGGAACAAATACAGAGGAGATTTGTGCGAACCTCTTTCTGAAGAAGAGGTGGATAGCTCGGAAGATGAGGGGGAGATGAGCGATTGAGACCTTAGGGGGTGGGAGGAGACCTGGAGAAGAGTAGTGTAGTGGGCACTGGGGGTACTGGATGGTCTGCGTTCAGAGAGGGATGGGATTCTACTCTGGATTCTGTGCTCCAAATGGTGATTATATGGTAACATTGCTCTAGCTATATGTGACTATCTGTTAGTAATAAGTCTACAGTTTTGTTTGTAACTTTATAAAAATAAGACTAAATATGCTTCATACTTATTTTATGAATGCCATGGATGCTGGTTCAGTGCATGCTGCCGGACCGGTGGGTTGTCGGCTGAATAGCTGTGTAACAATTGTTAAGATGATGATACCGTACTGCCCAGTGACATCTCGCTGCGTGTATTGTTATAATGTATTATTGGCAAATGCAAATAAAGTCTTTAAAAAAAAAAAAAAGTCTTCAAGCATAGGATTGACACAGTGCCATCCACGCAGAGATAGAAAAGGGACAAAGTCTTTTGCCATTTCTACAGCAAAGTCTTTTAGCATACGATTAGCACAGTGCTATCCATGCGAAGCTGTAAAATGACCAACGCCTTTGACCACTCCAGGCACAGTATTACAGCTTTGGATTGGTACAATACAAGCCAAGCCAACCTGAAATGAATAAAAGCAACCCCTGACATGTTTTGCTCTCATTAGAGCTCTTAAGAGAGAGATAGCTTTGTCCAGACACATGGGAGCACCCAGTATAAGTCAAAACAATACCCTTTCAGGCATAGCGTGACGCATAAATTATGCCAAAAAAAAGCAGAGAACTCTGGTTAGTTTTCAAGTATTATATATTTTGCTTCTTGGCAACCGGGCATGGTGAATGCCTTTGAGCTTCGCCAAATCTTTTCCATTACACCCAAGTAACATCGGCCACGCATGCCTCGAATGGATTGTGTTACTTACCCTGTAAGCATCTGTTCTTGGCATGTAGTGCTGTAGATTCACAAGCTTTGCATACTCCTGCCATCTAGTGTTGGGTTTGGATGGTTGCAAGCGTTTTTTATTCAAGGAAGTTTCCCAGTCACGAGGTAAGGGGACGCCTCCTTTCGGTGATGGTGAGCACGGGCATCAAATTCATTGTTAGATTGTTTTCCCGCAGGCGGGGGAGTATAGAAAGTAAGAGTCAGTAAAGCGATCCCCACACATAAACAAAAGGTAAAGGAACTGCAATAACCACAGGAGTCCGGGAAGGAGGGTGGGAGCATGTGAATCTATAGCACTATATGTTAAGAACAGAACCGTACAGAGTAAGTAACTATCCGTTCGAGACATGTGAGGCTGTATTCACATGCTTAACATAGACAGTAAAACAGTACCCTCCAAAAGCAGTGGCTAACCTGTGGGTGTTGCAGTTGTCTAAAAAACGTGTAACTAGCCCTGCCTGACCTACATTAGCTTGTGGACATGCTAGAACATCCACACAATAATGCTTAGTGAAAGTGTGTGATGTAGACCATATAGCTTCTCTACATATAACAGCTAGTGGGATATTACCCAGAAAAGCCATGAAGGACCCTACTTTGCAAGTAGAGTGTGCTGCAGGGGGCATTGATAAAGTTCTCTTCGCTTTGGCATAAGGTGTTTGAATAGATTTACTTATCCATCTGGTAATGTCGGATTTGGATATGGGATTCTCTTCATGAAAGAGCAAAAAAGCAACAAAGTTGTTTAGTTTTACGAAAGTCTTTAGTTCTGTCAAAGTAATACATTAGATCTCTTTTAACATCTAATGTATGAAGATCCCTTTCTGCAACCGAGTCTAGCTGAGTGAAGAATACAGATAACTCAACTGATTGTTTAAGGTGGAAAGGGGAGCTCACCTTTGGAAGACATTTTGGGTTGGTTTGAAGAATCACCCAATCTTTGTGTAGCTGGAAGAAGGGTTACCCTAAGGGTCGTGCCTGGAGCTCACCAACACATCTAAGTGAAGTGATGCCAATCAAAAAAGAGACCATCCAAGACAGAAACGGGATGGTGCAATTATATAAGGATTCAAATGGTGAGAACAATGTTAAGATTCCATGTAGATGCAGATGGAATGAGGTGCAATCATTCTTTTAAGGCCTTCCATAAAAGCTTTTATGACCGATACTTTAAACAAAGACAGGTGTTGCCGACTTTGGAGTAAGGTGACCACTGCAGCCAGATATAATCAAATGGAAATGAACAAAAGTTCAGAGAGTTGTAGATGTAAAAAGTAACAAACAATGTTCAGTATTGTAGCTTTAAATGGATCAATATGGTTATGACAATAACGGACACATCCTTTCAATTTAGCTGCATTGCATGCTCTAGTGTTAGGCCTACAAGCTTCTTGAGAATGGTCAAAACATTCAGGTGGGAGATTGAGATAAACAAATTTTATGACCTCAGGAGCCAAATCGCTAGGTTGAGTCCCCTGGGATTTGGGTGCCGGATTTCTCCATGGTTCTGAGTGATAAGGTCCTGCTTATCCTGTGTATTACTGAGAGTTCGAGAAGTTAAGTGCGCAAAGGCTGTTGGGCCAATGTGGGAGCTACTAGTAGGAGGGTGAGTGATGTGTGCCTGAGCTTCCGAATCAGAAACTGAAGTAGAGGGAGAGGCAGAAAAGCATAGGCAAATATCCCTGACCAATTTATCCATAGAGCATTGCCCTTTGGTTAGTGGGAGTGAGAACACTCATGGACTTCTTGAGCATCCTGCTGAGGTCGGCAAAGTCGTTTGTTCCTGGGAGGTATTCTGCTAATAGATCAATTTTGTGATGTAGAGCCCAATGCCAAATGGTTCGAGATAGGTGTGATAACTGTAGAGTGTGTGCCCCCCCCCCGGCTTTTCTACATAGTCCAAATGGACAGTGTGACAACAATGTACTAAGACAACCTTGCCTATCAAGTGAGGTAGAAACGCTTTCAATACTAGATACTTGAACCTCTAGACAGTCAGTTGATGTTACGACCCCGGTGTTTGGTATCTCAGAAACCCTGGATTGTGAGATTTGGTAAGTGAGCACCCCAGCTAGTCAGTGATACATCTGTTGTCACGATGACGTGCTGAACAGGGTTGAGAAAAGGCTACCCTTATAACAGTTTGTGTTCCACTAGTGCAGAGAGCGAGGAGTGTGGCTGTCTATCAACACTAGATCCGCTAACTGACCCTGTGACTGAGACCATTGTTGTGCTAGACATTCCTGCTACGGATGCATGTGTAATCTAGCATGGGGGGACTAGGGCAATGCATGATGCCATCTCCCTATTAGGCACATGACAGTTCTTTCTGTAAATTGTTGATTGGCTTGGAACTGTGGTACTAGCATTTGGAAATTTTGGATTCATGTTGTATTAGGATAGGCTAATCCCAATTGTGTGTTTAGAATAGTAACTAGATATGCTTGAATCTGTAAGGGCTGAAGGTGAGAGTTTTGTAAATGGATGGTAGAACCTAGCTGATTAAGCAGGGTTATAGTATTTTGAATGTGCTGTTGGCATAGAGGAAGAGTGCTAGCTTTGATAAGTAAGTCGTCGAGATATGGGAAGACATTAATATTTTGTCTGCATTAATGTGCTGCTACTACTGCTAGGCATTTGGTTAATGCGCAAGGCAGTAGGTACTCTGAATGGGAGGACTTTGAATTGGCAAGTATTTGCAATGCGCCGGATGTATTGGAATGTCAAAGTAGCAGTTTTTTAGTCTAGGGCTAAATGAAAGTCGCCTTGCTATAGAAGTGGGATCACATCCTGGAGACTGACCATATGGAAATGGTCTGACAGGAAGTAATGATTTAAAGGGTCGTAGATATAAGATTGGCCACAAAGATCAGTCTCCTGAAACGATGTTAAAGAGGGACGAGATCTATGGCTCCTTTGAGTAGAAGAGCTTGAACCTCCTGTTTTAGTAATGTTTGGTGTTCCAGAGAGCCTGTGAGTGTGAGGCACAAGTTACTACTTGTGTAACGATATATCTGTAAGACACATTAGTTAGTGATAGATTCCTTACCTTAGAATATCCCCAGGCGTCAGACTGGATCCGGAAACTTTTTGCGTAGCAATACCCCTGCGCGCCGGAAGGCGTCGTCCGCGGCTCCGCGTCCGTCGTCGTTAGCGCCGGAATGACGTCGGAGTACTTAGACGCCGCCCATGCGCGCTGACGATAGAACCAACACTGGTGCCATGAAACTAGGGCCCTAAAATGGGATGACCTTAACCCTAGATATTGGTTCGCAGAACGGGGAGGATGGGTGGGTTGGTAAGGAATCTATCACTAACTAATGTCTCTTACAGATATATCGTTACACAAGTAGTAACTTGTGCATCTGAAAGAGACACGTTAGTGATATATTCCTTACCTTAGAATAGATACCCCAGCAATACCAACCCCGGTGGTGGGTCTGCGAACCAATAATCACACCAGAAAGTCCTGGAGGACGGAACGGCCAAAGAAGCCATCCCTCCGGACTTGGCGGTCCAGGCAGTAGTGTCTTGCGAACGTGTGCAGTGAGGCCCATGTAGCTGCCTGACATATGGCCTGCAAGGGGACTCTCCGGCCCAGGGCAGTAGTAGCTGCCATGGCCAGAGTGGAAAGGGCCTTAAGCCCAACAGGAGGTTCCTTCTTAGCCAAAAAGTAGCATGTCTAAATGCAAAACACGACCCACCGAGAGATGGTCCGTTTGTGCACCGCCCGTCCCTTTTTAGTGCCCACGTACCCAACAAAGAGTTGGTCATCCACCCGGAACTGGCCTGTGCGATCCAGATAGAAAGAGAGCGCACGTTTTGGGTACAGACGGTGGAGCCTCTCTTCCTCTTTCGAGGGATGCGGAGGCGAAAGAAGGTGGGCAAGGTAATGGACTGCCCGATGTGGAAGGCCGTGACAACCTTGGGCAGGAAAGAGGGTCTTGTCCGCAACACAACCTTGTCCAGATGGACAGAGAGGAAAGGAGGTGTGGAAGAAAGAGCCTGGAGCTCACTCACTCCCCTGGCAGAGGTGATGGAAACCAGGAAAGCAGTCTTCAGAGTAAGAAGACGGAGAGGACAGTTATGGAGCGGCTCAAAGGGAGCAGACATTAGGTAAGTAAGAATAAGGTTCAAGTCCCACTGGGGCATCACGAAAGGAAAGGAACAGGAGGGAACATGTGTGTGATGCCCTTCAAAAACCTATTTACAATTGGGGACTTGAACAATGAAGGCTGATCAGGTAGCCTTAAGAAGGCGGAAAGGGCAGAAAGGTACCCCTTGATAGTGGCCAGAGCAGAGCCCTGCTGGGCAAGAGAAAGAAGGAAAAGAGAACCTCAGAAAGGGGTGCAGAGAGTGGATCCACAGCCTTTGCTGTGCACCATGCCACAAATCTGTTCCACCTGCAGGCGTATACCGACTTTGTGGAGGGACGCCTGGCTGCCAGAATGACATTACAGACTTCAGGAGGCAAGTCAAATGGCCTCAACTGTCGCCGCTCAATCTCCAAGCATGGAGGTGGAGACTGGACAGGTTCGGGTGGAGGACCGTCCCCTGCTGCTGCGACAGAAGGTCTTCCCGAATGGGTAGACGAATCGGGGGATAGACTGACATGCTGAGTAGCTCGGGATACCAGTATGTTCGTGCCCAGTCCGGAGCCACAAGGATAACCTGGGCCCGGTCGCGATTGATCTTCAGCACTCTGAGCAGAAGTGGTATAGGCGGAAAGGCGTACAATAGACCGCAACTCCACACGCGACGAAAAGCGTCTCCGAGCGAGTGCCGCCTTGGAAATTCCAACAGGCAGGACTGAAGACATTGCGCGTTCTCTTCTGTGGCGAATAGATCTAACCAAGGCTCTCCCCACTGCTGAAAGAGGCCTTGCGCCACGTCCAAGTTCAGACGCCATTCGTGATCCATTATGCACCGACGGCTGAGTTCGTCCGCCCTGGCATTCAGAGAACCTGCCAGGTGTTGAACCACCAGGGTCACGCCATGATGTTCCAGCCACTGCCAGAGGCGCAGAGCCTCCTGGCATAGGGTCCACAACCCCACCCCGCACTGTTTGTTGCAGTACCACATGGCGGTGGTGTTGTCCGTGAACACCTGCACTACACTCCCCCGGACAGAGGGGAGGAATGCCTTCAGTGCTAGTCAGATCGCCCGCAGCTCCAAAAGGTTGATAAGGAGCCGGGACTCCGCCGGAGACCAGAGGCCTCTGATCTCCCCAGCCCTGGAGGGACGCGTCCGTCACAACCACATGCTCCGGGTGGGGTAGGGAGAGGGATCTGCCACTGACCCAATCACAGTCCGTGAGCCACCACTGCAACTGTCTTGCAGTGCCCTCCGAGATCAAGACATGATCAGACAAGTTGCCCTTATGCTGGGCCCACTGAAGCTTCAGGTCCCACTGCAGAGCCCGCATCCGCCACCGGGCGTGATGCACCAGAAGGATGCAGGAGGCCATCAGCCCCAGAAACCGCAGCGTCATCCTGACCGAGACACGGGATAAAGGCTGAAAGATCGGAATCAGAACTTGAATATCCCGAACCCGCTGTTCGGGAGGATAAACCCCAAACTGCGCAGAGTCTAGAACCGCTCCGATGAAGAGGAGCTTCCGAGAGGGACACTGGTGCGACTTCGGCAGGTTGATGGAGAACCCAAGCAAGTGCAGGAGGTCTGCCGCAGTCTGGAGGTGGCTGACGACTGTCTGGGGCGAGCCCGCCTACAACAACCAGTCGTCGAGGTAGGGGAAGATTGACACCCCTAACCTGCACAGATGAGCTGCGACCACCGCCATCACTTTCGTGAACACCCGTGGGGCACTGGTAAGGCCGAAGGGGAGCACGGTAAACTGAAAGAAAGTGCTTGTGGCCTACCGTGAACCGCAGGTAGCGCCGGCAGGACGGGGATGTGAAAATAAGCGTCCTGCAAGTCCAAGTCCAAGAGGGCCATGACTTCCTCTTGCAGAAGTTGCAAGTGATCCCCCGACACTCGGTGGAATTGCGGTGGCATGGCTGGAAGGGTCGCCTCGAAGGGGAGGGAGTAGCCCCTTCGGACGATTTGCAGCACCCACCTGTCCGACGTGACAGTGCGCCAGTGGAAGAGGTGATGGCAAACCCTGCCTCCCACTGGCGTCACATGGGCCTGAAAACACGGACTAGGAAGGTTTTGAGGCAAGTGCTGCGGGGGGGATGAGTGGACTGGCCTCGCCGTTGTCCCCGACCGCCGCCACGGCGGTTTCCACGGCCGCCACCGCGCTGTTGAACACCCTGCGGTGCGTGGCTGGCAGCTCGTGTGGGGGCGCCCCTTCCGTGGCCACGAAAGGAGCAAAAGGCACCCGATTGCTGGCGTGTGGCCGAGAGGCCCAAGGACTTGGCTGTAGCCCTGGAATCCTTAAAACGCTCAAGCGCATGGTCTGCCTTGTCGCCAAAGAGGCGACGGCCATCGAACAGCATGTACAGAAGAGTGGCCTGGACATCGGCCGAAAAGTTGGCGGACCTCAACCAGGCGTGGCGTCGAACCGCCACCATCATTGCCATAGCCCTGCCCAGTGACTCCGTGGTATCCAGCCCACACCGGATGGAATATCGCGCTGCATCTCGGCTCTCCACAAGGGCTTGGGAGAGTTTAGCCCGGACCTCCTCCGGACATTGTGGCAGCACGTCCGCGACTGTGTCCCAGAGGATGTGGGTGTAGCGGCTCAAGAGGCATGCGGTATTGACAGACCGCAGTCCCAAACTCAGGGACGAGAATACTTTCTTCCCGAATTGTTCATACCTCTTGGATTCCCGATCGGGCCGAGCCGTCGGGAATGCGGTCTGGGAAGTGGAGGCCTGGATGACCAGGCTCTCGGGGGTGGGATGGGTGGACAAAAAGCAAGGGTCGCCCGGGGCCGGGCGGTAGCGCCTGGCCACGTTCCTATTTACAGGCAGGCCTGTGGCAGGCTTGGACCAAGTGCCCACAAGGCCACATTAAACGGCAGCAGAGGCTCAGTGGAGCTTGCCTGCTGTTTAAGGACCTCAGTGAGGAGGTTAGTCCTCACGGCCGCGACGGGGAGCTCAAGGTGTAAGGCCTTGGCCGCCCTCATCAACACTACACTGTAAGTAGCCCCCTCCTCCGTAGCCACGGTGGGAGGGGAGACAAATCCAGTGTCTGGAGTAGTGTCAATTCCACTGGCCTCCCCAAGCTCATATGTCCAGTCCTGTTGAGACTGGCACCATTGTGCCAGAGGGTCCACAGACCCCCTCCCAATCACCCTCGTCACCCATATCCTGCACAGCAGGTTCAACAGATGGGACCGGTCCGTGGAAATAGAGATCTCCAAAGGCCGTCGGGAGCGGCGCCAGATCCGGACCGAAGGGAGGATTGGGGACGGCGTCCATAGTGGGCGCCGGGGGCGACACCCGCAGGGCCGGCGCCGGTGAGGTTGACCGGCGACGACCCGGATCCGGATCCAGTGAGGGCCTGCGGCACCGGGACCGAAGTCGCCGGCGGCGCCGGGGCCGAAGCACCCGACGGCGTCTGAGCTGAAGCACCCGACCCGCTAGGCCCTCCAGCCGGGGCCGTTGGGCCCGGAGGCGCCACGGGACCCGACTGAGAAGGGAGGGACCTCATGGCCATGAGGTACCGCTCGACCTCCTCTGGCGTCGCATCATGCCCAGGGACCCGAAGGTGTGGGGCAGGCAGCGACGCCTGCGACTCCGTCGGAGCCGCGTGGGTGGTGTCACCCGAACCCCCGGCCGCATCGTGCGAGCGTCGGGGTGGGTCGGAGGAACGATGACGTCTCTCAGACCTCTCATGCCTCTTACCTGAGGACTTGGATCCTGACGACCGATGTCCACTCCCGGAGCTGCGAGGACTCCGACCCCGCGACCGGTCCCTCGACCGCCTGTGGGACCGGGACCTGGAGCGGCGCGGGGCTGACTGCCGGAGCTCGAGTCGCTTGCGGGACCGCTCCCGCCTAGCTTTAGACGTCAGTGCCTGGCAGTCGGAGCAGGTGTGGTCGTCGTGGTCGAGGCCGAAACACTTGAGGCACCGGCGATGGGGGTCGGTAACCGACATCAGACGGTCGCACTTGGAGCAGGGTTTAAACCCGGGCATCCCTACTGGCACCGTCGGAGTCGAAGACTCGAGTAGAGAAATGATCAAAAAAGTTTAGTCAAAAAATGACTAAGGGGTAGAGCTTTTCCGGATCTGCGCTAGCTGGCGCGGAAAAAAGAAGAACTGACGTCAGCGCGCATGGGCGGCGTCTAAGTGCTCCGACGACGTCATTCCGGCACTAACGACGCGGACGACGGACGCGGGCCGCGGACGACGCCTGCCGGCACGCATGGGTATTGCTACGCAAAAAAATTCCGGATCCAGTCTGACGCCTGGGGATATTCTAAGGTAAGGAATCTATCACTAACGTGTCTCTTTCAGATGTGGAATGTTTGTAGGTGTTGTAATGAGCTCCAGATAATCTAACCTTGTTGGATAATGTCCAACACTCACTAATCCGATGTTATGGATCACCCAGTGGGGGGAAACTGTTGCAATATCCCCGACAGGTGTGGAATGATCGGGGTAAGGACAAGAGAGTCACTGTTTTGTGGTGGGTGCAGTACTACATGGAGAAACACCTCTGGCTCTATCCTTTGAGTTGTTACCCCTTTATGTGTGCCTGTAACAGCCTCTGAGAGACGAGTGTAGACTCTGTCCTCAGTGGTATGAGGTAAAGGCATCTAAAGGTGTCGTTTTGGAGACCACCATATAGGAGGAGTGACAAAGCAAGCCACAGAGAGCTGGTGTTTGTAATAGACTTTGCAACCTCAGTGTCCTTTTTCATCTTTTTAAGGGCCTAGTTAACCTGCATGCCAAAAAGGTGTTCCTTATCAAAGGGGACATTTAACAGGCTTTGTTTGACCTCTGGCTTAAAGCTAGATGTGCGCAGCCAGGCATGGCGATGCAACAAAATGTTAGTGTTAATGCCCCTGGCAGCAATGTCTGGAGAGTCAAGGGTGCACCTAATGGAGGTATTAGAAATAAGCTTGCCCTCAGCTACAAGCTCTTGTCCTCTTTTTATGCTCCTCTGATAGGAGCTGGAGCAGCGCCTCCATTGCTTACCAGTGGGCAGGGTCGTATCTGACCAATAACCCCATGGTGTTAGCAATATGCCAGTGATTGGCGGATGGTGCTGCTACTCTTGCCAGATGCAAAAAGAAACCTTGATTGACAGAATGCAGAACAATGTCATACATTCACCCCAGTACAGAGATATGGGCCTAAATCCATAGTTTTTTGCTCACCATGCCATTCGAGTTTGGACCCAGCCATATGCAAATCAGTCTTGACCCTGCGCCCATTGGGAACAGTCCATCCTGAACTGCCAGGTCAGGTCCTACCTTGACTGGAAACAAGCATCCTAGGACCGGTTTCAGGCTTTCAGCCCTAATCAGCCATGATAGCTTGACTCCAGTGGCATGGAGAGCACGGGACCCAAGTCTGGGCATACCCGTCCCATTCAGGGTGACAAATGCAAAAAAAGAACAATTGATGGACAGAATGCAGAACAATGTCATACATTCACCCCGGTGAGCAAAAGAACAATGGATTTAACCCAGATTTATTGACTGGAGTGAATGTTTGATTTATTCAGCATTCCGTCCATCATTTGTTTGCGTAACACACTTTTGCCAGAGGCATCAATAAGCTTACTCTCCGTATCAGGAGATGGAGCGCCACTGGCAGGCTGGGTATTAGTGTTTTTATGGGTGTTGTAGACCGAGTCAGGTGGAATTTGCCCTCTGACCTAAAAAGGGTGAGGCTTTTGTTTTTTGTTCATCGACCCTGCGAGTGATATGGGCTCTTGCAGGATCTTTAAAAATATCTGTATGTCTCAGTAAACCCTTGTTGCCCTATGTGTGGGCACAGGGTTTCGAAAAAGAAAATCCTCTTCTATAGGAGTGGTACCGGACGGTAAGTTGCAGCCCTGTCAATAAGCTCCTGATAAGAGGTTGTGTCATCAGGAGGAGATGGCATAGCAGGGTACAGGTCAGAATCAGTATCCCCTCTATGGTCCATATTGTAGGCGGACCAAGGATCAGTGGTGCATTCAAAGTTTCATCCCCTGTCCCATGCCTACCTGGAAATGATCAAGGGGACCCCTGAGAAGTGATATTTAATGGATCACCCATAGAATGAGGGGGAGAGGGTGAATGTGGTGGAGGTGGGGTAATAAAGACTGGTGGTGGTGGAGTTTCGGAGAGTTAGTGTAGGAGGGTGCAAGAGACTGGTGGCCTTGTTAGTCTTCTTTTTAGGTTGCACTGGCAGATCAATGGCCTCTCCAAAGGAGAGATGGCGCTTGGATGGAGGTAGTGCAGGAACCACACTCTTGGCCTGAATACGCCCAGTGGGAGGCTGTATTTGGACTTGCCTCTGGAGGACAACGAGTCTCTCCTGCATCTTGTGGAGAATTGGTTTCACTGAATTACCAGAGTCTGATATCGGCGCCGGTCTGCTGAAGTGGTCGGGGCCGACAATGATGCCGGTCGGCTCGGAACCGGAGTAGTCGGCTTCAGATGGAATTTAGGAACTGAGCCTGAGGGTGGGGCATCAGACTTGGATTGTCGGTGACTACCATGGCTTGTTGGCCAGAACCAAATGTTTTTCAGTGGCAGGACGGGATGTCAGTACTTAAAGTACACTGACCAAGTGCTAGGTCCTGCATCTGGAGGTCAATTTCCAAATCGGAGTCGAAGTCTTGGACTGGAAAAAGCCTCTTTCTTGGCTGCGGAGGCCTCATGCTGTTCCTCCTCCTCAACATCCTGGTGCCCGAAGATGCCAGGAATATCGTCGGCATCTCTCCGCTGCATCTTCAACCGAAAAGATAGACAGGCCTCGTAGAACTCTTCCCTGTGGTTGGGAAACATGCACAGGTTGCAGACTTGGTGAAGGTCAGCCCGTGGATACTTTTAGGGTGGCACCTTGGGCCGGAACGGTGTCCGTTCCATCAGCAGGGCATTCTACGGCAAAGACAAAGGGATAGAAAGATCGTCCCAAAAGGGTCGCTGGTCGAGGGCATCGATCCTGCAGGCAATAGTTTTCAGATTTGGAAACACAAAGATGGGAATGTGTTCAACAACAATACTGGCGAGGGTATAGGTGAATTATGAACCAAGAGGAGTCCGAAACCGTTTCGAACCAGTGTGCAGCAATACACATCTGAACCCAACAGCAGGAATAAAACAATCTAACAATGGAGTAGATCCCCATGCACATTATCGTCAAGAGGAGGAGTCACTTAACCTTGTAACTCGAAAGACTTCTTTGAAGAAAAACAAATTGCACACATCTGGACACTAGATGGCAGGAGTATGCAAAGCATGTGTATCTACTGCCAAATATGCCTCGAACATAAGAGTGGGCATAAGACTACGTATAAGGAAACACTATTACCATTTGTTAAAATTTAAACAAGGATGTATCCAGGACCACAACATTAGAATATTTGTTCTGAAAGGTAACAAGATATTTTAGAATACTAGTGGCCTTTATTTTATTTAATCCAGTTTAGTTTAAAGCATGGTAGTTTATTAGCTTAGCATAACAAAATTGAATACAATTTAAAAAACGTTAAAAACATTTTCATTAGAGGGTTAAAAGGGCATATTTCTCTCCAAATAGGGAATTCTGAGGTCCATGAGCACTCACTTTAAAGAATATCAAGATTCACATGAGGTGTGAAACACGTTGCGAAGAATGTGAATAACTCAATAATGAATATGTTGACTTACAGCTTTGAAAAAACACATGCCTAACAGGCTGTATGAAGGGTTAAAGACGTGTTGGCTGCAAAGTGGAAATATTTTATAAACATACCATGGAAAGGAAGCTTTGAAAATATGAGGAATGTGAAAAAGTTTCAAAAGCCCAAAAATGCGTAGAAAGTGATTGCATTGAGGAATTGGACAGGAATGAGCGTTATACAACAATGAATTTGGAAAAACAAATCAGAAACAATTACAGGAAAATCGACAACGCTACAATTATTCATACCCATGAGGTGGAGTTGACCCAACTCCTAAGAAGTGTCAAAGAGCTTTCCACCCAAAAAACAACACAACATAGTGACAAACTGAAAAGTACCTAGGCATACTAGGTTAGGTGGTTTGGGCCTGAACCTTGCATAAACCTCTTCCAAGACGTTAGTCTTGATTGCCACTGAGGGTAGGCTATGGTCCAGACCCTTAGCCGTCCTTCTCCCTACCATAGCATAAGATGCTTCTTCTAACCGTACCCACAGTAGGAGGAGAGACCATGGAAGTATCTAGAGAAGTGTCCAGTCAACTGGTGTCTGCCAATTCAGCATATCAGTTCATGTTGAGGTCTAAGTGCTGGAATTCATAAGGTTCCAGTGCCCCCTCCCAATATTACCCAAGTCCTAGCCCATAGAAATGAGGCTCAGGCTCTGGACTGCACTGGAGTCTGCATCGGACGCCGCCACTCTGGCTCAGTGTCGGAGTAAGGAATGAGAAAGGGGACGGTGCCGCTGGGACAGAGAGTATAGACGTCAGGAAGGCCAAGATGGTACGACTGGCACCAGTCTGGATCCATTCGCGCATCCAAGGGGCTTGACGGACGCAGCCCCGCCCGAGGGAGCAGTAGCGGCCCCTCCCAACCCCAAATGCACGCCACAGGGATGGTCTGCCCATGAGGTACATGGCCTCAAAACTTGTGGAGTTGGATAGGGGTCACTCCGGCTCCCGGAAACTCGGGAGGCGAAGACCCAGCCCAGGCTGAATGAACCGTGGAGCTAGGCCCTAAATGACTACGCTCCCTCGTCTCCTCAGATTAGTTCAATGGACAGGGTGAAGTCGAAGACTTCTTCGACTTCTTGCTCTTTTTTTATTTCTGTGGGACTTGCCCAGGCGATTCAGACAAAGATCAATGGCTCTGCAACCGATTCAGGGATCGACACCGTGGCGGCGGTGAGCGACCAGGTGCTTGAGGGATCACTCCCTCAAGGCCTTGGTAATGCAGGGCGTGGCAGTCAATGCAGGTCTTTGCGTTTGGTGCCTCAAGCGTGGCCACGATGCAAACAAGACACATGTCCGTCACCGACATCTGTCGGTGACAGGCACTGCAGGGCTTGAAGCAAGCTTTTCTAGGGGACATACCTGCTATACCAGGAGAAAGTCTAAAAAAACTTCAACAAAGGGTCAAAAAAGGTTCTGTCTAAGAGTGACTGGGAATAGCTCTCTCCAGATCTGCGCTGACAGGCACAGAGAGGAAAGAAAGGAAGTCAGAGCGCTGGGGTGGCACCTATATAAGCATCGCGCATGTCACTTCCAATGAGGAGGATACTGGCAACGTCATGCGGAGCCAACGTCACCACCTATATGCGTGCAGGAGTTCTGCTCACAAAATTTCTGGATCCAGGCTCACGCCTGGAGACAATTTTAAGGTAAGGAATCTGCAGATAGAAGTCTCCATCAGATAAATTTTTTTAAACCACAATTAAAAGATTCATAAAATAACCTGATAGAGGCTTATGTGCCGAACCCACTCAAATTGGTAACCAGCCCAGTGACTTCCTCTGGATAGAAATACTATAGTTGCACATACAATCAACTTTCCCCACTAAGTAGAGAAGCAAGGTTTTAAAGGCCAATTTCTCCATACATCTACATCGAATGTGGTTTTCAAAATTGTTTTGGAAAGTTACTACTGGTTTTCAATTACATGTTTAACAATTTAAAAAACTATCCTGAAAGCCTACTTTCTAAGTTGTTAAAAAATCAGCTGTAGAAAAAAGTAAAAGCGCAGGGCACACAGATTTTGATAAGTGTACCTTCTTCCTGAAGAGCTTTTCTTCTTTAACAAGTTTTAGCTGTTAAATGAAAGAAAATAAAACAAGAGCTTATTCACCGTCAGCATAGTAAGGAACACTCAATCCTAGCCAACTACATCCTACTGCAAAGCTATGCTGTGTTTGAGGAATGGTGAATGTAGACTGCTTACTAGCTGGCAGTATCACGGATATTAAAGGACAGCATAGCTCTGCAATTCGGTACGGTTGGATTACTTCTGTACTAGCTTATTTAAAAAACAGAATGGTACTCCATGACAGCAAGTCTACATTAAAGCAAGCAAAGCAAGCCTACAATAATGTGAATAAGAGCAAGAAACAGCAACCCTACAAGAGCAGAGCTAGAAAGCAAGAAACAGCCAGCCCACAAGGTAAACGTAGCGGTTTAAGCAAAAAAGAAGCAAGCCTATGGCAATACAGTTAGAGACATGGGTAAGAAACATCAAGCCTCCAAAATACAGTTGGAAACTTAAGCTAGGAATACCAAGCCTATAATAATACATTTAGAAATGCAGGCGCTAAAATTAACCTAGCCACTTAACACAACATTCTATCTCGCTGGTAGCGAAAGCGTAAAGAACAAAATCAAGACCGCTAGATATTAGGTCCAAGTCTATTTCTTTTATCCTCAATACTAAATATCTCACAAGAAAGCAGAATTTAGAAACCATGAATTAAATAATGGACTGTAAATTTAGAACAAAATACAGTCACTGAAAATGCTTAGCTTACTTTGAGTCTGGTTGGATGGAATTGTAAATGAGTGTGGTCTGTATTGCTTACAAAACTACCAATTTATTATCAATTATGAGTGACTTTCTGATCTTCAGTGTGTAAAGTACTTCTGATAACTCAAGCTTTACCAATACTATGCATTTAGCTTGTTGTATATAAGCTTTGAAATGTAGGTATTTATCAGGCATGCCCAACAAACTTGTTCTATATTTTTAACAAAGGTGTGGTTACAGGATTCTGTTTGAAACGCCATTGAGAATTAACCACCTTTTTTGATGTCAATAAACTTCAGTTGCTAAATGAGTTTTCTAATAAAAAACTGACATTAAATATTGAACATACACGGTTTTTAAATCTAGAATGGTATAAAAAGAACTTTTCATTAAGAAATGCACAACTATTCCATTGGCCTCGTTGAACTTCGGAATTCTGTTTGACAAGGATTAAAATCTGCGGTGCTAAGGGTACACGTATCACAACTGGAGTGCTAAAATACAGCCCTTAATCAGAACTGGCTCATTCCAGTGCTTAGTAAATTGGAGAAATGAATGCATTTGCTTTGATCAAATTAATAATTTTCTAATTTATCTGAACAGTTCATCTAGACATTATTTCTTCTTTGATTTCCAAGTTGTGTATACTTGCGTCATGTTTTTGGGCTTTTCTAGTTTTTCATATATTTGCACTACATATAAGAACAGGCCTGGATTGTCCTCCTAGTCCATGCAATTATTTTCTCTGTATATGGACAGTGCAAAGCAAATGGCGGATAATGGCACATATGAAATATAAGTTTGTAAAAATGTAAGTTCAAATTTCAATAAGTCTAGCACGTGTGTGTGTAATTGAACAGAAATCGTAATGGAGCTATTCGCTTAAGATACTTTATTGAATTTTAAGACACTTTATTCACATTTGCTTTTCTTCAACCGAAATCTATCTGTATGTTGAGCAAAGTACAAAAAGTCTCCAAATGTTAAGTAAATGAAATTGTCTGGGGCTAGATCGATTACTTCACCATAATGAACACAAAGTTTCTGTGTCAATTACATTATGTTTGAGTTATCGCTATAATTTACATATTAATATAGAGGTAATCTAGTGCAATCTGTTAGTGTTATGTTCTAATGATGAAAGGCAAAACAAACCAAACTATTCTGATTTTTATGGCATGATTAAAACAATAAACCATAAATCAAATCAGGCCTGTTGGCAGGCTTACCCTTTTTAGGAAGTGTTGCCTGCAGAGAACACGCAAGGGGAGGATAACGGCCTAAGAACAATAAAAATAACCAAATGAACGAAGGCCATTAACATAACATTAACACCACAACACAATATCATTGAAAGGCAATAACATTGTAAATGACGAATGAGAGAGCACTAGATTGCACACAATGCACACCCATTGACTAGTTCAATATATACTTAATGTCACAACTGGTTATCTAAAACTACTGTCAGTTCTGCACACTATGCTGCCAACGGGAAAAAAAGACTGTGATTCACTGTATGCATATACTGCATTGTATTTTTTCACTTAACAAATGAGGCAAGTCTAAGTCTTAACGAGAAGGGGAAGCCAATTAAAAAATATATAATCTGCGTGCAATACTACCTAAAACAATTTCCAGACCATTCAATACCAAAGGTGCAAGTACTGTACACAGTCAATCTCAGTCTTCTTATTGCCTACAGCATGCTATTGGCATCAAACATATATGCAACAAGTTTAAGAAGAGACAATAATGCAAAAGATTTTAGTACAAAATATATACTATTTGTGGCAAATCTGGATCAACATTTCTTCCTCTATGACAAAAGCAAAGACTTTACTATAGAGTGGACTCCTTGGTTTAGCAGTTACATCACTTTCTGTGAGTGTTTGTCATGAGTAGATCAACATTCTGGCTGTGGCACAGTGTCCAAAGTTCTCCTAAAAACACTAAAAGGTTTAGTGGGCGAGGCTGAAATGTAAGGTTATGCACATCCCAACAAGCCATGTAGATACCTTGTATGCAAGCAGAAATTTGTTTAACAACCTTCACCAGAACACTGCATTTTATCCCCGATAGATATGGATCTGGGCAGCTGTTTAAAACAGCAGGTAAAGGGATGTGTATGGCAGAGAATTTGAATCAGTTGATTAAACTAGTAACACGGAAAGCATGTTGTAAATCTGCAGGAGACTGGGAAATACATGTACTTGGGTAAACGATTAATAAACTGATGAGAAATCTAAATCCTACACCATGCTTAGAGTAAGTATGTACTATGCAATAAAAAGGCATGTGCAGGGAGATTTTACTCTGCACAAGTGAATACTTTAATGCCTTCCATTCTCTTCTATTAATTTCCTATAATTTTATACTTTGAGTTAGTTCATCACTCAGCTTACAATGGAAAATAAGCGACTGTAAAGGTATTTCCTTGCTCTGTGGAGCTGAATTAATTATTAAACTCAAGTTGCAATACCTCAATTTCTCCAAATGCAGAACAAGAGAATGAGGACGACCTCTGAAAACATCACATATTCCTACCAATTAAAAAAAAAAAAAAAAAAACTGTTGAATGACCTCTGCATTTTCTGGTGTAGTGGTAAGCAGCATGTGCAAATCCAACAAACAAAAGGCCCCAGAATTGGAAGCCATGATCCAGCCAATCCAACCTGATTTGCCTAAAATGATTGAATAGAAAGTTAAATCCAGAAGGATTTCAACAATCCCAAATAGCATTCCCCCCCTGTTTTGGAAGGGAACTGGGACTATTACCAACTCTGCTACCCTCCTACAGCATCGTCATCAGATAAGCCCTATTCAGGGGGTTGTGGGCGGGCACACATCTAGAGTTATGAAAAGGTCTGCTCATCATGAACCCGTAGTTGAGACGGGGACAGGTTGCTAATTTATAAATCCAGAGATTGGAAAAAAACTGAAACGCTGCATGGACTAACTATAAACAAAGGGAAAAAGATAGGCAAATATACCCTTCTAATAGTTACCCATAGTTTCTAAGTTGCTCACTACAGAACCGACTCTTATAATCCCAAATAAATAACTGTCCATAAATGACGAGAAAGTAAAGGGATAACTAGACCTCTCCAACAGATTGCAATACGTGAAAAATAAAAGTTTCAGGATGAACTATCACGAATTGTGGCCACAACATCTGATAAATGGCACAGTGCAATTTAAACACCATACTCCTCTTTCTTTAGAAAGACAGTTTTATTGGAAAAAATCACAATGGTTTTATTGAAAAATTCCTCCTTGTTTGTAAAGTGAGAATTCTGTTGAAGCACTGCTAAAATAGTGCATGGAAGGACTGACCCTTTAAAAAGGGCAGGGAAGCTACAAGCTGATTGGCTCATTTTGAGCCTACCTCCTCGTGTGATGGTTGCAAGACTCTTATCTGACTGGACTTTAATTAGCTCCAGTAGCCAACTATTCCTTGTACAAAACCCTCTGTAGTTTTCAAACATTCTATAAAACAGGACCCTTTTGAAAAAAATCTAATACAAGGTTGCTCCCTTTATTCCTAGATGGACTCTCACTGGGAAGTGCTAATAGTTCTATTGCACTTTCTTCTCCGGCTTAGCTTTGGAGTTCGCCTCCCAGCCCCTTCTGTAACATACTAGGGAAACTTATCTACTACACAACAGACAAAACTAAAAACCTGGCTTTTCACTGGCAAGTAGATTCGGCCTCCTTTTTCTTATCATAGCACCAGAAGATTACTTGGGGTAGGAAAGTACCCTAAAGCTCACTTTAATTCATTCAGTCAGGATACGTCACAACCCCTCAATTGAGCTCACTTCGACTAGCACCCCTTAGCCTTCCTTGAGATATGGTTAAAAACAATGCACACGTGTAACCGTTTATTCCTGAAAAGGTCTGTGTGATTATAACCATTTCTTTGTAATATGGGTTCATAAAAAAGTATCAGAACCTTTTCAGAACTTCTGAGCAAACACAACAAACGGGCTATATTTTGTTCTCCAACCACCCTAGAGCTTTGGGTATTATGATTGGTGCGCAACAAAATTATTTGGTCTTATGATACTGTACATTTGATTACATCAAATCTAAACTAATGAACAGGAATACTTTATAATTATTTTAATAGTTTGACAGCACTCTATGGATCTTGTTTTCCTTGTCCTCTTCAAAATGTACTCCTAGTATCTCGAAGCACAAAAACACACTTTGGATTACAAAAAATAACGTTTGCCAGTCTGCTCCAATGTTGCTCTTTTCTATACAGGTGGAATTCCTGGTGTACCATGATTAACTGTATCAAACCAGCATAATATTGGTCATTTGCATTTGTCTTTAGGAAGCAAACACTTTGGCCACGTGTAATAGAACAAGGCCCATTTAAAAAAAATCCTGAACACAAGCGACCAGTCACACAATATAATCTTACTTGATCATACAACTTTTTCTTTTAGAAGACTTTTTAGATCTGCTGATTACCCTGAAATGATTCATCATACTAAGGAGATGGCTATAGTCTCACAAATAAGTAAAAGTAGTGATAATAGGCTAAGGCAAGAGCTTTTTTTACCTGCCCAAAATAAAAATCACTTCTGACTGTACAAGTTTAAATCTCTCTGACTAGGACAGATTACCAAATACATAAATGCAGTACTTTAGCCATCACGTGTGAATCCTCAAGTTGGGTGAGACGAATCTATCAACAGTGGGCTACTTGACTGTAATCCAAGTGCCACAAAATGTGCCTCAAAACATCCCACATGTAAGCTAGTGATATTGAAACTGCTATTTTAATTCAACAAGGTGGGAGTGCAGGCTAGAAATTGGCAATACAAAGAAAGTTTCTAAGAATTTGAAAACTGGAGTTACAGAGATTAACAACAGTTGCATAGTCTTTTTTAGGACTCCTTCACATTTCTTACTAGCAAACTCTACTTACAGGCCACATGAAGGATGGGAGGTAACTAAAGTCAAGGTGAATGCATAGCTTCAAGCTAACAGGCTGAAATATTCAGCTTGGTCCAACTAACTTTCCATTTTACAACTTAGATACAGAATAAACACAGAATACACAAGGGAATCGCCCTAAGAGCTACCTCATGGTTAATCTTGAAAGACACGTCTATGGAAGTCCATACATGAAACCCTTGATAGGTCATTAAAAGAAGCTAAAGGTAAATCCAGTAGAATACTGAAACACGAAGCATATTTGCAACTAGCATTTCCCCTAAAGATGAGAAAACCAGGGAGAAATAAACACAGCTTCTTTGATATCCAAATTATGAAATTTAACCTGGCTGGAATGAGTGAAGGAAAGACACTAGTGGAGCGATGTCGTCCATAAAGAGATTTAACAATTCATTTGACAATAGAAAGATGGATAAAGAGGATCACCTTGCTTCCATGAAAAACTGCGAGGGTCAGGGCAGGTACAGACTAATACCTTCTCACAGGTGTAAAAGAAAGTAAACATTTTGCAAGACATTTTCGAATCACAGGAAGCCCTGGGATCAAAGGCAAGCGTGTTTAGGATAACATTTTAATGCAATAACAGAGAAAACCAGAGTCTGTGACTATCATTGCAGCAGTAGCATATAGATGTGGTCCATACACATCAGAATCACTCTTCCCCCGCAGAATCCCAAGAAAATATTTCATGGGAAAAAGCTTGCCTTCATCCTTAAGAGGTTATTATGTAAAACCTTGCAAGAAGGAGATCACATTTAGAGAACCAGATATCTATATGCTTACTTTGAAGATTCTGTGAATACTCTGTCAGGGTTGCAAGCTTAAAATGGAAAACACCTTATAATGGGAAGGTGTTCAAACCCCAAATAATAAGCAGAGGCAATAGGTTAGGCAGACATTACACTTTTTCCTCAGGCTATGCTATTTTCTACATCTCTTACATTAGGCCTCTGGCATATACAACATTGCAATGACATAGTTCCAAGCGTTAAGTGATCTATTGAACAATAAACCAGATTATGTCCGACAGGCTTGAAAACTGAAATAGACTAGGAACATCTCATTGATGGCAGTATCGCTTTCAGCAGGAGTAAAGTACATGCCATAATGGTGTCTTGGGTTGTTCTGATGAAGTGAGGCTTATAAGATTTCAGGACTAACTCATATTAGGTGGAGAGGTTCACAATCAAGATAGGAAGATTAGGCAGAGGTGTTGTACCTCTCAAGAAATTTTAATGGTAGGCTTTGATATTCACTAAGATGTTTGATGTGAGCAACAGCCAAGGTACTCCAATTTGAAAATTGTATTCTGCCAGCATAGCATTGTGACCAAAGAGAGGGGCTGTTAATAATATAAGCTTCTAATAACAAGCCCACACTTTCTTTTTGGCACTCACACATGTAACAAAAATAAAAGAGTGGTGGTAAGCGTCCTGTGCTTCCAACAGAATTAATTACCCTCTTGAACAGATAAACTTTGCATTTTTCCAACACAAGGGAATGCTAGACAGATGAGGTCCAGGATTGACCATTGGTTTCTTTTCAGTTTTGCAAAGATGAATCACAAGGCTAAAGTCCCTTATAATGCAAATGCTATGGAGCAACCAAAAACTACTTCAGGTCAGATCAACGAATTTAAACTTAAATCAGGAAGGAATGTTCTACGGGTTAACCCATTTCTTGCAAGCACCAATATTTTTCCTGCAGATAACAGGATAAAATATTGCATGGCCATAACAGCAGATTTCATCCTTCAAAATCTAATAAAACTGGAACCACCAAGTTAGATAACAGTCAATGTCTTAGTAGCACCAAGATCAAAATAATTTGCAGTTTGTTCTATATTAATTCTGAATATTACCTTGTTGGACGTACTGGGGGGTGGGGAGGGCAGACACCAGTTTATTTGTGGAAAATGATGAGGACTGCACTTCAAGGAACTCAGTCCATCTGTATTATGCCTTTGTGATTAAAACATCAATTATTAAGGGCTACTAAGGCAAGGTTTAACAGTTTGTGCCAGGACACAAAAAACAAAACACAATCAACTTTACAACAGGGATAATGCAGGTCTGGATGAAGTGGATCAAGTACTACATGGCTTGAAGCGAAACTGTACATAACATCCATCTACAAAAATAATCTGGTCGCCTGCTACTTCTATAGGAGCCCTTTATTAAATAGACATTTAAAATTCAAATTCTAGAGGGTAATACCTGATGCCAATTGTTATTCAGTTTTTCACAATCTACCATATCTATGTGTACAAATGTAACATTTTTACACCTATAATGCAAGATTCACAAGAAGGAAGCACGGCCTCTTGGAGATGCAACACATTGAATCATTGCAACATAAAATTCTCGTACCCGTTTTCTAACACCAGGCTCTTGAGGTTTCTCGATTTTTCGTTTTCGTTTCAAGTGCACTTCATCTGATTTTCTCCTTAGAATAGAATCTATAGGTTGATTTTGAGGAAGATCTTCAGGTTCCGTTATGGGAGTCTCCTCCAGCTCTATTTTTCTTTGTGTAGCTTCTGGGACTTCTGTATTTTCACGATTTGGCTTCTGTTCCTTTAGAAGTGATCCCGGTAGGTTGGAAGCATATTTAAATCCCGGCCCCCTTTTTTGCTTGTGCGCCAAAAAGACATAAAGACAAACAAACTTTATATCTTGTATCCAAAGATTAAAGTTGTGTTCATTACCAGTCCTGCTAATTAATGCACAAAAGTCACTATTTTAAGAGCTCTATGGAATTTTATGAAATATTTACGAGGTAAACCAAGGTACCGTTTTCAATGACTTTCAAAATTACATTTATTGTAATTTTTTTAATACACTATATCTGACATAATCTGAACTCCACAATTCTAAACCCACAGTAGATAATATTTTAACCGAAGCCAATTTCTGTTCAGCTTTTCTAACCCTTCAGCTTGTGCCCAGGGAACCCAGCTCTGGAGAGCTAAACTGCTACCGGGGACATGTCAGCTGATCTGCCGGTGTAATGAAAATTGAAGACATTCTTCTTCCATTTTATACTGATGATATGGAGAGTATGACGACATCCATAACACCCTTAACTTAATATCAGTGAAAAAGCATGGCTTTGGGCAAAGTAAGTAAAAACAAACTAAAACCTAAGGAAGTAATGAAAACTATGAAATAAAAATTAACATTTTTGGGTGTATATTTATCTGCAAGAAATATTTATTTGGAAAGTGCTCCAAAGGAGAAATATCTTCGATTGGGTCCCATTGGGCATTAGAATGCTGGGGATTCATGTTCGTAAAACAAAACATTTTCTAGCCTCCTTGAAGGAAATGTTCGATTTTATTAAGGATCGGATGGCACAAATTATGCCTTACACTTTCGTTCCTGGCAAGGACAGCCTTACAAAGCAGAATACATCACATACATTACAAAGCTCTGCTGCCTTTCGACTAGGTATGCGCTGTAAGAATACCATGCATACATTTTTTAAGAATGTTGGAAATGGAACAACAAAACAACATGTAATGTCAGCAACCAATGACAATCCAACAGTAAGCTGTGCCATACTGCATTTTGTCCCCTATCTTTCCTCTCTGAAAGTTCCCAGAACTATATATAATCCTTGAATATGTAACTGCTGTTTCGGTTCCAGTCCTGCAATAAGTATAAAACCATATCAATGTTTCTGAAATTTAAAACAAGTCCACATTGAAAAGACATGATCATTAAAGCCACCCAACACAACAGAACTACCACGGTCACCACAGTTGAACATTTACCATTAACATTTTCAGGACTGCAATAATAACTTAAAAGGGTGGGATAACCTTACCCTCCATATCCTTAATAGACTCAAACGTTTTTTTAATCTAATGGCGGGACAGAAGGCAAGGATCATGCTTTCAAAGTTTCCCAAGCTTATTTTTATCCGCTACTGGATTAAAATACTTCTCAAAGGTAGAAACTAAAGACCCATCAGCAGATCTGATAATTTCTATTAATATGATTTTCACCTAAAAACCTGGAAGCCAAACACCTCCAAACAGTGTGGGCCCAACATTTGGATGCAACTATCTCCACTTCCTGCCTAATCTGCCTTATGCATCTGTGCATAAGAAATAGGAGCAAACTGCTGCTTGAATTTGTTTTGCTGTTTTATACTACGTAATCCTACACTACGCTTCGTTATTTAAGGAAATGTTGGATAGGAACTGTTCAAATGTTGCACTTATTACAAGTGTCCCTTTAAATTCCAGTATGTGCGTTAACAGCCTATCGAGCAAATACCGGAATTATAATGTGATGGTAAACAAGACAGACCCACAATTTTCACCAGATATATTTCAGCTGATCAAACCTGCTAAAATTTACTGGAGTAAAAAAGGCTCGGTAATTACCACAGCATGTAGACTTTCATAAAGTAAGCAACAAAATTGATGTTACTATCGATAAACTTGTAAAAGGGGCCATGTAACGCACCTGATAGATTTCAACCTCCATGAGGCGGATTACATTAAGTGCAAAAAATATCACACCAAACACTGGTCCACTTAAGTGAGGGCCAGGTTCTCCTAGGAATAGTAAAAGCTGCCCCATCCACAGTTAACAACCTTCCTTCTCGATCTAAGACATGATCATCCCTTTTAAAAGCTATGAGGCAAATTATCACGAATAACTTCACAAATAATTCATTTCTTCAAAGATCTCATTGAGAGCCCACTATAAAAATAAGTAAAACATCTTTATTCAAATTCCATAATTAATACGTTGTAACAAGGTGTCCTGGGCAACCTGATCTTTGACCAATTTACATACCAAAGGATGTTCCTCTCCTGGGACTCCTGCTATTGCGGGGACGGCAGGAAGGTGGGATGACTTACAGAAATTGCTGATCTAAAAGAATAGACCATCTGGTTGACAAAGTTTGCTATCTGCGGATTGTTACAAAAACAATTAAGGATATTAATCATTTCCCCAAAGGATCAATATCCCTCTTCCAAATACTAATGCCCACCATTACTTCCAGGCAGATCTGTAACGTTTATTGGTTCTTTCAGACCATGACTGTTCCATCAGAACAAGGCAGAATGTGAAAGACCCACAACCTGCCAAGATCACCAGGAATCCTCCCTGCTATGAGACAGAATAACAGTCAATAGAATCCTACAAAACTAAGAACAGGGACTAGCAAATCTCAATAACTTTATGAAAAACTAAAAACCAGACCGGAGGTCTCCCAGTTAGAGTGATCAGTACTAAACGGGTCTTCTGTCACCCGACTTCATCTGGACTGCACTTAAAAGACAGATGTTGAGCATCCAACCTTGGAAAAAAACAGGTAATTTACTGGGAAGTTGTAACTATTTTGCAAAACACCTGCCTCATGTGGAAACCTCGCCACAGGAAGCTCCCTAACCACCAATGTATTCCTACTACGGCTTCTCCAGACACGGCTATCTCCTCTTGGTCCCTTTTGGAGGCGTAAAACCATAAATCTCTGGAGAGCCCTTTAGTGAAGATGACCTACAAATAATCATCTGGGTGGAGGAGTTCAAAGACATACAATCTGTGTGAGGTGGTTAGGAGAAATTCTGTTCATCCTCTGGACCTTCTCCAGTTCCTTGTTGATTGCTATAATCTTACCTTTCCATTACTGAAGAGTGGCTGTCACAAACTGGAAAACCCCAAGGGTTCCACATTCCTCTTGGTTCTGTTGGTAATAAATCCTAACTCCTCAAGGCTCATGGCAGTCTCCATCTCAAGGACTCATGATTTTGAAGTCACAAAACGTGGAAATGTTGTCGACCAACTATGTGATCATCCTCAGACCTCATTCTCTCAATAACACCATCACTGGTTTAACCAGTGTGTACCAAAATGAATTGCAGGACTCCAAAACGGGTGCTTGCCACATAAATTAAAAAAACAAAGATGGCCAAAACTGGGGTTGTCAGGCAGATGTGACCGAGATCTATGCTAAAATCTGATCTACGGGGTGTGGCCTAGTGGTCAAACATGGCAGAAATGCTTTAGACAAGCTCCTGCAGCCACCATCAACATCCTGCGAAATCCTGCCGGAAAACGGTCTTTCTTTACTTACCCGGACCCTGTCACCAGGTGAGTGTAGGCACGGTCGACTGCAGTGGGGGATGGGGCGGGGAGTGGTCAGGCTAGTCACCGGTGCGGGTTGGGGCCCATACCACACTCCTGCCTGGGGTTGACAGCTGCCGATGACCAATTGCGGTGAATCCAGAGGTTCAGTTCTACCACTACTAAGAATCCCAGACGAGCAAAAGATAACCAGATATAAACCCCCGGGCCACCATCTAAGCAAGGCATGATGGACTATTATACAGGGGCTGGCGCGAGAGGCCAGTGGTGCCTTGGGTGTCGCCCCAGACAACATTGCACTGTTGGCTGTCATTACACAGTCCAGAGATACGCTGGAGGCTAGGATCGGCGCGGTGCAGTCAGAGGTGACGCTTCTGCGTCAGTACCGTCGCTATGTCGTGGAGCGCATAACTGAAGCAGAAACCCGGGTCTCTGGGATGGAGGACGTGGTTGTTACACTCCAGAATAGGGTTACGTCCCTCGAGTCTTGGACCAAGGGGTTGACTGTGCATGTGGAAGATGCCGAAGGGCAGGCATCAAGAAACAACCTTTGCTTTGTGGGTTTTCCAGAAGGCTGCGAGAGCGAAGATATGGGCAAA
Source organism: Lissotriton helveticus (assembly GCF_964261635.1). Taxonomy (NCBI): domain Eukaryota; kingdom Metazoa; phylum Chordata; class Amphibia; order Caudata; family Salamandridae; genus Lissotriton; species Lissotriton helveticus. The sequence continues at coordinate 1,047,241,039 of NC_136072.1, forward strand.
TTTCTTATCCTCTGGATATCTAAATGGGCTATGCGGGATGCTCTTTCTCCCTGCTTTAGCATTGAACATGCCCACAGAGCTTTGGTGACGAAGCCTCTGACGTGCACCCATGCTAGGCCGGTCATCGCCAGGATCCCTAATTTCCATGATAGAGACGCCATCCTTCGAATAGCGAGATCTCAGGAAAATCTGCTATATGAATCCAAGCGGATCATGATTTTTCAAGAATACACTTAAATGGTTCAGCAGCTACACAAATCCTTTACTGCGGCAAAAGCCTGCCTTAGGGATCTTAAGATCTCCTACATACTCCTGTTCCGGGCCTGCCTGTGAGTGCTCTACAACTCAGGCATGTTGTTTTTCCAACACCCCAGAAGAGGTTTTTGCTTGGAAAGACTAGACTTACTATGAAGCCCCATATTCAGCCGCGCCTAGACTCATCCTCCAGTGACCCATGTCAACAACCGACCAAGTTGAAGGAGAAACGCTGGCATAGATCTAGTGTATTGTGGGGCTCTGGGCCCCGTATAAACGACATAGCGGGCAGGCTGAGCAGATCTCCTTTTACAGGCATGCGGGACTACCGTACAAGCCTGAACACCCGATGTGATGGCAACCTACACTGGCTTTGAGAGTTGCGGCTCAAACTACTCATATAGACTTCCTATTGATGGGGCACCTGGGGATCCATTGGACGATTCCAGCGCTCGTCCCCCGTTGGGGTGGGTGCCGGGTTCCCTCTGCGACAGATGCTTCAGTGGTTATGAGGTATTGGGGTGGGGGAGTGTTGTGTTGGGATCGACGTTGTTTTTTTTTGTTTTCTACCTCATTAGTTGCTCTGGTGCCCTTTGCATGAGAGCTCTGCCTACTGATAACTCGCCACATGCGGACTGTGAGCCCAGATGACGAATATAAATACTAGCACCCCGCCGGGGCGACTACACATTGTCAGCTGGATTGTACGCGCACTCCTGGACAAGGTCAAACTGGGTGCAGTGCTCGGCCAAGCAAAACGTATACAGGCAGATGTACTGTTTGTGCAGGAGACACCTCTTCTAAGGTCTAAGGCTCCTTGTTAGTCCCATTTAGGCTATGTACACACCTTTCATTTGGGCTTTACATGTGGCTCCCGAGGGGTGGCCATCCTTAGCCATCGCCAGATCCCTTTCCAGCCCCATAAGATCTCGGTAGACGCACAGGGGAGGTATGTATTTGTGACAGGGACGGTACATGGTGAATTCATGGTTATTGATAGCATCTATGTCCCTCCAATGCTCACCCAAACTCTATTAGACCGACTGGTGGATGTGTGGGGGTTCATGCAGGGGAGGGAACTGGAAAGACGTACTCTATCCTGACCTGGATAGATGGTGCGCATTGGATGGGGTACACGATTCCTGCCTAAAACCCCTGGCAGATATGGTGGGGTGGACAGATGTAAGGAGGGCCCATCACCCAGTAGAAGGTGGCTATACTTTTTATTCCCTGGGGCATGGCTCGTTTTCTCAGTTAGACTACTAATTTGTATCGGTGGGACATGCGCAAGGGGAGTTGATGCAGAGATACGGCCAAGAGGGATTTCAGACCACTCTCCAGTAGCAGTAAAGATATTGGTGGGTCTTTGCCGCCCCCCCCGCTTGTTGGCGACTTTCCCCCTGGCATCTAAGAGACCCAACATATAGTACACATATACACCCTGTGGTGACGGAGTACTTCGCCCACAACGAAGCAACCGGCACCTCCAGTAGTATTCTGTGGGAGGCAATGAAGTTCACTATAGGAGGGGCGGATTTCAGTTTTTTCGCTGCGCACACAAACATTGCAGGTACCAGCTGTTACAGATGAAAGCCCAAATCCTAGAGTTGGAGTGAAGGAGTAAGGAGGCGGTGGGGAGGGGTGGGGTATGGGAGGGGAGACTGGCACAGGCACAACAACAGTGGAGCCTTGCTCAGCAACAATATCAGGGGGTGCTTTTGTAAGAAGCTAGGTGAACGTGGCTCGCTTCTCAGAGCAGGATCTACCAATGGGGGGACAAGTTGAGAATACTACTGTATCGGCTGTGCCAGAACGCTCTGATGTCGGCTCATATTTCGGCGATCCGAGAGCAGGGCGTTGTGCTCACCAAACCAGACGCCGTGGCTAAGTTTCGCCAACTTCTATAGGGCCCTTTACGCCAATAGAGACCTCTTGCCCACTATACAAGTCAAGAAGTTCCTGGATGATATACCCTCGAAGGCAATGTTGACTGAGGCGAGAGTCACTAGAAGCTCCTCTCAAAGTCGAAGAATTAGCTGCTGCCCTATCGGACCTACGCCTGGAAAGGCCCCAGGACCAAACTGACTTCCCAGTGAATTTTTCAATACCTATTGACCACAGCAGGGAAATCAGTATCTGGATGCAGTGAAGGAATCTTATATGCCTTCGGATTCGCAACATACAGAGATAGTAGTGTTCCCCAAGCCTGGTCGTCCCCAGGAGCTCCAATCCTCATAACGCCCAATCTTACTTTTAAATAGTGAGGCTAAGCTGCTGGCCAAAGTCCTTGCTAATAGACTTATGCCCCACATGGCAGACCTGGTGCACCCAGACCAGGCTGGCTTTATTCCCCACCGCTCCACAACATTGCCGATCCCCCATAATGCTAATACAGCTTTGGGTCGTATGGTGCACCCGGTGGCACGACTCCTGGCAGATATAGACAAGGCGCTCGATTCCGTTAGCTGGACCCATCTATTCGCACTCCTACAACGCCTTAATAAGGGCCCCTTGTTTCCTATATTACATCTGCCTGCTTTGCACTGAGTTGACGGCGGCTGTATATGTGGGGGGCTCGTCTTCGTTCCCCTTCCCCATATGCCGCTGTCCCCCCTCGTATTTGCCTTGGCCATGGAGCCATTGGCAGCGTGGGTCAGAATGGACAACTTGGTCCATGGCTTTGAATGGTCGAAGAAGATCTCAGACCACATTGCGCTGTGTGCCGATGACGTGCTACACTTCCTCACAGACCCCCATAGATCGGTCCCTTAGGACCTTACGTATAATGCAGGTGTTCGGGGAGCTGGCAGGTTTATATATGAATGCCGGTAAGCCGGCCGTTTGCAGGGGCAGCCATGGCAATCCGCATGGGCTGCAGAACTATCTGTGATGGAGGGTGGCTTGCAATATCTCGGTATCTTCCTGTCCTCTAGCCAGACAATTTCATGGGAGCGCAATCTGAGCCCCCCTGAGTTTGGGCTGTGGTCTCTCTTGCCTCCGTCCCTTTATGTTCGCTTTGCCCAGCCTCCTGTACCAACTTCAAAACCACCCTTATCCGATTCCCCCGTGTGGTTTCAGCAGATTACCACGCTTTTGTTCGGGGGTGGGCATGGGGGGGGGTGTAGGGGGACCTCTCAGATGGCCCTGTGTACTTGCTTCCAGTCCCCATATTGTGGCGGTATTGCTGCAGCTAAAATCCAGTCTTATCACACAGCCTCGCACCTACTGGTGCTCAATCAGTTGTGATACATTTCCATAGAGGACCCAGCATACGCAGTTGAGCGATGGATGATCTATCACTACACGGGTATCTTTATATCAGATCGTGGGATCTCTCCTCCTAGCGATTCACGTCGCAATACTCGTGTGGATGTAATCTCTTCACAGTATGGGCTGGCGAGGCCACCTCACTCTGGCGACCCTGCTGTGGCAGAATAGACTTGTACCCCCGTTGGATGATCTGTCGTGTTTGAGGGTGGGACCAGATCAGCATCTCCTCCTTGGGGGGACGTGATGCGCAGTCCGATTCTTAAATCGTACCAGGAACTCCTGTCAAAATTCTCGATGTCCAGTATCCAATTTTTTAAAAAAGTATTTACAATTCCGCCATGCCCTAATGCCATATATTACTAACCTCTCAGCCCTCCCGGACTTCAACCCGTTGGAAGGTAAACTACTGATGGGAGACCTCAGGGATAATAACAATCAAGATTTACCAATCCCTAATCACAAACAGTACCATCACCTTGGATACTTTCAGGGTGGAGCGGTAAACAGACTTAAGACAATCGACAATAACGACTGGAGAGAGGATCTGGAGTCTCCGTGCAGGGCAGCAATATCTTCCCGACTACATCTGATTCAGTTTAAATATCTTCATTGAGCGTATTTCACCAGACATAAGCTGTGGCGAATGAGACTTATCGATTTTCCTACATGTCTGCGCTGTGGGGAGGACAAGGGTACTTTCTTAGACACAGTGTGAGCCTGTGTCGCTCTTACTATGTTTTGGAATGGGGGTAGTGGCGTGCCTGAATGAAGTTTTAGGATGGGATATCCCCATGTCGCTAAAGTTATCACTACTACACTGTTCAGAGGGGAGAGGGGGCAACAGATACAAACAACACCTGCTGTTTCTGGGCCTCACCATAACCAAGAAGGAAACTGCAAGGCAGTGGAAGGATGGTCGCCACCCCTAATAGGGGTTTGGAAGTGGGGAATGGACTTCTGCATGGGGTTGGGGGCACCCATATATCAGGCGAGAGGGTGCTCAAAGAAACACCCTAAGATCTGGCAGAGATGGACAGACTACCGGGGCCTGATACTTGAGCTAATCACCCTAACAGACATGCCTATAGAGACAGAAATTTGGCGCCATGGTCTGGACACGCGTACGCGGTTTCTTCATTCAGGCACAGTGATGAGGTGGGCGGGGCGGGTGGGAGAGGCACTGGAGAGTTGCAGTGCACTTAGTTCAAATATTGATTTGCATTCATCTGTTTGCATTAACACTATTACTTGGTTTTAGCACAATGAAAAAGGCGCCATGGCATTGATTGAGGGATGATTTATATGTGATACCGGGCCCTAGGGGCCATGTTGTGGCTGAAAATTCAATAAAAAGGGTTATGGAAAAAAAATCTGGTCTATATCTTCAAGGATCTCTTTCAGATTCCTTCTTACTTAAAATGTGTATACATCACTCGGGCACTAAATTCCCTTAGGTTTGTGATCGAATATAAGACTTAGTTTTTCATTTCTACCACGGGCAACTTTGTCTAAAAAGGCCTTTTGGATGAAGTTGGGGAGGGGGGGAGACGAACACTGAAAGTTTCCTAGCCCACTGAAAAGAAAATAGGCAGTGGAGGACAGAATGTGATTGAAAATATGCTGGTGTTAAGAAAGCTTGAGCAAACATACTCACACTAGTGACTCAACGGGATAGGTTTGATGTGTGCCAATATGTAAAATGGTAGAGAAAGACAGCAGGGAAAAAAATGTGCACTGACTTTCAAAACGCAAAAATCACCTGCTGCTTGCACCCCTTAACTCAAAGGCAGTCTCTCACACTTCGCTGACCAACTGTCACACAACTGCTACTCTGCAGTCATAGTGAATGGCTCTCCACAAGATGAGCACGTTAGCCATTGGCTGCAGGCTCCCTGGTGTCAAGACTTAAAAAGATAAAATTCCAGAGAGGAAGAAACTAAGTGAGCGACAATTCTCAGAAGCATTCACAAGGACAGTGTAAGAATGAATAAACCTCAACAACCAGAAACTGGTTCGCTAAACAAGTAAACTAGCAGGCCTTACACAATAAGCATAGCATAGAAAATACTTAGCTGGAATGAGCAATAAATAAAGAGGACACAATGGACTATGAAAGAACTTAAAGAGTTGGTCTGTGTTTGGTTGCCATCACACATTCTATTGTAATTCCATTTTCCAGTGCTATGTGATGTGATTTGTTTTGTAAGGCTATCAGCAACGTTGGTATAGCGATAATTCTCATCTGTCCTGCCCACAAATTGTTTTTTTTAATGTGGTTATTGAAAATAACGGTTTTCTTTGTGGCTTAAATGTAACCAGGTATGAATTGTGCTCTATCAATTAATTTTTCTGCATTCTAACTTGTTTCTGTAAACTTAGGGACCGGAATAAATACGGATATAAATCAGGAAATGAAACAGATTAACATACTAGATTTTAACAGAAGCCTATGGCTAAATCAAGAACAGAAGAAAAAAAAGCAGCAGGAATGAGTCCAGTTACCAAATAGGCAGAGTCCATAATATTAACAATTATTAATAAGGAAAGCAAAAAAACAAAAGAATAACAAAACAGTAAGTGATACAAATGAGCACTTCAATGACATTATTTCAGTTTTTCTAAATATGGCCTTGGACTACTTTAAATCGCTTCTTTTCAGCTCTAAGTGTATATATAACACATTGTCTTGGATAATTTTCAACATTTTAGAAAAGCAGAACAAAGAGGAGGATAAACAAGTCATCTTTAATGCTATTTCTTAGGCATTTAAACGTTTTTTACCAACTGGATGCAACACTACTAAGTGGCATAACTGTAAAGTGCTTCATAAGCTGTTAAGACATGCACAACCAGTATTCCTTCACATATGGAATACGTGGACATACATTCTCCCATGAGCAGTTATTCACACAACTTTGTTCCCTTTCATAAAGGTACTTGAAATGATGGGCAAAGACAATTATGGGAAGAGTACGACGGAGGTCACTTGTAATGATAGGACATCAAAAGTGCATCAGCCACTCTAACAGTAACTTTATTTTACTCTGACACATGACTGTCCTAGTCACAATAAATAGGACAGATTTCCCAACCAGGAAAATAAAAAAGCAGGAAAGGCCTCATTGGGCAAGACTTAAACATCTTCCAAAAAACATCAAGCTCAAACTAACTATTGGTAACCTAGGTATTCTAGGCACTCAAACGGGGTAACTCGAAATCATGCCTAAGATGCTTCTTTGTCAGCCATGTCGTCCACGACCTGCTCCAGAAAGATCAGACACAATGAAGGAAAGGAAGCCATGAATCCTGAGCTTTATGCTCTGTTTAGGCTGGTACAGTGCAGAGCCTGTAGGATTGATAATAAAGTTAACTATCCATCTTGCAGAGTTAGCTTTTGTTGCTTTTTACCAACATTCACACCAAGTGATGAATAGGTGAGCAAACTATTTAGGGGTGGAATTTATTTAGACAGAATTTTAACATCTGTCTGACGTCCAAACAGTAAATGGGCTCAGTTGAGGAAGAATAAAGTGAGGGCAAGACACCATTCTCATGGCTGTAGGAGCATAACAGTTTTTTGGAGGTGAAGGACGGGTGCTTCGTAATCATCCTTTGATCATGATGATGCAGGATTATATACACTTCCAAGCAAAGAAAGAGGCTTTGCTTTCCTAACAGAAAAGATAGTAAAAAGGAAACCGGTTCCCAAAAAGATATATCACAAAACGTCATATATAACGCAAAACTAAAATGGGTTAATCTCAAAGGCAGGCAAAGGGCTTCTCCCAAGCAATCCTGCAGGCTGGCATCGCTCGAGCTACTTCCTCCATCCCATATTTAGGAGTCCAGCTCTCACCTTCAACACCATCATTATATGATTGCAATATTCAACCCCTCCTGCAGACATTGTACAAAGACCTCTATAAATGGGGCTAATTCAAAATATCATGGCTGAGACGTTGGCGCCTTGATTAGCCAAACATCTAGGTATGAGTAGACAAATATTTTATGCTCCCCGAGATGGGCAGCCACCACTGCCATGCACTTGGAGTTCTGGGTACGGACTTCAGGTCGAATGGAAGTATACTTGGTACTGATAAGGGTCTTGACCATCAACGAATCTCAAGAACTTGCGATGCTTTCTGGCGATTGGAATATGAAAGTATGCATCATGTAGATCGATGGATCAGAGCCAATCAATCCCCCCGGTGTAATTCGGGATAGATCTGATGTAATGCCAGCATCCGGAACTTCTCTCACAGAATGCACTGGTTTGCTGTTTTGACGTAGAGTATGGGTCTGAATTAGTTCTTAACTCTTTGCCACTAGAAATAGCCTGGAATAAATGCATGTCCTTAGTTGCTGGTGAGGAACGGGTTCCATTGCCTGCTTTTGTACGGTGATGTTGACCTTTGAACGTAACAAGGAGTTGGAAGCTGGACGGTTTTGGAGGTATGGACGGTGGAGGACAGATGAACCGGAGACAATATCCATTTTGCACAATATACAGAACCCAGATGTGTTGTGTTACGTTTTGCCACTCTGCCAGATAACGAGATGTGCTTCCCCCAACTGGAGTGGATAACAGAGGAGGGGGAATTAATAATTCAGGATTTTGATCTGGCTGGTTTGCCTCCTTGAGCATGATGTTGGGTAGATCTACCCCAAGTCTGCTTCCGTTTGTATAGCTGATAAGGTCGTTGGTGCTGTTGCTGACCACCACTTTTTGGTGCCCCGGATACCACTGAGGGGTTTGAACCCTCTGACAATACAAACGGCGTAGGTAGGGACAAAACGATTTTCTCTGATCTCTGGGTCTCTCTAGGCCGACTGCCTTCAGGGTCTCTATTTTTGCTCATCTGTGTGGCTTCCGAAAAGGATAGTACCATAGAATGGTAGGTTTATGATTCTCTGTGGAGACTCTAGCTTGATGGATGTGAGGCGAAGCTAAGAGTGTCTTCTGAGAGCGACACCATGGCAATACTCACATGCCGCTAGTAGGGAAGTGCCTGCTGCAGCACTAATAATTTGGTTGGTAACCAATAATCCTTTGTTTAGAATTTCTGTAAAGTCTTCCATTATATCTCTTGGGAGATGTTCTACAAACTGCTGCATGGATTCCCATAGTGTCCTGTCATATTTGCCTAGTAAGGAGATTGCACCAGCATCTTTAATCATGGTTGCCGTCGTACTGCACACCTTACGACCTACAGAGTCTAACATTGGATTTTTTTTTCAGGTGGTACTGTGGAAGTGGCAGTAGTGGTACTGTGGAAGTGGGAGTAGTGGCACGGCGTTTCTTTGACGCTACTACAATAACTGAGTCTGGTGTTGGGTCAGTACGGAGAAAGAAAGGATCTTGCTCTGGAGTGCGATATTTCTTCTAAAGCCTGGGTGAAGCTGGCTTAACGGAGGCTGGTGTTAAGAAAAGAGCCATAGCCAGTTCTAAGAGACCTGACACAAGTGGCAGTGAAGGTCTTGATGCGGATCTGTGTTGAAGTGTTTCAAATATTACTGATGTTGTGGGAGTGGACATAGCAATATTAAGTTTTGCAGCTCCCCAAACCAAGACCTCTTGAAATGTGGTGATATTATCCATCGCTGAGGTGGGAAGTATCCGTTGTATGTCTGGATGGAGACCTCCGTGAAGAGTGACAATGGCAGGAGTGCCTGGAAGATGAGCACCTTGGACTAGGACAGTGGTGCTGGAATGATGGCACAATCTGAGCCTTTGTGTAGGGCTGGCTGTTGGGGAGGTGGTGAGGAGGAGGAGAAGGAGATGGCGCTGGCGGAGAACACTGAGGAAAGGGGGGGGTGCAGTATGTTCTGGGGTACTCCGAATCTGGAGAGGAATAAGTCTCCTCTTCTGTTTTGTCTCCTGTAGTCTTGACACCGCTGAAAGTTTGCCGTGGACCATAGTACAGGCCTCAACATAGACCTGCTTGCGACAGCGATCGTTGACGACGCCTCAATCTGGATCTTGATGGTAGCTGTCACGGGGGCTCGTAGTCAGGCTCCTCGATGTCGAACAAGGCAGTCCTGTGCATTGACTGTGTTGTCACAGACGTTGATACACCTTGCCTCAACGCTGACCTGTGACGCTTCCACAGAGTCGAACCTTGAATTGACAGCAAACTGGTAGGCACCATACCTCTCCTCTCCATCGATATTCTCGACAGACTATTGGCATTATTCTGCGGTTTTCTTCCTAGCATGCCCTCCAGAGACAGAGGACAAAACACTGGTAAAGGTCTGTCCCTCCCCTCGCCCTGAGGGCCCACACTCAGACAGTGTTGTCTTTGCTCCTGGGTGCCATGGAGGTGAAATTTCTTCCTGTCCTTCAGGGTGCATCTTGAGTAGTTCCTGCAGTGACAAGACTCAGGAGCATGACTCTCTGGAAGGCAGATAACATACACCTCATGAAGGTGTTTTTTAGCCTTTTTTCCCCCCCACAGGCTGGGCATTTGACAAACTGAGATGGCATTCTGTCAAAATGCCTCTTTTTTCTGTCAGGAAAAAAACAGAAAAGGCCAGGGAGAGACCAAAAACGTTGAATGAAATGGTGGTCAACATTATTCAGCTGCAAATTGAGGAAAAAGCCAAACATTGGTCAAGCTCAATGCAATGCTCCATGGTCCTGTCAGCAGGAGACAGAAAAAAAAGCAACAGCCACCTGCTCAGCATGTTGGGATACTAGTGGTTCCTTGGTTCTTAATAGGCACAACCCAAACATTTTTTAACAGGTATAATGACAGCCCCTGGGGCTACTCTGTCCTGTTTTCCTTCATCTCTATGCTATATTAAAAAAAGTGTTTGTGAAAGATTTATGCTGCTCTATTAAAACATTATGAAATTATACACATGTATAATTTTCCTGGCTCCCCCTGTTTAAGTACAAGTTAAAGAACTGTACCCTAGTCCTATAAGCTGCACACAATTTTCTCTGTTAAGTAACTTTGCAGCCCTTCTTGAAGCAAAGTAAACATCTACACTTAAGATAATATATTGTAAAAGAGTGCTCGGGGTCCCCACATGTGGGATGGACTATTCAGTCCTTAGGACCAAAATGGAAATCCCCTATGAGAGAACAAAAAATAGAGTTATTTACATATCACCTTCAGGATGTAACCTCCCCCTTGAACAAAATTTTTGCATGCAAAACAGATTTGCACCGTTAAGTATTGGCAATGTTGGTTTGGGGTTGAGCTATCAACAAACCTGTGAGCATGTTTTAAAAAACCATGCAGAAACTAACAAGATTGTTTGCTCTGATCTGGTGAATGAACTCAAAAAAGATATTAATTATTTTAAATCCCTGAATTTGGTATTAACATGTACTGTAAACAGGCTTGCGTTTGAAGTACAAGTTGAAAAATGATACAGGTTATTCTAGGGAGTGTGTTACACCACACAGAACAAATCCTAATACACATTGAGCTCGAAACTGATCACTCAACTCATCCAGAGAAGGGTGGGGGGTGGAATAGTAAATTCAAACACACAAATATATTTATCAGACTGAGAACGCAGCTTGGCATATGCGAAAACCTATATTGAAGGATAAACAGTATGATAGTAAGTGCTTATCAGACAGGGGGACAAAGTCAACCCATTCATTAACATCAGTGGGTAGAGATATGCCCCAATACCGGTCCCTTTGGTGCACAGGATAAACATGTGCTCGAAGGGATATGTCAAAGCGAGTCCAGCGCTTCACATCATCAGGAGGTACTGCAATGATAAGAAATGGTGATCCATGTGGTATCATTCTTATGATTAATTTACCCAAACTTTACCCTTCGGCTAGAGAGAATGAAGGATTCCTTAAAATCAAAATCATCCATTGGATAAGAAACGTATGCCAATATCAGTCATTAATGCACTCAAGATATATTAAATACCAGAAACTATACTGTTCCTTCAAATCAGGCAAACAATTATAATTACAAAGAACTGATGTGTCACTGGGCATGCGCATGAGCCCTCCACAAATTGTCAAATACAATTTAAATAGAACCAACCACTAGGTAGGGCAAATCTTCCTATATTTTGTGAAAGGGTCTCTGGGCTCACAGATGTTGATTTTATTGCGCAAACGATCAAGGGATGCAACAGAGATATTACCTTGCATGTATAATAAGGGTGCTATCAGGTTTAAATTTAACCAAACCCCTACTTTCTGTAAAACCAAAAATAGATCCAATACAGCCAATACTAATGGCAGCGGAATTGGGGAATGTCGTAATTGACAACATTATCTAATATACTTAGCATCCTGTCTTGGAAGATAACAGGAATTAAATCAAAATGAGTCCCAGAAAGGGGCAATTTCACAGATTAATATAGTATCTGCATTTTCCAAAAAATGCGGTACACCTACCCAGTTTTTAGGTCTGGTTTTATTAATTTTCACATTAATGCACTTACAAAGAGAGCAGAAAGGTTGTTCGAGGGACTTGCATTATGGGGGGGAAAACGTAATTAAACTGCAAGATCAAAGAAATACCCATCAATTCTCTTGATATACTTGGCATTAATCTAACTGCAACTTCAGGTATAAAAATTAACATGTATAACATCCCCAATCGTACAGCAAGGCGTAGTGGAAGTATTTAGACACTCTGAATCACACATGGAAACCAATACTAAATCAGGTTTAACAATTGTGGTGGGACACTTTAACATCACATTTGAACGACTGGACGATGATGTGTTAATTTTATGGATGTGGAAGATGACATGTGGGACAATCCCAGATTATATGTATCCTCCATATAAAATAGTCTACTTCTGCAATACAGATGACAGCTTTAACCATGGCCCTTGGCATTAGAGCATGTAATGGTTGCATCCCTTTAGATCCTAAGAGGGACACGCCACTTTTAATAGGACTAGCCAAACTAGTAGAATATAGTATATACTGCTACATCTACAATCCTGGAGGTATCTGATAGATGTGGAAGTATACCCCAAGGACAGTAGTATTACATAGCAAGGATAGTGACCATAATACCTTACATTTTACTATGGAAGGTATTCTTAATCATGCAGAGGCCAAGTAAGGAATTACTAGTCTCTGAATAATAAACGGACGGTCAAATGGGTCCATATGTAACAAGCACCAGAGAGGTTGGCCTCCATATACAAAGAGGTTGTTGTGGCCCTGGAACATCCATCCCTCCGACTGAAATGTGTTAGAAAATGAGCGCTAATATACAAGAAAATCTAGTTACCTTCTTAAGTAATACCTTGCCGAATAACAATAGGAATGTTCTGTGATATACTAACAAATGCAAAAAATCTGAATCTGATTCAATCCATGCCATTAGAAGTAAAAACATGATTTGGTAGGAGAAGCTAGGAAAGTAAAAATAACTAAACAACCACAAGCTAAGAGAAATGGGATGACAACAGATGGCAGCACTTGCTTACACCAGCCAAGGCTAAAGATAAAGTCTTTTGGTATATAGTTACCCAAGGCAGATGCAGTAGCAAAACAAGTCTTGATTTCACATATAATAATAATTCCTATTTGTAAAGCACACATTGGATTGAGTATTTTTCTGAATATATACATAAACGGAGATGAAAGAATTGCATTGGGATCACCACAGCTAATTTTACCTTGTTGTCTATGAACTGACTAAACATTAATCTCAAAGATACTATTCAATGTATAAGGCAGGGCCTCCTAGTCCCTACAGAATACAAGGAGCTACATTTCTAGCAGGATTAAAAGTATGGACACCATTGTGAGGCTGTACTATACCAACTACATGGAAAGGGGCAGAGATAATCCAAATTTATAAACCAGCATTGGAAAAGCAAATAGGTTTTGCCTATGTGAGGCCTTTTGGTGTTGTACATTTTTTTATTTTTTTTTAAAGAGATTTTGCACAGCAGCAGTTCAAAGTAAATAAAAACAAAGCTCTATAGCTTGGCTAGCTTTGACCGAGTCATATCGCTTATTCGGTTTACTTTGAAACCCGAGTTAGTGTACAAAATCTTTAAAAATCGTTGATGCGGCAATAGGTTGCACAAAGGTCGAAACTGATATGCTTTGCTAATGCTTGTTTAAAAATGCAAATGAATGCCCTAATCGGCTCATGCTGTGTGAAGTATTCTGCTTTCTGATTCTTGCAGTTTCGAGGTTTCTAACTGTAGGCAGATTGCTTTTCAGCTGTTAGCTAGCTTGACTCTTCACTTGCCCGAGCAGGAAGGGAGACAGTGAATTAAAAAGAAAGAGGTGAAGCAGATTGCACATTCGAGATACTTATTTCACTTTCAGGGAAATACTTTTACCTGACCAGTGGCTGGTAGTCGAATTTAAACAAAATAATAATAACTGTTTAAGGTTTGAGTCGTCTGTTAAAATGCAGCGAACGAATAATGTGTGAAACAAAAGAGAATGAACAATGAATGTGTTAGAAGTTTGTTGTCAAGAAAAGATCCACATCAAACAAGCGCGCATTGGGTGCCTTGTTGCAAGGTTAGAGCAATGGAAAGAATATTTTGTTGACTAGAGGAAGATGATACATGACCAATACAAATACCCAACTCAACGTTACTCATTTGATCGCAGCCAGGAGGAAGAAAGGCCAAGTACTAGAACCTATGATCATAATGTGCAACACAGATGCCTTCTGTTGGAGCATAGGTTCATTGAGCCGTTAGGCGAGTGCTCCATTTACTTCCCATTGATACACTGGTAAAAGTTCACTGGAAATTTGAACAAGTAACTGCAACGGTGAACTTAAAAGAATAAAAAAAGGACAAAACACAGGACCATGCCACGAAAATTCTTTTCCAGTATCACTACAACAAGATTCTCACTCAAGACACAAATGCCTTGTACAGTCATGCATACATGAGGGAGGGAGAGGCTGAAATGTAATGGCCAGAAATGGCGACTTTGGAGCTGGGGAACAAGGTTCGACTCTCAGAGTCGGTTCGACATCCAGTGATTCAGGGCGAATAACTTAAAGCTCAACAGGCGTGACAACAGAGCGGTTGAAAATCCACCTGGTGAAGATGTGTATCGGGTTCATGGGTGCCACGAGAAACCAGCGTGATACCTGGCTGGCAATAAACCAAGCCGGGGTCTTCCCATGCAGCAGCAGCACACCGTCTGACAGAGTTTTTCCTTTTAAACATACATTTTTAGAACTGCAGGATTATCGCCGGCCGATATCACGAGGTGCGTTTGTGACCGCTCTGATCACGCCCGTTGTCTTTCTGCGTATCCAGCCAGGCACCCATGACCCTGATACACACATCTTCACCGAGGTGATGGGATGTGCAGCCCCTTTGTTCTTCCATTCAGACAGTTTGCATTTACATACACTCCAGTGGCCTTGAAGGCTCCATCTACTGTTCTTTGGTACCATTAATTTCTTTAAAAGTGGCTTTCCTGAAGAAGGCGCTCCTGTACTGAAATGCACACAGGCGATTGAAGATCATCTTAAACTACAACACGTTTTTCAGAAATTTCTATGTATTCAGTGTCTAGAAGCACGAGATTATGTGATGCACATTTCAAATACATTGTTTCTGTAACTTGCTTTTATAAGTTGGATGATCTTAGTGTGACTGCAGATATGAATGCCCCCAATGGACCTGAAAAACTACTAGCCCATCTCTTCTTCACAGCCAAAGATGCAGACAAATTTGTCAACGCCCAGCTGACCATCTTCATCGAAGAGAACACCATCCTTGACTCCTCCCAGTCCGGATTCCACAGCAACCACAGCACTGCGACCGCCCTCCTCGCCGCCGCTGACAACCGCATGCTACTCGACCAGGGCACACCGCGGCCCTCATCCTGGTAGATTTCTTTGCAGCCTTCAACACCGTCTCCCACCGGACCCTTGCAGCCAGACTCCACAACGTGGGATACGGGAACAACCCTCGACTGGTTTTGCTCCTTTCTCGTCGGTAGAACCCAAAGGATCAGACTCCCACCCTTCCTCTTTGAGCCCACGGGGATCACCTGCAGAGTACCCCAAGGATCATCGCTCAGCCCCACGCTTTTCAACATCTACATGGCCCCGCTCGCCGACAGTCAGACAGCATGGGCTCAGCATAGCCAACGACACCCAGCTCATCCTCTCCCACACGAAGAACCCCAAAGATACCAGACTCAGTTTCCAGGAAGGTATGAAGGACGTCGCAGCCTGGATGAGCAACAGCTCAACTCGGAGAAGACAGAGATCCTTGTCCTTGGACCCTCCCCCACCGCATGGGACAACACCTTGTGGCCACCTGTCTTCGAAAGCCCACCCATCCCGATGGACCACACCCGGAACCTCTACATCATCCTGGACTCCTCCCTCACCATGGGTTGCCAGATCAACGCTGTCACCTCCAACTGCTTCAACTCCCTCTGCAAGACCTTCCAGTGGATCCCTCCTGAAGCCAGGAAGACCATCACCCATGCACTCATAACTAGCAGACTGGACTACGGAAACGTCCTCTAAGCTGGAATCAACAAATCCCTGCTACACAAACTCCATACAATCCAGAACAATGCCAGACTCTTCCTCGGCACAAGCACATGACCAAACACCTGCGAGTCCTCCACTGGCTCCCGGTCGATAAGAGAGTAACCTTCAAGCTGGTCACCCACGCCTACAAATCCCTCCACAACATCGGACCAAATTACCTCAACAGAAGAATTTTTTTCCACATACCCAAAAGAAACCTCCACTCTGCCAACCTCTCCCTAGCAGAGACCCAGCGGATCTGAAGAACCAGAGCGGGCGGAAGAGTCTTCTCCTACGTTGCAGCCAAGGACTGGAAGGAGCTCCCAGTCAACATCAGACGCTCCCATACACTGCACACCTTCAGGAAGCCTCAAGACCTGGCTTTTCGGCTGACCTGGAGCTGAAAAACGCCCCTGAGCGCCTTGAGACCCTTACGGATGAGTAGCGCACTTTAACAACCCCGGATTGATTGAATGTAGTGTGGATGTTAAAGTATGGTATTGTTATTATTTTTGGGGAATTAATCATAAGATCTTTAAGTGTGACTAAACATACATTTACAATTGAGTTCGGTTCTCAATCATAATATCTCTGGGTGCCCTTTTTCACCTTGTTATGTATGGATTCTCTGTAATTTGGTCCATATAAATAAATAAGAGTTGCCTTTGGTTTCTGTTAGCTGCTTTAATTTCCCTGCCTAGAGGAACTCATTAAGTTTTCGTGACATTCCAAGCTCCATGGACGACAGGAAGAATCGAAGACAAAGTAAACATCAGGAGGCCATGACCAATAAGAAGCATGGAAAGGAGGGAGCCAACCAATGGTAAGTAACGATAAGCATGGGGCGGGCTCTAAGCCCGTTTTTTAAGCTATTTATAAAAATATTCGCTGTAGATTTAGCGACTAAGCATGCGCACTGTAGGTGAAACCAAACAAGGGCCAGAGGGTAACCTATGTTATTTAAGAATGATTAGCCTTTTATATTGTCTTCAAAATAATTTTTTGTCAACAAGTGCTTGCCAAGCTGCAAGAATGGATTGAAGATCATAATATCTTAATACCCCTCCAGACTGGTTTTTAAATAAAATTGTTAGCACCATCGATCAGGTGTTCAGATTTAACATAATTAAAAAACTGTTGTATTAAAAAATGGGCACCTCTATGCAGCACTTGTGGACCTTAAGTCTGCGTTTGACTTGATACCTCGTTTGAAACCATGGTCAGCATTAGGACAAGTGGGGATGCCCAGTAATATCCTGTCCATAGTTATCCAGCTAAACAGTGAGAACTATGCACGGGTACAATGTGGCTCAACTGACAGAACGTATCTTAATTGAATAAGGGGTGCGACAAGCATGTGTTAACCGCACAAACACTGTTCTCCCTTTATATAAATAGCGTTATGTGTTGATTTGGGACACATGTTGACGACATGCCAAAAATTGCTGACTATAGAGTAACACTGCTATTTGCGGATGACATTACTAATCTCTTTAATATCCAGGGTTCGGGAAGAGGTAATATCCTTAGATAGCTATCATAACATTGCATGCATTAAAATGCACTATCAAATATGACTTCTCATTGGGGAGAAGAACTATGGTAAAACCAATCTGGGGAGGGGTGGAGGGGGAATAGGGTTGTGGAGCCAAAGTGATATCTAAAAATTTGCTAAAAAAGAAATACGATCAGTTTGTTTTAGAAAGGTGATAAGTGAAAAACAAAGCACTGGCCATTCACAGTTGCTTTCCTGGGTTTTAAATGTTCCTATTATTTTGAATCTTTCTTTGCTCTTATTGCTCCACCTGCTGCTAAACAACAGTATACCAAGTTCGGAAATGGGGTACTTCCCATAAAGAGCTTTTATAAGAAGTGGTAAAATGTGAGTAATACTTCTGACACTACATCTTCCTTGGCAACCTCAACTTCCACCTCGACGACCAACTCCACTAACCTCCTGGAAAGCATGAGCAACATCTGACTCATGCAAATGGTCACTAGCCCCCCCACACACACTTCGCAGGACACACCCTGGACCAATCTTCACAGCCAGCGACAGAATCAAATTCAGACATGCCACCAAACTCACCTGGACCGACCACAGCATTGTCCACTTCACCACTGCAGGCTCACCACGACCCACCTCTACGACCCCCCCCAGCCCTGCACACCGCAGATGGAACAAAATCACAGACACCACCACCAGCAACCTTGAGCTTGCCATCCAAAACTTCTCTGACTGGATCTTGAACTGCACCAACACAGTCACCTCCATGAAAACAGCCAGCACCAGCAGATTCAGCAAACACGCAGCTGGTTGAGTGTAAACGACTGGAGAGAAAGGCACTCCAGCAGGAACCCCTTTGACCTCACCACCTTCAAATCTGCCCTCAGCAAATACCATCACTGCCTCAAAGAAGCTAAAAAGGATGCCCTACATCAAGGCAAGCACCAATCACACAAAAGAACTCTTCAGCATCGTCAGAGAATTCTCTTGCCCGTCTGCAACTAAGACCACAATCTGCCCTTCCCAAGCCCTCTGCGGCTCCCTGGTGGACTATTTCCACAACATGATAGAAGACATCTACAGCAACTTCGACCCGCAGCCAACCCACTTCGGCCACCTCCAGACACACACCGATAACTCACACAGCCACCTGCTCACCAATTGGACACCCCTAACCACGCCAATCACTACAACCATCTTGACCTCAATTCACTCTGGAGCACAGATTGACCTAAGCCCCCACCACCCCTTCAACCTGGGACAAAAGATAATCATCAGTGAACTTACTACTGTCATATACGCATGCAGACACGCATAGGTTAAATCCCTCCGGAAGATGCCCTCTGCCTACTCCAGCAAGCTCAAGAACTACAGCCTCATCTTACTGCTCACCTCTCCTGTAAAGGTCCTGGAGAAAGCCATCCATCGCCAGCTCATAGATCACCTAGAAGGAAACCACCTACTTGACGCCTCCCAGTCCGACTTCCCCTCCAACCACAGCACCAAGACCAACTTAATAGCCGCAACAGACGACATCAGATCCAACCTCGATTGAGGTGAGACAGCAGCCCTAATCCTCCTCAACCTCTCAGCGACATTCAACACCATATCGTGCCACACCCTCATCTCGGGACTCCACCATATGGCCATCAGAGGATATGCCCTCAAGTGGATCATCTCCATCCTCACAGGACGCACACAAGAGAATCAGTCTACCGCTCTTCACCTTCGAGCCCAAGAGCATCATCTGCGGCGTCCCCCAAGGATCTTACCTCAGCCTCACCCTCTTCAATGTCTACATGACTCCATTGGCCAATATGGTACGCACCTATGGACACAACATCTCATACGCTGGCGACACCAAACTCATCCTCTCACTTACGGAAAACACTACCAGATCCAGCTTCTGAAATGCTATAACCAACATCACCAACTGGATGAGATCCAACTGCCTAAAGCTGAACACGGACAAGATGGAAGTGCTCATTTTCAGAAGGAACACCTCCCCATTGGACACATGGTAGTCCTCTGCACTCAGACCCTCACCTACACCACTAACCACACCCGCAACCTTGGCATCACCCTGGACAGCGATCTCTCCATGAAGCACCACATCAACACAGTAGCCTCCTCCTGCTTTCACACCCTCTGAATGCTTCGTAAGATCTTCAGATGTATCCCCGTTGGCACCTGGAAAACAGGGAACTCAAGCCCTAGACACCAGCCAACTGGACTAAGGAAAAGCACACTACGCTGGAACTACCACCCATCTCCTCAAACACCAGCCTCAGCCTTCACCTCAGAAGCCCCTATTGGCTCCCCGTCCAGAGGAAATGCTGGTTCAAGCTGATGACCTACGAAGGTGGAATACTTCACCACTGAGCTCACTCCTCGTTGGGCTGGTACTGCAAAACTGAATGGACCCCATATAGAGGGCACTTTACCAGAGACCTTTTAATTGCCAATGAGGGACTGGAAAGTGAGTGAGTTCCAGTCGGTAAGTGAGGAGATTGGAGAGGGAGTTAAAATCACTACAGACCTGGTGAAGCGATCACTTTAATAGGGGACCAGGAATGTTGAATTAAAAACAGTGTGGGAAAAATACGATCACTGGTACAAGGAAAGAGAGAGCCACAACAAGTGATATGTTTACATATTTCAGAAGAAGACATTCCAAACAATCCAAACACTTCTAGCTATCCGATGAGCCTTCAGAGTTTATGCCATTGATCCAGATCATGCTCCTATGGCCATCAAAGTTATACAACTTGTTGATCGACGTGAAAGATGACATGTTAGACCAAGCTAAGAGGTAATGGAAGACAGATTTTGGGGCGAGATCAGGGATTACTGCTGGTGTTATTGCTATGACCAGACAGTGCAGATCTCATTGAATAATTGGTACATATTATTACACGTACAAGGTTTACATTAGATCTTTTACACAGCCATCAAGTTCCATACATTCAATACAGTTTTGAACCCTGCATGAATCAAAATGTCATAGTCTGAAGGCAGACTTTATCTTTCTTGCCTGGAAATGTACTCCGATATAGTAATTTTGGCTAGATATAGTTTGCATCATCTCCTGAGCGGTCTAGCATAATGCCATTCCCATTCCAATCCTGCAATTGTTGGGATTTGCATTAAACATGCCTAAAACTGTACGGAAACTCACTGCCTTGGTGTGGTTATTGGAAAACACCATCTGCCAACATTCTGGACGAAGGTACCACCACCCATATCAAAATACTGGCTTTTAAACATGTTGCTACTTGTAATGAGGAGTCAGAGACTCATGCGTGCTAAAATGGTAGTAATGAGGACAGGATCTTTATTTTGATCCTATCCTGGAGGATGGCTGTGTACATTGTTGATAACAGTAGTGGCCTTATGATACTTAGAGCGAGTACAATGCTAATTCTGTATCAACAGATGATAATGCTGCTATGGGTTGTCTTTAGTACTACTGTAAAAGTTCATTTAAAGCCTTATTCCCAAGCAGCAGTCAAGCAACATTAGAGGAATAACCTGGAATTCACAGCTTTGGAACCTCTGGAATAAAAAGGGTGCTGTGGTGGGTCTTCGTATTGTTTTCAATAAAGAAATTGCACATAATACAATAGCTCTTGGTCATTACTCTGACCTGAAAGCTTCATGGCAAGGTATCCAGCGTTTGTGAAGCTGCCATTAAATGCTTACTGCAAATAAATCCTGCTTTGTGGCCAGGTAGTGAAAAAAGCTGATGATGCCACAGAAAACACAAAAGAGGAGAAACTTAAATTACAAAAAAAACACACTGCTTCATAGGATTTCCCATATGCAATAATAAAAGGGCAGATAGTAAAGTAAGGACCAAGCTACTTCCTCTAATGAGGTGGGTATGTAGCTACATGGTGAAGATTATGTGGTTACATACATGCATATATACACAAACACACCACTGACACCGGTTTAGTCTCAACAGCAAATGAAGCAGTTTACGGAGAAGGCTAAAAATGCCAACTGAACTTTTCTTGGCATCCTAAAGCAGCCATGATCTACCATCATGGATCTTCCAATGCTGGTAGAATTTGAAAGAAGTAGGGGAAGCCATGATTTGGAAACGTTGCATTTTGGTTGCCACAGTTTGGAGAGAAACACATGGTACAAGAAACTAGTTATTACTGTTTCTATATTAACTGTCTCACGGTCATCACTGAAACACCACCTAACCCCACCGATAACATTGTAGCAAGCCAATTTTTAACAGGAATTTTCACCTAGCACGAACCACACACTTTTTCGCATTTCCATCGAGTAGAAACTGTATCCTTCGTACATTCATGAGCCGATCATACAAGAATATTGTCAATCAGTTTAGCTAGTTGAATTATCAATGTTGGCTCTCAAAGTTACTCCTTTGCTCTTCTTCGCAAACATGGCTGTTAGGCCTTCGAGAAAGTATGGGCTTTTTCTCCAAACTAAACCCACTACATCTAGAATGCCAGAAATGACATCTTCTTGTGGCACCTGAACTCCAGATAAAGTGGAAGGCTAGTTTTATGCACAGGGGAAAGAAGAACATTTACTGACATTTTATATCATGTATATGTATGCAAAGTTCTGAAGTATAAAAGAGAATATTTCATGTACTTGGATTTTAATGAGGTTTCAAATGCTAGTTCACTCATTTTGAGACACCATTTGTTTGCCCTCCATTCCAGGTACTCATCTCTGTTCTGCACCTTCATTAGTTTTAAGAATTGCAAGTCAGGAAATGTGTTCAATTGTGGAGTAATCTTTCACTTGAATTTGATAAGCTATCTAAACAGCACTGCAGACTAATAATGTATGTAATGTCGTGTCTTAGCACATTTCTGTACCTCAGTGCTCTGAATTTCAAAATAACAGCCCTTGGCTTAAGAAAAAAAAACCTAGTAAATATTCAGGTGGACTAACTCACTTTGCCTGTTTTTCCAGCATGACTGCACTTCGGACATTCCCAGCAGTTTGGAAGCTCGTCGTTGACCACACCATCAGATTCTTTTACCTGTAAAAATAAAAGCACAAAAGTAAGTCAGTTAAATTCTTAACTATGGGCTTGTGTGAGCAAAATCTAAATTCAGAGTAGTGTTTATCCAACAAAATTCAGCGTTTCTCAAAAGCAACACATCTGCTGAAAAAGATTTTATCAACAAAGTAATAGAAGGTTTGTAATGTGGATCTTTAGGTTTATTATAAAGTGAATTATTTTTCCTTTAAGTGTCTTTAACAACACATTTATCAAGACATAATTCCTGCTTTATTAATCTGATCAATCAGATCAGACCCATGATGGCAAACTCAGTTGGGTATCAGATGTACCACACTTGGGGATATTTTGCTCTTTAACACAGTGAATAGTTTTCAACAGTCCATCAAATGTTTAACAATTTGTTGTGATCAACGCATAATGAAAAATAGTTAAGTGCTACTTTTACACAATCCTCTAAAAATAATGCAGACTTCCATTCCAGCAAGTCTAGCTGTCCCTAACTTTGTTAACACAATTCATATCACCTGTAACATACATGTGAGCAACTGGCTATATTCAAGCTATCCCATCCCAAACCAAATAGGATTATATCTGAATAGCTAACAACCTACCAAAAGGAACTCTTGGATCATACAAGAAAAAACTGATGCACCATTGCGACACAGTTCCCTCTCCACCAAGATCTAAATTCGTCCCTGAATCTCCAAAGAACAAAGCCACTACTTTGCTCATCCAAGTTCTGAGAGCGCCCACATCTTCTGCCTTGCACAAGGTGATTTTTAAAATGTCATATTTGTGAACATTTACTTTGAATCCTGATGCTTATGAATATGGTGTTGGCTCTTTCATTTGGGCAGGGATAACATGAGAACATCTACAAAGAGCAATAGTTTATTCTCCCCTCGGCCACCTGGAATTCCTCTTATTCTTCATTCCTTCTAAATCATGCAACCAAGTGCTACAAAGGCATACCGAACATTAGGAGGAAGAGGACATTTCCGTTATAGTTGTTCTTTGGCGGTACGTTAAATGCCTTTGCGATATCACGAGGTTAATTCCTTGGACTTACTGATGAAGTGTTGTTAAAGGCCTTTCTGGTTTTTTATGATCCCCACCGGATCCAATTCAATAAAAAATGGTAAAATCCTTTACAGCTTTCCTTCACCTCAAGTCTGGCTAAGAAGCACAACACACTTCAAGGCTTCCGACAAACCTTTAACAAGACCCACCACCTGGCTGTCTGAATAGACTCACATTATGATAGTGCTGGATACCTCTCGGGTGATTAACTGGCTATACAAAATTCTGATTGATTTAACATTGCCTCCTTTATAGTTCTTGAAATCTTCTCTTTCACTCAAGGTATAAAACAGTGATGTCAGGAGTATCAGGAGCCAACTTCTAATGGATCAGCGACTTTAGGTGGACTAGGCGATTTCAAGAGCCTGAATTGCACTTCACACCTCATTCTCCGCTAAGGCAGAGTCAAGATCATCGCTCATCTCTTCTAGCATTTCAGCCAATTTGAACCCGTACAGAAAGCAATTCCGATCTAATTCCTTTGGGTTGACAGGGTTGCAGAACCTCTGAAAAACGTCCTGGATCTACACAACATACAGTGCTTTTCATAACCTTCACCATGTTGCACAAGTACTTTTGGTCCACTACAAAATCAAGACCATCTTCGACAACGAAAACCAACATGGGGAACCTACACCTCCCACTCCCGACACCACGCAGCCAACACTTAAACACTGGAGCACTCACCACCCAAGACATGCGGAAGACAATGAAGTCAACGCACTCCGGGGCCCCCACGGACCCCTCCCCCATCACATCTACCACAGAGCAGCCAACACCATCTCCCTCCAGCTTTGCCCAACCATCAACCACTCCCTTGAGACCGCCTCCTTCCCCGATGAGTGGAAACATGCAGAGATTAACCCTCTCCTGAGGAAACCCTCGGCAAACCCCACCGAGCTCAAAAACTTCAGACCGATCTCTTTACTACCATTACATAAAGCTCTCCTCCTTCATTGAAATAAACATCATCCTCCACACCTCCCAATCGGGCTTCAGGAAAAACCACAACACCGAAACCGCCCTCCTCGCCGCAACGGACGGCGTCCACTCCCTCCTTGACAGAGGGGAGACTGTGGCCCTCATCCTCCTGGACCTCTCAGCAGCATTCAACACAGTCTCTCACTGCACTAGCATGCAGACTCGCGACGCAGGCATAAGGGACAAGGCCCTCGACTGAATTGGCTCATTCCCCGTCGGCAGGACGCAGCAGGTTAAACTCCCTCCCTTCCTCTCGGAGCCCACACCAATCACCTGCGGAGTTCCCCAAAGATCCTCCATCAGCCCCACCCTGTTCAACATCTAAATGGCCCCGCTCGCCCCCATTGTCAGATCCCACAGACTCAAAATTGTATCCTACGCAGATGACACCCAACTCATCCACTCCTTTTCCGACTAACCAAACGTTTCAAAACATAACTTTCAAGAAGGAATGGAAGCAGTCGCCAAGTGGATGAAGAGCAGCTGCCTACAACTCACCACGGACAAAAACGAAGTACTCGTCATGAGCACACACCACGACGCCTGAACGGCACCTGGTGGCCCCCGCCCTTGGGAAATGGACCACGCAACCTCGGAATCATCCTGGACTCCGAACTCAATATGGACCGCCAAATCAACGCAGTCTCATCCTACTGTTTGCACACACTCTGACTCCTAGAGAAGACCTTTGAATGGATCCCCCTCGAACACAGAAAGACAGTCATCCACACCCTCATCATGCAACAGACTCGACTACGGCAACACTATGCCGGAATCACAAGAACCTCGCCAGTAAACTCCGGAACGTTCAAAACCCCTCTGCCAGACTAGTCCTCAACCTACCACGTCACTGCCACATCACCCAACACCTGCGTAAACTACATTGGCTCTCCATCGAAAAGAGAATACCCTTCAAGCTTCTCACCCACGCCGACAAAGCCCTACACAACACCAGACCTGCATACTTGAACCACCACCTTACATTGTACGCACTCCAAAGATCCCTCCGCTCAGACCAGATCTCCCTTGCTACGGTGTCTCGCATCAAGAAGATCAGAACAGGAGGTCATTCCTTCTCCCTCCTGGCGCCAAAGGCATGGAACACCTGCGCTCAACAAACCTATGATTGACTGACTTCGGCACACTGATAATGAACCCTAGCGAGGCAGGTAAAGAACCTGCCGGGGGCGAGCCAGTCTTCAACAGCTAGTAGTCGAGCTAGGTACAGACTTCCTACCCCCTGTAGGAAGATGGCTCTGTATATACTATATCAAAGTGAGGTATAGCGTGAACGGAGTCCAGTGGAACCCAAAATGTAGGCAGAGGTAAAGTAGAAAGCACCTCACTCTCTATTTGTGGTAGTGTGGTCGAGCAGTAAGGCTTTATCAAAAGACAGTGTTAAGCATTTGTAGTATGAATTCACACACAAAGGCTGAACTTTAGACCAATTGTTTTTGTATACAAATATTCTTTTGGTTATTTTATTTTCTAGAACCAAGTAAGCCTGGTACGGGTAAGCAAGAAATACTTGACAGTAATAATGCAGTTGTATCACAGTTTAGATTGCAATTGTATATGCACTTTGTTTTGATTACAGTATTGTTACTGAAAATGCAATGGACATACAGTACACATACTTTGTATAGGCTTTTTAGCAAAATGACCAGTAGATTACTTTTCAGAATACTTTTCTTACACAGTACAGTATACCTGGACACTGCACTGGGAAATTTCTATAAACAGGTAAGTAAAAGCATGTTGGATATTTAGTACAATTTGAAACTCCACACTCAAAACTTTTCATAGAAAAACTGTCAAGGTTATCCTATGGAGGAAAATGGTGTTATCGGTTAGCAGGTAAGTACTTGGTTATGGGAGTTGGTAGTCTGGGGTAAGACTCAGGAGTCCCCCAGGGTCAAGGATGCACTTGTTACACCCTCAGCGGCATTAGGGTGGCCGGGTACAGACTGCTGAGGCCTAATGGGCGATAGGGGGCCTCTGGTTGGTGGCTGCTGACGAGCAGGCCACTGGGTTGCGGGAGCAAAGCTCCTGGACTTAAGCTCAGGGTAAATGGGGGTTCAAGCCAGCACAATAAGTGCACCCTCGGCGGCACTGGGGCTGCCGGGTGCAGAGTGCTGTTTTGGCGTTGGGTGCCCTGTAGCTTTAAATGGAGAGTCTCCGGTTTGCGAACACACTGCAGGCTCGGGGGCGAAGGTCTTCTGGGTGTGACCACCACTTGGAGATGTAATTTGTGATGCTGGGGGTTGGTTAGGCACCGTCGGTTGGGCCTCCCAAGGCCGTGGGGTGTCTGGTGCACAGGGGTGCCTTTTAGGGTTAGATCTTCTTACCATCTCCTGGTTGCGGTGGGGGGCTTCCGTGTTTAGGTTGCAGGTGTCAGTTGGAGGTGTGAGGCAGGTCAGGGATCACTGGATCTCAGGTCAGGATCGCCAGGGAGACCTCCTTTTGAAGTTGGACCACTCAAACTCAGGCCGTGGGCGTTGGGTGCAGAGTCTGTTAATGAACAAATCCTGTGTTCACGGGAGACAGAGTCTTTGGGATGGAAGGCAGGCAGGTCCTCCAGGTTTCTCTAGGTTGCCGGCTGCAGGACACACCAGGATTTCGCTGGAGCAGGTTCGAGGTGGGGACAGGTCAGTAAGGCTGGGGCCATGTCAGTGGGCGTCCTCCTCTTGTTCGCTTCGGCATAGCTGTTCGTTCCTGCTTTTCTTGTTCTGGTTTCTTGGTTCAGGGCAGCCCCCTAAATACTGTATTTGGGGGGCGTTTTAGGGGTCTTGAGGTCAGCAGCCAAGGGGCTACTGACCTTCGGGTGACTACAACCTTGGTGTGCTCACCCCACGAGGGGGAGTGAGCACAATCCCTAATCCTGATTGGGAGTACCTGCCATCTGCAAGATGGCTGACACTGAAGAGTGGGCTTCACTTTGCTTCCCCACCTAAGGGGTGGGGTTGGCAGAGGTGGGCACACCTTCTAGGCTGGCTAATTTTCCCCACCCGTCTTCCCGCTGAAAAGGAAGAGACAGGAAGGGGGCCTGCTCCTGATAACAGGAGAGTCTGGGGGTCACATTACAAAGGCTGCAAGGCCTTTGAAGCTCCCCTGCCACAGATGGCTCTTCCTGGCCTGGGGGAAGTGTGAACGCCTCACCCAGGAAAGGCTAGGTTTCTGGGCTCAGGAAGCGAAGGCTCCCATCCTAGGGGTCCAGAAACAGGTCTTGTGGTGGCAGGCTGGTGTGTACCAGTCAGGGAACCCACCAGAGGTTGGCCGTTTTTCAGGGGGCATCTCCAAGATGCCCGCGGAATGCATTTTTCATTAAATCACACTGGCATCAGTGTGGGTTTAATTCGGAGAATTTTGATATCAAACTTCTACGTTTTCAGTGCAGCCATTATGGTTCTGTGGCGTTCGTAATGACAAGCTCCCAGCACCATATACTCTTAATGGCAGCACTGCACTTTCAATGTCTAAGAATTGACAGACAATGTAGGGGTACAGGGCTCATGCAACTGTACCCTCACGACTGGCCTAGTGCACCCAGCTAGAGGGGTGACTGATCTATGCCAGGGCAGTGGGTTGTAGGCATGGCACACAGTGGGATGTGTGCCAGTTCAACTCTTCACTTTGTTCTGCACCACAACATGCAGTCTGAAGGGGGGGGGGGGTATATATATAGGCCTCTATGTCTGTCCTGTACCGAAGGACCATGATACAGCCAACATGATGAGACCTAAAAACTTTCGAGAGAAGATGCAGACTCGCAGAATACTTTTACAATAATTCTAATGCTGGTCTGCCAAGCTACCTTCCAGATCCATTTAAGAAGTTCCGCCATCCCAAATCATGGACTCCTCAATGTGGTAGAAATCCTGTTCTTGATACATACATTTTATCCATCAACAAACTCATCAAGGAATCAACACCTAAAAGGATTTTGATAACATTAGCAAAGAAGAAAGAAAAGCTCTCCACCTCCTTCAACAGAGAATGGATGTCATTATAAAACCGGCAGACAAAGGTGGTGCAGTGGTTGCCATGAAAGTAAGTAGTTGTATTGAGGAAGGAATGAGACAACTAATGGATACCAACACTTACACACCTTTAGAAACTGATCCCACTGAAGATTGGAACAAAGAAATTAAAAACATGGTTGTAAGGTACAGGTGCTTAAACCTCATTGATGAAACAGCAGATATACTTGTTCATCCCAAACCAAGACCTGGGAGATTTTATATGCTTCCCAAAATTCACAAAATGAACAATCCTGGCCATCCCATCATCTCTGGCAATGACACCGCCACTGAGAGACTATCTTAATTTGTTGACCTGCACCTCCCGCCCATTGTACAGGAACTTCCATCATTTGTTAAAGATTCCAGTCACTTCCTTCAGATTATTGAAAAATTAAACCAAACCTACACATTTGATGATGATACTCTTCTGGCTACATTTGATGTTACATCATTATACACCAATATACCACTTGAGGATGGGCTTATGGCGTTATCTGAAGCTCTTAGTAAAAGAACTGTGAAAAAACCATCAACAAATGTGCTTACCAACTTTGCTAGAGTTATCCTTAAATCCAACAATTTTACATTCAATGGTAAAAACTATCTGCAGATACAAGGTACTTCCATGGGTACTCGGATGGCTGCATCCTATGCAAATATCTTCATGGGAAAACTAGAGAACAGTATACTTGCTACTTCTAGCATCAAACCACTGGTATGGCTACGATACATTGATGACATATTTATAATATGGAATGCAGGAAGTAGAACATTGGAACAATTTACAGCTCATATCAACAATATCCATCCTACCATCAAATTTACCAGCAGCAATACAAAACAGAAGCATCATCTCCCTTTTCTGGATGTGCTAGTCACCATTCATGAACACAAAATTACAACTGATCTGTACCACAAGCCTACAGATGCTCATTTGTATCTAAACTGGACTTCATGTCACCCACATCACAATAAACTGAGCATCATCTACAGCCAAGCACTCAGAAAAAGACTCATCTGCACCAATGAGGAAACCGTAAAGACCATCTACAGGAGCTTGCTACATTATTTAGATGGCGAGGCTATCCTCTGCATATCATACAGCAACAAATTGACAAGTCTTTCCAGTTACCCAGAGAAGCACTTATTTGGAATACCAACGCCAGAAACAAAAGTGACAGAACTCCATTTGTAGTTGACTATCATCCATCAGTTCTCAACTACATAAATAAAATGCAAAAAACATTTCCCTTACTGTCCACTTGTGAAAAATTGCAAAAGGTTTTTCCAAAACCGCCAGTCATTGCTTACCGCAAATTTATGATCTCTTGTGAGAGCTGAACTCAAGCAACCTGTAACAAATGCAGGGGTTCATTGCTGTGACTCTAAAAGGTGCATTACCTGTGAATACCTTTTACATACATCATCAGTTACTAGTTATGTTACCAGAAGGACCTATGCAATAAGGCAGCATCTTACATGTCGCTCAACATGCATTATTTATGTGATTCAGTGCCAACGGCAAAGCTGTAAAAAACAATATGTAGGCCAAACAGTGAATGACCTCTGCACACGATTCAGGAATCACAAATCAGCAATAATTAATAAGAAAATTGACCAGCCTGTAGCCAATCATTTTAACCTTGTGGCTCATTCACTATCAGATTTGACGATTTTCCCTGTGGAACATGTCTCAAAGGAAGAACTACTGGACTCGAGGGAAAACTTCTGGATGTACCGTTTGAAATCATTGCATCCAGATAGACTGAACATTACTGACAATACAACCTGATTACTGCATATCTCAAGAACTCTCAGGACTGAATTGATTCCACATTCCAAATGGAATCTTCACTCATGATGCTTTTTGAAAATTCAGCTGTGTCATCTGTGCAGCCACTGAGCTTACCATCTTGAAACAACATGAGGAAGGCGGAAGCTGAAACGTTGTAGTAGAAATATATTTTTGTTCTTTGGTGAATCTATCTGTTTGAGTCACTTCTTTCTTGGAGATATATATATATATATATATCCAACACTCCGTCACTTGTCTCATGCTCTGGAATCACACCAGCCAGGATACAGAGTACACGGACACGGACCAATTAAGTGATTTCGTTATTTATTTTCTAGTGCAGGGTAGTCTCATGACGTTTCGACTCCAAGAGCCTTGTTCACATGACAATGTTCTAGTACATGGTTTACCCTTATAAAGTGCCAGTGATAGGTCCATTAACGTCACATGGGAGGGCTGTGTATGGACATAGAAAACATACTAGGCTTGCATAGCAGTTATGTATCTAAAAACATTATAAGGTTGCTTAAAACAAGTCAATGTAAAATACCAGTTTAGCAACAACTAACCGTCTAGATATTAATTGGAGTGTTGACATTTATAACATTGTGGATAAACAGAGTGGTCACAGTTAAATACATTGTATTGGTAGACTGTATAAACCCAATCTTTCCTCAACTCTGGATACAATGATATCTAAATTAGTTCAAAAAAATAATGTTTTGTATATATGTATATATGTACAAGCATATTGAGATCATTTGCATTTTGCATTCTGCTAGACCAATAGATGTA
This sequence comes from Lissotriton helveticus, assembly GCF_964261635.1. Classification (NCBI taxonomy): domain Eukaryota; kingdom Metazoa; phylum Chordata; class Amphibia; order Caudata; family Salamandridae; genus Lissotriton; species Lissotriton helveticus. The sequence goes on from NC_136072.1 coordinate 1,047,272,243, forward strand.
TAAAGTGCAAATGCAAGATTCCTGATGGGCAAATATCGCTTTCAGTGCAGTTATTTGTGCAAAACATCGCATTAGTGCAAAATATATACAATTTAGGAATATTGTTTCCCTTAATATTTGTACAAAAATGCTACAGTGCAAAACTAATATGGTCCAAATTCATAGCAGCTGATTATGCAGATATCTTCCGTCTGTGCAAAAAATCGCATAGCTTCACATAATAAAACAAGTTACTAGGAACACTATAAAATATCAAAGCATGATTTTACAATACTAGATAAACTAATCTCAGTCAAATACTTGCTTGCTGTTTGTATCCGATGTTGTATTTAAAAGATGTTAAAAACAGTTTAATACTCGTTCAACCTCAATGTTGTCAACCACCCTTTAAAAGCCTAGGGAGAAAATAAATTTTGTGCATACACTGTGATAAAAAGTGAATTAAGTGTCTACTAAGTGGTCAACTAAAAGGACTGACCGGGAATTAGCACCCGCACAGTCCATCTGGTTACCAAAGTGCCCAGAAATGGTGATAATCCATAATTCTAATAAAAGTAGCAGCAACGTCAGTATTATATTTATGGGTTCCAATAATGTCTCTAACTTCCTCGTCCTCTTGTGGCCCCTCCCAGCCGGGTGGTTCCTACTCATGAGGCTTACAGAAGGGAGACATCGTCTGTAATAATTAAGAGACTCTCATGGTAAACATGTATAAAGATCCTCGGTCACATTTAGGCCACCAGGAGTCTTAGTGTTGAGCAACAAGATGTATTTTGTTTCCAGCTTCCTTAATTTGGCCTCTCTGTCACCTCCTCTTTTACTGGCATTCACTGAGTCAATCACCCAATATTTGAGGGTAGCGTTGTTGCTTTGGTGGTATTCCCTGAAATGACGAGCCACCGGATAAGTGTTATCGCCATTGGTGATTGCACGTAAATGCTGAAGGATACGTTTGTGAACAGCATGTTTGGTGCTGCCCACGTATCTTAATAGACAGGGGCATTGCAGAATATACACCGCAAATTCAGTCTTGCAGGTTAATACCTGCGTGATGGGATGTTGCAAGTCAGTGAACCCATCCCAGTAGGTTTTAGTGTTTTCTCCGTGGAGGCAGGCCTTACAGGTTTTAAACCGATAAAAGCTCTTATGTTCTTGCCACCAAGCGGATTTGACATAGGGTTCTGGATTGGTTTCCACCAAATGTTCTTGTAAGGAGGGTGCCCTACCATAAGTTAAAGACACTCTTTTAGGAAGGGTAGTACCTCTAGTGGCATCATTGGTTACCAAAGACCAATGCTTGTTCATGATTCTATAGATTTGCTGATGTCTGCTATATCCTGTGATTATCCGGAAATTAGTACTTTCCTCTTTCTTCCTACCTACCGTCTCCATTATAGCTGTTGCCTGTTGATCAGTTTTCTTGGTCAGTAGGTCCTCCCTAGATAGTAACTTAGATTTCTCTTTGGCTTTATGAATCAACTGGCTTGAATATCCTCTTTCCAGGAAACGTATCTTGCTTTCCTCCTGTGCCCTCTCTAGGTCAGTTGGGTTACTGCACACTCCCCGTAGTCGTAGCATCTCCCCATAGGGGATGCTAGATACCAAGCGTGCAGGGTGTCCACTCGTAGCATGCAGTATGCTGTTTCCAGCAGTGGATTTACGGAAAATTCTAGATTCTAGATGCCCATCACTTATGTACAGTTCAGTATCCAAAAACGTTATGGTGTCCTGACTTAGGGTAGCAGTAAATCTCAAATTCAATTCATTGTCATTAATATCATTAATGAATTTTAATGCATCTTCTTCGCTTCCCCTCCAAATAACCAGCAAATCGTCAATGAAACGATACCAAGCAACTAAATTATTTATTTATTTATTTATTTGTGGATTTTATAAAGCGCACGGCTACCCCCAACGGGGGTGTCCCGGCGCTAAAATTATCTGCTAGAAGAGAAGAGCAATCTAGATAGAAGCGAACAGCCAAGTTTTCAGGCCTCTTCGAAACAGAGCTTCAGATGGGGCGAATCTTAGGTTGATTGGCAAGCTGTTCCAATGTTTAGCAGCTAAGACAGCGAATGCTCTGCCACCCGTTCTTGAGCGACGGAATCTAGGCACAAGCATGAGACGCAGATTGTTAGAACGAAGGTCTCTGACTGAGTGAGACAATCTCAATCTCTTTCTTAAGTATTCTGGGCCGGAGCCGTTCAGAGCTCGATAGGCCAGAACAAGCGTTTTGAATTTGATACGGTAGGCTATAGGAAGCCAATGGAGTTCTTTGCGGAACGCAGAGATAGAGTGTCTATATGGGATGTTACCAATCAGTCTTGCCGCAGCATTCTGAACCACCTGCAGGCGTTCAATTTGATATAGAGGGGCCCCAGCATACAGACTGTTGGCATAATCCAGATGGGCAGTGATTAATGCCTGAGTAACGGTTCTGCGAGCCTCCATTGGCAGAAAAGGAAAGATCTTTCTCATCATTTTTAATTTGCCAAAGCAGGTCGCAGTAACCTTATTGATTTGAGGGCTACAGGAGAGGGTGTCATCAAATGTGAACCCCAGATTGCGGGCAGAATGGACCGGGACTGGAGGGGGGTTAAGTACCGTAGGCCACCAAAGTGGGGGTGGAATGGTCATTTTTTGGTTAAAAAACAGGACCTCAGTCTTGTCAGTGTTAAGGCGTAGATGATTCGAGGACATCCACGCACAGATTTCGCCCAGACAATGGCGGAAGCTGGAGAGGCTGGAGTCAGAGTGATCTCTAAATGAGAATATCAACTGTGTGTCATCCGCATACGAGATCACTCTGACTCCACATGACTCCACCACCCTGGCTAGCGGGGCCAGGTAAACATTGAAAAACAGAGGACTTAACGCTGAGCCCTGTGGGACTCCGCGTTCTAGAGGTTTGCATCCAGATTTAAAAGGTCTGAGAAGAACCCTCTGTGAGCGTTCCAGAAGAAAAGAACAGACCCATGCTAAAGCAGTGCCGCTCAGTCCAATCTGCTCCAGTCGGCCTAGAAGAATTTGGTGGGACACTGTATCGAAAGCGGCGGATAGGTCGAGGAGAACCAACATGGCCTCCTCGCCCTTATCCACACATTCTCGTACAGTCTCCGAAACCTCTAGTAGTGCGGTCTCCGTACTGAAACCAGCACGAAAGCCGGACTGGGAATCATGTAGCAGAGAGTAGGTCTCTAAATACTCTGCCAGTTGTAGTTGGACTGCCTTCTCCAAAACTTTCGCGGGTTTCGGGAGAAGGGAAATGGGCCGGTAGTTACTGAATTGCATAGGGTCAGCATCTGATTTCTTTAGGATGGGCACAAGAAGAGCCTCCTTCCACGCAGAAGGAAATTGGCCTAATCGTAGGGAGGCATTCCAGATGGTGGTGAGTGGCTCCAGCAGTAAGGTAGACAGTTCACTCATGATTTTTGGGGGGACCGGGTCTAACGGGGAACCCGATTTGCACTGTAAAAATAATTTAAGTGCAAGGTCCGGAGTAAGATCCTTAAAGGAGTCTAGGGTAGGAACGATATCCTGGGTGGTAGAGGCCAAGGGGAGGGGAATGACAGGTGGAGGAAAGGAGGCTGCAATTTTTTCTTGAAAAAAATCAGATAGTCCGCTGCAAAGAGACTGGTTGGCTAGGTTGTTGGGAGTCATAGCAGGGGGTTTTACAAAGTCTTTAACAATTTTAAACAGTGTCTTTGCTGAGTTGTCAGCGGCTTTTATTTGGGTGGCAAAGAACTCTGTCATGGCAGATTTTTTTAATTTGATGAATTTCTTAAGGGCCGTTCTGTAGATAGTTTTAGCCTCAGCATCATATGTCCGTCTCCAGCAGCGTTCTAATTTTTTACAGTGACTTTTCTCTTTACGTAGGGCGGCTGAGAACCAGGGAGCAGAGGGGCGGACTCTTGCGGATGATACCGATAGGAGTGGGGCAATTTCGTCCACTGCAGCCGATAAGGTCGTATTAAATGTGTTGACGCAGTCATTGATATTTACCACTTGAGGCTCCAGAGGGCAGCTAAATAGCGGCTCTAAGGCAGAACAGGTGATCTTATGCCATTTTCTCCTGTAATCTGTACCCAATACCACCGGAGTCGGTGCCTGAGGGAGGGGAATGTCTACTCTAAGTAAAAAATGATCAGACCAAGTGAGGGGGAGGGAAGGATAGGTGATGGCCCCTGGAAGGTTGGAGAAAATAAGATCCAGTGTGTGGCCAGCAACATGCGTTGGACCTTGGATTAGTTTCATCAGGCTCAAGCTATGAAGGGCGTCAAGAAAACGCCTTGCTTGAATGCAGGCGGGATCATCTACATGGAGGTTGAAATCTCCTAGAACAATAAAGTGCGGGTGCTTGAGGGATAGATCCGTGATAATGCCTATCAACTGAGATAATGCGGAAGGAGAAGCTTTAGGGGGATTGTAGACTAAGATGCCGGTTAGGTAAACTGCAGCTAGGTCAGCAATAGAAAAATACATAGCCTCAATCGGTCCAATGTTCGTAATTTTTTTAATAGTAATATTGAGGTGGGATTTGTACAGAATAGCGAGCCCACCTCCTGTTTTTCCCTCTCGGTTAATACCCAGAAAGCGATACTCCGGGGGGGTGGCTAGATGGATATCCGGGTTAGAGGTATCTTTCGTCCAAGATTCTGTAAGGAATAGAATGTCCCAACTGTGAGTGGTCAAAATCGACCAAATTTCGTTGGCGTGGCGAGGAAGGGATCTACTATTGATCAATGCTAGTTTTAAAATGCGAGCACCCGGGGCGAGAGAGGAAGGTAAGGTACGTTCACTCCAAGGGGGGAGAAATAGGTTATGCGGATATTGTGTTGGTATTCCCAGCCCCCATGTGCAAACATGCGAAGCTAGGGGAGAAGCTGGCCCCCATTGCCACTCCCTGTATTTGGCGATAAAGTTGTTGGTTGAATAAAAACACATTGTTATCAAGACAAAATTGCAACATATTCAGGAGCATTACATTATGATCTTTAAATTCCAGATCTTCGGTGGCGAATAGATCTAACCAAGGCTCTCCCCATTGCTGAAAGAGGCCTTGCGCCACGTCAGAGTTCAGACGCCATTCGTGATCTATCATGCACCGACGGCTGAGCTCGTCCCCCCTGGCGTTCAGAGAACCTGCCAGGTGTTGAGCCACCAGGGTCACGCCCTGGCGTTCCAGCCATTGCCAGAGGCGCAGAGCCTCTTGGCAAAAGGTCCATGACCCCACCCCGCCCTGTTTGTTGCAGTACCACATGGCGGTGGTGTTGTCCGTGAACACCTGCACCACACTACCCCGGACAGAGGGGAGGAATGCCTTCAGCGCTAAACGAATCGCCCGTAACTCCAACAGGTTGATGTGGAGCCGGGCCTCAGCCAGAGACCAGAGTCCTCTGATCTCCGCCTCTCCCATGTGGCCACCCCAGCCCTGGAGAGACGCGTCCGTCACAACTACGTGCTCCGGGTGGGGTAGGGAGAGGGACCTGCCACTGACCCAATCGCGGTCCGTGAGCCACCACTGCAACTGTCTTGCAGTGCCCTCCGAGATCAAGACGTGATCGGACAAGTTGCCCTGATGCTGGGCCCACTGAAACTTCAGGTCCCACTGCAGAGCCCGCATCCGCCACCGGGCGTGACGCACCAGTAGGATGCAGGAGGCCATCAGCCCCAGAAGCCGCAGCGTCAACCTGACCGAGACTCGGGATAAAGGCTGAAAGATGGGGATCAGAGCCTGAATATCCCGAACCCGCTGTTCGGGAGGGTAAACCCGAAACTGCGCCGAGTCTAGAACCGCTCCGATGAAGAGGAGCTTCTGAGAGGGACACAGGTGCGACTTCGGCACATTGATGGAGAACCCCAGCAAATGCAGGAGGTCGGCCGTAGTCCGGAGGTGGCTGACGACTGATTGGGGCGAGCCCGCCTTCAACAACCAGTCGTCGAGGTAGGGGAAGACTGACACCCCTAACCTGCGCAGATGAGCTGCGACCACCGCCATCACCTTCGTGAACACCCGTGGGGCGCTGGTAAGGCCAAAGGGGAGCACGGTAAACTGAAAGTGCTCGTGGCCTACCGTGAACCGCAGGTAACGCCGGTGGCCCGGCAGGACGGGGATGTGAAAATAAGCGTCCTGCAAGTCCAACGCGACCATCCAGTCTCCGGGGTCCAGGGCAGCTAAGACCTGAGCCAAAGTCAGCATCTTGAACTTGCTCTTGACGGAGGAAGCCGTTGACGTTCCGTAGGTCCAAGATCGGGCGCAGGCCCCCCTTGATCTTCTTGGGCACCAGAAAGTAGTGGGAGTAACATCCACACCCTACGTCTGGCCCAGGAACGCGCTCGATGGCCCCCTTGGCCAAGAGGGCCGTGACTTCCTCTTGCAGAAGTTGCAAGTGATCCTCCGACACGCAGTGGAATTGCGGTGGCATGGCTGGAGGGGTCGCCTCGAAGGGGAGGGAGTAGCCCCTTCGGACGATTTGCAGCACCCACCTGTCCGATGTGACAGTGCGCCAGTGGAAGTGGTGATGGCGAACCCTGCCTCCCACAGGCGTCACATGGGCCTGAAAGCTCGGACTAGGAAGGCTTGGAGGCAGGTGCTGCGGAGGGAGGTGTGGACTGGCCTCGCCGCTGACCCCGACCGCCGCCGCCACGGCGGTTTCCACGGCTGCCACCGCGCTGCTGGGTATTCTGCGGTGCGTGGCTGGCAGCACGTGTGGGGACGCCCCTTCCGTGGCCACGAAAGGAGCGAAAGGCACCCGATTGCTGGCGCGTGGCCGAGAGGCCTAAGGACTTGGCCGTAGCCCTGGAGTCCTTAAAGCGGTCCAGCGCATGGTCTGCCTTGTCGCCAAAAAGGCGACGGCCATCGAACGGCATATCCAGGAGGGTGGCCTGGACATCGGCCGAGAAATTGGCGGTCCTCAACCAGGCGTGGCGGCGAACCACCACCGTCGTTGCCATCGCCCTGCCCAGTGTGTCCGTGGTATCCAGTCCACACCGGATAGAGTATCGTGCCGCATCTCGACCCTCCACGAGGGCTTGGGCGAGTTTGGCCCGGGCCTCCTCCGGGCATTGTGGCAGCACGTCCGCGACCGTGTCCCACAGGGTGTGGGTGTAGCGGCCCAAGAGACATGCGGTATTGACAGATCGCAGTCCCAAATTCAGGGACGAGAACACTTTCTTCCCGAACTGTTCGTATCTCTTGGATTCCCGATTGGGCGGGGCCGTCGGGAATGCGGTCTGGGAAGTGGAGGCCTGGATAACCAGGCTCTCGGGGGTGGGATGGGTGGACAAAAAGCAAGGGTCGCCCGGAGCCGGGCGGTAGCGTCTGGCCACGTTCCTATCCACAGGCGGACCCATGGCGGGCCCACAAGAACGTCACATAAGGCTTCATTAAACGGCAGCAGAGGCTCACTGGAGCTTGCCTGCGGTTTAAGAACCTCAGTGAGGAGGTTAGTCCTCACGGCCGCAACGGGGAGCTCAAGGCCCAAGGCCTTGGCTGCCCTTGTTAACACTACGCTATAAGCAGCCCCCTCCTCCGTAGCCACGGTTGGAGGGGAGACAAATCCAGTGTCTGGCGAGGTGTCAATACCACTGGCCTCCCAAAGCTCATATGTCCAGTCCTCTTGAGACTGGCACTCCTGTGCCAGAGGGTCCTCAGACCCCTCCCAATCACCTCCGTCACCAGTCTCCTGTAACTCAGGGTCAACAGACTGGGCCTCCTCATTCCGGCGCCAGAGTCGGACCGAAGGGAACATTGGGTACGGCGTCCACAACGGGCGACACCCTCGGGGCCGGCCCCGGTGAGGTCGACCGGCGACGACCCGGATCCGGAAGCTGGTTCGGCTGAGGTCCTGCGGCGCCGAGACCGAAGTCGCCGGCGGCCGATGCACCCGGCGGCGTCGGGGCCGAAGCGCCCGACCCGCTAGGGCCTCCAGTCGGGACCGCTGGGCCCGAAGACGCCGCGGGACCCGGCTGAGGAGGGAGGGACCTCATGGCCATGAGGTACCGCTCGACCTCCTTCGGCGTCGCGCCGTGCCCAGGGACCCGAAGGTGTGGGGCAAGCGGCGACGCTTGCGACTCTCTTGGAGCCGCGTGGGTGGTGTCGCCCGAACCCCCGGCCGCATCGTGCGAGCGTCGGGGTGGGTCGGAGGAGCGATGATGCCGCTCCGACCTCTCATGCCTCTTACCTGAGGACTTGGATCCCGACGACCGATGTCCACTCCCGGAGCTGCGGGGACCCGCGACCGGTCCCTCGACCTCCCGTGGGACCGGGACCTGGAATGGTGCGGGGCCGACTGCCGGAGCTCGAGCCGCTTGCGGGACCGTTCCCGCCTAGCCTTCGACGTCAGGGCCCGGCAGTCGGAGCAGGTGCGGTCGTCGTGGTCGAGGCCTAAGCACTTCAGGCACCGGCGATGGGGGTCCGTGACCGACATCAGTCGGTCGCACTTCGAACAGGGCTTGAACCCGGGCATCCCTACCGGCACCGATGGAGTCGAAGACTCGAGTAGGAAAAAATGATAAAAAGATCAACAAGTTTAGTCAAAAAATGACTAGGGGTAGAGCTTCTCCGGAACTGCACTAGCTGGCGCGGAAAAAAGAAGAACTGACGTCAGCGCGCATGGGCGGCGTCTAAGTACTCAGACAACGTCATTCCGGCGCTAACGACGCCGACGACTGACGCGGAGCCGCAGACGACGCCTACCGACGCGCAGGGGTATTGCTACGCAAAAATTTCCGGATCCAGTCTGACGCCTGGGGATATTCTAAGGTAAGGAATCTATCACTAACGTGTCTCTTTCAGATAGCTGATATTTTCATACCCCGAGCCAGAAGCCACTTCCAGATTGCTTGCGCTTCGAGCAACAGAGGTCTGGATCTCGTTCCGCCCTGCTTGTTCAGATTGTTCAAACGGACAACACAACAACGATGTACTATCAGGGAGGATGTCTTGATCGCGGGAAAGAAAGCCTTGAGAGCTAGGTGGACAGCTCTGAGTTCCAACAGGATATGTTGATACAGTCTCTTTCTCTGACCACACTCCTTGAACTTGAAGCGACCCCAGATGGGCGCCCCATCCTTGAAGGGACGCATCTGTCACCAGCGATTGTATGGGCATGTCCTCTTGGAAAGGCACTCCCACTACTAGATGACTCCGCTGCATCCACCATCGAATGGAGATCCGCACTGACAGGGGTAGTGACAGCTTGTCCTCCCAACGATTTGAAAACTGGGACCACTGGTCCTCCAGAGACTGCTGCAGAGGTGCAGCCTGGCGTTCGGAACGAGGAAAATACAGGACGCCATGGACCCTAGAAGAGACGAGATCTGCCTGGCTGTTGGTCGAGGAGTCTTTAGTAAAGTTTGACACTTGAGGAGAATGGAGGATAGTCTCTCCTCCGAAGGATACGCTTTTGCGTCCTTTGAATCCAGAAGTGCGCCCAGATAGTGGATCCTCTGCGTGGGATGGAGGATAGACTTTTTGAAGTTTACGTGTAGGCCAAGTCTCTGCAGCTGATGTATGCAGAACGTGAGATGTTGCTGAAGCAGAATCGGAGACGCACTCTTTAGCAGCCAATCGTCTAGATAGGGATAGACGAAAATGTGTCTCTTCCTTAGGAAAGCCGCTACGACTGCCATGCACTTTGAAAAGGTGCGAGGAGCTGACTTTAGCCTGAAGGGCAAGACTGTGAATTGGAAATGGCTGGTTTGTATGCAAAACCTTAGAAACTTCCGGTGCTTTGGGGCGATGGGGATGTGGAAATAAGCATCTTGAAGATCTATGGAGCACATCCAGTCCCCTTGATGCAGCAGTGGAATTATTTGATGTAACGCCAGCATTCTGAACTTTTCTCGCCGAATGAACTGATTGAGGCGCCTGAGATCTAGTATGGGCCTGAACTCCTTGTTTGGACCTTTCTTTGGAACTAGAAAATATCGGGAGTAAATGCCTTGTCGACGCTGTGTCTTTGGGACCTCCTCGATGGCATTCTTTAGGATTAAGGCAGACACCTCTTGCCTCAAAAGATGAAGTTGATGGATCACAGTCTTTTGAGGAGGAATGGAAGGTGGAGGGGACTTGAATCTGATGGCATATCCATTTTTTACAATACTCAGCACCCATTTGTCTATTGTGATGTTTTTCCACTCTTCCAGGCAGAACCAAACACTTCCTCCCACCGGAGTGGGTAACGGGCTAAGGGGAAGCAAAAACTCACTGCTTTTGTTGCTGTTGCTTGTTTCCAGGTGCAGACTGCCTGGAAATACCACCCCTTCCTCTACCAGGACGATGCTGGGAGAACTGAGATCTTCCCTGATTCTGCTGTGACGACCATTGAGGGGTTTGAACCCTCTGTTGGTTCTGTCTCCTATCGTACGGACGGTATTTTTTCATAAAATCCTTCCTTCTCAAGACCCAAAGCTCTCACCGTATCAAGCTCTGTCTTCAGTCGCGACATCTCGTCAGCATGAGATCCGAATAGCGATGTTCCATTAAAAGGCAGATTAAGAATCCGGTGCTGCGCCTCAGGCTTAATACCCGTGAGTCTCAACCACGCTGGGCGCCTGGCGCAGAGTCCATGCGCGTAACCATGTGTAGACAAGTCCGAAGCATCCGCGGCTGCACTGATCACCTGGTTAGCCACTAGCCCACCTTCGTGTAAGATCTCCAGGAAGTCGTGCTCGTCTTCTTTAGGAAGCTTCTCTGCGAAACGAGACATGGAGTCCCATAGTGCGCGGTCATAGTGACCCAGTAAAGCAGAAGCGCTGGCGACTTTCATGTAGGAAGCAGAGGTGGCACACATTCTCTTCCCTACAGAGTCCATAGCTTTACTGTCCTTATCCGGAGGCACAGAGGATGATGCCGCTCCTGTTTGATTCTTGCGTGCCGCTGAGACAATCACAGAATTCGGTTTTGGCTCAGCCCTCAGAAAGAACGGATCATTGTCTGGTGCTTTATATTTCTTAGCGATCCAGAAAGGAACTACTCCCAAAGCTGCTGGGGTTAAAAACTGTTGCTGCGCAGGCTCCAACAGACCTGGTACCAGAGGAAGTAAGGGCCTTGACGTCAGCTTTTGATGCAACGTTTCGAAAATGACCGTTGTCTTGGTGGTAGAGACCGGCATTTCAATATTAAGCTTCGCTGCTCCACGACAGAGAACTTCATTAAAGGTAATAACATCATCAATAGGTGATATCCTACTCGGAGGAGTAGAGGACAGTGTCGGTGAATATCCTCTTTTTAAGTTTGTAGACCTTGTAGAGGATCTAGTATCGCGTCTCTTTGAAGAGTGTCGAAGTGATGACGTGGAAGAGGGTGAAGCTCGCCTCCTCACTGATGGAGATTTTCTCGGAGGAGTACGCTCACGTCTTTTTGGAGAACGCACCAACTGTCTTTGGGGCGATCTGGATCTCGAAGAAGGTCTTGCAGACACAGGAGACCTGGAATAAGATCTAGGCAGGTTAATCCTCCTTATCTTCCACTCTCTAATCTCCCCCAGCCATCGTGGCGAGATATTCGTCGCTGGCAGTATAGGTGAAGGTGCTCTCGAGGGCTCTGGAGAGATCTGCACAATCTGTAGTTTAGGGGAGGAAGAGGAACTCCCAGAAGACACAGTAGGAACCTTAGACCGGTCTTTAGACACAGTTCTAGGCCTCTTAGCCGCAGGAGACGCCGACCGCGACCTCCTCGACGGCGATCTCCTCGACAGAGACCTCCTAGGTGTCGACCTCCTCGACGACGATCTTCTCGGCGGCGACTTCCTCGACGACGAAGGTCTCTTAGGCGTCGCCGTCATGCGCCTCGACGGCGATTATCTTCTCGGCCTCGTGTGCCTCGACGCCTAATGACTTTGGCTCTTCGACGTCGAAACCTCAACCGGCCGGTTCGACGTCATGGCACCTCTCGACGGCGACCTTGACTTATGTTTCGAGCCTCTCGGCGGCGACTGTCGACGTCGATGAGACGACGTCGAGTCCCGCCCTCTTGCAGTCGTAGGAGAGCCAGACCTGGACCGCCTACGCTCATGTCTCTTCTCACCTTGCTTCGACGTCGAAATCTTCTTCGACGGCGAGGGAGGTTTCGACGTCGACGGACGCCGCGACTGTGATTTCAATTCTGATTTTGAGCACACAGGTACCTTAGAAGAAGATCTGTCCCTCGAAGAAGTAGGAGACCAATGTTTTCTCTTCTCCCCTCTGTCCTTGCGCTCTTTGTGCTGAGAAGAAGGCCTCTTGGAATGAAAATCTTCTCTTCTACTCACAGTGTCTCCTTTGTCATACAGGGACTGAAGCCTACTCTTCTCTCTCTCTCTCTCTCTCTCTTAAAGTTCTGTTAGACAATTTACTGCAGTGATAACAGAGTTCTGGCTTGTGAGAAGATGGTAGACAAGCTACACAGACCGAATGAGGGTCTGTCTTGGCCATTTTTTTTACCACAGGCCGGACACTTAACAAATAAGGCCGGCATTATGACTGGAAAAATAGCCGAAAAACAGTAAAAAATTGTTGAATTAGTCAAACAAGGACTAAAGACGTCGAGTAAAGACGAAAAAATTAGAGAAAAACCTGAATAAAGTGATAAAATATCACAAACTGGCGAGCTCAATGCTCCAGGATCCTCACAGAAGGAGCCGGAAAAAAGAACTGACCTAACTGTCACCTGTGGTGCATGATGGGAGCCTGGAGGCTCATAGAGGTCTTAAAGGCACGGCGCCTAATTTTTCTGTTACTATGCAGCATATCTAGGCTAAAGCTGCCTCTATGATCCTGCCTGTTTTTACCTTTGAAAATAAAGTTTGTGTTTCAAAGAAACCCAGGGCAGTGTTTTCTTGTTTACATTATTATATAATGTCATTTATATGTCTTTATTTTACAAATGTAAAAGCTTTACATGCAATGATGGCAGTTTTGGAGCCTAGTATGGTGTATGTTAGGCTGCATATGTATATGTATATGCATATTATCTATATATATATGGGTATTTTATGCGTATTTATATGTATTTATATATACATGTAGATATATGCATATTATTGGCTATTGCTCCGGGGTCCCGCACGTGGGCGGGACTATTCAGTGCTTATGACTTTGATGAGTATCCCCTGGAAAAGAAGCATAGTGTTACCCTATCTATTGGGTCGTGTATTAGCTGGCATAACTGCATCATTGAATTAAGAGGTTTAAGAGGGGGACCTAAAAAATTCCTCAAACCCTAGTAGGCTTGTAGTGTACATTCATAATCTGCTGAGAACTCTCCTGTGATCAAGTGGGGGGAAACGGGGGTGGGGGGTGGTGGGAGGGAGGGGGGATATTAATACTTGTTTTCTTCTAAGTTTCGGGTGTGAGCAACTGCTAAGCATGTGTCCTGCAACGCATGGCGGCAGACACCACCATTTGTGTCTGTCAGCAGGTTCGAATCCATTTGCCTGCGCCTATTTGATACTGAAAAAGGATCAAAGGGCATCAGAATGAAGCCTGAACACACCAGAGTCTCAGAGATGATTGACATGGATACTTTTAAAACAGATCAAATAAGGTTGCATAAGAAAGAACTGAATAAGGGTGGAGGACTCGTTCATGGAAACAAACTTTGAAATAATGTTCTCTTGTAACACCAGTTTATACTGGCCTAACCTCTTCCTCCCTACCCCACCGTAACTCTGGCATTCCCAGTAACGCTATATTAGTCAGACAGAGAATCGTGGCTATTCCACAGAGGTGCCTCTCAAAGTGGAAGGTAGAAGATGTGGGGACATTTGCAATTACTGGTGTAGCTTGCGGGAATGAGAAACATGCATTACTGCTGCTAACTATAGCCAAAATTTTGAATGATTAGTAATAAATTACTAGATATCATGTCACATAACTGGCTGAATTAAGTAGGAAAGCGGGGGAACTTTCTACATTTTCCATAAAAAGGCGGGCAGCCTGAAAGACTTTCAAGGAAGTAAAATAGGTTAGGTTGAGCAAGAAACTTACTTTAGCAAGCAAATGACGATGAAGCTGAAAAATGATCAGTGATACAAAAGTGTGCAGAACTGACCTGGTCTCTGTATTTCATCCCTTGTAATAGCGGAGAATGAGAAGCAGCAAGAGACAAATGTTAAAATTGAACTCCACGCTCAGTAGAGGATTAACTGATTAAGAGTGCCAATTGCAATATACTGAACGCTAGTAAACATTACACCGGATGTCAAGGGTGCACTTTGGAAATGTTGGGAAAGAGATGGGGGCACAATCGAAGCGGAGGACTGGGTGGAGGCTAAAATGTCTCCCATGGTGTTGGCAATCTCCATGAAAATGCTACTAATCCAACTAAAATCTCCCCACCGGATATATTATAGCCCTACAAGATTGAGCAAAATGTAAAAAGGGCTAGGCACACACTGCAGAGATGCAAAACAACCATGGGAAACTTCTTCCACAGTCTGAGAATGCCCGATCATACACCACTACTGGCACATATCTGAAACATCCTCACAGATGTCATGGGTAGCTCACTACACCCTGACCCAAAACTAGTCTTGCTGCGGAATGGCGGGGAGGGGAATACGCCATGCTAGGTTCCTAGTAGCAATGGACCTCCTTATTGCTAAAACAGATATAGCACACCACTGGAGGTCAGGGTCTCCGCCACCTATAGAAACACCGTAAGGTCTGAGAAAATGGATGGCCTAGTCTGAGAACTTTAATGTGCAGGACTAATACTTATGCAGCAAAGCTACTTCCGAATTTTTCTCGGGGGGGTGGGGGTGGGGAGTGTGTTGGGGAGTGTGTTAGGGAGTTCAGCAGGCATCATACAAAGTTATATAAAGCTGATGAAAAGAGACAACTATATACTGGGGTTTTAAGTTAGTTATACACACACATATATACACACAGTTGTCTTCATGCTAACTCCGCTCGCAAGCCAATTACAAGCCACATAAACTGCATTGTATGCAGCATGTGGCAGAGCAATAAACAAAACACGTACAAGATGCCAAAAAGAAAAGCAACCATTTCAAAGAGGATGTACCTAGGAATTACTGGACAGCAAGAAATATGCCCTGGGTCCTGGTATTGACGGTTCTTCAAAACGATAAACAAAAATACAGCCAGTCTAATCTTTACCTCCAAAAGGAGCTCAAATGAAATGTGACTTTGTAAAGCTTTTTGAAACTGCATATATATGCAACTTGATGGCACTTACTTTAAGGCATCCTGGGTGTATTATTTCGTTACATATGGAGCATTCCATCAGCATAACATTGAATTTCTCTTCTTCGACCTCCACAGAATCTTCCTTCCCAGCTTCTCCACACACCAAGCAGACGGCAGTGTGAGGCAGTACAGGCTGTGTATCAAACATAGAGGGTTAGAGAAAACTAGAGATAAACTGAAATAACGTACATAGCAGATTTAGGGCATCAAGATGCTCTTAGGAATTTCAGGACATTCTCTCCCTGCTGCCTTTAGTAGAAACAAAGTATTCTCATAACCGCTATTCTGACTGCCTGACAGCCACAGTACCAGAGGGAGCAGGAGGATGGCTGCCAACCATCTGCGGGAAGTCAATACTAGTGAATTCAAACCTGCCATGCCCACTCCACAGGAACACACATTTTGCTGCAGTGCTACTACCATTAGTAGAGCGTGCATGTTTGGTGGCAGGGCAGGAGTGGTTCCTTAATGATGATGATAGTTAGGCCGCCTACAAACTACCTTTGATACAAGTATAGGTAGGAGGCATGTACTCCGTATATATAGTACTGGAACTTTCATACATCTTCCTGGTGCACACAACCTACCAATTCTGGCGAACCCCTGCTGCAAACATTAATTCGATACTGGGTGCTCTTACAGCATTTTCGATTTTCTCCTAGAGGACTTGTGAGAAGCCAAGCCTCAGATAATTAGGCCGGCGGATTAGGAAATCAAGCAACTTCCTACTCAAACAAACACACAAAAAAGATAATAAACACTCTGATTCATAGAGCGTGACTAATCACCTGTGAGGGTCTCTAGGTGCTGTTCTTAGGCATGGGGAGATTAAGTGATATGCCCAGAATCACAGAATGTTGAGCCGACGCCGAGACACAAACCTGTATCCCCAGCGTTACGCCACCCTCACATTGTCTCACAGGTACTGGCTGTTTATCTAGCTTAAAAGACAAATGTTTGCTATAAATCCATGTGAAGTACAGTGTACAATTTAAAAGGAAAGGTTATTTAATTTTAATTGCATTTTTAAATCTTGGTTATTTGAATACGAACAATAGTTACTTACCTGTAATCGGTGGTTCTCCACTATTGGTGTCTTTCATAGATTCACATGCCTGAATCAATCCCCGTCGTCGGAGTGGGAGTCCCACGGTATATAAAAAAGCAATAATATGCCTGTAATAACCAAAAAACCTTGGTAATAACCAACCAGGAAGTAAAGTAGCCATAGCTATAGGAGCAAAAGCTCCCACACTCATGACTATCCTAGTCATTTTGTATAGACCAAACTGCAGCCAATCAGGCGACAGCACCCACAGAATGTTCTCCCCAGAGGCTCAGGCTCTCAGATTTTCTCGCATAGGAGTGTAGCAGGGTTTCTGTTCTCCCACAGAACTGTGCACAGAGGATTGGAACCTCGGCGAATTAGGGTGACCCAATACTCACCTCAGTATCCAACAAACCCCTTACCAAGCTAGCTACAGTGTCTCATTGGTCATAACAAACTCCCAATGTTTAGACAAACCAGAACATGAACTTCCAATACCTCAGGTTACGTGGAATACATGAGCACTCTTTCGTTATACAATCATTTCAAACCAGAACGTGGAGTAAATGAGGACACGTGCACATTTGAAATATTTATTTCCTAATGCCGTTTTCTCAAACGCAGTATCTTAGATAATACAAGGAAACATATTATCAGAAGCAAAGTTATCAGCATAGTTACTAGTCCATAGAAAGCAAACGGTGACAACATGTTGTCATGAATAAGGGTTAACAACACTTATTTCTCACCCTCCCTAACTCACATATTATATTAATAGCTAAGAAGGTCTCTTTGGGTTTTAACAGGGCGGGCCCATACCTCAAGATCCTAGAATGAAGAGATCACATCAGCATACACCAGCTCTCTCTGCATGCGAACAGCATCAAGTGTGTATCTGTGCTCCAAGCAAAGCAATATAAAACCCGCCTAAAGCCTAAAGTTGGCAGAAGCTGCACTTATGTTATGTCTATGAAGGTGCGGAGATCAGACCTCATAACAATTCTGTATCGTGTTATTCCTGAAGCTTCAGCACTCTCTGTACAGACATAGTTTATTAAGCAAAGCTGATATCAGAGCAATAACATATTATTCTCATGTAAACCACAACGGGCTACTAGGTTGAAAGCTAAATCAACAATTAAGTGTCGTGTGCAGAAGCAGCAAAAGGAAAAATGGCGTTTAAACATTTAATAAGCCTATGCTAACTTAACACATTATAAAGATAAACAGTAGCTATATGACACCCGCCCCATGATCCGAGCACGGATAAGATAAGATAAGGGCAACTTCATGACAGCAGAGTTCAAGAACTACGAACAATGTCATAATCATAATAAGTGATGGAAAAACTACATGATCCAAAGCAAAAACCGCATAATGTCAATTTTAGTATTCAACAGCACTCAAGTCAATAGGACAGGGAGGTGAAAAAATGCAAAGAAAAAGGTGGCATCATCATAAACCAATAAAGGTATTCAAGGCAAGACCGAATATGCAAAATATGCAGCAACAGCCTCCAACATGAAATCACCGTCTTCATCCGAAAACAGTTCAGCCATCCAATTCAAAAGAGGAAAAGAACATACGTGTTCTCCTAGTACCGGAGCCTCTATTACCATCAGAGGACAACTCGGTGGGTTTTCAAGAAAGCTCAGTGCCAAGAAATCTTGCGCTGCTGTAAGAATGTTCCAAGGACCCATTAGTCCATGCATCGCTGCTAAGGCCATAATCCTTTCGCCAGTACAAACCAACTCGTGAGTAACGATGGGACTCATCAGCTGATTAAAGTCGACGTCAGGAGAAACCAGTCCGCAGAGACACAAATCAATGGCCCAGTCAAAATCACAGCTTAGGCAATGAAACACAGGCTGGACACAGGTGAAGTAGGAAAATCGAAACGATAATCAATATGCCGTGCTTAAAATCGCAAGCGGCAGCGTGCCATAATATTCAAGCATCCGGTTGCGAAACAGCGCCAGAAGGGGCTGGGCGGCACCTTCCACATGTGGGGCATCCATATTTAAGGAAGCAAACAACCACTAGAACGCCTGCCGCTAGTGCCAGTAAAACCGGGAATCCACCAAACAAACTCGAAAAAATGGAATGGAAGAAAGCAGGGATGACTCCAAATATTTTTTCAAATGAAGTTACAAGACCACTGCTAACAGTTTTAAAAAAATGCGCCAGCCCAGTTGTGGAGGACGCGTTAAAGATAGAGTGAACCATCTCGCTGAAATGTAACGGTAAATCAGTATTTAAAAGGGCCTGAACCTCAGTCCGGGTGTTAGCTATGTGAAGCACGAAAGTTTCCCGAGCCAAACTCAAGCCCACTTCTTTCTGGGACAATAGAGCCCTTATTCTGCTCATGCCGTTGAACTCTGCTGTCAAGGTTGGGATGCGTGGCCAGATGGAAACATCCCTATTTTCATGTGTGGGTGGGTACAGAACATTTCTGCAGCAAACTACACGCTCAGTCACGGTTACCACATAAGCAACACCTTTAATTAACCCGCAACAATCCTCATTATTTAAAAGTAAATAACTTCCGTTTCCCAGCAAGGTAAAAGTCGGGGTGATAGCAGGAGCTGGAGTCCCTTTTAAAACACAGGCTAAGTTTGGCCGGTCCTGGTTACAAGAACCGTGCAATTGTATATGCCTACACATTAGCGAGTGATCTGGTGTTTCTGTACACTCCTCCCCATTTAGATAAATCTCCTGTCCATCTTTCAAACATTTATAAGTGAAAGGAAGGGACCAGACTTCATGGAGAAACGCACTACCTTAGGGCTCATTGCGACCTATGGCAACATATCTCATACAATTCCTAAATTTATACAAAGCAAAAGGTAATGTTATCAAACCGTGGATAAGCCACGTTGCAGCGCTGGCCTCTGCCACAGAAAAAGGCAAGGACTCTAATCTCTCAATATGTAACATAGAAAATGAAGCATCTCGCATGGAAAGTAAGCGCTGCTTGTCAGTCAAATTAAAGGGGGCAAAGAGAGAAGAAACATTCATGTAGGTCCATGGCACCTTGCCAGATTTAAGCGTTTGAAGGGTCCATGCAAATTGCATGATAGAACGTAATTGATTCTGACCATGGTACAACACAGACACTTCATCATGCACAATATCCACTACAGAAGACACAATATTATCTAAAGTGTAAATGCGGGAAGAAAGCATGTTAATACTATTATCTACCACAGCAAGCACTTTCTCTAGATTGGCTTGATCTATAGCTCTAAGGCGTGTCGCTGCCTCAATCTGTGATGTCTTCCAGATTTCATTATAAGCAGCATATATCCATCTTTTTGATCTACCACTAGCCGGGCCTTTTATGAAATCATTTAAATCTACATCATCATTCAGCTTTGCAAGATGTAATTTTACCGCAGACAATTTTGAATGTGTCAGCCAATTTTGACATAATTTGCCCACTGAGTAAGTCGTAACAGAATGATCAGATTCAAAACGTGGATCAGGTCTGACCTGTGTATAGCCATCAGACAAACCCAGAAAACGGCGCTGGCATGAATCAGCACTTCTGTGCCACATCAGCCAACCCTTTGGATCCATACTGGATATGTTAAAGGATGAATTCAACAACAGGGTTTGCAAGTCCCTAATCAAAAACTGAGTAGAATTACCCCAGCCACAATATTCTTCTAACTCAGGGATGGATGGAGTATTCAATTTTTTAGAAGTAGCCAATCCAAAGCATGTTGTCTGTGAAATAGAAGAATTCAAAAACAATATTTGATTCGGGATGAGACAAGCACGGTGCAAAGCCTCAGTGCCTTGTACCTGCCAGCTTTTAGAACCCCAAACTGATTTTAAGTCAATAGTTTCCTTCCATAATTCATAGCCGCCAACAGCTAGCTGATCAAGAAAGGACTTTGAGTACAACAATTTGGTATCGGTAAGTCTAACCTTGGACATAGGCTTCTGTGTCATTTTGAAATAAAAGGACTCGGGATTAGACTGATTGAAGTCAGTAAAATAAGTGTAATTCTTCAAAAAAGTACTTGAACTGCCTTGTTTAGGAGCTGGGCAATGCTCCCACTGTGTGTAATTTACAGTATTCCTTCTGGACGTTGTTTTATGCAAGAAGTGATTGCCAAAATGTTGAAAGCAAAACAAATCACCATAATTAGCAGATTCTAAGTACAAATCTTCCGAATCAAAGGCAGCATAGTATTTCAAATCAGAAAACAAAGACTCTACGGCCTGAACATCTCAGTCATCAGAACGTATGTTTTGTTTCACTACATCCCCCATGTTAACTCTAAGCACATTAGGGACATTAACAACCTCGGTAGGACCATGAATTTGAAACCTAACGGCATCCCACACTATCCCATCAAGGACAGGCCAAGCAGTGATGTTAACCAATGTCAAGTCTCTTTTCAACCTGTGTGCAGAATGCGATGAGGAAAGGGGGGGCTAAAGTTCCATTCAGATGTCGAATACATGTTCTTTCCTCGACATAGTGTCCATTCATAATCCTGAAAAAATAAAACACAAACCCAATTGACATAAAAAGGTACATTGAAAAAAGCACCAGCCAAATATATGTCCAAGGGGGATTCAAAAATGTTTTTTTAAATAAGCTGGTATAAACTGCAAAACGTGAGGGTTCTCTCGAAGCATTGGAAACAGTGTCAAAAGAAAATCTGGATTCTGTGGCCAAACGTGCTTGCAGGTCAGGCATGGACAAGTCAGTGGGGTAAGTATAGTCTATTTCCTCATGGTTTGTACCAGGCAAAGTACTTAATAAAGGACTTGAAACTGCAGGTATTTCGAAGGCCACTTCAGTTTCATGATTAGAAGCAGTGGGCAAAACTGAATTTCTCACAATGGAAGGACAGGAAACAGCCGGTGTCATGCTAAGAAGAATCGGCCACTCTGTGTATCTTGACATTGTCAATTGAGATAAACCTGTTTTCCTTACGACCAGGAAGCGGTGGTAAAATGACTATTCTTGTGCCCTTCACTCCAAGCACTGGAACCGGAGCTCGATAGGAAGGACCAAATTCTTTCTTGTTATCGATCTTCTCTTGAACCAGTTCTCCAACTTGGGGTAGCCAGCCGACTACCGGGATCTGCAACGCAACATCCGATGTGGAGGGCAAATGTTCCTTTGCAAGACTGTCTCTGGTCTTTTGTAGATCCTGTAAAACATTGCAATGTTCATCTACATCAAAGGGTGTGGAGCGAGCCACGCAGTCTAGACCGTCAAGGTCAGGGACGTACATCTTGATGCCAAAGAGCATTTCGTATGGGGTCCGCCCACCCAGAGACCTTCTAGGGAGATTATTAACAGTACGCTGCATGCCATTGAGGTGGGCCAGCCAGTTTCTGCCAGTGCCTATAACTCGAGCTGTCAAAGATTGCTTTAAATCACGGTTCATTCGCTCCACTACACTATTACCCTCAGGTCTGTAGGGAGACGAAAACTTGACTTGGACCCCCATCGAAGTCATGGCATCCTTATACGCCTTAGAGGCGAAAGCCGGACCCTGATCCGAATGGAAGGTACCACAGGCAAAAATCCCTACAAAGATACGCAAATCTCTAATGACAGTCCGTGAATCAGCGCTGCGATGGGGCCAAACCCATACAAAGCGTGTGCATGAATCCACTGCTACTAAGATGTACTTATACGCAGTATCAGAGGAAAAAGGACCGCAGTGATCTAAATAAACACAACCTAGTGGTTTATTAGAAATGTACAACTGTGTCTGTGGTGGACGCGCAGCAGTCGAATGTTTAATCTGCTGGCAAATGTCACATTGAAGGACATAATCTCGCGTCTGTTTGTACAGCCCCCGCCACCAGAAACGTTGTTGTAATTGAGTTACAGTGGCCGAGACGCCCGCATGCGCAGACGCCACACCTTCATGTGCCGCTGTAATCAAGTCAGCTCTGCGATCCAAGTTGGGAATCAAACGATCTCCAACGTCAGGAATTTTCACAAAAGGAACCTTTTCGGGACTTAAGTGGTACGTGTACTTCGAAGGGAACCCCGTATGATGTTTACCTCCCTTCTCAGTGGCAGCAACAGCCGCCAAGATGTCATCATCAATCTTACTTCTGGACCTAGTAACCGCTGCAACTAAGTATGTAGACACCGCTGATTTCGGCGCTTCATCAGCGAGCGAGTAACCGACAGCGTGGACTCCCACACGCTGATGGCCGAGAGTATGAATTACAAAAACGAGCGGCAACGTAGCCTTAAGCTCTGCCACTCGAACCCAGATCATCTTGTGTTTTATTGTGCTACCCTTGGAATCACGAAAATCATTTTGAATCCAAAAGAACAAGTTTTCATTGTAAGACTGGACACAGTAGTAAGAATCACTCACAATAAGAGTAGTAACACTAGGATCAGCGTACTCCAACGCTAGTAAAAGCGCACGAAGCTCTGCCAATTGTGCGGTGCAGTCTCCCAGAGGCAGTGTGTGTACTTCTTTGGATATGAACTCATCGTTCACCATGGCACCGACCACAATGGCGCAAGCGGAAACGTACGCATGTTTTGAGCCATGCGCAACCTGCGCCGAACCATCAGTGTAAATGATGCAATGGAAGTCCTCCAAAGGTCGCATAGCTAGAGGAGCAGGATGAACGAATTCATACTGCAAGTACTCTTGCAACCGTAACGAGGCGTCAAAAATAAACGTGACATCCGTGGACGTCGAGGACGCAGCCCATTGGATCCACCGAGGGTGCAATGCTTTTGAATTTGGTACACTGGCTTTCGTGACCGCCTCTAAATGAGGACACGGTGTAACAACCAACATGCGTTTCCCCTGTGACAGAGCTCGTTCCTTAAGAATCGCCATCTGCACAGCTGTTAAAACCTTTTCCACAGTGGGAAACCGCATTTCAGCCGAAGTGTACAAGTGTGACTTGTAAGCAATAGGTACTGTGTCTCCTTCATTAAAAGTGAGGTACGTGAAACCCACTGTCCCTGGAATTATTCTTATCACCAGGTTGGTGTGGTTATCACGAGTCAGTAGGAATTTAGAAGCGAGCAAATCAGCCTGCAAGGATTGCAAGACGGCTGAGTGCTCAGGCAGCCAGCATGATTTTTGAAAAAGTTGGTTGTATCAAAGCATACAAAGGCTTGATACGCTGGGCATATTCCGGAATGTATGTCCTCCCGAAATTTAAAAAGCCCAGTAAAGACTGTAATTTTTTCAGTGTTGTAGGAGCGCGCAACTGTGCGCATTTCTCCAAGAAGTGAGGAGCTAAACCTCTACCTTCATTGTTGAGCTCATAGCCCAGGAACAACACTGTGTACTCAGCAATGTGCGATTTTGCAAAGTTAAATTTGTAACCCATGTCTGCAAAGTTACAAATAATCGAATTTACACGACACAGATGCTCCCAAATTTCGTCGTCTGTGAGATATATGTCATCCACATACGAGCAAGCATCTGGGTCGATTCTCTCCAAAAGAGAGACTATGCGTGCGGTAAATATACCAGGGCTATTCTTATAGCCCATTGGGAGACGCCGGAATTGTTTTTGGACCCCAGCGCATGTAAAACTGGTCCATTGGGAGCTAAAGCTATCCAATCTGTGGGCATAGAAACCGTTGGATATGTCAAGCATTGTTTTAAAAACGCTTACGCATTAGACTATCCACTAGGGCAGAGCCGTGATTATTCTGTACAGCACAGTTACGGCAATGCGAGTTTAAATGCCGGTAATCCAATACCAAACGATACGATCCGTCAGGCTTGGTCACAGTAAAAAGAGGATTATTCATCGGTGACACACACGTTTCAATAACTCCCTGATATTCCAATTGTTCAAGGATTTCCGCGACGGAAGCCTTGGCTTCACGCCGAATGGGATATTGAGGTTGAGGCTGCGGCTGAGACCGCAAGGGCATTTCGTGGCAAGGGGACAATTTATCCCAACCACATTGGTTACGGTACAGAGCCGGTGCAAGAGCCTGAGCCCACTCCTCTGCAAAATGCTGCGCATGCTCTTTCGAGACAGTGTTCGCGAAACTGGGGAGGATCACCTCCTCCCCTCGCGGCGCCGCGAGCACAAAAGGTGGGGGCCAGTCAGCCTCCGAAGGCAAAATATCATACGTAGAAGAAAGATTTTCCCAAAATACCCCTTTGATGGTACGTTGTATGTCACCTTCAATTAACAGGACAATTTCATAAAGTCTTTCAGGGGGAGCAAGTCTTGTATCGGCTGTTTCTATTACAACGTAGACATCAGACGCTGTCACCCTCAGTAGTGGACGCAGCGCCTCTCTCACTATGGTAATCTCCGCCGCGCTGTCCAGCAAGGTCAGAGCCCACGTCAGATTCTGAAGCCGCGACCTCACTATCTGTTGCATATCGATTCGCTGTTAAGGCTGCGGCTTTCTTTTTCGCAAACTGCGGTCTTTTTGGCGTAGAATCCTCCTGCTTTCCTGCGCCGTCTGTCTGGCGGGGCTGGCCACGTCCTTGTTGGCCACCACGTCCCCTTCCGCCTCCTCCTCCACCGGTCTTCGGGGCCGATGAGTCCTGAAAGGAACGAGGAGAGCGTTGATCAGAAACCTGAAATCAATCAGGTGATTTAATCATCACGCGATCGCACAAAACATAAACTCTCTCTGTCGGCGCAGAAACTTGTGGCGCAGGATAAGAATCCTGAGTCTGCTGTTGTTGCTTCCCCTGTTTCTGTTTTTTAGGCCAATTTTGTTTTTTGGACTTGGGCTGGACATCTGCCTCAGCAGACTGCCCTTGTGGTTGTTTTTTCTCCTTGATAGCAAAATACTTCAGACCTTTACTTGTGCCACCTATAGTTTTATATGCGGCCACAACTATCTTCGCCAACTGTCTGGGTTTTTCGGCATCGGGTAGAGCAGCCAAAGCATTCGACACCTGAAAGTTCACCGCATCTCCCTTTATATTGGAGAGTATGAAATCACTAACCATCTCAAAAGAACCACACAGGCGCATACCCAATTGAACCGCTGCTTCCGGTCCGTGATCATCCTGAACACGTTTAACGATCGTAGGCAGTACGGACATAGATGGGGTGCCGAAACACCTCGCATAAACAGCCGCAAAAGTTTTCCCCCAACTTTCACAGTCAACGAGTTCAGGAGTTAAATCCTTAGGCAAAGTAATCGTCAACATTCTATGTTTATCAGCAGGAGTAGAATTCGGAAACACAGCCTCCAGTTGGTCAAATTTCTCGGCAAGCCAGAAAGGGAACTCATCTTTATCATCGGGGCGCTTACCAAAAACCAAATTGACCATAACCGGATTGAGCTTTAAACCGCCATGTTCCGTTTGAACAGCCGGACCCCCCGGGGGACCACCCGGGAGATGACGACCTATGTATTGCACTAATGCACGAATCACGGCAATCGAAACAACATGAAGTCTGCGAATATCCGCTAGGGGACAAGCGCCGTGATTCGGGTGCGGGGTAATCCAGCCAACGCAGGCCAATTCGTGCCTGGAATGGACAAAGGACCTAACCTCGCAGCGGACAAAGAGTGGGGTAGGGCGCCATCAAACCAAACACGATGCTGCCAATGATCAATAGGTATTTCCAGTGCCCTGTACGGCGTATATTCAGCCGGTACAGGTGAGGGTGTGTAGGTGTGGAACACACCAGAATTTGCGTCCACTGCCGGAAACGTTACCCACGAGTAAAACAGTTCGTAAGGGTACGCCGGATCTGCACACACCACTAAAATCACAGCTAAGCCATCCACTGGGACCTGGAAAGTCTGTAAATGGTTGCGCACCGCAATGCGACTATGCTGCGGGTTGTTCACAGCCTGCGCCATGATTACACCGGAACTACTGAAAAACAAAGGAAACTTTGTAGCACAACTGGGTAGTAATTCAAGGAAACCGTTTTAGATAGATTCAAGCTTGAAAAGACCTATTTCAAAAATAGGTAGGTTTTTCCGACACCACCGTTTTCCGGAAACGATAGTGAAGGGGTTAAGGTTTGAATGATATACTACTCGAGTGTCATGATATAAGAGCACCAACGAATGGGCGCCATGTAGCAGGGTTTCTGTTCTCCCACAGAACTGTGCACAGAGGATTGGAACCTCGGCGAATTAGGGTGACCCAAAACTCACCTCAGTATCCAACAAACCCCTTACCAAGCTAGCTACAGTGTCTCATTGGTCATAACAGACTCCCAATGTTTAGACAAACCAGAACATGAACTTACAATACCTCAGGTTACGTGGAACACATGAGCACTCTTTCGTTATACAATCATTTCAAACCAGAACGTGGAGTAAATGAGGACACATGCACATTTGAAATATTTATTTCCTAATGCCGTTTTGTCAAACGCAGTATCTTAGATAATACAAGGAAACAGATTATCAGAAGCAAAGTTATCAGCATAGTTACTAGTCCATAGAAAGCAAACGGTGACAACATGTTAACATGAATAAGGGTTAACAACACTTATTTCTCACCCTCCCTAACTCACATATTATATTAATAGCTAAGAAGGTCTCTTTGGGTTTTAACAGGGCGGGCCCATACCTCAAGATCCTAGAATGAAGAGATCACATCAGCATACACCAGCTCTCTCTGCATGCGAACAGCATCAAGTGTGTATCTGTGCTCCAAGCAAAGCAATATAAAACCCGCCTAAAGCCTAAAGTTGGCAGAAGCTGCACTTATGTTATGTCTATGAAGGTGCGGAGATCAGACCTCATAACAATTCTGTATCGTGTTATTCCTGAAGCTTCAGCACTCTCTGTACAGACACAGTTTATTAAGCAAAGCTGATATCAGAGCAATAACATATTATTCTCATGTAAACCACAACGGGCTACTAGGTTGAAAGCTAAATCAACAATTAAGTGTCGTGTGCAGAAGCTGCAAAAGGAAAAATGGCGTTTAAACATTTAATACGCCTATGCTAACTTAACACATTATAAAGATAAACAGTAGCTATATGACAGGAGGGAAACTAACATAATTGCCTAAGGGAGCCTCTGAGGGGAGGTGGGCGGGTTGCATGTGAATCTATGAAAGACACCAATACCGGAGAACCACAGATTACAGGTAAGTAACTATTGTTCTTCTCCAGTATTTGGGGTGTCTTTCATAGATTCACATGCCTGAATCAGAATAGATAGGAGTACCCATAACATAATGCTCCTAGACGCTAATTGGGGCATAGTATACATGCATAATGATAAAATGCAAAAGACATTGTAAAGCGTCTAAAAAGAGCATAGAGGAGGCGGGAGAACAGAGGCTCACCTTAATGGAAAAGATTGCGAAGAACTGCTCTTCCCACCGAAGCATCTGCATCACTTGCTGAGTCCAGACAGTGGTGCCTCCTAAAAGTGTGTCTGTTGGACCACGTTGCAGCTCTGCAGATTTGCAGAAGAGGCAAAACCAGCAAACAGAGCAGTGGAAGAGGAAACTGCCCTTGTAGAATGCGCTCTAGGTAAGGCCTGTAAGGGTCTTCCTGCCTGTTGATGACAGAGTCTAATTGTTGACGAGACCCATCTGGCGATAGTCTGTTTGGATACTGCACAGCCTTGGCGCAGTCTGCCATAGGCCACAAACAACTGATCTGTCTTGCGCACAGCTGCTGTTCATGAAAGATAAAACTTGAGACATCTCCTGATGTCCAAGGAGTGTAAAGCTCGTTCAGCTGGTGATTGTGGATTTGGAAAAAATGTCTTGAGGATTACCGGCTCATTTAAATGAAAGTCCGAAGGGACCTTGGGCATGTACCTTGGATTGGTCCGCAGCACCACCGAATCAGTGGTAAATTGTAAAAAAAGGCGGTTTAGACGTGAATGCTTGAATGTCACTGACCCTTCTGGTAGAGGTTAAAGCCAATAACAAGGAGACTTTCCAAGTAATAAACTTAAGGTCAACCTTATGGATCGGTTCAAAGGGGTGACACATGAGCTGTGCTAGCACCACATTTAAATGCCAAACAGGAGGTGGTCGTCGAATCGGAGGAAACATACGAAATAGACCCTTGAAAAATTGCTGGAGACGGAATCGGGAAATGGCTGCTAGAAACACCTTCAGGTTTGAATGCGCCAAACCCGATCTAGCCAGCTGCAGGAAGAAAGGCAATATTTGTTCTGGTCTAGCATGAATGGGATGCAGATCAACAGTCTGGCACCAAGCACAGAAACACTTCCACTTGAGCTTGTAGGTCTTAATCGTTGATGGTGCTCTGGCGTTAGCTAGAACCTCTTGACAATCATGAGGAAAGTCTAAGTGGGCGAATTCATTGTGCTGAGGAGCCAAGCTGATAATTTCAGAGAAACTGGATCCGGATGGTACACCTTGCCCCTCTGAATTGTCAGAAGATTCGGTATTCGAGGCAGTTGTATTGGCCTGCACTCAGAGAGGAGGAGAATTTCGGTGAACCAATATTGCCGGGGCCACCTTGGAGCAATTAGGATTAGGCGACATGGTTGACTCTTCATCTTCCTGATGATCTTGGGAATTAACGGAATTGGCGGAAAAGCGTATGCAAATATTCGACATCAATTCATCGAAAGGGCATCCCCGCACGAGTCTTTGTGGGGAATCCAGCTTGCAAAGCGTTGGCATTTCCGGTTCTGATCTGTTGCGAACAAATCCAGGTCGGGATTACCCCACTTTCGGAATATCTGATCCAGGGATGGTTGATGTAGCTCCCATTCGTGATTGCTTCCGGAGGACCTGCTGAGTGAGTCCGCTAGGACATTGGCAACCCCTGGAACATGGACCGCCGACAGATCGATGTTGTGACCCAAGGCCCAATTCCAAATTTCCTGCGCCAAATGGGATAACCGGGCCGATCTTGTGCCTCCCTGCTTGTTCAGGTAATGCATGCTGGTTGTGTTGTCCGTTCGTATCAACACTGTAGAGCCCTCCAAGATCGTCTGAAAGGATTTCATGGCGAGAAAAATGTCTTAGTTCCAGCAGATTTATGTGCCATTTTTTCTGCTACATGCTCCATTTGCCACTGACTGTCATCCCTTGGAGATGGGCGCCCCAGCCCTCCAGAGAAGCATCTGTGGTCACGATGAATCTGGGTCCTTCTGCCTGGAATGTACATCCCACCTGCAAGTTTCTTCCTTGCCCCCACCACTGAAAGGAGTTTCTCATCCGAGGGGTTATTTTGAGGACGTCCTCGATTGAGCCTGTTATTTGCACCCACTGACGACTGAGTTCCTCTTGTAAGGGTCTCATTCGCAGGCGACAGTTGGGGGTGAGAGGAATACAGGATGAGATCATCCCGAGGAAAGACTTGAACTTGCGAACAGAAACGCACTTTCTTGTTAGTAGTGCTGAGGCCATCTTGTGAATCTTCACCTGCCTTTCTTTTGATATAAACACTTGGGCGAGTCTTGTGTCCAACGTGGCTCCCAAGAAGGACTTCCTCTGCGATGGAGTCAGGTGAGACTTTTTGAAATTCACCGAAAAACCCAGGCTCTGGAATAGTGATAGACATATCTGAACGTGAGTTTTTGCCAAGTCGATGGAACTGGCCTTGATAAGGCAGTCGTCCAAATAGGGATAAATTTGAACTCCCTCTAATCTCAGGTGTGCGGACACCGGGGCCAACATTTTTGTGAAAACTCTGGGGGCTGAACATAGTCCAAAGGGGAGTACTTTGAACTGGAAGTCCCTGCCAGCCACTCTGAACCGTAAGAACTTCCGGTGTCTGGGGAAAAATGGGCACATGGAAGTATGCGTCCTGAAGGTCGAGTGTTGCCATGTGATCCTCTACTGAGAGAAACTGGAGGATTTCTTGAAGCGTCAACATTCTGAAAGATAATTTTTTGAGGTACTTGTTGAGGGCACGCAGGTGGAGGATGGGGCGCCATTCCCCCGACTTCTTGCGGATCAGGAAAAATCTTGAATAAAATCCAGTTCCCCTCTGATGTTGAGGTACCTTTTCTATTGCTCCTTTCCGAATCATTGAGTGTATTTGGGAAAACAGCTCTTTGAGATGAGCTGGAAATGGTCCTTTTGGGGGAGAATTTGGAGGGGCTTTGATGAATTCGAGAATGTGACCCCTGGAAACCACGTCCAGGACCCATCTGTCCGTGGTAATCTTGGACCAATTTGAATAGTATCGGGATATTCTTCCTCCAATTTGCTTCAGGTTGGGACAAAGTGGTGGCAGGATTTGCTTCTCACTTGCTCTTGTTGTTGTCTCTTCCTCGATAAGAGGGTTTTCCTCTTGATTGAGAGTAATTATTTCTCCTTTGGCCATATGTTTGTTGACGGTATGGCTGGTATCTTTGATTTTCTTGGGTGTTACTGTATGAGCGTTGCTGTGAATAACCTCCTCTGTTAGAGAAATTGCCTCTTCCTCTTGCGCCACGAAAGGAAGACTTTCGAAATTGTAGAGAGCCCAGTGACCATGCCGTCCCTGTATCTTTCTTTATGGCTTGCAAAGCCTTGTCAACATGGTGTCCAAAAAGGAACTACCCATCATAGGCCATATCCATGATCTTGGTCTGGGACCTCTAGACGAAAGGATGTAGCTTTTAACCAGCCTTTCCTCCGTAAAAACAGCTGCCCCCGCCAGCTGTATGAAGCCTGGTGCTGCCACGTCCACAGCAGCATCAATTATTTCAGATGAAACGCTCTCTCCCTCTAGTAGGATCTTTCTTGCTTCAGCTCTATCTGGTTCGGTAAGTTTTTCGATGAAAGGCGATATGTCAGACCACATCTGCCTGTCATACCTCCCAAGTATTGCAAGTGAATTTGCGGCTCGGACCGTGGTTGCCGCAATAGTTGACACCTTCTTCCCTATCGAGTCAAGACGTCTACCGTCTTTATCAGGGGGAGCAGAGACCTGTGCAGATGGATTCTTGGCTCTTCTTTGAGCTGTCTGTGTAACTACTGAATCCGTCTTAGCCTGACCAATAAGGCATGCCGGTGACGAAGTAGGTGCTCTATACTTCTTATCTACCCGAGGTAGTACTGCAGGTAGAGAATTTGGTGTAGCCATTATTTTCGGACCTTCCTTCCATATAAAGTCAATGATTGGAATAGACCAACTCTGTCTCTGCGGCAAATCCTTAAAATCATATAGGAAGCATTTGTCTTGTTTAGCTTCCATTGTGATGAGGAACCTTTTCGTAGCTCTTTCCATAATCTTGTGAAAACTGGCAATGTCCACCGGCGGAGAATCCGCCGTAGGTGGGCCCGCTGGAGAGGGGGTTTGTGCCTGATAGTCATCCCACTCCGACGATACGGACTTGTCGTCCAATACACCGTCTTCTCGCTCGTCTTCCGAAGAATTCTCACCCCCTGCTTGATGAGATGGTACTGGTGAAGAAGGTACTGTGGGTCGTGCTTCCTCATTTGTCATTTGAGAAACGGATTCTTGCGGTTGTAAAGTTGCCGTAGATGTTCTTGGCCTAGGCGTAGAGACATGAGAATCCCCCGATTCTGAAGGCGGAAACCTGCGATAATAATCGCTCAACATATATTGGAGATTCTGGAATAAATCCATAGGCATTTGCATGTTAGGCGCAGACCCATTCTCCTGCCCAGAGTGTTCCTGGAAAAATTCTTCCTCCTCCTGATCCAGATCTTGAACCTTTATGAGCAAGTCAGAAGGGCTCCTGGCCGCACGGAAAGTGTCGTCCTCATAGGATTCCTCTTCTTCAGAATCCAGTAATTTATCTGGCAGTTTTAAAGGAGACAAAGTTGTGGAGGATGAACCACGCTTCTGTAGAAGCGAAGCAGTGGTAGCCGGTGATGGCAAAGGTATAGTGGATGTTTTAGCTGACCACACTTGCATAGCCGTACAGGTTGACAGTGGAGGCGTCGACGGAGCCACCGGTGCGGATGACAAGCCTGATTCCGCCTGTGTCGCCAGATCCGTCGTCGACGGAGCGGCCGTCGACGGTAGCGGCTTCGTCGACGGAAGTGTCTGCTTCGTCGACGAGGATTTCGTCGACGGGATCATTTTCTTCGACGACGGTAACTTCGTCGACGAGGATGTCGTCGGCGGTAACTTCGTCAACGAGGATGTCAACGGTAAGGCCTTCTTCGTCGACGGCAGGATATTTGTCGACAGCTGAATCAACGACGAAGAACTCGTCGACGGTACCTTCAGGATTCCCGTCGACGGAGAAGCGTCGACGATCGATGGAACTATCTTCGTCGACGGGATGGGTCTAATTTGTACCTGAACCAACATCGACGGTGAGGAGGCTGAAGAGATCACCATAGCTGATGTTGGTGAGGAAAAAGTCACTTTTGAAGTGGAAGAAGTGGCCACATGAAGAGATGGCAATAATGAGGCTGTACTTGACTCTGCTATGGCTAGAGGTGTAATCTGAGGTGACATTTTTTGAGTAGCTGCTTTGGAAACTGTAGATTTCACAGGTGGAGACACCTTCTTGGAAGTAGTAGGCAAGCCAGAATCCTGAGAGGACTGGGCCTTCTTCAACACTTTCGCCCTGGGAGAAGCCACCTCAACCTCAGTTTTCCTCTTCCTTGAGGAAACAGAAGACCCCGAGGCAATGCCCCCTACCTCTGAAACAGGGTTATCCTTGTCCTTTATCCTCTGAAGCCACAGGAGAAGACAACCTTCTCTGTCCCTGAGAGTCTTTTGAGGGAAGGTTCTGCAGATCTTACATTCCTTCGCCTCATGAGCCGGATACAGACAGTATATGGATTTTTTGTGAGGATCCTTCTTGAACAGCCTTAGCTTTCCACAGGAATCACAAGCCCTAAAGAGGGATTTAGAAGTAGACATCCTTTGAAGGTTAAAAAACCAACCAAAGTAAGAAGAAACTGAGCAGAGCTCAGGGAGACTCCCTTCACACGATGTGCGGTAGAAAATCTGAGAGCCTGAGCCACTGGGGAGAACATTCTGGTGGGTGCTGTCGCCTGATTGGCTGCAGTTTGGTCTATACAAAATGACAAGGATTGTCATGAGTGTGGGAGCTTTTGCTCCTATAGCTAGGGCTACTTCACTTCCTGGTTGGTTATTACCAAGGTTTTTTGGTTATTACAGGCATATTATTGCTTTTTTATATACCGTGGGACTCCCACTCCGAGGACAGGGAATGATTCAGGCATGTGAATCTATGAAAGACACCCCAAATACTGGAGAACTGAATATCTCCACTGAAGAGTGTAGTTTAGGAAAATAAAACAAAGTAGTGGCATTAAAAGTGATTAATAAAAGATATTAAAAGGAACAGCAACACTAACAGTTTTTCAGACTTTCCCTGTATTAAAGAATGGAGAGACACTCTGCTCTCCAACGCCGTAACTACGCTGTCTTAGCACCAAAAGGGCTGGTACACGTTTCTAAGGTGGCCTCTCACCCAAAATCTTAGTTGTACACCAGAACTGTTGTTCGGTATGAAGAACATGGTTTTATATCTCTGCGCACAGTAGCTATGTCATCCCTAGAAAGCCAGTGAGACCAGGTAGGCTCAGAGATGCCTGCCTGTGGCCTTGCTCGATCTCACTTTCCAAAGAAGTCAAAGATTTCTCTTTGCTTGGTATTTCTGCACCCAGATTAAATACACTTTTCCAATTGTTTTGAAAATGGCTGGCACCACATGGAAGAATATCAAATGCAATAAATACCACAAGAAATGTTAGAAAACATTATAAATCATGTGAATATATCTATAAATAATTATCTATTAAACAAAGCAATTATACAGCATACATGAGCAAGCAATTCTAAATCAAACTTGCATTTACAAATTAAAAATGAGCGCTGATAGTAAATTAATATATGAAATGCAGATACATCACCGGAATGAAAATGAAACAATTCTAATTAAAGTATGTGTATACATTTCTATGCGCACCTATAAAGGAAAAAGCTAGGTAAAATGCCTTGCGCCTACCTCGACTATGCGGTTGCTTACAAAAATTAATTCAAACACGATCAAAAGCACAGAAAGACAACTATAAGACAAACAGCAGCAGCTTCAGATTGTTTTACTCCTGTTTTACTGAATTTGCATTATTATGGAAACTTTTAAACCAAAAGCATGGAAGTGGCAAATACAAAAAGGTGCGTATTTAAGTCCTGCTTGTAACAGAAAAAGTCAGAAATGTGATAGCTATGTGGCACTAGTCATTGATGGAATCAATGCCATCAATGTTACATTCGTCGTGGGAGGTAGCTGACCTGTGCTTAACCCTCTGGTAGCTTGGCACAATGGAAGTCAGGCTCAACTTAGACGGTTGATCAAGCCATGATGCAATTGAAGATGTTGAACTTGCAGATGAATAAGGCACCAGAGAGAGCAGTTTCAGCTGCTGAAGAGCTTCATGAAGCCACTTGGAGGGTGTCTGAGGATTGTGAGATTGTTGGTCCCATGCATGTCGGTACATGCGTCAGTACATGTGAAGAACCAAAACCGCAGCATTGATAATGGGCAACTGCACTGCAAAACATTTGAATCTCTCTGCTAAGTTACAATACAGCTTGTTGCTCCAATAGAAAGTCCAAGATCATAGTTTGAAAACAGTTTGAACACCGAAACAAAGGTTGAAGTTTACAAAAATAAAGTCCAGTAGGACTTGGCTTAGCATGCAGTACTCTTCAGAGAGGTTTCGGCATTTGCTCATAAAGATCCATCAGATGAAGTTGCAGGTGCCCAGGTGGAATGTGGCATGCCAGACCTCCACTATGCAGGACGAGTCTAGTTCACGAAGACTCTGAACCAGCAAGTTGACAGTTGTGTTGCTGTTGGAAGTGGTCCACTGCCTGTCTGATGGCAGTACCTCTCACTGCAGGAAAGAAGGCATTTGCCATGCTGTAGCTCTAAATTGCCGGGGTGAATCCAATCCTACTGGGTGTAGCAAGTTAAAGGATTTGTGGTAGCTCAAAGAGAATTCAATTTTCAAGGCAGATAGAGCTGACACTGCTCCTGTGGATACAGACATCCATGTAAAAGGTAGCAGCTGCAGATAGGTAGTTAATAGGACAATTGGTTCTGTAAAGATATCACGGGCAAGGAGGCACATTGAGATAAAGTAAGTTTTCCCCCCACTGAGTCGGAGGTGCTTCATGACTACGTGAATGTAATCCTTTTGAAGATCTGCTGAACACAACCAGTGATTGTTTTGGACTGCTGCCCGGACCTGAATTAGCATCTTTAAATTCTGCAGGGAGGAACTGGTTAAGATAGTTGAACTACAGAATGGGACAGTCTGCTACCATTTTCCCTTAAAAGGAATACTGCGAATTATATCCTGCCCCCTTTCAGAGGCCAAAAAGCTCAATTACTTATAAAAGGAGTTGTCTCAAGATTTTCCTACCTAAGCTCTCTGCTTGCTGAATGAGACAGAGGTTGGGCAAGGACATCCCAATCTGGCGAAGATCATGTCCATCAACTCAGAATGTAGTTCTAACTTGTGTTCTTCTAGGGAGAGGCGTCTCCATGCATCTGCTCCCACATACGGCTACCAATGGGAAAATGCTCCAAATATATAGCCCATCAACTATGGTGTAAAGCCCCCAACACAGGGCTCAGGAAACCACACTACCTTGCCTGTTGATATGATTGGTGGTTGTGCTATCTAAAAGAATCAAGGGGCGCTGCCTGAGATGGATGGATGGATGGAATGCCTTCAGGGCAAGGTGGACAGCCCGAAGTTCCAAAAGGTTTAAGTGGCACCACTGTTTTGAAGTGGATCAAAGACACTGCACCATGATTTCGCCAAGAGGGGCACCCCAATCTAACAAGTAGGTGTTCTTAACTATGGCAGCCTGCAGCAGCTGGAGACTGAATGGACAACCCACATTGAAGGTGGAGGGATAAATTCACAAATGCAGATCTGAGAAAACAGGCAGGCAAATCTGTGACTAAGATCCCCCTCATGCTGTAAACACTGGCACCTCGAAAGGGCTCCATATGGTGTTCGGGACGAACAGGACACATGGGCTGTAGGACTTGTGGAACTGTGATCAGATTCGGATTAAGATACATTAGAATTATATCCGTACTCTCTGCATTCATTTTAGGAATAGAAGAAGCCTCCATACTGGTCATGCCTACTACACAACCATGAATGTCAACTCCTCAATAGGAACAAGGTGGACCTTCTGTGTGTTGATGGCAAAACACAAATCATACAGGGGGATCATGGGCACTAAAGATATTCCAAAACCAGTGTAGGAGAGCCCAACTTTAAGAGTCGTCTATGAACGGAAATTCATGGAATCCAAACCTTCTGAATGAAGCTGTCACCATGGCCATCACTTTAGTGAACACCAGCAGATCAGTCAGACAAAATCAGAACCTTTAACTGAAAGTACTCAGATCCTACGGTGAATAGGAGTGAAAGCTCAAGAAAAATAGATTTCCTTTCTGGAGATGGAATAAACTACCTCAACAGCCCACCTTTGTTCAGCAAGGAAAGCAACTCCGCCTCCAAGGTTGAAGAGTATGCCAGAGAGCCCTTTCTGATAAAAGGAGTGCAATGCAGTGAGGACAGGAGTAGCCACTGCGGATAAGCTGAATCACCGAGTGAACCACTATAAAATGTCTCTGAACTGGTGGTGAAGTGGAAGAAGCCATCCACCTCCAACTTTGAAGTTGGTGGTTAAGGAGGGAGGAGGGAGGAGTCAGAGGGGGTTTGAGAATGCAGTTAGAGCAGACGATGGGTGAGACTGGAACACCTGGAGATGTTGGCATCTCTTTTATTTACTCCTACCCAAAAAAGGAGCAATAGAGTGACTGAACGGTCTGGGCCAGTTAGACAGCTCCCAGAGCAGAGAAAGTTGTCCCATGGAGAATACCAGTAACGACGGTACATGTAGTGGAACAGTTTTCAGGAGGAGCCTAGGCCCAGCCACCATGCCACGTTGTATTCTTGTCTGGACATCTCCTAAAAAGCTTGTGGACCTCATGCAAGAAGATTGGTGAAAGTGACAGCTTTGGCAATGGAGAAGCCGCGTTGCTGCTGAAATCCAGGCTGCAGTTCAAAATCTGCTTGGAAGCATCCAAGCCATCACTGGCTAAATCGGAGAGCTGCTCCTTTATGTGCGCAAACGTTGACTGATTAATGTCATTTTCACCAGCTCCCACAAGGAGTAGACATGTTGCCAAGAAAGTAGACAGCATTGGCTGTGCGGAGAACTAGGTTTCCAGAAGCAAAAGCTTTTCTGCCCTTAGAGTCAAGTCTTTTGACTCACAATATGGAGGTGGTGTAGCAAAATCATAAGGATTCAATTCGGCAGATTAGACTTGTACAAGCAATCTTTCTGGTGAAAAGTGTGAGGAAAGAAATTGTTAATCTATTGGATGCCAGACTGAAAAATTGCTTCTTCCAAGCATTCAAAACTGGCTCCAACAGCACCTCATTTTAATGGGAGGAAGGGTTTTAGAACTGCAGGGGACAGTTGCAGAATTTTGATCAGGACGTTGGATTTTGTCTCAGCAGAGGGTAAGAGCAATTGCAGTGCTTCCACTTTTTTTCATACCACAGAAGTAATATAATCCACTTCTTTCCGTGGCCCCAAAGGTTAAAAGAGGTCTCCTTCGGGAGTGTGGCCTACCGGCAACCAAGATGGCTGCGTTCCAGTAGAGCTCCGCATCCCACCAGCCTAAACCCCTTAACATCTGCACATATATCCGTCTAAAGCAAGACCCTACAGCGTCCCTGTGCTCTCTGGGACTCCGGGCTGCCTCAGACAGGAGGCGGTGTGCCTGTGACCCTCCGGTACTGATAAATAGCGAAGGAGCGGTGCCGGAGGGCAATGGCCTGTCGAGCCTGGGACTCACGTAACCCAATATCGTGGCGGTCCCTCGAGGTGGAGCTGGGACTTAATTTGATGGGAGAAGGTTAAGGAGTCCTCCGTGCGACCTCCCCTGGTGATGATTGGAGGACCGATTGGATGACCTACTGGAGGCCCGGGGGCACGTGTAGCTGAGGTACCGAGCCAGAATGTGACACGGGAGGCAGGCCGCATCTGCGACAGAACGGCTGAGGGAAACTGGTCCTCGGGCACCATTACAGGCTATAATTCCAGTGGGGTCGACGTTCGGCGCAGTGAGGTCAGAGGTGCTGCAACATTTCCTCCCCTAACCCTCCTCGTCTGCCCCCTTGAGCCCACTGGAGAACGCTGAACAGTGCTTCTGCCAATGCTGGTGGGATCCTTTATTCTTGTCGTCCTGAGTTCGGGCTGCGTAGTTATAAGCGGCCATTTTGGGACAGCCATCGCCGAGGGACTTGGAGAGTTTATGGCAGCTATGAGTGGTGAGAATAAGGCATACGCCATCTCATAGTTGACAAATGGCTGGAAGGATCAGAGACCTTCCCTTCTTGGAATACATTACCTGCCTACGGACCTCCATTCATATTGTCTGAATTCCAGTATCAGCCTGTGGTAGATGGTGAGGCTGCCCGACCAGGGACACAATGGTCTCCTACGACGATCGTTTCTCCCAAGTGCCAACGTTTGATTGACTTGCCCCTCACAGTTCAATACTATTATGGGGAGATTGCATCCTGCTAACAGTTTACTTCAATGCAGGCAACACCACTGTTGAAACTTGTGACATTTCCCCTCCTTCCTTCATCTTGCCTGTCCCCTCTGATCCCCACAACTCGGGACAGCTCATGGACTAGGCTTGACAAAGGGCACCAGGCTGGATCCCCAAAACTTTTAGTGGTCACGCTGAGAGACTTAAAGGAGGTTTGGAGTGCAAATGAGGTGCGTACACAATCTGGCGGTGTTTTGCTTAGGAGAACGACGCGACACCATTGGTCATTTTCCGTGCCATGTTCACAAACAGGGCTGACAACCCCCTCCCACACTGGGTATACTCAAAGGTGCGGGGCCACAACAACATTGCGGCTGCTTTAGAGTGGCTGCTCCAGTAAACTCAATCTAGCTTGCTTCTTCCCTGCTCGGTGAGAAACTGAGTAGCATTTGCAACAACCATAATCACTACAGATGGTGAGGGAGGATCCAGTGCGGGAGGAGAAGAGCCCGCTGAGACGACTGCGATATGGCGCTGGTGAGGGGGTCCAAGCAAAAGCACTAGACCAAGCTGGACAAGTTTGCACTTTCTAAAGTAGAGACCATGGAGGAAAAAACATGAAAGGCAGGGAGCGAAGAAGAAGACGGACGAGGGTGCCCCTAGCCTCCAAGACAATATGGAAGCCATACACTGGGTCCGTACAGCTCTAGAACAAAAAATAGACTCTGTTATGTCAGAAGTTACTTTAATGCATGAAGATTTAAGTACATTGGGGAGAGGATGAAAATAGCTTAAAACTGTTGTCGAGCTTCAATCCTCCACTAAAACGCTAGAGCAGGAGGCGAAGAAACTCCAAGTTGTGACAATGGACATGGAGCCCAAGTTTGAAGATTATGAAGGAAGGGCGCAGGAACAAATCCGAATTTTGTGAGTTCAGGAACGGGCGGAAGGTTCCTGCTGCGGACCTATTTGTGGAAGATCTCATTAAAAAAAAAAAAAAAAAAAAAAAAAAAGTCACCTGCAACCCCGCTCTCTCTCACAATATTTCTCTGTGGAGTGAGCCTACAGAGTGCCAGGGGTCCCCCAAAGCCTGGCGCAGCTTCACGTCATATCCTAACCAGAATATTTCACTATAGGGACAGAGACACAATTCTGCAAACTGCACGCTCCTGACCCCCACGAGATTTGAGGACTCTGCAATCACATTTTTTCCCCGACTTTACAATCAAGGTACAGAAAAAAAGGAGATCCTTCTTGAAAGTAAAAAGGGTGCTTCGTGAAAACAACATCAAGTATGCAATGCTTTTTCCTGCAAAACTGCAAGTAACGACGGATAGGAATGTTTGGTTCTTTTTGTCTCCAGAGGACACGTGAGACTGGTTCGAAAGATGGCAAACCCATGGTCCCCAAATGAATGACTCACAGCGATGATTTCCTGAGGGTTTGTTATGTTGTTCAATGTTTAATATGGAGTGCAATAATGCTAACTGACAGTGCCAGAGGTGTACCTAACCTAACAGTAGACCGACCAACATTAGACCATACGAGTTACTCGACCACATTGTTGATCTTTACATATGCAATGAGGGAAATGGCGACCTCGCACATGCGTTCGGTCCGGGCCGGAGCGTTCTAGTATACTTCACAAATGGCCAGGAACCAGGAGCAGCTTCCACGACTGGGCCGACAAACTGCTTTCGTTGAATGTCAATGGGCTAGATTAAAGAGGGAAATTGTCCTGCAGTACAAAGAGGCAGGCCCCTGACGTGGTGCTACAGCAGGAAACGCACATACAAGGATCCTCATACTGCGCTCTGCACAGATGGAGTATAAGCTGGTGGCACGCGGGATACACTAAAGGTTCGAGAGGGGTGGGGATTCTTCTACGCAATTCCTTCCCCTTTCGAGTTTAATCCGCGACACGTGGGCAGATTTGGGACCGTCCAGCACATGGGAGGACAGAGTACTTAATATTACTTCAGTGTACATCCCACCCCGACTCCACCTCCCTACCCTGGCTGACTGACTTGGGAACTCATCAGCTCACCTTGCCTGAGGGGGGTGGAGGGTGCGGGGGGGGGGGTAGGGGGAGGGTAGGCTGTAATACGGCCATGGATGGGAACATTGATAGAAGGCCATCAAAAATGGGAGTAGCCGGCTGGGAGAGCACTGGGAGACTTTAATAGCAATGGGTTTGTTGGATGTTTGGAGAGCATACAATCCGTCCTCCCTCCGAAATACCTTTCATTCAGGTGCGCATGGGAGTTTGTCACGGATTAACTATATATTTGGTAGAGCAGATCAGCTCTCCGTGTTCAGAGAAGTAGGACACCTCCCTAGGGGCATCTCACATCATTCTCTGGTTGTAATTACATATGGAGGTAATACCTCGGTCAGTAGACGTGAAAT
Organism: Lissotriton helveticus; assembly: GCF_964261635.1. Taxonomy (NCBI): domain Eukaryota; kingdom Metazoa; phylum Chordata; class Amphibia; order Caudata; family Salamandridae; genus Lissotriton; species Lissotriton helveticus. The sequence continues at coordinate 1,047,313,354 of NC_136072.1, forward strand.
GGTACTTAAGCCCTGGTACATGCGACTCCCTATGATACGGAAAGGGCTTATTGAAACAGAAAAAGTGGGCTTAGTGGCTTCAGCCTCCACGCTGTGGGAGGCGTACAAAACAGTAGTCCGGGAGTATCCATGGTGGCTGGATATAAAAAGAGAAAAGCAAAATAGGTTGCTTACCCTAGAAGAAGAAATATCTCAAATGGAGAAAGAACAAGTGAATTCGGTATCCCCCGAACACAATTGTTCCTACAACAGAAGGAATATAGAGATATCGCCGAAGAGGCGACTAAGGCTCACTACCGGGCCACACAATGCCGGGTCTATGAGATAGGGGATAAAGCGAGCTAGCTCCTAGCACTGCTGGACCAGCGTGAGCTGGCTTCTAGGTGGGTGTTTGAGATTGTGACGAAGGGTGGGAAACGACTGAAGGACAGTATAGCAGAGGCCTCTGCAGAACACTTAAGTAATATACGAGCCTGCACGTACATCTTCAGGGGAAGAGGCAAGAGAGCGGTTATCTACCCTTATATTCCCTGTGTTGGATGACGCGGAGAGGGAGGAGCTTGCGCTCAACTTGACCGAAGAAGCTACCAAGGCAATTGGTGCTTTACAATCAGGAAAGGCGATGGAACCGAGTGGTTTTCCGGTCGAGCTACTTAAAATAAATGAGTCTACCATAGCCCCATACTTCATAGATCTGATGAAGAAAGTGTTAAGGGTATCCTCCCTGAAACACAAAGATTGGCTAATGTGGTAGTGATCCACAAACAGGGCAAACCTCCAGAACGGTGTGGATCATAATGACCGATCTCATTATTGAATCCAGGAGGTGAAAATATTGGCCACAGTCTTGGCCATGCGATGGTCGCACCTGCTCCATAAATGGATTCATCCCGATCAGTCTGGCTTTATGCCGGGCAGGAATACAGCGCTGAGTCTGTGAAGGCTTAATGGGGTCTTCGGCAGGGCTATGACTTAACAAGAAGATGCAGCAATATTGTCCCTGGAGGGCAAAATGGCTTTTGATTTGATAGAATGGCCCTACCTATTTGCGGCATTAGAACGGTTTGGATTTGACCCAAGTATCCTTCATGGGTGCGGCTCCTGAACTCTGAGCCCATGGCAAGAGTGACGGTGAACGGGGGCAGATCGGCAACCTTAGCCTTGAATAGGGGGACACGGCAGGGATACACGCTCTCCTCGCTGATATTTGCTTTGGTCCTCGAACCGTTGGCAATCTGGATCAGGGGAGACCCCCTTATCAGAGGATTAAACTGGACAATGGACTGGGAGGACATGATCTACCTCTATGCAGACGATATTTTACTGTATTTGGACAGACCATATTTTTCCATTCACACATTCACCCGGTTTCATAAATATTCCGGTTATACAATAAATTGGGATAAGTATTCCGGGAAGGATCACACTAGGAGAGGTTATACCATCTTCTGAGGCACAGCCGGGAGAACGCCATTATTCGTTTTTAACATTTTTGGTTGCAAAATTGTGTTTGTACTCACTGATTTACTTGGCTCTGGGCACTTGTTTCTTTTGACCCCCATGCTCTGGGCACTCCCGCGCAGCTGAATCGAGCACTGCTGCGGGCCACCACCCTTTCACCGCCATTCCCCAGAGGCCACAGGCCACGCCCACCACCTACAGGACACGCCCCCTCGCCAAAGGCACTTAACGGCGCTGATTACGAGCGCCTGCCAGAGGCTTATTCATCTCCTGAGGCGCAGCCGGGAGAACGTTTTGCTTATTCCAAATATTAGTTTTTTTAAATAATCTGTTTACTTCTTATGTTTTTAACTCTGCCGCCCACTTCGGGCATTTGTGTTGCTGCTTGATTCCGTTAGGCTATTGGCCACGCCCACTTTTTGCTAGCCACGCCCCCCGCCGAAGGCATTTAATAGCGCCGACAACGAGCGCTTGCCAGAGGCTTCTACACCTCCTGAGGCACAGCCGGGAGAACGTTTTTTTAAAACTGAACCTTTGCTTTTAAAATTGTGTGCTTATCCTTTATGCTTGAACTGTCTTGTTCTCGGTGGACATTGTTTGTTGACCGATCCCCGAAGGCCATAGGCCACGCCCCCTCCCGCTAGCCACGCCCCCAATCGAAGGCACTTAACCACGCTGAGTGCAAGCGTCTGCCAGAGGTTATACCATCTCCTGAGGCACAGCTGGGAGAACGCCATTATTCATTTTTAACATTTTTGGTTGCAAAATTGTGTTTGTACTCACTGATTTACTTGGCTCTGGGCACTTGTTTCTTTTGACCCCCATGCTCTGGGCACTCCCGCGCAGCTGAATCGAGCGCTGCTGCGGGCCACCACCCTTTCACCGCCATTCCCCAGAGGCCACAGGCCACGCCCACCACCTACAGGCCACGCCCCTTCCACTCATCCCCTCCATAAACAATGTGTTTCCCCCGGTCGCGCAGCGGGCGCGCCGTCAGCGCGCCAAAGGCAAGCCCGTCTGCGCCCGTCCGCGACCGGCAGGGACCAGGGGCCATGGACCCTGCCCTTTCCTTAACCTATACCCCAGCTCAACTCCTGTCCTTCAACACAGGTCAACACATTGACCCTCTTCTGCTTCAGCGCATTATCGCTCTGGACATTTTATCCCCATTAGCTCCTCTACCCTTACCTACGCCCTCCTCCCCCTGGTCCCAGCCTTTTCCCATCCCGGTCCCTTCTCCCCTCTCTTCTTCTAGTCCGGCCACTGCCTACCTGCTCAATACTAGATCTGCAGGTAGACATCAGCTGGAGATCTTTAACTTACTGGACACTGACACCCCTGATTTTCTTTTCCTTACGGAAACTTGGTTTTCTACCGATTCCCTTCCTCATCTTCTCTCCGCCCTCCCCGATTCTTACTATGCTCTTCGGGCGGATCGTCCCGCTGGTAAACTCGGGGGGGGGGGGGGGGGGGGGAGTGGCGATGATCATCCGTTCCAGTCTCCAGTTTCAGTCCCTTCCCTACCCTCCCATGTGTGGAGTAGATTTCCTAGTTGCCCGTTCAGTTAATCTTAGGGCCCCCCTTACTGTAGCCCTTTTCTATCGCCCTCCGCAGTACATGTCCTCCTTTGTTCCTGCTTTGCAGGAACTTCTGGCTACGCTCGTTGTCAATAATTCCTCTGTGCTTCTTCTGGGGGATTTTAATTATTGGCCGGGCGACCCTAAAGAAGACTCGTCTTCTAAGGATTTTTCTGCTACCCTTCAGTCTCTTAATTTTTCCTCACACATTCACTCCCTCACTCATATCCACGGTCATGTCTTGGACCAAATTTGGTCAGCTAATTGTCCCATTCCTCCCCCCATCGTCCTTCCCTGCACTTGGTCTGATCATTCACTGATCTCTTTTTCCATTGAGCTCGGAACACAAGAGAGGCCCCCCGACCTAAAAACATCTTGGCCCGAAATTGGAACCGGGTGGACCTTGATTCTCTGTGTGTCTCCCTTGCTTCCTCTGGCCCTGACCTATGCAACCTCCCTACTGACCATCAAATAGACGCCGTGAATCACTGGCTGTCTTCTTCCTGCGATTTAGTCGCCCCCCCTTAGGAAAGTCAAGACTTGTCGCCCCCATGACGCCCAAAATTGGTTTTCAGACGAGCTAAAAATCCTCAAACTGGACCTTAGACGCTCTGAACGTCATTGGAGGCGCAAATACTGCCCTGTTCTGCGAGCTAAATATAAAACGCTTTTGGCGAGCTATAAAAAAGCCATACTGCGAGCCAAAACCATTTACTTCTCGGAAAGAATATTCCTTTCAGCCAATAAACCTAAGGAGATTTTCTCTATAGTTCGCAACCTTGTTGCATCCGACAGAGCCAACTTGAACATTATTCCTTCCCAAGACCTTTGCCTTTCTCTTAACGATTTCTTCCTGGAGAAGATTGCCAAGATCAAATCTAATATTCCCTCGGTCTCTTCGTCCCCCCCTTCTTCTGCCCCCTCTCTGTCCTTTATTCCTATTAACCAGTTTCCCCCTATTTCCTTGGATGTGTTCTTGGCTCTACTCCAGAAAGTGAAGTCCAGTTCCCCAGCCGACTGTGCGCCAGCTCGCATCTTGAAAGTACTTTTCACCCATTGCCCTGACCTTCCTCTCTCTCTTCTTAATTTTTCTATTTCCTCTGGTTCAGTCCCCAAGTATTTCAAATCCGCTATAGTTCGTCCTATTTTAAAAAAACCTGGGCTAGACCCTTCCCTCCCCTCTAACTTTAGGCCTATCTCCCTTCTCCCCTACCTCGGAAAAATCTTGGAGAGCTACATCACCTCTTGTCTCTCTTCCTACATCGAGGACAATCATCTCCTGGCCTCCCACCAAGCGGGCTTCCGACCGGCTCACTCCACCGAGTCAGTTGTCCTGTCCGTCTTGGACGAGCTAAAGAGCAAGGCAGATTCTAACTTGCCCCAAGCCCTGGTGCTCCTCGATCTGTCCGCTGCTTTTGACACGGTCGACCATGCCATCCTCCTCGACCGTGTCAGCGCAGCGAGCGTTCGGGGCACTGCCCTCTCTTGGCTCGCCTCCTTTCTTAAAGATCGGACTCAGGCGGTACATCTTTCTTGTTACTCTGCCCCCTCCCGCTTGGTCCCCTGTGGAGTTCCCCAAGGCTCCTCCCTGTCCCCTCTTCTTTTCAACCTTTATATCCGTCCTCTTATTCTTTCCCTTCTTGATATGGGGGTCTCCATGTATAATTACGCGGATGACCTCCAGCTTGTTTTTGATCTTTCCTCTCCCTTGCACTCCCTACCTAAATTCCACTCCACCCTGGTCTTTATTTCAGATTGGATGAATCGGAACCAACTGAAGCACAATCTGGACAAGACGGAGTTGGTCCTGACTGGCTCTTCCTCTTCCCCTTGGTCGACCGCCTTTTGGCCTCCCATCTCTGGCCCCCCACCTTTACCAGCGGCCTCGGCAAAGACCCTGGGCATTAGAGTCAGTCGGGACCTCTCTATGCATGCCCAGATCAGCTCGGTTGTCTCTTCCTGTTTTCTTTCTCTCCGAATCATCCGAAAGGTGTCCCGTTTCTTTTCTCCAGACGCCCTTAAGCTCATTATCCTGGCAATGATTCTTTCCCTTCTCGATTACGGGAACAGCCTGTACGTGGGCATTCAAGCATATGAACTTCGCCGCCTACAGGCTGTTCAGAATCAGGCCGCCCGCCTTATCCTTCACCTCCCAAAGTCTTCCCACATAACCCCCGTTCTGAAAGCACTTCATTGGCTCCCCATCTCTCAGAGATCCCTCTTTAAGATGGGCTGTCTGGTCTTCTTGGCTCGAGCCCGTATCGGCCCAGCCTTTATTAACTCTCTCATCACTCCCTATACCCCCACCCGTTCCCTCCGTTCCTCTAATCAGTTCCTCTCCAATGTACCTCGGTTCCGTAGATCCAAAACCGGAGGCACCAGATTCTCTTTTTTGGGACCCTCTTTCTGGAACAGTCTCCCCCTACCAATCAGATCCATCACTGTTTATTCCCAATTCCGCAAGGCCCTAAAAACCCATTTGTTTTCTATTGCTTATTCTTGCTGAACAGTTCTGGCTTCTCCCATGTCCCTCAGTTTTTTACCTCTAGCGCCAGGAAGCCGCTCGGTCACAGTGCGCTTTATTAAGAACCTTTTTCATTTCATTTCACTACGGAGCTAGAATGGTCATGGAGGGATGTTGCTACTTGGGGATCTGTCACGACGGACACTGACCTATTATGATAAAATTGTGGCTCCTCAGCTGCGCCGCCTACAGACCGACGTACAACACTGGAAATCTCTGCCACTCACATTATTGGGCAGGGCGGCCTTATATAAAACGATGACTACCCGCTTCGTTATCGCCTTACAAAATACACCCTTCCCTGTCCCACACAAATATTTTCAAACTGTACAGTCGGAGGTCAGGACCCTTCTTAGGAACAACGGAATTCCCAGCACCTCATTGACTAAGCCCACGAAGAGCTGGTACGATGGTGGAATTGCTCTTCCAACACTCAAGAGTTACTACTGGACTTCCCAATTAGCTATCACCAATCACTGGGTACATTGACCAGTAAATGAACCCGCTTATAGAATAGACAGGTACAATAGGACAGCAGACTCTTATCAACGGGCACTGTATGAAGGACAGAAAAGAACAAGTTACTTACCTTCGGTAACGCTTTTTCTGGTGGATACAGTATCTGCCTGTGGATTCCTCACCTTGTGAATATCCCCTTGCGTCAGCAACATTCGGATATTCTTTTTGTAGCTTTGCGCCGACGTCACAGAGTAACGACACCGCGTGCGACTCCGCTGACGTCACCGACTCCATAATAGGCCCACGCCGGCGTGATGACATCAGTTCCGCCCTTTTTTCCGAGCCTTCGAAGCACACGGACGAACCGACATCAGTAGATATATACACAGTACACAAATGTCAAGATAACACACATAGTGTGAAACCAAGCAGAAAAGCAATTGAAATAAAACTTTTCCTTCAACAATAAAAACATATTAACATCATAGTTACTCAGGTATAGAAGAGTAGACAACGGGGAGGCGGGTGGGTCAGTGAGGAATCCACAGGCAGATACTGTATCCACCAGAAAAAGCGTTACCGAGGTAAGTAACTTGTTCTTCTGATGGATACATCTGCCAGTGGATTCCTCACCTTGTGAATAGATTCCCACAGCAGTCCCCACTCCCGGAGGAGGGTGTCCACTCCTCTATACCAGAAAATCCTGGAGGACAGAACGTGCAAAGTGGCCTTCCCTCCTCACTTCGGTATCCAAGCAGTAATGCTTCGCGAAAGTGTGGAGGGAGGCCCAAGTTGCCGCTTTACAAATGTCCTCAACAGGTACACCCCTAGACAAAGCAGATGTTGAAGACTTTGCTCTAGGAGAGTGGGCTCTTATACCCTCTGGAGGTTCCTTACCAGCCAGGGCATAGCAGATCTTGATGCATAGTATTATCCATCTCGAAAGTGTGCGCTTGTGCACAGCTCTTCCTTTTCTGCAGCCAGCAAATCCAACAAACAGCTGGTCATCAGCTCGATAGTCTTTTGTCCTATCAAGATAAAAGCTCACCGCCCTCTTAGGTTCCAGACGGTGAAGCCACTCCTCCTCCTTGGAAGGGTGAGGGGGAGGATAGAAGGTAGGAAGGGTAATAGACTGTCCTAGATGGAAGGGAGTAACCACCTTAGGCAGAAAAGCAGCCCTGGTCCTAAGGACCATTCGTTCAGCATGAATGGTCAAGAATGGGGCCTTCGAACTAAGAGCTTGAAGCTCACTCACCCTCCTTGCCAAGGTAATTGCAACTAGGAAAACAACCTCAAGGGACAATTATGTAAACGTTCAAAAGGGGAACCAATTAGAAAAGTAAGCACCAGATTCAAGACCCATTGAAGCACAATAAAAGGAGTAGGAGGAAATTTATTTGTAAGGCCCTTCAGAAATCTTAAAACAATAGGAGATTTAAATAAGGACGGCTGATCCGGCAGGCAGAGAAATGCCGACAAAGCCAAAAGATAACCTTTCACTGTAGCCACAGCAAAACCTTGCTGCGCTAAAGAAAGAGCAAATTGAAGTATATCTGACAAATGAGCCCTCAAAGGGTCAATGGACTTCTCCCCACACCAAGTCACAAACTTAGACCATCTGTAAGAATAGATTGACTTAGTGGAGTCACGCCTGGCCGATAGAATGACATCCACCACATGTGGGAGAGAAAGGGAATTCAGGTTGCCCCGTTCAATCTCCAGGCATGAAGGTGTACGGTCTGGAGGTGGGGGTGTAGAACCTGCCCCTCCATCTGAGAGAGGAGATCTGCCCTGAAAGGGAGACGGAGCGGCGGGCACGAGGAGAGGTGAAGAAGATCTGTGTACCACACCCTTCTTGGCCAATCCGGGGCGATCAATATAACTTGGGCCCGGTCTTGGCGAATCTTCCTCAGAACCCGAGGAATCAAGGGTATGGGAGGAAACGCGTAAAGGAGTTGTGAGTCCCAACTCAACTGAAACGCGTCCCCCAAGGCTCCCTGCATCAGAAACTGGAGGCTGCAGAATGACGGGCAGTGAGCATTCTCGCGAGTGGCGAACAGGTCCTCCTGAGGAGTCCCCCACATCCGAAAGACGTGACGAACTACCTCTGGATGAAGCCTCCACTCGTGGTCGGCTGAGAACTGCCGACTGAGACTGTCTGCACGCACGTTCAGAACTCCGGCCAGATGATTTGCCATCAGACAAATCTGATGCTCCTGAACCCAAGACCAGAGACGCAGAGCCTCTCTGCAGAGACGCAGAGCCTCTCTGCAGAGACGCAGAGCCTCTCTGCAGAGACGCTGAGCCTCTCTGCAGAGACGCTGAGCCTCTCTGCAGAGACGCTGAGCCTCTCTGCAGAGACGCTGAGCCTCTCTGCAGAGACGCTGAGCCTCTCTGCAGAGACGCTGAGCCTCTCTGCAGAGACGCTGAGCCTCTCTGCAGAGACGCTGAGCCTCTCTGCAGAGACGCTGAGCCTCTCTGCAGAGACGCTGAGCCTCTCTGCAGAGACGCTGAGCCTCTCTGCAGAGACGCTGAGCCTCTCTGCAGAGACGCTGAGCCTCTCTGCAGAGACGCTGAGCCTCTCTGCAGAGACGCTGAGCCTCTCTGCAGAGACGCTGAGCCTCTCTGCAGAGACGCTGAGCCTCTCTGCAGAGACGCTGAGCCTCTCTGCAGAGACGCTGAGCCTCTCTGCAGAGACACTGAGCCTCTCTGCAGAGACACTGAGCCTCTCTGCAGAGACACTGAGCCTCTCTGCAGAGACACTGAGCCTCTCTGCAGAGACACTGAGCCTCTCTGCAGAGACACTGAGCCTCTCTGCAGAGACACTGAGCCTCTCTGCAGAGACACTGAGCCTCTCTGCAGAGACACTGAGCCTCTCTGCAGAGACACTGAACCTCTCTGCAGAGACACTGAGCCTCTCTGCAGAGACACTGAGCCTCTCTGCAGAGACACTGAGCCTCTCTGCAGAGACACTGAGCCTCTCTGCAGAGACACTGAGCCTCTCTGCAGAGACACTGAGCCTCTCTGCAGAGACACTGAGCCTCTCTGCAGAGACACTGAGCCTCTCTGCAGAGACACTGCGACCCTTCTCCTCCCTGCTTGTTTACATACCACATCGCGGTGGTGTTGTCCGTCAGGACCTGAACCGACCGCCCGCGAGGGGAAGGGAGGAAGGCCTTGAGCGCCAGACGTATCGCCCGCAATTCCAGAAGTTTGATGTGAAGCAACCTTTCCTCTGGAGACCAAAGACCCTTGATCTCCAGATCCCCCAGATGAGCACCCCACCCTAGAGTGGACACATCCGTTATCACTGTGGCCACCGCTGGAGGAAGTTGGAAAGGCTTTCCTTGAGACACATTTCCCTCTGCACTCCACCAAGACAGATCCGCTTCAGTTTCTCTGGCGATCCTGATGGACTCCCTGAGATCTCAGTTGTGTTGATACCACTGCCGGCGGAGGCACCACTGGAGTGCCCTCATATGCCAGTGTGCATGGTTGACCAACAGAATGCAGGAAGCCATCAGACCGAGCAGACGAAGGACCTTCAGGACTGGAACAACCGCTCCACTGTGAAATAAAGGAATCATCTCCTGTATGTCGCGAATCCTTTGAGGTGGAGGGAATGCCCAACATACAGTAGTATCCAGTACCGCACCTATGAACAGGTTGCGCTGGAAGGGCACCAGGTGAGATTTGGGTACATTTATTGAAAAACCCAACCTGTACAACAACTGAGTTGTGACTTGCAGAGGATGAAGCACTTTCTCTGGAGATTCCGCTTTGATCAGCCAATTGTCCAGATAAGGGAATACCGGAACCCCTGACCTTCTGAGATGTGCAGCCACCACTGCCATCACCTTGGTGAAGACAAGCCGCAGTAGTAAGACCAAACGGAAGGACCGCAAACTGGTAGTGCTGCGATCCCACCGTAAAACGGAGATACTTCCCGAGCGACTTCAGAATAGGGATGTGGAAATACGCATCCTGCAAGTCGATCAACACCATCCAGTCTTCTTCCAGCAGCGCTTGAAGAACCTGCGCAAGGGTGAGCATCTTGAACTTCTCCTGCTTCAGGTAAAGGTTCAAGATCCCGAGATCCAGGATTGGACGAAGTCTGCCATCCTTTTTGGGGGATCAGGAAATACCGGGAGTAGCACCCCTGACCCCTCTCCTGCTCTGGAACCACCTATATCGCACCCTTTCTGAACAGAGCCAGGACGACTTCCTGCAAGAGCAGCAGGTGGTCCCCCGCACAAAAACCTTGGCAAGGAGGGTAATTGGGGGGGAAATTCCCGAAAGGGAAGAGCATACCCATTCTCCACGAGATTGAGAACCCAAAGATCTGATGTAATCAATTCCCAATCTCGTAGAAAATGGGAAGCCGGCCCCCCACTGGGCCCACATGATCCGGAATGGCAGATCTAGGGCTGCTTTGCTGTGGTGGCAGGGGGTTGGTAAGAGGTAGAGGAGGAGGAGGCCTGACGAACCCTAGGACGAGCTCTGTGCATGCCTCTGTACGACTTGTACAGCGTATTTTGCTGCTGCTGTTGTTGTGGCTGTCTGTAGGTCCGAAAGGAAGACCTGCCAAAACCTCTGAACCTCTGGACTGAAGGCCCAAAGATCTCGCTGTCGCTCTGCTGTCCTTGAACCTTTCTAAAGCATCATCAGCCTTCTTTCCAAACAATCCTGACCCATCAAAGGGCAAATCCATCAAGGCTGCTTGGACATCCTCAGAGAATTCAGAGGATTTAAACCATGCCGCTCTTCTTGTGGCCACTGAAGAACCCATCACTCTTGCCACCGAGTCAGCAGTGTCCAGACCACTCTGAATGACCGGTCTAGCGGCAGCCTGAGTGTCAGTGATCACCTCTTGAAAATCCTTCCTATCCTCCTCAGGAAGCTTTGGAACCAGCTGTTTGACTGAATTCATCAACGCATGGATATAGCGTCCCATAAGACAAGTAGCATTAGTCGATTTAAGCGCCATGCTTGCCGAGGAAAAGAAGCAGCCTGCAGTCCTGCTTCTTTGATTCCTTATCCCCAGGAACCTGTGGACAAAGCACCTGCAGATCTTTTCGAGCAGGCCGCCTGCACAATCAAGCTCTCCGGTAAGGGGTGTGTGGATAAAAAGTCCGGGTCACCCTGTACCTTCTTGCAACCGCCCTCGACACACCAGGGGCTGTAAGCGGTCTTTTCCAAACCTCAGATATAGGCTCCGCCAAAGCATCATTGAAAGGGAGCACAGGCTCGACCACAGAGGTAGGCGAATGAAGGGCTTCAGTCAGTAGATTAGCTTTGTACTCTGCAGTAGGAAGTGTTATATTCAACAAGTCTGCAGCCTTCCTTATAACCACGTGATAAGGTATCACATCCTTAGAAGGGGCATCAGAAACAGAGGCCAGATCCCAATCAGGAGACAGCTCAAGTCCACTAGCCTCTCTCAGATCATCGAAAAGATCCTCTGAATCCTGCAGCTCACCCTCTTCCATTTCTGCTTCACGGTACCTCTGCTCTTCCAGAAGTCTCTCTGCCTCACGCCTCAACCTCTCCTTCATGAATGAAGTCGACGGATCCGGAATCGACTCAGTCGGAGCCGGCGTCGAGCCTGAAGCCGGAGGACCAGACCGCTGAACACTAGGTCGGATCGGATTCGGCATCTGGGTCGAGGGTGTCGGCGTCAAGGGTGTCGGCGTTGAAGGTCTTGGCGTCGAAGGCTTCGGCGGCGCCGAGAAAAGCCAAGGCGGCGTCGGAGCCGGCATGAATGGCATAAAAGGCGCAGAAGCCTAAGTCTGGGGGATACCCAGATTGTATGCCAATGGACCCGTGCGACCAACCGGTCCACCAGAGGGGTACATAGCTCTTGTATACACTCAATACATAGCATTCAGGAACTGAGTAGGGTCCTGACCTGGAGCAGGAAAAGCTGGATATGAGCCCACAGGTTGCTCTCGAGGGAGCGGAGTCTCCTCGACTTCGACCTCTACCTCAGGCTGGTGCACCGGGGTTAGACGAACCCGCAGCCAACGGAGGCTCCTCTTCTCCTTCTTCTCCCTCACCCTCCTGGTCAGAAGAAGGAGTCGGGGTCAGAAGAAGGAGTCGGAGCCGGAAAAGGATTCGACAACGACTTCGGTGAATGAACAGGTGAATTCACAGGCGAAGCCTCACCTTCGGAGACTTGTACCTCCGGAGTCGGAGTCTCCACATTCTTGCGAAGCAACTTCACCTGCGACTTCGGTCTTGAGCTCGAGTCCTTCCCAGAGTGATGGCGAGACTCATGAGATCTCTTCTTGTGCTTCTTCCTCGACGACTTCGAAGCATGCACCGAAGACGACCTTGAGCGCGACTTCGAGCGAGACCTCGACCGACGAGTCCGTGACCTCGACCTCTTCTTGTCCTTCCTACTCTTCAACTTTGCAACAAGGAGTTTCGCCTGACGACGATCTCAAAGCCATAATGCTGGAGGTGAAATCGGCGGTCACTGGGATCGCCTCTCAACTGGAGCAGCTTTCGGCTCGCCTCGACTCGGTGAAGGTCAGGGTGGACTCCCACGACAACAGGCTCCTTCACGTTGAAACCAGGGTCTCTGATGCCGAGGACGTGGCCACTCAAGATCGGCAGAAGATGCTTCAGATGGACAAAATCCTGGCGGTCATTCGTGAAAAATATGAGGACTTGGAGGCGCGCTCTCGTCTGAGCAATCTCCGCCTCACGGGCCTTCCCGAGTCCACCAACATCTCCAAAATGGAGGACTTCTTGGAGACCCTCCTCAAGGAACTTTTCCGGGATGTCCTCTCGTCCTTCTTTGTGGTGGAGCGTGCGCACCGCTCCCTGGTTCCTCGTCCTTGAATGCCACCTCGACCCATCGTCGCCAAGATATTGAATTTTCGAGACCGGGATGCCATCCTCCGGGCCGCCAGGGAGAGGGGCACCATCACGCACCAGGGCAATACCCTTTCCTTCTATCCAGACTACACCATGTCTGTGCAGGCCGCGCGGAGAGAATTTTTGCCTGCCAAGCGAATCCTCCAGAAGCATGATGTCTCATACTCCCTGGCTTACCCGGCGAAACTGCGAGTCCGCCAGGGCACCAAGACGCTGATCTTCCCCAACCCGAGGGAGGCGCTCGCTTACGCCAAACGCCTGGACAAAGACTCCAGAAAGTCCCGCTCAGGGTCACCCTCTGAAGACACCATTCAGCTAAGTGACAATGACTGACCGTCTGAGCTGGACACCATTTGTGGTTTTTCTCTACTGTTGATGATGGATGTTGGACCTCCATGATTCATGCACATCTCCTAATCTTCTTTCTTACCTCTGTATTGTCCGCAGCCGCTCCATGCACTGCGTATTGTTGCCTGCTCATAGGTGTTGTCTGCATGATTCCTGCAGCTTTTGCTGTGTCTTCTCTTCTCCTTCCCCCTACAGGGGTGGAGATTCACTGATGGCCCCCACATGTTGTTTTTACTAGCCCCCACAGCTGTTATTATGCCATCTTCCCTCCTGTCCGCTTCTTGGCTGTTAAGGGGCTTCGCTTCAGACTTGTTGGGCATGTCATATGATTTGCTCTTGCTTCTCTTTTCAGGAGGCTGCTTTTTGCTCTTCGCTTGGCCCCCCCCTGCTATCTCGCAGGAGTGTTCACTGAGCCCTGCCGTGCCCTACCTGGGATGATTACCGCCTCTTTGTTTTTGGTTCCTAATCCAAGTTTTAGGTTCCCGGGGTGGGGTGGGGTGGGTGGTATACTCAGCCGGTTTGGGGGGTTAGTGTGGGTGGTGGGGTGCGGGGGGTTTTGGGTCAGGTCCACTGGGTGCGGACCGAGGTTTTTTGGTGGGGTGGGGGTGGGGGGAAGGTGTTAAAAAAAAATAATAAGAGTTTCGCCTCCCTCTCACGGAGAGCCTTGGGATTCATTTTCTTACAGGATGAACATTCCTCGACGTCATGGTCCGAACTCAAATACCAAACGCAGCACTCGTGCGGATCCGTAATAGACATCATCTTGCCGCACTCTTCGCAGGGCTTGAATCCAGTCTTCTTCGTGGACATCTCGACACAAAGAAGCAAAAGGACACCGAAAAGAAACAAACAGTAACAAAGTTACCAACAGCTACAGAGGTATCCTAGAAACCGTTAGCGTCGATGACTTGGAAAAAAGGGAACCGATGTCATCACGCCGGCGTGGGCCTATTATGGAGTCGGTGACGTCAGCGGAGTCGCGCGCAGTGTCGTGCCTCTGATGTCGTCCACGTTGGCGCGAAGCTACAAAAAGAATTTCCGAATGTTGCTGAGGCAAGGGGATATTCACAAGGTGAGGAATCCACTGGCAGATGTATCCATCAGAAATGCCCCGATATATACTCCGACCGCAACCACGGTAACAATATGGCATGCAGTGACCTCCGCATTGAGTTGGAAAAACAAGATTACCTTGGCCATCCCTCTTCGAATCTAATTGATTGGGACTCCAGGCACACAGTCCGGGACCTCAGTGCGCTTTCAATGGTAGGAGATATATGGACGAGAGGCACAGTGGTCCCCTATAGTGACCTTTAATGAGACAATGATCTAGATCCAAGGGAAACTTTCTGATACCTTAAGGCTCACAATGCATTGTACAAAGCTGTGCCCAAGGGCACGGATCTCCCAGCAGCCTCGCCATTGGAGGACAGACTCCTTGATAATTATCTGAAAGAAAAAGTAATCTCCCTGACCTACAGGATGATTTTAAGTAATACCCCAGATGCTTTGGTGAAGATCCGGGAGGCTTGGATGATGAGGAGTGGCAGGAAGCATTAGCCTCCACTCAGGAAGTCGAAATGCGATCTAGATTTAAATGTATCCAGCTTAAGCTTCGCCATAGAGTTTACTATACTGGTGTCGTGCTGGCCAAAATGGGTATTTTAACCTCCCCACAGTGTCCCAGAGGTTGTGGCCAAGTGGGCACATATCTACATCAGTGGTGGGAGTGCCCATTTATACAGTTATATTGGAAGAATATAACCTCAAAAATGTGGGAAGTTTGCGGGAAAAGTATGGAAGTCACCCCAGACTCTGCCGTGTCAATATATGGGATGCGACTGACTTGATGGCTAAAGAAAGGATCTGGGTTTCCCTTGGGAATGTAGTAGTAGCGAAACAGAATATTGCCAGAGCTTGGAAGGGAGACACGCCACCCAAACTCCGGGACTGAGAGGCCGATATGGACTGGTGCATGCAGACAGAGAGGGTGATCTATGAAGGGAGAGGTTGCCCAGGAAAGTGGACCAAACTTTGGGGGTAATGCAACAAAGAAAGGGGAATGTTGTGTACAGTTTACGGATCCCTCTATACAGGAATGTAGGACTACATAAGGTTAATGGTCACAATGTAAAATTGACGATATGTAATATAATGGTAATGTTGGAATGTATTGACAAATTGATGATGGTAGAGTACGAATGCACTGTGTCACTTTATTATACACTGATGTATTTGTTTGTGTTATTCATAAAAAATATAAAAATAAAAAAAGGTCTTCTTCGGAAGATGTGACAAGGCCACTAGTGGCATGTAGTTTTGAGTATAAGCCACTATGTTTTGTACGGAGGGTGGAATTGGACAACCTCCAAATGATTGTCCTCCATAATCCCATACTGTTAGTTATCTCAATGGTGCTAGAATATGTTACAAAAAGGTCCTATGTACAGGGGGTAAATCCCTCCACATTAGGGAGTTGGCTCAATAGTGAGATATTGTCAAGAAATGTACAAATCTCCTCTAGAATATTATCTGACAATAGACTTTGAAGGTACAAGTAGCACTGAAAAAGACTTCACAGGTTGAGCCAGTGCCACATAATAGGGAATGTTCACGGCACTAGTCTTAGAAAAGGCTTCCTGGAAGCTGCAACAAGGCTGGATCTGTAGAGGTGCAGAACTGGGCGTCTCTTCAAAGTCAGAGCCACCGGAATCGCTACAACCACGTGGAAGTGGCCAAAGGGGTAACAGAGCCATCTGGAAATGTCCAACATGGGCTTCAAGAAGGCCTCAAACTAAGACAAGTCACCAAAGTCGGACATTCCATCCCAGTCTTCTTTAGAGTTTTAATTGGCTAAGACGAGGTGAGAGATACAAAGGTCAGGGCACGGCCTCGAATCTCCTACCGCTGTCCACAAAGCAGGATGGTTTCATTGTCAGAGAAAGGAGATGTCCTCTTCTTGCTCACTTTTTATTTTTTGCAGGAACACCCTTTGGGAATTCTCCCCTGTCTGGACACTTGCTTGAATGTAGGGAAGACAGACAACTTTGGGGTGTCCTTGTGCGACATAGCCAAAAATAGCCTGGCCACCCACTCCTTGATGGCCTTCAGTTGCATCAAAAAACAAGAATCACAGGCCATGGGGTTGTAACTGGATTAAAGATTTCACATTAAGATTTTGTGCAGATCCGACAAAGAAATTTTTTATGGCAGTCAACAGATCTTAAGCCCCAAGAATTTAGGAGAGAGAGATTTTGCTGTGAAATGTAGTCACTAGAATACAGAAACCGTTTCGGACAAACATCTATTAGATACAGCAAAACAAGCATTTGCAATGCAATAGGTCTTGCATTTCGAAAGTTTAAGCTATTGTAAGTAACAATGCCTTTTATTTATCGGTTTTGATAATTGATATAAAAAAAAAGCATTGTCATTTACAATGCCAATAGCTTAAACTCTTGTAAATGTGAGACCTATTTCATTTCAAAGAAGCGGCCGCCCTTGTCCTGGGCTGCTTGCAAAGTGAAAGTGGTCATAGCGCGCTGAATGTTGCATGAAAGCATGTTGTGCCTGCAGTAGGAGGAACTCATTAAATAAAATAGTGCTTACAGACGAAGACATACCGTGTAACAACAGAAGTAAAAAGGCCAGTCCTCATGGAAGGTTACAAATAAAGACAAGGCGGTACTAAGGAGGGACTAACGAACAAGTTACTTACCTTCGGTAACGCTTTTTCTGGTAGATACAATATCTGCCTGTGGATTCCTCACCTTGTGAATATCCCCCTGCGTCAGCAACATTCGGAAATTCTTTTTGTAGCTTCGCGCCGACGTGGATTCGGACGTCACAGAGGCACGGCATCGCTCGCGACTCCGCTGACGTCACCGACGCCTACAATAGGCCCACGCCGGCGTGATGACATCAGTTCCACCCTTTTTTCCGTGCCATCGAGGCACACGGACGGACCAATGACAGTAGACATTATACACAGTATACACAATACCAATATCAAGGTAACACACACAGTGTGAAGCAAATGCAATAAAACATTTTACAACAAAATAAATATATAACAGAAACACTGGTATAGAAGAGTGGACAACGGGGAGGCGGGTGGGTCAGTGAGGAATCCACAGGCAGATATTGTATCTACCAGAAAAAGCGTTACCGAAGGTAAGTAACTTGTTCTTCTGATGGATACATCTGCCAGTGGATTCCTCACCTTGTGAATAGATTCCCACAGCAGTCCCCACTCCTGGAGGAGGGTGTCCACTCCGCTATACCAGGAAATCTTGGAGGACAGAACGCGCGAAATGACCGTCCCTCCTCACCTCGGTATCCAAGCAGTAATGCTTCGCAAAAGTGTGGAGGGAGGCCCAAGTCGCCGCTCTGCAAATGTCCTCAACTGGAACACCTCTAGACAAAACAGATGTTGCAGACTTTGCTCTAGTTGAATGTGCTCTAATACCCTCAGGAGGGTCCTTACCCGCCAGGGAGTAGCAAATCTTGATGCACAGGATTATCCACCTGGAAAGTGTGCGCTTGTGCACCGCTCTGCCCTTCTTACAGCGAGCAAAACCCACGAAGAGCTGATCATCAACACGATAGTCTTTAGTCCTATCGAGATAGAAACTGACTGCTCTCTTTGGGTCCAAGCGATGAAGCCGCTCCTCCTCCTTGGAAGGGTGAGGGGGGAGGATAAAAAGTAGGAAGGGTAATGGATTGCCCCAGATGGAAGGGAGATACCACCTTAGGCAGAAAAGCAGCCCTGGTCCTAAGAACCATTCTTTCAGCATGAATGGTCAGGAACGGGGGCTTAGAACTAAGAGCTTGAAGCTCACTCACCCTCCTTGCCGAGGTGATTGCAACCAAGAAGACCGTTTTAAAAGAAAGAAGTCTCAAGGGACACTTGTGCAAGGGTTCGAAGGGAGAACCCATCAAATAGGTCAACACAAGATTCAAATCCCAATGAGGAACAATAAAAGGAGTAGGAGGGAACTTATTTGTGAGGCCCTTCAAAAATCTTAAAACCACAGGAGATTTGAAAAGAGAAGGCTGATCAGGCAAACAGAGAAATGCCGACAGCGCTGAAAGATAGCCCTTCACTGTAGCAACGGTAAGACCCTGTTGCGCCAGAGAAAGGGCAAACTGGAGAACATCAGACAAATGGGCTCTCAAAAGGTCTATAGATTTCTCCCCACACCAAGTGACAAATTTTGACCACCTATAAGAATAGATGGACTTAGTGGAGTCACGCCTGGCTGACAAGATGACGTCCACCACGTCAGGCGGGAGAGAAAAAGAACTCAGGTTGCCCCGTTCAATCTCCAGGCATGAAGGTGTAAGGTCTGGAGGTGGGGGTGTAGAACCTGCCCCTCCATCTGAGAGAGGAGGTCTGCCCTGTGAGGGAGACGGAGCGGCGGGTGAGAGGAGAGGTGGAGAAGATCTGAGTACCACACCCTTCTTGGCCAATCCGGGGCGATCAATATGACTTGGGCCCGGTCTTGGCGAATTTTCCTCAGAACCCGAGGAATCAAAGGTATGGGAGGAAACGCGTAAAGGAGTTGCGAGCTCCAACTCAACTGAAACGCGTCCCCCAAGGCTCCTTGCATCGGATACTGGAGACTGCAGAATGACAGGCAGTGAGCGTTCTCGTGAGTGGCGAACAGGTCCACCCGAGGAGTCCCCCATGTCCGAAAGACGTGACGAACCACCTCCGGGTGAAGCCTCCACTCGTGGTCGGCAGAGAACTGCCGACTGAGACTGTCCGCACGAACGTTCAGAACTCCGGCCAGATGATTTGCCATCAGACAAATCTGATGGACCTGAACCCAGGACCAGAGACGCAGAGCCTCTCTGCAGAGACACTGCGACCCCACTCCTCCCTGCTTGTTGATATACCACATCGCGGTCGTGTTGTCCGTCAGGACCTGAACCAACCGACAGGGAAGGGAGGAAGGCCTTGAGCGCCAGACGTATTGCCCGTAATTCCAGAAGGTTGATGTGAAGCAACCTTTCCTCTGGGGACCAAAGACCCTTGACCTCCAGGTCCCCCAGATGAGCACCCCACCCGAGAGTGGATGCATCCGCAATTACTGTGGCCACCGATGGAGAAAGTTGAAAAGGCTTTCCCTGTGACAGATTGCCTTCCACGCTCCACCAAGTCAGATCCGCTGCAGTTTCTGTGGAGCTCCTCACAGACTCCCTGAGATCTCCGTTGTGCTGATACCACTGCCTGCGGAGGCACCAGTGGAGTGCCCTCATATGCCAGCGTGCATGGTTGACCAATAGAATACAAGAAGCCATCAGACCGAGCAGGCGAAGAACCTTCAGGACTGGAACGACCGCTCCATTGCAGAACAAAGGAATCATTTCCTGTATGTTGTGAATCCTTTGAAGAGGAGGGAATGCACGACATACAGTTGTGTCCAGTACAGCACCTATGAACAGGTTGCGCTGGGAGGGCACCAGGTGAGATTTGAGTACATTTATCGAAAAACCCAACCTGTGTAACAACTGAGTTGTCTCTTGCAGATGATGGAGCACCTTCTCCGGCGACTCCGCTTTGATCAACCAGTCGTCCAGATACGGGAACACATGCATCCCCGACCTCCTGAGATGTGCTGCCACCACCGCCATCACCTTGGTGAAGACTCGAGGCGCAGTAGTAAGACCAAACGGAAGGACCGCAAACTGGTAATGTTGCGACCCAACCGTAAAACGGAGATACTTTCTGTGCGACTTCAAGATGGGAATATGAAAATACGCATCTTGCAAGTCGATCGACACCATCCAATCTTCTTCCAGCAGCGCTTGAAGAACCTGTGCAAGAGTGAGCATCTTGAACCTTTCCCGTTTCAGGTAAAGGTTCAAGATCCTGAGATCCAGAATTGGCCGAAGCCTGCCATCCTTTTTGGGGATCAGGAAGTACCGGGAGTAGCATCCCTGACCCCTCTCCTGCTCTGGAACCACCTCTATCGCACCTTTTTGAAACAAAGCCAGGACTTCTTCTTGCAGCAGAAGCAGATGGTCCTCCGAACAATAACCTTGGCAAGGAGGGTAATTTGGGGGAAATTCCCGAAAGGGAAGTGCATACCCATTCTCCACAAGATTGAGAACCCAAAGATCCGATGTTATCAATTCCCAATCTTGTAGAAAATGGGTAAGCCGGCCCCGCACTGGGCCCACATGATCCAGAATGGTGGATCTAGGGCTGCTTTGCTGCTGTGGCTGGGGGCTGGGATGGGGAAGAGGAAGAGGAGGAAGAAGAGGAAACATTATGGCCCCGAGCTCGGGCCCTTTGTTTGCCTCTATAATTTCTGTATAAAGTGTTCTGCTGCTGCTGTGGCTGCTGTTGGGTTGATTTATAGTTTCGAAAACAAGATCTGCCAAATCCTCTTGAACGTCTTACAAAAGTGCCCCTGGTCTGAAGGCCCAACAACTTTGCCGTTGCTCTGCTATCTTTAAAGCGTTCCAATGCAGTGTCTGCCTTCTTCCCAAACAATCTAGACCCGTCAAAAGGAAGATCCATCAATGCAGCTTGGACATCAGTGGAAAACTCACTAGATTTAAGCCATGCGGCTCTCCTTGTCGCAACCGAAGAACCCATGATCCATGCCACAGAATCAGTCGTGTCCAATCCACTTTGGATAACCTGTCTTGCTGCAGCTTGAGTATCAGAAATTACCTCCTGAAAGTCTCTCCTATCCTCTTCAGGTATCTTAGGTACCAATTGTTTCACAGTGTCCATAAGAGCATGGATAAAACGCCCCATTAAGCAGGTTGCATTTGTGGATTTTAAAGCCATACTGGCAGAGGAAAAGACCTTCTTAGCAGCCTGATCCTGCTTTCTAGACTCTTTTTCCGCTGGGACCTTCGGAAACGCACCCGTAGACCTCTTGGAACAGGCAGCCTGCACCACCAAACTCTCCGGTAGAGGATGAGATGTTAAAAATTCTGGGTCTTCAGGAGCTGCTCTATACCTCCTAGCCACAGCTCTAGATACAGCAGGAGCTGATACAGGATTTTTCCAAATTTCTAAAATTGGTTCCTTTAAGGCATCATTAAAAAGGTAGTAAAGGTTCAGTCACTGAAGAAGGAGAGTAAAGGACCTCTATCTTAGCTTCACATTCGAAGCCGTCGGATCCGCAATCGACTCCGACAGAGCCGGCGTCGAACTCGACGTCGGACGAGGGAGAGATTCACGACGTCGCTCAGGGTTCGGCATCATAGATGATGGAACTGGAGTCTAAGGAATCGGAGTCATCGATCTCGGCGTCGATGGCTTCGGTGTCGAAGGCCTCGCCGGAGTCGGATAATGCCAATGCGGCGCCGGAGCCGGCATAAAAGCCATAAAGGGCGCAGGTGCATAGGAATGAGGAACACCCAAACCATATGCCGTAGGACCCATAGGACCAGTAGGAGCCCCAGAGGGATACATATCCCTTGAATAAATACCGAACATCGCATTCAGGAAATGCGAAGGGTCCTGACCTGGAGCCGGGAAGGCTGGGTATGAACCCCCAGGTTGCTCTTGAGGGCGTGGAGTCGAAACGACGTCGACCTCTTCTTCGGGCTGGTGTACCGGAGTCGTAAGACCTTCGGGCATCCGAGCTCCACCGTCACCAACCTCCTCCTCCTCACCTTCATCCTCCCGACCTGAAGGATGGGATGGGTCCGGAGATGGAATACTCTTCTGCTTCGGTGAACTCGGTGAGTTTGCATGCAACACCTCAACCTCGACATTGTGATCCTCCGAAGCCGACGAAACTACCTTCTCAATCAGTTTCACTTGTGACTTCGGCTTGGAACCCGACTCCTTCCTCGATCGATGTCGGGATTCATGGGTTCTCTTTTTATGTTTCTTTCTAGAAGACCTTGAAGCATGGGCCGAGGACGAATCCGACCGCGATCGAGATCTTGACTTCGAACGACGAGCTCGTGATCTTGACTTCTTCTTTTCTTTTCCTTCTTTAAACTTAGCAACCAGAAGTTTTGCTTCTCTCTCCCGGAGGGCCTTTGGTGTCATCTTCTTGCAGGATTGGCAGTCCTCGACGTCGTGGTCGGAGCTCAGACACCACAAACAGCATTCATGCGGATCTGTAATGGACATTATTTTGTTACATTCTCCGCAAGCTTTAAATCCGGTCTTCTTCGAGGTCATGATGAAAACGAGAAGACCAAGATACTAGAAATTTAGATAGTAACAAAGTTACAGTAAAGGCTACAGACGATCCCAGAAAACCGTTAGCGTCGACGACGCGGAAAAAAGGGAACTGATGTCATCACACCGGCGTGGGCCTATTGTAGGCGTCGGTGACGTCAGCGGAGTCGCGAGCGATGCCGTGCCTCTGTGACGTCAGAGTCCACGTCGGCGCGAAGCTACAAAAAGAATTTCCGAATGTTGCTGACGCAGGGGGATATTCACAAGGTAAGGAATCCACACGGCAGATGTATCAATCAGAAAAGCGTATTAACGAATCAGAATCCAGCATTTACAAAGGAGAGTGACACAAGACCAATGAACAATATGGGCGTAGAGGGAGTGGAGCATGCCTCGCAGAGCAGCACAAGCCCTGCCCAGAGTAACAACAAACAGAAGCCAAGGAACCAGACGTCTCATACATATTATGCAACAGTCTCATCTGGGCATGGATGAAGCTGTGATTGAAGCCATGTTGAGCCACTTTTAGCACTGGAGAGCTACTGCTGGAGGATAAAAAAATCCAATCTAGATCCATTTGGGGCCTAGAAGATGTACATAAAGCGAGGAATCTTCGGGAAGAAATATCCATCATAATACGGCAGGTTTATTATCCATCCATGTTTCTCATGCACAGAAGGGTCAGAAACCAAATCTGAAGGCAAAGTGTGCTGAGGTGAAAAGTTCTAAACGATGCACCATACCTCACCAAAAAAGTTTCTACAGCTGCCACACAAAATTCCTTAAAGGCTATACGCTTAAAAGAACAAGCCCCAGAATTTAGAAATGCCATTCTCTCATGAGTGAGACATGAAGGTTTGGATAGGGAGCCAATGCTACCCGGCTAAAGCTACTCTGCAGATGAATGTTAACCTGGCTCCAGGCCTGACCGAGGAACACAGTAAGCTTTAGTGGCTATCCAGTATTCCATTTTATACAATCCAGGATGATGGTTGGCATATTTTGTATTTATCAGCATTCACCACTCCTTGAACACTCCAATCCTGTAGTCTAGATTGTGAGAGTTTACAGGGTTGTAAGGTGTGATCAACAAATGGTTTGCCTCTTTTCTGAGCAATTCAATGATCAAGAGTGATTCTCGACAGCTTCTTGTCCTAAGTAACTGAAGTCACGTTTGGTGTTCAGCAAGAAGGTATAGTTTCTTACCTGTAATTCTAGTTCTCTCGTAGGGGTATTTCCATGTAAGTCATAAACATTGAATAGTCCCGCTCATCTGAGGGGACCCCCGAGCACTTTTTCCAATATATGTTCTTAAGTGATGAAGTTCACCTTTCTTCGGGAAAGCCTTGAAAATTCACTTAAAGTCATAAGACAGCCTAGGGGTTGGCTACAGAGGTCAGAGTTCTTCATCTTGGATTGGCAAAAGAAGAGATTGTAATTATATATGCTCTCAGTACATACATTTTCTGTAATGGCACAGAAAACAGAACCTTCACAAACCCTTTTGCTATTGAAAACAGAGATGAAGAAGTGCAAGGCAATGTAGCCCATAGGCTGCCATTGTAAGTGAAGTTGTTTCAGTTCTTTTTGAAGGCTACACTAAACCGATAATAATGGAGCATAAAATTATTTGTCCACTTGACAGGGGAGAAAGGAGGGCTGCTTATGACCATCATGGAAATACCCTTACGAGAGAACTAGAATTACAGGTAAGAAACTATACCTACTCTCGTAGGGGATTTCAATGTATAGTCATAAGCATTGAATAGTATAGCAAGCTCATCCCCTCTAAGGCTGTGGAGTAGACAGAAAACAGTTAATTAAAAGATTTTTTAGGGATGCCTGTCCAACTTGTGCATCTACACTAGCATCTGTGTCCAGGCAGGAGTGCCTAGTGAATGTATGGACTGACCTCCAAGTTGCTGCCTTGCAAATCTCTGCTAAAGGAATATTCCTTATTAGGGCAGCAGTAGCGGTCCTGCATCTGGTAGTCAGCTTTGGGCCTACCAGAGAGAGATTTGTTGGCGAGCTTATAGCAGTAGAGAATTCAAGAGATAATCCACCTAGAGATTAACTGTTTAGAGGTAGCTACACCTGTGCGGACTGGGCCGTAATTGATAAATAACTTATCAATTACGAATTGGCCGAGATCTTGTCCAAATAGACTTTTAACACCCTTTTAACATCCAGCAAATTGAGAGCTCTTTCCGCTGGAGACGAAGGGTTTGGAAACAACATGGGTAAAACGATAGTCTGGTTTATGTGGAAATCTGAGACCACTTTAGGGAGAAACTTAGAGTGAGTGTGTAACACTACTTTGGAGGAATGGAATACTGTGCAAGGCTCATAGGTGCAAAGGGCCTAGATCACACTAACTCTCCTCACTGACGTAATGGCCACTGGGAAAGCAGGTTTCCATGTGAGATGCTGTAATGAAGCTTTGTGAATGGGTTCAAAGGGAGGAAGCATGAGGCAAAACAGTAATACATTGAGCTCCCATGGAGGAGGTGGGTGACTAATGGGAGGAAAGACCTTCTTTAACTCCTTTAGGAAATATTTAATAACTGGGATCCTTAAGAAAGATTTGTGAAGGACTTTTCCTGTATGCAGTGAGAGCAGACAGATGGACTCGGATTGAGGAATATTGCAGGCCAGATTCGGCAAGGTGTAATAAATATAGGAGAATGACTTCTTCCTGACAAGAAGTGGTATCAATTTGTTGGAGGAGCACCAAATACAAAATCGCTTCCATTTTAAAAAAGTGTAAGTTGTTCGTATAGATGGTCGCTTCACTTCTTTTAGAATGTCCAAACAGTCCTGAGGCAGATTTAGATGACTATACTGCACTCTCAGGAGCCTTGCTGCCAAACTAAAGGAGAAATGGCGGGATGTAGAAGTTGACCTCCGAACTTCATGAGAAGGTCCAATCTGCAAGCCAGTCTGAGATGTGGACGGACAGACCGGTGACGGAGGTCCAGAAACCACAGTTGTCTCGCCCATTCTGGGGCGTGGAGTATCATTTGGGCTGTCATGGATGTCAGTTTGTGCACATCTACAGGTATAAGTGGTATTGGAGAAAAAGCGTAAAAGAAATTTGTTTGAGCAGTAGACCCATAGGGTATTCCCTAGTAACCATGGATGGTAAAATCTGGAGGCGAAGCCGCAGCATTTTTTCCTTACCTCTGTGACAAACAGATTTGTAGAGCATGTGCCCCACAAGCTGAGGATACCTTGCACAACTTCTTCATTCAGCACCACCTGTGGTTTTCGTCAAGAACCCTGCTGAGCGAATCTGCATGGATATTCTGCTCCCCTCGCAGATGCACAGCTACCAATGTTAGATTCCAGGTGATGAGCTGGTGCCAGATTGTGAGAAAGTGGCTCTATATGTACTGGACCAAAGTAAGGTGCAGTGTGTACAGAGGCCACCAACCCCAGAGGTATAACAGAGGTTAAAGTCAGGGCTGACCTTACTTTCAAAAGTGGTAGCTTGGTCGAGCAGTAAGGCAGTACCAGAGGACAGTGTAAAGCATTTGTTGTACACACTCAGGCAGCAAAAGGTTTCACACACTCAAGGACTGAACTCCAGGCCAATGGTTTCAAAATATATAGTTGCTTTATTTTTAGAACCTACAGGTATGTATCAAAATATACTTTTCTCAGTGATGAGTAATCTCAGGTTATTGCTTTGCAGAAATACAATAGGTACAGGGGTTGCAATAGGCAACAGAGTTCTACACACAATTTAGCATTGAGCTCAATGGGTTTTTCTACACAATTGCAGTTGATTACTTTGTAGATTACTTTTATAAGTTCAAGACTGGATCCTAGATTCAGCCCTGGGGTCTAAGCTGGAAACAGTTTAGTAAAAAAGTTTTGGTTATTGCAATGGTTTTTAAGGAATAAAAAGGTATTTTAAAAGTTCACACTTCGGGGGCGTGGCTACGCGGGCGACGATGGTGGACGCAGCTTGTTAGAGCTCCCAGCGGCCCGATCTTTATCCGACGTATTATCCTAGCTTCTGGACCTGTCTCGTTGCCCACACCGGCGGTGAACGTAGCGGAGAGCAGGAGGTATTGTCCGGTGCACTTTTCGGTGCTCCCGGACCTTTTGCAGTGTCGAAAGAAGCGGCGGCAGTCTGCGGCCTTGTCCCCGAGGGAGAGCCGGGACCTAAAGTTTGGCGCCTCCCGGTCGGAGGGTCTCCGCGCCGGCCGGCTGGGCCTCCACTTCTTCGGGGCCGGCGGGCCCCCCCCTTGCAGGCGGAACAAGGAGCTGCCTGGCAGACTCATCGACAGTGGTGGGAGCACTGACCTGGACTAAGGAGGCAGCTGGAGGGCACCGCGGCCTACATCGGGGCCGAGAGACCGGGACCTCGATTTTCGAGGTTTCCAGCAGCAAACACAGAAGCGGTGCGGAGGAGGCGGAGGGGCCGGCTGGAGCAGCAGGAGAGATGGTGCTCGGTGGTTTGGGGTGCTCCCTTCGACTCGATCCTGAGAGGATCCGGTGGAGGCGCCTGCCTGGACGATATCCTGGTTGGTGGCGCGGGTTGGCAGTGGGTGCGCCGGCGGCCAGCCCAGGAGACCCCGGTGAGTGCCTGAGACCATTGGCCGGCAGGGCGGGGGGGCTCCCCGACTAGATACTGGTGGTGGCTTGCTGAGTGGACTGGAGTGGCCCCACGGGACCCCCGCTAGTGACTGAAGTGAAAGTGGGGTGAAGCGGAGCCTGGGTCCGGCTGACACATTGTGGTGCACCAATACCCTCGAGACTACCTAGTGGAGCCCGGCAAAGCCCCCCCCCCCCGCCCCCTCCCCCCTGGCGGCGGACGGCGATTGAGGACTTGTGGGCCTGGAGATCCTCCTGTGGTGTGCTCTTGCTTCCAATCAGGGGTACGGGGGTAGGCCACGAGCCTAGCCACAACTGCTCGGACACTGGTTGGACCCGGGGGTGCTGTGGCCTTGACCAGAGGTGGGGGCGGCAGCGGGTCCGCTAAACAAGGGACCCTGGATAAGTTTACCGGGACGAGTGGGACGTCGGGAGCATCGGGCGGAGGCCACGGATCGGGCCCTGACAACGCAGCACTGATGGCGGCGATTACCCAGTCCAGGGACATGCTGGACGCCAAGATCGGGGCGGTAGGCGCGGATGTGACCCTCCTGCGTCAGGACCTGCGGAACGCTGTGGTGCGCATTACCGAAGCCGAATCCAGAATATCGGTGGTGGAGGACGACGTCGTGACCCTGAAGCGGAAAATGGCGGCGATGGAAAATGTCCAGAGAGGCCTTGCGCTCCGCGTGGAAGATGCCGAAGGGCGGGCGCGCAGAAACAACCTACGCTTCGTGGGCTTCCCGGAAGGATGCGAGAAGGGTAACATGGAACTATTCCTGTCCCAATGGTTGGAGTCCTGGCTTCCCCCCGATGTACTGTCACGCTGCTTTGTGATTGAGCGTGCACATAGGGCCCAGACGCAGAAGCCGCCGGCGGGGCAGCGGCCCAGACCGGTGATTGCAAGGATTCTAAACTTCTACAATAGGGATACTATCCTACGGGAGGCAAGGACCAAGGACTCACTCCTGTTTGAAAATCAGAAGATAATGATCTTTCCGGATTATACCAGGATCGTGCAGCAACAGCGCCACTCGTTCATCGCAGCCAAGGCAAAACTGCAAGGCCTGAAGATCCAATACTCCCTCCTTTATCCGGCCCGCCTGCGGGTAATATTCCAGTCGCGAACTCACTTCTTTGACACTCCGGAGGATGTCTTTAAATGGACTGATGAAACAGTAAGGGTCCGGCCGCACGCTCAGCCGGGCTTGAACCCGGGTCACTCGAGGGGCCAATCGCCGGAGAGGGAGGATCCAGCCGCCAAGGGCAGAAGAAATAGAAGGTCAAGGTCACGAAAACGCTCCCGTTCACGGGGTGGGAAGCGAGATGGCGCGCCCGCAGACTCAGACCACTCGGACAAGGACGGTGGTACCTCAGGGGACTGAACTTACGTGTGATGATTACAGGCTCCCGCTGGGAGAAGGGATTTCGTAAGTCTGTTTGGACTGCGGCTTGATACTAGAATGTGTAATTGCTGCTTGATATACTTTATCAGCCATGGGACGGTGTGAGGG
Organism: Lissotriton helveticus; assembly: GCF_964261635.1. Taxonomy (NCBI): domain Eukaryota; kingdom Metazoa; phylum Chordata; class Amphibia; order Caudata; family Salamandridae; genus Lissotriton; species Lissotriton helveticus. The sequence continues at coordinate 1,047,341,884 of NC_136072.1, forward strand.
ACGGGGGGTTCGGATAGCTCTTCTATAAGGGCTTTGCCTCCTACTTAAGTGGGAGATGCTGGGGGGGGGGGGGGAGTCGGTTAGCTGGGTGGGTAGTTGGGACTGTTGGGGGAGAGGTTCTTGGGGATCCATTGGAGTGGGTGGCCTCTGACCTCCCGTTGGGGGTTAGGGCGCTCCTGCACCGCGACAGGTACTTCAATGTTGTTGAGGTATAGGGGAGGGGGGTGGTCGGTTTGCTGGGAGTTGAGTTGGGGTTGGGTCTGGGGGTTGGGGGAGGGGGGATACACGATGTTTGGGTCCACAGGGGTAACATGTTCATGCACGATGGTTCACCAGGTTCGTCTCTTGTCATATGAGCAATTGCGCTCTCCTATGCCCGGGCGGCTGCGCCCATTTGCTCCTAATGGCGGTTAGGGGGTCATGCTTTGGAGCTCCCCGGAGCTACGTTAAAAATTGTGAGTTGGAACGTGAGGGGCATGCTCGATAAAATCAAACGAGGGGCTGTGCTAAGACAGGGGAAAAGGGAAAAAGCGGACGTCCTCCTGCTACAAGAAACCCATCTCCTAGGTACGAAGACTCTGAGTCTGCAACGTTATGGGTATCACCAGGTGTACCATGCAGGGTTTGCCCGGGGGGTGGCGGTCTTGGTCCACCAAAGAGTTTCCTATACCCATTCCTTGCAGTGGATAGATGCCCAGGGCAGGTATGTCTTCATCAAAGGACTGATTGGTGGGGAACAAGTGGTGTTTGGCAGTGTGTATGCTCCCCCCCCCCCTTGCAATGGTCTCTAGTGGAGAAGCTGTTTGCGATCTGGGCCGAGGTGCCAGACGTCTTGTCGGTGATAGGCGGAGACTGGAATGATGTAATGGATGGATCTGCGGATCGCTTCAGGCCTGATGGCGGACCGCTGGCGGCTGCCCCTACGAAACTGAGTGATATGGTCGGAGGTATGGGATGGATGGATGCCTGGCGCTGCCAACACCCACACGGTAGGGAGTACATCGCTCCTTTTCGCGGCTGGACTATTTGTTTGTCCCGCGCGCCGTCATAGGTAGGGTGGCGTCGACCGCTATTCTGCCCAGGGGGCTTTCAGACCATTCCCCTGTCACGATTGATATCCTTCTTGACAGGCGGCGACAACCGTTTCGATGGCGCCTCTCTACCTGGCATTTACAACGAGATGATTACCAATCCCATATGCGTGAAGCCATAGCTCACTACTGGGAGGAGAATAAGGGGCCGGACTCGGATGCGGTGACCCTGTGGGAGGCTATGAAGCCAACGTTCAGAGGAGTGGACATAGCCTGGTGTGCGAGGGCCCGTAGGACTCGGAAGGAGGACCTGGAGAAGGCGGAAGACCGCGTCCGCACTCTGGAAGTGCGATCTACGGAGACGGGGGCGGAGGAGGATATGCGGCGGCTCCTGCAGGCGCAGAAGGATGCTGCTTCTATCTTGCTTGAGGAGTCGCGCCGTATATGGCTTGCTACGCAGAGTAGAATATACCAGTGGGGGGATAAATCCAGCTCTATGCTGTACAGGCTGTGCCAAGGTGCGTTCCAGGCTCAGACACTGCCGGCGCTGGTGGATGAGGCCAGGACCCCTATCACTGACCCTGGGACCATAGCTGCCAGTTTTGCGCACTACTATGAGGCGCAATACGCCCCCAGGGACTACCTTTTGGCGGCAGAGGTGGACAAATTTCTGGCGGATCTCCCGCCGCGGGGGATCTCAGACGAGGAGAGTGTTGATCTAGAGCTCCCTCTGTCCGCGGAGGAACTGGGCAAAGCATTGGGTGAGCTGAATGCCGGGAAGGCCCCTGGGCCGAACTGCTTCCCGTGCGAGTTTCTACGGAAATACCACCTCCAGTTAGGGCCCCACTTCAAGAAGGCGTTGGATGCTGCAAGGGAGCGAGGTCGGCTGCCGTCGGATTGGAGACATGCGGAGATAGTGGTGTTCTGTAAGCCGGGGAGGCCGCCGGATAGACGCGAATCCTACCGCCCTATCTCTCTCCTAAATATAGAGGCGAAGATTCTGGCGAAGGCACTTGCCAATCGTCTCCTGCCTCTCATTGCCACTCTGGTCCATCCGGACCAAGCTGGTTTCATGCCCCACAGGGCCACTCGGCACAACATCAGGCGGGCCCAAGTAGTTCTGGAAATGATGAAAGCCACCGGCACCCAGGCGGCGCTCCTATTGGCCGACATTGATAGGGCCTTTGATTCGCTGAGCTGGACATACCTACAGGCGCTTCTGCCTCGCTTGAATCTTGGCCCTCACTTCCTCTCGTATGTGCGACTGCTCTATACGGACCTGACGGCGTCCGTGCGGGTGCGATTTCCGACGCCTTTCCCATCGGGCGGGGCACCCGGCAGGGTTGCCCGCCCTTCGCCATACCTATTTGCTCTCGCAATGGAACCCCTTGCGGCGTGGGTGCGAATTGATGCACAAATGAGGGGGTTCGAGTGGGAGGCTGGGCCGTCGGACCGCATCGCGCTATACGCGGACGATGTACTGTTTTTTCTTACAGACCTCGACAGGTCAGGTCCCAGAATTCTAGAGATCATGAGAGTGTTTGGTGAGGTGTCTGGGCTGAATCTCAATGTGAGGAAGTCAGTTTTGTGGACCCTGGGCGGCGGGGTTGCTCCCGGTGCCTGGGCATCGGCTCTACAAATAGCGACGGGAGGCCTTAGGTATCTAGGGGTGTTTCTGACTGACATCCCTGGGGTATCGTGGGAGCGTAATATTGTTCCGGTCTGGGACCGAGTCCGGTCGGACATGAAGACGTGGTCCCGAATGCCCTTGAATATATATGGCCGATCGGCCATCTTTAAGATGGTCGCCCTCCCGCACTTACTCTACCAACTACAGAACCACCCGTATCCTATCTTGCCACAATGGTTCCGCCAGGTCAATTCGGCCCTGGGCCGCTTCCTCTGGGCTGGGGGAGCGGCGCGTGTGGCCCTCTGCACATGCTTCTTGTCCACATATTGCGGTGGCCTGGCGTCTTCGGACATTCTATCCTACTACCAGGCATCCCATCTCTTGATACTTAATGAATGGTGGTATGGGGATCGGAGCGACCCGGCGTATGCTCTGGAGAGGCATTTAATGGAACCCGACACCCTGCACACACTCCTCTACTCAGCAGGGAAAAGGAAGAAGCTCCCGGTAGTTACGCAAACTGTCTTTCAGGTCTGGCGTCGAGCGCTTGGTCGTATGGGGTGGTGGAATAGGCTGACTGGGGAGACCCCGCTGTGGCAGAATGGCCGCCTGCCGGCCTTGTCGACCCTATCAGGATTTCGAGGCTGGGACTTAATAGGAATCTCGGCGTTGGGACACGTTATGAAGGGCACAACCCTTAAGTCCTTCCAGGAGTTGAGGGACGAGTTCGAAATGCAGAGTACCCAGATCTTCCAATACCTACAGTTTCGCCATGCTATCTCCCCCGCATTGGAGGGGTTGGACTCCCTACCGGAGTTTAGTCCCATAGAAGCTAAACTGTTCATGGGTGAATTGACGGAGAAGAAGATTTCATGCATATACCAATCCCTAGTCACACACTGTGCGTCCTCCTTGGATGGCCTACGGTCTAAATGGGAGAGGGATGTAGGTGAGATTGATGAGGAAGGGTGGAGGGAGGCTCTTGCGGCCCCGAGGGAGGCGGCTGTCGCCGTGCGGCTGCGCTTTATCCAATTTAAATACCTACACAGGGCTTATTATACGAGAGAGAGGCTGTGGCGGGCTGGATTGATTGCTTCCCCTGACTGTCTGAGGTGTGGTAGGGAAATGGGCACGTTTCTGCATACGGTGTGGACATGTGGGGCTATAGCCCGATATTGGAAGCGTGTTTGGGACTGCTTGGATGAGGTCCTGGGCTGGCAGCTCCCGCGCACGTCGCAGCTGGGTCTTCTAAATGTCTTGGAGCAGGTGGGCGGCAACATCTATAAGAGACATCTCCTGCTCTTGGGCCTTACGGTTGCTAAGCGGGATGTGGCCCGTGCCTGGAAAGACCCGGGGGCGCCCCCGATTGGGGTCTGGAAACGGGGCATGGACTATTACATGGGACTGGAACGCCCCGTATTTGAGGCCCGTGGCTGCCCCAGAAAACATTATAAAATCTGGAAAAGATGGGCAGAATATAGGGGGCTGTGGCTGGAGCCGCCGCCGCAGCAGGACACACTAGTGGACCGACTGTCATATATACCGGGGCAAGAGTGAGTGTGCATCAACGTATCTGTACAGCTTATGTTGTTTTAGATTCTGGTGACCATCGTGAACGGGGTGGGGGTGGGAACCGGGTGGGGGGATGTTGTGGGGTTGGAGGGAGGGATCCGGGAGGTTAATGTCATTTGTCTTATACAGCTGTTTATGCCGATTGCTGCCACTATGACTCTTGATTATTTGCTTACAGCCTCTCCAGTGTCTGGAGCGCTGTGAATGTTTTCGCAATCCATATTTGAAAGTCAATAAAATTTGGTTTTGAAAAAAAAAAAAAAAAAAAAAAGTTCACACTTCGAAACTTTTCAGGGCAAATCTGACAATGTTATCCAATGTTCGCGTTACTTTTGTAATCCAGTACTGGGCTCCTAGGTCCAGCACTGGGGTCTCGACTTACGACAGGTGAGTATTTACGTTTCAGTATTATGTGTGAATTTTAAAGAATATTTAAGTTTTCAAAAGTAGACACTCTGAAGAAATTTCATAGAAAAGCAGACAATGGATTCCTATGGAGAAAATACAGGTTAAGGGTAAACACGGTTCGGATTACTTTTGGGGTTCAATACTGGGCTACAAGGTACAGTAGTGGCTTCTCTCCTGATCACATGTGAGTACTTCCGAATTCGTTACTCGGCTGATTTTATAGGAATATTTTAAGTTTTCAAAAGTAGACAGAAGAATTTTCGAGTCAAACCAGTCAATGTTATCCAATGGCAGGTAAGTGAGTTACCGGTTTCCAGGCGAGTACTCTGCTGGTGAAGTTAAGGTTCCGGGCACAGAGTCAGGGGTCCCCCAGGGTCAGGTAGGTACAGTTGGTTCACCCTCAGCGGCACAGGGGCGGCCAGGTGCAGAGGTAGTTAGGCCCAATGTTAGCCAATGAGGGGCAGGGGCCTTTGGTTGGTGGCTGCTGGGTAGCAGGCCACGCGGCTGTGGGAGTGGGCTCCTCGTCACTTGCTCAGGGCAAATGGGGATATAGGATAGGGCAAAGGTGGCACTGCCAGACGCACTCGGGCGGCTGGGTGCTTTTGAGCCATCGGGCACTCAAGGTTATTCAATGGGAAAGGTAAAAAGGGAACAAAGGCTGCAGACTCTGGAACGGAGATTCTTCAGGTGCGACCACCACTTCGAGAGGTAAGTTGGGATCCTGGAGAAGAGGTAGGTACCCCACAGGGAGGACTAGCCGAGCAGAGGACGCTAGGAGTAGGTCTGATCAGATCTCACCGGCCAGTAACTAGTATGTTACGTTTAAGGCACTGAACCTACGCCCTGCCCGTTGAAGCCCTGAGAGCTCATAATCGAGTCTCCTTTTCACTTTCTCATCTGCTCACTTATTTTATTGAGCAGCACATACCACTGGCTGTTTTACCAGTAGGTACACAGGGGATCAAGGTACGGGTGTGCTTTTTAGGGAGCACACACCCCCTGTCCACCTGTTTTTGCTGGTCCTGATGAATACCGGGCAATGGCCCTTAAGGTAGAAACATGTTGACCACTCAACACATATAGAGATCCTCTGGCCGTAACTTCCCTACCAGGATCTCGCCCTCGTATTTTTTAATCATTGTTCAGTTGCTCTATAATTAAAATTAAATTTTTGAGTACAACCAGGACAATTTTTAACATCTTTGAATTTTTTCGCACCCACAGTCACAACCCGCTCCACTGTAGTTCAGGTGTCGTAGCACACCTTGGTGTCGCTAGGACGCCAAGGTGGACCCCGATGATGAAGCATGTCACCCCTAGGTTGGTGAGTGAGGGGTTTTAAACAAAAGGATGAATTTTTTCCTTCTTGCCAAAACCAGCCCTCCAGATACGTCTGTTCTTCAACTTCATAGGGGATACTCCTCTCATTGTTTTTGATACATCTCCTCCCAGGGGAATAGGAGTGATCTCTAGTTCACCTCTGAGTGAATAAACTCCCTTACTCTCTCTTTTGATTGTAGCACCCCACAGGGAGGCACAGGGAGCGGGGTTGTCTTTGGGTATCGGGAAATCTTACCCTCGGGCTGGTCGCGGTTGGAGGGGTCCCTGGTTCTGAGGCTGCAGGCGTCGTCTGGTTCGTCGAGGCGGGTCTTAGGGCACTGGACTTGGGGTCACAGTCGCCGAGGGGACGTCCTCGAGGTCTTGGATCACTCTGGCACGGGCCGGGCTTGGCGGGTGAAGAGTAGGCAGGTCTTCCTGGCTGGCACCAGGGGTTGGTTATTGAAGCCGAGCCTCTGCTTATGGGAGTCCCAGTCTTTAAGAGGGTCAAAGCAGGAAGGTCCTCCAAGGGTCCCAAGGTTGCTGTCCGCAGGAGTCGCCGGGATTAAGCAGGAGCAGGTTCCAGGATCGGCAGGCCGGTAGGGCTGGGGCCAAGTCAGTGGGTGTCATCCTGCTGTGAGCAGCTGCACAGCGGGTCTTCTTCCTTTTGATCTTCTTTCTTCTTATCGGGATCTGAGGGAGGAATGTCCAGGGAGCTCCTAAATACTGAATTTAGGGGCGATACAGGTAGGGCAAGGGTAGGGACAAATAGGTCCCTGTCCTGGTGTGGGTACACCCACTAGCCTTCCCCTCTCTGGTGGGAGGGGGGCCGGAACCTACTTGTGATTGGGCAGGGCTCCCAATCTTCAAGATGGCCGGAGCACGGGGTCGTGCTTCACACCGACTGACACCCCCCCCTTCCTGACGTAGGGTTTACCGCCAGACTGGAGGTCAGACCTGGTGGGGGCCAGTTGCTGGGCCAGTTGCTGGGTACAGCAAATGGTCTGGAGAAGCTCACAGAGGTGGCGAGCCTTAGAAGCTTCCCCCTGCCCATCCTGGGGGAGGAGACCTAGCCCCTCGCCCAGGATGTGCATTGTTGCAGGCCGAGGATAGCGAGGGGCTCTCCATCCAGGGGTCCAGCAACATGTCTGCTGTGTGGCTGCCTGGGCAGCCACTCAGTTCAGACGTGGACTTTAGGTTAGTATTCAGGGGGCATCTCTAAGATGCCCTCTGGTGCATTTGACATTATACCTCACACTGGCATCAGTGCAGGTTTAATGTGCTGAGCAGTTTGATACCAAACTTCTCAGTCTTCAGTGAAGCCACCATGGTGCTGTGGAGTTCGTAATGACGACCTCCCAGCACCATATACTCTTAAATGGCAGCACTGCACTTACAGTGCCCAGGAATGGCCCTGGGTACTGTAGGGGCACAGGGCCCATGCACCTGTGCCCACACCACTGGAATAGGGCACCCAGCTAGAGGGGTGACTGATGTATGCCAGGGCAGTGGAGTTTGTGGGCATGGCACTCAGGGATGTGTGCCATATCAACTCTCTGTTTAGTTCTGTACTTAGACATTCAGCCTGCAAAGGCAGTATGTGGGCGTCAGGGTACAGAGCCCCTAAGGGTGGCACAATAAGTGCTGCAGCCCTTAGGGGCCTTCTCTGGTCACCATGCCCGGAGTACCTAGGGTACCATTTACTAGGGGCTGATAGGTGGCCAGAGATGCCAATTGGGTTTTGTTTCAACACAGCCTTTAGGGAAGGAACACAGGCCCTGGGCACCTGGTTGGCAGGAGCCCAGGGCACACTCAGTCAAAGCACATCAGCAAAAAGTGGGGGCATGCCAATGCAAGAAAGATGGCACTCTCTCACACGGATCGATTGAGCTTCTTGTGACTGGGCTCTGGACCACATTTCCCCATGCTTGTTCAGGTAGTACATGCTGGTTATATTGTCCATTTGAACAAGCATGTTGTTGAATGCTGGATGAAAAGCCTTGAGTGCAAAGTGAACTGCCCAGAGTTCCAGAAAGTTGATATGATAGGTATGTTCTCTCTGGGACCATAGCTCTTGTATCAGTAGGTGATCCATGTGGGCTCCCCACCCGAGCAGTGAGGCATCCGTGACCATGGTCTGTGTTGGTGGCTGGTGGTGAAAAGGCATTCCCCTCAGGAGATTTTTCAGGGAACCACCACCACTGGAGAGATTCTACAGCATGAGTTGAGAGGGTGAGCTTGTTCTCCCAGTTCCCTGAGAACTGGTTGCACTGGTCCTCAAGACACTCCTGAAGCAGACGCATGTGGAGGCGATCAGAGTCCTAAATATGCAGGAGGCCATTGAGCTGAGGAGATCTTGCATACTGATGGATGTGTTATACGCTGAAGATCGAGACATTTTTAGAGAATGGATAACAGTCGTTCCTCCGAAGGAATCCCATTTTCCTGCAACATATCAATGGTAGCTCCTAAGTAATGTAGAATCTGAACCAGAGAGGACGTGTACTTTTTGAACACTGACGTGCAGACCCAAGGGATAAAGCAGATCGCACATCCACAGGAAATGTTCCTGGGCTTCTGTGAATGTGGATGCTTTGATCAGCCAATCGTCCAGGTAGGGATATATAAAGATTTTGCATTTCCGAAGGTGCGCTACCACCACCGCCATGCATTTAAAAAAGGCTCGGAGTGCTGACTTCAGGCCGAATGGGAGAACCGAGCATTGGTAGTGGTTCTGTCCCACGGCAAACCTGAGGAATTTCCAATGGGACTTTGTGATCGGAATATGAAAATAGGAGTCGTGTAGATCTATTCAACAGAGCCAGTCTCCCCTTTGAAGTGGAGGGTAGATTTGGTGTAAGGCCGGCATCCTGAATTTATCCTTCCGGATCCACTTGTTTGCGGTGTGAAGGTGGAGTATCAGCCTGAACTCTTGTCTGCCTTTCTTTTGCACTAGGAAATATCTGGAGTAGATACCTTGACCTCGTTGGTTTCGAGGGACTGGTTCCACCGTCTTCTTGTGGCAGATAGGAACAATAGTTACTTACCTGTAATCGGTGGTTCTCCACTATTGGTGTCTTTCATAGATTCACATGCCTGAATCATTCCCCGTCGTCGGAGTGGGAGTCCCACGGTATATAAAAAAGCAATAATATGCCTGTAATAACCAAAAACCTTGGTAAAAACCAACCAGGAAGTAAAGTAGCCCTAGCTATAGGAGCAAAAAGCTCCCACACTCATGACTATCCTAGTCATTTTGTATAGACCACTTGGCTGCTTGTTTCCTGCCGACCCTGCACTCCAGAGGATACTTTGGACATTTTACCTCTACGCCTCGCGGAACCCACTGCGCGGGTCCCGCATCGCAGGGGGGCGCTCCTGTCATTGTTTGAAAGCTGGTTGCTGGGGTCTAACAGGGGCTGAGGGCTGCGAGCGAAAGGGCTGGACTCCATATCCCAGGAGTCCCAGGAAGCCGCGCCCGCTCCACCTGGGCTGCTCTCCCTCACCACCCCGCCCCCACCGGACTGGGGATTAAATACCGGATTGCCCTGCATCTCGGGGGACCACTTGGCTGCTTGTTTCCTGCCGACCCTGCACTCCAGAGGATACTTTGGACATTTTACCTCTACGCCTCGCGGAACCCGCTGCGCGGGTCCCGCATCGCAGGGGGGCGCTCCTGTCATTGTTTGAAAGCTGGTTGCTGGGGTCTAACAGGGGCTGAGGGCTGCGAGCGAAAGGGCTGGACTCCATATCCCAGGAGTCCCAGGAAGCTGCGCCCGCTCCACCTGGGCTGCTCTCCCTCACCGCCCCGCCCCCACCGGACTGGGGACTAAATCACAGTTATAACATAACGTGTGCATACCGCTGCGCGGGAGCGCGCCGGGAGAAGCCCGGGACAAGGGCGGGACCGTCTGTGGCCGTCCGGGGCCGAAGGAGGCCGGGCTGGGCCACATCCCCAACATTTTACTTGCATATCCCATTCTGTCCAAGGTGATGCCCTCGCCAGCACCATGTGAAACTCCATCAAGGGAGGGGGGCAGCAACACAGGGACGCTGGACAATTATTTTAAATCTGCCAAAGGAGATGGGGCCAAAGAAAACTCCCTAGAGAGACGTAGGGCGGAGCGGCGGCGTTCCATTGAATCCATGAAGAGTAGATCCTTGACAGAAATCACCCCGTATCCTATCTCTCAGGAGGAAGGTACGCCCCCCAATAGTTTAAATCCCCCGCCCCTTGAGGATTTCCCCCTTTTACTCCGGGAAATTCCAAGCACCCCCGGTATGGAGCCTACAAAGATTGCAGATACAACTCCCACGACAGGCACTACCCCAGTGAATCTGGTCACTCAAACTCCCGTTTTGAATATAAACAAGAAGAGTAAGCCAAAACCAAGTGTTGTGGTAGAGTTGCATAGGCCTCCACCTAGCAAACGCTGTAGGAAGTCAATGGGGGGGCGGGGGAAAACTAAACTTTCTCATTTAGATTTTGGGAAAAAACATACTAACGTACTCCAATTTGGGAAGGATAATGAGACTGCGCCTACTGTTGTCCCCTCTAAGGTCCCAAGTCCGAACATAGCTAGTATTAACAGTGATCCAGTGGCCAACACATCCAATATAAATCCCCCGCCCATATCAATGGGGAGTATAGAATTCCTATTCCGTTCCCTTCTCCAGCCCATCAGCGATAGCCTGAAAAAAGTAGAGATTAGGCTTACTCTACTAGAGACATCTCTTACTACCTTGAACACCTTAGTTAGTAAGCAATCCAAAAATGTGGGACCTTATCCCCCTGTTGGAAACCCTCCTAAACCAGGAGCCTCACAGGGTGCCAACAAACTCCCCCCTCCGAGCGCATCTATTGCCCCCCCCTTGCAGCCACTAATGGCTATTTCAGTCGAGGCACCGCGCAATATTCTAGCCAGTAGGCCCTCACAACCAACAGTCGCTGCCCCTCAAAGCTCCCCGATAGGGACTAATGATGGCCACCAAGAAGCTGGCAGCGCCCTTGCATCTTCCCCTGGTCGGCCAGTCCCAAGACCACGGAGACCAGATCTTCCGCCAGAAGCTAATAGTTTAACGGTGGTACTAGCAGGCGCCCCCCACTTAAGAACAGGAGAATATGAAGACTACCAATCTCTAAAAAAAAAGGTGATTAAATGGCTGAATTGGAACCGACCCCTACCATCACATTTTAACAATGAGATCATTATGGTTAGAAGGGTCCCTTGGCTAGGGAGGACTAGAAAAACAATAATTGGGGACTGTATTTTGGTAACTTTTAAAGATCCGGGCACTGTCTTGCATATTTGTGAAGGTGTTAATCGTTCACTGGATTCTACCATTCAGACCCTTCCAGTATCCTTTTTCTTCCCTCCAATTCGCATGCACAATGCTCCATTGCATGATGAATGGATAAGGGTGGAACATAGGCGCAGACCCAAGGATTTTGCACAACGCCCTAATCCTCAATTGCCAGACACACCCTATTTCCACTTCAACCGTTTTAATTGCTTGAATAGCTTGGATGGGGTTGATTGACTCTCCGTATATAACCCAGTGCCCCGGGATAACGGCTCCTGCACATTTTCTGAGCCATTTTCCCCGATAGTTGGACAAATTCCTGGACCACCAAAGGGCCCAGTGACTCCAGATAATGACACCACAGGACTTTTTGATACATCCGGCCATAATGTTGACATTGCATCTGGAACAGTCAATGAGCCAGTGCTTGTGGACAACGGCCCCTGTAGACTTCTTGAGCCACCTGCCCGTGCTGTTGGTAATGTGTCAGAACCCTTGATTGATACGGTGTCTGAAACCATCCCCTTTAACCCTTCTGGCACGGCAACTAACACCCCCGAACACTTGAGGTTAATTTGCTGGAATGTTGCTGGACTGGCCAATAAACTGGGTGACCCGGACTGGGCAAATTACATCGAGACTGGAGACATATGTATGTTCCAGGAAACCTGGGCCAGAGAGGATTACGGTCACCAAGGCTACATGTCATTTTTCATTCCAGCTAGGTGGGAAGGCAAAGGTCGTCCATCAGGGGGGCTTACGACCTGGGTTGCATCTCATTTGGGCTGTGTGGCAACACGGCTGTTGGCTAACTCTGAAGACATTCTTGTGGTTTCATTATCCTGGCCTAACCAAGTCAAACTTATTTTAATTAACATTTATTCTAGGCCAGTGGGAATTGCAAAGGAATCACCGACCATAGATGAACTCTCAAACTATATATCTGAACTACCGAGTGATTCATTCTATGTGGTAGGAGGGGATTTTAATTCCCACTTTGAGCCACTACCCGGTCTTCTGGAGGGGTTTTCATCGGAAGAAGAGGTCAGATGGGCAGTGCCCCCAGTGGAAGGTCCCCCCCCGAAGGCTTGGACCCCACTAGCATTACAAATCACAGCCCTTACCCTAAAGTTTGGAATTAGAGCCTGCAACGGGCGATTGAAATCTGACATACCCAGTAAAACCACCTATAATAGACTGGGAAGGGAGTCTCGCCTGGATTATGTCCTGGCCCAAATAGTGAAGTGGCCAACAGTTCAGGACTTTAGGGTGATGGAGAGGTCCGATAGTGACCACAATCCGCTTGAGCTTGATCTTATCCATCCTGGCCCCCAAGCTCTCGGGATCAACGCGGAAGGGAACAAACCTCCTCTTCTCCTGGATAATAGCAGGAGAAGGATCAGGTGGGAGCACTTGGTTACAAGCAAGAACAAACTCCCCATGCTCTATGATGGGATAACTCCCATCTTGGAAACTGTGGGGAGTTTGGTTACCGAGGCAAACAACAAAGATTCCCAGGCCAAATTGTACAAGGCTCATGAGGACCTTATAAAAGCTGCGGCCCCCCATCTCTCCTGCAGTTCACGAAAGCCAAGAGAGGGGCGGCAAGGCAAACTATCATGGTATAACCTAGCATGTAGAAGGGCAAAAGCAGAACTCCTCAGACTAATTAAAGAGGGGCTAGGGGGGGATAGCTTAAAACATAGTAGGCGAGCCTACAAGAAACTTGTTGCCCACGCTAAGGCCGAATGGGAGGAAAATCAGTGGGAAGAACTCACCAAGGCACTAGCGATCCAAAACCATCGTCTGTTTTGGAGGATAGTGAGCGGGGGGGTCGGGGAACTTACAATCGGCACTAGAGCCCAACATTGCTTCAGAGGTGTGGCAGGCACACTTCCAGTCTTTATACAGCTCTGAGCCAGGAGAATCTCTTGCTGTAGCTGAGGCGGGCTGGCCGGGTTACGAGGGGGAGCCAATAACGCTGAGTGAGGTCACTGCTGCCATCTCAGCTCTGGCCTCGGGAAAGGCGCCGGGACTGGATGGCTTACCTGGGGATATGTTTAAGCAAGAGCCCATTGTCTGGGCGCCCTACCTCACTGCCCTTTTCAATGGAGTCCTTGACGGTATGGAAATCCCTAGTACTTGGCTGGGGGCGGAGGTGGTCCCCATCTTCAAAAAGGGCTCGCCTCTGCTCCCAGCCAACTACAGACCCATCAGTTTAATAGACGTAGCACAGAAGCTGTTTGGTAGGGTTCTGCTGAATCGGCTACAGGATTGGATGGAGGAGGTGGGTGCCCTTAGCCCCTATCAGGCGGGATTTAGGAGGGGGGTATCCACAGTGGACCAGGTTTTCAGATTGAACCTCATCTACTGGAGGGCAGCAAAATTCGAGGGCGGTAGTCTGTACACAATTTTTGTGGACTTACGGGCCGCCTTCGATCTGGTGCCTAGGGGGAAACTCTGGAGCGTCCTGGCAGAGATGGGCGTCCCCCCGGATATCCTATTAATCTTACAGAGGCTCCATCACAATAATTATGCCCGAGTGAGGTGTGGGCGTTCGGGGGAACTGACCGATAGATTCCCCGTTGGCCGGGGGGTAAGACAGGGTTGTGTGTTGGCACCGACCCTGTTTTGCCTCTTCGTCAACGGGGTAATCGCTCACCTAAATGCCACCGATTACACTGACGCCCCCAAATTGAATGGCAGCAGGGTGCCCGCAATTATGTTTGCGGACGACACCCTGCTGCTATCCAAAACCCCAATGGGGATACAGAGGATCCTTGATTCTTTTGTAGCCTTCTGCACCGACAGGGGGCTAGAAATCAATGCGACAAAAACCAAATTCATGGTTTTGAACCCGAGTCAAAAATTGCGGCCAAATCCGCAATTGGGAGCTGTACGACTTGAGAGAGTATCCACCTTTGAATATCTTGGTGTGACTCTTAACGAAACCATGTCTTGGGGATCCCATCAGACTAGGGCAAACCTCAAGCTCATACAAACAACTGGGGGTATCGCCCGGATGATGACTGGTTCATCATACCGCCCATTGGGGGCACTAATCCAGATATATAAGGCCCAGGCTAGGGGAGCGATCATGTACGGGGCGGAATTGTGGGGTCATATCCCTTGCCGGAGTCTGTCACTAACGGAAAATAAGTTTATAAGACGGATAGCCGCACTACCGCCCAGTACTCCGCTCCTCCCCTTGAGGCTTGATTTGGGCCTACGACCGCTAGCCGATGAAATAAGTCTGAGACCCATAGCTTTCTGGCGTAGGCTGTGGAGCAGTAACGATCTTGCAGAATATAGGGCGGAATTGGTCGAATTACTGAACCACCCAAAAGCGCTTCACATCCCCTGGGTCAAAAACATCCAAGCCACTTGTATGGAACTAGGGCTCCCTGACTTATGGACGGATCCGGCGAATGCCGTATCAAACATCTCCAAAAGGTTCCTGGCCAACGCATATCATGAACAAAAATTAGCTAGGGCCCGAGTAATACAGGCAGAAGGGTCCTTATCTTCTGTGTTTTTGCAAAGCAAGGACCTTTATAGGTTTGAGAAGGTATTGGATCCTATCTCCCCTGTACTTGCTAGGAAGCTGTTTCTCCAATGGAGATACGGCACGCTGCCCTTCCGGTCCTTTACAAGCACTTGGGCACCATGCTCCATTACAAAGCAGTGTCCGGCCTGTGATGCCATGGAGGAAACCGATCTACATGTGGCTTTCTTCTGCCCAGCCTACAAGGCAGCTAGAAAATACTGGCTCCTCCCACTGATAAGGAATATGGGCTGTAGGGAATATGCACCAATGTATAGGATTTTAAAATCTGATGTCTCTGGCCCAACTGTTTTTGCATTAACAAAATTTTTTATTAAGGTTTGGTACACGCGCAACCGTATTTTAAAGACGTTGGGTCCTTCTTAAAATTTCAGATGTATAGTTCTTAAAGCATTCTTGTATATACATTCCAATGGTTTTATCCTTGTATGAACTGATTTATCTGTGATGTATATGTGTACTGTTCATCTTTTATGGCCAAATGGCCGAAATAAAGATTGGAAATATCAATATCAATATAGACCAAACTGCAGCCAATCAGGCGACAGCACCCACCAGAATTTTCTCCCCAGAGGCTCAGGCTCTCAGATTTTCTAGCATATGAGTGAAACCAACATAATTGCCTGAGGGAGCCTCTGAGGGGAGGTGGGCGGGTTGCATGTGAATCTATGAATGTGGAGAACCACAGATTACAGGTAAGTAACTATTGTTCTTCTCCAGTATTTGGGGTGTCTTTCATAGATTCACATGCCTGAATCAGAATAGATAGCAGTACCCATAACATAATGCTCCTAGACGCCAATTGTGACATAATATACATGCATAATGATAAAATGCAAAAGACATTGTAAAGCGTCTAAAAAAAGAGCATAAAGGAGGCAGGAGAACAGAGGCTCACCTTATTGGAAAAGATTGCGAAGAACTGCTCTTCCCACCGAAGCATCTGCATCACTTGCTGAGTCCAGACAGTAGTGCCTCGTAAAAGTGTGTCTGTTGGACCACGTTGCAGCTTTGCAGATTTGCATAAGAGGCACACCAGCAAACAGAGCAGTGGAAGAGGAAACTGCCCTTGTAGAATGCGCTCTAGGTAAGGCCTGTAAGGGTCTTCCTGCCTGTTGATGACAGAGTCTAATTGTTGACGAGACCCATCTGGCGATAGTCTGTTTGGATACTGCACAGCCTTGGCGCAGTCTGCCATAGGCCACAAACAACTGATCTGTCTTGCGCACAGCTGCTGTTATAGAAAGATAAAACTTGAGACCTCTCCAGATGTCCAAGGAGTGTAAAGCTCGTTCAGCCGGTGATTGTGGATTTGGAAAAAATGTCTTGAGGATTACCGGCTCATTTAAATGAAAGTCCGAAGGGACCTTGGGCATGCACCTTGGATTGGTCCGCAGCACCACCGAATCAGAGGTAAATTGTAAAAAAGGCGGTTTAGACGTGAATGCTTGAATGTCACTGACCCTTCTGGTAGAGGTTAAAGCCAATAACAAGGAGACTTTCCAAGTAATAAACTTAAGGTCAACCTTATGGATCGGTTCAAAGGGGTGACGCATGAGCTGGGCTAGCACCACATTTAAATGCCAAACAGGAGGTGGTCGTCGAATCGGAGGAAACATACGAAATAGACCCTTGAATAATTGCTGGATTATTCTTGAAGAAAACAGAGTTCGATCCGTCCTGACGGAATCGGGAAATGGCTGCTAGAAACACCTTCAGGGTTGAATGCGCCAAACCCGATCTAGCCAGCTGCAGGAAGAAAGGCAATATTTGTTCTGGTCTAGCATGAATGGGATGCAGATCAACAGTCTGGCACCAAGCACAGAAACGCTTCCACTTGAGCTTGTAGGTCTTAATCGTTGATGGTGCTCTGGCGTTAGCTAGAACCTCTTGACAATCATGAGGAAAGTCTAAATGGGCGAATTCATTGTGCGGAGGAGCCAAGCTGATAATTTCAGAGAAACTGGATCCGGATGGTACATCTTGCCCCTCTGAATTGTCAGAAGATTCGGTATTCGAGGCAGTTGTATTGGCCTGCACTCCGAGAGGAGGAGAAGTTCGGTGAACCAATATTGCGGGGGCCACCTTGGAGCAATTAGGATTAGGCGACATGGTTGACTCTTCATCTTCCTGATGATCTTGGGAATCAACGGAATTGGCGGAAAAGCGTATGCAAATATTCGACACCAATTCATCGAAAGGGCATCCCCGCACGAGTCTTTGTGGGGAATCCAGCTTGCAAAGCATTGGCATTTCCGGTTCTGATCTGTTGCGAACAAATCCAGGTCGGGATGACCCCACTCTCGGAATATCTGATCCAGGGATCGTTGATGTAGCTCCCATTCGTGATTGCTTCCGGAGGACCTGCTGAGTGAGTCCGCTAAGACATTGGCAACCCCTGGGACATGGACCGCCGACAGATTGATGTTGTGATCCAAGGCCCAATTCCAAATTTCCTGCGCCTGATGGGATAACCGGGCCGATCTTGTGCCTTCCTGCTTGTTCAGGTAATGCATGCTGATTGTGTTGTCCGTTCGTATCAACACTGTAGAGCCCTCCAAGATCACCTGAAAGGATTTCATGGCGAGAAAAACGGCTCTTAGTTCCAGCAGATGTATGTGCCATTTTTTCTGCTGCATGTTCCATTTGCCACCGACTGTCATCCCTTGGAGATGGGCGCCCCAGCCCTCCAGAGAAGCATCTGTGGTCACGATGAATCTGGGTCCTTCTGCCTGGTATGTACATCCCACCTGCAAGTTTCTTCCTTGCCCCCACCACTGGATGGAGTTTCTCATCCCAGGGGTTATTTTGATGACGTCCTCGAATGAGCCTGTTATTTGCACCCACTGACGACTGAGTTCCTCCTGTAAGGGTCTCACTCGCAGGCGACAGTTGGGGTGAGAGGAATACAGGATGAGATCATCCCGAGGAAAGACTTGAACTTGCGAACAGAAACGCACTTTGTTAGTGGTGCTGAGGCCATCTTGCGAATCTTCACCTGCCTTTCTTTTGATATAAACACTTGGGCGAGTCTTGTGTCCAGCGTGGCTCCCAAGAAGGACTTCCTTTGCGATGGAGTCAGGTGAGACTTTTCGAAATTCACTGAAAAACCCAGGCTCTGGAATAGTGATAGACATCTCTGAACGTGAGTTTTTGCCAAGTTGATGGAACTGGCCTTGATAAGGCAGTCGTCCAAATAGGGATAAATTTGAACTCCTTCTAATCTCAGGTGTGTGGCCACCGGGGCCAACATTTTTGTGAAAACTCTGGGGGCTGAACGTAGTCCAAAGGGGAGTACTTTGAACTGGAAGTCCCTGCCAGCCACTCTGAACCGTAAGAACTTCCGGTGTCTGGGAAAAATGGGCACATGGAAGTATGCGTCCTGAAGGTCGAGTGTTGCCATGTGATCCTCTACTGAGAGAAACTGGAGGATTTCTTGAAGCGTCAGCATTCTGAAAGATAATTTTTTGAGGTACATGTTGAGGGCACGCAGGTCGAGGATGGGGCACCATTCCCCCGACTTCTTGCGGATCAGGAAAAATCTTGAATAAAATCCTGTTCCCCTCTGAAGTTGAGGTACCTTTTCTATTGCTCCTTTCCGAATCATTGAGTGTATTTGGGAAAACAGCTCCTTGAGATGAGCTGGAGGTGGTCCTTTTGGGGGAGAATTTGGAGGGGCTTTGACGAATTCGAGAATGTGACCCCTGGAAACCACGTCCAGGACCCATCTGTCCGTGGTAATCTTGGACCAATTTGAATAGTATCGGGATATTCTTCCTCCAATTTGCTTCAGGCTGGGACAAAGTGGTGGCAGGATGTGTGTCTCACTTGCTCTTGTTGTTGTCTCTTCCTCGATAAGAGGGTTTTCCTCTTGATTGAGAGTAATTATTTCTCCTTTGGCCATATGTTTGTTGACGGTATGGCTGGTATCTTTGATTTCCTTGGGTGTTACTGTATGAGCGTTGCTGTGAATAACCTCCTCTGTTAGAGAAATTGCCTCTTCCTCTTGCGCCACGAAAGGAAGACTTTCGAAATTGTAGAGAGCCCAGCGACCGTGCCGTCTCTGTATCTTTCTTTATGGCTTGCAAAGCCTCGTCAACATGTTGTCCAAAAAGGAACTCCCCATTATACGCCATGTCCATGATCTTGGTCTGGACCTCTAGACGACAGGATGTAGCTTTTAACCAGCCTTCCCTCCGGAGAACAGCTGCCCCCGTCAGCTGTCTGAAGCCTGTTGCTGCTACGTCCACAGCAGCATCAATTATTTCAGATGAAACTCTCTCTCCCTCTAGTAGGATCTTTCTTGCTTCAGCTCTATCTGGTTCTGTTAGTTTTTCGATGAAAGGCGATATGTCAGACCACATCTGCCTGTCATACCTCCCAAGTATTGCAAGTGAATTTGCGGCTCGAACCGTGGTTACCGCAATAGTTGACACCTTCTTCCCTATCGAGTTAAGACGTCTACCGTCTTTATCAGGGGGAGCAGAGACCTGTGCAGATGGATTCTTGGCTCTTCTTTGAGCTGCCTGTGTAACTACTGAATCGGTCTTAGCCTGACCAATAAGGCATGCCGGTGACGTAGTAGGTGCTCTATACTTCTTATCTACCCGAGGTAGTACTGCGGGTGGAGAATTTGGTGTAGCCATTATTTTCAGACCTTCCTTCCATATAAAGTCAATGATTGGAATAGACCAACTCTGTCTCTGCGGCAAATCCTTAAAATCATATAGGAAGCATTCGTCTTGTTTAGCTTCCATTGTGATGAGGAACCTTTTCGTAGCTCTTTCCATAATCTTGTGAAAACTGGCAATGTCCACCAGTGGAGAATCCGCCGTAGGCGGGCCCGCTGGAGAGGGGGTTTGTGCCTGATAGTCGTCCCACTCCGACGATACGGACTTGTCGTCCAATTCACCGTCTTCTCGTTCGTCTTCCGAAGAATTTTCAACCCCTGCTTGAGATGGTACTGGTGAAGAAGGTACTGTGGGTCGTGCTTCCTCAGTTGTCATTTGAGAAACTGATTCTTGCGGTTGTACAGTTGCCGAAGATGTTCTTGGCCTAGGCGTAGAGACATGAGAATCACCCGATTCTGAAGGCGGAAACCTGCGATAAAAATTGCTCACTATATATTGGAGATTCTGGAATAAATCCATAGGCATCTGCATGTTAGGCGCAGACCCAGTCTCCGGACCAGAGTGTTCCTGAAAAAATTCTTCCTCCTCCTGATCCAGATCTTGAACCTTTATGAGCAAGTCAGAAGGGCTCCTGGCCGCACGGAAAGTGTTGTCCTCATAGGATTCCTCTTCTTCAGAATCCAATAATTTATCTGGCAGCATTAAAGGAGACAAAGCTGTGGAGGATGAACCACGCTTCTGTAGAAGCGAAGCAGTGGTAGCCGGTGATGGCAAAGGTATAGTGGATGTTTTAGCTGACCACACTTGCATTGCCGTACAGGTTGACAGTGGAGGCGTCGACGGAGCCACCGGTGCTGATGACAAGCCTGATTCCCCCTGTGTCGCCAGATCCGTCGTCGACGGAGCGGCAGTCGACGGTAGCAGCTTCGTCGACGGTGAACTCGTCGACGGAAGTGTCTGCTTCGTCGACGAGGATTTCGTCGACGGGATCATTTTCTTCGCCGCCGGTAACGTCGTCGTTGAGGATGTCGTCGACGGTAACTTCGTCGACGGAAACTTCGTCGACGAGGATGTCAACGGTAAGGCCTTCTTCGTCGACGGCTGGATATTCGTCGACGGCTGAATCGATGACGAAGAACTAGTCGACGGTACCTTCAGGATTCCCATCGACGGAGGAGCGTCGACGATCGATGGAACTATCTTCGTCGACGGGATGGGTCTAATTCGTACCTGAACCAACGTCGACGGTGAGGAGGCTGAAGACATCACCATAGCTGATCTTGGTGAGGAAAAAGTCACTGTTGAAGTGGCCACATGAAGAGATAGCAACGATGAGGCTGTACTTGACTCTGCTATGGCTAGAGGTGTAAATTGAGGTGACATTTTTTGAGTAGCTGCTTTGGAAACTGTAGATTTCCCAGTCTTCCCTGAGGACGCAGATTTCACAGGTGGAGACACCTTCTTGGAAGTAGTAGGCAAGCCAGAATCCTGAGAGGATTGGGCCTTCAACACTTTCGCCCTGGGAGAAGCCACCTCAACCTCAGTTTTCCTCTTCCTTGAGGAAACAGAAGACCCCGAGGCAATGCTCCCTACCTCTGAAACAGGGTTATCTTTGTCCTTTATCCTCTGAAGCCACAGGAGAAGACGACCTTTTCTGTCCCTGAGAGTCTTTAGAGGGAAGGTTCTGCAGATTTTATATTCCTTCGCCTCATGATCCGGATACAGACAGTATATGCCTTTTTGGTGAGGATCCTCCTTGAACAGCCTTAGCTTTCCACAGGAATCAACAGCCCTAAAGAGGGATTTAGAAGTAGACATCCTTTGAAGGTTAAACAACCAACCAAAGTAAAAAGAAACTGAGCAGAGCTCAGGGAGACTCCCTTCACACGACGTGCGGTAGAAAATCTGAGAGCCTGAGCCTCTGGGGAGAACATTCTGGTGGGTGCTGTCGCCTGATTGGCTGCAGTTTGGTCTATACAAAATGACTAGGATAGTCATGAGTGTGGGAGCTTTTTGCTCCTATAGCTAGGGCTACTTTACTTCCTAGTTGGTTATTACCAAGATTTTTGGTTATTACAGGCATATTATTGCTTTTTTATATACCGTGGGACTCCCACTCCGACGACGGGGAATTATTCAGGCATGTGAATCTATGAAAGACACCCCAAATACTGGAGAATGTTGACTTCCTCTTGTAAAAGCTTGAGGCGAGATGTAGAGGACTTCTGAGGAATGGATGGTGCTGGGGTCGTGAATCTGAGACGATAGCCAGGTTGACAATATTCAAGACCCAGGCGTCTGTTGTGTTGTCACTCTACCAGATAATTTACAATGCTTCCCTCTACCAGAGTGGATAACAGAAGAGGGGGAAGAGATGATTCAGGGTTTTGCTGCAGCAGGTTAACGCTCTCCCTGGTTAGATTGTTGGGAGTTCCAACCTCTGTGTTTTGCGCTTCGACTGGTACGGACGCTGATATTGTTTCGATCTGCCATTGAGGAGTTTGAACCCTCTGTGTGGAGAAACTTCAGTGGTAAGGGTGGAATGAACGTCACTGATTTTTCTAATCCCACCACTTTTACAGGTATCCATTTCAGTTTTCATTCTCGCCATTTCGTCATCTGGGTGCGACCCGAAGAAGGTGGAGCCGGAAAAGGGTACATTTTGGAGATGTAACTGGGAGCTTGGCTTCAGATGTTAATCTCAGGCATGCGTGTCAACGTAACACGATTCGATGGCAGTGGCTGTAGGCAACTAGAATGGAAGAGTCCGCTGCCGTACTGATGACTTGATTTGACACCATAGCCCCTTCCTGGACGATTTATAGAAAATCTTTCCGATGTTCTTTTGGGAGGTGGTCTGCAAAGTGGAGAATGGAATCCTACAAGGCACAGTTGTACCTTCCTAGGAGGGCTGGGTAATGGCCGCTTTTATGGAGGTAGCAGCCGTGCTGCAAATCTTGCGTCCTGACAAATCCACCTTTTTGCTCTCCTTATCGGGAGGAGAAGTTGCAGCTGGAATTGTGGCATGAGATTGTGGTGCAGCTAAAATTACCACTGAGTCGGGAGGAGGATCGGCACGTAAGAACTGCGGATCCTGCTCTGGTGGTCGAGATTTCTTTTGGAGCCTTGATGGTGCCAATTTTGCCGCAGCAGGCGTAAGGAACAATTCCATGGCTAGCTCCAGCAGGCCTGGCACCAGTGGAAATAACGGTCTAGAAGCCATGTGTTGGTGGAGCATTTCAAAGATGACGGGCATCGATGGAGATGGGGTATTCATAGGTATGTTCAATTTCATTGCAATGCAAACCAGGACTTCCTGAAAAGTGTTGATGTCATCAATTGGAGACGACCGAATAGGTCAACGTAGGAGAATAGTCTCTGGTAGACGAAGATGTATCTCTATGCCGATAGCAGCGTGCGGTGTGATCCTGACCTGCTGTAAGAGTGGCGACATGAATGCAGAGATTTCGTGGAGGAGTACGAGTGTCCTTGTCAAGAACGATGGTGTGTCCTTGACCATGATCTCCCAAGAGCTGGTGTGGGTATCTGAGGCACCCCAGGAGCAGGCAGGACAGGTGCTGATAATGCTGAAAGTATCGGAGTCTGAGGTACTGTAGGAGGAGCTGGTAACGCTGGAGGAGCCGCTGAGACCAGTGGAGGAAAGACCGGGATGGGAGATGCAGGTATCTCCACAGGAGTAGGAGATCTGGAATGAGACTCAGATGAGGAGTAGATTATCCTTCTTTTGGAGAACTTTCCTCTTCTCGACGTCGATGATCTCCATCTGGCCTTAGACGACAACCTACTCCTCTACCCCTGTCGATGTAGCCTACTCAACAAAGATAGGCTTCTCAACGTCGACCAATCTCGTTGATTGCCTGCCTCTCGGCGACAGAGAGTCTGTATCCCTAGACATCATCTGTCCCAGCAACGGTGCCAAGTGTATCGCGACATCGCTCGAGTGGTTCTAGACGCCAAGCGCCGACATTTACGCAACGTCAAGCCAGGCAATGACGGCGAGCATGTCTGCGCCGTACCTCCTCGTGACGGCCACTGGGACCAAAAGCGTTTTCTACCAGAATAATGCCCTTCAGACCTCCCACGTCCACTGGAGGTTGAGAGAAGAGCTCTGGTGGAAGAATTACCTCCCCTTCGCTCAGAGGCCCCACTGGTTACATGCAGTTTTCTCCTTTCTTCTCTTCTCTTCTCTTCTCTTCACTGCAGGCGAATCTTCTCCCTGTCACACAGGGTACTTCTGGAGAAAGTTTTGCAGACGTCACTGGAGGCAGGAAGGCAAGAGGCTAGTAAACAAATAATGGAGACCCCGTGTGGATCTGTTTTAGCTTTATTTCCACCACATTTAGGACATTTGTCGAAAAGAGATGACATTTTAAATAGGAAAAAAGCCTCTTTCCTATCAGGAAAATACTTTGCTCCTAAGAGAAAGACATCAAGCAGAAAAAAAATTAACTTTGAAGATCTAAATTGAAGAAAAAACCTAAAAAAGGTCGAGTTCAATGCTCCAAGTGTCCTTCCTGTCAGAAGGCGCCGAAAAAAAAAAAAAAAAAAAAAAAAAGAACTGAAGCAACCGCCTCTGGCTGAGCAGGATGGGAAATTGATGTCTCTCTGCTCGTAAAGGTATAGCTTTCTTTTTCTTCGATTATAATGGCAGCCTATGGGCTTCTTGCCCTGCAATTCATCTAATTTCTTATAGCAAAATGGTTTGTGAAGGCTCTTTTTTCTGTGCAATTACAGAAAATGTATGTACTGAGAGCATATGTAATTACAATCTCTCCTTTTGCAATTTCAAGATGAAGAACTCTGACCACTGTAGCCGACCCCTAGGCTGCATCACAACTTTAAGTGACTGCAAGGCCTTCCCGAAGAAAGTCGAACTTCATCACTTAAGAACATATATTGGAACAAGCATTTACAATGCAATGGTTTCGCCTTTTGAAAAGTTTGAGCTATTGGCATTGTAAATGACAATTTTTATTTATGTGTTGGTTTTGAAAATAAATAAATAAATGGCATTGTCATTTACAATGCCAATAGCTTAATCTCTCGCAAATGAGACCTATAGCATTTGCAATGCAATAGGTCGCGTATTTACGCGAGTTTGAGCTAATGATATTGCAGATAACAATGCGTTTTATTTATGTTTCCAAAACCAAAACATAAATAAAAGGTCTCTCACACTGCTGTCTCTCACACACTGCTGCCTCTCACACACCATGCTCTCCCACACACCATGCTCTCCCTAGAAGACTCACACTGCTGTCTCTCTCACACTGCTGTCGCTCTCACACTGCTGTTGCTCCCACACACACACACACACATGCAGAGAGCGACACACACAGCCACACACATACAGAGAGCCACACACACACAGCCACACACACAGCAGCTAAACCCTGAGCAGCAGCTAACCCTTGCACAGCAGCTGAGCTACACTTCAGTGTGCTGTACGGTTGTC
The DNA here is from genome assembly GCF_964261635.1 of Lissotriton helveticus. Taxonomy (NCBI): domain Eukaryota; kingdom Metazoa; phylum Chordata; class Amphibia; order Caudata; family Salamandridae; genus Lissotriton; species Lissotriton helveticus. The sequence goes on from NC_136072.1 coordinate 1,047,366,818, forward strand.
CTAATAACCCCCAACTGATAATTAAATTAAATAAAAACAAAAAGGCCATGTAAAATATTATACAGACGGTTTTATGTAAAGTTTTGCTTAGGATTCCTGTCCGGGCATTTGCAGAATGTTACAAAGTGAACAGATGGCCGGTATTTTCTTTTGGAAAGGAGGCCTCCCTAGTTCCCGCACTAACGTTATTCGTAAAGAAACACTGCCCATATGCATTGTGTTTCTCTTTAAAAGGCAAAGACTTAGCCAACTTAAGCTGCTGTCTTTTTTAAGACCGCCCACTTGTGTGCCGAAATGAGGAAGGCCCTTTGAGTTTAACTCTGACCTGGGTCAATCACCAAACAGCACCTGTTTAATATACAGTGCTGTAAAATGGAAGCCTCGGAATTACGAGTTACTGCTATGTTCACGGTAGCCAACTGCAAGTTGGGCAGTGGCACTGCTGACAACAAGTGTGTGCACACTAAACATGCACAACGCTAGGGTTCCTTGACTGCGCACGCACAAACCGAAACTACACACGGATTAAAGGTAGGTTTTTAGCCAAAAAGACTCCCTCAGTTTAAACATCAGCTGGTGTCTCTGGGCCAGAATAATATGAAAAATTCCCAAATCTATATTGATAGCGCTTTTGAAGTGCACTGCCTCTCTTTTCTTCCAGTGACAGGCACACGAATGCGTCCTTTCCGCTCTCTGCCAAACCGTCTCTCTAACCTGGTGATAAGAGCGTCTCCAAACGCTGGCAGTTCTTTTACAAATAATGGATTTATTCAACGGGGACAACAAGAGTTGCCCAGGATAACACAATGTAGTCAAGCAGGGAAGCTGGTACTTCACCCCCCTCCCCCTGCTGTGCTCAGAAGTGCAGACAGGTACTCTACCGTTCAAAGTAAAGAAGGGCAGGTGGTCAGTACTCCAATACCTGTCAATTTAAAGCATTGGGTCAAATATATTGAACTCTGTCATAATCTGACCCCTACAGCACGTGCTCAGGTTAAACGGACGACCGCCTCACATGTCCCCATGATTCACCCAGTATCCCCTATAGTCCTGAGCCGCATAATTTACTCTAACCACCCAAATTAATTTTAGCTGCAATCTCAACATGAACAAATATTTATAAAGTGCGGTCATAGGCTTGATGCTTTATAGCCCTACCAGCAGCAGGTATTAATATTATTTCTATGCGTTTATCAACCTTTAAAAGGTTAGAGGTGAGTGGACCACTGAAAGTGTAACAGGTAGTCAACCCCCTGAGAGGCCTTGGGTCATTAAATGGGAGTCATACACAAACTTCCAAGTGAAATTCAAGTGAAGGCAACATTTCTGTCAAAGGCATGTTTTGAAAACGCGCGTAATAAATCATTAGATTTCAATGAAATGGCAGAGCCTTATGAAGGCGAGCAGGGCAAAAAATAGTATAGTAAAGTTAGAATGCAGGAGTAGCGGCCACCTCCGTGTTTCTGAAATCCAGAGAGCGTAATATTTTATTGGACAATATTTGCACGAGGCATTTATTGCGCTGTGCAACGGCACGCGGCTGTCAGCACGAGGGCTATGCAAGCACATTAATGTTTACTTAGAACAGCAGCGTAGCACTGGTTCGTGTTCTCTGATGCAAGTAAACAAAACGTGCACCGCCCGTGTTCACTTTGGGTGCTAAAGCCAACCACGTTGGGGCCAACAGTGCCGTTCATATCACTTGTCCCCGGTACCACTGCACCCGATGCACTGTTTATGGCAGCGCCCGGCTCAGAATTCAGGAGTCAGTGAATCTAAAATGAACTGAATGTCATTGCAAGGGTGCAAGGGGTCCTTTGCAAGCAATGGAAATGGAAACCCCGATCCTAGTTTTGCATTAAAAACACCCCAAACATGTAGGCTTTGTCAGATGTCATAGCACCTGATGTCACAGCCTTAATGCTGGTGTTCTGCACGCCTAGCAATGGGTCGTTTACCCCCTCCCTCCCCCCCACACACACACACAGTTGCGCAACTCACCTCCTTAGCCCCCCGGATGAGCTTGCGCACCGCGTCCTTGCAGCTGTAAATGCACTCTCCATAGTTGGGCTGGAAGTGCACCTCGGCCAGCGTCACTCCGCGGTAGGACCCGGCACAGCCGAGCTCCAGCGCCGGGGGCTCCACGTCGGAGCGGTCGGGGAAATACGTGACCGAAGAGCAGTCCATGGAGGCGGACAGCAGGGACAGAAAAGCCCAGAAGGCGTCCCGCCCCCCCGGCCAGCAGCTGCTCCACCGCCAGCCGCTGCGCCTCGCTGTACAGGTCCCGCTGCAGGAGCGCAGCCTCGTCCCACTGCCGGGGCCAGAGGTGCCCCGAAGGCAGGTCGTCCAGGCACTGCGACTGGTTCGCCATGAAGCCGAACCCGGGAGCCTCAGCGGGGCAGCAGCAGACAGACGGCAGGGGGACAAGATAGACAGGTAAATTTAAACAAGTTTGAATCTCCCAGCTCGGTGGCTTCGGCGAGGACCTGTCTAGAGGGGAGAGGAGGAAACAAGCGGGAGGGGGGCGGGAGAGAACACGGACGACGGGGGGGGGGGCGGGAGAGAACACGGACGACGGGAGGGGGGCGGGAGAGAACACGGACGACGGGAGGGGGGCGGGAGAGAACACGGACGGTGGGAGGGGGGCGGGAGAGGACACGGACGGTGGGAGGGGGGCGGGAGAGGACACGGACGGCGGGAAAGGGGAGGGAACGGGAAAAAACGTAACTCCGCCCAGGGAAAAAATCTCGGGAACGCCCCCGAATCTGGTCCGGCCTTGACGGACAGATCCGGCACCCAATGGCTAGCCTCCATTTATGGAGCTAGCCAATGAGAGCCGGGGGACGTTCCCGAAGTGCTTAGTGTCGACATAGGATTTCACCTGCGCTGAAAGGCTGCGCAGAGCGCAGCCTTTCGGCAGGCGAAACCCAAAAAGTGCTCCAGGGTCCGCGCAGATGGGCAGGAATGTTCAACACTTATGACTATACATGGAAATCCCCTGTGAGAGAAGCCCAAGTTACTTACCTTCGGTAACAATATATCTGTAAGAAACAGTAGTTTGTGTTAGATTCCTTACCTTAGAATATCCCCAGGCGTCAGACTAGATCCAAAAAGTTTTGCGTAGCAGTACCCCTGCGCGTCGGTAGGCGTCGTCTGCGGCTCCGCATCAGTCGTCGGCGTCGTGATCGCCGGGATGACGTCGGAGCACTTCGACGCCGCCCTCGCGCGGACGTCATTTCTTGTACATAGCTTTCCGTGCCAGGAACGCAGAGCCATGCCAGGGATCAACACTGGTGCCATAAAAACTAGGGCCCTCAAGGGAAAATACCTTAACCCTAGATATCGGTTCGCAGAACGGGGAGGATGGGTGGGCCAGTAAGGAATCTAACACCAACTACTGTTTCTTACAGATATATCGTTACCGAAGGTAAGTAACTTGTGCATCTGAAAGAAACAGGTTAGTATTAGATTCCTTACCTTAGAATAGATACCCCAGCAATACCAACCTCGGTGGTGGGTCTGCGAACCAAGATCACACCAGAAAGTCCTGGAGAACAGAACGGACGTAAAAGCCATCTCCCTGGACTTGGCTATCCAGGCAGTAGTGTCTAGCAAACGTGTGCAGCGAGGCCCACGTAGCCGCGTGACAGATGTCCTGCAAGGGGACTCCCCGACCCAGGGCAGCAGTAGACGCTGTGGCCCGAGTGGAACGGGCCCTCAGCCCAACTGGGAGCTCCTTTCTAGCCAAGGAGTAACAGACCTTTAGGCACAACACGACCCACCGAGAGAAGGTTCGCTTGTGCACCGCCCGTCCCTTCTTCGCGCCCACTGAACCAACAAACAGCTGGTCGTCCACCCGGAACTGGCGTGAGCGATCAAGATAGAAGGAGAGCGCAAGTTTTGGGACCAGACGGTGGAGCCTCTCTTCCTCCTTCGAAGGATGCGGAAAGAAGGTGGGCAAGGTGTTGGATGCCGATGTGAAAGGCAGTTACCACTTTGGGCAGGAAAGAAGGACGAGTTTTTAAAACAACTTTATCCGGATGGACAGAAAGGAAAGGAGGCTTAGAAGATTGAGCCTGGAGCTCACTCACTCTTCTGGCAGAGGTGATGGCAACTAGGAATGCAGTCTTAAGAGTCAGAAGACGAAGAGGACAATTGTGAAGTGGCTCGAAAGGAGCGCACATCAGATGGGTTAGAACAAGGTTCAAGTCCCACTAAGGCATCATGAAAGGAACAGGAGGAAACATTTGCGTGATGCCCTTCAAGAATCTATTTACAATAGGGGACTTGAAAAGAGAAGGCTGATCAGGAAGCCTCAAGAAGGCTGAAATGGCAGAGAGGTGGCCCTGAGAGTGCCCAGAGCAGAGCCCTGCTGGGCAAGAGAAAGGAAGAAGAGGAGAACCTCAGAAAGGGTGGCAGAGAGTGGATCCACAGCCTTTGCTGTGCACCATGCCACAAATTTGTTCAACCTGCAGGCGTATACCGATTTCGTGGAGGGACGCCTGGCTGCCAGAATCACATCACAGACTTCAGGAGGCAAGTCAAATGGCCTCAACTGCCGCCGCTCAATCTCCACGCATGGAGGTGGAGGCTGGACAGGTTCGGGTGGAGTACCGTCCCCTGCTGCTGCGACAGAAGGTCCTCCTGAAGAGGGAGACGAATCGGGTGATTGACTGGCATGCTGAGTAGCTCGGGATACCAGTATCTTCATGCCCATACCGGAGCCACAAGGATGACTTGGGCCCGGTCGCGCCTGATCTTCTTCAGCACTCTGGGCAGAAGTGGTATAGGCGAAAAGGCGTACAACAAATCGCAGCTCCACTCGTGGCGAAAAGCGTCTCCGAGCAAGTGCCTCCTTGGAAATTCCAATGCGCCGAACTGATGACATTGCGCATTCTCTTCAGTGGCGAATAGATCGAACCACGGCTCTCCCCACTGCTGAAAGAGGCCTTGCGCCACGTCTGAGTTCAGACGCTATTCGTGATCCATCATGCACCGACAGCTGAGTTTGTCCGCCCTGTTGTTCAGGGAACCTGCCAGGTGTTGAACCACCAGGGAAACGCCCTGGTGTTCCAGCAATTGCCAGAGGCGCAGAGCCTCCTGACAAAGGGTCCACGACCACACCCCGCCTTGTTTGTTGCAGTACCACATGGTGGTGGTGTTGTCCGTTAACACCTGCACTACACTTCCCCAGACAGAGGGAAGGAATGCCTTCAGTGCAAGCCGGATCGCCCGCATCTCCAAAAGGTTCTTGTGGAGCCGGGACTCCGCCGGAGACCAGAGGCCTCTGATCTCCCTCTCTCCCATGTGGTGCCCACCATCTCAGGAGGGACGCATTTGTCACCACTATGTGCTCCGGTTGGGGTAGGAAGAGAGATCCTCCGCTGACCCAATCACGGTTCGTGAGCCACCACTGCAACTGTTTTGCAGTGCCCTCAGAGATCCGGACGTGGTCGGACAGGTTGCCCTGATACTGTGCCCACTGAAACTTCAGGTCCCACTGCAGAGCCCGCATCCGCCACCGGGTGTGAAGCACCAGAAGGCCATCAGCCCTAGGAGCCGCAGCGTCAACCTTACCGAGACTCAGGATAAAGGCTGAAAGACCGGAATCAGAGCCTGAATATTCTGAACCCGCTGTTCGGGGGGATAAACCCGAAACTGCGCTGAGTCCAGAACCGCTCCGATGAAAAGGAGCATCTGAGAGGGGCACAGGTGTGACTTTGGCACGTTGATGAAGAACCCCAGCGAGTGCAGGAGGTTGGTCATAGTCTGGAGGTGCCTGACAACTGTCTGTAGTGAGCCCGCCTTCAACAACCAATCATCGAGATAGGGGAAGACTGAAACCCCTCTTCTGCGCAGATGAAATGCGACCACCGCCATCACTTTCGTGAACACCCGTGGGGCACTGATAAGGCCGAAGGGGAGCATGGTAAACTGAAAGTGCTCCTGGCCTACCGTGAATGGTAGGCAATGCCGGTGGGTCGGCAGGACAGGGATGTGGAAATACGCATCCTGCAAGTCTATCGCCACCATCCAGTCTTCTGGGTCCAGGGCAGCTAGGGCCTGAGCCAAAGTCAACATTTTGAACTTCTCCTTCCGGAGGAAGCCTTTGACGCTCCGTAGGTCCAAGATAGGGCGTAGGCCTCCTTTGCCCTTCTTGGGTACCAGAAAGTAGTGGGAATAGCAACCACATCCTACTTCTGGCCCAGGAAAGCACTCGACAGCAGCCTTGGCCAAGAGGGCCATAACTTCCTCCTGCAGAAGTTGCAAATGATCCCCTGACATGCGGTGGTACTGCGGTGGCATGGCTGGAGGGGTCGTCTCGAAGAGGAGGGAGTAGCCCCTTGGGAAGATTTGCAGAGCCCACCTGTCCGATGTGATGGAGCGCCAGTGGAGGAGTTGATGGCGAACCCTGCCCCCCACTGGCATCGAATGGGCCTGAAAACTCGGACTAGGAGGATTTTGAGGCAGATGCTGCGGGGGCGAGTGTGGACTGGCAGTTACCACGTCCGTGACCGCGCTGAGGTTGGTTCTGCGGCCTGTGGCTAGCTGGACGTGAGGGGGCGCCCCTTCCTTGGCCACGAAAGGGATAAAAGGCGGAAGTTTGCTGGCATTGGCCGAGGCCCAAGGACTTAGCCGTAGCCCTGGAGTCCCTGAAACGCTCTAGCGCACTGTCCGCCTTGTTGCCAAAGAGGCGACGGCCATCAAAGGGCATGTCCATAATGGAGGCTTGGACATCCCCCGAAAAATTGGCGGACCTCAGCCAGGCGTGGCGGCGAACCGCCACCGTCGTTGCAATCGCCCTGCCTAGCTAGTCCGTGGTATCCAGTCCACACCGAATGGAATAGCGTGCTGCATCCTGTCCCTCTGCTATGGCTTGGGTAAGCTTTGCCTGGACCTCCGCCGGGCACTGCGGCAGCACTACCGCAACCGTATCCCACAGAGAGTGGGTGTAACGGCCCAAAAGGCAGGCGGTGTTGACAAACCACAACCCCAAACTGAGTGAGGAGAACAGTTGCGTCCCGAACTGATCGTACATTTTGGATTCCCGATCCGGAGGGGCGGTTGGGAATGCGGTCTGTGAGGTTGAGGCCTGGATCACCAGGCTCTCAGGGGTGGGCAGAACGGACAGGAAACTGGGGTCGCCCGGAGCCGGGCGGTGGCGTCGGGCCATGTTCCGATCTACAGGGAGGCCTGTAGAGGGCTTGGACCAGGTGCCCACCAGAACGTCAGTGAGGGTTTCGTTAAACGGCAGGCGAGGCTCCGAGGAGCTTGCCTGCGGTTTGGGCACCTCGGTGAGGAGGTTAGTCCTCACGGCTGCGACTGGGAGCTCAAGAGCCAAGTCCTTGGCTGCCCTAGTCAACACCTAGCTGTAAGCAGCCCCCTCCTCCGTAGCCACGTAGGAGGGGAGACAAATCCAGTGTCGGGCGTAGTGTCCAGCCCACTGGCCTCCCCAGTTCATCTGCCCAGTCCTGGCTCAACTGGCACTGCAGTGTCAGAGGGTCCTCAGACCCCTCCCAATCCCCCTCGTCATCGATCTCCTGAAAGTCAGGAATAAATAATGGAGCCAGGTCGTCGGTGAAGGGCTCACCGATCGGCGTAGAAGACGGCGCCAGATCCGGGCCGGGGTGGGGGATCGGGGACGACGCCGTCCGGGGACGGCGCTGGGGGCGACACCCTTGGTGACGGGAGGGGTCGTAAGGTCAACCAGCATCGTCACAGATCCAGGCCTGGATCCTGAGGAACCCTGTGGCATTGGGACCGGAGTCGTCGACGGCGCCGGGGCCGAAGCACCAGACAGCGCCGGAGCCGCCGGCCCGCTTGGTCCCCAGACGGAAGTGCGACCTCATGGCCGTGAGGAAGGCGCAGATCTCCTCCAGCGTCGAGTGCAGCCCAGGGACGAGCGGGTGTGGAGCTGGACGCGGAGCTTGCGGCTCCGGCGGAGCCGTGTGGGCGATGTCGCCCGAACCCTCGGCCGCGTCTCGAGAGCGTCGGGGGGAGTCAGAAGAGCGATGCCGCTTCTTCGAATTCTTGTGCCTCGACTTATCTGAGGAATTGGAGCCCGACGAGTGGTGTCGACTCGATGTGATGACTGTGGCCGCGCGACTGGTCCCTCGACCTCTTCCTGGACCGGGACCTCGAGCAGAGCGGGGCCGACTGCCGGAGCTCGAGGCGCTTACGGGACCGCTCCCGCCTAGCCTTCAACGTCAAGGACCGGCAGTCGGGGCACGACTTGTCATCGTGGTCGGCCCCGAGGCAGTAAAGGCACAGACGGTGGGGGGTCGGTAACCAACATCATGCGGTTACAGTCGTCGCAGGGTTTGAACCCGGGCATCCCTCTCGGCGTCAAGAGTCGACTCGAGAAAATCCAAAAGAGATCGAAAAAGCTTAGTCAAAAAAATGACTAGGGAGTACTGCTCTTCCCGGATCTGCGCTTACTGGCACGGAAAAACGAAGAACTGACGTCAGCGCGCGAGGGTGGCATCTAAGTACTCCGACGACGTCATCCCGGCGATCACGACGCAGACTATGGACGCAAAGCCACAGACGGCGCCTACCGACGCGCAGGGACACTGCAACGCAAAACTTTCCGGATCCAGTCTGACGCCTGGGGATATTCGAAGGTAAGGAATCTAACACTAACCGGTTTCTTTCAGATTCAGGTTTTTAACAGTACTCTTCAATGTATATGTATAATTTTATCATTAAGTCATATAGCTTCTTGGCATGCCAGTTCATAATCATACAGACAACGCCGATTACTTTTAACCCGTTAAGTGCTGCCGTCGGCCGTTGAACGTTCGAGGCACTACCTGGCTGGTGCTGCGCACGTTCAACAGCCGACGCAGCCTCGCCCGCTCTTTAAAACGGCCGCACTGCCGCGAAAAAACAGCCGCGGTTAACGGGTTAAGATATTGTGGCCCTTAAAAGTTACACAGAAACAATTCAACTTTTCTGGCTTACAAACCAAACTGCCTGAATTTGCAAGACTCCGTAACATTGTTGTAGTTAGGAAATGTATAAAACTGAAAAAATAAGCACAATATACAGCACGATCCAAATAGGAGATGCTCTCACCCAAAAGTAAAATTAGGTACCATCTTCAGCTCGACTAAATTAATAGTCATGTTAATGCAATTGTAACATAGCCCCTTATAATTTGATATTTCTACTAATAGATCATATTCTTGCCAAAAACCATACGGCTATGATGGAAAGAGCCATTGCTGCCTCAAATTTAGACAATATCCAGCAAATTGGTACTTACCACACTGAGCTTTAATTTTAACAGCTAGTGAAAGAGTTTATGGACCTACCATGTGGTTGGAGTAGAACCCACACTACGGACGGGTGAGAGTCAGGACATGTTAATAATTGCTCCAGGTTGTTCTTGACTGGAGGACCCTGCCAGACAGGCTTCTGTGCCTGCACACAAAATTCAGTTTTGACTTAGTTTGTGAGGTTTACAACTTTACTAGTGTGTAGCACCACTGAGGTGGGGAGAAGAATAAAGGCTAAGAGTAACTGGAAATGTGAAATACTAGAAGGAAAGGTTCACTTATGCATCAGTGTTGAAATATAGTAAGTTTTATGAAAGGGCGAATTTACAATGAAATAATTACCTTTCACTGTTTACTACTGTGGGCCTATCAGACAAGCCTCCTGCAATGTGCTTTATCTTCATAATATTACAGAAATTCAGTAAATACAGTTTTAGAAAAAACAAAAAAAAGCAATAGACTGCAAAAGCTTTTGCCTGCACAAGATCAACAAACAGTAACACAAGTTTGTAAAAATCTGCAAATTTGTGCTTATTTTCTGATTCACATGCACACTGGTGTCAAAACGCTCTACCTTCTGTATTTGAAGTAACATAAGGGCACTACTGAGGATTGCTCAAAACACATCATTTTTAGGTGGCTGGAAGCTTATGGTTTAGAAGTATTACTTAAATTAATCATGTGCCACACAGAAAATAGTATTCTATATACAAGACATTAAAAATACAGGAAAAGTATTATGCACGATGACCGACCGGAAGGATCATATTTTCAACAGAAACAGAAGTTAACACATTGCTGTATTAATCAATTCAGAACTGTGCAATGCGGGTTGAAGGTGATATTTGCTGTTCAGATCAATGACAAACTGAATAGTACTGCAGTATCACTGTGCCTGGAATTGGCAAAAGTAGGTTGCATGGGGGTTTTCAGGAGCAAAGTTCAGTACTGCAAGTCTACATTTGTTTCCCCTGCCGATCTGGGCCTGTATTATTGATGGGGCGCACTGTCACAGTTTGGACTGTGGTACACCTTTAACTAGGTGCGCCGGCCACAAACCGGATTAGTCTCTCTATTACACATAATGACTTGCCTCCAGGACAGCACATTAGTTAAAGTCAGTTTCGAGCAATCCTCGTCTCTTTTTTTGTGCACATGGCAATGCTGCTTGCTTAATAAAGGGATGACAGCGATCCCTTGTAAGTAGGTAAAGTGAGGGACTGCACCTGCCTGCTGGGATACGTCTGAGGGGTGCAAGGGGCCCCTTTACTCCCTACCTTCATTGGCCACACGGACTGTGTCAGCGTTCCAGGGCACAGTCAGAGCGTCTTCTCACAGCATATTTGCCTCTGTGCCTGCATTTGTAATATGATGCAGAGGCAAAATGTTCCCCTCATTGAATGGGTCCCAACCCCTATACAAGTGAGGTAACTCCCCTCAACGATAGCGCTGGCACTATATGTGCACAAGCACTATCTATATTACACAAGGGGGCACGTAATCATCTGCAGCCGTTTCTGTAGTACAAAACTGCCACGGGGTGTAGAAAATGGGCTCACACATCCTTTGCACCCAGGGGCACGGTCTGTATCAAGGCTCCTGAAATCTACATTAAAGTAAACAGACTTATCTCAAGTGAATAGGATATTTGCTACAGATGGAAAGAATACATTCTACTTACGGTTTTCCAAAAAATACTTACAGCAATGCACTGTCTCATAATGCAGGACTGTTTCATCCTTCCAGGTCCCCCAAACTTCTTCATATCTTTGCAAAAGTGACACTCCCCACATTCTGTGCGCAGACAGGCCTCGCACTTGCGGCATCGTGTCCGTCTCCTGCGGGCTCCAGCAGTGCTACGGTTAGCAGCTAACTTCACTGAAGAGGAAGGGGGAATCTTGCCTTTGGGTCTTCCAGCTGCCTTATTCTGTAAGGGAAAGAACATAAACGACTTTAGTTTTTGACATCAAACAAAGATAAGTGTTCTGCCATATTATGCTTGTGTGGCAGGGAGAGGAGGGGGATGAATGTGCCTTTGATTCTTAAATGCTAATAAAGAGATGCGTATATATATTTTTTAAACAAAAACCCCCAGACAAGAAACTGAAATTCACAAGAAGAGCAATGTAAAAATAACACTTTTCCAGAAGTGGGCAGTACCAGCATTTTGTTTATTGTGTTGGGAAATGGTGATCATAACTCCTGCTTTTGCTTCTATCATAAGCCCCACTTTGTTTCAATCTATAATCAGTCACAGGAGTCTGGTGTATTCTCATGATTTCAACTGCTAAAAATATCTTTAATATGGCTCTGCTGTACAGACATGAAATTCATAATAATGTGTCATTAATATAAAGGAGTCAAAACTGCGTTAACTCTGTTAATCTAACCCTGTACACTTATCTCCATTCCATAAATGTAAAGGTATAAGAAAACACTCGGACCATAAAGAGGGGGAGGGACCATGAAACGTGCATTGAAGAGAACCTGTAGTATTAAGAATACTGGAGTTACTGCGCACAAGAAGCTTTTCCTTACGGCTACATATAAGCTAGGATATGCATCTCCGTTCAGTTCATTACGGGCACCATTTCCAATTCTGGACTTCGATGTGATAAACAAGTCAATTCTGGGTGTGGTCATCTGGTTTTGCTTCCTTTGAACTAATCAGATAAAAACACCTGAAAACAATGATTTGCAGGTGAAACGTTCAGGACTGGATAGTGTCTCTAATAACATGGAGTGAGTGGTCACCCTATATCCATTTCCTTTTAGTCCCAATCATACTGCTACATCCAGTTCTTGTTTGTACCAACTACTGACAAATGAGGCGCAGAGTACCCTATAAAATCTTACAGATGAGTGATAGATAGTGTACAGTGAACGTATGTGGAGCCAACTTACACGGATGCCTTACAGAACTTGGAAATGGACAGTGTTCTGGAGAGAACAGAAGCAGCCTTTGGTATGAATCATCTGAGAATAGGTAGCCTTCTCTACACTTGCACCATAGGTCTTGAAAGTTAGCCTGCTTGCCAGCTAGACACAATGAAAGCTTATGTCACCAATAGGACAGATTCTCATGCAAGCAAAGTGTACTTGGACTAAGAAGGAGGCCAGTAAAGGAGCCAATAAGACACCCCCTGGTGAATATGGAGTGTGGGTGAGGGATGGATGGGCATGGAGTATCACAGTGGTTCGATGGAAAGAGCAAGCGATATGGATGTTGAAAGAACCTGGAGCTCAAAGTTCTACTCCAATTCTGAAAATTTCAACTAAATAATTTCAGTGATTCAACAAGTCAATTTTGGTGCTTGTCCTTGCCCATCTTTATTATGATTAATTGAAACTATGCAATATCAAAATTGTTCCTTTGCTAGTGAAATTTCTTCCAGAAAAAGCCGTCCAAGATTTAGAACACCAGCTCATCCCACAAAAAGAGTCACTAATCGGGGTCCCCTCAAAACCACAGCAACCTTCTTTATAAGAATTAATACAACACAATCAGGCAACGGCAGACAGTGTAGCATCTCAAAATGAGAGCCTGTGTCAAATCTTGAAATCCCTTCTCCTAAATGACCACACAAATAAACAATCTTTCTTTAAATTGCCCATTCGTATCCAAGCTCATACTGAGAGTCACAAAATAGATCCACAATTTTACAAAAGGCTAGTACCTGCTTGAACCTTTTCATGTGTGCTTTGTCCAATTGTAGTAACCAAGATCGAGTCTAGAGCACCCTCTAGTCTAAGGGTTGCAGGAAGCTCTTGATTGGGTGGACACCTTTGTTAAGCCACACCTGACTAGCCATTGAAAAACATGTTGTAGCAGTCATGTTCAAAGTAGATACAAAACAAAATCTCATTTAGTTCTCCAACCTTTATAATGGATTAGGTGTCAGACAGGCTTGTTGGTCTGAACTTGAATGGGATACAAAAGAAAATCAATTAGTCTAAATAACTGTTGTCTTTTCATAAAGGATAAAATGGGGCTAACCCTTTCTGTTAATCTATTCTTATTTAAAGTGGTTTAAGACTACTTGACTTACTTGAAAGTGCAGAATCGGAATCTGTGTTAAGCACTGGGACAAAATAATCATTATGTTTAATTTACTAAAACCCATGTCTCATAATAATTGACAAGCCAGTACTTAGAATGTTTTCAGAGACTGCACTTTCAAATAAGATTTTGTAAAATCATCCAATTTATTGCATGCTGTGATACTTGCATCTGGCTGGCTTTTTAGGATTCTATGATCATAATAAATCAGTTAGACCAGGTGTTTTAGGGCAGGGGTATTAAAGTTGTCAGTTGCTTACAAAGTTTTAAGGAAAAGCTCCAAAGCACCAATTCCAATCAAGACCATTGACTGGTAAGGCAAATTGTTGAATGCAATCAGGCGGTAGTACACCAGTCCTGAAGGTGCAACGATTACAGCAGTGCACCTAGTGCAGTATCAGCAGAGCAAGAATATAGACTCTCGATCCATGCATTCGCCAACACTACTTTCAGTACCTCATACTGACTTCTGAACCCTATTCGTTCTATACGGCTAGAAATTTAATGTTTCAATCTATGCATGACATGCAATTAAAAAGTATAAATTCAAGATAACCATCAAGAGATAAATAAGCAAGTTAACACAGAAAGTATCGATTTCCAATGTAAGACACTATACACTGGAAAGCAGAAGAAAAATATTTAACACTTTGGGCCCAATTTACAAAGCTGCTTTCCATGACTAAGCGTGGCATACGCTTGGAAATGTCTGAAAACAGAGGCTCCCTGACTCCATGTCACCCTACTTGTTTCAGTACCACATAGTGTTCAGGTTTTCTGTTAGCACCTGGACAATGTTAAGAGCCAGTCGCATTTTTAAACACAAAAAAACTTTCTGAATCAAGTTTTTTGCTTAAATATAGAGGTATATAGTACAAGCCCTGACATACTGCAAAAAACTGTTAATTCATTATCCAACCAAGTATCCTCATTTCCACTTCGGTGGCTGCCCAAATCATGAAAACAGGTAATGAAATAGAAAGTTGCGACTGTGATTTATACAGGTATGACTGCTTGCGATTTTCCAATACACATATATGTAACTTATGCAATATAGAGCAATCCAGGATAGGGGAACAAATTTCATGAATGAAATAAAATCAAGCCTGGTTCTCACCATAGGTGCGAGAAATTGCAGATTTATATTTTGTCGCCCCAACTGATTCCCCCCAAATGTATCTTTTTCGTGTACACCTCTTCTGAAAACTGCGTCACAATGTTTTAGTACATGACTGCGGCGAATTCAGCACAAGTACTCACTGTGAAACGAGTCTGCATGCATTTTCCTCAAGCCACAAGTAGCTGAGGATTACACCATTACTATAGTCCAAAAATATCAACCATAAAAGATGAGCTATTCCCTGGTCCAGAACCAAGTCAAAAGCTCGGGAAGGACCCTGGCTGAAACAGTGTGTGGAGAGAGAAAACGACCGAAGGACCAAAAAGAGAACAATTTTTATTTGATGTGATAATGCTGAAATTCATAAGAGCAGAGTTCTTTTCAGGAACTGAATCCTACACGACAAGAGGTACACATCGGAACCACAGTATCCTCTAGAAAAGGCATTCATAATAGATTAACTTCTCTGGCGGAACTATGGGCATTTCACAAAGAGGTGAAGGAGCTTCAGTAAAGCTCTTTCTGGCTGATACTATTGAACCACCAGTTCCTCACCATGTGAATCTACCCCGGGGCTAGTCTGGATCTGGACAACTTATGCAATAGCTCTTTTGCATCGGTAGGTTGCAACACCAGCCTCCATTGCCACTTTATCAGTTTTATGCAGAGAAACATCTGTCTTGATAAGGTTACTTTCTACACTGCTGTTGCCTTCTTTGCACCAGCGAACCCAAAAGTGGATCATCAATCAACAAGTTACCCATTAGTCTTATCTATGTAGAAATTAATGAGGAGGTGAGGCATAACCCGTTGGACCCAAAGTGTACACTCAAATGTGAAAGAGAAAAACCCAGACAGCATCATTCACTGTTCCATGTGGAAACGTGTCATCACTTTCAGAAGAAGGAAGGCACGGGTCCTAAGTGTCAGATTGTCAGGGAAAATGTTAGTGTTTTGTGGATGAACAGACAAAGCATGCTGTTTGCTAGCACAATGAGCAGAAGTATTGACAAATAGAACCACAGATTTCAGGATCACGAATCTCAGGTTGTAGCTGCAGAGAAGCTTAAAGTGAGCATACATCCAAAAGTTTAAAACCAATTAAGGTCCTAATGAAGCATAATAAAAAAGGTAGCAGGGGGAAAAATGGTTGCTTTAAAAAAAAAATGCACCAAAGCTGGTCATTTGAATAATGATGGTTTATTAGGCAAGTAAAAAAAGGCCAACAGGGTGAACAAGTAACACTTAACTGTGCCCACAGCAAAAGACAATACAGTTCATCTTCAGGCGAGTGACAGGTTTTTTCTGCTTTGGCGTTTTTTCTTCACACCATGGGACAAATGTTGTCAAAAGGCTCAAACAGATATGATGAAGGGGCGGAGAGTAACCAGGAACACATCCACCACTTCCACTGGAATATTAAAACATTTTAGTTGGTTCCACGCATGAAGGTGTAGATTGCAGAGGTTTGGATGTAAAATTCTGTCCTGGTGTTGTGCTTGTCCCTCTTGACTTTTTTCAACACCTGCAGGATCAGGTGCAGAGGTGGAAAGGTGCTCAGAAGTCTGAAGTCCAACCAAAAGGTAGAAAGCATCTTTAGAGACCCTTCAGAGGGAAACTCTAGAGTGCATTATGCTAATAACGGAGTACTTCCAGTGATGAAAAAGAGCCACATGTGAAAACGTGTCCAACGCCACCTCTGATAGCAGACGCTATGCGCGGTTTGTAAAACGATGCTTGCTGGGATAGTCTGCTCTAATGCTGCATGCTCCTTCTAGATGCTCGTAAGTCAGAGTTACGGTGACGTGTCAACCAACATCACATATCAACCAACGTCACAACCTCTATGTCTGAAGACAGAGGACCCCTGTCCCAATGCCACCTTGCTCGTTACAGTTCCACATAGAGCTCAGAATTTATGTTAGCACCTGGATCAATATGACCTTGCTGGAAGGCCATCAACCAGATGAAATCCCCAACTGAGAGATGACGTGTTAGTCATCACTGTGACTGCCGGCGGGAGCAAGGAGAACAGTCTGCCGCAGGTCATACTGGAATCCATCACTGGAGGCCCTGAGCCACTTCAATGGAGACATCGACCTTGTTGGAGGGAAAAATCGCTAATGTTTGGCTTACATATGGCTGCCAAATGAGAGGTAACAAATGCAAAAAAATCAAGAAGTAAAGAAGCCATTAGGGCTGGGACAGTTACTCTAGCCCAAAACATCAGGACTGTACTCTTCAAAATGGCCAGGTCCAAAATGGCTCCGATAAACGTCAGCGAAAGGTAAAGATGAGACCTGAACTCCTTGACAGAAAACCTTAGGGCAGACGACAATATTGTTTTCTGCAGGTGGTCTAAAATGAACTGCAGTATGACCACCATCAACAGCCAGACGTTGAGATACAGGAATACATAGAACACCGACCATTGATGAGGGGTTGTGACAACACAAACGTTTTCAAAAGACCAGAAGGCACAATGTCAGGCCAAAAGGCAAGATTGTGAATTGGTAGTGGTCTGATCCCACCACAAGGTGTAGATTCGTCCTGTGGGAATCAGGACTGGTACATGAAACTATATGTCCTGAAGGTCCAAGGACACCAATCCCATCAAAAGGCAAACAGAATATGCATGAATATCACCATTTCTCAACTTCTACCTCTTGTGAAAGGGGTTCAGCAAGCTGAGAAATAAGACCAGTCTCAAGTGCTCGACTCTTGGGGATCGGAATATAACCGGAGTAACAGCCCACTCACTGCTACACCTCGGGCACAAGCTCAATTGCCCCCTGGATGATCAACAGCAGCACTTTCTTGGAAGAGGTAAAGACGTGGTCTACAGAAGCCTTGGTGTACACAGAGAGGGAATGCAAGGAGGGATCAATGGAATGTGATAACCAACTTGAAAACTCTGGGGAACGAATAAGTCCACAATGGTTAAGTACAAGTGGAGTAGGCAAAGTATTATCCCCCCCACCACCCCCATGTACGGGTGGTTTGGAAACATTGTCTGGAGTCTACGAGGAAGAGGATTTATGTTGCTGCCACCCTCACCCTTTAGCACTGGCTCTTCCTCTGCCTCCAACGTTGTGAAAAGTCTGGACAGGCTGCTGGGTGGTATGCAATGGCTTTTACCTGTCGTACACAATGCCCCTAGAGTAGTCTGTCCCAATCTTTTTAGAACCACAACCCAATTTTTAGAAGATTTTGTGACTCACCTAGCTTTAGTGGACATGGGGTGGATGATTTTTAAAATAACTAAAGCACTGTGTGATAGTGCTATATCATTTACCATCGAAATGGCCACTATATTTGCACAGACATAGTTTGACTGATAAAATCATATTGCGCACAAATTAGAACGCATGGAAATCAGGTTTCAGTTCAAATGTATCATTTGTGTATCACCAAGTAATGTGTCAATTTTTTTTTAATCCTATGAAAATCTCTTTCCATCACAATTTAGAGTTACCAAAAAAATTGCTTTATTTTTGCTTTCCTAACAACTGAATGTGTACTGCTCATTTACATTTTGATGTGTAACAAAATATCACAGCATTTCCTTTCACACTTCGCCCCTGAGTAAGACCGTCACAATTCACTGTGCCCTCCTTTCTCGGACTGAAATGAGAAGAGCGTATTTAACATAGGGATTGGTGTTTACAGGCAGTAATTTGTCCTAAAACAGTCTGATATTTGACCTCTGTCTTTGACAAGATAAATGCAGAATTTAAAGACATCTTTATTGCTTGGACTTCCGCGACCCACAGTTTAGGAAACACTGCCCTAGAGTGACTTGGGAAGATCCTGTCCTTCAGGTGGAAATCATGTGCGGGGTAGCAATGTCAGGGAGTGTGCCATAGCTTCGCTGTTTTTGAAACACACTAAAGCTGCAGCCGGCTTCTTTTCAAAACATCTCGCCTCAAAAGGCATTATACATCAATTATGCCTAGGTATCTCTGAACACTCTCGTGGAGCACATCCAAGCAGGTCATCTGAAATTAAACTGGTGTCCACAGGACAAGCGCTTGAGTCTGTAGCATGCAGGCCAGAATGTAGAATTTAATTATATGCCTCTTGTCTATCTTGAACGGTCTGTGAGAAGAAATTACATAGCTCATCAGGAAGCGCAGGAAGAATCTCACACCTTGTCCCAGGGGGTGTCAATGTAGCACCATATGGACAGACAATATTCAGGGAGCACAGTGCTAGATTGCCTGAAGAAAAAAAAAAAAGAAAAAAAAAAACTTTTCTCCACAACGATAATTCTTCTAGACTTGCTATCCGGAGGAGCTGCAGGAAGAGAGTTATGGTTCACCTTCAAGTTGATGCTATATCACAGGCTTAGGCTCACCAGGTGATAGTCGATGAAGCCTAGTAATGGGTCAATATACCGTCAATGTAGAAAACAGTTTTGACCAAGCTGCCATAATTTGGTCAAACACAGGCTCATTAAAAGGTAACAAAATTTCTGAAGTAGAAGGTCCAAGACACAAAAGAGAAGGTTAGTTTTAGTCTCCTCAGAAGAAGGGCCAGATCCAACACTTCTGACATCTGCCACCTACAACTATGAAAATTGCATTTTGGCCACAAATGTTCTGTAAATTGAGATATCAGCTAGCATCTTTATTATGAGTGAGTAACAAGCTATCAACCTCCACCTAATCATCATCATCATGCTAGTTAGGTTGCATCCCCTGTATGGCATTAAAGTCAGATCCAAAAATAATAGCCTCCATCATCCTGAAGTATTGCTGAACAGGCATTCAAATTGGAACAGAGTGTTCTTTCGCAACTGATTGTGCCTTAGTTATAGTATAACGTGATAAAGGACAACCTCTGGCCAAAGAGGTCTAACTCCGATCAGAGATGGATAAAAGGGACGACTGGCAAAGCATGTAGGTTAAGGATAGATGCATAGCCCAGCGCCAGAGGTTAGTCGGTGCTATGGAAAAGCCTGTAGTTAAAAGTCTTATTAGGGACCCCTCAGGAACTCAAAGGAATGCAACGTAGAGCCAGAAGGAATTTAAAGATCTGAAGCATCGTCTGCTTGCAGGTCTCACCTTGCTGCAAAGATAATGACAGTTCAGGGAATCGTAGGCAAATTGTCTCCAGATTAAAAATCAAGTGTGACGAGGAAGCTGAAGCCAGAGTCAGGTTCTGGGACGCTGACGGTGTGATCTCTCCCGAGAGGAGCATTGTTAGGATGGAAAAGTCTCCTGCACGGTGGCAGGCATGCACCCCTGCCACGAATGCCTAAGTTGCAATATCGGGATTCTTGGTACCAATTTTATATCGGGGTAAAACACAGATCATGCATGTGCACCATGATCTAGGCTCGATTCACAGATTTCGGTTGTTAGCTTGGGATGTGCGTACAAAGCACTACTTGTGGTGGTAAAGTGTTACTTCCCTTACCAAGTTGTGAGTAGTGCAAGCACAGTGGTGGCAACATACCATTTTTATAATAGTCACAACTGGTGTGAAAAGGCCTTTTATCTATCTCCTGGCGACATTTTTCAACGCAGGAGGTCGGATTTCTCATTGAGAGTGGTCGCGTATGCTCGCAGCAGCTCTCGTTGAGAAATGGTCTGTTTGCGTTGAGAAAGCTGCCACTCGAGTAAAAACCTCTACTCAAGTGGCAGAAAGGAAGCAGCGCCAACTTGCGCTGTGCATGGTGCCGTTCGCGATGATTGGACAGTGCGGATACACACTCGGCATTGAAAATCCTGCGAACAGCATTTATCTAACGCACTCCGCCGCTTGCAGTGCGCCACGTAGCAAGGCAGAGTTATTTTGCACTTTGCCGAGTACCGCATTGTGGAACTTCACGAACTCCACCTTGGCTTAACCAGAGCATCTACTTTGCCATCAGTACAGGAAGCCATTCGAGGCCTACCGCTTGGATCAGGAGAACTTACCACACAACCAGAGGAGCGGTGTGGACGTCCGGCTGCCCTGCCTGCAGTGACAAGACTACAGCTCTTCGCTTGGCACCTGCTCACGTCACCCACTAGCCGATTTTCCAGACAGCTCCAGGCTGCTGATGCATTCCCAGGTCTACTTATCACCGGACTGCAGAGCCCCTGGCAGAATTTGCTCCGAATATAGCAGTGAGGCACTTTTAAAGCCACTGTGGAACTTCTAAGACTTTTACTTACTAGTGGGGACTAGCCTGAATGTTGCCTCATGTGAAGTGGGAATAATCAGTTAGCAACCAGGGACGTGGGACTAAGGCTCTTGCCCAGAACAGGCTAGAGTGCCAGCCTGATGAAGATGGTGTATATTTGTTATGTGCCATATTTCACCATATAAATACTACCTTTTTTCATAAAAGCAGATACCTGGTACTACATCCATTTATTGGGGCTGCTAAGCAGATTTTGAGTCTTGTGCCTGTGTAAACCTTGTACCTAGCCCCTCCCCCCTCCCCCGAGAAGCCTCGGACTGATTGATCCACACTACCATTGACAGTACACTGCATTAAGGGGTTGTACTTGGCCAAGTTACTCAGAGCCCATAGTAAGCCAGGCTCCGAGACATCAGGAGTAAAAGACCTCAACCCCCACAGTTGGGCTCAGTAACTCCTACTTGTACCGTGCCCTCTGAAAAGGGTGCCGACAAGCATCTACACATTAAAGAGCTTTTTCACTCCACGTTTCTTTTGTGATAAGTACCACAACTTTGATTTATCGGACACGAAAACCTGGACAAGATCCAGCGATGAGGGATGCCCATAAGCAACCCTGACCGGTAACCCGGGTATAGGAGAAACACAGGGAAATATTCTAGTGGTTGGGTAAACCATGCCCCAGGAGGCCTCTGGGTATGCTTCTAGGCCTACTATCTCAGCAGGGAGTGCGTGACCAGGAAGCAGAAGACAAAGTGTTGCGGGACGAGGAGGACGCTGAACAGCAGAGATGAAGGAGGACGGCAGGAGTTTGGGAGTTGAGAGCGAGGACAGGAGAAGGGGACATGAACCAGAGAGAATCAGACAGACCACCAAAGCTCCAGGAGGCTACAGAGCGGAAGAAACCAATACACCAGCAGAAACGGCTACAACTATCGACTGAGGCAGAAGCTGTACAGCAGACCCAAGGAAAAGCTTCTTGGACGAGACCTCAGTGACTCGAGAACAAGTCATGGCCTCAGGAGATTATCAAAGGTTTTTTTTGGGGCAAGTGGTTTATTGGGCACTAACACAGCTATCTAGTGGAGGTTGTTAAGACAGGGGAAGGCCAATACGCTGTGGTATACCAGGCGTTTTTCTACCCTGACATAGTATGACAGCACTGCATGGGGAAACAAGGGGAAGAAAAATAATCCTGACCTTCGTGTAAAGCACTGTGGTAGAGGTATCGAATTGCAGAAGAGGATACAAAGGGAATATATCTTCCATCCTTCTTTTTTTTCCTTCACAACAGGAGTGTATCAAGTCACTCATTGGTCACAGACCCCAAACCCCCTTTTCAAGTGTCTTGTGCCATTTTGGTGTGGTGGCGAACTGCTTTAACTTGAAGCAAGTCTGAAAATTAAATTCTCCCTATAAAGGTTCTCCCCGAGGGTATTTGTAGAAGACTAATGCAGACAGAAAGAGAAGACTCAGACAGACCAACCTCTCGGAAGCCATTCTGAAAGACTAGCACCCTACACAATGCCCCACGGATTCTAACCCAACCATTGCCTTATATGCTTAAGGAAGAATAAACATCCCTATCAAAAATCACTGGCCTGGGTCATTCCTTGAACCCAGTCACAGGAGAGCTAGACACGCTGGCACTCTATTTCTATTCAAGGCATGGCATTAAAGCCAGAAAAGCACCTAGGGATTTCATTACTTTTAGGCTTTTTCCCCCCCCAAACAGTCCAAAATTGCGATTGAATTGACGGTCCTCCTGGGGAGTTAATTAAAATCATACAGACATTGGGATATTTCTTAAATGCTCCTTACAATAGGGCATGGGAACGAGCAATATTACTGGAGCACTTCGAAGCTGCGGAGGTAGCTTGACTCTCTCATGTAACAGGACCTTAATGCGAATGCGGAGCATAATGAAGAAGACTGAAGGGACTGGATTCTCACCTTCCTTATTAGGTATGTGTCTCTGAAGCTCATTTTCATCTTCTTCTGATTCTGTGCCTTGGTCACTAAAGTAGGACTCCTCCTCTCCTCTGTCAAAAGAAGGTGGGGGAGGGTAGTGAATGGAGAAGGAGGCACAAGTGGCTACTGAGGAGGTAGCAATAGAGGTTGAAGAAGTTGTGATAAAGGATGATGCTAAAGAGGCAACAATAGACCTGGCTACTTACTGCAAGGAAGCACAGTGATTGCGTGGGACTAACTTCCTAAAAGTCTTCATCTCCTGTAGGCTGCCAACGAAATTGACATTAAACTGATCCACAGGTGGTGGAAGATAAATTTATAATGATACTCTTGGTCCAGCACAGGACCTTGTGGAGCATATTCCTCTTACACAATAACAAACAGAGAGTGAGTGAAGGCTCGTTTTTCTTCCCTAATCGAATCTAACAAGCTAATGAGCTCGCTACCAAAATTCAAAACATCTTGAGATGCCTCTCACTCACATGAGTTAGGAAACCCTTTAGGGTTTTAAAAGAACCATCACCCACTGACAATGGTTAGTGGCATGCTTCATTATAGGGTTTATACAAAACAAAGGATGGGTCAACGGTCTCAGGGAAAGTTTTAGAGAAATCCCCAATACAATTCATAAACAACAAAATCCGTGGCTCTCACTCACATGAGTTAGGAAACCCTTTAGGGTTTTAAAAGAACCATCACCCACTGACAATGGTTAGTGGCATGCTTCATTATAGGGTTTATACAAAACAAAGGATGGGTCAACGGTCTCAGGGAAAGTTTTAGAGAAATCCCCAATACAATTCATAAACAACAAAATCCGTGGGTCTAACACACTCTCCGAAGGAGAGGTCACAAGCACAGTTCGTACAAGCAAGTAATCCTATATTAACATGGAGGGAGTTTTATTTAAGAGGATGGAATCCCATCACACACCGAGGTGGCATGCTTCATCATCTGGGATCTTCTCTTAGTTGCAAAACCTAGTGCAACCAAGGGCGGCAACCCCCTCACTGTGAGGGAAGAACTCACTGATGTTTTAATTAGGTCAATTGGTCATATCTCCCAAGATCTGTGAAGCATGAAATTGTTTAAGGTGGGTGTTTGCAGTGCAGAAGAAGTGATGTTGTGAAGTGATGATAAAATTGGCTATCAAGATTAAAAAATAATTTTATTGGTTAGCTCTTGGTGTCAATTATTAAAAACAGTGCAAGCACGGTCTGAAAAAATAGTCTAGCACACTGGTCTGAATAGAGGGTCTACATGTTTCAGCCATAGGGATCGTACTTTGTTCGTGGCCTTCCTCAGGATCTATATGGTAGTGCTACTGCAGAATTGTGTGTTCTAAAATAAATAAGATTAAACTTAGTAAGTACAACGATACGACCTGCAATCAACTGTGGTCTCTTTTACATAGAATCTACAGGATTGTTGTCACCTGTGGAAAGAAAAACATAGCGACATACTGCACCATGTTAAAAATAATTATAGCTCGCTAATACTGTACTAGGTGCTCAGAAAAAAGAACATCATAACTATTAATGTTCTTAACATTTACAAAGTGCCATTTATATTAGGAAATTTATTATGAACATAATTTTCTTACCCGTATGTGTACGGATGGACTCCTCACCACTCCTGTAAGTGTACCATAAATCAGTTCTCCATTAATTTAAAATCAAGTCTAAAGATACATTCTAGACAAAAACCATAACGCACTTCTCCAGACTATACAGTATCCACTAGTCAAAGAATCATGTAGAAACCATCTTATGTCTAATAAAGTGTTAAACAGGAGTTATCATTGGTAAATGGTTTGTTGGTAGTTCAAAATATTGTGTTTTTATGTTAAATATCATCATATAAATTGTTGTTTACCAGATGTTGTAAAGAGATCATTTAGATAGCACATAGAGGTACTAGGATACGAACTAATGGAAAAACTTGTCAAAAATGCAGGAAATGCTAATCAAATGAATAAATAGCACTCGCTTACTACAGACGCCTTATTACTTGAATAAACCCCAGTGTATATAAGGGTTATCTGAGAAGCAACAGGCAGATGAAAGCCTGAAACGAAAATATCCCAATGCACTCTGTAGAAGAAGCTATTCTACCTAGCAAGCTTGCAAAGTCATGAAAACATGTGTTGTCAGTGCCGTGCCATTCTACAGGCCTCTCCGTCAGTACCATGGACCATCTTCTGGCTGTCACGAGCGGTAACTGACGAGAGGGAGCGCGTGTATTATATACTTTGCATAAGTTGTTCAACGAAACCCGGTGTGTCTCAGTAACTTGGGGTTCCGTCACATATATTATGCGTAATCAATTCAGTGTAATGACACGTCATGAACTACAAAACTAACTTCAAGTCATGGGAAATGCAGTTTATCGCTAGCTGTTCTAGAAAGTAGAACTACTCAGTACCCGTAGAGTCTAGGGAAATGTAGTCATCTTCAAAACCATGGTATTTTTAGGTTGATAATTGAAGTCAACATATGTCACGAAAAGCTGACCATCGTAAATTAGTGTAATGTTCAAAGAAAGAAGAGGCTACAATAATTGTAAGATTATTTTCACGTCCGTCAGTGAACTACAAAAATCCTGTAATACAAGATACATTCCAACCTTGCACTCAATTATGTTGTTTTCGTTGATTAAACCACAAGTTCAAATGTTTTATATTTTCATCTTTCGTTTATTGGTAACGAGGATTTCTCATTTCTTCATGTTTTTATGAATATTTTACTTCATATTCAATGATTATTTTGTTTGCCCAATGCATTTCAAGCATATAGCCCTTCATCGGGGACTTCTTATATCTGAAAACAGTATCATATATCATTATTGGTACCAGATAATATTAAAGACAAACACAGGTAATATGCATATAACACACGTTCAATTGCATACATATCAATAAATGAATCGTGTTCAAATGCGAATGGCTATCACATACATCCAGTTATCAAACAGTATGTTTCCCGTGTACAACAAGGTCATCTTATGTCCCAAGTGAAATCTAAAGTGAAATCTAATTTTCAACTTTGAAAACGAGCCGGTGTTTTAACACCGTGATAAACACACTAACCTTGAGTCTTTGTTAGTATTCTCTGTACGCTGCAGAGTAAATAGATCAATGTGTTAAAATCTTATATTAGAAGTTGTTATAACGATACTAATATTCTGTGCGAAAATGTATCGTGCTTACCTACGGGTTATTAGAGTTCGTCCCTTCCACGTTACCGTCGGCGTGCGACGCTCTGTGTTTTTAGCGAGTCTATGGTTCTTACTCTATGTCTGTGGTGCCTATCACGTGAGCGATGTAGTAAACATAAATACACAAACATGCAACGTCACCTCCATTACGACCCATTGTATCAACCATTGGATCAATTCATGAACCAGTAGGGAAATATATCGACAAACATCTACAAAATATTGTACAAAACACTTCCACGTATATCAAGGATACCACCCATTTTCTGAACATATTGGAGGAAGAAAAAGGAAATTTTACACGCAATATGATAATGGCAAGCATCAACGTAAAGTCCTTATACACATCCATACCCCATGACCTAGGTATGGAGGCAGTGGAAAGCTTCCTGATACATGAATATAAGCCAGAGGATTCGAAGATATTCCTTACGGAATTATTACATTTCACGCTATTCCATAGTTACTTCAAATGGAAGGACAACTATTTTGTACAAGCGTCGGGTACATCAATGGGTAACTGTGCGGCGCCTACCTACGCGAATACGTTCATGCACAGGTTTGAGCTAGATCACATATTGAACAATGAAATGTGGTCCCGTAACCTAATATTATATAAAAGGTACATTGACGATATATTTGTATTATGGAGAGGCAGCCAAGAAAGCCTTGAGGAAGCATTTCTACACCTAAACATGGTGAACGAAAGAATACAATTTACATTCACCATACAGAAGGAAGAGATATCATTTTTGGATGTACTAATAACCAATAAAGAAGGAACCATCGTCACAAGTGTATTTGCTAAAACAACAGACAGGAACAACTTACTCCATTACAAAAGTTATCAGGCTCCACTCAAACAACACTTACCGTTTTCACAATTATTAAGAATTAAACGAATTGCATCCACTGATGAATTATATTCGAAACACAAAGCAGAAACATTGGAGAAATTCAGAAAAAGAGGGTATCCCCAATCCGTCTTGGAATCCGCTTCTGAAAGAGCTGACAAATTACAACGTGAACACTTACTAACAACCAAAAAGAAAAAAGAGGAACAAAGAATGGTGTTTGTTTCAAAATTCTCAACACGTAGTACCAGAATTAAAAATAAATAAATAAATAAAACGATCAGAAAACACTGGCCACTACTGGCATTAGAGGAAGATTTCAAAGGAATATTCAGAAATCAACCAATCTTCGCATATGAAAGGACAAAAAACTTGAAAGAATTAATTAAAGAATCACCTAAGCAAGAACAAAGTCAATATAAAGGAACATTACCATGCCACAATAGTGGAAATTGTTCAGCCATAATCAAGAATAATGTTATAAACCATCCTACAAAAGGCACCCCAATAAAACTGAAAGTATCAGGAACTTGTGACACAAGTAATGTTATTTATATGTTGAGATGTCCGTGTGGATTATCATACGTGGGAAAAACGCAAAGAAAAATTAAAACAAGAATAATCGAACATAAAAGTAACACTCGCCTGAATAACCCAAAATCAACGGTCGCAGTACACTTAAACGAAGCAAAGCACAATGCCAGTCAACTGAAATTCTGCATTATGGAAAAAGTGGCAATACTTCCGGGAAGAGACAATGACAGTCAACTACTGAGAAGAGAAATATTTTGGATGAACTATTTATGCACTCTTTATCCTAAGGGATTAAATGAAAGGATGGATTTGAATTGTTTTTTATAAACATTCATGGACAGTAATAATTTCAAGATTTGATATACAGGAAGTTATTTATGCTTTATGAATGGTATTGACATATCATGTATGCAATTTTCAGCCACATGAAATATTCTAACTTATTTCATTTTATTTTATTCCATTTGGTTTACGTAGTAGTAATGGTGATGTATAAATACCATAGCATTTTTTTAACATGTTCAATTGTAACTCGTGACAATTACACCATTGCAAATATTGTTTCTATGCTCACGAGAATTCCATCACACACAGCTAGGACATCGTGTAGGATCGGTACGATAATAACACCCCCGTGTTTAAATATTCATTTTTTGTATCCTTTGTCGATAAAGTTTTGTTGAACGCTAGCCTTTTTTTCTAAAATTAGTCTATCTGTTTTAGCTTTAGACGTCCTTTATGTTTACTACATCGCTCACGTGATCGGCACCACAGACAGAGTAGGAACCATAGACTCGTTAAAAACACAGAGCGTCGCACGCCGACAGTAACGTGGAAGGGACGAACTCTAATAACCCGTAGGTAAGCACGATACATTTTCGCACAGAATATTAGTATCGTTATAACAACTTCTAATATAAGATTTTAACACATTGATCTATTTACTCTGCAGAGTACAGAGAATACTAACAAAGACTCAAGGTTAGTGTGTTTATCACGGTGTTAAAACACCGGCTCGTTTTCAGAGTTGAAAATTAGATTTCACTTTAGATTTCACTTGGGACATAAGATGACCTCGTTGTACACGGGAAACATACTGTTTGATAACTAGATGTATGTGATAGCCATTCGCATTTGAAACACTATTTATTTATTGATATGTATGCAATTGAAGGTGTGTTATATGCATATTACCTGTGTTTGTCTTTAATATTATCTGGTACCAATAATGATATATGATACTGTTTTCAGATATAAGAAGTCCGCTGGTGAAGGGCTATATGCTTGAAATGCATTGGGCAAACAAAATAATCATTGAATATTAAGTAAAATATTCATAAAAACATGAAGAAATGAGAAATCCTCGTTACCAATAAACGAAAGATGAAAATATAAAACATTTGAACTTGTGGTTTAATCAACGAAAACAACATAATTGAGTGCAAGGTTGGAATGTATCTTGTATTACAGGATCCATGTTCTATTTGTATCATTTTGATCAATCCAGCAGCTCAGTAGGATTGCCATCCTATGCACCACCGAAATAGAGGAATAGCTATTGATCTAGTACACAATTGGAGTGCTGAACCAAAATCCAATTGGTTAATAATAGTGAACTACAAAAAGGCATTGAGAATCATGGGAAATGTAGTCGCTAGCCGTCATCGACAATCAAACTACTCAATGCCCATAGAATCTTAGGACATGTAGTATGCTTAAGATTATCGTGTTTTGGTGTGGACAATTGAAAACCATAATTGTCACATAAAGTGTACACGCTTGTTCATGCAAAAATCAATTGTGGAATACCACACTTGCAAACATCCCGTGCAAACAGCTCAGCCCTAGACCTCAACCATAGACTTTAAGTGTAAGTAATCCTGTTAGAGGTTATCCTACACAGGAATTATTCAGTCATATCATCGGGTTCGTCTCGATGTTCCTATGTTAATTAGTTAGTGATGTTACTGAAAGTGCAAAATATTCTATGCCTGTAAACAGTCATCGTGATCTACAAGTAATTGTGGTGTCATTTTAGTGTAGAAACCTAATTGTCAGCACGTCAATAGAATTGGTTAAAACTCTTGTGCTTATGCTACAAGCAGAACAATGTGACTCACTACAGCAGCGTCCACGGAATATCATCTTGCCCCATAGCCAAAGTGCCGTATTGTGATTATCTATACGTTTGGGACTGCTGAGGTCCCGCGGTGTATTCATAGGGCCGTTTCATTGGCCACTTTTTAGGCCCCAGTTATAGCCCCCCGTCCAGACCATGATAGTGTCTCCATCTTCCCCAGACCGGGCCCTGAGTAGTTCTACTTTCGACACCAGCTAGCGATAAACTACATTTCCCATGACTTTAATTTAGTTTTGTAGTTCATGACGTGTCATTACACTGAATTGATGACGCGTAATATATGCGACGGAACCCCAGGTTAATGGGATACAACGGGTTTAAATTTAACGAATTATGCAAAGTATATAATACGCGCGCTCCCTCTTGTCGGTTACCGCTTGTGACAGCCAGAAGACAGTCTGGGGTACCGACGGAGAGGTCAGTAGAAAGGCACGGCTCTGACAACATGTGGTTTCATGACTTTGCAAGCTTGCTAGGTAGAATAGCTTCTTCTACAGAGTGCACTGGGTTTTTTTGTTTCATCGGCCTGTTGCTTCTCAGATTACCCTTATATACACTGTGGCTGATTCAATTAATAAGCCGTCTGTAGTAAACGAGTGCTATCCATTCATTTAATTCGCATTTCCCGCATTTCTGACAATAGTTTTTCTAGTAGTTCGTATCCTAGTATCTCTTTGTGCTATATAAATCATCTCTTTACAACATCTGGTAAACAACAATTTATATGATGATATTTAGTATAAAAACACACTATTTTGAACTACCATTTACCAATGATAACTCCTGTTAAACACTTTTAGACACAAGATGTTTTCCACATGGTTCTTTGACTAGTGGGTACTATATAGTCTGGTGTAGTGCTTTATGGTGTTGTCTGCAATGTATCTTTAGGGTTGATTTTGAATTAACGGAGAACTCATTCATGGTACACTTACAGGATCTGTGATTTCAATTTTTCCTTCAAACAGAGCGGTGCCTCGCGCCCTGAGCGGTTGCCAGGAGTGATGAGGAGTCCACCCGTAAACATACGGGTAAGAAAACTATGTTCATACTAAATTTCCTAATACAAATGCCACTTTGTAAGTGTTAAGAACATTAAATACTGATATTGTTCTTTTTTCTGAGCACCTAATACAGTAAAAGCGAGTTGTAATTATTTTTAACATGGTACAGTATGTCACTATGTTTTTCTTTCCACAGGTGACAAGAAACAAGTTACTTACCTGTAACTTTAGTTCTCCAGTATTGGTAACTTTCATAGATTCCCATTGCTTGTATCATTCCCCGTCGTCGGACTGGGAGCCTCGGTAATAATAAATATATATATAAATATATACTTAGGTAAATACACCCTAATAGGTGTAAAAAGTAAAAAATTAGGCCTAGGCCTCATTATATTTTGTAGCCTATAGGTGTCCTTATGTAAAAAGACCCAAACTCACATTAGCAACCAATCAGATTAGCCTCACCCTGTGGAACCTTCCTGAGAAAGCTCAGAGCCTCAGATTTTCGTAGCCGTTGCTTTGCCACATAATCACCTAGCCCAGAAGTGAGCTTTCCCAGGGGAGGCGGGTGGGCGCATGGGAATCTATGAAAGTTACCAATACTGGAGAACTAAAGTTACAGGTAAGTAACTTGTTTCTTACTCCAGTATTGGAACTTTCATAGATTCCCATTGCTTGTATCAGAGTAGATAGCAGTTAGCATACCTCAAACATTTCGTGCATAGTTATAGAACCATTATAAACCAATGATATTATACATCATAACAACAATAAATCAGTAACCATAGCATAATAAACGAAATGTTTGAAGAAACAGGAGGAGGGAAGAGAGGAAAGCTCACCTCTTACTGGAAGAGATTTCTCAGGACTGCTTGTCCAACAGCCGAATCCCCCTTTGCAGCCGCCTCCAGGCAGTAGTGCCTCGTGAATGAGTGAGTACTGCTCCAGGTGGCCGCTCTGCAAATATCCTTTATCGATACTCCAGCAAACAGCGCTGTTGACGATGAGATCGATCTTGTGGAGTGCGCCTTCACCTGTCCTTCCAACGGCTTGCCTGCCGCCTGGTGGCAGAAACGGATCGCACTCGATATCCATCTGGAAATTCCCTGCTTTGACAAAGGAAATCCTTTTCTTGGGGCCCCGAAAGCCACAAACAGCTGGGGCGTCTTCCGAAATCCAGCTGTGCGTTGCAGATAAAATTTCAGACATCTCTGAACGTCCAGAGAATGAAGTGTCCTCTCAGCCTGAGTGGAAGGCCGAGGAAAAAAAGAATTCAGAACCACCGGTTCATTAAGATGAAAGTCTGTCGGTACCTTCGGAATGAACTTGGGGTTCATTCGTAGGATCAATGTATCATTCTTGAACTGCAAGAAAGGTTCTTTGATAGTTAAAGCCTGAAGTTCTCCTACTCTCCTTGCAGATGTGAGTGCTAGAAGAAGCGCCACTTTCCATGATAGGAACTTCAGGTCCGCCCTATGTATTGGCTCAAATGGCGATCTCATCAGTTGAGCCAGGACCACATTCAAGTGCCAAACCGGAGGTGGGGGCCTAACTGGCGGAAAAACTCTAAACAGTCCTTTCAGGAATTGCTTTATTATCCTTGCTGATAGTAGAGAAGGACCCGATCTTGTTCTTCTGTACCTGGAAATAGCTGCCAAGTGGACCTTGATGGAAGCATGAGCCAGACCTGCCTGTGCCAAAGATAGAATGTATGGCAAGAGTTGATGCGGAGCTGATGAGAATGGATGCACTCCTTCTCTCTGGCACCATAAATAGAACCTTTTCCATTTCGCTCTATATGTCTTATTAGTGCTAGGAGCTCGTGCCTGTGACAAAATGTTCCTGCATTCAGGAGCCAAGCTGTCAACTGAAGCGAGCTCGGGTGGAGAACCTGGCCGTTGTACATTGATAGAAGGGTCTGGTTGGGGTGCAGATGAATGGGCCGCTTTTCCGATAGAAGAAGCAACTCCGTGTACCAGAACTGGCGAGCCCAGGCAGGCGCTATTAGTATCATCCTGCACTTGTCCAGCTTGAGCTTCTTGATGACACGAGGAATCAGGGGAAATGGCGGAAAGGCGTAAACAAATGCGCCGGACCAAGACATCAAAAGGGCATTCCCCAGTGACCCTCGATGGTGTTCCCTGCTCACATAACACCGGCATTTCTTGTTCCTCGGTGTTGCAAACAGGTCGATCGCTGGGGTTCCCCAACGGGAGAAGATGTCCTTGACCACTGTGTTGTCCAGTTCCCACTCGTGTGAGACTGCCCTCAAGCGGCTTAGCGTATCTGCCTTCGTGTTCCATACTCCTGGAAGGTGTTCCACCACAAGCGTGATGTTCTGTGAGATCACCCACTCCCACAGCAGCTGGGCTTCCTGAGAAAGCAGTTGCGATCTTGTGCCGCCCTGCTTGTTGACGTAATGCATTGCGGTGGTGTTGTCCGTACGCACCAGGATGGCCGAATTTGAAATCCTTGGAAGGAACGCCAACAACGCCAACCGAATACCCCTTAGCTCCAGAACGTTGATATGCAAGCGACGTTCTACTGGTGTCCAGTGGCCACTGACCTGGAGATCTTGCATGACCGCTCCCCAACCCTGAAGGGAGGCGTCTGTGGTAATGACGCGAGGAGCCGGTGCCGCTCTGAAACTGAGACCCACTGCGAGGTGAGATTTCTTCATCCACCATGAAACCGTCCGTTTCATCTGCTGGGTGACCGTTACTCTGTCGTCGAACGACCCTTCCACTTGTCTCCACTGAAGGTCCAGTTCCTCCTGCAAGGGGCGCATTCGCAGCCTGCAGTGCGGAATCAATTGAATACAGGATGAAATCGACCCTAGAAGAGATTTGTACATCCTGACTGTCATCCAAGTTTTCCTCTGCAGCCGAGCGGCTGAAGACATGAGTTTCATCTGTCTCTCTTCCGATGGGAAGGCTTTGCACACCTGAGTATCGAGTATCGCTCCCAAGAACTTCACCATACCTGACGGTTGAAGAACCGATTTCTCTCTGTTGAGTTGCAAACCCAGATGAGTGAAGAGGCTCAAGCATGTGTCCACTGCTTCTGTTGCCTCTTGGAAGCTTGGTGCCTTCAGCAGCCAGTCGTCTAAGTACGGGAATACTTCCAGCGACTGTCTTCTCAGAAAAGCTGCTACCGGGGCCAGCACCTTTGTGAATATCCGAGGAGCGGATTTTAATCCAAATGGGAGCACCATGAACTGGAAGTGACTCTTGCCCACTGTGAAGCGAAGAAAACGGCTGTGAGCCGGATGGATCGGGATATGAAAATAGGCATCTTCCAGGTCTAGTGTAGCCATGAAGTCGCCTGGATTCAAGAGGCGCAATATCTCCTGGAGTGAAATCATCCGAAACGACAGCTTTACGAGATAGGTATTGAGCTCCCTTAAGTCCAGGATCGGACGCCACTTTAGTTTTGTTTTGCGGATCAGAAAAAATCTTGAATAGAAACCTTCTCCTCTTTGTGATAGGGGAACACGTTGGATCGCCCCCTTCTGAAGCATTTGTTGAACTTCCAATTGCAGAAGGTTTAGATGTTTTGAAGTAGTGGCGTGGGGAGCCCTTGTAGGTGGAAACTCCTGGAATTCTAGAGTATGCCCATGTCGGATGATGTTCAATACCCACTGATCCGATGTTATTTCTTCCCAGCTGCTCAGATGTTGAGTTATCCTGCCGCCCACTGGAGAACCATGGAGCGGAGGAACAGTTGGCAGAGTCAGGAGGCCGCTATTGACGCTTGCCAGCGTCTTTGCCCTGACGCCCTTGACGTCCACGAGCGTTCTGACGAGAGAACGATTGAGACTGTGACTGTCGCTGATAATATTGATTGCCGTACTGCGGTCTGTACGACTGCGACGAGTATCGCTGTTGCTGATAACCACCTCTTGGCGAAGTGAAGCCTCTTCCTCTCGCTCCACGGAATGGTGTCTTTCTATATTGTAGGTTCCCCAGAGCCCTTGCTGTCTCTGTGTCCTTCTTTATTCCCTGTAGGGTGTCATCGACATGTTTCCCAAATAACATGTCCCCATCAAAGGGCAAGTCCAGAATCTTATTTTGGACCTCTGGTCGAAAGTAAGTCGCTCGTAGCCACCCCTGCCGTCGAAGAACAGCCGCGCTGCCCAGAGCACGGAAAGAAATGGTGGCGATGTCCATCGCACAATCAATCATTTCCGAAGAAGACCGTTGTCCTTCTTCCAGAAGTTTCTGTGCTTCGGCTCTAGGGTCATCCGCCAGCAGTTCCACATAGTGTGCCACATCACTCCACATCTGGCGGTCGTATCTTGCTAGAATCGCCAAGGCATTGGCCGCCCTGACCAGCAAGCTAGCCATAGACGAAAATCGCTTTCCAGCGTTGTCTAACCTTCTACCCTCCTTGTCCGGTGGAGTTGTGAGGGTGGCCGAAGGATTCCGTGATTTCTTCTGCGCCGCCTGCGATATGACCGAGTCTGGTCTAGGTTGTCCAATCAAGCAGGCGGGACTGTCATCCGGAGCTTTATACTTTTTCTCCAAGCGTGGAAGTGTTGGAATGACTGTCGCTGGAGACTGCATCACCTTCTTTCCTTCATCCCAAATGTGCTCTACAATGGGAATCGAACGCACTGTCTTACGGTATGCCTCTTTAAAATCATACAAAAAACAATCCGTAGATGTTGCCGGCATGGTTAGCTTAAAGCGTGCCGTGGCTCTTTCCATCAAGCTGAAGAAACCTCCCACATCCACCGGAGGTGAATCTACCGGGTCCGGCACCGGAGAAGCCGGTTCCTGTGCTATATACTGGTTCCATTCGTTATCAGGATTCTGATCCTGGTTGTGTTCATCCTCATCCGAGGTATCATCTTGGACTTGTGTCTGCCGAGGATATTCCCTCTCTTCTTCCCCCTGTGAAGGGGCCACAGACTGAACTGCCATCACCTGTGGCTGAACATGCGCCTGACCTTCCACTGGTCGCGACCCTTGCCTGCTTCTATACTCCTCCAGCATTGCTCTCAAGTCCGTCAAAAGACTCATAGGCATTGTAACCGTGCCCTGTTGTGCCTGAGTTTCCTGGTATGCGACCTGTTTTTGTTGTCGCGGCTCCTGCCCATAATAGTACTCATCATCTTGGTCAGAATCGTGGTATTTCAGATGCAACTGAGATGGACTATATGCATCCCCATACATCTCATTCTCCGAGTACTCATCCTCGTCCAACAATAGGGCTGGGGGTAATGATGACACCTTTCTAGGTGAAGTCATATCCGGAGTTATTCTCCTCTTCCTGGCGCCTCTATCACCTGCCGTCGACGGCATCTCCATAGCCTGAACCGTCGTCGACGGGACTGTCGACGAGATAAACTTCACCGTCGACGGGATCGCCATCGTCGACGGGCTCGTCATCGTCGACGGGTTCGTCATAGTCGACGGAACTGCCATCGTCGACGGAACTGCCATCGTCGTCGACGAGATTGCCACCGTCGACGGGATAGTCATCGTCGACGGAATTGTCTTCGTCGACGAGGTGGTAACCGTCGACGTAGTCATCGTCGTCGACGCTGTCGTCGACCCAGTCTTCGTCTACGGCATCGTCGTCGAGGTCCTCGTTGACGCCGTCGTCGTCGTCATCCTCGTCGTCGATGGATGGCTCGTCGACGTATGAGGAGACAAACTCACCACAGAGGCTTTAGAGCCTTTTTTGACCACTGTTGAAGCCTCTACAGTTGGTTTTTTTGAAGGACTTAGAAACTTTTTCCTGATGTGAAAGCCCAGCCGAGCCCTCATCCAGTTTTGCCTTCTGCACCTGAGGTGCTTGCCTTTCCCTCTCCTTTACACTCTCGTGAGGAGATTCGCTAGGCCCAGGCTTGCCAGACCTATCAGAGGTCCCACGCATAGCCTTTGAGGGGGGTTCAGATGAAACTTCCTCAGATGGTACACCCCTCTTCAAAGATGTCTTGGAAGATGATGATCTGGCATCTTCATCGTCACTAGAAACCACTTCCTCCTTCTTTTCCAACTGTCTAAGCCAAAGAAGTAACCTTCCTTCACGATCACGAAGGGTCTTAACAGACATCATTCTGCATATCCTACAACCCTCTGGCTTGTGGTCAGGTTATAAACAGTATATACAATCCTTGTGTTTATCCTCAGTATAAAGTCGTTTTTTGCCACAAGTGGCACAAGGTCTGAAAAGGCTCTTCTTTTCCTTATCAGCCATAGTAAAAATTCAAAGAAATCCTGTCAAAAACAGCTTAAATAGTACCTCAAAGTAGAAGTTAGAGCAGAGCTCTAAGGGGACTCCCTGTCATCAACGATGCGGTAGAAAATCTGAGGCTCTGAGCTTTCTCAGGAAGGTTCCACAGGGTGAGGCTAATCTGATTGGTTGCTAATGTGAGTTTGGGTCTTTTTACATAAGGACACCTATAGGCTACAAAATATAATGAGGCCTAGGCCTAATTTTTTTACTTTTTACACCTATTAGGGTGTATTTACCTAAGTATATGTATATATATATATATATATATATATATATATATATATATATATATATATATATATATATATATATATATATATATTTATTATTACCGAGGCTCCCAGTCCGACGACGGGGAATGATACAAGCAATGGGAATCTATGAAAGTTCCAATACTGGAGTAACAACAATCCTGTATATTCTTTGTAAAAAGAGACTACATTTGATTGTAGGTTGTATCATTCTACTTACTAAGTTTAATCTTATTTTTTTGTAACACATAATTTTGCAGTGGCACTACCATCTAGGTCCTGAGGAAGGCCACGATCAAAGTTCGATCACTATTGCTGAAATATGTACACCCTCTATTCAGATCAGCGCGCTAGACTATTTTTTCAGACCGCGCTTGCACTGTTTTTAATAATTTACACCAAGAGCTAACCAATACAATTTCTTTCTTCGCTTGGTAGCCAATTTTAACATCACTTCTTCTGCACTGCAAACACCCACCTTGAAAACAATTCCATGCCTCAAAAATCTAAGGAGATCTGACCAATTGACCTAATTAAAAAAAAATCTGTGAGCTCCTCCCTCACAGCGAGGGGGTTGCAGCCCTTGGTTGCACTAGGTTTTGCAACTAAGAGGAGATCCCAGATGATGAAGCATGCCACCTTGGTGGGTGATGGGATTCCGTCCTCTCATTATAGGGTTCTCAACCAAAATGCCCAACGCATCTGGGTGTGCTGCAATGCCCCAATTAGAGTGGAGTGTTTTATTTTCCCCAGAGTTTTGCAGGGATCAGAGGATTAAAATTACCTCAAGGTTACTCACCACTCAATTCCATTTTAATCATGGAAACCCTGTGTAAGATTAAAAACACAGATGGGTGTGATACGAGGTGACAATCTCCTACATCCTAGGTGTGTGTGTTTCAGCCATCTAAAGTCCCCACAGGGACAGTATGGCTTTCTTCAGGACCGAAATTTCCCCATCAGTAGTTTCAATCCTAATCGGTGACCACATGTACACTAAGACATGCGTTATAGGTGTAGTAGTTCGTAACTTCTGATTTTATTCTATCACTGTGTGATATATAGTGCAGCATTTCCTTTCAAAATGGATACTCTGAGGGGGTGGACCCTGTAGGCACACATTCGTCATAAGTATCTCGTCCATATGGAAAATTATGTCATCTTTGTGAAGTCCTTGGGTGGATAGTTTGAAATCCTCCCCTCTTGAGGAGACATCCTGATCAGAGGGGGAAATACTTTTTCCTCTTTACCTTTTAGTAGTCTGTGAAGGGAATATCTAGCAGATGTCGCAGCAAGAAGCTTTATGGTTGGATAATAGGCAATACATTAAGTGCAGATCATCTGCTTTGATTTTCCTTTGTCAAAAGGAACAGCATGATTTGAAGAATGATCTTACTTCCTCTTCAGCTATGATGACAGTCAGAAATTTCTCGCTAGGCCGAAACAAAGAAAAATAAATAAATCTGTAAAGTATCCCCAGAACCAATTCACAACTAACTGGATTAGATTCAAGGGAAAGCTGTAGCCAAGAAGAGTTATGGTGGCCTCTAGGGAGAACAGAAAGCTCTGATCTTCCTTTTCACTGCCTGAAGTTTAGGTACTTTTGGATAAGGTAGATGTGCTACTAAACAAACACTGTTTTGGGCCCTATGGCCATTTTAATACAGATTGTCGCTGCAAGAACTGAAGTTTGCCAGCCTGCTGACGAGGAACTATTCAAGCATGTGCTTCCAAGAAAGATCCAATTCTCAAGAATGACTCATCCATGCTATTTGTCCAAGGTCACTGGCCCGAGAAGGCCGTCAGTGACGAGCCACAGAGACAATCCCATAGGCCAGGTTGGATTGAATCATTGTGGTATCAAAATACTTAAGACAATTTAAAATGAGGGAACTCCAAAATGTTGCCAAGATGCAAATCAGAGGGTTCAGACAAGTAGCAAAACCAATGTGGACGGTACAACAATGCTATATTATGTCTGTCTGCTAATACATATCCCCCATCATCCCATGACATGGGAGAAGGCAGTGAACTAGAGACATAATGCTCTGATGTGTACAAAGTAAAAAGATACATTTTTTTACTGGAAAAAAATTCAAGGTTAAAATAAGGTTATTGTAATTAGAGCAAGACCCCTGCCTCTGTAATTCAAAAACAGGTCCCATAAAGGGATCCTATATTTTCAATGGAGCCACAACCAACAATCCGAGCCAGATACCAGAAAAATCTATCGTGTCAATTTTTTTTATGTGAATTTATTGTTCATTTTAAATTGATTTGCAATTATTTATAAAAAAAGTACATACATACACATCTAAGCGATAATACATTCATTTTTCGCCACTCAGTAAAACCATTTCAAAGTTGAATATGCACAGTCCCACACAGTCCATGCTCACTCTCATACTCATACTTCCTCATACTCAAAAAGCACTCATACCAGTCATTCTTTCAAATCTCAATCAGGCACACTTAACTAGTACGTTGTCGCCATCACAAAACATATGATATAGTTCATAGAATACATTAGTATAGGGCAGTGGATAGCACAGGAAATGGAGATGAATTAAGCTATCCGGTTGCCCACAGGAAGTATGAGTATGAGAGTGAGCATGGACTGTGTGGGACTTGATGGATTTTTCTGGTATCTGATTCTGATTGCTGGTTGTGGCTCCATTGAAAATATAAGATCTCTTTACGGGACCTGTTTTGAATTACAGAGGCAGGGGTCTTGTTCTAATTACTTTGGTCTCTTTCCCCCATTTTCCTGCCTATATCCTTACCCATTGGGGGACCTCCTTCTATTTTGTTGTAAAATAAGGTTATAGCTAGGTGAAATGTTCAGTAACAACGTAATGTTTTAAACTATAAAAAAAAACGTAGAAACTGACCAGTATACACCACAGAAATACACCAATTATAGTTATTTCAAGTAACTAGAACTGTCCCAAAGGAACTTAAGCTTGTGCCTGCACCATGCACAGTTTTCTCATCAATAATTTCATTGCAAACGTTGAAGTGACATTATAAATTAGGTAATTGAAGAGGTCATGAATGATGTTATATGTGGGGTAATTAGCAGCACATAGTTAGGGTGCAAGTAATATATAGTTATTTGAGATAACTAACTGGTGAATTCCTGTGGTTTTAGAGTTATAAACATCACATTATTACTCAACATTTCACCCAACTAGAATGTAACTTAAACCTTGGTTTTTTTTTTAGTTCATTTCTAGGTTTTTTTTTCTTTTTCTTTACGTAAAGTAGTATTTTATTACCATATGTGTACACATGGCAGGGGGTTGGCTACAAGGCCTAGCCAAAGGCAGGGATCTGTGGCCAACCTCCCCAAAGGTAGCCATCCCCATACTGTGCAATGCCTTCGGGCACACATGTCAGGGAGGTTGACCACAGGGCCAACTCTCCCTTAGGCAGCCAACCCCACACTGCGCACGGCCATTGGCTGTGTGCGGCAGGCTGATGCCCACAACCAGCCAACACCACACTGGACAGTCTTTGGAAATGCGGCCTAGGGTTGCCTCCGTAGTAGCGTGCTACTCGCCGAAAAAGCACTTCAACACCGTATCAGGGGTAGCATGCGTTATATAAACACAAACGTTTTTCCTCTTCTATCCCTCCACTATCCTTCTCAATCCAAATAACGAACATATCCACCACTCAAATTACTTTTATATTTCACTATACTAATTCAGCACTATCCTTTTGGGTTCCAGAGTAGCATGCTACTCGCTGAAAAAGGGTTTCAACACCTCATAAGGGGTAGTAAGCGGTATATAAATGCAATTACAATACAATGTATTCAAATTGTTTTTAATCTTAATGTCTAGAAAACGACTGAACTGATTTACACCAAGACACAAAAAGCACCCTTTCTGGACCAAGAACTAGCTTTCTGCCAACTTAGGTGTAAATCCATTCAGAGGTTTGTGCTGTGGCCGTGTCTAGAGTTCCTATGGAAAAATGAATGGGGAAATGTGTTTTGAGATCCTCCCCTCACCATTTTCTCAGCCCCTCGCTTGATGGATCACCCTGAAGCTTTCCATGGGCAAACTAGAAGAAAAGTAGCACTTTTTTGGAAAGTTTAGTGGAGCTTCATCAAACGTCGCCAAAGTTATTAGCAACACAATGGCATTTCCTATGGAAACACGATCCTAAAAACTATCTAGTGGCGATTAGATGGAAGCTTATAAAGCACTTGGTTACTCCAATGGAGTGTCCCCGCACTGAGACATCTCAGTTGAGCCCTATCAACCCGAAACTCTAGCTCCCAGCATGAGCAGTCTATCCACAGCAACAGCGCTTAACAACAGTCCCATGGTGATGACTGAAAGAACCAAGTCTTAAGTTTTCAGCGAAATATCGCTTCAGACGGATGCACTCTCGATTCCAAAGGCAGCTTGTTCCAAGTTTGGGCTGCTAAGAAGCTAAGTGATCTGCCTCCAAAACGTGCTTTTTGAACTTTTGCCATCACCACCTTAGCAGTTCCACAGACATGAGATTCCGGGTGGGTCTGTATGGGGCGAGTAGAGGGTGCAGAAACTTGGGCCATTTCTCATTATAGATCCTTTGGCAGAAACAGAGCTTTAAAAGTGACTTGCCTGTACTAGTAGCCTGTGTAGCTCCCTTTAGGCATCTCCCACCGAGGTATGCCTCGGAATATTCAATATCATGCGGGCCGCTGCATTTTAGACCTTCTGCAGTATAATCAGATTGCCTTTTGTAACCCCCAAATAAAGGATGTTACAATAATCCAAACGAGATGTAACCAGGACCAGCACAATAGTCCTTTAGGCATCTAGTGGTAGAATATCTAAGATTTTACGTAGCATTCTTAGAATGCCAAATCATGTGCCTGCCAGAGCCGATATTGGACCTGTGAACGATAAGGTGTCGTTAAACCATACTCCTAAATGTTTATTCTTCGGTTTGGTCCTAGTTCTTCCGGACACCACATGTGGGACCAGATGGAGGGTTGTTTGTCAATTCCCCCGAACTCCGTTTTGCCTGCATTTATTTGCAAGCAACTGAACTTCATCCAGCTCACCAGATCACTCAGGCTGACTTTGAATTTTGGCGCTGCCTCTACATCCTTTTACTCTAATGTGACAATAAACTTAGTATCATCAGCATAGGA
The DNA here is from genome assembly GCF_964261635.1 of Lissotriton helveticus. Classification (NCBI taxonomy): domain Eukaryota; kingdom Metazoa; phylum Chordata; class Amphibia; order Caudata; family Salamandridae; genus Lissotriton; species Lissotriton helveticus. The sequence continues at coordinate 1,047,408,783 of NC_136072.1, forward strand.
CACCAGTTTCAATACAATACCCGCCAGGGGGCGCATGTACACATTAAATAATGTTGGACTGAGGGCGGAACCCTGTGGTACCCCTTGAGACAGAGGACATACCTCGGACTCAAAGGGACGTTGTAGAACCTGGAAGGATTGGTTCTGTAGAAATGTTTGAACCACTCCCATGTGCTCCCTCTGACACCGACCTCTCAGAGTTGCTCCAGCAGAAGGCTGGGGGAGACAGTATTGGACGCCGCACTCAGATTCAACAATACCAGTGCTGCTGTCCTTCCCTCAGCTACTGGGGTTTTTAGCGCCTCTGAAGCCAGGAGTGAAGCAGACTCTGTGCTGCGGAGTGCTCTAAAACCACATTGAGTTTCATGGAGTACCTGTTTTTCCTCCATGAACATAGTCAGTTGAGTATTTAAGAATTTCTCTGCAATTTTTTCAAATAATGGAAGCAAAGATACTGGTGTCCAATTTTCTGGGAGTGCAGGATCCAAAGATGTTTTTTTATTAGTAACTGCACCACCATTGCGTGTTTCCAATTATTTGGAACCTGACCCGGGTCATAGAACATTCAGCAAGTTTGTAAGCGCTGGTGCAATAACTTCCCTCCGTCGTAGTAGCATATTTGGAGAGATAGCATCCATGGGAGAACCAGAGTGGACTACTGCCATGAGTTGAAGAACGTCCCTTTCTACTGGTGGATGGAAAATAAAACTTCCCTCATCTAAGGTTTCATTTTATGGAGGAGCAAAGACATAATTCCTGCTGGTTTCAGGGAAGGTAGCATATATTTTTTCTATTTTTCCCCAGGAAGAAATTTGCTACTTTATTACAGTAAGCTGCGAAAGCTGGCAGTAGTGCTAGGACGCGCTCTAAGGTGGTAAGTTGTTTAAGGATACTGAAGACATTTTTTGGGGTGTTTTTAGCAATTCAATTTTCTCCGTATAGATCTCCCTGCGCGTTCTCCTATTTTGTTTATGATAGGACTTAAGCGCCTCACGATATTTTAACTGATTGTCGGTCTGATAGTTCACCTTTCAGCAGTGACCGAGGCGTTTACATTCCTTTTTAAACAGTGCTAACTCCTTCACGAACCATCCAGCTGAAGGATTTAAGCAGGCACTCTTGTAGGGTTTCAGAGGGGTTAAAGAATCCCACTGCCTCCTTAATCCAGCCGGAAATTTGTTTATCTGCCTTCTGAGCATCGGCCTCTAATTCTGGTGCTCTCAAGGCCGGTTTATCCTTAAAGGCTTCAGGAGTGAGTAGCACCCGTTTCCGAGTCATTGTAGACTCGGACCGATTGCCACTGGGTGATATTATATATACATACATAGATACATAAACATACATACATGTAATGTTCAAGTAAAGTTCCCAATCCTAACACTCAAAATAAAGATTTTTCATTCTAAACTATGGTACCTAAAATGGTTGATAACCACATCTCTCCTTTTCTTTGTTATCCAAGGACTGCTCACAGTCCTAGTTAGTAGCTCGGTAACAATAGTATTTTCTCTTAAATGGTATTGCTTCGCTGGGGGACCTCTCAATCCCCAATCCTAGCAGACAGTAAGTGCTTAACTGACCCACTATTGGCGAATAATTGCCACATTACTCTGCTCAGAAAGAAACCCAGTCATGCCTCTTGGAGGATGTGAAGGGAAAAAACAGATCTTTCCAGAAGGCCACCATGGTCCTAGATGGGCTTGTGTTAGAGAATTAATTACAACCTCCTACAGATACAATCTAAATTTTTCTTGGATTATGCAACTTCAAGACTTTCAATTGGCGTGCTCTACAGCAATTTCCAAAAGGATGCAAACTCAAAAACGTTACTTACCTGTACCTACAATTATGTAACACCAGTATTGTGTATAGATAAGCATGCTTGTATTCTTCCCATCGTCAAGATGGGAACTTTGGGAGCAATGTTTTGCATAATAGTGAACAAATACGCTAAGATAGTCTATGGTTATTTATAGGTTATCTGTAGCCTAGTCACTTCAATTTATGAACTCTGGACAATGAAAAGTAGAGACTCAGAGCACTGATTTCCTGCAAAGGCTCCAACTGCCAGATATTTAAAGCTTGTCAAGAGTAAAGATTTTCAGCCTCATGTAGATGGGAGGAGGGTGGGTCACATGTCAACCTACTAAAGATACCAATGCAATTGTAGTCAGAGGTAAATAAGGTTTTCTTCTTCAGTGCTGGATCGGTCATAGACTCACATGACTGAATTAGGACTACCAAAACATTACCACCCTTAATGTAGAATAAACATGCAGAAATGAGACTCCGTGAATCAGGCTGTGCATCACCCCATTGACAAACAACAGCTATCTCAAATTCGAGGTCAAGGCAGTAATGCATAGAAAAGTGTTAATGTAAAGTATGCTGCCATCTTGCAATAGTCCTTCCAGGCACTTCAGCTAAACCTGCAACTCCGACCGCCATGCCTCTGGTGGGATGAGCCCCAAATGTGTGTCTGAGAGGCCATTCAGCGCTAAACATGGCAGAAGATGAGTTGTGAACCAGCATGCAATACCATGATTCAAGAGGGGGCAGCCTTTGTTGGAGTCAGGACAGGACATGAAAAGTTGATCTGACTTGTGAACGTCTTTTGTTGTGTCAATCTATAACTTAAGTGTCAGAACAGGGAGTCCCCTTTGGGTAGAATTATATACCACGTGTACTCACATTCACAGCACTAAATTCACAACAAACAAAGTGAACGAAGAGGAAATGTAAAAGTAAATTCATAAAAAATATACAGTTTATTCAGATAAGTATTAAAAACACAATATACCCTATCATCAATACATTATGATCAATTAAAATAATACACATTTGAATATACAGATACATTAAGCATACACAATTAAAAATACAAAGATGGGGAACACAATAAGGAAAAATAGTTCCGAGTAGAGCGAGGGAAAAACAATAGTCAAACAGTAATCGGCTCTGACACGAGTGCCACTTTGTGGTCAGAGTTGTTGCTTCACAGACTTAGCATATTTTCACTCATATGTGCATCGACGCGTTTCAGTGGGCAAATATATAGAAAGCCAACACCTTCTTCAGGATAAAATATTTGATTCCCACATGAACATATTATATCTTATAATATGGCGTTTAGAAGACCTCCAATATCCCCAATTTTTCACTGTAACATCACTATGTAGTTTTCTTAGTCACGATTACTAATTCCACTGCTCTGTTCCAAAAATGTGATAATTCTTCAAAAGTAATCTTGGCAAACGTAATTTTGGCAACAGATATCGCGAGCGAGATTCTTAAAATACGATCAAATCGTTATAGACGTACACTCGAAATTGCTTGGACGTCACGGGTTAATTCGTAATCCCGACGTGTTTAAAAGGCAGGGCCGCAGCAGTCTGCATGGATACCGAAAACGGGCATTCAGGGCATACGCCTCCGTAGTTATTATTGTGTTTTAATTGCGTATGCTTAATGTATCTGTATATTCAATTGTGTATTATTTTAATTGATCAATAATGTATTGATAGGGTATATTGTGTTTTTAATACTTATCTGAATAAACTGAATATTTTTTATGAATTTACTTTTACCTTTCATTTTTGTTAATTTTGTTTGTTGTGAATTTAGTGCTGTGAATGCGAGTAAATGTGGTATATAATTCTACTTAAAGGGGACTCCCTGTTCTGACACTTGTCTTCATTGGTACCCTGCCCCTTTGGTTGTTGGGTCCCTCTCTTTTATTAGAGAATCTATAACTTAAAACATAATTTAAGGTTCAAAGAGTGTCAGGTTCTTTCTGCAGGAGTAAATGGCTGAAGAAATGCCCCAGGTGATTTGTTTCATGAGGTGGAATAACGAGAATACTTTTGACATTTTAGGCACGAATCTAAAGACTGGTGAGGAGACACATTCGTTTTTATCCAACTTGAGGTACAACGGTTGAATGGAGACAGCTTGGATCACTCCAGGGCGCTTTGCTAAAGTTCTAGATGAGAGAAGAGCCATCTTGCATGAGAATATTTGATGTCAGGCTTTAGGAGTAGGCTCCAAATGCCTCTTAATGAGAGTACACATACCAGCTATTAAGCTCCCAAGTGTGTGGGCATTTTACCAGAGAATGACAAAATATGAAACAATTTCTTCATAAATTCAATCATAACTCTTGTGGAGAATAAAGAATTAGTGTTTGGAGTCCTGAAATATAAGGAGGTAGATGCTTGATCCACTATTCTCAAAGAACACTTAAGGGTGGATGAGATGCAGATGGCAAAAGGTGCATATCATGAGGATGCATGGGGAGCATATCATCATGGTTGATGTGATGTGAAGCAACCAGATGCAGAAACCCTTCCGGTTCAGTAAGACTGAACAGCTCTTTTGACGTCCAGGATGCTAATGTGCAAGCCTTCCTCCAAAGGAATTTAGGGATGCATTGTGGAAAGATCTTCTAAGTGATTACCCCAACCCCATTAAAAAGGTGTCCATAATGAAGTGAAAATTAATTAAGGTCTTGTCCTGCCTAAAAGTTTTGCTTGAGGTCCAACGAAGTTAAAGCTAATTTAACTTGAGTTATCAGAATCAGCTCCATCCCTATCCCACCCAATCCAACACCTACCCAACTAGCCCACAGGGTCCCATGGCTAGACACCAATATAGACCTAATTGTTACTAAGAGGAGTCTTGTCTGCAGGTGAAATGAGGGCATCAAGGAGAAGCCCTTGCGTTTTAGGATTGTGATGCGTAGCTTCTCAAGGAAGTAATGTGCTATAGTCCTAGCTCTATCTTCTTTCCTGAGAAAGGCATGCTTTCAGAGTCTGCGTTTAGATTGCCTCTAAGAAATAAGGGTTGATGAGACCGAGGTAGAGACTGACTTTTTCTTGTGACGGAGACCAACTTGTTTACGGTGAGGGTTGAATGGATTGCATCAGTAGCTTGGCAGAATAAACGAGCCTACTCAAGCCAGTTGTCGATGTATACAGTGTCTCCCTTGCAAGTGTGTTGCATTGATGCCAGACATTTGGTCAATATTTGCAGAGCGGATTTGAGGCCAAACGGTAGTGCCTTGAATTGGTATTGTTAGCCACCTACCATAAATCATGGGTACATCCAATGAGGCAGATAAATCGGAAAGTGAACATTTACAAGCCAATACAAGCCAGAAATCTATGATTAATAAAGTTAATAATGTAGAGTAGTGAGCCCACCGTGGAGCTTAGCTGTTTGATTTACAAGTTAAGTGCTCAGATGACCAAAAGAGGGCCAACTTTCCCAACTTGTTGCAAGCAAGAACCTCAAGTAAAATCCCAGGTATTGTTGCACGTTTCACACTGGCTTTATCAGACTTCAAGTAATTTGAAGATTTCGGTTTGAAAAGTCCTTGAGTGGTGATGGAGTTCCTTCTTAAGTGGTATGAACGGTTTTACTGAAACAAAAATCGACTGCACAAGTATACCTAGTGATATACTGCATCCAGCAATGGAAGATGATTGGACGGCATGCTGGAAAGACCTTACCTTGCCCCTCACCCCACCAGACTCCAGACTGGCATGAAAATGAGGGAAACAGTCAGCCCCAGGAAAAGAGTACATCAACACAATCTTGGTCCCTGATTGATAAGGAGCCTTTGCGAGTATTCTGGTTGAAACTTCCCAACTAGTCTTCCATACTATGAAGATGACACACACGGAGTTGTAACTAAGGTAGTATGGATGAAAACTGCCTGGAGACACAGACCAATATGAACTTCTTTGGCTGTAGAATTGAAAATTCTACTCTCCCTGGAGCACTCCATGTGATCTTGCTGAGTCAGTATCCATCTGGGAGGTCTGAAATCAACATGCTTTGCGAATAAATGCTAATCATTAAACGGTATGTGGTGGCCCTTGACTGAATCCCAAGACTGAAGGAACAGTTCTGAAAGCAGCCAAACCGGAGTAGAACCAAACCCAGTGCTGGATGCATTGTGAGAGGCATCACTAAAAATTGAAATATATATTCTCATTCTTTAAGTGTGATTTTGGTCTGTTCTCTACAATCATCTGGCAACCTGTTCAAAAGGAGGGTAGTTTCATCTCATGGTACAGTTGTCTCTGTACACTGGGATATCTGGAGTTTACAACTAGATTTAAGGGAATATTTGTAGATAGACAGCCATTTGCTTACCAGCGCTTTAAGAACATTAATGAGATGGTAATGGTTGACAGAATTGGAACACCAAAACTTGGCAATGATCAATCTAAATGCACATATCCTTGTTTAAGTCGAGTTCAATGTAACAAAGTGAATAGATCACACATCCGAGTAGTGGCAAGAAATTTCCACTGAAAGACAATGCAACCTGTGAAACCACTGTAAGTATCCTTTAAAATGTTCCTGCGGATTTCAAATTTGGTGTTTTTAAATTGCTTCTATGTGGCTTTTTATTTTTTGAGGGGGGGGGGGGGAGCTTTTTTTGGGGGGGGGGGGGGGGGAAGAGGGTTTACACTTTTTTTTAGAATTTGAAATAAGAGTTGGCCTGGACCTAAAATAAACCTTGTTTCATAAAGAAGTTTTTTGACTGAAAGAAATGGACAGCATACATCCAAGGGGGTTGAATGACAGTCACCATGTCATGTTTTCTGTAGTTGCTCACATGCTGTATTACTAATGTAACTAATATGATTAATGTTGAGCCTAATCTCATTTGGGATTTTTTTTTTGCGCAGTTAGAACCACAGATGATTGCTTCTGTGTTCTGTATAAAATTACATTGCTTATTGCCAGAAAAATATACAAGGATGTCTCTTATAACGCATCATACCTGTGCAGAATCAGGTTAGTACATCTGGCAATATGTCTTTGGGTTCAACACATAGTATGTACTTTGCCCATTTTTAACTATTTAAAGCGCTTCTCTACTACATCCTGCACACAGTTCAGCACACTTGGTAGCGACAATACGCAGATATGGTTACATATTTCAAGATGGTACCCATTCTACTTATAACACCACACACTAAAGAAAATAAAATCTCATCTACATCACACATTAAGGTTACCGGTCACATTTCTTGTACTGTGCAGTTCTTCACTACATTCAACTCAGATTTTCTGCACCTTACAGTTATTTTTCACAAAAGTTGAGGCACATTACAAAAATACACTGGTTCTACACACTTGGATGTTCACCATACCAGACGCAACCTCCTTTGGTTAGTAATGTACTTCTCAATGAACAATATTTTGGACTATTCATCCAGTTTGTCATTTAGGTCTTACAATCAATATTACGTAAACCATCCCTGGTCAAAGATGCAAATATAGGACTATAACTCTTATCAGTAGTATTTCAAATGTGTTCAAATATAGTGCATGCCGCACCGTTGGGTTGGCTCTTGACTAGATTATTTACCAAACTCATATATATCGAAGTATGTTTGGGGTGACATTCTTCATAATGAGGTTCCTTCTGTTATTAGGTCATAAAATTAAACTACTTAAATAGGTATACATTTTCTTTCTCAGATTTTAATGCATTACAATCCCCCCAATAAAGGGCCAGATTTGGTCCGAAATGCACTAGTGTTTGACATAACAAAAAATGTTCACACAAGTGATTTTGGATATGTCATTATTTCTAATGAATTGATGGACAACCACATTTGATTCATGGAGAAAATGGCATGATTCGATTCAGACATTATCAATTCTCAATAAATCATATGTATTTTAAATTAACTTTGACTTAAGAGACTTTCAGCAAAATATATTTATGGACATTTAAGTCAACAATGAATGGTTTAAACAAGAGTAGCACCGCCCTTTTTAGGATGTTTAAGGAAGAATTCCCTTTCAATTAAAGATAACTTTTGTATTAATCCTTGAAGAATGCAAGATGTAGACCTTTCCGAAGCAACAAACTAGAGTAAAACTGAATCACTAGGGGGCGTGGCCAAGGAGGCCAACATGGCGGTCACACTTTAACGCTGCTCTGCTCTGAAATTACCTTTATCCAACATTAATACGAACCACCAACCGTCATGCATTATCCAGGACACACTTGAGGTCCCAGAGCAACGAGTGGGACTCGTTCCTGTTCCCCGTAGCAACATCAGGACATGGCACGGCTCCGGGTCAGTGGGGGCCTTGCAGCTGCAGGGTATGGAGTGCAGTGTGGCCCGGAGGCAGCCCTGCTATATGACCGACTTTGATCTATAGCGGCTACATACCCTTTCGACTCTGGCCCTATCCCGTCTGCTTATTTGCTTTGGCCCGAGGACATTTTGACGGGCGTGACGCTGTGAGTGCTATCCTCGGATGCCTAAGTCTGCATTGGGTTTGGCACGGACACCTGAACGAGACAATGTGGAGCCTGGTGGTGGCAAAGCATCCCTGTTTTACACGAGCTCGTTTGGATGTAGGGCTTGCTATGCTCCGGAGCTCTGCCATAATAGGGGGTCCGACTCTGGTGGCAACGCCCTCTTGACACTGAATGCAGCCGTACTCCCTTATCCATCATGCTTATTAACTATCTTTTTCCTTCCCTTCCGGGTCCGCCTGATATTTGGGGGATTCCCTATCCGCCTGTACAATGACGCTATGGTCTTGTCTTGTTGTCTACTAATGCAATGATGGGGGTTTCCTCCCTTCAGGATGTACTTGACATTGTGTATATTGATTTCTTTAACATACCTTTTTAGGTCTCGCTGAGCCAACGCATGCGCTGCTCTGCGAGAAATGTAGTAAACAGGCTTTTAGAAGTCCTACCAAAAGCTGGCTGGCCTAGAGCTTGCGGTTACGCGCACAATGACAAGCAGAGGCGCCATATGGCTTTCCTCTCTCGTCATGGTGCGCGCACACCACTCGCCAGCCTTTAATTTCTCCCCCTCCCCACAACATATCGCGTATCGCTGCCAAGGCTTGTTGAAAGAGGTCACCAGCAAAAAGACAATGCTGGTTTGATATTGCCTTTTGTCAGGTGAACAATCGTTGATCTGAAATCCCACTGCTCTTAAAAATTCCACATATTATTAGACGGTTTCCAGTCAATCAGTCTGTTAGCATTCCTCAATTCGGTTCAATGGTTGTGTGCAAGAGATTGTCAAAAATAATATACCGAAACACTGAAGCTGCGGCTGAGCTTCACACCTTCCTCGCCACTCATCTCACGGTTCCGCATTTCGATTACTGTTCCAAAAAAGTATGCAAAAGCCCCAATATTTGTATTGTGCATTTAAATATATGTGTACGAGTAGCTTTTCAAGCAAGAGTGGTGCACACAGTAGGACGTGGTTAAGATCACCTACACTGGAATGAACCACCTACAAGTGACTTAGTGAAAGTTGTGTGCATGATGTGACATTTATGCATCAACACACAAACACGCACATAAACACCACACACACTACACAACACATACCCTGCAATCACTCACAAGCATACACACACCAACACACACACCATACCCAAGCATGCACACTCAACCAAACACCGCAACACACACACCACGTACACACAGACTATTTCTCTCACACACAAACACATCTCGCGGCTGCTCACATGCGGCCAATGCTTGTTGAAAAAAGTCACCAGCGGAAAGACAATGCTCGTTTCCTTGGCTGTACGCGTTCTCCGTAGTGTTACAACTTTTCATAGGCCGTGAAATGGGGAATGGAATGGTGCTTGTACGCATGCGCTTTGTTTACACTACTCAACTGATATATAATGGTAATATTGTTTGAGTTTGGAGCGAACAGAGTGGGTTAGGTTAATGCTAAGAGCCGTGAACAGGGTGCAACTGGTTTTCGCGTTTATGGAGATCGCAAATTTAATCCGCTTTGGGTTCTTTTTAATGGTGTATACAATGTATGATCTGGGTTATTTAACGAGTGAGTAAGTAGTTCTCTGTTGTAATACGTGAAATTTGGGTGCGAGTTGCTACTGGTCACAAAAAGGTGTTTATTTGTGGCAACTTTCCATTTATGCAGGGTTATTAATTTATTTGTTGCTTTATATCACGTGCTAGGTCCATAAAAAAATGCAGAAAGCTTTACATTTGCTGCAACAACGAACGGGGGATTTTTCTTTTTTTCACTACGTACGAAACCTATTGTTGGGGGAACAAAACTTTTCAAAATTTTTTTGCCCAACATAGTCCAGCTCCGCCAAGTACTACACATAAGGTGTTAGTCTAACCGTTAGACTAACAATTAGAAAGAAGGGGGTCCCCTGGGAACAATGTAGGCAGGGAAACAGGGGAAAGTAAACCATCAAGTAGAAGCAAAAAGCACCTGCCACAATTATTTGGATCAGGTCCTATGAGAGGATCCTTAATATTTAAATAAAGGCAAAGGAGCTCCCATCAAAGGAGACAAGAATCAAGTCTACAGCTTTATTCAAAAACTTTTTATTATTCTCATCATTAAAAAAAATCAATTCATGTAGTGATATTGGTATATACCAAGATTTTATAATCAAATAACCATTTTTAAGACCATAAGAAAAACATTATCAAAGACAAAAACAGTCCCGCACACACTGTTCAAAATTCACACTCATTCCAACACACATTCTAAATGATATCATATATCAAATCACAATCATACACATCATTAGATAAGTACAAATGCGCCACAAGATGGTAACATGACAAGAATAACATAAGTCATTAGGGGAGTAGGTAACAGCAAGGAAGAAATAGGAGGACAATCCTGCTGTTCAACTCAAACAACGCCAACGCGCGTTTCGGTGTAACGCCCCAGCCGGGGTTACACCTTCATCAGGGCAGAGATGTACACAGGCTGAGGGACAGGCGTTCCGTTAAAGTGCAGCAAGGAGGTAACTTCTCCAGGGGGGAGAGAAGGAAAAATGGGCTCCAGCTCCTTAAGACAGGCGTGGACCTTGCAATGTTCGAACGCCGGGAGAAACAAAAGGGTTCTGAAAAATATTTGAAAAAGTCCTCAAATCGGGGGCAGATCAAAAGCAGCTGTGCCTCACAGCGGGTAGCTCAAGCAAAGAAATTCAATGCGAGCGGCAGCCGATACAAGGTTCAATTAGGGACGGTCCACCGGTACAATGATTCCTTCTAAGGTATTAGGTGAAAATCAAGGAACAAGAAAGTAGTACGTCTGTTCTATTTATTATACAAGGTCTTCCACTCCCACAAGCCAAGGCGTTTCGTCGTCTGCGGGTATGAACCCTACGACCTCCTCAGGGCTCGCTATTCTGTACTTCTTCCGAGAATGGTTTCTCAAATTAGTAAAGCTTCATATCTCATGTATTAATCTTTTAAAATACAATCCTTTCTTAAAATTGTATCAATTTGACATATTCCAATGAGATTATAAAAACTCAGCTTCCATTAAAGCAGCAAGTACCTGATGTACGGGGCACATTAGTGTTGCCACCGCTAGATTATATCCAAATTATATCCAAAGTTAAGTACACCGTGGCGTTGACAAAAGTCGGAAATGATAATTCCGCTACTCGAAACAGGTGCCTAAAGTACGGGGTAACCTTGGTACAGCGAAGCGTTCTTATGCCGAAAAGTAAGTAAAGTGTTGACAAAACGGGAACGATAATTCCGCTATTTCGAGACAGGTCCCTGGAGTACGGGGCACCTGCAAAGTTAATTCAACATTGTAGGTCAGATATTCTGCACCGCACTGGATAAGGCAAAGGCCTTTATTTAAATATTAAGGATCCTCTCATAGGACCTGATCCAAATAATTGCGGCAGGTGCTTTTTGCTTCTACTTGATGGTTAACCGTTAGACTAACGCCTGATGCGTAGTATTTGGCATTATAGCGCCGCCTCAGATGCGACATGGAGCACTGCTATAATGCTCATGATGGACGAGCTGCAGTGGCTGTGAGAGCGGCGCACACTGCTCCTGGCATGCAGAGGCTAAGAGGTGCTCGCAGCTCTGCAAGTACTGCTATATTATAGCCAAGTGTTGTAGAGGCACACCCGCGCCGAAACACGGCGTCTAACTTAAAGTGACGTCAGAGTCAGTGCCCAATGGTAAGTAGACTGCGGTAATTCACATGGCCGAAAAGCATTATGTTAATGCATGTGATTGGGTTCCATAGCTATGTTGTTGGGTTCCATAGCTTTAGGCGTGCATTTTGAAAACCTTTTGTATTTCAAAGTACGTTAGAGTGAGGCTTATCACTCTGTGCAGCACTGGAAATGAATGTGTTTTCTTTGTCGAAAAACCGAATGCTGTCGTCCCCCTGGTATAGTATGTAAATCATGGCAGCGGTCTCTGTGACATGGAGCCGGGTTTGCAAAGGTCGCTGTTAATTGTGGTGCTCTTTGCGGCTATTACGAAGCAGCTTTTCGCTTCCCGCATGATAGCGTGTTTCACGTCATTTTTTCTCCCTCTTGCCTGCATACGATTTTTCTTTTTGGCGAACATGTGTTTAAAAAAAGGCTTCATGTTTCTAAGCCTTTCTGCTCATCGAGCCAAACACTGTGTTGTACAAATTACGATGAATAAGTGGTAACAACTTTTAAAATATGTTTGAATGAATATTTTACAAACGTTTATTGTACACACTGCTCAAATATAAACAGACATAATACTATGATGTTTAACTTGAAAGGCACTCTGGGCCTTCACAAAAGTGCATTCTGCATTCAGAGCTCCTAACCATTTTGCTACTGAACAGCAGCAGACAGTGTATGCAGCCGGCTGAGCCAGTGAGTGTAACGGAACTAGAGACACTTAAGGACTTCGACAGCTGCATTTTCCCCCTTGTAGGTGCAGCAGTGTTGTAAATTAACGCTACCACAATAATTTCGCACTGAGGGGGGTTAAATATCCCTGTTGCAAACACTTAACTGTACCAATGATGCATTGCATATTCCCAAAACTACGATCAGTTACCAAGGGCATTAGGCTAGTTCCCTTCAATTTCTGGTGATTTGCAGCAGATCTTTTTAGAGTTTATTTTTTCTCCTAGGGACGTCATTTGGTCATTTGGTCTTCTCGCTCGACTTTTCGAGATAGGCTTACGTGGGACGGTGTACGACTGGTTTTCTTCTTTCCTAGCCGGCCGCCGGCAATCGATCTGGGCCCCGCCTGATTCCGCCGTGATGCCGCCTTTGGGAGTCGGGGTCCCTCAGGGCTCTATTTTGAGCCCGACCCTCTTTAACATCATTATGACCCCTTTGGCGGCATTGGTGGAGTCGCACGGTGCCCAGATCGTATCCTATGCGGATGACACCCAGCTCCTCTTCTCTTGTAAGAGAGGAGGCGACTTTGATGGGGAGAGTATTCGGGATTGCCTTGGGGCTGTTTTTCATTGGTTCCATCTAAACAGCCTTAAGTGCAATTCCGACAAGTCCGAAGTACTTTTCTTTGGGTGTGACGCAGAGCCAGATTGGCAGACCTGGTGGCCACCGGATATGTTCCCTCCGTCCTGCTCCTCTCAGGTTGCTAAGAATCTGGGGGTGAAGATGGATAACAGGCTTACCTTGAAAGCCTAGATCCTGGGGGTGTCGGGCATTTGCTTTGGCATCCTCAGGATGCTGCGGAGGTTCCTCCCCCTGTTATCCGTGGAACATAGGACGCTGACAGTTCAGGCTCTGATTGGGTCCAGGTTGGATTATTCCAACGTCCTCTACCTGGGCCTTCCAGAGTACTTGCTGCAGCGGCTCCAAGTGGCACAGAACGCCGCTGCCAGGGCAATCTTTGGCCTTGGTAGGCGCTCTAGGGCCTCGGGCCTGCTGGCAACTCTACATTGGCTTCCTATCCGCAAGAGGATCGCCTTTAAGGCGCTGACCTTGGCCTACAAGGCTCTTCACAAGGAGGGAGCCAAGTACCTCCAAAAGAGGCTGGCCTTTTACCATCCGACCAGGTCTCTGAGGTCGGAAGCCCTGTATCTTGCTGTTGTTCCCCGGGTAAAGAAAGCGCGTCTCGGAGGCCGCTCTTTTGGACTGTTGGCATCTCAGTTGTGGAATTCCTTACCACTGGCCCTGCGGGGAGCCACCAGTCTATTGGCTTTTAGGAAAGGCCTTAAGACTTGGTTGTTTATTCAGTAGCCGGTCTTTGTGAATTTCTGGCCCACTCTTTTTTTAGTCTTCTTATTAGCTGTTATGTTAGTATGTTGCACTTTTGTTTCCTTCTCCAATAAAGCGCCGGGACACTCTTTCTGAGTAGCCGTGCGCTATAGAAATAAACAATTAACATAACATAACATAACATAACATTTCTGATATTTGTATATGCTACCCTCGTCTTTAGTGCTGGATTTGGCACTCATAGTGGTTGAAATGTCACTCATAATTACACTGAAATTATGAACATTTCACACATAGCAATCTGAAAACCTTGGCAGCTATGATACTTCCAGACACACCGGTTTCCTTGCTTGTTAGATTACCACAGTACTTTTTTGTGACAGAGGAATCCCTGTCACTAATACTACATTGAATGTTAATGTAGTTAAGAAATAGACGCGGTACTTTTAGGACCGTTGCTTGTGCACGGGCACCTACAATTAGAGTTGATCTGTTCTCCCTTTAATGTGTTGCCTCTGCTTCCTGCCAGACCATACTTTTATTTTGGTGTAGGACTGCAACCAGCAAGCTTTCATCCTTCTGATGAAGATCAAGTGACTACCACTGAGTCGGGTACAATAAACAACAGTTAATCACACTGAGGGGTGATCCCAAACTTTACAAACACATTTTGCGCTGTGGTCAGAGCTGGCTTTTAGACATGGGAGACTTCTGCCCTGTTAAAATAACTGCAAGTGTGTAATGCTCACTGGAACAAAGCAATATCCAATGTAATGCTTGGTCTGAGGAAAAATATTGCCTTAAGGGACAACTTAAAGAATGTTTATGGAGGACGTACAATATGGTGTTGTGGTGCATGCGCTGTATGACAGACTTCAATAGTTACAATAATTTCAGCTACTAAATGCAAGTAGGTTCGTGTTTTTCTGAAAGTGCAGCTTTCCCATAGAGGTGTATGTTGAAACATAGGCTGACATTTAATAATCACAATTAAATCATGTTTAAAAAGACAATAATACCACCGTCAAGGGCTTATTCATAACCCAAACTAGCAATAAAGAAAAACAAGCAATGGCATTGCCAATAGGTCACACCTTTGGGACCTTAGAAGTGTTTAGCATGCAACAGTTGATGTTGTTGCACAAAGGATATTGTGCTGCATAACTAAATACTCATAAGGTCCCAAAAGTGAGAACTATTGGCTATGCCAATGCTGGTTTACAGGGCAACAGATGCTTCTATGGTAGAAGTGCAAGGAGGGGTGGGAGTTAGGGGGTGGGCTTCTACTTACATACTGTTTGCTGCTTTTATTAACCTTCCTTTTTCCTCCTTAGGGTTTGGCACACATATTTGCTCTACTCCCATCCACTGTCCCGGGATGGCATCCCTTCACAACACGTCCCTTGCACGCTCTTTAATACTCCCCGCCTCACACCCACAAGACTTTGAGTGCTGGTATGTTAATGGTCTGTAGGACAGAGTGAAGCGAGCGGCGGTCTCCAACACCACCCAGAGGTCCTGTTGTTGCAGGAGCAACACCACATGGAAGAGCTTTGCCCCTTCTTAGCTCGCAAGGGCCACAATTGAATCTTTAATGCAGGGTACTCCAAGAGGATCAGGGGGGTTGCCGTTCTTTTGCGAAGCTCCTTTTCTCTTGTGGTCAAATGCATTATTCATGACCCATGGGAACGCTTTTATCGACTTGGAGAGCACCATGGAAGGGCAATTGGTCCGGTTGGTGTGTGTTCATGTACCAACCGCCTCGCTGTCCCCTGGTCTTCAGGACCTCTCGCCTGCCTACCACACGGGCTCACGATAATAGGGGGAGACTTTAACACAGTGCCTTATCCTGATTTGGATAGTTCTGGCGCTCCCACAGCCTACCGGCGGATTGGCGCCAGTAGTCTCACTGACTGGGCCATGGCTCTGGGTCTCTGCAATGTGTGTCGATTCGGGCATCCCCGGTGGAGGCAGTTCAAACACACACACCTCGGCAGCCTTTACTTTCGGATAGATCTTGCCTTTTTACCAGCCTCGGACTGCAAATTGTTACACTTACATGCCTGGTACTACCAAGACAAGGAGTTCCCCAGCTCCCTTGGTTCTGAGCTGCAAGCTTACTTAGATAATAATGAAGGCTCTGTCACCTGCGTAGTAACATTATGGGCCGGAAGTAAAGCAACACTACGAGGCTCTGCCAAGAGCTACATTAGGGCCCAGGAGCGGGAACGCAATGCGCTTGTTACTTAGTGTCTTAGTTGGAGGCACTTGCCCTTCGCCTGGAGCAGCAGTCGGTCTGACCCCCAGCCAGATGCCTCTCGACAGTTAGGCCTCATCCGGGAAGACATTCGTCTGCACTATCTTGAAGCAGCCAAACACATCTGGTGGGCCACAACGGCTAGGATTTATGGTTGGAGGGATAAAAACGGAAAATTACTTTATTGGCTGGTCTCCTGTCAACAGGCAGACAGGATCGTTCCAGAGATCCTCGATGACACTGGTCAGCCTCAGCAGTCCCTTCCCACCATAGCACAAACTTTCACTCATTATTGTCAAACACTACACTTCAAGCCAGTGGATAGGGACGCGACTGCGCCCCTGTATTTCCTCGACTCAGTTCCCCTTTATTGATTGCCTCTTCACGATGCTCGCACGCTGGACAAGCCTCTCACAAAAGGCAGGATCGGAGAAGCACTGTCATGTATGGCGCCAGTCAAAATCCCAGGCCCAGACTTCTTCCCAGTGGAATACTACACTAGGTTCCAGGACACACTTATCCCTTACATTTGATCGCTTTATCAGGAGGCGTCGGTTGAGTCTTTTCGAGAGAGTTAGACTCAGCCACTATAGTGGTAATACCCAAGACGCAGCCCTCCCACCCTCCCCTGGGAGAGCAGATTACTGCCAGATAACACTCCTTAACTATGAGATTAAAAAAAAGTGCAGCAATACTGGCGAATAGGCTCAGCTGGTCATGCCTGGGCTGCCGCTTTATTCCAATCCCACCTCTCGAGTTAGGATAAATGAGGTCCTTTCTGGTGCATTTTTCATAACCAAGGGACCAGACAGGATTGCCCCTTGTCTCCCCTCCTCTTCGCCTTAGCGATAGAGCCTCTGGCAGAGCTCATCTGTGCGGCCCCCCACTATACTGGATGGGTCTGGTGTAGAGGACAGGAGGACCACATTGCACTGTATGCAGACGATGTCCTGCTTTATCTTGGCCACCCGGCTGTGAGCGGACCCAGATGCCTTTTGTTGCTCAAACAGTTGGAACGCAATTCTGGCCTCCGGATGAACCCCTTTAAGTCGGTGCTGGTCGCTCTGGCACAGTCTAGGGACTGCTCCGAATAGCAAACGACAATTCCCCTCCGTTGGCTTAGTTTTAAGTATCTGGGCATAGGGCATATAGGTTGCTTTGCACCCTGAACTCACCTGGGCCCTTAACGTCCAACCCCAGGTTCGGAAAGCCAAGTCAGATCTTATTAAATGGCATACCCTCCCCCTCAACATCCTGGGGCGCATCGCCCTCTACAAAATGAGGATTCTTCCACGATTTCTTTATGTCTTTAAAAACTTACCACTTCGTCTATCTCGTGCACGGTTCTCTGCGCTGGATGGTGAAGCTAAAATATTCCTGTGGCGGAGCTCACGGCCACACATTGCATTTGCACATGGTCAACGAACCCCTATGATGGAGGCTTGGGCATGACCAACCTCTATCTCTATTACCTGTCTTCCCATCTCCTTGTCCTCCATGACTGGTTTAATGGGGGATGGACTGACCCAGCCTATCGTCTGGAACTTGCATTGTTGGGTTTTCCCTATCTCCAGGCCATGCCCTGTGGTTTCGCTCTCGATGCCGCTGGTGACCCGGATGGTGTTTCTTGCATAGAAGGCAGCCCTTCGCCATGTTCAGAGGGAAGGCACTTACACAGCAGACTCTACTCTGGCATGGCATATAGATGAAGGAGGTGGCTGAGCTCAGTGGTTTTTGCTCCTGGGAGCTCATTGGTATTACACGGCTGAGTGATGTATGGTCGGGGACGCATATGTGTTCCTTTCAAGACTTCCAAGAGAAGTACAGTCTCACAGGCACCCAATTCTACAAGTACCTCCAACTCCTCCACGCACACTCCAACCCTGGCGAAGCCCTTCAGGGGTTCAGTCCCCTAGAAGCTAAGTTACTTATGGGACACCTGGGCCGTGGAGGGATTTCTCAGATCTATTGCACACTCATTGTGAACTCTCCCAGCTCATTGGACCATCTTCGGACTCGTTGGGAGGGTTGGATAGAAAGGTAGAGTATGGGGACGAGCGAGATGCTCCGATAGCTTCCCTTCCCGTGAACTCACCGCCTCCACCAGACTGCGACTAATTCAGATCAACTATCTTTACTCTGTATACCTTTCCCGCTCTGCCTGCACTGGGCAGGTTTGCACCACACTTCCGCTTGTCCTCGACGTGGAACCGTTCAAGCTGATTTCTATTAAATGGTATGGACCTGCGCAGTAATGCTTTAGTACTAGACAAGAGTAACCCGGGAGTTATTGGAGGTGCTGGGATGGGCAGTTGCCCCATCTTCCTTGTTGATTCTCCTTGGGGTGTTTGAATGTATTGGGAGCACAAGGACTGAGAGGGCATTCTTGGGCACGGCCCTTCCGGTGGCAAAACGGGACATCGCTCCAAGCTGGATGTCTCTTGGCTCGCCTACCCTGTCAAAGTGGAGATAGGGAGTGGACTAGTGCTTGAAGCAGGAGTGTGTGGTCTTTGAGGCTCGTGGCTGCCCCAGACACATGGGTGGGTGTGGGGGAAATGGCTTGGTCAATTGGCTTAACTAGATGTGGGTTTGTGCCAGCCGATTTTCTGTATGTTTGCTGCTCTATACCTACTGATTGCCCTGCCTCGTATGGACTGTTCACCTCTTTCTGCAATTTAACTGTGTGTGCCAAGTATTATGTTTCAATAGTGTATTAAAAAAAAAAAATAGAATCACTCATTCGGTTTTATATTCCATCTACAGCTCTGAAGTGACTAGGACACATTTAGCAATTAATTTACAAAACACCTTCATAAATCAAATTTGGGAAACTGACCGGATATCTCCCGGAAGTCTGATCTTTAATGTTGCGCCAACTAAATAATAGATATTTGTAGTGTTCAGGGGAGGGGGGGGCGGAGTCTTATACGATCCCTAGATTCCCATCAGTAGTAATGCTTCTCTATCGTTCAAACTCTCCCCTTCCCCGGGTCATCACAGAGCAGAGTTCCTGGTAACTAAGACAGTTTGGAAATATCGTACAAACAAACATAAGTGGAGGGAAGGAAGGGCGAAAGGGAGAGGGGTTAAATGTGCAGGGAAAACCTCCGAACTCTGTGAAAGGTAAACACCACTCAGCCCACTAAGAAACGCAAATGAGCTTGTAGTACAACAAGTCAATCTCTTAAATCAGTGGCGGCGATGTCACTGCTAGCCTATGTTGATAACATTCTCGGTGAGCCAGCCTTTTGCCCCAAATGTTCTTCATTTATGATGCAGTGCACATATCCTCGCTACCTGGAAATTCAGGCAAGAAAAAAAATTCTGTGGGAAAAATCTAAAGTGATCAAAATCTGCAGGAAATGTTTAAAATATTGGAAATCCGTGAGAAAGCAAGAAATCTCAATCCTGCAGCAAAATCTACGCTGTAAATTCCCACTGTCCCGGCCTATAACAAAAGGGGGTGGTCTACAAAAGTCAACTCGGGTCACAGCAAGCAAAACAAACGGTACCTCGCCAATAATCTCTACAGAGTCCTAACATCAGCAAAGAGTCATCATATGATCTTAAGTCCGGAATATAGGGAAAAGAAGGGTGCCGGGCTTCTTTTGAAAATATAACATTAGAAATGTCCAAATTGTGCAGGGGAAAACAGAAATAAGCAAATTTCAGATAAAAGACACGCTTACATAAAAAAAACAAAAAACATAGGTCACAATATGAGAGTCGATTCAAAATTAACATTAGGGTAGTGGATTGTGTATTAAAAGTCTCCCACAATAAATGTGAAAAAATCGAGAATTGGAAACAAAAACAAGGTAAATATAGTAGACTATCTGAGGGTAAAGTGAGATCAAAACATATTCCATATTTAAAAGCATTTAGGAAATATGGTGACAACATGGGCACGGATGTCTTGCTGCTGCTAAATCACTTTAAGAGGGAGGTCAGACTTCTGCCCATCTTCCACGATCTCTCGACCCAACTTGACAGCTTTGTGTGCCAACTCTAGGTCGTGCCATTCTACAACAGGTCTTTGAATTTAATCAGTGACATTTGTTGAATACCATTTTAAGGGACTATCAAAAGTAGCTATCTGGCCCAGAGTCATGAACACTGAAATAAATGAAGAAATATACTCTCATAGATTTGTTGACTCCTAGCTTAGAGTAGGTTTGTGAGATCAAGGATCCCTGGCGTAATCCTGTAAATATGCTATTGTTAGGGTTAGTCAAATACCCAAAATGTACATTTAGCTTGAACACGCTTGAGCAAAATTCCCACAAGTACCATGAGTGCAATCATTACAAACAGTGGGAAGAAATTAGTCCAGTTTGTAGAATATGGGTAACAGTGTTCACAATTTTGCACTGAACAGCCACCTCGTTGTACACTTTCAATGTGGGTATAGTCAGTGCTTAATTGGAGCCCGTGGTTTCCGTTGCTCAGCACCAGCACTCAATTGACAACACCGGCTCTTATGACAGTCTGACGCATGGTTGCGCTGTATATCTAATTTAGAGATCAGAACAACAACAATTGTTTATTAATTCAATATTAATCAAACATGGCTAACATGTCGCCAAGCAATTCTTATAGCTTTGGGGACTAGAAAAGTCTGCATTGTCACATTTGTAGGAGTGCGATGGTTGGTAGTTGTGTTGGGTCGGTCCTTAGCAGCGCTGGAAGGGGCAGCGGGTGGTGGAAGCTAATGTGGTGACATGGCGAGGGCCCTGGCACTTGGTTATTTACAAATTAAGCACTGGGTATAGTGACACATTTTTAATCTACCTCAGGGCACAAGTCCAAAAAAAAAAAAAAAAAAAAAAAAAAAGAAGAAGAAGTGGGGGGAAATGATGGCTTGCTCCATCAGACTCATTGCCTCCCCTCGCTCACCCCTTAGATGTGATTTTATTCTAATTCCTTTAGAGTAAGAAACAGGTGTTTACTCCTGCTTTACATGCTGTGAGTTTTAAAAGTAGTGCCATTTTTCTGTTTTGCTCCAGTTATCGAGCTCCCGGTAAAATAAGTGGGGGGGACGCCGTCCACCCGCGAGGTACCCCGACTCGAGTCCTGATCTACCTGCAAGAACGATCATGTGTTTGCAGTATCCTGATTATTACGTTTTCCTGTAGTTGACAAAAATTACATTAATTGATGGCATTGCCTTATCTATGCAGCAATGAAAATTACAAGAACAGCTATGCAACCACTGGTCAAGCAGTGGAGCGAATGTGTCGTCCCAAGGCGCTCACAGCCATAAAGATAAGTTACTGAGTAGGTAGGCTTGTAAAGCTGCACACTGAGCTGCCTGTAGGATCGTCCTGCCTGGACAGATGTGTTTTTTTTAGGTCTGGGTTTTGACGGTGCAATTGATAAAATAGACCTATTGCTAACAATATGCATAAAGTGTTCGCTAGATACGTCCCTTCAACCAACGCCTTTTAACCATACTCTTTCTGCCATTGGTTTGAGACTTAGTCAACTGTCTCTGGACGCAGTCCAGATAAGTATTCTTTCTCGCCCTAAGATATTGAATATATCAGACAGTCTGCCTCCTCTCAAGTGCTTGCACTGAACGAGTGTAAACTTAACTCTGTAGACCTGAGTCTGCTCCTGCTGGCTCCATCCGGTGTCTCATGCTGCAATGCATGTTAGAATAATAAACCAAGACCTATCGACTTCCATCTAAAAATTGTATAGTGAGCAAAGAAACATAATATATTTGACCTACTGCCAGTGCTTGTTTCATACATAAAATACTTATGTTCGACGTGTTGTCAAGTGCTTTCTATTTTGGAAGGGAAAACGGCGGCAGTTGCTTTCTACTTTTGTCAAGTGGAGACAGTAGTCGACAACTTTTCCAGAGACATTACTGCACATACTTGATACTAAGAGAGACATGGAAAATCGCATCGCAAGGAAATATCCACACCCAGACATAGAAAACAGTCTGGAAACAAATACCACCAGTAATGAAACTATTGCTTATATGAAACAGATTTTCCTAATTCAACCAGTAAACAACGACAGGGTTTATGCAGCGCACCGTACAGTTCTGACTCGGTTATTAGCACAGGAAGATGCTCATGATCACATGTTATGTAAGCAGGAACATAAACTTCACAGCTTCAACCCCAGCATATGTACCATTCTTACTTCCCTAAAAAAAAAAAAAGCCATCTGTCCGCAAAAAGAATCCGAGATTATTTTTCATTTAGGATATTGCCAAAAGGCTAAACTCGGCTGAGAAACCGGGAATTCTAGAGGTACAACCCATGCTTTCAAATCGATTAATATTCTCACGTACACAACATTTAGCGGAGCTTAGTAAGAGTTAGGTTTAAACAAATATATGAACATCTACATTAGTAATGTTCGGCGGTAAGTTTAGTAAAAAAAAAAAAGCAGGAGTACCTATCTATCTCTATTAAACGCTGCTAAACCATACCCCATCGAGACAACTCTACTATACATAAAAATACATTGAAATGCAGTGTTTACTTCAACAGTCTCTTGTGGTCTTCGCACGTTAATTGCGCCAACGCCACCTCAAAACGGGACAAAGAAATCATTAAGCCAAGAAAATGTGAAAATCGTTTAACAACGCAATTTAGAGCTGCTGACACTGAACCACTCAACTACACCCTTAGAATAGACAAGCCGGGACGTGTAAGCCACCGTAGGGAGCCCCGCTTTCACTAGAAATAAACAGTAGTGTCAGGCGTTTAGAAATGACAAAGAAGAGAGTGTATTATGTTAACAATGTACATGTTTGCTGGGGAGGGCCTGCCTCACTGTCCCCTCCATCATTTTTCTCTCATTCTTTTCCAGCGCTGATAAACTACGCCACTTCATCCCATGCGACCGCTTCGTTTGTAAACAATGGAACATGCCCGGTGCACTCAATGAAGCTAAATGGTTCAGGTTAAGGAGCCTGCATGATACACAACCCGAGTGCTCATAGCGCAGCGAGGCTCCACCGTGGGCGCACACATGATTACCAGAGCTGCTGGTTGAACGCCGCCTCGCCCATGCGGGGCTTCTGGTAAGAAGGCAGCCGGTTCTCTGGTAGTAAGTATCCCGCACGGACAGGTAATGGAGACCTGCAATGGTGCCTCACGCGTCCCTACGACCCCCTCGCTCACACGTCCCGGCAGCTTTCTAGTAACACCCCCGGCAGCGCTGTCTCACACCGTCCCGCACAGCTCGGGGACAAAGAGGCCGCCTCTCACCTGCTCCTGCTCTGAATCGTACTCCTCGTCATCGGCGCTGACAGACATGGCCATCGCCCGGCGGGGCCTCGGCGCTGACAGCGGCGGAGCCTCCTTCCCGGAGAGGCGGCAGGCCCCTCACACCGAGGGCGGCCTCATGAATAATGTGCACCCGCGCGGACCAGGAAGAGGTTGAGCTCGGCTCTTGACCAATGGCAGCCGGCCCAGCTCGCCGCGGCTCCACACAAAGGCCTGCCGCCCGCCGGCGCCCCGGCACAGGCAGCGACGACAAGGGGCGCGTGCAGCGCAGCGGGGCGCTGTTTACACCGGGGGCTCCACTTAGCTGACGCGGAATGCACAGCGCTCTCGCGCCAGCTGACACACCCCTCCCTCCATGAGGAAACCTTTTATACACACACATATCGAGTTCATTGTTATATGTGGTACCGGTCCCACGCACCGCACAGCACCGTGGCTGAGGGAGAATTTCTCTTTGCGAACTAATTCATCTGGTTAAACGCCACGACTCACGTTATACAGGTGCCATTGCACAGCGGCCTGAGAACTAATACCTCGGCAATCCCGATTGTATCATGTGGGGTGCGTGGGGGAGGGGGGCCGGGGGCGCCTCTGGCATTTTTTTTCTACACCCCCCAGCATGTTTTGCTCTTACGACCGTGGTATTAGTAGGCCGGCTTTAATAATCAACATGAACATTTCTATTGGTAAAAGACTGACTCACTAGCATAACACTGTATCTCAGTGGGAAGTAGGCCAATCCTTGCACAACAGAACCACTCCTGATGTGCAAATGCCTCTGCCTGCGACAATTAAGTACCTTATGAGTGACTCTTAGGAAGACAATCACGCCTATGACAGAGCAGTTACATCATCCATGTAACAATATACGTTAAAAAAAGTAACGTCTTAAAGAAGGCAAAAGAAACTATCTTAAAACTACCTGAAGCCTGTCTGAAAACTAAGACCTACTTTTTGCACTGAAATGATTATGGTTTTCCTGTGCAGCAACACTATGTCATGGCATGGCGGGGTCAAACTACTGCCAGCAGGAAATAGTAAGCCTTGCCCCCTCTTCATGTGTGCGATACCTTCAGTCAGTGCTATCTTTTTCAAAGAAAAGCACATTGTATTGTCGGACTTGTTGTATTGAGATTTTAGGTGGGCTGTTTAGAAAAGCAAAACTTGGTGAGAGTGTGTCATAAATATTTCAGTGTAAGTAATAAAAGAACCAACAATGGTAAATTTGAGAGGGGAGACCGCAGCAGGCATACATTATCACATATTTATAATTTTCTGTAATCATGAAATATACATTTTTACAGAAACTTACTAGTGTATGGCCTAGTCAACACAGCGCCACCCCAGGTGTTCTGATCAGCATATTGTCGTAAAGCTAGCTTATTTCTGGGTACAGGAACTGACCTTGCCAGCGTAGCACACTCGCCAGCACAAAGGCTGTCTGCGGGCGCCGAAACGACTGGCTAAGTCTCCTTGGTCTTGTATAACCTCATACAGTAGTTCATGTCCTACAGCCTCTCTCGGTCAAGTAGCGAGTATGTCAGTGGACTGCCTTTTGTGTATTAAAAAAGAACAAACTGTAGCCTTACAGCAATTTCAAAGCGCTAATCTCAAACGGCATAGACATCTTGTTTTCCTTATCAATATGTGCTCGGTGCAGACTCGGCCTGGCCGGGACAAGACAGCTCGTGGGACTGTCACTGGGTGTTTTTGGGTTTCATTCAAGCAGCAGAGGCGGGGCAGTTGTGGTAACGAGGTTAGACAACTCGGGCAACGAGTAGGGGATCGGCCTAAACTGGGAAATAACTGCCCGAATGCTGATTGACCAGCTTTGAAAATCTCAACTGATCATTGATTCAGAGAGCAGAACATGCAGCCGAGAGGAGGGAGGGGACAGGCAGCCATGAAAAGGGGATACTGTGTAACCTGGTTCCTAGGCTTCGAGCAGTGGTTCTGTCAGCAGCTAAATGCTGCTAGGGGTTCAGCACAGAAAAGGTAACTCTTGTAGAGCTGAGCACAGGCCTGCTTGATGGACTAGAGCACAGCTTTCCAAACTTTTCATGTTGGTGACTCACCCTTTTGTGAAAACATTTTCAGGGACACGGTAACGCGAGGAAGCGCAGCGAGCGAGCCCAACCCACCTATGGTGGGTTCGGGCACCCCACACACCCCACCCCACACAACCCCCCACATACCACCCCACACACACAACCCCCCCCCCACACACAGCCCCACACACCCAACACTCACACACCCAACACACACACACCCTTCACACACATCCCACACAAACATCCCACACACACCCATCCCACACACACAAACAACACACACCCAACACACACGCCACACACAGAGACTTGAGGGGCACTGTTAAAGGGTACTAGTGAGGTAATCAGTGGCGGAGGTGGCCTTTCCCTTCACCTGTCTCCCTCCATCTGTCTCCCTCCGACTGTCTCCCTCCCTCTCAGTCTCAATCCCTCTCTGTCTCAATCCCTCTGTATCCCTCCCTCTGTCTCCCTCCCTCTCTGTCTCCCTCCCTCTCTGTCTCCCTCCCTCTCTGTCTCCCTCCCTCTCTGTCTCACTCCCTCTCCCTCCCTCTGACGGTCTCACTCTGTCTCACTCTCTCTGTCTCCCTCCCTCACTCAATCCCTCACTGTCTCAATCCCTCTCTGTCTCCCTCCCCCTCTGTCTCCCTCCCCCTCTGTCTCCCTCCCTCTCCCTCTGACTGTCTCCCTCCGTCTCACTCTCCCTCCGTCTCCCTCTGTCTCTCTCTGTTTCACTGTCTCCCTCCCTGTCTGTCTCCCTCTGTCTCACTCCCTCCGTCTCCCTCTCTGTCTGTCTCCCTCTGTCTCACTCCCTCCTCTCTGTTTCACTCCCTCTCTGTCTCACTCCCTTTCCCTGACTGTCTCCGTCTCAGTCTCTCTCTCTCTGTCTCACTGTCTCCCTCCCTGTCTGTCTCCCTCTCTCACACTCTCTCTCTGTCTTCCTCCCTCTCTGTCTCACTCCCTCCCTCCCTGTCCCACTCCCTCCCTCCCTGTCTGTCTCCCTCTGTCTCACTCCCTCCCTCTGTCTCCCTCCGTCTCACTCTCTCCGTCTCCCTCTGTCTCACTCTCTGTCCCCCTCCCTGTCTGCCTCCCTCTGTCTCACACTCTCTCTCTGTCTTCCTCCCTCTCTGTCTCACTCCCTCCCTCTCTGTCTCACGACCTCCCTCTCTGTCTCACAACCTCCCTCTCCCCCGACCAACATATTCTGTGGGTTCCATAAGGGTCTGTGACGAAGAGGAAAATATGTTGCTTTCATTCTTAAATCGTTTTAATATTTTCCTGTATTGGTGGTGCCCAGGTGCGCAGCGCCCCTCCCCACTCCCTCCCCCGCACTCCTCCATGCCCATGGCTCACACGGGCATTCTCCATTGAACTGAATTGTTTTTGTTTTCGTAAGGTTACAAGCTGCAGTGTGCAGAATTATGTAAATGTGAAAGCTTCTACATAGCTGCCAAGGTTTCAGATTGCTTATGTGTGACATGTTCAAAATGTCATTGTACTTATGAGTGACATTCAGCAACCATGAGTGACACTTTCTCGCAAGCAAAATCAAGTAATGAAGACAAAGGAAACATATACATGTCAGAAATTACATCCATTTGAGGACTGAGAAAGTCTTTAAGAACATCTTAAAACTGCTGCAAAACACCAGAAATGCAAGTGCATTAACTTCGCAGGAGGTCCTCGTTGTGATAAATGGATGCCAAATTGCCAGTTAAAACAGCTTGCGAAGAGGTGCACCACAGCTGCAGACTCTGGAACCCAACTCTCCTCATCAGCTCTGTGTAAAAGAAACAGTGCTAGGTGCTTGGCTAGGAGGGGAAATCAAAAACACCTGGAACACCCCCCCCCACACACACACACAGGCTGCACATGTGCTGAGACGAGTAAAATATTGATGTTTTTGTCAGCAAATTAATCTGACCGGTGTAATCTGGGGAGAGGCTGGGGACCTGGTGTAGTAAGTGGAGAGAGCCATATACCAAGGGCGAGGCTAGACGAGCCCGCCTTTAGGGGCCGGCCCCCCGGCCCACGCACGCCAGTGGTCGAGGGTAGCCGGCCGGCCACCCAATGGGAGGTCGGCAGGAGTAAGTCCTTCCGGGTCAGGCGGTGACGCACTTCCGGCGTAGGCGGGGTCAGAGGCCGTGACCTATTTAGGGCACGGGGTCATCCAGTTCGGCCTCTTTCCCCGCCTGCGTCGTGACCTGCTCGCACCTGCCGGACCTCACCCCGGGGCTTGTTGGCCTATTTTTTCTTTAACTTTAACTTAACTGAGTTAGCTCCGGCCCCTTGTGGTAGCATCCCTTGCCCCATAGTCGGAGTCCGTCCCCCCGTGCCATCGCGCCAGGAGGACGTGTGGCCAGCGGTTCCCCAGGAGTGCGAGCAGGGCGGAGCAGAGCTGTGGTCGGAGTGGCGGTCAGCGGCAGCAACCAGCGCGGCAGGTAAGGTGTCGGGGCTCCCGGAGCTGTGGGCTTGGTGGGTCTCGGGGATCGCTCTCTTCCTTGGGTGGGCAGGCTTCGTGGGCGTCTCTGGGGCCCGCGCAGGTTACAGCATTTTGCACAGTCAAGGAACGAGCTCCGACGCCCCTTGCCTGCCGCCTGGTGTGTGCCGCGAGGGCGGGAGAGGGCTTTGGGTCGCAGGGTTCAGTGGGGAGCCGGTGAGGGCGCGATAGGTCCCATAGGTGCGCGCGCAGCCAGCATGCCGCCCAAGAGCCTCAGACAGAAGCGCAAGGGAAAGGATCCCGAGATCGCGCAGCTCCTGAAAGTTCTACTTTCCAAGCTAGATTGCAGCGAGGATAGCAGCGAAGGGGAGGGTGAGGAGCAGCCCACAGAACCCGAGACTGAGCCCGAGTTAGTTGTGGAGCGTCCCCGGAGGCCAGGTGTTCCCCCAAGGGCAGCCTTCCCGCCATTAGTTAAAAAACCCAGGGTGCAGAAGCAGGGCGGGCGGAGCAAGAGTAAAAAGGCGTTATGCCGGGACAAGGCACCCCCCAATGTTGTTCCCTTGGATCCCGAGGTCCTGATCATACCCCCGCCTAGACAGCCGGTAGTACAGCCAGTGGTACCACCCAGCAGACCGCATGATGTACCGACAGTGCCACCCCCTGTAGGTCCTTCTGATGAGGGAACAGGGGCGATATTAGCAGAAATCCGGGGGGCATTGTCTGCCCTCACACCAGTACCGGCCACTGGGGGAGGGGTGAACCCGCAGAGCGTATCGGCACCAGTAGCCCCCCAACCAGGGGGGGCAGCTTCAGGCCCACTGGCCGAGATATTGAGCGCCCTGAGAGCGCTAACGCCAGGTCAGGTGGTTCAGGGGGTAGGGGGGGCTGGGGCGACGCCGACGGTGATGGTCCCCGCCCCCATCCCGGTGGCGGCTACCGCGACTGCGGCCGTGGGCTCCGAGTACTACGGAGGATCCCACCCTCAGCGAGATTAGGGCACAACTGGCCTTACTGGTAAAAGCGCAGGGAGCCGGCGTTCCGGTAATACAACAAGCATCCCCATCAGTACCGAGTGTTCCCGCGCCTGCAGGAGGTAAGCCAGAGGGCAGGAGCAGTGACCCTGCTGGAGGGGCTAAGACTGAAGGAGGGCAGGGTTATGTTCTGTCTAAACCTGGTCGCTTAGCGACGCATGTGTCCCTTGAAGTTAAAGAGAAGATTTGGAAAGGGGAATTTGTGGAAATGTTTTCTCTCATTCGGCCCAAACGATGGGAAGTGGAGGGCAAGGAAAAGGATGGGAAGGAGAGCTCCTCCAAGGATAAGAGACCGAGAGTGGAAGAGTCCATTACGAACTGGCTTTTTGGTTTTCAGGTGTTCATGACGGTGGTGATTGAAAAGAAACCGGAATTAGCAGCGTCCTTAATATATTATATGCATAGGATTTTGAAGGCACACGTGACTCATGGGGGTTCTGCTTGGTTGGACTATGATAGAGATTTTAGATGGGAAAAGGTGCAGGACCCGGACATGGGTTGGGACCAAGTGGAGGTCAATGTTTGGCTGGAGAGCGTGAATGGCAAATCTGGGGGGTATCAAGCTAATAGGCAGCCCTTTCGGTCATCTCAAGGGGGGTACGGGGAGAAGAGAGGGACTTGCTGGGCCTTTAACAGAAAGGTGTGTACCTGGCCCACAGATAAGTGCAAGTTCAGACACGCGTGCTCCTTCTGCGGCCACCCTTCTCATCCCGAGTCCAAATGTATTAAGAAATCCAAAGAGAAAGGGGGAGGGGGCAAGGATTTTAAGCCGTCCCAGTCTTAAGTTGCCTACTCCCGTGGACATTGGGAAACTGATTTATTGGCTGAATCAGTATCCTGACCGGTCAGCAGCCGAATTATTGTATTTGGGTTTTTCAGAAGGTTTTCGCATTCCAGCTCAGGACGTCCCGCCTGTAGAATATTGCAATAATTTGCTTTCTGCACGGGCGCAGCCAGCGGTAGTTAGGTTGAAGGTAGACAAAGAGCGAGCGTTGGGGCGGGTGGCAGGCCCTTTCTTGACCCCCCCCCCTTCCTGGTTATGTGTGCTCCCCTTTGGGAGTCGTGCCCAAGAAAGACCCGGGCCAGTTTAGGATGATTCACAACTTGTCAGCGCCTAGAGGGTCTTCAGTGAACGATGCCATTGACCCTGCTCTTTGTTCAGTGACTTATTCCTCATTTGATGCTGCCCTGCAGAGGTTGAGGGACTTGGGCCCTGGGGCCATCATGGCCAAAACAGACATAGAGTCAGCCTTCCGCCTGTTGCCTGTGCACCCCGAAGATTATCACCTGTTAGGCTTTCAGTTGGATAACCAGTTTTACTATGACCGGTGTATGCCTATGGGGTGTGCTGTGTCATGCAGATATTTTGAAACATTCAGCTCCATGCTACAATGGTTGTTTTCCCTTAGAACTGGTTGCAAGGATGTTGTGCACTACTTAGACGACTTTATGGTGATGGGGCCGTCGGCCTCGGCTGCATGCGAACGGGCTCTAGAGCAATTGGTGGCCATGTTTCAGGAATTTAAGATACCCCTGGCTCCGGGCAAGACTGTGGGCCCGGCGACATGTATGTCCTTTCTAGGCATAGAAATCGACACTGTGGTTGGTGAGTGCAGGTTACCTCCAGATAAAGTACAGGCCTTCTCCCAGGCCATTGACGCGGCGTTGGCCACCCCGAAGGTGACTTTACACCAGTTGCAGGTTTTGGTAGGTCAGCTGAACTTCGCCCTGAGGATCATCCCCATGGGGCGCCCTTTCTCGAGATCAACTGCCAGAGCTATGGTCGGCCTGGCGCAGAAGCATCACAGGGTGCGCCTCCAGGCTGACGTGAAGAATGATTTGAAAGTGTGGCGGGAATTTTTGTCGAGCTTTAACGGCTCCGTTATGTGGCCATCGCCTACGGTGTCCAGCAGGGAGCTGGGGTTGTTCACAGATGCAGCTGGTAGCATTGGGTTTGGGGCGGTCCTGGGTCCTCAGTGGTGCGGGGCGGAATGGCCAAGGGAGTGGCACGAGAGGGGTTTGACGAGGAACATTGCATTCCTAGAGTTGTTTCCAATCCTGGTAGCAGTGACCATTTGGGCGGAGCACTTCAGAGATAGATCTGTGATCTTTTGGTCGGACAACATGTCGGTGGTCGAAGCCATCAACAGGCAGGGGGCTACGTGTAGGCATGTGTTGAGATTGCTGAAGCACCTGGTGTTGGAATGTTTAAAGTTGAATTTACTGTTCAGGGCAGCACACATTCCGGGCGTGGATAATCACGCGGCAGATGCTTTATCTCGTTCCAAGTTACAGGAGTTCCGGAGGTACCACCCGGAGGCAGAGGACGAGATGACAGTGTTTCCACCATCACTGTGGAGGATTGGAGCCCCGCCCTAGCGGGGCTGGTAGGTGCCTCATTGAGTGACCGCACTCGGGCTGGGTATCAGCAGGGTTTTTTGTCTTACAGGTTGTTGGTGCAGGAGTCGGGCATCACGAACTGGTTTTCAAATCAAGCCATGTATTACTTCCTACAGAGAATCAGGGACCAGGGCAGATCTCTCTCTTATGCTAGGGCTCATGTTTCAGCAGTAGGATTCTTTTCTAGACTAGCGGGTGCACATGACCCCGGGGCCTCATTTGTGGTCAAGAAAGCCTTAGCGGGATGGGCCAGGCTAGAGGGTCCCAAGCGGGATTGCAGACGCCCTTTAGATGTTAGGACTTTGAGGGACATTCTGGAAGCCTTACCTAGACTTTGCATCTCGTCTTTTGAGGGCAAGTTATTTGCAGCAGTGTTCTCCCTGGCATTTTACGGGGCCTTCCGCCTGCGGGAAATTGTGGGGTCTTCTCGTAGTAACCAGGGTGGTGGGATCCAGTTTAAAGATACTAGGATAGAATCTGGGGGACTGGTGGTGATCCTTACGAAATCCAAGACTGACCAGTCGGGTAAGGGGGCGTTGATTCAGCTGTGTCCCGCCCCGGGGGCACCGGTATGCCCGGTCACCTGCATGCAGGAGTACTTAGCCATCCGCCCCAGTGGGAGGGGTCCGGCCCTGTTCATCCATGAAAATGGCGAGTGCGTGTCACAATACCAATTCAAAGCTGTGTTTCAGAGAGCCCTGGTAGATCTGGGGTTGGAGGGCACAGGTTATTCTTCTCATTCCTTCAGGATAGGAGCAGCAACGTTAGCAGCAGGAGCAGGACTGTCATCCACGACAGTGAAAAAAGTGGGCCGCTGGTCGTCTGATTGTTTTAGGCATTATATACGCCCTGAGTTGCTTTGACAAAATGTTTGTGCTCTGAATTTGCTTAACTTTTCAATTTCCTCTCCGATTATTAGTATGCCAAGACTGGTGGTGTGGGTGTTGGGTCACTCCTTCGTGCGGCGGGCAGCTGGGCGTTTGCAACAGCGGCGAGTGCGGAAACCACCGAGTTTGGAAGGGGCGGAATTTTTGTGGCACGGTGTGGGAGGAATGCGCATCCGGCACCTGCGGCAGCTCGTGGAAGAGATTAAAGAACGCGAGGGACAGAAGTCCCCGGACCTGATCATCATCCATCTGGGCGGCAACGACATGGTAGACCGGGGACGCTTGGCGGTCAAGGAGGCGCTCCTCACTGAATTTGCTTGGATGGGGCGCATTTTTCCACAGGCCAGGATTGCATGGTCCTGTATGATCCCACGGAAATGGTGGGGCAATGGCATCGGGGCTAGGGTTTTGAACGTATCGGTGAGACGCCTGAATGGTGAGTTGGCGAAGTTGTGCTCAGAAAGGGGCCGCTTGCTACACTTACCCCACAAAATGATTTCTGGACCAGCTATGTTCCACCATGATGGAGTGCATTTGTCTGACATTGGCACGGATGCCTGGATTAATGGAATTTGGTCTTTTGTGCTACACCTGTTGGAAGGGGGGAAGGGCGACGGACCTATGGCCCCTAGTCACCCTTGTGGCGGAAAAGAGACTTTGGAACACTGATATAGATGGACGAAAATAGACGGGAGTCCACCTTGAGCACTCCCTAGGCCAGCACTGAGGGGAGAGAAGGTAAGCTCTCCACAGGGGGATGGAGACCACCGGTTGGGGAGGCTAGGGCGACAGGTACGAGCCTCCTGGGATCCTGGGCAACCTGGTGGACGAGTGGTGGTGCCCTGGAATGGCGGACAAGGTCTCGAGGGCTGGGGCCCATCACTCTGGGGCGCAGGTGGGTTGCACCTCGCGCGGGCATCGCTACCTGGGGAGAGGCGAGCCAGAGGGCCCCTTGGTGCTGGGGGAAAAGAAGAAATGATAATGGTATTCTGAATTTCAAGATGAGTTATGCTAATGTGAAAGTAAAGATTCTTATTCAGAATATGAATTTAATAACGTTTGATATAACTATGCAATGTCATGTTTATGTGTGTTGATATTAAACATGGCCTTTTTACACCCACCTTATCTCAAATGTTAATTTATGGTGGGTTGTGGGCGGGCGTGGAGCATGCTGGGGGATCCGGGCCCTATACCAAGGGCGAGGCTAGACGAGCCCGCCTTTAGGGGCCGGCCCCCCGGCCCACGCACGCCAGTGGTCGAGGGTAGCCGGCCGGCCACCCAATGGGAGGTCGGCAGGAGTAAGTCCTTCCGGGTCAGGCGGTGACGCACTTCCGGCGTAGGCGGGGTCAGAGGCCGTGACCTATTTAGGGCATGGGGTCATCCAGTTCGGCCTCTTTCCCCGCCTGCGTCGTGACCTGCTCGCACCTGCCGGACCTCACCCCGGGGCTTGTTGGCCTATTTTTTCTTTAACTCCCACCCACCCGTCCCTTTAGTTAGGTAGTTTGGAGGGAGGAGTTGCGGAAAAGAGACTTTGGAACACTGATATAGATGGACAAAAATAGACGGGAGTCCACTTTGAGCACTCCCTAGGCCAGCACTGAGGGGAGAGAAGGTAAGCTCTCCACAAGGGGATGGAGACCACCGGTTGGGGAGGCTAGGGCGACAGGTACGAGCCTCCTGGGATCCTGGGCAACCTGGTGGACGAGTGGTGGTGCCCTGGAATGGCGGACAAGGTCTCGAGGGCTGGGGCCCATCACTCTTGGGCGCAGGTGGGTTGCACCTCGCGCGGGCATCGCTACCTGGGGAGAGGCGAGCCAGAGGGCCCCTTGGTGCTGGGGGAAAAGAAGAAATGATAATGGTATTCTGAATTTCAAGATGAGTTATGCTAATGTGAAAGTAAAGATTCTTATTCAGAATATGAATTTAATAACGTTCGATATAACTATGCAATGTCATGTTTATGTGTGTTGATATTAAACATGGCCATTTTACACCCACCTTATCTCAAATGTTAATTTATGGTGGGTTGTGGGCGGGCGTGGAGCATGCTGGGGGATCCGGGCCCTATGATTTCTCTCCCCCATGCTGGTAAACGTCCTGCTCTAGTCTGTGCCTGCCGGCGTCCGATCTAATGAGTAAGCCTGTGTCCACCCTGGGGCCATCAGTTTGCCGGGCACCGCCTGAGCTTCTGGAACCAACTATCCTTGACCTCAAAATCAGCGCACGTTACAGTGACCAACCAGCTTAAGTGCCATTACCTTCAGATGCAGTGTTGTGCGGAGGCCAGGGGGAGGGGGAGGCGTGAAGTTGTTTAGTAAAATATATTTTGCAGGCTAAGATGCGGTGCTGTTAGGACTGTGAACCTTCCGCCCTCCCAGAACCACTTTATCCATCTCTTAACCCACACGGGAAAACTGATTTTTCACGGTGCACAATAAACGTAAATGGTGTCTAGCTGCTTAACTGTCACAAAGCCGGCTCAAGTGTACGAGGTGCGTCAGTCTTTATTGTATACTGCGGCAACGCGTCTTTGCAGTCTTACCTGTATACACTGTAGTTGTAAGCTGGAGACTGGAGGCTACCAATTGTATATCGATCGCTGTAAACAGTTATTTGGCAGCAATTTGGCTTTTTGGCCGTTGTTCATAATCAGTAGATATCCATAGCCTTTAGTTTGGCAGCAGTACTGTGAGCTGAAATCACCTTTTGCTCCTTACAATTCCAAAGCTGTTTCTTGCGCACACCAATGCTCCATTGGGCCTCTGCTAGTTTCTGGACACTCGGCAGAAAGCAGGTAAAAGCGGCAATGGGGCTAAACTGGCGGTGAATACTGCATGTGCTGCCTTTTACCTTCTGCCTCCACATTGCAGCCGATCGCCTGCAAGGCAGCAGCCAGTCTCTTCAGGTCACGAGCCACTGACCCCCACGGGCGGCAATCATTTCGGTGTGCCACCCTAAGTTCAGGCTGCCCAGTCTAATCAGGACACGTACATAGTGCATACTAGCGGACGCTGAACAAGAGGGTCAGTCACTGACTCTGTGACTGCCACTCTCCCAGGCTCGACAAGAATTCAATTTGCCTCGGGCAGAAGCCATAATTACAGGCATAGCGCTGGCGAGCCGGTTCGAGCAGCAGGCAGCGCTGCGAGGCCAGCGCACGAGTCCCTTAAATCAGGAGCCTCCTGCCTTTTTCACAAACTTCCCGCTCTGTCAGCAGGACCCCCCCCCCCGTCGTGTGTGGCAGCCCGGGACCGCTCACAGCCGCACCCGAGCACTTCACAGGTCGTTAAAGACGTTGTGCATGTTAATGGGGCTTTGTTGTTGCTTCGCCCCTTCTAAGAGCCCCTGCAGCTTGACTCTGCTGATGCGACACACCTACATATGGGTCGCGACACAGTAATGTGTTGCAACACATAGTTTGGAAAGCTGTGGACTAGAGAGTAGGCTGACATGTAAGAAAGCACTTTTAGTTTGTGTTACAATTCGGGGGGGGGGCAATGGGAGAAAAATAACAAATCTGTGCAGTGCTGTACAATCAGTTGCTACATAAGTATTGTAATGCTGCATTTACATAGCGCTTACTATCTCTGTGGGAAATACACCAAGATGATGGACGGAGTGCTGAAACTTTTCAACCACTCACCCCCAGTCACAGATCTGGGTTTAATCCATCATTCTTTTTCTCGCTATGCCACCACAGTTTGGACCCAGCCACATGCAAATCAATCTTGACCCTGTTCCTCATGGGAACAGTCCAACCCGAACTGCCAGGCCAGGTCCTCCCTGGACTGGAAACCAGCATCCTAGCACTGGTTTCAGGGTTTTACCACTCACCATCCAGGCTAGCTTGAATCCAGCGGTACAGCGAGCAAGTGACCCACGTCTCGGCAAACCCTTGGCCACCCAGGGCGAACATAGCAAACACACCAAGATGGTGGACGGAGTGCTGAAACTTTTCATCCACTCACCCCCAGTCACAGATCTGGCTTTAATGCACCGTTCTTTTGCTCACTATGCCACCCCAGTTTGGACCCAGCCAAATGCTAATCAGCCTTGACCCTGTACCTAATGGGAACAGTCTAGCTCGAACTGCCAGGCCAGGTACTTCCTGGACCTGTAACAAGCATCCTAGAACCGGTTTCAGGGTTTCACCCCTCATCAGCCAGGCTTTGTCACAATTCGCTCCCTGTGCTCTCGTACCCAGCACCAGGGGGCCACATAGTGGGACTTTCCAGTTTTCTAATAAGCTTCCAGACCCTCCCCTGCATGCATATCCTGACTTCCAGGCATTTGGACACTTATTGGGAACTGACATCCATTCCCAATCCATGCCAGGTTTTGTGAAAGCCAGCCTGCTTATACTTGAAGCCAGCCTACTCATGCCTGAAACTCCATTACCCAGAATTCCCTGCTCACTGCTTTATCTCCACCCCTGCAGGCCAAGGATGGGCGGAGGAATTCAGCTCACCTGTGGCTGGCTGCGGCTAGCCTGCTCACACCTGATGCATATGATTATTGTGAGCTCTTTTAAGCCCCAGCTACCTTCAGGGCAAGGTTGGTCATTGTAGCTGTATACCGGTGAAACCAATCCTTGTTCCAGTGTTTCCTGAGCTTTTGCTATTTTTGTTTCCAGTGTTTCCTAAGCTTTAGTTATGCCTTGTTTCCTGACCTGCTGCTGTTTTCCTTGTTCCTGAATTAGCACTGTCTGCAGTGCTACCCTGACCCCTGAGCCTCAGTATTCCTTGTTCCTGAACTGCAGCAGTTTCCCTTCTCCTGAATTTGCACTGCTTGCAGTGCTACCTTGTTTCCTGAGTTCCTGAGCTATAGCTATTTCTTGTACCCGAATTAGCACTGCATGCAGTGCTCTTGTTTCCTGAGTTCCTGAGCTATAGTTATTCTGTGTTCCTGTTCCTGGGCTTCAGCTATTTTCTTGTTCCTGGTTTGCACTGCTTGCAGTGATCTGTTGACTCCTTGTTTCCTGAGCTGTAGGTATGTCCTGTTTCCTTGAACCAGTACTGCCAGCGGTGCTACCTTGACTCCTGAGCTCTAGTAATTTCCCTGTTCCTGAACCAGCACTGCCTGCAGTGCTACCTTGACTCCTTAGCTATAGTAATTCCCTGTTCCTGAACCAGCACTGCCTGCAGTGCTACCTAGACTCCTGAGCCTTAGCCTAATTCTTGGTCCTGCCCCAGCATTGTCTTCTATGCTACTTTGTTTTCTTGATTCCTTAACCTGTACTATTCTAGTATACCCTTGTAGCCTCCCCTTCGCGATATCCTTTTCCAGTCTCTGCCCTTCTTCCCATTTCATTGGTTCCAGTTCTAGTTTGCTGTCTTTCTATTCTGATGTCTTGCTTCTGTTGCCTTGTGTGTGTGTTACCTGCTTTCTGCCAAGTGTGCCCTGTCATTTCCTTCCTTTCCTCTTAAGCACTCCTCCTTGCTAGCTCCTTGTCTATTGTGCCTGTGTTTAGTTCTACCCCTTTGCTGTTACTGCCATGTGTGTTTCTGTTTGATCGCCAGGATCCGTGGGCACAGCTGACTACCTAGATGGTGTTCTTGTTCACTGTATTGTCTTTGAGTTACATTTATAACATCATCATAGGTATAAGCTCCACAGACCCTGCCTTTGCATCCATATCCTACATGTGGGTATTTGCAGTCAGTATCTGTAACAGCAATTGTGGGTAAGAAACGTACTTAGCTTCAGTCTTTCCGTGTGGTGCTTCTGAGTGCTTTACCCCACACCCCCCTTTATTGTTAATGTTGTTTCATATATGTCTTGCACATTCGTCCTGGGTGTAGTTATTCTGAATGCTAAATTGCTTTGTGAGTGCCCTTCCTTTCTAAGTCTTACCCATCTTGTTCACTTGTACAGGCTTCCCCTTTGGATCCCTCTTTCTCCTCTGACTCCCTGTATGATCCTGGGCAGCGCTGTACTCCTCTTCCTGTGTACGTTTTCTACCCAGTGCCCAGTCCTCGCCCAAGTCCCTGACTGTGTTCCCCACATAGTCCTGGACAGTCCCCGACAGAATCACCAACCCGCATTTCCAGGGTGACTTGTGAGGTTTTCTTTGCATTCAGTTAGCTATCTCTTTTTTTCTCAGACCTCTCCAGTCAGTTCTTGCCAAGATTTTTAGTGGCAGATCCAGAAAGTCTGCACATGTTGGCAGACATCCATTACCAAAGCAGCACAGTTCCATACAACATATTGGAAAGTCCTTAGACTCTAGAGATTGATTCATGGAACAAAACAGACTCTTTTGGGGGCCCGAGTTTAGAACAACTTGACCATTTAGTACCCATTTTCTGCTAATTCGAGAGCCACGATGGCAGACTAAATTGAATCATATGATTGAAGTTTGAGATGGACAAAGGGATAAAAGTTAACGTTCCCAGGGGCTCCTTGGGCAGTTGCCCACGCCTTAGCTTCTATAAATATCCGTAACCTTGTCGAGTATCCATCCGTGTGTAGCACATTCTTCCTGTCGGTGCTTGGCTGTTGAAGGAAGTGACTCTGCAGTGTGGTGCAGTGCACGTTTTGATTGTAAAGCAGATGTGGAAATCCCTGCAAGCCAGCTTTAGGCACGGTAGTGACATTCTGCATGGCTGCAACCCGAGGCCGCAGCCAGTTGGGAGATTTCAGCCCGGTTGCTGTCACAGTGTGTTTTACATTTCGTAAACCGTGCATAATCATGGGGACGGGTCTGCCTGGTGATTTGAGCTGGCTCTTGCACCAGGATTCCTTCCGTCTCGCTCCGTTCCTATCCTCGGACATTAAACTGCGCTTCAAAGACATGTGTTCATTGGCTCCATCTTAATTTATGTCCATAACCAAAAACATGGCATGCTGCGGAGCATATTTCCTTCTTGCAAATCATAAAAATAGTTTACACTTTTCAAAGTTTGGAGAAGCCATGTGCAGCTTAAACCCCTCTAGATATGACATTCCACCCCTGGGTGCGAGCAGGCTCGTGTGTGGATTCATAAAGCATTTCCGAGGTGTTTAACCGGGGTAAGCACTCGTAGCTGCACCTTTGTACAACGCATTTCATGACTGGGACGGCGCAAGAGCTCTGTGGTGCATGTTCCTAGCAGGAAGCGCAAGCGCTGTGTGCAGGAGCCAAGTTGAGTTCACGTAGGGTGCATTTCACTCGATGGGGAATACCCTTGTAGCGGGATGGACGGACCATCATCTGGTTAACTTCAGTATGAAAATCTTAAATCAGATGGGACCTGCTAAGGGGCTTGAAAGGACTTTCCGTGGGAGAGACTGGAAAGGATTGCTGAGAAAGGCAAAAATGGGCCATCTGTTCGATCTAGGATCCCTAGTTAATCCAGAGAAGCAAGTCACAGAGAACTCTACAGCTCTCTGTGAACAGCTCACCAGGAGGATCGACCAACCCGCCACTTTAAAAGATATTAAAAAAAGAGTGAATCCCTCAGCTCCCTGGTACTCGAAGAATCTTAGGAACTTGAAGCTGGCCTGTAAAATGGCCGAAAGACAGTGGAGGAAGAACTATGGAGAGAGAGAGAAAGCCAGCTGGAGGCTCGCCTTAAGAAAAATGCAAAAATGAAATAGTTACGGCTAAGGCAGAATACTTCGCCTCTACCATCCTCAAAAGTGCCAATTAGTCCAGGGATATCTTTAGGATTGTGAGAGATATGACTCACCCCGACTCTATTAACAGTAAAGTCAAACCTACACAGGAGCTGTGCGATGGCTTGAACCACTTCTTGCAAGAAAAAATCAACACGATCATGGAAGGTCTGAAAGATTCAACCCCTCCTAGGCAGCCAGATCAGTCGAAGGGGGGAAGGTGTGATAACAGGGACAAGGACATCTGCCTAACAGCTCCTAAGGTCATCTTGGCTAGCTTCCCGACTCCTTCGAAAGAGGAGTTCACCCGAACAGCTTTGGGAATTTCATCTGCATCTCCTCTGGACCCTATCCCCCATAAAATATTGAAGGAGCTCGGATCCGAGCTGTTCCCCATTCTGTATCAACTATGCTGCCAATCGCTCAGCAATGGATTGGTACCATCTAGCTGGAAGCAGGCCATTATCACGCCACTTTGAAGAAGGCCACACTAGATCCGGGTTGTAAAAAGAAGAAATGTGTTACTTACCTGTAACTGCAGTTATCCAGTATTGGTGTCTTTCATAGATTCACATGCCTGAATCATTCCCCGTCGTCGAGACGGGAGTCTCCGGTACATAGAAAAGTAATGTCTTATAGACATACATAGAGAATAGTAGGCCTAAAGGCCTCACCTTAGTAACATATCCATGTCCTTTTGTAAAAAGGACCAAACTCTTAGAGAAGAGCCAATCAGCTATCACCTCCCTCTAGAACCTTCCTGGCAGGAGCCTCAGTTCCTCAGATTTTCGTACGCACTAAGCTAAGTAGGCGTGACACTGAGAGAGTTAGGTGAGTCCTTCCAGGGGAGGCGGGAGGGTTGCATGTGAATCTATGAAAGACACCAATACTGGATAACTGCAGTTACAGGTAAGTAACGCATTTCTTATCCAGTATTATGGGTGTCTTTCATAGATTCACATCCCTGAATCAGAGTAGCAAGCACTGCAGAGTGCACATTTCTGATGGAACAGCATATACAAGTCCTTAGATAAGACACATCATGCGAGCATGAACCATCATTAGACCTCCACAATAAGTATTATTAAAGAAATGTGCACACCAGAGTAGGATGGAGGGACGGAGGAAGGCTCACCTTACTGAAAAGATGGCGTAACACTGATTGTCTCACTGCTGCATCATTCATCAGCTCCGTATCCAGGCAGTAGTGCCTGGTGAAGGTATGCGGCGACTTCCATGTTGCCGCCCTGCAAATGTCAATGACTGGCACCCCTGCAAAGAGAGCTAAAGAAGTGGACACGGCTCTCTTGGAGTGCGCTCTCACTTTGGAATGCAATGGCTGTCCAGCTTGGTCATGACAGAAAGCAATGGCTGCAGAAATCCATCTGGAGATGCTCTGCTTGGTAGCCCTTTCCTAGGTCTGCTGTAAGCTATGAATAGCTGGTTAGATTTCCTGAATGTTTTCATTTTGTCCGTGTAAACTTCAAGCATAGCTTGAGATCCAAAGAAAGCAGCGATCTCTCAGTTCGGAAAGAAGGAACGCGGAACCACAGGTTCATTTAGGTGGAAGTCCGACGGGACTTTTGAGATAAACCTAGGATTAGTTCTCAGGATTACTCTGTCGTTATTAAACTGTAGAAAAAGATCCTGGATTGAAAACGCCTGTAGCTCACTGACACCCCTTGCAGATGTGAGCGTCAGGAGGAGTGCTGATTTCCACGAAGCATACTTTAGGTCAGCTCTGTGTACTGGTTTGAACGGATGTTTCATGAGCTGGTTAAGAACCACATCGAGATGCCAGGCAGGTGGCAACATCCTTACTGGCGGGAAAGATCTGTATAATCATTTTAGAAATTGCTTAATCAACCCGCTTGACCAGAGCGATGGACTCGTTGAAGTTCTTTATAACGAGATATTGCTGCTAAGTGTACTTTAATGGAGGAGTGGGCTAGGCCCGACTGTGCCAGATGTAATAGATAAGGTAAAATTTGCTCCGGTGATGTGGAGAAAGGCCGAATCCCGTGATCTGCACACCAAACACAAAAGCGCTTCCATTTCGGGGAATACGTCTTGGTCGTGCTATCCGCCCTTGCTCTGGCAAGAATGTCTACAGTCTTGTGGAATATTCAGATTGTGGAACTCTCTGAACTCAGGAGCCAGGCGACTATCCTGAGAGACTTCAGATCCGGATGTTGAACTTTATTATTGTTCATTGTAAGCAGAGATAGATACTGCCGCAGGTGGACCGGCGGCTCCAGGGATAGACGGTGGAGCTCTGTGAACCAATGTTGCCTCGGCCAAGTTGGGGCTATTAAAATTAGAGTACAAGGCTCCACCTAAATTTTCCTGAGGACTGTGGGAAGCAACGGGAATGGCGGAAAGGCGTACGCAACGATGTTGCGCCATGCGATGGAAGATGCATTCCCTAGAGACCCTGACTGGGGATGCCAACTTGCGAAGTGTGGGCATTTGGCGTTCATTGTCGTCGCAAATAGATCGATTTGCGGCGTGCCCCATCTGGAGAAGATCTGGTCGATAATTTGTTGATCTAGCTCCCACTCGTGTGACGATGTTTTCTGCCTGCTCAACACGTCGGAGAGCACATTGTCCGTGCCTGGGACATATTCCGCTCTTAGGGTTATATTGTGGAGTATGAGCCAATTCCAGATTATTTTTTGCAACTCGCAATAGTGTGTCAGCGAGCGTGTCCCTCCCTCTTTGTTGAGGTAGTGCTTAGTCGTGGTGTTGTCTGTCCGGATGAGCACCAGGGAATGTTTTATTCTTGGCAGGAAAGCTTGAAGGGCCAGGAAGACTGCCCGCAGTTCGAGCAGATTGATATGTAGTTTCTTCTCCATAGGAGACCACTACCCGCTTATCTGTAGCTCTTGCAGAAAAGCTCCCCAGCCTTCCAAGGAGGCGCCTGTTGTGACAACATGAGGAGCAGCCGGAAGCAGGAATGACAAGCCTTGAGAGAGGTTTTGAGATGACATCCACCATTGCAGGGCTCCGACCATCTGAGGATTCACTTTTATGTGGTAGTCGATTGACCCTGTGCATTGGACCCACTGCTTCAAGAGCGCCTCCTGTAGATTCCTCATTCGTAGTCGACAGTGAGGAATCAGGAGGATACACGCTGACATCATCCCCATGAGGGATTTGAAGAGCAGACTGTCAAGACTTTCTTCGAGGCTACTATAGCAGTTAGTGCAAGGTGCTTGTACATCCTCTCTCTGGATGGGAAAGCTTTTGCTGACCGTGTGTTCAGGGTTGCACCTAGGAAACTGATGCACTGAGAAGGTTGTAGGACCAATTTTTCCTGATTGAGGGTGAGACCCTAGCAATCGAAAAGCTTTAAACAGGTGTTGGAAGACCTGGACGCGTCTTCTAAGAATGGAGTCCTGACCAGCCAGTCATTCAGATACGGAAAGACTTGGTGATGGCACTGTCTGAGATATGCCGCCACCGGGGTACGACATTTCGTGAATATGCGCGGTGCAGACTTGAGCCCGAAGGGCAGAACGCGAAACTGCAAGTGTCTGCCCGCTACTGCAAATCGCAAGTACCTTTTTGTGATTCCTGTGAATTGGGATATGGAAGTAAGCGTCCTGTATGTCTAGGTATGCCCTAAAATCCTGCTGTTACAGTAGTTGCAAGACCTCCTGGATCGTTACCATGCTAAACGACTACTTCTTAGGAATTTGTTGAGGGCCCTAAGGCCCAAGATTGGTCTCAACTTCTTGTCTTTTTTCTGGATCAAAAGAAGCAAGAATAAAACCCTTTTCCCTTCTGAGATAGAGGTACTCTCTCTATTGCTCTTTTCTGCAGCATAATCGAGATCTCTCATAGAAGCAGCCATAGATTTTTGTTATTTCCGCTGTCCTGTGCCTTGAAAGGACGACCTCCCAAAAGAGGATTGCTTGTTTTGCTGTTGTTGGCGCTGTTGGTATTGCGGTCTACTCTGGCCTGAAGGGCAGGGAGACCTGTATTAATAATTTCCTCTGTAGGAAGACTGTCCTCTTCCTCTATTTCTACTACAGGACTGGTTCTTATACTGAAGAGTGCCCAAAGGTCTCGCAGTGTCTGCTTCATCAATTTTTCATGCCAAATAGTAACTGGCTAACATATGGCATGTCCAAAATCTTTGTTTGCACCTCAGGACAGAAAGAGGTTGCCTTTAGCCATCCTTGGAGCCGCAAGACTGCTGCTCCAGCCAACTGGCGGAACCCTGTCATAGCGATATCCATTGCGCAGTCTATAGTTTCTGACGTTGATGCTTCATCACCTAGCAGAATCCTCTTTACTTCCTCTTTGGATGAATCTGGCAATTCCGACAGCTATGGGGCTATGTGTGCCCACAATTGCCTATTATAGCGTCCCAAGAGCGCTAGGGCGTTCGCGGCCTTTACCGTCATTGCCGATATTGAGGAAAACCTGTTCCCAATGTTGTCCACTCTTCTTACCTCCTTACCAGGAGGAAGCGACAAAGGGGCCGAAGGATTCCTGGAGGTCTTCTGGGCCGCCTGTGTCACCACGGAGTCCGGCTTAGGATGCCCTGTTAAACACGCGGGTGCTGTATCTGGCGCCCTATACTTCTTATCCAACTGAGGGATCACTGGGGATACAGAGGAGGGGTTCTGAATGACCTTTACCCCTTCTGACTATAGGTAATCGATAATCGGTATTGACCCTACTGCCTTCTTGAGATGTTCTGTGAAGTCATACAAGAAGCAGACCTGTTCTTGAGAGACCATTGAGATCTTAAAACGTTGAGCAACCCTCTCTACCACATTGTAAGAGATTCCAAAATTGTCGGAATTTCCCTCGTCAACGGGTCCGTCGACGAGATCGGCGTCATAGACTATGCTGTCGTAGACGAGCAGTCATAGACGACATCATAGACGATCCGTCGTAGACAAGGCCGTCGATGACGAGCCATCGTAGAGGAGCAATCGTAGATGAGGCCATCGTAGACGAGGCCATGGTAGACGAGGCCATTGTAGACTAGGCCATCATCGACGCCGTAGACAGGCCGTCGTAGACGAGCAGTCATAGACGAGGCC
Source organism: Lissotriton helveticus (assembly GCF_964261635.1). Classification (NCBI taxonomy): domain Eukaryota; kingdom Metazoa; phylum Chordata; class Amphibia; order Caudata; family Salamandridae; genus Lissotriton; species Lissotriton helveticus. The sequence goes on from NC_136072.1 coordinate 1,047,453,759, forward strand.
GTCGATGACGATGCCGTCATAGACGAGCCATCGAAGACGAGCCCTCGTAGACGAGGCCATCGTCGACGCCATAGACAGGCCGTCGTAGACGAGCAGTCATAGACGAGGCCGTCGTCGACGACGCAGTCGTAGACAGGCCATCGTAGACGAGGCCATCGTAGACGAGGCCATCGTAGACGAGACCATCGTAGACGCCGTAAACAGGCCGTCATAGACGAGCAGTCATAGACGAGGCCGTCGTCGACGACGAGCAGTCGTAGACGAGCCGTCGTAGATGAGCCATTGTAGATGAGCCATCGTAGACGAGTCCATCGTAGACGAGGCCCTCGTAGACGAGGCCCTCGTAGATGAGGCCGTCGTCGACGCTGTAAACAGGCCATTGTAGACGAGCAGTCATAGACGAGGCAGCCATCGTCGACGAGCCATCGTCGACGAGCCGTCGTAGACGAGCCATCGTAGACGAGCCATTGTCGACGAGCCGTCGTAGACGAGCCGTCGTAGACAAGCCATTGTAGACGAGCCGTCGTAGACGAGCCATCGTAGACGAGCCATCGTAGACGAGCCGTCGTAGACGAGCCGTCGTAGACGAGCCATTGTAGTTGAGCCATTGTAGTTGAGCCATCGTAGACGAGGCCGTCGTAGACGAGGCCGTCGTAGACGAGGCTGTCGTAGACGAGCCATCGTAGACGAGCCATTGTCGACGAGCCGTCGTAGACGAGCCGTCGTAGACGAGCCGTCGTAGACGAGCCGTCGTAGACGAGCCATTGTAGTTGAGCCATTGTAGTTGAGCCATCGTAGACGAGGCCATCGTAGACGAGGCCATCGTAGACGAGGCCATCGTAGATGAGGCCATCGTAGATGAGGCCATCGTAGATGAGGCCATCGTAGACGAAGAGGCTGTAATAGGCAATGATGATGGTTTCTTTGTCGACGATCCTGTTGACGATGTTGGCTTCTTAGTCTTATCACCAGAGGAGGTGATTTTGACGGCTCAGAAGTCGTCTTTTTTACATGATTTTTCTCCAAAAGCAAGTCCTTTACTCTCCTTATCCACAGAGTGAGGAGATTTTTAAGAACTGCGCCCAGAAGACCCATGAGTGGTCTTTTTGAGGGCCTTCTCAGGATGTTCCCCTGAGGAATGAGTCTGAGGAGATTCTCTTCTCTTTTGAGGTCTCCTAGACGTTGAGGATAACGCCTCATCACGGTCACTGGAGAAAATAAAAAACCTCCTTTCTGGTCTTAGTGTTTGACACCATATTAAAAATCACCCTTCACAAGAAATGCGTTACTTACCTGTAACAGCAGTTATCCAGTGTTGGTGTCTTTCATAGATTCACATGCCTGAATCATTCCCCGTCGTCGAGACGGGAGCCTCCGGTAAATAAAAAAGTAATGTCCTATAGACATACATAGAGAAAATAGGCCCAAGGGTCTCCCCTTAGTGGCCTTTCCTTGTCCTTATGTAAAAAGGACCAAACTCTTACAGTTAGCCAATCAGCTCCGACCTCCCTCTAGGACCTCCCTGGGAGGAGCCCCAGTCCCTCAGATTTTCGTACGCACCCAACTTGGTTGGCGTAATATTGTTAGAGAGGGATGTGAGACCTTCCAGGGGAGGCAGGAGGGTTGCATGTGAATCTATGAAAGACACCAACACTGTATAACTGCTGTTACAGGTAAGTAACGCATTTCTTATCCAGTATTTGGGTGTCTTTCATAGATTCACATGCCTGAATCAGAATAGCTAGCAATCAGATATGCACCTGCGTGATGGAAATGCTCTGTAGTCACAATAGACAATGCATGTGTCGTTATACAACATGTGGACAGCATAACAGTAACATCACAATAGCAAGGAACGTGCATACCTGGATGGCGGGATGTAGGAAGGCTCACATCACTGAAAGAGATGGCGAAGCACTGCCTGGCCCACTGCCGCATCCTTCTGAAGTTCGATATCCAGGCAGTAATGTCTGGAGAAAGTGTGCGGTGACTTCCAAGTCGCCGCTCTGCAAATGTCCAAGATTGGCACCCCAGCGAACAATGCTGCGGACGTGGACATTGCCCTGGTGGAGTGAGCAGTAACATGTTCAGTTAAAGGCCGTCCGGCCTTGTCGTGGCAGAATGCAATCGCTGAGGATATCCACCTAGAGATGCTTTGCTTCGTGAGAGGCAGGCCCACTCTTGGTCTGCTGTATGCCACAAACAGCTGTGAAGATTTCCTGAGAGCCTTAGTTTTGTCCAGGTAGAATTTTAGGCACCTCTGAAGGTCCAGAGAATGCAGCGCTCTTTCCGCTGCTGTGGACGGATTTGCAAAGAAGGACCTGAGGACAATTGGCTCGTTGAGATGAAAGTCCGAAGGGACTTTAGGTATGAATTTAGGGTTTGGTCTCAGCACTACCCTGTCTTGTCTGAATTGCAGATATGGTTCTTGAATGGACAAAGCTTGCAGCTCGCTAACTCTCCTGGCTGATGTTAGAGCGAGCAAGAGTGCTGTTTTCCAGGAGATGTGTTTGATGGATGCTCGATGAATGGGTTCAAATGGACTTTTCATGAGTTGGTTGAGTACCAGATTCAGTTGCCATGTCGGAGGGACTTTCCGAGGCCTCGGAAAGGATCTGTAGAGTCCCTTCAGGAATTGTTTGACTAGTCTACTGGACCACAGAGAAGGTCCTGTGAAAGTCCTAGTGAATCTAGAGATAGCTGCGAGGTGAACCTTTATGGATGCATGTGCCAGGCCTGACTGTGCTAAATGCAGCAGGTACGGTAGTATTTGTTCAGGGGTGACTGAGAGTGGTCTTAGATCCCGATCCACACACCACATGCAGAATCGTTTCCACTTGAGAGAGTAGGCTTTGTTTGTACTATCCGCTCTCGCTTTCGACAAGATATCCCTGCAGTACTGCGGGATATTTAGTCCACTGAACTCTCTGTGCTCAGGAGCCAGGCCGACAACTTGAGTGATTGGAGGTTCGGGTGTTGCACCTGACCGTTGGACTGCTCTTTGAAGTCATGCAGGAAGCAGTCCGTTTCCGTTGATTCCACTACCATATGGAATCTCTTCGCTGCCCGTTCCACAAGTTTGTGGAAGCCTGCTATGTCCACAGGTGGCGAATCCGCCTGTCGCGGTTCAGGTGAAGCCGGGGATGGCGCTACATACTCGTCATCTCCATATTCGTTATCTCCATCCTGGTCCGAGTGGACCGAGTGGACTTCCTGGACTTCTCCTTCCTCCAATTCTTCCTCCTCCTCGTCGTCGTCCGAGGAGTCCATCACCTGAGGCTGGGTCTCACGGTGGGGTTGGGGTTGAGTTTGAGACCGTTTTGGGGCAGACGCTGGTGTATGGTCTACCGGTGTCTGATGACCACTGTCCGCATCCGGGAATCTTTGCTTGTAGTCTTGCACAAGGAACCGCAGGTCATTGACCAGAGTTGCCGGCAGGCATATCATGGGGGTGACCTCCGTGCGGACACTAGTGTGGATGGAGTGTTCCTGAAAAGTTAGGTCCTCCTGCTCCTCATCTGTGCTTTGGCACTTGACGTTGAGGTCCGAGATGGAGGTAGCTGGACCCAAGTGGTCATCCTCTTCGGACTCCTCACTTTGGAAGATGTCGTGAGGTGGTTGCATCTCCACTTTGCTCGGAGACGTGGTTTCCGGGGTAATTTGCGTTTTTCTAGACTTGCTAGACGCAGCATGCGTTCCTGTCGACGTCGAGTGCGTCGTCGACGGCGGTGGCATGAGGGTCGGCATCTCTACTAGGTCGGATTTTTTCCATGGTTCCGATGCCATCTCCGACGACGAGTCTTCTTTCGTCGTCGACGACGACCCCTTCGTCGACGGTAACTTCGTCGACGACGACGGTACCTTCGTCGGTGGTTCCTTCGTCGGTGGTTCCTTCGTCGACGGTTCCTTCGTCGACGGTTCCTTCGTCGACGGTTCCTTCGTCGACGGTCCCTTCGTCGACGGTCCCTTCGTCGACGACGACTGTTCCTTCGTCGACGGTCCCTTCGTCGACGGTGTCTTCGTCGACGGTGTCTTCGTCGACGGTGTCGTCGTCGACTGCGTGGACGACTGTACCTTGGTCGTCGACGACTTCGATGACGATGTTGTCGTCGTCGGTACCTTCGTCGACGGCGAGCCCGCCGTCGACGGTGTCTTCGTCTGTGAGTTCGTCGACGACGGTGGGCTCGTCAGTGACGATGCCGTCGTCGATGGTGTGGTTTTCGTCGTCGACAGGGTCTTCGTCGTCGACGACGATTGCAGTAATATAATAGAGGAAACAGGTCTACCTGATGATGTTGAGGAAGTAGTCGTCGTCGTCGACGCTGAAGGCGATGACGCTGATGTCGTCGACACAGTGGTTGTGACAGAGGTTGTTTTGTGGGTCTGTCTGGTAGACGATGGAGCAGGTCTTTTGAAGGTGTGATCAGCCTGAACAGACACTGAAGATGACGTAGATCTCGCCTCTGAAGACTTTTTTGTCTTCTTAGGAGGAGTGTCTGAGGGGCCCGGGGAAGATACCCTAGGCCTCTTTTTAGAGACTTCTGAGCTTTTGGAAACACTGCTCTCAGAAGATTCAAGATTGTCTCTAACCTTCAGCCTGTCCAGCCAGATGAGAAGGCGTCCTTCCCTGTCTCTCACAGTCTTTTTAGGGAAAGACCTACAGATCCTGCAGTTGTCCGAGACATGATCTGGGTAAAGGCAGTACAAGCATAACTCATGCTTATCATCCACATGGATCCTCTTCTTCCCACAGGAAGAGCAGGCCCTGAACAGGGCTTTCTTCTGTGACTCCGACATGGAAGAAGTTTGTGGAAAGAAGCCACTTACTGCAAACAGTGTAGTGAAGAATCCTTGAAGGGTTGAGAGCGAGGAATCACTTTTGAAGAAAGTTTAGATGAGTATAAGTAATCTTGAGCAGAGCTCAAGCTGGAGACTCCCTAGCACAACGTGCGGTAGAAAATCTGAGGGACTGGGGCTCCTCCCAGGGAGGTCCTAGAGGGAGGTCGGAGCTGATTGGCTAACTGTAAGAGTTTGGTCCTTTTTACATAAGGACAAGGAAAGGCCACTAAGGGGAGACCCTTGGGCCTATTTTCTCTATGTATGTCTATAGGACATTACTTTTTTATTTACCGGAGGCTCCCGTCTCGACGACGGGGAATGATTCAGGCATGTGAATCTATGAAAGACACCCAAATACTGGATAACCTCTCAAAAACTTACTTGAGAAAGAGCGACATACCTTGTAGTCTTTGGCCTGTACCAGACCTTCTTTAAAGAACGTATTTGAAGATAATCCATAGTAGAAAAGAATCCTTGACAACAAAGTCATTCAATGAAGTGAAAAAACACAGAATCTGAGCAGAGCTCAGAGGAGACTCCCTTAGCACAACGTGCGGTAGAAAATCTGAGGAACTGAGGCTCCTGCCAGGAAGGTTTTAGAGGGAGGTGATAGCTGATTGGCTCTTCTCTAAGAGTTTGGTCCTTTTTACAAAAGGACATGGATATGTTACTAAGGTGAGGCCTTTAGGCCTACTATTCTCTATGTATGTCTATAAGACATTACTTTTCTATGTACCGGAGACTCCCGTCTTGACGACGGGGAATGATTCAGGCATGTGAATCTATGAAAGACACCCATAATACTGGATAACTACAGGCCCATCTCCTTCTTGCCTTACTTGACCAAGATAGTGTAGTGTCTGGTTAGTAGGGCGCTGTCTCTTTTTCTGGAGACTTACAATAAACTGGCGGAGGAGCAATTTGGCTTTAGACCAGGCCACGGAACAGAGACAGCCTTGGTGACCGTCTTGGACACTCTCCGAATGCGGGCGGACAGGGGACAATCGGCAACTTTGGTATTGCTAGACCTGTCCGCCGCATTCGACACGGTCAGCCACGACATTCTTTTGTCAAGACTGGAATCCTTAGGAGTGACAGGGGTGGCATTAGGATGGATGCGTTCCTATCTATCGGATAGGTGGCAAGCAGTAGTGCTTCCTCCTTACCAATCACAATTTGTAAAAAATGAATATGGAGTCCCACAGGGGTCGTCTATCAGCCCGATTCTGTTTAATGTGTACTTGCGACCATTGCTGGGGATCATCAAAATGTATAACATCAATTACGCCGATGATACCCAGCTCATTGTCTCCCTGGACGGCGACCAAGCAGACTCATTGGAAAGCTTTCACGCCTGCATGGCTGAAATGGCAAATTGGCTAAAAGGCAACTCGCTTCAATTCAACAGAGAAAAGACAGAGATTCTACACTGTAAAGTGGGAAAAATCTCTCGAGGATTGCCGAATGATTTCTGGCCAACAAATGGAAACGGCCCACTGGCACCAGTAAGCTCTGTACGCAATCTGGGGGTCAGTTTTAATGAAAAAATGAACTTGGAGTCCCACGTAAACAAAGTATTGGGAGCTTGTTTCACCCTTATTCGAGGACTGCGCAAAATACTACCCTTGCTGCCGGTCCAGGCAAGAACGACAGTAGACAAACTCGTGCTGAGCCGCTCACGTTGCTATTCGACAACACAGGCTTTAGCAGAGCTTCACTGGTTCCCGGTAGCACAAAGGAGTTTGTTCAAATCCTTGTGCGTAACGTTTAAGGCACTTCACGGGCAAGGACCAAAGCCGATCCAAGCCAGTTTTCAATGGTATGTACCCAATCGCAACCTTCGATCCGCATCTGCCCATCTCGTCAGGATACCAAGGACGAAGAGAGCAACCATGGGAGGAAGAGCCTTTAGTGTGGCAGCTGCCCGCCTTTGGAACAGCCTTCCCTTGGCCATTAGGAGCTCACGGAACTTGCTGCCTTTTCGTAAGAAAGTAAAGACCTGGCTCTTTCCCAAAGGCCGTTCCTTGAGTCTCTAACTCTTGTATCAATGGTGCCCTTTTAGTTATCTGCCTAGCGTTTTTCCGGTCCAGATGTTGTCTTTAGCGCCAGGATGCCCGCTGGGTTACAGTGCGCTCTACAAATAAAAATTTTTTAAAAGTGCGCGCGGAGGTTCCTGGCATGAATACTGATCTGAGCCCTGCCAAGCGTTTCCTATTCTTTCCATTCCGTGGCTTTCTGTTTTCATTCTCTCTCCCCCGACAAAAACGGTGCTTCCTTTTTTTCTTTTTATTTATGCATATATTTAATTATGGAGTCTCATAGAGCTTTCTACCACTCCGGGCTGTGCAATTATTACCTTCTAGTCTCCATCGAGCGCGACCTTTTTCCGGCGCATTCCTCAAAAATCTTTATTTCCGACACACTCTCGTGGTTTGCCACTGTCTGTTTCTTTCCACAATTCTTTTCTCGCTCTTATATTTTCAGGTCAAGTCTACAGTCGGCGCACATGCCCTGCGAGGCACACTGTATTCAGTTTAAGTTTGGCCACGCCCACCACTATTAATTGGTTCCTTCTTATGCCTTTACAAATGCTTTTTTTTGTGGTGAAGGGTGCCATCTGTCCCTCCTTTGGGCGTGTTTGTCACGCCCATAGCAACAGACCCTCTTACTTGGGTCATTTCACCTCTGGCTAGGTCAGTTTCCATAGCGCCATTCAACAAAACTCCACCAAAACGTTTTTGTTGTTGTTAAGCAACGGCAAAAAACATCTATCTATCTATCTAACTATCGCCCTCACTCTATCGATCGCCCTCACTCTATCTATCGCCCTCACTCTATCTATCGCCCTCGCTCTGTCTCTTGCCCTCACTCTGTCTATCGCCCTCACTCTATCGCCCTCACTCTGTCTATCTATCGCCCTCGCTCTGTCTATCTATCGCCCTCGCTCTGTCTATCTATCGCCCTCGCTCTGTCTATCTATCGCCCTCGCTCTGTCTATCGCCCTCGCTCTGTCTATCTATCGCCCTCACTCTATCTATCTATCGCCCTCACTCTATCTATCTATCGCCCTCACTCTATCTATCTATCGCCCTCACTCTATCTATCTATCGCCCTCACTCTATCTATCTATCGCCCTCACTCTATCTATCTATCGCCCTCACTCTATCTATCGCCCTCACTCTATCTATCGCCCTCACTCTATCGCCCTCACTCTATCGCTCGCCCTCACTCTTATCTATCGCTCGCCCTCACTCTTATCTATCGCTCGCCCTCACTCTTATCTATCGCTCGCCCTCACTCTTATCTATCGCTCGCCCTCACTCTTATCTATCGCTCGCCCTCACTCTTATCTATCGCTCGCCCTCACTCTTATCTATCGCTCGCCCTCACTCTTATCTATCGCTCGCCCTCACTCTATCTATCTATCGCTCGGCCTCACTCTATCTATCTATCGCTCGGCCTCACTCTATCTATCTATCGCTCGCCCTCACTCTATCTATCTATCGCACTCTATCTATCGCCCTCTATCTATCGCACTCACTCTATCTATCACATCACCACAGCATCACTCGGGGGCACCACAACATCACTCAGTGCCACCACAGCATCACTGAACGCCACATCACTCGTCGCCACCACAACATCACTCAGTGCCACCACAGCATCAATCTGTGCAACCATTCAACAACAACAACTGGTTCAAATATGTTCTCTCAATGTTTCAAGCTTTATTACAAATGTCACAAAAAGATGTTAATCTTTCACTTCTGTTCTTGTATTTTCAACACAATAAAATACACTAAACATAATCTTCACAAAAGTTATTTACAAAAGTTTAAGCTATTGCCATTATAAATTACAATAACGTTTATTGAAGTATAAATTATTAAAAAAATTAAAAGCCATTGTTATCTGTAATAGCAATACATCTAAGTCACGTAAATACAACACATATTGCATTACAAATGCAATAGGTGTCACATTTGCGAGCGTTATAACTATTGGCATTGTAAATGACAAAGCTATTAATTTCGCTATTTTGAAAACCAACACCTAAATAAAAAATGTGTCATTTACAATACCAATAGCTCAAACTTTCCTAATGCGAGACCTATTGCATTGCAAATGCTTGTTAGAATGGTTTGGCTGTCATCTCCATAGTTGGAACATGTGAGGTTGTATGATTTAATCAGGTTTAGTAAGGGTGTTAGGTAGATGCCAAATAATTGAGGGGATGGGATGGAACCCTGGGGGACGCTACAAAGTTTGGTGTGCGGAGCGGATATAAAAAACGTAAGTAAATTACACGTTGGTTGTCACTGAGGTAAGAAGGAATCAACTCCAGAACATTTTCACTGATTCAGCAATGATGAAGTCTTTGCAGGAGAGTGTAATGGTGGACAGTGTCAAATACAGCTGATAAATCCAGAAGCAATAGTGCTGCAACTGTCCATTGCGAGTTTTAGATCATCCCAAATGGCTATGACAGCTGATTCTGTGCCTCTGTCAGGTGTGAAACCAGACTATTGGTCTGACATTGTCACTTTCTTCTGTAAATTTTGAAAAGTTATGCTCATACTGCTCATTTAAATATTTTCCCTGAGAATGGTCCAATTGATATAGGCCTGTAGCTTGCAGGTTTGGACGGGAGAAAGTTTTTCTTTTTGAGGAGTGACACAAAGTAGGAGGTTTTCACCTCGGGTGGGAATGAGCCTTATTTCAGGGACATGTTAAATTAGCATCTAGCTACCTCCCCTGCACAGGCTGCGTGAAGGGTTTCTGTAAAGCTTTTTGGAACTGTTGGGTCTGAAGGTGATCCTGATGGTTTCGAGCAATGGTAATGTCGCTGAAATCTTTTCCTGTGAGGGAATTGAAAGTTTGTAGTGAAGGAAGATTGCATTCATCTCTATGTTGGGTGGGTCTGGTGTTACCATGGTGTTGTCTGTGTTCTACTTAAGGAAATGTATTTTCTCGTTCTAATTTTTTAGATTAATTCCATGGAAATTTTGTCTAAGAACTTTTGCGATTGTGGTGTTTCTCTGTTTTGGCATTCTGGATTGCGTAATTTTGTTAGAATTCTGAAAAGTTATTTAGAAGGATAATCAGCTTCAATTATGTATGTGGTGTAGAGTTGACTTTTCGTAGTTCTGATGTCTCTTCTGTAGGCTGTTACAGTGGCAGAGTGTGTTTTTGTGTTTTTAATCTATGCTTTCCCCACTTGCGTTCTAGTATGCTGAGTCATGTTTTAATTTTTTTGATACTGTTGCTAGTCTATGTTGTGTTCTTAATGTGGTCAACCCTAGATTTGGTCTTTATTGTTATCTGTTTCTACAGTAGAGATCCAGTTGTAGAGGTATGTAAGTCTTTAGGTGGCAAATTTATAGGGTTTTTTATAGATGAGGTTGAGTTTATGCAAGTATAGTTTTTACATTATCTGTATGTATGTTTTTTTGTTAGTTTTTGGTGTCTTTAATAGATATGTTGATCTTGAAAGTGATGATGTTTGGCCGTGCCAGCTTACAGGGAAGTAGTAGTCTGTAAATGTGCCCTGCCCCAAGGAGGCAAATACAACATCCAGAGGGTGTCCAGTGTAAAGAGTCGGTCCGTAAAAAGTTTGTTGGAGGTTGAAAGCCTATATGTTGGCAGTGATGCCTGTGGCTGTTGTAAGATTGTTCCTGTCAAAGCATATGCAGCGCTCATTGTGCCATCCACTACAGTGGCACTGTAAAGCATGCCTTCAGGTCTACCACTGTAGACAAGCTGTGTGGTTTGAAACCACACATTTGACCTGTCAAAAGAACTCCATTTGACAAGCCTAAACCTTCTTTTAATTTTTCACACAGGCACCCAACTTGGAGGAAACCATGTTCACAGCAAATAGCTATGCATTGTGTCTACTGCACCAAGACACCAAACAAGACTGAAAGTCTTTGGGGCAGGTGTGGTATACATATACTAAACTGCCTTTGTCAGTGTAAGTAATGTACCAATAAGTTACACTAGACAGAGTAACTGTGCCTAGAGTCCATGTTTAGAGCATGCGCAATTGCATAGAGTTCATGTTCAGTGTCACACCATGTTAGGTAACTCAGCTACACCTCACAAACCAATGGCCTAAGGCCAGCAGTGTCAACTGTAGGAAATCAAATTGTTAAGCTGTGATGGTGATCAGTTGCAGTCTTCAGGTGAACTATGGTTCGGCTTCCACAAAGCCAAAACAATCCGACTCTTATTACGTAAACTGGTTTCGTTGAGGTATAAATGATTCACCATTCTTGTTTGGCACACACATTATGGCTTTCCACAGAGAAAAATGCATATGGTATAAGTGCAACACCAAAACAACATTACAATCAAGAAATAAATACAATAAAATTAACAAACCAATTTAGTTGAAAACAAAAAAATAAATGTTTAGAGTTATATTAAAATGAAGAGAATCCGAAGTTAAGATCAGTAGTTATTGAAAAAGTAAAACAAGTGTTCAATGCAAAACGTCCACCTAGATGGCCACATTCTTTTGCGCTTTGTATGGGGCACCAATTACCCAATTGAACGCTCTCCCAACTACAGCCTATGCATGTAGATCTTGATTAATTTTTTTATTGTGAAATGAATTTTATATGAAATTTTATCTAATACCTGTATTTTTTCATTGTATGTTATTTTCTGCTCTTTTATGGTTTTTCCATTGTGAACAAACCGAATAAAGAATTTATATATATACAGCCTATGCAACCATGAAATCACTGGTACTAGTGTGGGAACAACAATGGGTTCCAATTAGCTGCTTTCTGGTGCAATGGGAACAACAGGAGTGGAGAATACAAGACCTTTCTGGGAAGCCCTCACTGTAAGCCCGTCAAGGCGCCCGTCAAGGCGGGATGGAACAGCGGAGGAGAAGAAGAAGGTGTACAGCGACAAGACTGACCGACTCACGAACACCAAGAACACAGTGAAACAACAATTGTGGATTAAGGTCACCTGACATTAGCAGTTGACGGTGGTGTTTGAGGGGAAAGCAGTGAATGTCATACTACATATGTAGCAAGAGAAAACCCACTCTGATGCAGTCACAGGTGCTCGATTTGATTAGAAGGAGCAGATGATGCCATTCAACCAGAGGTACACATAGGTTGAGAGAGAAGAGAGGGAGTCCATGATGATGAAATCTTGCAAGGTGGGACATATCGGCCCACAGAAGCCAGGGGCTGGTCCAGACCCCAGGTGCAAACCCATATCATACTGGAAGAAATAACTAGCTGATCTCCAAAGGAGAGACAGGAAAGACTGTGATCCTAAAAGGTGGTCATCTCAAAGACAAGCAGTCAGTTCATAGCCACAGATCAGAGAGGCCACTGTTGGTATAGAAGAAAAAGTTGCTTACCTTCGGTAATGCTCTTTCTGGTAGAGACTCTACCTAACCACAAAGTCCTCACCGTAGAATATTCCTGAGGTGTCAAACTGAATCCAGAAACCTTTGAAGCAGTACCCCTATGCACCAAGAGGCATCAACAGTGTCCCCGTCAGATGTGATGTTCGCGGGCCTATATTTGCGTGATCCATGCACGCTGAATCAGTTACTTTCTTGACTCTTTTGCACCCACAGACATGGAGTCAAAATCAAATAAGTTGTGACCAGTGTGCCGTTCCTAGATTGGGATCTTTGTAGGAGGATTCCAGTTCCCAGAATGGGGAGGGTTGGTGAGAATTTGCAATTGAATTCTCTACAAAAAAGAGCATTATCAAAGGTGAGTAACTTGTTCTTCTGATAGAATTCTAAGCACAGATTCCTCATTTTAGAATTGATACTAGAGCAGTACCTCCAGGCAGTGGGTCCCATGGTCCAGTGAACTGGCTCAAACAAAAATGCAAGACTGGGTGGGCACAGTGCACGTATCAATGTCCCAATGGAACTTGACAGTCCAGACATTAGTGCTTCATGAAAATATGGAGTAGCCGCCTGACAGTCACACTGTGTGCCAACGCACAAGTAGGAGTCTTGGCTCTGTTGGGATCAGCTCGCAATCCGTCGGAAGGCTGCTGCTTCTTTGCTAATGTGTTAGCAGATCTTGATCCAGAGTACAATCCAGCGAGACATGGTTCTTTTCTGCACCGCTTTTCTTTGCTCCTGTGAACCCAGCAAAAATCTAATCATCCACTTGGTGCTGTCTGTACAATGGACGTAGAGCCTTCCATGGATCTAGCCGACAAAGTATCTCCTCCTCCTTATAGCGCTGAAGTGGAGCAAAGAATGTCGGAAGAGTGATGATTTGACTGACGTAAAAGGGAGTCACTACTTCCGTCAGCAAAATGATTAAAGAGTCAGAAGAACCAGCTTATCTGGGTAGAAAATGGTATACAGAGTGTTAAGTGAGAGTGCCTGTAGCTCGCTCACCTTTTGTGCTGATGTTACGGCAACCAAAAAGATTCTTCGAAGAGTAAGCAATCTAAGAGGTCGAATATGCATGGGTTTGAATGGAGAACATATGAGAAAGGTCAAAAGTAAATTTAAGTCCCACTGGTGCATAATGAAAGGTTAAGGGGAAAATAAATGTGGTAGCCCATTAAGGAAATGCATCACAACTTGTGCTTAAAACCAAGAAGGCTTGACCAGCAAATGTAAATGGCAAAATAGATGACAGGTACCCTTCAACAGTGCCCAAAGCAAGGCCTTGCGTAGCTAAAACAACACAAACAATAAAACCTCGGGCAGCTTGGCAATAAGTGGGTAAACCAGGTTGATCACGCACCAGGCCACAAACTTGCCCCAGTGGCAGACGTATACAGAGTTGGTAGAGGGATGCCTGACTGCCAGGATGATGTCCACGACCTCCGGAAAGAGGTCATAAGCATTCAACTGTCGCTGCTCTATCTCCAAGCATGGAGGTGTAGGGTGTGCCGGTTCAGATGCAGGACCCCCCCTGCTATTGTGCCAGGAGATCCTCCAGAAGGGGTAACCTGATGAGAGGATAGATGATCATGGCCAGGAGTACGGGATACCATACTCTCCGAGATCAATCTGGAGCCACTAGGATTACTTAGGCAAGGCCGTTCCTGATCTTCTTCAAAACCCTGGGCAGGAGTGGTATTGGCGTTAAGGCGTACAGAAGTCTCGGAATCCACTCGAAGTGGAACGCGTCTCTGTGCAAGTGCCACTATGGAAACTCCAATGTGCAGAAATGCGGACACTGCACATACTCAGCGATGGCGAACAGATCGCCACAGTTCTCCTACCCATTTGTGCAAGAGGCCTTGAACTACCTCTGGGTGCAGCCGCCATTCTTGATGCGCTATGTGTCAACGGCTGAATTTGTCTGCCAGGGTGTCCAAAGATCCCACCAGGAAAATCCCTTGGCGTTCCACCCACGTCCAGAGGTACAGGGCCTCCCAGCCCTGTCCTGCTTGTTGCACTACCACATGGTGTTAGTGTTGTCCGTGAACACCTGAACTAACCTTCCCTTGATGGATGGCAGGAAGGCTTTCAGCTCCAAACAGGTGGCTTTCAACTCCAACATGTTGATGTGGAGCCAAGCCTCTGCCAGAGACCAGAGGCCATTGACCTCCACCATTCTCAGATTGCCACCTCTACCCAGAAGAGGTGCATTGGTCACCCTCTGTCAGTTCTGGGTGTGGTAGGGAGAGAGGTCTGCCGCCGACTTAATCACAGTCCTGCCACAACCACTGCAAATATTTTGCCATTTCCTCCAAAATCTGGACTCGGCCGGAGAGGTCCCCTCTGGTGCAGTTAGCAGTGAAACTTCATAGCCTACAAATGCCACCTGGCATGCCTAATCTGCAGAGTGCAAGAGGTCATCAGTCCCAGCAGCCTCAGAATCATCCTCACTGAGATCTAGCACTGAAGCTAAAACATCAGGATCATATGTTAATAAAAGGGGTATGCAGTCCCTATTAAACAGAGTGAAGAACAGGTATGAGGTCGGTGTCGGATTGGAAACCCCAATCAGGGGATCTGATTCCTCAGGAGCAATAGCCCTCACACACCTAAATGGGTGTCATTGTTCATCGGCGGGCAGCTCCTTCTTGGGCCGGCGCTGCAATGCCTGACGGGCCTCTCAAGGGGACTCTTTGCCGGAGAGCTTTTGATTTTGGTGCCGCTTGTGAAGTATGAGTGAGAATGTGAGAATGCCCTAAGTGTGACACACTATATATTGGTGTTATGTGGAATCGCACTTCTTAGTTAATTTTAATCCACATTACACCAATCTAGAATGATTCCCCCTTAGGGAATTGCCACTCATACTTCACAAGCGGCACCAAAATCAAACGAAATCAAAAGAACTCCGGCAAAGAGCCTCCTCTAGGGGCCTATCAGATATTGCAGCACTGGCTTGACGAAGAGCTGGCCGATGAGGGGTAGGCCAAAAGGAACTCTGGGTCACCTGGAGCTGGGCGATAGCAGCGATCTGCAAGTCGGTTGATTGCCGGAAGGTAAGACGTTTTCTCCCATGCTGCTATAAAGAGCTCTAAGAGGGCCTCAATAAAAGCGATAAAGGGCTCCGACTCAGAGGTAGAGGGGAAAGGGACCTCTGAAAGAACATTGATCTTAGTTTCTGTGGTGGGCAGTTGCAAGTATAACACTTTGGTAGTCTTCTGCTTACCCTTATGAAGAGAGACGACTTCAGGCATTGGTGGACCAATGGAGAAGTCCATAGCTAGCTCTGAAGAGGCCACTAGCAGAGGAACATCCTTGAAACTCCGCATAATTTCCAGAGCCTCCATATGGAATCAAATCAATAAAGTCAGAGTCTGTCCCAAAAATATTGTGAAGACGGAAACTGTACTCTTCCTCCTCCAAAAGTCGTGGGACATCCCTAAGGGATCTGTTTTGAAGAGAGATGCCGGGCTAAGGCGCCGAAGTCGGAGGTGGATGGCCCCGTCCACAGCGTTGACTGTGAGGCCCCATGTAGCTGAGCGCAGGTTCAAAATAATGTGATGCCGCCACTGGATCCATCAGAACAGCACAGAAAGATGCCAGATGTAAGGGAAGGAACACCGGAAGCTGGTATGGGGCTGTTGGCCTCAAAAGGATGTGATGCCAGAAACCGGTCCCCGGAAGCTTGTTTCCTTCCCAGTATAAGAATTGGCTTGGTAGTTTGGTTTGCCCTGTTCCCATCATGCACTGGGACAGGAACAGACTAATTTGCATATAGCCAGGTTCTGAGATGGGATGGTGCAGTGAGCTAAAAAACAGTGATGGATTAAAACCATGATCTATTGACTTGGTAAGAGTATTCTGCATCATTCAGAAACTCTGTCCATCACCACCCCCCTTTTCCAAAATCGGTTTTATCCACACTATGTGTGGGAGGGTATACTCAGACGTGAGTCCCTTGCTCATTGCACCATCAGGATTCAAGCAAGCCGGGCCGAAGAAGGCTGTGATGCCAGAAACCGGTCCCCGGAAGCTTGTTTCCTTCCCAGTATAAGAATTGGCTTGGTAGTTTGGTTTGCCCTGTTCCCATCATGCACTGGGACAGGAACAGACTAATTTGCATATAGCCAGGTTCTGAGATGGGATGGTGCAGTGAGCTAAAAAACAGTGATGGATTAAAACCATGATCTATTGACTTGGTAAGAGTATTCTGCATCATTCAGAAACTCTGTCCATCACCACCCCCCTTTTCCAAAATCGGCCTCAAAAGGATGCCAGTGGGGATCGATGCCTTCGAGAATATTGAACACATGGCATTGTTGGATGCCGTTAGGTCCAAAACTGGAGTCACGAACTTGGGGAAGGCTGGCACTGACACCGGAATTTCTGGCGGTGGAGGCACTAGCGCCTTAAGTTCTATAACATTCAGTGTACACTCCAGAGCCAAGACGAGTGGCGGGGCAGGACTGCACGGAAGAGCCGCCGGGATCAAGTCAACTAACTCCGGCTTAGAGGATGAAGGTACTGTGGAAGACGGAGAGCGATAAAAAGAGTTACCCATAAAGATTTTCTTTGATTTTCTATCCTTTTTCTTCTTCTTACCCCGAGGAAGAAGATGGAGACCTGGAATGATGTCTTGACAGTTTGCAGCGGCAATGGTCCTTTCTGGCGATGGAGCTTAGCTTTGCATAAAGGCCTTAGGGTGCATGATGAGACAGGAAGAGCAGGCCTGGGAGTCATGATATCTGATGATGACCAAGACCAGTACCCTCTATCAGCCATTTGTGAGCTTTTGGAGCTTTCCGGATCCTGTCTGATGCGTGGGATTGTTCCCCAGGTTAGGAATCTGCAGGTAGAAGTATCCATCAGAATAATAAACCATCAAGAAACTAT
Source organism: Lissotriton helveticus (assembly GCF_964261635.1). Taxonomy (NCBI): domain Eukaryota; kingdom Metazoa; phylum Chordata; class Amphibia; order Caudata; family Salamandridae; genus Lissotriton; species Lissotriton helveticus. The sequence goes on from NC_136072.1 coordinate 1,047,470,887, forward strand.
GAACACAGAGACATCTAGAGGACTTCTACACTTTTTTGTATTCCATACTTATACTTTTCTCGGTGTGCAAAAAACCTATGCATTCATTGTTCTAAAATATCTTCTAAAAGTTTGGCGAGGACTCTTCTGGGAGTGAGGGTCTGATTTGTGTGCATCCCTTTTATTAATTATTCACTACATAATGTCACATTAGACTGATGTGTGACTTTAAAAAGGAGCTGCCACCGTAAACCACATACTGTTTAAAACTCTAGACAATGATGACCTTGCCAACTATTAACCCACCACTTGCCTACCATTCATTGGTAAGATCCTTAAAAAGCATTCTATGTTGAATTCCAAGACCACATCAATGCCAACCATCTCCTGCACGACTACCTGTCTGGCTTCAGATAATGCTGTAGTGCAGAGATCAGAATCGTACACACCATAAGAAATGCCCTTTTGACCACAGATGAAGATAACCCCTGCCTTATGATACTTCTCGACTTCTCAGCTGCCTACCACACAGTTGTCTACCCCGTTTTCACATACAAACTGGAGTCTCAAATGAGATTCACCAGCAGTGTCATTCAATGGTTCCCCCTCTACCTTTCCAACCAACACCAGTTATTTCATAAGGACAGCTCCAGGTCATAAATGATCCCTATCACTTGTGGAGTTCTCTGGGCTCTATACTGTCTCCTGTTATATATTCAGCCTATACAGGGAGCTGCTAGGTGCTCTACTCACAGATAGCAGCATCATTATTCATCATTATTCACCAACACGCTGAAGACACACAACTATCCTTGAAAGTCTCCTCTACTTCAGACATCCCGCACCTCAAAAACTGCTTGCCCATCATCCAGACCTGGATTCCAGCACTTACCTGACGTTTAACCAAACAGAATTCATGCTTTTTTCCAAGAACAATAAAAAAGATACATTACATACCTGGCTCAATGGCATGAACCCTGACGGCTTCATACCCCAACATTCAATAAATGCAAAGACACTTGGATTTAACATGGAAATGACCTGACCTCCACCCCACCCTCAAGGAACAAAAAATAAAGATGGCCTAGTACCAGTTCTTTCTTCTAAAGAAAGTCAAACTGTTTCTTTGAGAAAGAGACTTCTGAAAAGCTGTCCAAGCCCTCATACTCTTGCATCTGGATGTTGGTAATGCCCTACTCCATGGTGTACCAAACTCCACACTTCCTTAACTCCATCAATAGTGGCACCACTATGATGCTCATACCTGAAATCTCACGGGAGGATCTTACGAAATTATGTAAGAAAGTTAAATCTGGATCTCCAGCAGACCCGATGCGGCCGACCCAATTTGTCGAATCCCTAGAATTTTTTCTGCCTTCCCTGACTTCTATATTGAATCTCTCCTTCTCTTCAGCCACGGTCCCGACCGCTTGGAAACAAGCTTGGGTCTCGCCCATTATTAAGAAACCGACCCTGGACCCCTCTAAGTTAGAGAATTTTAGACCTATCTCACTGCTCCCATGGCTGTCTAAACTTGCAGAGGCCCACGTAAACATCATCCTGTCCCAACATATGGAGTATAATAACATCCTAGACCCATCCCAACACGGTTTCAGGCCGGGCCACAGCACTGAGTCTGCCTTCTTAGCCACGTCTGAACACCTACGGACAATACTTGACGCCGGTCAAAGTGCTGCACTGATCCTGTTAGACCTCAGTGCAGCCTTTGACACGGTCTCCCATGACATACTGTTAAATCGTCTGGCTAATGTGGGTATCTCGGGTCTTGCTCTGGAATGGTTCCGCTCCTTTCTGAAAGATAGATCTTTTCGGGTGTCAGCTCCTCCATTTCTTTCCCAGCCCCATTCCATCAGACAGGGTGTCCCTCAGGGCTCTGCACTTAGCCCATCCCTTTTCAACCTATACGTGCAGCCACTCGCCGCAGTGGCCAAAAAATGGGGCATTACGCTGGTGTCTTACGCAGACGACACGCAGTTGGCCATCACTCTCACTGAAGGCCCTTCTACCATGGCCTCTAGATTTAAAGATGGTCTGGCCGCTGTAGCTCAGTGGATGCCGGACAACTGCCTACAGCTTAATGCAGGAAAGACGGAGGTGCTGCTCCTTGGAAAGAACACCAGTTACTGGAACGAGCACTGGTGGCCTTCGTCGCTTGGTACCAACCCACCGCCAAAATCCCTGGTCAAAAACGTAGGCGTCTGGATGGACTCCTCACTCAGTTTCCAAACCCACACAAAAAAAGTGGCAGCCGGCTGTGTGGGCCTGCTAAGGAGCCTCAATCCAATACTCGGATTCTTTGAATCCAAGGTTCGTCAACTAATCGTCCAAGCCACAATTGTCTCCCGCCTGGACTACGCCAATGTCTTACTACTGGGTGCCAACAAAGCGGAGATAGCACGACTGCAGCGCGTGCAGAACACCGCCGCAAGAGCCTTGGTCGGCCTTCCCCGCAGGTGCTCGGCCAGAGCTACAATTCGAAAACTGCACTGGCTACCTATCGAAGCACGAATCAAGTTCAAAGCACTCATCCTGACATTTAAAATCCTTAAAACTGGACGCCCAGATCTACTCTGCCCACTCCTAACGCCATATGTGCCACAACGCAACCTCCGCTCACTAGGTCAACATTTATTGACTGTACCCCGGACAAAGCTTGCCCGCACTGGTGGACGCTCCTTTAAGGTGCTGGGAGCCAAACTATGGAACTCTCTCCCACTGAACATTCGCTCACTAGAAAATCTGTCTGCCTTCCGGAAAGCCGTTAAAACCCACCTTTTCCCCTCTCCCCAGGTGTCTTAGCAGGTTTCCTCTCTCCTCTGTTAGAGCTCTCTGTGGTTCTCAGCGCCGGGACGCCTCTTTGCTGGGGCAGCTGTTGCGCTTTACCAATTGTTAACATAACATAACATAACACTGTCACCTCTTAGGGGCTTCCTACATGCTGCAGCACATCTCATCCAGGGCCTGAAGAAATATGATCACAACGCCTTCATCCTTATGGAATTCTATTTGCTAGGTTTATGAATTACAAATATATGATGACTAGCTCCCTCACTAATGCAGACAAGCCCACCATCTCTGGTGTATGTCGGCAAGCTCGCAGCCAGAACAACATTAAACTGCAGTCTAAGAGGAGTAAGCAATGTCCTAATGGAAAAGTCATCTTTTGGTTTTCACTCTACTCTTGGTGCAAGAACGGTATGATTGTCTTTGTCTGCAATGCTATTTCTTAGGAATTTTGGATTTCTTTCAGTGAAGTTTGAGCTCCATTCAGAATCATCCTCGCTGTAGAAACTGGTGAGGTGATGGAGGAAAATAATCTTGAGTAGTTGACAAATATGGTCAAGAGGATATTCAGTCTGATTTGGAAGTAGTTGATTAGTGAAGTTTATTGGTCTTCATCATCAGGGTGAGGATAGATACTGAGTGCTCCGACAGTGAGTAGACCTTTAATGTTGAGTATCCTCCTAGTCAGCAGCTTCCAATTCTTTGGCATTGAGTTGTGTCTCCATGTCAAACTAGCTCTGGACAGTGAGAAAATAATAGACGTAGTTGATCGTTACACACTATATTCCATCAAGCTATGGTTGGACTATAGGCACCCATTAACAGATCACCCTTTTCTGCTGTCCTCTCAAGAACCCAAGACACTCCTGGGAGAAGGAGTCTCTTAACCTAAGGAGTCTCTTATAACATTAAGTTTACTACATGGTGCTTAAGTGATGAAACAATACATTCTTCTGTGGAATCTGATTCGTTAAACAGGCAACGCACACACCATATGAATCTATTCAGCTTTCTTTTGTCCACAAATGGGAACGGGAAAAAGCATGATGAGGTGACAAAATACAACCATTCCTTTTGGGAATCAAATAAAAACACTTTCAGGGTATAATAAAAGGCTGAAAATTATGGTTGTAAAGGATTTCCCTATGAAAAATAGCTCAAAACGCAAAGGCTGTGCTCCAGCCCCCATATGTAACCTCTGCAGGCTGCAGCATATCTTTTAAAAATCTTTGCGAAAAATGTTTTGGTTACTGCATTTTACAATAAATACTTTTACAATTTGTGATGGTTCTTATGAAAAAAGAAATTTTATTTTTACTTTTTAAATTTGTTTTGCGAGGAAAATATCTTTATATATATATATATATATATATATATATATATATATATTATATATATATATATATATATATATATATATATATATTCACTGAAAAAAACATGTTTCAGGAGTTATATAGTTAGGAATTAGTTTTTAAAAAACCTTTGAAATTCACTCAAAAAACTATAAGTTTTAGTGGTGTTATAGTTAGCTGGACATTTTACTCATACAAAACCAATGAAATTGCTCCTATATAGTTAGTTGTACTCCGCAATCCACTGCTGATGATGTCACATATTAGATCATTCAAGACATGGTCAGTGACATCACTGATGACATCTCAAATGACATCACTGATGACATCACTGATGACATCATCCAGTGAATGTGGTTTGCTTCGTTATTTAAATATGCATTTTATATATATAGCAATTTATATTGAAGAATGAGTGGATATATATAAATAAATATTTGGATGGAGGATTTAGTAGCAGTGTAATTCACTGTTTACTTGACCAATTTATAATGTCTCACTAAATATAGTGGATAGTGACTAAACTGTGTGAATATCTATCACTTTGTCAGTTGTTGTGTAAACTGATTCTACAGTTGGTTACTAGCTATGTGAAAGTCTATATTAGTTATTGATTAGTTAACTGAGTATTTGTATGGGAGTGTGAAAGTGTGTGTGGTTCGGTGGGGGGTGTGTGACTGTCCAAAGATGTGTGAATAGTTGATTCAGTAGATATATGAAGTTAAAACTACATGTTCTAACAATTTGGGTGAGGGAATCTCTTTATGGGTGTGGTGATGAGCAAATATATTTCTCAAAGGTACAGGTCCAACAAACTAGAAAAATAAAAGGCAGTGTATGTGTCAGTTGTATATAAATAAGTATACATAAGACAATGATTGTGTGAGTGACTGTATGGATAACTGTATACTTGTAATAATGATTTTATAATTCACTAAGTATGACTTACTATCTAAATGAATAGAAGAAGTGGTGTTTGTATAAGTGTTTTGCTAAGTAAATATGTAAGTATGATCCATTGTTTGCATAAGTGAGTAGGATGACTTCATATGTGAATAGGATGCGTGCTGTTTAATGTCGATATAGATGTATAAGTATTTTTGATAGTGTTCTATTGTTCATTGACAGCATGTATGAGTGAATCCATAGGTAAGTGATTAGATGTGTGTATACATCTATGAATCACTGAGTGAATTTCAAAGGTTTTTTAAATGCTAATTCCTAACTATATAAGGCCTGAAACCTATGGTTTTTTCAGTGAATTTCAAAGGTTTTTAAAATGCTAATTCCTAACTATATAAGGCCTGAAACCTATGGTTTTTTCAGTGTTTTAAAAAAAAAAAAAATGATTGGTTAACTGGCTTATTAAGTGTATCTTAGCGGATACATATATTAGCGAGTAATGTTTAAATATTTAAATATATGCATGAGTGATGTAATATGTGACTTCATCAGCAGTGCATTGCAGACGTGCAAGTTATAGTGAGTCCAACTAACTATAACGTGGGAATTTCAATGGTTTTATGAGAGTAAAATTTCCAGCTAACTATAACTGGTGTGAAACCTATGGTATTTTCAGTGAATTTCAAAGGTTTTTTAAATGCTAATTCCTAACTATAACTGGTGTGAAACCTATGGTTTTTTCAGTGAATTTCAAAGGTGTTTTAAATGCTAATTCCTAACTATAACTGGTGTGTAACCTATGGTTTTTTCAGTGAATATATATATATATATATATATATATATATATATAACATTTCTATGGCAAAAAGAAATCCCTCATTTTGTTCCTTTTCAAATTAAATGTATTAAGTGTTACCACTTTATTCCAATCAAGATGACTTCAGGTGTGCCATACTTTTGTCATAAGTAAGACTGTTAGCCTTCTAGTTGTTCTTTAGAACACTCTGAGACATTCTGTCATTGGGCTATAGTTGGGCTACATCTGGCTGATATTTGGGCTACATTTGGGCTCTTTTGTCTCTGGTGGCCATCTTGGGAGACTGCATATCAGAATTTTTTTAATGAAATATAAGAGGATTTGAGAAGTCACTCAAAATGTGCCCTAATTTTTATTTCTTCAGCACGAATCATAATTTCTATGGCAAAATGAACCCCCTCATTTTGTTCCTTTGCAAATTAAATGTTTTAAGTGTTAACACTTTATTCCAATCAAGATGACTTCAGGTGTGCCATACTTTTGTCTTAAGTAAGACTGTTAGCGCTCTAGTTGTTCTTTAGAACACTCTGGGACATTCTGTCATTGGGCTATAATTGGGCTACATCTGGCTGATATTTGGGCTACATTTTGTTTTTTTTGTCTCTGGTGGCCATCTTTGGGCTACATTGGGCTACATTTGGGCTCTAACATATATATAGCCCAATGTAGCCCAATATATATTTTTTCAAAGTTAATTTTCGTAAAAACCACTGGAGCACATATCTTGAGACATAGGTGGGCGCTCTGGGCGTGTAGTAGGCTTACATGCAGTAGCAAGATTTCCGGGGGGGGGCACAATCTTGATGAAGAGCTAGCAACCCACTTACATGATACATGATTAATTCCAATTCCTGTTGTTAGAAACATGTCTGTTTTATAGGAAATTTGATGATTCACATGAATGTATATGTTTTTAACGTTGGTTTTAATAATTTTTATTAATTTTCATCCTGTTTAATTTACAGGAGGAAAAGGAAGGGGCCTTTTCACAATTCACTTTTATTAAGATGCACGGCTTCCTACCCTTTTTCTTCACAAGATTAGACCTGCGGAAAGGTACAGGACATGAAGTTAAGGGTTACAATCCAGCACATTATTAGAACAATGTATATTTTCTTTTCCATAAAATTATATTTTTATATAATTAAGTATTGTGAAAAAATATATGGTATAATATATGTTAAAAAATCACAAAATCATCACATTTTTTGCACAGTGGTAAATCTCATGGGTGTACTTCTAAACTGTATACATAGTATAAGAGGCAAATGACACAACTAGCTACAGAAGTAAAGCTTGGCTCTGCAAGCGAACGTTTAAACAATTAATCATAGGGCACTAGTCCGAATACAGAAAACATGGCTTTTTTCAATAGTAAAGAATGTGGAGTTCACACGTAGGCGACATGGCAATGCCACAAGTGCGCAATCTAGAGGGATCCAATGTGGTCCAAATAACTCATATAAGTGTTTATTTGTTAGTGCATTGCATGATCGATATGTAGGAAATATGGACATTTGTCGATTCAATGTATGTAGTTAAAACAAAAGATGAAGCAATGCTATATTGCGCAACCATGTGGTATTGGTCAAAATAACATGTACAAATATTAATTTGTCAGTGTATTGCATGATCAATATGTACAAAATATGGACACTTGTCGAATTTGGTACATTTCAGCATATAGTTTTCAGATATGAGAATAATATTTGAATAACAACAATACAATCAGCCAAATGTGTAAAAATGTTAACACTATGTCTGTTAAATGACGCTTTTTTTACTCCACTACAAGATGGCTGCCATGTTTTTGAGATAACATCAGATGGTTGGAATTGCCTCTTTTATGTTTACTCACTTGGAAACTTTATTTATGCATGTAGCGGTAGAGAAAAAAGTATCGTGTGATCAAGAGACCGGTGGGTCTCGAAACGCGTAGCGACTACTGAAAATAAAACCTTGGTGTTTTCTACCCTCTATCTGAGTGCGCATCAAATCCTTTTGTTAGGAATCTGGTAAAATATATATATATATATATATATATATATATATATATATATATATATATATATATATATATATCTCTCTCATCTCTCTCCAGATAACCTCCTGCAGGTGTGTGTCTTGACTTAAATGTCCTGCTGCATCTTGATTTGTGAAGAGCTGCTCCACCCCCAAGGTAACTACCAATCGCCTATACCTCCAGTCGGCCGCCTCATAAGTGGCGCCTACAAGTCCCAGCATGCAATATTAAACACTGGCAGGGATTGCGGGCGGTGGAATAGCGCTTGTGATGTAAATGACCCCCAAAGTTCATGTGTCTCCAAAGCAAAAGGCCCCCTCGAGTCCCCAAACCGCATCAACCTCCGTGCCACAGGGCTCCTTTCGGCGGGGGTAAGGTTGAAACATCACCTCACCCAATGTGATCTCCAATGACTTCAGCACCGCAACATCGTCTCCCGAGCCTGGAGGTGGGTCCTGGTGATTCCAGTAACCTGGACAGCAAAATTCCACCGGAGCGGATACCAGCGAAACAAGGGCCTCTTGATGATGCGGGGGCTTCTTAGGCGCGCCACTGGAACTCGCGCTGCAAATATATCCAGATAACCTCCTCCAAGAAGAAAGTAGAAGCCACAGCAGGGGAATCATGGGAAGCACCTTTATTCTGAACACATGTCTGGGCGGTATTCAAACACCCATTGTGGCGAATGCATTTCAGCGTCCTTGCCTCCTTCAGCGCCGAGGGTGAGTCAAACAAAATGCAGGTGTGTGTCTTGACTTAAATGTCCTGCTGCATCTTGATTTGTGAAGAGCTGCTCCACCCCCAAGGTAACTACCAATTGCCTATACCTCCTGTCGGCCGCCTCATAAGTGGCGCCTACAAGTCCCAGCATGCAATATTAAATACTGGCAGGTATTGCGGGCGGTGAAATAGCGCTTATGATGTAAATGACCCCCAAAGTTCATGTGTCTCAAAAGCAAAAGGCCCCCTCGAGTCCCCAAACCGCATCAACCTCCTTGCCACCGGGCTCCTTTCGGCGGTGGTAAGGTTGAAATATCACTTCACCCAATGTGATGTCCAATGACTTCAGCACCGCCACATCGTCTTTCGAGCCTGGAGGAGGGTCCTGGTGATTCCAGTAACCTGGACAGCAAAATTCCACCGGAGCGGATACCAGCGAAGCCAGGGCCTCTTGATGATGAGGGGGCTTCTTAGGCGCACCACTGGAACTCGCGCTGCAAATATATCCAGATAACCTCATCCAAGAAGAAGGTAGAAGCCACAGCAGGGGAATCATGGGAAGCACCTTTATTCTGAACACATGTCTGGGCGGTATTCAAACACCCATTGTGGCGATTGCATTTCGGCGTCCGTGCCTTCTTCAGCGCCGAGGGTGAGTCAAACAAAATGCAGGTGTGTGTCTTGACTTAAATGTCCTGCTGCATCTTGATTTGTGAAGAGCTGCTTCACCCCCAAGGTAACTACCAATCGCCTATACCTCCTGTCGGCCGCCTCATAAGTGGCGCCTACAAGTCCCAGCATGCAATATTAAATACTGGCAGGTATTGCGGGTGGTGGAATAGCGCTTATGATGTAAATGACCCCCAAAGTTCATGTGTCTCCAAAGCAAAAGGCCCCCTCGAGTCCCCAAACCGCATCAACCTCCGTGCCACCGGGCTCCTTTCGGCGGGGGTAAGGTTGAAATATCACCTCACCCAATGTGATGTCCAATGACTTCAGCACCGCCACATCGTCTCCCGAGCCTGGAGGTGGGTCCTGGTGATTCCAGTAACCTGGACAGCAAAATTGCACCGGAGCGGATACCAGCGAAACCAGGGCCTCTTGATGATGCGGGGGCTTCTTAGGCGTGCCACTGGAACTCACGCTGCAAATATATCCAGATAACCTCCTCCAAGAAGAAAGTAGAAGCCACAGCAGGGGAATCATGGGAAGCACCTTTATTCTGAACACATGTCTGGGTGGTATTCAAACACCCATTGTGGCGAATGCATTTCGGCGTCAGTGCCTTCTTCAGCGCCGAGGGTGAGTCAAACAAAATGCAGGTGTGTGTCTTGACTTAAATGTCCTGCTGCAGCTTGATTTGTGAAGAGCTGCTCCACCCCCAAGGTAACTACCAATTGCCTATACCTCCTGTCGGCCGCCTCATAAGTGGCGCCTACAAGTCCCAGCATACAATATTAAATACTGGCAGGTATTGCGTGCTGTGGAATAGCGCTTAGGATGTAAATGACCCCCAAAGTTCATGTGTCTCCAAAGCAAAAGGCCCCCTCGAGTCCCCAAACCGCATCAACCTCCGTGCCACAGGGCTCCTTTTGGTGGGGGTAAGGTTGAAATATCACCTCACCCAATGTGATGTCCAATGACTTCAGCACCGCCACATCGTCTCCCGAGCCTGGAGGTGGGTCCTGGTGATTCCAGTAACCTGGACAGCAAAATTCCACCGGAGCGGATACCAGCGAAACCAGGGCCTCTTGATGATGCGGGGGCTTCTTAGGCGCGCCACTGGAACTCGCGCTGCAAATATATCCAGATAACCTCCTCCTAGAAGAAAGTAGATGCCACAGCAGGGGAATCATGGAAAGCACCTTTATTCTGAACACATGTCTGGGCGATATTCAAACACCCATTGTGGCGAATGCATTTCGGCGTCAGTGCCTTCTTCAGGGCCGAGGGTGAGTGAAACAAAATGCAGGTGTGTGTCTTGACTTAAATGTCCTGCTGCATCTTGATTTTATATATATATTTCAACCACTCCCAACTCCTTCTCCAGTAATCGGACTCCGACACAGGGGTAAGCTTAACCATTAAGCTCATGTTTATTTAATCCGGTTGACGCGTTTCGGCACACCTGCGTTTCTCACAATGGGAAGTCACATAAAATCAAACATTTTTTAAACAGAAGATTGTAAGTCACGTGATAATTGCCTAATAGAAATGGTAGACAGACTATGCGTGTCTATGCATCTTCACTGTGTTTCACTATGAACAACTTGTTAATCCAGTAGTTAAAACATATATATATATATATACAAACAAAATCTTCAAATCAGCAAACTCCTGCAATGAAGACACGGACCCAAGGCTGCAGTAAGGGAGATTTATTTCAACCTCTCAGGCGACGCGTTTGAGCAACTAGTGCTCTTGATCACACACCATACACCTGGTCAGCAGACATTTATATACATTTTTTTACTATGTGATGCTCCACCTCCTTTCTGAATCACATGGTGCATAGACATAGATGAAATACTCATCAATGCTTCTAGTAAGTGCACACCCATATTAAACTTAAAAGGGCACGAAAAACAATATCACTGCATGAATGCATAAACCGTTTCTTTCTCATATTCCACTTCTGATTTCTGAAGTCATGAAGAATAACATCATTAATAAAACAATCTAGCAAAAAATTTAAACAATGTATATACACATAGAAAAATATATACAAACATATTTCCTATATACATATATTTACATATATTATATCTATATACATCTATATTCACAGTTTAAATACATAACCGTCCAGATTTCATGACTTAATGTCACAGTACTCTATAATAATATGTATACTGTTTTTTTAGAAATCATATATGAGACCATAATCCATGTTTGAACATATCAAAAGTGCTCCAAGTGCCCATAATATTGATCAAACCCTAAGTGATTACAAAAATAAAAATTGTAACGTGATAATATTAAAACAGTGAAAGCAAAAAAATACTTTTTGTTGATAACAAAAAGTAAAAAATAAAAAATCATTGATATGTACATAGTCTTGGGATGAGAGTCTAACAGTTACGAAGCTTGCTATCAGCTTTAATTTTCATTTACGTTGAAATTTCGCAACTAATTCACCCAAGGTGCAACTTGATGCAGTTAAATTTTCTGTATTTCATACGAATTTTGTAGTTCTGGAAGACCTTAAAAAATGAGATATAAAGAAACCACATAAAAGTTCATTCTATATCTACTTTTGAAGTAGCCTGTAATACACACAACTTAAACATAAATCATGTGAATAATTATAACAAGTGATGTAAATCTTCTGTTGTATTGAGTCCGTTAGGATATTTACTGTCCAGCTCAACTATGTATTCTGTTTCTTTCTTCCTCAGTAATCTCTCTCTGTCTCCTCCCCGATTGAGAGGAGCCACCACATCTATTACAAAGTATGTCAACTTTGACAAATCATTATTGTGAGTTGACCTGAAGTGGCGTGCTACCGGGTATGTGTTGTCATTGATTACTATTGCCCGTAAGTGTTGCAGAATCCTGACATGCACCTGCAGTTTAGTACTGCCTACATATCGTAGGCCACAGGTGCATGTCAGGACATATACTGCAAACTCACTATGACAATTGTAATTACCCCGGATAGCTTTACTGATGGAACTAAAAGGTGTGCTGTAATGAGTGGTGTTAACACCAAACTTGCACGCCCTACATGAGGAGCATTTGAAAAAACCTTTCTGTTTTAGCCAGGCGCTGCCACTACCTAGCTCTGGACTGTTTTTCACCAGACTGTTGTGCATGCTTTGAGATTTTTTATAGGTTATTGTGGGAGTGATTGGTAATGTATCACTGTAGAAACCATCTGTCATCAGGATAGGCCAGTGTTTCTTGACAATAGACCTAATTTGTCTTTCTTGCTTGCTATAGGTCAGAATTAAACGAGGAGTATTATTGTCTGTTGTTGGCTCTAGTGCTTCTGATCTAAGTAACGATTCCCTAGATTTTTCACGGCTACGTCTCAGGGCACTGTTCAAAACTTTATCATTGTAACCCCTAGCTTTAAGTCTGTTGATTGTGTTGTGGGCTTCCTGTTCAAATATCTCAGGAGTACTACTTATTCTTTTAACACGCAGCAATTCACCATATGGAACATTAGTAATCACATATTGGGGATGTTTACTATTGGCATGTAATATACTGTTTCCAGCAGTTGGTTTTCGAAATAAAGAAGTGGTCACAGTATTGTTTTCAATGGTTAAATGGACGTCTAAAAAATCTGCCTGCACTTTACTGATATTGGAGGTGAAGAACAGATTTTCCTGATTCTTATTGAGTGCATCAACAAAGGTATGGGCACTTTCCTCATCCCCCTCCCATATGCAGAACACGTCATCTATAAACCGTTTCCAGTATTGCACATGTTGAAATCCCGGTGTTTCAATGAGACGGCGCTCCTCCCACCAGCCCACGTGTAAACACGCGTAGCTGGGGGAGAAGCACGATCCCATTGCCACACCCCGGACTTGTCTCCATACTCCTTTAGCAAACATGAAATAGTTATTATACAAGCACCAATGTATTAGTTCACATAACATTTTGTTGTGAGTATAATATTCACATGATCGTAAACCAAGATAATGTCTGATTGCTTCTAAACCCTTGGAATGGTCTATTGAAGTATATAGAGACTCTATATCAAGAGTCAACAGACACCAATTTTCTTGCCATTGGGTTGAGTCCAATTTGTTTAAAAAATCCGCCGTGTCTTTGAGGTAGCTCGGTAAGTTTTTAACAATGTCCTGTAAAAAGAAGTCAATATAGCGAGAAATATTTTCTCCTACACTGTTGATGGCCGAGATAATTGGTCGGCCCGGTGTTGGGACTTTCTGTTTATGAATTTTTGGAATCATATATAAGATGGGTATTACAGGATGTTCAACATGTAAAAAGTCAAATTCAGTTTGTGAGATCGATTTGTTTCTTTTATATGAAATGAGCATCTTTTTTAGTTCATCCTTTGCTTTCTTATATGCCATTCCATTCGACCTTTCATAACAATTGGTGTCATTTAATTGTCTCATGGCTTCTACAATATATTCTTCCTTTTTCCACAAAACAATATTCCCACCCTTGTCAGATTTGTTAACCACCACTTCCTGGTTTTGACTCAATTTTTTCATCAACATGTTGTATTGATTCACAATGACATTGTTTTTATGTGTCTGTGCCTGCACTGCGCGGTTTAACTTTTTGAGATCTTCTATAACACATTCATGATAAATGTCTACCGCGTCTTTCGGCATAACAGGCAGAAATGTGCTTACCGGTTTGAATGGACTGTCACCAGCTCCCTTTTGGCAGATGTCCACATTGTAAAGTTCACGTTGTGTGGTTAAAATGGCTTCATCATTGGAAGCTGAGTTCCCAGACTCACCCAGATCACAAAGGGTAAGAAGCAGCCTGGCATCTCGTGCTGCTGGAGCTATCGCGTTGCCCACAGATTTTGCAATTCGCTTGGCATTGCTTTCCTTATCTTTTGTTGCCGGTTTCGAAGAAAAGAATTTCTTAAGTTTTAGTTTACGAATAAACTTAAAAACATCCGCTCTGGTATTTGTGTAGTTGAACGAACTTTCAGGACAAAAGTTCAATCCAAGTGATAATAATTGTTTTTCTGCCGTTGATAGAACCACGTTAGAAAGATTCGTAATGGTACAGTCCCTCATTATTTCCTTTTGTTGTACCATTGCTTCTTCTTTTTTTGTTGCTGCTGCTGAGGCTTTTCGTTTTTTTCGTCTTGCGTGACGTTTTGCGTTCCGCCTTTTGCGTTTTGATTCTTTCGCAATCTGGGACGCAATGTTTGCAGCCGGTCCTCCACTAAAAAATCCATCTCTTCACCAAGATTTAATATTCTACCTGCTTGGCCTCCTTCCACACTGCTGATTTCTGAGAGCGATGTGCTTGATGTGCTGGCCAGAGAGATTGTTTCCGCATCGGAGTTTTCGTTATGCTCTTCCAGTGGGTTGGTTCTAGCCAAACCGCCACCCGTGACAGTTTGCTTAGTAAGTTTGAATTGCTTAGCTTTGTCGTATTTGCGAGAGAATGTATATATTTGACCGGTTTCGTAGTCTTTTAGATCCCTCGCAAATTTGTGCACTTTCCTGATTTTTATGCGTTCTTCATGCTTATGAAGCCGTTCGCTTATCTCCTTGCGTGTGGATGTTACCAACAGTTTGGTATCAGGGTCGGTGATGGAATCCAGTTGCTCATCCAAGCTTTTAATTTCCTCCAGTAGCTTTTCCCGGTCTATAACGGCATACTTGATAAGAACTTTCACCAGATTCATTGAGGCATCTAAGTTCAATTCGCCCCACTCTTTCAACATAGCCGGATTAGGGTCTTCGAAACTGGGCGCCAGCATAATCCGTAGACCACGTGGAATTCTGCCTGCCTCCACGTATTTAGTGAGCGATTCGTGCTCCCACCATTTCGTGATTTCTGACTTAGTCTTTTTTTCAAGAGTCTTGAGTAACTGCTTCGCGTCTTGTTGCACGCTGCTGGGCTGGCTGATAGCCGCGGTAGCATTTGAAGCGTTCTTCTGTACGTTACTAAACAGCGCTTCTGCAGCGTCTTCACGCTCTCTCTCCAGACTCGCTGACATGGTGCTTTCGAGAGGATTTTTTTAAATTGTATAACGCACCGATGACAAACGCCGATATCGTTCTTCTTACTGCCTACGCCTTGCACTCGTTACCTGTGATTTCCAGAATAACACCACTGTTGTGGTTAGACGCCACCCGCTCTCAGCTCGCCTATCAGACCAGCCGTTAGCGCGTCTTCGTCCTCCACTCCTCGTGGTTTCTTCGGTCCAGGGGGTCAGGCAAATTTCCTCCACGGAACAAAAAGCGCAGTTAGCTGTTTTAAGCAAGACCGCTTGCCAACGAGCGGGTACCGTGAACGGGGACAGCTCACCTCCGTAAAATGTACAAACAAAATCTTCAAATCAGCAAACTCCTGCAATGAAGACACGGACCCAAGGCTGCAGTAAGGGAGATTTATTTCAACCTCTCAGGCGACGCGTTTCGAGCAACTAGTGCTCTTGATCACACACCATACACCTGGTCAGCAGACATTTATATACATTTTTTTTCTATGTGATGCTCCACCTCCTTTGTGAATCACATGGTGCATAGACATAGATGAAATACTCATCAATGCTTCTAGTAAGTGCACACCCATATTAAACTTAAAAGGGCACGAAAAACAATATCACTGCATATATATTCTTCTGCTCGCCTTGTGCAGCAATCGTCCCCATCAGACCGAGAGTTGCTTTGCCTGTACGAACCCCACAGGGCTCGGGTCCGAAAATATTACCAATTTCTTCTTAAAGAAATGACAAAGCCATGTGCGGTTCCGTTAGATTTTATTTGTCGGCCGCCACCAGACGCGTTTCAACTGCGTTTGCAGTCTTGGTCACTGATCCCAACGCCACAATGTTTTAAATTTTTCAAAACTACCACGTGACATGTTTCAAAAATAGTTAGTGAAGACAGACTAGTAATTCCAAACTACAGCGCACACGTGTCATGTTCATAAATATTGAAGAACATTTACAATTTATTATACAACCTAGTGATCGTAAAATTTGCAAAAATCTAGCTTTATATATAAATATATATTTTTTTGTATGCGCTCTGGGAATCTTCCCACTTCTGCAGGTCTATCAAACGTTTAAGGCTATCTAAGAAAGAGTACTTTGTAGGAATGCCAAATTGTACGTCAAGAACTCTTTTGGGAAATACATAATTTATGCAAGCCTGGAAAAGAGAGCAAAACAAGCTCCAGTCTCTTTCTTGGAGCTCACATCTGATACACACCTCTTGTAGAAAGCCCTCTGAGAATGTAAAAAGAATCCACTGATATTATACATAAAAATGAAAGCACAAGTTCTGAAGCAAGGTTGTATGATTCTTATAGCTAAATCAAATGACTTCACAAAAAACGCAAACATACAGTATGAGTAACAAGTCCTTCTTAAGGCACCTGGCTACAAAGGAAAGCAACCTAGAAACCTACTTATCCATTCTCCATCATGGCATTTTTTTAAATGAACATTTAGCCTCAATCCTACTAATGCAGGTCACGTTTAATATTCTCCCAATTACATGGACTATGCAGAATGGAAAGGGTTGCTGTGGGGATACATCCTACCACTGACGAAAACAGTTGGAAAATGTACTTATTTATTGCTGGACCATCCCACATAATAGGAAATGCCACCTTGGCAGTATACTTGAAAAATTATACAGAATGATGGCATAAATAGGGTGTTGATCAACTTGTCACATCATGATATAGAGTCACATGGCTTTCTTCAAGCTTCAAGTATGCAATTTTGAACCTTGGATCAAAACCAGGAAAAACTACCTAGTGATTACTGAAAACATGCCAGGTAAGCAAATGCTATGATTTTTTTAGGTACTGGCTACAAAAAGCTTTGGCTGTCTGTTACCAAGAATTGTTTCCAACACATATCATATGCCTAGAGTGGGCTTTGGCTCAGCCCCTTGCTCGAATTGGATAGATTGGTTGCCTGTCTCCATTCCCTTCTCCTGATTCAATGGATTTCCTCCCTAATCTTGAGTTTTTCTCGCCCAGGAGCATATTGGTCTCATAGTGATTTGATAGGATAGTGTATGTATCATTTCACTACTGTTGTCTGACCTCAATGCCTAGGACTCCCATTCCCAACCCAGCCAGCATCATCTTGCCCCCTACAGATCCCTTATTCCATTCAAATTAAATGTATTATTTTTTTACATTTATGCTACCGCTCAAGCTGTCGATGAGGGCCCATTTAAAAATGGCTTCTTGACCATTCCAAAATGACTGTCCACTGACAGAGCATGGAATGCATGGCAGGAATCTCTCTATGGGGTTATTTCATTTTGGCCACCACATATACGCACAAATACCCAGCAGCCATTTTCAAACAGGCCTATTAAAATACAATAAAACATTTTTAAAGAAGGATGCAGTGGATGCGCACATCCTCAAAGTCTATCTTTGAGGGCACTTTGTTTTATTTTGCAAGACCATTCTAAGATGGTCTCTGCGGATGTGTGTGTATTTGTGGAGGCTAACACAAAAAAAGCACAGTCAACGGCAATTTGTTGCTATTGCACAGTCGAAACTACATTGGTTTGCAAATGCTTGCTTTCCGTAGCTGAGATTTGATCTGTTGAAAGCCTGTGAGGTTTTACCGAATAGAAGTTTTAATCCAGAGGTAATAACTGATCTGCTAGGACTTTCCCTAGCCTTTGTTTAATAAAATGTGAATTTATACACAGTTCTTTATTTTATTTTTTTACCTGTGTTGTAAAATAATTGGTCACAAAGCCAAATAAATGAATGCATCAAATAAGAAAAATGAACTGATGTTATCAGAAACCCTCAAGACCAGCATTGATAATAATGTTTCAGCATCACCCATGGCATAATGCTGTTCCAATGAAATAGACCTTAGATATTGATGAAGTTCTATGTCAGACAGTAAACCAAGTATTGGAATCAATGAAAACTAACTACCCCTCACCAGATAATTAATACTGCATGAAAAACCAAAGCTTTGATGGCCTATAAGCCAAATTCTATCTGGTCTAAGAATTCACTCTGGCCTCACTCTGTTTGAATTGTAGCTGGAGACAATGATGTATAGCAATCTTTCACTAAACATTTTGCTGTTGCTCAATTTCATCTTGAGTACCAGGGTAAGCATTCCCTGAATTGTGGGTTATCATCGTTAACCAAACCACATTTAAAATAATCTGGCAAAAATATAGTAAGATCCAGAAGTTGTTTACCAACATATTTACACATACATAAGGGATCTACAACTTCCCATTACCTAAAAAAAACATATTGAAAGTAACCACCAGCTCTTTACTACCATTACTCCAAATGAAGAAAAAGTGTAAGTCTATGGACTATCAATGTATGTATGTACATAGTAGTTATAAAGCGCGAACCTAGCCAATAGGCAGCAGAAAGTTGTACTTGGTCAGAGACAACAGTGTATGTAGTCTAACACAAGCATAAGGTCAATGAGTAATAGAAGAGGAAGCTGGGCTGTGGATGGTTAAAGCATTGTGAAGTAGTGTCCTTTAAAGAGGTTCTCCTACATTGAAGCAGCGTTGCAGCAGTCCTGATGGATAAAGGGTGTATGGATGGAAAAGACCTGCTGACTTGTTTTTCTTTTTTACACTCCTTAGTCTGCAGTCTTATGTTGTTCTGGGCGAGAACCAGAAAATATGGGGAACTTGTCTGCAGGTAAGTGGTGGTACAGGCCATAATGGCTTTGTAAATGATGCAGCTGGTTTTGAAGATGGTGTGGGCCAGGAACGGGAGCCAATGTTGTTCCATCAGGATGGGGAAGATGTGATCATAGTTCTTCAGGCCCTGGATGAGATGTGCTGCAGCTTGTAGGGTGCCCTTAAGACTGCCAGTTTGGAATCTAGAGACCATGAAGCAGGGCATTACCACCATCCAGGTGCAAGAGTACAAGAGTTTAAAGGCAGTTCAGAAGTCGCTTTCTGGAAGCGACATTCTGACTTTCTTCATAATTGTCTGCTGGTACAAGGTTGACTTTGTTTTTTGGCAGTGAAAGTTGGGGTTCAAAGCAATTAAGGGTTATGTAATCAAGCATGGTTTATACTGTTTCTTGTGCTTGGCAAGTAGCAGGAATGCTGTCTTGGTTGGGTTGAGCTTCAGATAGGCGCTGGATGATGGGCAAGCAGTGTTTGAGGCATTGGATGTCTCAAGCAGAGGAGAATTTCAAGTAGAGTTGTGTATT
The DNA here is from genome assembly GCF_964261635.1 of Lissotriton helveticus. Classification (NCBI taxonomy): domain Eukaryota; kingdom Metazoa; phylum Chordata; class Amphibia; order Caudata; family Salamandridae; genus Lissotriton; species Lissotriton helveticus. Next base: position 1,047,490,356 of record NC_136072.1, read on the forward strand.
ATCAACATATTTGTGGATTTTGATGCTGTTCTCTGCGAGTCGATCACCAAACGCCTCCATATAAAGGGTGAATATGCCAGGTGACAGTGTGGAGCTCTGGGATATTCCACAGATGATAGGGATCTTTTCTGACTTTGAGGTGCCCCTGTTAACAAACTGGTGTTGGTTGGAAAGGTGTAGAAGGAGAACCAGTGAATGACATTACCAGTGAATCCCCTTCAACACTATGAGTGTGCATATGAGGGTTGAATGGTCGACCGTGTCGAAGTCAGCTGGGATGTCATTAGGGTGTAGTAAAGGTTTCTTTAGGAATGGTAGAATTTGGCCTGTGTTGAGAGCTTCTGGGAAGATAACTTGATGATGCAGGCATTGACAATGACAATGGTACGTAGGGGTAAGAGAGCAATTCCTAGAAAGAGCTCTGACGAAGGATGAGGGTAAAACAAAATATTTTTTTGTGTGAATCTGTTTTATTGGGTTTTAACATTAGTACACCACAAGTCTCATGAAAACAAGCAATATTGGGCATGACAATTGGCATATAAAGCAAAGCATAGTCATGTACTATATTTACAGTTCACGCTCAGGGCGGTGTACAAAGTAGTCAAGGATGAGACTAACAGGTACATGCATAGTTCGCTCTAGTAAGCAGGCGAAGAGTGAAAGGACAGAAAGAAAAAGAGGATGAGGAGGCATGATAGTCACATCATTGTCCACAAATTGAGTGTCTTCTGGGGCATAAATGCTGGCGAATGTCTGTTGTCACACATATGTGCGTGTACTGTCCCATAGAGCCAGCAGGAACACTGGCGTTCACTTGCAGTTGAGTGTAAGTAATAGAGTCCCTGTTAATCAACAGAAACTAAGAACTGTGCATACAAAAGAATGGGGTGAAAGAGAAGGGAAAAAGAGCTGCTACCCCATGTCTAGAATATGCAACGGCTGAGTGTCACAGATAATGTATGTTTATGTCTGCCAGTAAGAAAATGGCGTGGCACACACCGTCAACTGCCTGCAGAGCTAATCGCTGCGTAACGGAGAGGCTCATGGGTGGTTTGTCAGTGTGAGGTAGATTGTGTCCCAGTGTGTGGCAATGGGGACCCTGCGCAATCCCAGGATCTTCTCGCGCTTAATAGCTAGGCTTTCCAATTGGCCCAAGCGAGCATAGAGTGGTGCCAAGCTTGTATGTGTGGAGGATCTGGCGCTTTCCATCTTTTACTAATCAGTCGTTTGGCCACTATCATTCCCAAATCTATGAATCTGTACATGACCTTTGTGCTGGTGGTTCTATGAAATGTATGTAATAGATATGTAGGCCAATTGAAGGGCAGCTCCTGGTCAGTGCACTCGTGTAGCAGAGTGGCCACTTCCCTCCAGTATTCTCCACCCTGGGGCAAGCCCAAAACATTTGCAGTAGGTCGGCCCCTATATCTCCACAACGTGGGCACACAGCATCTCTGCGGCTAAAGTATTGATTGATTTTCACAGGCGTGAGGTATGCTCTGTGAATTCTGTAAAGCTGTATCTGCCTGAAGCGCATGTTCCTGGGGATGCGTGTGGGGCTCTCAAAGACCTTGGCCCATTACTTGTCTGTGAACTGGCCACCCAGGTCCTGCTCCCACGTGCGGCGAAGCCGGGTAAGGCCTAATGCCACGTCTGAAGTGAGGCCACGAACCAACGTCTCAAGTGCCTGCCTCGCCCTATGACATGTAAGTATTGTATTGTATTGTAATTGCATTTATATAGCGCTTACTACCCCTGACGAGGCGTCAAAGTGCTTTTTCGGCAAGTAGCACGCTACTCCGGGACCCATAGAGGATTAGTGTTGAATTAGTATAATGAAACATTCAAGTACATTTTAAGTGGTGGATAGGTTAGTCAGTGATTTGAAATGATAGCAGAAGGATAGAGGAGGAAAAAGGTTTGCATTTCTATAGCAATTGTTAACCCTGAAGGGGTGTTGACGCACGCTATTCAGGAAGCCCATAAAGGATTAGTGGTGAATTAATATGGTGAAATATGAAGTAGATTCAGTGGTGGATATTAGTCAGTTATTTGGAGTGAGAAGGATAGCATTGGGATAAAAGGGGAAGAAAGGTTTGCATTCATATAGCACTTGTGACCCCTGATGGGTGTTGAAGTGCTTTTCTGGCGAGTAGCACGCCACTCCGGAACCCATAAAGGATTAGTGTTGAAAATGAGTATAGTAAAATATGAAGTAATTTGAGTAGTGGATATGTTATTACTTATTTGGGTAGAGATGGGTAGGTGGTGGGATAGAAGAGGGAAGAGGTTTGTATTTATATAGCGCTTGCTACCCCTGATGGGGTTTTGAAGCGCAAGTAGCACGCTACTCTGGAACCCATCAGGATTAGTGTTGAATTAGTATGGTGAAACATGAAAGTAATTTTAGTGGTAGCTATGTTAGTCAGTTATTTGGATTGAGAAGTGTTGGGGAGGGGTAGAAAAGGTTTGCATTTATATAGCGCTTGTAACCCTGATGGGGTGTTGAGACACTTTATTGGCGAGTAACACTCTACTCTGGAACCCAATAAAGGATTAGTGTTGAATTTACATATTTGAATATGGAATTTGAGAAGTGAACATGTTAGTCTGTTAATTTTCATTAAAAAGGATAGTGGAGGGATAAAAGAGTGAAGTGTTTTTTTCCTTAGCTTTTTTTTAGGTCTTAGCAGTAGGAGGAGGCTTTTGGATGAGTAAGGACAATGCTACTTACCAGTATGCATCTGTTCTTGGCGCGTAGAGCTGCAGAGTTGCACATTGTGCATAGATCGCCCCCTAGTGTTGGGCCCGGATGTTTGCAGTTTGTTGTTGTCCTGAAAAGTTCTTTGGAAGTCACAAGATAGGGGACTTGTCCTTTGGACCACATTGCGCATGGGCATCGGCTTCATCCCCAGATTGTTTTCGCCATTGGGGAAATGATGGAGCTTTGCAAGAAAAAGGAAGGATGCCCATATAATTTGTATCTAATTAAGATAATACTGGAACAGACAAGGGTAGCCGGGGAGGCGGGTGGGCGTGTGCAACTCTGCAGCTCTACATGCCAAGAACAGATGCATACTGGTAAGTAGCATTTTCCGTTCGAGGCATATGAGCTGCAGATTGCACACTGTGCATAGATTGTATAACAGTACCCACTCTTAGCGGCGACCACCCCTATCTGTTGCTGTAGTTTGGAATAATGTTTTGAGAACAGCTTGGCCCACATTAGCTTGTTGTTTGGTTTGCACATCTACACAATAGTGTTTTGTGAATGTGTGCGGTGTAGACCATGTAGCTGCTTTGCAGATGTCATCTAGGGGAATGTTCCCTAAAAATGCCATTGCAGCCCCTATTTTTCTTGTAGAGTGGGCTTTAGGAGGAACAGATAACGTAAGTTTAGCTTTGTGGTAACAAATCTGTATGCATTTAACAATCCATCTAGCTATCCCAGATTTTGAAATGGGATTACCTTTGTGAGGTGGTGAGACACAAAAAGTTGTTTTGTCTTACGAAAGGGTTGTGTCCTCTCTATGTAGTATAGCAATGCTCTTTTGACATCTAATGTATGAAGAGCTCTTTCTGGTACTGATTGTGGTTGCGAGAAGAAAACGGGCAGTTCCACAGATTGATTTAGATGAAAGGGAGAAATGACTTTGGGCAAGAATTTTGGATTGGTACGCAGAACTACCTTATTGTGATGTATTTGCAAGAAGGGTGCTTGTAGTTCACTAACTCTCCGCAGAGAAGTAATAGCTACTAGGAACGCAACCTTCCACGTTAAAAATTGTAGTTCACATTTGTGTAAGGGTTTGAAGGGAGGTCCCATTAACAGTGTGAGAACAACAATTAAATTCCACACAGGTGAAGGTGGTACTCTGGGAGGAATTATTCTTTTAAGGCCTTCCATAAAGGCTTTAATGGCAGGCACTCTGAATAGAGATAGATGTTGTCTGTTTTGCAGATATGCAGCTATTGCAGCAAGATGTAGTCTAATAGACGTATAGGCTAAGTTACATATTTGGAGATGCAGTAAGTATCCTATGATGTGTTGAATAGACACATCTAGAGGATTAATATTGTTGGGACAATATATTACAAATCGGTTCCACTTGGCTGCATATCATGCCCTAGTGGTTGGACGTCTAGCTTCTTTTATGACATTCATGCAGTCTGGAGGAAGGTTCAGGTATCCAAATTCTAGGATTTCAGGAGCCAGATCGCAAGGTTGAGCTGAGCTGGGTCCGGGTGTCTGATCTCTCCACGGTTCTGTGTTAAGAGGTGTGGAGACAGGTGCAATTTTTGGTGCAGTACTACAGACAGTTGTAGCAGTGTGGTGTACCACAGTTGTCTGGCCCACGTTGGAGAAACTAGACTGAGGGTCCGAGAATGCTGCTGTAGTTTGCGTACTACTAGAGGCATGAGTGGTAGAGGTGGAAAAGCGTACGCAAATCTGTGTGACCAGTTCATCTATATCGCATAGCCTTTGAACAGTGGGTGTGGATATCTGGCGGCGAAGCATGGGCATTTGGCGTTTTCGTGGGTGGCGAATAGGTCTTTGTGAGGTTGTCCCCACATCTGAAAGAATGGCTGAAGAAGGAGTAGTTTCTTACCTGTAACACCAGTTCTGTAGTAGGGGTATCTCTGTTATAGTCATAATCTAGTGACTAGTCCCGCTCATGTGCGGGACCCCGGAGCAATCAAAAATAACCTCTTAACACCTCCCACGCTTATGACGGAACCGCTCCGTCACGCCCCTCGGGTGGGCTGTGCTGGTAACGGAGCGGTCCCGTCATGGCCGGCTCGCTACGCCTGCGCGGCGCTGATTTCGCGCCTGCGCGGCGCGTTCTATTGAGCGGGCGGGGCCATGACGGAACCGCTCCGTCAAAAGCACAGCCCGCCCGAGGGGCGTGACAGGGCGGTTCAGTCATAAGCGTCAGTGAGCCGCGCGCCCCCCCCCCCCCCGCCGAACCTTAGCGCTGTGGCGGAATAGCTGCCGCAGCGAAGGGGTTAAGCTGTCTTCTATGCAGTCCTGCATAGACACTTAAGAGAGAATTACAGACAAATAATGCAGCCTATACATGCAAGGCTACACTGTTCAGTACTTCAACTAGAAATGCAAAAGATATTCCACCAATATCATATTCAGCACAGTCTGCCAAGTTTCACCAATAGAGAAACTTCCCCCTTCACCAAATCCTTGGAATGATAGAGAGGAAGGTATGGACAGACAAGCCCCCCATAGGCTGCCATTATGTGGCTCAAAAAGGGATACTGTGCCTTTAAGGAAACTTTCCAGAACTCTCTTGGTATCCCAGAATGCACAGCAACTCCCTCCACTTTCAGTTCTTTTTGGAGGTGTATAAAGCTAGACCTTTAGCATTCCATATTCCATGCTTTTCTCCACCGGGGAGGAGGGCGGGCGCTTATGACTATAACAGAGATACCCCTACTACGGAACTGGAGTTACAGGTAAGAAACTACTCCTTCTGTAGTAGGGGATCTCTGTGTATAGTCATAATCTAGTGAGTAGAATGGCAAGCCCATCCCCACAACCAAACCGGCGGTGGAGTAAAAAGACAACACCACTACTGTGCAAACAGATTTCGTAACGAAGCCTGCCCAACCTGAGCATCTGCTCTGGCATCAGAGTCCAGACAGTAGTGCTTCGCAAAGGTATGGACCGACTTCCACGTGGCAGCCCTGCAGATGTCTGCAATGGGAACATTACGGAGCAAAGCTGTTGTAGCCGCTTTGCCCCTGGTGGAATGAGCCTTAGGCTTACCCCCTAAGGTCTTATTAGCCTTTTGATAACATAACTGGATACAGGACACAATCCACCTAGAGATGGACTGTTTAGAGGTAGCAAGACCAGTCCTGACCGACCCATAGTTGATAAACAATTGGTCTGACCTACGAATATCCCTGGTTTAATCCAGATAGAATTTCAACACCCTTCTGACATCCAGGGAATGAAGAGATCTTTCCGCTGGAGTTGAAGGATTCTGAAAAAACATAGGTAAAGTTATAGTCTGGTTAACATGAAAATCAGAAATCACCTTAGGAAGGAACTTAGGGTGAGTACGCATCACAACCTTAGCAGCATGAAATACAGTATAAGGTTCCTGGCAACACAATGCCTGAATTTCACTCACCCTGCGGGCCGATATAATGGCCACGAGGAACGCTGCCTTCCAGGACAGGTGCTGCAGCGAAGCCTTATGGATAGGTTCAAAAAGCTCCTTCATCAACCTGGACAGCACCACATTCAGCTCCCACAAAGGCGAAGGAAGCCGAACAGGAGGAAACACTTTCTTCAAGCCTTCCAAAAAATCCTTTATCACAGGAATCTGGAAGAAGGATGTCTGTGAAGGACATTTCCTGTAGGAAGTCAGCGCAGCGAGATGAACCTTAATAGAATGGAAATTAAGGCCAGACTGCGCCAAATGCAAAAGATATGGAAGGATGACATCTTCCTTACATTTTGTCGGATCATAGTTCTTGGACGTGCACCAGATGCAGAATCTCTTCCACTTGTAACCATAGGAAGTCCTAGTGGAAGGCCACTTAGACTCCTTCAGTATGTCCATACAATCTTCAGGAAGATTCAAATGGGCATATTGCACTATCTCAGGAGCCATGCCGCCAAACTCAAAGACAAGAGGTTGGGGTGCACCATCTGCCCCCCCGAACTTCGCAAGAAGGTCTGGCCGGCACGGCAACCGTATGTGAGGAAGGAGAGACCGGTGAAGCAGGTCCGTGAACTACCATTGTCTGGGCCATTCCGGAGCAATGAGGATCATCCGCGCCCTGGATTGGGACAGCTTGATGAGCACCGCCAGAATCAGGGGAATGGGAGGAAAAGCGTACAGAGAGCTGTTCGACCAGTTGATCCATAACGCATTCCCCAGAGTCCCCTCCTGGTAATACCTGGATGCGAAGTCTCGGCATTTGCTGTTGACGGCGGTGGCGAACAGATCTACGTCTGGAGTGCCCACCTGGTGAAGACGCCTTCGAGCACTTCGTCGTTTATGCCCCACTCGTGGTTTTCCTGGATCAGTCTGCTGAGTGCGTCCGCCTGAGCTTTCTGAACACCTGGCAGATGGGTAGCCGTTATCGTCAGCCCTCTGGCTAGTAGCCAGTGCCAGATCGCCTGCGCTTCCTGTGACAGTGTGCGCGATCTCGAGCCCCCCTGCTTGTTGAGATAATACAGAGAGTACAAGCAGAGAGTTGGTCTGGAAGGACGGATGAAAGGCCTTCAGCACCAAGTGAACAGCTCTGAGTTCCAGGAAATTGATGTGGTACGTGGACTCCGTCGGGGACCACGTTCCTTGAATCTGCAACTGTCCGGAATGCACTCCCCAGCCGTGGAGAGAAGCATCCGTCACGATAGTCTGAGTGGGAATGTCCTTGTGGAACGGAACCCCCTTGTGGAGATTCTCTGCCGAACACCACCATCTCAGGGACTGCTGAGCATGCAGAGACAGTCGTATCCTGTCGTCCCAGTTCCCTCGCCTCTGGTCCCACTGATCCTCTAGACATTCCTGCAGCGGCCGCATGTGTAGGCGTGCATGTGGAGTGAGGAAGATACAAGAGGCCATCGTCCCCAGTAGAGAAGACACCGTCCTCACTGTTGTAGATGGAACAGCTATGAGAGCCTGAGTCTTCCGAAGGAGCGATAAGCGTCTCTCCTCCGAAGGAGACACGCTTGCTGACAGTGTATTGATGGAGGCTCCCAAGTACTGTAGGCACTGGACCGGAGTCGGGACCGACTTGGACATGTTTATGTGCAATCCCAGCTGGTTCAACAGAACGGCCGTCCTGTTGAAGTGCAACTGCGCTTCCTGGAAGGTGGAGGCTTTGATCAACCAATCGTCGAGGTAAGGGTAAACAAACACCTTGTTCTTTCTCAGGTGTGCCGCCACCACTGCCATGCACTTTGAAAAAGTCTTGGGCGCAGACTTCAGTCCAAACGGGAGTACGGTGTATTGGTAGTGATTGGTGCCGACTTGGAAGCGCAGGAACTTCCGGTGTTTCAGTGCAATGGGCACATGGAAGTACGCATCCTGCAGATCTATCGCGCAAAGCCAGTCTCCCCTTTGCAGCTGAGGGTAAATCTGGTGCAAAGACAGCATGCAAAACTTTTCTCTGCGAATCCATTTCTTTGCTTGTCGCAAATCCAGAATGGGCCTGAATTCGTTCTAGTCTTTCTTGCGCACCAGAAAAAAGCGTGAGTAAAGACCCTTTCCCCTTTGAGACAGAGGGACGTCTTCTATCGCCCTTTTTCTTAACAGGGTATCTGCCTCCGCCTGGAGCTCGGGCAGTTGGAAATGCGAGCAAACCGGTGGAATCGCTGGAGGCGGGCTGAGAAAACGAAGACTGTATCCATTGCAAACAACATTCAGCACCCACTTGTCCTGAGTAATTTTTCTCCACTCTGCCAAGTAATTTTGTATGCTTCCCCCCCACCGGAACGGGTAACGGAAGAGGGGAAGTAGCACCTCAGGGCTTAGACCCAGCCGGGCCCTTGTTCGCGGAGGAGGACTGCTGACCACCTCTGCCTCTCTGGCGCTTTTGGAACAGCCGCCGCTGGTACTGCTGCTGTTGCTGTCCAGTCTGCCGACCTTGCCCTCTGCCCTGCGCACCGTAACGCCTCTGGAACGGGCAGAAGGTCTTCCTCTGTTCCTTCGGCTTTTCCAACCCGACAGCGGTCAGGGATTCAGCCTCCGCCTTCATGAGGGCCATATCCTCATCTGCATGTTTGCAGAACAGGGTCGCTCCCAAAAATTGGTAGGTTGGCGACCCTCTGCTGTGCCTCTGGCTTCAGTGACGTCAGACGCAGCCAGGCATGGCGTTGCAGGTTGATCCCATGGCAGTACCCGTGGGCTGTCAAGAGCGAGGAATCCGCGGCCGAGCTTATCACCTGGTTAGAGACCATCATCCCTTCATTAATGATCTCTTGGAAATCCTCTCTTTTGTCCTTGGAAAGGTGTTCCAGGAACTGCTGCAAGGACTCCCATAAGGCCCGATCGTAACGGCCCAACAGGGCCGAGGCACTCGCAGCCTTCATAGACGTGGAGGCCGTACCGCAGACTTTCCTGCCGGCCGAGTCCATCAAGCGGCTCTCCTTGTCAGGAGGTACCGTCGACGGCGGGGCGGTGGAGTGCTGTTTTCTCACCGCCGTCACTATCACCGAGTCCGGTACAGGGTCCGAGCGAAGGAACGCCGGGTCTGAGTCCGGGGCCTTGTATTTCTTTTGCAGCCTGGAAGGTGCCGATTTTGTAGAGGCAGGGGTGAGGAAGAGCTCCATGGCAGGTTCTTCCAGCCCTGGTACCAATGGCAACAAGGGGCGAGACAGCTGTTTCTTATGCAGGGTCTCGAAGATGACTGAAGTCGATGGCGTGGGCACCGTGAGTGTAATGCCCAGTTTCGTCGCCCCACGTAACAACACCTCTTGGAAGGAGACGATGTCGTCTACTGAAGACACCCTCGTCCGAGGGGAGTCCAACAATGTAGGCGAATAGTCCCGGGCACTGGGCGAGTCCGTGTGGCGGGAGCTAGACCTGTCCCTCCTGTGGGGCCGTCGGGACCGTGTGGAAGGACGACGGTCACTTCTGGATTTATCCCTTCATCTGGAGTGAGATCTCGACCTCCTCGGCCTCGGTCTGTCCACTGGCCGAAAAGGAGGGAGCTTAGGACGGGGAAGCCCCGTAGGTGGTGTCAGGAGATGAGGTAAAGAGATAGACCTTGGAGGAGGTGGCGGTGGAGAAGGAGGCGGTTTATGGGGCGGTGGAGGCGTAGGATTATGCGGAGGAGGGTCCTTGGGCAATGGGGGAGGCGTAGGCATCCTGGGCTGTGAGGGCGAAAAGGTCTGGGAGTACTCTGAGCTCGGAGACTCTACCACTCTTCTTCTTTTCCGCGCCGGCCTTGATGGGGGTGACCTAGAGGCCGACCTCCTCGTGGACTCGTGGGAGCCGAGGAAAGGCTGACTATCGAGCCCTGGGACTCTGTCCTGATCTTGGAACGCCCCCTGGACATCGATTTTCTCCTTCTCGACGCTGACCTCCTCTTCGATGTCGAGCATCTCGGCGTCGATGATCGCCTTCTTGAAGTCGAAGATCTTCATCTCGACGCCGATGATCTGCGTCTCGACGACGAACGGTGGTGTCGCCTCGACGGCGAGCGCCGGTGTGCTCCAGACCCTTCACGACGTCGATGGCGTCTCGACGACGAAGCGGTCCTCGACGTCGACCTCGCCCGAAGTCTCGACGCCGCTCCCCTCGACGTCGAATTGCGACGTCGCTTCGACCCAGAGCCCTGGGGAGACGGGGAGCAGACGGTGGTCATCCCTCTCGACGCCGACGTCGATGCTATCGACGGAGACCGGGGACGTTTTCTGGCCTTCTCTTTCCTGGGGAGCCCCCCAGAGGCCGAAGTACGGGCAGAGGAAGAGGCCTCTCCATGCCTAGACCCACCTTGATCTTGCTGTCTTCTTTGCTCCAGTCCTCGGAGCCGAGTCTTCTCTCTGTCCTTCAGGGTCCTGTTGGAGAACTGCTGGCAGATCTCACAATCCACAGGGACATGAGAAGAAGGGAGACAGAGGATACATACCCTGTGTGGATCAGATTTGGCCTTCTTCCTGGCACACTCAGGACATTTGTCAAATAAGGAAGGCATATCTGACAAAAGAGTAGCCAAAATCACCAGAAAACTCCAGCAAAGGGAAGAAGGAACAAAAACATGTTGAGTGAAACACTCTAAACACTTTAAAAGGGCAAAAAATGTAGACAAAACACCCAAAAAGGGAGAGCTCAATGCTCCAGGGTCCTGCTAGCAGGAGCCGGAAAAAAGAACTGAAAGTGGAGGGAGTTGCTGTGCATTCTTTGATACCAAGAGAGTTCTGGAAAGTTTCCTTAAAGGCACGGTATCCTTTTTAAGCCACATAATGGCAGCCTATGGGGGGGCTTGTCTGTCCATAGCTTCCTCTCTATCATTCCAAGGATTTGGTGAAGGGGGAAGTATCTCTATGGGTGAAACTTGGCAGACTGTGCTGAATATGATATTGGTAGAATATCTTTTGCATTTCTAGTTGAAGTACTGCACAGTGTAGCCTTGCATGCATAGGCTGCATTATTTGTCTTTAATTCTCTCTTAGGTGTCTATGCAGGACTGCACAGAAGACAGCTTAAGAGATTATTTTTGATTGCTCCGGGGTCCCCGCACATGAGCGGGACCATTCACTAGATTATGACTATACACAGAGATCCCCTACTACAGAACTTGCATATGAAGTTCCGTTCCCACTCGTGGGTCTGTAGTGTTTGACGACTTAACAGATCCGCTATGGTATTTTGTACTCCTGAAACATGCTGGGCTAGAAGGAATATGTTTTGAGGTATAGCCCACCGCCATATGTCCTGTGCTAGTTGGGAGAGCTGCAGGGAGTGTGTGCCTCCCTGCTTCTGTATGTAATACATGGCTGTCATGTTGTCTGTGCGGACTAACACAGCATTGTTTGATATTTGCTTTTGGAAAGCTTTCAGCGCTAGGACTATTGCTAGTAACTCCAGATGATTGATGTGGAGTAACTTTTGTTGCGGTGTCCACCTGCCTTGCATGGTATGTTGCAGTAGATGGGCTCCCCAGCCGGAGAGCGATGCGTCCGCAGTCAAGATTATCTGAGGAACTGGCTCTAGGAACAGTCGTCCCTTGGAAAGGTTTTTTGTGTTCCACCACTGCAGGGACCGATGAGTCCGACCGTCTACCAACACTAGGTCTGTCAATTGACCTTGAGCCTGGTTCCATTGACGTGATAAGCATTCTTGTAGCGGACGCATTTGAAGTCTTGCATGGGGCACTATGAAAATGCAAGAGGCCATCATCACTATGAGTTGCATGAACACTCGTGCTGGAAGGGAGTGTTGTAGCTGAAACTTTGTTAGAAGAGTTTGCATGCTGGCTATCCTTGCTGGAGTGGGATAAGCTAGCGCTGTTGAAGTGTTTATTGTGGCACCGAGGTACTGTTGTACTTTGGATGGTTGTAGATGGGACTTGGCGTGGTTTATTGTGAACCCCAAGTTGTGGAGTTGTGGAGCAGCTGTATCGTGGCATGAGTGTGTTCCATGCATTGGTTGTATGAGCTGGCTTTTATGAGCCAGTCTTCGAGGTACGGGAAGACATGGATGTGCTGTCTTCCTAAATGCGCTGCCACTACTGCTAAGCACTTGGTGAATACTCTTGGTGCTGTTGTGACTCCGAATGGGAATACTTAGAATTGATAGTGTTGCCCATCTATTACACATCTGAGATACTTCCTCTGAGCCTTGTGAATGGGAATGTGGAAGTATGCGTCCTTGAGATCTAAAGTAGCAAGGAAGTCGTTTTGTGACAGGAGCGGAAGGACTTGTGTGACCATGTGAAAATGGTCTATGTACATGTTTAGCGGTCTGAGGCCTAGAATAGGCCTTAAAGAGCCGTCCTTTTTTGGAATTAGAAAATATAGAGAGTAAACCCCCTTGTTTTGTTGGTGCAGAGGAACTGGTTCCATTGCACTTTTTTGTAGCAGAGATACTACTTCTTGCTTTAACACTGATAGATGTTCTTGTAACATTGGACGCTGTTTGGGTGGTATGTTTGGGGGGGTAGATGTTGGTTCTAGACAGTAACCTTACTGAATAATTTGTCGCACCCACTTGTCTGATGGTCTGATGTGATGTTGGTCCAGGCAGGAAGGAAATGTTGCAGTCTTCCCCCCACAGGAGTGGAATGTTGGGGTGGATGGGGAGGAAAGTCATTGGGTAGGGGTAGAAGCAGAGCGGGAGTTGTTGGTTTTGCCTCTGCCTTTGTTGTTGTTACCCCTGTAACCTCCTCTTTGGTAGCCCTTAGTGAATGTGGATTGGCTAGGGGTTTTGTAAGAAGTGGGGGGACTTTCCAAGGAGTAGCCTCTAGTATTGCCTCTGTATGATGAGCGACGAAAAGAACGTCTGGGAGCTTGCTGCTGCAAGACTCCCATAGATTTTGCTGTATCAGTGTCTTTTTTTAATCTTTTCTAAAGACACGTCAACATTTGGGCCAAATAAATGTGTCTCATCAAATGGCTGATTAAGGATGGCATTTTGTAGCTCCAGTTTTAAAACCTGAAATACGTAGCCAAGCATGTCTATGTAGAAGGGTGCTGGTATTGATTGCCCTTGAGAAGGTATCTGCAGCATCTAGGGCACAACGAATGGAAGTATTAGTAATATTTTTACCTTCTTGTTTAAGTTCATTAGCCCTATTTTTGTATTTGTCTGGTAGATGCTGCATTATGGACTCTAGTTCATCATAATGTGCCCTGTCATATCTGAACAGCAACGCTTGGGTGTTGGCAATGCGCCAGATATTAGCTGCTTGTGACGCTGTTCTTTTGCCGGAGGCGTCAAATAGCTTAGATTCTTTGTCTGGTGGTGAGGCCTCACCTGATGTTTTAGAATTAGCACGTTTACGTGTATTAGACACTACTAAAGACTCTAATGGTGCTGGACCTTTAATACAGACTGGATCTGTCGGGGCACCTTTATATTTTTTCTCGATGCGAGGATTGAGGACCCTAGCCCTAACAGGATCCTTAAAAACCTGTTGCGTGCTTGATGACACCCTTAAGCATTAGCAAAATGGCAGTAGACATTTGTGTGTTATCAAAAGTGTCTAGTAGGAAATCTTCTTCCACCGCATCGGTATGTAGGTCCACCCCATGATAATGGGGCAGCTCTTTGGACTAGTCGGTTAAAACCTATAGTGTCCTCTGGTGGGGAAGGTCTAGAAGGGTATATATCGTCTTGTGGGACGTAAGGCACATCAGGGGTGTTGGAATCATCCCATGGATTAGCTGACTGAGAGGGACTATTGGTCTCTGCTGGGTCATGTGCACCCCCACCTGTGTCATTAGAGTCTGTGTCTGCATCATCGTCTGGATTAGGGGATGCTGTAGGATGAATGGAGAGGTTGAGGAGGTGTAGGAGGAGGAACAGTATGGGGAGGTGGAGGAGAAGGGACCCTTAATGGAGAGGTTGCAATGTCTCTCTTCTTTGGAGGAGAAGGTGATGGTGCCTCAAGTGGTCTCTTCTTGGAGCTGAGTCAATTGACCAGTCTTAGGATCCTTTACAAGAGTTTTTTGGTTAGGATCAGGTGTGAAAAGTTCCTCTGAATAGGGCAGATCCTTCGGCGTCGAGGTTTTTGGCTTCATAGGTTTTTTCGGCACCGAGTCGGTAGCTGGTTTTGGATCTTTTGGTTTACAAGTGTGCCCTTTTGAAATGTCCTTTACCGGAACCTGTTTCTTCGGTTCCGGGTGTTTTTTCGGCTCCAAAGCATGTTCTTGAGTTTTAGGTGTTTTTTTAGTCTGCTCAGAGTGCGGTTTCGGCATCGATGAGCCACTGCTAGTCTTCGGCGCCATGTGCTTAGGTGTCGGAGCAACGGTCGGCGTGGTTGAGGAAGATGGCTTTTTCCTCGGTGTCGGTATAGGATCGGCACCGGGAATAGGCTGGCTCAAGTCAGAGCCGCCTGAAGGCTTAGTGGGCTTTTTCGCCGGGCCCGAAGGCGGGGCGTGGGAAGCAGTCTCTCGGTGTGCACCCGGGCCCGAAGATGAGGGTGTGCCCGAAGCCTTTTTGAGGGTGTGGAGGAAGGGTTGGGGGTCGACGATCTTACTTACGACCCGTTGAGCTGGAGTGATTTCCTCGATGTCGGAGTCTTTGGCATCTGAGGAGATGGTACTCTCTTCGGCGTGCTGGGGTTCTGGCACATAGACGCCCTCTTCGAAGATGTCGTCGGGGATGGAAGCTGACGAGCGAGCCATAGTTCTTCGAGCTCGTCGGTCCCGGATCGTCTTCTTGGAGCGGAATGAGGCACAAGCGGAACAGTCTTTGGCTTCGTGCTCCGGTGAGAGGCAAAGGTTGCATACTTCATGTAGGTCGGTGTGGGGAAACTTCGACCCGCATTGAGGACACTTTTTGAATGGCGTCTTATCCATGAGCCAGAAAGTAAGGCCTAGGTAGGCCCGAAGGCTTTCGTCGACGACCGGAATCGAAGACTTCGAAGTGGTGGAGAATCGCGTCGATGTGGAGAGCGATCTAAACAATACATTCAAACTGGGTGAGGATTGCGCGCCGAAGGAAATTCGGTTCCAAACCGGAGCACAAGAAACACATCCGAGCCAGATGGCGGAAAAAACATTCTAGGGATGGAGCCGATGCCCATACGCAATGTGGTCCAAAGGAGGAGTCCCCTATCTCGTGACTTCCAATGAACTTTTCAGGACAACAACAAACTGCAAACATCTGAGCCCAACACTAGGTGGCGATCTATGCACAGTGTGCAATCTGCAGCTCATATGCCTCGAACAAAGGAGTTTTGGAGGGGAGGAGTCAGAGGGAAGAGTTTAGAAAGGTTTGTTTTAGGGCTGTGGTTCCCAAACTGTGCGAAGCGGCGCCCCGGTACGCCGTAATGAGGTACCAGGGGCGCCGTGCACACTAGGGTGACCAACCGTCCGTAAATTCCATGGGCCTTTTATCTGTAATTTTGGCCATCACAGGGAGCAGCGCTGCTACCCTGTGAGAGGCCTCACCCCTGCTGCTGGAGGCGCCTCGCCTCGCACTCTTCCAGGAGCACGAGAGCAGCCCCTCCCGCCCATTGTCATTCAGTATGCCACTGATTGCCACTTACTGAATGACAATGGGGCAGTCTGGGGGTATGACACCATGTGGCGGCGTCCTCCTGCCTCAGGGTACAGAAGGGCATTCTGTACGATAAAAGGAAAACGCCCACGCTGCAACTTAGAAAACACTTCATTCAAAGAAGCCTGTAAAATAAGTTTAAAAGAACAGGTTATCGTTCTCTCACTGTCCTGTCATTTTAGAACTGAAGTATTTTCAATATTGTATTCAACAAAGCCATGGTTGCTCCTTTTTTTTAAGGAACTAGCAACCATTGACAAAGCCAATAGTCCTGGCTTGTTTAGGTGTAATGATACTTGCTGTATTATATATCTGGATGCAATGACAAAGACAACATAATACCAGTGAGGCGGAACACTATGCTAAGCGCGGATTTTTAGCCTAGGTGTTTTAAGCTGCGCTCTAAATTACGTCAAACACCCCCTTTGAAGAGACCCCCCAGTTTTTTTACACCGCTTAAAGCCCTGGAAACAACACCATGTTACAGTAACCTCACATTCTGGCACTGTGCATCATGCATGACTTCTACGTTTTCAGTCTGCGTATGTGCAGGGGCATAGTGAACTCTCCACCAGCCCACCCCTTGCTGTAGTTCATTCTTGATGGACCTCTTCTGCCTGCAACTCTGCAAACAAAGGCTCAGCTCATAATGTGAAAAGGTGGGTGAGTAAATAAGTGAAGGAATGTCTGAATGGCTGGATGGATTACTGAAAGGATGAATGCATGAATGAAAGGGGGAATGGATAGATAATGAAAGAAAGGATGGATGAGTGAATGAATGGAAGTATGGATGAGAGAAAAGGTAAATAGATGGATGTATGGGTGGAAGGGTAGATGTATGGGTGGAAGGGTAGATGGATGGGTAAAAGTGTGGATGGGTGTGTGAAAGGATGGATGGATGAGTGAAAGGGCACCTGATGGGCGAGTGAAGTGGTGGGTGGGTGTGTGAAAGGATGGATGGGTGGATGAATGAAAGGGTAGATGATGGGCAAGTGAATGGGTGGATGGATGAATTGATAAGTGAAATGGTGAATGGATGGACGAGTGAAAGGGTGGATGTAAGGATTGATGAGTTAGTGAAAGGGTGTAGATGAACAAAAGGATGGATAGATGAGTGAAGTGAAAGGGTGGATGGATGAGAGAACGGATGGCTGGATGAGTGAACGGATGGTTGGATGAGTGAAAGAATGGATGAGTAATAGGATCAATGGATGGATTCATGAATGGATGAGTAAATGGGTGGGTAGATGGATGGATAAGTGAAAGGGGGATGGAGAAAGAAAGGGACGATGAATGAGGTGTAAGGATAAATGACTGGGTGAATGGATGAGTAAGTGAATAGGTGGATGGATGAGTAATTGAATGGATGGCTGGGTGGAAGAGTGGATGCATGGATGATTGTACAGATGGATGGGGTGAAAGGGTGGGTAGATGGATAATGGATGGATGAGTGAAAGGGTGGATGGAGGGATGGATGAGTGAAATGATGGACGGAAGGATATATGGTGGATAGGTGTGCAAATGGTTGAATATGTTTGGATATAGATGGGCACACAGATGGAAGGACAGACCTTTTTAGTGTAAAAATAAGGCTGGGGATACTGATTACGACAGACCAAACTCAATGTTCCATTTTCTCAGAGTGGGTCTCAGTACCAAAAGGTACTGAAAGCAGCAGCTGGCATAAATAAGGGTTTGGGACCAGGTACTCTGTTGGGGAAAAAAACGATGGATTGGGGTGCAGCCAAAGTGATTGCCAGTGGATGAGATTAATATTTCAAGCATTCCAACCAATATAATACCTTCATTGCGTCCCAAATACTTTAAGGAAGATAACAGGAGGTACACACCACCCACCCACCCACCGGTAAAAAAATGGCGGGGAGCCACGGCCAACTGCCGATTAGGTCAGGGGAGCCACAGGTCAAAAAAGTTTGGGAACCACTGTTTTAGGGGATCGGTATAGTAAAAGAGGAGTCAGATGATGCAAGGAGGGGTAGAGTAGGAGAGAGTCTAGAAATGGTTATTTTGGGGATCATAGTAGTGGTATGGGGTTTGGGATACAGTTCTTGTAGTTCTGGTGTGTGTGATGTTTTGTTTTTGAGGAGTAGTGAAAAGGGGTGCTGTTGTATATGTTTCATGCAATGGATTTGGTTGTATAGTATTGTTTGTGAGAGGAGGTAGAGGGGGTGGTGATGTGTTTATGAGTAGAGTGTATGTTGTGTGTAGGAAGGAATGGAGTAGAGGTAAGAGTGTTTGTCTTAGACTGGTTTGTTGCAAGAGTTAAAAAGTGTGGTGGTGTGCAGTGTGTGTTGTGCATTAGTGTTATTATGGTAGAAGGGAGAGGAGGGTGTTTGTTGGACAAATGATGGAATGATGATTATATGTTTGTTAGTGACAAAAGGTGGTCTGTTAGGAGTAATTAGAGTAGGGAGCGTGTGTCTGGATGGGATGTAGTTATGTATGGTGTTGATTGGTGTTGTGTTAGTGATGAGTATATTGGTTAGTGGTATAGGATAGAGCTGTGTACTGTTTGTAGGTGATGGTGGATATGTGTGTTAGTTGGGATAGTAGGGTGTATAGATGTGGTTTGGTTGGGTTTGTACTGCATGCTGGTACATTAATTTGTGCATAGGGTTGTGCGTGGTTTACATTTGGTGCGAGTGTGTTGCTCTGTTTGTGGATGTTGATGGTGTGGGCTGGGTATTGCTGAATGGGAAAATGGGCAGCATTTCTGAACCTGGCCAGTCTCAAACAGGCAACTGCCCTTGTCCTCTGTGCCCTTAACAGGCTCTCAAACAGGCAACTGCCCTTGTCCTCTCTGCCCTTAACAGGCTCAAACAGGCAACTGCCCTTGTCCTCTTTGCCCTTAGCCTCTTTGCCCGGGCTGAGACGCCCTAACCCTGGCCTTGTATAGCCTTGTAATGAGGTGACCCCTTCAACCAATGGGAACCCTAGCCCTAACACTATCAAATCCCAACACTAGCCCTAAAAATCTAGAACCAATAGGAGACCAGGACCTGACAGCCAATCTTAGCCCTAGTCCAAGCACCCAATCAGTTAAAAAACCCTGATCTCTACGTCCAATTGAGGCCCTAGCCCTATCAGTAGTCCCAACCCAAGTCCAAGCAACCAATGGCACAGGAAGCCCAAATCCCTACTTCCAATAGAAAGCCTAACCCTACTCTTAGTCCCACAACTAGTCCAACAACCAATCACACCAGAAGCCCTAATCACTACTTCCAATTAAAGGTTTAACCCCAGCCCTAGTCCCACCCTACTCCCAACACCAATAACATAGCAAGCCCTAGTCCCTACTTCCAATAGAAATCTTAACCCTAGCCCTTGTCCCAACCCTACATTGAAGTACTGCATGGTCAGATGCGTTCGTAGTTCTGCCGTGACATCTCCCCCTTTTGCTGTGACCGAGGCCACTAGTGCACGGTGAGTGAGAAATTGCCCAGGAGGCAGCCCCTCCACATCTATGAGGGTTGCATAGGGCGTGAGTGTCCCCTCATGGTATAGGTCCCCAAGGGTGTGGATGCCTTTCTCATGTCATTCCTTAAGTGTGAGTACAGTCAGTACTGATTGACCACTGGGAGTGCCCTCCAGCGATATCGCCGGTGTGTAAGAGATTACGCTGCACGTCCGGAACAAGCTCTTAGGAAAACAGCTATAGGCTACCGCGAGTAACAGAGGTGGTCGTGGTCGTGCCCCAGAGTGAAACAACCGGATTATGTTCTCAAAGGGGTTGGGTGGCTGTACAGTTGCTGTGTCTGCACCATGGCAATCTGATAGCCACCGTGTTATCCACTGTAGTTGAGAGGCTAGGTAGTAATGTTCGAAACAGGGAGCTGCCAGTCCACCTTGGTCTGCGGGTGAATACATTTTTTTCAGTGTTTTCCTGTGTCTAGCATTACCCCAGATAAAATCTCTGAGTGGTCTCTCAAAAGTGGCGAAAAAGGAAGCTGGGATACACATAGGCAGATTCGTAAAGTAGTATAGGACCACGGGAGGTTCACCATTTTGGTGAGTGCCATCCTACCTGTCACAGCTAATGGCAGCGTGATCCAGAATCGCATCTGCGACTTGATGGATGTCACCGCTCTGCCGAGGTTCCTATCGTAAAGATCTTGCGGCTGGCAGTAGACTTGGATTCCTAGATAATGAAACGTATCGGGTGTCCAATGCACCAGGGTGCCGCTTATGGCGAGGCCCGGATCGTAGAGCCCATCTTTGAAGGGGTAGAGGTGAGACTTACCCACATTTACTTTCAATCCGGAAAGTGCAGCAAAATCCTCAAGTAGCTGGGCCAGCTGGGCAGGAACGTGATCAATATCTCTAATATAAATGAGGAGGTCGTCCGCGTAGAGCGACACCTGGTGGGTTGAGTTCCCCAGGGGCACCCTGTCCGCCAGTTGGGTGTGCAATGCTTCCGCTAACGGCTCCATTGCGAGCGCGAATAGGAGCAGAGAGGGGGCACCCTTGGCGCGTGCCTCTCTGGACAGGGAGGGAGAGGGTAAAACATCCTCTTAATAAGAAGTGACCTTGAGGGAGTTGAGTATGTTAGCGAGGTCTGGGACAGAATGGAGTATTGTTCTTGTTTAGCAAATGGGGACTGAACTTATATGTATATCACTGAACTGTTATAAGATATTTCTAAGATAGTGGACAAGCTAACCCTCAAAAGCTTGCCCTTTTTGCCATATTGAGGGACAGCAGTCTCAATAATGACTGTCCTGTGTTGCCAACAGATCTATGCTGATAACAAGGACCATATCCACACGCCAAACATGCTCATAATGACAAACAAAAAGGTTCAATAAATGATACAACATTATTATACATGAATCACATACCATTATATGCCACTGGCTCGGTAGACTTCCTTCGGCAAATCCTGCAGACTAAAAAGGAAAGTGCACTGCAATCAGGACTTAACATTAACTAGTAAGTAAGACCTTTTCTCCATAACTTGCATAACACAATATTCAGTATCACAGGTACAATTTACTGGGGTTAACCACAAGTGTCAAGTTCACATATCAGAAAAATGTACAATCAAGCTGCAAGGGTAAAATTAAAGAAAATGATGGTACTTGTATAAAATGTTTATTTCAGATGCAAAGATCCATAAAACACAGTACAAGTAGCTAGATAGAAACAAATAAATAACATCTCATAAAAAACCTATCTCATCAAAACTCATCCCACAATAAGATTAGAGAAAAGAAAAAAGAAATGAAAAGTGTAATAGAGAGTAGAAAGTGGAGATTTCAAGGGAGAAAGAGTTGCATCTAGAGTGTAAATAATGTAGGAAGGTTTGCTATTAGGCATCGTTGCTTGGGGACTTGACAATGCGGACGCAAGTAATCCAGGCAGCGTGCCGATATTTTGGCACCACATCAATTACCTCTTTCTTGTTTGATTGTAATGTGCGTGGGCGAAAGCCCAAAATGTTACACAGCTGCCTCAGCCATTGTTTTCATGGTCTATCGTAGGCTGGGCAAAGAAAGGCAAAGTAATGCAGTTTCTTCCGCTGACTCGCATACAGGGCACACATTAGAGCTACAATACTGCGCAACCCAGTTTATGCAGAAGCTGTTTAACAGCAAGACCCTGTACCTCCATTTTAAATAGAGTTGCAGGGGCATGGAACCTGGGAGAATATCATAATAAGATTCATATGTGGGGGAGAGCTTGATGTCTAGAAAATAGTCAGTGAGACTACCTGCTTTTACACCTTTCAGATACCTGAACCACAAAAACTCTTTCAGTCGTTCTTTGACCAGGGAGCGAGGGACTTGTTTTGCTGTCACAGGGGTTTCCCTGAGCAGAGGCAAGCCTATCTCATACAATGTGGCTTTAATATAAGCGAACCAAGCAATCCTCTTACAACCAGGAGAATTAATGAGAGCCCTAATCACAGATCTATAGGATTCTAGTTCATCTATGGACCACAGTCTATAGCAGAGCGACACATGATAAATTGGTTGATATGAGAGACCAACTCATTTTGTGATTCAGGCAAACCCCCAAAAACACAAACTCCTGCACTTTTTCTAAAGCAATGCCCTGCACCAAAATACTTGCTCTAGCAGATTTATATGGATTAAAAGCCATAAATTGTGTTTTATTGACATTTAGTTCTACACCACGATCGCTACGGAAAAATAAAAATTGATCAAGTAGTGCCCGCAGACCACGCAATGTTTTGGAGATTAAAAGCGTGCCATCTGCGAAAAGTAACATCGCAATTTTATGAGGGCCAAGTTTCGGTGCATTGTTACCAGGAAAATCAAGTGCGAGCACTAGATGGATAATATAAAGAATGATCAATGTCGGGCCACCACACAACCCTACCGAACAGCAGTTTCAATCTTAAAAGGGTCTGTGAGCTCACAGCAGTTGTCATACCCAACTCTGGCAGTGTTGAGTGCATGCAACCCGATGAGGACAGAAGGGAAGTTATGGGGAACACCCATCTTTTCCAGAACTTCCCACAGCTTAGCCCTGGGGATAGAATCGAAAGCTGTCTTCAGATCAACAAAGACCACATAAAGATGGCCCTTGTCTAATGAGACTGTTTTCCATTATAGGGCACAGAAACTGAGCATTTGATCCCCAGTGCTGACCCTGTTTCTGAACCCAGCCTGAATCTCTGACAAGACAGAGTTCTCCTTTGCCCAGTCAAGCATTTGGTCCAATATGAGATGGCAGAATAGTTTCTGCAATGTGTCGATAAGGTTAATGGGCCTATTGCTCCCAGGAGCTTCTTTGGGCGTTTTTTTTTCTTTTATAAATCGAGACAGTCTCTGCAGTCAACCAGGAACCGGGGATCAGGCCACCTGCAAGTATAGAATGAAACAGTACCTGGAAATAGGTGGCCCAGATAAAGGTTCTCTGCTACAAATATCTCCAGGAAAGGAATCGGTCCGGGAGCAGTAGGAAAGTGCCCCTTTTAGCATGGTTGCTCCCATTTGTTGCCTAATGTTTGATGCATCTTGACTAAGCATGCCCTGGGTTCCTGCTAATCAGGTAACCAGGGTCTGCGTTCTTCCCCCAAAACTGTACCTTTGCTCCCACATTGTTACTCCTCTGACCTACATATAAGTCCCAGGTAAAAGGTTCCAGAGGCATCAAGGGCTTTATAGCCAGAGATAGTCTCTGAGGACTGAAGCATATATTTTGCCACCCTCAAAGTCTCCTCCCCTGACCCATATACACTGCCAGTGCAGTCTGGGTGCCAGGGGGAGGCCCTAAAACTATGTCAACATGGCACACATACCTGTATGCCATGCCTACCAAAGCACTGGCTGTGGCATAGGCCAGTCACCTCTCTAGCAGGCCTTACGGCCCTAAGGCAGGGTGCACTGAACCACAGGTGAGGGCACAGTGGCATGAGCCCTGGGCCCCTACAGTACCTGTGCCATTAACCGGTAGTGCAAGTGCAGTACAGCCATTTTAAACCATGGGCTGGGAGTATGGCACCAGAACACCACAGCTCCATGATGGCTTAACTGAAGACTGATAAGTTTGGTTTCAAACTTCTCAGCACATTAAACCCACACTGATGCCAGTGTGGGATTTAATGAAAAATGCACTCCGAGAACTTTAGTCTCCTGGCTGAGTGGCTGCTCACCAGCTGCCACCCCAGACATGTTTCTGGACCACTGGGTCAAGAGCCTCCCGCTCTCGGAGTCCTGAAACAAAGCACATCCTGGGCAGAGACCTCACCCAGGATGGGCAGGGTACAGGAAGGAGAAGCTTCAAAAACTTGCCGCCTTTGTTAGTGGACCCCGCCTTTTGCTGCTCCCAGCAACTGGTCTGAGTTCAGTCTTTGAGTGTGTGACATAATTTCTTGCCCAAGTGTGTACAATGAATGCTTAACACTACCCTCTGATAAAGCCTTACTGCTCGCCCACACTACCACAAATAGAGAGTAAGGTGTTGTCTACTTTTACCTCTGTAACCTTTGGGGATCCATTGGACTCTGTGCACACTATACCTTACTTTGGTATAGTATATGCAGATCCAGCTTCCTACAGGAGCTTTATGTGCTGGGAGTGACATTAGCACCACCATTACATCTTTGAGAGGGAAGGACCTTCATCTAAGGGAAGAAATAGGACATTTCCTAAATGGGCATACTCCGGGTTGGTCTTAGCTGCGTACATTTTTTGGAAATGGTCCACTCAGGTCTGTAGCTGTAAATTATAACCAACACTGGTAGTGGCATTCCACCTGTCGTGAGCCACGATTCCCCAGAAATCTTTAACATCCCCAGCCCTAACTGCAGCTACTAAGTCTTCCAACATCTCTTCTTCCCAATTAATTTTGGCCTGATGAAGTGTCACTTTATACTCCTTCCTGGCGTTATTTTGTTTTTGCCTATTTCCGTTTTTTAAACTTTGTATAAGGCTGCATCTGGAGTTCCTGCATCTGGAATTGAACCAGGTACAGCGGGTTTGGACCTTTTGGGTTTGGAGGACGTCTTTCCTAATTAGGGTTTTAATGGAGCTAAAAAGAATTTCATGCGATGTAGCAATGGAATTATGATCTATACTTGACGGCCCTACAGTGTTTAATGCATCCAGGGTATCAGCCACCCATTCATATATGTGGGCCACCATTTCTGGGTTCTTACAAACTGCCTCCATTTTAGAGCCTTCTTGTTGTTTGAGATTGATAGGGCAATCCCAGAGTTCGGAGAAGCACCTTGATGAGCAGTAGATTTTTCCTTACTTAGGGATAAGCGGAGATCATTGTGGTCACTGTCGTGCACTCAACAACTATCATATCTATGAGGGATAGCCATTGCGGGAGGGAAAGGAATATGTAATCGATACGCCTCTTTTGTGATGCACACTTGAAAATGTGGGCACCAATTAGTTCCCAACATGACTTACCATTACAAGCACTGAGACTAAAGTAAAGAGTTAGGCTCATCAGTTGGTGAGTAATGGTAGATCATCTTGTAGTAGGGCCCAACTCTAGCTGAGGGACACCCCAAGCTGCACCTTTGTCTTAAGTAATTTTAGAGGGCTCAGGGCTGAAGGGTTCAAAAGTGACATTGAAGTCTCCGGCAATGATTAGGCTGTCTTTTTGTGGGAGGAAAACTAAGGCTTTTTTTAGAATGCCCAGAATATGAGATATTCGGTTTACCCCACTGGGCCTGATGTACACGTTAAAAACATACCAAGGAGTTCAACCCCCAGCAAAGAACAGCCCCATAACATCTGGAGAATTTGTATCAAGCCTCATAATGTGCAGAGCTCAAGAATTTTTAAACCACACAATCAAGCCTCCAGCACGCCGACCCCTCCCACCTGAAGATGCAGACAGAAAAACGTGGCAAAGCCAGACATGTACACTGGCTCCACACCCCATGTCTCTTGGAACATACAGATATCATACGTGCCAATGAAAGTCCCCGAGTCTGGTTCTGCCAGCTTAGATTTAAGCCCAGCTAAGTTCCACAAAGGAATGTTCTAAATCCTCTGCTGACACCATGAATTGTGGGACAACTGAGAGTGGTCATGGTGTTGTGGTGGAATTGTGGTAACCTGAAGTTGTCCTCCTGTGGGAAGATCCATGTGATGAAGCTGGAACCTCAGCAACTAGAATTTCCTGGTGAATGACCACTGGTGACAAGGTTCCAGACAAAACAGGCCTCTGAGCAAAAATGGGGCAAGGTAAAGGGTACTGATGGTTGGTGGTCTTAGAGCGGGCTGCGCTAGGCTCAAAGCTGGAATTTTTGGCCACGACAAGAATGGGTTCTGGGTTCTGATCCTGTAGCCGTCAGTCCTGAGCATCAAGAGGTGAAACAGTTACAGGGGGGTTTTGAGTATGAGTCCTGAAAGTCCAACGCTACTATCCAGTCTCCCAGGTCTGGGGCAGACAGGACTTGAGCGAGCGTGAGCATTTTGAATTTCTCTTTTTTGAGGAAGAAATTGAGAGGGTGCAGATCTAGGCCTCTGTTCGTCTTGGGCACCAGAAAGTAGTGGGAATAACAACCATAACTTCTGTCATCAGCATCCTCTCTATGGCTCCCTAGGCCAAGAGCGCCGTAACTTCCTGACGGAGTAAGGAGAGATGGTCTTCGGTCAGCCAGTCATAAGTAGGTGGCATGGGTGGAGGGGAGGTCTGGCAATCTTAAGAACCCAGCGGTCTAACATTATTGGCCTCCAATTGGAAGGTGATGGCACATCCTGCCTCCCACTGGGTGCCCTGATGATAAGAGGGCAAACTAAAGGGGTTTGGAGGCTGCGGCTGCCAGTGGGTGGTGGCTGGCCCGATCTCTGGCTGCCCGACCCAAGGGGTTTGTGGGTACCGTGTCCTTGGCCATACAGAGGCTGGGAAGCTTGCGTGCCTTGGTGGCTGGGTGGGTAAGGACGTGGCTGGAACGCCCTTCTGTGACCACGAAGGGAGTGAAAGGTGGACTGGAGTTAGCGAGGGGCCATGGAAAGGCCCAAGGACCTGACCGTAGCCCTGCTATCCTTGAAGCGCTGAATCCGCCTTGTCTCCGAAAAGACGGGAGCCATCAAAGGGCATGTCCAGAAGCGAGGGTTGGACATTGCCTGAAAAGCCAGTTGTTCTCGGGTAGGCTTGGCGCCGTAAGCCAGCAACGTGAAATCGCTCAGCCCAGCGAGTCAGTCATGTACTGACCACATCGGATCATGAACTTGGCTGCATCTCTCCTGTCTGTAATCGCTTGGGAAAGTAAGGCTAGGCCTCCCACAAGACCATGAGCAGGACCTGTGCAACCAAATCCCACACGCATGTGAGTAACAGCCCAAAAGGCACGAAGTGTTCACTGACAACAGTGCCAAGCTGATGGAAGAAAACATTTTCTTTCTTAAGATATCCCGCCTTTTGGAGTAGTAGAGAAAGTGCAAGGATTTACACAGGAGGTAGAAGATTGGATCACCAAGCTCTTCGGGGTAGGGTGTTGAGTGAAGAAATTGGTGTCCCCTGGGGCAGAGTAGTGGGCAATCATCTTGTTCACAGGAGCCCCTGTGCGTTGTTTGCACCAAGTTCTAAGCAGGGCATCTGTGAGGGCTTAATTAAATGGGAGAAGCGGTTCTGAGGGGGTCACTCCCAGCTGAAGCACCTCTGTCATAGCGGTTGTCTTCACTGGCACTGAGGGTAGGCTAAGGTCCAGGACCCCAGTCACCCTTCTCACCACCATAGCAAAAGAAACTCTCTCCTCCATAGCCACCGTAGGAGGTGTGTAGGTTAGTCCTCAGTCTTTTTTGGTGCTTTCTCTGCAAAGTATTTGGTTTTTCCTTTCATATAGACGGAAGTGTGTGACTCTGTGGTGAACTCAAGCTATGTTAACACAAAATGTTTCTTTTTTTGCACCAACTTGGCGAAAGTGCTTGGAGGAATATTTCGCACAGCATCCCCAGACAAAGGAGTTTTCTCTGTAGTGGCAGAAATACTCTTTCTTTCAAGGCGATATATGGCCCGCCTCCTTTCCTTGTCCTTCAACTTTTTCGAAACGTCTTACAATGCCTCAATGAGAAGGCTAAAGGGACTAATTTAGACAGTTAATGCACTGTAACCACAGCTCATTTGTGTAGATTTCTCTATCCCATAGGCTGAGCAAGATTCAAAGAGAGATTTCTTCTTTTTATCTGCCATGATGGCAGTTGGAAATCTTCTCCTGGGGCAGAAAATATCAAGCAAATACCGCCAAAATCATTCCCAGTTGGCTGGAGCTGAAGCTATGTAAAAATTGAAACTTAAAGTTGCAAAGAGGAGAGCTCTTTCCAGGGACTACTTTACACACAAGGTACAGTGGAAATCTGAAATACAGTGGTCTCTAAGGGAAAGTAAAACTTAGCAGTTCTACCTCAATGGCTGAAGTTTGGGTTGCTTCAAAAGAGGTGGAGGTGCTACTAAACTAACACTGTCAGCGGGTCAGCTAAAGAACCCTTTATTTGGTTATTCATAACCATAAAGTCCACTTCATAAACCGGCAGTTTTGAACCCCTGGGGGCCGTTTTTGGTACCGGGGCGGGTTTTGCTGCATAGCCGCAATATCGGAACCCCAGTTACAAAAGTGGCAGCAGTGACACAAGAGTGATGCTTTCCACTAGCACCCTCAAACCCCCCTCCCCTCACCCACCACCACCCGGGGCAGACCGAGCTGTTTAACAGGTTCCCAGTCCAGCAGTGGTAGCTGTAAATATATATTGAGAAGAACCGACAACACACCACTACCATACAAAGTCAAGCATCATGTGGAAAGCCGTGAATATGAGCAATATTCTCATGAACAAAATGTACCTAAGGCTTTATCATACAATATCAAAATATCCTTGATTCATACTAAGCCTGAAAAAAATACAGTGTGGTCTACACAATGGAAATACCTTTTTGCAGCTAATTATGACAAGCCCAGTGGTAAATGTTAAACACACCATTATTAAACCAAGCCCACTAACCTAGCTTTTTATGGGGTAAAGGAAATACATAATGTGTGACAAGCTATAAACATATTTAAGAAAGAGAATTCATGCAATATATGATAAAGGCATGCACTAGTATGAACACAACACCAGAGTGAAGACATATGCATGTAGGATACTTTTAAATATTTCAGTTTTCATTGCTTAGGAGTTAACCCAGTGTCATAGCAAGAGTATAAACAGTTCAGCCTTACCTTTGGGCTCTTTTTAGGCCAGGACACCACAGGAATACCAGAAATAGCAAGACTCTGGTCATCCTCACTATGTTCCTTCAGGACGGTCTGTTACAAGAGAAAACTGTTTTAGCACTGTAAAGTGTTCATTTAAAAATTGTGTTCAATCACTAAGTCATCTTGTGTAGTAGAAAGACATTTCTGTAACTGAATTATACTATTGACAACAATGGTAATTTTCCAATTTAAAAAATTCTTTTTTTAGCAGGCACAATAAACTCAGGCCGTGACTTAGTTCCTCTTTAGGCCAACAGGCAACCATAAAGTGACTGAAATTCCACACCACAAAATTGACTAAAGAAAAATAGTCAGGCACAACTGTTTCATCACTGCATTCTAACCCTGCCATTCACCTCTTCTCATGGCTTTTAGATCCACAGTCTGAAGTATTTGCTTATAAGAGTAAATAAGCCACACAGTAGAGACCGCCTAGGCTGCGGGTTATCAGGAAGAAGGGGATCTAAAGACTACAAGTGATACCAGTCACTCTTACTCGTAGGTTTATTATTAAGCATTCACATAGGTCGAGAAGATCTAAAATGAATTCCAAAGAAGTGTATCAACAAGGAAGGAGCACGTTTATGGCCAATAATTGAAGGCATTCACAAGAAAGTACCTTGCAGGTGTCAATCCACTACACCAAATTAATTGTATGCAGTGGCAAATTTATGAAAGTGGGCCAACAGCAGTTATTTGAGGGGATCAGGCTATATTATTCTAAGTGCCTGGGGCGCAACAAGTGTATGTCTATTATTTGCACTCACAGGGCACTTTGGTATTACAGAAGGGCAGCAGACGCCTGTGTATCCCCTTGTGTAATGTAGATTGCACAAGATATGCATAAGCGCAATTAACTTGCAGTCATTTTTCATTCCATGTGCATTATTTTATATGTAGTTACCTGAAGGTGACAGACCAAAAAAAGTAAGATTATTTTGTTTTATTAGCCATGCTTTTGATGCCGTCCCCACATACGCTCACCCCGCTCCTACTGCATGCAACAGCATAGTTCCCAAACTTTTTTTAATGCACTGTGACTGCTGAATATGGTATCCTATTCATTAAGGTGTCACTGCACAGAACAGGACAGTGAGCCCTCTCTGTAATATGCCCCCAGAACTCTTTCAGTCACTACTGCGGGTAGTGACCAACTGAAAAACATTATAGACTGACCTGGTTTAGGCTGCCTAACTTTCAGGGTCCAAGTAAGTCAATTATTGCTGCACATGTCTTTTACATCACACCGGTGACATGTTGTCGCACAAGTTACTTACCTTCGGTAACGATATATCTGTAAGAAACAGTAGCTAGTGTTAGATTCCTTACCTTAGAATACCCTCCGGCATCAGACTGGATCCAGAAAGTTTTGCGTAGCAGTACCCCTGCGCGTCGGTAGGTGTCGTCTGCGGCTCCTCGTCTGTGCCGGGATGACGTCGTCTGAGTACTTAGACGCCGCCCTCGTGCGCTGACATCAGTTCTTGTATATAGCTTTCCGCGCCAGGAACGCAGAGCCATGCCAGAGACCGACACTGGTGCCATAAAACTAGGGCCCTCAAAGGGAATACCCTAGATGTCGGTTCGCCGAACGGGGAGGATGGGTGGGGCGGTAAGGAATCTAACACTAACTACTGTTTCTTACAGATATATCGTTACTGAAGGTAAGTAACATGTGCATCTGAAAGAAACAGGTTAGTGTTAGATTCCTTACCTTAGAATAGATACCCCAGCAATACCAACCCCAGTGGTGGGTCTGCGAACCAAGATCACACCATACACTCCTGGAGAACGGAACGGCCGAAAAAGCCATCTCTCCGGACTTGGCTGTTCAGGCAGTAGTGTCTAGCAAACGTGTGCAGCGAGGCCCACGTAGCTGCCTGACAGATGTCCTGCAAGGGGACTCCCCGACCCAGGGCAGTAGTAGCCGCTGTGGCCCGAGTGGAATGGGCCTTAGCCCAACAGGGGGATCCTTTTTAGCCAAGGAGTAACAGACCTTGATGCACAACACGACCCACCGAGAGATGGTTCGTTTGTGCACCGCCCGTCCCTTCTTCGCGCCCACTGAACCAACAAAGAACTGGTCGTCCACCCGGAACTGGCGTGAGCGATCAAGGTAGAAGGAGAGCGCATGTTTTGGGACCAGATGGTGGAGCCTCTCTTCCTCTTTTGAGGGGTGCGGAAAGAAGGTGGGCAAGGTGATGGACTGCCCGATGTGAAAGGCTGTAACCACCTTGGGCAGGAAAGAAGGACGCACGCGTTCTTAAAACAACTTTGTCCGGATGGACAGAAAGGAAAGGAGGTTTAGAAGATAGAGCCTGGAGCTCACTCACCCTCCTGGCAGAGGTGATGGCAACCAGGAATGAAGTCTTAAGAGTTAGAAGACGAAGAGGGCAATTGTGAAGTGGCTCGAAAGGAGCGCACATCAGATAGGTTAGAACAAGGTTCAAGTCCCACTGAGGCATCACGAAAGGAACAGGAGGAAACATGTGCGTGATGCCCTTCAAGAATCTATTTACAACAGGGGACTTGAAAAGAGAAGGCTGGTCAGGAAGCCTCAAGAAGGCAGAAATGGCAGAGAGGTAGCCCATAAGAGTGCCCAGAGCAGAGCCCTGCTGGGCAAGAGAAAGAAGGAAGAGGAGAACCTCTGAAAGGGGGGCAGAGAGAGGATCCACAGCCTTTGCTGTGCACCATGCAACAAATTTGTCCCACCTGCAGGAGTATACCGATTTTGTGGAGGGACACCTGGCTGCCAGAATCACATCACATACTTCAGGAGGCAAGTCAAATGGCCTCAACTGCCGCCGCTCAATCTCCACGCATGGAGGTGGAGGCTGGACAGGTTCGGGTGGAGGACCGTCCAATGCTGCTGCGACAGAAGGTCCTCCTGAAGAGGCAGACGAATTGGGGGATCGACTGACATGCTGAGTAGCTCGGGATACCAGTACCTTCGTGCCCAGTCCGGAGCCACAAGGATGACTTGGGCCCGGTCACGCCTGATCTTCTTCAGCACTCTGGGCAGAAGTGGTATAGGCGAAAAGGCGTAATACAGAAAACCACTCGCAACGAAAAGCGTCTCCGAGCGAGTGCCGCCTTGGAAATTCCAACGCGCAGAACTGATGACATTGCGCGTTCTCTTCAGTGGCGAATAGATCTAACCAAGGCACTCCCCATCGCTGAAAGAGGCCTTGCGCCACGTCCGAGTTCCGATGCCATTCGTGATCCATCATGCACCGGCAGCTGAGTTCGTCCGCCCTGGTGTTCAGAGAACCTGCCAGCTGTTGAACAACCAGGGTGACGGCCTGGCATTCCAGCCATTGCCAGAGGCGCAGAGCCTCCTGACAAAGAGTCCACGACCCCACCCCGCCCTGTTTGTTGGAGTACCACAAGGAGGTGGTGTTGTCCGTGAACACCTGCACTACACTCCCCCGGACAGAGGGGAGGGAGTAGTTTCTGTCCTGTAACTCCAGTTCTGTAGTAGGGGTATCTCTGTTATAGTCATAATCTAGTGAATAGTCCCGCCCATGTGCTTGGACCCCGGAACAGACAAGCCCCATAGGCTGCCATTATGTGGCTCAAAACAGGATACTGTGCCTTTAAGAGAATCTTCCAGAACCTTCTCCCAGTATCCCAGAATGCATAGCAGGTCCAACTTAGTTTCAGTTCTTTTTGAAGGCGTAACACGCCAGACCTGTAGCATTCCATAAAGGAATATGTCTCTCTCCACCGGGGAGGAGGGAGGGCGCTTATGACTATAACAGAGATAACCCTACTACAGAACTGGAGTTACAGGACAGAAACTACTCCTTCTGTAGTAGGGGATCTCTGTGTATAGTCATAATCTAGTGAATAGAATGGCAAGCCCATCCCCACACCAAAGCGGCGGTGGAGAAAAGAGAATTAACGCCACTACTGTGCGAACAGATTTCGCAACGAAGCCTGCCCAACCTGAGCGTCTGCCCTGGCATCAGTGTCCAGGCAGTAATGCTTAGCAAAGGTATGAACCGACTTCCAAGTGGCCGCCTTGCAGATTTCTGCAATCGGAACATTACGGAGCAACGCTGTCGTGGCAGCCTTGCCCCTGGTGGAATGAGCCTTAGGCTTACCTCCTAAGGTCTTATTAGCTTTTTGGTAACACAGCTGTATGCAGGACACAATCCACCTAGAGATAGACTGCTTAGAGGTCGCAAGACCTGTCCTGACAGATCCATAATTGATGAACAATTGGTCTGACCTACGAATAACCCTGGTTTTATCCAGATAAAATTTCAGCACCCTCCTAACATCCAGGGAATGCAAAGACCTTTCCGCTGGAGATGAAGGATTCTGAAAGAACGTAGGTAAAGATATAGTCTGATTGATATGAAAATCAGAAACAACCTTGGGAAGAAACTTAGGGTGAGTACGCATAACAACCTTAGCAGCATGAAATACAGTATAAGGTTCTTGGCAACACAACGCCTGAATTTCACTCACCCTGCGGGCCGATGTAATGGCCACGAGGAACGCCGCCTTCCAGGACAGGTGCTGCAACGAAGCCTTATGAATAGGTTCAAAAGGCTCCTTCATCAATCTGGACAGCACCACATTCAAGTCCCATGAAGGCGAAGGAAGCCTGACAGGAGGGAACACTTTCTTCAAGCCTTCCAAAAAATCTTTGATCACAGGGATCTGAAAGAAGGAAGTCTGTGAAGGGCATTTCCTGTAGGCAGTCAAAGCAGCCAGATGAACCTTAATGGAATGGACATTAAGGCCAGACTGCGCCAGATGTAGCAGATATGGAAGGATGACATCTTCCTTGCATGTCGTAGGGTCATAGTTCGTAGACTTGCACCAGATGCAAAATCTCTTCCACTTGTAAGCATAAGAAGTCCGAGTGGAAGGTCGCTTAGCCTCCTTCAGTATGTCCATACAATCCGCTGGGAGATTCAAATGGCCATATTGCACTATTTCAGGAGCCATGCCGCCAAACTCAAAGACGAGAGGTTGAGGTGCACCATCCGCCCCCCGAACTTCGTGAGAAGATCCGGCCTGCACGGCAGCTTCATGTGAGGAAGGAGAGACCGGTGAAGCAGGTCCGTGAACCACCACTGTCCGGGCCATTCCGGGGCAATCAGAATCATCTTCGCCCTGGATTGGGAGAGCTTGATGAGAACCGCTGGAATCAGGGGAATGGGTGGAAAAGCGTACAGAAAGCTGTTCGACCAGTTGATCCAGAACGCGTTCCCCAGCGTCCCCGGCTGGTAGTACCTGGAGGCGAAGTCTCGGCATTTGCTGTTTTCGGCGGTGGCGAACAGATCTACGTCTGGAGTGCCCCACCTTGCGAAGACTTCTCCTAGTACTTCGTCGTTTATGACCCACTCGTGATTTTCCTGAATCGGTCTGCTCAGCTCGTCTGCCTGAACATTCTGCACACCTGGCAGATGAGTGGCCGTTATCGAGAGTCCTCGAGCCAGAAGCCAATGCCAGATCGCCTGCGCCTCCTGAGACAGAGTGCGTGATCTCGAGCCCCCCTGCTTGTTGAGGTAATACATCGTGGTCGTATTGTCCGTCTGTACAAGCAGAGAGTTGGTCCGGAAGGACGGTTGAAAGGCCTTCAGCGCCAAGTGAACAGCCCTGAGTTCCAGGAAATTGATGTGGTACGTGGACTCCGACGGGGACCACGTCCCTTGAATCTGCAGATCTCCGGAGTGCACTCCCCATCCCCGGAGAGAAGCATCCGTCACAATAGTCTGAGTGGGAATGTCCTTGTGGAAGGGAACCCCTCTGAGGAGATTCTCCGCTGAACACCACCACTTCAGAGACTGAAGAGCATGCAGAGACAGTCGTATCTTGTCGTCCCAAGAGCCTCTCCTCTGGTCCCACTGATCTTCCAAGCACTCCTGCAGCGGTCTCATATGCAGCCGTGCATGTGGCGTCAGGAAGATGCAAGAAGCCATCGATCCCAGCAGAGAAGACACCCTCCTCACTGTCGTGGATGGAGCGGACAGGAGAGCCTGAGCCTTCCGAAGGAGTGATAAACGTCGCTCTTCCGAAGGAGACACGCTTGCCGACAGCGTATCGATGGAGGCTCCCAAGTACTGGATGCACTGGACCGGAGTCGGGACAGACTTGGACATGTTGATGTGCAACCCCAGCTTGTTCAAGAGAACGCACTTCTTCTGGAAGTGTGCTTGAGCTTCCGAGAAGGAGGAGGCCTTGATCAACCAATCGTCCAGGTATGGGTAGACAAACACCTTGTTCTTCCGCAGGTGTGCTGCTACCACTGCCATGCACTTCGAGAACGTCCGGGGCGCAGACTTCAGCCCGAACGGAAGTACCGTGTACTGATAGTGATTGGTGCCGACTTGAAATCGCAGGAACTTCCGGTGTTTGTGTGCAATGGGCACATGGAAGTACGCATCCTGCAGGTCTATGGCGCAAAGCCAGTCTCCCCGTTGCAGCTGAGGATAAATCTGATGCAACAACAGCATGCGAAACTTTTCTCTGCGAATCCATTTGTTTGCCTGTCGCAAGTCCAGAATGGGCCTGAACTCGTTCTTGTCCTTTTTTCGGACCAGAAAGAACCGGGAGTACAGACCTCTTCCTCTTTGAGACAGAGGTACATCTTCTATCGCCCTTTTCCTTAGAAGGATGTCGGCCTCCGCCTGGAGCTCGCGCAGTTGATACTGCGAGCTGACCGGAGGAATCGATGGAGGAGGGCTGATGAACCGAAGACTGTATCCATTGCAAACAATATTCAGCACCCACTTGTCCTGAGTAATTTTTCTCCACTCTGCCAGAAAAAATTGAACGCTTCCCCCCACCGGAGCGGGTAACGGATGAAGGTGAAGTAACCGCTCAGGGGCGAGACCCAGCCGGGCCCTTGTTCGCGGTAGAGGACTGCTGTCCACCTCTACCCCTCTGACGTTTCTGGAAGGGTCTTCTGTATTGCTGCTGTTGATGCTGCTGCTGTTGTTGCCCAGAAGACTGTCCCCTTCCTCTACCCAGCGACCCGAACTGCCGTTGGAACTGGCGGTAGGGTTTCTTTTCTTTCGGCTTCTCCAAGCCCACAGCCGTCAGGGTTTCAGCCTCGGCCTTCATCCTGGCCATCTCGTCATCAGCGTGTTTCCCGAAGAGGGTGTCGCCGGAAAACGGCAGATTTGCCACTCGTTGTTGCGCTTCAGGCTTGAGCGACGTCAGCCGGAGCCAAGCATGGCGTCTCTGATTGATACCGTGGCAATATCCATGCGCGGCCAGCAGGGAGATATCCGCCGCGGCGCTGATGGCCTGGTTCGAAACCAGCATCCCCTCCTGGACGATCTCCATGAAGTCCTCTTTCCTGTCTCGCGGGACAAGGTCCGCAAACTGTTCCATGGAATCCCACAGTGCACGGTCGTATCGTCCCAACAACGCCGAGTCACTGGAGGCCTTCATCGTTGTGGAAGACGTCCCACGCGCCTTCCGTCCAGCTGAGTCAATCCAGCGGCTCTCCTTATCCGGAGGCACAGTGGAGGACGGGGAGGTAGCATGTAGTTTCCGAGCCGCCGTCACAATCACCGAATCAGGCACTGGGTCCTTCCGCAAGAAGGCCGGGTCCGACTCTGGAGCCCTGTACTTCTTGACAAGCCTGGAGGGAGCAGCTTTCCCCACCGCCGGCGTAAGGAAGAGCTGTTCAGCCGGCTCAACCAGTCCCGGCACCAAAGGCAGTAGGGGGCGAGACAGGTGCTTCGTGTGCAAAGTCTCGAAGATCACAGAAGTTGTGGGCG
The DNA here is from genome assembly GCF_964261635.1 of Lissotriton helveticus. Lineage (NCBI taxonomy): Eukaryota > Metazoa > Chordata > Amphibia > Caudata > Salamandridae > Lissotriton > Lissotriton helveticus. The sequence continues at coordinate 1,047,526,514 of NC_136072.1, forward strand.
TAGGGGCCGTCACCTTGATCCCCAACTTCGCCGCCCCTCTCAGGAGAACCTCCTGGAACGTGCCAATGTCATCTATCGGAGACACCCTCGTCTCCGGTGAATCAGACAATGTAGGCGAATATGAACGGGTCCCAGAGGCCGAACGGGACCTGGACCGATGCCTCCTATGGCGATGTCTGGATCTCGAGGAGGTTCCGTGTCCACTCCTAGATCTGTCCCTTCTCCCTGAGCGTGACCTCGATCTCCTGGGTCTGGGACGCTCCGCCGGCTTCCACGGGTCGGCCGTCTTGGGCTTAGGAGGAACCTTCGACTTAGGAGTCTTCTTCGGAGGTGTCGGAAGTCTGGGCATCGACACCGATCTCGGTGGAACCGGAGGAGGAGCACCCGGCACTGGGGCCTGCGGTCCTGACGGAAGAGCAGGTAGAGGAGGCAATGAAGGAGGGGTCGAAGCCCTCGGAGGAGGCCCTCTAGGCAAAGGAGGAGGAGGAGGCTGTATAACAGTCTTCCTTGGTGTATACACCTCTGAATACGCCGTTCCCGGCGAGCCACCATCCTGTTCTGACTGAGGGGAGCCCCCCACAGTCCTCGGCCTGTCCTTACGACCCCCTGACGCCGAAGAACGGTGTTCAAACGTCGACCGTGGTTCCTTCGACGTCGAGCGGCCCTTCGGCGTCGACCGTTTCGCACTCCTCGGCGTCGACCGGCGTCTATGCCTCGACGTCGACCCCGACCAGATGGACGAACCTCTAAACCTCGACGACGGGCGCTGGTGCCTCGACGGCGACCTCGACCGCCTCAACGACGACCTCTTCGATTGCCTCGACGTCGACCTCTTCGATCGCCTCGACGTCGACTTCTTCAGCGCCGGAGACTTCTTACGCCTCGACGGCGACCTCGCCGTCCTCGACGGCGGCCTCGACGACGAGGATCCCCTCGACGACGATGATGTCCTCGCCGGCGAACGGCGGTGTCGCCTCGACGGCGAGCGCCGACGTCGGGCCCTCCGATGCCGTCCACTCGACGCCGAGGAAATCGACACCGGGTTCGACGGCGGCCTGTGTAAGTCCCTCGACGTCGACGGGCGACGTTTTCTCAACCCAGAGCCCTGGGGAGACCGGGAACTGGCCGTGAACCTTCCTCTCGACGTCGTGGTCATAGCAACAGACCCAGACGGAGACCTTGGACGTTTGCTGGACTTCCTGCCCCTGGGGAGCCCCCCAGAGGCCTCAGCATGGGCAGTAGAAGCCCCTCCAGACCCACCTTGAGCCTTCAGTCTTCTTTCTTCAAGCCCCTGAAGTCTGATCTTCCTCCTGTCCTTCAGGGTCCTGCCAGAGAAGCCTCTACAGATCACACACTCCACTGGGATGTGGGAAGAGGGAAGGCAGAGGATACACACCTCATGGGGGTCTGACTTGGCCTTCTTCCTGGAGCACTCCGGGCATTTGTCAAATAATGCAGGCATTATTGACAACAAAAGAGTGCAGAAAACCAAGAAGAAAGTCACCAAAGTACTTTAAAAGTACACAAAATCGAATTTAGTGAAAAAACACCAACAAAACCCTTGAAAAGGGAGAGCTCAATGCTCCAGGGTCCTGCTTGCAGGAGCCGGAAAAAAGAACTGAAACTAAGTTGGACCTGCTATGCATTCTGGGATACTGGGAGAAGGTTCTGGAAGATTCTCTTAAAGGCACAGTATCCTGTTTTGAGCCACATAATGGCAGCCTATGGGGCTTGTCTGTTCCGGGGTCCACGCACATGGGCGGGACTATTCACTAGATTATGACTATACACAGAGATCCCCTACTACAGAAGAATGCTTTCAATGCAAGTCGGTTCACCCGCAGCTCCAGAAGGTTGATATGGAGCCGGGACTCCGCCGGAGACCAGAGGCCTCTGATCTCCGCCTCTCCCATGTGACCCCCCCCCCCAGCCCACGAGGGACGCATCTGTCACAACTATGTGCTCCGATTGGGGTAGGGAGAGGGATCTGCCACTGACCCAATCGCGGTTCGTGAGCCACCACTGCAACTGTCTTGCAGTGCCCTCCGAGATCGAGACATGGTCGGACAAGTTGCCCTGATGCTGGGCCCACTGAAACTTCAGGCCCCACTGCAGAGCCCGCATCCGCCACCTGGCGTGATGCACCAGAAGGATGCAGGAGGCCATCAGCCCCAGAAGCCGCAGCGTCAACCTGACCGAGACACGGGGAAAAGGCTGAAAGATCGGAATCAACACCTGAATATCCCAAACCCGCTGTTCGGGAGGATGAACACGAAACTGCGCAGAGTCCAGAACCGCTCAGATGAGGAGGAGCTTCTGAGAGGGGCACATGTGTGACTTTGGCACATTGATGGAGAACCCCAGCAGGTGTAGGAGGTCGGCTGTAGTCTGGAGGTGGCTGACGACTGTCTGGGGCGAGCCCGCCTACAACAGCCAGTCATCAAGATGGGGGAAGAATGACACCCCCGATCTGCGCAGATGAGCTGCGACCACCGCCATCACTTTCGTGAACTCCCGAGGGACGCTGGTAAGGCCAAAGGGGAGCACGGTAAACTGAAAGTGCTCGTGGCCTACCGTGAACCGCAGGTAACGCCGGTGGGCCGGCAGGACGGGGATATGGATATATGCGTCCTGCAAGTCCAACGCTACCATCCAGTCTCCAGGATCTATTGCAGCTAGGACCTGAGCTAAGGTCAGCATCTTGAACTTCTCCTTCCGGAGGAAGCCGTTGACGCCCCGGAGGTCCAAGATAGGGTGTAAGCCTCCTTTGCCCTTCTTGGGTACCAGAAAGTAGTGGGAGTAGCAACCACGTCCTACTACTGGCCCAGAAACGCGCTCGATGGCCCCCTTGGCCAAGAGGGCCGTAACTTCCTCCTGCAGAAGTTGCAAGTGATCCCCCGACATGCGGTGGTACTGCGGTGGCATGGCTGGAGGGGTCGCCTCGAAGGGGAGGGAGTAGCCCCTTTGGATGATTTGCAGCACCCACCTGTCTGATATGATGGTGCGCCAGTGGAGCAGGTGATGGCGAACCCTACCCCCCAATGGCGTTGAGTGGGCCTGAAAGCACGGACTAGGAGGGCTTTGAGGCGGATGCTCCGGGGGTGGATGTGGACTGGCCTTGCCATGGTCCCCTGGCAACGCCACTGCGGTTCCCACGTCCGCCGCCGCGCTGAGGTTGGTTTTGCGGCCTGTGGCTGGCAGGACGTGAAGGGGCCACGAAAGGGGCGAAAGGCAGAAGTTTGCTGGCGCTGGCCCGACAAGCCCAAGGACTTGGCCGTAGCCCTGGAGTCCTTGAAACGCTTAAGTGCACTGTCTGCCTTGTCGTCAAAAAGGCGACGGCCATCGAACGGCATGTCCATGAGCGTGGCCTGGACATCAGCCGAAAAGTTGGTGGACTTGAGCCAGGCGTGGCGACGAACCGCCACCGTCGTGGAAATCGCTCTACCTAGCGAGTCCGTGGTATCCAATACATATCGTATTGAGTAACGCGCTGCATCCCGCCCTTCCGTAAGGGCTTGAGCGAGTTTTGCCCGGGCCTCCGCGTTATCCAGAGGCCTGGATAACCAAACTCTCAGGGGTGGGGTGGGTGGACAGAAAGCAAGGGTCGCCCGGAGCCGGGCGATGGCGTCGGGCCTCGTTTCTATCTACAGGAAGGCCTGTAGCGGGCTTGGACCAGGTGCCCAGCAGAACGTCCGAGAGGGCTTCATTAAACGGCAGGAAAGGCTCCGAGGATCTTGCCTGCGGTCTGAGCACCTCAGTGAGGAGGTTAGTCCTCACGGCCGCGACGGGGAGCTCAAGATCAAAGGCCTTGGCCGCCCTCGTCAACACCACACTGTAAGCAGCCCCCTCCTCCGAAGCCAAGGTAGGAGGGGAGACAAATCCAGTGTCGGGCGAAGTGTCCAGTCCACTGGCCTTTCCTAGCTCAACTGCCCAGTCCTGATCCAACTGGCACTCCTGTGCCAGAGGGTCCTCAGACCCCTCCCAGTCCTCACCGACATCCATCTCCTGATAGTCAGGGTAAAATGATGGAGCCGGATCGTAGATGAATTGCTCATTTCTCTGCGTCGAAGCCACTGCCGGACCCGGGCTGGGGCTGGGACCGGAGACGACGTCGTCCGGAGACGGCGTCGGGGGCAACACCCTTGGTGACGCCGCTGGCGGAGGGGTCGTGAGGTCGACCGGCGTCGTCACAGATCCAGGCCTGGATCATGAGGGGTCCTGCGGTGTCGGGACCGGAGTCGTCGAAAGAACCGGGGCCAGAGCCGGCAGCCCGCTTGGGCTCCCAGACAGATCCGTGGGCCCGAAGGCGCCTTAGCGGGATCCGGCGGAGGGAAGCGCGACCTCATGGCCGTGAGGAAGGCGCTGATCTCCTCCGGCGTCGCGTGCAGCCCAGGGACTGGCATGTATGGAGCTGGACGCGGCGCTTGCGGCTCCACCGGAGCGCGTGGGCGGTGTCGCCCGAACCCCCAGCAGCGTCGCGGGGATTGAGAAGAGAAATGTCGCTTCTTCGACTTCTTGTGCTACAACTTACCTGAGGACTTTGAACCCGACGAGTGGTGTCGACTCGCCGAGCTGTGATGACTGCGGCCCCGCGACCGGTCTCTCTACCTCCTCCTGGGCCGGGACCTCGAGCGGCGCGGGGACTACTGCCCGATCTCGAGTCGCTTACGGGACCGCTCCCGCCTAGCTTTCGACGTCAAGGCCCGGCAGTCGGGGCACGACTTGTCATAATGGTCGGCTCGAGGCAATAAAGGCACAGACGGTGGGGGTCGGTAACCGACATCAGTCGGCTACAGTCGTCACAGGGCTTGAACCTGGGCATCCCTACCGGCACCAGAGTCGATAAACTACTCAATAAGATCCAAAACAGATCGAAAAAAGTTAGTCACAAAGTGACTAAGGAGTACTGCTCTTCCCGGATCTGCGCTTGCTGGCGGAAAATAGAAGTACTGACGTCAGCGCGCGAGGGGTGTCTAAGTACTCCGAAGTCATCCCGGCGCCAACGACGCCGGACGCGGAGCCGCAAACGACGCCTACCGACGCGCAGGGGTATTGCTACGCAAAACTTTCCGGATGCAGTCTGACGCCTGGGGATATTCTAAGGTAAGGAATCTAACACTAACCTGTTTCTTTCCCATAGGGCATGGAGACTCCTGAATCCATTCTCTACAGCCATGCACATGATGTTGTGGATTTGGGTAGAGTTCTGGTCACTCTAAACTCCACGGCTCAGCCTAAGGTGTATTTCAGTTCACTAATTTAATGGGCTTTGCAGATGTTATGGTCGACCTGCGATGTATTTGGTGCACTCTGCTCCCCAACTGCTCTGTGCCCTCCCTGCATAAAGTACCCCCCTCCCCTGTCTGTTTGGCTGCTAGCACGCTGGCATCTTTGTCCAAAATCACCTATTACTCTTTTAAGCGACAAGGGGCCAGATGTAGGTCGGCAAATACCGGTCGGTAACGGCCGATTTCGGCCGTTACGGACCGGTATTTACAAATGGAGATGTAGGGGCCTTAAAATGTACAGATTCGGTATATTTACAGAATCGGTAAAGTTACAGATTCGGTAAAATACCGATTCGGTAAATCAGACACTTACCGATTCGTTATTTACCATGTAATACTATTGCATGGTAAATGACGAATACCTGTACATGCACATCTCTAAGGGCGTGTATGTGTGTCACATGGCACACAAGCCACAAACAGAGGTGCAACAGGGTGTCAAAGTGACACCCTGTCCCCCTTGGCAATTCGGTAATTTTACCGATTCTGTAATTACCGAATCGGTATTTGCCATTGAATCCTATGGGCTTCAAGGCCCATAGGAATCAATGACAAATACCGATTCTGTAATTACAGAATCGGTAAATACCGAATCCTACCGATTCGGTATTTTTTACCGAAAAATTACCTACATCAGATTTACCGATTCATGAATACAGAGTCACTAAAATTCGGTATTTATGAATCGGTAAATCTAATTTACCTACATCGGGCCCAAGGCTTCCATGGCCTCAAACCTCACCACTGGGCTTTTCTCCTCACTGCACTTGACAGCTTTGAGTAGTAGAGGGGAGAGGAGGGCTGCAACTAGTGTAAAGGAGTGAAGATGAAGGGTGGAGAAGAGGGGGGAGGGCAATCAGAGAGCTACTGACAATGGCTGGGAAATCTGCTGAAGAAGGAGGGCTATTAGTATTGGATCAGATAGGAAGCCTGGTAATAGTAGATGAGAGACCTGCTGACAGAGGAGCAGAAAGGTGAGTTGGGAATATTGTATGGGGAGCTGATGAAAGAGGAGGACTATCAGTAGTGAAGCGGAAAGGAGAGTCTAGAATAGTGGATGAAGTAGCCCTTAGTAGAATGGACGAGTGACAATCGTTATAAAAAGCAGGGTTTCGGGCAGTGAAGAGAAAGACTGGTTGTAAAAAGGAACAGCTAGCAGGGTTTACTAGGAAAGGTATAGGCAGTGGACCTGAAGGCGTACTTAGAGTTAAGGGAAGAGTTTCTGGATAATGGCTGGTTATTCTATGGATGGATTGTTGTAGGATGGATGATTATGTGATGGATGGCTATGAGAATTGATGGATAAATGGATGAATTTATGGTTAAGGGATACATGGACAGATGGTGATGGAATGATTGGATAGATGCTATCAGATGGATGAATGTATGCTAAGTAAAGGAAGGCTATGGAGTGATAGTTATGGGGTTTAAAAATAGGTATGGGGTGGACGATGGATGGATATGGAATGGGTCGTTTGGGATTTATGCATGGCTGTGTGGATGACAATGGGAAGAATGGTTAGATGAGAGGATAGTGGGTTGACAGGGAGAGATATGGGATGGATATGTATGGATGTATGAATATGAAAGGGAAAATTGAGTAGATGAATGGCTAAGTGATAGAGTGGCCAGACAGATGACTGTACGGGTGAGTATTAAGTAGATGAATGAATTGATGGTTAGATAAAGCGGGGAGGAATATTGGACAGAAAGACTGATATGGAAGGGATAGGTGTGAGTGGGTGGATGGATTAGATCGTTGGTTGTTAACCTGAGGTCCGGGGACACCCGGGGATCCGCAAAGCCTACTGAGGGGTCCACGACTGCTTCGAAAATTAAATAATATGAACGGATGAATAAAGTGTATATAAAGAAGCAAAATGTAAAATTGCACATTTCAAAATGTAAATGTGAAGGAATTGGAAATTGGAGGCTAAAATTAAATTAGTATCCTCAGATTCATTTTTGAGAGTGGCGCAGGTTCATCAAACAGAATTTAGTATGGATGATTAGGAGCCTCTACTAAATTCACAAAAACTTCCCATTAAAATAAACATTTTTAATTTTTATTGTGATTTAAATAAAATAGGCTATAATTTGTGTATTATTTTGGTGAATGTCTGTTTCTATATTTTTTGGTGTATTGAGGTTAAAATCATCGAAAAAGCTTAGGAGTCCCTGGCTTCGAGTACTAACTCTGTTACCCAGATTTCAGTAATGATTTTGGGGGGGTTCCTGGATTCCAGTAATGATTAAGTGGGGGTCCACAGAAGTCAAAGGTTAAGAACCACTTGATTATGTGATGATAGATGGGGTTTAGGGATGGAAAATGGATGGGTATGCATGAATTTAAGATTGGTATTTATGAGTGAACATAGATGGATGGGTGGCTGGATATTGAAGGAGTGAACATAAAGTTCCTGTTATTTGTGTGACAATAACGTTTTAGAAACAATTTCTCTTATCATGCAGCATGGCTTATTTAAAAGTAAGCAGGGACCTCTCACAAAACACATTATTTTGATCCTCAGTTTAAGGACCATGTCTTCAAACACAGTCAGTGGATCTAGTAGACCGTCAAGTCAAGTCAAATATACTTTATTTGATTTGTGGAACAAGATACTTTAAGTATACATTTTAAAAACAAATTATTAAAAGGACCAGAAGGTCATAACCGCGAACATTGTGCAACTATTTAAATAAAAGTATTGACAGGTGTATCAGTGCAATTAAAGAATGTGTAACTACAAGTTATTTTTAGGCTACTTGAATTAAGTCACATTTTATGGCTCCACAAGACAGGGGAATCGACAACCCTCCAAGACACCTAATGACTGCTGCTCTGCATGTTCTTATTTGTTTCTTCCTTAGAGCCACCCGAAGGACATTTTTTCGAGTTTCTAGTAAAAAAGGCAAGTGCATAATAGATGGAATAATGATTTGTCCCCTTGTCCACACAGGCAGCATTCATTGGATGGCCATGTGTGTTTCAATTTCGGGGTCAGATCCTTCGAGGGAAATTACCCCATTCGTAGCAGTGTCAGGTAGTGCTTTTTCTGGTGGGAGAAGTGTTCAATCAGGTACGGTTGCGGCTTTAGCTTCTGGTAGTCACGTATCACAGCCCAAGGGTGATTTTTTTTTGCAAAGGTAGTTGTTGTATTCCCAATTGGTTTCCCTCCTCCCTCCCCCCGGACCCTGTGCCCCTTGGTTTAACCCTAACAAGATGTGCCAAGATTCCACAGCTGACTGGAACCTGTGATGGTGTGAAGTTGAAATAAAGAAGACTACTAGATATACATTTGTGCGCCTCTTCTTTATAACACTGGACGAAGAACCGTGTGGGGACGGTACACCATCACCCCCAATTGATACTCCAGTACAGCAAAATTAGTTTAAAGGAACGTCCTACCTGACACCTGGAATTTTTGTGACCTTCTGCAGACCCGTTTTTGCCATTCTTCTTATGTGCGAGGCGTCGCTCTTGCAATGAAGGTAACCTGCGTCTCTGCTTTTCCAAGTTACCTACTATGTGGAGCGCCTATACTTCCAAGTAAGGTGAGGAGTGTAGTGACGTGTAGTCACCGAGCTCGCCTTTATGGGACTTGTCGTGTAGCCTTCCCCTTGAAAGCCGCATTGAATTTGGAGGGGGGCTTCTGCTGCCATCGTATGGGGAATTGAGCGGCGATCTGGGCCCTGGAAAGGAGGCACTCGTGTGGAAGTCTCCTTCCCTGCCTGCCCGCCGCTGTGGAGGCTGTGCTGAGCTTTTGTGCGCCTGTTGTGGCGTAGTGTCGGAGGGTGTCGGGAGTAGGGTGACCAACTGGCATTGGTGCAAATTCAGGACGGTGAGTGTAAAAATTCAGGACAAAGGGTCAAAATTCAGGACAGGAGGTCAAAATTCAGGACAAAACATCAGGACAATTGGATACGTTTTATAGACACATCAGAGGTCGCGCAATTGTATATAAGTAAGCCCAGCCATATCTAGACATATTCAGCCATTTGCAAACCTATCCATCATGTATCCTTCCATCTCCTTCATCCATCCTTTCACTCATCCATCCATTATCCATCCGCCCTTTCACCCTATCCATGTGTACACTCATCCATCCACTCTTCTAACCATCCATCCATTCACTCATCCATCCAGCCATTTACCCTTTCACCCATCCAGCCATCCTTTCACTTACTCATCCATCCACCCAGGCACTCATCCTTCCGCCCATCCACCCTTTCAGTCATCCATCATCCTCCCTTTCTCTCTCCATCGACTCTTTCACTTTGCAATCCTTCCTTCCATCCACCCATCCATCCATCTACTCATCCGCTCATGAATCCATCCATTGACCCTATCACTCATCCATCCGTTCTCTCATCCATTTATCCTTTCACTCCTTCACTCATCTATTCATCATTTTGTCCATCTACCTTCCCTTACACTCACTCATCCATCCTTACATCCACCCTTTCACTCATCCGTCCATCCATTCGCCTTTGCACTTATCAATTCGTCAATCCATCCAACCACTCACTCATCATCCACCTATTCACTCATCCATCCTTTCACTCATCCATCCACCCTTTTACCCATCCAGCTACCCTTCTACCCATACATCCAGCTATTTCCCTTTCTCTCTTCCATCCTTTCACTCACTCATCAAGCCATCCATCATCTCCCATTATCCATCTATTCAATCTTTCATTCATCCATTCACCCTTTCACTAATTCATCCAGCCATCCCTTCACTTACTCACTCGCACACCTTTTCATATTAATTTTGAGCTGAGCCTTTTTGAGAAGAGGCCCATCAAGAACTTCACCCTCGCTGCAGGAGCCATTCCAGGACTGAGACCGGAGCCACCCGGGGCAGAGACAGGATCCAACACAGGGGGGGGGGGGGGAGAGCCATCACAGGCCGGGGGTGGGAGGGGTGGACAGGAGCCATCACTGGGGGGGGGGGGGGTGCGCAGGAGCCATCACAGGAGGGGGAACAGGATCCACTAGGGTGGGCACAGGGGTGGGTATGCAGTATTCTAGTATCATCTTGGTCTCTTCCAGTGTGGGGTAGGGCTCCTCACCCCCTCCTGGACAAGACAACGAGAAGACAGGCTCTGTTTCCAAAATGTTAGTTTTGTCCCCCTCCCCCCACACTGATGTACAGTACTGAAAGGAGACACGCCAAGAGAAATGATTTAACTGATTGTCCTCCATACTTTGTTAATCAGTGTGGGTGCGATTGTGCCATTTCTTTATTTTATTACAATATAGACTGCATGTTTGAAGAATCGAGGTTTGTTTATAATTTAGTGACAGTAATTGAGCTCTGTGAAAAGAACCACGTGATGCCTCGGTGTAATCAGCGCCGGTTCTAGGTTGTTTGGGGCACTGGGCAGAAAGGGAATGCCTCACACCAATTGCAGATACAAGACGCATTCAGGGCTGTTTGCATCTGAATGGATGCCCCTGCTCCCTGAAGCTGCAGCCCCTCCCTCTGTCACCTTGAAGCACCTCTTAACAGCTCATCAAGGGCTGAAGGTGCGAGGGTTGCTGCCATCACGCTGTGCCTCTCCAATGCTGCTGATCGGAGTCTGTTACTCCCGACCTCAACAGCATTGGAGTCAAGAAAAGGGAGGTGGGGGCCAGCTGTGCGACCAGTTAAAATTACGGACAAAAGGCGTCCGTTAAAGAATCCTTCACGGACAACGGACAGACGGCCGTAATTACGGACTGTCTGTGAAATTTACGGACGGTTGGTCACCCTAGTCGGGAGCCGTGGTGGAGTCCTCGTGGTGCTCAGCCTTTCCTCCTCGAGGGAATCAGTCATACTCCCTGGAACCTCTTGGGGTTGTGCCCGAGTGCGACAGTGTAGTCTCCTGGAAGTACGCCATTTAGGTGTCAGTGCTGAAGCGTAGGTGATCCCTCGCTTCCGACGTGCTCTTTGTCCACACGGCAGTCCCCTGGGAACACGGGACCCTTCCTTCATCTGTACCCTACGACGGGGGCGTACAGGAACAAGCACGGTCGGACTGGTACAGACGCTTCCTCAGCAATCTCCTCAGGGGAAGCACGTCATCTGTGGAGGCGGCGCGGTACAGCAGCGCCTCCCTCAAAGCAGTGTCAACGAGTAACCCTTGCCTTACCGCACTGCATCGGCAGCCTGTCCCGCTTTACGCTGACAGGCACAGCTGACTTTATTACTGCTTTGGGGAATAATACAAGGGAGTCTGCCTGTGATTTTCCTCATGCTGACGGGCAGCAGCATACTATACTACCAGTGCCTGTGTAAGTTGCTGGTCAGAAGTCAACGCTGATCGGCACAGCTTACAGAGCAAGTACTTTTTCCAGGTTTAATATTTCAACATTAATTTACCCGAGAGCTCATGCCAACTGCTTCTAAGGGTTTCTGCCTTATATTTTTATTTTGATTTTTTTACTTGACATTCCACATGCACAGCCTGACCTGGGCACCTACATTTACTCACTTTGTATAATACTTAAGTCCCAGTTTGGCATTACCTCAAAGTACACCAAACAGGTATCCGTGACCAATCTCTTTGCCTTTTGGTCACCTTTGAGCTTAGTTACCTACATTGGAGTGTTTTTATGAACCATCCGTGCTCCAAGCCTGCAAGGTGTTCGCTGACAAGCAGAGTTGTACTTATCTAATTCTTAATTTTTCTTTTTGTCAAAGGGACCTTAACCGCATGCAGTTAACGCTAATGGACACAGCTTTGTACTTCTCTTTCTAATTTTCAATCGCCTAGCCACCGCTAGCGTTTTTAAAGGCATTAGGTTTGCATATTGTTTCAGTGATTAGTAACATGGCAAGTACAAATATGTCACAGCTGCCACCTTTTCTAAATGAGGTGGGGGAACCGCTGTTGCCTTGGAAACAATGTTTTGGACTTTTAGAGTCATATCTTATTGCAATTGGGGGAGAGAAGTTCTCAGCACTAAGGAAGTTACATACCTTGTTGCATAATCTAGGAATAGGAGGGCGTAAAACGTATGATAACATATCTGCAGAAGCGGAGGAGGACAGTGATGATGATGAAAATGTGTATTTAGCAGCTGTTAATAGGTTAGAGAAACACTTTGGCAAAACCATCAATGTAGTGTTGGAAAGACACAAATTATTTTCAAGGGTACAAGGGAAAAGTGAGAAGGTGAAGACGTACATTGCAGCCCTCAAGGGTCTGGCCAACAAGTGTGAATTCGACAACTTGCAAGATTCCTTAGTTAGAGACCAGTTGGTGAGGTGCACTAACAGCCCTAAAATCCAAGAGCGACTTCACGGCAATTAGGCATCAAATTGGACCCCAATAGTCCTGATCAGGTTCTTTTAGTGGATCAGTCTGTGGGAGGGAAGGAGGTCTTTGAAGATTTCCCCAAGGTGTTCACAAAGGAGCTAGGCCTACTCAAGAATTACCAGCATTCTATCAAGTTTAAAGACAAGGCCAAGCCCGTAGCTCACAAAGTGAGACCCATTCCCCATTTGATGCAGGCACCCCTACATGCTGAGTTGGATAGGTTGTTAGCACAGGGTGTCATTGAGCCGATTGATAGCTCACAGTGGCTGGCTCCAATTGTCCTTATGAGCAAATCCTCGGGAAAGGATATAAGGTTGTGCGTGGATCTTAGGGACTTAAACAACAACATTTGGGTGGACAGGCACCCTTTACCACGCATACATGAGGTCCTCACTTTAATCAAGGGTGCTAGCTGTTTCAGCGTTCTAGACCTCTAGTCTGCATACCACCAGGTGGAGTTGCACCCAGATTCACGTCACCTCACATCCTTCATTACCCCACTAGGAGCCTTTCAGTACATTTGCATGCCCTTTGGGTTAGCTTCGGCAGCTGCAGCCTTCCAGAGGATCATGGAACATGTACTGGAAGGTCTCCCTAACACCATGTGCTTCCAGGATGACATCCTCATCTACGGGAAGGATGTGGAGGAACACAATTCCATTTTAAGGGAAGCGTTCGTCAAGTTGGAAGCTGCTGGGTTGACACTTAAGAAAGAGAAGTGTTTCATAGGAGTGGGGTCGGTTGAATACCTAGGCCACACCATATCGGAAGATGGAATAAAACCTAAGGTGGATTTGGTAGAAGCAATCCAAGGAACCAAACCACCAAGGAATGTTGAGGATCTTAAAGCATTCTTGGGGTTGTCAGAGTATTATGCTAAATTTGTAAAGAACTATGCAAGCATTGTGGAACCCTTGAGATTGTTACTAAAGACCAGAACTCCCGTTCACCACAGTGAAGGATAGCATTGCCTCAGCCCCATCGCTGGGTAGATTTGACCCCACCAAACCCACCATCTTATACCCCAATGCCAGTAACAAGGGGTTAGGGGCTAGTCTCACCCAAATGGTTAACAACAAAGAACAGGTGGTGGCGTTTGCTTCTCGCGCCCTTAAAGGGACTGAAGTTAACTACTCAGTGGTTGAGAAGGAGGCATTAGCCTGTACATAGGCCATCAAGCATTTCTGTTTCTTCCTCTGGGACATTCCCTTCACTGTGAGGACCGATCACAAACCCCTCATGTTCGCTTTTACCACCAAGGGATCTGAGAAAACCACACCACGTATTTCAGGGTGGATCTTGGGTCTTGAGGGGTACAATTTTTCTGTGAAATACATGCCTGGCTCACAAAATGTAGTGACGGATTTCCTATCCCGTTCACCTAATGATACCAATGGTGGGGATGATGTTGGAACCGAGGAAGAAGAAGAAGGAGTCTTGAAGTTGACGTGCTTGACCAAGGAGGAGTGGGAGCAGGGCTTGAGTGATGATGAGGATTTGCGGGCACTAAAAAACTACATAATGAAGGGATGGCCTAGTGAAAGGAACAAAGTGACTCCTGTGTTAAGTGGTTTCTGGGATGTGAAGCAAGCTAGAACTGAACATTCATGATGGGTTGGTGTTGAGAGGAGAGAAGATTGTTCCACCCAGATCACTTAGACAAAAGATTATCGATTTAGCGCATACTGGTCACTTGGGGCGTAATCTAACTAAAAACAGAATCAGACTTGAATACTGGTGGCCTGGGATGGATACCATGGCAGAGAACATGGTGAGGGACTGTTTGGAATGTAAGAAGGCTAATAAGACCCATCAAACAAGGAAACCACCCCTATCCCTGGTGTTGATACCAGACAATCCTTGGTCCAAATTAGCTCTGGACATAATTGGCCCCCTGAACCTAAAAAGCTTGAAAGAAAGATTTATACTAGTACTTGTAGATTACCACACTAAATGGGTCACCTACAGATGTGTTAACCAAATTGATTTTTGCTGTGACACACTCCTGAGGCGGAAAGCCGGGAGGCTGATCATTTTTAACATTGTTGTGTTATTCTTGTGCTCTTTTTAAAATAACTCACTCACCCCCACCTCTCACGCTTGAAAGGCAGACTCGGCGCTGCCCTGCAACTAGGCGTGGAACGCTTCCAGCGCCTCGCTCAGCCCGCAGGCCACGCCCCCTTCAGAGGCCACGCCCCCTTCAGAGGCCGCGCCCACCGGCCGTCACTTTAAAGGGACGCTGATTGCGAGCGCTCCCATTTGCTGTGACACACTCCTGAGGCGGAAAGCCGGGAGGCTGATCATTTTTAACATTGTGTTATTCTTGTGCTCTTTTTTAAAATAACTCACTCACCCCCACCTCTCACGATTGAAAGGCAGACTCGGCACTGCCCTGCAACTAGGCGTGGAACGCTTCCAGCGCCTCGCTCAGCCCGCAGGCCACGCCCACTTCAGAGGCCACGCCCACCGGCCGTCACTCCTTTTTCCCATAAATCATGTGCTTCCCTCGGAAGCGCAGCGGACGAGCGCAGCGGGCGCGACGTTTGCGCGCCGAAGGCGCGCCTAAGGAAAGCCCGTCTGCGCCCGTCCGCAACCGACCGGGACTAGGGGCACCCCATACTACCCAATCCTTCCATTACTCCAGGGCCGATCTTCTGGAGTGTAATAAGAACAATGATCATCTACTCTTATCAAAGGATACACTCCACCTACTTTGTAAGGATGGTATCCTGCGCCAAGGCTGTCACCTTTCCACCCGTGCAGCATGTTCGGCTATGTCCAATCCACCCCTCAATTCACTCTCTATCCTTTACCTCAACACCCGTTCCCTCGTCAAGCATCAGATGGACATCTTTTTGTTACCACGGAAAAGCCTGACATCCTGCTGCTAGCAGAAACGTGGCTATCTCCTACCTCTGCACCCGACATCATAGCAGCCCTACCACCTGACTACTATATTATCCAGGCAGACCGCGCCAGCGCGAAAGGAGGAGGTGGAGTTGCGGCGATTATCCACTCCAGCTTGGAGGTCACCACTCTTACCTGTCTGACATTAGCCAACACGGATAATCTTGTACTAAAAATCGCCACCCCTCACATGACCATAGCATGTGTTCTTTTGTACAGACCACCCACCTCAATGCCACTGTTCCCCATGGCCTTTAGTGAGCAGGTTGCCAACCTAGCTCTGGATCACGCCAGGGTTATGTTAGTAGGCGACTTCAACTACTGGTACAAAGATCCTTTAGAGGGCTCTCAATCAGCGGAACTGACTGACCTTCTGTCCAACCTCAACTTCAAGCAACTGGTGCTCTCCCCCACTCATGACAAAGGACATATATTGGATCACGTGTGGTCTAATACCACTTGCGTGACTCCCCCGCTTACCCTGCCTTGCCTATGGTCAGACCATTTGATCCTTAAATTTGAGATTTATGTTACCCACAACAAAACCACTGTGCCAACTGCTGGTAAATTGGCTAGGAACTGGAACGCTATGGATAAGACTGCTTTTCTACAGTCATTGGCAAATGATGTCCCTCCTTTGGATAACGACATAAATCTATCAGTCTCTTCTCTAACCGATTGGCTACAAGCGGCTAGCAATCTTCATGCCCCGTATAAAAAAATTAAACTCGCTCGGCGTACGGATGCTAACAGATGGTTTTCTGCCGACTTAAAAGCAAGAAACTGGCTCTCCGTCAGCTTGAGCGCCTGTGGCGCCGTAACTACGAAACTGAGGAAAAAACTAAATATACTAGGGCGAGGAAGGAATACATGAATGCCATCTCTGCAGCAAAGGTGGAGTATTTCTCCTCTCGTATTCTGGACTCATCAAACAGATCTAAGGATATTTTCTCTGTCTTCAATGAACTGACCAATCTGGAGAATGTCCGTCCTAAAGTAATCCCCACTCAGTGTCTGTGTGATTCACTCAATTCTTACTTTAGTGATAAAATCAGACATAAAAACTAGCATTCCCCAACCGAAGACCCCAATCATGACCGGTATGGCAATAAAGACAGGCTCTGCCACTCTTACTAATTTTCAACTTATAACCCATGGCCAGCTCCTGGAATTAATGATGAGAGTCAAATCTGGCTCCCCACTGGATATCTGTCCCCCTCGCATCTTGAGAGAATGCTTCTCCACTTACCCAACCCCTACTCTTGCCCTTCTAAATGATTCTTTTTGTCGGGCATTGTCCCGTCCACTTTTAAAGAAGCCACGGTCATACCCCTATTAAAAAAACCCGGGGCGGATCCTGGATGCAAGGCAAACTTTAGGCCTATCTCTCTATTGCCTTATTTGGCGAAAAGTTTAGAGGCACACGTGGCGAAAAACCTCTCTAACTTTCTGGAGGAGTCCTCTTGCTTTGACCCCCATCAGGCTGGATTCCGGCCTGCACACTCCACGGAGGCAGTGGTCACCGCAGTCTTGGATACCCTTCGAGACTGCGTAGATAGACGTTCTCCCCAGGCCCTAGTGCTACTGGACCTGTCGGCCGCGTTCGACACGGTCGACCACAACATCTTGATCGACCGTGTCGGACAGGCCGGCATACAGGGCATGGCGGCCTGCTGGTTGAGGTCCTTCTTGGAGGACCGCTCCCAAGCGGTGCGACTGGGGGACTTGACCGGTGTTAAACAGGCCATCCCTTGCGGAGTGCCACAGGGCTCCTCCCTGTCACCCCATCTCTTTAACATATACATACTCCCCCTTATACAAACCTTGAGGGATATACAGGTGAGAGTTTTTAACTACGCAGATGACCTGCAGCTACTCTTCACCATTGATAACTCCGAAAACTCTTTGAGCCATTTCCAGTCAACCATGAGGTTTATTAAATCCTGGATGGACCAAAATCAATTGAAACTAAACCCAGGTAAAACTGAACTGGTACTGACTGGGGATAGTGCCAAGTACTGGGGCTCTCACTACTGGCCTTCAGAACTGGGTCAAGCTCCGCAACCATCACCTTCGGCTAAAACGCTTGGAGTCATTGTGGATAGTGATCTCTCACTAAAAACACAAGTGGGACAAGTGGTATCCAAATGCTTTTACCAGTTAAAAAAAATTAGGAAGGTCAGGCGGCTACTAACACCTGAAGCAATTACCCAGGTTGTGATCGCCACTGTCCTGTCCCATCTGGATTACGCGAATGCCATCTATCTAGGTCTCCCTAACTATTTACTTAAGCGTCTCCAGATGGTGCAGAACTATGCTGCTAGGCTGATCCTGAAGCAACCAAGATGGCAGGCGGCGACTCCTCTTCTCATCGAGCTGCATTGGCTTCCGGTCACACAACGCTGCTATTTCAAAGCAGGTTGTATGATCTTCAAGTCATTACACGGCAAAAGCCCTAAATTTATTAATCAACTGATCACCAAATACGTCCCCCCCCCGCAACCTTCGCTCACTCCATCTAGCCCTTCTCCAGACCCCTCCCTTTAAACTTAAACGTTCTGGTGGACGGAGATTTGCAACACTGGCCCCCTGCCTCTGGAACACCTTTCCCCTGGAGATCCGTTCTTGCCAAGATCTCTTACCTTTTCGGAAAGCACTGAAGACCTGGCTTTTTAGACAAGCTTTTTAATCCTCCTTCTCCACCTCCGATTGTGTTACTGTCAACTTTAGCGCCAAGAAACTAATCAGTGTTAGTGCGCTCAATAAATGATTTAATAACATAACATAACATACCAAGGTGCTCATAAGCTTCCTTAAAGACATCATCTTCGAGGAAGGCATCCCAGATATTTTAATTACCGATAATGGGGTGCAGCTTACTTCAGAGTCTATGAAGGAATTCCTTTCTAGTATGGGCATCGTCCATCAGAAAACTGCACTTTATTGCCCCCGTGCCAACGGGTTGGTGGAGCGCATGAACCGCCTAATAAAAGAGTGTCTACAACGCGCTGAGATATTATGCACATCAGCAAGTCAAACTCTGCAGGAAACTCTCTGGACCTATTGCACCACCCCCAACCTAGTCACAGGGGTATCACCTTTCACCTCATTGAAAGGAAGAATCCCGAAAACTCGGCTTTCACCCCCAGTAACAAGGCAGTCCAGTTGCCATGTCAACCGTGAGAAAATTGCAAAGCGTTACAAGGTCCATCAAGATAAGTATGTAGCGAAGTACAACGCTGACAAACATGTGAAAATTAGCAGGGTAAAGGAGGGGGGTTGGGTCCGTGTTGACCTTTCTAAACCAAGGAGAAGGGAGGCAACCAGGTTCTCTGGACCGATGCGGGTAACCAGAGTAGGCAGGAATGTGGTTCAGTTGGCCAATGGTCAAACTTGGAGCATGGACAGGATTGTCCCCCAGACAGAGATACAAGTTCCTCAGGCAGAGACCAGTATGCAGAGTATGAAGGATGGGGCTCTTAGGAGGTCAACTAGGCCCACACATGCACCTAGGTGGACTGAGGATTACTGTACTGTATAACCTTGCATTGATTGTGCTCTAGTTTGTTGTGTCATAATGTTACTGTATCGTGAAGCTTGTTTTAGGTGATCATTGGAGTGTTCTCCGCGTAAAGCTCCCACCTTAGCAGTTCGACTGTAATGACCTTTTCCCGGTTTCCCTTTCCCCCTTGGTAAGGAGATGTGTTGTATTCCCACTTGGTTTGCGCCGTTCCCCTGGGACCCTGTGCCCCTTGGTTTAACACTAAGAAGATGTGCCAAGATTCCACAGCTGACTGGAACCTGTGATGGTGTGAAGTTGAAATAAAGAAGACTTCTGGATATATATTTGTGCGCCTCTTCTTTATAATAGTAGTTTTGTCCGTTAATAGAGAAATCCGCTTGATGGCATTATTCACAGCGGATATAAATCCGGAGTACGTTGCAGGGGTAAACCAGGCCTCCTCTAGCTGTAATGCCGACAGGGATTCCTTCTAAACAGTTGTGGTTGAATTGACTAGCCTTGCTTGATTTTCAATCACTACCCAACAGTGGTGGGCTAAGGTGTTGTCTTCTGCTTCCCTCATCCTCCAGTAATACTTTACTAGTGTGCCTTGTCTGGCCAGGATCTGATTTTTTAATCCATATTCTAAGCGGATTTGTGCCTGTGAAGTATGTAGCGGTATTAAAAACAATCTCTTAAAAATGTGTTTAAAACGGGGGCGTGGTTTGGACGCCGAGGAAGATGGCGGGTTAGAGCGTCTCTCCTCCCGCAACGCGATCCCAAACCAGAGATTGGAACCTTTCTCTTCAGCTGAACCGGGGATGTGAGAGCAGCTCCGTGAATCGGAAGACGGAGGGAATACGGTGAGCTGCTTTTTGGGAGCGGGGCTGCCCGAGAACCTGTGACGCCGACGAAGAGGCGAGTGCAGTGTGCTACGCGGACAACGGAGAAGACCAACCTCCCAGAGATGCGTTGAAGGCTTAAGGGGCTCAAGCCTAGCCTAGGGCAACAGTGCTGTTCGGTGCTGCTGGCGCGCGAGTACATTCCGACTTTTTAACAACCCGCCGTGCTAACGCTTCTGGCACCCAGCACCTTTACCAAGATGGCGGCCGCCATGTCTGCAACTGCCAGACACGAGCTAATTACGCCTTTAACCCTAACGGATCGAAAATAGACAATGCTGGGAATGCTTCGCAGTAAATTGGCACAGTAAATTGGCAGCTGTATACCGCTTGAACGCATGGTCTAACCAACTGACGAGGGTCTGGCAAGCGAGTGGCACACATGAGCCTCTGAAATGCAGTGCTTGCCCCTTGAAGCCACGTGTCCTGCCGGCCATAAGTGATCTTAATACCGGACATAAGCGATCGTAATACCGCTTGAGCGCAGAGTTTAACCAGCTGAAGGGGGTCTGGCAAGCGAGGGGCGCACATGAGTCTCTGAAATGCAGTGCTTGCCCTCATGAAGCCACGTGTCCTGCCGGCCATAAGCAATCTTTTATAGCGTCCCGGAGCGCTCAACAATCAGTGCCAAGGGTGCTTCCTCGAGGCTTCACTATCGTGACCTGGGCCATTTGCGCCCAAATTGAGTATGTGCAGCACTTTAAGCATAGCTGATCTCCACGTGTGACACAGAAACGCAGCGAATGAAATCTGGTGAATATGATTTCTCAACATATCCTCAGTTGCTAAGACCCCTACAGCTCTTGGATATGTCGGCTCTCATTATCTTTGGCTAAAAAGAAAAAAAAAAAGATAGCGTCACAACTCTAATTACCCTGCTTAACCTACAATTCGCATCAATGAGGAGATACTTCTATATGCTGTGGGCTCTACTGTAGGTTCTATGACAGTACGCTTCCAAATGCTGCGATAGACTTTCCATGTCCTTGGTAATACCACAATAAGAAGTAGTGCGTCACTAATACACGTGCCAAAACGCAAATATCGACCAAGTTAGCTCTACGTGCTTGTAGCGACGTTTCAACGGCTAGACTACGGAGCAGGTACAATGGACGCCAAAGAGCAAAACACCCTGAAAAGGGTCAAGTCCGACCATTCGAACCCAGGATCACCTATTAAAACCAAGAAAGTCACCACCGATGCAATAGACATGATCCTAAGCAGGTTGGATGAGGTTAAGGACCTGGCCAAGACAACCAAAGAAGAAGTAGTGGCGATTCGGCAGGATATTAGGGACACTAACGCGCGTCTTGCAGAGACGGAGTCCAGGATCAGCCGACTACAAGACATTGAAGTTAAAACGTGTGCGGCTCTGAAGAATCTGTGCATATCATCGGACCAAACAACAAGAAAGCTGGCTGAATTGGAAGACCGGAATAGGAGAGGGAACCTACGCATTTTCGGGGTTCCGGAGGGATCAGAGGATTCGCAGGGCTCCTGTGTTCAATTTCTGGAATCATGGTTTGCTCAAGCCACAAATTTGACCTTCGTCCATCCCCTAGAGTTCGACAGGGCTCACAGAGTTCCGGGAAGGATCACTAAAACGCAAAAAGGTCCCAGACCCATCGTCTGTAAGCCTCTACGATATCAGCACGTGGAACAAATCCTCGCTTTTGTCCGGAAACACAACCATATTTTATGGAAGGATGCAAAGATCTACATCTCACAGGACTATAGCAAAGACACGGTAGATGTGAGGAAAGCATTTCTGGCCCTACGCCCACAACTGAAATCGAGGGGCTACCAATTCGGCTTTGTGGGACCGGCAAAGTATAGAGTGATTGTTCGTGGGTCTCCTCACATCTTTTCAGATCCCATGAAACTCAAACGTATGTTGGATGATTTGGAGGAACGTGACATGGACACCAATAACCCCGACAATATGGCAGCCTCGGCCTCTGGTTACAAATGAGCATTCTTAGACTATCCTATCTATAATACGACCTTACTGGTCGCACTGATTCTCCATGACAATGGACCTATGGCTCTGGTGGTCGTACTGCCAGGGTTATACTCTTCTGGTTAGAACAAGGGTTGACCTGCCAAGTAGGTGGTCATCAGACGAAACATTCTAGAGCTCCACCTACTGATGCAGGCTCTGCCCTAGCGCACTGCTTTTGGTCAAACTCTCTGCAATCCACTGAGCGCTTGACCCCTCGGTACCACTACTGCTTGGAATGCTCACCTATGTATGCGCCTAACTGGCGTTCTGCTTCATCGATCTGAGTTACTGTTATGCGTTATTGCTGTGACCTGTTATTATGATGTTAAATAATGTGTGGTGTTGACGCTTATCCTCAGGTGTTAAGATTGTTGGCGATAGGTACGAAGGGTGGTAATAAGCCACTCCTGTCCATACATCACTTCCTTCTAGATTTTAAGATGCTCCAGTTCAGTAAGTCTGGTAATGTAATTAATCCACAACGGCTTCTTCTAGACTTACAAATGCAAGGTTGTCTCATTTGCTGTTAAATATGTACGTCTTGGTTAGAATTGTCGGAACCGTGGTTCCGTAGTTGAGTTACACTGTTCATGGTCCTAACCGGCTTAGCATAAAGTTCAATGCTTCAAAATTGTTCCAATGTTTACGCTATATTAACATTGACGGGAGGGAATACTGCGATTTTCCTCAAGTCACCATGCTTACTATTTGCGGTTGGGGAGGGTGGGGAGGGGGGATTGGGGGTATATGTTGTATGCTTTGGTTCTTACTTTCATTTTCATGCTTATTCTTTGCTTTGACAACATGTGACGTTTGCGTGCCATCCTTACAAGCTTTCACGATTGCTCAAGGTCCTAGTCAGACAAGTGCCACACACAACAGGAAGGTGGAAACCTTACCTTTTGAGCTACTTGGTACATACATCTTTGAGGATCTTACTGTTCTCACAATGTTCATATCCGTTTGGAATGATACATTCTACACTTGACACGCCGCTCGGGGCGGCTACCGTAGATAAATTAAAAATCTTGTCCCTGAATGTAAAGGGATTAAATCAACCCATAAAAAGACAAAAGATATTGGACTATTTACTTAGACAAAAAGGCGATATTGTGTTACTACAGGAAACCAAATTAGACACGAAACAATTCTATATGTTACGGAATAAGTTCTATTCTGAGGTGGTTGGTTCAGAGGCGGTGGGTAAGAAGAACGGAGTGTTGATACTAATAGCGAAAAAGTCCAAGGTGGAATTATTATCTTCATTGGCTGATGAAAAAGGTAGATGGGTTACGGCCAAACTGAGCAGAGACAACACTGAATTTTATGTCACCAATATATATGCTCCCAATACTAGTGATCTAAACTTCTGGGAGGGACTAGTGAAACAAGTCGAAGCTATTCCAGACTCGGCCGTGCATTTATTGGCCGGAGATTTCAATCTTCCATTTGACCCAACCCTGGATAGAGATTCACGGTGCACTTTCAAGCTGAATAAATCACACAATGCATTCCTTAATTTGTGCCATCGTTTTCACTTGGTTGACACATGGAGAATACAGAATCCCACGGATAGGGACTACACGTTTTACTCCTCCCCACACGACTCATACTCGCGTAGTGATTACATCTTTATTACACAGAATGGGGTCCCAAGGATAGAGGATACATCTATTGAGCCGAGAGTCATATCGGACCACTCATGTATCTCCCTCTCCATTAGCAACATTAAACCCTCCCCAAGACAAACATCGTGGAGATTAAATGATGAGATCTTAAATAAAGACCAACACTGCATTGCTATCCAATCAGCCATCCGTTCGTATCTAGAGCTGAATGTGAGAGGGGATACCTCAGATCTTGTGCGTTGGGAAGCCTTGAAAAGTACACTCAGAGGGATATGCATCAAGATTCGCTCAGCGATGAATAAAGAACATAACACTAAATTGGAAACACTAGAACGTGAGATATCGGAATTAGAAAATAAACACCAGGTAGATAGGGATAACGAGACACTCAACACAATGTCTAATAAGAAGTACGAATACAATAAACTGGTGAGTGAAAGGGCAGGTGTATGGCTGGACAGAAGGCGAAGATTTAAACTTTGCGAATCCAATAAGGCGGGCAAAAGCTTAGCCGCTTACCTAAAATTCAAGGTTCAGAAAAACTCAATCAATGTTATTAAGGATTCTGCAGGGGTGGGCCATTCCGATCCTAATGAGATAACGGAAGTCTTTAAAGACTTTTATGAAAATCTATACGCTAAAAACACGTCGGTAGAAGAAGGAAGGATTCAGGACTACTTAAATGAGTGTGATTTACCGAAATTGTCATCGGAAGAACAGCGGAGTCTAAATGACCCGATCACGGCGAGTGAGATAGAGAAAGCGATCAAAGGTCTAAAATGTGGCAAGGCACCTGGTCCTGATGGCTTCACTGCTAAATTCTACAAAAGTTTTACCTCATCTCTGATAGATCCTCTTCTTCACCTGTTCCAAGACATTACTGACACAGGTGAGGTGAAGGGAACCCTAGCGGAAGCAATTATAGCGGTACTCCCCAAAGAGGGTAAGGACCCATCCCTGCCAAAAAATTATAGACCCATTTCCTTGATTAATCTCGATTGTAAGATCCTAGCTATGATTCTCTCAGCCCGACTCCAGCGAGTTCTCCCCAACCTAATCCATCCATCTCAGGCAGGATTTTTAAAACATAGACTATCCAGTGATAACACCAGAGTACTGGCACATGCATTGGAGAAAGCAAAACTTCTAGATACCCCCACAGCGGCAATCACGTTGGATGCCGAAAAGGCCTTTGACAAGGTAGATTGGGCTTTTCTCGAAGCAGTGTTACACAAATTCAACTTAGGCGTAACATTCACGAAACTTGTAATGTCCTTATACGCCTGTCCTACTGCAAAGGTTAGAGCAGGTGGTTCCTTTTCCTCCTCTTTCTGTCTAAAGCAGGGAACGAGACAGGGCTGTCCTCTCTCCCCATCCTTGTTCTTGCTAGCAATTGAACCGTTCCTATATCATATAAGGCATAACGATGCCATTGCTGGCATACCATTCAATGGCTGTACTGTAAAACTAACTGCATACGCAGACGATGTGCTCATTATGTCGGAAAGGGCTGACGAAGCTATTCCTGCGCTAATGAACACTATCGATGAATACTCTAGGGTTTCAGGCTATAAACTGAATAAGGACAAAACGGAGGTCAAACTCTTGAATAATGTCGGAAATAAGGACCTACTTGGAACCTCTGGCCTCACCTGGCAACCACAATATTTTAAATACCTGGGTTTGGACTTAGGGAAAGATTTAATATCAACCTTAAAAGCTAATGAGGAACTGACCTTAAAAAAGATCTCCACACTGTTAGACGGCTGGTCACCCAAGTTTCTCTCCTGGTGGGGTAGGGCGGAAACTCTTAAAATGATGTGCACTCCACTGGTTAACTACTTAGCTAGCATGCTCCCCATGACTTTTACGGACGACTTTATCAAGAAAGTGGATAAGCTGTTTGGGGGGTTTCTGTGGCGAGGGAAAAAAGCCAGGATATCATTAAAAAAATTGCAACTAGCAAAAGAGAAAGGCGGCCTGGGCCTCCCCTCGTTCAGGAACTACCAGACGGCCTTCCTCTGCAAACAGGGTGCTCTCTGGCTGGTAGACTCTCCATCCTATGTTCCAGTGTGGCTAACTATTGAAAATTCTATCATCACACATGCACCCCTTCCAGCTCTACTTACTATGGACTTATCACACTTACCTCATTCCAAATACATCCTGTTAAACACTAGACGGCCCTGTTAAGGCTTGACCAATCGCATAAAACTAATTCTGTTTTCAAAAAAACCACCTTTATGTCACTGTGGAGAAATCCTATGCTCAAGATAGATGGCAAAACCCTTTATTGGGACCTGTGGGCTGAAAAGGGCATTAACATGGTTAAGGACCTCTACGATGGTACACAACCCATTCCCTTCTCGACATTGCAGGCGACTTATAACCTGCCCCCCATAGAATTCTACCAGTTGCTGAAATTGAAATCCATCATCTCTAAACGTAACCTTATTACTGAATCACCGTGGCTTGTGACGCGCCTGCCACTTTTGACTCATGCTGGCCATTTCGTGTCTAGAGTCTATAAGCTACTCCTACCTTTGCCCAAGAAATCCCATAGGCTAGTAGAAGGCAAATGGGAATCGGAATACAATTCAACAGGAATAGTGATAGACTGGGATGTAATATATAACACCGCACTGTCCAACAAGGTATCCCCAATTCTTTGCCAGACGAAATACATGTTGCTGAACAGAACATTCTGGACCCCTCATAGGTTGTATAAATGCCACCTAAAAGACACACCCAATTGCTGGAATTGCCAGTCGGCGACCGGGGATCTTGCCCATATGCTTTTCTACTGCCCTTTATTGCGGACATTCTGGGAGAAAATCTTTGCCTATATCCACCAAATATTTGGTATTGACCCTGTGAAGGACTTTATCTACACTATACTAGGTGCACTAGACACGCAGTTACCAGACATCCACGACCGCCAACTTTTAGATGTAATGTTAACACTGGCATGCAAGGTCATCCTTTGCAAGTGGAAAAACTTTGCGGAGGTCAATTTTAAAATCTGGCTGGAGTGGCTCTCCTTCTTGAGAGGAGCAGATAACCCAGCGCTGCAATCGGCTACATGGAAACCTTCCAGCAAAAAATTATGGAACTCTCTAGATGCTTCATCCTCTCACTTTGATCCCCCGTGATGGAGACTCGCAAATGTATGTTACCTATGTATGTTCCAATGACTGTATATTCTGCATCTGAATGCACTGCGATTATCGTGCTCTCTGATAGCTTGGATGCGATATACCGGAAGTACTTGTCTTTATTTTTTTTCCTTTGATTTTGATTTTGTGTTGATTTTGATTTTGTGTTGATTTTGTGTTGATTTTGTGCTGGTGTCCCTTAATACCATGGTTGACTTAATCTATGTAATGGAAGATTTATTGTATTGTCTTTTCTTTCTTTTTTCCAAAATTCTCAATAAAAACGATTTGAAATAAAAAAATTAAAAAAAATGTGTTTAAAACTGTGGCATCTTTATTATTCAAGATTTCTGAACCGTAAGCGATTTTGCTGTAATCACTTTTAGCAATGACCGATAGAGCAGCCTATGAGCTTTTTTTTTAAGGTTTTAAAAGCAAACAACAAGTATTTGGCTTTCATGCATCCTTGGTTCAAATGTAGCTTAAAGTTAAGATTGCATTCTAGTTGAAAACCTAGGTATTTGTAAGAAACTACCCAGGTCAGTGGTTGCTCACCCAATTTCCAGGAAAATGTACACTTTTCCGTTGTTTTATTGTGTTTAGAGAAGCACATCACTTTTGTTTTTTGATGGTTAATCATTAGTTGGTTCAGGGTGGTGTAAACTCCTAATTCCGTAATCAGTCTCTGCAGGCCAACGGGAGTTTGTGCTAGCAAAATTAGGTTTTCCGCATATAGGAGACACAGTGTCGGTATTTTGCCAAATTTTGGGGGATCGGCTTGAATTAACCAAAGGCGCTCATCAAGATCGGAGGTGTAGATGTTGAATAGACAGGGCGCTAACACTCAACCCTGTTTTAACCCATTAAATGCTGGCATCTTGTCAGTTAAACTGCACCCATCTTCTTTCTTGAGTTGGACCCATGTGTTTGAGTAAAGATTAATTATGGCCTCCAGAAGTTTAGTCGGTAGCCCCCAGCCTTGCATTTTTGCCCATAACTTAGCTCTCGAAACTTTATCGAAAGCCGCTTTAAGGTCGATGAAGCAGGCATACAAGGGGCTAGATTTTGCAAAGGCTTGATTGGCTAGGAGAGTAACCGCATAGATGTTAGTAAGGGTGCCCATCCCTGCCTGAAATCCAGTTTGCGTGTAAGGTATTCGGTTTGTTCGACTAACCCAAGAATCTAAATCCACCAGGAGATTCGATGCATATATTTTCGCCTCCACATCAATTAGTGCGATCGACCTATAATTAGATGGATCCGAGCGGGAACCTGACTTGTGAATTGGATTTAGAATACTGGATTTGGACAGTTATCAAACATCATTTACACATTACATATCTGCAGCACCTCCTGTAGTCTGACGCATTATATTCAGATGGAGCGATGTCGAGGTTTCAAGTATGTCCTTGTAGTTGTATGCGCTTTGTCCAGGTGGACAGAAGCATATCCAGTCCCAGATTACACAGCCGCGACCACTGCCAAGCAGTTGGTTCGTGAATTCTTCCCTAGATATGGACTCCCTAGAGTCGTATATTCTGATAACGGTCAGCCATTCTCCTCAGAGTTAATGAAGCATGTTTCCCTTTTGTTAGGGTACCAGTGGAAGTTCCATTGTGTACGCCATCCTGAAGCAGCCGGTCTGGTCGAGAGACATAATCAGACCCTGAAAATCCGTATTGCAAAAGTCTGTAAAGAAAAAGGTGTGGACTGGCTAGTAGCTCTGCCAGTCGCTTTGTTTTATATGCGCATGGTCGCACATTCCAGATCAGGTCTGTCCCCGTATGAGGTCGTATTCGGCCGCCCCCCTAACATGTGGGGTACTCCTAGACCCCGAAGTATTACCGATGTTTCATGTAATATGCTGACAGATTACCTAGCTTCCTTGATGTCTGCCCTCAACTCATGTCGTTCACAGGTTGCTGCCGCCTTTCCAGACAATACCGAGGTGGCACCACATGAAATCGTTCCAGGCTCCCTAGTGATGGTCCGGAATTTCGACAGATCAAGTCCGCTGGAACCACGTTGGAAGGAGCCACGTCAGGTCCTCCTCACCACCCGTACAGCTGTCAAGTTGGAAGGCAGAAAAGGATGGATCCACCTGTCTCATGTTAAACTTTTTAAAGGATTGAAACCAGTCTCTAAAAACATTTCCCAGGATTTGAAGGACTGCCAGAATATTGCTCTTAAGGACTGTCCCGCACAAGACATTATTACAACCCCTCCCTTGGTAGAGAAAACTCCGCAACAGGAGTATAAGTTAAAGCTCAGGTCTAGTAAAATAAGTCAGTCAGTTTGATTGTATAAGTCCTCCCCTAGGTGAAACGGTTAGACTGTTTCTGACATGTATAAAATAGACCCCCATAGTGAGAGAGTCAGTTTAAACGCAAACCGATGTATTGTTTTTCTGAGTTTCATATTATTCATCAGCATTATGATTTCCTGCACCAGCTATGCGTTCTATCTGTATTTTCCAGTTCCTCATGTAAATATGTCTGCTAATGCTACAGTAGAGCACACGTTTAGTGATCTGCCTCCTCACGAATATTCATACCGCCTCGCTATGCGCAACAATTCTTTCATCCGTATGTTACATTATTCACACCAGACCAGCAATGCTACTAATTGTTGGGTGTGTGGTCGACTCCCCCCTTTCCAGACACCGAAGGGAGTTCTGCCACTGTTTCCTTATCCATTCTCACACAATGGTTCGTGTGGAGCATGGTCCACGTTAACGTCATCCGCAACAGATATGTCTTTTCTTAACAGTACATGTTTCTCAGACAAGCAAGGTCTCCCCCACAGAACAGGTTTAGATCTAGAGAATGAAGTGTATAATTTAGGTAATTATTCGTCGAATTTTATGGTCCTGAATGTTCAGTCTGATACTACTCCAGACTTACCTGCTATTTCAGTACTACCTGTCAAAGGCGAATTATGTGTCCGTAGTTATGGTTCTGTACACGTAGGACATAGTGAATGTACTACTGTTATCAAGTATAGTGACAGTGGGAAATCTATTTTCAAAGCTTCACGTCATTCTTATTTTATTTGTGGTCAAACTGCATATGTTCGTCTGCCCCTCGATTGGGAGGGAACCTGTTACATTGCCTTCCTACTGCCACCTGTTTTCCTAGCCCCATCTGATTATCACCGAAACACACATCTAGTACACATTAGACATAGAAGGGAGTCCCCAATTGTCGATTATACTGAAACTACTCTAGAACAGTATACAGATTTCAATAAAGGTTTCTTCTTCTTTTTAGGACCTGTCCAGAATAGTAAACTGATCCGTAGGTTAACAAGAACCCTTGAAGCTGTAGTAAATGAGACTGCCTCTGCTCTAGGTAACCTAACCGAAGAACAATCTGCTATGAGATTTGTCGTTTTGCAAAATCGTCTCGTCCTTGACGTCATACTGGCCGATAGGGGCGGGGCCTGTAGAGTCATCGGATCTAGTTGCTGCATTTTCATTCCAAATAACGCGCCGTCTGTTTATTCAGCTATAACCAGACTCCATAAAATTGCCCATCTGTTACACCAAGATCCAGGCACCTGGACATGGTCCGGTTGGTTCTGGAATATAATTTCCGCATGGGGATGGAAAGTCCTGTCCTTTCTAGGTATTGCAGTAGCGATCATATTTAGCTGCTGCCTCTGTATACAATGTGGCCCTGCGATTTGCAGCATGTGTGCTACCTCTTGTATTCCTGGTCCCAAGCCCCGTTCTAAATCCCGTTCCAAGACAATTCGAGACGAGCAAATGGTACTGTATGAAATGATAGATGGTATCATGAAAATTGATGTTTCCTGATGGAAACGTAGTGACAAGGAGGGAATGTGGAATAGTAAATTTTGCCATGTTCTGTGTCCCTACGCCTCATCCATCATATGTTATGTGTGCATGACCAATATGCATATGTTATTCCCCATGTCCGATTAATGACGCAATTCCAGTTGTGTCCACCTCTGGTATGTCATTTTCCAGTCCTCGTGAATACTACGAATATCAGGCCTATGTAAAGTTACGTTGTCACGTTTCTCAGTGTGCACGTTATTTCATTATAAAGTCCCCGTTTCCAGGCCTCAAAAGGGCCCGGACCACAGATTCAGCTCCTGTCTCCTGAAAGCCTCGCTGAGGAGCGATACAGCCCCCACCTGTATCCTCGACCCTTCACTTACTTCCTGCCTCGCAGTGCCCGGTGCAGCTTGGCTCTGCCTCTGAGTCTGCCAAGAGTATGTTATGATTCCAGCTATCAGTTCAGTCCTCCTTCTCTGCATTCCTGAGCTACTGAACTGCATCAATAGTTTCCGTCATTGTCTAGCCTATTCGGCTCCACGTTAGAGAAATACTGTATTAATGGTCATTTAATATTCTTCATCACGCACTACATGTAGAATAATGCATGGTCCAGTCTTAGAGTCAGTTAGCTTTTCCCCTTATGACTCCTAGTTTATATCAACATGTTCCCTAAACATCAGATACCAGATAGGGTTTAGGTACATGTCGCTCCGACCCTCCAGACTCTAGTCTCTGCTCCTAGCACAGAGTTCATAGCCCCCAGCTTCTCCTAGTAACACGTCATTGCCAGTTTTCGCGCACCATTAGGTTAGAGGTCCCGGCTCCTTAGGTAGCCCCCTCCTATGTTTCCGCCCATTCATGACATATTCTGTTACGTTTGCATCACATGTCTATGTATACTCTCAGTTACACCTCTTTTTACTGTTATCTTTCGCGACTGCTACGCGTCACGCCTTCTGCTCCACCCACTGCTACGCCTACTGCAATGTAATGCTATGTGTTTGCGCTATGTATATAAGTTGATGTATTGTTATTAAAAGTTAGCGCGCTCATCCCAGACCTAGCCCCAGCAGCTGCTGGGCCTCTTTTCCCCTGCTGGGCCCCAGTTGTCCTGCTGGGCCCTGTCACTCTGTTCCTATGCAGGTTGTCCTGATCCTGTCCTTATGCTGTAATAAACCTGCAGAAACTCCTACTACCTCGAATCTTGACTCTTATTTTATTGAGCTATCTGTTATTCATTCATACATTCAAAAATAGATCCGGTATTATTTATTTATATACCTTGATTAATCTCGATTGTAAGATCCTAGCTATGATTCTCTCAGCCCGACTCCAGCGAGTTCTCCCCAACCTAATCCATCCATCTCAGGCAGGATTTTTAAAACATAGACTATCCAGTGATAACACCAGAGTACTGGCACATGCATTGGAGAAAGCAAAACTTCTAGATACCCCCACAGCGGCAATCACGTTGGATGCCGAAAAGGCCTTTGACAAGGTAGATTGGGCTTTTCTCGAAGCAGTGTTACACAAATTCAACTTAGGCGTAACATTCACGAAACTTGTAATGTCCTTATACGCCTGTCCTACTGCAAAGGTTAGAGCAGGTGGTTCCTTTTCCTCCTCTTTCTGTCTAAAGCAGGGAACGAGACAGGGCTGTCCTCTCTCCCCATCCTTGTTCTTGCTAGCAATTGAACCGTTCCTATATCATATAAGGCATAACGATGCCATTGCTGGCATACCATTCAATGGCTGTACTGTAAAACTAACTGCATACGCAGACGATGTGCTCATTATGTCGGAAAGGGCTGACGAAGCTATTCCTGCGCTAATGAACACTATCGATGAATACTCTAGGGTTTCAGGCTATAAACTGAATAAGGACAAAACGGAGGTCAAACTCTTGAATAATGTCGGAAATAAGGACCTACTTGGAACCTCTGGCCTCACCTGGCAACCACAATATTTTAAATACCTGGGTTTGGACTTAGGGAAAGATTTAATATCAACCTTAAAAGCTAATGAGGAACTGACCTTAAAAAAGATCTCCACACTGTTAGACGGCTGGTCACCCAAGTTTCTCTCCTGGTGGGGTAGGGCGGAAACTCTTAAAATGATGTGCACTCCACTGGTTAACTACTTAGCTAGCATGCTCCCCATGACTTTTACGGACGACTTTATCAAGAAAGTGGATAAGCTGTTTGGGGGGTTTCTGTGGCGAGGGAAAAAAGCCAGGATATCATTAAAAAAATTGCAACTAGCAAAAGAGAAAGGCGGCCTGGGCCTCCCCTCGTTCAGGAACTACCAGACGGCCTTCCTCTGCAAACAGGGTGCTCTCTGGCTGGTAGACTCTCCATCCTATGTTCCAGTGTGGCTAACTATTGAAAATTCTATCATCACACATGCACCCCTTCCAGCTCTACTTACTATGGACTTATCACACTTACCTCATTCCAAATACATCCTGTTAAACACTAGACGGCCCTGTTAAGGCTTGACCAATCGCATAAAACTAATTCTGTTTTCAAAAAAACCACCTTTATGTCACTGTGGAGAAATCCTATGCTCAAGATAGATGGCAAAACCCTTTATTGGGACCTGTGGGCTGAAAAGGGCATTAACATGGTTAAGGACCTCTACGATGGTACACAACCCATTCCCTTCTCGACATTGCAGGCGACTTATAACCTGCCCCCCATAGAATTCTACCAGTTGCTGAAATTGAAATCCATCATCTCTAAACGTAACCTTATTACTGAATCACCGTGGCTTGTGACGCGCCTGCCACTTTTGACTCATGCTGGCCATTTCGTGTCTAGAGTCTATAAGCTACTCCTACCTTTGCCCAAGAAATCCCATAGGCTAGTAGAAGGCAAATGGGAATCGGAATACAATTCAACAGGAATAGTGATAGACTGGGATGTAATATATAACACCGCACTGTCCAACAAGGTATCCCCAATTCTTTGCCAGACGAAATACATTAAGGTCGATGAAGCAGGCATACAAGGGGCTAGATTTTGCAAAGGCTTGATTGGCTAGGAGAGTAACCGCATAGATGTTAGTAAGGGTGCCCATCCCTGCCTGAAATCCAGTTTGCGTGTAAGGTATTCGGTTTGTTCGACTAACCCAAGAATCTAAATCCACCAGGAGATTCGATGCATATATTTTCGCCTCCACATCAATTAGTGCGATCGACCTATAATTAGATGGATCCGAGCGGGAACCTGACTTGTGAATTGGATTTAGAATACTGGATTTGGACAGTTATCAAACATCATTTACACATTACATATCTGCAGCACCTCCTGTAGTCTGACGCATTTCCAATTCCACTGTTGGGAATACCACAATATCTCCCCAGTATTTATTCCAGTTTGACCACTTCCTGTCCCATTTCTTTGGGCACCCCTTGCTATAAACACTTCCGTCTCCGCCAGCATGCACCTGTCCAACTCTTTCACCCACATATGGACACTCGGTATAGGCGCTCCACCCCACCCTTTCGCTATCTCCCTTTTAACCAGGGTATAGCCCAGCGTCAAAAACTGCTTCTCTACTTCCGTCAGGTCAGTTTCCTCCCAGATGATTAACAAACCCAGTCGTGGCGTCAGGATCAACTCCTTACGTAGGGCATTATGCATGTGTTTCGTGGCTCCCTCCCATAGGACCCGCAACCCCGGGCAGCTCCACAGCATATGGTAAAACGTGGCCTGTTGGCCACATGCCCTCAGGCAGAGATCGTCCGACCGCGAACACACTTTTACCATAGTCGGTCCCGTCATATACGAGCGGTGCAGTATCCGGAGCTGAATCAACCTGAACGTTTGTGTGATGGTTGCCACCCGAGGACACATCAGGGCCTCCTGCCAGTCTTCGTCACTAATCACCCCCAAGTCGTCCTGTCATCTCTCCCCGAGTCTTGGAAAAGCATCTGGAAGGTTATTGCATAATTTCTTGTACGTGAGTGAGATAGCTTTCGAGTCCAAAGGTCTGTCTAGTAACCTGTCCTCGAGCGGTGAAGAGTCTAGAATGTCTGTAAAAGAGGAGAAGGCCGCTCTAAGAGCATGGTGAATCTGCAGGTACCTATACATCTCTCCCGGAGCCATTTGGTACTGCTTCTGGAGTTCCTCAAATGTGAGTATCTTCCCCTTTTTAACCAAATCCTTCACCACAGAGATACCCAGGCATAACATACCCAGTTTTTGCGCACTCCAAAGTGGAGCAACCTTAGTTAGGATGCCAGCCCATCCCAGGCACAAATTCACTGTGCGCCAAACCTGTAGCGTGTGTAAGTGGGCCCAAAAAATCGTCCCTTGTTCTTCCTGTCACCAACATACAGGGCCCCCATATATCCAGAGCGATCAGTTTGGTATCGGTCAAGCGCATACGCTAGATCCTCCGGAGGGCGGAATATCCATCTATTGACAGTTACTAGCTGTGCCGCCCAATAATAAAGCTGTAGGTCTGAGAGCGCAATACCTCCATCATACCAACTCTTCATCAGCTTCTTTAATGCCACCCTTGGGGCCCGTCCATCCCACAGAAGCGTACGGACCTTCCCCTCTACCATTTTGAAGTATGAATCCGGAACTTTGTGCGGGCAATTTTGAAGGATATACAAAAAGCGAGGTAAGGCCAGCATCTTAAAAAGCGCCGCCCGGCCAAGCAGTGAGAGCGGGAGGGACCGCCAATGTTTCACGTCCGCTCGCAGTCTGGCCAGCGGAGGGGCAAGATTGGAACTATAGAACAAATTGGGATCCGACGTAATATAGACTCCCAAGTATCCAAACCCATCTTCCACCACACCTATGGAGCAACCGGCCGGAAGCCTAGGGACCTGTCCCCCACATCATGTACAACACAGATTTACGCCAGTTAATCGCATAGCCTGAGTATTTACTGAAATTCGTGAAGATGTCTAGCACTATGGATATAGACTTGTATGGGGAAGCCAGGTACAACAGTATATCATCCGCATACAAAGATATGCGGTTTTCTATATCATTTGCCCATCTCATCCCACGTACCATAACATACCGGTGTATCCATGCCGCAAGGGGTTCCAAAAGAAGGGCGAATATCAATGGGGACAATGGGCATCCCTGCCTGGTACCCCACCTCAATCGAAACGTCCTGGAAGTATATTCATTCACCCGCACCTGGCCCAGAACATCCTTGTAAAGCAACCGAACCCATGCTATAAATTTCGGTCCTAGACCCACCCTCTCAAGAACCTCGAACATGTACGGCCATTCTATGGAATCAAAGGCCATAGAGGCATCAAGAGACAACAGCGCGGCATCTTCCTCGATATATAGCCTCCGGGACATCACGTTATGCAAACGTCCTAAATTGGGGGTTGTGTTTCTCCCAGGCATAAACCCAGATTGATCTGGGTGGAATAACGTGGTGCTAACCTCTCCCAGCCTATTGGCAAGCACTTTTCCTAGAATTTTTGCCTCAATGTTGATCAGAGAGATGGGCCTATATGAGCTAGACACGTCCACCGATTTGCCCGATTTGTACATCACTACTATCGTGGCCAGCCTCTGGTCCGCAGGTAGCCGACCCACCTCTAGGCTCTCCTCATACATGGCCTTCAAATGCGGTATCGTACAAGAGGCAGTTGCTTTTAGGAATTCAATCGGGATACCATTGGGTCCCATCGCCTTCCCCGATTTTAATCCGCCCTATAGCTTTACCAATTTCTTCGTCAGAGAGATCCTTATCCAGGGTGTCTCTATCCTCCTCCGACAAGGTCGGAACATCGCTATCCCTGAGGAGCTGACGTGAGTCCTCTGTGTGTACAGAGTAGAGGGTGAATATACCTGT
This sequence comes from Lissotriton helveticus, assembly GCF_964261635.1. Classification (NCBI taxonomy): domain Eukaryota; kingdom Metazoa; phylum Chordata; class Amphibia; order Caudata; family Salamandridae; genus Lissotriton; species Lissotriton helveticus. Next base: position 1,047,562,846 of record NC_136072.1, read on the forward strand.
TCTAGGTGAGCAGCAAACTCTTCCGCTATATCTTGCGGATGTGACACAGAGCCCCCATCCTACGTCGTCAACTTGTGCACCCACCTCGATCCCTGTTCTCGCCTCTCTAACCAAGCCAGCGTCCTGCCTGCCCTACCCATTTCATATATTCTATGCTGGGTATGGCGATATTTAGCCATCATGTGATCCCTGGTCTTAATCCGAAACTCATCTTGCTTCAACTGGAGCTTATGCGCGGTATGAGGTTCTGTGCCTGTTCCCGTTCGAGATCCAGAAGGTCAGTTTCCGCCTGCACCAAAAGCTCACGTTTCTTAGCGATGTATCCCATCTTCAAGGACAGGGCCTGCACTTTCAAGACCACCTTGTATGCTTCCCATATCGTCCGGGCGGATGCGAACGAGCCCACATTTTCGGCAAAGTCGTTCTCCGTTTGTAACCTATGTATTTCTGCTTTGTTATCCCCCAGGTACTGAGAGTTCGCAAAATCAAGCCTAGATGTAATCCAGGCTTGAATAATGATCTGTCTGGTCGGGGCATCAAAGAAACCTAAAATAGGTTTAAGCCTGCGTAATAAACCAAAACAGGTTCCCGCCACCTTCTTCGTGTGAGTCTGGAAACTGAAAGAGGAGTCCATCCAAACCCCAAAGTTCTTTACAACCTGTTTAGGAGGGGGGGGGGCCTAGATTCGTGGGCCACCAATACTCATTCCATAACCCATGATCCCTTCCCACCAGCAACACCTCCGACTTGTTGGCCTTCAGCTGGAGGCAGTTAGCTGTCATCCATCTGGCAACTATCGCAAGATCACCTTGAAACTTAGCGGAGTCGTGCCTGGAGTTGCTCGAGAGTGCTACTACCAGCTAAGTGTCGTCGGCGTAGGAGACCACTGTCAGTCCTCTGCCCTTGGCAACTGCAGCCAAAGGTTGTACATACAAATTAAAGAGCAGAGGGCTCAGAGAGGAACCCTGTGGCACTCCGTGCTTGATGGGAAAGGTAGATGAAGAGTTTTGAAAACTACACTAAATCTTCGGGTGATTTAAGAGATGTCACTGACTGGTCCTGCACCAGCATCCCCCTTCCCTGTTGGTGTTCCGCTATTTAGGTTATTTGAAGGTGGAATTTCAAATACCCTAAATAAAGTTCAATATGGACTCTCCAAGTGACCTCCATTACGTCCGAGTTATGATGTCGGTTTCTGCCATTTGATAGCCGATTGAGGTGTTCCCAAAAGAGCTTGGAGGCTCTTAGTTTACAGGCCTGGAGAAGTTTCGCCAAATCTAGTGGACAGGATGGAGGCTGGGAAGCCCTGCTTGTACCCAAGAGTTGGTCCCGAAGAGGATTGGGCCAGGTGTTGCACACTCCCACCACAAACCAAATGTGTCTCTCTTATTGCCACTGATTGCCCGTCTGCCTTCACACAACAGTTTCTGACTGTACACTTGGTTGACTCAGTCCTTCTTACCTTGTCCCACAAATTAATCTCTCTCGCTCTCTTTCACTCACTACCTCCCATCTGTATCCCTATATTTCTACCTTCTTTCTCCTCCAGGCTCTCTGTGGCTCCTATCTCGGTCTGCATCTCGCGCCACACAGGCACAAGCTATGTTGATGCCGATCTCTCCCGAGCACCTGTTTTCCTAACTATTTGTCTTCACACCCTGCACTGATCTCTGTAAATCATACTCCTTTCACACTGTCTGCCTCCCTCTCTCTCACCTCTCTCTCGCTCTATTTCTTCCATTTTTCCCCGTCTACCTCTATGGGTATCCTAGTACTGAGTTCAGCAGAGTGCATCCCCAGGTGGGAAGGAGAGAGTGCTTTGAGACAGGAAGCGAGGCACGGAAGATCTAGCGAACACATAGAGAAGGGCAAATGGAGAGAATACATCATAGTGGAAAGAAACATGAAACTAATTGAGTGCCAGAGAGAGGCAGAAAGAAGACATGAGGAAAGGAGGAGTGCGAAAGAGGAAGTGAGAAAGAAAGAGTTGAAGACAAGAGGAAAGGTGACAGGGAGGCATGGAAGATGATAGGAGGGAAAGTAGAGAAGGTGACAGAAAGAGTGTGATGAAGGCGGGAAGGCGAGAAGTAAAGAAAGAATGTGGGGGAAATGGATAGAAGTTGGAAGAAGGAGGGAAAGTGGTTGGAAGTTAGCAGGCAAGGATGCAAAGTGAGTGTAACAGGCACAATGTAAAGGGAGGGCAGTAACATTGTATCCAGCAGTCCACCTGCACTGCATTTTGGAGTCACCTCTCCACAGAAGCAGAGCGAACACCAATAGACTAGATCTAGCACTGCCCCCTACCCTTACCAGCTAGAGAAATGGGAGACCAGCAGTTGATGCGGCTGGAGCATACTACCTTCTCCCAGCAACCCACATTAGTCTGCACTGCACTCCGCAAGGCTGTCATCCTGCAGCAATTTCCATGAAGGTAAGACAGGCCTTTTGCCACACTATGTTGGTTCTGGTGCATGTGTCAAACACCCCAACCTGCACTCTAGCTCTAATTTCATGTGACGAGCCAGCATTAAGGATCCCAGTACTCTGCATGTAGCTCTAAGATTATGACTATCCAGGGAGTGAAGGAGCCCAAAAGCCATAACCCTGGATCTGGAGACACTGGCCTGTATAACTTCAGCAGAAAAGAGAAAAGGGCACCCAACTCATTTTTACCATTCTTCCCAAAAATGTGTGTCATTTTGTGTGCATGGTATTGTGCAGGGGCAGGTCTACTGGTGGTAAATCTTGGCATATTGTGTATATAATGACATGAAGGTGTCCATCATTGGTACTGGTGGCACTGGCATGATGGCAGTACCACTTGGAATAGGGTGGACATCAATGCCCTCAACCCACTCTTGTCCCAAGATGGTAGATACCTGCCTATTCTTGCTGTCCTTAGCATGATGACTACCACCCGGAATGCTGCTGGCACTAGCAAAATAGTGGAAATTCTTGGCATATACTGGGCATCCATGGAATGAGATGGTGGTAAATATCCACGCAATGGTGATAATTACAAATTTGTATTTGTGTACCTAATGTTTTCAGTAAAAATAAAGAAGTTAAAACATCACATCAAATGAGTTATTCTTTTAAAAATGTGTTTTCATTTGAAAGCATGCATATGTTTAAAAATAGACAATTTGATATTTAGATAAATACATAATTCATAAAATGTCATTAACGCGGTATGAAAGCATTATATGTAAGATTATAGTAGCTAGTATGTGTCCGAACTTGTGTGGTCTTTGAAAACTGATCAACATACTTTCTGTGTTAAGTCTTTAAAATCAGACAAGCTCTACTACACAGCCTGCGATTATGAAAACTGTGCATTGGTTTTTTTCCAATCCCGTCCCCATCAAATGACATTTTCAAATGTAAAATATGATACTAAGAAAGGAAAGAATACACCAATAACAGAAACTAAAAAATGTAGAAGCATAGATAAATGCTATGTCAAATGAAAGCCCATATGAAGTTGCAATTCGGGGAGTTGGCAGTACTGGTGATGGAAGGGGGTGGTAACTGAGGGTGGCAGCATCCTAAGGAATATTTTGTGTACTGGCACTAGTGATTTTTACTTCGAATTAAGCACTGATAGTATGCTAGGACTGCAACAAATTACGCATGGGAGTAACTCTCATGCAAAAGGTGGAAAGTGGGTGTTACAAGGCACGGTTGTTAATCTTTTCCATTTGTAAATGTCTACAAAAAAGTTTATTTGTGAGGATTCACAAACTGCTTTCTAACTCTCGCCCAGCAAGGAAATGGTCATAACTCTGTTAGTGCAAATGGCTTGAGTAAATCCCTTTCCAGAGCAGTAAGGGAAACATAACAAACACAAACGCCACTGGTGTGTAGTGGAATGGGTTTCTCACCGGTGAAAAATGTTTTCTATCTAGAGCAACAAAATGTGCAACTGCTTCTCCCATTGCACAACTGCAAAATGTGTACAATTCCTTATTGTGGGAATACCAACAGTTTCCTCATGCAACTGGTAAACCTTTCAATGCATGCTACTGGTAATGCTTGCAAATTCTCAAATGCCTTAGATCTACACCTGGGCATAGAACTATGTGTAAATGTACTTTTCTGTGAATCATGTCTACGATTACCAGGTGACACAATGTCACCAGGGACACAGTGCCCAGCGTGCATTCAAGACCCTACTGAATAGTAAGAGTTATAGTCCTTGTACACCACAACTAAACCGTCGAACTAAAACAGCCAAATTAAAGTTACTTGTATATGGAAATCCCAGGACTAGAGCACTGCGCCCTCATTGAAATGGAATCAACAGGCAACCCCAAGTGAGAGAGACACAAACATACAAATCATATTGAGTACCTCTTCATTTTTCAGTTTCAAAGAATGTCATACTAACTTTCATATTTTCTAGGAGAGCTTGAGGGTCTTCAATGCCTTCTGGAACACATTTCTTGTTGTCTGGAAGTGATTCAAGTTTTTCCACAAGGGCTTTCAGCCCTTTAAGCTCAAACTCTGTAAGATGAGTCCACCTTGTGGAGACTTCAGTAGCTGGAGAATCTGCTGGTGTTTTAGAATAGTCAATTGGTGTTGTAGACTTCACACTGTCGTCCGACTCATTGGACAATGTTCTTTTGAAGTAACCAATGGCTGCTGAATTTTGTGTATTCCCTGGGGTATCCTTCCCATCTGAATTTGTGCTGATGGGTGAAGATGAGCCATCTGCTGATAATTTAGCACTCTTTTCCACAATGTCTTCCTTTTCCTCCCGATTATGGGACTCCAAAGATTCTTCCTCCATGTCTAATTGGGAATCAGACGAGAAGCTATCAAGGCTGGTCTTTGTGCGGGCTTCTGAAAAACAGATGAACAAAAGTTAAATGCTTTATTACATCTAATATGACCCCCCACACATATGGGGAAGGAAAGAACAAGAAGCAGCAGGGCTGCCTTGGATTGCGCCATCCTAGTCACTAACAAAAAACACAAAAATCAATCTTGGTGCAGAGGATATTCGCAGACGTGCGTAGGAATTTACGTATGTCCTACAGGCAATTAAAAAAATTATGAGAGCCCTCACACAACTGCCTAGGTGTCGGGCTTCATCCTCTGGCTTCCTCATTCACCAAGAAGTATTATAATGGCAAATTGGCTTCCTATTTGAATATGAAGCACTTGGTGAACGATACAAGGGAGATGGCATCCGGTGCAATAAAGTGAATCTCACCTATGTATCTCAAGTAGATCTTTACTATTGAGTGAGTAGCTGCGTTAATGCATAGGTGCATAGAAGGGTCAATTCTCATGCATTGCTATTGTCCAGATATTTCTGCCTAGAGTCCCCTAGGAGGTCCGTGCCATTAGTCAGGACAAGGAACCCATATTTTCTTAGACTTCAATACCCCATTCATTCAAACATTAGTCCCACAACTTCATAAATTGTGAAAATGGAAATTACACTCCTATTCTCCGATTATCACATTTTTTTGTGTGGCCTGTAGAAAGATACAATAAAAATTAATTGACCGACAAACTGGTCTAAAAGAAAATGTAAAAGTAAAATAAAACGGAAGATAGTAGCATGCAGTGGAGTACATACAATCACTAAATAATCAAGATGTTTGTGTCACTGTAAAATCACATGTGATATTCACAATGGACTCCATGGCGCCTATAGCATTGGTCATTAGGGTAAGGTCATGTGTGATTATGGATGTATTGGAGTATAGCACTGACTTACTGACACATGTGAACACTGTGTGTGTAGTGTTTACATCACAAGTGATTTTACAGTGACAGCTTTTGTGCATATCCTCTACGCCAGGATTACTATTTGTGTTTTTTTAAATGATATATTGTACAAAAAAGTCAGTGGTATATTAAAAGAAACCAGTTACTAACCTGTAATTATGATTTCTGCAGCTTGAAACTCTTCTAGATTCACATGCTTTGTACAATCTCGCCATCTAGTGTGTGGGTCCGGAAGAGTCTTTGTTTTCCTCAAAATTTTCTTAGATTGTGGGTGGGATTCGACAAAGGAGGAGACCTTAGGACGTCTTTATCTTCCATGAACCTCCAGCATTGGGGAGGAAGGAGGGTCACATGAGAATCTAGAAGAATTGCATGCTGCAAAACCATAATTACAGGTAACTGGTTTATTTTGCATTATGAAATCTCTTCTAGATTCACATGTTTTGCACAGATTATGTAACGGTATTACCTGCCTGGTGTTGGTGGACAGAAGATAGAGTGGGAGCAAAAATATCAAAAATGCTTTTCAGCACAGCCACTTCAGCCTCTTTATGTGAGTGTAAATCCACACAGTATGTGAAAGTATGCTGACATCCCCATGTGGCTGCCTTGCATATTTCCTATATGGTGACAAGGGGAGCCCCTTTCTTCCTAGTAGAGTGTGTTCTCGGTTTGGCGAGCAAAAGTTTGTTTTCTAGAGTGTACCGCAATTGGATAGTCCAAACAATATATCTAGAAACACTGTTCCTGAAAACAGTTGTCTCTAGAGCTTGAATTGAATGCCCAAAGAAAACTGTTATGTTATCCTGATGCTGTGTGTCGCCTGCATGTGTTACATGACTGCCCTCTTGACACCCAGTGTTTGTAGGGCCCTTTCTGATGTGTTTGCAGGTTTCTGGTATGGTGATAGTCTGTTTTTTGTAAAAAAATGTTGAGATAACTTTTGGTAGTAATTTTGGTTGTGTCCTTATTACCTAATCCTTGTGTATGGATATGTATGGTTCCTGTACTGTTAGTGCTTGTAACTCACTGGCTCTCCTCAGTGATGTGACTGCTATCAGGAACACCATTTTCAATGTAAGAAGCCTGAGTATGGTCGTATTCATTGGTTCAAAATATGTGTTCATCAATTCTGCCAACACCAGGTTCACTGGAGATGGTACCTCCCTCGCAGGGAAATGGTTTTTGCTCCATCCATGAACCTTTTGATCAGTGGAAATAAGAAAATGTTTTGCGAGTGTGTCCTTTACAGTAGCCCGTGATTGCTGATAAATGTACCAGTAACAAAGCAATATTTATAAAGCGCACATACACCACGCGGTTTCTTGGCGCTGGGAACACAAACCATGGGGGAGTAGGAGAGCCGGACAACTAGCGTGGGAAAGCTTGAGCAAAAAGAAATATTTTCAGAGTTTTGCGAAATTCTGAATAATGGGGAGAAAACCTAAGGGAAAGGGGAAGAGTATTCCAGAAGGTGGGCGCAAGCGTAGAAAATTTAACGCCACCTGACCTCTTTTTCTTGAAACGAGGGACAGCCAAGAGAGATTGTGAAGAAGAACGCAGCTCTCTGCTGGGGCAATATGCCTTGATCTCAGAAGAAATAAAGTGAGGGGCTGTCCCTGCCCTGGCCTGGAAGGTGATACAACCCTTTTTAAACAAGGCACGTTCCCGGATGGGCAACCAGTGCAGAGCTTTGAGCAGCGGGGTGACAAGATGGGACTTGGACAGATTGTACACAAGTCGGGCTGCCTGGTTCTGCACCAGTTGAAGTCTCCGAAGATTGTAAGCGGGGACACCATTATACAAGACGTTGCCATAGTCTAAACGGGAAATCACCATTGCAGACAAAATAAGTTTAAGGGCACAGAAAGAGAAGAAACGGGACACCTTACGAATAGTGCGAAGAGTGAGAAAGCACGAGGAGACAACTGAACTAATCTGGGAGTGCAAGGTGAGGTGCGCATTAAGTTTAATTCCTAAGGTTTTGACCAAGAAAGAGGGGGTGGGAGGGGAACCCAGGGAAGAAGGCCACAAAAGAGGGGGTCCAGGGACTGGAGGAGCCACCCGTCAAAACCAGCTCGGTTTTGTTGGGGTTAAGCTTCAGATGGTTGACGCTCATCCAGTCCCTAATGAAAAGCATGATGGAGTGAAAGTTGTGAATGGAATCAGGAGAGGAGGATAAATTAAAAACCAGTTGAAGATCATCAGCATAGTTGTAGGTGGTAACATCCATCTGCTGAAGTGCAAAAATAAGAGGGGAGATGTACAAATTAAACAACAAGGGAGACAAAGAAGATCCTTGTGGCACTCCGCAGTGTACCAATTGAGAGGGAGCAGAAAAATTGGCCAGATGGACGGCCTGAGTGCGATCCCTCAGAAAGGATGCCAGCCAGACCAAGGCGGTCCCCCTGATGCCAGCCGCCTCAACACGGGAAAGAAGGATGGAATGGTCCACCGTGTCGAAGGCGGCGGACAAATCAAGGAGAACCAAAGCCTGGGGCCGGCTAGCATCCATGTCCTCTCTGAGGTTGTCCATCACAGAGAGGACAACGGACTCCGTGGAGTGCGCTGGGCGAAAACCAGCCTGGTGGGAGGCTAATCAGCCCTTCTCCTCCACAAAGACGCTGAGTGTTCCGGTGATATGACGCTCCAGAATTTTGCCAAGGAAAGGGAGGAGGGAAATAGGGCGATAATTTGCAAGTGAAGATGGGTCAGCACCAGGCTTTTTTAAAATGGGAATGATGATTGCTGATTTGTGAAACTGAGGGACAATACCATGGACCAGGGAATTATGAGCGTTTATCATTTTTAAGATGTGCACGGTATCGGACTATGGCAGTGTCTTGATACAGAATGTGCTGCATTTTCTTGGATTGAAGAGAGGTGTTACCTCGAAACCGGTCCGGTCCTCGGATGCTTGGTTCCGTTCTGGGAAGGACATGGCTTTTGTAGTTCGGACTGGACTGTTCCCATGGGGCAACAGGGTCAGAGCTGATTTGCATATCGCCATTGTCTAACCCAGGGTGGTGTGGAGTGCAAAAAAACGATGGATTTGGGCCCAGATCTTTTGACTGGGGGAGTGTGTGACATTGATCCACATTCAGTCCATCACTTGTTGTTTTTGCAATTGCCGCCCTAAGTGCGCTGGGGATGCCCAGACGTGGGTCCCAGGCACTCCACACCACTGGAATCAAGCTAGCTGGGCTGAAGAGAGGTGTTACCTCGAAACCGGTCCGGTCCTCGGATGCTTGGTTCCGTTCTGGGAAGGACATGGCTTTTGTAGTTCGGACTGGACTGTTCCCATGGGGCAACAGGGTCAGAGCTGATTTGCATATCGCCATTGTCTAACCCAGGGTGGTGTGGAGTGCAAAAAAACGATGGATTTGGGCCCAGATCTTTTGACTGGGGGAGTGTGTGACATTGATCCACATTCAGTCCATCACTTGTTGTTTTTGCAATTGCCGCCCTAAGTGCGCTGGGGATGCCCAGACGTGGGTCCCAGGCACTCCACACCACTGGAATCAAGCTAGCCGGGCTGAAGAGAGGTGTTACCTCGAAACCGGTCCGGTCCTCGGATGCTTGGTTCCGTTCTGGGAAGGACATGGCTTTTGTAGTTCGGACTGGACTGTTCCCATGGGGCAACAGGGTCAGAGCTGATTTGCATATCGCCATTGTCTAACCCAGGGTGGTGTGGAGTGCAAAAAAACGATGGATTTGGGCCCAGATCTTTTGACTGGGGGAGTGTGTGACATTGATCCACATTCAGTCCATCACTTGTTGTTTTTGCATTTTCTTGGATTGGCACCATGTTATATACTTCTTTCACTTAAAGGTTTAACCCTCACTTCCCTGATGATACGTATTGTAGCCTTTGGCAGATACAGGTGTTCAAACTGGGCTATTTAAGGAACCATGCTGTCAACTGCATTTCCCCTGGGTTTGGGTGGAATATCTTCCCTTGCTGCATGGTTAAGGTGTCTCTGTGCAGTGGAATTTTATGATACAGCCGTTTCAACAACTGGAGTAGAGGTGAGAATCTTGGCTGCTGAGGCCAGTTTGGAGCTATGAGAATCATTGTCATGTTGGGGATTCAGAACTTCTCTAGAACAGATGGAATCAATGGTATCGGCGGCAAAGCATATCTCATCGACATGGCATTTCCCAGTGGCTTGGGATGGTACCCTAGAGCCTGGACGCGAAGCACCGACATTTTGTGTTTACTAGTATTGAAAGAAACCTGCCTGGTCTTCTCCATAGATTGAAATGTGTGTCCACTATAGATGTCACACCGGAAGTAAAGATGGATAAAAACTAGGGAAGCAAAAGCACACTCACAATCAACTTTGTTGAAGATGACGTGCAGACCAATACACGTGGCACGAAACACTTTCGGCAAGTGAAAAAGACAGTGAGAGGATTGACAAGGAGCTATCCCAGCAAACAGAATACATCGGAGATACGCTAGTTTGGTAGAATATATACTTTGCTATAAAATAGGTGGGGAACTGTTTGACGATTGACGCGGGAAAGCGTGAACGGTCCAAATATTGAAAAAACTGTTAAAAGGTCTATTTGAGAAGCAGCAGCTAGACATGCAGATTAGAAACCCCCTACAGAAGGGAGTTTCTTGAAAAAAAAATCACATCGCATGGGTATGTGAATGTGATGAATACTTCCGTAAGAGATGTGAGGAAGGGAATACACTACATTATCATTCCCATGTTGACCTAAAATAGTAGAAATGCCAATCTGACAAAAGCAATTTTAAGAGGCTTGAATTGAGAGTCCATGTGGAAAGTGCACATTAGTAAACCTTATAGGCTGAATCTAAATGTGAGATGCTATAGGCATAAATTGACTGCCCTATAGAGAGAAGTGGTTGCTCGGTTGTATTGAAGACGTGCACTGTAATAAAGGGACACTTAGGTTTCAGGCTTTAGGTTTTAGATATTCTAAGCTTTAGTTAAAGAAAAAATATGAGCATTTGTGACCATGAGGCAAGTTTAATATGAATAATAATTATGGAACATAACACATTTGTAGGCACCGGGAGCCCTTAAAGATAACAAAACGCCCTCATTGTGCACACAACACAGCTGCAAAGCTTCTTTTAAGAATCAGTGATACATTTTGGATTCCTGTAATTTTCTAAGAAGGCAGAACCCACCTGCCATAAAGGTAGGATTTTTGTTGCTACCTTACAAGGAATTTATAACGTTATTAATAACCCCTGATTTACTGACATTTAGAGGAAGAAATGTTTAATTTATGTTTATATTTACCCAAGAGTTCCAGGGGGTGATTCAAAGACCCCTTGGAAAATATCCTCGACTAGGACCGGATAAACCAATTCACTGGACCTTGATAATAGCTGAACCAACATTTTACGAAAGACTCATGATTTTGCTTGGTGAGTCTGAATACATTGATATAGACCACTGAATGTGTGAGTGCAACTAAGTGTGAAGATTGGCTTGGAGTATGCAATGATAATCCATGTACCCATTAATTGTGTAACCTTTCCTGAACTGGTGTCATGTAAAGTCTTGCGTTAGGAATGAGGTGGATACAGGAAGCCATCATCCCTAACAATTTCATTACATTCCACAGTCAGAGAATATGACGTCTGGTAGAGGCAAATTTGAGCCAGTATGGCCTGAACCCTCCGTGTAATCAGGTATGCCATTGTCAATTGTGGGCCTGATTCACAAAGATAAACTTTCAAGCGTGTAAAGTTTACTCTTTTTCGGTATTGCAATTTAATAGGCCTATTTTTTATGTGCAGATGTCTCTCTCCAGGCTAGGGTCTCTGTGCAATAGTTCAGTTACTATTAAGTTGCAGTTCTGTGAATACTGAAAAACAGTAAACTTACACAAATGAGTAGGTTTACCTTTGTGAATAGGCCCTGTGTGCTGAGGTCTACTCCCAAGAAAGTTTTCCTAGTTTGTGGACTGGGAAATGATTTCTCCAAGTTCACCATAAATCCTGGCGTGTGTAGTAGTGATACCACCATTGCCATGTTTTCTTTCCAAAACTCCAAAGTATCTGCCTTATCTAGCCAATCATACAGGTAGGGGTAGACATGTATTCTCTACTTTCAGAGGTGTTCAGCTACCACCTCCAGCGTCTTCGTGTAGACCCTTGGGACAAACTTTATTCTGAACGGTAGGGCTTTGAATTGGTAATGTTCTCCCTCCATTACCAGGCTCAGGGAAAACTCAGCCTGTTTACCGAGCTCCTGCCATTCATGCCCGAATCCGCCCATCACAATCGGATCTCCAGGGCTGCGGGAGTACGTGCTGAATACAAAATGGCGGGCGCACCCACTACTCAACAGAGATACCGGCTGCAGGTACTCTCCCGCATGTCACAGATATAGAAATATAGAACAGCATCCTCAGCGGCGCGTTGCATTCAGGCTCCTTGCTGCATAAGTATGGAACTCTAATGCTCTGAGGCCTCTCTAATCACAGCAATAATAACGATCATACCGATGGACAGAACAGAGGTCTGACAGACTGAACATCAGGTGGCTTCCACAATAAATTTAATCCTGAGCTAAACAGCTGCAAAACCGCTACTTGTGCTACTTGTGGGGGGCACATTATAACTCAATGCTGGATCATAACTAATGAATAGTGCATTGGTGTGAATGTGGGCTGTGTTGCTGGAGATTACTCAAGTGGCAAATGTCAAGTGTTGGTCGGCTGCAGGTTGTTCTGTGCAAGTCATCGATGCCCTTTTGCTGTGCACAGAGGCTGAAGTTCTCTGTCTGAGAGGTGCTTTACTTTTACATCTTCTTTCATGTTGCCTGACCTCAAAATGGATGCTACCTAAGATGCCTATCTCTAACACCAGCCTTGCCTGACCCTAAGATGGCCGCCTGGATGGAAGGTTCATCTAACTAGTGCTGGGATCTCTCTGGATGGTATTTTCCCTTTCAGTCACTATCTTCAACCATTTAAACACAAGGAGCAGCCGCTCACCCTTCAGGTGCCAATGTTAAGCAGTTTTTTCCTAAAGTTTATTGCTTGTAACACAATCCGGCTCTCGCAGCCTGTACATCATGGGTGAAAAGGAAGCAAAAAACCTCAAGAGACTTAAGGCAGATCCACCAAATCCTGATTCACCCACAAAAGGTAAAAAAGACATTAATGCTACAATGGACACAATACTGAATAAATTAGCAGAAGTCCACGACTTGGCAAAGTCTACAAAAGAAGAAATTTCAGCGATCAGACAGGACATCAGAGACACCAACTCCAGACTAACCGAAAAGGAGGTCAGGATAAGCCACCTAGAAGATACTGAGACAAAAGTCTGCAAATCCCTCAAAAATGTATCAACCGCACCGGACTCCCATACTAGGAGGCTGTCTGAGCTTGAAGACAGAAATCGGAGAAGAAACCTACACATTTTCGGAATGCCAAAGGGTTCGGAGGATGCCTCTAATTCTTGCATCTCCTTCCTAGAATCTTGGTTCTCACAAGCAACTAACCTAACATTCCACCAACCGCTTGAATTTGACAGGGCTCACAGGGTCCCCTCCAGAATTAATCCAAACCAAAAAGGTCCAAGACCAATCGTATGCAAACCCCTGCGTTACCAACATGTCGAACAGATCTTGGCCTTTATGCGTAAAAACAACCATATCCTATGGAAATCCATCAAAATCTTTATTTCTCAGGACTACAGTAAGGAGACAGTAGACACAAGAAAACGTTTTCTTGCTCTTCAACCCAGGTTACGCTCCTTAAACTACCAATTTGGTTTTGCAGGCCCAGCAAGGTTCCATGTGGTCATCCAAGAAGTTCCCCAGGTTTTTACGGATACCCATACTCAAAAGATTCCTTGATGGTCGGGATGAACTTTCTATGGACACGACAACACCTGGTCCTTCCGCTGCAAGCACAGGAGTATCCTTCTGAAATGGCCTCAATACATGGCCTACATGGCTGTGATCTCATTGCTTTGTACTGTATTCTCACTTTTGTTTGTTGTAACTGTCTTACAATTACCTGAAATGTCTTACAATTGCCTGTAATGTCTTAGCAGAATCTCAACTAGGTTCTTCCTTTGAAAGGTCTTCGAACTTTTGGATGAGATATCTTTGGTACGACAACAATTGATGCTTACGCTGCAGGCACTGGAATTTCCTTCTAAATTACTTCACTACATGGTTGTGGTTCACTTCTTTATGGTTGGTTGAAGCTGTCTCACTATTGCTTGAAATACTTTAGCAGATTTTTGAATGTTGGGAACAATACTAGTTAGGGACAATTGTAGTCCCGGGTTTCCTACTCATGTGTGATTAGGAAGACTCCCATTTATATGTGAACATCATCCTAGCGCTAGATCCTGGCAAACACATTGTTGCTTATCCTCAGAGTTCAGATACGACGAGTCTCCATCGTATCCTCTGCAAGGATTACATTGCCTTTACTCTTGCAACTGTCAGTATTATATCCTTTATATCTGACAGTCTAGCAGTCAGAGAAATGACGGTGTCACGCTGGATACCTCCTTTAGACCACGTTAATGTCTGCCACACACTTAGTTAACATTAGTCACTTAACCAATAATAGTTTAGCATCAACTTTTCTGAACACTCAATAGGCCACCATGGTTTTGTTTATTGACATGGGAAGGGAGCTATTTTCCCCTTGTCACCATGTCTACTAGTTTCTTTCAGGGTGGGGTGGGAGGGGTTGGGGGAGGGGTGGAAGGGGTTGGGGGAGGGGTGGGAGGGGTATGGGTACGACTTCAATTTGGTTATTTTTATGTATTGCTATTACATTTTGCTTACTTTTGTCTGTATGTTAATATTTTCTTTGCTCAAGAGCCCATTTCCATTGTATAACCATGGCCCCACGTGTCAATCCGAAAGGGTGCTCCAGCACTCACTCGTCTACCAATATGGACCAGTGTGTAACACAACATGTGTTACACACTGGTCCATATTGACCCCTGACCCTCCTGGTAAGTCGCTCCCCCTCCGCACAGCTCCGCCTGTGTGCCTCTGCCCCAGCTGCCACTGCTGAGGACTCGCTCGTAAGTCTGCTCATCCCCCTCTCTTGTGCCTCGTTTTTGCCTGCTGACACTCTTTTCCCCCTCTCTTGTGCCCCACTTTTGCCTTCTGTGACACTCTTTTCCCCCTCTCTTGTGCCCCGTTTTTGCCTTCTGTGACACTGTTTTCCCCCTCTTTTGTGCCCAATTTTGCTTCCTGTTCCATTCGTTCCCTCGCCGTTGTGCCCCCTGCGGCCCCGCTTCCCTGACTGCCCACTGCCCACTCGCTGCTCCGCCTCCCAGCTGCTGCTCCTCCCTCCCACGTCCCCATATATGCTAGACGCTGCGCGGTGAGGAGAGCGACACCTGACCCTCCTGGCAGGTCGCTCCCCCTCCGCACAGCTCCGCCAGTGTGCCTCTGCCCCAGCTGCCGCTGCTGAGGACTCACTCGTAAGTCTGCTTATCCCCCTCTCTTGTGCCATTTTTGCCTGCTGTGACACTGTTTTCCCCCTCTCTTGTGCCTCGTTTTTGCCTTCTGTGACACTGTTTTCCCCCTCTCTTGTGCCCTGTTTTTTTGCCTGCTGTGACAGGTTTCCCCCCTCTTGTGCCCCGTTTTTGCCTTCTGTGACACTGTTTTCCCCCTCTCTTGTGCCCGCTTATGCCTTCTGTGACTGTTTTCCCCCTCTTTTGTGCCCCATTTTGCTTCCTGTGCCACTCGTTCCCTCGCCTCTGTGCCCCCTGCGGCCCCGCCCCTCTGACTGCCCACTGCCCACTCGCTGTTCCGCCTCCCGCCTCCCAGCTGCTGCTCCTCCCTCCCACCTCCCTATATATGCCAGACGCTGCGCGGTGTTGTGAGCAACCCCTGACTCTCCTGGTAGGTCGCTCCCCCTCCGCACAGCTCCGCCTCTGCCCTAGCTGCCGCTGCTCAGGACTCGCTCGTAAGTCTGCTCATCCCCCTCTTTGTGTCCCGTTTCTGCCTTCCTTGACACTGTTTTTCTCCCCCTATTTTTCTTCTGTATCCCAGCTATACCGTTCCCGCCACTGCTCCCCTGCGGCCCCGCCCCCTCGCTATCCCTTTCGCCGCCCCACTCCCTGCTGCTGCTCCCTCCCTCCCTCCTCGCCCTAAATGGCGGCCGCTGTGCAGCCGCAATGAGGGAAGCCCGTCTGCGCCTGGACCGTGCCCAGCGCCAGAACCCCTGGACCCCGCGAACGCCACAACACCAGACTCCAATACGACGCCACCACCCTCCTCGCACTCAACACCGGCCGAAACCACACCTGCTTCCAGGCCGCCCGAAACAGACCCTTCTCCTGCCGCACCTGCAGCTTCACCTGCGACAGACCACCAAACCTCCAAGGACTGGAACCAACCACCTCCGCTGCATACTCCTCAACACCCGCTCTGCACGCGAACATGCCATCGAGCTCTGGGATCTGATCGACACCTCCGCCCCAGACGTGGCCTTCCTGACCGAGACCTGGTGAAACGACTCCTCGCACCCCACATCTCCATAGCCAACCTGGACGGCTACAAGATCACCCGCAGGGATCGCCCCAACGGAATCGGAAGAGGAATAGCCATCGTCCACACTCAAGGTCGCCACCCACGCAGATAACACCCTCAACACCGCCGAACACCTGCATTTCTGGATCCATACCGACCCCAACACCACCCTCAGAGGAACACTCATCTATAGACCCCCCAGACCCTGGGCTCAGTTCAGCGACTCCATCGCTGACCCGCCAGTACCCACACACTCGCCTCCACGGACTACATCCTCCTCGGGGACGTGAACTTCCACCTCGAGAACAACGACGCCGCCAACTCCGCAACCTCGGCCTCAGACAACTCGTCACCACACCCACCCCTGCTGCCGGCCACACGATGGACCCCGTCTTCTCCACAGGCTCCCACGTCACCTTCGACCAGATCACCAAACTCCACTGGACCGACCACTGCTGCATCCATTTCACCTTCAAGAAACCAACCACGCACCACTGCACCCAACAGTTGCCTCGCCGCTGCTGGTGCAAAGTCACCGAAGACCAGCTGATCACCACCCTCGCCCAAAACCCACCCACTGACCCCACCAACCAAGACGCCGCAGCCCACAACCTCAGACAGTGGATCGACGACTGCGCCAACACCCTCGCCCCGCTCAAAAAACCCTCCAACAGCCACGCTAGCAAGAGAGCCACCTGGTTCACTGACGAGCTCCAAACGCGCATGCCGGAAACTGGAGAAGATATGGCTCCACGAACGCACACCAGACAACCACGCATCCCACAAGGACGCCACCCGCAGACATCACCACCTCCTCAGATTAGCCAAGTGATCCTCCTTCAAAGACCGCTTGGATAACGCACACAACAGCAAAGAGCTCTTCAGCATCGTAAAGGAACTCTCCAACCCCAGCGCCAACGTCATCCCACCCTCACAAGAACTGTGCGGCTCAGTAGCCATCTTCTTCCACCGCAAGATCGCGGACATCCAGAACAGCTTCAACACCACCACCGCCCCGACCACGCCAGACCCCACCTCCCCTGTCAACACCACCAGCACCAACCGCCTGACCTCCTGGTCCAACGAAGACGAGACTCGCAAGGTCATGAACTCCATCCACTCTGGATCTCAGTCAGACCCGTGCCCACACCACATATTCAACAAAGCAGACACATGCATCGCACCCCAACTACGGAAGGTCATCAACATCTCCTTCGAAACAGTGACTTTCCCGGAAAGCTGGAAGCACGCTGAAATCAACGCCCTCCTCAAGAAGCCCAAAGCGGACCCCAAGGACCTCAAGAACTTCCGGCCCATCTCCCTGCTCCAGTTCCCGGCAAAGGTAATCGAGAAAATCATCAACATGCAATTGGCCCGCCACCTGGAAGACAACAACATCTTGGACCCGTCCCAGTCCGGATTCAGATGCAACCACAGCACCGAGACAGCCCTCATCGCCGCCACAGATGACATCAGGCGCCAATTAGACAACAGCGAAACATCAGCCCTCATCCTCCTGGCCCCTTCAGCTGCCTTCGACACGGTCTGCCATCGCACTCTAAAGACACGCCTCCTAGAAGCCAGAATCCAAGAGATGGCCCTTGACTGGACTACGTCCTTCCTCTCAGGCAAAACCCCGAGAGTCCGCCTCCCACCCTTCCGATCCGAAGCCACCGACATCATCTGCGGCGTCCCCCAGGGCTCATCCCTCAGCCCGATGCTGTTCAACATCTACATGGCCCCCCTCGCACAAGTGGCCTGCCACCACAACCTAAACATCATCTCCTACGCTGACGAGACACAGCTCATCCTCTCCCTCACCAAGGACCCACACACCGCCAAAACCAACCTCCACGAGGGAATGAAGGCCGTCGCCGACTGGATGAGGAGCAGCCGTCTGAAGCAGAACTCGGACAAGACTGAGGTCCTCATCCTTGGATCCACCCCCTCAGCCTTGGACGACACCTGGTGGCCGACCACACTGGGAACAGCACCAACACCCACCGACCATGCACGCAACCTAGGATTCGTCCTCGACTCCTCCCTCTCCATGTCCAAGCAAGTGAACGCTGTCTCCTCCTCCTGCTACAACACCCTCCGCATGCTCCGCAGTATCTACAAGTGGATCCTGACCAAAACAAGAAGAACGGTGACACAGGCCCTCGTCAGCAGCAGACTGGACAACGGCAATGCACTCTACGCAGGAATCCCTGCCAAACACCTACGACGACTACAACACATCCAGAATGCCTCCGCCTGACTGATCGTCAACGTCCCCCGCCGCAGCCACATCACCCCCCACCTGAGAGACCAACACTGGCTCCCCGTCAACAAGAGGATCACCTTCAAGCTCCTCACCCACGCACACAAAGCACTCCACAACGCCGGACCAGCCTACTTGAACAGCAGACTCAGCTTCCACACCCCCACCCGCCAGCTCTGCTCCGCCAGCCTCGCTCTCGCTGCTGTCCCCCGCATCCAACGTATGACCTACGGCGGCAGATCCTTCTGCTACCTCGCCGCCAAGACCTGGAACACCCTCCCTACCCACATACGGCAGACCCAAGACCTACTCGCCTTCAGAAGACTCCTCAAGACCTGGCACTTCGAACAGTAGCAGTAACCCCCTCCCCTCAGCGCCTTGAGACCCTCACGGGTAAGTAGCGCGCTCTACAAGTACTCTGATTGAACATGTCTGTTTCAGTCAAATGCGCTGGCCTCCTTGGTACATGTGGTCCATATGGCACATGTGGCCCTGTACTTACGTAAGGCTCTCTAATAGTGCTCACACCAATTGCGTAGTTGATATTCCACGATTATATACCCCTACATACGGCTTGTACACAATGACAGTTCACATAGGTAGAGGCCTTAGTGACCTCAATAGCAAGAGTGACACTGATTTAGGTTGGACCACACTTATGACACACCTATGATGTCACACACCACGCTCAAAACCCCCTTAGGGACTTCTATGCTGGATAACCTGAAAATTCTCTTGCTTAACGTTAAAGGTCTTAACCACACGGTTAAACGGAGAAAGATCTTGGATTATCTCCAGAGACAGAAAGTGGATGTTGTTCTTTTACAAAAAACAAAGATCGACGCCAAACAATTCAATACACTTAGAAACAGATTTTACAAGTTGTAGGTTCTGAGGCAGTAGGTAAGAAAAACGGTGTTCTGACCCTTATAGCGAAAAAATCAAACATTGAAATAGGAACATACACGGCCGACACTAATGGGAGGTGGGTCACTACTAAATTGATTAAGGACAACACGGAGTTCTTTATTACCAATATCTACGCTCCTAACACTAACAAACTAGACCTCTGGAACGACCTAACTAAACAGATCAAAACTATCCCAGATTCGGCTATGCATATCCTAGCGGGAGACTTTAATCTACCTTTAGACCCGGCTCTAGACAGAGACTCACGGTGCGCTTATCGCAGCAATAATTCCCATAAAGCCTTCACTAACCTCTGCTCACGTTTTAATTTGCTGGACTCTTGGAGATTACAAAACCCCACAGGTAGGGAGTACACTTTTTACTCACCACCTCACAATTCTTATACTCGTATAGACTATCTATTTATCACAAGTAATGCCACCGCTAGAAGTGTGGAGACGTCGATAGAACCCAGGGTGGTATCAGATCATTCCTGTATCTCACTCTCTATATCCAACGTAAAACCGTCCAGTCGTCCGTCCATCTGGAGACTGAACGATGAAATGCTGGAAAAAGAACAACATAGGAAACTCATAGAGAATGCAATCCAGTCACAATAAAACGAACGACACATCTGACCTAAATCGCTGGGAGGCTCTGAAAAGTACCATTAGGGGTGAAATCATTAAAATCAGATCAGCCTTAAACAAGGAATACAACAAGGCCCTCGACAAATTAGAAAAGGAGATCTCAGCCCTAAAAAGTAGGCACATAGCATCTAGGGATGAATTAATAATGAATGATTTGGTGAACAAAAAATATGAATATATTAAAATAATAAGCAATAGAGCTGGGGTTTGGATAAACAGGCAAAAGAAATTCAGGCTCTGTGAATCAAACAAAGCGGGTAAAAGCCTAGCTGCATACTTAAAATTCAAAGTACAGAAGAACACGATTAATAGTATACAAGATTACAATAACGTAACATATTCTGACCCAGAAAAGATTGCGGAAATCTTCAAAGACTTTTATAACACCTTATATTCTAAAAATAAACATGTAGATAATGCTAAAATCCAGGATTATCTAAAAGAGTGTGACCTGCCAGCTCTTTCAGAATCGGAGTAATCAGAACTTAACAGCCCAATAACCGCTCTGAAAAATCAATTAAATCACTTAAATGCGGGAAGGCACCTGGTTCCAATGGGTTCAGCGCAAAATTTTATAAGTGTTTCCCCTCGCTTTTATCTCCGCCACTCTTACATCTGTTCCACCAATTCAGTGAGGCAGGTAAAGTCACAGGAACACTGGCTGAAGCCATCATTGCAGTTCTACCTAAGGAAGGGAAGGACCCAACACTTCCCAAATATTACAGACCGATCTTCCTCATCAACATAGATTGTAAGCTTTTTGCAATGATTCTAGCTAATGTCTACAAATATTCCTGCCCAAGCTTATTCACCCCTCACAGGTTGGTTTTTTAAAGAATAGACTTTCCAGCGACAATACCAGGATCTTAGCCCATGTATTGGAAAAGGCAAAACTTACTAAATCACCTACAGTATTCATCACGCTTGATGCCGAAAACGCTTTCGATAAAGTTCATTGGACGTATTTCGAAGCGGCGCTGAATAAGTTTGGGCTTGAAGAAATTTTCACGCGAATGGTAACGTCGCTATATTTCAGCCTCTCGGCTAGGGTCCGTGCAGGAGGCTCGATCTCATCATCCTTCCAGTTACAACGAGGAACCAGACAGGGCTGCCCCCATTCTCCCTCACTATTTTTACTCGCTATTGAACCGTTTTTATATCACTTTAGGAACAATGATAGTATCTGAGGGATCCACTTTAACGACTATACGGTCAAAATTACTGCGTACGCTGATGACGTTTTAGTGGTTTCAGAAGAGGCTGATAAGGCTATTCCTGCTCTCATGTTCTCAATTGAAAGCTTCTCGAGTGTGTCCGGGTATAAACTAAACAAAGATAAGACTGAAGTAAAACTCCTAAATAACGGCGGTAACAAAGAGATTATGGGGGATTTCGGCCTGACATGGCAACCAAAATGTTTAAGTACCTGGGCCTTGACTTTGACAAAGACTTGATCTCTACCCTTCACACTAACGAAAATTTAGTCTTCAAAAAGATCTCCACATTACTGGAAGGGTGGTCCCCTAAATATCTTTCATGGTGGGGCAGAGCTGAAACGCTGAAAATGATGGGGACTTCTTTGGTGAATTATCTAGCTAGCATGCTGCCGATGTCTTTCTCCCCTGACTTTTTGAACAAGATTGATAAGCTCTTCAATACATTCCTCTGGCAAGGGAAGAAACCCAGAATATCATTGACTAAGCTACAGCTATCTAAAGAAAAAGGCGGTCTGGGTCTCCCTAACTTCAGGAATTATCAAACAGCATTTCTATGCAAGCAAGGAGCCAACTGGTTGACCGTACACCCGGACTATACACCAGTTTGGCTAGATATAGAGAAGTCACTCATCGATAACAATCCTTTATCTGCCCTCCTCACCATGGATCTCTCCCATCTTCCTCACTCTCGATATGTTCTCCTCAACACCAGAAGAGCCCTCCTGCGATTAGACCTAATACATAAATCCCTCTCTAAGGATTGAAGGTGACATGCTCTACTGGGAGCGTTGGTCTCAGAAAGGTATAAACTTAGTAAAAGACCTCTATGCAGGCCCCCACCCGTTACCTTTCTCAACCCTTCAGAGCCAACACAATTTAACACCCATGGATTTTTACTATTTTCTAAAATTGAAAGCACTCCTCTCAGCGCGCTCTATTAAGCCTTATGACCCATCGCTCACTTCTCAATTATCACTAATCTTGAAAGCGGGCCACACCGTATCCAGAATATACAAACTCCTTCTACCTAACCCTAGGAAGACGCACAAACGTAATGAGGCCAAATGGGAATCAGAACTCCACTCCACCAATATTTCGTTTGAATGGGATAAAATATATAGCACAGCCTTTTTGAATAAAATATCCCCTATTCTGTCTCAGACTAAGTATATGTTTCTCAATAGGTCATACTGGACTCCTGAAAAACTTTTTAAACTCCAATTTAACAGATAATCTGACATGCTAGAACTGTAACTCTGCTGTTGGAGACCTCACTCATATGCTCTTCACCTGCCCCACCTTACAGCTTTATTGGGATAAAATGTATAAATGTATAGAACACATATTCAACATCAACCCTCCTAGGGAATTTTCATATATCTTATTAGGTATCCTAGATCCGGCACTAGTCAACGATAATGACCGACACCTGATGGACCTCTTGCTCACCTTAGCCTGAAAAGTCATACTATGCAAATGGAAGAATGCTAAGGATGTATCCTTTAGAATTTGGCAAGAGTGGCTGCCCTTCTAAAGAGGTGCGGACAACCCGGCTCTCCATACCTCTCCATGGCGTAAGACGAACCGGAAACTCTGGAGGTCCCTAGACGCCTCATCAGTCTCATTTTGGCCCTCCGTAAATCCATACTATCGTGGGAATATATGTAACTTCCTTGTAACGTCATTGTACTGTATTAAACCACACTGCTTATTTATATGGTCACTTGTAACCGATATATTCGTTCACTGCTGTTTTTTCATCTTGTGGCTTTCATGTAGACACTGGGGCACTTGAGTACGCCAACATGTATGCAATAATTAACTTGTACGTATTTTTTGAGTCGGACCCATTTCTGTTGTCATTTCCTTTCCTTTCTTTTTGTTTCAATTCCTTTATTTCATGTATGTATTTTCATTTGTATTTG
Organism: Lissotriton helveticus; assembly: GCF_964261635.1. NCBI lineage: Eukaryota > Metazoa > Chordata > Amphibia > Caudata > Salamandridae > Lissotriton > Lissotriton helveticus. The sequence continues at coordinate 1,047,586,063 of NC_136072.1, forward strand.
TATTTTTCAATAAAAATTATTTGAATTAAAAAAAGAAATGTTTGAGTATTAATGTACCTGTTTACAAGGCGCAGGTCTAGGAAAAGTCACATGGTCAGGTCTTGTTTTGATACAAGAAAGTCAACTGAGTACACAATATGTTCTGTCTTCTTACAACACCATATCTATAGCATCCTTTGTCAGCAGCTCTTGGATCTCTTTGTGCAAGATCTGAAATCGATCCTTTCTGTAATACTGAAGTCCATACAGTAGCCATAACGAACGATATTTACAACCCATGTGTCTGTGGAAATGGCTTCCCAATTCAAGTCACATAAAGGAACCAGAGGTAGATGTTCTAGAGTTTTCACCTCTTGGTTTACTTCTGGCTCAAAAAAGGGGATTGAGATTTCTGTTGTTGCCACTGCACAAGGGTTAGAAATTAATACCAGAGATAATCAGCCACGCATTTCTCCTCATTGCCATTCCGGAGATAAATGCCTACTTGTTGTGCTTGCAGTGTCAAATGCTGACTTGAGGCATGAGTTTGCAATGTTCTTACCTCTCTCAATAATGCGTTTAGCCCCCATATGGTACTCCTCTGGGAGGTGAGACATGAGGTCTGCCATGTACTCCCAACATTGGTGAGCATTACGCTGCAGCCCGTCTCCTTTTTCCCTTCTACAGCCTCCATCCTTTTACTTTCTTTACTTGGCGGAGGCCTTATAAAATGCTGGGGACATAGCTCTCTTGCTCACAGTGAAGAGAGAGGGGAGGGAGAGGAGTTGGCCTAACGGCTAGGGCGCGCGACCTCGGACCTGGGGATCTGGGTTCGAGTCTCGGTAACGACACCAAAAACCTCCTGTGATTCTGGGCAAATCACTTAATCAACCCGTGCCTAAAATGAATGTGTGACCGTTCTCATGTAACGTAACTGGTGCTATGTAAAGTGCTCTGATACCTGATTCGGTTCGGGTCTAGTTCGCCCTATATAAAACTCTGAAGAAAAAAAAAAAGACAATAAGGGAGTCCGGTATTACATGGCCTTGAATAAATTTGAGGTCTTGTGTTGAGGCCTTTTATTTCTTCTTTAGGCACGGTATGACCGCCTTTGACATCGCCGGCTTAGAGAAGACCTCTGCCTTGTTGCACAATGGGGGGGGAAGCATGGGGTCCTCTTGTAGACTGGTGTTACTGCTTCGAGGAGTAATCATGTCTCATCTTTTTCAACTTTTTTACCACGCAGAAGGCTTCCGCCACCTTCTTTACACTAGGTGGTATATGGAAACTTGGTCTATAGAAGAAATCCTCAATGGAAGATATTATTTTCGTCTGAGGTTGAGTCGACCTCAGCATTTTGTCCTGTGGTTCATCTATCCACAAGTCTTCAAGTTCTAAGCCAAAAATACATTCTCTACTCACCTGTGTACTGTCTTTCCTGGAGTGTGCCTTCCTGCTCTGTCGCTATAATGTCCTGTGTGGGTGTCTCAATCCCCACCAACCTTGCTTCCTTCAAGGGACTCATGGCTTCCACAAGGGCCCTCTTTTTATTCATCAGGTTCTCTATCTCGACCTCCAATGCCCTCTTCTTTCTCTAGAAGTTGCCAATGTAGGAAATCTTAGGTCCCTCATGAAGCTTTTCCTTAAAGGGTGCCTGTCCCGCCTGCCCTCGTGCACTTCATTATCCTCGAAAGTCGAGGAGACGCCTTTTGGGGTATCTTTCCCGGTAACGTTTCTTTCCCAGCAAGATGGAAAGTTACTTCCACTCATTCGTGCCTCGTGTGCATTGAGGGCTTAGCTTCTAGAGACTCTGGGTTGTCACTGAACAAGCCATGCTTTGGCATCTTTGGCATGTGTCTGATTGTCTTCTCCTTTGACATATCAGTTGTTTTACATGCATGTGCATAGGGTCTTTACAGTGTGTCTTTTTTCGGCCTCGCACAGCTCATGTTCTTGGTGTTCCCCCGGAGCCTCATGCATCTCTGCCTCGGCGTCGTCAGAGAAACCCATCTCCTCCATCCACGGAGCACGCCTCTTGTGTTCTTCCATTCCTTCAAGCCCATCATGTCTGTACTTGCCCTAAGTGTGGGAAGGATCTTTTATTTGTGAAGCAGGGTGTTTGGTTTAAAGTAAGAGCATGGACCGCAATCCTCCAAATTATCTTCTTGAGGGAGACAGAATATACAGGCTGGGTGTTTATCGTTGAGGGCAAACTTTTTGTGGCAGTTAGAGCAAAGCGTTAATGGTGTGCGAATACTCCGACTGACGTCGATGAACTATAGGGATCCCACTTTGACCAAGAAACATTCTCCAAATATAAATCCCCTTAACACACCCCAAAAAAGCCTCTCTCCAGCCTCAAACACCAGTCTCAGTGCCCCTCTCAACTACTTTCTGTTGTTCTTCAAGGACTTCTTGACAACCTCCACTGAAAAAGCATCTGGAGCTCGCTGATGCATCTCCATACCAAACACCGAAAAAAAAGAATCTAAGATGGTGGGCACACACATGGGCATTGTGGGATTACAGTCATCATCATATGAGGGCTCTGCCCATGTCAACTCCCACCCACAAGCTAACAAACAAAGCTTTGAGAAAAACAGAGGTATTCCTGACCCAACCACTACATAGCAGGATTGTGCAAAGCATGTGAATCTAGAAGAGATTTATGCTTCAAAACTAAGCTACTATTATTAAACTGTCTTGTGTCAAACTATCTGCATAAATATCAGCTAGACTGCATGCAGCCTCATGGGGTGCAAATCGTATAGAGATGACAGTATATACAATGCCCATATTAACCCTTTCTGACAACCTTGAAATACCTGTTTATCCGATCAAGGTTGCACCTCATAGTTTGCACAACAAATTCCAATGAGACTACAAAAACTGATGGGAGAAAATGATTATGTCAAGACTTCTTAAGCAGTGGGAAACCGGATGAACAGCATTCTAATCCAGAATTTTAGGTATTCCGTTTCTGATCAGGAGGTGTAGAATGATTCAAGACACAGCCCCAAAAAAGAGTTTGTTAGCTTGAACCACTGCACCAAATCCTTTCTGTAGTTGAACATCAACAAACCTATGACATGTTTTGACTTTTTCAGACTTCAAAGACTAATTCCATCCCAAATCCCTGGCACAACTAGCTCTGGACTCACATCTGGAGAAACCTCTTCCATTTGGAGTGACTAAGACAACAAAAGATTGAAGAGTAAGAATGTTCCAGACGATGAATAAACACTGGGGAATTTATTGGGTTGCATTAAATTGTCATTTTGCTTATTTTTGCAATTACAGAAGGAGATATCCTTCAAGCACATCAATTCAATTCAAATAACTTTATTCGGTTATTATAAGAATAACCATAAAAGCACAGTTTATAAATCACACAAAAGTTCCACAGTTACAATAAAAAGTTGTAGGTAGGTCTAAGAACATATAAAAACCATATCAGAATTGATTTACGAGATTTAAAAACAATTTTTTAAAGGGCAGTAACAGAGGCAATAGTGAATACATTATCCAGATTTTGCAACGCCAAAAATGCGGGGCAACATCGTTTCAGTTCCAATCTTTTTAACACAGGTTCAATCCATCTTTTTCTAGGTATGGAATAGAATGTGCAAAAAACAATATATGTAAAGACGACTGGGCTGACTCGTCATCGCATAGGCAGTTACAAAGTGTTCTCGACCAGTCGTTTACCTCACGAAAACGTAAAGATCTATGCAGTATGTTCAATCTGAAGCTCGTCAGCAAAAACCTATTATAATCTCTAGTGGTCAGCAAGATATATGGTTGTATGTTTAAAGAAGTCAAAGTAAGATGGTGAGCTACGACCGTGGTCTTGGCCATTTCACTCGTGATTCTGGATTCGCTCATGTATAACATACATGTATTTTTAAGGTACTTTCTCGGTACCCTGCACATAGTAAAGGGTTCATTGTAATATTCTACGTGGCCTATTTGAGTTAAGAAAGTTTTAACATATTTTAGCCATCTTATGTGTTTGGCCCCGTCAATTCCCAGTGCATCCTTTAAAATATGACGATTAAAAATGGACTCCAGTGGTCAAAACCCTGTGCCACAGGAGAACAGGCTGTATCTTAATCACATCCTCAAGGTATGGCAGGCCCAATTCTGTATGACAAATAAATGTTGACGTACCCTCCGGTACTGCGAAAAGATACCCGAGGAAGATGACTTTAGCGTATCCCCAGATACCTGCTCCAAAAGTGGCAATCGCTACACATGTTGCCCTATATATGCGTAACAGTTCCCCTGCAGAGCGTATACCCAATTTCCTGCTAAAATGTGTTAATAGCCCTGCTCCAAGAGCCTAACTGGTCGAATAGGATCCCTAAATAAGAAAAAGTGTTAGTATTCTCTAATGCCTTGGTGTTGATAAAGATGGTATTTTTTTTTTATTAGCCCCAATCCGACAGTTCATAGAGAACGTTTTTGAGCAGTTAATCGTAAGGCCCAAGTTTGTCATAAATTTTGTGAAGGACGTTACTACCCTTTGGAGACCAATGGGTGTACGGGCCATCAGGACTGCGTCGTCTGCATAAAGGAGTGCAGGGATGGGGCGAGTAGCTACCAGTGGCAGATCCCTGCACTCCTTGATTAAACTGCATTCAAAGTCATTTATATATAGCGTAAGTAGGAATGGGGCAAGGACGCAGCCTTGCCGCACTCCTCTCAATACTCTAAACTTCTTTGTGCAATCTCCACCCTGTCCAAAGCAGACCCTCACCCTTGCCCCTGAATAAAGCTGCCTTAAGAAGGAAATTATGGAGTTATCCACCCCCAACCCTTCCAAGACCACCCAAAGCTTTTCGTGGACGACACAATCAAATGCTGATGTTAAATCAACAAAAGTTAAAAACAGCCTTTCCCTTTTAGCTTTGGTGTATTTATATAAAAGAATATGTAAGTTTAGGCCCTGATCAATAGTGCCAAGTCCCTTACGAAAGCATTATTGCAGATTACTTAAAATTGAGTGTTCCTCCGCCCACATTTGTAATGTCTAAAACCATGCGCCCTATTATATTGACTGTGGAATCCAGTAATAAAATTGGGCGATAAACTGGACTCGCCCTCTTTAAAAATGGGAACGATGATGGATTCATACCTAGACGATAAAAAACCTCTAGAACAACAGGCATTAAAAAGTTGTGTTAAAAGTGGTCCCCACAGTGCCATATTGTTTTTAAACAGGTGAACCGCTATACCATGCGGGCCCGGGGCCTTACCGTCCATGCTAGCTATTATAGCCGTATAAACCTCACTCAGAGTAAAATACATTATATAGTTTTGAAAAGTGGGTGAAGACTCAGGATAGACCTCAGACTCCAAAGTTCCCTGATCATCTAATGTTTTGTTGGTATAGAGCTTAGAATAATGGGAAACCCACTCTGATTCTGAAATGGCAATCTCTATAGTGGCTTTAGATTTATCAACAAAAAAGGCGCATTAACCGCCTTCCAGAATGCAGCAGAGTCTCGATTAATCGATGCCTCGTGCAAGGCGTTCCAAGCTTCTTCCTTTAGCTGATTCTTCCTTACAATTAATACCCTCTTGTAGTTCCTTCTGGCTTCCCTAATAAGGTCCTGATCCTTCACTCTGGCCTTTAATGCATATTTAAGTTTAGTGTAAGCCTTAGTGCAGTTGGAGTCAAACCACCCTTCACTGTGGTTGTCATTCCTTTTAGCATTTACCCAAAGAATTTGTTTAATTTGGGTTGAAATTGCTATAAAGTTCTCTATGATTACTGGATGAGAGGAATTTTCATCGAGGCAGGCATAGAACATATTTTTACACCTCGTCAATAATTTGGTAGCAAATTCCTCTGGATCCACTTTGGTCCACTTCAGTGCGTACTCATTGTGCCTGCTCAAAGTAATATTCTTCAGGAACTGCCTGGATCTGCCTTTTGTATTAAAATCTTGATTAAACACCGTAATATCGATGCTTAACGGAAAATGATCGCTTAGGGCGATGTCATGAGTAATAAAATTCTTGACACGGGGAATATCTGCTAGATATCAGAATATAGTCTATTATTGATAAGACACCTCGTCCATTAAAAGTTGGACTAAATGGGACCACGGGTGAACATAAACTGTTAGACAACCCCATATCACATGAGAATATGATGTTATTCAAAAGATCTCCATGTGTCGTAAGAGAGAAATGCGGAAAACTAGTGTCTTTTCCATAGGTTATCCCGCAGACCCCCTTATCACCATTTTGACATAGAAAGCATATAACGACATCGCTGCTTGCTAGTTTCCCCTCCTGTGCTGGACAGCAACTAAAACGTGTGTGGTCATGACGAGCTCAGCTCGTCATGAGCACCTGAGAGGTATGCTCATGACGAGCTGAACTCGTCATGAGCATGGAAGGGGTCAAAATCCCCACCCCATATAACAAAAACATCTTTGGTTAGCTGAGTTTGCAAGTTAATCACATCTCTGCTTAAATTTCTAAGTGTTTCCTCCAGCATTTCCGAAGAGGCGTGGTTATAAAAATTCAGTATTATCACACAGGATACCTGATCTACGTGCATACTAATAATTTGATAGTATTGATTACTAACAACTAGTCAACTTTCCTTGTTTTTAGGTGGTTGGAAATATAAGTACAAATACCCCCTTTTGCTCTACCATAAATCGATCTAATTGCTGGGGTGTGAAATCTTTTAAATCCACTCATATGGATTGGCTCCTCCACCCAAGTTTCTTGCAAACTAAATATCTAAATATCTCAAGCACATCAGTCGTGAGTCCATACATAACAAGAGGTCAGACTCGACTTTCTATGCCAGTTTTACAACACACAGGAACAAAAAAATAGATAAAATCAGTCATTACTAGACCTCATGTGTGTTGCAGCTTTATTTTCTCTGCACAGAGAGCTTGCGACCTATGACTGGGCATATCTCTCACACATAGTAAACTCACTAAACATAACAAAGTAATAGAAATATTGAAGCCTACACTTCTAACCACTGATAATCACCAGTAGGCAGTTCCTTTGGGAATCGTTGAATTCCAATGCCAACTTCTTTTTGCCATTTTCGGATGGAACAAAATAGATGCAAATCACCCAGAGAACTCCCTCTCCCCATCCGTTCTACAAGGGAATAAAAGCAGCCCCAGACATGTTTTTGTAGTATTGTACCTCAATGGAGGGGTGCACCTTGAGAAAAATGACAAGCGGAAAAGGAACCCTGTCACATACTCTACCACTCAGAGAGACTAAGGGCGTAATATAGAGTTTGGAGGATGGATTACTGCATCACTAAACTGAAGGATATCCCATCTGCCTTATTATAAGTGCCGGACAGAATATTGATCACATTTGTGAGGGTATTTGTCTGCCAAACTGTAAATTAGGCCCCATGACAACAAAAAAGTGTGGATGGAAATACGTGCATCAAAGCAAATCAAACCGTCTAGGCAATATTCTATTACAATGTTGTAGAGCTCCTCTGTGCCACTATAGAAAGTCACAAACCATAAGCAAATGTATCTTGACACAATTCTTAAGGAGACCTGCAGTCACAATTGCTGGGCCATAGCCCTATTTGAATTGACTCAAGCATTTCTTTCAAACACCTTGTTGTTACCCAACAGCAGTATTTTAATGCCAGCCACTATAATGGTATGAAATATCATTACAATAGCATTTTGAAACTATTGATTACCTAAAATACTTGGGTCTCCTTCTCCTGCCATTTGCCCAGCCATGAAATACACAATAACTGTTGTGATATGTATTGTCGCACTTAATGTCATTCCAATTCCCAGGTAAACTCCTCTCTGGGTTAACTGTTCCAACATCCCAGATAATTAGACAATTTCTACATACTGTGTGAGACGTTCACCAGAAAAAGGTCTGATCCCTTGATAAATTCAAGATGCAGATAGGCTTCAAAATTCAAGTTACAAACTCGCAAGTCCAAATATATCCGATAATATGGTCAAGAAATCCAACAGTCACAAGAACAATTTATGGAAGAAAGAAAATATTTGTTTAATTCTTGTGATATCAAATATGATAACAACCAACGTGTTTCATTCCACAGGCAATAGGACTTCTTCTGGGTATAAAGTTGTAAACAAATCTAGTCTTTTTCCTTATACTAAAAGTTCATTCCACGGTTTCATGTAAGTGAGCACCTATATGTGTTAGTCAATGAAATCCTCCTTTGTTCATCCAGCAGTTTGAGTTCTATGTATATATAAGAGTCCCCTCCTCACCGTAATCTGGCAAGACAGCACGGTAGGTGTCCTGTTATCATAGGCTGTGTATTACATTTGATGTCACAAGAATTAAATAAAGATTTTCATTTTTCTATAATTTGGACTTTCAATTTTGGAATTTGAATTGTGAAGCCTGTCTGCATTTTGAATTTATCAAGGGATCAGTACTTTTCCTGGTGTGTTTATCATAGTGTATTGCCCTTCCGAGTACATTGTACATTCCCAGAACTCAATTTACATGATAGCAATTCCACTCTACAATGGCATAATAAAATATCTTAGTGCATCTTAAACCATCTGTCGTTGCACAATCAAAACCTTGACCCGCATGTTTCATTTATCCCCTCAGGAAGGGTTCGAGTTGGAACCCAAAATGCATTCGAAGTGTGTTATTTTTTCCTACTAATCTGCTGAATATATGTGTGAGGTTTAACAATGATTGTATAACTTCATTTTCAAGTTCATGTCTGCATTACAATTAAGTGCATACTGTCAAACATTGTTGGCTTATATTTTTTGTATATGAAATATGACTTATTATGGTTTGATAAATGAACATGTCTGAGAGTTAAAAAGTTTTTTGATTATCTTGAGTACTTTATTGAGACTTACAGTCTATAGCTGTGCTCCACTCAGACTGTGGTTTTCCACAGCCTTCTTTCAATTTTTCAGCAAATAGAGAGATCCAGGGGCCACTTCTCTCCTTCAGTGGATGAACGCATATTCTATTAAAACTGATTAATTTTTGGTTGTATCATGCTCACAATAAGGTGTGCAAATTCACTCTTTCATTTCACGGTTTAACCACTGACTATACTGACAGACAGGCAAATGTTAACTGGACAGATGGTCCAACACCATATGCAGAGGTGTCCTGATCGCCAAATTGGCATTTACAACAGTAAAGGCTCCACCTCAAGGAATGCTGCCTTCCCAGCTTTTATAATAGAGGGGGAGGGACAACAGGTGGACATAGGTGACTTGTATTCTTTTTTGATGCAATTCATCAACCACCTATAAAACAGACCTTGAAGCCTTGGTCATAAAGCCCTGAAAACCCTGACTAAACAAGTTTTTCAGTTAGTCCACCTAACAAACAAGTTACTTACGAGTAACTTTAGTTATCTGACATTTCATAAGGTTGAATTATTCCCCGTCGTCACACTAGGAACCCCACGTAATTTATAACCCAATGGACAGAGGTAAAATGGCCACAGAACGAAAGAACAGTCTTTGTTTTGAATCTCATTCAACTAACTGATAAGCACCAAATCTGTAGCCAACGAGGTAAATGCACTGAGCACTCACATTCCCCCTCAAGATGCCACTATAGCTCATAATTTCAAAGCATAAATGGAAGCTAGAAAAATGGACGCTCTGACTGGGGAAGAGGCAGGGGCACATGTGAATCTATGAATGATACCAATGCCTGAAAAATGTAGTTTCGGGTAAGTAACTGGTTTCTTATGCTGTACTATATCTTGCATATCTTGTGGAGAAGTGTGGCTCAAATGGTTGTGGAGAAGTGTGGCTCAAATGGTTAGAGCGGCAGACCCTGATGCAGAGGTCTGGTCTGGGACCAGGGTTCAATACCCGCCTCGGTGGGTCTTGAGCTCAATTTCCTCGTACCTGATAATTCTCGCCTCGGTGCCTATTCTAATCATGGGTCCCACTCTGCAACTCTGGGCAATAGCTTGCTTAATCTCCACAACGGCCCCAACAGCGCTGAGCTGCCTGGCTTCACCTTGGGGTGCCCAGGAGTGGACATTTCACAGGGAAAAGCCAGGAAGGGTTCCTAAGCGGTATACGGACAGCGCCGGGACACTTCTGTTGGAGGTAGCTGTGCGCTTTACAAATGCTGGCATTTACATTTACATAGATCAACATACTTGAAGTACAATGTTAGGCATTTTTAGAAAACAATGGCGAAACAGGAAGCAGACTCTTTTTACGGATTCAGGCTACACAGAGCTACAAAAATAATATGACATAGAATTCACATGCACACTGTAAAGCTTGGTAAACCTATGCCTGTTCTTCAAGTAGCGGCACTCCCGCATATACAGCAGTCACTGAAGATAAGCTCCTTGTGCAGTGTGCTTCTCACCAAGAGCTGGTTTACTTTTTTGAAACAGAAGACAAATGGTCTGATAGGGAGTGAAAGAACCTTCCCAAATGCCACAAAGAGTTGGTTGGTGGTTGTAATGTCTTTAGAGCTTTTGTCAGTTACAATTTACCAAATCTACAGACATCTAGTGAGCACAACTCTCCCTCAGTGTTCGCAGTAGGGTTTGGAAAGAACAGGCAGAGGAATAACAGCCAGGTGAGATGGAAGTCAGATGGTACTTTGCGTATGAGCCTTAGACTTTGTGATCACACAATCCTTATCTTTGGACATCAGTAAAAAAGGGTTTCTTGATTGTCAGGTCTAGGCTAGCAAATCACCTAATCTGAAAAGAGTCTGAACAAGCAGTAGTATGGTTTTCCAGGATAGTAATTTCAAATCAGTTTTGGTTCAAAGAGTGATGTCATGAGCTGTGGTAGACTGCCAAGGAATTGGCAGCCGCCATACTGAAGGGGAGGAATGATTAGACCTTTCATGAATTGCATATGAACTTTTTACAAGAAAAAGAACTTCCATTGAGAAGATAGCCTGTTGTTGGTGATGGCTGCCCGATGGACTTTAACTGAGCAGTGTTTGATATCAGATCTGTTCACCTTTAAAAGGTACAACAGTTTTTGATGAGGCTTTATGGTGAATGGGGATAGACCTCTATGCTGACACCGGACACAGAAATTATTCTACTTTGTCTTTTATTATTATAGAAGTGCATGGGACACAGGGCCGCATATTATTGGCTTGCCCAAATTCAATTTTTTCAAAGGTGAGCGTGTGTATTTTGAGGGCTTCAGATGGTGGTGGTGAATTTTACTCTGCTGCCTGATCAGACGTGTGGGGTGGTCTTTCAGGGTGAAGGACAGAGTGCTCAAAAGCAATGGTAGTTTGGTGTACCAGTATTGCCTCTTCCATACAGGCCTGCTCAGCATTATTTTGCAGGGTTCTCTCTTCCTAGTGGATATGTCCTGTATACCCCACATGAATATAATCCCACCGCCCCTGCAAGTAGTGCCTCTTGGAAGAGAAGAATAAATTTACTTACCATTTAAGCATCTGTTCTTGGTATGTGGAGCAGTAGATTCACATGCTTTCCATACACCTGCCTTCTACTGTTGGGTCCGGATGTTTGCAAGTTGTTTTTCCTCAAAGGTCTTTTCCAGTCACGAGACAAGGTGACTCCTCCTTTCGGTGATAGTGCGCATGGGCATCGACTCCATTATTAGATTGTTTTCCCGCAAGAGAGTGAGAATGGAGTAAGTGTAATACAGAGATGTCCATGCATGTATAATGTAAATAAGAACTGTAACAACCATAAGTGTCCTGGAAGGAGGGAGGGTGCATGTGGATCTACAGCTCTACATGCCAAGAACAGATGCTTTCGAGTAAGTAACATCTGTTCGAAGCATGTGTGCTGTAGATAGATATGGTTTGCATTGACAGTATAACAGTACCCTCCAAAAGCGGTGGTTAACAAGTGGGCGTTGCAGTTGTTTAAAAAAGTATTTTTGGTACTGCTTGTCCTACATTGGCTTGTTGACGTGCTAGTCATCCACACAATAATGTTTGGTAAATGTGTGTGGTGTAGACCATGTAACTGCTTTACAAATGTCCGTGATAGGAATGTTACTTAAAAACGCCATAGATACTCCTATTTTATGAGTAGAATGTGCTCTAGGAGGTATAGATGAAGTTATTTTGACTTTAATATACCATGTTTGGATACATTTAACAATCCATCTAGAAATACTAGATTTAGAGATAGGTTTTCCTTTATGGGGGGGAGAAAAGGCAACAGACAGTTGTTTTGTTTTGCGAAATAAATTGTTCTGTCAATATAATAAAATAAAGCTCTTTTGAGATCTAATGAATGTAGTTCTCTTTCTGCTACTGAATTAGGTTGAGAAAAGAAAACAGGTAACTCAACTGATTAATATAACAAGCATTTACAATGCAATAGGTCTCGCAGCATTAAAGTTTGAGCTATTGGTATTGTATATTACAATGTGTTGCATTAATTTGTTATCAAACTCTGAATTGTTTTATAAAGATGATTTGCAAACTGTAAAATGTTGCTGAATAGTAAGCAACCTTGTGAATAATATTGTTTGCTAGTCATCCTTGGGTACCAGAGTACTTCACTTGAGGCAGAGGTATTATCTTTAGACTACAGGTGCCGGTGCTGCTTGAGCTAGAAACAGGGCCAGCCACTCACTACTCTGAGCCCTGATTTGCATGTGTAGCAATGGCCGACGCTTTGGATAGAAGTTACAAGGTGTCCTTTGTTTATGTTTTTGACTATTGGTGCATGCACACACTTTAAATGTCAGCCTCATTTCGGCGCCGACCACTATTGACAAAGGCGGCAAGCCGAAACGCGTCTTGTGATACTGTAACCCAAATAAAACCACTGGGTTTCAAAAACATTCCTGTGAGTGCTGTGCATTTTTTTGTATTTTTTTATTTATTTTGTCAGAGAGTGAATGCAAGACTGAGTCAGTGGATGGATGAATGAGTGGAAAGATGAGTAACAGAGTGCATATATGATTAATTATTGAGTGTCATTTAAACCCATCAATGACACAAAAACAACTATCATTCATAACAAAGACCTACTGGCATTTCCAGTGTATGTTATATTTCGTTTAGGCACAGATTTCCCTGTTGTTCCACATTCTTTGATTCACTTTTCCCAGAGTTCACTTACTTGCCTACTTTACCGACTGACTTTACTTCCTACCCGTTGGGCCTGTCCATGTTAGGTATTCAGTTTATCCCTTCTATTCGTGAACATTCGTTATTGAAAGATATCCCCTCTCGCTTCCTGCTTCTAATTTGATAATTGATATTCTCAATTTCCGCACAGCGACAGTGACACAAGCATTCTTGCAGTCACTTCATGACGTACCCACGCGCCAACACTTACGCTATTATGTTTTTTGGTCACAAAAAGACGAGCCCCTACAACACTTCGATCAATTAAACTACAGGAATCCAGTCGACCCTCCTGCTGGTGTCCAATAGTAGCACACCAACACGAACGCAGCCAAACATAGCTTCCACTGAGTCCAGCCTACGTAGGAGAGGGTGGAGTCCAGCCTACGTAGGAGAGGGTGGAGTCCAGCCTACGTAGGAGAGGGTGGAGGTGGGGCCCGTCATGTGAGCCAGAAAAAGTGCCAGCATGGAAGGAACGCCGAGAGATGTCCCGGGGCTGGGCATGAGAGAGCCGAGCATCTTGCAGAGGTAATTAGTGCATGGTGTTTGTTGGGGCGACGTTAATGAGGGGCTCAGAGATGTGGAGCTGTAGGGGTGTAAGAAGTAGCAGGGACGTACGGAGAGGCTGGGGTACCGAGGGGGAGTTAATCGTGGTGCAGTGGGAGACGGGCAAGAATGCAATAAAAAAGAAAATTACATGAAAGTCGCAACATGGGCATCGAGGGTAAGCGGCCAGATATGTAGGCGGGAGTGCACAGTTCAAAGGGTGATAAAAACGGAAGGAGAAGGAGTTAGCGAGTGAGATGGAGGGAATTTATTTATTTATTTATTATTACATTTATTAAGCGCACAGCTACCCGGAGGTTTCCCGGCGCTAGGGCAAACTGAACGGTGGACAGAGGGAGGGACATTAGTTGTTAAAAAGCCATGTTTTTATTCCTTTACGGAATTTCAGAAAGCACGATTCCGTGCGCAAGGGTTGAGGAAGAGAATTCCATAAGGATGGGGCCAGCAGGGCAAACGAGCGGCCACCCATTTTGGCTCTGTTGATGCGTGGAATTTTAAATTTGTTTTGTGACGAGGACCTGAGTGTACGAGGGGGAACATATTGCTGGACTAGAGCAGCAAGATAGCGCGGAGCTCTATCAGTCATGATTTTATGCATGTAGCAGAGTGCTTTAAAGTGCACTCTGCTTTCAATGCGCAACCAGTGCAGGTTACGCCTGTGATGAGTGACTGAGGATCTTGCGGGAAGGTGACAAATCAAACGAACTGCCATATTTTGAACCACTTGATATTTTCTGGTTACCTCTTTGGCAGCACCTAAGAGCAGGATGTTCCCATAGTCCAGGCGTGAGATGACAAGGGCCTGGACAACGGTCCTCAAGGTGTCTTTAGGCAGCATCCAAGTGATCTTTCTCAGCCACCTGATGATGGTAGTGCAGGTGGCCGCAACTTTCACAACATGATGTTTGAAAGTAAGTTGGTTATCGAAGATCACACCGAGGTTGCGAGCAGACACTGATGGAATGGGTAGGGGACCCATCTCCGGAGGCCAATGGTGAGGGCCCCAGAGAGAGGTGTCAGGTCCAAACAGGAGCAGCTCTGTTTTATCCCCGTTGAGCTTCAGTTTGTGCTTCAACATCCAGTCCGATATATGCTTTAATCCAATTTGGAGAGAGGAGGAAGGGAGGTTTTTGTTAGTAGAAAGTGAATAGATGACTTGAGTGTCATCTGCGTAGGAATAAATTGTGAGACCAGCCTGTTCGGCCAAGAACGCAAGAGGCCTTACGTACAGGTTAAAGAAAAGGGGACTGAGGATAGAGCCCTGGGGAACACCGTGAGAGGAAGGAAGGGTAGATGATACAGAGGTAGAAGAAAAAACCTGAAACGTGCGATCAGACAAAAAGTTAGCAATCCAGGCCAGGGCGGTACCACCAACACCGACTGCCTCCAGGGTGGATAATAAGATGGAATGGGAGACGGTGTCAAAAGCGGCACTCAAATCAAGCAAGATGAGTGCCACCGTCTCACCATTATCCACTTGGCGCCTGATGGTTTCTGACACGCCAAGGAGAGTAGTTTCCGTGGAGAAACCAGCCCTGAAACCGGACTGAGATCCATGGAGAAAATTGGAGGATTCAACAAAAGAGCTAAGTAAGGAATTAACATGTTTCTCCAAAATCTTGGAGAAACAGGAAAGCAAAGAAATAGGGCGAAAGTTGGAAGGATTGTTGGGATCAGCATTGGCCTTTTTTAATAGTGGTACCACCATTGCGTGCTTCCATTCATTCGGAATAGTCGCTTCTACCAATGAGGCGTTAAGGACATCCAAAATAATGTGAAGTAGAACTGGGTCAAGGGAGCCCAGAACTTGAGGGGGGAGAGGGTCCAGGGGAGAGCCAGATTTAATGTCCTGAAGGTATTTTTTTAAAAGCGCAGGGGAGATGGGATCCCAAGAAAGCAATAGGGAAGTGGTAGGCAGGGAACAGGGAGGAGTAACCAGGGGAGCGACATGGGTAGGGGTGGCAGAAGTGGAATTAAAAATGGCATAGATTTTGTCTATCTTTTCCCGGAAAAAATTGGCTAGAGCGTTACACTGTGCAGTGTCTAAGCAGGGGTCTTTCGGAACTGAGGAAGCACCAGAGAGCTCCTTAACAATTTTAAACAGGGCCTTGGGCCTGTTTTGAGCCGTAAGTATGGTGTTGTTGGCAAAGTTAGCTCTAGCAGTGTCACATGCCGCGTGGTAGGATTTAAGAGCGGACCTATACTTAGCTTTGTGCTCGGGGTTATACTTTGCACGCCAAATACGTTCAAGTTTTTTGCAATTGGATTTTTCAAGACGTAAAGAGTCATTAAACCAGGGCGCCGGGGGGTGATGAATTTGAGTTTTATTTTTTTGGGTAGGTAAGCAGGAATCCAAGGCTGTAGTTAACCATGATGTAATTGTGGGTAGCTCTTTGATCGTTATATTAGAAACTGACGGGGTAGAGTTGGCCAGAAAAGAGTTAAATCTGTCAAGGTCTAGACGTTTCCAGTTCCTGCTAGCTTTATGGGTAAGGTCTGGCCTAGGAGTGTCAGCTACACATATTTTAACAGAAAATTTAACTAAAAAATGATCTGACCAAAGAACAGGGGTAGAGGATTGATAGGAAATAGTCGTCAGATTGGAAATGATAGGGTCTAAGAGGTTACCGGCCTTATGAGTAGGGTCGGAATTATAGAGATGCAGGTCAAGAGCTTCAAGATCTTGTAAGAGGCGTTGAGCAATAGCACACGAGACAGAATTAAAATGAATATTTAAATCCCCAACAATAGTAAAATTAGTGGATTGTGCTAATAAAGGAGCAATGAGTTCGGGAAGTGCAGTAGCCCAACCGCTCACTGATCCCGGTGGACGGTAAATCAGGATGCCTGTTAAGGTAAATTGGGGGGAAAGAGTTAATTTAAACAGGCCCGCCTCACAGTCAGGGAAGTCGAGGTCTTCCCATTTACAGAAGAACTCTCTTTTGTAAATGACAGCAATTCCTCCACCGTCTTTAAGCGCTCGGTTTCTCCCAACATAGGTATAATCATTGGGGAGAGCCATGGTGATATCTGGTCCAGAGCTATCATTAAGCCATGTTTCGGTCACAAACAGAGCAGCGGGACGATCTGACTCCAAGAGGTCGAAGATATCTCTCTTATGTTTGGAGAGCGATCTACTGTTAATGCTAATAAAGGTCAGTTCTGAAGAGTAATTGTGTGAGGTGGGACGTACATTACACGCAGGGAAGGGTAAGTTCCAGAACGAGGACGATATACTGTCCGTGCTTGATTCAAAAGAGTCCAGGGCCAGGGAGCAGTGGGAGCAAACAATAGGGGCATGTTGACAGTTTAACACAGTATGCGAAGAGCAAAATGATCCCCGCAACAGCAGGAGAGCGGATCTAGAGTAAGAAAGAGGAATTTGTGTAGAGGGGCTGGGCCCTGAGCCCGTGCTGGCGCGGACGGGCGCAGACGGGCAGGACTTTGGCACGACTTCGGCGCGAAGTCGGCGCTCCCGCTGCGCTCGTCCGCTGCGCTTCCGCCATTGTGTCATGAAGTACACAAGAGGAGAGAACCACTAGACCGCTCACCTGCCAATTAGCCAGCAGGGCGGAAGTGGGGATGCAGGGCGGAAGTGAGTGTGCGCTCGTATGGCCACCGCCGCTGCAAACGGCACAAGCCATGGCGGATCGGTGCCAGGAGCCGGGGACAGCGAGATTTAAGTAAACATATGCAGGTAAGATTACAGGACGTTGCGCCAAGGGAGGCGATCAAAATATAAACGTTGCGCCGAGATCGGCGATCAATAACAGAATGGAGCCGGTGTGCCCATTAAGATCAGCACACTACATACAAAGCGGTAGCGCTGAAAAGCGCTAAACCACAATAGTACAAATGCAGTATTAAAATGATTAAAAAGAATCCAGTCACACACGAAGCCAAACCAGCCTCTCTCACCAGCAGTTAGCCCCGGACTGACAGGAAGCTCGATTTAAATATGATCAACAATATAATCCACTAGACCGCTCACCTGCCAATTAGCCAGCAGGGCGGAAGTGGGGATGCAGGGCGGAAGTGAGTGTGCGCTCGTATGGCCACCGCCGCTGCAAACGGCACAAGCCGTGGCGGATCGGTGCCAGGAGCCGGGGACAGCCTCGAAGGACAGCAAGCTGAAGTCGGGTTTAGCTTCTCCGATCGCTGTGCAGGAAGGGATAACCTCCCTAAACTCTAGACGGGGGATAGGGCTGTAAGACTGCTGTTGATGTTACTGGTGCTCCAGTCGGCGCGCGTGCACGTACCTACGCGTGCAGCAACTCAGATAAACAGCAGCACCGCGCCTTCGTGCAGCTTGTATGCGCGTGTGTGTATGTGTGTGGGGGGGGAATCTCTCTGTATGTATGTGACCGCTTGTGTGTGTATGCGCATGCGTGTGTGCTTCCCAGGAGACAGCGCCTGGCCGCAGCGCTCGTTCGCGTGCGCGTGTCACTTTCAAATCGCCTCCAAGGCGATGCGCGCGGCCAGGACTGTCTCCTGGGAAGCACACATGCCGACAAAAGGGGCTCGGCGGAGACGCGCTTCGCGCGGCTAGCCGAGACCTAAAAAACAGAGACTACTTTTGGAAGGAACTTTGGGTTAGTTGGAAGAACCACTCTGTCTTTAAGGATCTGGAAGAATGGTTCTTCTAAAGCTGGTGCCTGAAGTTCACGGACATGTCTTAATGAAGTGATAGCAATCAAAAAAGCAACATTCGAAGAAAGAAATTGCAGTGGACAATTGTGTAATGGTTCAAAAGGAGGGCCCATAAGTCTTGGTAGAACAATACTAAGGTTCCATGCAGGTACAGGTAGCACTTTTGGTGGTATTGCCCTTTTAAAGCCTTCCATAATGGCTTTAATCACTGTTACTTTGAATAGAGATATGTGTTGTCTGTTTTGAAGATATGCAGCTACTGCTGCAAGGTGTATGGATGTATAGGCAAGGCCTGCACGTTGTAGAAGCAATAGATAACAAATGATTTGTTCTATAGAAGCATCTAATGGATCAATGGTTTGGTTATTAAAACATATAACAAACCTTCTCCATTTTGCTGCTTAGCATGCTTTCTTCAGGAGCCAAATCGCTAGGTTGAGCTTCCTGGGGTTTGGATGTCTGATTTCTCCATGGTTCTGAGTAGGAAGGTCTGAGGTGAGGTCAAGCTTCTGATGTGGAACTACTGAGAGTTCTAGAAGTGTGGTGTACCATGGTTGACGAGCCCATGTGGGAGCCACTAGAATAAGGGTGAGGGATGTGTGTCTAAGTATCCGAACCAGAAATGGAAGAAGAGGGAGAGGTGGAAAAGCATAAGCAAATATCCTTGACCAATCATTGCCTTTGGATAGGTGTGGGAACCTGGAGGCAAAGTTTGGGCATTTTGAGTTCTCTGCTGTTGCGAAGAGATCTATCTGTGGGAATGCCCATTTGTGGAAATATGGGAGGTTAACTTGCGGGTGGAGTTCCCACTTGTGGACTTGTTGCCGCATCCAGCTGAAGAGGTCGGCAAATTTGTTGTCTGTCCTGGAAAATGTTCTGCTACCAATTGGATGTGGTGCATTGCCCAATGCCAAATGGTTTAAGAGAGGCATGATAACTGTAGACAGTGTGAGCCCCCTTGTTTTTGTACATAGTACATAGCTGTCATATTGTCCGTCAAGATTAAGAAGACTTTCCCTGTCAGGAGGGGTAGAAATGCTTTAAGCGCTAGGTGAACAGCTAGAAGCTCTAGGTGGTTAATGTGGAGACTTTTGTGTTTGGTGTCCCAGAGACCCTGAACTGTTAGATGTTGTAGATGGGCATCCCACCCTGTAAGGGATGCGTCTGCTGTGAGCACGACTTGTGGACAAGTTTTGGCTGTTCCACCACTACAGAGAGAGATGTGTGCGGCAGCCTACTAAAATTAGATCTTTTAGTTGACCCTGTGATAGTTTCCATTGGCGTGCTAAGCATTCCTGTAGAGGACGCATGTTTAATCTTGCATGAGGTACTATGGCAATGCATGATGCCACCATCCCTAAAAGTTGCATGAAAGTTCTTACTGTTAGATATTGGT
The DNA here is from genome assembly GCF_964261635.1 of Lissotriton helveticus. NCBI lineage: Eukaryota > Metazoa > Chordata > Amphibia > Caudata > Salamandridae > Lissotriton > Lissotriton helveticus. The sequence continues at coordinate 1,047,605,759 of NC_136072.1, forward strand.
TGCTTTGGAATTGTAGTAGCAACATTGTGAATTCTAGCTGCATTGGGATATGATAAACCTTATTTAGTGTTTAGGATATCTCCCAGATAGGGTTGCAGTCGTGTAAGGTGAAGATAGGATGTTTGCACATTGGTGTTGAATTCCAATTGATGAAGGAGATTTATTGTAATTTGAGTGTGGGTTGCAGTTGTGCCGGGTGAAGATAGGATTTTTGCACATTGATTTTGAATTCCAATTGATGAAGGAGATTTATTGTAATTTGGTTGTGTTGTAAACACTTGAGATGTGTGTTGGCTTTGATGAGCCAATGGTCTAGATATGGGAAGACATGCATTTGTTGTCTTCTTACATGGGCTGATACTACTGCTAGACATTTGGTGAATGCTCTGCATCAGTAGTTACTCTAAAGGGGAGCACTCTGAATTGATAGTGTGTTCCTGCTACCACAAATCTGAGGTATTTGCGATGTGCTGGATGTATAGGGATGTGAAAGTACTCGTCCTTTAAGTCTAGTGCTGATAAAGTCGTTTCGTTGTAAGAGGGGAAGCACTTGTTGAAGTGTGACCATATGGAAGTGTTTTGATGGTATGTATACATTTAGAGGTTTGAGATCTGATATTGGTAGCAGAGAACTGTCCTTTTTGGGATTAGGAAGTAAAGAGAGTCAACCCCTGACCCCTGGTGTTGTATTGGAACTGGTTCTATAGCTCCTTTTGTTAGAAGAGCTTCTATCTCTTGTTTGAGCAGTTGTTGGTGCTCTAGAGAGAGTTTGTGAATGCGAGGTGGAATAGTTAGAGGAATGCTGGTGAGCTCCAGGCAATAACTATGTTGGATAATGTCCAACACCCATTTGTCGGCTGTTATTGACTACCAAATGGGAAGAAATTGATTAAGTCTTCCCCAGACAGGTATTATGAAGTCACAGTTTGTTCGGAGAAGGAGCGGTACGTGTTGAGGTACCTCTACCTCTGCCTTTTAAATTGTTCCCTTTGTAACCTCCCTTGTAAAATCCTCTAGACGGGAAGGATTGATTTTGTGGTTTTTAGGAAGATGTGTTGGCATCTGTGGAGGTACTATTGGAGCCTCCCCTATAAAATGAGGGGTGAAAGGAGCCTCTGTTAGAGGGTGTCAGTAATGCCTATAGATTTTGCTTCTTCGGTATCTTTCATCATTTTTTCAAGTGATTCATCCACTTGAGGGCCAAAAAGATGTTCCCTGTCGAACGGGCATTTAGTATTATTTGTTGTACTGCAGGTTTAAATCCAGAGATTCGTAACCATGCTCGTCTTCGAAGGAGAATACTAGTATTGACTCCTATGGCTGCAGTATCAGCAGCATCTAAAGCACACCTAAAAGAGGAATTAGAAATCAGTTTTCCCTCATGTACTAGTTCCTGCCCCCTTTTTCTGTGCTCCTTTGGGAGATATTGGAGTATGTCTTCCATTTCGTCCCAGTGGGCCCTATCAGTCCTAGCCAAAAGACCATGTGTATCGGCAATAAGGGAGTGGTTGGCTGATTGTGCTGCCACTCTTTTAGCTGAGGCATCTATTAGCTTGGACTCTTTGTCCGGAGGTGGTACATCCCCTGTAGTTTGTAAATTTGCTCTTTTATGAGCATTGGACACAACCAAGGAATCTAAAGGAAGTTGGCCCTTAATAAACACTGGGTCAGATGGTGGGGGTTTATATTTTTTATCCACCCTGGGAGTTATAATAGGTGCCCTCGCTGAATCTTTGAAAAATGTCCTCAGCATGCCTCATCATACCTTTTAACATAGGTAAAGACTGTGTTGTCCTATGTGTGGTCCCTAATGTTTCAAATAAGAAATGTTCTTCCAAAGATTCCTTGTGTAAAGTAACTCCATGGTATGTAGCTGCCATGGCAATTACAATTAACTCCTGGTATGAGGTGTTGTCATCAGGAGGGGAAGGTTTCGCAGGCTATAGATCTGGGTCTGAATCTGTAGGAGGATCTATATTGTAACCATCCCATGGATCAGGTGGTGGTTGTCAATAAGTGGCATTCCCATCCCCTTTATCAGGATCTGTACCGGAAAGTCCCGTGGTAGGATGTCGAGAGGGTCTGAAGGTGGTACAATAGGTACTGGTGAAGGGGGTGGAGAGGTAGAAGAAATAGGGTGAAGAGGGCTAGTAGCCATGTCATTCTTCTTTTTAATAGGGATTTTGTATCCAGTGTCTATCTTTCTTTTTGGCGGATGGTATTACTGGTTTTGCTGTAATATGTCCAGTGTCTGGATTTATATACAGTTTTTTATATTTTTGGATCCAGCTTTTGTTGCATGGTTTCCAATATTGACTCCTGAGGCTTTTGAAGAGTATCTTTCTCTTTTGGTGCTGACATTTTTGGTACCGAGCTGGATTTGTCTATTTTGTCTTTAGGTGCCGAAGTTGTGTTATCTCGACTCAAGCCGGAGGGCTAGATGTATGCTTCCGGTGGCGAGCCAGATGGCGGGGCGTTGGAAGGAGAGTCTCGGTGCCTACCATGGCCGGATGGCAATGGTGGCCAGGAAGCCTTATGTTTTATGGAAGAGGGTTTTGTAAGTAAAGGGGATTTGGAACTTACGGCACCTTGACCGACTGAAACGTCCTGGAACTCCAGTTCTATCTCTAGCTCGGAATCTGAAAAGTGGACAGAGAAGGCCTCTTCTTACTCAATTGCAGATGCTTCCATGTTTTCCAGTTCGATATCTTCTATGAAGATATCAGGGATCTGTTCGATGTCTTGTTGCTGCATTTCTTACCGTCGAGCCTGGTGGTCGCGGAGGTGTTTTTTGAGCAGAATGAGCAACAGGCATCGCAGTCTTCTTCCTTGTGCTCTGGAGAACGGCGCAAGTTACAGACTATGTGACGGTGGGTGTGCAGATATTTGGAATGGCACCAAGGGTAGAATTGGAAGGGAGTCTGTTCCATCTGCAGATTTCTCGATTTTGGTCTCTCGAGTAGAAGTGAAAGAAACAGGCATGGCCCATAGACCGCGGTTGGAGTTTTGTCATTCCAACGGTGAAAGTTTTCCAATTTTCGACAAACGGAGGATGGGAAAAAGCATTTGAAACAATACCTAAGAGCGTATAGTGGGCTGCAAACCAAAGGGATCCTGATAAACGGTCTCGAGTCGGAGCACAGCAAACAACTTCAGAACACGATGGCGGAAAGAAAATTATCTAACAATGGAGTTGATGCCCATGCGCACTATCACTGAAAGGAGGAGTCACCCTGCCTCGTGACTGGAAAAGACTTCTTTGAAGAAAACATCAATTTGCAAACATCAGGACCCAACCCTACATGGCAGGAGTATGCAAAGCATGTGTATCTACAGCAGACATGCCTCGAACATATAATTTCTTGTTCTCGCCTTGTTGATACCTTGGCCTGTCATCACTGGTGGCCTAACTGCTGCTGGATGGAGCGCATCAAATCTCTGCAGTAAAGAATTAACAAAATGCAGCAGACCATGAGCCCTAGAAGTGAGTTTTACAGTCAAACTAGAACAGAAGTGCGGTAGAATATAGATAATGCTATAGAAACTAACATCTGCCCTCAGTCTTGTGAAGGGAACACATTTCCTTCAGTTGTCACAAGACTCTGAGAAGACTTGGCTTCATGTAGTGTGCTAGACCAGCATTTGTTGATTCTTTTACCTGCTGTGAAGTCTTTTATGAAACAGTCATCTCAATACAGAAAGACCTAGCAGCATTTTCTTATATGCTCTGCCAATGGGACCAGGCATTTGATTAAGACTCTTGGATGGGTTACAATTGGTAGTGCTGACCGGCCACAAAAAATCTCAAATATTGCTATCAGCAAAGTCCTGCCTCATTCTGGGCTTTGAGAAAAACAGCTTAGTATATTTATAGTGGTGACTTTGGAGGGCCGGCGCTAGGTGGCCAGGGACGTGCCCAGAGTACAGGCGGATTCCATCCGTAGAAAAAAAAGTCTTGGTTACTCTAACAGGCCAACACTGAAGAAACGTCACTTAGCATGCTAGTTAATTTCAGGGCTCATCAGCTGGTTACGAGTTATCCTGAACCTTCTCATAGCTTCTCCCTTGAAGAAGTTGGAGAGTGCTTTATTCCTATACCCACCCAAAATCCTATCTATGCACTATAGCTGCCTACATGTGTAGTGACAGGAATTTGTGTTTTTCTTTCCAGTCAGATTCTGCATCTCATGACAGTTTAGCCAATAGTTTTGCCTAGTAACCTCCATCATTTTCTAATGCCACTTACCTGCACTGAATCCTAAACATCTACAGCTGTAGGTGATTCCTCCTATTCACAGCTGGAAGGAATGATCACAACTAAGATCACGTAACCCTGTTCATTCCCCATTTATGCTTTGGTCTGTGGACTTTTAACAGCTCAGAGATTTTAGGTGTGGAGGTTCCAGGATTGACGACCATAGACCATTTCGTGTTCTGAACTGCCTGTAGTTACAATGAATAGGAAAGTGGATTTAAGTGTCCTGAATGTCTGCGGACATCATGAATTCTCGTTCAAGGAGTAAGGAGGTGATCAAGCTTAAGGCTTGTGTCGTCAAGAATGTATTTAGCTCACAAAGATCCAAATGGGTCTTCAGTCACTAGTCTTCCTCTTGACCAAGAAGAACCTTGATCAGAAGCCCTGACTGCCAGCTTCTCTGTACATGTTTGATTGACCCTTGAGCAGCTTCGAGAATCTCCAACTGAAGGTGGTCAAGATGTTGATGATGTATTGATAGGTGGCAGCAGGGCGGCTTTGGTGAGAACTCTATGGTGTGTCCATAGTGATCCATATGAATTAACCAACAGTGTGTAGTCACTCTCTCCCATTCTATGGTAATATCTGAAACTGTCTCCTTGCTGCATAGAAAGTGGTTGGCAGCACAGGGAATTCATGCTTATTTCTGAATAGACAGCAAGCTTGAGATGACCCCCACTGTTTCTGTTGTGCTTTGTTGTAAGACTACCACTGGGCTCTCAAGTATTCTTGCTCATTGAAGGATTGGTAGTGTATGTAGGCCATAATCTGTGATTTGGGTTTGCACTGCAAGAATCCTCCCTTATGTGACTGTGATTTTCTAGAGCCTCAAAATCCAAAGAGTTAAAGAAACAGCAACACCCAAAAGAGCACAACATGTTGGGATTGGTCTTAATGCTCTGAAATGTGTCATACATAAGTTTGCCTGGGTATCAAGCACCGAAAGAATCCATACCATGTCTAGTCGAAGTCAAAAGGAAGGTCCCGTTCCCTCTCCCTAAGTCGTCCCTGCAACAGTTCTTCATAGCAGTCGAATTCAGCAGGCAAATCCAAAACGTAGCACAAGAAGTCCAAGTGGGACTAGGCCCCTTCCCACATTCTCTAATTGATGAGAAGGCACAAGGGTGCAAAAGTGCCTCTCGGTCTTTGTCCCGAAATCTATCTCTATCGGAGCTAAGAGCTAATTCTGACTCTTGTCCTGTTTTTGTGGCCTTTGGCAACACCACAGTAAATACAAGGAATCTGTGACTCCATCCGGGTCCTCTTTGGCATGTAGCAGGCTCCCTCTGGTGTGCTTTCAGGCCCCTAGGAACTGCAAGGGCCACTGACTGGAACCCTTGCAGCCCGTTGGAACCTTTGGGACAATGTCGGGTCCCGGACTGGCTTTAGTGCTGGCATCACTCTTGGTGCCACAACACATGCCGGACCTCAAAGCATCAACTTTGGTGTTGATGCCGAAAGATTAAGCACATCCTATATTGCTCTCTGACTCCGCTTCAACTTCAATTTGAGTCATGCAATATTTTACAGTTACAAAATTTTCATTTTATATACACTACTACCTTTATAAAAAGGTACCCAGGATAAACTCAGAATATTGAAGTGTACATATTGCCTAAGTGCTCAAACAAATAATTTAATACCACATGAAGACAGAATAAAGGGTGAAAAAAATCGAAACAGGTGACCATGTCCATAACCGTGAGATCTAGCCCCAATACTGTGCATCATAAAACGCTCTTGCAAAAATGAGTACTGTTAATCCTTTTTCACATGCTATGTGTAAGAATGAAGAAGGGATTCTGTAAGCCTATTTAAGTATTCCCATTGCATTATACATATAATTATGTATTATAGTATAAATGCTTTTTTCATGTATGACCAAGAATGTATCAATATTTTATAATCCAATACGCCTTGAGACCCTCCGCGTGAGTAGTGCGCTATATAAATGCTTGATTGATTGATTGATTGATTGATGTTGTTTCGCTGCGGTATACATCTAGTACATTGGAGCATGCTAGTTAATTGTCATGGTTCTAATAGGCCCAGAGGTAATCTATCTATACTACTATTATAAAGAGAGAACTTGCACCTTTTGGCCAGGTAAACTCGGGAACCACAGCGCCAATCTACACACCCGATACATCTATGAAAATGTCAGGGTGTGTAGATGGACATAGGCTATATAAATGTAAAAAATTAAGTTTGTAAACAAAGTAGTCCCCTGAAAGTAGCGCCGGCCGGGACCTAGCGCTGGCCGCGACACGACGTGCGTGATGACGACGACGGAGGAGGGCCGTGCAGTGACGAGCGGCTGTGCAGTGAGGAGCGGCGGCACAGGTAAGGAAAGGGAAAGTGAGCCTGTGTGATGCAGGGGGAGGCAAGAAGGAGGCAGCAGTAAATGAAAATGTCGGAGCGCGAGTGAGTCGGGGCGGGAGGGGGCACGAGTGAGTCGGGGCGGGAGGGGGGTGCGAGTGAGTCGGGGCGGGAGGGAGTCGGTGCGGGAGGGGTTCGGGGCGGGAGCGGGTGTACTGCCCCCAGCCCCTTTCTGCCCCAGGCAACGCTGGGGCGGGCTGCTAGAACTATTATAAAGAGAGAACAGAAACCTTTTGGCAAGGTAAACTCGGGAACCACAGCGCCAATCCACACACCCAATACATTGTTGTACTCCTCAGGGTGTGTAGATGGACATAGGCTGCATAAAATAAAAAAAAACTTAAAATAAAAAATTAAACTTTAAAAACAAAGTAGTCCCCTAAAAGTAGCGCCGGCTGCGACGTAGCGCTGGCCGCCGCGACCTAGCGATGTCCGCAACGTGCGTGATGACGACAGTCGGGGAGGAGCGGTGACGAGCAGCAAGGAGTGGCGGTGAAGTCCCGAGCGCGGGGAAGAGCGGCGGCTCAGGTAAGGCAAAGGCGAGGCGGGAGGCGGTCTGGGCAATGTCGGGGCGGGCGGGAGTGCACCCAAGCCTTAAATGTTGCCCACAGCCCCCTTCTGGCCCGGGCAACGCTTGGGCGGGCTGCGGGAGGCGGGAAGCGGTCTGGGCAATGTCGGGGCGGGCGGGGGCCGGGGCAGGAGTGCACCCAAGCCTGAAATGTTGCCCCCAGCCCCCTTCTGCCCCAGGCAACGCTGGGGCGGGCTGCTAGTGTTAATTCAAAGTTGTACATCTGCACATCTCTGAGAAGGACAGCCTCGTTTTCAAACACATCAAATAGAAATGGAATTTTAGGAGAATAATGAGCTTAACGTTGTATTTATGAATGCTATCTTCCCAAGGACACCTTTTGCTTCCTCTGGAAGGAGATGCTGCCACCTGCTAATGAGGTATGTTATGTATTTTGGATTATGCTCTAAATTATCTATTTTTAGCAAGAGTCCTGTTTAGCCGAAATGACAATTGATTTTCAATTATTTTATTGTGCTGCTTGCTACTTTCATTAAACGTTAGTTAGACTTTGGCCTACCGATTGAGTGTGTTCACTTTTTAACAGAGATATAAAGCCATGTGCTTGCCCCTGTAACGAAGGGCTTAAAAATTAAATGTTTTACAAATGTCACATTTGGGTGCCTTAGGTTTTGGATAAAAGCACTGCAAGCATTTGATGTGCTTATCAAACAAGAAGATCATCTTTTGGGCACAAGTCCAACAAGCTTTCAAGAAAGATTTATTCTCACTGTGAGGAGAGATTGGCATGATGCTTGAAGTCTCTGCCTATCTGAATATATAAGTGAGGGTTTACTTGCACTGACTGAAATGTCAGTCATTTGGTTGTCTAGGAGTAGTGTAGGCTTAAGCAAATGTGCAACGTACCCATTTATGTTGACAAACATTTCCTTGAATTACCTCTTTAAATAACACTAGTTGTAAATTGCTCACTTAAATGAAGGCAAATTAATTTGCATTCTGGCCAAGGGTTCAGCCTCAGGTTCTGAGCACGAATTGGGTACATGGCTAATTGTACAGTGAAATTATTTAATTATTGCTGTGCATTTACAAGAGTGAATTTAAATGTTGGAAGAGTCACTGTTTTAAGGGGAAATAATACAAACAAATTCATCAGATTCACCCCGGTGAAGTTTCTGACTCACCCCAGTTTAAAACTAGGATACTTTACTGCAACACCAAAAAACAAGATGCCATCTATACATCCGTTTTATAACTCATACATTCTTTGATATTCCTTAGTGGTGGCTCCTCCGCTAAGGCGGGGGGGGGGGGGAGGGGGGGGGGGGTCGTCCCACTTCCAGAAAGCAGCAGAAAAAAGGAAAAAATAAAATGATAATAACGGAATGTTATTATTATTTTATTTTGTACTCCTGCTGCGGCAACGTGCATGAGGTGGTGGGGCGGGGCTGCCGAGCAGGGGAGGAGTGGTAGAACACTACTGTGCGCAATGACTGTTTGGTCGGCCCTCTCAGGCCGCCCCAAAACAGTCATACACACTTCCCTGTTCTCCAAACAGGTTGCATTACAGCCTGCATGCAAAACATGTCCACCCCTCCAGCCCCTGGCAGCGCTTAGACCAATCACAATGCTGCATTGCAGCATCGTGATTGACTTAGGGGTGGGAGCCTGGCTGCTTTTCCTAATCTAAAAGTAAGTTACACACACTAATATGCAATTTTATTACCTTTTCACCTTTTTGTGAACTTGCCACATTTTATAATACTTACTGTATCCAATGGCAACCATAAATAAGAAACATGCCCTTGTAATAAAATGCATCAATGTCTTGTTATCAAACGAAAGCAATGGAACAACATGCTTGTTATTTACTGTTAGCAACAAATGGCTGTATACTTTCACATAAAATACATAATCCATGCTATTCTCAGGACTAGGCAATCAGCATACTTTCAATTGGTCATCCCCCAATTACTGCACAATTACATTATAATTTTAATCTCTCAGTTCTGTAACTTAATTGCTGTCTATGTTACATAGCAGTAGTCAGGAGGTATTATTATTATGATAACGGCACTTATAAAATGCACAGCTACTCAAAGGAGTGTCCCGGCGCGTTTTCTATTGGGCGGTAAGGAGGAGAAGACACAGTTTATTTAAAGAGCCAGGCTTTCAGTTTCTTTCTAAAGAACCTCGAATCACTAACAGCTCTTAAGTCAGTCGGGAGCTGATTCCAGACCACCGCACTCAACCGGGTAAGTGATCTGCAGCCAACTCTCTATCTGAGGATCCTAGGAGTGCAAGCCTGTAGCTTATTTGAGGATTGCAATTGCCTAGACGGAATATAGAAACTGAATCTTGATGTCAAGTAATACGGACCATTACAGTATAAGGATGAATGTACCATCACCAGGGACTTAAACTTCACTCTTTCTTTCACAGGTAACCAGTGAAGGTCCCAGACATGCAGCCTAACATTAGCCCTCTTAGGGAGGTTAAGTAGCAACTGGTCCGCTGTATTTTGGATCACCTGGAGTTTATTGAGGAGGTATCCTAGCAAGCCGGCATAGAACGCATTGGCATAAGGACATTGGCATTGAAGGACACTTACTTCAAGAGCTCACTTACCAATTAACATTGATTCTTGCTGGTACTCTTTGATGAGATGAGAGTGCTTCGTCAGACAATACACATATCTTTCTAGGACATACCAGCACATCTCATAGTAGAAAGGATAGCGAAATTTGGCATGCACCTAGAAAATAAAATTGAAGGTGAAATTCTAAAGGTGTTTTTGAATGTTCTCCAAACGTGGACTACGTTTACAGTAATTACTTGACATTATTTAGTTAAATCAAAGCATGTTAAGTACTTTTTAAATGGAAATTAGGTTTTCAAAATGGAAATTAGGTTAGTGTTTCGTTCGTATATCTTATACATTATCTTGATGATCTGATTTAGAACAATACAGTTTGAAATACATAACATTAATGTGCTCCGCCCCTCCCAACAGTGTTTTTAAAATGAGTTTCCTGCTTTACTTATTGTATTTCCGGTACATCACTGTAACCTAGAGTTGCATTGGACTCCAAAGGTCCTGCTGCTGTGTTATTCAGTAGTGTGCAAGCCATCCCCCCACTGACTGTCCAATGCTGCCATGGACAATCAATCCCACCCTCTCCACAGGCAGCTTCTTATAGAGAGCCTGAGGCAGACAACATGCATGTCTGTGGTCACAACTGCCCACCAGATTACTCTCTTCTTACTCGCCTATACTTACTGGCTTATACTAAACCTCCTACTCCCCTTGTAATTCCTTCTATTACACCTTCAAAAATCATAATTTTAAGGCGGGGCTTGCCGAGCTCCATGGTAGTCATGTTCCTCACAGTTCTGGTGTAGCCCTATCTTGAACGATATAGAGGGGTTGGAGGGTCGGTGTGGTTGGGCTTCCAGAGCTGTGAGGCCTCATCTGGGAACCCAGAGGTACCGGCAGCAGTTCTCTGATGACACCCCTAGCCTTTGAAACTCCCTGCTCCTCCCCTCACAACACAACCTGATCAATTCACATTCAGAAAGCTCCTAAAAATCACCTGTTCAGTCTCAATTAATCTGCTTACACCTTTGCCTAATTTGTTCCACCCCTTCTTCATGCTGTCTTACTTATTACAATTTTACTCTCCTCCGATATTCTTCTATGTATTGTATCCATCTGGTTATTTGTAAAGCGTTTTGTACATCTTCTTAGACAAATGAATGCATGTTAGGGATTATGGTTTTCAAAACTGAATGAATCTGTCTAATTACTATTTACATAATTTGACATGCAATATAGATTGCAGCATTATTGCTAAATTTGATGCAATTGGAACTGATCAACTTTAGGCTCATTTGAGCCGAGTAATTCGTTTTTTTTTACTGTTTTATGTGCTAATTTGAAAAAATTGATTAATTCATTCCTTAAGTCAAATTTGAGTATTTAATGAAAAAACGAATTTTGATTGATCTTTAATTTAATTTTGTTCTTTTTCATGACAACACATCTTGTTAGTTGTTTATGCATGTTTATACTCCGAAGTGCCACGTGCATTTTATATTGGACTACTATTTCCATAATGCCTTTCAATAGATAATAGGCGATAGATGTATAAATGGAGACTGAGAAAGGGCTCCGTTTACCGTGAACAAGACTAGTCAAAACGCATCGGTTTTGTCTTTTTTATGAGGCGGATGTCCTATTACTTACCGGTAATCTTCATTACTCCGGGTCCCGTTGTCCTCGTCCCCTTCATACTAACTATTGAGATTATCTCCTAGACAGAACAAGCATTTACAATGCAATGGTTTCGCCTTTGGAAAAGTTAGAGCTATTGGCATTTTAAATGACAAAATTTGTATTTATGTGTTGGTTTTAAAAACAGATAAATAAATGGCATTGTCATTTACAATGCCATTAGCTTAATCTCTCGCAAATGTGAGACCTATTGTACCCTACGGACGAGCTCAGCAGACAGCAATTACTCACGAACAAAAATCATGCAATGAAGACGAGGGAAACTACAAAATATCAGAAATTACAGCCATTTGAGCAACAAGAAACTCCAAGAAGCTAGTGCTCCCTCCTGTAACCTCATATTAAATGGCAAAATTACAGGAAGCTAAAAATAATGACACGGACAGCAGGAGGGGGGACGCATAGCTGCCAACGTTTCAGATTGCCATGTGTGACATTTTCATAATTTCAGCGAATTTATGAGTGACATTTCAGCAACTATGAGTGACACTTTCTCACGAACAAAAATCATGCAATGAGGACAAGGGAAACGTCAAAATATCAGAAATTACAGCCATTTGAGCAACTAGAAACTCCAAGAAGCTAGTGCTCCCTCCTGTAACTTCATATTAAATGGCAAAATTACAGGAAGGTAAAAATAATGACATTTCAGACATTGACAGCTGAAACGCTTAGCACTGAGAACTTGCTACACTGCATGAGATACATAAATTCACTACATGGAATTCAGTTGTGCACGTTTATTTTAAGGTTAGACTACTGCAGTGCTATATTGTAGGCAGCTTTCAGAGATCCCCCTGGCCTTTTGACCAATTTTTAATGAAAAGTCTCACCTTGCTCTGGGAGTGACGGCAAAGGGAGCAGGAGCAGTGGCAGTAGGAAAATGATGACAGACATTAAGCTGCCACAGCCGCTTCCAGAAAGCCAGGGCCATGTGGGCGATTACGGACGAAAGGATGAGGCAATCGGACGGTGGCGGCAGACCATGAAGCTGTGAGTCCGCAACGTGGGGCGCCTTCACAGCTGCAGTGCACGCGTTGAGGCTACAGCCCGCCAGTCACACAGCGGCTTTCCGTGATCAAGCTCCTTCCGAGGTTCAAGTTGGTGAGGCGCGTACCTAGTCCCCTCATTTCCTGTTTAATTTATAAAAGCAGGTGCTACCGCACGCATCTGAGATCTGATGAATTCGCTTTTGTTGGATTTGATCAGATGTCACAAATGAACTATTTCTACGTCCAACTTTTCTTCTCAAGACCGGAAAGAACGCTGAAAGAAATCCCACTACAATATCACGGGATGTTTAGGTTCGTGCGTATGCTAATTTCAAGGTTTGTTAAAAATCAATACAAAAATTAACTAAAACTGCAAACACTGAAGACGCTGACCTTTGCCCTCCAACGATACTGATTATAGTTACAGTCTCACTAGTATTTGTATTCAGCCCAAATCGAGAACAAGTCACATCTTGGACAGAAGCCCCCGGTTCAGCTCGACTCAGTTTATTGCGCACACAGACGAGGCACAAGTCCGACTTCAGCGAAAAGAATGAAACATCGGCTGGAACCAGTTCAAACTGTGCCAAAAACCGCAGCAATTGCATGAACACACCATCAGCATTTAGGACATTAAAAAAGCCCAGATCGCAGAGCAGCATACACACCTGGCCGGTTACAACCTTCATGTCGCGGCTGGGAGCCGCCCATACCCCCCGATGATCTCCAATGGCCGCTCCCGGGGGTCACTGTCCGTCCCTGCGCCTCCGGGTCACCGGGCGAATGAACGAGGCAGCACGGGTCACACCTCCGGCCCAGAGACTGTTTACAGATTGTCATAGCGACACTCGGTTAGTATTAGAGCACTGCCCTGCCCCGTGACGTCACATCCTGTGAAAAAACGACTGCACTCTCAAAGCCATCAGTTGCTGCCTAAACTTCAGGTTGTTAAGATCGGCGTCAAGAAATCATTCTTGAATTGAGCCGGAATACCAGGAGCCAACGTCAATTTTCTTTGTATCAGGTATTCAGAGTGTTGCAGCAGTGCTCACTGCAGTCGTGACTTTATCGCCCATTTTGACCTCACAAGTTAACACCTGGCAAAATCTGCAGTAGGATCATAGGTTGAAAAGACAAAAATATGTGTTAATTAGGTGCACAAACATTCTGAGTCTCTGCCCCATCACCTGCTCAAACACACCGAAGCTTTCTCGCTGCCAGGCCGGGGTGGGCAGTAGTGTAACCTGAAAAAGCAGCAGCACAAGAGCTTTAAACAGCCGTGACAGCGGGAGGGGGGCGGTAACGTGGACACGAACAGCGGGAGGGGGGGGGGAACGGGCACAAGAACAGCGGGAGGGGGGCAGGAACGGCCACACGGACAGCGGGAGGGGGGCGGGAACGGACAGCGGGACATCGCGCAACCCACCCCTGCAAAGGACGCGTTAAAAATGGCCAACACAAACATTTAAAAAAAAAGAAAAAACACCCGCCCACCGCCGCATGACGTGCGAAAATGGGCAGGATGAGAAGAAGATCGCCGGAACGCCCACGAATCGCCTCGGACCCTGACGGACAGATCTCACTTCCAATGGCTAGCCTCCATTTATGAAGCTAGCCAATGGAAGAGAGAGGCTGAACTAAAGCACACAGTGTAACTCAAAAGATTTCGCCCTGCGCCGAAAAGCTGCGCGGCGCAGCTTTTCGCCAGGTCGAAACCTAAAAAAAAAAAAGAAAAGCAGGAATGCTGGTACGCCCCTCCCTCTCCCTATTGGGAGTACATAAGGGTACAGTACTCAGCATGCCTCCTGAACCACCAAGCCCAAGATGAGGGCCGGAAAGCCGGGAGGGAGGGAGGGATGGTATGAAGGGGACGAGGACAACGGGACCCGGAGTAATGAAGATTACCGGTAAGTAATAGGACATTACCCCCAGGTCCCTCCTGTCCTCGTCCCCTTCATACTAACTATTGAGAATACCCAAGCAGCAACCGGCCATCATCAAACAACAAACCACCAGAACACCGCAGTACTGTAAAACCCAGCAATTTATTGAAAACAACAGCACAGAAGAAGGAAAACAAGGGGAATCAGGAACACACAGCCCGAAAAAAAACCAAACCAAAGTTAGTGTCATCCCCCAGAACATTCTGGATATGGTAATGTCTAACAAAGGTATTAGCAGAAGCCCAAGTGGCGGCCCTACAAATCTCAGAAAGGGACACCCCACGAACCTCCGCCCAGGAAGCAGCCATCCCCCGAGTAGAACGCCCCTGAACCCCAGCCGGGGGAGGAAAACCAGAAAGAGAATAGGCCAGAACAATAACCTGCTTCAACCAACGCCCAATGGAAGAAGAAGAAGCACGGCAACCCCTGGAGACAGCACCAAAAGAAACAAACAGGGAGTCAGAAAGCCGAAAGGCACGGGTCCGATCAACATAGACCCACAAAGCCCGGCAAACATCCAGCAAGGACCAAGGAAGGTCGTCCTCGTCCACCTGAGCCGAATTCAAAGCCGGCAGGACCAGCTCCTGAGAGCGATGGAATTGGGAGGAAACCTAAGGAACGAAGTAGGAATCTAAACGAAGAACCACACCATCAGCAGAAAAGGACAGAAAAGGCTCCTGAGCCATCAAAGCACCCAGCTCCCCTAGGCAACGAGCAGAAGTGATAGCCACCAAAAAACTTCATATCAACCTCCTCCAAAGGCTCAAAGGGAGCAGCAACCAAAACCCTCAAAACCAAGGGAAGATCCCAGAGAGGAAAAGGACGCACCACAGGGCGGGAATGCGCAAAACAGCGCAACAAACGAGAAACCAACCATCCACATCAGGCAGATTCCCCCAAGGGGCCCGAAAAGCCCCGATAGCAGCCCACTGAGCCCGGAGAGTAGAGACAGACAAACGCTTCTCGAACCCATCCCAAAGGAACTGAAGAACATCCGGCAAAGGACAAACCAAGGGTGACAACGCCAGGCCAAGACACCAACGTTCAAAGTTACCCCAATGCCTACCATAGGACTGAAGGGTAGAAGGCTTCCGAGACTGCTGAATAGCCAAGGCTAAATGCTCCAGGAGACCCCTATTCCGCCACTCCTGCCACTCAACCGCCAAACCGACAGCCGCCGCCGCCGCAGGGGCAACATCGGAGAGGACCGTAACGGAGACGGAGGGAAGGGGAAGAACCACGGACCCTGAACAGCCAACAGCATCAGAGTGGGAAACCAAGACCTGCGGGGCCAGAAAGGCACCACCACCACCACCTCCCGATCCTCCCTCAGCAGCCAAGACAGAAAGCGAGATATCAGAACCAGAGGAGGAAAGGCGTAAATCAGGCAGGAAGGCCAAGGAAGGGACAGGGCATCCACCCCCCAAGACCCCTCCTGAGGAATCCTGGAGAAGAACCAGGGAAGCTGCGCATTGAGCCGGGAAGCAAAGAGGTCCAGAAAGGGAAGACCAAACCTCACGCACACCTGACGAAAGGCTACCGGGGTCAAGGCCAACTCCAGGGAGACAGGAAAAAAACGACTGAGGGCATCCGCCACCCCATTGTCCACCCCCCGGACATGTACAGCCACCAGGGACAAAAGATGGCACTCCGCCCAGCAAAACAAGGGGGACACCACCGCGTTCAGGGAACGAGAATGGATACCGCCCTGGTGATTCAAGTAGGCCACCGTCACCGAGTTGTCTGACCGAACCAACACATGCTGGCCCATCAGAAGGAGCCGAAACCCCCGGACAGCCCGACACACAGCAGACAACTCCCGCCAGTTCGAAGACTGACGACCCTCCAGGAGGGACCATCGACCCTGAAGGCACTCCGACCCCAAAGTCGCCCCCAAGCCCAGAGCGCTGGCATCCGTCGTAAGGACCACCGGAGGCGGAGACTGCAGAGGCAAGCCCTTGTCCAGATTGGACGACAGAAACCACCAACGCAGGGCAGGAAGGATCGACAGGGACACAGGAACCAAAAGGGACAAGTCCCCCGACAAGGGATCCCACCGAGCCAGCAGGTAGGACCACAGAGGACAAAGATGGAAACGCGCCCAAGGCACCGTGAACACTGTGGCCGCCATCAGACCCAGAAGGCACAACCAAAGACGTACCCGGAAGGAACGACCTACCAGAAACCGATGTGCCAGGGAACACAGGGTCACAGCACGAGCCACTGGCAGGAAGACCCGAGTCAAATCCGTGTGGAAACACGCCCCTATGAACTGCAAGTCCTGAGACGGCAGAAGCTGGCATTTGGGGAGATTCAACAGAAACCTATGGTCCCGCAAGGCCGAACACACAAACCTCTGATCCCTCAACAACAGATCCGCGGAGGGAGCATGCAGGAGCCAATCGTCCAGATACGGATAAACCATAATCCCCTGGAGGTACAAGAAAGCCACCAAGGGAGCCACCACTTTGGTAAACACGCTGGGAGCCGATCTCAGGCCGAAGGGAAGAACCATGAACTGGTAATGCACCCCCAGAAGACAAAACCGCAGGAAAGGACGAGAAAGTGGATGGACAGGCATGTGATAATAGGCATCCTGAAGGTCCAGAGTGCACATGTAATGACCCTGGAGAACCAGAGGGATCACCCGCTGAAGGGTCTCCATCTTGAAAGGAACCCACAGCACAAACTTGTTCAGGGCCTTCAGATCTAGCACCAGACGAAAACCTCCCGTTATCTAGGGGACCAGAAAAATGATTGAATAAAATCCCCTACCCCTCTTCCCAGGAGGAACCACCTGCACAGCCCTCTTGTCCAACAGAGACTGGACCCCCCGAGACAGCTCCTCCCTCTTGACCCGACAGGATGGCCAGGGAGTCGGACGGACCCCCGAGTCCGGAGGAGGGACGGAAAACTCCAAGAGGTACCCCAAGCGGATAACGTCCAGGACCCACAAGTCTGAACAGGAGGACATCCAGGCCGGAAGAAAGAACCGAAGCCGACCTCCGACCAAGGATCCGACCTCGGACCCCAGATAGTCAGGAACGAGGCTTCGCAGGAGGGGACTTCGCCTTCTTGTCCCGACGCCGACCAGGCTGAAAACTACCACGACCCCTGGAAAACTGCCTGTGAGAGGAAAGACGAAAGAAGGGCTTAGGCTTAGAAGAAGCAGGAGCAGCCGAGGACTGCTTGAAAGATGAAGAATGTTTCTTCTCCTTGAATAGCCGATGCAACCTGCCCTCCAACTCCGCCACAAACAACATGGAACCCTGAAAGGGCAAACGCAGTGCAGCAGACTTCTGGGCCGAATCCGTCTTCCAGTCCTTCAGGAATAAGTTCCTACGAGCAGCCACGCAAGCACCCCCAGAGAGGGCAGAAGCACGCACAACGTCGAAGGAAACGTCAGACAGAAACTCCACCTGACGCTCAATATGAGCCAGAATATCAGAACAGTGAGTGGCATTATCCATGGAACCATACAAAGTCTTCAAGTCCGAAAGCAGAGACTGAGCAACATAAGTCCCGTAGATGCCAGCCCGCAGAGCCAGATGAGAGCCAGAATAAACCTTACGCAGGGAAGTGTCCACTCTCTTGTCCACAGGATCACACACAAAAGCATCCTCAGCCAATGAAGTGCGCCCCACCAGACTTGCCACAAAAGAAACCACAGGAACAGAGTCCGGCAAATCCTTGGCCATATCCTGAAGAGGATAGAGCTTAGCCATGAAGCGAGGAAGCAGAATGCGATCCGGATCCTTCCACTCCCGATCCAAAACCTCCTTGACACAAGGATGGACAGGCATAACCACAGGAGCAGCGCACTGGAACTGGCGAAGCAAGGAACCCCCAGAAGTATCCGGGACATCATCAGCAGGGAACCCCATATTCGCCTTAACATGACTCAACAAGTCCGGCAACATGTCTTTATCCACATATTTGCCCTTAACCACATCACCCTCCAACCATCCATCCTCAGACCCAGAGGAAGAAGAAGAAGAAGGAGGCGGAGCACGACCGGACCTGGACTTGGACTTGGATTTGGACCCGGACCTCGGACCCCCCATCTTCAACAAAGTCTCCTTAATCAGCTCCTTCAATCTTGCATCACCACCCCTGGAACGATGCTTGGACCGCGCAGGAGAAGGAGATGAGTACGAGAAAGAAGAAGAAGAGGAGGCCTCCACAACATGCCTGCTCTTCTTAGCATGTTTCCCCATGACAAGGCACTGGAAAGCAGCGAGGGACCGAAGTCCACCACTCCCAGCAGGACACTCAATTCAGAGCAGGACCCCAGGCAAGACTGCAGGAAGCCCACCAGAGTACCAGCCACCACCACAGTCAGCGAAATCCAAATGAGCAGCACCATGCATCACACACCCAAAGAACAGAATGCAGGCCCCGCCAAATAACAAACGCTTTTAAAGCGCAAAAAAACGCTATGCGGTACTTACAGGAGGAGCCGGCAAACAGCCACCACGAAACAGCCGCCAGCCACCCATCGCACCCGCCTGACTTCCTGCCCCAAACAGAGGAAGTCAGGCATACTCCGGAAGGAAGCGCCCCAGCCGTACAGGGGCCGCCACACCACGGAGCAGCAGGAACCGAAGCCAGCGTCTCCACAAGCCCGGCAGAATGGAGACGCCGACAGGACACCCCCCGGCGCCATGCAGGATCACCGGAAGAAAGGCCAGAAAGCATCCACAAGGAACCCCTCAAGCCCAGAAGGAGGAGAAGCCAAGACGACCAGCAAGCACCGGAAGCCCAGCAACAGGTAAGCTCCAGGAGCCCACAGGCTCCTGGTCCACACATTTAGAAAAACTGTTGAAGACAGAAAAAAGAACAGGAGGCATGCTGGGTACTGTACCCTTATGTACTCCCAATAGGGAGAGGGAGGGGCGTACCAGCATTCCTGCTTTTTCTTTTTTTTTTCTGTCTAGGAGATAGATAATCTCAATAGTTAGTATGAAGGGGACGAGGACAGGAGGGACCTGGGGGATAGATGTATAAATGGAGACTGAAAAAAGGGCTCTGTTTACCACGAACAAGACTGTAATAGTCAAAACGCATCGGTTTTGCCTGTTTATGAGGAGGATGACAAGGACATTAAATAATATGGAAATGTAAAGCTCCCGGGAATGCAGAGGTATTTCTTTGCATTTGCAATCAATTTCGGAGATGTTGGTCTATCCTCCACGTTTGCACCAGTAGTTGAGCGTGTCGTCTTGTGGCCACGTTGTTTGTTGAAAATGTGATCCAGGCGGGGGTTCCTGCCAAAAAGTGTAAGAGCATATAAAAATAACCTGATTAAGGAGACTGGAGCTACTGTATCGGTGTCTGGCTGATTGAATATGTATGCCGGAGTTGGACTGCCACCACTTCAACCAGGTAGTGGTGGCAGCCATCTAGTTCACTGCAGCTTGTGACCTACGGTATCTATAATTCGTGCCCTCACCATGCCTTAATAATTACCCCACATATTACATCACTTATAACATCTTCTATGACATTATTGATAATATCACAATAACACAAGTTATACTTACTTGGGATAACTATAACTACTGAATTTCTATGGTTTTGTATGTGTAAACTCTGCACCCAACTATAACATCTCCGTAACCTTTGGTGCACACACTGGTGCGCACACACACACACACGCCCGCCATAGGAGTGGTAACCTATGTACGTGTGTTTGTTTTGCTTCAGAAGATGGGCTAGTTGTGAAGTTTTCTCTACAGTATAAAGGGTGCAGGTAGTATGTTCTTTAGCACTTTCAGATAGTGCTTATTTTTAGCAAATAGTGTTGCTTTTTTCCCAAAGTTGCATAGAGTGTACACTCTTCTTAGTAGATTTGTTTAATACTCTGGTGTGCATTTTTTCATGAGAGTTTCAATGTCTGCAAATAGTGTGATACAGAGTAAAAACACTATCGATAGAGAACAAGCATGGAAAATGCAATAGGTCTCGCCTTTGATTAAGTTAAAGCCATTTGCTTTGCTAATGGTATTGTATAGCAAAGAAAATGGCTTTAACTTAATCAAAGGCAAGACCTATTGCATTTTTAATGCTTTTTTTTTTAAGATGGGGCTATCCTCTTCCAAAATAACAGTCAGGCCTCTCCCCCGGGTGGATTCATAACCAAAGTGAGGACCCTCTATTCTTTGCCATCTGTCTAGCACACGCTTGTCTGTGGATGAGCAGCGCGCTGGTTGTGGTACGTACACTGTGGTGTGAGCGTTCTCTGCAGATGCAGGCTCCGCTGAGGCGCTAGCTAGCCATCGCTGCGCCGCGCACACACTCTCAAGGTTAGTGACTGAAGCCCATCTTTGTCCTCTCCCTCCACTCCCTCTTCTGACACAGACATCAGGAGCGTCAGGGTTGTGGGATGCTCACACACACACGGAAGCCTTTACACGCACACACGCACGACACGTTTCACTCTGACAATCCCCCAAGCTCAGCTAACCCCGGCCTCTTAGCATTCGGGTGCTGATACAGCCGCCGTGTAATATCTACAACGTGAAAACACTTGGGGTGACAATGGCAACCACCACACAGAAATGGTACGTTGACCACCTCAGGGCACACGGCAAAGGCCACGCTCACGGTGCACGCACAAGATAATTAGCCAGTGCGATAACAACAACAGGGAAGGAGGCGACTGACAGCACATAAACAGGCGGCATATGCAGGAAACAATCCCCAAGGTATCCTATGTGACGCCAAGAACACCACCCATCATGAATGTATTGATAAAGGATATGCACGCAAAATGAATGGCATGTAAGAGAGGAGTCACTGAAAAAACAAAAACCTTAAAAAACACATTCACGAATAAAATACATATATGCATAACAATTACAAAGGGAAATATTAAATGCAGAAACACCGGTGTGATAGTGTGGATGAAGTTATGAATGCGAGAAGTAAGAGAGTGTGTGTGTCAAACAAACGAGGAAATGTTTGCAATGAAAGAATGAACTCGAGTAAGGCGTGAATGCATGGAGGGAGGAAGGCGTGAATGCATGGAGGACCTGCTGAATAAAGGGATGCAAAGCCTCAGATATACAATAATGGAAGAACTGCAGCAAGGGATGAATGCAAGGATGAATTCATGATTGCATGGAGGAAGAACTGCATGAGGAAGGCAAAGCCTAGGGAACTCAAAGCATGGAGCATGGAAGAATCGAATAAAGGACTGGATGCAAGAATGACTTCATGAAGGAAGTAATGACTGCATGACGGAACGCAAAGCCTAGAGGTTTCAATGCATAGTGAGTGGAAGAACTGTAAACAGTGCTGAATGCAAGAATTAATGAAAGACTGTCTGGAGGCAGACATGCATGAAGGGGAAGCCGTGCACACATGGAGGACAGGCAGGGGGTGCAGAGATGAACTAGTCTGAATGACAGCCTCCTCGTCCCCGGTCCAAGTTCAAGGCTCATCACTTCCTCGGCACAGGACATCCATACCCATGTAATTTAATTCTAGGACCTCCGAGACCGCTATCACACTGTCTGCCTCCCATCAGACACTCTCTTGTGACACTGCGTCTTGGGTGTGTGATGCAGTCGGGGTTGGGGACGATGAGGGTACCTGATAAAGAGATGTCCTTACCTGGAGGTGGGCAGTGCAACCCTGTGCGGAGCCTCAGCCCAAACAGGCGAAAGGGCAACGGCCCTTCATTGCCCTCTGGGTCGTTCGGGAAGGCAGAGCCCCCTGGTCCTTCCAGATAATTCTCTGGTGGATATCCCTCTCCCCATTTAACCCCGCTGTCCCTGCCACCGCCCCTGCTCCATCATTGCAGTACATGCGACGTCACTAGCCTACCTTCTTAACAAGACTCAGCCCAACCTACCCGGATGCACCGCCCACCTCCCTAGCCACGCCTATGGCCACTGCGTCTTCCGCCTGTTCCGCAACCTGATTGGGGCAAAAGGGGATCCGTCACTGTCTGTTAATGGTGAGGCTTCGCCAGGCATTTGTACGCATTATAATGTGAATATCCTAAATAATTTTAGTTCCTATAAACACACCACACAATAAACGATCGATGACAAAGCCAAAGCGTGGTAATAAAGCAGCATGTGTGCATGCTAAGCATTAGCATATCAAATACAGAGCTATTGATTAGTTTAGCAATGTTTGTCTTATAACAGTATCTATATAGCGCATGCTGCACCCTCGAGAATTCTTAGACCGCTCACCGTGTTCCATCCGATTAGAATAAAAACACCGGGTTAGGTGGGTCTACGTGCTGAACGTATCTTTGTCATTAACTTAAACAAGTATAACAAGCATGGTACCGCAAAGTCAGCCACGTGTTTACTTTCGCATCGAGCTTTCACTTTAACGCCTTAACTGCGGCCGTTATTTCGGCGCAGTGCGGGTGTTCTAAAAAGTGAGTGGGCCCGCGTCCGCCGACGGCAGCACGCAACGGGTTAAGTGAAAGCATGATGCGAAAGTAAACACAAAGTCTTACTTTGCCAAGGCAGAATGAGGAAAAAAAGTGCGTATGGACTAATGAAGGAGAGAGTGTCACGCTGCCGGTAAAAGATCAAATCCCGGTTGGCGGGGCCAAAAGGAGACAAGGCGGGACTAAGAAGCCTCCTTTAAAATGAAAAGCCAGCGTTTTGTATGCAATATGACGCCAACCAATCAAAAAGATGGGCGGGGCTTCAACTCCACCTCCGAGAGCTTTGGAATCTGTATTGATTCCAAGAAGCCCTCGTATAACAAGAGCAGTGTATGCGCGCTGCTTTCGACAGCCGAGACCTAAAAAAGAGTTACAGTACTCACTTTTCGACTCATATCAACGTAATTTCTCAATGTAGGTTTGTTGAGTGTCAAGAGTTTGATACAGATAAAAGCTGTCCAAAGTAGGGCATTTGGTTTTGAACTGGTATTCACTAGTTGGCTTTCTGTCAACAATTGTATAGATATTAAACACTGCAGTCAATGAGTGTTTCTCGTATATCTATGGTCAATTAATTTCCTGGGATGCTTTGAGTTGATTGTATCACTGTTCTGATGAGAAGCAATTCCATATACCAGTACTGCTTCGGACACGCTGCAACCACAAAAATGATTCAGCATGGCTCCCTTCATTTTGTTGAGGAGCCTGGGAATAGTAGTGGTAAGAGCAGAGGTAGGAAGGCCTAAGCAAAGATCCCCTTACATGCAATTTGGACGGTGTTCCCCTATTATCCCTTGTGGGGAAATTTGCTGGTATCGAAGCAACATTTTCAGTTGAGAGGTGTCGCAAATAGGTCCAGGTTTGGTTTTCCCATTTGTGGAACATCCTCAACATGTGTTGTTTGAGCCCCCATTTGTGGCACTCTTGAGTTTCTGCTCAAATTGTCTGGACACTGATTACCTGGCAAGTGTTCTTCATTTAAAGTGATATGGTTTTGCAAGATCTAGTTATCTATGCCTTGAGCTTCCTTTGATGTGATTTGGTTCCTCAATACTTGTTCAAGTAGAACATAGTGGTCGCATTGTCTGTATGAACTAGTGCTGCTGAGTTTTCTGGAGGGAAGCGTGAAGTCTTATAGCTACAACTTTCAGTTGTAGCAAATTTATGTGAATCTTCTTTTCCTGGAATGACCATATGCTGCTTACTTTGAAGTCCTGGAGATAAGCTCCCCAGGCCTTCATTGATGCATCCATGGTCATAACGTATTGAGGTGGTCTGCTGAGGAACATTAGGTGTGGACCCATTCATCAATGAAAACCACATTATTTGGTATGCAATGAAATTGCGTTAAATATCCAGTTGCGACTGATCTAAACCCCAACATGGTGTCTTTCATGATTGCGTCAAATTTGCTTATTTGCTAAGGGGTAGGGGGAGAAGTATATATGTGAATGGGTGGAGGGTCAATCCAGACAGGTGAGTGCACCCTGGGCCTGTCATGCAACCCGGGCCTGTCATGCACAATACTCCTCCCAGGGCATGTAGCCTTGGGAAAATTTGTATGGGGAGGCATGGTGGGGAGGGTTTGATAGCTGGACGCGTCTGCCCCACCCAAGGAATAATGTGACCAGGCCTAAAACAGGGTCAATACGTTTTTACAAGTAAGTACTGTCACAGAAAAAAAAAATCCTAATTTATTTTCATTAGATCCATTCATTTTTAGTGAATAACTTGCATTTCACTAACTCCAAGGGTTGAAGCATAGCGACCAAAGTACTACTGTAGATGTTAAGTATTGCAATAAAGCTTTATGAATAGGTAAATATGAAGGACCAATAAACTTCAGCTCAAACTGGAGATGGTTTCCTAATTGTAGGAAACACATTCATGATACACTTGAAAAAATCATGGGAAATCATTGGGGAGAGGAGTTGGCCTAACGGCTAGGGCGATCGACCTTGAATCTGGGGAACAGAGTTCGAGTCTCGGCAATGACGCTGAACATCCTGTGATTCTGGGCAAATCACTTATTGTCCCCGTGCCTAATAAAAATGAATGTGTCCTCATGTAATGCAACTGGTGCTATGTAAAGCGATTTGATACCCAATACCGGGTCAAGTTTGCGCTATATAAAACTCTTTAAGAAAAAAAAACATGTATCACATGGATAATTGTAGGAAACACATTTCAGAAGGACAAGTTCTCTATGCTGTAATGCCTTCAGATGAATCTTAATGAAAGAAAACTCCAGCCCTGGCTTCACCAGGTATGGCAACCATGGATCTTGATACGCCTGTCTTGTTTGTGTAGTACATCGTAGTGGCGTTATGGATGTCCTATCCAGAACATGTGGCTGGTATGTGAAGGTAATCCTTGTGTGCACTCCCACCTACTAAAGAGGCATCTCTCATAGCAATATGAGATGGGATGATCTGATGAAATCCAACACTGGAAAAGAGTCTCCTCTTGGCACCACGATGGAAAGGAATGCAAGGTTGCTGGCATTAGATTTAGTTTGTTCTATCAGTTGCCTTAGTATTGACTTCTTTAATCCTGCTGACGGCATGTGTTCGGCATAAGGAGGATGCAAGATTCCTTGTAGCCTAGATAAGATTAAATCTGATGAGCCACTGGGTATGGCACACAAATGTATAATTTCTACCTGCACTTGAAAATGTTTGCTGATGTTGACTGTAAGCAAAATGGCAGCAATGTTTATGCTAAGGTTTTACTACAAATTGAGTAACTTTTAATGTTAGCTGTAATTGGAATGTGGAAATACGCATCTTGAAGATGTCAATGGCACTCGTTCCAAATCATGGAAAATATTGAGGGTAAATTTGGTGGGGATGCTTCCTTTTTTATCAATTTGTTTGTGACCTACACGACGAGAATGGTACTGAACTTGGGGTCTTGTCTTTTGAACTAGATAGCAATAAGAATAGATTCCTTTCTTAGGAAAACAGAATCATCTTCATGACATGCTTTTCCAGTCTAATGCTGACTTTTGTACTCTGTTCTGGTGGTAATGGGAAGTATGTCAGAAGGAACTGTCATAGGACTTGAACCTTAAGACTTAGCCCTTTTGCACAATATTCATCACTCATTTGTCTCATATAATTTCTAGCTCCTCTTGCATGGTGGATGGGAGAGGGGATCAAAAGTGATCTTTGCTTACCTCTGGCTCTAGGGTTGCCTGCATCAGTTGAGGATGCTGGACACCTCTTCCCACTGACAGTCCGCACTGCTGATAAATTGAACACTTCCATTGGCTGCATCTTGCTGCCAGTGCAGCTTCCAATGTTTGTGCTATCAGACAAAGGTAAGTTTAGAGTCATTTGTTGGGCATCAGTCCTGAAATATGTAAGATGAAGCATTAATCCACTTGACAATAATGCTGTGAAGCCAAATGTAATAAATCCTCTGCTCAGCTTATTATCTGGTTGGAACTCATCACCCCCTGGCTGAGAATATACAAACAATCTTCTTTTTTTCTTTGGGGAGATCTTCTGAAAAATGTTGCAAATATTCCCGAAGTGGCCTGCCTTTGCTTTCTAAGGGAGCAGAAGCACTTGCTGCTTTCAGTGAAGTTGCCAAGGCACTACAGACCGTCCAGCTGCCAATTCAATCTCTTGCTTGACCTGGTCTGGAGGCAGCATCAACAAGGGAGCACCTGTATGATTCTTCCTGGCTGTGGACACACCCAGCAAGTACTTTTGAGTGTCTGTTCTTCAGAAAAAAAGTATCATGTTCCAGAGTCCTGCACTTCTTCTGAACTCAAGGTTCTGTAGCATTCACTCTTCTGAACTCAAGGTGTTGCAGCATTCACCAAATACGGAGTGATGCAAAGTGGCATTTGTCTTTTGAGAAATCCAGGCACCAAAGGCAATATGGGGTTAGATTAACTCTGGTAATCGGGGGAGGGCGGGTTAACAAAAACTAAAATGTTCATCATTGGAAAAGGCACTGCAATATTCCACTTTTTGCAGCATCTCTGGCCAAAACCTTGTGGAATTAACTGATGGCATCCACAGGTGAAACCTTTGATGGAGGGGAATCTGTGAAATTTGGTGAGTATTTTCCCGTAATGGAAAATGAATATATGGATTTGAGGATGTCAGCAGAGTGAGTGCAAGTTCTTGAGTGAGTATTCTCTTATTATAATGTCTTGTCTGAGTATGGTTCCCTTCTTGGGCTTATGGTGACTATGTGAAAGGCCCCCTCAAAAAATAATATCTATGGAGTGCAAGACCCCCCCCCCCCATCCCCCGAGTAGTAGTTTAGTAAGAGAGGTTGTTGTCACTGGTATCTGAGAAGGTTGTGCAAGAACCAAGGCAGCACCATAGGTCATGACTACAGCTTCTGCCGAGGACTACGTCGAAAGGGAAATTGGATTTTCTTGACTAGTGCTGCCTCTCTTGTAGGGTAATAAGCTACACAGTATGTTGAAACTGATATTGATGGAATATGTCTCGACTTCATCTTCTTCAGCCAAGATGCTGACAGGTGGAAAGATGGATGACTTCCATAGCAGTTTCAACTTAAAGGTATAGACTTCTTCAGTGCCAAGAGATCTGTTGAGATAGCGGACGATGAAGATCACTGATAGCCACACTTATTCTCAACACTGAAGATTTCAACGTTCATCAGCAGCTTTCCTCGTTTAATTACCCAGCGCAAGATCATTTCCTGCTGTGCTATTTAGAGGATCAGTAATGTTGTACTTTTCTCGTTCTACTATCTTACTTGTTCAGTGCAGGCAGTCATGTTGTACAGATCAAAAAAAGTTTAACTTTCCTCCAAATGGGCCCCTCATATGTAGCAGTGAGAGTTGAGATAGAAGTAGACTCCGCCCCATAATCTGCATATCTGGCATATGTTGTAATGCCTGAACGCAGAGGAAAAGATAAAAAAGAGGAAACCTCACATCGCACAGTAGATAACATACAAACATTTAGAAATATGTCACAAAACACATCTCTTCAGAAGGAACTGCAGGGCCGAAAATTTGCAGTATGCTCTTAATAAAGTCAGAATAACAGCTGCTTTGGAAACATGACGGCAGTCACAGGGGCAGGGAGCCCATCAAACCTGATGCACTAACAACCAGGCTGCCTATCCAATGGTATTAAACATCAAAAGTCGGCTACAGCAGAAGGAAAGAAATGTTTACATTAATCCTGTGTGATATCCATATTCTGTGTCTTTAGGAATTCCACATAAACAATTTTGCGTATAACCACCTTCAATTTAGCCAGTTACAACAGCTCTGCCTCTATGACTTTTTTGAGTCTCTGCATGCCCTTCCTTTGAAAGGAGTTAATGTAAGGGATAGAGACTGCACCTGTGCTAGTAATGATTTCCTCGCAGTCAGTACCAATCCGCTTTAAATTAACTACCATAGGAGAACTTCATGATGTGGTTCATCCAGCGGCGCCAGCAACACCGAAACTTGGCCGCCTACTCTATCATACTTTTTTCTCGCTGGCAGCCATATAGCCTGTTTCAAAATGGATGGCTGAGGGGGTGTCATTCAAATCCATCTTTCTCTGCAAGGTGGCCTCTGCAGCATCAGCTACGTCTATACAATGATTGAAGTGGATCAAGAAAAGTGTGGGAACTGTGATCCGGAGAACAAGGGGCGACGGGGTCAGAAATCTGCCTAAAAAGAACAAAATATTTTGTAACTATTTTGTGGGGCTTTCACCTACAGGTAACTGCATATAAAACATAATGTATACATCTAAATGAAAAATAAGTGTAAGTTAAATTTATTTGTGGGAAATCCATTTTTCAGGTTTGGAAAACTCGGTTGGTCAATTAAATCAATTCAAATGTCTGTGAGTGTAAGCAGATGGTCACTGATTTGATTCCTGGTCAACACACTAGGGAACTAGTGACATGTATTTATAGTGGTAAGAGGTCCAAGACTGTGAGAGAAAGCACAGTCAATATGTAAGCCATTAGTTAAAAAAATTTATTATATAGAGTATAAATAGGATGCCGCAAAATGAGTCCTGACCCCGAGAATCAAATCTAGCTCCGATAACTGCGACAAACTTTTTGCCACTTCAAGAAATTCACCAACCCTGCTGTAAGCAACACCATCACCCATTCAAGAACTCTGCAACAACATCTACTACTTCTTCCACCCAAAAATACCCAGGATTTAGAACAACTTCAACAACTTCAAACCCCAACCGCCTTTCCAGCTTGCTAACCTCATCAACCAAAGATTAACACCCGACACCATAGTACCCTCGAACCATCGAGGACACTGCGGCAATAATGAAGACAGACCACCCCAAGATATCTACAATCTGAGAAGAGCCACGATCAGCACTGCACACACTCCATCATCAATAACCTCCCTCCAGACAGCCACCTTCGGTCAGATCTGTTAGTTACGGATAGACACCAGTACATACCATAACACTAACCTGACTAATCCGGCCGTCTGGTGTGAAGGTGAGAAGACAGTCCAACCACTCCCTTTGAATATCTACATGGGGAACAGAGGATACGGTCCCCCCAAGGAGCACGCCAAAGAGAATGAGGGAGTGGAGAAAATAATAAATAACAGTCTACAAGTACTCAGCAATTTGGATGTGCCTTCCTTGCTGTATCTTCAGGATGTGTCTCACTGAAAAGTGTATGAAAGGAGCCAACCTCAAATGGTATAACGTGCTGTCGGTATGAAGAAAACAGAGGACACGGTATTAACAGCGCGCTCCTCAGACCAATCTTCCACCCTCAAACATTGACTCAATCACCTCAAGGAATCACTCACATGCACAAATAGGCTGACAGCAGGACTGCAGAGACAAGAAAGAAGGTAATAAATGCCACTCCTCGTGTACTTCACATTGCCTTGTAATGGGTTGACGATACACCTCATCAAACCCTTTGTAATCAGGACTTTTCTCACAGGACATAAGGAAATCCAGAATAAATTAAGAGAAACCCAAATAAAGACAAGAGACCCAGAGATATGCTCCAACTCGGACTGGAAAGTCAAGGAAAAGCTAGAAAGCCAATTATAAGCTGCTATGTGCACGCATACATGCTGATCTTTCACTTAGCTCTTGGTTGCTGCTTCCTCTGTGAGCTTTCTCCCCAGGAAGATAGCAGCGGAGCAATTAGTGACCGCAGGGAGCCACGGAGCTTGCGAGCAAAGTCTCTGGCAGGGAAAGCGAGTGCCGTGAAGGAGCACTAACCCTCTATTCTTTGTGTTTGACGGGGCCAAACACTCCTTCCCAAGGCGTGCAGCCAGCTGAGCAGGAATTCCTGAATCAGCCCAGCAGGTTCTGGGGCAGTACACACTTCGCAAAAGTGAGCAGAAGAAAATCTGGAAATCCTAGGAACGCGCCTGGCAGGATCCAGTGCAGACATGCCCAGCCCAAGACAACAGCTGGCACGTAGAGGACAATAAAAGTAGCCTGGCAAAGTCCGGGTGCAGGAAATATCATGAGGGTATGTGTAGTTGGACCATCTACATTGCATCAAGAAATTGACAAGCAAGGACGCGATCAAGGGGTGTGTCTTACATACCCTCAGAACCAATATGGCCGCCTGGGTTTTCTAACAAACCTGATCGTCGTTTCCTCCCCAACAATGACTTCTGGGTCATTGAGCCCAGGACAGTGGCGCTTTGTCAACGCTCCTTCAAGTCACCTATGAAAGCCCCTCGCAGAGGTGGGTGTATCACCCATTTATGCTACACACGCCTCTCAGTTATTCCCTCGTACACATGGGGTTTCTGTATCTCAAACGTGGAGTCCTATACTGGGAAGGGCAGCTATGTTTGTACAAGGTTATAACAGTTTCCCCCCTTAAAAACCGACGTCTCCGCGGTTGCCCTGGTTTTGATGGGTTCTGCTCATGATTGCATCTCAAGAGTGTAGGGCAATGTGGGTTGTGGACTGCCTTCCATGATCTTTCTTACAGTCCAAAGCCCTTCCAGTTTATCAAGTAATACGCATGACCCTGCCTTAATCTTGAATCTAGTATACGTTTCACCTCATACTCCAACTCCCCCTCGATCTCAATTGGTTGAGTTTTGTCCTCTCGTCTACTCCTAGATAAACAGGGGCATAGGAGGGATACGTGGAATACAGGATGGAAATGCCAAGCGGAAGGTAAAGTTAGTCGCATTGCAACAGGATTCACTATCTTTTGCGATACGGTAAGGACCTATGAACTTTGGCTTCAGCCTCTTGTTGCCCTTCAAAGTTGCAAATTCTTTCTGGCTAGCCATACTTTTCCACCCACTTGGTACGGAGGTTCAGTTGAGCAATTGCGCCTTTTCTAAGTGTCCTTTGGCATCCTGCAGGATGGTACGAAGGTGTGCATGGTGTTCCTGTATGGATGGATGATTGAAAGTGACAGGCCATTTGAAATGAAGCATAATAGGGTGAAAACCCTTCATGCAGAAAAAGGGTGAGTATCCAAACGTGGAATGGTCTGTGTGTTGTTATAAGTGAATTCTGACATCCACAGTAATGTGCTCCACTCTTCACCTTGTTGTATAGTCAAGTTGGTTTTATCATTCGGTTTGCCCATCAGTCTGTGGGTGAAAGCTAGTGGATAACCTCGCATCAATGTGCATAGTGTCACACAACGTCTGCCAAAACTGTATGTAAATTGTAATTCTCAGCAGGTTATAAGAACTGTGAGGATCCCATGTAATCTGACTATGTAGTGTAGAAATGCCTGGGCAAGTTTGTCAGAGGTTGGTACTTTAGTCAGTAGTATGAAATGGCCCATCTTCATCAGATGGTCTATGACTACAAGGATTACTGTGTTTCCTTCACTAGGAAACATTTCTGCTATGAAATCCATGGAAACTGTGTGCCAGGGACTCCGAGGCACAGGAATCGGTCGTAACAACCCATCAGGCTTCTTGTGGGTAGCCTTCCCCATGTCGCATATGGCACATGCCTCCACATAATGTCTGCCGTCATGATGTAAACTAGGCCAAAATAAATGGTGTTCTGTGGCTATTATCATAGTCCGTATGCCCATGTGGCCCCTGAGGGCTGAGTCATGTATGCAGGTTAGCACTTGTTGTAAATCTTCAGTGGGTATATACAAGGCATGGTATTGATACAGCAATTCACCGTCCTGGATTCTGCTTTCTAGATCCTCTTGAATCCACAAATGCTTATCTAAGAATTTTACATGAACTTTGAGGGTCTTTAGGAAGTTAACCGAAGTTACCGAGCCACATCAGAACACCCGAAAGCAGATTCTGATAAAAATAAAAGGAGGTTCGCCAATTGGAAGTTAGCAGTCCTCTTCTGGAATTTCTAATCTGGACAGAGCGTCTGCTTTCCCATTCTGGAAACCGGGACAATACTTTATTATGAAGTCAAGAAAAATAGTGACTAATGTAACTATTGTGGAGTAAGCGCTCTGGCGGTTTTCAGGAACTGTAAGTTGCGATGGTCTGCGTTGATCTCCATGGTGTGCTGGACTCCTATTAAATAGTTTCTCTATTGCTCACATGCACATTTGATGACTAACAACTCCTTGTCCGTAATGTTGAAGTTCAATTTGCAGGGAGCCAACTCCCTGGAATAGTACGCTACAAGATGTGGCTGGCCAGGTTCCGGATTCCTTTGGGAGAGAAATCCTCCAATGTGCGAACTGAAAGAAATCTGTTTCCACAACAAAAGCTTGGTGCACCTCGGGATGTCATAGGATTGGTGCTTGGGTGAACTGTGATTTGAGTTCTTGAAAGACATTTTCTGTTTCCTCCATCCACACGAAGGGGGTGCCCTTTTTTAGGCGCCGAGCAATGGCTTGCACTACGAGGGAGAAATCCATATTAAAATGTCTATAAAAATTAGTAAAACTCAAACAGGTACATGAATTAACCATTTTTGCGAAAGAAAACAGTGCGATTCGCAAAAATCGTCCGTTTGCGCATGCAAAAAAAGACATTTGCGATGCTTGAAGGGTCAAGGAACTCGCAATTTGAGAATTCGCAATTAATTGTGAGTTCTCAAATTGAGATTGCAATTAAGGAATCGCATTTTGCTATTCCTTAAATGCAATGCAAAAAACACTTTGAAGTAGCGATTTCGCTACTAGGGGGCGCAGATTACCATGAAGTTGAACTTCACGGTAATTTGCAAAAACTTTGAAAAATGCACCAAAGTGCATTTTTCAAAGTCGTAGGTAACACACACACATGCCCTTTGGACATGTGTGTGCACAACATTTGTGCACAGATCAATTTCAGGGGTGCAACAGGGTGTCATTTTGACACCCTTGAAATTGCATGAGCAATTTTCGTGTACCTACTGTTACTCGCAAATTGCGCATGCAATCTCCCATTCATTCCTATGGGCCTTTAGGCCCATAGGAATGAAGGGTAAGGCATTCCTTAATTGCAACTCGTAATTTGCGAGTCGCAATTAAGGAATGTTTAGGAATCGCTATTTGTTTAGCGATTCCTACATGCATAGGCCTTTGCGATTCCTTAATAATCGCAATAAAGGAATCGTAAAAGCCTACCTTGATGCATGTGCCAGAAAAAGCTTTGCCAGGCTTGACGTTGGTGGGTGGTTTCCACTGATTAATTGCTGAAAACTTTGTTGTTCATCTTTAATTCTCCTGGAAATATTATGTAGCCTAAGAAGTATATCTCAGTTACATTGAACAGGCACTTTTCGAGCTTGGCATATGGTTTTGGATTTGTCCAAAACTGTCTTTACATGAGTTGCATGTTCCTGTATAGTATCGGAATATAGGAGAATGTCATCGATGCAAAAGACATCCAGAAACCCTTGAAGCACATTGTCCATGAAATATTGAAATGCAGCCATGGCGTTGCACAAACCAAAACGCATGACCTGATATTCGAACAGGCCAAACTTTGTCCTGAATGCGGTCTCATTTACACGGACATGGTGATATGCTCCTCGAAGACCCAGCTTTGTGAATATCTTGGCTCCTTTAAGTTGATCCAATAACACTGGGATGAGCGGCAATGGGTACCTATTCTTAATCGTGACCCTATTGATGGATCTATAATCGATGCAGGTCCGCAGATCCCCTTCTATCTTCGGTATAAAGAAGGAGGGTCGAGGTCAGAGAGGAAGCGGGATCAATGAATCCAGAAGCTAGGTTCTCCTATATATATTCTTGCGGGTGTTGCGTTTCCGGCTCCGTCAAGGCGTATATATGATTGCACGGAATGGAATCAAGTCTATTCTGCAGTCATATTCCCTGTGAGGAGGAAGCTGACTCACCATTTGTTTGTCGAATACTGACTGTTACTTTGAATAAGCAGAAGGCAATGTTACAGTACAACAAAAGTCTACAGGGATTTTTGGGACCCTGCATGATGAACAATTGTTCTTTGGTACAATGCTCTTTGCAGAAAGTAAAATCCATAGTTACTGAGCGAGCTGCCTAGAGAACAGTAGGTTCACGCAGGGAGAGCCACAACATCCCCAAAATCAATTGTAGTGCATCAATGAGGTCAAACTGGATTGGTTCACAGTGCTCAGAACCGACCTGCATGATAACCGAGAGGGTATGGTATGGTAGAGGACCGGAGGTTAAAGTAGTACCATCCACAGTCTTGACCAGTTCCAGAGAGATTTCTTGGTACATGGTATGCCCATGGATTCCAGCGGCCCCTGAATCCAGCAGGTCAAGGGCTCACTGTTGTTGCCCATCTGCCAACCACAAAGTCACAATCAAGTTTAAGTGAGCCACAGATGTTTGCACAGTTTTTGCTGTGACTGGTGAGATGTCCGTTTCCTCTGCTCCCAAACAAGGGACCTCCGTCACCTTCCGGGCCATCAGTTTTCCGACTCATCTCCTTCATCAATGCCCCTATGGACCACTGTTTGGGCTTTTACCAGTACCTGCTTGTCCAATGGTCTGACTCCAGCCTGGCAACCTTTGATGATGTGTGCACTCTTGCCACAGTACATACAGACTTTTTTTTTGCCTCATGTCTCTCTCTTCAAATGACATGGCACCACATATTTCATTCACCTGGATAAGCTGAACCCCTATCGTCTTTTGAGTCCCTTCCTCTGTGACGACCCTGGGATGGCCGGCTAGGAATGTCACTTTCCCCCCGGTTCATATCGCCCTTTCTCTCCTGTAATTTGTGATCGAGCTTTACTGTCAGTTCGAATAAGTACTTGCAGGTATGCTGTAACTGCACAACCTGAGCCAAAACGTCTTTCAACTCAATGCATAAACCCTGGTAAAACAGGGAAGTTTGATTTTCCACGGGCCAATCCGTCTCCACCAATAATCGGTTAAACAGGGTGATATACGTGTGGAAGTCCTTGGAACTCTGTCTGAGGGTGATCCGCTCAAAAGAAAGAAGATGAGTCTTTTGGTCAAATAATTTTCTGATGGGATAGACCAGCTGGCTGCGTTGCCGCCCTGATAGGACAACACAAAGGTGTTTTTTGTTTGCTCGCCTGGAAAAGCAGCAGGGTTATACAGGATATGGAGTCTACATTGGCTAATGAATATACCGAACTTTTATGGGTTACCATAGAAGCGTTCTGTAGGGACCAATGGTTTCTATGGGGCATGCACCACCTGGATGGGTGTAGAGACTGCTGACATAACATGAGGGGCTGAGCATGAGAATAAAACCTTGTGCTTCACCCCCTTCCCCCCCACTGAAGGATGCAAGGTTGTGTGGTCTGACGAGGTACCCAAGGTATTGAAGGGTGGTGGCAAAGACCAGGGCCTTAGATGCGCTCCGCCACCCACTTTACTATTGTCTGCTTTAAACATATGAGTCAACACTGCCACCTCTCTCCGTACAGATCCTAATACTTTCCTCAACTCCTGGTTCCCTACAAGAGAGGCATGTATTTCCACCTGTGAATTGGTGATAGTTTCCAATATGGTAGCGATAACAGCATTGGAATCCATCATCCAAGCTGGCTAACTAAGAGGGCTTGTCAATCTGTCAGATCTGTTAGTTATGGATAGACAACACTAACCTGACAAATCCGGCCAGCAGGGCGATGGTGAAAAGAAAGTCCGACCACTTCCGTTGGTGATCTACCAGGTGAGCAGATGATCGTGTCCCCCCCGCCCCACCCCACCCCCTCCCCGAGGGAGCGCATCCAAGTGAATGGGTGAATTAAGTCAATAATAAATAGCCTACGAGTACTCTGCATTCAAGATGGGTCTTTCCTTGCTGTATCTTCTGGTTGCGTCTCTAAGAACAACGTATAAAAAGAACCAACCCAAAGTGGTACAACCCACAGTCGGTATGAAGAAAATAGAAGAGACAGTATTAACAACGTGCTCCTCAGGTCAATCTCTCCACCCTCATACATTGACTCAGTCACCTCAAAGAATCACTCACATGCACAATTAGGTAGAAAGCAGGACTGCAGAGACAGAAAAGAAGTTAATAAATGTCACTCCTCATATGCTTCACATTGCTCGTAATGGGTCAGGACTTTTCTGACAGGACAAAAGGTTATCCAGAACAAGTGAAGACAAATCCTAATCAAGTCAAGAGACCCAGAGGTACGCTCTCACTGGGGCTGGAAAGTAAAGGTAAAGCTAGAAAGTGAATTATAAACTGCTAAGCGCACACATGCATGCTGATCTTCTATTTGGCTCCTGGTTGGCGCTTCGTCCATGAGCTTTCTCCCTAGGAAACTGGCAGCATATCGGCTACTGACCGCAGGATGCCGCAGAGCTTGCGAGCAAAGTCTTTAGCAAGGAAAGTGAGTGCAATGAAGAAGCACTCACCCTCTGTTCTTTGTGTGTGAAACTGGCCCGACAGGGCCCAGGGATGAACACTCCTTTCCAAGGCAAACAACCGGCACAGCAGGAATCTGAATAGATAAAATTCTTGGTGTGTCTCTGAAGCAGGGGTTTGGGGCTATCATAACGTTACAGCCCCACAGATAGAGGAAAACTGTATATGTAGGCGGATCCTCCCTCTCACTCCTACCAGTTCCCATTTTGCTAGTCACTCAGAGTTAAGCCTACAGTATATATCTGATAAACTGAAGCTGGCCTCACTTCTGCTTTGGGTCAGTAGCTGGGCAAACAGCAAGGCCAGCTTAAATAGGGGCATAATTTTGGATTGTCTCTAATTGGAAAAGGGCTTAACAATTCCTTGGTTGGGGTATGTTTCCAAGACTTTTAATTAATTTAGTTTGTCTGATATGTTCGATTTACCTTCCACCGCAACCAAAAATGACAACAGGAGGTTAAGCTCCACTTTCAAGAGCATTGCCACCCCAAAGATTGTGTATTGAATCCACCAAAAATTCCATTGAAGATGACATTATGTTTCTAGCACCCGTTGTGCCCGCAATGTATTTAACTTTAGAACGTACATGTTGGGAGAGATCACTTATCTTCCATCTGAGGGGCGGTGTGGCGGCTTTTGTGCCTCTCGGAGGCCCATAGGTCTTTGGGTTGTGCCGCATTGGTCTCGCTGAACTAACCTCGATACAATTAATGTTCTTTCGTACATTTTTCAGATGCTTTTGTCTGCTTTTCCTAAAGCCAACCTTAAAACATTTAGGGTACCGATAGTACAGAGATGCATTATTTTACCTACAGCTCTTAGGCAGTCCTGACGTTTGCTATAGAGAATGTCCTTTTTTAGGTCGAGCCTAGCGCAGCGTGCATGTGCCGCTCTATGGGAGGCTTCTTGTGAGCACTCCAAACTTTTCCGTGTGGGTCTGACTCCTCCCACACATTGGATTGGCATTTGTGTGTCTTTCAATAATGAAAGCACGCAAATGTGTCACTCCCATGACGTTTTGCTCTCTGGAGCGAGCAGTGGCACGCAGGGTGGCAGCATTCCTGGTGGGTCAGGTTACACGCAATGCGCCATGCATTTGCTTTTTTTTCTTCCTTACAGCGCATGCGCACCACTTGCAGGACGCTGTTCTTTATGTTAGGCGTGTTGAGAGCAGCGTGGGTGGCAGCTGCATTCCTCGTTTTTTATATGTTACTTCAGATTTAATTGTGCTTGGAGTCTTTGATTACGTTTTCGTTTCGTTCTGTTCATAATTTATGAAATTTTATTTCTTGAAGCCCGCACGTTGAGAGATGTAAGCATTTTCTCTTTATAATGTTGCTCACTCTGTTTTGTTTTGTATTTCACTATATACCTGCTTATATTGTCTTAGAAGTAGGAAGCATCAACATGATGAGCTATTTTTTGCAATTAACTTTAATCAATTGTCCACGTCCACAGAAGTAAGCACTTTCACTTTAAGATGCACAAATGCCACGTCTTTTTATTTTTGAGCTACACGTAGATTCTGTTCCGTTCTCCTTGCGAGCTGCCAGGACAGTTATAGAAACTACTCAGGTAAGTCGAGCTTTCTGGAGTTTCTAATCACACGTCCGCTGTAACACTTAGTAACTTTGTCACCATATTGTATACAACATAGAGACGTGGGGATTCTTGCTACTGCAATCACGTATTGAAGTTGTAGCATTTATGTGGCTTTTGATTAATCACTTCGTTAGTACACGACAACCTCATTACCTTATACTCGGTAACCTTGCCCCCACATTATATACCACGTATATACGTGCGGGTTCACGCTACGATAATCACGTATCGATGTTGCAGCGCTCATGTTGCTATTGGCTATGTTGAATGTGTGGGCATGCTAATAGGGGATAATCTGCTGCATGGCTAAACTTATACGGTCCTAAAGGCGAGACCTATTGGCTATGCCAATGCATGCTGCAGGAAGGTGGAGGGGTGACCTTCAAGTT
Source organism: Lissotriton helveticus (assembly GCF_964261635.1). Taxonomy (NCBI): domain Eukaryota; kingdom Metazoa; phylum Chordata; class Amphibia; order Caudata; family Salamandridae; genus Lissotriton; species Lissotriton helveticus. The sequence goes on from NC_136072.1 coordinate 1,047,644,326, forward strand.
GTGGCTACGCCTTTAGCCCTTTAGGCCTCATGGTATACTATGGTTATCCAACCACTCTCTCTAACCGTGGCCTATAGCACTAATGTAATAAGACCACTTTGCATCACCCTACTGCCCTACCGAGATTTTGAAAGCCTTTCGATGCGTACACAGCTGCAACACTAAAGGTTAGTCTACGCATGTATTCATGTGCAGATTTGTTTTAATTTAATACCTGGCTCAACAGATTGACCCTGCCACCATCCTTATCATATTGGTGGTTTTAGTTATTGCATGACTTCTGAGCTATAGGCTTGATGCAATGCCACCTGCCAGATAGCAAGCACTTTAATTCGTAAATTTTAGGATTACGCAAGTCCCATTATTATTGGATTCCTTATAGAAATTTTGTTTTAAAAAATGTTGTTTATGGACGTTGGATTATTGATGATGGGGCCTTGCTACTCTATTTGTACGACATACACATCATCTTATTATAAAATATTAATGCTGCTATGGCTATTGGTTTTAAAGTTGCTGTTGCTGATGTTGAACAGCACTGCATTTATGTTTGTTTGTTTTTTTTAATCAAATAAAGATCAATGAAATTAAATTAAATTAAATGACTAGCAGATGTAACTGAGGTTAGGAATGATAGTTAGACCAGGGCGGCTCATACATTAGAGCGGAGGAGGGCCGCCCCACTGCTTCTTGCAGTGCGAGAAGCAGAAACATTAAATGGTTAAACAACCATTTTATGTTTCTGCTTCTCGCACTGCAAGAAAGCAGAAGGGTTTGTTTGAGGTGGGCGGGTGTGCTGGAGGGCAGGGGAGGAGTGGCTAGCCCAATGCTGTGGGGGCCCTGACTATTTGGTCGGCCCATGAGTCATGCCGGACACGACTGAGTTGGACAGGCACCATCAGTGCGGCATGAGGTTGGTGCAAATGTTAATCCTAAGGGAATGGGAGCTGAACCAAAGAATGTGGAAGCAGCACCAGGATTGGTAGGAGCTGGACGAGGACTGTGGGCAAAAGAGCTGTGAGATTATTTTCTGGCTTTCAACATTGGACTAATACTGTCCGGGAAGAAGTCTGAGCACAGAATGGCTAACAACAAGGGAGGGAAACCTGCAGCTGAATCAACAGGAGACTAGGAGAGGCGCGGGCCTCTTGTAACTCCTGTGCTGAATGATTAGAGGAGTTGGCTGCTAGGGACTATGGCCGGCAGTGACAGACTATTGGTATCAGGCAGGACTGCTAAAAAACAACAACTGCTGCACTGAACAAATCAGTACTACTGAGGAAGTGAACCGGCAAGGAAGGTGAGAGGGTTTTGCACTCCTAGTGCACCTCAAGTGTCGGGTAAATGCCAATCTGGAATTGGCTGGATTTGCCAAAGGAGCATCCTTAGCAATGGCCAGTGCTTCCCAGTACTTCTTGTGCCTGCTGTGCTTCAGGTGGACTCTGGATGTTCTCAAGGACTGAGGAGCACTGTCCTTCCAGTGCCAAGGCTCACTACTGGGTGCCAGGGTGTTTCTTCTCCTTCTCAACAGTCAACCCCTAGCAGTGAAGGAAGGCTCAACAGCTGAGGAGATGCGGGAGAGAGGTTAGGCTGTGACTAAACAAGCACTGGCATAGCCAATAGGTCTCGCCTTTGGGACCTTATAAGTGTTTAGCCATGCAATGGTTGATGCTGTTGCACCAAGGATATTGTGCTGCATAACTAAATACTTATAAGGTCCCAAAAGCGAGACCGATTGGCTATGCCAATGCTTGTTGGTTTAGCGTACAGCTCCTGTTACAAAATCTGGTTTATGCCATCTCTTGTAGCAGGGAGACAATGCAGTTTCACCCTGGAGCTTAAATGGGAAAAACTACTTACACTCATGTCGACTAAAAACCTAAAACCACAAGAAGAGACTTTAAATCTAACATACAAACATCAAAATCATCTTTATTACAAACCAAATAAAGGAAACGAATTATCAGACAAAAAAACGATTCAGCATTGTCAAAACCTAAACTGTCACCTGTAAAGATGATGAAATCCAGGAGAAATAGCAAATTGTTAGTAATTTAACTCTCTGAACAAGGGCTAACTCTGATCTCATCACATCTTGACCAGAAATGGAAATAATCTCAGATTCCTGCAGCCTGATCTGGATCCTGATCACCTATGCATCGAGAAAGAGAAATTAGCAGCGCCACCAAAACACCCAGCTACCACTATGGTTCTGTAACATCCACCCAAGGCAAAGTATCATGAACACCTCTATCGATCAGGGACTGTTCCATACTGAGACATCGTAAGATGCGGCCTGAAAATGCTCAAAGCTGTCCCCAATAGCAATGAAAACTATTCACCACCTCACAGTCCTGCCCTTCATTACTATGAATATGGAAAAATCTTGCAACAGTTCACCAAATATACAGAGAATAAGGGGTTGAAGAGGCACTCTAGAGACCATAAACGTTAAAAACCCAATGATTCACACTGCCATGGAAGTTAGAGAGTTGAAGAAAGAAACAAGAAATCACAGGAGCGAAGGCAAATTGACAGGACCTATACGACTATTTATTAGCAGCAGACTGAGAGACTAGCATAAGCTACAAGCAGTCGTGATAGCAAAGAGGTATGCACCTTGATTGGCCTACGGAGCCCTGCTGGCGCAAAATTGTTTTACCAACAGACAGCTAAGTTCAGTATGACAAGCAATGAAGTGATCAGAGATCTAAGGTTCCTACATACACTACGCATTCATATAAAAGATAAACACCAGAATCATGATGGCACTCCACTGGAAAAAAGGGTGCTGTCCGAAGCTCTGTCAAAAAGGGCAGTCTCAACCCTAACTTCATAATACCTCAGGGGAACTGAATAGTTAAAGAAACAAGCATTTGCAATGCAATAGGTCTCGCATTTACGCGAGTTAAAGCTATTGGCATTGTAATTGAGGATTCCTTTTATTTAAATTTAAAAAACCAAAACAAATAAAAGTCAGCCATTTACGATGACAATAGCTAAAACTCAATTAAATGCTAGACCTATTGCATTGCAAATGCTTCCTTTTAGCGCAAATTTGGAGACAGCGGGAACTCCCACTGGCTGGGTGGTGGTGTGCACAATTATATTTGAACCAGGTTGGTTCTCATCTTCAGTTACGTGACAATAAACCTTCTTTCAACGCTTTTCTCAATTTTAATCATTGCGCTGAAAGAAGGTTTATTGTCACGTAACTGAAGATGAGAACCAACCTGGTTCAAATATAATTGTGCACACCACCACCCAGCCAGTGGGAGTTCCCGCTGTCTCCAAATTTGCGCTAATGTGATATAGTGTTCATAGACTAAACACGTAAAGGTTGCAGTAGCACAACCACTAACGGATGAAAGTTTTTTCAAGATTTAAGTTGAAGTTTGAGTGCTAGATGGACCAATATATGATTTAGTCAAAATGCTTCCTTTTTACATGTCGCTGGGCCACACATCAGTCTGACCCAGGTCACACGCTTTTGTGAGATCTCCAAATGTACAATGCTAGAATAGTAGCCACGGGGCTACCTCTCCTCACTAGGCGCAGTCCTTGAACTGCGCCATAATTACTATTAATTTTACACCCTTTAACTCACTACGAATGCTAAAACGGAGTATGCGCTTGAAGATATATCCGTATAAATTACATCGCAGCCATGTCTATTAGTCTCTTTAAACGAACATATTCTCCAAGTACAGTAGTTTGGATACTACTCACGGACGGCCCCATCGCCCTTTGTGCTCACATATACGTCCTCGCTGTTTACTGTGTCCTCCTTTCTATACAGCTCACCTCGCGGTTGCTTTGGGGCGCTAGGCGCTGTGGTATTGCACTTTACACCTTGTTGGTTCTAGGAAGGATATGGTGTTTGCATATATGTGTTAGTGGAACGACCTAGGAAGGCCCCGAGGTTTCTCTATAATCTGCAGCGGGGGCTTCAGACCATCGCTGCCTATGTGGGGCTTCTGCGGACGGCACCCACAGACCCACCCGGCCGTGCAAATAAAACGGCTTTCCCGCGGCTTACACATGGCCCTGCTTTTCTCGAAAGACAGACCCGGAAAATGTACTTGTGTCAGATGGAAATTGGGATCAGTCTACATGAAGCTGCAAGAAACGTCCTCGAGGTTGGAAAAGTTCTGTACAGATGCGATGTTCAGTGCACATCTTCAGCAGAGGGTACGAACCTGGCAGAAAATTTGTGAATTACAATGCGAAACTACAAGACTATGTGGATGGAGAAACACGCTCTAATGTAACGTGCTGCAGAGCTCTATGAGTGTCCATCAGGGGAATCCCGTTCAGAGAAATAACGAGTAATACCAGTCGCACAGGTCGCCCTCCCCCAGAATGCATAACTCTGCATGCCACGAGCCAGGGGGTGATCCGGCCCCACCGACCAAAGTTATCTTACGTTTTCAGGGTTCAAGCCTCGGCCTGGACTCGTATAACTTAATCAGAAGCGGTCGCCATTGCACGAATGAAGAAAAAAGTGATTACCAACTAGTAAAAGGAGACAGTGTAGCGCTGCAAGTAAACAATCCAGTCTGGATAGGCCGTCCAAAAAGGAGACAGGGCGGTAACAAAGAAACCTCATTTTGAATCAGAAGCCAGCAGTTAGCATAAACGATGACGCCAGCCAATAAGAATGATGGGCGGGGCTTCAACTCCACTTCGGAAATCTCGATTACAATAAGCATCGCAGAGCGAGCAGTGCATGCGCACTACAACGCAGGTCTACGAGACCTAAAAAGGCAATATATGTCCATTGACTGAGAGGCTCTTCCCTGCCCTATCTTGTGCCATGCAAAACCAAGGTCCCCCAAACAAGTCCATTATGCTTATGTAATACAATGAAAAAATTACACGTACACAGCAGACTTCTGCTACAGCATTACCAGTATGTATTTTTCAATGCTTGCATTATTTATCCTGTAAACTCTCATGTAGCTATGATCAAGAGCTAATCGCTTCCTTTAAGCACTGCCTAAATCTATTATAATTTCCAATATTTATCCAATCACATAACAACTGAGGATGTCTATGCTGAAGAGGTTGCCTATTAGTAGTTGAGCAGTGGGCAGACTGTCTGAAGCTAGTAACCACCAAAGTAGATGGAGTACTAGATCACAAATTATGCTGCTTTCTACAGTGCTGCGTCTTCAGATAGCAATATAGAGGGCTCTTTGAGAGCGCATGCAATCATGAATTAAATCAGTTCACTTCAAATTGTCCCCTCCCCTTTTTTCCTTTGAACGATACCTTTCTATTTTCCATCCCTGAATGCCTCCTCTGTAAACAAATCCCGTTATGTTTGCCTTAATCGCCATTATGGCAAATCTGAAAATTGCCCACACCTCATTCCAAAGATCATAAATCCATTGTAACGCATCCCGTTTAGCTTTAATACCACCAGCCATTTGCATTAACTACCATACCTCACCCCCACTATTCATCACAGCCAACTCCTAACAACAATCCAACATGAAGAAACAAGTGAATGCTTGGAAAGGTTCACTTGAGAGCACAAGTTTAGTACAAATATGCACAATAACGAAGGAACAGTGGATTAACTTGGGTTCCCACAGCAGAGAACTGCCTCTGGTAAAGTTCTTCAATGCCTCATCACAAAGAAAATATTCATTCACTTGACATTCTCTGAAAACTCACAACAAGTTTGACAGCGGACTTGGATATGTTAAGTGTGGAGAATGGAAGAAGCACTTCACGTTGAGGGAAATATTCATAAAGGATGGGCTAAACTGAAAATACTACGTAGGATTTACTTTTCAAGGATTCTAATGGCCACAGTAGGTAGGACAAAAAGCAGATCTGCCTGAGGATTTGGCCAAATCGATTTGTCTGTCAACATATTTTGGCTCCATCCACAACCAAGACGTTACTGGGAGGGAACATGGAGATGTTTATTCAGGATTCTTGACATTTCCATAGAATGTACTATGAAATGGAACTCTGTTGAGTTAGAGGATGCCCCCAAAAATTAGACTATTATTGCTCGAGCTGCCACAAATGGGTCAGGGCAGCTTTTCAGTTTAATGTATGCTTTTATACCTTAATTTTGCTTTGACAGATGGCACGCTTCTCCTGATATATTTACCTTATCACCTTTTAGGCCATGCTTTGATTATAACGAGATAATTACCAGGATATTGACAATTTAATCAGTAAAAGGCACCCCACCGAAATGAATACAGAGCTATGCTTCCTTCTTAAAAACCTGGACAAAATAAAACAGGTCTACGACGTAATGGAGAATATGACTTGTAACGAGTGCGAAGTAATGGTACGCGCTGTAACAGCCACGTACTAATTGATGTTTACCATAATGGAAGCCCAAACTGGTGGTTACACCCGACACTGAGATAAAAAGCTTGTCTAATATTGTGAAAAGGTTAGTGCTTCCAATATAAATCACAATATAGTGTATAACACCCATTCTTAACTAGAAACAGTCCTCATGCCTCTTTCAAAGCCTGCTAAGATCAATCAAAATTTCACTTGCATTAAGGAGCCAAAGTTTTGTGTGACCACACTAACCTTATTAATACAAATGTATTACTTTTACCGCCACAATCCAATACATTGTGGCAGTGAAATTCCAGACACCTCCATAGCCTGAACCTATTTTGATGAATCTCTCATTAAAGTCTATAACAGTGGGTCTTAACCTTTTAATATCAGTTGACCCCCCCACTTAAATACTGGAAATCAGGGACCCCTACTGAATCATTGATAGCAGAAGGCACCACAGACCAGTTACTGGAAGCCAGGGAAACCCGAAACTCAGCATTTTTTTATCATAACCACAAAATACACAACAAAGACACATTTAAACAAATGATGAAACACCTTATTTCTCAAACACACAATTAATAAAAAGGTTGGAGCTCTTCTAAATTTAATCGAGATCACTCGTTGTCCACATTTTTTTCAGTTTGATGCTCTTGCACTATTCCTGTGAAATTATCTTAACACAGACATAATTGTTAACCTTACAATATCAGATTCCTTCACGTTTACAGAAGGCTTTAAGTTGATAATTTTACCTTTTATATACAATTGATTACTCTGTTATTTAGCTTTCTAGTCAGGAACCTACAGATTGGTCCAGAAGTGTGTCCGGACCTCAGGTTAATAAACTAAAACACTGGCCTGTATTAACGATCACTTTTCTCCAAGTTACCAAATATTATGCAAAAAGAATTGCTGGACAGAATGCAGAACAATCATACATTCACCCCAGTACAGAGATCTGGGCCCAAATCCATTTTTTATTTGCTCACCATGCCATTCCAGTTTGGACCCAGCCATATGCAAATCAGTCTTGACCCTGCACCCAATGGGAACAGTCCAGCCCAACTGCTAAGCCAGGCCCTCCATGGACTGGACACAAGCATCCATGGACCGGTTTCGGGCTTTCAGCCCTCATCAGCCATGACAGCTTCACTCCAGTGGCATGAAGAGCACAGGACCCACGTCTGTGTATACCCGTCCCACTCGGGTGACAAATGAAAAAAGAACAAATGATGGACAGAATGCAGAACAATGTCATACATTCACCCCAGTAAGAGATCTCAGCCTAAATCCATAGTTTTGACTGGGGGTGGATGTTTTGATGGACAGAATGGAGAACAAATCAAGTGTGTGTATCTTACCAAATAGTATGATTGCTTTAGAGTCCATGAGACTAAAGAAAGTTTAAGTTAAAAACTCTAGACAAAAACTCATCTACACATTAAACGGATAGTGTGGTAACCAATTGTACCACTATTATTACATTTAGCACCAGCATACATTTCCAACCATCTACTTACTTTACTTTGTGTGGCACTTGTATGGACAGCCTAGCTCCATTTCCCCATAGCCCATGTTACTTGTTGATCAATACCCAAACGCTCTACTTTCCCTCTCTTTTAACCGTAACAACTCTTCGGATTCTAGCAACGTCAATCATGTCAATGTCCTATGAACATTTTAGAAGCAGTTTGATATTGCTTTCAAATAGGAGCTCACACTTGTCATTGCAATTAATGCATGGCATAACATTCGCCACAACATTCTACTAACGTTTCCATTAAGCCACTGGAACTTTGTTCACGTTTATAATCTCAACTCAAAATAGGCTTAGCAATAAGCAGGTTTCTGATCAAACTCACGATGAACGCCAAGTTAGCCTCAAAACACTGCCCAACTTGCCACCATTGCAGATACAACAGCATTTGAACCTTAACATCTGAATGAACGTATCCAGTATATTTTAATTTTGCAATACTCTTTAAAGAATACTATTGCTCTTCAAGACCACCAACTGCCTCCCACCCCCTCACCCCGCCCCTCCCCATCAGCTACTGTATGCCCGATAGCTTAAACTCCAGTGCAGCTAAATCAAGAAACAAGCTTATAACAGACGCATTATAGTTGATACAGTTGGACCTAGAAACAATTTTGTTAAAACCTGCTAATTAGGCAACAAATGACTGATTGTGGCAATTCTAAAATTAGGCGAAAATTACTTTAGTAGCACAGTTGCATAATTACAGAGGCCCTGCCCTTCACCCACACGTTTGCTGGGACATATCCTCACATAGCTTAACACTGGAGTAGTTCATTTGTACCCTCTTGCTTTATATACTGGAGTCTTAATGGTATTCCACATACTCTAGTCCTAACTACTCTCAAGACTGCTGCCCAAATTACTGTTCTAACCTGTTGCTACTCTAACGGCCGACATAAGTTCCCCCTTCTTTACAGGGATAAACAAACTTGTTTCACGTTAATAGCCTGCCTAAATTTAACCCACTGCCTTTTAATAAACAAGCAAACAAATAAGCAAAAAACAAATCCCCCCCCCCCCGCCCTCACTTACCTACGGCCACAGAAACGCTGGAACACGCTGTGACGCACACCGCAAGTCGGCCTGGAGCGCGCCTGAGAAGAGACGTGGGAGGACAGGAGCGTGACGCGCGTGAACGTGCACGTTGACGTTCCCGCGCGTTCACGGACCTGAGTCGGCTCCTGCACAGGTCTGGAGCTGCTCGCTCACTGCTCTGACTCCCTTGGCAGGGAGCAAGGCGGCTATAAGTCTCGTTGGCGGCAGGGCTTCGCCCTGCAACGCCAGCGAGACCTAAAAAGGAGACAGTCCACTTGAGGAGCTGGGCTGAACTCATTGGAGCAAGTTTGCTGAGTCACTAATTGGCTAATTTCGAGTATAGCGGTCAATGGACCGCCAGACGCGCTGGGATGCTGCAGCGGTTTTCCAACCACCCTATTTTAACTAGGGCGATTGGGTCGCCCTGGGACCGCCGCAACCGCCAGTGATCTCTGCAACCGCCAGGGATCAAAGGTCCCTGGAGGTATCGATGCGATCTTGAAGCCGCAATATGCTTGGTAGGACTGCGATGGTCCCGCCAAGCATATTATGAGTTTCCTCTCCGCCGTGGTTTTCATGACAGTTCCACCTCCATGGAAACAGTGGGGGAGACGAAATGAAAGGGGCCCTACAGGACCCCTGTTGCCTCTGGGCCTGGGGATGCATGTGGGGGTAGGCACATGCAGTGCCCTCTGCGTGCATGCACCCCAGTACCTGCACGGCATGAACTGCAGCAGTCCATACCGTGCAGGTACTGATTTTGATGCTCCCATTGCGGTGCCTATTTCATAGCCACCACTGTGGGAACGTCAAAGAACCACCCACCAGAACAGGAGAAAGCTTTTAGTCTGGCAGGGGTTCAACCATGGGTTTGGCTCTTGCACCACCAAACTTGTATTCAAACCCTAAAGCTGTAAGAGACTTCGAGCTCATCTGAAATCAGGAAAATAAATGAATTTGACTTCTTAAAGCAATGGGTCTGCAGCACCATGCCCAGAAAGAGATATTGGCCCAATTTATTGATGCTATAGTGGCTCTGCCACTGAAACTTGGCTAGCTACTGGTCTTGTCTCAGTGCAAACTAAGTCTTGAAGCACAGCACTTAAACCACGGGAGATAATATTGCCCAATACTGTGTTAACAGTATCCGGCTGAAGCAAGTCATCAAGTACTGGATGATATTCTTGTGACCTAATGCTTTCAATTTCCCAGACACTTCTTTCAGGTGACAAAATCCAAAGTCTCTTTCAGGATGTGTGCACCCATGCGCTTCCTGAATGACAAGTGGTTCAATGTGGACTTTGTGCAAATGACAGCACACATGGTATTAGGTCTAAATTATGAAACAGGTGTAAGAAAGTCAAAAGTTAGAATAAGCAAAATTTTGGAAACCAATATTTAGGGAAAAAAAAGCAGACAGGATAATAAATGTTAAAAAAAATGGAACATGAGCGTGGGAGGGGATTCTTGTTCGTTTTAGGGCAAGGGCTAAGGTTTGGGTTAAGGGGTTTGCTAGGCTGAGTGTAAGGGTTTAATATTCATAAAGTTTCATGGAGACATCCCAGGAGCCTTGCAATGCAATGAATTCACAAATTAATTGCAAGACTACTCGGGCACCCATGGAGAAAAAAATACATACAAACACACATCACACACATATATATATATATATAAAATACATACAAACACATCACAATACATACAAACACACATCATATATATATATCTATATATCAAAGTAGGTTCCTGGCCGTCAATGCAAGAGGGAAAGAATCAGGTGTAGACCTCTTGAAAGCCTCTTCAAAATTAGGGACCAGCAAACGAATTCAGAGTGCAAGAAGAGTACGAATTTTATTTAACAAAAATTCATTCGACAAGTGTCAATCCATGACGTGTTTCGCTCCTCGAAGGAGCTTGGTCACATATATATATATATATAGAGAGAGAGAGCGAGAGAGATACAGACAGACAATGAGATTCATACAGTTCGAGAAGTGCCTTAATTGGCTTACAATTGATGCAAAGATTAGTAGTTTAAACTTGATGACTTCAGGCAGAATTTAGTGTGCCAATGATGGTAGCAGTTCTTTTTGGATAAAAATAACATATGAACTATTAAGATGTGAAAAGTACAATGAATAGTTTAAAAACGAATTAAGTAAATTAACCTAAAATGGTTTGTATTAGAATAACATAACATATAATAGAGGATACATCGTATAGATATAGGACAAAATATGACATTTAAATATTGTGGGAAGATGCTGTATTCCTGAAATTTATATCTGATAGTTATTAGACTGTATACTGAGGTAAGATTTTTGATACGCAACCTATTAAAAACGACAATATTGGTAAAATCAAGAATATGGTGGATAACAAGAATGATGTGATAAATTATTCTTAAATGTATTCATACTATGGTATATCACACTGCACTTTTTGAAGCAATATGTATAGATAGGAAAGTACATTTGCGGTCCAACGTTTGTATGGCACAGGTTGTAAGTCTAGACAGTTTGAAAAATGTGTCTATACTTTTAAGGCAATCCCATCTGTACATTAGATCATATTTGGAATAGCCTTAATGAATTAAATTGGTAAATGACCGTGTGGCAGATGTGAGATTTATAGTTTAAGGTGGCTTTAAATTGTTGTTAATATTTACATAAGTCATCTTTTGAAAAATGTGACAATATACTTGCTGTTATTTTTGCAGCCCTGATAAAGCAGGTCTCCGCAAAACACATGTTGGCTGTTTTTTGCTATATCTGTAAATGGAATTATATTGGAATTCTATTGAACATTGATGAATGAATAAATGTATTAATTCTATGTGGATCAACTGATACATATAGACATATAATTTTGAATACAGGAGTAAGGAGACTAAAAAGAAAAATCTGGACTCATAATGATTATGGACTTGGAATGATAATATTGTTTTTTAATTTTCCTAAAGTTTTTGCATTATCTTTTTTACAATGACTGACATCAAGGGGTATTCATATCTTCTGGGGGAGTAGCGCCAGGCTGTTTTTTTAGATACCCACTTATCTTATATCATATTATTTGTGTATGACTGTATGCCCAAAAAAATTCATATGCAGTAATGTAATCTTTTCTTTTTCACCGCACGATGTCAGGTCTTCCTTTTTTGGCCAAACTTTTAGACAAGGCGGGAATTACTCAGTTTCAACTCTGTTATGTTGGATTTGGACCAGATAGGCGGTTGGAATCTGGGCTGATCAATGTTTTGAAAGACCTGGATATAAACTACAGGTCCAATTCACAAAGCTCCTTTTCATCATTAAGTGTATCATACAACAAGTTTTTGGGGACTTTCTGGTTGAGCGGAAATTGGCCTTATTGAAATCTTACAAAAATACAAATCATGATTTCTATTTCTGAAAACACTTCAGTATTACCCTTAAACTGGCAGTCCATTTTGGGAGCTACTCAAACTCCCTATAGGAAGGCCAGGAACCTTGGTGTGACGTTCAAACCGTAACTTTCTTCATTACAAAATAAATAACATATAAATTATTAATTCCCATCCACTCCATTGCTTTCCAGGCAAGCTATATCTTCAGCAAATTCATCATTGAATTGATAATTTGCCTGCTGTATTCTTTGCTCAGGGCTGACTATTTTAATGTGGTATACAAATTACTACCACTTAATTAAAATGTAATCCATGCAAACCGTACCGTAACTAGCATACACAGATTGACCCTACACCACACACACCATGTTTTTGTCACACACAAACATTTAATAAATCAGTGATTTTTCTTAGTGTGGCTTTTGTTTGCTTCAATGGAACCAAATGGACAAACCCATGCAGCATTCGGTATACTTTTAACAATTATTTTTTTTTGCAGCCTTTATATAGCACCAGTTACGTTACATGAGGACACACATTCATTTTAGGCACGGGGAGATTAAGTGATTTGCCCAGAATCACAGGAGGTTTTTGGCGTCGTTACCGAGACTCGAACCCAGATCCCCAGGTCGAATTTAAACAAAATAATAATAAATGTTTAAGGTTTGAGTCGTCTGTTAAACTGCAGCGAACTAATAATGTGTGAAACAAAAGAGAATGTACAATGAATGTGTTAGAAGTTTGTTGTCTAGAAAAGATCCACTTCAAACAAGCGCACATTGGGTGCCTTGTTGCAGGAGACAATCTTTGTGTTTCATTTGTGTGTGCTAAATATATACAGTGCTGCATGTGTATGATTATTTATACCAAAGGGGCCACAAACAGAATGGTTATGCAGAATACACTGTATTTTTATGAAGAAGAGATTGTGCTAAAGCCAGCAAGAATTGTATGATAATGGAGACAGAAGTATATTCCCTTGCTCCGCACAAGTGGACTTCGCCAAGGAGTGGCCTGTGACTGAACGGACATGGACATGTCACTTTCTCTAAATTTCGTCAGCAGTGGTGATAAAGAATTAGTGGCCGTGAAGCCTACATCACCTAAGTACGAAGTATGCATCTGCCAATGACTAAATATACACTATCCAACCAACCCATTCGGTATACATTTGTTTGTCTGTCATTCAGTCTGTTGGTATGTCTACCCTCCTGCCTGACAGCCTAACTGCTCAAGTGTGCCTGCTTGTGTATTGTCTGTGACTCTGTGTGTCTGCATTCTCTGCAGCTATCTGCGTACGGTGTGCATGTTTGTATGACTTCTGCGGGCATCGGGTATTGATCTGGGCGCAAGGTTACTCACACGTTTGCTTACACGTGTGGATATGTACCGTTGTGGCTTTTGGTGTGTATTTATGTATGGCTGTATGCCTCTTGGGCTGTGTAGACAGGTCTAGGAGTATGGGTGTCAACATGTACATGTGATCTTGTGGCACTTACTAAAGAAAAACATACCTATTGCTAATCAAGACAAAAGGATACACAAATCAACAATGATCGACAGGCAATCTGATGTGGGTGTTTTTTGTAAATCACCTGACACACATCACCGGGAACAACACTGAAAACGTATGCCCGGACCTAAATGTTTGAGTGACAACGTAATCACACAATATACTACACAAAGGAGAGTAACTAAGGTGTAAAACATTGCACACGAGTGTTTTAGTTGGTATTAAAAGTGTGAAAGCCTGCCAGGTGAACCGCTAGCTATGCATGTTGCTAGCACAATATCGCCACTGGCCTTCTCTTGGGCCCATTTCCATTTCGGATAAGTAACGAGAAGGAGCCGTCGGGTCAGCACCCAGTCCTGGGTTTACGGGACATGGGTCACATTACTTGCGATTTGTTTCCCCTTCAACAAAATAAACAGAAGATTCCAAGCTCCGGGATGCTGTGTGACTCCCTGGGTAAAAGCAGGAGCAGCCCAGAATGGCCCCAAGAAACTCGAGTTGAACATGGGTGGGTGGGCGCCTGCATTAGCATCACTTCTCGCACAAGCAACTAAAACGTCCCACCCGGCACTGCTGCTCAACAAATCCATTCAAATATGTAAACTAGACATGGTGCATGTTACCACACGACTGCGTCGTTTCAATCCCTGGTTAGAGCCCGCATTTCACACCTCCTCTCTTCCCCCATCCCCCCTTAATGATCCCCACCTACAAGACGCCGAGTCGTCCAGTAAAACCCAACCTATTTAGAAGTGTGCTCTGGTGACATGAATTCCCAGGGACATTTGGGGGTTTCCGGGCAGTTTTCTGTTGCGCACAATACTGCAGGGACGCTAAAAACAACACGGTCGAGGGAAAAACTCTGGCAGAAAGTACGTGCACAAAAATCCAGCCTCCTGGACAGAGAGAAGCAGCCGGGTGTGATGTTCCTGCGAACAGTGGCCGCCGCAGGCCAGCCGTATCCATGTTCAGGAGGAGAGGGGGTGGGAGGAGCTGCAAACACCCAGCTCTAACCAGCGAAAGAAGGATCGACAATCTACTTTAACTTTCAACCTCTAAAGCATTTCTGTACAATATACAGGTTTCAGATTATTCAAGCGGCTGAGGTTGTGACGGAGCTGCCTGTTAGCCGATAAGAGATGTGACATGCAGTAAAATAAACATTTATACATGAAAGCTCAGAGAGCGGACTCACCCGTGTCCTGTCCTCGATCTCGTAGATGTGCAGCTGCATGGGGATGTTGAAGCTGTGCAGAATGTTGCCCCCGAAGACCAGGGAGTCGGCCTGGGTGTAGACGGCGTGGATCCAGCCTGGGGACAGAAAACAGCACACGTTGGTAGCCGGCTCATCGCAGGCGGCTGCGGGGGCGGAGGGGCGGGGAGGGTCTCACATGCTCTTCTGACGCTCTGGCGCGCCGCGGCGGCAGCTCGTGCCAGGCCCGGGCCCCTGACACCCGCGCGGCGGCGCTCCCCTAAGGACAGCGGGCTGCGCGCGAGCCGCGGCTGTCAGAGCCCGCGCCGAGCACTGCAGCGCCAGGCAGGATGTCTGCCCTAACCTCGGAAGCAGTGAGCAGGAGGCGAGCCCGGCAGCAGGGCTCTCGGGCGAGCACGCCGAGGCTTTTCTTTTTTTTGTAACAGGTCTGCTCCGAGAAACCCCTTGGGCACCAGACGTGATAACACTGAACGAACTGCTGACCGGGAAGCGCCGGGCACGACAGGCTGCAGGCAGGCTGTTCAAGGATTACAGCAGGAGGGGGCGGGGAGGCCACCTTCCCGCATTATGTCCAGGTCACACGCCGCTGGGTGTGTTACATCAGTTGCTGGGCTGGACACGGGCCGCGCGGCACTGATGTTAGACACTCAGTGCGATCACGCCCAGGTAGAAAGAAGGGTGCGAGCGCCATGCATTACAAAGTTACACTTTGCCTCTCAGCACCGTGACGCAGCACGCGCCCTGGTGTCTGCGCCCGCATGAACAGAATCTGGAGGGAAGGGTCTGGGGATAAATAAGCGGGCAGAGCGGGATGTAGGAGGACGGTAAACAAACCCAGGAGCATGAAACTCACGATTTAGAATCTATGGTCTTCAACGTACATCACTATGATTGAACACACGCACAAATACACGGATGCATTAACAAGTCACCGGCTAGAAAGACAGTAAGATTGTAACCTAAGTAAACATGCCTTTTGTTTTTTATTTCTCAGTAACTCTTTAACATGGGCTCAAATGCCACTTCAAGAAAGTATTTAAAAAACGTAACGTTCCACACTATTTAATAGGTGAGATCATGCAGGCATGTCGTGACATAAAAACAATCTGCAACGTTTTATTACATCACAACAATGCAATATGTAGATTTCTCCCCAAGCTCTCATCGCAAAGCACCAGAAGGACCCCGACAGGCTCCCTATCCTGAAATGAGCTACATTTAAACTCCTCATCCTCACATTTAAGCCACCACACAGCCTAGGCCCAGACAACTCAGATCGCTGGCCTACTCCCTGCCCACACACCCCTCATCCTGCGCGTTAAGGCAGGGAGGGGGACGCGCTTTCTCGCACATCACCCCCTCAGAACTGGAAACACGTTCTCCCTCCCATCCGAGCAGCCAGCTCCCCTCTCGACTTCAGAAGAAAACGAAAAACCTGGATTTTTAACTAAGCTTCTCTATGACGACCCTGGTTCCACCTTCTAAAACAGTGATTCTCTTAATATTTTGACTTCTCTAGAGTCTAGACCCCTCCTTAGTCATTCGAATTTGGGGGACTCAGAGTTCCACTGAGTCATTACTGGAACCCGGAGACCCTAACTGAGTCATTAACGAAACGTAGGGGACAACGTCCTAAGCGATTTCAATGTGAATCGCAAAACAATACACACAAATAAAAACACAAGCATGCATTAAATACACACAAAATGACACACAAATTATGAAATATTTATTTAACAAACATAAAAATAATGGGAAGGTTGGAGCTTTTCTGAATTCAATTGAGACTACCCGTTGTCCATATTATGGGCTGTTTGATACTCTAGCACTGCTCCCGCAAATCAATTTGGGGTGCCAAGTTCATTTTAGCCTCTAATGTCAAATTCGTTCACATTTACAGAACGTTTTAAGACTGGGGGCGGAACTGACGATTCTGGCTGGTATCGTTTCACAGTTAACAAGAGTATAGTAAACACACACCAGAATGGGGAATACCATGTTGGTCTCAGAATTACTGGGTCCTTTTGGGCCAGTTTTGACTAGTTTGCTGGAGTTTACCGCTCCCATTTGGCACCTGTGATGAGGTTAGGGGGTGGGCGCAAGGACGGTCTCTGTGGCAGGCTGCGGTCTAGCTGGAAGGAGCATTGTTTGCTCTTCCACCCCACCAAGGTGATGCCAGAGGTGGCGGTAGGGGAAAGGCTGTGCCAGGAGTTTCTGTCCAAATTGGATTACCAAATATGCTGAATTATTGCACCCCATTGGTTTTTCGAGTTGTGTAGTAACTCTGCATCTTAGGGATTTTCCCTGGACTTATTTTTCCAGGTAGTGCCAGGTGAAATTTGACCTAGGAAAATCACCTACAGTGTAGGAAAACCATGTTGAAATGAATGCGGAAACTCAAACTTCTTTAGTTATTCCCCCTTTCCTGTCTCAGAAGTCCTAATGATCAGTGGCGGCTCCTGTACTAAGGCTGAGGAGAAGAGTAAAAGGAAAATTAAAATGATAATTACAAAAGTTGTTATCATTTTATTTTTAGTATCTTGCAGCCAGGTTAGGGCTGGGCTCCCTTGACGTCGAGGGATAGGAGTGGTTGTTGCACCTTAAGTGCACGTGACGATTTGCCTAGCCATCTTAGGCTGGCAAAAGTCATGCCTACTTTGCATGTTCTCCACCGGGCTGTATTGCACAGCCTGGGTGGAGAACATGCACAGTCAGTCAGTCCCTGTCTGAGCGCCGAACCACGTAGCTCAGACCAATCATGAGGCTGCGATCATGGTGACAACAGCGTCATAATTGGCTTAGGGGAGCCTGGGTGCTCCCAGGAGCCAGCAGAACAGCAAGGACGAAGCAAAGGCTGAAGCTGGTGACCGGTGACGAGCAGGTAAGTCTATTTTTCTTTCAAACCCACCCGCCCTGTCACAGTTACCTACAAGCCACTGACAATGATGTGTAATACTTCACCTAGAATTCACCTCACACTGCAGTACTGGGATGTCTGGGTGTGGTATTGCCACTTAGGGAATCCAACAAATCTTATAATGAGGACCGTAAATGTCATAAGCATCCTATGGAGACATTCCGGTTCAGTTGAGACAAAAGCCTTGAGTTTAAGGGAGGGGGGGGTTTTGTGCCCTTAATAGGATGGCTTGTGGGCTGGGCCCACAAACATGATTAATTTCAAAGAGCCCTATCCTATCACAAGCAGATGTAGCCAACGCCCAGTTCTGCCCCCATCCTTATTACCCCCTTCCAGGCAGTGTCCAATCACAGTGGGCCTCTTTTTGACATTGTGTGTCAAAATCTGCAGGAGTGTCAAAACCTGCTTGACAGGGCTGCTGGGGTTTTACATATTGTAAATTATTGCGTATCCACTGCCTGCTTTCTGGAAAACTCAGCATTTGTTCTATTGGACATCTGTCTCTGAGTTTGTTGTGTGTACAGGACCTGCTTTTAACTGGATTTTAGTGTTAGCTGGAGAATTGACATCTTGAAAATGCCCAAAATGGGTACAGTTAGCCCCAGTAACCTTTACTTAATTGGTTGGGGAATGCCCATGGGTAATTTGGATTAGTTACTTACCTGTAATCCTAGTTCTCTTCCAGGGGTATACTCATTAAAGTCATAAGCACTGAATAATCTCCGCCCATGAGCGGGAACCCGGAACATATAATAATATAATTATATATATATATATGTATATATATATATATATGTGTGTGTAAATACATATAATAGTAGTACATAGTACTAAACAAATTATACGCATATATATGTATAACCAATAAAAATGCAGCCCAACATAAACCATAGGCTAATAAAGCCATAATTACATATTTTCTGCAGTATGAAAATAAATCATATAAATACTGCAATAAAAAGGCATGAGCCTCAAAAGCATTCCATAATCAGCAGAAAACCTTTATTTTCATCAAAGAATTTGTAATAAAAGGCAATTAGCCTAAGAAGGCTGCATACAGAAAAACTATCCCTGTATAGAAAATCAGACTGACACCTCGCCTTTAAGGCATTAGAGAATCTGAAGACTTTGCCTTTAAGGCCTCCAGGGGAACTCTGCTCCCATCATGCACCACAGGTGACAGTTAGGTCAGTTCTTTTGTACGGTACAGTAAACTTAGCAGGAATCTGCATCTAGAAACACAATAGTACCATCATAAAGCTACTGCTCGCACGGGGAGGCGGGAGGGTGCTTATGACTTTAATGAGTATACCCCTGGAAGAGAACTAGGATTACAGGTAAGTAACTAATCCTTCTCTTCCAGGGGATACTCATTAATAGTCATAAGCACTGAATAGAGTAGCAAGCTCATACCCACAAAACGCGGGCGAACAGAAAAAATAACAACAACTGAAAACACACAGTTCTCAGGTAGCATTAGCAAATACATTTCTAAGAGATGCTTGCCCAACCTGAGCATCTGCCTGTGTGTCTGAGTCAAGGCAATAATGGCGAGTAAAAGTATGCACTGAACGCCAAGTAGCTGCCTTACACATTTCTGCCATAGAAACATTTCTGAGGAGAGCTATGGTAGAAGCTTTTCCTCTTGTAGAATGTGCTTTTGGTCTTCCTGACAAAGACCTATTTGACAACTGATAAGTTAGAAGAATACAAGAAACAATCCATCTAGCAATGGACCTCTTAAATGCTGCAGACCCTGTATTAACAGGACCATAGTTAATGAACAAACGGTCTGAATGTCTCAAAGTCTTTGTTCTATCTAAATAAAACTTAAGGACTCTCTTCAAATCTAAGGAATAAAGAGCCCTTTCAGCAGGACTAATAGGATCTGGAAAAAAGGTAGGCAAGGTTATGACTTGATTAATATGAAAATCTGACACTACCTTGGGCAGAAAAGTAGGATGCGTCCTGAGTACCACTCTATTGGAATGGAACACAGTAAACGGTTCTTTGCAACACAGAGCTTGAATCTCGCTCACTCTACGAGCTGAAGTAATAGCCACCAGGAATGCTACTTTCCAAGTTAAGTGCTGCAAGGAAGATTTATGTATCGGCTCAAAAGGAGCACCCATTAACTTAGTTAACACCACATTAAGCTCCCACGGTGGAGAAGGAGACCTGACTGGCGGATACACCTTTCTCAAACCTTCCAGAAAATCCTTTACTACAGGCATCCTAAAAAAGGAGACCTGAGTAGGTGATTTTCTGTAGGCCGTGATCGCAGCAAGATGGACTTTATTAGAATTAAATCGAAGACCAGATCTTGCATAATGTAAGAGGTAGGGCAAAATCACCTGTTCCTGACCATGGATAGGATCAAACCCATTACTTTCACACCACAGGTAAAATCGTTTCCACTTAAATCCATAGGATTTCCTTGTAGAAGGCCGTTTCGCCTCCTTAAGGATGTGCATACAGTCAGGATTCAACTGCAAGTGTCCATACTGGATGACTTCAGGAGCCATGCTGCCAGGCGCAGGGAGGACAGATTGGGGTGGAACACTCTCCCCTTCTGTTTGGACAGAAGATCCGGGCGACACGGCAATCTCCTGTGTGGTACTTCCGACAACTGAAGGAGATCTGGAAACCACCATTGGCGTAGCCACTCTGGGGCAATCAAAATCATCCTGGAGTTGGTTCTGTACATCCTGTTGATTACTGTTGGTATCAACGGGGTCGGTGGAAAAGCGTACAGTAAGTTCTGACACTAGTCTATCAAAAGGGCATTCCTCTGAGACCCGCTCTGGGGAAACCTGGACGCAAAGACGGGGCATTTTGCGTTTCCCGCGTCTGCGAACAGATCGATATCTGGTGTTCCCCATGCCTGAAAAATACTGTTTGTGACTTCCTCGTTGAGGACCCAATCGTGAGCCTCGACGAAGTCTCTGCTTAGAAAATCCCCTTGAGAATTGAGAACTCCCGGCAGATGTACAGCTGTTATCGACAAGTCTCTCGCCAGTAACCAATTCCAGATGGTCTGGGCTTCTATGGACAGAGTTCTGGACCGAGTACCCCCCTGCTTGTTTAAATAATACATTGTCGTTGTATTGTCTGTTTGGACCAGGAGGGACCGAGACTGGAATGAGGGAAACAGGGACTTGAGGGCTAGATGAACAGCCCGCAGCTCCAGCAGGTTGATGTGATAGCCCTTCTCTGAGTCGGACCATAGCCCTTGTACTTGCAGAGGGCCCATATGAGCACCCCAACCCTGGAGTGAAGCGTCCGTGATCAGAGTCTGCACCGGAGGGTCTTGATGAAACGGAACACCTCTCATCAAGTGTGATCTCTTCATCCACCACCTGATGGAAGCCTTGGCGGACTGATGAAGAAGAACTCGATCCTCCCAACATCCCGTCCTCTGACTCCACTGGTCTTCTAGACACTGTTGTAGGGGACGCATGTGCAACCTTGCGTTTGGAACTATGAAGATGCACAATGCCATGGATCCCTGAAGAGAAGATACTTGAACTGTCGGATAAGTGGATTGACGAAGCAGTTGACACTTCGACCTGATTGATAACCACCTCTCCTCCGAAGGACACACGTTTTCTCTTTCTGTGTCCAGAAGAGCACCCAGGTAATGGATCCGCTGAGTAGGATTCATAATTGATTTTTTGAAGTTGACCTGTAGCCCCACCTGTGCATGAGATGAAGACATATGGACAGATGATCTTCCAACAGAGACGGGGACGAACTCTTCAGGAGCCAGTCGTCCAAGTAAGGATAAATGAAAATTCTCTGCTTTCGAAGGAAGGCAGCAACCACCGCCATACACTTGGAAAATGTTCGGGGAGCGGACTTCAGCCCGAATGGAAGTACTGCATACTGGTAGTGATGAACAGACACTTGAAACCTGAGAAATCTGCGATGCCTTTTGGAGATTGGAACATGAAAATATGCATCCTTCAGGTCGATGGAACACATCCAGTCCCCTTGATGTAACTGAGGGAATATTTGATGGAGCGCTAACATTCAAAACTTTTCTTTTCGAATGAACCTGTTCAACAGTCTCAGATCCAGTATGGGCCTGAATTCTGCCTTGAGACCTTTCTTTTTCACCAGGAAAAACCGGGAGTACAGACCTTGGTTTCGCTGTGGACGAGGGACTTTCTCTATTGCTTTCTTGCACAGAAGGATGTTTGCTTCTTTTTGCAACAGCTTTAGATTGTGATGAAAAAGCACCTTCGGACTGATAATGGGAGGATGTTTTTTGAACTTTAGGAGGTACCCATTTTGGATAATGCCGACAACCCACCTGTCCTTTGTTAATCTTCTCCACTCGTCCAAGTATAAAGCAATGCTTCCTCCTACCGGAGTGGACAACAGCTGCGGAGGAAGTCTCTTTTCATTGCTTCTGAGGCTGTTTTGCAGCAGAAGACTGTTGTCTATTTCCTCCTCTGCCTCGCCCAGGTCTGCGCTGTTGAAATTGAGACCTCTGTTGGTTCTGGCCTTGATTTTGCGACTACCAGTTCGACGATTGCCCACGTTGCTGGAACGACCTTTTGTCATAAGGACGAAAATTACGCCGGCGGAAGTCTTTCTTCTTCTCCAGGCCCACTGCCTTCAGAGTGTCCAGCTCCGATTTCATCTTGGTCATCTCATCATCAGCATGAGATCCAAATAATGTCGATCCGTTGAAAGGTAGGTTAATTATCTTTCTTTGGGCATCCGACTTTAGACCCGTGAGACGCACCCAAGCCGATCTTCTGGAGCATATGCTGCGGGCATAACCGTGAGCTGCCAGATCAGCCGAATCCGCAGCCGCACTTATACTTTGGTTTGCAACCAAACCACCTTCTTCCACAATCTCCAGGAAATCTTTCTGATCTTCCTTTGGAAGTTTGTCTGCAAACCTCGCCATAGGGTCCCATAAGAGGCGATCATAGCGACCCAATAAAGCCGCAGCACTAGCCACTCTCATGACCGAACCAGCTGTGTTACACATCCTTCGGCCCAAGGAATCCATATTTTTACTGTCTTTCTCAGGTGGTGCAGACGAGACAGATGTAGCCGAATGGGCCTTCCTGGCTGCAGCCACTATGAGAGAATCTGGTGGCGGATCTGTGCGCAGGAACATGGGGTCTTGATCAGGTGCCTTATACTTTTTCGCAATCCTTGAAGGACCTGATCCTACAGTTGCTGGCGTCAAAAAAGTCTTCATTGCCGGTTCCAACAAACCAGGCACCAGTGGAAGAAGAGGCCTAGCAGAGGACTTTTGATGTAGAGTCTAAAAAATGACAGAAGATTTCACCTGAGGCACTGTCATAGTAATATTGAATTTACTCGCCCCACGACACAAAACCTCATTGAAGGTTCCCAAATCATCTACAGGCGAAACCCTGGAGGGTGGTGTTGATGAAATCGTGGGCGAATAGTCTCTGTAAGAAGACCTTGTTGAAGATGAAGAAGCAGGAGATCTTTGTCTTCTCTCAGGAGTAGTAGACCAATGCCTACTGCGTTCCCTAGAGCGTGAACGCCTTCGCACTGGAGATCTGGATCTCCTTGGAGAACCACCAGCCGCTGGTCTCGAAGCCCCCATAGTCAGTGGTCCTTGATTAGGTCTTGGCTGCATCTTCCAATGACAGATGCTTTCTAGCCATCTTGGAGACATACCTGCAGGTGGTTTTTTACGCACCGGAGAGCCCTCCGTGGAAACCTGCACAATCTGCATTCCCAACGAAGAAGAAGAAGCAGATGAGGAAGCACTCCCAACTGAATGTGGAGACCCAGAAGCTAGAGCCTGCACCTCTCTGGGGACCACCTGTCTTTCTCCTGACGCTGACTTCCTTGACATCGAGTCAGAATGAGCCACCACTGAAGAATCTTGGTGTGGAGAAGCTCCGACCACAGGAGATCTGTTCACAGATGCTCTTGACTGCAGGTCGTGTGAAACAGACCTTGGAGGGTCATCCAACACCCTCGACGCTGATTCAGACCTCGACAAAGACCTATGAGAGGTCCGAGAGGCTGATCTAGAATGTCTCGACGTCGACCGTGAGACACGCAGCGGCGATCTCGACATTTTCTCGACGCCGACTGGACTTTCTCAAGCCTCGAGCCCGAGGCATGCCTCGACGTCGAACCATGTCTCGACGGCGATCTGGATCGTCTTCTCTTTTCAGGTCTCGACGTCGTACCTTCGTCTCTCGGCGTCGATCTAAACTACTCTCTCGACGCCGATCTAACTCTTCCTCTCGACGTCGATCACGTTGCTCTCGACGTCGTCCTCACAGCAATCGACACCAGATGTCTTGACGTCGATACACTTCTCAACGGCGACCTCGATCTCCGCTTCGACGCCGACTTATGCCTCACCGGCGATGTCTTCGACGTCGATGCAGTTTTCTGCGGTCTCGACGTCGACGGTGATCTTGATTTCAACGCCGTACTTACTTTCTTCGACGTCGATGCTTCCTGATGTCATTTTTTCTTGCTTTTACCTTCAGGAGAAGCAGATCTTCGACGTTTTGGGTGGGAAGGGGACCTTCCAGATGACAAAACACTCCTTGCCCCCTTTTCACGACGTCCTTCTCTCGCCATAAGCCCAAAAGCCGAACTTTTTCCCTCTCTTTCAAAGTTCTTCTAGAAAGCTTGAGGCAATGGTAACATTTTTCCACATCATGTGTGGAAGGAAGACAAACCACACAAACAGAATGAGGATCTGTTTTGGACATCTTCTTCCCACAGGAAGGACACTTGTAGAATAAAGGTGGCATAACTGACTAAAATTTTTCTAAAGATTTAGTCAGAAAAGGTAGAAAAACACCACCACAAGCCAATTCTGTCAAAAAAGACAGGCAAACACCAAATTCTGACTGAAAACAGTCAAATTCAGCCGAGCTTAAGTTCCAGGTTCCTCACAGAACAAGCCGGAAAAAAGAACTGACCTAACTGTCACCTGTGGTGCATGATGGGAACAGAGTTCCCCTGGAGGCCTTAAAGGCAAAGTGTTCAGATTCTCTGATGCCTCAAAGGCGAGGTGTCAGTCTGATTTCCTATACAGGGATAGTTTTTCTGTATGCAGCCTTCTTAGGCTAATTGCCTTTTATTACAAATTCTTTGATGAAAATAAAGGGTTTCTGCTGATTATTGAATGCTTTTGAGGCTCATGCCTTTTTATTGCATTATTTATATGATTTATTTTCATACTGCAGAAAATATGTAATTCTGGCTTTATTAGCCTATGGTTTATGTTGGGCTGCATTTTTATTGGTTATACATATATATGTGTATAATTTGTTTAGTACTATGTGCTACTATTATATGTATTTACACATATATATATATATATATATATATATATATATATATACTATTATATGTTCCGGGTTCCCGCTCATGGGCGGAGATTATTCTGTGCTTATGACTATTAATGAGTATCCCCTAGAAGAGAACTACTCATTCACTCGTGCAAAGCATAAACTTGACATTTCCAGGCACTAACTTCACAACACCTCTGGACCTGGGTGCATCACATAAAATATTGGTGGCAGCATACCATGTTTTGTGAATCAGTAGTATGACCAGAACTTTTTTCTGTGTCAAGGTGTCATGAGCCTACTGGCTACTCGTGTAAAGTTCCTCTGTTATCTAAAATCCAGAACCCTGCATTGATATTTCAGGTGTGTGAAGTGCATGTATAGCAAATGTCTGGCAGTAGACTGTGTGTTGTCAGAGGCTGAGTATTAGGGCTAGTGGAGTCCATTTTGGATATCCCTGGTTTTGTATGTTGCAATATGGAGGATGAGGACATCTTCTCCAGACAGTGCAAGTGTATTACCTGCATTCTTGTGGCTGGAGGTTGGAGACCCAGACACTTAAGTAAGTAAGGATGGAGACAGGGCTACATTTTGAAATTCAATGAGTGTCCTGTTAGCAAAGTTCTGCTGATTAGTTCTTCTTGAGCACTGACATTTGGTCGATAGAAGGGGTGAGGGATGGGCATGCAGTTATTATTGGTCAAGGTAAGTACGTTTCTAAGACGGGCCTGTCCTTTTGTCTCTCCTTGATTGCTGCGTCACAAAGGCTGATGACTGCCGGCTACGTGCAGAGGTTGTGCACTCCATTGAGTCTTTATTTTGACAACTAGCGCTTGTAGCCAGCCCCATTGCCATCTTGTGAGAGCCATCACCTTGAACAAGGACTGTATCTTAGGAACAGCCAGGAAAGACATTTGAAAAAGAAGCACCCTAACCCACCTTAAGACATTTGATACACATCCCCTGTTTGGAAAATATGTATGAAAGTGGGATCCAAACCATCTCACTTTGTGCCAGTTTCAGGTTTTTCATGACTAAGGAAGAGAGTGCTCCGCAGAGTTGTCAAAGGACTGCTGTGTGATCAGGGCTGGTGTCTGCATGACAGTAAGTCTCCCAGAGTTAAGGGGTCATCACCTGAAGTCTGCACTTTCTGCTGAAGGAGCATATCTGCCAAGCGCCTAGAAGTTGGACTGCCTCTGAGAGAGGAAAGGAGAGTGCATGCGCTGCAGGAGGTGAGACGGTCTAGGAGAAGACGTCCAATGTGTTCCTGGTTTGAGGAACACCTAGAGAAAGCTCACTGTGCTACAGAGTGAAGGCAAGAGTGACTTGTGCTGTGAGAGGGTGGGGTCCTTTATTCTCTCAGAGTGGATCCTGTGTAAACTGCAACAAGGTTTTGTAGGTATGAATATCACTGGGTCATCTGGCAGCCAACTATGGATCAAAAATCTGGTGCTGCCGCTTCGGGAGCTCAATAGGCCTGAAAGGCCACAACTGCTGAAGATACACCAAAGCTGTCAAATCAGCCCTGAGGTCGCAACAGCCATGCCGTGATCCCTATCTGCAGTGAGCCTGGATGGCCACACCTGCCAAAGACATCCTGCCATCGCACAGGCCCTGCCACACTGAGTCAATCCAGCAATTCCTGTTCTCAAGGAGGAAGGTCAAACTTGAGGCATCCGCAGTGAGAAGCTACTGCAGCAAAGGGCGGGGACACAAGCTTTGCCTGTCGCACCACTAGACCAGGCAGGTGTAGCAGGTAATACCCTGTGAACAAAATACGGGACTACAAGTGCAAAGAGAAATTTGGCACAAGGTCTTGAGACTTTCTGCCTGAGTGAATATCAGAGTATGTGCAAATGTTGTACTGATTTGCACATCTGACCTCTGTGGTAAATAGAAGTGATCTACAGTCGTGCATAATAGCTGTCCCGGAAGGCTACAAGATCACCCGCAAGGACCGCACCAAAGGAGCAGGAGGAGGAATCGCCATCGCCCACAGGAGTCTCGACCAACACCGATGACACCCTCAGCAATGCCGAACACCTGCACTTCCAGATCCACACCGACTCCAACACCACCCTCTGAGGAACCCTCATCTACAGAACCCCGGACCTCGACCACAGTTAAGCGACTCCATCGCCAACTTCGTCAGCACACACGCCCTCGCCTCCACGGGCTACATCCTCCTCGGGCTGTACTTCCACCTCGAGAATAACAACGACACCAACTCCACCACCCTGATCGACAACCTAGCCAACCTCGGACTCAGACAACTTATCACAACACCCACCTACTCAGTCGGTCACACACTTGACCCCATCTTCTCCGCAACCCCCCACATCTCCTTCAACCACACCACCGAACTCCACTGGACTGACCATCGCTGCATCCACTTCACCTTCAAGAAACCCACCACGCACCACCGCAACCAACAGATGCCTCGCCGCTGCTGGAGCAAAGTCACCGAAGATCAGCTAACCACCACCCTCGCCCAGAGCCCACCTGCCAACCCCGACACCACCGCCCGCAACCTCAGACAGTGGATCAACGACTGTGCCAACACCCTCTCCCCGATCAAGAAACCCTCCAACAGTCACACCAGCAAGAAAGCCAGCAGGTTCCCTGAAGACCTTCGGGCCTCCAAGCAAACCTGCTGAAAGCTGGAGAAGATCTGGCTCCGTGAATGAACACCGGACAGCCACGCAGACCACAAGAATGCCACCCGCAGACACCATCACCTCTTCAGATCTGCCAAAAGGGCCTCCTTGAAAGACCGCCTAGACAACAATGCGCACAACAGCAAAGAGCTCTTCAACATCGTGAAGGAACTCTCCAACCCCCAGCTCCAACACCAACGACGTCCCACCCTCGCAAGACCTGTGCGACTCGCTGGCCACCTTCTTCCACCGCAAGATCACAGACATCCACAACACTTTCAACGACCCGACAACCACTGAGACCTCCACCCCAACGACCACCATACGCACCAACCGCCTGCTCTCCTGGACCAACATCAACGACGATTACACCATCAAGAACATGAACACCATCCACTCCGGATCTCCATCAGACCCATGCCCACACCACATCTTCAACAAAGCCAGCACAGCCATCGCACCCCATCTCCGGAAAGTAATCAACACCTCCTTCGAGACAACAACCTTCCCAGAGAGCTGGAAGTACGCCGAGATCAACGCCTTACTCAAAAAACCCAAGGCGGACCTTAAGGACCTCAAGAACTTCCGGCCCATCTCCCTGCTCCCGTTCCAGGCAAAGGTCAACGAACAACAGACCCGCTACCTCAAGGAGAACAACATCCTGGACCCTTCCCAGTCCGGGTTCCGCAGCAACCACAGCACCGAGACTGCCCTCATTGCCGCCATCGATGATATCAAGGCCCTGCTGGACAACGGAGAAATGACGGCCCTCATCCTCCTGGACCTGTCAGCCGCCTTCGACATGCTCTGCCACCACACACTACGAACACGCCTCAACAACGCCGGGATCCAAGAGAAGGCCCTGGACTGGACCACCTCCTTCCTCTCCGGCAGAACACAGAGCGTCCGCCTTCCCTCCTTCCGCTCCGAAGCCACCAAGATCATCTGCGGCGTACCCCAGGGCTCATCCCTCAGCCCAACTCTGTTTAACATCTACATGGCACCGTTCGCCCACGTCGCCCGTCGGCATGACCTCAACATCATCTCCTACGCCGATGACCTCCAGCTGATCCTCTCCCTCACCAAAGACCCCCACACCGCCAAAACCAACCTTCACGAAGGAATGAATGCTGTCGCTGAATGGATGAGGAACAGCCAACTGAAGCTGAACTAGGACAATACAGAGGTCCTCATCCTCGGATCCACCCCTTTGGCCTGGGACGACTCCTGGTGGCCAACCGCACTGGGAACCGCTCCAACACGCACCGGCCACACACGCAACCATGGGGTCATCCTCGACTCCACCCTCTCCATGACTAAACAGGTCAACGCCGTCTCCTCCTAATGCTTCAACACCCTCCACATGCTCCACAGGATCTACAAGTGGATCCCCACTGAAACGAGAAGAGCGTCACCCAGGCCCTCGTCAGCAGCAGGTTGGACTATGGAAATGCCCTCTACGCATGATCCTCAGCCAAACTCTTGAGACGGCTCCAACGCATCCAGAATGCCTCTGCACGCCTGATCCTCGACATCCCTCGCCGCAGTCACATCACACCCCACCTGAGAGACCTGCACTGGCTCCCGGTCAACAAGAGGATAACCATGGGGTCATCCTCGACTCCACCCTCTCCATGACTAAACAGGTCAACGCCGTCTCCTCCTCCTGCTTCAACACCCTCCACATGCTCCACAGGATCTACAAGTGGATCCCCACTGAAACGAGAAGAGCGTCACCCAGGCCCTCGTCAGCAGCAGGTTGGACTATGGAAATGCCCTCTACGCATGATCCTCAGCCAAACTCTTGAGACGGCTCCAACGCATCCAGAATGCCTCTGCACGCCTGATCCTCGACATCCCTCGCCGCAGTCACATCACACCCCACCTGAGAGACCTGCACTGGCTCCCGGTCAACAAGAGGATAACCTTCAAGCTCCTCACCCACGCATACAAGGCACTCCACAACACCGGACCAACGTACCTCAACAGACGACTCAGCTTCTGTTGAGGTCCGCTCCGCCGACCTCGCTCTCGCCACAGTCCCCCGCTTCCGAAGAGCGACCTCTGGCAGCAGATCGTCCTCCCACCTCGCCGCCAAGACCTGGAACACCCTCCCCATCCAGCTACGGCAGACCCAAGACCTGCTGACCTTCAGAAAACTCCTCAAGACCTGGCTTTTCGAGCAGTAGCAGCATTCCCCACCCTAGCCCCTTGAGACCCTCACAGGTGAGTAGTGCGCTTTACAAATGATATGTGATTGATTGATAATTAATGCCTATGCCAGCATCCTCCAGGTGGACAGTGAACATTAGAGAACTCCTAGAAAGGGGAGAGTGTACAGAGAGAGGGTATAGCGCCCAACTCAAGATAGTAATTGTGATTCCTAGTGAATTGTGTAGTATTTCGTTTTGCTGTGAGATTAAAGTCCTTTCTTTTATAAAGGAAAAAGATAAGCACTGAGCTAGATAATTCCCTAATGTGTTTACTGGTTGACTGTTGAGTTCTAAGCCCTTGTCCCTCATACTACCTCCTTGAGAATGTATGACTGCTTGCCCTCACTACCCTGAGAGTCAAGAGCAGAAAGGATTCTACATGGTCCAGTTTGCAGAGCCATCAGGAAATCAGTGGCAAATGAGCTGACCCACAACACTTGGTGTACAGTAGCCTCGGTCTGCCTCGTTGCCCCTTCAAAAGGGGTCTGTCTCTTCCCAAGAAGAATCAAAGAAAGATGCCCTGGGAGAAGAACGAAGTCAGGGCTCACCAAACAAGGTTAAAGGGACTGAAGATATAACCTGGCTAAAGGACCCAAAGCAAAAGTACAGAAAGGTGCACAAGATGGCTACTGAAGCCTGCTTGCTGCAAGGACAAAGGAGCCCAAAGGGGTCAAGAAAAGAAGACTGAAGTGTTCTAAAGTTCATACCAAAGAAGTACAGTGAGTGGGGCAAGGGAGCACTGATTGCCAGGTGGTAAAAAGTTTCAAGGATTAGGGATTGACAAACTGATCAGTTTGATTCAAACGGGCCACTAACTCACAGCAAAAATTAAAAATGCTCTCAAATGCAGACCCCCTATTCTGGACAAGATAGAATCCTCCATTTCACAGCAACAATTTTCCCCACCCACTGCACCATAGAAATGGGTTTAAAGGGCATGATCAACAAGGTAATAAGCCACATGAGAGTAGTGGGAAAAATCAGACGTTTCAAAATAAAGACCATCCCAGTCATAAACTGACTGAATAAATGGGATATATTAACAAATCAGGCTCTAGGAGTGTCAAACAGAAAGGCCAGCTAGAAAACAAAATGATTTGTTACATCCTGAAGCAAACATAGCACTTACAGCCCAAGCCAGGATAAGTGAACAATAAATGAGTGGCTCCAGCCACTCATTTATTATTTACTCCCCAACCTCATTTTTAAAAATTACGATTTTATTGTGCCTGTCTCAGTCCCACCAGGGCAACCCCAGCTTTCTATGGTTTTATGTGTGGAAAAACTGAACCTAACTTTAACATCCCAGTAACCTTTGTTTTTTTTGTGGATTTCTAAGTGTTTTAACATTCTATTTTCTAACTATAACATCCCTGTAACCTTTGTTTTCTTTCAGTGTCTACACACACAAACACTCACACGCGCATGTAACCTGCTGACGGTCGCCACTAGATAGTTGCAGTTAGGTTAGCTGCATGGGAATATCCTGAGTGAGCCATCAAGCAGGGTTGAGAAAAATGGGGGGAGGGGTCCTAAAAATGCAAAATCCCCATGCATTTTTCTTAGATTTATTTAAGACGGGCAACAGCAAAAACTGGAGAATCGAATTACACCAAATGTGGCTGGATGCAAGATCTTGATCCACAGAATGTGCTTTTTATGATTTGGTGTAATTCTGTTCAGTAGAGTTTGAGAAATTAAGGTTAAAAGATAATTATATATCTGGACAGTTGGTGTCCAGATATGCTGTAATTGGTAAATTTAAAGGAAGGAGACTAGTCAATCCTGATTGGTTAGGGTCAGCCTGAACAATATGTTTTGACAGCCATTACAAGACTCAGGGACTTGGTCCCTGTGTCCTGTAAATGAATTAAAAAAATAAATGTAAGGTGGTAGAGAGAGCACACCCAGACACCAAAGGGATGTGGGGGAAAGCGGGGGGGGGGGTCCCTAATGGGATCCCCCTTTATTGGCTGCCCACAACATGGACCACATACTGTGGCAACCGTTACAGGACTATGGGAAATGGTACCCATTGAAATGCATTGTAGTGAATTGGACGAGAGGGCCTGCTCACCCTCCTGGCAGAAGTTATTGGCACTTAAAAAAGGCTGTTTTGATGGTAAGCAGCAGGCAGGGGCAGTTGTGCAGAGGTTCGAATGGAGCATACATTAGTAAGGTGAGAACCAAATTAAGGTCCCACTGAGGCATGATGAAAGAGTCAGGTGGGAACATATGTACAAGCCCCTTAAGAAATATATTTGCAATAGGGGATTTAAATAAAGAGTGTTGTTCTGGCAGTCTCAAGAAGGCGGACAGGGCTGAACGGCACATTTTGAAAGTACCCAGAGCAGAGCCTTGCTGGGCAAGGGTCAAAATAAAAAGTAGAACTCGACAGAGGGAAGCAGGCTATTCACATCTCTCTGTGAAGATCTGCTCGCCATGCAAACCCAACTCTCAACAGATTTGAAGGCCGTTAGAAAGGATCTGGACGAAGTGGGGGACAGCGTCGCATCCTTGGAAGAGAGAGAAACCAGCAGGGATGAAAAACTGGAAATGATGCACCAATAAATATTGCGACTGCACAAGCAACATATTGAACTGCAAGCAGCCACAGAGGATTTGGAAAACCGCTCGCACAAAAATAACGTGCGTATCAGAGGGGCGCTGTTAGATTTGGGGGTCTCTGGTTGGCACAGATGAGTACTTGTGACAAGCAGGGACCCTCTCCTCTAGTCAGGGCAAGGGACTTACTCTCAAAGCTAACCCCTGCTCACCCTCTAGGTAGTGTGGCGCAAGCAGACAAGGCTAAACCTCAGAGCGTTATTGACCATATACAGTAATTCAAGAATGCACCACAAAAGGACACCAGTCTAGTATTTGTATAAAAATACGTATTCTTTATATAAAGACTTGGCACAAGACCAAATCACGTAAAAATGACCACAATACTGTTCAGGAAATAAAGAGTTCTTGTAATCAGGCTTAATTTTTAGTTCTGTGCGGTTCGTACTACTTGGGGCGACTCTCTGATGGAAAAAATTAGCAAAACGAGTCTTAACAACGAAACGGACCTGCTGGTCCGAGGCGTACACCCTTTGATGCGATGCCGACACAGTACCTTGTATAGTTCGTTGCGTACAATGCGGGTGCAGGCGCAAGCGTCCTAGGTTCGATCTGGCAGCTCCTCTCCCGGTGGTGCGTGTCCGGCTCGTGCAGGCGTCTCGGTCCCAGACATACGAGCGGGAGGCCCTTGAAGAGTGAAGCGGGTGGTCCTAGGTGGGGAGCCTGCGGCATGCACATCGTTCGTATCGTACCTTCACAGTACGAGGTGCGGTGCGGGGCGTACTCTCAAAGTACGCGACGATGTTCGAGCCATACCTAAGAGCGGGGGATGCTTCGGTGGAGACGGTGCGGTGCAGGGCGGCTGGTACGCTTCTAGCGTAGGAGCCGTACTCAGCCCTACGATGCAGACAAGTCTCCGGTTAGCGGCTGGGACACAGCGGTGCAGTGCGGTTCGAAGAGGGGAAGGGAGAAGCGCTGTGCGGTGCGGTCTGGATGGTGTACGGTGCGTACTTCGGCTCGTAGAAAGAGCGGAGATGCACGGTTCGAGGCAGTACGGCACGGACTTAGCAAAGTTCAGGGATTCGAGGCGGCCCTTGGATCGCGGGTCCAGCGGCGAGGCGTAGAAGCAGGTTCCAGCGGCTCTAGTGAAGGCAGGGAGAGAGTCCAATGGTCCTGGGACTCAGTTCAGGGGGCAAGCTCACTTCCAAGCCCTTGGAGATCGTTTTTGAAGCACAAGTCTTTTCAGTAAATAAGCAAGTCTTTGCAGGTTCTTTCTCTCCTTTGGCAGCAAGGCAACCACTGCAGGCCAATCCCCCAGGATAGGGACAGTACTCCTCCTTCAGCTTTCCCGGTTCCTTCTCCTCAGGCAGAGGTTTCTTCTTGGGTCAAGCAGGATCTGATTTCTAAGGAGCAGGGTTCCTGTCTTTATACCCACAATGCCTTGTTCTCTCAGGCCAGGGGGGCCTTTGCCTAATCCAGTCCAGTTCCTGAGCACTTTGTTTTGGAGACTCTGGCTTCTTCTTTCAGGGTGCAGGGCAGAGTCATCAGACGCTCCGCAGGAGGTCGAGCCAGCATTGAGGTGGCAGAGCACACCCTATTCAGAGTCAAGGGGCACTCCCCCCACCCATCCTGGTGTAATCTCTCTATTCACCACCTGTCAGCCCCAGCCTGTCTCCTGGAATTCCCCAGCCCTGTCACACACAGAAACCAGACAGCAGATACACATCAGAGCAGAGGCGGGCTGAAATGGTTAGGCAAGAAAATACCCACTTTCTAAAAGTGGTATTTGCAAACACAGAACATTAAAATAAACTTTGCTAAAAGATGTATTTTATTATTCAGAGTTCAGACATACCAAACTCGAATTTCTACCATGCTTCCTGAGTCTGCTAGGATTATAGGGTGTAATAATTCTAGCAGCCCATTCTGGCCTATGAGAACAGGTAGCCTTACAATAGTGAAAAACGAAACTGGCTGTAATTCACTATTAGGACATGCCACACACATCAGGGCTTGTCTTACCTTATGCTTACAATGCACCCTGCCCTTGGGCCTACCATAGGGGTGACTAATATGAAGTTAAGGGAAGGATTTAGGGACTGACAAGTGGGTGCACTTGCACAGTCAGCATGACAGTACCAGCAATGGCAGACATATTTTACCAGGAGGCCTCTGTGGGTGGCACAACCAGTGCTGCAAGCCTACCAGCAGCATTTGTATTTACAAGCCCTGGCACTCCTGGTGCACTGTACTAGGGACTGACAGTAAACCAAATAAG
The DNA here is from genome assembly GCF_964261635.1 of Lissotriton helveticus. Taxonomy (NCBI): domain Eukaryota; kingdom Metazoa; phylum Chordata; class Amphibia; order Caudata; family Salamandridae; genus Lissotriton; species Lissotriton helveticus. The sequence goes on from NC_136072.1 coordinate 1,047,679,288, forward strand.
CCAATCATGGAAACCAATCAATGTATACATTTGTATGTAGGGCGCACTTGTACTGTGGCACTGATTGGCAGTGGCACAGTGCCCTGAGCAGCTAACACCAGCAAAAACACATGAGGCACAGCAGCAAAAGGTGGAAAGGAGACTCACGCCAAGGTGCCAGGTCTAACAGGTGCCATCTGGCACAGAAGGTGAAGACATCCGCGAATATGTTCTCGCTCTTTTCAAACAAGTGCTGGGGGATGAATGCCCCACGAATATCCAGACTGACAGAGCACACCGTGTGGAACTGCCTAAAGGCAATAAAGTCCCCCACTGGACATCCTAATGTGCGTACACTATTTTCAGCTTAAAGAATCCATCATCCGTCAAGCTAGAAAGGCACACCTGGTACAGTTTAGAGGCCACACGCTATCCTTCTTCCAAGAACTTTCCTTGACCACACTATTCAAAAGGAGAGAGTTCCGATCCATCACCGCGCATCTGCGAGAAAAGGGGATATCGTTCTCCTGGGGCCATCCTTTTCGCATCATCTTCCGGTACGAGAATAAACTCTGGCAACTAAAATCTATGAGAAGCATCTGAAGTCCTGGGCCTCACAGAAGAGCAACCCCAAGAAGAAACTACCAGGTACAGGAAGAACTTGAAACCCATTGTCTCTCGCTGGCAGCGCGTCGGAGGGCCCTCTGCTAGCCGCAAGCGTGACTCAGAAACAATTGCTAGTGAAAGAAATGCAGTGATCAGTGCACTAGCCAGCTAGCCTGAATGCCTTGTCTGCCCCTGAGTTGCTTCTCCTGGGCACCGAACGGCGTGGTTTCAGATGGCGCCGGGAAACTCTCCTCAATTGGGCTGCTCCTCCCCGAGAGTCAAACAAGCGACTTCAGTGTTCGCACAACCGAGAGCTGATGGCGCACACCCACAGAGTTCTCTCACTTTGACAAACTGATGTCACCAATTGAGATAAAACTGAATTCATGTTTCTATGGGGACAGCCCCCAGATAAGCGGTATCAAGTTCGGCACGGACTCACACACCATCAGCCTATATGCTGACAAACTGATGTCACCAATTGAGATAAAACTGAATTCATGTTTCTATGGGGAGGGACATTTTTGGGACTTGTTTGGGGTTTGTTACTGTTATTGTTTTCCTGGTTTCCGAACCTCTCCTCCTCACCATTGTCTGACTATGAAACTGTACTGGCAGGGCAAGAGTGACCATGGGAAAAGTGGGCTGGGCGCGCCACTAGGTCATTGCACAAATACGCGTCCTCCCTTCTGCACCTACAAATGATGGGCAAAACCCTAAAAATTGTTAGCCTCAACGTCCGGGGTTTTAACCGCCCGGTGAAACGCTTTGCGATCCTGTCCCTCCTAGAAAATTCCCAGGGGGACATCTGCCTCCTTTATTTATTTTATTTATTTATTTAGAGAGTTTTATATAGCACGAAAGTGACCCTTGGGTATTAGAGCGCCTCACATTTGCATGAGGTAGGTTCGATATACATCCTATATGGCATGACAATTCAAAGGTATGAGGTAGGTTTGGTATAAAGTTATATTAAATGTTTCACAAGGTATGAGGTAGGTTCGGAAATTACCTATATCTGTATAATTCATGTAAGTGTCTATCTTCAAGGTTTCAATGGAAGTTGTTGGACTTGTCTACTGTACTGTACTAGTTGTATTGTGACTCCAGTACCAATAGTTCTGAATTGTCTTTTTCCGAGCATTCTACATCCATAAATCTGGATTAATATAGTAGCGACACAGGTTATCCTCAGTATAGCATGTGGCTTACTCTTCACTTTCAAAACTCGTCTCTTGCAACAAGACGTACACCACATGCGCTCCCAACACTTCCCCTCCAGGTGTGGTCTTCCAACACGGCCCAAAAGCCTAGTGGGGTTGCTATTATCTTTAGCGTGAAGTTTAACGGTAAACTCCTCTCCACAATTGCTGAAATTAAGGGACGATTATTGTCCGTCAGGATTCAGTGGGAGACCTCGCAATTCACGCTCGCCAATATCTACACCCTGAATATACAGCAGGAACAATTCATACGCAAAGCCCATGGGGAGATGTTCTTGTCCGCAGATGCAGAGACTTGGTGGGTGGTGATTTTAACATGGTAATGGATATGAATCTAGATCCCTCAGGGCAGCGGCACACGCAGACAGGGTCCCTGACGATGGACGGCCAGTGTTGGCTATGGGAACATGGTTTCCTTGATGTATCGCGCAACCACCACCCAGACGTCAGAGACTACAAACACTACTCAGCAACACGCAAAACGTATACACACATAGATCACTTCCTGGCCTCCCTGACGTTGGCCTAGACTTTCGCTGATCCCACCATCGAGCCTCGCTCTCTGTCAGACCTCGCAATGATCACAATCACACTACACAGGAATACACATTCCCCACATTTGGCGGGATGGTGACTGAGGGATAGCCTCCTATAATCCAAGTCGGCAGTAGATGCAAATCGTGCACGAATCATAGACTATCTGCAGATCAACGATACAGGGACCATGTCCCTATCCGCAGTGTGGGAAGATCTGAAACTAGTGGTTAGGGGAGAATGCATAGCGATCTCAGCAGGAGAAAACAAATTGCGTAGGGAGAAAAAGCAGAGCAGGAAGTGAGGGAGCTGGAAGCAATACATAAGAGGACCGGGACGTCCGGGATTTGGAGAGAACTAGAGAAGAAGAGACTCATACTGTCACGATTAGACCTTGATAGGGCAGAGTATGCACTTTTAAGACTCAGACACACATTTTTCCTAAGCAGCGACAAATGTGGTAAAATGCTGGCACAAAGACTCAGAGCAAGGACTCTAGCAACAACGATCCGATCCATAAAAACCACTTCAGGGGACTTAGTGCAAATAGACAGGGACATAGCGAGGGGGTTTAAAAATTATTACCAGACGCTATACGCGGAGGAAGTTATACCCCAGGCATCTCCCTACCCATTTTTGCACGACATACATGTCACAAGATTGACAGAGATCATCGCAGAGCAGTTAGACCAACCTATCCGTATCGACAAAGTGATCAAGGCTATCGCACACCTCCAAAGGCACAAAGACCCGGACACGGATGGGTTCACGGCCCAATTTTATAAATTGTTCTGCCCAGAATTGGCGCCCCTATTTACCCGAGTATTCGACTCTTTCCGAGAGACCGACTCGATGCTGGAAGCCTCGATCTCTGTTATTTTAAAACCAATGAAAGACCCGGCCGAGTGCCCCTCTTACAGTCCTATTTCTTTATTGAACATCAACGCTAAATTATTCGCTGGCATCCTAGCGGCCAGGCTAAACCTGCTGATGGCGGTATTAATTGACCCTGACCAATCGGGCTTTATCCCCACTTGACAAAGTGGAGATACCACGAAACGACTGCTAGACCTTACAGGCGTTATACATAGATCGGGCAAATAAGTGGTTTTCCTTGCAATTGACGCCAAAAAGCATTTGACCGGGTGAGATGGTCATCTTTTTGATACTCTGCTGCATTTTGGCTTTGGGCAGGGCTTTATTAAATGGGTTTCCTGTATGTACCGTGCTCTGAGAGCTTTTGTCCGGGTCAATGGAGTGTCCTCAAATCGGTTTTCCATAGCAAGAGGCACACGACAGGGGTGCCCCTTGTCGCCACTCCTCTTTTCACTTTATATGGAGCCATTCGTGCAAAAAATCAGGGACAGCCCCCAGATAAGCGGTATCAAGTTCGGCACGGACTCACACACCATCAGCCTATATGCTGACAATGTGATCCTCTCATTAACGCAACTATATACATCACTACCGGCCCTGCTGACGGAGCTGGAACGCTTCAGGAAGTGTCGGGATTCAAGGTGAATCTAAGTAAGTCCCAAATTATAAACCTTGCGGTGGCCCCTGATCAGCGGGATCTGCTCAGGAGAGCATTTCCGCTATTTTGGGCAGAATAGACCATAACATATCTGGGCATTTCGCTAGCCTCTACCGTTCCTAAAACCTCGGCGCTGAATTACACCGCCCTTATGACATAGACGTTGCAGGCCTTGAGCAGCTGGAGCCGATTGGGACTGGCTTGGTTCGGAAGGGAGGCTGCAGTCAAAATGACGATCTTGCAGCTCATCTTATACATTTTCCAAACCATCCCAGCAGCCCCCCCCTGCGGTCATCCGATCATTGCATTTGGCCATAAATAACTTTGTATGGGGTAGGAAGAAAGCACGAATAGCTAGAAGCCAACAGCACAAACGGGAGGGACTTCCTTTAATCCACAGATACCTACAAGCGGCACACCGTAGGTATATACTTGAATGGAACTGTCCCCCAGCAGAAAAGTATTGGTCATTTGTGGACCAGACGGTTGCAGGGGGCAACATATGGAGGGAGATGACATCCCACACGATGAAAATATGGGGCAGTGTCTTGCGCCAAGGACCTGACTATATTTCCCTCCCTGATGACTCCGATAACGGGGAAACCAGACTTCCCGCCGGGGCGCAACCCGACGGTCTTCGATAGATGGCGTGAGCAGGGATGTAAACGCATCGGGGGCCTGATTCCCTTTGACCACCTGGAACCAGATTACAAATGTACGCAGTCTGACGCGTTCCATTATCACCAATAGCGTCACTGGATCACTAGGCCCCGCTTATCAAGAGGCTGAATCATGGAAGCTGACAGTCTTTGAGAAAAGGATAGTATGCAAACATGATGATAAACATCTTATCCCGAGGGAGGTCTTTTTCCTTTTCCTTCCTGCGTTCTTTCCTCCTTGATTGTGTGTTTCCTTATGCTTTCTTTTTTTGTCTTGTTACTATCTGTTCTATGAGATTCTTGATCGCTGATCGCTGCCAGACCACTGGGATCGTGGCACTGTTCTATGAGATTCCTGATCGCTGATCGCTGCCGGACCCCTGGGTTCTTGGCATACAAGCTGTGTAATTCCCTTAATGTCGAGATGCTGCTGGCCCCAGGGTTGTAGGCATATAGCTGTGTTTATTTCTTGGATCTCTGAATAACAAGAATGGTTCCATAAAACTGAACCCTCAAAAAAACAAAATCCTTCTTGTCTGAAAATCTTTCCCATATACAGAATTGCTGGCCACTATTTATCCCACTAGGATCTACCCATCATTCGTCCCACACGCAAACCGCACTGTAATAGACCACATCACTGAGCTAATATAACCAGCATCCTCTGCTCAGAAAACAAACATCTTCCACCCCACCAGCAAATTGTAGATTTCCACTACAGGCCTTCATACTCATTCAACTAGGCAAAGGAAATACCATTGTAGCAGACCCCCCACAAAAGCTACCATTCTTCAAATCATATTACAGGATCCTGCTCGCTATATAAAACTTTATAAATAAATACTACCTGTAGCTGCTCAACTAGTTTACATGGGCAAAGAATTCAGACCACATTTCCCCCCCATTTTTAAACACCCTTACTGGCTGTGAGAAGTTGGCCTGAAATGTGATGTCCACTATTCTAGTGGGCACCCTGTATCAGTCCAAACAACTCTTATGGTGATGGTTGTAAAGTCAACCTTATAGACCAGCTATCCTAGTGGTAGCATGGACAAAGCAGTCTTAGGCTAAACTCAAGAGGGCATGTGAAGCCAGCTGTTTTACCATATGCAATCCCTTTAATACCAAATGAAAGGACACCACACAGGTTATATATATAAAATATATATGTATTTATTACTAAATTAATCCTCTGAACTCTTTATGAGGTCAGAGGCACAAGCACATAACAAGATACTTAATTAACATACAATAAGTTGCACAAAATACAGTAATGCCCTAGGGGCACTTCAAACCATATACTAAAATAGTGGTATAAGAACCACGTGACGAACAAAGGATAGGCCTAGGGCCTGGAGAATCGCTGGGGCTACGCTGTACTACCAAAGGATAGGGAGAAGGAGGCCCACGGGATGCGCGTGCAGTATCTTTACACCCACGCGAGTTACCATAGAGTTAGAATGGGAACGAAAGAATTGGAAACTAGTTCTTTTAGGTCACTTCCGGATGGACTAGGAGAAAGCCACAGAAAACTAGGACACTAGGATAGTTAATACCCACAGGAGCACCAGAGTACTCGCGTTACCTCATCCACAGGAAGTGGGTGCAAAGGTGTCAAAGTGTGTCGGGCTTCGTCGCTGAATCCTATGGAGCCTCGAAGAAAGATGCTGCAGGCGACCGGGAGAGAAGTATCCGGTTGGATCCAAGGGCGGATCGAGGATGAAGAGTATCTGAAAGCAGAGGGGACAGAGTCTTGGTCACTAGCCAGTGACCAGGAAGAAACCAGGCGATGTCGCGAAGCAATCAGGTGATGTCGTGAAGCTTGTCTCTGCAGCCACGTGCACCAGGAGGTGTCGACGACGACCAGGAGCTGGATACAGACTGTCCCACGAAGGCCCTCGCTGTTGGCGGTGTCGGCTTTCAGACTGGAGTCAACAAGCCTTGGCAAAGGCAACCCACGCAGGAATCGAAGATGGCTTCCGGATCAGACCAGCAAGGTCTGATTGGCTTCTCCTTATCAGGGAAGCAGGGGCCAGTCTGGAGCAACCAGACCAGCGTTGTAAATTCAAAGGTTTGTCGTCACAGAGGCCACTAGCCAAGTGCAAGTGACCGGACAGACGCGTTGAGCAGGAAAATGCAGAAGGGCCCTGTGAGAAGTTGGCCTGATATATGATGCTCACTAGTTCTAGTGATCACCTTGTATCAGTCCAAACAACCCTTATGGTGATTGGTTGCAAGTCAACCTTATAGACCAGCTATCCTAATGGTAGCATGGACAAAGCAGTCTTAGGCTAAACTCTTTTGGCATGTGAAGCCAGCTGTTTTACCACAATATAACACCTTGAATACCAGATGAAAGGACACCACACAGGTTGTTATGAAAATAAACAGTATATGTATTAATAACAACACCTCTGAACTCTTTATGAGGTCAGAGGGCTAAGCACATGACAATCTCTTAAGAAAAATACGACAAGTTGCACAAAATTACAATGGTGCCCTGGAGGCACGACAAACCATATACTAAGTAAGTGGAATGTGAAAGTCGATAAAAAGAATGGAGCTGTCCAGAGGCTGGAGGTTCGCTAGGACTACACTATCTTCACCTTAGGTAAGTAATAGGAGGCCCATGGGACGCGTGTGCAGAGTGTGAACTCACACGCGAGATGCGTAACAACGTCTATGGACAGTACAGTTCAAGTTAAAGGTGAGTACGGACAATCCTGACTAGGTAGGACTAAAACGACTGTGGAACTGGACACTAGGACAGTTAAACTACCCTTGAGCACCGAAATGCTCTCGTTACCTCACCCACGGGCTGCGGGTGCATAGGTGCCAAAGTGTGTCGGGTTCTCGCGTTGAAGTCTATGGAGCCTGGAAGAAAAGATGCTGCAGGCGACCAGGAGGAAGATGTCCGGTGCGATCCAAGGGTGGATCGGTTAAGAAGAGGACCTGAAAGCAAAGGAGAAAGTGTTCAAAGTCACTAGCCAGTGACCGGTGTGGAACCAGGAAGGAACCAGGTGCTGTCGTCGCGATCAGGTGAAGAGTGGACGCGTGACTCTGCAGCCACGTGGACCAGGAGGTGTCTTCGACGACCAGGATGGAGGCACGAGCTGTCCCACGCAGGCTCTCGCTGTCGGCGGTGTCGGATCCGGAATTGGAGTCAACAGGCCTTGGCAAAGGCAACCCACGCGGTGAGTGGATAAGACGTCTGGTGCGGACTAGGAGAGTCCGGGGTGCCCCTCTTTTGGAAGGGAGCAAGGGCCAGTCTGGAGCAACCAGACCAGCAGTGAAGATTCAAAGGTTCGTCGTCTAGGAGGCCACTAGCCAGCCGGCAAGTGACCAGACAACGCGTCGAGCAGCAAACAAGCAGAAGGGCCCCACGCAGATCTCGTGGAAGCTGGAGGGCTGATCTTCGGTGCAGGGGCTGCTCGGGGCTGGGGCTTCTCAATCCCCAAAGCACTTGGTCGAGTTTACCTCGGGAGTCGTGCTGGAAGCGAAGTGCTGGTTCGTTCAAGATGGCCGGTCCCACGTGTCTCGTCGCACCCACGGGTCTCAGCTTTGCTGCAGATGTGAGTTGAGGTCGGAGAGGTCTGGGAATCCGGGTCTCGCCGGGCTCTGAAGTCTGGATCCTCGAGGGAAGACGACAAAGTGAAGCCGCTGGATGCTTGATGGTGCCTGCAGTTGCAAGGTGGACACTCCTTGTCCACAAGGGAGGTTCTTCAGTCTTCTGTGGAGCAGAACGTCGAAGTCCAGAGTTTCTTCTTGTAGAATTGTTCAGGATAATCTAATTTGGAATAGGACCAGCTCCTACCTTTATTCTCCTAAAGGGGGCTGCACTACTGACTAGGTCCCTCCCCTGGGTGGGACCAGGAAGGGGGGTGGCTACACCCCCTATCCTTTGTCCGGTTTCCCGCCAGAGCTGGAGCAGGGATGCCCCAGCAACTGGTTTGAACCGGTGTATGCACAGGACACCTTGTGTGCCCCAGGCATGTCTCATTCCTTTCAGGCCTGTCCTACCCAATACACAAAATCCTGTCTGGGGTGGTGCTAGCACCTGTGGCAGCGGTCCAGTCGCTCGAGGCTCACTCCCATAAAACGTGATGTGTTGGAGGGAGCGCAGCGGACGAGCGCAGCGGGCGCGACGGAGGCGCGCCGGAGTCGCGCTAGAGTCAAGCTCGTCTGCGCTCGTCCGCGAGCGTCCGGGGCTAGGGGCTAAGGACTCTGCTAGTCTCTACAGGTACACATCCGCTGAGTTACAAGCGTTAAGACCTACCTATATGATGGGCCCCCCCGTACCTCTCAACACGACGAAACGAATATCTCGTCTTGGCATTAGCAATCTTGCCAATTTATCTGCTGATATTGCCCCTAAATACGAGGTGTTGGAAACGTCACCAAGCACAACCTGTAATTTTAAGTGTATTTATTTAAATACCCGCTCTATGATCAGACACCAGATGGATATATTCCTGCTACTATCTGACATAAAACCGGATCTGCTGTTATTAACCGAGACATGGCTCACTCCGGATTCCCTACCAGATATCTTAGCCGCTCTGCCTGCGGACTACTATATCCTCTCAGTAATTCGTCCGGCAGGTAAAGCTGGGGGTGGAGTTGCCATCATTGTCAATAAGAAATATCAACTTAGACAACTTCCATCTCTACTCTTGCCCAATGTAGAGAACATAGTTGCTAAATTAGACACTGTTAATGGGACACTTGTAGTGGTCTTATTATATCGCCCACCTCAAACTATGGCCACATTTCCTTCTATTCTTGCCGAACAACTGGCTACGTTGGCTATAAATAATTCTAAATTACTTTTGATAGGGGATTTGAACCTTTGGTTTGACAACACAGCATTAGACCCCCAAGCAGCTGAGTTGAAGGACCTTCTGACTGATATTAATCTAATACAATACATCGATACCAAAACCCATCAGAAGGGCCACAGCCTCGACCAAATCTGGTCTCTGAACTTACCCGTACAGTCCATTGATATTAAACCTTGTAGTTGGTCTGACCACTTTAGCATTAATTTCTCCTTTTGCGTTGATAAAACCCCTCAATTTAAGCTGCAAACTACTAACACAATTCGGAAATGGAGCTCTATGGACATGTCAGCTTTTTAAAATTTCTTAAAGACTACTTTGCCTGTACAGAGTTCTGATGTGGAGACAGCCGATTATAGGCTTAAAGAATGGCTAACCTCTGCCATTAACGTTTATGCCCCTCTTACTTGCTTTTGCAATTCACACGGCGTGGACGCACATAAATGGTTCACGCCGGAGTTAAAAAAATTAAAACTAGAAGTGAGGCAGCAAGAGAGAATCTGGCGAACTAATTACTGCCCCCTAGCAAGGACTGCATATTGTTTAACTAGGAAAGCCTATCAAAAAACAATACACACTCACAAAACTGACTATTTCTCTACAAAAATCTTAAATGCGACTAATAAGTCGAAAGAAATTTTCAGGATTGTGACTGAATTGTGTAATGATGACAGAACCTCTCTCCCGGTAGTTCCTTCACAAACACTCTGCAACTCGCTGAACGATTTTTTCAGTGATAAGATATTATTGATTAAGGACAATTTATCCAAACTTCCTGCTTGCGCCCCTATGGATGATATTTTCTTTAATCCTTCAACACTGCATTCTTTTCCTTTAATTGATAACAAAACCTTTTTAGATCTACTTATTAGAGTCAAATCAGGATCTCCTGAGGACGTTTGCCCCCCCCAAATAATGAGAGAAATTGGTCCGGCAATCCCAGACAGTATGATCCCTTTGCTCAATAATTCTCTCACGTCGGGGATAGTCCCTAACAGCTTCAAACAGGCCTTATTGATTCCCCTTACGAAAAAATTAGGTATTGATTCTTCAGATCTCTCCAACTATCGGCCAATATCACTTTTACCCTATTTATCTAAGATCTTGGAGGCTCATGTCACCAACAGCCTCTCAAACTTTGTGGAAGACTCCGGTTATTTACAACCTAACCAGGCAGGCTTTCGGCCTGGTCATTCCACCGAGGCAGTGATACTGGCCGTTCAGAATACCCTAAGGTCTAATGCCGATAGGGACCTGCACCAGGCCTTGGTACTTTTGGATCTGTCTGCGGTGTTCGACACGGTTGACTATACTATCCTGGTCAACCGTGTCGAACAGGCCGGCCTTCGAGACTCGGCCTTGGCCTGGCTCAAGTCTTTTATATCAGAACGCACCCAGTCTGTCCGGTTGGGATCCTTCACAGCCCCAAAAAATAGTTCCTTTTGTGGGGTTCCTCAAGGATCCTCCTTGTCCCCTTTATTATTTAATTTATATATGCGGCCTCTCTTGTTCTCCCTAAGAGAGCACAAGGTTACTGTATATAATTATGCAGACGACCTGCAGTTGGTTTTTGCATTAAATTCACCTAATGCGGCCGAGGATTTTCAGGCAACCATGTCTCTTATTCAAAGGTGGATGTCCTTAAATCATCTTAAATTAAATCCGGGAAAAACAGAACTTATCCTGCCTGGGAAGAGCGAGATTAGTTGGAGCCCATGTTTCTGGCCATCTGACATGGGCTCTCCTCCAAAAAAATTCCAAAACAGTAAAAAGCCTGGGAGTGACTATCAATGAGGACCTTACTTTAAAATCTCAAATTGGTACGGTGGTTTCCTCTGGTTTTTTTCAATTGAGGAAGATCAGGAAAATTGCACACCTCCTCACTGTTCTTGCTTTAATTCAGGTAGTCAGTGCTTTAGTTCTCTCTCACATTGATTTTTCAAACAGCCTCTATCTGGGTTCACCTATTGGTCAACTCAGAAGACTGCAATACCTGCAGAATCAAGCTGCCAGACTGATCTGCAAGGTACCTAAATGGGAATCAATTAGATCAGGACTAGAGAACTTGCACTGGCTGCCCGTGGCACAGAGAGCCACATTCAAGGTAGGCTGCATTGTTTTCAAGGCTTTGGAGGGTAAAGGCCCAATGTTTATTAGACAATTGATAGGGAGATATAGTCCCTCACGAAGTTTGAGATCAGCTCACAAAGAGCTACTTGAGGTCCCCCGTTTCAAGAAGAAACGACAAGGAGGTAGCTGCTTTCATTTTTTGGCTGCTTGCTTGTGGAATTCCCTCCCTTTGACACTGCGACAGAGTAGGGACCTTCTTACTTTTAGAAAGGCATTTAAGACTTTTCTTTTCACACAGGCCTATTTGAAATAGCGACTCTTTTTTTTCTGGTATTCCTTGTTATGTTTTTATTCTCTCCTCAGCGCCAAGAAGGTTTTGGGCGTACGCGCGCTTTACAAATTTTAAATAACATAACATAACATAACACCTCCCAAGGCAGGAAACCCTTTGTCCAAGCCTCCCTCGCTGGAAGGACTTCCAGCAGCAGGAGGTCAGACTTGTGTCTGTGGTGGCAGCATCCATTTTGTGATGCTGGGGCTCGAGTTAGCTTTAACCGGGGTTCACAGTTACATACATGTCGTGTCCCTCTAGAAGGGTGGAATGCTACCCCCGTCGCCAGAATTGGCGAGGGGGTAGTATTCCAATTCGTATGACACCTTACTCGACATGTTTTGATAATGTTATACCAGAGTTAGCATTTAACCGCGAGGTTGATAATGCACTTAAGAGTATATGGTATAGCGTTATCATGGAACAGCTATGCACCATCTCACATAATTCCAAGCACTCTGCCTTCAGGATTGATAAGGCCTGCCATAGGAGTGACTGATAGGAATATATGTGTCCATTTTAGGGTTAGATATAGATATACTATATCTATAGCAAAGGGTGATTACACCACCTTGCCCCAGCTGTCATGCAGCCAGTTGTGTCAGTTTTAGATGGCCAGCCAGGGGTGGCATGATACATGCTTCAGCCCCTGGTAGGCCCTGGGTACACCTATGCCCTGGGTACAGGGACTGATAAGGTGGCCCAGTACCAATTGGTAAATGCACCTAAAGTACATGGTTGTCAATTTAGAGAGAGAACAGCTAGGCTGTGGGTCTGATTAGCAGGCCCACAGCCAGGGAAAGTCATAAACCAGTGAAGCAAAAAGCAAAAATCTGGGGTGACCATAGGATTGCAGACCCCACTCTCCTACATAACCCCCCCCAAACTTAGGGACATTTAACTAACCGTGACCAGGTGAGTCTTCCTGTTCTAAGTGGAAATACCTGGAGAGACCATCTGCATTGCCATGGTCAGTCCCTGGTCTGTGCTCCACTGTAAAGTCCATCCCCTGTAGGGAAATGGACCACATAAGTAGTTTGGGGTTTTCACCCTTCATCTGATTTAGCCATAAGAGGGGCTTATGGTCTGTCTGAATCTTGAAGTGAGTTCCAAACAAGTATGGCCTCAACTTCTTGAGGGCCCAAACCACAGCAAAGGCCTCCCTCTCAATAGCTGACCAACGTTTCTCTCTAGGGGTCAGCCTTCTGCTTATAAAAGCAATGGGCTGGTCATGACCATCAATATTCAGTTGAGATAGAACAGCTCCCACACCCAACTCAGATGCATCTGTTTGGACAATGAAGGTTTTGGAGTAGTCAGGACTCTTGAGAATAGGGGCTAGATGTAGGTAAATAATATTTACCGACTCTTAAATACCGAATTTTACCGATTCGGTATTTAAGAGTCGGTAAATATGAAGGGGGGAGATGTAGGACAATCCAGATGTTTTTTTTCCCGAATCGGTAAAATTCGGTATTTACCGATTCGGTAAATACCGACCGGTAATGCCCATTCATTCCTATGGGCTTCAAAGCCCATAGGAATGAATGGGCATTACCGATTCGGTATTTACCGAATCGGTAAATACCGAATTTCACAAAGGTGCAGGGGGTGTCACTTTGACACCCTCTGGCCCCCCCAAAACAGGCTCGGGTGCCATGTGGCAGGCATACATGCCCCAAGGGCAGGTCTGCCTGTCACATGGCAGAGGTGTGCATGCACACATGTGCATGCACACCGGAATCGGTATTTTACCTTCAAATTGGATTTGATGGTAAAATACCGATTCGGTAAGGCTTGTGGGACTCAGAAGAGTCCCACCTACATCTCAAATTTACCGAATCGGTAAAAATACCGATTCGGTAATTTACACAATCGGTAAATTTACCGATCGGTAAATTTACCGATTCTGTAAGAATATGCACCCTACATCTCAAAATCCATTTACCGGTCGGTAACGGCCGAAATCGGCCATTACCGACCGGTAAAAGCCTACCTACATCTGGCCCTAGGTGCAGTACACATGGCCTGCTTTAGGTCATCAAATGCCTTCTGACAGCTAACTGTCCACTGAACTTTCTTTGGCATTTTCTTGCTTGTCAGGTCATTAAGTGGTGTCACAATGGACCCATAATTCTTGACAAACTTCCTATAGTAACCAGACAGCCCAAGAAAGCTCTGACCTGTGTCTGGGTGGTTGGAGGAGCCCAGTCCTTTATGGCCTGTATCTTGCTCTCCAATGGTTGAACCTGGCCTCCACCCACAAGGTGGCCCAGGTACACAACCTGACTCTGCCCTATCTGGCACTTGGTGGCCTTGATAGTGAGGCCTGCCTTTTGCAGGGCCTCCAAAACCTTCCTCAGGTGGATCAGGTGATCCTCCCAGGTGGAGCTAAAGACAGCAATATCATCTAGATATGCTGCACAGAAGTCATCCAACCCAGTGAGAACTTGGTTCACCAACCTTTGAAAAGTGGCAGGTGCATTTTTCAAACCAAAGGGCATCACCACAAATTGGTAATGACCTCCTGGGGTAGAAAATGCTGTTTTGGCCTTGGCATCCTCAGCTAACCTGATCTACCAATAACCAGCTTCTTAGGTCAAATGTACTTAAGAAAGTTGCAGAAGCCAACTTATCTATCAGTTCATCTGCCCTAGGTATTGGATGGGCATCTGTCTTAGTGACAGCATTGAGACCCCTGTAGTCTACACAAAACCTCATCTCTCTCTTACCATCCTGGGTGTGAGGTTTTGGCACTAGAACTACAGGACTAGCCCAAGGGCTCTCTGAGGGTTCAATGACTCCCAATTCCAACATCTTTTGAACTTCTTTCTTAATGCAGTCCCTGACGTGGTCAGGTTGCCTGTAGATTTTACTCTTGACAGGCAGACTGTCACCAGTGTCCACCTCATGGGTGCACCAGTTTGTCTGACTGGGGGGTCAGTGAGAACATTTGTCTAAAGGATTGAAGAACCTGTTTACAATCCTCTTGTTGATGCTCAGAGAGGCTGTCAGAAAAGACTACACCATCTACTGACCCATCATCAGGGTCCTGAGTGAGCAGGTCTGGGAGAGGGTCACTCTCTTCCTCCTGCCCCTCATCTGTGGCCGTGAGCAAGCCCATGTCCTCCCTGTTGACAAATGCCTTGAGCCTGTTTACATGAAGCACCCTGTAGGGGCTCCTGGGAGTTCCCATGTCCACCAAGTAGGTGACTTCTCCCTTTTGCTCAATGATGGTATGGGGTCCAGACCACTTGTCTTGGAGAGCTGCTGGGGCCACTGGCTCCAACACCCACACCTTCTGTCCTGCATGGTAAACAGTTAGGACAGCCTTTTGGTCATGCCAAGCTTATTGAAGTTCTTGGCTGGCCTCAAGGTTTTTGGATGCCTTCTCCATGTACTCTACCATCCTGGAGCGGAGACCAAGTACATAGTCCACTATGTCAAGTTTAGGCTTTTTGAGAGGTAACTCCCATCCTTCCTTCACCAGACATAGGGGTCCTCTTACAGGATGCCCAAACAGAAGCTCAAAAGGGCTGTAACTAACCCCCTTCTGTGTGACCTCTCTGTAAGCAAACAGGAGGCAGGGTAAAAGGATGTCCCATCTTCGCCTAAGCTTTTCAGGTAACCCTTTTATCATCCCTTTGAGGGTCTTTTTGAATCTCTCAACAAGCCCATTGCACTGTGGGTGATAGGGTGTGGTAAATTTGTAATTTACACCACACTCCTTCCACATTGCAGTCAAGTATCCTGACATGAAGTTTGCACCTCTGTCAGAGACAACCTCCTTAGGAAACCCCACTCTGGAGAAAACTCCAAGTAGGGCCCTGACCACAACAGGAGCTGTAGTGGTCCTAAGGGGAATAGCTTCTGGATACCTGGTGGCATGATCCACTACCACCAGTATAAATCTGTGCCCAGATGCTGTTGGGGGGTCCATTGGTCCAACGATGTCTATCCCCACTCTCTCAAAGGGTACCCCCACCACAGGTAGTGGTATAAGAGGGGCCTTTGTTGTGCCACCTGATTTTCCACTGGCATGGCAGGTGACACATGAGGCCAGTGAAAGTGTGGGGCAAGCCTGTCCCAAGTCTTGTTCTGGCCTAAGTGACCTGCAAGGGGAATCTCATGGGCTATGGTGAGAAGGAAACCTCTAAGAGAGAAGCGGATGACCAGCCTCCTGGTAGCACCAGGTTTGGGGTCTCTTGCCTCAGAGTATAGGAGTCCATCATCCCAATATACCTTATGGGCACCTTTAGCATTCCCTGCAGCCTAAGCAGCAGCCTGCTGTCTGAGGGGTTCAAGGGAGGAACAGTCTAACTGTGCCTGTCTCAAGTCTGCCCTGGAAGGTCCCCCTGTCCCAAGAAACTCAACCTGTTCAGGTTCAAGCTCTTCTAGGACAGTTCCTTCTGGGGTCTTGGGGTCAGCCTCGCTGATCCTCAACCTACCTGAGGCAGGGGGAAGGCTAAGCCTTACCCCTACTGTTCTTTCTCTTGGATAGTGTCTGGTCCATTCTTCCAGGATCCAGCACCAGTTCAGCTGGGTATTTCTTGGCCTGTGACCTGGTCACAGCAAGGACATGTGAGGAGAGACCTAGCATTTCTACATGAGTCCTGTATTCCACATCTGACCACAGTGAGGATTCCAAATCATTGCCCAAAAGACAATCTACTGGGAGGTCTGAACTAACTACAACCCTTTTGAGGCCAGTTACCCCTCCCCAGGAGAAATCAACAACTGCCATACTGTGATTGGTAGTGACATTGCTAGCATTGGTCACTAGGTAATCTGAACCTAGCATGATCTGGTCAGGGTCCACAAATGTTGGTGTCACCATGGTGACACTGGCACATGTGTCCCTGTAGGCCTGAGCCATCTTTCCATTGATTAAATGTGTTTGTCTGTATTTGCCCAGAGTACTAGGACTTATAGTAGGGGTCATATCCATGTCCCCAGTACAAACAAGAACTGCCTGAGTAGGTATTCTGACTAAGTCAGAATCCACCTCAGTTCCCAGGGGTTAACCCAACTATAGCCTTGGGAGGTACACTACCACTACTAACTGTACTAGGGGGTGCAGGTGTCTTAGGGACAGTAGTGGTAGGAGTTTGGCCTTTCTTGGTGCACTCACTAAACCAGCGAGTCTTACTTTTACAGTATTGGCACCATGGTTTCTTAGGACCATCATTCTTCTTCTTTTGGGAATTTTGGGACCCACCCTCCTTAGGTTGTTGGGGCCCTGTTGAAGACTTCTGGTCATTTTGCTTATTCTCATTACCCTTCTGGTCTGCTTTCTTCTGGCCACCACCCTGGTTCTGGTTCTGCTGCTTGACCCTTGTCCTGACCCATCTGTCTGCCTTCTTTCCCAATTCTTGGGGAAAGGTCAGATCTGAGTCAATCAAGTGCTGATGCAACAACTGGTTCGGACAATTATTTAAGATTTGTTCTCTCATAATTAGATTATACAATCCTGTGTAATCAGTAACTTTACTTCCCAGTAACCAGCCTTCCAAAGCCTTAGTGGCACAATCAACAAAGTCAGTCCAATCTTGAGCCTGATTTTCTGGGTGTCTCTGAACATTAACCTGTACTGTTCAGTGGTTAAACCAAACCCATCAATCAGTGCATTTTTCAAGACTTGGGAATCATTAGCATCCTCATCTCTAACAGTGAGGAGCTTATCTCTACCTTTACCTTCAAAGGAGAGCCACAATATAGCTGCCCACTGACTCTGGGGTACCTTCTGTACTTTGCAGGCTCTCTCCAAAGCAGTTATCCACTTGTGGATATCATCTCCTGTCTTATAGGAGGGCACTATTTTACTCAGGTTTCTAGTATCAAAACCTCTTTCTCTATCCCTAGGGATATTGTTGCCACCAGTGGGGACTACCCCACTCAACTGTTGCTCTCTAGCAAAGGCAAGCTTCTCCTTGGCAAGGGCAAGTTCTTCCCTTTGGATCCTCAGATTAGCCTCCCTCATCTTTGCTTCATGCTCTCTCCTCTGAGGGGTAGTCATTCTCCTCTGAGCAGATGCATGAGAGTGCACAGATCTATTGGAGTCCCTAGAAGGAGATCTATCTCTCCTAACCCCAAAGTTAGGCCTGCTAAGGGTCAGCACTGGGGGTCCCTCAGTTCCTTCCCTATGTAGGTCTAAGTTGGCCCTTGTAAGTCTGCTGACTAAAGGTTGCCCATTTTCTGCCTCATCCCCAGATACATACCCTTCTTCTCTATCTTCATTCTCTGATTCAGGGAGGTTGGAGTCTGGATCACCAGGTGTACCTTCTAAGGGGGGCATGCTCCCATCTGGAATAGAGGGGCCTGCAGTAGCAGCCCTTCTGGCATCATATGTCTCTAAGAGACCTAACAGAAAAGGAGTGGTAGGGTTAGAACCCTGTTTCAATTTCCTGGAGGTACACAATTGTCTCATCTCCTGGAAACTGAGAGCTGCATATCTGGGAAGGACCTGTGGAGGGTCACTAACCACTAGGGGAGTCTCTGAAGTCTCTCCATGGGTAGACATGCTTTCTAGTGAGGTGTAAGTGATGCACCTACCTACACTATGGGTTTTCCTACTGATCCCTTGCTAAGAGTTGTAGTCAGGGTGTGCTAGGCCCTTTCTACTACAACAGCTGGTTCAGTAGAACTCATTATATGTACCTAGAGTACCTTATGTGATCTTTCAAATGACATTTCAAGATTATATTTGGTAAAAACAACAGCAAGCTCAAATCCCACCGCTGACACCAATGTGAGAAGTTGGCCTGATATATGATGCTCACTAGTTCTAGTGATCACCTTATATCAGTCCAAACAACCCTTATGGTGATTGGTTGTAAGTCAACCTTATAGACCAGCTATCCTAATGGTAGCATGGACAAAGCAGTCTTAGGCTAAACTCTTTTGGCATGTGAAGCCAGCTGTTTTACCACAATATAACCCCTTGAATACCAGATGAAAGGACACCACACAGGTTGTTATGAAAATAAACAGTATATTTATTAATAACAACACCTCTGAACTCTTTATGAGGTCAGAGGGCTAAGCACATGACAATCTCTAAAGAAAAATACGACAAGTTGCACAAAATTACAATGGTGCCCTGGAGGCACGACAAACCATATACTAAGTAAGTGGAATGTGAAAGTCGATAAAAAGAATGGAGCTGTCCAGAGGCTGGAGGTTCGCTAGGACTACGCTATCTTCACCTTAGGTAAGTAATAGGAGGCCCACGGGACGCGTGTGCAGAGTGTGAACTCACACGCGAGATGCGTAACAACGTCTATGGACAGTACAGTTCAAGTTAAAGGTGAGTACGGACAATCCTGACTAGGTAGGACTAAAACGACTGTGGAACTGGACACTAGGACAGTTAAACTACCCTTGAGCACCGAAATGCTCTCGTTACCTCACCCACGGGCTGCGGGTGCATAGGTGCCAAAGTGTGTTGGGTTCTCGCGTTGAAGTCTATGAAGCCTGGAAGAAAAGATGCTGCAGGCGACCAGGAGGAAGATGTCCGGTGCGATCCAAGGGTGGATCGGTGAAGAAGAGGACCTGAAAGCAGAGGGGACAGTGTTCAAAGTCACTAGCCAGTGACCGGTGTGGAACCAGGAAGGAACCAGGTGCTGTCGTCGCGATCAGGTGAAGAGTAGACGCTTGACTCTGCAGCCACGTGGACCAGGAGGTGTCTTCGACGACCAGGATGGAGGCACGAGCTGTCCCACGCAGGCTCTCGCTGTCGGCGGTGTCGGATCCGGAATCGGAGTCAACAGGCCTTGGCAAAGGCAACCCACGCGGTGAGTGGAAAAGACGTCTGGTGCGGACTAGGAGAGTCCGGGGTGCCCCTCTTTTGGAAGGGAGCAAGGGCCAGTCTGGAGCAACCAGACCAGCAGTGAAGATTCAAAGGTTCGTCGTCTAGGAGGCCACTAGCCAGCCGGCAAGTGACCAGACAACGCGTCGAGCAGCAAACAAGCAGAAGGGCCCCACGCAGATCTCGTGGAAGCTGGAGGGCTGATCTTCGGTGCAGGGGCTGCTCGGGGCTGGGGCTTCTCAATCCCCAAAGCACTTGGTCGAGTTTACCTCGGGAGTCGTGCTGGAAGCGAAGTGCTGGTTCGTTCAAGATGGCCGGTCCCACGTGTCTCGTCGCACCCACGGGTCTCAGCTTTGCTGCAGATGTGAGTTGAGGTCGGAGAGGTCTGGGAATCCGCGTCTCGCCGGGCTCTGAAGTCTGGATCCTCGAGGGAAGACGACAAAGTGAAGCCGCTGGACGCTTGATGGTGCCTGCAGTTGCAGGGTGGACACTCCTTGTCCACAAGGGAGATTCTTCAGTCTTCTGTGGAGCAGAACGTCGAAGTCCAGAGTTTCTTCTTGTAGAATTGTTCAGGATAATCTAATTTGGAATGGGACCAGCTCCTACCTTTATTCTCCTAAAGGGGGCTGCACTACTGACTAGGTCCTCCCCTGGGTGGGACCAGGAAGGGGGGTGGCTAGACCCCCTATCCTTTGTCCGGTTTCCCGCCAGAGCTGGGGCAGGGATGCCCCAGCAACTGGTTTGAACCGGTGTATGCACAGGACACCTTGGCATGTCTCATTCCTTTCAGGCCTGTCCTATCCAATACACAAAATCCTGTCTGGGGTGGTGCTAGCAACTCCCAAGGCAGGAAACCCTTTGTCCAGGCCTCCCTCGCTGGAAGGACTCCCAGCAGCAGGAGGGCAGACTTGTGTCTGTGGTGGCAGCATCCATTTTGTGATGCTGAGGCTCGAGTTAACTTTAACCAGGGTTCACAGTTACATACATGTCGTGTCCCTCTAGAAGGGTGGAATGCTACCCCCGTCGCCAGAATTGGCGAGGGGGTAGTATTCCAATTCGTATGACACCTTACTCGACATGTTTTGATAATGTTATACCAGAGTTAGCATTTAACCACGAGGTTGATAATGCACTTAAGAGTATATGGTATAGCGTTATTATGGAACAGCTATTAGGACTTGGTTCCGCAAGCTGCAGACGGGCTCAGCTCATGCCAGAGCACCATCTCACATAATTCCAAGCACTCTGCCTTCAGGATTGATAAGGCCTGCCATAGGAGTGACTGATAGGAATATATGTGTCCATTTTAGGGTTAGATATAGGTATACTATATCTATAGCAAAGGGTGATTACACCACCTTGCCCCAGCTGTCATGCAGCCAGTTGTGTCAGTTTTAGATGGCCAGCCAGGGGTGGCATAATACATGCTTCAGCCCCTGGTAGGCCCTGGGTACACCTATGCCCTGGGTACAGGGACTGATAAGGTGGCCCAGTACCAATTGGTAAATGCACCTAAAGTACATGGTTGTCAATTTAGAGAGAGAACAGCTAGGCTGTGGGTCTGATTAGCAGGCCCACAGCCAGGGAAAGTCGTAAACCAGTGAAGCAAAAAGCAAAAATCTGGGTTGACCATAGGATTGCAGACCCCACTCTCCTACAGGCCCCACGCAGAACTCGTGGAGTGTGGAAGGCTGATCTTCGGTGCAGTTGGTGCTCGGGGCTGGGGCTGATCAATCCCCAATGCACTACTTCAAGGGTGCCTCAGAAGTTGCACGGAAAGCAATTCGCTGGCTTTCCAAGATGGCCGGTCCCACGTCTCTCGTCGCCTCCACGGGTCTCAGCTCTGCTGTGACTGTGGATCGGGCTGTTGGAAGTCTGGAAGCCCGGGTCTTGTCAGGCTCTGTGCTCGGGCTCCGGCGGGAGCATCGACAAAGCAAACCGTTGATCGCTTGATGGTGCCTGCTTACACAGGGTGGTCACTCCTTGACCACAAGGGAGATTTTCCAGTCTTCTATCTTCAGGTAGAACGTCGAAGGTCCAGAGTTTAGTTTCAAGTTTCAGTCAGGATAAATCTAAAGTCTTGGGGCTCAGCTCCTACCTATATACCAAATTTAGGGGCTGGATTACCTGCTAGGTCCCTCGTATGGGTGGGACCAGGGAAGTGTCCAGTTTCGCGCCAGAGCTGGGGCTGGAGTGCCCCAGCACCGTTTTGAACCGGACTATGCATTGGACACCTTGTGTGCCCCAGGCAGTGTCTCATTTCATTCAGCCCTCCCTGCCCCAATACACTATGGCCTGTCTGGGGTGGTGCTAGCACCTCCCAAGACAGGAAACCTATTGTCCAAGCCTCCCTTCTTGGAAGGACTCCCAGCAGAAGGAGGTCAGACTTGTGTCTGTGGCAGCAGCATCCATTTTGTGAGGCTGAGGCTCTGGTTAACTTTAACCAGGATTAGTAGGAACAACATGTCTTCTCCCTCTAGAAGGGTGGAATGCTACCCCCGTCGCAAGAACTGGTGAGGGGGTAGTATTCCAAAGCGTATGACACCTTACACGACATGTTTTGATAAAGCCAAACCAAAGTTAGCATTCAACAGCGAGGATTATAATGCACTTAAGAGTATATGGTATGGCTATATCATAGAACAGCTATAAGGACATGGTTCCGAAAGCTGCAGACAGGCTCAGCTCATGCTAGAGCCTCATCTAACATAAAATCAAGCACTCAGCCTTCAGGATTGTTAAGGCCTGCCATAGGAGTGACTTATAGGTATATATGTGTCTATATATAATGGTAGGTATAGGAATACTATACCTAAGCAAGGGGTGATTACACAACCTTGCCCCAGCTGAGTGATCAGCCAGTTGTGTCAGTTTGGATGGCCAACCAGGGGTGGCAAAAGATATGCTGCAGCCCCTGGTAAGCCTTGGGTGCACCTATGCCCTGGGTACCTATGGTACACTGCACAGGGACTCACAAGAGTGACCCAACATCCAATTAGGTATGTACCTAAAGTACATGGAGTCCATTTTACAGAGAGAGCAGATAGCCTGGGGCCCTGATTAGCAGGATCCCAGACCAACTAAGTCGAAAACCAGCTAAACACAATGCAAAAAATCTGGGGTAACCATAGTCAGGTATCCACCTTCCTACACTGGCTAACACTTGAGGCTACAGTAGACTTCAAGGTTGTGTGAATCACACACAAAGCTCTCAACACTGTTTTACCTTCCTATCAGAACAATAAGCTCAAACTCTAAGGCAGCCAAAGAGAAATGTGAAGCGGAAATTGCCTAAATCTGGAATCCCTTAAGGACAAAAAAGCCAAAACAACAAGGCAGCCAATTTCATGCCTAGACTCCGGACTGTGGACCACATAAGGCAAAACAAATGGTTACTTACCTGTATGTTTAGTATTGAAACCTGAAGAAGTTTCTGGATTCACATGCTGGGTATTTTTTCGGCATTTAGTGGTTAGTCCAGAATGGTTAGCTTTTCATACTATTTTACCATTTTGTCGTCCGCCCGTGCCACTGTTACTTCGGAAGTGCTCCCCAGAAGTCCCTGTGTGTGGTCACTATCTTAACATTTGTTTTCCCCTTGGCGAACCTGTGTCCTTGCTTGTCTGAGTTTTTCTTGCTGTTTGAATAGATTTTTCTCCACCATATTGTCTTTTCTGGGGAGATGGGAGAGTTGCATGCGATTCTCTAAAATTCTTCAAGCTGCAAAACTATACCTACAGATAAGAATCTTTTCTGGATTCACATGCTGTGCACGGATTTTGTAGCGGTACCTTTTACCCTTTTGGAGGTTGGGTTGAAATTAGTTTGTGCTTGCAAATAGATGTTTCAAAACCTTTGGCCTACTTGTATTTCTTCGACTTGAATGCTGGCAGAATGGTGTTTTGTAAAGGTGTGTATGGACGACAAAGTGGCTGCCATACATATGTTATTGGAAACATTTGCTAAAAATGCAAGGGTCGGCAACTTTTTCCTTGAGGATTGGGGTCTATGTTTCTTTTGTAGTTGTATTCCTGCCTACCTATCTGTTTGAACTATTTATCGTGCAATGGTACCTTTAATTACTGGTGAGCTTGATTGCCGGTGCAAAGGAAACAAAAAAATGGTTTCTTTTCCTGATTTGCTTGGTTCTGTCCAGACAGTTCATGACTGCAATATGAACGTCAAGAGCGTGTGCCTTTTCTGCATGTGTCTCTGGAACGTCAAGTGCATCTGCCTTTTCTGCATGCGTCTCTGGTTGCTGAAAAAACTCCGGCAGTTAGAATGTTTGGTTCACATGGAAGTGTGATCTAACCTTGGACTGGAACCATGGTTTAGCTCGCATGACGAGCCTGCCTTTGTGGATTTGCTAGTAGGGTTTTTGTGTTCTAAGCACCTGTAATCAAATTGCACAGTGATATTATTGCTATTAAGATTTTTTTAGTGGCAAAAAAAGTTGGCTCACATCATGTTTTGAAGGATTCCTTCCTTACGTGTGTAAGCAACAAATTTAAATTCCACATGGGTATGGGTGCTGATCTGGGTAGTGCTATCTTTTTTTTTTTTTTTTTTTTTTTTTTTTAAGACCTTTATTTGCATCATTAGGATAAACATGTACGGGCCTACAACCAATCCGGCCGGCCACAAATCAAAGACAATCAAGAGGCAAAAGAGGCGACATGAGCCCAGGTGGCAGGCAAGCAAACATAATCGAACAATGCTAGAAATGGGATAAGCAGCAATAACGGCCCAACATCAGGATCAATGAGGTCTATTTTATAATGAGGGGACAAGGCTCATGGCTGACTCACAAATACGGAGAAACCCAGAAACAGGATTATACCCATGCCAGAACGAGAGGAGGAGGGAGGGGGGGTGGGGGGAGGAGGATGTAAGGGCATGATACGACCATAGCACAAAACAGACGCAAAATGTAGTGGAGAAGCATACAAGTGCTACCAAGATCTAATGACCCCCACCCAATAACACGCTAACGGAGGCAAGGGGAACGGAAAAATGTACGAATCAAGCCCACTTCTCACAATACGAGCCTGAGAAAAAGGGGGAAGGGGGGGAGGGGGGGAAAGGGAAGGGGGGGGGAAATAGGAAGGAAACTAGGGGGAGGAAACCAAAAAAGGACAAAAAAAGGGGAGGGAAAGGAAGGGAGAAGAACAAAATAAAGAAAAATAAAAGTGAAACACAATCGTGCGAGACGGGCGCCACCCCTGGCCAAGCAACCCATGGCTAATAGTACAGAAGAAAGTGGTAGCTGGCGAAAAGAAGGGTATGGCAGTCGCAACGAAGCATCGAAACCGAGAAAAGTGGCAAAGCAATAGACCCCAACCCACCCAAGCCTGAGAAGCGAGGACAGAAGGGATAGAAAAGGGCCATAGAACCAAAAGAAAACATCTGAAAGACCCCACCCACCCGTCCCACCCCGCACCCCTGCAGAAGGCTACGGCCTACCCTCCAAACAGCGTGCCTGTCGCCCTAATCCGAAACCCGAAATATAGTGAAAGAAAAGTAGAGGAAGAAGACAAAAAGAGAAGAAGAGGAAATACAAAACAAAAAATAAAGTGTGAGGGAGGAGCCAGAGGATATGAACAAACACATTCGGCCACGACCCTCCCCCGACCAACAAATGAATAAGTATCAAATCAGTACTACACCTTCACATACAGCAAGAACCACAGGGAGCGGGAGGAGGGAGAGATCGTAACGTTTCACCGTGTCGGGAATACAGACATCAATGCAATGGGCCGGTAGACCAGCAAACTATCATGTCGTGCAACTCACCCCCAACCCTTCCTGATCACGAAACCAACCCAATCAAGGATAATGTGGAGCGGACCACCCAGCAAAAAATAATCATAACGTAGTCCAGAGTCACGATAGTGATATAAATCAGGTAGAGCTTTCGTACGGAGGGAATACAAAAAGTCAATTAAGCAAGTCAATTGTAGCAGTAACGACAAGGCAAGCAAAGGCAAGCCGGAGTCCAGGTGCGCAGTTCGACAGTACAAAGGTATCCCTCCAGAACAAAAGTTCGAATCCAACGAAGCGGGAGCAAACAGCGGCCCACCATGAGTCCCAGGCACCCGGGAAGGAGCAGATCTCCGCGGCGTGTGGAAGTCCTCGGAATCCAGGCGACGAGGAAGCAGAGGGTCAAAAGTCACCGGCCCATCAAGCGGCCGAAGAACAACAACAGCAACTACTGGCGCAGCCGAAGGGGGTGAAGCAATGGCGGCATCAGGACGATAGGGGTGCATGAAAGAGCGGCGGCCCAAAATGGCGGCGAGCCACACGGGGTCGGCAGAGGCACCGGGGGCCAAGACTGCATACAATGACATCAAGGCGTCCAGGACATCTCCGGGCGTGGGCGCTCGAGTACACACCCAGGCCTCTGCACAATCCGGCCGGCAAGGAGCATCGGTTCAGAGCGGAGTGCCCCCCACGTTGTCGGCAGCCATCTTGTAAGTTTCGCCGCCCCACACTCCACCGTGGGCCCCCAAACAGTTCCCAAATGTAGGACTTTACAGACCCCCGGAGGCTCCCAACAACGGCCTCACCGGCACAGGATGGGAGAGCGCCCGATGGGGGGGGATCCTCTCCGAACAGCGGCAGGCCCCACAGGCGAGAGCCAGGCGCGGGGTCCAGGACCGCCGGACAGGACAAAGGCGAAGGGACCCCTTCACACGGTCAGCCCCCAACACAGCTCGTCCCCCTCCAGCCGCGCGGCCCAGTCATCGGGCCGGTTCAGGATCTCCGGGGCACACGCACAACGGTTCCCACCAGTGGCTCACTTTCGCGGCCGGGGCCGGCAATCTCTTCTCCGCCGGTCGGGTCCCGCAGGAATCTCTTCTCCGCCGGTCGGGTCCCGCAGGCGAGGTCCCGGTCTCGAGCGCCCGGAGGCCCCAATCTCACCGAGAGCACAGCTGCGGATCCACAGCACCCAGGGACCTCCGGATCAGACGGTGAGTAAGAGTGGGTGTTCAAAGTTCGAATTCTGTATGGAAGTAGCGTCGCAGTGCAGGATATATGACAGGATAGTCGAAGTTAGCCGGAGGGTCGACGGAGCCGAGCTAAAAGGCGGCCATTACGTCCGCGAGCTAGGCTCCTCCCTCCGGGTAGTGCTATCTTGTTTGCTTCTTCTAGGAACCTTTTGATAAATGCATACTGAACAAGCATTAAAAATGCAATAGGTCTCGGATTTATTTGAGTTAGAGGTAATGGCATTGTAAATGGCAATGTCTTTTATCCAAGTGTTATGGAGTGTATGCATGTGGTGTGTAGTAGAAATATGTGGGTTGTATTGGAATTGTATCAATGGTGGCATGCTGCGGTTTAGATGAATATGTTTAAAAGTAAAGTGCACCTACTGTGTGGTGGATAATTCTCCCATGCCGTTTGTAAAGTGCTCGGTGTGTGCTCCAGGCACCTGCGGTGTTCCTTTGCTTCCCCCACACACACAGCCCCTCTCACGACAGAGGTTTCCTCCTCCTGAGCTCAGGGCCCAGCAGTTGTGTATCCGCCCAGAGGGCCAGAGCCGTCGGAGCTGCTCGTTTCCTGGTTTTCAACAAGTGAGGGAGAGAGAGTCTGTGCTAAGAGCACGCGGTTTGCGCTGAGAAGCCCCCCAGTAAACACCGAGCCGGGCAGCCTGGAGGGACCTTGCAGACTTGAGGTAATAGATGCAATGTTATGGTATGATATATTTACTTCTTAAGCGCGCGTTTACGCAAGGGTGTCTTGGCGCTAGCTTGAACCGAGCTAGAACCACTAGTGCTCATCATGCGGTCATACAGAGGCGCTACCTTTAAGGTTGGACAACCCTGAAATATCCTGATCACACACCTTGTGGTGTCTGGGGGGAGTGGGGAAGCTACCTATAGTACATCCCAGTCCAGAATGCTGTACACAAAGCTACACATAGATTTACAACGACATATGGCAACTCTTTGATAGATGTCATGTGCATGCACTTGAATTTGCTCATAATTTGTTGAAACAAAAGTAGCAATTTATAATAGGTCATTTTCACATAAAGCACTATATTGTGGAACAATTACGAACTTTCCTTATATTGGTCTGGGTGTCATTTTAAAACAAAGGCTGGGCATTTCGCGCCAAACTGCTTAGGTCTGTAACCACAAGGGGCTGTCGCGCGCAGTTTCTGGAAAGCTGTGGTTTGTGCCTAACACGCAGGATGTGGCTCTGTGCAGTGTATACACCTGTGCTGTGCACCACTTGTACATCAGCTGAGGCGACCATTAGCTGCAGGTGCCTGCTCTGAGGGTCTGCACGCCACTGCAGCCACGCATTGCTGCAGCGCCTGTCCCCGCCCCAGCCTCTTCACCATCACGCAGCGCTACAGTGAAATATATAAAGAAAGGCCTCAGGGGGGCACAAGCGGGCTCAAGCCACGCAGAACTGCCAGACAGGCCGCACACGAAACGAGGTAATTTCAGAGTTCTGTTTGCTTGCTCTCATGTATCTTTTCAAAAGTTTTGAAAGTTGATACTGCATTGTTAGGCCCCGGAGTATGAAAATGAGCTGAGCAGCCCACCCCTCATCTCACTTTTATAAATTGAGAGAAAGCACCAGTCGCTGCCTTGGCCCCACAGACACTGACTGCGAGTGCGACGTAATTACTCAACAGTAATATCCGACTACGTGTTACGTTTTCATGCAGTTCAAATCGGTGTTTCACGCACACACTCAATTATGATCATCATTGCAAATTTATTTTCCATTATATTATTATTATTATTTCTAACGAGAACATAGTAAATAGAATCATTGTCGTTATTAGTATTAATATTACTATTATTGCTAAGTAATCATATTATATGTGTGCAAGGATCAACAAAAAAATATAAAAAACTGCTGACAATCATAACATTAAATTTGGAAGCATAGACTGTTTCAGACTTCGACACACTGAACTTCTGTCTTAATTTTACTAAAATACCAAAACAAAATGCCATATCCCACACCTTTTTACCGTTTTCTTTAATCTCGTACCACATTCGTGTCACGATTCGTGTGACACTGGTTGAATTTTGTGAATTAAAAAAATGAGTAAAAGAACACACTCTTTTTGCGGCTTCTTCGGATGTGTCAGATTCAGTTCTATTCACATTTTACCCGCCTCCTCAGCTTGGAGTGAGAGATCATTTTAAAAAATGTTCTCTCGTGGAAATTAACGCCCTTCAAAGAGCGCTTTTGAAAGGTTGCGCCTAATTCTGCTTTAAATGCTGTTGTATACAATCTAGCTGGCCCGGCTGCGGCGCTCCTTCGAAAACATTCCCGCGCACTGTCCGATCTGAGAGCGCACTAGAGCTCGAGTGGTGCCAGGCGCGCGCCACTGCAACCGAAGAGCAGAGAGTAGCCGGAGGCATCTGAAAAATGCACGTTGAAGAGCGGGACGGTTCGTGGAGGCACGTCTGCGCTGCGAGGGGGCCTGGCCACGAGAGCACACAGCAAAGAATGGTGCACGCCCGCCCAGCATCTGTCTTCAATTACCGTGGGCCCTGACAGCTGGTAATTGAAGATATATGCCCTTCTGCTGCGCGTGTCCGCACGGAATATGCACTAGGCGGAGCAACTCTAACGCCTATGGCCTATTGCGTGCTGGCTTGTAAAAACACACGCATGCGAGGCCCAATTGCCATGCAGCTGCCAAAAATAACCAGCAAAAATCACGAGCTTTCTGGAATTCGGTAGGAAAGATTTTCGAAGCCCTCAGAAAAGGACTCTTAAGCCACGCCCACTTCGTGGGACGTAGGCCGAGCCCTAAAAATGTCTACAGATATGTCCCTTCATGTACGCTACTATAGTGGACTATTGGACTTTAAGCGAAGCATAGATTAGGTGCGAGCCTAGAAGGTATGTTAGGTATCTAATGACTGTGGTGTTCTGCTTTCTTTTTCCCCCAACATTTGTATTGTTTTTTCTTACAACGTATATATAATACCAGAGCATTACACAACAAGATGTTGATGGGCATGGGAGCCTGTGATGTGGGTCCAGGTGAATGGTGACTTGACTGCCCAGCCCAATGGAGGCTCTCGGGGGCAGTACTTGTGGTTTGACAGGGGAGATGCGTTAATGGTGTGGATATCTGAGCCCTGTGGCTTGTATATGTGGGCTGTGTGTGCTCCAGCAGAACATAAACTATTGAGTGACTGGTGATGTCGGGTGGGGCGCATTTAGGGGGAGATGTTGGGGGGGCAAACCCCGGATATCGGATACCAACCTTCATGCAGGGAATTCCAACTAATGGGCGAGCCACCCCTCAATGCTAAGAGGTGACCCCAGACAGTTACCTGGGCACATTGAGAATGCAGTGAGTGAATCAGTGTCACTGATTGAGGGGATGATGAGAGTTCCAGGGGTCTTGCCTATAGAGCTTCTGTGATCGTAGAAAGGAGGAGGTTGATCAGACTAGAAAGCTGTCCCTTCCAGGCCTAGGTAACAGAGTGCTGACATAGGCCCAGTGTCTCCTCTCTGTGAAGAGCTGTGGCTTCGGCCCTCTCCCAGTGGCATAGTACCTGGAGCCAAACCTCACACAGTCCTGCCTTCTACTCGCCATGAGACCCTCTTTGTTGCACCAGAGGATATATCTTTCCACTTTGCATACAGCATTTTCTTGTGCTTGGCCTTCTAGCTTTCCCTGGGATGGTTATGATTCTCTTTGAAAGCTCTAGATGTCTAAACGGGACTGCGATTTAGAGTTTGGCGGAGAGGGTACCCTGGTCCAACCTCTCATTTAAAGTCGAGTGGACCTTCATTATATCAATAACGGAGACTACTCCATTTCTGCCACCAACATAAATCTCCAACGGCCTGACAAAGTAAGGGAGGTTTGGCCATGTGTTCGCCCACCCGATTTGGAGTGAAGGAACACATGGCTAGTTTTTACTGTCTGTCACTGCTTGGTATACCTTGGCAGTAATGAGCAGTGAAAACTGCAAAATGTCACCCTCGCCATGGTAGAAAACTCCCATGGTGAGGGTGCCATTGCCTTTCTTATTTTCCAAAACAAGATACCACTAAAAACACTGTACGTTTGCAGAGCGGCACTGTCATGTTTACAGAGCTATCCATCAAACTTACAGCGCATTCACAGGAGCTGCTGTGATGGTGGTGCCTGCCAATGCTAAAGACTGCAGTTGTGCCAGGGGACATCTCTCATTTTGACAGGTGGGGACTCCGTCAGAGCGACGGAGTTGTTTACTCCATAGCCTTGAAGGAGTAAAAACTCCGACCACCAAACTCTAAATGAGGCCGTAGGACTTTAGGAGCCAATCCACCAGACTGCGGATGGTACGTTCTGTGTGATAGACATGCCCCCTTTGCATTGACCTGTCCTGTGTTTCTGGTAGCTTTATTACTTATCCCGAGACATCTATAGAAGGTTAGAGAATCATGTTTGTCAAACATATTGTGGTGCTATCAGGATTAGCATCCTGGGAGACTGCTTACATTTGTTTATCACCATCAATATTATTAGTATTGGGTGGAGGAAAGCATATGCAAATTTCCCTGATCAGTCTATGCTTAGACTGTCTGCATCTTATTATGGCCCATTCCAAAAATCTTTGATTAGCTTCGACAGCATACATGGCCTTTTCCCTTTGCTTGTTGAGGTAAAACACTGTAATCGTGTTGTTCATTTGCATCTGTAATGTATTTCCTTTTACTTGTGTCTGAAAGGCCCCATGTGCCACCAAAATGGACTTCAGTTCCAAATACATTTATGTGTTTTACTGCTAACCTTATATTCAACAGGTACCTGATTTTTAGAGTCCCCATGTGTGTTCACAGTCCCACGTGGGTTGTATTTGTCATGATAGTCACTGAAAGAGTTGGGTGTGCTGCTACACTGTTTAAGTTCCACCATGCCATCTACCTTCTGAAAAACAACGACTAGATCTTCCCAGCTCTCTATTGCTTGTGACCATTGATTTTGTATCCATTCTTTAATTCCTCTCATGCATAGTCTGGCATGTTGCATTATAAGGATGCACAAAGCCATCAGGTACATTCGTTTCCCGGCTGCCCTCAGTGTCAGAGATTGCCCATCCTGGCATTGGTGAGTTTGCTCCATCAAAGACAGGATCCTTTTGGCTGTGGGAAATGCTTTGGCCTTCCAGGAACTGAGTCTTGATACTACAAAGATCACTTCCTTCTCCGGTAGCAGTGAGGATTTTATAAAGTTTATTGAGAAAAACAGTTTTTGCAGTTTATGCATCTTCTGCACTAGCTGACATCACTTGCTGTCAAATCCACCCCCTAACCACAAGGTGCAGAGCTCCAAGAGCGAAGCTGATCAAAAGTAGTGTGCAGATTACTAGACTTGGGGGAACTTAATAACATGTCAAGTCCAATCACAGAACGGGCGGGATGGTAAGGTCGGTGAATAAGCTGCGGTTAGATAGAGTCTCCATCGGAAGGAGTGTTACTGATGGTAGGTAACTTGTTCCTCTAATAGAGAGGCTCTGTCGACTCCGGGAATGGGAGCAGTAACGAGAATGAACCTTGGACTAGGAGCGTGATTTGGAAAGGTCCCAACAAGGAGTTTTCTTGTGCTTGGCAAAGTAGCTTCACCTCATGTTCCCTGATAGCCTTCATGTTCATTGACACACAGTCTCTGCAGGCCTTGGAGTCGTGACTCGATCCCAAGCACCACAGGCACACCTAATGGGGATCTGCCACAGACGTTTGTTTGCGACAGTCCCTCCAGGGCTCAAAACCTTTCATTTTAGGGGTGACATCCCTTGCACACTAAGAAATTTTGGAAAAAATTGAGGCAAGTCTCAGAGAGCCGAGGAGCTCCAGATCCACTTTTGGCGGCATGGAAAGAAAGGAACTGGCGTCAACACGCAGGGGTGGTGCTTATATAGGCTTTGCATGTCATTTTCTGAGCAGAGCGGCATCGGATTGGAGCCACATGGAGCCACCTATTGACAAGTAGGCGAACTGCTGAAAAATCTTCTGGATCAATTCTAGCACCTGGGGAATATTCAAAAGGTGAGGAATCTGCAGAAACAAGTCACTATCAGAAAGGAGTATACATGCATCCAGCGTCTTCTCCGGGTGTGCAGCTACAGCCGTCAAACATTATGTAGATTCCCTGGGTACTGACTTTATACCAAAATGAAGAACTTTGAAATGATAGTGTACCTGGTTCATGAACTGACAGAATATGTTGTGTTTTGTGTTCATTGGCATGTGCAGATAGGTGTCCTTGAGGAGTGTGGGTGCCATATAGTCCTTTTTCTGAGGTCCCGGAATGACCTCCTTCAATGTGATCATCTTGATCTTCTGTGTCTTTATAAATTTGTTCTAGAACTGGAGATCCAGAATCAGCCTTAGTTTTTTCTCCAGTTTAGTGATTGTTTTTGAAGGAGTTCCTCCCACTCCTGTTGCAAGTGTGGTGGCTCTTCCTTGGTATGTGTACTGTTTTTTGGTTTCAAATTTGGGGGCTTTCTTAGGAGTTGGATACAATAATTGTTGTTGGATAATGTTCAGAATCCATTTTTCAGAGATGATTGACCTCCACTCCTGGAGAAATCCTCCAATTCTGCCTAGCTCTGGTTTTGTGTTGCGTGGCTCTCCTTCTTTGAAGTCACCTATCTGATAAGCACGCCCCATTGGGGAGCTGCCCCTTCCCCTGGCCCTACCTTGAAAGGGCTGGCGAGGAGTTTGGGGAAGTTGCCCCTGTTGTGAAGGGACTTGTTGCGCACCTGCTTGTTGGTATGAGGTTTATGGCATAGAGGTTATTAGCCCCATTTTTCTTTTGAAGAGCGTCATCTACTGCTGTTCTAAACAGATGTTCTCCTGTTAAGGGAGTGTTTAAAACCTGAGACTCTGAACCAGGCATGTCGCTTAAGAGTGGAGCTAGTATTTATTTATTTTTATTTTATTTTGAGAGTTTTATATAGCGCGAACAAGATCTTTGCAGATAACAGAGCGCTTTACAAAGGCAGGTGGAGGGCAGGGGAACAAGGGGGCATAGTGGGGAGGTGGCTCAACATGAACATGTACATAGCACCAATATAGTATATAACATAGTACCAATATAACGTATAGTACAGGTATGAGGTAGCAGGCATAGTTGGAGCGTAAGTCATCACCAGGTTCATGTACATAGCACCAATATAGTATATAACATAGTACCCATATAACGTATAGTACAGGTATGAGGTAGCAGGCATAGTTGGAGCGTAAGTCATCAACAGGTTCATGTACATAGCACCAATATAGTATATAACATAGTACTCGTATAACGTATAGTACAGGTACGAGGTAGCAGGCAAAAATTGGAGCGTCGGCCATCCACTCGCTGTAAATAGACACGTGCATAGGAATGTATAGGCAATATCATAGCGCCAGACTGGTAATACTGTTCTTAATGTAAAACACGCGAAATTGTTCAAGTGTATTTAGCCATAAGGATACTTTTAACTTCTTTCTTAAAAAGAAGGGAGGAAGAGATGAGTCTTGTTTCAGGAGGAAGTGCGTTCCAGATCCTGGGCGCCATACCAGAGAAGGAGCGTTTGTAGGTTTTTTCCTTCCGGAATCTTCGCGGTTTCAGCAGAAGATTGTTCGTGCTCCTGGTGGTTCTGGACCCACCTGAGATTGTCAACTTCTGAGTGAGGTAGCTGGGTGATTTCAAGTGTATAGCCTTGTGCGTCATGCAGGCAATTTTCAGCTGAATTCTGGCTTCCAGAGGCAGCCAGTTCAAGGCTTTGAAGTCAGGAGAGATATGCGAATGCTTTTTTGATCCAGTGATGAGTCTTGCTGCCGCATTTAGTGACGCTCTTAGGGGTGCAGTTGTCGTTAGGGGGAGGCCGCAGAGGGCCACGCTGCCATAGTCTATGCGAGGGATGACTAGAGCTTGTACTGCTGTTTGGAAGTCTTTTGCTGGGAGGAAGGGTTTCAGTTTTCTCAAGGTGTTTATTTGGAAGTTCGCCCCCTTAGTAGCCTTGCTGATATGCTGCTGCATGCTGAGGTTTGTGTCTAGTGTTATGCCTAGGGATTTAGCTGAGTCCACGATGGTCGGTTGGACATTGAGTGCTGTTAGGTGCTTAAGCCATGTTTGAGCGGAAGATATTTTCGTGGGAGGTGAGATTAGGAGGAACTCAGTCTTCATAGCATTGAGTTTGAGGTGGTTGTCAGCCAACCAAGATTGGGTGCTTCTGATCGTTGAATTCAGACTCAGGATGTCTTTGGGGGATTGTAACTTGAGATATATTTGAGTGTCATCGGCGTACATGTGAAAGTGTACATTGGATGCTTGTAACAGAGTGGTGAGAGGTTCCATAACTAGGTTGAACAAAGTAGGGGATAAGCAGGATCCTTGAGGGACGCCTAACGATACCGGTACTGGGGAAGACATTAGGTTTTTGCTCTTGAATTTTTGAGACCTGTTGTGAAGAAAGGAAGTGAACCAGCGAAGCACAGTCCCAGATAGGCCCATTCTTGATTTTAGGAGTTCGAGTAAGCTCTCATGTTTCACTGTGTCGAATGCCGAAGAGAGATCAAGAAGGATGAGGAGGCAGGTATTGTTTTGATCTAACATTTGGATGGCGTCGTCGATAATGTGAGTCATAGCGGTTTCAGTACTGTGCCCTGCTCTGAAGCCTGATTGGTGTGGGTTGAGGAGATCAAACTGTTCTATGTGCTTTGTCATTTGCAGTTGGACGCATTTTTCTAGCAGCTTGGCGAGAGTGGGAATGTTGGTAATCGGACGGTAGTTGTTTAGATCGGTGGGGTCGGCTGTTGGTTTCTTCAGTAAAGGTGTAACTTGACCAACTTTGAGGGAGTCCGGGATGGTTCCTTGTTGTAGTGAACTATTGATAATTTTAGTCCAGAGTGGGAGTAGCAGAGGGATGAAGTCTTTTACGGCGTTAGCAGGAAGAGGGTCAGTGAGGTGATTGGATGGTTTTAGAGTGCTGAGTATTCTGCCAATTTCTCCTTCAGAGTAGGTGTCAAAGGATGACCATGTCGCATTGTTTTTTAGTTCAATGGGTGTTATGCAGTTGGGTATTGAGTGCAGGCTTGCGTCATTGCGGAGGTCTCTCTTTATATTGTCAGTTTTATTGTTGAAGAAAGCTGCGAAATCTTCACAAGAAGGGGTAGTGCTGATAATGTCGACCGCTGGGGGTTGTTCTTTAGATTGAGATCGAATTAGTTCGAACAATTTACTTGGACGGTTTTTGGCTTGGTCTAGCTGGATTCTGAAGAACTCTGACTTTGAGCGTTTTATTTTCCTGAAGTATGCATTTCTCTTTTTCCTAAGAGTTTTGAGATGCAATGTCGAGGGAATTGATCTCCAGGTACGCTCTGCCGATCGCATAGCCCGTCTCTCTTCATTGAGACTCCCGTTGTACCAGGGGTTGGATTTCTTCGTGGATACTCTTTTCAATTGCATTGGAGCGGCCTCATTGATTATTGTGGCCATGGAGTTGAGATAGTGGTCAGTTAGGACCAGCACATCAGAGGTGTCGGTAGGGGGGAGTAGGAGATTGCAGCTGTTGGGGGGTAGAGAGTTTGGATTGAGTTTCCTCATGTCTCTTTTCCAGACTTTGGGCATGGCGTATTGCACCGGGATGAGTTTTACCTTTTCCTTGATGATGAATGTTATAATATGGTGGTCTGACCAGTCACAAGGTTGTATTGAGTCGAGTTGAGTGGTGCCTTCTTTGGAAATGACCAGGTCGAGGGTCGAGCCTTTGTCGTGTGTCGGAGTGTTGCAAATTTGAGTGAGGTCAGATGCGGTAAGGAAACTTTTGAGGCTGTTAACTACTGCGTCACTGCCATCATTCCAATGGAGATTGTAGTCACCCAGGTAAATTTGTGTGTGTAGCCGTCCTGCGTTGATTAATATTGTGTCCATGAGTTGTTGGGAGAAGACGAGGTTGTCCCCCGGGGGGTGGTACATGATGTGTAACGAGCATACAGGTTTATTCTCACTGGTGACATCAAGGCAGAAGTATTCACAGGAGGTAAGAGAGGGGGCGGTGACTTTATTAATAGAGAGGTTGCTCTTGTAAATGCAGGCGATTCCGCCACCTGTCTTGTTGGGCCTGTCAAGTCTAGTGATGTAGTAGTTGGGGGGGACTAGGATGTCCATGATAGGATTGGAGGATTCAGTTAACCATGTTTCAGTTAGTATGGCCAGGTCAAGGTTCCTAGACCGGATGAGGTCAGCGACCTCCATCGAGTGTTTTTGAGCCGACCTACAGTTGAGAAGTGTGCATTTGAGACTGGGTGTGCAGGGGGAGGTGGAGGGTTCCGTAGTGAGAGGGACTTTGGTGAGGTTGTTGGGAACAGAGCCTCTGTTGCTATACGTGGGGTGCCTACTGGGGTTGGAGAGAATCGTAGAGATGGACATGTGCGTGGTGGCTAAGCTCTTTTGGGTTGCCGGGACATATGTGCTGAGTAGGGTTTGTATGTCGCGGTCCGAGAGAGTCTTGATAGCGCGCTGGGGGCGGTTGGCGGTATTGCGAGAGGGGATAGAGGTCCAATGTGAG
This sequence comes from Lissotriton helveticus, assembly GCF_964261635.1. NCBI lineage: Eukaryota > Metazoa > Chordata > Amphibia > Caudata > Salamandridae > Lissotriton > Lissotriton helveticus. The sequence goes on from NC_136072.1 coordinate 1,047,716,406, forward strand.
GGGTGGTTCGGAAGTGTCTTGGTAGTGCGCTTAGGCCTGTTGGAGGTATTGCGAGAGGGGATAGAAATCCCATGTAAGGGGTGCCTAAGATGTGGGGGGGTGTTGTTCATTCGTTGATATGTGGTCGTGCGGGAGGGGTGCGGGAGGAGTAATTCTTTGAGCGAGTGAAGCTCTTCCTTCACTTGGAGGAGGGCGGTCATAATTATATCCAGCGTGACGTTGGGAGTGGGGTTAGGGTTATTGGCAGGGTAATCAGCGACAGGCGGGGTGAGGCAGATGCGGGACGAGTGGAGACTGGTCGTTGTGGGGGGCAAGTGTAGTGCTGGGGGGTGAGAGTGGGGGGACAGATGTTGAGGGGGGAGTGGGTACCAGGAGTGGAGGGAGGGCTAAGGGTGGGAGGGAGTGACCTGTTGAGGGAAGGGTGGAGACTTGGAGTGGCGGGAGGGGATATGTTAAGGGTGGGGTGTATGTCTGGCCTGGTTTGAGTGTCGGGCATACGGGGGGCGCTGATGAGGGGGGAGTGGAGGCTCGGAGTGTCGGGAGTGCATGGAATGAGGGGGGCGATGTCGAGGGAGGGGTGTATGTCAGTATTTCTTTGGGTGGGGGTGGGGGGGGAGATGTTGAGGGAGGGGTGTAGGTCTGGAGTGCGTTGAGTGCAGAGACTGGAAGGGGCGCCGTTGAGTGAGGAGTGCGGGCTAGGGGTGGCGGGAGTGCAGGGAGTGAGTGGGGAGATGTTGAAGGAGGTGTGTCTGACATGAGTTGTTTGAGTGCAAAGAGTAGGGTGGGGGGTGATGAGGGAGGAGTGGGGGCCAGGAGGGGGGGCGAAGGGAGTGGGGGGTGGCGGGGGAGAGAGGACACGGGTGGGGGAGCTAGGTGCGGCGCGGGTGTGGGGGGTGGCGGGGGTGGGGAGATTGGAGGGGTAATTGGGAGGACATAGAGTCGCGTTGTGAGGGTCAAAGGCGGTGGGTCGTTCTGAGACGTTAGTTGGACGTGGGGAGCTCTGGTTCAGTTGTATTGGAGTATGAGTGGAGGGCCGCCGATTTGAGAGGTGCTCTTTGAAAGTGGGGAACAAGTCGTCTAGTAGTTCCAGGTTCCTGTCTGTGGCTTGAATTAGAACAATCCCGTTATTGTAAATAGTAATGGCTGTACTGCCAGGGAAGCGATTGGATGGAGCGATGGAGAGTGATAGTCCATGAGCGGATTTCCTGATGGTGGAGACGTTGAGCAAGGCCTGGAAGGTTTTTCTCCATTGAGCTCTACGTGCGGTGTGGAAGATGATATCGGTGTTCAGGGATCCCTTAGCCGGAGAGAAGTAGGTGTCGGCAAAGGGTCTTTCAGGGTGGGACCTCAGGAGGTTGTGTTTAAAGCGTTTAGCGGCTTTTTTTGTGAGTGCGGGTGGGTAGATTATTTTAAATGTGTGATTGCCGCAGTGATCCATGTTAGGAAGGTGCAGGGTGGGTGTGGGAGATTAAGCAGGGGAGATGTGCAGGATCGCAGATAGATGCAAACAAAATACCAATGCCTGTATACGGTATGTTACATAGGTCAAAAGAGGCGACTGCAGACCATATGTTACAGGTGTCAGAAAGGGCACTAGTGGGACAATATGTTACATGGGTCACATGAGATAGCTGCAGACCATGTGTTACAGGGACAGAAGAGGCACTAGTGAGTGAGCTCAATATGTATTAGCAGCTAGGTGCATTATAGGCATAAAAGGCGAAGGGAGCAGCATACATAGGTATATAACTATATATATAAACAATCAGCTATGTGTATAATACTGCTGAAATATTGTGGCAAAAACATATGTCCACTGCAATTTAAAGCGTCAGGTGACGCTAGTGAGCAGGGTGAGATAGGTGCAATAGGTGCAGCGTGAATTAAGTGTAGGTGGATATATCCAGGTACACGTGGGAGTGTAATACTGCAATAAAGGTATGGACTCTATCACACGGAGGTGTAGGTACATAGATATGTGAAAGGTAAACAATGTACTCGAGTGTGTGGTGATGTAAATACCTTTCTATTTGGCAATTACTGCAGCTCAGCAAGTTGTTCAGGCTGGTTGCCGCAATAGTATGTAGTCAGACAGCAGTGTTAGTCCTTTTTCTGTTATTGTCAATGTTCGGGATGACCAGTTTCCATTTCTGCTGAGGGCGAGTTAGTCTTATTTCAGTGTTGCTACTTCCTAGTTGCTGCTTGGGGGGAGGAGCGAGACTTAACTTCTTTTTGGTGCCCCTTGAACACTTTTCCTGCTGCTGTTCAAGATGTCTGCCAGAATAGACTATAAGGCAGTATTGTTAGTCCTTTTTCCCTTTCCCATTCTGCTGAGGGCGAGATAGTCCTGTTTCTGTGTCTCTGCTTCCTGGTTGCAGCTTGGAGGGAGGAAGAGCCTTATCTCCTTTTAACACCCCTTGAACTCGTTGGAATGCATCCTCGAGTTAGGGGCGGTGGTATGATTTATTGCTTGATTGTTGATCCTTTTATGGCCCCCGCCATTTTGCACAAAGGGGGACAATGGCGATGCACTCCAGCCGGGGAAACTCGACAGCACACTTGGAAATCCGGGCCGCGTGAGAGGGGGCCGACAAAGGTGCAGGGAGAGCAGCCCTCTGTGCACAGCCTCCTGTCAGAAGACTGGTGGCCGATCACAGTGTCCCTGGACCCGCCGCAGCTCCGCTCCCGCTCGCATCCCGAGGCATGGGGGGGGCGACTGGGGGTGTCAGTACTCCAGGCGGGCCGCCCGGCTCAGTCCCGCTCCCGCCAACCAAGCGCGGCGCTCCCTGTGAGTGTGTCCTTCCAGGAGCGACCTCCCGAGCGGAGCCAGTCTCGTCCCGTCGGGGACTGCGGCAGACCGTCCCGCCCTGGGATCTGTCGTCCGGTGCAGGCAAGAGGCAGGAGGACCCTCCGATGATGCCCTGCTCCAGTCCCTCTCACCTGCCGGACGTCTTTAAAGATATCCTTGTGACGCCCGTGTCCCCAGCAGGTTCGCGCCCCTTGACCAGGGCTCCGCCACAGCTCCGGTGAGGACCGTAGGTACCCCGCAGTCCAGGGCTCCGCCAACCGCTCCGCCGTCCAGTCGCCAGCGCTTGCTCACAGCTCCGGAAGGTGAGAAGTAGTGGCAATTTACAATCCAGTTACTTTTTGTTGATCCAGTTACTCTTAGATAATGCAGTACACAGCTGCCTGCTTTACATGTCTGTGGCATGCAAAGCAGACTTAAGGCAGTTGTTGGAAATAGCTTTGCCCTCTTCTGCAATCGTATTCAACCTCTTCCTGAATTGTTCAGGGAGGGGTTTCTTTAACTTCTACTTTTCCTCCCTCTTTTGGTGGCCATATCGATTAATGGGTGCATTGAAGCTGCCAATTCTCCAATGTGTAGCAGCCATTTTCTCTAGCTTGCATCCCACCATCTCCACCGTTTTGCTTTTCTTTTGCAGTGGAAGGCCTGTTGACATCAAGACACTGGCTCTCTTTCTGGCTGTGGCACCATTAAGGAGTCCACCACTGCACTGCCCTTTATGTACTAATGGTCCTTCAAGGAGAGCTTGTTTTTTGTTCTCCACCTTTGGAATTACAGCTTCACATGATGCTGGTTCTCGAAATGCCTCCCTACCTTGATTAAGAATGATCGGGAGCATATGAAAGTACTGACTTCTTCTTTGTGATGGTAAAAGTGTTGTTTGAAGAGAAAACAAGCCTGCAACTGTTCTTCCTCTATCTTCACACCATATTTCCCTGCAGTGGTTTTTAAATCAAAGCTTTGTACATTGTAATGTCATCAAGTGTGGGAGGAGGCCTTAAAGGATAGAATTTGATGCCCTCTTCTGGTCAGTCAGTGTTGAGATCTTGCCATTCTCCCTCTGGGCTCGTGAGGTCTTGAATCATCCCTTGCGTCTACACTGGGATTCAGGTGTAGTCAGTGGCTGTAAGTCGCCTTTTTACTCTGTGTGTCCCTTTTCTCTGATTGGTTTTGAAGGCATTTGAAAAAATTTGATGGGCTTGTTGGAAACACTCTTTTTCTGGAGGATTACCACCATTTCGGCTTTGAAGCACTCTGTTTGGTGTTGATGTCTGGCATTGACTTTCTCTTGGGGTTGGAGTGTCTTGCTTAGACTTCTTCTTCCTCTCTTGGTCTTGATTGCCTCTTGGCTTTGAAAACGCTAGAGAAATATCCCACAAAGGTGTTCTAGTGTGAGGGCCTGTGGGGTTCTTTTTGTTTCGACCGTCTTCGCTCGTTGAAGGTTTTGGCATCTTCAGAGTCCTTAAGTTAGATTGTTTCAGTTTGGACCCACTATGCTTTCAAGGTGTTAGCTCTACACATCTCTTGTTGTCTCCCTCTCTCAGCGATTTCTTCAGCAGCTCTTCTTTTCCAGGCTCAATTACATCTTCCTTGACGTCAATCTCCTCTTCTTGTGCCAATTCTATGTCCTTGATGTTTTCTTCATCATTGTTCGACAGACTGAGGTTCCTGAGTGAACACTGATCCTGCATCTGTGTCTGCACCATGACATAATGCACCCAGCTCTGCTTTTTCCTGTTTCTGAGTGCCTTTGGCTCGAATTCGGCAGAAGAGTTGAGGACTTTGGTGCTGTAATCCATCAGCAAGAAAGGTTGTGGACCTCGTGACTATCTTTTTGTGCAAATTTATGGTGGCTCCTGGGCCATTTCCCTTGACAATTCCAGCTCCCCTAATGCACATTCTTTGACCTCGAGGTCAACAACCGATGTGGCACACCTACTTTATTCTGTGATACTCGGTGGTTATCAGTTGTTTCTATATGGTTCTTCCCTTGTTATTGTGCATGTTTGTTCACTGACTACTAGCAGTTGTCCTCGATGACTCATCGATTACTCCCCAAATTCTTTTTGACTATCCCTGTAGGTCCGGCTTCTGTTTTCTTGACCCAATGATGGAAAAATTATTCTGAAGAAGGCAACCATGCACAGGGACTTCAGGGGTGCCCGTCTGAAGTCACAAGGAGACAAACATACCACCAAATGGTGGCCATGGCATAAACAAAATAAAAACAAAAAAAAGAAGCATTCCCGATCCAACCACTAGATGTCTGGATGATAAACATCATATGAATCCGGAAAAGATTCCGACTGAAAACCTTAACTATCTTGCTTTCGGGAAACACTTAAGAACAATTCTCTTCAGACTATATCTCCACAATTGGTCTATTTCGCTAACTTTCCACAGTTCACTTGTTACATGTAAAGCACTCCGCTGCCTAATGGCTAAGTCAATGCTATACTGAAACTTAAAATAAATCAAAATAATAAAATAGACCTTTGAGGAAAAAAATGTAAACTCACAGAAATTCCCAGAGACAGAAATAGAGAGAAAGCACTCCTGTCCTCAAAGAGGACAATTAAAATCATAAATGCGTAGGTTCAGAAAGACTTTCACGTAATCATATAAAATGCCTGAGCCCAGTGCCCAGGATTTTTAGTCACAGAAGGTAGAAAATAAAATGGAAGCAACTGCCAATGCAGGGCATAATGGAATAGTGCTGCTGCTGGACAGGTAGGCTGTAAGGTGTTTATGTATATATTTTTTCTTTGACATAAACAACTACATCTACTGTAAAAGGGCTATCGTGCTAGCAAATTAGCTAAATAGTAGCATTTTAAGGCACAGTTATAATCCAAAACATGTTTTGGCAGCTCATCATTAAAGTTGAAAATGGGAGTGAGACAAACTTAGTTACAATGATGCTTTAGCAGAATATCTATACCCATTTAGAGCTTTATTCTGCAATATGTCTACACATTTTGTATGGGAAACCAAGAGAGTCTGAAGATCCAGGAAGTGGTTATAACTTATAGGAAAAGCAAACAGTCTGATGATGCCAATTTTTCCATATATTAATGGGCTTCTTTTGGAGACAGAATAGGTGAGAGCATGAATTCACCTGTATTCTGCAGTCCGCTATTGCTCTTGTCTTTTTTAACCTAAATGAATTTCATAACCATTTGCACAAATGTTAACAGCCAATTATATTTCCAGTGTGTTATATTAAATATCAATCAGACAACTGTTCACATTTGAGCAGCTATCTCCCACAAATTAGTTTTGCCCACAGTGTTAGGTCACATATCTCTCAGAAATAACAATCTCACATTCCCAAATATAACTTATAGGGTAGATATTGACTGGGGTAAGGCAGGTGAAGAGCATAGCTTCAACAACTTATGATTACATGTTTTGAGGTGATGAGGAACCAGTTTGAATTGCCTGCATATCTACAGGTAGGGTCCGTGCTACACCCTGGCTCTATCTAAATAAGTAATGTGACAGCCATCCTATAATAAACAGATTTACTACTCAAACTTCAATTTGATAGTAATATACTGCACTTGTGACTTCAATATTTTGGCAAATTGGTGGAGCAAGGAACTGGAAAGAGACGTTGGTCAAAAACAGTTAGCAAAATCACAAAATTATGCCAAACATTTGCTGCCCCCTAACTTCAGGGTAAATTATTTCACGAGCACATTTAGACAACACTGTACTCTAATAAAATCTAAATCAATTTTGAATGGCTTAACTTAAAAGAGAGGAATATGCCAATAGCTTGAGGGAAAAAAATCTGATATTTTTGTCTCCTGTTCCAACTTAAATGTTTATTGACAGTTAATCTGTAAAATACGAAATCAAGCACTTTCAATCTCACTGTCAGCCCTGACCTTCAATTCATACTGTCCACAATTGTCAATTCCATTCTAATCGTGGCAGCGGTATTCATACTCATCTAACTGACCGTTGCAAAATTTGGAGAAACGAAAGACTGGAATCAACCTACAGCACTTATAGTGCAATTTAGGTGGTCAAATGTTGTGGAAACCTTTTTCACAGAAAGAGAAAGTCTTAGCAAAAGGGTATCTCCATCATTTACTAGACACTGGCCTTCCAAACTGATTCGGCTACGAAATCCTGTAACTAATAAATGTTATTAGTTTCACTTGTTTTTCCTAATATCACATTTTTCATAATATCCCATGCAAAATACTCTGTAGATCTACTTGTTTATTTACTGCAAAATAAAGATATGGGGCCAGATGTAGGTACCCCAATACCAGTCGGTAACGGCCGAAAATCGGTAATTTCGGCCGTTACCGACCCATATTGGGAAAATGAGATGTAGGAGTCAAAAATCTACCGATTCGGTAAATACGAGTCTGTATTCTCCCGATTCGGAATTTACCGAATCCTCATTTACCAAATTCTTATTTACCGAATCGGTAAATAAGAAATGGTAAAAAATGACCTTTGAGATGTAGGAAAGCTCATAAAATACCGAATTTCATGAAATTCGGTATTTAAGAGTCGGTATTTACCATGGATTGAAAGCAGGTGGTAACCAGGTGCAGGCTATAAAATAAGGCCCCAAAATGCAACAGTGTTACCAGAATGGCAGCATTCTATGTCATAGCAAGGCGGCTACGGCTACAGGCAGCAGGAGAGAGGGTATGGAGAAGGGAGGAGCAAGTCTACAGGCAGAGGCTAACGCTCTTCCAACCGACTGAGCCAGAGATACTGCAAAGGTACAGGCTACACCCACACACCATCCTGGACTTGATCAGGGACCTGCACCCACTCCTGGATCACCCAACACCAAGGGCGCACGCCATCCCACCCCATGTGCAGGTGCTGTGTAGCCTACTCCTGCTTGCCTCTGGGAGTTACCAAAGTGTGATTACTGCAGTAGGTGGGGTGTCCCAGAGCTGCCTGTCCCGTTTCTTCAGGAAGTTCCTGGAGGCCATGATGCAGAGAATGCATCATTATATTAGGTTCCCTGACACACCTGCGGAACTTATGAAGACCAAAACAGATTTCTATCAACTGGCACACTTCCCTCACGTCATAGGCTGTATTTATAGCACCCACATCCCACTCTGCCCAACCTGCAGCCACAGAACACATTTACAAAAACCGGAAGTCAACACACTCAATCAATGTGCAGGTGATATGCAACGCTGGCAACATCATAACAGACATTGTGGCCAAATTCCCTGGGAGTACCCAAGACTCGTACATCTTCCAGAACAGTGGGATATACACACGCCTTGTTGCTGGAGATTTCGGGGACGGATACCTGCTAGGTAAATAACTGTGACACACCCTGATAGTTAATGTAGATGAATGTAACATGAGTATGTAACTAATGGCACTCTCTTTTCCTCCTAGGTGACAGCGCTTATTCTGTGCGGTCCTTTGTGCTTACCCCCTACCTCAATCCATCTACCAGGAGTGAGAGGCGTTACAATGTGGCACACAGAGCAACTTGCAGCTTTGTAGAACACACATTTGGACTCCTAAAGAACAAGTTATTACCTTCGTTAACGCTTTTTCTGGTAGATACAATATCTGCCTGTGGATTCCTCACCTTGTGAATATCCCCTTGCGTCAGCAAAATTCGGAAATTCTTTTTGTAGCTTCGCGCCGACGTGGATCCGGACGTCAGAGAGGCACGGCATCGCTCGCGACTCCGCTGACGTCACCGACGCCTATAATAGGCCCACGCCGGCGTGATGACATCAGTTCCGCCCTTTTTTCCATGCCTTCGAGGCACACGGATGGACCAATGACAGTAGATATATACACAGCATACGCAGTACAAATATCAAGGTAACACACACACAGTGTGAAGCAAATGCAACAAAACATTTGAAATAAACAAATACATAATAGAAACTCTGGCATAGAAGAGTGGACAACGGGGAGGCGGGTGGGTCAGTGAGGAATCCACAGGCAGATATTGTATCTACCAGAAAAAGCGTTACCGAAGGTAAGTAACTTGTTCTTCTGATAGATACATCTGCCGTGTGGATTCCTCACCTTGTGAATAGAGTCCCACAGCAGTCCCTACTCCCGGAGGAGGGTGTCCACTCTTCTAGACCAGGAAATCCTGGAGGACAGAGCGTGCAAAGTGACCGTCCCTCCTCACTTCGGAAACCAAGCAGTAATGCTTCGCGAATGTGTGGAGGGAAGACCAAGTTGCCGCTCTACAAATATCCTCTACAGGCACACCTCTACCCAATGCTGAGGTCGAAGACTTGGCTCTAGTAGAATAAGCCCTTATACCCTCTGGTGGTTCCTTACCGGCCAAAGAGTAGCAGATCTTAATACAGAGGACGATCCATCTTGACAAAGTCCTCTTATGGACCGCTCTTCCTCTCTTACAGCCAGCAAAGCCAATGAAAAGCTGGTCATCCACTCGACAGTCTTTAGTTCTGTCCAGGTAAAAAGACACCGCCCTCTTGGGGTCCAGACGGTGCAATCTCTCCTCCTCCTTGGAAGGGTGTGGGGGAGGATAAAAGGTAGGAAGGGTAATGGATTGACCAAGGTGGAAAGGAGTCACCACCTTTGGCAGAAAAGCAGCCCTGGTCCTAAGAACCATTCGATCAGCATGAATGGTCAAGAAAGGGGGATTGTGACTAAGAGCTTGAAGCTCACTTACCCTCCTTGCCGAGGTTATAGCAACGAGGAAGACCCGTTTTGAGAGTAAGAAGCCTCATAGGACATTTGTGAAGAGGCTCAAAGGGAGCACCCATCAAAAAAGTCAATACAAGATTTAAGTCCCACTGAGGCACAATAAAAGGAGTAGGAGGAAACTTATTTGTGAGGCCCTTCAAAAACCTTAAAACCACAGGAGATTTAAAAAATGAAGGCTGGTCAGGCAAACAGATAAAAGCCGACAGCGCTGAAAGATAGCCCTTCACTGTGGCAACAGCAAGCCCCTGTTACGCCAGAGAAAGGGCAAACTGGAGAACATCAGATAAATGGGCTCTCAAAGGGTCTATAGACTTCTCCCTGCACCAAGTAACAAATTTTGACCACCTATAAGAATAGATGGACTTAGTGGAGTCACGCCTGGCTGACAAAATGACATCCACTACATCAGGCGGGAGAGAAAAAGAACTCAGGTTGCCCCGTTCAATCTCCAGGCATGAAGGTGTAAGGTCTGGAGGTGGGGGTGTAGAACCTGCCCCTTCATCTGGGAGAGGAGATCTGCCCTTTGAGGGAGACGGAGCGGCGGGTGAGAGGAGAGGTGGAGAAGGTCTGAGTACCACACCCTTCTTGGCCAATCCGGGGCGATCAATATAACTTGGGCCCGGTCTTGGCGAATTTTCCTCAGAACCCGAGGAATCAAAGGTATGGGAGGAAACGCGTAAAGTAGTTGCGAGTTCCAACTCAACTGAAACGAGTCCCCCAAGGCTCCTTGCATCGGATACTGGAGACTGCAGAATGACAGGCAGTGAGCATTCTCGCGAGTGGCGAACAGGTCCACCCGAGGAGTCCCCCACATCAGAAAGATGTCGTGAACCACCTCCGGGTGAAGCCTCCACTCGTGATCGGCAGAGAACTGCCGACTGAGACTGTCTGCACGAACGTTCTGAACCCCGGCCAGATGATTTGCCATCAGGCAAATCTGATGGTCCTGAACCCAGGACCAGAGGCGCAGAGCCTCTCTGCAGAGACACTGCGACCCCACTCCTCCCTGCTTGTTGATGTACCACATCGCGGTCGTGTTGTCCGTCAGGACCTGCACTGACACACCGCGAAGGGAAGGGAGGAAGGCCTTGAGTGCCAGACGTATCGCCCGCAACTCTAGAAGGTTGATGTGAAGCAACCTTTCCTCTGGAGACCAAAGACCCTTGACCTCCAGGTCTCCCAGATGAGCACCCCACCTGAGAGTGGATGCATCCGTTATCACTGTGGCCACCGATGGAGGAAGTTGAAAAGGCTTTCCTTGTGACAGATTGCCTTCCACACTCCACCAAGACAGATTCGCTGCAGCTTCTCTGGAGATCCTCACTGACTCCCTGAGATCTCCGTTGTGCTGATACCACTGCTTGCGGAGGCACCACTGGAGTGCCCTCATGTGCCAGCGTGCATGATTGACCAACAGAATGCAAGAAGTCATCAGACCGAGCAGGCGAAGAACCTTCAGGACTGGAACGACCGCTCCATTGAAGAACAAAGGAATCATTTCCTGTATGTCGCGAATCCTTTGAGGTGGAGGGAATGCACGACATACAGTTGTGTCCAGTACAGCACCTATGAACAGGTTGCGCTGGGAGGGCACCAGGCGAGACTTGGGTACATTTATCGAAAAACCCAACCTGTGTAACAACTGAGTTGTCTCCTGCAGATGATGGAGCACCTTCTCCGGCGACACCGCTTTGATCAGCCAGTCGTCCAGATACGGGAATACAGGTATCCCCGACCTCCTGAGATGAGCTGCCACCACTGCCATCACCTTGGTGAAGACTGGAGGCGCAGTAGTAAGGCCAAACGGAAGGACCGCAAACTGGTAGTGTTGCGACCCAACCGTAAAACGGAGATACTTTCTGTGCGACTTCAAGATGGGAATATGAAAATACGCATCCTGCAAGTCGATTGACACCATCCAGTCTTCTTCCAGCAGCGCTTGAAGAACCTGTGCAAGAGTGAGCATCTTGAACTTTTCCTGTTTCAGGTAAAGGTTCAAGATCCTGAGATCCAGAATTGGCCGAAGTCTGCCATCCTTTTTGGGGATCAGGAAATACCGGGAGTAGCACCCCTGACCCCTCTCCTGCTCCGGAACCACCTCTAATGCACCTTTTCGAAACAGTGCCAGGACTTCTTCCTGCAAGAGAAGCAGATGGTCCTCCGAACAATAACCCTGGCAAGGAGGGTAATTTGGGGGAAATTCCCGAAAAGGAAGAGCATACCCATCTCTACAAGATTGAGAACCCAAAGATCCGATGTAATTAATTCCCAATCTTGTAGAAAATGGGTAAGCCGACCCCCCACTGGGACCACATGATCCGGAATGGCGGATCTAGGGCTGCTTTGCTGCGTTGGCAGGGGGCTGGGAAGGGGAAGAAGAAGAAGAGGAGGAGGAAGCTTGACGACCTCTAGGACGGGCTCTTTGCCTGCCCCTGTACGATTTGTACAGCGTATTTTGCTGTTGCTGTGGTTGCTGCTGAGATGGTCTGTAGGAACGAAAGGAAGATCTGCCAAATCCTCTGAAACGCCTTCCAGTAGTACCACTGGACTGAAGGCCCAAAGATTTCGCAGTGGCCCTACTGTCTTTAAAACGTTCTAAGGCTGCATCAGCCTTCTTGCCAAACAATCCTGAACCATCAAAAGGCAAGTCCATCAAAACAGACTGAACATCTGTAGAGAATTCCGATGTTTTAAGCCATGCGGACCTCCTAGTGGCCACGAAAGAGCCCATAACCCTCGCTACTGAATCAGCAGTGTCCAGTCCACTCTGAATCACCTGCCTCGCAGCCGCCTGAGTGTCCGATATCACCTCCTGAAAATCCTTTCTATCTTCCTCAGGGATTTTTGGAACCAACTGTTTGACAGAATCCATTAAGGCATGTACATACCGTCCCATCAGACAAGTTGCGTTGGTTGACTTTAACGCCATACTGGCTGAGGAGAAGACCTTCTTGGCAGCTTGATCCTGCTTTCTGGACTCTTTATCCCCAGGAACCTGCGGAAAAGCACCAGCAGACCTCTTCGAGCAGGCAGCCTGCACAACTAAACTCTCAGGCAGGGGGTGTGTTGACAAAAATTCAGGGTCACCAGGTGCAAACCTGTACCTCCTCGCCACTGTTCTAGAAACTGCAGGAGCAAACAAAGGCTTCTTGCAAACCTCATAGATGGGTTCAGCTAACGCATCATTAAAGGGTAACATTGGCTCAATGATAGAGGAGGGTGAATGAAGAACTTCAGTCAGAAGATTTGGCTTATAATCAGCAGTGGGCAGAGTAATGTTCAACAAATTTGCTGCTTTTTTGATAACAGTGTGATAAGGTACCACATCCTTTGAAGGCACATTCGACACTGAAGCCAAATTCCACTCAGGGGACAGTTCAAGCCCACTGGCCTCATTCAGGTCCTCAAAAGGATCTTCAGAATCCTGTAACTCTCCTTCCTCCATATCTGCATATCGATATTGTTCTTCCTCCAGAAGTCTCTGGGCTTCTCTCCGTGACCTTTCCTTCACGATAGAAGTCGAAGGATCCGGAATCGACTCCGACGGGCCGGCGTCGAACCCGAAGTCGGATGAGGTCGTTTCACACGAGGTCGAACAGAATCCTGCTTCGGAGTCGTAGGCACCGGCGTCGACGGAACCGGCGTCGTACGCTTCGGCGTCGACGACACAGGCGGTGTCGGAAAATGCCAATGTGGTGGTAGAGCCGGCATAAAAGGCATGAAGGGCGCAGGAGCATAAGCCTGGGGAACACCCAAGTTAAAAGACATAGGACCCGTGGGACCAACAGGTGCACCAGACGGGTACATCGCCCTAGAATAAACACCAAACATGGCGTTCAGGAAATGAGATGGATCCTGACCTGGAGCCGGAAAATCAGGATACGGTCCTCCGGGCTGCTCCAGAGGAGGCGGAGTCGACACGACGTCGACCTTTTCCTCGAGTCCTGGAACCGGGGTCGATGAACCCGCAGGTACCGGAACCTCGGCCTCACCAGCCCCCTGCACCTCACCTTCATCCTCCTGACCAGAAGGATTGGATGGATCCGGAGAATGGACCTGCTTCGGTGACTCGGGCGAATTCGGATGTGAAGCTTCACCAACAGAGTCATGATCCTCCGACGCCGAAATCTCCACTTCCTTTTTAAGAAGTTTGACCTGCGACTTCGGTCTCGAACCAGAGTCCTTCCCTGAGTGATGACGTGACTCATGGCTCCTCTTCTTATGTTTTTTCCTCGAAGATCTTGAAACATGAGCTGAAGACGACTCCGAGCGCGACTTCGATCGAGACCTCGACCTCGAACGTCGAGATCGAGACTTAGAAGTCTTTTTAACTTTCTTACTTTTCAGCTTTGCACGAGGAGTTTCATCTACCTTTCTCGTAGTGCCTTTGGGGTCATCTTCTTACAACAAGGGCAATCCTCGACGTCATGGTCGGAACTCAGGCACCAGACGCAGCATTCATGCGGGTCGGTAATAGACATTGTCTTGCCACATTCTCCGCAAGCCTTAAAGCCAGTCTTCTTCGACGACATCTCGAAGAAAATAGAAACAGTAATAATAGAAGAAGAGTAACTAAGTTACTAGAAAGCTACAGTACGATCCCAGAAAACCGTTAGCGTCGACGACGCGGAAAAAAGGGAACTGATGTCATCACGCCGGCGTGGGCCTATTATAGGCGTCGGTGACGTGAGCGGAGTCGCGAGCGATGCCGTGCCTCTGTGACGTCCGGATCCACGTCGGCGCGAAGCTACAAAAAGAATTTCCGAATGTTGCTGACGCAAGGGGATAGTCACAAGGTGAGGAATCCACACGGCAGATGTATCTATCAGAAAAGCAGGTTCCGCTGCCTCCACAAGAGCGGAGGTGCAAGGCAGTACACTCCAAACATCTGCTGCAAAATCATTGTGACCTGTGCCATGCTGCACAACCTTGCCACCAAGGAAGGCACAGAGGTGGAGATTACACATCATGAGGACATTGATGATGGAACTGAACAGGCAGAGCCCTATGCAGCCGGAGCAGCGCAAGCCACAGATGGGAGACTGAGACGGGCAGAGACCACACGCAGTTATTTCTAAGTAAGTAAGGAGACACAGCCAGGCTTTGTATTTTAATTACGTAGTTTAATTGTCACTACTGCAGTTTACTGATATCACACCAAGGTACTCCAATGTCTGGATACCACACTGGGTGGTCACAGGTTACCTCACCGTGACATGTCCTGTGGGTTGTGGGCATCATCATTGTTTGCGCCCACGCACTACAGTGCGGGATGCACAAGGCTGGGTGGCAACGGTGGCAGTGGAGCCTGGCTCAGCAGGTGGGCGTCTGCTGCTCCTTCGAATGTCAGGAACAGGAGTGCTACAGCTACTCCTGCTGGTAGAGTCTTCTGTGTCCCCAGCAGTGGCTGCCTGGTTGGTGAGTAGTAGCCCTATGGCCGAGGTAACTCTCCCCGTCCCCCTTGTCAAATCCGTGCAGCAGTGCACAATGCCATCTTGCATAGCGACAGAGCGCCGACAGAGCGCCGACATAGCAGGGAGGTTGCTGTGGCAAGCCGGTTCATGGCCTTTGTCTGTTGGCGCATGCACTGTCTATCCCGGCGCCTCTCTGAGTGGTCAGAGTCTAGTATCTCACAGAGATCCATCACGCACTGTGTCATGTCCTTCATTCCCTCTGCCATGGACTGCATGCTCTGTGCCATGGAGCCAATTCCCCGCTCGATGTTGCCCATCCTGTGATTAAAGTTGCGCACCTGTCTCTGTACAGCTAATATGCCCTTTGCTTGCAGGCGCTGGACTTTGACCATGGTGGCCTCAAGACCACAGAAAACCCCCTCTCCATCCTCACCATCGCCTCTCTCCCGTACCCTCCGGCCTTTGGCACCAGTACGCACAGCTCCAGATGCACTCTGCTGTCCTGCGTTGTCTGCCTCAAGTGGAGTTGTGTGTGTGTCACTCTCCCCATCATCCTCATCGGACGACTCCAGAATCCTGAGAGGGGGAACATCATGCCTCCTTGGCCTTACCAGCACAGATGACTCTGAGATTGGTGTGGGGGAAAGTGCTGGTGTTTCCAACTGTTGTGAGCCAAACAGCAGAGGTGACAGAGGCTGTGGTGTGGTGGCTCGCTCCGGTGTAGTTGCTGCCTGCGCTGTGGGTGTGGGTGGCAGAACAGTGCTTTGACCTGCACTTTCGGGTGTTTCCTCACTCCTCTCCGTTGCTGGTGGCCTCTCCTCCCTTTCCTGCGCTGTACTGCGCGATGACTCTCCTGTGGACAGATATGAACATTGGCTCAGTGATGATGTACACCTGTGTGTCATTATTAAATAACATTCCTATCACACAATTGCCTGGTCCTCAACAGCTTATGGATGTAGTGTGTGGCATGCCTTGCTGATTTCTATGATGACTGTATTGATGTATGTTCCTATGACTACGTCTCCCATGATGCATTACTGGAAAATCCTAAAACCTGTACTGGAGTGTGATGAAGACACCCACATTGGGGAAGGGGGACAGTGAAAGGGGTGGGGATTCATGTCCATGCAGCTTACCTTGTTTTCTTGCAGCTCTGGCGGAGCTGTCAGCATCCCCGATCCCATGGACACTCTCTGGCTCCAGGGTGGATTCCACAAACTTCTCCAGGTCTGTCAGTCTTGGTGCATGGTTCCTCCCTCCACCTGTGGCTCTGGCTTCTTTTCTCTGGGCTGCAAGCTTTTTTTTCTTGTTATGATCCGCAGATCATACCACCTTTTTTTCAGGTCATCAATGTCCCTGGTGATGACCCCAATGGCATCGACCTTGGACTGGATCCCCAGCCAGGTGTTCCTTTTAACAGACTCTGCAACATGCAGAGACTGCTTGCCAAAGAGCTGGGTGTGGTGTTTCACAACTTCCTCCACCAGCACCTGCAATTCGGCTGTGCTGAATTTAATTTTCCTCTTGCGCTCAGCTCCATCCTTCTGGCCAACCTGGGACTCCATTCTGCAGCTCAGCTAAGCTCAGGGCAGCCTGTTCCTCTGTGTTTCCTTCAGCTCTCCAAACTGTTCAATTGCTCTGCACCTGCATGGGTGTGGCCACTTCCAGGTACTGGGGAGGGGTAGTTGCATCTGATTGGTTGGTTTCTCTGTTGCTATGTTGTGGGGTGTGGTGGATGTTCTGGATTGGTTGACAGGCTCAATTGGATGTTTTTTGGAGGCCCATAGGGTTGAATGGGCATTACCGATTCGGTATTTTCCAAATCGGTATTTACCGATTCGGTAAATACTGAATCAGAAAATCCGAATGTTACAGACTCGGTATTTTTTACCGATTTTTTTCCTACATCCCATTTTCCGATTCTAAAATACAGATTCGGTATGATTCGGTATTTTAGAGTCGGTAAGGATAAGTTACTTACCTGTAATCCTAGTTCTCTTCCAGGGGTATAGTCATCAAAGTCATAAGCACTGATTAGTCCCGCCCACGTGCGGGACCCCGGAGCAATAGCCAATAATATGCATATATCTACATATATATATATAAATACATATAAATACGCATAAAATACCCATATATATATAGATAATATGCATACACATATACATATGCAGCCTAATATACACCATACTAGGCTCCAAAACTGCCATCATTGCATGTAAAGCTTTTACATTTGTAAAATAAAGACATATAAATTACATTATATAATAATTTAAACAAGAAAACACTGCCCTGGGTTTCTTTGAAACACACAACCTTTATTTTCAAAGGTAAAAACAGGCAGGATCATAGAGGCAGCTTTAGCCTAGATAGGCTGCATAGTAACAACAGAAAAATTAGGCGCCGTGCCTTTAAGACCTCTATGAGCCTCCAGGCTCCCATCATGCACCACAGGTGACAGTTAGGTCAGTTCTTTTGGACGGCGTATAACAGTGTGATAATCGCATGGGTAACATGTAAAAATAGACAGTCCTGGTATTCGCCCGGGGAGGCGGGTGGGTTGCTTATGACTTTGATGAGTATACCCCTGGAAGAGAACTAGGATTACAGGTAAGTAACTTATCCTTCTCTTCCAGGGGATACTCATCAATAGTCATAAGCACTGAATAGAGTAGCAAGCCCATCCCATACCCTGCGGATGAATACCAGACTCTCTAAACAGAATACTAATAGATATTACCCAAACAAATTCCTCAGGGATGCATGACCAACTTGAGCATCCGCCTGAGTATCAGAATCAAGGCAGTAATGGCATGCAAAGGTATGAACCGAACGCCACGTAGCTGCCTTACAAATTTCATGAACAGGAACATTTTTAAGCATTGCTATCGTAGCAGCCTTTCCTCTAGTGGAATGCGCTCTCGGCTTGCCCGGGAGCTGTTTCCGTGCCAACTGATAAGATAACATAATGCATGAAACAATCCATCTAGAAATGGACCTCTTAGAAGCAGGCAAGCCCGTATTCAGAGGACCGTAGTTCACAAACAAATGATCAGACTTTTGAACACTCTTAGTTTTATCAAGATAAAATTTCAAAACTCTTTTTAAGTCCAAAGAGTGAAGAGCCTTTTCAGCTGGAGTGTTCGGATTAGCAAAAAACGTAGGCAGTGTAACTGACTGGTTAATGTGAAAATCCGAGACTACCTTAGGAAGGAATCTCGGATGAGTCCGAAGCACCACTCTATTCGCATGGAAAACGAGATAAGGTTCTGAAGCACAAAAGACCTGAATCTCGCTCACCCTGCACGTAGAAGTCATAGCTACTAGGAAGGACACCTTCCACGACAGATGTTGAAGGGAGGCCTTATGAATAGGTTCGAATGGGGGACCCATCAATTTGGACAAAACAACATTAAGCTCCCAAGGAGGAGAGGGAGCCCTCACGGGAGGATACACTTTCTTGAGACCCTCCAGAAAATCCTTCACAACTGGCATTTGAAAGAAAGAAACCTGAGTAGGGGACTTTCGATATGCTGTTATTGCTGCCAGATGGACCTTTATAGAGGAATACTGTAAGCCTGCTTTGGCCAAAGAAAGTAAATATGGTAACAGTACCTGTTCCTGACCTCGAATAGGGTCATGACCTTCAGCAGCACACCACATGAAAAACCGTTTCCACTTGAAAGCATACGACTTTCTTGTAGAAGCTCTTCTCGCCTCTCTTAAAATGTGCATACAGTCCTGCGAGAGGCCTAAATGTCCATACTGGACGAACTCAGGAACCATACTGCTAGCTTCAGGGACGGCAGGCTGGGGTGGAACACCCTGCCGTTCTCTCTGGTCAGCAGATCCGGACAGCAAGGAAGCCTCCTGTGCGGTACTTTGGATAGATACAGGAGATACGGGTACCACCATTGGCGAGGCCAATCTGGAGCCACCAGAATCATGTCTGTCTTGGACTTGTACAGCTTCTTGATCACCAAGGGAATGAGTGGAATCGGTGGAAAAGCGTAGAGTAATGTCTCTGACCAGATCATCCATAGAGCATTCCCCTTGGACCCTCGTTGTGGGTACCTGGACGCGAAGACGCGGCATTTTGCGTTTTCGGCGTCCGCAAAGAGATCGATTTCTGGTGTCCCCCAGGCCTGGAAGACATCTCGTATCACTTCGTCTTTTAAGACCCAGTCGTGTACTTCTGCGAAGTGTCTGCTTAGGTCGTCTGCTTGGATGTTGAGGACCCCCGGCAGATGGACAGCTGATATTTTCATACCCCGAGCCAGAAGCCACTTCCAGATTGCTTGCGCTTCGAGCGACAGAGGTCTGGATCTCGTTCCGCCCTGCTTGTTCAGATAGTACATCGTTGTTGTGTTGTCCGTTTGAACAAGCAGGGAGGATGTCTTGATCGCGGGAAAGAAAGCCTTGAGAGCTAGGTGGACAGCTCTGAGTTCCAACATGTTTATATGATACAGTCTTTCTTTCTCTAACCACACTCCTTGAACTTGAAGCGACCCCAGATGGGCGCCCCATCCTTGAAGGGATGCATCTGTCACCAGCGATTGTATGGGCATGTCCTCTTGGAAAGGCACTCCCACTACCAGATGACTCCGCTGCATCCACCATCGAATGGAGATCCGCACTGACAGGGGTAGTGACAGCTTGTCCTCCCAACGATTTGAAAACTGGGACCACTGGTCAAGTCAAGTCAAGTCAAATAACTTTATTCGGTTATTACAAATAACAACCATAAAAGCATATTACATTATACATATTTTGACTCTTGTTTACAAAAAAGATTATATAAAAGACAACATGAAGCGATAATGTTACACATATACCGGGTCATAATTACATTAAATAACAACATTAATCAAAAAGATTACACAAAAATATTACAGGCAGAACACATTCACGGGATTTCAAGCAGTTTAAAAATAAGATTTGATTATAGATTAAAAGTATATCTAACTGTCAATTGCACTATTATCCCTCCATACTTTTCCTAAACTTAAGAGCTAGTTTTAAAAAGCTACATACAAATAATGTACAGTCGCAACTTAATAACTGAAGGTAATAAAGTGCTGGTCTGATTTGCGTAAAGTTCAGTTTTTTGAGGAAAGGTTTTAAAAATTGCCTCCGTGGGATAAAATAAAAGGGGTAGATAAAAAGAAAGTGAGCCAGGTCTTGCGGAGACTTTTCGTCGCAGCCGCAAGCCGGCAGCACTTGATTGCGGTGGGTCCCCCTAGGCACCGCCAATAATAAGTGGAATAAATCCATTCGGAACCTTGTCAACAGGAAGCGGTCATAACTTGACATAGGCCATGACAGGTACGGTTCCATGTGTAAAGATGTTTTTAAAAGCACATGTTTCCGTACACTTCCTTTAAATAATCCACTATCTTCCCGGGCTGAATACCTAGACAAAGTAAAAACCTTCTTTACCATAATAACATCCAGTTTCGTAATGGACTCAGGTTTTAAAAAGAGTTCGGGGCGTCCCAATTTGTGGAAGGAGGTGCTGAGGTACTTTATCCACGGTACCTTTAGCCTGTATTCCCACGTTAACGCTTCCCTCAGTATAAGCTGAGTGAGTGGTACTTCGCTGTTTAACCAGCAGTTTAGCCAACACAATAAAGGATTCACTGCTATCTTATCGCTTAGGTATGACATACCCAGCTCTTCGTGTACAGAGAAGTTGGCTGTTCCCCTAGGTACCCTCAATATCTGTTTTAAGAAGTTGTTTTCTACCACCTCCAAAGCACCTATTCGGGCATATCCCCATAACTCGCTGCCGTAACATGCGATGGCAACACTCTTGGCCTGGTAAAGTTGAAGCAATGCAGCCACTGGACTATTACCCATTTTTCTCGCAAAGTCAAGTATTGCAGCATTTGTCCGGGTTACATCTCCCTTTTTCTTCAAGACCGCGGGGCCCCAGTTCAGTTGGTGATCGAACAGGACTCCGAGGTAAGAGAATGTTTTTGTTGTTGGGATTGTTTCCCCATTAACATTTAGATGGTTTGGCTTTCTATTACCTTGGCCTACCTTCATTACAAAAGATTTGGAGTTATTTATACTCAGATCCCGGGTTTTCATAAAAGCATAGAAGGAATTTAACAATGTTTGAAGGCCAATTGCAGTCCTGGATAAAAGGACTGCGTCATCCGCATAAAGCAGAACCGGCAGTCCCTTCCGTCCGACATAAGGATAAATCTGCACAAGTATTTAAAAGATGATCTTCCAAATCATTTATGTATAAATTAAAAAGAAACGGAGCTAAAATACAGCCTTGTCTAACGCCCCGCTGCACACCAAAATCTCTTGTCACTTTTAAGTCTTGTATGTAGCGGACGTTTGCTCTCGTATCAGAGTGCATATCGGCTAAAAAGTTAATTAAATTCTGCTCTACACCCATTTTTGCCATGGCGCCCCAGAGCCTTCCTCGGCTTACACAATCGAAAGCCGACGATAGGTCCATGAACGCCATGTGAATAGTACCTTGTCGGGCCATAGTATATTTCCCTATTATCATGTACAAGTTCAGGCACTGGGTGATCGTTGAGTGACCGGGCCTAAATCCATATTGGATTGGGGATATTATTTTATTTTCGTCTGCCCATTCTGTTAGCCTGTTTTAAATTACCCCCCCCCCCCCACTACTTTGGCCACCGAATGTATTAATGATATTGGTCTGTAGCAGAGTGGGCTATCACGTGCACCCTTCTTAAAGACGGGTACAATGGTAGACTCCCCCCACGACTTTGGACAGCCGGAGGCCACAGCCGCATTAAGTACAGCTGTGAGGACAGGCGCCCATAGCGATATTCGAGATTTAAAAAGATCCGGTGGAATACCGTCCGGGCCTGGGGCCTTATTATTTGTCAGCCCTTCAATTCCTTTTTCGACCTCACTTACTGAGAAGAGCAGAAGATTTTCCCTAGGTATAACCGGGCTGTGTTCTGCCTGACACTCATTGCATTTAAAAATTGAACTGAAGTGGTTAACCCACTCTTCTTCTGGGATGTTTGTGCCAATAGTAGAGTTGTTTGGGAGATCGAATAAAGGTTTATTTATGATTTCCCAAAACTTTGCACTATTGCCTACAGTATTGGGATCTAGAAGAATCTCCCATACACTTTTCTTTACCTCTTTCTTTCGTGTAGCAAGAGTCTTTTTGTGGCTAGCGCGCATGGTCTTAATAAGTATCGGGTCTCTAGGTTTGGCTTTCAATGCCAACTTAAGATCTCGACTAGACTTGGAACATGAGGTATCAAATCATTTTGGCGTTTTACTGGTATTCCCTTTAATTGGCACCAATAGCAATGCTCCTATTGTTGATACCACACCCTCAAAAGCTGTCATAATTTGTTGAGATGTTGAAACTGTTGACGTGCATAGAGTGAGTTCAGGGCTACACTGTTTATTAATAGAGGTATACAGGTCTTCGCTATTCACCATGGTCCATTTTAAGCGGCGTTTACCATTTGTACATTTTATGGACCCACGGTCTACACGTGGATTTCGCTGGTCCTCCAGAGACTGCTGCAAAGGTCTCATGTGCAGCCTGGCGTTCGGAACGAGGAAAATACAGGACGCCATGGACCCTAGAAGAGAAGAGATCTGCCTGGCTGTTGGTCGAGGAGTCTTTAGTAAAGTTTGACACTTGAGGAGAATGGAGGATAGTCTCTCCTCCGAAGGATACGCTTTTGCGTCCTTTGAATCCAGAAGTGCGCCCAGATAGTGTATCCTCTGCGTGGGATTAAGGATAGACTTTTTGAAGTTCACGTGTAGGCCAAGTCTCCGCAGCTGATGTATGCAGAACGTGAGATGTTGCTGAAGCAGAATCGGAGACGCACTCTTTAGAAGACAATCGTCTAGATAGGGATAGACGAAAATGTGCCTCTTCCTTAGGAAAGCCGCTACGACTGCCATGCACTTTGAAAAGGTGTGAGGAGCTGACTTTAGCCCGAAGGGCAAGACTGTGAATTGGAAATGGCTGGTTTGTATGCAAAACCTTAGAAACTTCCGATGCTTTGCGGCGATGGGGATGTGGAAATAAGCATCTTGAAGATCTATGGAGCACATCCAGTCCCCTTGATGCAACAGTGGAATTATTTGATGTAACGCCAGCATTCTGAACTTTTCTCGCGGAATGAATTGATTGAGGCGCCTGAGATCTAGTATGGGCCTGAACTCCTTGTTTGGACCTTTCTTTGGAACTAGAAAATATCGGGAGTAAATGCCTTGTCGACGCTGGGTCTTTGGGACCTCCTCGATGGCATTCTTTAGGATTAAGGCAGACACCTCTTGCCTCAAAAGATGAAGTAGATGGATCACAGTCTTTTGAGGAGGAATGCAAGGTGGAGGGGACTTGAATCTGATGGCATACCCATTTTTTACAATACTCAGCACCCATTTGTCTATTGTGATATTTTTCCACTCTTCCAGGCGGAAACGAACACTTCCCCCCACCGGAGTGGGTAACGGGCTCAGGGGAAGCAAAAACTCACTGCTTTTGTTGCTGTTGCTTGTTTCCAGGTGCAGACTGTCTGGAAATACCACCCCTTCCTCTACCAGGACGACGCTGGGAGAACTGAGATCTTCCCTGAGTCGGCTGTGACACCCATTGAGGGGTGTGAACCCTCTGTTGGTTCTGTCTCCTGTCGTACGGACGGTATTTTTTCTTAAAATCCTTCCTTTTCCCAAGACCCACAGCTCTCACCGTATCAAGCTCTGTCTTCATCCGCGACATCTCATAGTCAGCATGAGATCCGAATAGCGTTGTTCCATTAAAAGGCAGATTAAGAATCCGGTGCTGCGCCTCAGGCTTAAGACCCGTGACTCTCAACCACGCTGAGCGCCTGGCGCAGAGTCCATGGGCGTAACTATGTGTAGACAAATCCGAAGCTTCCGCGGCTGCACTAATCACCTGGTGAGCCACTAGCCCACCTTCGTGTAAGATCTCAAGAAAGTCGTGTTTGTCTTCTTTAGGAAGCTTCTCTTCGAAACGAGACATGGAGTCCCATAGTGCGCGGTCATAGCGACCCAGCACAGCAGAAGCGCTGGCGACTTTCATGTAGGAAGCAGAGGTGGCACACATTCTCTTCCCTACCGAGTCCATAGCTTTACTGTCCTTATCCGGAGGCACAGAGGATGATGCCGCTCCTGTTTGATTCTTGCGTGCCGCTGAGACAATCACAGAATCCGGTTTTGGCTCAGCCCTCAGAAAGAACGGATCATTGTCCGGTGCTTTATATTTCTTAGCGATCCGAGAAGGAACCGCTCCCAAAGCTGCTGGGGTTAAAAACTTGTGCTGCGCAGGCTCCAACAGACCTGGTACCAAAGGAAGTAAGGGCCTTGATGTCAGCTTTTGATGCAACGTTTCGAAAATGACCCTTGTCTTGGTGGTAGAGACCGGCATTTCAATGTTAAGCTTCGCTGCTCCCCGACAGAGAACTTCATTAAAGGTAATAACATCATCAATAGGTGATATCCTACTGGGAGGAGTAGAGGACAGTGTCGGTGAATATCCTCTTTTTGAGTTTGTAGACCTTGTAGAGGATCTAGTATCGCATCTCTTTGAAGAGTGTCGACGTTATGACCTGGAAGAGGGTGATGCTCGCCTCCTCACTGATGGAGATTTTCTCGGAGGAGTACGCTCACGTCTTTTTGGAGAATGCACCAACTGTCTTTGGGGCGATCTGGATCTCGAAAAAGGTCTTGCAGACACAGGAGACCTGGAATAAGATCTAGGCAGGTTAATCCTCCTTATCTTCCACTCTCTAATCTCCCCCAGCCATCGTGGCGAGATAGGTGAAGGTGCTCTTGAGGGCTATGGAGAGATCTGCACAATCTGTAGTCCAGGGGAGGAAGAGGAACTCCCAGAAGACACAGTAGGAACCTTAGACCGGTCTTTAGACACCGTTCTAGGCCTCTTAGCCGCAGGAGACGCCGACCGCGACCTCCTAGACGGCGATCTCCTCAACGGTGATCTCCTCGACGGCGACCTCCTAGGTGTCGACCTTCTCGACGGCGATCTTCTCGGCGGCGACTTCCTCGGCGGCAACTTCCTCGACGACGGTGTCTTAGGCGTCGACGTGATGCGCCTCGACGGCGATGATCTTCTCGGCGCCGTGTGCCTTGACGCCAAATGACTTGGGCTCTTCGACGTCGAAACCTCAACAGGCCGGTTCGACGTCGACGTCTTGGCACCTCTCGACGGCGACCTTGACTTATGTCTCGAGCCTCTCGGCGGCGACTGCCGACGTCGATGAGACGACGTCGAGTCCCGCCCTCTTGCAGTCGTAGGAGAGCCAGACCTGGACCGCCTACGCTCATGTCTCTTCTCACCTTGCTTCGACGGCAAAATCTTCTTCGACGGCGAGGGATGTTTCGATGTCGACGGACGCCGCAACTGTGATTTCGATGCTGATTTTGAGCACACAGGTACCTTAGAAGAAGATCTGTCCCTCGAAGTTGTAGGAGACCGATGTTTTCTCTTCTCCCCTCTGTCCTTGCACTCTTTGTGCTGAGAAGAAGGCCTCTTGGAATGAAAATCTTCTCTTCCACTCACAGTATCTCCTCTGTCATACAGGGACTGAAGCCTACTCTTCTTTCTCTAAAAGTTCTGTTAGACAATTTACTGCAGTGATAACAGAGTTCTGGCTTATGAGAAGATGGTAGACAAGCTACACAGACCGAATGAGGGTCTGTCTTGGCCGTTTTTTTACCACAGGCCGGACACTTAACAAATAAGGCCGGCATTATGACTGGAAAAATAGCCAAAAAACAGTAAAAAATTGTTGAATTAGTCAAACAATGACTAAATACGTCGAGTAAAGACGAAAAAATTAGAGAAAAACCAAAATAAAGTGATAAAATATCACAAACTGGCGAGCTCAATGCTCCAAGATCCTCACAGAAGGAGCCGGGGAAAAAAACTGACCTAACTGTCACCTGTGGTGCATGATGGGAGCCTGGAGTCTCATAGAGGTCTTAAAGGCACGGCGCCTAATTTTTCTGTTGTTACTATGCAGCCTATCTAGGCTAAAGCTGCCTCTATGATCCTGCCTGTTTTTACCTTTGAAAATAAAGGTTGTGTGTTTCAAAGAAACCCAGGGCAGTGTTTTCTTGTTTATATTATTATATAATGTAATTTATATGTCTTTATTTTACAAATGTAAAAGCTTTACATGCAATGATGGCAGTTTTGGAGCCTCGTATGGTGTATATTAGGCTGAATATGTATATGTATATGCATATTATATATATATATATGGGTATTTTATGCGTATTTATATGTATTTATATATATATGTAGATATATGCATATTATTGGCTATTGCTCCGGGGTCCCGCACGTGGGCGGGACTATTCAGTGCTTATGACTATTGATGAGTATCCCCTGGAAGAGAAAATGGGATTACCTACAGATCTGGCCCTGGGTCTCAAACAAGTTGGTGTGCAAAAGTACCATCTGTTTGTGACCCTACTTTCAGTACATTTGCTTTTTTTTGTTCTTTCTTTATTTCTTCAAGTATAAATAACAATCTGTTTAATTCTTCTTGTAATGTATCACTAACTGTAAATTTCTGCAATATAAAATGAGAGAGGGACATATGTAAGAGTATGAGAACGTATAGAAATGAGTTGTATTTAGAAAATAGTTATCATCCACAGAACTGGCATATCTGTTTCAATTCAAAACAGCTTTATTCGGAGTAAAATATACATCCATAAAAGCATTCTAAAACAACAACATTTTTAAATTCATCCGAAATACAATATATCTGTTACAGTAATGTGAACCAGAACTCAGAGTTTTATGAAGAAAAATTTGAATTCTTTATTACAATTAGACTGGGTTGGATAGAGTACACCTTTCATGATTCCCACAGATAGAATTCTGTAATGCATATGGCTGGTCTCTGGTTGGTTAAAATGGCATCAACAAGTGTTATCTCTGGTGTTGCAAAAAATTAATACTCAGAGCTTGCAATAGGCTTTTTTCCCTCGTAAGGACAGTCAGACACTTGACTATTCAATGCTAAGTCTGGTCTGTACATCAGCAGTACAAACCATTGTGCTGTCTGAATTTGCCTGAAACTCAAGGTACTGATTCGTTGCAAGGGTGCCACAAATGCTGTAAGCAGTGATACTGGAAACTCTGCTCCAGAGAAGGTGGAAAACTAACATCCTGTCCATTAACAATAACCCGCACCGACCACAGAGGGGGCAAGAGTAGCAAAATGTAAGCCGCTTAGGTGGCAACAGTCTGCACCCCAAGAGTAAGATTTATATACCAAGCACATGTTCTGTAACAGGAAGAAAACAAGTTACTTTCCTGTAACTTTGGTTCCCCAGTATTGGTAACTTTCATAGATTCCCATGCTTTTGTATCATTCCCCGTCGTCGGAATGGGAGTCTCGGTAACAAAATAACATAGCAGTAGGTACAAAAGAGAAAGAAAAAGGCCTAGGCCTCATTCCCTTTTGTAGCATATCCGCCTCTTTTTGTAAAAGAGACGAAACTAAGCATCAGCCAATCAGAAAAGCCTCACCCCATAGAACACTCCTGAAGGAACCTCAGAGCCTCAGATTTTCGTAGCCGTTGTGTAACAGTCACCCCATCTGCTGAAGGCTGAGCTTTCCTCGGGGAGGTTGGTGGGCGCATGGGAATCTATGAAAGTTACCAATACAGGGGAACCAAAGTTACAGGTAAGTAACTTGTTTTCTTGCCCCAGTATTGGAACTTTCATAGATTCCCATGCTTTTGTATCAGAGTAGCAAGCTGTCAGCAATAAAACACATTTTGTGGCATAAACATACATTGTAATAGCCATCAGTACATGAGAGAAACAAAATGTGCAGAAAAAGGAAGGTGGGATAGAAAGGAAAGCTCACCAATTAGTGGAAGAGGTTCCTCAGGACTGCCTGGCCCACAGCCGTGTCCTCCTGTGTCAAAGATTCCAAGCAGTAATGCTTTGTAAAGGTGTGCACACTGCTCCAAGTCGCAGCCCTGCAAATGTCTCTGATGTGCACTCCCGCGAAGAGAGCTGTTGAAGAAGCAAAAGATCTTGTGGAATGCGCTCTAATTCTGCTGGTCAGCGGCTTACCCGCTGTCGAATGGCAATGGAGAATGGCACTGGAAATCCATCTCGCAATACTTTGTTTTGAAAGAGGGAGGCCCTCGCGAAGACCACCAAAAGCAATGAACAATTGGGAAGATTTACGAAATCCTTTGGTGCGATCTAAATAAAATTTTAAGCATTGTTGTACATCCAGAGAATGGAGTGACCTCTCCGCTGGTGTGGAAGGGTGAGGAAAGAAAGATTTAAGAATAACTGGCTCATTCAGGTGAAAGTCCGAGGGCACTTTGGGTATGAACCTCAGATTAGTCCTTAAGATTACTGTATTCCTTTTGAATTGGAGAAACGGTTACTGAATTGTTAGAGCCTGCAACTCCCCAATGCGTCTCGCCGATGTGAGGGCAAGAAGGAGAGCCAATTTCCATGAAAGGAATTTCATGTCTGTTCGATGTTTTAGTTCAAATGGGTCTTTCATGAGCTGTGTGAGGACCAAATTCAATTGCCAAGTAGGAGGCGGAGGCCTCACTGGGGATAAACACGGAACAATCCTTTAAGAAACTGTTTAATTATCCTAGACCAAAGAGAAGATCCAGACGCAGAACGTCTGTACCGAGAAATCGCTGCCAAGTGAACTTTTATGGATGAATGAGCCAGTCCCGTCTTAGCGAAGGACAAAAGATAAGGCAGAAGTTGATGAGGTTGAGAAGAGAAAGGGTCAGCACCTTCTTTCCTGCACCACAGGCAAAATCTTTTACATTTGAAACAGTAAGTCTTATTCGTGGAAGGAGCTCTAGCCTAGGAGAGAACATCTCTTATTTCATTTGAGATGGGAAGGTTCATGAATTCTCGCTGCTCAGGAGCCATGCTGTCAGGTGCAATGAAGCTGGATCCAGATGCCAAATTTGCCCCTCGGACATTGTGAGAAGGTCCAGAATGGTTCGCAAGGGAAGAGGAGGAACAAGAGACAACAGATGGAGGTCCGTGAACCAGAACTGTCTCGGCCAAGCAGGGGCTATCAAGATCATCTTGCATGGCTCCACCTTGATTCTGCTGATAAGTCTCGGGATCATTGGAATGGGGGAAAGGCGTAAACAAATGTCCCTGACCAGGCATTTCTTGTTGGTCGGTGTGGCAAATATATCTATTGAAGGCTTGCCCCACTGTTGGAAAACCTTGTCCAGAACTCGCTGGTTCAGTTCCCACTCGTGACTGACTGAGGATAGCCTGCTTAGTCTGTCGGCATGTTCGTTTAACCCCTTCGGCGCTCATGACAAGCTGAGCTCGTCATGAGTCGTGCCGCTCGCACGCTGATGACGAGCTCAGCTCGTCATGTAACGCGGCTTTTGGAAAAAAGCCAAGTAGCGCAAAAATAACCGCCGCACGCATGCGATTAAGATCCCTGGCAGATGTTCCGCCTGCAGTGAAATCCCATGAAGGATCGCCCATTCCTAGATTTTTTTAGCTTCCTGAGATAACAGGAGAGACCTGGTTCCTCCTTCTTTGTTTGTGTAATGCATGGCCGTGGTGTTGTCCGTCCGGATGAGAACCTTCGAACCTCCTAGTCGAGAAAGAAAAGCTTTAAGAGCCAGTTTGATTGCCCTGAGTTCCAAAAGATTGATGTGAAGCAGGCGGTTCTGAGGTGACCAATGTCCACTGACATGCAGATCCTGCAGTACTGCCCCCCCAGCCGTCCAATGACGCATCCGTCGTCATAACCTGAGGAGAGGAATCGCTTACGAAGGATAGATCTTGGGATAAGTTCTCCTGCTTTGTCCACCACAAGGCCGCTTTTCTCATTGCTGAGGTGATGGTCACTTTGTCGTCGAACGAACCGTGAATTTGTCTCCACTGGATGTCCAGCTGCTCCTGAAGAGGACGCATCCTCAATCTGCAGTGTGGAATCAGAGGAATGCATGAAGAGATCACTCCTAGAAGATATTTGTAACGGTGTACTGAAAGATACCTTCTTCTTCTTAAGGCTAGCGCCATGGTTTGCAGTTTTTCCTGCCTCTCCAAGGTTGGGAAAGCTTTTTTGAGATCCGAGTCCAAGATGGCCCCCAGGAAGCGTGCAGTCCTGGACAGAACAAGAGATGATTTCTCCTTGTTTAGAGTGAGACCCAAATTCTGAAAAAGGTTTGTACATGCGTCAACCGCTTCCCTCGCGGCCCCCCTGGACGGAGCCTTCAGCAACCAGTCGTCCAGGTAAGGGAAGACTTGAAAGTGATTCTTCCGTAGAAACGCTGCAACTGGTGCCAGCACCTTGGTGAAGATTCTTGGGGCTGAGCGAAGATCAAAGGTTAAAACCCTGAATTGAAAGTGGCTCTTGGCTACTGTAAATCGTAGAAACTTTTTGTGTGCCGGGTGAATCGGTATGTGAAAGTACGTATCTTCGAGATCGAGTGTGGCCATGAAATCCCCTGGATTGATGAGACGTAGTATGTCTTGAAGTGAGACCATCCGGAAAGACAGGGAGATGAGATAGGTGTTGAGCTCCCTGAGATTTAAAATGCTGTGCCATTTCTCTAGCGTCTTCCTTATCAGGAAGAACCTGGAATAGAATCCTTCTCCTCTTTGAGCAGAGGGGACCGACTCTATAGCACCTTTCAGGAGCATCTGATGAACTTCGAGCTGCAGAAGACGCAGATGTTTTGATGGGATGGCGGCCGGGGGCATGGATGGTGGGATTTGTGTAAATTCCAAAGTATGGCCCTTTCGAATGATGTTTAGCACCCAATGGTCTGATGTTATCTTGGACCAATTCTGAAGGTATTGAGATACCCTGCCTCCTACTGATGATCTTGCGGAGGTGGGCACAGTAGGAAGAGCCAGGAGGCCGCTATTGCCTCTTGGACGTATCACGTCCTTGGCGAGTTTTCTTTCCTTTATTGTTAGATCCTGAGAAATTCGAGGACTGGCCTTGTCTTTGCTGATAAGGCTGGCGGTACTGTTGCGAACCTGATCCATACGATGAGTACCGTTGCTGCTGGTAAGAGCCTCTGTACGTGGTACTCTTGCCTCTGGAACCTCTGAATGGAGCTTTACGGTACTGGAGCGCACCCAGAGACTTAGCTGTCTCGGTGTCCTTTTTAATATCCTGGAGAGTGTCATCTATAAACTTTCCAAACAGTGCCTCCGCATCGAAAGGTAGATCCAGGATCTTATTCTGGATTTCAGGTCTGAACCAAGTCGCCTTGAGCCATCCCTGGCGACGAAGGACTGCAGCACCCGCCAATGAACGAAAGGCTGTTGTGGCGATGTCCATGGCACAGTCTATAATTTCCATTGTCGTTGCTTCCCCTTCTTGCAAAATCTTCTTCGCCTCTTTTTTTGATTCAGGAGGAAGTTGATCCAAATGTGGCGAAACGTCACACCATAGTTGGCGATCGTACCTGCCCAATATTGCCAGGGCATTTGCTGCCCGCACCAAAAAACTAGCCATTGAAGAGAACCTCTTCCCAGCGTTGTCTAACCTCCAGCCTTCTTTATCTGGAGGATTTGTCAAAGGAGCTGAAGGGTTGCGTGACTTCCTCTGTGCCGCCTGTGAAATTACCGAGTCCAGTTTTGGGTGTCCTGTCAAAGACGCCGGACCATCCTCAGGTGCTTTGTATTTCTTGTTGAGGCGCGGTAATACAGGGACCACTGTCGCTGGATTCTTCATTGCTTTAAGGCCTTCCTCCCAAACATGTCGGACAATAGGGATAGATCTAGTAGTCTTTTTATAAGGCTCTTTAAAGTCATATAAAAAACATTTGGTGGCAACAGAAGGCATTGGTATCTTGAATCTGCTAGACGCTCTCTCCATCAGCTTATGGAACCCCCCTATATCCACTAGCAGGGAGTCCACCAGATCCGGACATGGTGAAGCTGGGTCTGGGATGACATACTCGTCCCAATCTACACCTTGATCAGGTCTGCCATCAAAGTTTTGATCCTCATCCGAGGAATCATCATGAGTGTCCAGTGGTATCGAAGGTACCTGTGGAACCGGTGTCTGCGGCTGAGATATCACCTGAGTCGGCATTTCTGGAGAAACCATTGCATGGGCCGTAGGGACAGGCAGGGCTTGCGTAGTCGAAACAGCAGCAGGCTGTGAACATCTAGATTTGTAATCCTGCAGAATGTTGTGGGGATCCTGCAAGAGAGAAAATGGTACAGACACCATGTCTTGCCTCGAATACTGTTGAGGCTGTGCCGAATGATGATACCCACATTCCTGATGGTACTCCCCTTCGGAATCCATCTCCTGGCATTTACCAGAAGCTGAGATGGACTGTTTGCATATCCATATGAGTCCTGATCGTCATCATCTGAGTCGTCATCATCCTCCTCTAACAGGAGAGCTGGAGGCAAGGGGGTAACTCTCCTAGGAGACGTCATGACAGGTGTAATCCATCTCATGGAAATAGTGATTCTTTCCATCGCCGATTCTGATGGAGTTGTATGTGGTAATACTGCCGTCGTCGTCGTCAGAGTAGACTTCGTCGACGAACGAACAATCGACAGCAAGATGGGCGCCGTCGACGCTCCTGCTGTCGTTGTCGTCAATGTTGTCGTCGTCGAAGCCCTCGATGCCGACTCTGTCACCACCGTCGACAAACTCTTCGTCGTCGCTGCCATCGTCGACATCTTCGTCGACGTCGCTGACACTGTAGTCCACGACTCCGTCGTCGTCGACGATCCCGTCGACGTGGATTGTACCGTGGACAAGCCCATCGACTGTATCATTTTAAGCTTAGGCTTCAACACCTTCGTCGACAAAGCCTTCGTCGACGAAGCCTTCATCTGCGTCGTCGACGACTTGGAACTTCTGTCAGACTTCCCAGAAGACTGAGAAGAAGGTCTTTTGAAGGCTGGATCAGTCTTCATCCCAGAAGAAGGTGTAGATTGTCCTTCCCTCTCCTTTTCACCATGGTGAGGAGATTCGACTGGACCCTGGCTCTCAGACTCTCTGGGGGTCTATTTTGATGCCTTAGATGGATGCTCCATAGAAGGTGAAGGGGAAACCCTACACCTTTTGACTGACCTTTTTGTAGATGAGGCTAAAGAAGAGTCTTCACTGTCACTGGAAAGTGTGTCTTTTCTGGACTTCAACTTCTGGAGCCAGGTAAGAAGCCTACCCTCACGATCCCGGAGGGTCTTGGTAGAAAAGGTGCGGCAAATCTTGCAGTCCGCAGCCTTATGATCAGGATAGAGGCAATATATACAATCTTTATGCTTATCCTCAACAAACAATCTTTTCTTGCCACAGGTGGAACATGGCTTGAAAAGGGACTTCTTCTTCTCCTTATCAGACATTCTGGAAGGGACAGCCAACAATTCTGAAGAGAAATCCTGAAGAAAACTTTTGAAAAGAGTAGAGATTGAGCACAGCTCAAAGGAGACTCCCTAAGCACAACGTGAGGTAGACACCTGAGGCTCTGAGGTTCCTTCAGGAGGGTCCTATGGGGTGAGGCTCTTCTGATTGGCTGATGCTTAGTTTGGTCTCTTGTACAAAATGAGGCGGATATGCTACAAAAGGGAATGAAGCCTAGGCCTTTTTCTTTCTCTTTTGTACCTACTGCTATGTTATTTTGCTACCGAGACTCCCATTCCGACAACGGGGAATTATACAAAAGCATAGGAATCTATGAAAGTTCCAATACTGGGGCAACATGCTGTATAACACCAGGATTTCCTCATACAAATAAGGTAATCTTCTATGTTCTGGTGGCGGATATACATTGTTGCACTGGAAATTAAAAATGGACATTGTGCAGTTTTGCCACTTTTGTGCCAATTGTGCCTCCTGTGTAATCAATGTGAAAAGGTTTAAGTTGTTCCTGTTGAAAGTCATACTCCACTTCTTCTCTATTCAGTAAAAATCATGAACATTGAACATAAAAAGTGTGATCTGAGGTAGGGTAACATACTTTCCACTTATGTTATAGCATTTTATTGGTATGTGGAATTTGTATGAGGGAGACTGATAAGGCCTACTAGAGTTGAGGGCTATCAGATGACTGTGTGGTGTCACAGCTCTGGCTTGTCCTGGTGTGTGTTACTGAACAGTTCTGGGATGTTAGGGAGAGAGTCCTGCTACCAGACTATAGGTAAGGGGTTATTTTATCCCATTTGTTGACACCTATGTTTTCCCGAATACCTTCTTTTTCTGCAACAACAGTTAAAGCTTTATGGAAGGTTCACGGCTAACAAGTCACTTGTGGGCTGGAACTAATCATGTATGTCAACTAACTTGCACTATCTTCACCACATTAATGATTAATGTATATGTTATATGTGATAAAGAACTTATCAGAACTAGGCATTGCTCATTATTATACATTTTATTGCTCTATCGCCTGTTGTTTCATTGTACCCACCTACAAAAAAGTTCTTTCTATATTTGATTCCAAAAGTGCAAAGTCTCAAAACCAAAGAAAAAGATATAAATGTCTAAATTACAGAGGCGCTGTTATGAGTAAAGCAACATACAAGATAGATAATGAAAATATTTATTTTTATTGCCACTACGATCTACAGAATATATTATTGAAAAAGAAGCTCCAGAAGAAGTGTACAAGTGCGATAATGGACACTTGATTAATGATCTGAGTTACTAATTGGACTGCTACATTTAAAGAATTGGATCTGCAATTAATTCAGTCATACTAGCATGATTTCTAATTATGTTAGTACAATGATACCATCTACTGAAATAAAGCCATTGGACATAGCCACTTTCCACAGCAATTACCAGGGGTAAAAGAAATTACCTGATGGAATAAAAAAAGTATAGCCTTGTTTCAACTCAATCTTTTGACATCCGCTGACTTTATCTCCCAGGAAGATATCAGCTTGTTTTCCAGAGAGCACCCATTTTTCATAAAATTCTAAATTCTGCAAGGTTGGTGGAATCAACCAAAATACCTGCAGAGAAAGGAAAAATGTAACCCTTACAATATGCAGTAATTAAAGCTTGTTGAAAATGTTTCACAGTATTCTCAGTAACACTATTTTCAATACACTGTTTTAAATTGCTCTATATCCAACTGGTCACGTTTTTGTCTTTGAAGAACACGTTACTTACCTTTCCTGGTAGAGACTTTATCTAACCGCAGATTCCTCACCTTCCAAATTACTCAGACCAGGAAATCCTGCAGGACGAACTGGGCGAAATGCCCGTTCAGCAGTACCTGGCTCTTCAGGCGACAGTGGTTTGTGAACATGTGGAGAGATGCCCAGGTAGCAGCCAGGTAGATGTCTAAGATTGGCACACAATGCGCCCGCACAGTGGTCTGTATTGGAAACATCCTTTTTAACAAAGGATTTATTACGAATAGCCTTGAAAACTAACGTGTCATAACAATGGAGACCTGCTTTCTTCACCCAAAATCTGATTCCTTATTGTCCCTCCAGAACCTTACGTTCCTCCAGTTTAAATGATCTCGTGGTTCCACGCAGCAAATCTGTCTCATGGGGAGACAGAAGATTTCTTGTTTCAGCCCCTAAACTTTGGAATACACTGCCTCCCTCGATCAAATCAAGCCATTCACTCTGGTCTTTCCGCAAACAACTCAAGACCTGGCTTTTTAATCAGTAGACCCACTCTTCCCCTCATCGGTTAAATTCAGCAGATATTTTAGCGCCGAGACGCCCATGGGCCTTCGTTCGCGATCTATAAATTTTATTCATAAATAAATAAATAAATAAATTACTACGCTTGTTTTTATGCCGAATCTTTTACCATCACAAATGTCATCTCAATGCCTGTTTTTACCACGATATGGCTAACAAAACTGGGGAAGGGGTGGTTTTTGGGCTAAGGGTAGTGCGGGCGGTTTTAGGGTTAAGGGTGTGTGGTCATTTTTGAGTTTAGGAAAGGGGCGGTTTGAGGGCTAAGGGTAGTGCGGGTGGTTTTAGGGGTAAGGGTGTAAGGGGGTTTAGGGCTAAGGGAAGAGGTGGTTTTAGGGCTAAGGGTAGTGTAGGGCAGTTTTAAGGCTACGGGTGTGAGGGGTTTAGGGCTAAAGGTTGAGTGATCCTGCTCCGTCCTCTTGCCAGAAACACCTGGCTCCCTTCCCTGACTCGGGCCGCGGCTGAGGCATTGACCTGCCCTGCATAGTCGAGAAACCTGCTCAAACATGACACACTTGACATGCTCTGCTCTGGCGGCCGGACCCACCCTGGGTAACCCCAAAGAGTGATCCGCAGTCACTTGTAAGAGGAAGCTCGGGCTTTGAACTTTTTCCCGACCTCCAAAGAGGCTTGTGATTTGTCCCATTACAAATGATATCCAAAGAGCAAGTAAGTGGAATGTTTTGTTACAATATGATGCATTGTAAGTGGTCGCGTGTTTAAGGCATTCGTTGTTTTTGTCTGTTTGATAGCACGCTATGTGCCGGCATGCTGTTGTACTTCGTTCTAGACACTGGCGTGATAATACCAGATTCGATCTAACGCTTTCTTTGTTGGAGCTGTCGGCCATATGGCTATCCTTCTAGCATCATACATCTGGTAGTAGCCTTTGCTCTTGTGGAATCAGTGCGTACGTCTTCTTGGGGCTCCATCTTGGCTAGCCTATAGCAGATCTTTCATGTTACAATACAATCATTTGAGGATGGTTCTCTATTGTATCACTTTCCCCTTTTTGGCTCCAGAGAACCCCTTAAAACTTTGAATGTCTAATTGCTGGTGTCCAATCTGATTGATGTATAAACTGAGGGCCCTCTTAGAGTCAAGACAGTGGAGCAACTCCTCTTCCTTGATCTGATGACGTGGAGCATAGCAAAGACAGCAAAGTAATAGACTGCTCTATGTGAAGGGTGTCATTACCGAAAGCAAGAAATCAGCATTCTACTGAGGGCCAGTTTGCTGGGAAACAAAGATGAGTACGGTTGCTGGACTGACAGGACCTGCAGTTCAGTGACTTATCGAGCAGAGGTAACAGTGATGAGGAGAACTATTTTCATTGTCAAAATGCGTATAGTATAGCTGAGCATCTGTTCAAAAGGAGTGCACAACTAGGTGAGAAATAAATTGAGGTCCCTCTGCGGCATCACAAAAGGTATTGGTGAGATGATGTGGATCAGTCCCTTCAAGCAAATCACACAACTGATGATTTGAAAAGAGATTGCTGATCGAAGCAACCAAAGGCTGAAAGGGTGAAGAGATAGCCCTTGCCTGTCACCACAATAGGCCTTGGTGGGCTAGATAAAACAATAAAATGTCAGCAAGTT
This sequence comes from Lissotriton helveticus, assembly GCF_964261635.1. NCBI lineage: Eukaryota > Metazoa > Chordata > Amphibia > Caudata > Salamandridae > Lissotriton > Lissotriton helveticus. The sequence goes on from NC_136072.1 coordinate 1,047,753,627, forward strand.
TGCCTGTAAAGACTGAATGTTGCAGGAAGAGCACCAGACAACACATTTTTCCCAGCGTCCTGCATGTACAGCATTGGTGGAAGGTCGCCTGGTTGCCAGGAGGTTTTGCAAAGTCAAGTGGAAGACCCATCCTGCTATTGCAACATGAGTTTCTACGTAAGGGGTAGCAGTACCCGAGGACATATGCTGATGCCCAGTAGTTCCGGTCACCACTCTCTCCTCTCCCAATCCGGAGCCACTTGGATGACATGGGGCAGGTTTTTCTTGATCTTTTTCAATACCCTGTGCAGGGGAGGTAGGGCTGGAAAGGTGTATAGAAGTCCTAAGCCAAGGTCCAAGTGAAAGGCACCTCTGAAGGAAAACCGCCTTGGGAACTGCAATGTGCAAACGAGTTGGCACTGCACTTTTTCTGCAGTGACAACCAAGTCAGGGATCTTCCTATTTGCTGAAGACACCCTGTGCCTCCAAGCCGCCGAGTGTAATTGCCATTCGTAAACTGAAAGGCAACATCGGCTGAGTTAGTCCGTCTTACGTTTAAAGATCCTGCCAGGAGCTGGGGCTTAGGGAGGAGCCCTAAGTGTTTTGCTACTTCCACCAACATAGAGCCGCTTGGCACAGGACTCGTCACCCCACACCACTCTGTTGTCTGTGAGAACCAGTACCTGTTCCCCCCTGATGTTGGAAGGAAAGCCTTCAGTTGCAAGCGAATCGCCTGCAGCTCCAACAAGTTGATTTGGAGACGGATCTCTGCCAGACACCAGAGTCCACTAATCTCCATGTCTCCTGGATTACCCCCCCTCCAAATCACCAACAATGCATCTGGGTGGAGGTCTAAGGTTGAAACATCGGAATCCTAGCCCGAATGTCCTGGACTCGCTGAGGCATAGGAAAGGCTAAAAAAAGCACTGTATCCATAATGGCTCACATGACGGGGCCCATTGTGAAGGAATCTGGTGTGTTTTTGGTACAATGATGTAAAAAAGCCAGCTGTTGTCTAGAGGTGATTTACAACTGTTTAAGGCGAGCCCATCTTCAGCAACTCACCGTCCTTGTATGGAAAGACTGGTATTCCCCATCTCCACACATGGGTTGCAACCACCATCATCACCTTTGTGAACACTCGAGGTGCACTGGTAATGCCAAAGGGGAACAAGGAGAACTAAAAGTGATATGATGCAGGCACCCTCTCTATGACTCCCTTGGCCAACAGAGCCTGAACTTCCCCTTGAAGTATGGACAAGTGTTCATCCGGGTGCTGCTGAGGGTGGTGATGTGACAGGATGAGTAAGGAATAACAGTGTTTCACAATCTGGAGCACTCATTGGCCGGATGTGATGTTTCTTCACTTGGAGCAAGGAAAGGTGATGAGACCCTCCACCAGGCGATTGTGACTGCGGAGGGAAACTTAAAACGGCTTTGTGGCAGCTGCTAGAGAAGGGGATAGGGTTTGGGTAGATCGTTGTCTCTGGGTGCCTGAGAGCTGGCAGCCTGATCATCTGCCTCTACTTCGAGAGGACTGAGCGGCCTGCTGTTGCGGAGGCACATACTGGTGTTGCCTTTATTTGTATTCCCCCTGAAACCTTGAAATGGGTGAAATTGTTGGGGGAAGTGGCACTCTGGCGAGCATGACCAAGAGAGCTTGCCAATTCCTTGCTGTCCTTAAAATGCTCTAAGGCAAATCCTGCTTGTCTCCTAAGAGATGGGTCCAATCAAAGGGCAAATATATCAATGACTGCTGAACCTCACTGGAGAATACGGTGGCGCAAACTTCTCTACCCAGGCGGACAGCCATGTCCAGGCACAATATAATGGAGTATCTTGCTGCATCTTGTCCGTCTTGAGTAAGGCATTGAACATTTGTTCTTACATCATCTGAGAACAGGGGCAAGATATCTGCCACCATGTCCAATAATGTGTGAGTGTATTTCTTCAAGAGGAAGCTGGTATTTACGGATCTGAGGGCAACACTGGCTGAGGACAACATCCTTTTGGCAAATTCTTCCATGCGTTTAGACTCTCTGTCTGGCGGAATGGTTGGAAACGCACTGAGGTTCAGATGGCTGGTGGAGGCCTGTAACACCTGGGAGGAATAAGGCAGGGTCCCCCAAAACAAGACTTTGCCACCTTGTGATTTTCTTTTTGAATGGTGAGCAAGATCTTGTTTTTGCCATGGTGCCAAACAGTTTATTCATAAGGGCCTCATTGAATGGCAATAGAGGCTCATGCTTAGTTTGTCAAGAAAGAAGCACTTCTGTCAACACATTAGTCTTTACCTCAGTGGTGGGTAGTGTTATGAGGTCCAAAACTTCTGCTGCCCTCCTTATCACTGGGGCTAAGAAGGCAGACTCTTCTGTGGCTACATTTGCGAGAAGGGAGTAGGGGCCAGTGTCAGAAGAGGTATCCAGGGCACTGAAGTTCTGCAAGTCCAGAAATAAGCTTCTGTTATTGTAAATATGCCTAGAATCGTCATTGTCTTCTCTGAATTCATGCTGGCATTGAGAGAATGATTCACTCTGGGTTCGCCTCAGAGTCTAGAAGGACAATAGAATGTCCCTCCGGTGTCAATGGCGTTGGTGCAGGCATCGATGTTCATGTCTGGACAGTGGGTTGTGGTGCCGTAAGCAGCATCGGCGTCAAGCTGGAAGCTGGGGGCGGCTTCAGGGCGAGTGGCACTGTCAGTGTCAACAGACCTGCAGGCACTGGTCCATCTGGAGAAAATGTTGAAACATTGGGGCTTGAAGTTGCATCAGTGGGGTCCAGGTGGGTCCAGAAAATTCGGTCCATAGCCTTTCTAAACACTCAAAACTGTTACAGAATCGCCCAAAAAGTTGGGACACTGAGGCATGGGGTTGGAATCGGTCTCAAGGGTCAGGAACCGATTTCACAGCTTCGCCGAACACAGGGTGACCCGAGACTGAGTGTTGGGAGTGGCGGGATGAGGGGGAACCGTTTTGGACTACTTACATTTTTTACTTTTATTCAACTTACCTTATGACCTCGATTTTGAAAAGGACCAGGCACGAGATCAGTCCAGGAGAGTATATGCGCTCACTACCTCGAATTTCATCGATGTTCTGCAGTGTACTGCTTTGCTTCGCAGATGTGGACGTCTTGTGGTTCAACTTCGACTCTGACGTCAGGCTTGGAGCCCAAGCATCAGAGACAGACCTGGTATTGGTCAGTCACCGACATCTGCTTATTGCAATCCTTACATGGTTAAAATCCTTAAGTCTCATGTGGATGACATATGTCTCAGAAGGGGGCCTGGCGCTTGAACATTGGAAATTATAGGAGAGGAAATCTCTCAAGTCCGACACGCTCGAGAGTGATGTCCAGATCCGTGTCGAAAGGCGCGGAAAGAAAATAACTTAAGTCAGCAAGCAGAGGTGGGGCAGATATAGTGGCCCTCAATGTCACACCCAGGGTGGGATGGACCCTACATGGATCTGCCACCTACCGGCGAGCGAGGAAGTTGCTATTAAATATCTTCCGGATCTAGTCTGGTTCCTGGTGAAATTCACAATGTGAGGAATGTGCATTTAGAAGTCTCAATTAGAAAGAATCAATCACACATGCAACCCATCGAAGGGCTGTCTATTATCACAAGCTACTAGAAACATTTTTAACCGGATGATATCAAAATCATATAGATAACAATGAAATGCTGGACCCTGTTAAATCAAGGCTTCATCACTGCCAAGGCTGAGAAACCATTCTGCCAAGAGTCATTTAATACCATTCAAACATGTAACATAAAATATGTATTTAAGTGTATATTTACTGTATACATCTTGGTAATGTTTCACTTCGGTTGAAAAAATTAGTGATGTGGAAATTATTGCTTTAGCAAAGTCTTTCTTAGCGTCCTACCAACACAACACATTTCAAGTAGATCAGCAGCCCTTCATCAGGGTTTGGCAGGTGCCTACTATCTGTGTGTATGTGTGATTTGTTTGGAAGCTGAAAACACGATCTATTTAAGGACTGTAAGGTGGGCACACATGCACAAATAAGCAGCCAATATCACTGGAATGCCCCTCGCTCATCTAGAAGGTGAGGAGCATGTTGGCTGTATTACTGTCTTCATTTAGTTAGTATATTGCTACCATGAACCTGGCAGGCATTTGTTTCAAAATGGCATGGTCAATTGCAATGGCTTTGATTTTTCAGTTTATTCCAGAAGCTTTACATACTGTTTATTAGTAGTCTCTTAGTTTAAACTAATCCTGTTAGGTTAATCTTTTAGACATGTAGGCTTTTCATCAATTCAGCAGAGGTTGTAATTTCTCGTCATATAGGCTTCTTCCGTTAAAGTCACGGGACTCCCTTTGTACCACATCACCTCTTGCGAAGGAATAATATCCACTCTCTCTCCCTTCCTCCTCTCTTTTTGGCCCAACTCTAACTTCTTTCTATCTCCATACTCTTCTTGCACGATTTTCTGTCTCGCTCACCCTAATCTCTCTTGCAAGCACAATATTCTAACTTAACTAAAGAACACTACCATTACCCACGACTCAATAAGCATAATCCTAGCCCTAATAATCCTTCAGACTCCCCCTATCACAGGGTTGCCTATTATCACAAGCTACTAGAAAAATTGTCACCACAGGATATCAAAATCACATAGGCAACCATGCATTGTTGGAACCTAGCTAACTGAAGCTTCATCGGTGTCTCTGGCGCAAACACAGTTCTTCTAAATATCATTCAATATAAATGGGACACATGACATAAAATATGAACTTTAAAGCTCACATTCACCGGCGGCATCTGAGGGTCTGAATAACTGAAGTCTATTATTACTAATTTGGTGGTACTCATTTTATCGACATTGAGACAATGATATGAGTGAGGCATGGTACCAGAATATCATAACCAAAATGTCATGTGACAGAAATATTGTATCATAAACATCTCTTACAAAAATATCGCCCCAGTGGAGTTAGTAATTGAAAATCTACACCCAACGTGATGGTCGTTTTGAGAATGATATTTAGGGCACAAATATTTCTGTTAGATGATATTTTTCCTTAGATATTCTGACCTGTAACCACTGAGTAAGCCCGCCAGTATAAGGAACTGTGACATTGAGGTCAAACACAGATTCCTGGAGTTTATGCATTAGTCTACCGAGCCACCACACCCAGCTAAAATGTTACAGTGTTTGTCCTCTTTAACCTCTCAATTGTACTTGACATTTATCTGTTTGCATAAATCATTTCAGTGATTTTGAGGGACCTTCTTCTTTTGCTATACAAAGAGGATAGTTTCATTGTCACTTGGTTGTAAATTGCATTCAATTTAAAATGTTGATTCACTGGGTGTAGAGCACCACAGAGATGCAATGTTGTAACCACTGCTGTTTATCTCTATTGTGGTTGATTCAAAGGAATAAGCCTTATAAAGAAAGACTGTACATTAGTACCAGGTCCATCCTAGATCCCTATCAGGCTTTGAGAAATATAAAAATAAATATCTCAGTGTCGGGGGTTAGAACTGAGACTCCTATCAGGAGATTCTATACAGATAAAACATTGATGTAGATCTGACCTCACTTTTCTAACTTTGAAGCCACCAAGCTAAAGTGAACCCTGTAATCACACATAATGTGCTGTGGAACAAGGTTCTCACTGGCACAGGACTAGCTGAACTCCTACTCAGAAATGCCCTATAAACAGTAGTGTCATATAGTTACTGCTTATCTATATACCGTGTTAAGTTAGCATGAGCTTATTAAATGTTTAAACGCCATTTTTTCCTTTTGCTGCTTCTGCACACGACACATAATTGTTGATTTAGCTTTCAGCCTAGAAGAGCGTTGTGATTTAGATGAGAATAATATGTTATTGCTCTGATATCAGCTTTGCTTGGTAAACTATGTCTGTACAGTGAGTGCTGAAGCTTCAAGGATAACTCGACACAGTATTGTTGTGAGGTCTGATCTCCGCACCTTCATAGACATAACATAAGTGCAGCTCCTGCCAAATTCTGGCTTTAGGCGCGTTTTATATTGCTTTGCATTGAGCACACATACACACTTGATGCGGTTCGCATGCAGAGAGCTGGTGGAAGCTGATGTGATCTCTTCACACTAGGATCTTGAGGTATGGGGCTGCCCTGCTAAAACCCAAAGACACCTTCTTAGATATTAATATAATATGCTAGTTAGGGAGGGTGAGAATTAGGTGTTATTAACCCTTATTCATTACAGCATTTTAGCATGCTGTCACCTTTTGCTTTCTATGGGCTAGTAACTATGCTGATAACTTTGCTTCTGATAATATGTTTCCTTGTATTATCTAAGATACTGCGTTTGAGAAAACGGCATTAGTAAATAAATATTTCAAATGTACACGTGTCCTCATTTACTCCACGTTCTGGTTTGAAATGATTGTATAACGAAAGAGTGCTCATGTGTTCCACGTGACCTGAGGTATTGTAAGTTCATGTTCTGGTTTGTCTAAACATTGGGAGTTTGTTATGACCAATGAGACACTGTAGCTAGCTCGGTAAGGGGATTTTGGGTACTGAGGTGAGTTTTGGGCCACCCTAATTCACTGAGGCTCCAAATCTATATGCACAGTTCTGTAGGAGAACGGAATCCCTGCTACATGGCGCCAGATCGTTGGTGGTCTTATATCATGACACTCGAGTAGTAGATCGTTCAAACCTTAACCCCTTCACTGTCGTTTCCGGAAAACGGTGGTGTCGGACAAAACCTACCTATTTTTAAAATAGGTCTTTTCAAGCTTGAATCTTTCTAAAACGGTTTCCTTGAATTACTACCCAGTTGTGCTACAAAGTTTACTTTGTTTTTCTACATTCCTGCCGCTTACCCATACGAACTCTTTTATTCATGGGTGACGTTTCCGGCTGTGGACGCTAATTCTGGTGTGTTCCACATTTACACTCCCTAACCTGTACCGAATGAATATACTCCGTACAGGGCACAGGAAGTACCTATTGATACTTGGCAGCATCGCGTTTGGTTTGGTGGCGCCCTGCCCCATTCTTTAACCGCTCCGAGGTTAGGTCCCTTGTCCATTCCAGGCGCAAATTGGCCTGTCTTGGCTGGATTTACTCCTCACCCTCTACACGGCAATTGTGCTCTTGCTGAAATTCGTAGACTACACGTAGTCTCTATTGCCGTGATTAGAGCTTTAGTGCAATACATAGCCCGTAATCTTCCGGGTGGGCCCCCGGGAGGTGCGGCGCTTCCGGCCGGGCAGGGCGGTTTGAAGCTCAGTCCCGTAATGGTCAATGCAGTGATGGGCAAGCGTCCCCAGGAAAAGGATGATTTTCCTTTCTGGCTTGCCGAGAAGTTTGATCAGCTGGAAGCAGTATTTCTTAACACAACTCCTGGTGAAAAACACAGGATTCTGACACTTAGTTTGCCAAAAGATTTGGCCCCTGAAATCGGTGACTGTGAGACCTGGGGTAGAACATTTGCGGCGGTCTATGCGAGATGTTACGGCACTCCGTCTATGGCTGTCCTTCCAACGGTCCTTAAACGTGTTCAGGATGATCACGGACCAGAGGCTGCGGTTGAATTGGGTATGCGCCTGTGTGGCACCTTTGATGTGGTTTGCGATCTCATTCTTGCTAATGTCAAGGGGGATGCAGTGAACTTTCAGGTAGCTAATGCTTTGGCGGCGATTCCCGATGCCGAGAAACCCCGACAGTTAGCGAGGATTATTGTGGCGGCTTATAAGACCGTGGGTCGCAATAGTAGGGGTCTCAAGCCTTTTTCTGTTAAAGAGAAAAAGCAACCCCAAGGGCAGACTTCAGAAACGGAAGTTTAGCCCAAGTCCAAGAAACAAAATTGGCCCAAAAAACAGAAACAGGGTAAGCAACAGCAACAACAGCAGACACAAGAATCTCGTCCTGCGTCTCCGATGCCTGCGCAAACAGAACGTGTTTATGACTTGCGCGATCGCGCGACGATTAAATCACCTGATCGATTTCAGGTTTCTGATCAACGCTCTCCTCGTTCCTTTCAGGACTCATCGGCCCCGAAGACCGGTGGTGGAGGAGGCGGAAGGGGTCGGGGTGGTCAGCAAGGACGTGACCAGCCCCGCCAGACAGACAGTACAGGAAAGCAGGACTGCTCAACGCCGAAGAGACCGCAGTTTGCTAAAAAGAAAGTCGAGGCTTTAACAGCGCATCGATATGCCACAGATAGTGAGAACGCGGCTTCGGAATCTGACATGGGCTCTGACTTTGCTGGACAGCGCGGCGGAGATTACCATTGTGAGAGAGGCCCTGCGTCCGCTACTGAAGGTGACAGCGACTGATATTTATGTTGTGATAGAAACAGCTGATACAAGAGTTGCTCCCCCTGATAGACTTTATGAAATTGTCCTGTTAATAGAAGGTGACATACAACATACTATAAAAGGGGTATTTTGGGAAAATATTTCGTCTATGTATGACATTTTGCTTTCGGAGGCTGACTGGCCCCCACCTTTTGTGCTCGCAGCACGACGAGGGGAGGAGGTGATCCTCCCCAGCTTCGCGCACACAGTCTCGAAAGAGGATGCGCTGCACTTTGCAGAAGAGTGGGCTAAGGCTCTAGCTCTGTACCGTAACCAATGTGGTTGGGATAAATTGTCCCCATGCCACGAGATACCTTTGCGGTCACAGCCACAGCCTCAACCTCAATATCCCATACGGCGTGAAGCCAAGGCTTCCGTCGCGGCAATCCTTGAACAATTGGAATATCAGGGAGTTATTGAAACATGTGTGTCACCGATGATAACCCTCTTTTTACTGTGACCAAGCCTGACGGTTCATATCGTTTGGTATTGGATTACCGGCATTTAAACTCGCATTGCCGTAACTGTGCAGTACAGAATACTCACGGCTCTGCCCTAGTGGATAGTCTTGTGCGTAAGCGTTTTAAGACCACGCTTGACATTTCCAACGGTTTTTATGCCCATCGATTGGATGGTCTTAGTTCCCAATGGACCAGCTTTACTTGCGGCGGTGTCCAAAAACAATTTCGGCGTCACCCAATGGGCTATAAGAATAGTCCTGGGATTTTTACTGCCCGCATTGTCTCTCTTTTGGAGAGAATCGTCCCAGATGCATGCTCGTATGTGGATGACATATATCTCACAGACGACGAAATTTGGGAGCATCTGTGTCGAGTAAACAGCATAATTTGTAACTTTGCAGACATGGGTTACAAATTTAACTTTGCGAAATCGCACATTGAAGAGTACACAGTGTTGTTCCTGGGCTATGAGCTCAACAATGAAGGTAGAGGTTTGGCTCCTCACTTCCTGGAGAAATGTGCACAGTTGCGCGCTCCTACAACACTAAAAACATTACAGTCTTTGCTGGGTTTCTTAAATTTCGGGAGGACTTACATTCCGGAATATGCCCAGCGTATCAAGCCTTTGTATGCTTTGATACAACCAACTTTTTCCAACTCATGCTGGCTGCCTGAGCACTCAGCCATCTTGCAATCCTTGCAGGCTGATCTGCTCGCTTCTAAATTCTTACTGACTCGTGATGACCACACTAACCTGGTGATAAGAATCATTCCTGGGACGGTGGGTTTCACGTACCTCACTTTTAATGAAGGAGACACAGTACCTATTGCTTACAAGTCACACTTGTACACTTCGGCTGAAATGCGATTTTCCACTGTGGAGAAAGTTTTAATGGCTGTGCAGATGGCGATTCTTAAGGAACGTGCTCTGTCACAGGGAAAACGCATGTTGGTTGTTACACCCTGTCCTCATTTGGAGGCAGTTACGAAAGCCAGTGTACCGAATTCTAAAGCTTTGCACCCTCGGTGGATTCAATGGGCTGCTTCCTTGACATCCACGGATGTCACGTTTATTTTTGACGCCTCATTACGGTCGCAAGAGTACTTGCAGTATGAATTCGTTCATCCTGCTCCGCTAGCAATGCGACCGTTGGAGGACTTCCATTGCATCATTTACACTGATGGTTCGGCGCAAGTTGCGCATGGCTCTAAACACGCCTACGTTTCCGCATGCGCCATTGTGGTCGGTGCCATGGTGAACGATGAGTTCAAGTCCAGAGTAGTGCATACGCAGACTCTAGGGGACTGCACCGCACAATTGGCAGAGCTTCGTGCTCTTCTACTCGCGTTGGAGTACGCTGATCCTAGTGTGACTACTCTTATTGTGATTGATTCTTACTACTGTGTCCAGTCTTACAATGAAAACTTGTTCTTTTGGATTCAGAATGATTTTTGTGATTCCAAGGGTAGCACAATAAAACACAAGATGATCTGGGTTCGAGTGGCTGAGCTTAAGGCTAAGTTGCCACTCGTTTTTGTGATTCATACTCTCGGCCATCAGCGTGTGGGAGTTCACGCTGTCGGTAACTCGCTTGCTGATGAAGCGGTGAAATCAGCGGTGTCTACATATTTAGTTGCAGCAGTTACACGGTACAAAAGTAAGATTGATGATGACATCTTGGCGGCTGTTGCCGCCACTGAGAAGGGAGGTAAACATCCTACGGGGTTCCCTTCGTAGTACGCATACCACTTAAGTCCCGAAAAGGTTCCTTTTGTGACAACTCCTGAAGTTGGAGAACGTTTGATTCCCAACTCGGATCGCAGAGCTAGCTTGATTACAGCGGTGCATGAAGGTGTGGCGTCTGCGCATGCGGGCGTCTCGGCCACTGTAGCTCAATTACAACAACGTTTCTGGTGGCGGGGACTGTACAAACAGACGCGAGGCTATGTCCTTCAATGTGACATTTGCCAGCAGATTAAACCTTCGACTGCTGCGCGTCCGCCACAGACACAGTTGTACATATCTAATAAACCGCTAGGTTGTGTTTATTTAGATCACTGCGGTCCTTTTTCCTCTGATACTGCGTATAAGTACATCTTAGTAGCAGTTGATTCATGCACACGCATTGTGTGGGTATGGCCCCATCGCAGCGCTGATTCACGGACTGTCATAAGAGATTTGCGTGTCTTTGTAGGGATTTTTGCCTGTGGTACCTTCCATTCGGATCAGGGTCCAGCTTTCGCCTCTAAGGCGTACAAGGATGCCATGACTTCGATGGGGGTCCAAGTCAAGTTTTCGTCACCCTACAGACCTGAGGGTAATAGTGTACTGGAGCGAATGAACCGTAACTTAAAGCAATCTTTGACAGCTCGAGTTATAAGCACTGGCAGAAACTGGCTGGCCCACCTCAATGGCGTGCAGCGTGCTCTTAATAATCTCCCTAGAAGGTCTCTGGGTGGGCGGACCCCATACGAAATGTTCTTTGGCATCAAGATGTACGTCCCTGACCTTGATGGTCTAGACTGCGTGGCTCGCGCCACAACCTTTAACGTAGATGAACATTGCAATGTTTTACAGGATCTACAAAAGACCAGAGACAGTCTTGCAAAGGAACATTTGCCCTCCACATCGGATGTTGCGTTGCAGATCCCGGTAGTTGGCTGGCTACCCCAAGTTGGAGAACTGGTTCGGGAGAAGATCGATAACAAGAAAGAATTTGGACCTTCCTATCGAGCTCTGGTTCCAGTCCTTGGAGTGAAGGGCACAAGAACAGTCATTTTACCACCGCTTCCAGGTCGTAAGGAAAACAGGTTTATCTCCATTGACAATGTCAAGATACACAGAGTGGCCGATTATTCTTAGTATGACACCGGCAGTCTCCTGTCCTTCCATTGTGAGAAATTCTGTTTTGGCCACTGCTTCTAATCCTGAACCAGAAGTGGCCATCGAGTTGCCTACAATTTCCAGTCCTTTATTAAGTACTTTGCCTGGTACAGACCATGATGAGATTGATTACACTTACCCCACTGACTTATCTATGCCTGACCTGCAAACACGTTTGGCCACAGAATCCAGATTTTCTTTTGACACTGTTTCTAATGCGTCAAAGAAGCCCTCATGGTTTGCAGTTTATGCCAGTTTATTTAAAAAACATTTTTGATTCCCCCTTGGATATATATTTGGCTGGTATTTTTTTCAATTTACCTTTTTATGTCAATTGTTTTTGTGTTTTATTTTTTTCGGATTGTCAATGGACACTATGTCGAGGAAAGAACATGCATTCGACATCTCAATGGAACTTTGGCCCCCCTTTCCTCGTCGCATTCAGCACACAGACCGAAAAGAGACTTGACATTTGTTAACATCACTGCTTGGCCTGTCCTCGATGGGATTGTGTGGGATGCCGTTAGGTTTCAAATTCATGGCCCTACTGAGGTCGTTAATGTCCCTAATGTGCTTAGAGTTAACATGGGGGATGTAGTGAAACAAAACATACGTTCTGATGATTGGGATGTTCAGGCCGTAGAGACTTTGTTTTCTGATTTGAAATATTATGCTGCCTTTGATGCTGAAGATTTGTACTTAGAATCTGCTAATTATGGTGATTTGTTTTGTTTTCAACATTTTGGCAATCACTTCTTACATAAAACTACTTCCAGAAGGAATACTGTAAATTATACACAGTGGGAGCATTGCCCAGCTCCTATACAAGGCAGTTCAGGTACTTTTTTGAAAAAGTACACTTATTTTACCGACTTCAATCCGTCCAATCCCGAGTCCTTTTATTTTAAAATGACACAGAAGCCGATGTCCAAGGTTAGACTTACCGATACCAAATTATTGTACTCGAAGTCCTTTCTTGATCAGCTGGCTGTTGGCGGCTATGAATTGTGGAAGGAAACTATTGACCTTAAATCTGTTTGGGGTTCTAAAAGCTGGCAGGTACAAGGCACTGAGGCTTTGCACCGAGCATGCCTCATCCCGAATCATATGTTGTTTTTGAATTCTTCTATTTCACAGACGACATGCTTTGGATTGGCTACTTCTAAAAAATTAAATACACCTACCATCCCTGAGTTAGAAGAATATTCTGGCTGGAATAATTTTACTCAGTTTTTCATTAGGGACCTGCAGACCCTATTGCTAAATTCATCCTTTAACATATCCATTATGGATCCAAAAGGTTGGCTAATGTGGCACAAAAGTGCTGATTCATGCCAGCACCGTTTTTTGGGTTTATCTGATGGCTTTAAACAGGTCAGACCTCATCCACGTTTTGATACTGACCATTCTGTCACGACTTATTCAGTAGGCAAATTATGTCAAAATTGGCTGAAACATTCTACCTTGGCTGCGGCTAAACTGCATCTATCCAAGCTGAATGAAGATGTAGATTTAAATGATTTCATAAAAGGCCCGGCTAGTGGTAGATCAAAAAGATGGATATATGCGATTTACAATGAAATCTGGAAGACATCGCAGATTGAGGCGGCGACACGCCTTAGAGCTATTGATCAAGCTAATCTAGAAAAGGTGCTTGCAGTTGTAGATAATAGTATTAACATGCTTTCTTCCCGCATTTACATGTTAGATAACATTGTGTCCTCTGTAGTGAATATAGTGCAGGATGAGGTGTCTGCGTTGTACCATGGTCAAAATCAGTTGCGTTCTATTATGCAATTTGCATGGACCCTGCAGACGCTGAAGGCTGGCAAGGTGCCATGGACCTACATGAACGTGTCCTCCCTTTTTGCCCCTTTTAATTTGACTGACAAGCAGCGCTTGCTTTCCATGCGTGATGCGTCTTTTTCCATGTTACATATTGAGAGGTTAGAATCTTTACCTTTCTCTGTGGCAGAGGCCACTGCTGCATCGTGGCTAATCCACGGTTTAATAACATTACCATTTGCTTTATATAAATTTACAAATTGTATGCGATATGTTGCTATAGGTCGATATGAACCATTGGGTAATGCATTTCTCCATGAAGTCTGGTCCCTTCCATTTACTTACAGATGTTTAAAAGACGGACAAGAAGTGTATCTGAATGTTGAGGAGTGTACAGAGACACCAGATCACTCTTTAATGTGTAGACACATTCATTTGTACGGTTCTTGCAACCAGGACCTCCCTAATCTAGCCTGTGTTTTGAAAGGAACACCAGTTCCCGCAATCATACCCACTTTTACATTACTGGCAAACGGCAGTTATTTACTTTTAAATAATGAGGATTGTTGTGGGTTAATTAAAGGTGCTGCTTATGTGGTGACTGTATCTTAACGTGTAGTTTGCTGCAAAAATGTTTTGTACCCACCCCCGCATGGGAAAGGGGATGTTTCCATCTGGCCACGCATCCCAACCTTGACGGCGGAGTTCAATGGCATGAGTAGAATAAGAGCTCTTTTGTCCCAAAAAGAAGTGGCCTTGAGTTTGGCTCGAGAAACGTTTGTGCTTCACATAGCTAACACCCGCACAGAGGTTCAGGCCCTTTTAAATTCTGATCTGCCGTTGCATTTCAGCGAACTGGTTCATTCAATCTTTAACGCGTCCTCCACGACTGGGCTCGTGCATTTCAGCTGCGGTCTCGGACTTCATTTGAAAAAATATTTGGGGTCATTCCTGCTTTCTTTCATTCTATTTTTTCAAGTCTGTTTGGTGGATTCCCGTTTTTGCTGGCACTGGCGGCAGGCGTTCTGGTGATATTTTGCTTTGTTAAGAATGGATGCCCTTCCTGTGCAAGAAGCCGCGCAGCCCCTCCTGGCACTGTTTCGCAACAGGATGCTTGAATACTACGGCACTCTGCCGCTTGCGACTTTAAGCACGGCATATAGATTATCGTTTCGATTTTCCTATTTTACATGTGTCCAGCCTGTGTTTCATTGCCTGAGCTGCGATTTTGACTGGGCCCTTCATTTGTGTCTCTGCAAGACGGTGTCTCGTGACGTCGATTTTAATCAGCTGATGAGTCCCGTTGTTACTCACAAGTTGGTTTGTTCTGGCGAAAGGATTATGGCCTTGGCAGCGATGCATGGACTAATGGGTCATTGGAACATACTCGCAGCAGCGCAAGATTTCTTGGCACAGAGCTTTCTTGAGAACCCACCGAGTTGTCCTCTGATGGTGATAGAGGCTCCGGTACTGGAAAAGCACGTGTGTTCTTTCCCACTATTGAATTGGATGGCTGAACTGTTTTCGGATGAAGACGGTGATTTCATGTTGGAGGCTGCATATTTTGCATATTCGGTCTTGCCCTAAAAACTTTCGAGGTTTCTGATCATAACACCTTTTCTACTGACATAACTTTTTGCAAATTTTGCTTGAATTTTTCATCTCCCAGACCTATTGGCTTCCGTGAAAGTGAACACTGTATTGACATTTTGAAACTTTTTTAATTGATTCATGAAAGTTTTTTCCGTCAACTTTTAAAATTTTGACATTGCTCACCGTTCTTGAACTCTGCTTTCATGAGGAGGCCCTTATCTTATCGTATCTTACCTGTGCTCGGATCATGGGGGGGTGTCATATAGTTACTGCTTATCTATATACCCTGTTAAGTTAGCATGAGCTTATTAAATGTTTAAACGCCATTTTTTCCTTTTGCTGCTTCTGCACACGACACATAATTGTTGATTTAGCTTTCAGCCTAGAAGAGCGTTGTGATTTAGAGGAGAATAATATGTTATTGCTCTGATATCAGCTCTGATCGGTAAACTATGTCTGTACAGTGAGTGCTGAAGCTTCAAGGATAATTCGACACAGTATTGTTGTGAGGTCTGATCTCCGCACCTTCATAGATATAACATAAGTGCAGCTCCTGCCATATTCTGGCTTTAGGCGCGTTTTATATTGCTTTGCATTGAGCACACATACACACTTGATGCGGTTCGCATGCAGAGAGCTGGCGGAAGCTGATGTGATCTCTTCACACTAGGATTTTGAGGTATGGGGCCGCCCTGCTAAAACCCAAAGAGACCTTCTTAGATATTAATATAATATGCTAGTTAGGGAGGGTGAAAATTAGGTGTTATTAACCCTTATTCATTACAGCATTTTAGCATGCTGTCACCTTTTGCTTTCTATGGACTAGTAACTATGCTGATAACTTTGCTTCTGATAATATGTTTCCTTGTATTATCTAGGATACTGCGTTTGAGAAAACGGCATTAGTAAATAAATATTTCAAATGTGCACGTGTCCTCATTTACTCCACGTTCTGGTTTGAAATGATTGTATAACGAAAGAGTGCTCATGTGTACCACGTGACCTGAGGTATTGTAAGTTCATGTTCTGGTTTGTCTAAACATTGGGAGTTTGTTATGACCAATGAGACACTGTAGCTAGCTCGGTAAGGGGATTTTGGGTACTGAGGTGAGTTTTGGGCCACCCTAATTCACTGAGGCTCCAAATCTATATGCACAGTTCTGTAGGAGAACGGAATCCCTGCTACAGTAGCTAGTGACCAGAGATGCTTTTGCCACACACTACAATACTGAGACTGCAAGGGGGGGACGTCACATGGTGTAGAAAATACATATATTTATGTGGGGAGGGGACTTGGATTTCCCTCAGAGCATGAATAAGTATGTATTCCTTTCCAATACAGGTGAAATGCAAACATAGGGATAATGGGAACATGTGTGAAATGCTCCCCATGTTCTCCCACATCAAAATCACAGGGACATTTTGCACAGAATCCATTTTGAGATATGGTAGTACACACTCAGCAAAACAATCATAAACCTCGAAGGAGGATAGAATTTGTGGCAGTGGGTATTAAGAAGGTCTCCTCCAATTGAGCTCTCTACGAGGACATTATATTGAAATACGAGATTCCCATCATGAGGTGGTGTACACAGAACAGTGGTGTGCATGTGTGTATGTGTGTTGCATTTAGTCTGGTTGAAACCAGACTACCACAAGCATTTGCAATGCAATAGGTCTCGCAGCATTAAAGTTTGAGTAATTGGCATTGTATATGACAATGTGTTGCATTAAATTTTTAGCAAAGTCTGTATTGGTGTATAAAGATGATTTGCAAGATGATAGCGATGGAGTGGGGGATGGATGGATGGAGTGGAGGGGATGGATGGATGGAGTGGGGGGATGGATGGATGGGAGGATGGATGGAGTGGGGGGGGGGTGGAGTGGGGGGGATGGAGTGGGGGGATGGGATTCATGTGTGCATTAAAAAGAGGAATCTAAGGATAGAAATAAACGGGGCACCCTCCACTAGTGTATATAAATATTAGCCCCATTTATGCACCGCTCATTTCATTGTAGTGGGTGGTGCCCTACCTTCTGTACTTAAGCGAAAGGGGCAGCCTTATCCCATCTTAGGTAGTGAGATCCAGCAAACTGACAGACTAGGAGACAGCAACTTACTGTATTTCTAGGCCTTAATTGTACATACTTTATACAGAAACTGCACACAGAACAAGGCTGTAAGCAAGACCTGTGATCGCTTGGCACTGGAGCAAAGCTTGGCACTGCACTGGTGGAGACTTACTGAGGCTTAGTAATGCACTGCCCACAGAGGGGGGGGCTAGAGCTTGTCATAGCACACATTGAAAGGAGCCAAGTGCGGCTGGCCACGTCGCCTGCAGAGCAACACAGAGGGGTCAGCAAAGTAGTGTTCGCCAACCAGTAGGATGTCATTTTGTTTCGAAAAGGTCACCGCGGGTACAGAGAAGTGCTACCAGTAGCAATACTACTCTTCGCACAGCTTGTCACGAAAAGAGGCTAGAGGCCTGCCACACCCCTCCTCCGAGGGGAGGCCCGGTTTTTACAAAGGAACAGCTCAAGTAAAGGATAGACTGGAGATGAGACTTGGTGCAGCCCTGCTAAGATGGAGGCTGGCCTGGCCTTTGGCAGCGCACACGTTCACAGTATTATTTACACCAGCAGAGTAATAACGCCTAACTACAAGGCGCAGGCATGCTTCTGAACACCTCGCTCCCACATCTGCAAGTCAGATCGAGCCGTTTACGTGCTCCAGAGGCTGTGGGTATGTGGTTTCCCCCGCGGGGAAGTCGGGCACAGGCGGAGCTGCTCATTGCTGTTTATAGAGACACCCGAATGATAGGCCATGGAAAGGAGGTGGCAGAGTACATGGATGGCAGAGAAAGACAATGTGCTAAGTGCAGGTACATTGTGGGACGCACCAGGGACGTGGGTATATTCAAGTACATTGAGTATAGACAGACAGAAGGCGGAGGGGAAAGGAAGTTGGGCAGGCGGAGGGGAAAGGAAGTTTGGCAGACGCAGGGATGAAAAGAAAAGCAAACAGGTGGTAGAGAAATATACACAGTGACATGCAGGCACTCGGAGGGCACACATAGACACTGAAGCAAATGCAGGTAACACGGCGGCGAGCAGATAGACACACTGAAAACGGAGGCTGGCATACACTACATATACGTTAAACAACATGCAAATCCGGGAGAGACACGGGGGTAACTGCAGTCAGAGATGGTATGTGTATATGTAAAGCGCACTATCCCTGGAAGGGAATCCTGGAGCTGGATAGAAGACCAACAGGAGGCAGAGCAAGGCACTAACTAGGGTGCACGTGAGACAAACCATGGGCGGCAGCAGACACTACTACGGCACGAGAACAGTGACGCAGACACATACGTTGGTAAATGACAGGCCCACGCGCAGAAGTGGTGGATACCAGATCTTCAGACAGACACAAAGATGGAAGAAGGGTTAGAGACAGGCAATGTGGCCAGTCAGAGCACAAAGGGATGTGACAGTCACTGGAGATATGTGACGATACCCTCTTACGCTTTCCTCCACATCATGCAGAGCTTTACTCTCAGTTCCACTGCCCATATTCTTCCTCACACACCCCGAGTTAGCTTCCTTTATTTACCATACACAGCACCAGCTCGCCCCTCCTTATCTTCCTCACACTGAGCCTTCCTCCTCTTCCCGATAGACACTCTAACTCTTCCCTCCTTCGTCGCAGACTAGGATTCCCTCCTTCATACTCCTTCCTCCTTTGTTTCACTCGCACCTTTGCCCCCCACACGGCCCCTACCTCTCCTCCCTCCAGATCCTCCTCCTACCTCCGCGTTGTACTCCAGCAGGGCCTTCTGCACCAGCTCCTGGTCACCCGACTCCAGCTGGTCCAGGATGAGTCCCAGGTCCATCCTGGGGTGAGGGTCAGGCGTCCTCGGGTGAACGGTGTGCCCGGTGTCGGCGGAGGGCAGGGAGCACGGGGCTGTTCAGAGGCTGTGCCCGAGCTCAGCTACTGCAACCCCCCTGTTCAGAACTCATTCACTTACAGAGCGAGACGTCAGAAGGGGAGGAGGAGTGTCGAGGGGGCTGGGAAGGGGAAGTGAGAGAGGCGGGAACGGGGCGGTGCGAGATTAGCAAGGCTCACAGAGAGCAGAGAGGGCGACGACCTGCGGTTGGCGGAGCAGGACTTTATTATATAGTATTCTACAACAGAGGGAGGAGGAAGACTGACAATCATCCGGTTGCAATGTGCTTGATCGGCGTGAGAATTCAGATACATATTTCTAATGTAAATACAACGGATGGATAACGATTCAGTGGTGACGATAAGAGCTGACTGTAGCAAACAAGCACGGAATCGAAACCTGTGGTGCGCGCGCACCACAGAGGAGCTGACGCGGGAATCTAAACCAGTGGTGCACGCGCACCAGAGGAGCGGGGGCAAGGGAGCGCGAAGACACGCCGAGACGAGGTAGGGGATGTGTGTGTGTGTAAGCGCTGGGGGGTTCTGTGTGTATGTGTGCGCACGGCGGCGGGGGAGGGGGAGTTCTCTATGTGTGTGTGTGTGTGTGTGTGCGTGTGTGTATGCGCGGCGGCGGCGGGGGGTCTCTATGTGTGTGCGTTCTGAGTGTGTGTGTGTGTGAGTGTGTGTATGCGCGGCAGGGGGGTCTGTATGTGTGTGTGCGTGCGTGTGAGTCTGCTTCCAAGGAGCCATGGGAGACAGGAAGCACGCGTGACCAGATCCGTTTACGCGCGCGTGCACATCACTTGTCGCCTGTCTCCCTTGACTCCTTGAAAGCAGAAATGATTGCAATAGAGTCTCGCAGCGACAATCGCTCCGCGATCGCTTCGCAGGTGCGAGACCTAAAAAAGGATGTCATGGTGAGAGGGTAACTGTAATAGAACTAAACAACATGCTTCGTGTTTTAATTGTACAACACACATTTTTACACAGTTAGAATTACAGGCACAGAGAGGTAAAGTGATTGGTTCACAATTACACTATTTCTCGTCAAGTGTAAAAGCTGGGATTAGAATTTAGGTATCCAAGATGCAAAGCGAGCAAACAAACTAGCAGTCTAATTCTCTTTCATAGCCATAAATTGCCTGAAAATATTTATGTTCAGAATGGAACATAAGCCCCCATCCTCTGGTCCACTTTAAGGAAGATAAAATGTGTTCTTCACATATGGCGCTACTGCTCTCCGTTTGAGAAGTTTTAATACCTTGAGCAAAAGTTCCGCTAACTGTAGATGAATGAATGAATATGAGATTTATAATGCGCAAACTTAGCCCGAAAGGGCATCAAGGCGCAAGGAACAGACAGACATACAGTCTTAGAGAGCCGGATGTATGACAGCTAGTAGGCCTGAGAGAATGAATGAATATGAGTAAAAGGTAAAAGGTAAAAGGTTAGTAGATAAAGGTAGGGGAGGCTACAGTAGGTTATAGGATCAATTTAAAATGTCAAATTCAGATCAATCACTGCACAATGGACAGAGTTTAAGTGATCACCACCCATAGAGCAATGAACACTGATAGGCTAAAAGCAGTCTCCTTTACTTTTTCAGCTGTGTATTTGAGGAAAAGGCAAAGAAGTCCTGGGAAGGCTTCTTATACTCCCTCTTCTAGATCTGTGGTTGATAAAGCCACAAATCTCATGCATTGACCTTGCACTGTTAAAAAACAAAAACAGACACTATGGGGGCTGTGGCACCTTGAAAGGAAGATTGGCTGGCACAATGTATGACGATTTCAACTTCATCTGGTCTTGTCTTATGCACAAACCTAACCAGGGAAGCAATGGAGGGATGTATGTGGTGGAGGAATGGGACCTGAGGGCAGAAACTATACCAGAAGAGGAGAGAGAACATTTCTGATGATGTGCAGCACTTTACATAAGTCATTTGTTGAGGATGAAAATAATGCTTTTCACCAAACATGAGATTCATCACTTTTTCCTGAGCCCCTAAGTGTAAGTAAAAAGTATTAGGACCTGATTTAGTTGTTGGCGGGCGGATTACTCCGGCTCAACGGAATATAAATCCCATTATAGCCTATGGGATTTATATTTCGGCAGACGGGATATCCGTCACCACTGTGACACAGTAACCCATCGACCAACATCTAAATCAGAACCTTAAGCTGAAACTGCTAGAAGACTGTGACTCCCAGGGTCATCATGCCCATGCTAACATGATCACAATCTGAAGTTAGCAAGTACACAGGTGCAAGTCTTCAGTCTTCCTAAAATATACTTATCAAGGGAAAAGAGCATATAAATCAAAATATGTCTAGTTTGTAGCACAAGTACTGACTGCACGTAACAAAGAAAGAGGTTACATTTCTCCATCTCAATGAGAGAGCACTGCTTTGGTAAAATATTTATTTATGGGGTTACTGCACAAATGACTTGAACCCCAGCCTAAAAGCAGAGACTTAACATCTCAGTTCAAAAAACTCCTAAAGACTAATATGTTTAGAGAGCCAGACAGATGATCACTTGTGTTGGCAAGAGCTGCAATACAGTAATACTGAATGTAAGGGTGACACCTCGCGTTCAGTCGGCTGTACCTCCTCTGTACACAGTTATTGACTCCTTACTCTTCTATTCAGTGTTCCGCAGAGGCTGCAAGGTGGTGTATGCAATTATTACTGTAGGTAGTTATAATAGCACGGACCAAAGATTATCAGAGACCTATAGATACAGGTACACAACTGTATATTCAAGAAACTCAATTTAGACACATCAGTATATCTATACATTCAAGCATTAATGTGTAATTAGAAAACAAAATTTCATAAAGCACCAACAACAAGACTGTCACAAATTATTGCAAAAGGAATTCATACATATTTATTTGGTACAATATTTTCAATAGACATTTTGGGCCAGATGTAGGTAGGCTTTTACCGGGTGGTAACGGCCGAATTCGGCCGTTACCACCCGGTAAAAGCAATTTGACATGTAGGTCCCTGTAATTTACAGACTCGGTAAATTTACCGATAGGTAAATTTACCGAGTATGTAAAATACCGAGTCGGTATCATTACTGATTCCGGACAATTGGTATGTAGGTGGGACTCTTCTGAGTCCCACAAGCAGTACAACATCGGTATTTTACCATCAAATACTACTTGATGGTAAAATACCGTTTCTGGTGTGCATGCACATGTGTGCATGCACACCTATGCCATATGACAGGCAGACCTGCCCTTAGGGCAGGTATGCCTGCCACATGGCACCCGAGCCTCTTTTGGGGGTGCCAGAGGGTGTCAAAGTGACACCCCCTGCACCCTTGTGACAGTCGGTATTTTCCGATGTGGTAAATACCGACCGGTATATGCCCAATCAATCCTATGGGCTTCAAAGCCCATAGGAATGCATGGGCATTAACTGGTCGGTATTTACCACATCGGAAATTACCGACTGTTTCCGATTCGGTAATTGCACATCTGCAATTACCTACATCTCGGTATTTTTATTTTCCGACCTCTTAAATACCGAGTCGGTATGACTCGGTATTTAAGAGGTCGGTAAATAAAAATTACCTACATCTGGCCCTTTATGTGTTAACAATATAAAATCACAAAAAACATTTAAAACCAGTATCACAGTACTGTAGAATGAGCTAAAAAAGAAGCAGAATGTCGGCGCAGCGTTTCGTTTTTTTTCGAAGTTAAAAACACCTTCTTCAGGACAGTTTCTAAATTAATAAAAACACATAATTAATCTCCATTGTAATACAGTGACAGTCATTGTTTCTACAGCTATTATCACGGTGCATTTGAGTACAATCTACAATATTTCATACAGAATCTAGGTGAGGGGAATAAAAGATGGCTTAACCAGAAGCCCGAACATTATGATAAAAGCCTGAGGAGTCAAGAGCTATATTTATTGTTTTTTTGTAGCTTCAAGGCTGATAATCCGAACTGAATAACGGTGGCTCCGCTGTATGTTTCGTGCGGTTTTCTAACTGATATCAAAGGTAATTGGGTCATTTTCCAAAAACGTTTCAGTGATAGGAAAAGAATACATAGAAAATACCACAATCAGTATTATATAAATATATTCTCCATCTAGGTAAATCAAATACAAGACCAATATTGTATAATCTGGTACCAAAGATGGTGGAATACACATACAAGGGAGAATCAACAGGTTCCCATGTTTTGTTGCTAAATTAAAGGTATGCAAGAGACATTATGTCTCCCTTTATTTGATGTAGGAATGAAAAGTGTTCCTGTTGTTACTACTGGCGATATTATTGAATCTGATTAGTTTACTTTTGTTTGAGAGAAGACTAAAGATAGGTCTGCATGTATAAAAAATAAGAAATTATATTGTAAAAATTATTGCCTATAAATTGTTGTTTTAGTAGATCTGTATGTATAAAATACGAAAATGCAATCCAGAAATTTGGGATATGTATGAAATATTGTAGATTGTACTCGAATGCACCATGATAATAGCTGTAGAAACAATGACTGTCACTGTATTGCAATGGAGATTAATGATGTGTTTTTATTAATTTAGAAACTGTCCTGAAGAAGGTGTTTTTAACTTCGAATAAAACCGAAACGCTGCGTTGACATTCTGCTTCTTTTTTAGCTCATTCTACAGTACTGTGATACTGGTTTTAAATATTTTTTGTGATTTTATATTGTTAGCACATAAAATGTCTATTGAAAATATTGTACCAAATAAATATGAACAATAGTTACTTACCTGTAATCTGTGGTTCTCCAGTATTGGTGTCTTTCATAGATTCACATGCCTGAATCATTCCCCGTCGTCGGAGTGGGAGTCCCACGGTATATAAAAAAGCAATAAAATGCCTGTAATAACCAAAAAACCTTGGTAATAACCAACCAGGAAGTAAAGTAGCCCTAAGCTACAGGAGCAAAAACTCCCACACCCATGACTATCCTAGTCATTTTGTATAGACCAAACTGCAGCCAATCAGGCGACAGCGCCCACCAGAATGTTCTCCTCAGAGGCTCAGGCTCTCAGATTTTCTCGCACAGGAGTGAAACCAATATAATTGCCTGAGGGAGCCTCTGAGGGGAGGTGGGCAGGTGCATGTGAATCTATGAAAGACACCAATACTGGAGAACCACAGATTGCAGGTAAGTAACTATTGTTCTTCTCCAGTATTGGGGTGTCTTTCATAGATTCACATGCCTGAATCAGAGTAGATAGCAGTACAAGAAAAAACATTATGCTCGTAAGACGCTTACAGTATACAGCAGATATGCATGCAAGGTAATAACCAATTACATGTAGAAGGGTCTAAACAAGAGCATAGAGGAGGAGGGAGAACAGAGGCTCACCTTATCTGAAAAGATTGCGTAGAACTGCTCTTCCCACTGAAGCATCTGCGTCACTTGCTGAATCCAGGCAGTAGTGTCTTGTAAAAGTGTGCCTGCTTGACCACGTTGCAGTTCTGCAGATTTGTAGCAGGGGCACACCAGCGAGTAAAGCGGTGGAAGAGGACACCGCCCTTGTAGAATGCGCTCTTGGTAAAGTCTGTAAAGGTCTACCTGCCTGTTGATGACATAGTCCAATTGCTGACGAGACCCATCTGACTATAGTCTATTTGGATACCGCGCAGCCTTGGCGCAGTCTTCCATATGCCACAAACAATTGATCTGTCTTGCGAACAGCTGCTGTTCTTTGAAGATAGAACCTGAGACATCTCCTGATGTCTAAAGAGTGTAAGGCCCTTTCAGCCGTTGATTGTGGATTTGGAAAAAAAAAATTGAGAATCACTGGCTCATTTAGGTGAAAATCCGATGGAACTTTAGGCATGTACTTAGGATTGGTACGTAGCACCACAGAGTCTGAGGTAAATTGTAAGAAAGGCGGTTTAGTAGTGAAAGCCTGAATGTCACTGACCCTTCTAGCTGATGTTAACGCCAATAGCAAAGAGACCTTCCAAGTAAGAAACTTGAGATCAATCTTATGAATGGGCTCGAAGGGGTGACGCGTGAGTTGCGCTAGAACCACGTTCAAATGCCAAGATGGAGGTGGTCGTCGAATTGGAGGGAACATACGGAATAGCCCTTTAAAGAATTGCTGGATTATTCTTGACGAAAACAGAGAGTTTGTTCCGTCCTGACGGAATCTGGAAATGGCTGCCAGGAATACCTTTAGGGTGGAGTGTGCCAAGCCCGATCTAGCTAAATGCAGAAAGCAAGGCAAAATTTGTTCTGGTCTAGCATGAATGGGATGCAGATCAGCAGCTTGACACCAGGCACAAAAACGCTTCCACTTGAGCTTGTAGGTCTTTATCGTTGACGGCGCTCTAGCATTAGCGAGAATTTCTTGACAATCTTGAGGAATGTCTAAGCTGGCAAACTCATTGTGTTGAGGAGCCAGGCTGATAATTTCAATGAAACTGGGTCCGGATGGTACACCTGGCCTTCTTGGATTGTCAGGAGATTCGGTATTCGAGGCAGCTGTATCGGTCTGCACTCCGAGAGGAGGAGGAGTTCGGTGAACCAAGATTGTCGGGGCCACCTTGGAGCAACCAGGATTAGACGACATGGCTGTCTCCTCATCTTCCTGATGACCTTGGGAATTAAAGGAATCGGCGGAAAGGCGTACGCAAATATCCGACACCAGTTCATCGAAAGGGCATCTCCGCAAGAGTTCTTGTGGGGAATCCAGCTTGCAAATCGTGGGCATTTCCGGTTCTGATTCGTCGCAAACAGATCCAGGTCGGGATGACCCCACTCTTGGAATATGTGATCCAGGGTTGGTTGATGTAGCTCCTATTCGTGATTGCCAGCAGCAGACCTGCTGAGGGAATCCGCCAGAACATTGGCAATCCCTGGAACATGGACCGCTGACAGATTGATGTTGTGATCCAGGGCCCAATTCCAAATCTCCTGTGCCTGATGGGATAATCGGGCTGACCTTGTGCCCCCGCTTGTTCAGGTAATGCATGCTGGTTGTGTTGTCTGTTCGAATCAGAACCGTAGAGTCCTCTAACATTGCTTGAAAGGACTTCAGGGCGAGAAAAATGGCTCGCAACTCTAAGATGTTTATGTACCATTTTCTTTCCTGTATGTTCCATTTACCACTGATTGTCATTCCTTGAAGGTGGGCGCCCCAGCCTTTCAGAGACGCATCTGTGGTCACGATGAATCTGGGCACTTCAGTTAGGAATGCACATCCCGTCTGCAGATTGCCCTCTTGCATCCACCATTGAAATGCACTCCTCATCCGAGGGGTTATGTTGATCACGTCCTCGAATGATCCTGATACCTGTATCCATTGAAGACTGAGTTCCTCTTGTAAGGGCCTCATTCTTAGGCGACAGTTGGGGATGAGAGGAATACAGGACGAGATCATCCCTAGGAAAGACTTGAATTTGCAAACAGAAACGCACTTTCTTGTTAGCAATGCAGCTGCCATCTTGCGGATCTTCAATTGCCTTTCTCTTTATATGAAGACTTGGGCGAGCCTTGTGTCCAGCGTCGCTCCCAAGAAAGATTTTCTCTGTGATGGTGTTAGATGAGACTTCTCGAAATTTACCGAGAAACCTAGACTCTGAAGTAGCGACAGACATCTCTGAACGTGAGTACTTGCTGTGAGGAAGGAACTGGCCTTGATAAGGCAGTCATCCAAATATGGATAAATCTGAATTCCTTCCAATCGCAAGTGAGCTGCCACCAGAGCTAGCATCTTTGTAAAGACTCTGGGGGCCGACCGTAGTCCAAAGGGGAGGACCTTGAACTGAAAGTCCCTGCCAGCCACTCTGAACCGCAAGAACTTCCGGTGTCTGTGAAAAATGGGCACATGGAAGTATGCGTCCTGAAGGTCGAGTGTTGCCATATGATCCCCTTCTGAAAGAAACTGGAGGATTTCTTGAAGCGTTAACATTCGGAAGGATAATTTTTTGAGGTATTTGTTGAGGGCACGCAGGTCGAGGATGGGACGCCAGTCCCCCGACTTCTTGCGGATTAAGAAGAATCTCGAATAAAAACCTTTCCCTCTTTGCTTTTGAGGTACCCTCTCGAATGCTCCTTTCCGAATCATAGAATGTATTTGGGAAAACAGCTCCTTGAGGTGAGCTGGTGGTGGTCCTTTTGGGGGAGAATTTGGAGGGGTTTTTACGAATTCCAGAATGTGACCCCTGGATACCACATCTACAACCCATCTGTCCGTGGTAATCTTGGACCAGTTTGAGTAATGTTGGGATATTCTTCCTCCAATGTGCTTCAGGTTGGGTAAAAGTGGTGGCAGGATGTTTATCTCACTTGCTCTTGTTGTCGTCTCTTCCTCGATAAGAGGATTTCCCTCTTGACTGAGAGTAGTTGTTTCTCCTTTGACCATAGGTTTGTTGCCGGTATGGTTGGTACATTTGATTACCCTGTGAATTGTTGAAGGAACGCTGCTGTGAATAACCTCCTCTGTTAGAGAAATTGCCTCTTCCTCTTGCTCCACGAAAGGAAGATTTACGAAACTGAAGAGATCCCAGGGATCGGGCAGTCTCAGTATCCTTCTTTATGGCTTGTAAAGCCTCATCCACATGTTGTCCACAAAGAAACTCTCCATCGTAAGCCATGTCCATTATCTTAGACTGGACTTCCAGGCGAAAGGATGTTGGTTTTAACCATCCCTGTCTTCTCAGAACAGCTGCACCCGCTAGCTGTCTGAAACCAGTGGCAGCTACATCCACTGCAGCATCAATAATTTCTGATGAAACACATTCTCCCTCTTGCAAAATCTTCTTGGCCTCCGATTTATCCGGCTGAGAGTTTTTCAATATACGGAGATATGTCGGACCACATCTGTCTGTCATACCTCCCAAGGATTGCAAGGGAGTTCGCGACACGAACAGTAGTTGCCGCAATGGTTAAGACCTTTTTTCCTATTGCGTCGAGGCGCCTTCTCTCCCTATCCGGGGGAGCAGTGATTTGTATAGGTGGATTTTTGGCTCTCCTCTGAGCCGCCTGGGCAACCACAGAATCCGTCTTTGCCTGGCCGATAAGGCATGCTGGTGACTTACTAGACACATTTTTTGAAGAAGACCCCAGCTAAATTATTGACTGTGCAAAAGTATTATTTACAAGGAGTAAAAGGATGAAGATAGCCTAAATAGATATGGACTACTCATACTTCTTGTGTTAGGTCTGGTGGAGCTTACTTCGAAAGGAATGCGGAGTCTGTACATATAGCAAGCATCCTTTTTGTAAGAAAAATTGGGCTACAATATTCGAATAAGGATACATTTTTTTGATTAATTTTTTTGATTAATGTATATATATGTGTTTTGTATATGTCCATGTAAATAGTAATATGTAAATATATATGTTGTTGTGTTTGTTTATAGTAGGTGGCCTGACAAAATTATACAAGCCCCTATTTAACTCTAAATTCTTCGACGGTAACATTGTCGTCGACGATGACTTTGTCGACGGGGGTGTCTTCTTCGTCGACGATGACGTCGTCGACGGCAGCGCCTTCTTCGTCGACGAGGAGGTCGTCGATGACCATATTTTCTACGTCGACGAGGATGTCGTCGACGGTATCTTCGTCGATGAGGTTGTCGGCGGTAGCTTTGTCGACGGGGATGTCGTCGACGGTAGGGATATCTTCGTCGACGGAAAGATGTTCGTCGTCGTTCGAGTCGACGATGGAGTACCCGTCGACTGTATCTTCGAAATTCTCGTCGACGGAGGAACGTCGACAGTAGATGGCACTATTTTCGACGACATGAACCAGCGTCGACGGTGAAGAGGCTGTAGACATCACCATAGCTGGTTTTGGTGAGGAGAAAGTCACCGTAGATGTTGAAAAGGTGGCCACATGCAGAGATGGCGACGGTGAAGCTGTATTTGACACTGAAGTGGTCAAAGGAGCAGTCTGAGGCAAAATCTTATGAGAAGCTGTCTTTGAAGTTGTAGATTTTCCAGCTTTCTTTGAGGGCGTATTAGGGCCAGATTTGACAGGTGAAGAAGCCTTTTTTGAAGTAGAAGGCACGCCAGAATCCTGAGAGGATTGAGCCTTTCTCAACACCTTCGCCCCAGGAGAAGCTAACCCAACATTAGCTCTCCTATTCCTAGAGGATACAGAAGACCCCGAGGCGATGCTCCCTACCTCAGAAACAGGGTTATCTTTGTCCTTAATCCTCTGGAGCCACAGGAGAAGACGACCCTCTCTGTCCCTGAGGGTTTTCTGAGGAAAAGTCCTCCAGATTTTACACTCCTTTGCCTCATGATCTGGATACAGACAATATATACATTTTTTGTGAGGATCCTCCTTGAACAGCCTCAGCTTTCCACAGGAATCACAAGCCCAAACAAGCATTTACAATGCAATGGTCTCGGCATCATTAAAGGTAGAGCTATTGGCATTGCTCATGACATTTCTTTAAATCATAAATAAATGGCATTGTCATTTACATTACCAATAGCTTAATCGTTAAATAAATGGCATTGTCATTTACAATGGGCAACTGCAAGACTTTGTTTGTAATGTAAGCCATGCTTTCGCAGTACTGTTGAATTTCATTATCCTCGCCTAATGCTATTTTTCAGCCGTACATAGCGTGAGTTTTGTGGAGGTGCACCCTGCATGCTCACACACTGCTCACCCTACACACTCACACACTGCTCACCCTGCGTAATACGAAAAGACCTAGCTCTGCCCTTTGGCCTGTGTTGTAATCGTACAGTAGGTTGTGAGTAGCTGCGCTTGATTGGTTGAGGCATCCCCTCCTTGCTGCTCCCTTCACAGAGGGCCGGCTGCCTCAATGAAGCTCCCACGTGTTCAGCTGTTCTTTGTTTTAGCTCCTGTTTGTCAGTGCACTGTGTAAGCGCACAAGCATACCCTGCTCTCTCTGGAACAGGCACTCGGCACTCACCACTCTGCACTCACCACTCTGCACACTCACTCTACACACTCACTCACCACTCTGCACACTCACTCTACACACTCACTCACCACTCTGCACACTCACTCTACACACTCACACTGCACTCTGCACTCACTCTACACACTCACTCTGCACACTCACTCTACACACTCACTCTGCACACTCACTCTACACACTCACTCTGCACTCTGCACTCACAACTCTGCACACTCACTCTGCACTCACACTCTGCACTCACTACTCTGCACTCACTACTCTGCACTCTGCACTCACTACTCTGCATACTCACTGCACACTCACTCTGCACACTCACTCTGCACACTGCACTCACTACTCTGCACTCACTACTCTGCACTCACTACTCTGCACTCTGCACTCACTACTCTGCACTCACCACTCTGCCCACTCACTCTGCACACTCACTACTCTGCACTCACTACTCTGCACTCACTACTATGCGCTCACTACTCTGCACTCACTACTCTGCACTCACAACTCTGCACTCACTACTCTGCACTCTGCACTCACTACTCTGCACTCACTACTCTGCACTCTGCACTCACTACTCTGCACTCACTACTCTACACTCTGCACTCACTACTCTGCATTCACTACTCTGCACTCACTACTCTGCACTCTGCACTCACTACTCTTCACTCTGCACTCACTACTCTGCACTCTGAACTCACTACTCTGCACTCACTACTCTGCACTCACAACTCTGCACTCACTACTCTGCACTCTCTACTCTGCACTCTCTACTCTGCACTCTCTACTCTGCACTCTCTACTCTGCACTCTGCACTCACTACTCTGCACTCACAACTCTGCACTCACAACTCTGCACTCACAACTCTGCACTCACTACACTGCACTCACTACTCTGCACTCACTACTCTGCACTCTCTACTCTACACTCACTACTCTGCACTCTGCACTCACTACTCTGCACTCACTACTCTGCACTCACTACTCTGCACTCACTACTCTGCACTCTGCACTCACTACTCTGCACTCACTACTCTGCACTCTGAACTCACTACTCTGCACTCACTACTCTGCACTCACACTCCGCACTCACTACTCTGCACTCACTACTCTGCACTCACTACTCTGCACTCACTACTCTGCACTCACAATTCTGCACTCACTACTCTGCACTCACTACTCTGCACTCACTACTCTGCACTCTGCACTCACTACTCTGCACTCACTACTCTGCACTCACTACTCTGCACTCACTACTCTGCACTCTGCACTCACTACTCTGCACTCACTACTCTGCACTCTGCACTCACTACTCTGCACTCACCACTCTGCACTCACCACTCTGCACACTCACTCTACACACTCACTCACCACTCTGCACACTCACTCTACACACTCACTCTGCACACTCACTCTACACACTCACTCTGCACACTCACTCTACACACTCACTCTACACTCACAACTCTGCACACTCACTCTGCACTCTGCACTCACACTCTGCACTCACTACTCTGCACTCACTACTCTGCACTCACTACTCTGCATACTCACTGCACACTCACTCTGCACACTCACTCTGCACACTGCACTCACTACTCTGCACTCACTACTCTGCACTCACTACTCTGCACTCTGCACTCACTACTCTGCACTCACCACTCTGCCCACTCACTCTGCACACTCACTACTCTGCACTCACTACTCTGCACTCACTACTATGCGCTCACTACTATGCGCTCACTACTATGCGCTCACTACTCTGCACTCACAACTCTGCACTCACTACTCTGCACTCACTACTCTGCACTCTGCACTCACTACTTTGCACTCACTACTCTGCACTCTGCACTCACTACTCTGCACTCACTACTCTGCACTCACTACTCTGCACTCACTACTCTGCACTCACTACTCTGCACTCTGCACTCACTACTCTTCACTCTGCACTCACTACTCTGCACTCTGAACTCACTACTCTGCACTCACTACTCTGCACTCACAACTCTGCACTCACAACTCTGCACTCACAACTC
Source organism: Lissotriton helveticus (assembly GCF_964261635.1). Lineage (NCBI taxonomy): Eukaryota > Metazoa > Chordata > Amphibia > Caudata > Salamandridae > Lissotriton > Lissotriton helveticus. The sequence continues at coordinate 1,047,785,563 of NC_136072.1, forward strand.
TGCACTCATTACTCTGCACTCTCTACTCTGCACTCTCTACTCTGCACTCTCTACTCTGCACTCTCTACTCTGCACTCACTACTCTGCACTCACAACTCTGTACTCACTACTCTGCACTCTGCACTCACTACTCTGCACTCACTACTCTGCACTCACTACTCTGCACTCACTACTCTGCACTCACTACTCTGCACTCTGCACTCACTACTCTGCACTCACTACTCTGCACTCTGAACTCACTACTCTGCACTCACTACTCTGCACTCACACTCCGCACTCACTACTCTGCACTCACTACTCTGCACTCACTACTCTGCACTCACTACTCTGCACTCACTACTCTGCACTCACTACTCTGCACTCACTACTCTGCACTCACTACTCTGCACTCACTACTCTGCACTCTGCACTCACTACTCTGCACTCACCACTCTGCACTCACCACTCTGCACACTCACTCTACACACTCACTCACCACTCTGCACACTCACTCTACACACTCACACTGCACTCTGCACTCACTCTACACACTCACTCTGCACACTCACTCTACACACTCACTCTGCACACTCACTCTACACACTCACTCTGCACTCTGCACTCACAACTCTGCACACTCACTCTGCACTCTGCACTCACACTCTGCACTCACTACTCTGCACTCACTACTCTGCACTCTGCACTCACTACTCTGCATACTCACTGCACACTCACTCTGCACACTCACTCTGCACACTGCACTCACTACTCTGCACTCACTACTCTGCACTCACTACTCTGCACTCTGCACTCACTACTCTGCACTCACCACTCTGCCCACTCACTCTGCACACTCACTACTCTGCACTCACTACTCTGCACTCACTACTCTGCACTCACTACTATGCGCTCACTACTCTGCACTCACTACTCTGCACTCACAACTCTGCACTCACTACTCTGCACTCTGCACTCACTACTCTGCACTCACTACTCTGCACTCTGCACTCACTACTCTGCACTCACTACTCTACACTCTGCACTCACTACTCTGCATTCACTCACTACTCTGCACTCACTACTCTTCACTCTGCACTCACTACTCTGCACTCTGAACTCACTACTCTGCACTCACTACTCTGCACTCACAACTCTGCACTCACTACTCTGCACTCTCTACTCTGCACTCTCTACTCTGCACTCTGCACTCACTACTCTGCACTCACAACTCTGCACTCACAACTCTGCACTCACTACGCTGCACTCACTACTCTGCACTCACTACTCTGCACTCTCTACTCTGCACTCACTACTCTGCACTCTGCACTCACTACTCTGCACTCACTACTCTGCACTCTGCACTCACTACTCTGCACTCACTACTCTGCACTCTGAACTCACTACTCTGCACTCACACTCCGCACTCACTACTCTGCACTCACTACTCTGCACTCACTACTCTGCACTCACTACTCTGCACTCACAATTCTGCACTCACTACTCTGCACTCACTACTCTGCACCCACTACTCTGCACTCACTACTCTGCACTCTGCACTCACTACTCTGCACTCACTACTCTGCACTCACTACTCTGCACTCACTACTCTGCACTCACTACTCTGCACTCTGCACTCACTACTCTGCACTCACTACTCTGCACTCACTACTGTGCACTCACTACTGTGCACTCACTACTCTGCACTCACTACTCTGCACTCACTACTCTGCACTCACTACTCTCCACTCACTACTCTGCACTCACAACTCTGCACTCACTATTCTGCACTCACACTCTGCACTCACTACTCTGCACTCACTACTCTGCACTCTGCACTCACTACTCTGCACTCTGCACTCACTACTTTGCACTCTGCACTCACTACTCTGCACTCACACTCTGCACTCACTACTCTGCACTCACTACTCTGCACTCTGCACTCACTACTCTGCACTCACTACTCTGCCTCACTACTCTGCACTCACTACTCTGCACTCACAACTCTGCACTCACTACTCTGCACTCACACTCTGCACTCACTACTCTGCACTCACTACTCTGCACTCACTACTCTGCACTCTGCACTCACTACTCGGCACTCACTACTCTGCACTCACTACTCTACACTCTGCACTCACTACTCTGCACTCACAACTCTGCACTCACTACTCTGCACTCTGACCTCACTACTCTGCACTCACTACTCTGCACGCACTACTCTGCACTCACACTCTGCACTTACACTCTGCACTCACTACTCTGCACTCACTACTCTGCACTCACCACTCTGCACTCTGCACTCACTACTCTGCACTCACTACTCTGCACTCACACTCCACTCACAACTCTGCACTCACTACTCTGCACTCACACTCTGCACTCACTACTCTGCACTCACTACTCTGCACTCACTACTCTGCACTCACTACTCTGTACTCTGCACTCACTACTCTGCACTCTGAACTCACTACTCTGCACTCACTACTCTGCACTCACTCTGCACTCACACTCTGCACTCACTACTCTGCACTCACTACTCTGCACTCACTACTCTGCACTCACTACTCTGCTCTCACTACTCTGCACTCACTACTCTGCACTAACGACTCTGCACTCACTACTCTGCACTCACTACTCTGCACTCACCACTCTGCACTCTGCACTCACTACTCTGCACTCACTACTCTGCACTCACAACTCTGCACTCACTACTCTGCACTCACACTCTGCACTCACTACTCTGCACTCACTACTCTGCACTCACTACTCTGCACTCACTACTCTGCACTCACTACTCTGTACTCACTACTCTGCACTCTGCACTCACTACTCTGCACTCTGCACTCACTACTCTGCACTCTGAACTCACTACTCTGCACTCACTACTCTGCACTCACTCTGCACTCTGCACTCACTACTCTGCACTCACTACTCTGCACTCACTACTCTGCTCTTACTACTCTGCTCTCACTACTCTGCACTCACTACTCTGCACTCACGACTCTGCACTCACGACTCTGCACTCACTACTCTGCACTCACTACTCTGCACTCACACTCTGAGTAGATGCATGACTGGTTATACACACTTGTTTTTTTAAGTCCTACACTGGATAGTAGGTGCCGTTGGTTCTCGTATTTGGCATCACTGGCAGTGGCCTGAAGTAGGGCAAGCAGCAGTGGCCTCCTCAGAAATATCTTGGGCCCTGGCACTTATTATGGCACAAATTAAGCACTGCTAACAAGTGATTTTGCTTTCTAGCAACCACGTCACTGCCTCATTATTTACTGCTCTGTTTTCACTTATGTTCATGGACACATCATTGTTTTGTGTTTCCGCGCCAGTGGCGCTTTCCGTTAATGTACTTGCACGCAAACCGCAACCAGTTGCATAACTTGCAGATTTCAACAAAAAACATATTGTGCCTGACCCGGCAGACTCCCGAGCAGCCTTCGAGGAACGCACCTCTGCCGAGCCGAGGCCCAGGAGGAGAGGCTGGAGTGGACGCGCGCCCAGCATCATCCAGTCCTGACACCTTCCAAGAGCAGACAGCAAAGAATGGTGCACGCGCGCCCACCATCTGGATTCAATTACCGCGGCCCCTGACAGCTGGTAATTGATGAATTATAGCCTTCTGGTGCGCGTCCTCGCACGGAATATGTAGGAAGTGGAGAAACTCTACAGACTATGGCCTATTGCGTGCTGCCTTGTAAAAACACAGCCATGTGATGGCCAATTAACATGCAGCTGCCATAAATAACGCACAGAATTCACGCGCTTCTCTGGAATGTCTAGGTTACCTTGTCGGATTGCTCTCTACAGGACTCTGAAGCCACACCCACTTCGTGGGATGTAGGCCGAGCCCTAAAAAGGGATTTTGAAGTAGACATATTTAGAAGGTAAAAAACCAACCAAAGTAAGAAGAAACTGAGCAGAGCTCAGGGAGACTCCCTTCACACGACGTGCGGTAGAAAATCTGAGAGCCTGAGCCTCTGAGGAGAACATTCTGGTGGGTGCTGTCGCCTGATTGGCTGCAGTTTGGTCTATACAAAATGACTAGGATAGTCATGAGTGTGGGAGTTTTTGCTCCTGTAGCTTAGGGCTACTTTACTTCCTGGTTGGTTATTACCGAGGTTTTTTGGTTATTACAGGCATTTTATTGCTTTTTTATATACCGTGGGACTCCCACTCCGACGACGGGGAATGATTTAGGCATGTGAATCTATGAAAGACACCCCAATACTGGAGAAGTATGAATTCCTTTTGCAATAATTTGTGACTGTCTTGTTGTTGGTGCTTTATGAAATTTTGTTTTCTAATTACACATTAATGCTTGAATGTATAGATATATTGATGAGTCTAAATTGAGTTTCTTGAATATACAGTTGTATACCTGTATCTATAGGTCTCTGATAATCTTTGGTCCGTGACCAATTGGGACTTTTTATTTTTTGGTTTCTAATTCCCCTTGTCCCGTATCGGATGAGTAAGGGGCCTCCCTCTTTTTTACACGAGTTATAACAGCACTACATTACAATTTAAAATGTATAGTGACAATAACACACAAGTGGGCACTGGGCGTGCTAGTGACAAGTGACGGCGCAGTGACACAAGGTGAAGAAACAACAGCTTGAACAGCGATACAAAGTAACAGAATGTGGTCAATAGTACAAGACAATTATATACATTAGGTGGTTGTAGATTTGGGTAATCTACAACAACCTATTGTTATAGTTACCATACATTTTAATTGTAATGTAGTGCTGTTATAACTACCTACAATAATAATTGGTTCACTTCACCCTTCCCTTGTGGTCTCCTTCTCTTTTTTCTCCTGGTCCTTATGATGTGTACTAATTATTACACAGCCCTTGTTAAACAATTCCCAGTTGAGACATTGTTGTATTGCTACACTATTCACCCGGTCTCACCTGGGTTAATGGGTCTACTCCTGTTATTTTCTCCTTTCTCCTGACATCAGAAGCCTGTCTCAGAAGCCTCTGCACATGGTCATCATCTTCAGATTCTTTTTTTTGGTTATTGTCTGTCCGTTCAAAGTTATGTAGGCTTCCTCTTGATTTGTACCTCATGTATGCCCTTGTAAACTTTGCCTCACCTCATTTCCTAGGGAGCCACGTGGGTCACGTGTAAATTCAGAAAATTCTTCGAGCTGCAAAAGTACTACTACCAGTAAGTAAGCATTTCATTTGAAGCATGAATCTTTTCTGGATTCAAGAGCTGCACATCGATTTTGGACGCTTTCTTCCCTGTGGTGGCTCTCTCTATTGTCTCCTACTGTAACAATTCCCACACTTTACGGTGTAGAAAGAAAGGTTTTTTGTTCTCTTGTACGGGTCATTTTCTTTGTCTCCCATTTTGCGAGGTATTTTACAAGTTCTATGCAATAGCCATGTTGGATGATGTTGAGAATACAGTTATCTGAAGAGACTAATCTCCATTCCGAAAGCAATTTAAAAAACTTACCTCGAGGCCGGGTCCCCCGTCTTCTCTGCTCTCCTGCCTCCGACAGGAACAGCAATCAGGCCGCCAGGCTCCCTCCCCTAAGCTGATCACAACGCTGACACGGCGCTCAGCCAGGGGCTGGAGGGTTGAGCATGTTCTCCATACAGGCTGCAGAACAAGGAAGTGCGTATGACTGTTTTGAGCAGGGGGGCCTCTGCCAATGCATTCTACGACTTTCTACCGTCGGCCGGTCACATGCTCCTCCTACTTCTACTGTGTCTTTTGGTGGCAATGAGTGGCTGCTGCGACTGCTATGATGATTTTCCCCTGATGGGACTTCAACTTAGTCTTCGATGATCCTTTGTTTTATTCTTCTTTCTTTCAACAAATGGAGAGCCTTAAGCAATGCTCCCACACCCAACGGTGGACAAAGAATTTGAAGATGGCGACCTCGTGCAGAGGCTTCCAGGACGGGCATCTGATGTCAGGAGAAGGCGGAACCAAACGCTAAATGGTGAGGTCAGTCGATGTCCAACAATTAAAATGAAAAAAAGAGAATACTAAAAGAGGGGAGTTCTGGACCCCACCACTAGATGGTGGAATAATGCACAGCATGTGAATCCAGAAAAGATTCACGCTGCAAAACTCCTTAATAAGGAAAGTGCTCCTCTTCAACCTAATTTATATCAGTGTCTGTGAGAGTGTGCTAAAGGCAGCATCTATATTAGTGTCAAAGGGAGTGAGGGAAAGGGGAGGCTGTTGTCAGCTGCAGTCTGTAATCCACTGCAGGATTCTGTTACCTTACCTAACTATTAGTTTCCTGTCCTCTTGAAATTAGGATGAACGTCCTTGTGTATACAGTTAATAATAACATTACACAAAATTATACACATAAGATCAGAAAAATTAAACTAAACCATTAAACAATTAACTAAATCCACGATCACTTCACAATTCAATTTCACTGCCTGTAAAAAAAATGTCTTTGACTAATAGCTTTAACTTGTATGCTTCATTGATTAGAAACGTATTGACACCCTTTCTGATAGATGGTTGCTATTATCCTGAGACAAGGTCTGACTTCAAATTTCTAACATTCAGGTTTACTGACATCGTTTTTAACAATCTTATCGAACTACTAGCCAGTTGCATGTCCAAAGTATTAAAACATTTTTACACTGCTGTGAAAATGGAAGAACGGAATTAATACAATTCTTCATTCCTCAACTGTAACAGCATCGCACAATATGAGCTAGGTTTTCCACAGATGAAGTTGATACTGCAAAACCTAAGCTCTGCGGTAATCTGCTTTCGCTATCCAATTACAGAAAAAAATAATTATGCCCACCTGTCCTTTTAAGGCTCACCTTTCCATTTTAACCCCAGTTTTAGAAATTTGGTGCCTTTGCCTTTCTGGTGTAGGTACTGGGTGCCCTTAAAACTGGAAAACATCCTGACACATTTATATCTTGCACAAATTGATTGGCCAGTCCAGTCAGTCAAATATTCTTTATTCGGTTATCTTCAATAACCATAAAAGAGTACATTAAACATACAAATAAAGGAATAAACAATCACTGGATGTAGTTAAAAACAATTCACAATAGCATTACAGAGTCAGAGGACAAAGTGCCAGTCCATTTACTGGCGATTATAGTCTTTGAAGCAGACAGACTGGCACATAGACGATTGTGAATTTAATGTCCACTCCTTATTGTACAAAAAAAGTATGCAATATGTCTCTGCTTCCAATCAGACATGCTTGCTAACAGCGACCTTGTTAACATCAGAACTACCGAAAAGGTTCTGCAGTGTCACACTAACGGCAGACTGTGCTTTATGAACATGCTAATTAATAATAATAGCAATAAAATGATGCTTCTATAAATTAAAAAAAATTCTTTAAAGGTAGCTTAATGTGGTTCCTAGCACACTATGGAACATTAAAAGGTAGGCTTATGCTAGTCATGAAAATGCTAATTAACAATAACAAATATAGTTATCAATAAAATTATGCTTCTTTGAATTAAAACATATTCATTAAAGGTAGTTTAATGTACTTCCTAGCACATTAGGCACATTAAAACGTAGGCTTATGCTAGTTACAACAAGGCATTACATTTTAAATGTATGTTGTGCAGGCTAAACATTTGTAAAATGACAGGCAGATTCCTAAAATGCTGCATAAAAATATTCACGTGACCTGTGTAGTCATTGTACATGGTCTCGTTCACTAACTTACCTTTCCTCCACGGAAAACGTGATACCACACAGATGTCCCTCCGAAGTCTATGTGGAAATCAGTGAAGCAGCCTTTAACACTCATTAAACAGTACCTGGAACAAAGATGCATGAAAAACGATCACCAGCAAATAATAACAATTTGTCACTAACTATATATCTTTGAAATGCAAAATGTATGGGAATTAAAAAAGCCTGTGTTAAGTAGAATTCCCACTGTTGCAGTTTTACAAATGTATTCCTTTCGTCCATCCTACCGGCACATTTTGTCTACTGTTTGGACGGCTCAGTAAAAAGTAAAATACAAAAGCGGCATTCTGTGAAATTTCTATTACAGAAGAATTACATCTTGATTACTTCTGCTGTCGGGATCTTCCCGTGACTTCACTTTTTCTTTTATTTTGAGAGGGAGCGCACCTGCAGGTCTGAGCACGGACACGTCTTGGAAACAATCAGATTCGCGGGCAAAGGGCACAGGGCACCTGCACTTCAGGTTTTCCATTTCAGGGGCTGCACTGAACTCACTGAACTCGCCTCACACAACGCTTGATGGAATCCCCAGCCAGTCCACATGAGCGCTCTGGTCGGGGGATAAACTACAATGCCACAAACATCCTAGGCTGCGCTATACTTACGCCAATACAATAACACAACTAGTTTCGTTCAATAGAAAGTATTTGAAAGTTGTCCCTGGTTCATTCAAAGTTTTAAACTGCTAGATGTGCGAATTCAGAAATGCGACGTGTTTGATGGAGAACCCGTCCACACACCCATTCCAGCTTTTCATGACACTCGAAGTGTGTCGTAACTCGTGTGGGTGAAAGTCTGGATTTGTGCAAATACTTCTGGTACACTGTTGTGCTCTGTTGCCTGTTCACCGCTTTCCGTAAATAACGGCATAAATCAGGACAGCACATCTCTGTCGGCGCCGCACAGACCTCCCTAACCCCACCTGAATGTTCCTGGTTTACGTCTACCTGTGCTCTCCGGTGTGCGCCAGCGGCAGCACAGGTCCCGCGGCGTGGGTCCCTCCCAGCGCATCTAAGCCCACCCGCAGCAGTATGCAGCCGGCGTGCAGCGGTCCCACGTGCCGATAGGCTGAATGTCCTCTTACCATGTGTCTGCAGCGGCTCGGCGAATCAGAGGCCCCTCTGACACATCAGGGCCGCTGCCTAGCAACCACATCCAGGGCTGGCACTGACGGAATGGTGCGCGATGCTGTCACTAAGACAAGCACTTTTTGGAATTCGCAAGTCCCTGCGGCCAAATCATAAAATTGTAGCTTTTTTTTAATGCAGGTTTATTATTGTGCTGCAGGACTTGAAATTGTGATAGGAGAATGGCCAAAGCAGACATCCTGGGTGTGACCTTAAGCAGCCGCAACTCACAGGACACACGTCTAGACTGTCTGAGAATGAGTTATTTTAAAATATGTCAGCCCTTCAATGCACTCGATCTTATTATCTCCCGATTTTGTTTAACCGGGAAAGACGTAATGCACTGCAGATACCCCCAAGCACCAAAAAGTCAATGAGTTTTAAAAACAATGACGTCGATTTACCAAAACACCAGTGACATACCGCACCCTTTGACCTACGATGACAACGCAGGGTTTGCCTACTGAGCCACACTTCAAATTATTTTCGTTAACGCGCAGCATGAGCGCAAACTATTGGAAGTAAGCAGGGGTTTAAGAGTCCTGTTTCGGTTCCATTCCTGCCAGGGGCAGTGGGTGAGATTTTAAAGTGGTGGGGCGCAAAATGATTTGCATACAGCACCGTAGCGAGCGAGCGCAGCGAGCGAGCCCGAACCCCAAAAGGGGGGTTTGGGGGATAACACCCCCCAAGAAAATTTTGAAAAAAAAGAAGAAAAATCGTGCATTTTCAAGCAAATTTGAGAAAGCAGGAAGGTTAATAAAGCAATTGTGAAAGTGCAGTTATTACATTAATAGATGGCATAACATAGATAGCTTCTGATTCAGTATAACCACCGAGCTTCATACATTCCGTCCTATTATGCTCAGGTGCTGAATTCAGACTGTAAGACTTTCATGGGAATCTCAGCTCTAAGAGTAGAAGAAGTTGCACAGGCAATGTTTTTAAGCTATGTTGTAGAGAATTTTACATTTAAAGGACAACAAATGTGGGGATATACGAGATGAACGGCTGCATGTCTTAGTTATAGGTGTTTATTTATTGTATGCTTTACACATATTTGAAAGGGAGCGTGCCTTATGTTTCTTAGGGTTTAATGGTTTATGTAGCTTGGAAAGGGAGTGTGTCAGCATCTTGTTTTGTTAATTGGTTTTTGGTCGGCGAAAAGAGACACGCTGCCAGCATGAAGGTGATTTTAAAGCCTCACAGATTGTTTACTTTTTGGAAGCGAGCGGATGCGAAAAGGAGGGAGGGGTGGCGGGATTGTAATGAATAGTTTTGAGCAGGCCCAACTGGGCAACTTTGGGGACAATAATCGCTAAATGGAATATGGCCCGGAGATGGGGGGGCATCTATACCACCAACGCTAGCAGAATGGAAGAAAGACATGGATTGGTGCATGATGTCTGAGAAGGAGTAGTTTCTGTCCTGTATCTCCAGTTCGTTAGTAGGGGTATCTCTGTTATAGTCATAATCTAGTGAATAGTCCCGCCCATGTGCGTGGACCCCGGCAATCAAAAATAATCTCTTAAGTTGTCAGAAAATTGCAGAACTGCAAAGACACTTAAGAGAAAATTGAAAGACAAATAATGCAGCCTATATTCACAGGCTACACTGTCCAGTACTTCAACTAGAAAATTCCACCAAAAATCCACAAACAGCAAAGCCTGTCCAGATTTCCCTTGCTTTAACAGCAAACACCCTCAGAAATGATAGAGAGGAAGGCATGGACAGACAAGCCCCATAGGCTGCCATTATGTGGCTTAAATAGGATACTGTGCCTTTAAGAGAACCTTCCAGAACTTTCTCCCAGTATCCCAGAATGCATAGCAGGTCCAACTTACTTTCAGTTCTTTTTGAAGGCGTAACACGCCAGACCTGTCGCATTCCTTAAATGAACATTTCTCTCCACCGGGGAGGCGGGAGGGCGCTTATGACTATAACAGAGATACCCCTACTACAGAACTGGAGTTACAGGACAGAAACTACTCCTTCTGTAGTAGGGGATCTCTGTGTATAGTCATAATCTAGTGAATAGAATGGCAAGCCCATCCCCACACCAAAGCGGCGGTGGAGAAAGAAGAGTTAACGCCACTATTGTGCAAACAGATTCCGCAGCGAAGCCTGCCCAACCTGAGCGTCTGCCCTGGCATCCGTGTCCAGGCAGTAATGCTTAGCAAAGGTATGAACCGACTTCCAAGTGGCCGCCTTGCAGATTTCTGCAATCGGAACATTACGGAGCAAAGCTGTCGTGGCAGCTTTGCCCGTGGTGGAATGAGCCTTAGGCTTACCTCCTAAGGTCTTATTAGCTTTTTGGTAACATAACTGTATGCAGGACACAATCCACCTAGAGATAGACTGCTTAGAGGTCGCAAGACCCGTCCTGACAGATCCATAATTGATAAACAATTGGTCAGACCTACGAATATCTTTGGTCTTATCCAGATAACATTTCAAGACCCTCCTAACATCCAGGGAATGTAACGACCTTTCCGCTGGAGATGAAGGATTCTGAAAAAACGTAGGCAAAGTTATGGTCTGGTTGACATGAAAATCAGAAATAACCTTGGGAAGAAATTTAGGGTGAGTACGCATAACAACCTTAGCAGCATGAAATACAGTATAAGGTTCTTGGCAACACAACGCCTGAATTTCACTCACCCTGCGGGCCGATGTAATGGCCACGAGGAACGCCGCCTTCCAGGACAGGTGCTGTAACGAAGCCTTATGAATAGGTTCAAAAGGCTCCTTCATCAACCTGGATAGCACCACATTCAATTCCCATGAAGGCGAAGGAAGCCTGACAGGAGGGAACACTTTCTTCAGGCCTTCCAAGAAATCTTTGATCACAGGGATCTGGAAGAAGGAAGTCTGCGAAGGGCATTTCCTGTAGGCAGTCAATGCAGCAAGATGAACCTTAATAGAATGGACATTAAGGCCAGACTGCGCCAAATGTAGAAGATACGGAAGGATGACATCTTCCTTACAAGTCGTAGGATCATAGTTCTTAGACCTGCACCAGATACAAAATCTCTTCCACTTATAAGCATAGGAAGTCCTAGTGGAAGGTCTCTTAGACTCCTTCAGTATGTCCATACAATCTGCAGGGAGATTCAGATGACCATATTGCACTAACTCAGGAGCCATGCTGCCAAACTCAAAGACGAGAGGTTGGGGTGCAACATCAGCCCCCCGAACTTCGTGAGAAGGTCCGGCCTGCACGGCAGCCGAATGTGAGGAAGGAGAGACCGGTGAAGCAGGTCCGTGAACCACCACTGTCTGGGCCATTCCGGGGCAATCAGTATCATCCGCGCCCTGGACTGGGACAGCTTGATGAGAACCGTCGGAATCAGGGGAATGGGTGGAAAAGCGTACAGAAAACTGTCCGACCAGTCGATCCATAACGCGTTCCCCAGCATCCCTGGCTGGTAGTACCTGGAGGCGAAGCCTCGGCATTTGCTGTTTTCGGCGGTGGCGAACAGATCTACGTCTGGAGTCCCCCACCTTGCGAAGACTTCTCCTAGCACTTTGCTGTTTATGACCCATTCGTGGTTTTCCTGAATCAGTCTGCTCAGTGCGTCTGCCTGAACATTCTGCACACCTGGCAGATGGGTAGCCGTTATCGTCAGTCCTTGAGCCAGAAGCCAACGCCAGATCGCCTGCGCCTCCTGCGACAGGGTGCGTGACCTCGATCCTCCCTGCTTGTTGAGGTAATACATCGTGGTCGTATTGTCCGTTTGCACAAGTAGAGAGTCGGTCTGGAAGGACGGGTGAAAAGCCTTCAGCGCCAAGTGAACAGCTCTGAGTTCCAGGAAATTGATGTGGTACGTGGACTCCGTCGGGGACCACGTCCCTTGAATCTGTAGGTCTCCGGAATGCGCTCCCCAGCCCTGGAGAGAAGCATCCGTCACGACAACCTGAGCGGGAATGTCCTTGTGGAAGGGAACCCCTCTGAGGAGGTTCTCCGCTGAACACCACCACTTCAGAGACTGAAGAGCATGCAGAGATAGACATATCTTGTCGTCCCAAGATCCTCTCCTCTGATCCCACTGATCCTCCAAGCAATCTTGCAACGGTCTCATGTGCAGCCGTGCATGTGGCGTCAGGAAGATACAGGAGGCCATCGATCCCAGTAGAGAAGACACCGTCCTCACCGTCGTGGATGGAGCGGCCATGAGAGCCCGAGCCTTCCGAAGCAGTGATAATCGTTGCTCCTCCGAAGGAGACACGCTTGCTGACAGCGTATCGATGGATGCTCCCAAGTACTGAATGCACTGGACTGGAGTCGAAACCGACTTGGACATGTTGATGTGCAACCCCAGCTTGTTCAAGAGAACGCACGTCTTCTGGAAGTGTGCTTGCGCTTCCGTGAAGGAGGAGGCCTTGATCAACCAGTCGTCCAGGTACGGGTAGACAAACACCTTGTTCTTCCTTAGGTGTGCCGCCACTACCGCCATGCACTTTGAGAATGTTCTCGGCGCAGACTTCAGTCCGAAAGGCAGTACTGTGTATTGATAGTGATTGGCGCCGACTTGGAACCGCAGGAACTTCCTGTGTTTGTGTGCAATGGGCACATGGAAGTAAGCATCCTGGAGGTCGATGGCACACAGCCAGTCTCCCCGTTGCAGCTGAGGATAAATCTGATGCAACGACAGCATGCGAAACTTTTCTCTGCGAATCCACTTGTTTGCCTGTCGCAAATCCAGAATGGGCCTGAACTCGTTCTTGTCCTTTTTTCGAACCAGAAAGAACCGGGAGTACAGACCTCTTCCTCTTTGAGACAGAGGTACGACTTCGATCGCCCTTTTCCTTAACAGGATATCGGCCCCCGCCTGGAGCTCGCGCAGCTGATACTGCGAGCCGACCGGAGGAATCGGTGGAGGAGGGCTGATGAACCGAAGACTGTATCCATTGCAAACAATATTCAGCACCCACTTGTCCTGAGTAATTTTTCTCCACTCTGCCAGAAAAGATTGAATGCTTCCCCCCACCGGAGCGGGTAACAGTTGTCGGGGAAGTAAGTGCTCAGGGCCTAGACCCGGCCTGGCCCTTAGTCGCTGGTGCCGACTGATGGCCGCCTCTGCCCCTCTGGCGTTTCTGGAAAGGCCTTCTGAACTGCTGCTGTTGTTGTTGCTGCTGTTGTCCAGAAGACTGGACACGCCCTCTGCCTTGACCACCGAACCGGCGTTGGAACGAACGGTACGTCTTCTTGGTCTCCTTGGGTTTCTCCAAACCCACCGCTGTGAGCGTTTCAGCTTCCGCCTTCATGCGGGCCATTTCATCATCAGCGTGCTTCCCGAACAGGGTTTCGCCAGAGAATGGTAGATTGGCAACCCTTTGCTGAGCGTCCGGTTTCAGAGACGTAAGGCGGAGCCATGCATGTCGTCGCTGGTTTATTCCGTGGCAGAAACCATGCGCCGCCAGAAGAGAAGAGTCGGCTGCAGCGCTGATGACCTGATTCGCCACCAACATTCCTTCGTTAAGCACCTCCTGGAAGTCCTCCCGCTTGTCCCGCGGAAGGAGCTCCACGAATTGTTGAAGGGATTCCCAGAGGGCTCTGTCATACCGACCCAACAAGGCAGTGGCACTAGCTGCCTTCATTGAGGTCGCCGAGGTCCCACAAACTCTCCTCCCAGATGAATCCAACCACCTAGATTCCTTATCTGGTGGAACTGTGGAGGAGGGCGTGGTGGCATGCTGTTTGCGCGCCGCCATCACAATCACCGAGTCTGGAGGGGGCTCCAGCCTTAGAAAGGCCGGGTCCGAGTCCGGAGCCCGGTACTTCTTCTGCAGTCTGGAAGGTGCCGCCTTAGTCACCGCTGGAGTGAGGAAAAGATCCAGGGCCGGTTCTTCCAGGCCCGGCACCAGTGGTAGCAACGGCCGAGACAGATGCTTCTGATGGAGCGTCTCGAAGATGACCGAAGTCTTTGGAGTGGGCACCGTCAAAGTAATGCCCAATTTCGCCGCACCCCGTAACAGCACGTCCTGGAAGGACACCAGATCGTCGACCGGTGAAACCCTCGTGTCCGGCGAATCTGACAAGGTCGGGGAGTAGTCCCTGGTCCCAGACGACCGGGTCCGTGAACGAGACCTGTGTCTCCTGTGGCGCCGTCTAGATCGTGTGGAAGACCTGTGACGCGAACGTTCCCTTCTCCTGGAGCGCGAGCGCGACCTCCCAGCACGTGGGCGCTCCACCGGTTTCTGTGGAGGTGTCTTCCGTGGCCTTTCCTGGGGCTTCGGGGTCGGCGTACCCTTAGGAGGTGTCGGAAGCAGAGGCAGCGACACCGACCTCGGTGGCCTATGAGGAGGGACCGGCGGTGGAGGCTGCCCCGCAGGAGACGGCGGAGGCAGGGAGGGGAGCGGCGGCTTAGCCGGAGGAGCCTCCTTCGGTAGAGGAGGAGGGGTCATAGGCCGTGGCGGTGTATATACCACCGAGTACACCGTGCCCGATGACTTCTTCGAGGGAGGGGCCTGTGATCCAGACCCTCCAGAGCGTGAGCGACGTCTCCGACCCCCTTCACCAGATCCAGCGTGACTTTTGGCGCCAGAATCCCTCCTGTGCCTCTTAGAGGAGGTTGAGATCCTCGGTGACGCTGATCTCTTCCTGCTCGACGTCGAGCGTCGTTTTTCAGGCGTGGAACGGCGATCCCTCGACTCTGGCGTCGAACGCCGTCTCCTCGACGTCGAGTGTTTCTTCCTCGACGACGATCGTCGCCCCCTCGACGACGAGCGGTCCGACCTCGACGGCGAGGGTCGACTCTTCCTCCTCGATGACCGCTTCCTCACGGTCCTCGACGCCGAGGATCCCCTCGACGTCGAACTGGTCGACGGCGACCGGCGGTGTCGCTTCGACGGCGAGCGCTGGTGTCTTCGTCGACAGCGATGCCTCGACTTCGACGACGACGACGTCGACGACGCCGTCGGCGCTGACTTTGACGGCGGCCTAGCCAGGCCTCTCGACGTCGATCTCCCACGCTGTCTCGACCCGGAGCCCCGGGGAGAAGGGGAACACACCGTCGTCATCCCTCTCGACGTCGTCGTCGATGCTATCGACGTCGACGGAGACCGGGACCTTTTGCTGGTCTTCCTGCCTCTGGGGAGCCCCCAAGAGGCCTCAGCAGGGGCAGAGGGAGCCTTCCCAGCCTGCCCAGACCCACCTGTAGCCTGCAGTCACCTCTCTTCCAGGCCTTGGAGCCTAATCTTCTGCCTTTCCCTCAGGGTCCTTGTAGAAAAGGCCTGGCAGATGTCACAATCTTCTGGGACATGTTCATCAGGAAGGCAAAGAATGCAGACGTCGTGTGGATCAGTCTTGGCCTTCTTCCTTCCACATGCTGGGCACTTGTCGAATAAAGCAGGCATTTTAGATCCCTAAAAGCCTGAACAAACACACAGAAGTGAAAAGGAAACACCAAGAATCAAATGAGAACACTTTTAAATCCAAAAAGTGCAAAAAAAATCCAATAAACCCTTGAAAAAGGGAACGCTCAATGCACAGGGTCCTGTAAGCAGGAGCCGGAAAAAAGAACTGAAAGTAAGTTGGACCTGCTATGCATTCTGGAATACTGGGAGAAAGTTCTGGAAGGTTCTCTTAAAGGCACAGTATCCTATTTAAGCCACATAATGGCAGCCTATGGGGCTTGTCTGTCCATGCCTTCCTCTCTATCATTTCTGAGGGTGTTTGCTGTTAAAGCAAGGGAAATCTGGACAGGCTTTGCTGTTTGTGGATTTTTGGTGGAATTTTCTAGTTGAAGTACTGGACAGTGTAGCCTGTGAATATAGGCTGCATTATTTGTCTTTAAATTTTCTCTTAAGTATCTTTGCAGTTCTGCAATTTTCTGACAACTTAAGAGATTATTTTTGATTGCCGGGGTCCACGCACATGGGCGGGACTATTCACTAGATTATGACTATACACAGAGATCCCCTACTACAGAAGGTCATTTACGAAGGCAGAGTGCGCCCTAAGAAATGGGAGAAGACCTCGGGAAAATGGAACACCTACAGGGGAAACATATGCGTGCCTCAATCTTCCATGTTAGGGGAGGGGAACCCAAGAATACCCGACCATGAGGGGTTGGATAGTTACATCTGAAATGAGATATGAGGTCAAGGGAGGAATAACTGTAGAGCTCCGCTGTCTTGACATATTGTATATACATGGCTACTCAGATGCGAAATTTGCTGTGATGCTTTATTATACGTTTAATAAAAAGACATAAAAAATGTATATACTCTTCAAGTTTTGACTTTGTGGACATATTGAGTGGAGAGTTGCTCTTGGGAGGAATTCATGTCACCATTAGCTTCTATCGCCCCATAAGACCTTGCGCTCAGCCTCAAGTGCGCTCTATCGGCTGCAGAAAACTGAAGCGCACTCCAGTGCCAAAGAGAGTGTATCTGGGGCCCGATGCACGAGGCATTGATTTATACAAAGACGTACAGAGCGACCTACTGGAGCTGATGTCAAACACATTTTAAAAATTACTATAACACATATAAATGTATACATGCATAAAACAGAGTTTGTACTATTATGCAGAGATAGACTCGCTTGCGTACACCCCACATCTATTTTGTGCACCGAAAATGCAATTTACAAATAAATATCAACATCCAAGAGTTTGCATGGATGTAACTTGAAACAATAAATACTCTCGATTGAAACGTGAAACCTAACAGTCTTTAAAAACTAACAAAATTCTTTAGTATAAGTCAAATACAGCTTCGCCATTTAAAGGGCTGGGTTTTCAAGACGGCCTAGAGTGAGGTCAGTGTGTGGGCCCGTTTTGTGGCTGTGTGTGGGCTCACTGGGCTGGGATTGTAAACATCTTGAAATCAGGACTAGAAGGCAGTAATAGGTAGTAGTGTGCAGCTGTGGTTGCTGTTATCTCGTGGCATGATTGGATAGACCAGTCACACTTTGAGGGTAGAAGGGCAGGGATGTGTCAATGTAATTATCCTTTAGGTAGAGAAGGATTTGACTGTCACATTTCTTGAATATTATCACCCGCATTGCCTGCAGCAATCACAAAAACATGTGGTTCCCCACCCCCCACCCAGACATTATGCCTTAAACAGTCGAAAGGTGCTCGTATTGAAAATGTGGGCCACATTTTTTTTTACCACCAATTCATAAATATGGGCCACTTTATTTTGTTGCCCAGGCCTATTTTCTACCCCACTAAGACCCTGCTGCCCAGATGCAACCATTATTACACATTGGAACATATCCCGCAAAATGGCCAAAGTCGACAGAAGGAAATAACCCCATTTAATCCCAAAAAGCAAAAGCAGGAGCGAAATGAAAGGGAGCCCTGAAGGACTGACAGACGAGGCTTTGCCAGAAGAAGGACGGTGGCAAGCTAATATGAGCACATGCTTGCGGAGGGCAGGTCATTCCACAAGCAGCTTTACTAAGGGAGAAAAATTGACAGCTTGTACCGGAGCGAGAAATGAAGACAAAGTCTGCCACATTCCCATGAAGTCTAATAATCCCTCAAACGGAAAGGGTGAAAAAGGAGACGGCTCTGATTATAGACCTCGTTTATTAACAGTGGCATAGCTTTGCTTACATTATTTAATGTAAGCAGACCCAGTAAACATTACAATATCTTCTTTCACAGCACAGGCATCAAGCTGTGAGACAAGAAATAAAATGCCTACTTCGATTGCCTGAGAAAGGAAAATAAATATCGTGATTCCATACGCGCTGTTCCCCTCTGACACAGCCCCAGGCCCTGGGTGGCGCTCCTCTCGAGCTGCACTTCCGCTCCACAACACTCCCTACACTAGACGGATGTGTCTGCGTAAACATTACAATGCCCCTCAACTGCAACCTGTTTGTAGGTGAAGGGGCCATGGGAGGCAGAGGGCGGTCAACCTGGGAGCACTTCCAGGATATGCCCAGCTGGATATACTGAAAATGGTTGGTTGTACTGCACACTCTATTTTATTTCTAGTATTCTCAATTTTTAATATGTTTTAGACTGGGCGTACTAGGCCGGGAGGAGGGCGCTAACCTCTAATTAATGAGGAAAATCTAAAGAAGTGACAAAATTATTACTAACCCTTCCTGCACTGCGGGTGCTGACCTCAATGGTTGGCTGCTTGTAAACAGTTTCAAAAAATAATAATAATCTTCTACAATCGCTTTTTAATAAGTTGTTCAATTATTCATCACATTTATTTGTATAACACAAATGTCTGTACCATGTTGTACTTTTCGCATAAATTACATTATTGTAAGCATTTAACTTTTAAACACAAAAATATACAAATACATAGTCAGATTATGGTTGCATTCAAATTGCTATAAATCCCAATGCATTTCGAGATAAATATCTCTTCTTCAGGGGAACTGCAAATATGAAAAAATACACAGTAATTATAATCATATACTTCGGATCGATACCACTGGATATACTGCCACGAATAGGGTGATAAAAGCATCTTCAGGAAACAGCAACGAGACAATTACATCTTTTTTCAAACCAACCAAATAACAAAGGGTTGGGAGGCAAACACATACAACCATGGGTTACTAAAGTACTACACTAGAAGTACTAAACTCAAGATGAGGGAACGCAATGCTATCTGAATATTAATCAGCTTGACATAATTTAAACTTGACTTCTCCAGCAGGGTTGGATTGGGATCAGAATCCGACCCGGGCACCCACAAAAAAGTGGCCCACGTTCCTGGATCACACCCGTTTATAAAACAGCATTTGGCTAGTCTAATATTTAGAGAATTTTGGGATAAATGACGTATTTTAAAGCACATAGAGCCAGAAACATTGGTGAAAACTAGAGGCACTACATTTTGGCTAGGCAAGTGAGGTAAAATAAAGTGGCCCAAACGCCACAACTCCTAACGTTTGCCACCTGGTCATTTTTTTAACCAGCATTACCGGTACTTTAATGTCCTGGCTGGTAGGAAAATGGTGAAAATCACCTAAAGCTCGTATTTTCTATTCTGTTCAATATGTACTTCAAACAATAAACATAAGATGAACGCAGTTTAAAATGTGGTCTAAAGCTGTTTAATGATCTTAGTTAAAAAGTAACCAAAGGCAGAAAAGCCATGTTAAAAATGAATGCGGACGTATTTATAATTGTATAAAGAATCCTCTTTTATTATTATTCCAGCCTTGGCAGACTCTTCAAACATTAGCAAACAGGTTTTATTTTTTATTGTACTTTTAGCATTAACTCAGCCCAAGGATAGTGCTCATATGAGCGCCACTCACATTACAGAAGATCAAATTAATTTGTATATTAGGCCTTTGACAATTAAGTCATTTGCCCAGAATCACAGGATGTTGAGCTGAGGCTGGAACTTATTTCCATAGTTCCAAATTCTGCAGTTCTGACCCTAACCTTACATCATCTCAATTTTCCTGGCTGAGAAAGATGCCTCACAGCAAGGCCTATGCACACATGCCCCCCTGTCTCTCCCCAAGGTGTAAAAGACACTGGGGCCGAAGTGCCAACATCAGGCCCTCAGTGAAGCCACTTCACTTAATCGTCCTCCTCCCCAGCAAAGTAAAGCCTCAAGACGATGGCCTGGCAGGGGAGGGGTGAAAGGAAAGCAGGGAGCTGCACCTCTGTTTAAGAACACAGCAGTGAAGTGACACTGATCTGAGCGTGCCTCGGACCCCCGGGGTCCAAGATAAAGTCTGCAGCAGACAGAATCTGGCCGCCTAGCAATGTTGAAGCAAGCTCCCCCCTCCAAACCTGCCTCCCCATGATGCTGGGGCCACATTACCGTGGACGGGCGGGGAAGAGACTGTACGGCTCTGTGGGCCAGTTGACAGCGCTCCTAACAAAAACCAGCCCACAGGTGACCCTTAGGCACCGGCCCATCGGCCAATGCCCTACTGCCCGCCTTCCCAATCCGATGCTGTTCTCCAGGTGAAGACTACAGCAAAAACGTTTGTTCAGATTTGTATAATGCAACCACGCGCCAGCCCGGCCGTTTCACTTGCAGATGACGTACTTCAGCCCTTCGGTTGCCTGCATATTTTATACACACAATCGTCGCCTCAAAAATCCAAGCTTGCCTTACACTGAAAACCATGATGTTATCATGGGAGCAGCGTCCTTGCTATCTGGGCTGTCCCCCATGCTTTCTCTTTCCCCCAAACCAGTATGCTCGCAACCCCCTTGAGCATTGTGCTTTCTCTGCAACCCTCATGTCTTCACTGCTACCCCTTACCGTCTCTGCAAACCCAGCACTGCCCCTCTGCTGGACACATAACGCGCCCGACTCATTACATTTTTTTTTAACCTCCTAAAAAACAATACTCACTAAAAGAAGACTTCAGCACACCACGAAGCAAGTCCCGACAGGGCCCAGCCAAGAACCGGATCCTACGTCAGCAGCGCCGCAAATGGCCAATCACTGCATGAGTGACTACATGAAGTCAGACACAGTGATTGGCCATTGTGCAGTGCGGCTGGCGGCATCCAATAATGGATTGCCCTGCCCTGCTGCAAGGTGACCAGCCAATCCTGTGGCTTGGGGGGCACATTACCTGCTCGCCCTGTCGCCCATGTTAACGCCGGGGCTCCTGCACCCCCCCTGTCACTAGTGTACATATTGAGGGAACTATTATGCGCATGCTCGGGCTAGTTGCAGCCCCAAGCATCACTTGCGCAATAGGTGTGGTATGCGTGCCTACTGCCTCATCCTGCAGACAGTGTCTCGTGACGTGGACTCGACTGTCACTCACACACAGTCAGACCAGCCCCGCTGCCCGGCCCAGCCCATTCCCCTGCGCAGCGAACTCCCGTTACAGTCGGGTGCTGCCCGGATTCCCGCCGGTCAATAATAAATCCTGTAAATGTAAAATGTATTTCCAGCCTGAAAAATGTATTTTAAAAATACCACAGTATACTTGCAGCCGCGGGTCCATGGGCTGGTGGGGCTACGCCCCTACGCCCCAATGGACGCACCGCGGCTGATTCCTGCTGCTGGCTTCATGACCCAGGAGTCTATAGACACAGCAAAAGCAGCCGCGGTGCGTCCATTGGGGCGTAGGGGCGTAGCCCCACCAGCCCATGGACCCGCGGCTGCAAGTATACTGTGGTATTTTTAAAATACATTTATCAGGCAGGAAATACATTTTACATTTACAGAATTTATTATTGACCGGCGGGAATCCGGGCAGCACCCGACTGTAACGGGAGTTCGCTGCGCAGGGGAATGGGCTGGGCCGGGCGGCGGGGCTGGTCTGACTGTGTGTGAGTGACAGTCGAGTCCACGTCACGAGACACTGTCTGCAGGATGAGGCAGTAGGCACGCATACCAACCTATTGCGCAAGTGATGCTTGGGGCTGCAACTAGCCCGAGCATGCGCATAATAGTTCCCTCAATATGTACACTAGTGACAGGGGGGGTGCAGGAGCCCCGGCGTTAACATGGGCGACAGGGCGAGCAGGTAATGTGCCCCCGAAGCCACAGGATTGGCTGGTCACCTTGCAGCAGTGCAGGGCAATCCATTATTGGATGCCGCCAGCCGCACTGCACAATGGCCAATCACTGTGTCTGACTTCATGTAGTCACTCATGCAGTGATTGGCCATTTGCGGCGCTGCTGACGTAGGATCCGGTTCTTGGCTGGGCCCTGTCGGGACTTGCTTCGTGGTGTGCTGAAGTCTTCTTTTAGTGAGTATTGTTTTTTAGGAGGTTAAAAAAAAAAATGTAATGAGTCGGGCGCGTTATGTGTCCAGCAGAGGGGCAGTGCTGGGTTTGCAGAGACGGTAAGGGGTAGCAGTGAAGACATGAGGGTTGCAGAGAAAGCACAATGCTCAAGGGGGTTGCGAGCATACTGGTTTGGGGGAAAGAGAAAGCATGGGGGACAGCCCAGATAGCAAGGACGCTGCTCCCATGATAACATCATGGTTTTCAGTGTAAGGCAAGCTTGGATTTTTGAGGCGACGATTGTGTGTATAAAATATGCAGGCAACCGAAGGGCTGAAGTACGTCATCTGCAAGTGAAACGGCCGGGCTGGCGCGTGGTTGCATTATACAAATCTGAACAAACGTTTTTGCTGTAGTCTTCACCTGGAGAACAGCATCGGATTGGGAAGGCGGGCAGTAGGGCATTGGCCGATGGGCCGGTGCCTAAGGGTCACCTGTGGGCTGGTTTTTGTTAGGAGCGCTGTCAACTGGCCCACAGAGCCGTACAGTCTCTTCCCCGCCCGTCCACGGTAATGTGGCCCCAGCATCATGGGGAGGCAGGTTTGGAGGGGGGAGCTTGCTTCAACGTTGCTAGGCGGCCAGATTCTGTCTGCTGCAGACTTTATCTTGGACCCCGGGGGTCCGAGGCACGCTCAGATCAGTGTCACTTCACTGCTGTGTTCTTAAACAGAGGTGCAGCTCCCTGCTTTCCTTTCACCCCTCCCCTGCCAGGCCATCGTCTTGAGGCTTTACTATGCTGGGGAGGAGGACGATTAAGTGAAGTGGCTTCACTGAGGGCCTGATGGTGGCACTTCGGCCCCAGTGTCTTTTACACCTTGGGGAGAGACAGGGGGGCATGTGTGCATAGGCCTTGCTGTGAGGCATCTTTCCCAGCCAGGAAAATTGAGATGATGTAAGGTTAGGGTCAGAACTGCAGAATTTGGAACTATGGCAGGGATGTGGAATTCCTATAGCCCGACGCCCAGGACATTTTGTTTGGGGTCAAGGGCAACAAGTTTTAATGTGTATTTTGTCCTTGGGACAAGTAGGCCCAATCCCCTGCAGCACAAACCCTTTATCTGCCAGTTCGCAGTAGTGAGGGCACTACCTGAAGTTAAGTTATTATTGGTGTGCCTATGTTAATGCTGTTCAAACTTGTATTTATGGTTCATTAATTGAAAGCCTTTATTATTAGGGTGTGTGCTCTAAGTAAATGTAAGTTCTGACTGCACTACTGACAGTGGTTAAGGTATAAAAATGTGTAATCACGGTTTCAAAGTTTAGCAATATGAAGCTATGCAGAATGCTCCCAGAATGCTCTATGATTAGATGCAAATATTTGCAAAGAGCTTAAGAGCAAGATTAATGACACTTTGCTTTCAATATGAAATGTTCCTAAAAAAATGAAAGTCGAAAAAAAAGCATTTTGCTAAACTACTGTGAAATTTCAGGTACCGTTTCTTTACAGCATCATTTAGTAAAATGAGTTGATGCATGCTAGTATTTCGCAAAAATATTCATATTGGAAAATCAGTTTAACCAGTTTAAAAAAGATTATGAGAAACATAAAAATAAACAAGCATTGGCAAAGCCAGTTGGTCTGAAATTAGTGGTCAGCTTTTTAGTTTTGCCAATACGTGACTTGTTTTGGCATGGTTTTTGTAAAGCCTTCTTGATGTGAGACCTGCCGGGCCCTCACCATTATAACAAACATTGGCAAAAGCAAAAAAAAAGCACACACTTC
This sequence comes from Lissotriton helveticus, assembly GCF_964261635.1. Lineage (NCBI taxonomy): Eukaryota > Metazoa > Chordata > Amphibia > Caudata > Salamandridae > Lissotriton > Lissotriton helveticus. The sequence goes on from NC_136072.1 coordinate 1,047,809,826, forward strand.
CACATTAGTTACTGCCACTGAACAAAACTACTTTGTGTGCCGATATACTCCTTGTGAAAGCGCTTAATGCCATCACTCACAGTGAAGCCAGCCGATACAGAGAGAGGGAGAGAGAATTTTAATAAACACAAAGTTGTGGTTAATGCCAGACCAAATTAGGGGCCCTATTATTAAAGAAAGTCTCAAAAGTGCACCCTTGGTATATGTCCTTTCATTAAGTGCAGCTATATGGCTTTCGTGAATGTACAAGAATTTATAGAAGTAGGGCAAGAAATGTACTCCTGGAAAATATTTGTGCATGTGTAGATTTGCTCATGCGAAAACCCGAGTGTTTGCAAGGTCATTTTCCTATCAACCTTTTTTTTCCCAACTCTGGAAGAAGGTTTACGTCTGCCATTGTCAGGAGTAAATTTCCAACATTTCTTAGTATGGGAAAAGATTAGAGAAGAGTTGTTGAAAACCCTTAAAACATGCAAGTCAGTAGATTTGCACAGACTTAAAGGGCATTCCAACCATGGAACTATTGCTTACCACTACCTTCAGTCCCAGTATGTAGATCCGCAGAAACGTGGCAACATAAAGGGATTGCTGGTATTCAAAAACTACTATGGTATGAGCCCTGGCAAAATCAGAAAGGCTATATAAGAGCTCTTATATAATGAGATTGCTGCCATAATTTGTCGCCGAACCACATGGCACCAAAGGGACAAGTGGATTTTGTTACAGGACAAGTAGATTTATGAAGCAACTTGCCCCATGGACAAGTAGATATTTTAATAAATTCCACACCCCTGTATGGAAATAAGTTCCAGCCTCAGCTCAACATCCTGTGATTCTGGGCAAATGACTTAATTGTCAAAGGCCTAATATACAAACTAATTTGATCTTCTGTAATGTGAGTGGCGCTCATATGAGCACTATCCTTGGGCTGAGTTAATGCTAAAAGTACAATAAAAATAAAACCTGTTTGCTAATGTTTGAAGAGTCTGCCAAGGCTGGAATATTAATAAAAGAGGATTCTTTATACAATTATAAATACGTCCGCATTCATTTTTAACATGGCTTTTCTGCCTTTGGTTACTTTTTAACTAAGATCATTAAACAGCTTTAGACCACATTTTAAACTGCGTTCATCTTATGTTTATTGTTTGAAGTACATATTGAACAGAATAGTAAATACGAGCTTTAGGTGATTTTCACCATTTTCCTACCAGCCAGGACATTAAAGTACCGGTAATGCTGGTTAAAAAAATGACCAGGTGGCAAACGTTAGGAGTTGTGGCGTTTGGGCCACTTTATTTTACCTCACTTGCCTAGCCAAAATGTAGTGCCTCTAGTTTTCACCAATGTTTCTGGCTCTATGTGCTTTAAAATACGTCATTTATCCCAAAATTCTCTAAATATTAGACTAGTCAAATGCTGTTTTATAAACGGGTGTGATCCAGGAACGTGGGCCACTTTTTTGTGGGTGCCCGGGTCGGATTCTGATCCCAATCCAACCCTGCTGGAGAAGTCAAGTTTAAATTATGTCAAGCTGATTAATATTCAGATAGCATTGCGTTCCCTCATCTTGAGTTTAGTACTTCTAGTGTAGTACTTTAGTAACCCATGGTTGTATGTGTTTGCCTCTCAACCCTTTGTTATTTGGTTGGTTTGAAAAAAGATGTAATTGTCTCGTTGCTGTTTCCTGAAGATGCTTTTATCACCCTATTCGTGGCAGTATATCCAGTGGTATCGATCCGAAGTATATGATTATAATTACTGTGTATTTTTTCATATTTGCAGTTCCCCTGAAGAAGAGATATTTATCTCGAAATGCATTGGGATTTATAGCAATTTGAATGCAACCATAATCTGACTATGTATTTGTATATTTTTGTGTTTAAAAGTTAAATGCTTACAATAATGTAATTTATGCGAAAAGTACAACAAGGTACAGACATTTGTGTTATACAAATAAATGTGATGAATAATTGAACAACTTATTAAAAAGCGAGTGTAGAAGATTATTATTATTTTTTGAAACTGTTTACAAGCAGCCAACCATTGAGGTTAGCACCCGCAGTGCAGGAAGGGTTAGTAATAATGTTGTCACTTCTTTAGATTTTCCTCATTAATTGGAGGTTAGCGCCCTCCTCCCGCCCTAGCACGCCCAGTCTAAAACATATTAAAAATTGAGAATACTAGAAATAAAATAGAGTGTGCAGTACAACCAACCATTTTCAGTATATCCAGCTGGGCATATCCTGGAAGTGCTCCCAGGTTGACCGCCCTCTGCCTCCCATGGCCCCTTCACCTACAAACAGGTTGCAGTTGAGGGGCATTGTAATGTTTACGCAGACACATCCGTCTAGTGTAGGGAGTGTTGTGGAGCGGAAGTGCAGCTCGAGAGGAGCGCCACCCAGGGCCTGGGGCTGTGTGAGAGGGGAACAGCGCGTACGGAATCACGATATTTATTTTCCTTTCTCAGGCAATCGAAGTAGGCATTTTATTTCTTGTCTCACAGCTTGATGCCTGTGCTGTGAAAGAAGATATTGTAATGTTTACTGGGTCTGCTTACATTAAATAATGTAAGCAAAGCTATGCCACTGTTGATAAACGAGGTCTATAATCAGAGCTGTCTCCTTTTTCACCCTTTCCGTTTGAGGGATTATTAGACTGCATGGGGAATGTGGCAGACTTTGTCTTCATTTCTCGCTCCGGTACAAGCTGTCAATTTTTCTCCCTTAGTAAAGCTGCTTGTGGAATGACCTGCCCTCCGCAAGCATGTGCTCATATTAGCTTGCCACCGTCCTTCTTCTGGCAAAGCCTCGTCTGTCAGTCCTTCAGGGCTCCCTTTCATTTCGCTCCTGCTTTTGCCTTTTGGGATTAAATGGGGTTATTTCCTTCTGTCGACTTTGGCCATTTTGCGGGATATGTTCCAATGTGTAATAATGGTTGCGTCTAGGCAGCAGGGTCTTAGTGGGGTAGAAAATAGGCCTGGGCAACAAAATAAAGTGGCCCATATTTATGAATTGGTGGTAAAAAAAAATGTGGCCCACATTTTCAATACGAGCACCTTTCGACTGTTTAAGGCATAATGTCTGGGTGGGGGGTGGGGAACCACATGTTTTTGTGATTGCTGCAGGCAATGCGGGTGATAATATTCAAGAAATGTGACAGTCAAATCCTTCTCTACCTAAGGGATAATTACATTGACACATCCCTGCCCATCTACCCTCAAAGTGTGACTGGTCTATCCAATCATGCCACGAGATAACAGCAACCACAGCTGCACACTACTACCTATTACTGCCTTCTAGTCCTGATTTCAAGATGTTTACAATCCCAGCCCAGTGAGCCCACACACAGCCACAAAACGGGCCCACACACTGACCTCACTCTAGGCCGTCTTGAAAACCCAGCCCTTTAAATGGCGAAGCTGTATTTGACTTATAATAAAGAATTTTGTTCGTTTTTAAAGACTGTTAGGTTTCACGTTTCAATCGAGAGTATTTATTGTTTCAAGTTACATCCATGCAAACTCTTGGATGTTGATATTTATTTGTAAATTGCATTTTCGGTGCACAAAATAGATGTGGGGTGTATGCAAGCGAGTCTATCTCTGCATAATAGTACAAACTCTGTTTTATGCATGTATACGTTTATACGTGTTATAGTAATTTTTAAAATGTGTTTGACATCAGCTCCAGTAGGTCGCTCTGTACGTCTTTGTATAAGACAATGCCTCGTGCATCGGGCCCCAGATACACTCTCTTTGGCACTGGAGTGCGCTTCAGTTTTCTGCAGCCGATAGAGCGCACTTGAGGCTGAGCGCAAGGTCTTATGGGGCGATAGAAGCTCATGGTGACATGAATTCCTCCCAAGAGCAACTCTCCACTCAATATGTCCACAAAGTCAAAACTTGAAGAGTATATACATTTTTAATGTCTTTTTATTAAACGTATAATAAAGCATCACAGCAAATTTCGCATCTGAGTAGCCATGTATATACAATATGTCAAGACAGCGGAGCTCTACAGTTATTCCTCCCTTGACCTCATATCTCATTTCAGATGTAACTATCCAACCCCTCATGGTCGGGCATTCTTGGGTTCCCCTCCCCTAACATGGAAGATTGAGGCACGCATATGTTTCCCCTGTAGGTGTTCCATTTTCCCGAGGTCTTCTCCCATTTCTTAGGGCGCACTCTGCCTTCGTAAATGACCTTCTCAGACCTCATGCACCAATCCATGTCTTTCTTCCATTCTGCTAGCGTTGGTGGTATAGATGCCCCCCCATCTCCGGGCCACATTCCATTTAGCGATTATTGTCCCCAAAGTTGCCCAGTTGGGCCTGCTCAAAACTATTCATTACAATCCCGCCACCCCTCCCTCCTTTTCGCATCCGCTCGCTTCCAAAAAGTAAACAATCTGTGAGGCTTTAAAATCACCTTCATGCTGGCAGCGTGTCTCTTTTCGCCGACCAAAAACCAATTAACAAAACAAGATGCTGACACACTCCCTTTCCAAGCTACATAAACCATTAAACCCTAAGAAACATAAGGCACGCTCCCTTTCAAATATGTGTAAAGCATACAATAAATAAACACCTATAACTAAGACATGCAGCCGTTCATCTCGTATATCCCCACATTTGTTGTCCTTAAAATGTAAAATTCTCTACAACATAGCTTAAAAACATTAAAAACATTGCCTGTGCAACTTCTTCTACTCTTAGAGCTGAGATTTCCATGAAAGTCTTACAGTCTGAATTCAGCACCTGAGCATAATAGGACGGAATGTATGAAGCTCTGTGGTTATACTGAATCAGAAGCTACCTATGTTATGCCATCTATTAATGTAATAACTGCACTTTTACAATTGCTTTATTAACCTTCCTGCTTTCTCAAATTTGCTTCAAAATGCACGATTTTTCTTCAAAATTTTCTTGGGGGGGGATATCCCCGCAAACCCCCCTTTTGGGGGTTGGGCTCGCTCGCTACGGTGCTGTATGCAAATCATTTTGCGCCCCACCACTTTCAAATCTCACCCACCGCCCCTGAGCAAAAGGTACTGGAGGTACCAAAGAAAGGCAATACCGGAAGGGGGAGGGGCTTGTGGGGGGAGTCAGGGCCTAAACCAGGACAACCCGACTATGTCGGCACATCAGTCTTTCCCATCCGCAATTGACATCCATGAACACAAATGTAAGAAATATTATTTCCACGAAGTGCAATTCTGAAAGAAGCTCCTGCATGAGGAGGCAGGAGTACCTGAAGCTTTCACGGTGTCGTCTAAAACCAGAGAAAGGTCCCCGATGCGGTTGGAGAAGACTCTAAAAATGTCTGAGTCATTATTTTTGGTCTTTTAAATAATAAACATCGTCTTTGGCTCTGCAAAAATGACAAAGATCACTGTTGATAAGCAGGGCTCCATAAACATGTCAGGTGGTGTTACAACAGGGAAGGGAAAGCAAAAGCCTTCTATGACCTGGCCAAAGGGTGCCCCCAAACAATAAATGAAGCCCTAAGTCGTGTAAATGAGGACGTATGTGAGTCAAGACTACACATGTGCTCATTTAATTCCATTGTGACTCAAGCATAAAAATGTAAAAATGTACATACATATCTTTAAGGTTTCACTTACATTGGGGACTTGCATTGATCTTGTCTAACCCTTTGTTTGAGTTAAGTATGCAAGAAGTGCATTACACAAGCCTAGGGTTCAGAAAATCATTCAGTTATGATTTTTAAAAGTATTTTGCCCTTTAATGAATGACCAAAAGTCAATACTTTGGAGATGGAAAACTTTTTATACGTTTTATTCATGTGTATAGTTTTAGAAGGCCCTGTTTGCCATCTTTTAGATATTTCAGAGCGCTGCTTTATATTCCATTTTGATGAGCTGTACTCTGATATTCCCAATATATGGAAGAGTAAAGTAAGTACACATTCCATATGTTATGCACATGCAACTTTCAAGAAGGGATGACAGCTGTCGCAACCTGGATGAAGAACAGCTGCCTGAAACTCAGGCAGATCAAAGCTGTATCCTCGGCCTGCTTCAACACCCTCCGCAAACTCCGAAAATCAATCAAATGGATCCCCTCCGAATCCAGAAAGACAGTCACGCACGCCCTCTTTACCAGCAGACTGGACTACGGCAACACCCTATACGTCTGAATCAACAAAAAACTCCTCGGCAAGCTCCAGACCGTCCAAAACGTCGCAGCCAGACTGATCCTTGACATCCCCCGGCACAACCACATCACCCAACAACCTCCGCAGTCCCCACTGGCTCCCCGTCAAAAGAATAATATTCAAGCTGCTCACGCACGCATACAAGGCCCTTCACAACATCGGACCAGAATACCTCAACAACCATCTCTCCTCCCATGCACCCAAGAGAAACCTCTAATCAGCCGGCCTCTCCCTGTTAACCATCACACACTTCCACAGGACCAGAGCGGGTGGCAGGTCCTTCTCCTACTTCACAGCCAAGACCTGGAACAACCTCTCCCTTCACCTCCGGAAAAGCCCTACACTGCTCCAGTTCAGGGAGGACCTCAAGACCTGGCTCTCCAGATGACCGCTACAGAGACGCCTCTCCCCCCTCCCATCCACACCCTCCAGTGCCTTGAGACCCTAACTGGTGAGTACCTGTGCTCTACAAACCCCTGATTGATTGATTGACTTGGGTGTACACATCACATGGCTGTTAATTTTTTTTTTTTACCACAGTCAATGGATGCATGCAGATCTCCAGAATCTAGCTCTATCTTTGAACCCGAATTCCCTGGCCTAATAACCGAGCGTTCGCCAGATTTTCCAACAACATTTTCCTCTGCAACTTCAACTGCACAGGAGACACTGATACCAAGCCCATGAAAGGAATATTCATCAACCTGCTGCAAATCACTGCCATCAGCCAATAGCTAATGCTCCCTAGAAACACCAAAGGAAACATTCTAGACATCTGTGTATCCATGCCCAGCCTGAGCCGACAATTGCATATGGCTCTGGTCTGTTTTAACCCCATTCAAATGTACATCAGATCGTCCAAGCAGGGGCAGCTGAACTGACACATCTGTCTTGCTCTTTTAAATATTTTCTTATGCACTCTCTTCTGAAAGGAATATGCAAATTAACCCAGCTATTTACGGCCTTTTGCAGACGTCATGATCAAGATTGAGTCGCTTGACTCAATGCTCCAAGCCAACACAAACACCAACGCACTGCTAAAGGACCTGATCATCTTGAAGCCAACCTTTTTTGTCGCACTCTGAGAGTTTGAACACTTTGTAGGTGCCATACCATGGGTAACACCAGGAGAATATAGAATGAAAATAAGTTATAGAGATTGTGCCTAAAATTACCCAGTGACCTTGTGATAAAAGCAATTCAGAGATTAAGCATCTTTAAATAAGAAATGCCATGATTAAGGTTGTCAAACAAGTACTGTAGAGTACACAAATGCATTTTTAATACTTTAATTAGACTTTCACATAGCATATATAGGCAGACACCAAACGTTTAGCCCCCTCTCTCATAACCCCATTGTCCTGCAGTTTACATAATCAATTAAAGTCAAAATCTAGTAGCTTAGATTTAGTTCAATCAAGCAAATGAAAACTTCTCGATATTGGGGGGACATGTTATCTCTTGGCATTCATTGTCCACATACGTTAGAACAAGCTGCCACATGGATAAAAAATTGTCTTTATTCTTAATCACGTTCCCAGATAAGTATTCCATTGCTAATATGCCCCAGATTTTAATGTACCATAGGTGTATTGTTGGCACCTTTGTTTGTTTCCACTGACTGGCAGTTACATTTTTCGGAGCAATCACCAATTGAAAAATTAGAGCCAATTATGTCTTTCTAAACTTCTTCCATAGATCCATCTTCATACCCAGTACAGTTATTTTCAGAACTGATGGAATAGGAAATACTATAATTTCTTTCACAACCACTAGTATTTCCTTCCACATCTGTCAAAACTAGAAACTCCACCAGATAGGTAGAGTGTCTCCTTTATTCCACATTGTCTCCAACATGTGTCCACTTGCTTGACCACTTCTTCAACTTGTCCGAGTTCATATCCCAGAACATCATTATTTTAAGCAGTGTCTCTATATAAAGGAACAACTTTTTAGGTCTCGCCTGGCGAAAGCAGAGCATGCACAGCTCTCGCCATGCAGAGGACCTTTTGCAATCAATTCTGCCAAAGCCTTACATGCACGAGTAGGGATGGACAAAGATGGCTGCTCTCGCCATTTGTCCAAACCTAACACCATGCACGTGTATGTAAGGACAGTGGACAGTCCGCCGCCATCTTGTTAAACACGGCGTGCTTTCACTTTAAACGCAGTTTAAAGTATGTGCACTGCGCGCCAGCTCGGTCGACCTCCCTTGTTTAGGACTTGTGCCCTGCAAAAGTATTTGAGTCTCAGGACCAATCCAACAGCACCGAAGAGGTTAAAAAGTCTTGTCCCGGTCTCACCCGTTCTCTCTGCACATGCCGGCAACGTGCATGCCCCGTCTGTATAAAAATACATTCCGATTTACTCAGCAGCTTGCTCCCTCCCCCTCCAACCACATGTTACACCTTATCCCGGAACCTCTTAAAAATCACAAGCACGCTTTGACAACAGCGGTGAAGCTCTGCAGTTAATCTCCGCTACCCTGGGACGCGGCCAGACCCAGAGAAGAGACAGAGAGCTCAGACATGCCTGCTGGACCTTCCCTTCTGCAGGAGGATTGCTTGGCGGGAACAGTGTCACCAGAGACGTGGCAATGAAAACACCAGGGCAGCCCTCAGCCGAGTCAGATCCGGGGTCAGTCGGGAGGACGGGCTGCCAAAGGTGCATTAAGATTATCACACAAACTGCGCCATGCTCCCAGGGGCCGCCAACTTGTCACAGGCCGGCCCCGGCCACTCCGTTGTTGGCCTGGCGTTCTCCGGCAAGCCTACCCCTCACCCCCGCGGTTTCCACCGACTGTTTCTTTAATACGACTGTTCACCCAGGTGTGACGCATGTAAATATTCGTAAATAAATATGCTTAACATTTTCCAGCCTGTCTTTAGCCCCAGGAGAGGATGCCCTCGCCTTTGCTGAATCGTGGCATACCGTCTCCCAAGAGCCCGCTCATTTCGGTGACGTTTTCACGAGCCAGGTCCACTCAAGAGAGGCCGCAAGTTAAGGGAGAACTGCTGCCATGGTTTCTGTTTATTCCTGCAAGTGCCTGTGAGCACAGCCTTTCTATATTCCTTTCTTTACAAACTAAGGGACGGAAGAGGTCAGCGGCAAGTGTGTAAAACCACTGATCCCTTTCCCCATTGACTTATAGTGCAGGCGAGAGCTCTCTGGGTGAGGTCAGGTGCAAAAGGACAGAGCATTTGCCCCTACTTTCTACAATAAATACCCTGCAAGGAACAGAAAAGAGTACAGTGGCATCAGACCGAGGATCACACAGAAGGTGTGACCGCCTGCTGAGACATAGGTAGGAAACTTGTGTTCGCAGGTAGGTTGTCAATTAACAAAAGGGCGAAAAATCATTCACTTTTGCGGCAGTGAATATTGGTGAGAGGGTAAAAAAAATGTGCGCCCAGAGCATGTACTGTCCAGGCTCACCCATCAAGAATTTCGAACAAACAAACGGCAATCCCAGTTTGAGCACCGTAAGGGGGTATCAACAGTGAGGTGGAATGATTTTTGGTTTTAGTATTACGTACATTTTCAATATGAGAAAAAAGATAGATTAGTGGTCCCCGTCAATTAAGGCGTGCGGGAGGCCTCAATTTACAGGTGCAGGGACATGGCTGCGTCACAGTGGCACAAGTAGGTATGGGCGAATCAAACCAGCATGCGCGAGTCGGGTATTTAGCAATAAACTACTTTGTTTCCATTGGCTGTATCCCGGTGAAGTCACTGGAATTGAAAGCTGGACTACCCTATGCAGGTGTCTACTTTGTGTATTATGTTCTGGAGAAAATAGGGTCTGAAACCTACATACATGTTTGCAACTAACTTTCAGCAGAACCTTTACTTGAGCAAAGACCGCTGGTGGAGCTAGTCTGTGGGCAAGTTTGGAATAGAGCCTTCCGCCTCTGGGCTCTGCCACGCAGCTGCCTACCTGGGTGGCCTTGGGTAGTGGCGCAGATCGAGCACTCGGGGCCTGAGCGGCCATAAAAGTGAGGTAAACCTTAGGCTGCCACCACTGCGTGCGCTCAACTGCTAGAAAATGGCAGAAAAATTGCCCGTTTTAGAAATTAACGGGGAGTCCAACTGCAGCAAAGTGCTGTTTTTGCAAGGCGATGAACATTCTTGCATTGCTCCTGGGATCTGCAGGTTGTATATTTATAACGTGAATCCGGCAGTGTGTTTTGGAGATATGCTTTTACTGAAAGTGTGCAGCTTGGTTTCCTCGTTTAATTCTGCTGAGCGCCAACAGATCTAGCAGAAGTATTCATTTTTTTATAGGACAAGCTTAATGTGTGTTGCAAGGGTATTGTGGATTACCAAGGACACTGAGGGGCTGGAGCCCGTTCATTGCTTACCACTGGTTTGCTTTCCTTGTCACTCTCATTTGCCTGCTTCCTATTTGTGTGCCAGCTTATAAATCTTCTGCTTCTCCCTCCCAAGGATCATGGCCTCTTTACAATGTCTTTGATTGGCTGGCATTGCTGCTTCTACTTCTTGCTTTTCAAGGGAGAGGATGTAGCCTAACGGCTAGAGCGGTCAACCTCGAAGCTGGGGAACTATTTTCTAGCCTCGGCAAGGGACAGATGCTCAATATCCTGCAATTCAGGGCAAATCACTTCATCTCCCTGTGCCTAACAAAAAGAATGTGTCCTAATGTAACGTAACTGGTGCTCATGTAAAGCGCTCCGATACCTTTGGGTCAAGGTCCCGCTATATAAAACTCCGGGAAAAAAATGCCACTTTTTTTCTTTTGTGTGAAGTACTGCATTAGAGAGTGTGTTTTCAAGCCACCTCCCTTGTGTATGTCTTTCCTCTGCACTCAGTGTTTTTCTGTGTTGACTGACAGCTTCTCCCAGCCCCTCACTTTTGCTGTGCTCACCCATCTGCTTTTTCACCTCTCCTCACCTGCGCAAACATGGTGCTTTCCCCAACCTGTGTTTCTTTTGCTCCCACACAGTTAAAAACACTGGCAAACTCAACAGGTCACAAAAGTGAGGCCTACTGACTTTGCCAATGCTTGTATTCATTGTTGCTTTTGCTGAAGGGCATTAGGTCCCACTGCCCGAGACATATGTAAAATCAACAGGTTCCACAGGACAGGTCAAGGGCTTGGCCAAGAGTTGGATCTCCAACAGCCTTGATGCATGCGTAACACAGAGAACATCTGGCAGTCCAACACCACACTTGCTAGACAGCAAAACCCTGGGGAGGATTTACTTGTTTACAACCCTACCTGGTGTTTGTGTAGGAGGTAAAAGTACACAAATAGAGGATGAAATTCTGCCCGCTCCAGAGGGCCCCTCAAGAGCAGCTACATGCTCTGCCCTAAGGTGTAGTAGGATTTCCACCAGATGCCAGGTGCTTCCTTTGAGTCTTGTGAGATACCACTGGGCAAGTCCTATAGGGTGCATTACATAGGGACGCTGCGCGTTTTCCCAAAAAATCAGCGGTCTAGCCTTTAAGGTGCTAACGCATATAGATACAGGCATACACAAACGAGTGCATACTATTTGTTCCTCCCCACTGTCCACCCCACCTTTTTCTCTCGTCCAATGGCTGTGCACAGCTTCAGTCCCATGCTTGTGGTGCCATGTGGCAGGTTACAGAGAGACATTGCACAGTCTGCATAAATGGGCACACGTGTTTGCATGTAGTAGGATAATAAGGCCAGGCCTACTGTCCGAGTTTTTGAAGTACTAGATAATAATAAGAATATGGCAGCAGTAAGCACTATAAAACAACATTAAACAAGCATTTGCAATGCAATAGGTTTCGCAATTATGCGACTTTAAGCTATTGGCATTGTAAATGAATCTGATTTTTATTTATGTTTTAAAAACAAAAAGAAAAAAAATAGGCATTATCATTTTACAATGTCAACAGCTCAAACTCGCGTAAATGCGAAAAATATTGCATTGCAAATGCTTGTTAAATCACGTTGTATGTTTCAGAGTCTTATTTAGTCATTTTCAATAAATTCTGTCTGCAAAATCTTTTACCATTTTTCCATATAGGTCAGTATTTTATCTCTCATAATCTAAAGCAAACGTTTAAATATTGAATCACAATAGAAAAAAATAAGATTATAAATCACAGTGCCATACAATAAAAAAAAGAAATAATGAATGCCATTCTATATTCCATTAAACCTTTGTATTCCCAAGGGTTTAAAATTGGAAGCTTTTAGCTGGTAAGAGCTTGTCACTGAGCGAGGCCCATCTTTTGTACTCAGCATACTGTATTTATATTTTAGCGGGCATTACATGATTCCGTCTCTGACTGCCGGCTAAAGAAGCAGGAGAAAGGCGAGCCTGGCTCTTCCAGGCCGCTGTTTCCCTCTTTGCTCGTCTTTGGCCCAATGTCTTTGCAGTGACCTCTACTATAAGCGCGCACACTGCAGTCACGTGATGCCGCAGCATTCCCGCCACAGATAATCTTACAGCACTTTACTCAGAATACAAACATCTATGATGGTTCAGGCACCTCAGGAGCGTTGGAAGTAGGGGTGCAAGAGGTGCTGCAGTATCCCCAAAATAACCTTAAAGGTCAGTAGGAGAATGAGCATTAAAGAGGCCATCACATTTCATGTCCCGCAAAATCTACTGACAAAGTGCTGTTTGTCCTTTAAACCTGGAGACTGCGGTTTACTTTTCCTCTCTCCAGCTACAAGGCGAGAGACATCTGTGACAAGAACTAAGTGACAATCTTGATGGGACACAGTGAGCGTGGAAGGAAAGGCTGTAGGATTTTAAATGTTTTCTAAAACACAATAACGACCCTACCACTCCTCTGCTGAATTTCCCTGGCTCATTTGCTGCACTGTGTGTACACTGGGCCAGATGTATGACCATTCAGTTTAGCGAGTCACAAATTGTTCAGAATTGTGATTCGCAATTTGCGACTCGCTAAACTGAATGTACAACAGTGTCTCAGATACGGTTTGCGATTCCCAATGGGGTCGCAAATTGCATGCCTCATTAATATTCATGAGGCATGCGCAATTTGCGACCCCATTGGGAAAGGCTAGCACTCACAGGGATGGTGGCCTTCTGGGGTCAGCAGACCACCATGTCTTGGACTGCTTTTTCAATGAAGCAGTTTAAAAAAAAAAATTGCAGTCCGTTTTCCTTAAAGGAAAACGCTATGCATTTAAAAAAAAAAAATTAAACTTCATTTTCATTTTTTAAGGGCAGGCAGTGGTCCCTGGGATCAGCAGCCTCTTTGCCCGTGTTTGTTTTGCGACCGGATTTGTGGTCGCAAAACACTCGCAATAAACTGCGAGTGTTTGGCGACTGCAAAACCGGTCACAAAACAATCGTACATTGGTGTTAGAGTTACTATTAGGAAGGGACACCCTTGGCACGCCCCTTCCTAATAGTGAGTCGCAAACCATATTTTGAGAGTTGGTAACAGTCGTTCAACTGCCCCTTAGATTTCTAACTATCCCTATGACTTCAGTGACATAACATGGATGGCAGCACACCCACTCTTAAAATTATACCAGCACCAGTGGGCACCTCGTGTGTTTTGGAAAACTCAGCTTTTTAGATTTTGCCGGATGAAATGTTTTTTTTTAACTGAATGGAAGCGTTAGCCCTTTGCTAGTGGTGCTCTGAACGCGGGCAAAGAGGCTGCTGGTCTCTGCCTCATCCATTTTGTATAGCTGGGTGTGGTCGCTGGGAGTTGATTCAGTGCAGGAAATAGATAGTTTTGCTTAAGGTGCTTCCATTGCCTATCCTCTCAATCTCAGAAATTAATAACTTAGACTACTATAAGTGTCACCAGCCAACAGCGTCATAGTGATGTTCTATGGAAAGACACATTTTAAGCAAGTGACGTGTTATGCAAGTGACCTGCAAGAAGTTTACAAAATCATTATACCTCTAGTCTCTTCACTGATATTTTGTTAGTTCGACTTTTTCAAAACTGCTCAATGTCAAATGTTTCCAAATGTGAGAATTAAATGTAGTAAATTCCAGTGGCTCAATATAACTGTTTTTAAGCAAGAGCTGAAAGATATCCTTATCTGTAACTATAGTTTTTCAATGCTGCTATCTTTCATAGATTCACATGCTCTAAATAGTCCTACTACCCAGCGTTCCCCTTGGTCGCCTAATAAAAATGATACCTCACTTGTGTCGGTGTTAAATGCAGAATCAGCCTAAAGACGTATGTTAAAAAAAATATAGCACTTAGAGTTCGCTGTGCTATCCCCTCAATCTCCACATTTTTGGCCTTTCCCAGTCGCAGGCCCTTGGCCCACCCATACAAGTGAGGTATGATTTTACTTGGGAGACCAAGCGGAACGCTGGGTGGAAGGAAATTTGTGCTCACATGATAAGCAGAAAAGTGTGATTTTTTAAAGCAAAATGTGAAGTTTGCAGGGGATTCTGGGTAAGAAAACATTGGGGGACCTACGCAAGCCATACATCCTTGGACTCCCCCGGGTGTCTAGTTTTCAGAAATGCCTGGGTTTGGTAGGGTTCCCTAGATGGCCGCCGAGCCAGGGACAAAAAATGCAGGTCCCCCCCTTGCAAAAGCAGGTTGTTTTGGGATAGATCATTTTGATGTCTCCCCAATTAGATTTGGGCCCTTCTCTGTAGAAGGCACTTGGCCCACCCACACAAGTGAGGTACCATTTTTATTAGGAGACCTGGGAAAACACTAGGTGGAAGGAAATGTGTGGGCCTGGTGATCCCACAACTTTCCCAGACAGAAATATGGGGAAAATTTGATTTATTTAGCAACGGTTTAGGTTTGCAGGGGATTCTGGGAAAGAAAACCTTGGTTATCCATGCAAACCACACCTCCCTGGGACTCCCCCGGGTGTCTAGTTTTCAGAACTGTCTGGATTTGGTAGGTTACCTAGATGGTCGCCGAGTCCAGGACCAAAAACGTAGCTGACCTCCTTGCAAAACCAGGTTGTTTTGTGATTGATCATTTTTGATGCCTTTACAATACGTTTTGGGCCCATTCCCTGTCGCGGGCCCTTGGGCCACCAAAACTAGTGAGGTAGCATTTTTATCTGGAGACCTTGGGGAACGCTGGATGGTAGGATATTTCTGTGGGCTCAGTGATCCCACAACTCTCCTACACATAAATGTAAGGAAAGCATGATTTATTTAGCTAAATTTGAGGTTTGCAGGGAATTCTGGGTAGAGAAACATTGGGGGATCCACGCAAGCCACACCTCCTTGGACTCCCCCGGATGTCTAGTTTTCAGAAATGTCTGGGTTTGGTAGGTTTCCCTAGATGGCCACAGAGCCCGGAACAAAAACGTAGGTGACCCCCTTGCAAAAACAAGTTGTTTTGTGATAAATAAGGGGCCCCTGCGTTTTTTGGTCGATCACAAAAAGACCTGGTTTTGCAAGGGGGCCATCTGCGTTTTTTGCGTGGATCCCCCAACATTTTCTTACCCAGTAATCCTGGATAACCTTAAATTTAGCAAAAAAATCACATTTACTCACATTTCTCTGTGGGAAGGTTGTGAGATCACCAAGCCGGCACAAATTTCCTACCACCTAGCATTTCCCCTCAGTCTCCCAATAAAAATGATACCTGATTTGTGTGGGATTGCAAAGCAGAAACAGCCTAAAAACGTATTGGAGGATCTGCTTCTATGGTTACCCTCACCTTTTGCTTGGTGCTAAGCTGTATTTGACTAGTCTGACTGGGATCCTGCTAATCAGGACCCCAGTCTATCTGCTTTCACCCTAAACTGTTGTGTTTAGTACTTAGGCACACCGCAGATTGGATACTGGCGTACCCTTATAAGTCCCTAATATAAGGTACTAAGTTACCCAGGGCATAGGTACCCCAGAGGTCTCCCATGGGCTGAAGCATGTATTATGCCACCCATCAGAGACCATTTAAAAAATGGAACTACAGGCCTGCCATTGAAGCCTGTGTAAGCTGGTGCTAGTACCACTTACTGAAGATATAGGTTTCCTTTATCTAGAGTCAATGCACTTAAAACCTATAAGTCACCCCTATAGCAGGCCTTTGCAATCTTGAAGGCAGGGTGCTTGGTTCTAAGTGAGAGGGTGCCCCTGCATGAGCAGGTCACCCCTTCAGCCTACAGAGTCCATTCTCCAGGGTTGACTGTGAGGCAGCCATATACTATATAGAGGGGCACTGCGTAAAAACGCGATGACCATCTCGAAAACAGCTGCAACGAATCCTATCATGGTTGGTATTAAACATGTTGGAATCACATTCCCACACCGTAAATGGTGTGGGAGGTATGATTCCAAGCACTAGAAGAGCCCTCGGTTAGGCTCTCAGTGTTCCCGGTGCCAACCTTCTAGACCTGGACAGCACAAAATAGTTGCTGCCGACCAGAGACACATTTCTGCCCTCCTGCTGCTGAGCCAAACTCGAGCAAGGGCAGGCAGAACAATAGGCATACTGTCACAGGGAGGTGTGACCACCTCCCAGATAGGATTTAGTGTATTGGGACCCGGTGGGTGCGCCTGCAAGCGCCAGAAAGTCTGCATGAGGGGCACGTTTAGTGTCCAAGTGCATATTCCAGTTCAGACCAGTTCCTGGAGCCGTTGGCTCTTGCTCTGGCACGAAACTGGACAAAGGACATGGGAGTAACCACCCCCCTGTCCAGACCCTCCCCTGGGATGGTCCCTGAATCTTCCCAACCCTTTTCCTAGGGTACTTAAGAGCTTACCTGGGTGTAGGTCGCTCGATTCGTCGTGGTGTAAGATTCAGGTCAGACACCACTGCCCATTTACTGTCTGGGCACTTTGGACTTCGCTGGACTTTGTTTAAGCCTGACTTTGTCTCCCTTCCAGTCTGCTGCATTGTCTGTGCCTCTGCCTCATACAGGAACCTACCAAGGCCTGTGAAACATCAAAGACACTTGAGGAAATCTCCCTTGGAGTGAAGGAGTCTCTCCCCAGCATTTGAAGGCACCGCAACTAAGTTGACTGGTCTGCAGATCCCGAGCTCCACAGGTGGTGGTTTTCCACAGCTCCTGAGGCCTTCCCTACCCTCTCACCAAGTTTGAAGCCAGTATCCCTTGTGGGGGTTGCAGTAACCGAACCCCTGTGCACCGTGTCCAACTTGCAGTTGTAAAGGCTTGTTGGCTTCTTTACAAGAACATCTTCAGGCTCCAAATAGCCCCAACCTCGAGTATCTCCAGTGATCATAATAGTCAACCACACCACATTGTGTGCATCGTGGTCTGCACCTTTTGGTGAGCTGCTTAAGGTCCTCTCGCAACTCCAGTGCCTCCGGGCTGTGGGTCCACTTGAGGGTCACACTTGTTTCTTTTGGGCTCCCCTGTATGCTGGGGCCAGGCCTGAGTCCCCTGCCTATGGTGAGTCTCCTTAACCTTGCTGGTCCCGACGTTGCTCCTTCTTTGTTGATTTCTGCGTGGTGTGCCTTTGCCAAGGCTTGTTGGTGCTTCAGCCGGACACCGACCCCTCAGCACCAGACATCCTTCGTGGGACAGCTCACGCACGGCTCAAGGTCCTACTCAGCGTTGCATGGTCCCCACAGCTGTCAAGGTCATTGTCATCGATCCTGCAACACCGACTTCGGAGGGCATTCGTCTTCCAAGTCTCCTGGTCACCCCTGAATGACATAGACTCTGTCCCCTCTGTTTGCAGGGACCTCTCATCCAGAATCCATCCTTGGATTCCACCGGACACTTTCTCCTTCTTCTACAGTGGCACTTTCCTGAAGTCACTGTTTGTACTGGGTTAGTGGTATTTGGCTAGGTTATGGCGCCTCAGAGGAATGTACACCTTGCTATTACTGGTATGCTTGCTAGTATAAGATACGGTGCTACAAGGAAAAGAGAACCACTTTTACTCTTCTGGTTTGGCCGAAGCCACAACGTGTTTCGTCGTTGAGGGAATGTAACCCACGACTTTTTCGAGGCTATTCTCCAAATTGTCGATATCTATTTGTTGAGGTGATACTTCCAACCCTCAGTGGGGTTCTGCTTTGGGACTTTGTTTCTGATTATCTTAATCGTAATACCGGAGTGCCGGTCGGTGTATCTCACGCTGATTTCAGCGCATTGTCTATCCTAGATTTTTAGTCCCGCTGCCAATCCTTATCGTGCAATCTCTCAACGACGAAACACGTGTCGGCTGTGACGTCTCCAGAAATAAACTACAGCATCAACAAACCTGAATACAAGGAACTGAATTTATTGTTTATGTGTGACTGATGTATGGTGGAAACACATGTGAACTTTCACAACTCTACCTAACGTGTGCTAAGGAGTACTATACACTTTCCTGAAGTCCTCCATTGGGTTTGATGGTGGTTTCCGACATCACTTTACACTTATGCACCCGGATTCCCTGTTGTAGGTAACGTGGGTACTCGGGTATCCACGGGTGGGGTGGCTCTCCAACCTTCTGTCTTCCATGGGTTTCTTCAGGGTCCAGTGAGAAGGGTCCTTAATCTTTAAAAATCCAACTGCGACTTACACGTGGAGTTGTACGGGGCACACAGTCGTGTTTCCACATTGCACACGCTCTCCGTGGTGTCCCCATCTACTCACCTTGGGTGGTTCCTTGGGAAGCATTTTTACGTCCTCTCAACATTGTCTTGACATGAGTCATGGTTCTTATACCACTTCCTTAGTATATGGTTTGGTCCCCCCCGGGCCACTGTGTATTTTGTGCTATTTACTGTGTTTCTTTGCTGAGGTATTGTGTGCATTGTGCATATCTCCGGGTAGGAGATATTTCTATGTGTTAGAGAGTATTATATAATAAATACATATTTTTTTTAATACTTTGTGTGGTTCTTTTTCACTTAATCTATCCTATAAGATTGTATTCTGGTGAAACAAGCTGTGTTACACTCTTTCTGGACTAAGCCTGAAGGCTGCTCTCCACAGCTACCACTTAGAGAACTTTCTAAGGTTGTCTAGGACCTCTTAAATGACCATAAGAGTTGTCTGGACTGGTGCAAGGTGTCCACTTACATAAGTGTACATCATATACCAGGCCAGCTTCTGACACGTATTAAAAAACACTCCCTTTAGGACCCACTTTGGTTCCCCCTCAGTTTTTTATTTTATACATTTTTAGGTACTCTGCTTTGGGCACCCACACAAGTGAGGTATCATTTCATCAGAAGACCGAGGGGAACGATGGGTGGTGGGAAATTTGTGGGATGGCGCGTTGATCCTACAACTTTACCACACAGAAATATGAGGAAACTACACCTTTTTAGCTAAATGTGAGGGTTGCAGGGCATTCTGGGTAATAAAACACTGGCAAATCCACTAAAGCCACAACACCAAGCAAGCGCCATCTACGCGTATAAGTGAGGTCCAATAACCATAGTTTGTGAGTGGGCGCTCAGCAACTGACCCAGTGTTTTACCACCGGTTTTTCTGGCTAAGAAAAGAGCCAGAGATTTGAACTTCCTATATGTTGTTGGTATGAACTTCACCCACAGCAAGAGTGCTATCTTTTGTTCTAATTCAATAAGACTATCAATCATTTTATAGATTGAGCTATCCCCTTCCAGCCACTATTGATGTACTTGGGGGCCTACCTAGGCTAGGTGTAAAAAAACAGGATCATGGTGCCACATCTTGTATAGTCTGAGTTAGTTCAGACCAGACCTCCACAAGCTTAGTGGGGTGCGGTATGCCCTATGAGGATAGTGAAACTGAATTATATGGAGTCTGCTGCTAGAATTTGAGCCCTCGGTTTGGGAGCAGCTGTATTCCCCACTCCTATTCACACAGCGGGCCTTGCAGTTCTACATTCCTTTTGTACCTCAAATTTGGTGTATGTATGGGAGCCTCTAGAGTTCCAGGGGATGAAAGGTGAGAGGCTTTCGAAAGAAGCTAGATGCAAACGCTTTACTGGTTACCCATAGCATAAGAATATTTATTTAGTGTCATGTTGCTGGATTTGTTTGTTATCTCACCAATGCCTATAAAGTGCCCATACCTGTTATCGTCAACAATCTTGTAATGTTAAGGTTTGCTAGTTGTGTCACAGACTTCCCTTCGCAAGTCAAAGGTAAGGCGTATTGCCTTTATCAAGGGAATTGCAGGGGAGTACAATATATCAACACCTAATCTACTTTTCAATTCATCCCATGCTAGCACTGTGCAATTTGTGGAGGTTACCTCAGTCAACCTCGGTTACCTTAGTCAATCGGCTAGAAGCACACTGACAAATAAGTGCTAACAGCAGGACTGGTTCTGCATTATCTTTTAAATTGCCAAATGTGGCACGTAAGCTTGGGGATGGTACCAACAGAAGCAGAAGTGAGACTGCATGCACAGGTACAATGGCTCTACGCCCGGTGCTGCAAATCTCCCCTGGCAATATGGAATGCCCAAGTGCCCATACCAGCTAAACCATAAGGAAGTAGAGTTTCCGGAAGAATAATTTAGTATGGTGAATATGAAAATTGATTAAATAATAGAGTAATTTTGGCAGTGCTATTATTTTTATCAATACAATGCACCCTGCCATGAACATTGGGAGCTTATTTTATCTATTGACTTTATTTTCTAATTGGAATATAGTCACTCTCAAATATTCCCGAATAATGGTCTCTTTGTCGAGGTTAAATAATATCACTAGATACTTTATAGTCATCACATGACATTAGCGTAGAGTCTGGTGTAAATTCCTGAGAGCTTGGCATGAGAGGAAACATGTATTTGCTTTAATTGATTGTAATGCCTTATAGCCCACCAAATCTGTATAGAGGAATATCATCTGCACATATCAAGATGAGGAGACTGCATCATGTGTACAGCAGAGTCAGAGTGACGTTGGAATAGCTTAGCCGCTAAAGGCTCCAGTGCTAGCGCAAATAATATAGGAGATAGCGGGCACTCCTGTCTAGTGCCTCTTCAGATATTGAGTGAGAGAGATGCAAGGCCATTAATTCTGTGGCAATTCACTGGGTTAGTTTATACCAGTCTAATTCAGTCAAAAAAGGGGCGCGGCAGACCCATAAGCTAGAGTACAGCGAAGAAGCATGGCCATATAAAGGAGTTAAAAGCTTTGGTTGACTCTAGGAACACAGTTGCCATATCTAACTGTGGGTCCATGCAACAAATAATTTACATAGGGCAGCTGAAGCACGTAAAGAAAACTGCAAATACCACATTTACCAAAATCAGTCAGAAAATTCCTCAAAAAGTTATAGGTGCACAGGTTAATAGGGGACACAAGCCTTTAAAACAGAGATCACAATCGTTGTCTCCAACCAAAATTATCAGTTAGAACTCAGCATTCCTATGTCCCATACAATTAGTCAACAAGTCAATTAACCCCTTCCATGCTCCCTCCCCAGTGCTGCCGTAGGCCAACGGCCGACGAAGCCCTGCCCACTTGTTTTAGAACGCCTGCACCGCGGCGGAAAAACCGCGGCAGTTAAGGCGTTAAGAACAAAAACAACAAAATGAATATGCTACTTACCAGTATGCATACGTTCTTGGCATGTAGGGCTGCTGACATTCATATCTATAGTATAGATCGCCGCCTAGTGTTGGGTCCGGAAGATTACACATTGTTGTCCTGGAAGAGTCTTCGAAGTATCACGAGATAGGTGGCCCCTCCCCTGGACTACAGTGCGCATGGGCATCGACTCCATCCCCAGATTGTTTTTAGCCATTGTGGCGAAGATGGAGTGTAACAGTGTGAGCGATGACCATGCTAAGAGTAAGTTTGAATTCTGCAGCCGCTACAGGCGCCGGGGAGGAGGGCGGGCAATATGAATGTCAGCAGCCCTACATGCCAAGAACAGATGCATACTGGTAAGTAGCATATTCAGTTCGAGGCATGTGGGCTGCTGAATTCATATCTATTGTGAACCAACAAAATGTGCCCCCTCACTCAATTACTTCAAAACTATTTCAAGACCAAATAAACATATCCATTAGATCTGGTCTGGTATCTTTATTTATACCTTGTCTGACTGATTTTTTTCAAAAATTATTATTTCATATGGCAACAGTAGAATACAACATAAACAAATATTTACAAAATGACACAAAACTTAATTGACATGATACTACTACCCCACTCTGTGAACGTTATTTACAAGTGACATTCCAATAACAATACAATGCTCGAATCATAACCATTATCACAAAAAAAGTTTCAAAACACAAAAAGAAATTCAAATTAAGTAACACACATATAGAGAGCCAATTCAAAAACAAGAGAAGAGCGTGAAGCACGTGTAATTCGTAATACACAATGAATGTATATCATTAACCCTTGCTGGATTGCCGACGCGTTTCAAGTTTGGACGTGAAGTTTCCAAACTATCATCAGGGCTCTTGTGATTTTTCTGTTGGAATGTAAAAAATAAACTATTTTAATACAACCAAATGGCCTCTTATTATCAAAGAAAGAAAGACCGTTTGAGTGACATTGAAAGTACCTGCACGTCAATAAAAGGTTGGCCCGTGTATGGGTTTCTGTAGATGGACCAAATCCTATATTCAGGACACAACCAGGGTGACTTCGGTGGCAGCACCAACCTAGGGAAACAGGTGTTGCCTACATTTAATAAGGGGTCCCCAGACGCTAAGGTTTCTCCTATCCTTTATTCACCACCACTTACTGGTAGTGAAACATTGATAGTACAAAGCATTGTCATACCTTTAGTGGTTCAACTTTGTGGCCACAAAAAGTAGGGAATATTTTCGGGAAGCAGAGGATTATTTCTTCTTTAAATCCTACATGGAGAATATATACCCATTTAGTATAACACTCATCTATCACGTTGTCATTTAATAACAAAATCATTATAGACAAAAAACGTGATAACATACCTTTCACGATTTTCTGAAAAAAGGCGGCAAGAATTTCCACCCTGTATCTGTACACAAAATAGACTAAATCAATGCGCGTTTGAGATTTTAACAGAAGCTGCATCAAAAGTTATCCACTGATTGACACCCTGTTTGGGATGCCAGTCCTGAACGTACCTTTATTTAGTTATCGTTTGTTCACCGCTTTTGATGTCAGGGCCCCGGCCGGGGCACTCACGGGGAACAGTGACCTGATTCTGCAGCCTGTCTGGCACTCGCGTCCCGTCGTGATCTAAGGAGACGCGCGGGAGATTAGGTCGCGTATTTAAATGCCAAACGGCAGTCTCATTACGGGCGAGTGACCCTCCTACGAGGTGCTTACCTCAGATCTCTCTGCTGTCTGCTCACCATGCAGCCGGCGCTTCTCACTCGCATGATCAAACAGATCATGGTAACGATGGATGTCACATCGCTATATACCCAAATCCCTCAGGAAGAGGCACTGGAGGTCATTGAACTAGTTTTGGATAAGAGAGAGAGGCCACATAGGGTACCCACTGCATTCATCCTCAGACTTGCAGCCATAGCTCTACAAAATTTTTTTTTTACATTCAATGGCCAGTTTTACATGCAAATCAAGGGCACTGCCATGGGGTGTCCTTATGCCCCAGAAATGGCAGTGCTCTACATGGCACAGTATGAGGCTCTGTTTGTATACAATAACAATCCCTACAAGTCTAATATCCTTCAATGGTGGCGATACATTGATGATATCTGGCTCCTGTGGCAGGGGAGCCAGATCGAACTAGTAGAGTTCCATGAATGGATTAACAACAGGCATCCAGACATTAAGTTTTCCATCGAAATGAGTACCACAAAAATGACGTTTTTGGACGTCGAGGTCACCTGTGAGGAAGGTAAACTTAAAACATCATTGTTTAAAAAAGCGACTGATAAAAATACTATCCTACACCACAAAAGTTACCACCCAAGAAGTCTGAAGGCTAACTTGCCCTACGGGCAAATGCTACGCATCCGAAGGAATTGCTCGGAGCTTGGCGATTTTGACCATCATGCCCAGACATTTTGTAATGAAATGATTCATAGAGGCTACCCTAGGAAGCTCCTCAAGAATTCATTTAAGAGGGCACGCTGTACCCCACGGGAAACCCTATTAAAAACCCACGAGAAAAAGGAATTGGACAGGTTGGTGTGCGTGACCACATTTGGGCCAGACACGCATAAGTTAAGGCAGACAGTCCTCAAGAACTGGCACCTATTAGAGGAACTAGAATGCCCCTTTCAACGCCCAATTTTTGCATACAAAAAGAATCGCAGTTTGGGCCAGCACATTGTGCGAGCTGATCTCCCCAGGACACAACCTAAACAAGACCTTCGCGCCCTATGGGATATGAAACCGGTAGAGGGACACCATAGGTGCGGGAATTGTGTCTCATGTAATAGCACCATCGAGGGTAGCAATTTTGAACATCAAGGAATGAAATGGAAACACTCGGGGTTCTCGAATTGTAAAACCAAGAATGTGGTTTACGCTCTTATCTGCCCCTGCCAAAAGCTGTATATAGGGAAAACCAATCAGCAGGTGAACATCCGAATAGGGCAGCATCGATCTAGAATTAAGAAAAGAATACTAACAGCCCCAGTGGTAGAACATTTCATCGAAATGTCCCACAATGAAAATGAATTCAAATGGACTGTTCTACACACTATGAGTCATATACAGCGCCCTGCAGACATTGACAAAATGCTTCTAACAAAAGAAGCATATCTCATTCTAAAATTTTATTGCATTATGACTGGTCTCAATAACATGTCTGAACTGTCAAGAATCTGAGACTTGTTGCCACACTGCGGGTTCGTCATGCACTTGCTTCTCCCATAAAGTTAACAGCTAAAATCACTCATCTTTTCCAGCACCAAATGGATTAAATGCATAGTTTTCCCACAAAATGTAGTACCTTTTAACACTGGGTATTTCTAATTCCCGCTCCGGGGTCCAAGAACGACTCTAGTAGATCGAATGGGGCAAAGACACTGCAAACCCCAGAATGCACCACAGATCAGGTCGCTTGCACTCCGCGGTGGAGCTTTAAGGAGGAAACATGGCCGCCGCCACTTGTAGCTAGCTGCGAGTGAGAAGCGCCGGCTGCATGGTGAGCAGACAGCAGAGAGATCTGAGGTAAGCACCTCGTAGGAGGGTCACTCGCCCGTAATGAGACTGCCGTTTGGCATTTAAATACGCGACCTAATCTCCCGCGCGTCTCCTTAGATCACGACGGGACGCGAGTGCCAGACAGGCTGCAGAATCAGGTCACTGTTCCCCGTGAGTGCCCCGGCCGGGGCCCTGACATCAAAAGCGGTGAACAAACGATAACTAAATAAAGGTACGTTCAGGACTGGCATCCCAAACAGGGTGTCAATCAGTGGATAACTTTTGATGCAGCTTCTGTTAAAATCTCAAACGCGCATTGATTTAGTCTATTTTGTGTACAGATACAGGGTGGAAATTCTTGCCGCCTTTTTTCAGAAAATCGTGAAAGGTATGTTATCACGTTTTTTGTCTATAATGATTTTGTTATTAAATGACAACGTGATAGATGAGTGTTATACTAAATGGGTATATATTCTCCATGTAGGATTTAAAGAAGAAATAATCCTCTGCTTCCCGAAAATATTCCCTACTTTTTGTGGCCACAAAGTTGAACCACTAAAGGTATGACAATGCTTTGTACTATCAATGTTTCACTACCAGTAAGTGGTGGTGAATAAAGGATAGGAGAAACCTTAGCGTCTGGGGACCCCTTATTAAATGTAGGCAACACCTGTTTCCCTAGGTTGGTGCTGCCACCGAAGTCACCCTGGTTGTGTCCTGAATATAGGATTTGGTCCATCTACAGAAACCCATACACGGGCCAACCTTTTATTGACGTGCAGGTACTTTCAATGTCACTCAAACGGTCTTTCTTTCTTTGATAATAAGAGGCCATTTGGTTGTATTAAAATAGTTTATTTTTTACATTCCAACAGAAAAATCACAAGAGCCCTGATGATAGTTTGGAAACTTCACGTCCAAACTTGAAACGCGTCGGCAATCCAGCAAGGGTTAATGATATACATTCATTGTGTATTACGAATTACACGTGCTTCACGCTCTTCTCTTGTTTTTGAATTGGCTCTCTATATGTGTGTTACTTAATTTGAATTTCTTTTTGTGTTTTGAAACTTTTTTTGTGATAATGGTTATGATTCGAGCATTGTATTGTTATTGGAATGTCACTTGTAAATAACGTTCACAGAGTGGGGTAGTAGTATCATGTCAATTAAGTTTTGTGTCATTTTGTAAATATTTGTTTATGTTGTATTCTACTGTTGCCATATGAAATAATAATTTTTGAAAAAAATCAGTCAGACAAGGTATAAATAAAGATACCAGACCAGATCTAATGGATATGTTTATTTGGTCTTGAAATAGTTTTGAAGTAATTGAGTGAGGGGGCACATTTTGTTGGTTCACAATATATAGGGTCCAGCCCTCCCTCAGCCCCGCCACGGACCTAACTCCTCTTTGTTTGCGAATTCATATCTATAGCATAGAATATATAGCAGTCCCTCCATTAACGGCGGCCGCCTGTGCCAGCTGCAGACGTTTGAAATAGTGTCTTTAGAACAGCCTGCCCCACAGCTGCCTGCTGCTTGGAGTGCACATCTACACAGTAGTGTTTAGTAGATGTGTGTGGTGTAGACCATGTGGCTGCTCTACAAATGTCTTCCAAAGGGATATTACCAAGGAAAGCCATGGATGCCCCCAACTTGCGGGTGGAGTGGGCTCTGGGGGGGACCGTTAAAGTGCGCTTAGCCTTGTGATAGCAAATTTGAATACACTTAACGATCCACCTGGCTATACCTGCTTTGGAAATGGGGTTGCCTTTGTGCTGGACTGAAAAGGCAACAAAGAGTTGTTGTGTCTTCCTAAAATCCTTGGTCCTATCGATGTAGTACAGCAAAGCTCGTTTGACGTCAAGAGTGTGGAGCATTCTTTCGGCTACAGTCTCTGGGTTTTGAAAGAACGCGGGCAGTTCAATGGTCTGATTGACATGGAACTGTGAAACCACCGTAGGAAGAAAGTTAGGGTTAGTGCGCAGCACCACCCTGTTCGAGTGAATTTGTATGCATGGCTCTTGGACAGTGAGCGCCTGTAGCTCACTAACACGGCGCAGAGACGTAATGGCTATTAGAAAAGCCACTTTCCATGTTAAAAACTGAACCTCGCATGAATGCAGAGGCTCAAAAGGTGGGCCCATCAGCCTGGTGAGGACCACATTAAGGTTCCATACAGGAGCTAGCGGTGTCCTGGGAGGGATGACCCGTTGCAGTCCTTCTAGGAAGGCTTTAATGGCAGGCACTCTGAAAACGGAGAGATGCTGCCTGTTTTGGAGATAAGCTGCTATGGCGGATAAGTGTATCCGAATGGAAGCATATGCCAGCTTGCATTTGTAAAGATGTAACAAATAACAGATGATGTTGTGAGTGGATGCATCTAGCGGGTTGATGTTGTGTTCTGTACAGTAAATGACAAACCGCTTCCATTTTGCTGCATAGCAAGCTCTGGTGGTGGGCTTTCTTGCCTCTCGTATGATATCCATGCAGTCGGGAGGCAAGTTAAGGTAGCCAAATTCTAAGACTTCAGGAGCCAGATCGCCAGGTTGAGCTGTTGCGGGTCTGGGTGCTGAATTTCGCCATGGCTCTGCGTGAAAAATCTGGGTGTGAGGTGCAGCCTTTGATGCGGTACCACGGAGAGTTCTAGAAACGTGGTGTACCATGGTTGGCGTGCCCACGTTGGAGCAACCAGGATGAGTTGCTTTAGCTTTCGTGCCACCAGCGGTATGAGAGGTGCTGGGGGAAAAGCGTACGCAAATCTGCCTGACCAGTTCATCCATATCGCATTGCCCTGCGACTGTGGGTGAGGGAACCTGGCGGCAAAGTGTTGGCATTTTGCGTTTTCCCTTGTGGCAAACAGGTCTATCTCTGGATGACCCCACTGCTGGAAGTACGGGTGGAGTACTGATGGATGTATCTCGCACTCGTGCATTTGGTGGCTGTACCTGCTGAGCAGATCCGCCATCTGATTGTCCTTGCCCGGGAGGTGTTCCGCCATGAGGAAGATGTTTCTCTGAATGGCCCACTTCCACATGCTCTGAGCCAGATGAGACAACTGTGGAGAGTGTGTACCTCCCTGCTTCTGAATGTAGTACATGGCTGTCATGTTGTCCGTCCGGATCAACACGACTTTGTTGCACAGATGTACTTTGAATGCCTTCATCGCCATGAAGATTGCCATCAGCTCTAGGTGGTTGATGTGCATCGTCTTTTGCTGTGACGTCCATAGTCCCTGCACTGTGTAGTGGAGCACATGAGCTCCCCAACCCTGGAGATATGCGTCCGTTGTCAGGACAAGTTGTGGCACAGGCCCCTGGAACGGTCGGCCCTTGCAAAGGTTGTGTGGATTCCACAAATGCAGAGAGTTGTATGCCCGACCGGTCACCAACACTAGGGGCCGGATGTAGGTAGGATTGATTTACCACTTCTTAAATACCGAATTTTACCGAATCGGTATTTAAGAAGTGGTAAATATGAAGGGGGGAGATGTAGGTATTTCCAGATGTGGAAATACCGAATCGTTAAGATTCGGTATTTACCCAATCTGGAAATACCGAATCGGTATTTCCTATTGATTCCTATGGGCTGTGAAGCCCATAGGAATCAATGGGCAATACCGATTCTGTAATTACAGAATCGGTAAATACCGATTTTAGCAAGGGTGCAGGGGGTGTCACTTTGACACCCTCTGGCACCCCAAAAATAGGCATGTGCGCCATGTGGCACACAGACATGCCCTAAGGGCATGTCTGTCTGTCACATGGCTAGGTGTGCATGCACACATGTGCATGCACACCTGAATTCGGTATTTTAACACCCAATTGGATTGGGTGTTAAAATACCGAATTTGTAGGGCCTTTGGAACTCTGAAGAGTCCCACCTACATATGGATTTACAGAATCGGTATATTTACCGATTCGGTAAAATACCGAAGTGGTAAATTTACCGAATCGGTAAATATACCGATTCTGTAAATTCTGAACCACCTACATCTCAAAAGCCAAATACCGAATTCGGCCGTTACCGACCGGTATTAGGCTACCTACATCTGGCCCTAGGTCCTTTAACTGTCCGTGAGCCTGATTCCACTGACGAGCCAAGCACTCTTGAAGCGGACGCATATGTAGCCTCGCGTGCGGGACTATGAAGATGCAGGAGGCCATCATGCCTATCAACTGCATGAACACTCTTGCTGGAAGCAAGTGTTGCGGTCTGAACTTCTGGATGAGCAACTGAATGCTGTTGATCCTCACAGAATTCGGCTGAGCCGTGGCCGCCAGAGTATCTACCGTTGCGCCCATATACTGCCGCACATGGGCTGGCTGAAGGTGCGATTTGGGGTAATTTAGTGAGAATCCCAGACTGTGAAGAAGGTGAATGGTGTGAGACATGTTGGTGGGGCACAGCTGGGCCGACTTCGCTTGGACAAGCCAGTCGTCCAGATAAGGGTAAACGTGAACGTTCTGCCTCCTGAGGTGCGCAGCCACTGTCGCCAGGCATTTTGTGAATACCCTTGGCGCCGTGGTCACTCCGAAAGGAAGGACCTTGAACTGATAATGCCGACCCTGAATGGTGAATCTGAGGTATTTTCTGTGTGATGGATGTAGTGGAATGTGAAAGTATGCATCCTTGAGATCCAAGGTTGCGAGGAAGTCTCCCTGGTTGAGCAACGGAAGAACTTGCTGCAGCGTTAGCATGTGAGAGTGTTCTGAGAGAATATACTGGTTTAAGGGTCTGAGGTCTAGAATGGGTCTGAGGGACCCGTCCTTCTTCGGGATTAAGAAGTACAGGGAGTACACTCCTGTGCCTTCTTCCTCCACCGGCACGAGCTCGATTGCCCCTTTTTGCAGCATGACAAGTACCTCCTGCTGCAATAAGTGCAAATGCTCTGTGGACATAGGACGGTGTTTTGGTGGCATGTTGGGTGGAGTGGACAATAACCGAACTGGATAAGTTTCCTGACCCACCTGTCTGTGGTGATGGGTTTCCAGACTGGCAGGAACTGCTGGAGTCTCCCCCGGACAGGTGTTGTGTGGTCGGGGCGCAGGGGCAGGGCGTCACTGCTTGGTGGTGGCAGAGGAACGGGAGTTGTTATTTCCACGGCCTCTGCCTTTGGCACTGTTGCCCCGATAGCCGCCTCTACTCTGCTTGGTGTAAGAGGACTGCGCCCCACTTTTAGTGTATTGCGTTTGCTGGGACATCTGGCCTCTGGAAACACCTCTATTGCCTGAGCGATGAAAAGTACTGCCCCGAAACTGTTGGGACTGGAGAGCTCCCATGGACTTGGCAGTCTCAGTATCCTTCTTTATTTTTTCCAGTGTGGCATCCACGTCAGGACCAAACAACCTATCAGGGTTGACCGGCTGATTGAGGATGGTGGTTTGGATCTCCGGCTTAAAACCAGAGATTCTGAGCCATGCCTGACGTCTCAACATCACACTGGTGTTAATGGCCCTGGCCGCGGTGTCCGCCACGTCCAGTGCACATTTAATAGAAGCGTTGGAGATGAGCTTCCCCTCCTGAATGAGCATTTCCGCCGCCTCTTTATACTGATCGGGTAGATGTTGTAGCAGGGTCTCTAGTGTGTCATAGTACGCCCTTTCATATCTGGCCAAGAGTGCCTGAGTGTTTGAGATACGCCAGATATTGGCTGCTTGAGCCGGTAAACATCGTTTACCACGAAGTTTTTACAACGCGGTACCTTTAGCACGCATCCCTTACAACGCAAGTCGTTACCACGACTTGCGCTGGAGTGCGCTAAAGGATTAAAAATAGTAAATTTACTATCCAAACACCTTCCCTAGGGTCCACGGGGACTGGTGTTAGAATAGTAAATGATACTATTCGAAATCCGCGCCCCCCAACGCAAGTCGTGGTAACGACTTGCGTTGTAAGGGATGCGTGGTAAAGGGATGCGTTGTGACGGTACGCGTTGTACCGTCATACATCCCTTGAGCCGCCACCCTCTTCCCTGATGCCTCCAGCACTTTAGATTCCTTGTCTGGGGGAGGAGCATCACCAGTTGTTTGTGAATGCGCCCTCTTCCGGGCATTAAAAACGACCAGAGAGTCCAATGGCAACTGGCCCCTGATGTAGGTTGGGTCGCCAGGTGCCGGCTTATATTTTTTTTCAATTCTAGGGTTGACCACCCTGGCACGTGTGGGTTCTTTAAAGATGTCCGCAGCATGTTTGAGAACCCCTTTCAACATTGGGAGAGTTTTGACAGTTTTTTCTGCTGTGGAAAAGGTATCAAAAAGGAAGTCCACGTCAACAGGGTCAGCGTGCAGCTGGACGTCGTGGTTTGTAGCCGCCCTCTCAATGAGAGCATTAAATGCCGCAGAATCCTCAGTAGGGGAGGTTTTGACATTGTACACCTGAGTGTCCGGGGCAGTTTGCGGATCCCCTGGGTCCCCTGCATCTGCCCAAGAGCCCTGGTGATCCTCAGGATCAGTGTTGGCAGGAAAGTTATACTGTTCGTCCTCACCTTCCCCAGCCTCCACATCTGAGTAAGTGGGTGAGGGTGTAGCAACTCTTGGAGTCTGTGGAGCAAGTGGCTCAACCAGAACCGGGGAATCCGTAGATGGCTTCTTGCGCTTCAAAGGAATTGTGTAGGACTCCAAAGGCTGCGTCGTCGTGATCTTTCTCTTGTAGAGGGTAAGTTTACCGGTCTCGGCGTCGATAAAGTGTTCCGACTGTTCCTCCACCAAGGGTTGTCGATGCTTCAAGCTCACAAGCTGTGGAGAAGGCTTCGACTCAGCAGACCCTTGCACGGGCGCGTTGGTGACCGACCTTGGTGCGAAGGCCTTCGGTGCCACCTTAGGCGGTAACGTAAACAGGAGTGGCGTCGAAGACGTTGGCGTCTTGGCAGCCTGGTTTGGGGTGGAAGCATCCTTCGGAGCGACCGCGGAAGCCTTGTTCCTGATGCGTTGCAGTGAGTCCGACACCTGCTTCGTAAAGGAAGCGAACGGTCTCGTCGACCCGACAGACGTCTTCGGACCACCAGCGTGTGAAGACTCGAGCGCCGACGTCTTGCTCTTCTCCGGCTGAGGCACAGGAGCAGCTTTCTTAGGTGCGCCGTGTTCTCCTTCCGCGCCGACGGCCTTCGGCGCCGACGACTTCGGGTCGGCGGCCTTGACTCCCGGGGTTGGGGCCCCAGTCTTCGGCTCGACGCCCTTCTTCGGGTTTGGATCGACGCCCTTGACCAACTTCGGCTCGACGGCTTTGGTCGATTTCACCGGGTCGACAGCCTTCTTCGGCTGCCCCAACATAGCGGAAGACGAGGAGGCGGCCAGAGGGACAGACGTCTTCTGTTTCGTTGGCGTGTCCATCACTTTCGGTTTCGTCGACACCGAGGGTTTCACTTTCGGTTTCGTTTTTACCACCGGCGGCTCCGCAGAAGTGTCCGTAGGCGAGGCCGTGGATTTGGGTGCAAGGTTTTGGGTAAGGCCGTGTGGCGATCCCGCGACCTGAGCCTTAGTGATTGTTCGAACGGGGCATAGCTCTTCGCCTGAGCTATCTTCCATGGCCCCATAGGCCTCATTGTCGTCTCCTACCTCGTCGACGACTTCTTCTGCATCGAGCGCTTCGACGTCCGCGTCGTAGTCGTAGTCGATCTCCTCCGCAGGAGGTGAAATATGCAGATGAACTTCTTGGTCGTCTGCTTCTTCTCTCTCGAAGATGTCCACCGGTGCCGGGGCCGACTGCTGGGCCTCCAGGCGCGCCACGCGCCGAAGTCAAATCGTCTTCTTCGATCGAAACCGGGAACAAGCCATACAGTTGGCTTCATCGTGGTCCGGCGACAGGCACTTGTTGCACACCGGGTGGACGTCGATGTGGGGATACTTCGATCCACACACGGGACATTTCTTGAACGGGCTCCGTTCCATGATGTGTACTGGAAAGCCTTGTTGCGTCGACTGGGCCTCGAGCACCAAAGAGTCACGCGACTCCTCGGGACGTCCGACTCGGGAACTGAGCCGGAACAGAGTGGGGCACCGAGCGCAAAAACAATACAGACGGTATAGGAAAAGGCCTTCAGGCCTTAAGAAAAGTCTATATCGATTCCGAACTGGAAATAACGAATATACATCCGAACCCAATGGCGGAAAAAAACAATCTGGGGATGGAGTCGATGCCCATGCGCACTGTAGTCCAGGGGAGGAGCCACCTATCTTGTGATACTTCGAAGACTCTTCCAGGACAACAATGTGCAATCTTCCGGACCCAACACTAGGCGGTGATCTATGCTATAGATATGAATTCAGCAGCCCACATGCCTCGAACATGAAGTTTCGAGTCTTCTCAATGGAAACAGAACAATAATACATTAAGACTGAACCGAGCTCTTGAGGCGGAAGCTGAGAGCGTTTTTACTTCTTTTTAAAAATGTACGAATAATTTGATTGTCACTTTAACTTGTTGCACGTGTCACTTACTCTGCTCAGGTTGTACTCCGCGCAGTGGATCTAGCGCTGCCGAGGCCCCCATAGCAAACAACCTTCTCCTGCCGCCATCTCGGCACAGCCGCAGGCCACGCCCCCTTCAGAGGCCACGCCCCCGCCGCCGCCCATAAAGAGACGCTGAATACCAGCGCCTGTCATTAAGACTGAACCGAGCTCTTGAGGCGGAAGCCGAGAGCGTTTTTACTTCTTTTTAAAAATTTACGAATAATTTGATTGTCACTTTAACTTGTTGCACGTGTCACTTACTCTGCTCAGGTTGTACTCCGCGCAGTGGATCTAGCGCTGCCGAGGCCCCCAGAGCAAACAATCTTCTCCTGCCGCCATCTCGGCAAGGCCGCAGGCCACGCCCCCTTCAGAGGCCACGCCCCTGCCACCGCTCTTCCAGACCTATAAATCATGTGTATCTTTCGGACGCGCAGCGGACGAGCGCAGCGGGCGCGACGTTTGCGCGCCAAAGGCGCGCCAAAGGCAAACCCGTCTGCGCCCGTCCGCGCCAGGCCGGGCCTTAGGGCAAGCCATGCTGACCTTCCCATCTCATACTCAGCACAATCTCTCAAAGACCTACAGCATCTTGCCCCTCCGGTGTCTCCTAATTCCCGCAGCCGTATACACGCAGCTGGCCTTTTGCGCCCCGCTCTACTCTCTCCATTTGGACGCACTCCTACAGTTAAACCGACCAGGAACGCCACTTCCATCAGGGTGTCATACCTGAACACCCGCTCTTTAGTAAAACACCGCGAGGACATTTTCATCCTGTTGTCTAATAACAACCCTGACATACTCCTGCTCACGGAAA
The DNA here is from genome assembly GCF_964261635.1 of Lissotriton helveticus. NCBI lineage: Eukaryota > Metazoa > Chordata > Amphibia > Caudata > Salamandridae > Lissotriton > Lissotriton helveticus. The sequence continues at coordinate 1,047,844,223 of NC_136072.1, forward strand.
CTTGGTTAACTTCAGAATCCCTCCCAGATATTCTGGCGGCCCTTCCCCCTGACTACTACATCCTCCATGCCGATTGCCCTGGCGACCGGCCCGGGGGTGGGGTGGCAGCCATCATATCTAAGCGCCTGAGCTCCACTTCCTCTTACTCCCTCCCCCTTCCAGAGGTTGACAACTTGCTGGTTAGCCTGGAAACTGACGCCGGTGCCCTCACCATTCTTCTTTTATATCGGCCCCCTCATCCTATGCCATCTTTCTCTAACATCATGAGCGAACAGCTATCCAATCTGCTAACGCAACACTCCAGTTTGGCCCTTTTTGGTGACCTGAACTACTGGTTCAACGATACCAACGCCGGCCCCCATGCTATTGAGCTCTTTGAGTCTCTCAACAGCTTAAACCTTATCCAACAGGTCACCCGACCCACTCACATCAAGGGCCACATCCTGGACCAGATCTGGACCTGCAATCTGGCTCTGTCTCAGCCAGCAATATCCCTTTGCGTCTGGTCAGATCATTATTTAGTTGACACTTCCATCACTGTCGTCGGCCGGATTCCTGCTCCTCTGATGGCTGATGGTTCCTCACGGAAATGGAGCACATATGATTCCCAGGGCTTTTTCACTACCCTGGCCGACACCCGCCCAGTCTTTAATCCCACTGACAACATCAACGTTATAGTAAATGACATTGGTTCCTGGCTGAGGTCAGCCAGCGACCAGTTTGCCCCCCTTACCAAATTCCCCCGCACTAGACACCATAACTCCCATAGGTGGTTCTCTGATGACCTCAAGCATCACAAATTAAAAACGCCCTTGTACTCCTGGACCTGTCGGCCGCGTTCGACACGGTGGACCATAACATCCTTCTCCACCGTGTCGGACAGGCAGGCATCCAGGGTACTGCCCTTAAGTGGGTCGAGTCCTTCCTGACCGGAAGAACACAGGCTGTCCGCATGGGCCCCTATATCGCAACAAAAACCCCCACGACCTGTGGAGTCCCTCAGGGCTCCTCCCTTTCACCACTCCTATTCAACCTATACCTCCGGCCCTTGATCCATTCACTTCAGAAATGGGACGTTACTGTTTACAACTATGCCGATGATTTACAGATTGTCCTCCCTCTAAACTCACCTCATGCCATCAATACGTTTCAAACTGTTATGATCCACATGCAACACTGGATGAACTCGAATCAGCTAAAACTGAATCCCGGGAAAACCAAGCTCCTTCTCCTCGGACTCAGCCATGCTCACTGGGGTTCTCAGTTCTGGCCCCCTGAGCTAGGTCCCCCCCCCCCAGTCCCGGTCAAATCAGTGAAGAGCCTGGGTGTAATTATCGACACCGAACTGTCTCTCAAAGCTCAAGTGGGTGCGGTCATCTCATCTTGTATGTACCAGCTTCAGAAGATCCGCAAAGTTCGCCACCTACTTCCGCCCGCAGCACTCACCCAGGTCGTCATCTCGCTAGTACTTTCTCGTCTGGACTTCTCCAACTCCCTCTACCATGGTCTCCCACAATCTTTGCTGCACCGCCTTCAGGTTGTTCAGAACCAAGCGGCCCGCCTCATCCATAAAACTCCTAGATGGCAATCGGCAAAACCTTTACTTCACAGCCTGCATTGGCTACCAATTAGCCAAAGGGCAGCGTTCAAGGTGGCCTGCCTCACCTTCAAGGCCCTCCATTGCACCGGCCCCGCATTTCTCAAATCCCTAATCACTCCCCATCGACCAAGGCGCAACCTCCGATCAGCCCACCTTCATCTGCTAGTCACCCCCAAAGCTAAAACCAAGAAATTCGGTGGCCGTCGCTTCTCCCACCTAGCCCCCGGATTTTGGAATCCTCTCCCTCTTTCCATCAAATCCAGCCCCTCCTTCCTGAATTTCAGAAAATCACTCAAAACTCACCTCTTCCCACCCCTTGGTTAAAAACACCGCCACTCACGCTTCCCCCTCACTCACTCTGTCTTAAAGCGCCATGAAGCCTTTTTGGTGTTAGCGCGCTCTATAAGTTGCACTTAACATAACATAACATAATACAAGAAGATCCGATGATTCTATATGAAAAGTCCTTTATTTTCCATGTATTATGTATTCTTAATTATAGCTTGCTTATAGCCTGAAAAGATTACAGCTTCTGTATCCGACGCGTTTCATTCACATACAACTTTTTCAGGGTTTATAAGCATCTGTATACTCCATTTTCTGTAGGAAGCATGAAAATAACCGATGTGTTTATTAATAATGGGGTAGTCATGTTTTTATCCCTGTTCTCCTATGATGTTAATATCTACAGTATAGCATCAAAGTGACGTGATCACAGCGTTGACGAATTGAGAATCAAGGACTTTTCATATAGAATCATTGGATAATTTAGTACTTTGTTCTGTTTCCATTGAAAAGACCCAAAACGTAATATTTTTGTTTGGGCTTAAACTGACTTGTTGACTAATTTGTATGGTAAACTGGAGTGCTGACGTATACTGTGTAATCTAACTGTGGCTCTAACTGATGCAAAAGTGCAATTAGGGTATGCAAATTATACGCTGTTGATCATCCTGGAATAAAGCCTGCCTGATCTGGGAGCAGGTGAATCAGTTTGTTTGCTAGTTGTTTGCTTAAGAGTATTGTGTTGCCATAATTTATTAATGAAAAGTACCTATATGAATGTCACACTCAGGGGGTTTCCTAGCTTAAGGGGAGAGACCAGAAGAGATTCCCTAATGGTGGGACAGAGTAGCTGTTCCGTAATAGGCTCTTTGAAGAGGGCTAACAGGTGTGAGGTTAGGATCTCAACACGTTCTTTAAAAACTCTAAGAACAACCCATCTGTGCCTGGGGCTTTGCCAGCAGAAAGACTCATAATCACAGCCACCATTTCTTCCACCGCAAATGGCTGCTGCAGGCATTATCTTATTCCCTATGTGCATCACCCAGCCGGGCTAGAGCAGAGCTGTTTAGGTAGTCATGAGTGTGTATAGTTAGAGTTGTGACGTTTAGATTCATAGAGATCTGTGCAGTACGAAGTACATCTCTGAAGGTGGTCTCAGCATCATGTATGGTGCCCCATTAATTTTCTTTAACACAGGTAACATAATTTGCAGCCCAGGGCTGTTTAATTAGATAAACTAGGATTTGGCAGCGTGATCTTAGAACCCAAACCTTTCTACTATGGCTTATTTGCTCATGAATTTGAGCTATCCTTCTGAAATTTCATTATATTTCGAAATGTTTGTCCTAATGTAGGAGAGTGGCGAGGGGTCAGGCCCAAGTGTCTGGCTGGCCTCAAGATCGCTGATATCTCGTTTGAGGGATTTGATATGATTTCTTAGAGATATGAGCAAGAAATTATGGTATGCAATGCAAGTCTCCGAACTCCTACCTTAAAGGATTCCTTGTTGGTGCAGGTCTGTCACTGAGCCCATATTATGTTTAAAATAGTATATGATTTCTTGTCATATTTTGGTATGGAATACATCATCCCTCATTGTCCCTCGTGATAGAGTGGCCTCAGAACCTGCAGTTAAGTAGGACTGGAGAGTGGTTAGAGTGTTCTGGCTAAGTGTTGTATATCTACAACCTAAGTTTTGATGTCCTGTGTAGATAGCCAGTAGTAAAATCTCGACACATACGGGCAGTAGTCTCAGAGACATTCTGGTCCGCAATGACATCACTGAAACCCAATCCCAAGGTGATCATAACCTCAAAAGTTTTTATCCTTATGGGCATTGCAAAGCGTGCCACAACAGTCGCATGATTAACGAATTCTCAATACCAGGTAGAGTGGAAAAGAAACAAATCACTCAATTCCTAACATGCAACACTACTTTTGCCATATACGCTTTAGATTGCCCCTGTGGACTGCACTACAACGGCAGTACTACCTTAATGGCAAAAAAGAGGGTATTGGACCAAATGCGTGCTATAAATAGAAGAGACATACACTGCCCGGTTGCAAGACACTTCCAGGAATACAATCTCTCGAATAGTTCCCTGTTGAGATATTTTATCATCGAACAGGTACACACTAGCCCCAGGGGTGACAATAGAGTTCACATGTTGCGCAAACGCGAATCCAAATGGATTTTAGAGCTCGAAACCAAACACCTGGGTGGGCATTATGTAGATGAAGAATTGAATATACACCTAAATGAAAACTAAACGTTAATATATTGGACCCTCTGTTCTTTTCCTTCCTTCCATGATTAAGCCTATTTAAACTTGTATGTAGAATACATGCATGCATATTATGATATGTACATATTGTGTATTCCCCTTTTAATTCAATTTTTCTCTTTTTTTTTTATATTTTCACAGGAGTAAAGGATGGGACCCTCCACCATGGGACGGACACTCCTTACACAGGCTCCATACCCTTTTCCTCCATGTATCCGAGCACTCTCCACCCAGATAAGCCTTTTCACTTATCACTTGCTTCTACTGTGGGTCAACATTTAATGTTCCTTTCATACATGTGATGGTGGTCTCTTGTATATATTAGGCAAGATATTCTTTGAATCTGATTTTGCACTGTTATACTTGATAAACTATAAGGTAATGTTGATGTGTTTGCATTCCTGGCAATCAACTGTATTCCCTGCTCTAACCCTGTCTTGTGTAGGAAGCCGGAGTTCACAGCTAATTCAGCCATTATGGCGCAATATCGCATTTCAGTTGTATCAGTGATCACGCACTTGTTTTGTCCTTATACTTTAGGCAACATGCTTGTTGGTATTTGTAAGCCACTATAAAGATGGATAGACCCACCGACTATTTCGGGTAATATTGCCATGGCACTATGCCTCTTTACTACAGTGTTCTGGGTCTGTGATTTTGGTATCCTATTTGGAAAATATGTTCAGCTGAAGAATATTCCCACGTACAATTTGGAAATACATTCTTTTGTCTACAGCTTTACTGATAGCTGACCTATAGCGGCAGTTTAACACACTGTTCCCTATTCCACAATGGCCGCCACTGTTCAAGGATCTATACAAGGCACTCTTGCTCACTATTCAAGTTCCTGTCTTGGCACCTCAGGGTTTGTGACTACTTATAAATATGAAATTTTCATTTCATCATGATGAAGACAAGTATACTCAAACTTTATTATAAACTATTATGCTTTTTCATTCATATTTGGCTGTTCTAAGATGGCCGCCACAGTATTACTGTGTTCTGACATACATTGTAGTTTATGTCTGTTTTCCATTTCCACACAAGACGATATATAGGAACAACTTATGTTTACACATTGTGTGATCAAGACAGCTAGTCTGTCGAAACGCGTAACCTTGTGTCATGCCTGTCGAGGCCAAGGAGGTACACTCGGGAAGAGTTAGTGCCGCTTTCGGATTGTTGTTGTTTAGTTCCAGGTATCCTAGCGACGCATAGGAATGGTTGGCAATGGTTGGCAATACGTACATGGATAATGGCGCATGCGCGATGTTGAGCGCATGCGCGACAGTGCAGTGTTCCTCGCCTTAAGCCCGCCTCCAACCTACAGGAAACGCTTCGCGTTTAGCCAGAGTTTGGACCTTGTCGCTCCGGGTTGGTGTTGGCGTGGCGTCCGAGGAGATAGTGAATCGTGTGGGAGGTCGAGGAGTCGGTTGTTTGTGAGCCCCTCTCAGTTGTCGTGAGTGATTAGGAGCGTCTTGCTGCTAATACCTGTAATATATTTGTCCTTGATTTATATTCCATATCACCGCTGTGCTCATTTAACAGTGGGTGATAATTCTTGTATATACTATAGTTCAGTCAGTTCAGGAGCCTTGTGTACCACACATCTTTCGTGGTGTTTAGGTCCTGGTAAAAACCTATGATATTGATTAGGTTGAAGTTTCCATTTGACACGGTCTCCTTTAATAGACCTGGTGAGTTGCGCAGTACAAAGTGAATAACGTCTCCGTGGTGTTGCAATGATTAATGAGTTGTTCTATATTTAGGTCCCTGTTACAACATATGCACCTTACATCAGTCAAGACATTCAAAGTCCCAGATTACTTTTTTTGTATAGGTTTCCTCCACATTTGCATAAGGTAAATATACATTGCATTACACTCCGTTTCTTGGAAAAAGAAGGGAGGGGATTAGAGTCACGTACTGTTCTTATGTTTTACAGCTGTTCCATCACCAGAGGAGAATACATCATCTGAGTGAAGAGGAGTGTGGAGCGCCATTTTTCTTTCCCTTTCTTACCCTTGTTTTGTTCCCCTGTGTTCCCCTTGGTTACTTGTCGGGTGCTGGTGTTTATTCCCGGCATCCGGGGGGTGACGAGGGGGAGACAGGGTGTTAAGCATCGTGACTCCTGGGCACTTCCGAGACAAACAAGGTGCGTGCATTACAGAATGCGAAGCCTCTATATATTTGTCTCCCGAGTGTCATGGAGCTCACTTTACAAGACGTTGCTAACATGGTGGGGAATCTCCAACGAGAAACCCAAACCATGGCAGATCGTCTAGAGACATTAAGTCAACGTAGAGGAGAAGGAACCAGTGCGGGTAATCAAACCCCTGTAGTCCAAGTGGTTACACCACATACAATTCCTTTGGCACCCCCGGAGAGGTTCTATGGGGATCCCTCAAAATGCGCAGCATTCCTGACCCAGTGTCAATTACATTTCCTTTGCAAAGCTTCATGTTTTCCCAACGATCAAGCCAAGGTGGCCTTTGTTCTCTCTTATTTAGGGGGGTCGGCGGCCAATTGGACAATACCTTTGATTGAAAAAGACGATCCCCTATTACTAGATTATGAAGCATTCCGTAGAGAACTACGTAAGATGTTCGATAAACATTCCTTTACCCATGCAGCTGATACAGAGTTGTTAAACTTAAAACAAGGTTCTAAAGATCTCATCACGTATATATCCACGTTTAACAGATTGGTAGTAGAGGCAGATTGGCCACCTCAGAAACGCAGTGCCCTTTTTTAGGTCTCGCCTGTCGATGCGCATGCGCATCGAGCAAGCGAGACTATAGGGGCTCATCCAGACTTTATCTAACTTGCAAGGAATCGTGGCGATTCCTTGCAGTGCCCGTGACTTTTAAGCTCAATGCGCATGTGCATTGAGCTTAAAAGCGCGTGCACATGCCCCCAGCCGCCTGCCTTGCCTACTCTCTCTCACAGCCTCCCCCAGCTCCGCCCCCTCACTACTTGATTGCACGGCCGCTAGGCCGTGCCTCCCCTACTCTCCTCCCCCCTCCTCCTCTCCTCCCCTGCCTGCCTGCCGCTAGGCCGTGCCTCCCCTACTCTCCTCCCCCCTCCTCCTCCTACTGCCGTGTCGCACCTCTCCCCTCTCCGCCCCCTCCCCTGCCAGCCGTGTTTGTTTATTTTACCCGCCGTGTCTCTGCTGCTTCCCCCTGTCCTGTCTCTCCTCCTCTCCCTCTCTATACCCTCCCCCTCCCCCCCACCACTCCCATCAAGTCCCTCTGGCCCTTCCCTCCTCCCCGGACCCCTCCTCCCCTGCCCCCTCCTCCCCTGCCCCCTCCACCCTTTCTTGTCTATTGCACTTCTCTGCCATCTGTCTTTTCTTGCGGAGTGATGCTGGCTTTCACAGCATGCCGAGCTGCTGCGTGCGTCCCTTCTACATTAACTGGCTCCTCTCTCTTCACCGACCACTTTGGCGATCGGCGTCCTGAAGCAGCAGGTAGAACAGTGTGAAACAAGCAACAGGGACCGATGCTGGGGATTAACCTTCCGCAGACCAAAGCCACCCGACCTGTATAACTCTGTGTCAGTGGTGCGTAGTGTCCTGTGGCCGCATCCAACACTTCCTGTGCAGTGCATATCTGCCCTGGTGAAAATACTTTCTCCGGGGAGTTTCCAGCAGTTTAATGGCTTCACTGGTATTTCCTAGGGAATGGGGCATTGCACAGGAGAGTGTGCCGTCGCCTTTCGGTATCTTTTTATGCGTCGTCCCGCCATGTACTATACTGTCCCCTTGCACACGTACAGTTATATGAGAAGGTGCTCAGCAGGGGTAGGCTGCATACATCCTTTTGCTGCCACTGCTCCGAATGCTAGTCTTCGTTCTCCCTGCTCCTCAGTTGCGGGGCTGTGCTCACACCGCAAACAGTGGTCATTAGAGCTCGGCCATACGTGTCAACGTTTGGGAGTAAGCGAGAGGGAACTTAAAGTTGTCCCAAATTGGTTTGCACGTTAACTTGCATTTAGCTAAATTCTTTGTTTCTTTATGGAATGCATTAAAATCGCCAATCAAAAGGATACACTTCTTTTCAACGTGCAGGCTTCAAGACAAACCAGCATTGGCCAGGTGATTATTTATGCAGCCCCTCACCCTCCAGGCTCATGCTGTGACAGCACACTCCTCCATCCCTATGGGCGCCCAATACTCTCCCCCTCCATGCTTGTACTGCAACATTACACCCCTCCACTCAAAGACACTCCCACGCCCCTCCCCCCACGCACCCCCCATGAACATACTGTACCATTGCACTCTTCCATCCCAGGACACTCCCAGGTCTTCACCCTCAAGACTCATGTTGTGCATCACGCTCCGCCGTCTCTGGAGGTGCCCAAGCATCTCACCCTCCAATATGGCACTACGACGTCACACCCACCTTCCTCAGAAACTCCCTGGCCCCTGACCCTCCAGACTCTTACTGTGATGCTCTCACGGCTCTGTAACGTGGCTCAGCTGCTGCTGGTTTCCCCCTCACACTTCCTGTAGCCCGGGGGTAGCTTGGGTGGCTCATATCCGGTGCACTTAAACCCCTCTGAGTCACTGGCTGGCTGAGCACACAACAAGCCAACCGTCTGAAGGCAGACAGGGAGGGCTCTCACACCCTCTCAAAGAATGGAATGTTTCTCTCGCGCGCTCACAGGCACAGCCCGCCCTCCTGCGTAGAGCGCCCTGCACGAGCACATGGCGGGAAGCGCACTCTTGAAAACCGCTCCATTGCCTAAATAAATCAAAATATCGGGTAAACAATAACACAGCCAACAGCGCGATACTACTTAGTGTAATTTTTGGAGGAAGTGGAGCAGGGTGCGCTGACGCGTTGTATGTTAGGTGGGATTTCCACGCACGTCAGACTTTGAAGCTGGGTGAATCGGGTTCGAGTCTGGCGGGAGGCTTATGCATCCTGTGATTCTGGGGCCCGGGCAAATCACTCTGTGACTAAAAATGAATGTGTTGGTCTGTAACGCAACAGGTGTTTATACAAGGCGCTCTAATATCTTCCGGTTGAGTTTGCGCTAATTAAAACTGCAAAAAATAATAATAATAAATAAAGACCACGTAGTATTGCCTTTTTTTCCAACTTTATAATCGTCAAATTTTTTTTTTAAAGTGAATTCAAGAGGGTTGGGGGGTCTAGATAATAAAGTACTAAACGCACAATGATGATTTTAGTTTATATCTCCCACCCAAATATAGCTCAGCTGTACAAACTTGTTGTTTGATACGTTTTTCTGTTTTCTATTAAACATTGTCGTGTCTCTGCGCCCCTCAATCAAACCACATTTTAAACGCTGAGACTCACGCGCATCTGTCCCTCATGTGAATCACCCTTTACAGGAAATCAGTTGTATTGTCAATGGATGAGTGTCAAAAAACCTGAGACTGTTTTACTCTGCATTTGCATTGTGTCTCGGTGACTCACTTCAGCTGCAGCAGCTTTGTGTGAAGTTTGCTTGGCTCGGCCAGCCCCCAGCAAGGAGGAGGAGGGGGGGTGGAGGCTTTTGTTCGTCGTCACGTCGGTGGCCTTTCATGTCGGGCTGTAAAAGCTTCTCGTTGAACTGTATGGCAAAGCATTCCCCCACACAGAAGACAGCAACCGCCACTGCCAGGGAGACAAAGAATCCAGCTCTCACTGAGCCGCCCTCTTAAAAGTTATACCCTGACATTTAGAGCAAGCGTGTATTTTATTATTAAACAGTTGCGGCCAGCATGGCTTTTACAAACAAAACCATGAAAACATTCCAACTGCTAGGCAGTGAATGCCAGGACTTGTAGTTTCCTGCCTACTAGGGTTTTATAGTTTTTACGATTAAATGTTTAAAATTACTTCCAGGCATTTTTAAGTAAAAACGTTTTATTTCTAGAAATTCAAGTGAAACACGTCCCCAGTTCCACATATGGGCCTGATTAGGAGTTTTTGTAGTTTAGGTTGGACTGGGATGCAAAGTAGCACCCATACCAACCCCAGAGATCTTCTTGCCATTCCAGCTTCGCGCGGGTTCTCTGTCCTGCCACTGTCCCAGTGCGTTTCTACCCTGGGAATGCCCCACCGTGCGCCGGTCACAATATCTCACACAGTTCGCACCTTGCTGTCTCGCTGTGGTGCTCTCTCTGCCCTGCAAATCTCTGGCCGTTTTCCCGCTCTATCAACTCCCAGTGGTATTTATGCTATAGCCCCCTCCTGTGGTATTTCTGCCCCCCATAGCTTTGCGGTCCCTCACTCACCCTCAACCCCTCACCCTCACTCACCCTCACCCTCACTCACCCTCAACCCCTCACTCACCCTCAACCCCTCACTCACCCTCAACCCCTCACTCACCCTCAACCCCTCACTCACCCTCACCCTCACTCACTCACCCTCACTCACCCTCACTCACCCTCAACCCATCACCCTCACTCACCCTCACCCTCACTCACCCTCAACCCCTCACCCTCAACCCCTCACCCTCACCCTCACTCACCCTCAACCCCTCACTCACCCTCACTCACCCTCAACCCCTCACCCTCACTCACCCTCACCCTCACTCACCCTCAACCCCTCACTCACCCTCAACCCCTCACCCTCAACATCAACCCCTCACCCTCACTCACCCTCACCCTCACTCACCCTCACTCACTCACACTCACCCTCACTCACCCTCACCCTCACCCACCCTCACTCACCCTCACCCTCACTCTCACTCACCCTCAACCCCTCACCCTCACTCACCCTCACCCACCCTCACTCACTCACCCTCACTCACCCTCAACCCCTCACCCTCACACAGTGGAATAGGTCTCGGAGCATTTGAGTTAGAGCTTTTAGAAATGTTTATGTTTTTTTTTTTAATTCTTTAGCATTGGCTACAGGAAACAAAAATGCTAAAGATTTACAAAAAAACCCATAAACAATTCTAAAAGCACTAACTCTAATGCTGCGAGACCTATTGCATTTCCAATGCTTGTTATAAAGGCCTGCGTGACGAATTGAAGGATGCGTAGGCTCATGTTGTTGATCCCCCAGATACATGCCCTGAATTAATCGACTTGGTGGTGAAATTAGACCATAGGTTAGGGGAAAGACGTAAGGACAGAGTCAGATATGACTACCCTAAATTGAATTACAAAGAAAAGAAATCAGAAGGTGAAGCTAAGACCGATGATCCTGAACCTATGCAGATAGGTAGCCTCCGAGGGCCTTTAAGTGAGAAAGAGAAACAGTGTCGTAGAGAAAACAGGTTGTGCCTTTATTGTGGTAAGGCAGGTCATTTCTTAAGAGATTGTCCAGTAAAACCCAAGCAGATGCGCAAGTCGGAAAACTAGTTGACCCGAGGGTATCTGAGACCTTCCCGCCGGGTCCTAAGAGTCATATGGTCTCATCAGTAATGGCTAACGAAGGGCACTTCTATATCAAAGCAACATTGTCCTGGTTCTCCGAGTCAGTCATACTATTGGTTATGATCGATTCTGGAGCATCCGGTAACTTTACGGACTATCACTGGGCCATAGCTCATCATGTCCCAAAAGAGCAGAAACTAATCACTGAGGAAGTATACACTATAGACGGGAGTCCGTTAAAATCTGGGCCTATCACACAATCCAGTATCTTGTTGAACATGCATATAGCCCCCTCACATAGAGAGACTCTTGCTTTTGATATCATCGAGTCACCTCAATTTCCGGTGGTTTTGGGCCTTCCATGGCTACGCTTCCACAATCCCCACATAGATTGGAAAAACACTAGCATTACCTTCGAGAAAGAAGGCCGTGAAGACAAATCCACTAGCAATACTGTTCTTCCTACTCCTTTAGTCCAAGCTACAGCCATGTCCATACCTGATGTAGTTTCTGAAGCTTCCTATACCCCCGCAGATCAAGAATCGGTGGAAATGCCAGATACTTATTTGCCCACTGTATACCAAGATTATCTGACCGTTTTCGATAAGGAAAAAGCAACCTGCCTCCCTCCTCATAGGGTATATGATTGCCGGATCGAGCTACAACCAGGGGCACGTATACCGACCAGCAGAGTATACTCCCTTACCGAGAAAGAAAACGTATACTTAAGAGAATACCTTGACCCTATGCTAGAACTTGGCTTCATTAGACCCTCTAGGTCCCCAGCATCTTCAGCGCTGTTTTTTATCCCAAAAAGAGAGGGGGGATTGCACTGCTGCATTGATTACAGGTCCCTGAATGACATCACCATAAAAAACAAATATCCCTTACCACTCATCTCCGTGCTCCTCGACCAGACACAAGGTGCCAAATGGTTCACAAAATTAGATTTACGTGGGGCATATCATCTGGTCCGGGTCGCAGACGGAGATGAGTGGAAGACGGCCTTTTGCACCAAGTTTGGGCTGTATGAATACTTGGTGATGCCCTTTGGGCTTTGTAATGCTCCTTCAGCATTTCAGTATTTCATCAACGAAGTGCTGAAGGAGCATCTTGACAAAAGCGTCATTGCCTACATAGACGATCTCCTAATCTACTCTCAGACTCTTGAGGAACACATAGGTCATGTGACAGCAGTCTTGCGGCTGTTACAAAACAATGATCTCTTTTGTAAGCTTGACAAGTGTTTTTTCCATCGCCACCAGGTCGCCTTTTTGGGTTTCATTATATCTGCTACTGGTCTCAGCATGGATCCACGCAAGGTGAGCGCTGTGTTGGATTGGCCGCCTCCCAAAACTGTGAAAGAGATCCAGCAATTCATTGGATTCGCAAACTTTTATAGGCGTTTTATACATCAGTTTTCTGAACTCGTTACTCCTATCACTCGCCTGTTGAGGAAGGGGGTCCCCTTTCGCTGGTCTGATGAAGCAGACAGGGCCTTCACACAGGCCCCCATCCTTAAACACCCTGATCCCGCTAGTCCGTATGTAGTGGAGCTGGATGCATCACAAGTAGCGGTAGGGGGTATTCTGTCTCAGGTGGATGGGAAATCAGGTGAATTACATCCAGTAGCGTACTATTCACATAAGTTGACACCAGCTGAGGTTAACTATGCAGTTGGGGAAAGGGAACTCCTAGCATTCAAAAAGGTATTGGAGAAATGGAGACAATACTTACTGGGTACCAACCATACAGTGACGGTTCTTACAGACCATCGTAACCTCCAACATTTAAAATCAGCTAGAGCCTTGTCTATGCGACAATTGAGGTGGACACAATTCTTTAATGAGTACGATTTCGCTATACATTTCAGAGCAGGCAGGCAAAACGGTAAAGCAGATGCTTTATCGCGCTTGGGTTTCGAGCCATTCCCACATGATGAACAGCCTCCTTGTATTATTGCTCTCCAAAGAATACTAGGAGCGCTAACTACCGAAGAGGAGTTCATCGTACAAGTTGAACAGGCCCAACAAAATCCCTCTTCTCTGGAAGTATTACAACAACAACAGACCATAGTAAAAGCACGCCTCCATTACGTACAAGGAAGGTTGTTTATTCCCACAATACCCCTTCAAAAGCAAGTGATGGAATGGTGTCATACACATGGTATAGCAGGGCATTCTGGTTACAAAAGGACAATAGAATTGATACGGAGATATTGTTGGTGGCCCCAGTTAGCAAGAGATGTACAACAATATGTTAAAACGTGTCATATTTGTGCGCAAGGCAAACCATCACACGAAGGATTAGTGGGGTTGTTGCTTCCACTTCCCACACCTTTGGCCCCATGGCAGTCTGTCTCGATGGATGTTATAGTGGAGTTACCGGGGACAAAGAGAGGCAACAACACCCTTCTTGTTGTCGTAGACATGTTCACCAAGTCTGCTCATTTCATTCCCTTAAAAGGTCTACCTACATCCACGGTGCTTGCAGACATCTTTTTGCAAAACATAGTCAGACTCCATGGTTTGCCCTCTGTCTTGGTCACGGACAGAGGTGCACAGTTTGTGTCCAAGTTTTGGAAACAATTATGTACATCATTGAAAATGGAAGTCTGTCTGTCCTCTAGTCATCATCCCCAGACGGACGGACAAACCGAGCGGGTTAATCAGAGTCTGGAGCAATTCCTGCGGTGTCAACTACTGCAAGACCAGAGGGAGTGGGATGAGTTGATTTGGTTGGCAGAACTGTCGTACAATAACAGTCATCACTTTTCTACTCTATTTTCCCCTTTTTATGCGTCCTATGGCTTCCATCCTAAGGTACTCCCTTTTTCTCCTTTACGACCTTGTTCCATTCCTGCCGTTCAAGAGGTAGTCTCTCACTTACAAGTCGTACACGCCTCCATACAGGACAACTTAGACAGAGCAAAGGTGGAGTACAAGAAGGCTGCAGACACTCACAGACATGCAGGGCCTGACTATCAAGTACACGATAAGGTTTGGCTATCTACTAAACATTTGGCCTTGAAAGGTGCATGTAAGTTTAAACCCAAATAATTTATTGGGCCTTTTTCTATTATTCAAATCATTAATCCTGTGGCTTTGAAGTTGAAGCTTCCCTCCTCTATGAAAATACACCCTGTTTTTCATGTCTCCTTGTTGAAACCAGTGATGCCTGATACCCGTCTACCTCCGGTTCCGCTTCCTATTCCCTCTGTGGCGGATGGTGGTGAAGAATACGAAGTGGGTGCTGTTATAGACTCCAGAAGGGTTAGACGCAGGCTCCAATATCTGATACATTGGAAGGGCTTTGGGGTTGAGGAAAGGTCATGGGAACCTGCCAGCCACATACATGCACCTCGTTTATTGCGTGCTTTTCACAGACGATACCCCCACAAACCCAAACCGGTGGGGGGCACTGTGGGAGGGGTGTTCTGTCATGCCTGTCGAGGCCAAGGAGGTACACTCGGGAAGAGTTAGTGCCGCTTTCGGATTGTTGTTGTTTAGTTCCAGGTATCCTAGCGACGCATAGGAATGGTTGGCAATCGTTGGCAATACGTACATGGATAATGGCGCATGCGCGATGTTGAGCGCATGCGCGACAGTGCAGTGTTCCTCGCCTTAAGCCCGCCTCCAACCTACAGGAAACGCTTCACGTTTAGCCAGAGTTTGGACCTTGTCGGGTTGGTGTTGGCGTGGCGTCCGAGGAGATAGTGAATCGCGTGGGAGGTCGAGGAGTCGGTTGTTTGTGAGCCCGTCTCAGTTGTCGTGAGTGATTAGGAGCGTCTTGCTTCTAATACCTGTAATATATTTGTCCTTGATTTATATTCCATATCACCGCTGTGCTCATTTAACAGTGGGTGATAATTCTTGTATATACTATAGTTCAGTCAGTTCAGGAGCCTTGTGTACCACACGTCTTTCGTGGTGTTTAGGTCCTGGTAAAAACCTATGATATTGATTAGGTTGAAGTTTCCATTTGACACGGTCTCCTTTAATAGACCTGGTGAGTTGCGCAGTACAAAGTGAATAACGTCTCCGTGGTGTTGCAATGATTAATGAGTTGTTCTATATTTAGGTCCCTGTTACAACATATGCACCTTACATCAGTCAAGACATTCAAAGTCCCAGATTACTTATTTTTGTATAGGTTTCCTCCACATTTGCATAAGGTAAATATACATTACATTACACTCCGTTTCTTGGAAAAAGAAGGGAGGGGATTAGAGTCACGTACTGTTCTTATGTTTTACAGCTGTTC
The DNA here is from genome assembly GCF_964261635.1 of Lissotriton helveticus. NCBI lineage: Eukaryota > Metazoa > Chordata > Amphibia > Caudata > Salamandridae > Lissotriton > Lissotriton helveticus. The sequence continues at coordinate 1,047,859,998 of NC_136072.1, forward strand.
CATCACCAGAGGAGAATACATCATCTGAGTGAAGAGGAGTGTGGAGCGCCATTTTTCTTTCCCTTTCTTACCCTTGGTTTGTTCACCTGTGTTCCCCTTGGTTACTTGTCGGGTGCTGGTGTTTATTCCCGGCATCCGGGGGGTGACGAGGGGGAGACAGGGTGTTAAGCATCGTGACTCCTGGGCACTTCCGAGACAAACAAGGTGCGTGCATTACACCTTGTGTAATTCAAATCCACTTTGGGACCTCCTGAGTGCGCGGACATTTCCTTCTTTTGTGTGTGTATATATATATATATATATACACACACATATATATACACACACACACACACACATATATATATATATATATATATATATGTGTGTGTGTGTGTGTGTATATATGTGTGTGTATATATATATTTTCTCATTGATTGGAAAGGTTATCATCTTTACGACCATTCCTGGGAGCCAGCTGAAGCAGTCCATGCCCCTCTTCTGGGGATTTGAGCGCATACTTACAATATTAACACAAAATGTCAAGCTCCAGAATACAGTGCTATGTCTGTTAAAGGGTGATGACTGACTTAAAATGAGACATTTGTCATAGGGACAGTTAGCAGCTATGAATGTCCACACAACAGCAGAATCACATTCATGTAGTCGGGCACAGAGTGCAGAAAATAGCAAGCATGCCTTAAGCATCACATTTCAGCTGATTTAGAACGCTGGGTTACAAATGCATACGGTATAATTAAGTTTTGCAAGGTACTATGCATTTGGCACAGTTGACCATCCCTAGAATGTCATAATATTCAGTAAGGAGTAGGTGAATGACCTCCTAATGTGTTTATTAAAAACATTTGAGTATACCAAAGTTACGTTTTAGTCCATTAACAGTCTTGTAAACCAGATAAAGTCTTGACAGTGTAAGTGTGAGGGGTAGTGAGATATGAGAGAGGGTAATGAAATGTGGGTGTGAGTAAGAGTGCAATTCACAAACTTTCTATGCTTCACAGTCTACCACTGACACACTGCCAATGAGAAGAACAAAAGTTACTTACCTGTAAACTGTGGTTCTCCAGTATTGGGTCTTTCATAGATTCACATGCTTGAATAATTCCCCTTCGTCGAAGTGGGAGTCCCACGGTACATAAAATAGTAGTAAAAATGCATATAATATATATATATATAAATATACATATAAAACATCATAAACATATATATATAGTATATATATATATAAATAGTCAGAAAGAAAGTTTTAAAAGTACCATAGAACAACATAGGCCCATAGAGGCCCAAAGGGAGAATTCACTTTAGTAACTTATCTATGTCATTAAAATAGTCCACATTCCAGCCAATAAGGCTGCAGCACCCTCTAGAACCTTCTTCTCAGAAGCTCAAGCCCTCAGATTTTCGTAGCACCAAAGTGACCAAGAGTGCATGAGGAGAAGAGAGCCTCTGAGGGGAGGAAGGGTGGGTCGCATGTGAATCTATGAAAGACATCAATACTGGAGAACCACAGTTTACAGGTAAGTAACTTTTGTTCTTCTCCAGTATTAGGGTGTCTTTCATAGATTCACATGCTTGAATAAGAATAGAAAGCAGTACGCCAACACATGAGAGTCATAAAAGGCAATAAGAACAAATGCAAACAACAAATGCACATATGAACATTGCATATATATGAAAGAACCTTTTATGACAGGAGGTGGGAAGCAACAGAGGCTCACCTTCATCTGAAGAGACTGCGTAGCACCGCTTGACCCACAGCAGTGTCTGCAGCGTCAGCTGTCTCCAGACAGTAGTGCCTCGTGAACGTGTGCCTGCTGGACCACGTTGCCGCCCTGCAGATCTGATGTAGAGGCACTCCAGCAAAGAGGGCGGTAGAGGATGCAACAGCCCTCGTTGAGTGTGCTCGCACTGGAGCAGAAAGAGGCTTGCCAGCCCGTTGATGGCAGAAGGAGATGGCAGAAGAAATCCATCTAGAAATGGATTGTTTAGTGACTGGATGTCCTTTGCGCATTCGGCCATAGGCCACAAAGAGGTGGTCTGATTTACGAATAGCAGCAGTGCGCTGAATATAGAATTTGAGGCAGCGCTTCAAGTCTAAAGAATGAAGAGAGCGATCAGCGGGAGACTGAGGGTCTGGGAAAAAAGTTCTGAGAACAACAGGTTCGTTAAGGTGGAAGTCTGAAGGAACCTTAGAAATAAATTTAGGATTGGTACGTAGCGTAACAGCATCCCTGGAGAATTGAAGAAAAGGAGGCTGAATGGTGAAAGCTTGGATGTCGCTCACTCGCCTGGAGGATGTAAGTGCGAGGAGGAGAGCAACCTTCCAAGTGAGGAATTTCAATTCCGCTGAATGAATGGGCTCAAAAGGAGGTTGGAGAAGCTGTGATAAGACCAGATTCAGGCGCCAAACAGGTGGCAGATGCCGGATGGGCGGAAACATCCGGAACAGGCCCTTAAAGAACTGACGAATGATCCGAGAGGAGTACAGTGATGTGGAACCATCATGGCGAAAGCGGGAAATTGCAGCCAGGAAGACTTTAAGAGTGGAATGCGAAAGTCCCGACTTTGCCAAAAGGAGGAAAAAAGGTAGGATTTGCTCAGGCGTGGCGAGCATCGGATCAAGTTTCTCCTTGTGGCACCAGACACAAAACCGTTTCCATTTCAGTATATAGGTGTTAACTGTGGAAGGAGCGCGTGCATGAGCAAGCACCTCTCTGCACTCGGGAGCAATATTCGAATGTGCAAACTCATTGTGCTCAGGTTCCAAGCGTGTAGCTGGAGAGACGCTGGGTCCGGATGGCAAATCTGTCCCTGGCTCATGGTGAGCAGAAGAGGCAGAGGGCGAAGAAGAATCGTATCGCACTGGGAAAACTGAAGGAGATCCGTGAACCATGGGCGACGCGGCCACCTGGGCACAATCAGTATGACGTGACACGGCTGAAGTCTCATCTTGTGCAGCAGGCGTGGAATCAGAGGGATCGGCGGAAAAGCGTAAACGAATTTTCTCGACCAGTTGATCAAAAACGCATTCCCGCTCGACCCTCTGTGGGGATGCCGAATTGCGAAGCGTAGGCATTTGCGATTGAGTGGAGTTGCAAACAGATCGAGCTCCGGCTGGCCCCACAAGCGAAAGACATACTCCAGAGTCGGTTGATGGAGTTCCCACTCGTGATTGTCCGTAGCCGATCAGCTGAGAGAGTCGGCAAGGGCGTTGGAGACACCCGGCACGTGAACTGCTGTCAGGTGGACACGATGGTGGATCGCCCATTTCCAGATCTGTTGTGCCTGTCTGGACAGCAGAAGAGACCTTGCTCCTCCTTGTTTGTTAATGTAGTGCATACTGGTGGTGTTGTCCGTATGCACCAGCAGCGATTTTCCTTCCACCAGCATCCGGAAAGATTTGAGGGCTAGGAAGATGGCCAAGAGTTCCAGGCGGTTTATGTGCCATGTGCATTGATCTGCAGTCCATTTGCCCTTGACTGACAACCCTTCGAGGTGTGCCCCCCAACCCTACAAGGAGGCGTCCGTTGTGAGGGTAAGCCTGGGCTCTGCATCCTGAAAAGGCCGCCCGGTGGAGATGTTTGGAATGTGAGCCCACCATTCCCAATGCACCCTGAATGCGGGGGGTCAGGCAGACTTTGTTGTTGAATGACCCCGAGACTTGCCTCCACTGTTTGTCCAACTCCTCTTGGAGGACTCGCATATGTAGTCTGCAATTTGGGATCAGGTGTATGCAGAAAGATGCCATGCCCAGAAAAGACTTCAACATCCGGACAGAAGCGGACCCTCTTGAACGCAGAAAAGCCACCATCTTGACCATGCGAGCCTGTCGCTCCTGCGAGACAAACTCCTTTGCCAGACGAGAATCTATCAATGCCCCCAGGAAGACTCTTTGTTGTGCCGGACGGATATGAGATTTCTCGTGATTGATGGAAAGGCTCAAGGCGCGAAAGACAGACAGGCAAATCTGAGTGTGTTGTCTTGCTGCATGAAAAGTTTGAGCCTTTATCAGGCAGTCGTCCAAGTAAGGGTAGAACTGAATGCCCTGTAGACAAAGAAATGCCGCAACCGGAGCCATGATTTTCGTGAAGACTCTCGGCACGGTACGAAGGCCAAAAGGCAAGACTTTGAATTGAAAGTGCTTCGATCCTACAGTGAAGCGAAGATATTTTCTGTGTCTGTGATGTATTGGCACATGAAAATATGCATCTTGGAGGTCGATGGTGGAGAGGAACTCTCCGAGATTTAGGAACTGTAAAATTTCCTGTAAGGTCAGCATCCAAAATGTTTGGGACTTGATGAACTTGTTGAGGGCTCGGAGGTCCAAGATCGGGCGCCACTCTCCTGATTTTTTCTTGATAAGAAAAAAGCGGGAATAAAAGCCCTTGCCATGTTGTAATCGAGGAACCACTTCGAAAGCCCCCTTCTGTATCATAATTTTGACCTGAGCAAACAGTTCTTTCAAATGTGCTGGGGGAGGGCCAGAGGGTGGGCGGAAATTTGAGGAATTCGAGAACGTGGCCCTTTAAGATGACATCCAAGACCCAACGATCCGAAGTAATTCTTGACCAATTGCAGAAGTGCTGGGAGATCCGACCTTCAATTTTCAGAGCAGGAGAACACTTGAGTTTGGGAAAGTCACTGTTTTTTAGAGGTAGCACCTCCTCTGTAGGTGCTCTTTCTCCGATAAGGCCTGGAATCGGATTGCCTATTCTGGTTCTGATAGGAGTACCGCTGCTTGTTGTCACCATAGGAACGGTACTGGGAGGAGCCACGAAAATTGGAGGAAGCACCTCTGACACGTGCCCCACGAAAGGGCCGCTTCCGGTACTGGAGGGATCCTAGAGCACGAGCAGTGTCCGTGTCCTTCTTGATGGACTCTAAGGCGTCGTCCACATGCTTGCCGTAGAGGGATTCCCATCGAAAGGCAAGTCGAGCACCCTCGCCTGAACTTGAGGCCGAAAAGCCGTTGCCTTGAGCCAGCCTTGTCTCCTTAAGACAGCAGCACCTGCGAGCTGCCTGAAACCCGTCGAGGAAATGTCAACGGCACAGTCAATAATTTCCGAGGAGATCTTCTCCCCCTCCTGCACAATCCTATGGGCTTCAGCCCTGAAGGAGTCCGGAAGCAGGGGAACCAATGCCGCGATCTCTGACCACATCTGACGGTCATATAGTCCGAGGATGGCCAGGGAGTTAGCTGCCCTGACCGTCGTGGCAGCCATAGTGGTGAATTTCTTTCCAATAGTATCCAGGCGGCGACCCTCCTGATCCGGTGGCGAAGTCAACGGAGTCGCCGGGTTACGCGACCTCTTCTGGGCAGCTTGCATAATGACCGAGTCCGCCTTAGGCTGAGACACAAGGCATGCCAGTGAGTCCTCAGGCGCCTTGTATTTTTTGTCAAGGCGTGGAAGCACGGCCGGGATGTATTTAGCCCGTTTCATAAGTTTAAGCCCCTCCTGCCAAATGAAGTCAATGATCGGGATGGTATGAATTTGCTTCAAAGGTTGATCCTTGAAGTCATAAAGGAAGCAGTCCTGTTGTTTGTCTTCCATAGGCACGTGAAAACGTTTTGCGGCACGCACCATCAGGTTGTGGAAACTCCCGATGTCCACTGGTGGAGAAGCCAGGGGAGATGTCGGAGGAGGAGACGGTGTCTGGACCCGATAGTTATCCCAATCTGCAAGGACTGCGTCGTCGTCCTGGTCCGTATCCTGGCGGACATCATCATCATTATCAGTATCAGGATCAGGACGAACTGCCGTTCTTGGCTGAGCAACAGGTACCGGCGCTGGTGCTGGAGGCTGTGGAGCGGGAGAATTTGGCAAAGAAGGTGGGAATCTGCGGTTATAGTCATTCAACATGTGTTGAAGGTTCGATATCAGAGACACTGGTATTTGTGCCACAGGAACCTCATGGTCAACATCCAACTGGTCAACGTGAACAGGGAAGAGTAAACCCCCGTCATCATTGTCGTCATCCTCATAGTCCTGATATTTTATATTGAGTTCTGAAGGACGAAAAGTGTCATCAACATAGGAACCATCAGAAGAGTTCTCCTCTGCAGACGCATATAATTGAGCTGGGGAACGAGAATCACCCTGAAGAGGACTCAAATTCAGCGGAGCGGGACGTTTGACGATGGAAGCCGTCACCACTGTAAAGGTAGTTGCAGTCGCTAGAGAATAGTGACCCGTCGACAGTCCCGTCGACGAGCTCGTGGTCGAAACAGCCGTAGAGGGATGTGGCAAAGCAGGACCAGGCGTCGACGAGGAAGCGGAAGTTATTTTTTTTCGCCGAGGAGGTAGCCGTCGACATAGAACTGGACGTCGACGAGGCAACCGTCGACGAAGGTGGTACCGTCGACGATGATGGTACCGTCGACGAGGTTGGAGCGTCGCGTCGACGAAGCCTTCGTCGACGAGTGCTTCTTAGTCATGGCCGTCGACGAGTCAGACTTCTTCGCCGTCGACGAGATCTTCACAACAGAAGTGATGGGTCTAACCTCTTGGAGCGTCGACGACAAGGCGGACGTCATCGTCGTCGTCGACATAGAACATGTCGCCGTCATCGTAGGCACAGCGTCGACGGATCTCGTCGTCGTCGGGCGCGTCGACGAGCTGGCGCTCGTTTTTGATGACGAGAGCACAGCTTGGGACTGCGACGCCAGAGAACCAGGTCCCGTAGGCGTAGAGGCCGGCAGATCCCATGGGGAAACAGACTTTGGAGCGTCCAGGAACTTCTTCCTCTTTAGGAAAGGAGAAGGCATCTCAGTCTCTGAACCACGCTTAAGAGAGTTCTTAGAATGGTAGGAAGACACACTCTCCACATCAGACATAGGATTATCCGAAGTCTTCAACTTCTGTAGCCACAGAAGGAGACGGGCCTCTCTATCTTTCAGAGTCTTAGAAGAAAATGTCCTGCAAAACTTGCAGTTCCTCACCTCATGTTCCGGGTACAGGCAATAAATGCACTTGCTGTGAGGGTCCTCATGGAACAGGCGCAGTTTCCCACATGAAGAACAGGGCCTGAATAAAGATTTTTTAGTAGAAGACATTATGTAGAAGTTGAAAGGTTTGAAGTTGAAGAAAACTGAGCAGAGCTCAGGGAGACTCTATTCACACGACGTGCGGTAGAAAATCTGAGGGCTTGAGCTTTGAGGAGAAGGTTCTAGAGGGTACTGCAGCCTAATTGGCTGGAATGTGGACTATTATCATGACATAGATATGTTACTAAAGTGAATTCTCCCTTTGGGTCTCTATGGGCCTATGTTGTTCTATGGTACTTTTAAAACCTTCTTTCTGACTATTTATATATATATATATATTATATTTATATGTTTATGATGTTTTATATGTATATTTATATATATATATATTATATGCATTTTTACTACTATTTTATGTACCGTGGGACTCCCACTTCGACGACGGGAAATTATTTAAGCATGTGAATCTATGAAAGACACCCTAATACTGGAGAAGACATTACATATCCTGCATTACTTCTCCTTTAACTTACATATGTGACTTATAATAATCACTTAAAAAAATAAAAATGTTTTCCGCTCTACTGCACAAAACCGACCCAGATCGTAGCCCCACCTGCTGGAGAGGCTACGACAAGGAAGGCATGTTGACGCACATATTCTGGGAATGCAGGGAGGTGACAGGGTTCTGGACGGCGGTACTTAATGATATAGATACCCACTTTGAAACTGAAATACCCCGCTTTCCTGCATATACACTTCTAGGGCTGCCCAACGCGCTTACCTTCCCACTGAAATCCGTACGAGGGAAACAGATGGGACTAGCAATGTGTGCAGCAGTACACCACATCTTATCTTTATGGGGCACGCAGAATCGACCAACACACACAGGGTGGTTACACAAACTGTGGTACATTATTGGTATGGAACGAATACACGCTAACCTCACACACTCATCAGCCTCTTTCCACACCATCTGGCGTCCCATACTATCGTTGCTGGTGCTCGAATTTAATGAAGTCACGTGCCCCAAAAACCTCCGCTTACTTAGACTCACTGACCCTCCGCAGTCTACAGAAACCTCTTAGGGGATGATTCATCTCCAATCCCATAAGGCGCAGTGGCACACCGGTTCCGGGGAAGGGGAGTTGGGTTATGGGGGGGTGGGAGAGGGGGGATAGTTGGCGGGTATTGTTGTATAAAGATCTACACATCGCCTATCAAAGAAGACTAAAGCCTCACGCCCCACTGTTGGACACTTCTTTCGAATGGACATTAGTAGTTAGCTTCGGCTACGCAGAAACTGTGATTTGAAATTTAAGGAAGAGAAGGGGCCTGATGAGATGCAAATGGGCAATTGTGGGTTTTCTTAAATGTAAGTTTGTGTGCTTGAAAACCAATAAAATAAAGTTATTAAAAACGTTTTTTGAGATCACCGAAAAATCATAATTGTAGTCTATTTGGGGGTTAGGTATCTGAAGAAGAAAACAAGTTACTTACCTGTAGTACAGTTATCCAGTATTGGTATCTTTCATAGAATCACGTGCCTGAATCATTCCCCGTCGCCGAGGCGGGAGTCCCACGGTAATAATACACATAAAAGCAGTGCCTTAGAATAAAATTGTAGTAGGCTGAAAAGACAGTAGGCCCAAAAGGCCCAAAACTTAGTAGCCTATCTACCTCATTATATGAAAAAGAGCTGAAAATAGCTCCAACCAATCAGATGCCAGCACCCTCTAGAACCTTCCCAGCAGAGGCAGTTCTCCTCAGATATTCTTAGCACAAGTGAAAAGTAAGTATCCCCATTAGAGAACTGTCCTGCTGGGGAGGAGGGTGGGTGCATGTGAATCTATGAAAGATACCAATACTGGATAACTGTAGTTACAGGTAAGTAACTTGTTTTCTTATCCAGTATTGGGTATATTTCATACATTCACATGCCTGAATCAGAATAGCAAGCAGTAAGCCTAATAAAGTCGTTTGCGGAAGGTGGGAGACAAAGCGTAAATCTATATATCCCCCACACATCCGGAAGGTTATAGAGCAGTAGAATACGTAAATACATATAAATGCAGAAACCTTCTGAAATGAAATAATTATAGCCAGGTAACATACTTCATATTAAGAAACAGTATTTGACAACCAGAAACATTACAGTGAAAATTATTATACTCATACATCATAAATGTAATAAGAGAGACATTTAAAAGTCTAACCTTAATGAAGGAGATGTTGAAGAACAGCTTGTCCCACAGCTGCATCGTCCTGCGACACAGACTGCAAGCAGTAGTGCTTTGTGAACGTGTGGACACTTTTCCATGTCGCAGCACGACAAATGTTCTCCCGTGTGACCCCAGCAAACATGGCTGTAGAAGCCGACATAGTTCTGGTGGAATGTGCTTTCACCTTTCTGAGCAAAGGCCTGTAGGCTTTATCATGGCAAAATTGTATGACAGAAGATAACCATCTGGCTACCGTTGCCTTTGTCACGGCTTGTCCCATTGTGGCTTGACCATAAGCGATCAGCAGCTGATTAGATTTTCTGATATCCTTAGTTCTTTGAAGGTAGAACTTCAAGCAACGTTTCACATCAAGAGAGTGCAAAGCCTTCTCTGCCGGTGTAACTGGATCCGGGAAGAAGGTCTTTAGCTTTGCTGGTTGGTTTAGGTGGAATTGAGACGGAACCTTAGGAATGAATTTTGGATTTGTTCGCAAAGTAACGAAATCCTTAGAGAAATGTAGAAAAGGTTCCGAAATTGTGAAAACCTGGATTTCACTAACCCTCCGGGCTGAAGTGAGAGCTAATAAAAGAGCCACCTTCCAGGGGTAAACATCCATCACAACGCAGTTAAAACACTGCGGTGCTATTACGACACATCTTTTACAACGCAAGTCGTTTCCACGACTTGCGCTGGAGGGCGCTCTAGACTAAAGAATAGTAGATTTACTATTCCAACACCTTCCCTACTGTACGTGGGCTGGAGTTGGAATAGCAAATCTTACTATTCCTAAGTCCGGCACCCTACAGCGCAAGTCGTGGTAACGACTTGCGTTGTAAAAGATGCGTTGTGATGTACCGCAATCATTTTGATCGCGTTGTAACATCATACAACCCCTTCCAGGTTAAAAATTTTAGTTCAGCCTTGTGAATTGGCCTCCTCATCAATTCATACAAAACTGTATTGAGATCCCATTCTGGAGGTGTAGGTCGAATTGGAGGAAAAGCTCGAAATAGCCCTTTTAGAAATCGTTTGATAAGTGACGAAGAACAGAGTGATGGCTTGTTAGAACTCTTTCTGGATCTAGAAATCGCAGCGAGATGGACTTTGATACATGCTAGACCTGCTTTATCTAGGGAAGGATATCCTCTGGTGGGGTGTGGCCTGAAGTGGATGCACATTATTGTTTCGCACCAATGACAGAAGCGCTTCCATTTAAAGCGGTATGTTTTGATAGTACTTTGAGCGCGGGCTTTAGATAAAATATCTCTACAGTCCTGAGAAATTCTGAGATCTTTGAAATCTAAGAAGTCAGGAGCCAAGCTTGCAAGTGAAGCGATTGTGGATCCGGATGTAGAATCTGACCTCTCTCCCTTGTCAGCATGGAGAGTGTTGGTTTGAGACAAATCGGACGTTGTTGTGACAATAGAAGTAACTCTTGGAACCAATACTGACTCGGCCAGCGAGGAGCAATTCGGATAAGACTGCAATGCAATGTTCCCTCTTCATCTTTTGCAGAACCCTCGGAATTAATGGTATTGGGGGAAAAGCGTATGCCTAAATCCCTGACCATCGCATGGACAGGGCATTCCCTCTTGATCCCCGTTGAGGAAATCTGCTGGCGTAATAAAGGCATTTGCTGTTCTGTTGCGTTACAAACAGGTCTAGAGTTGGTGTGCCCCACATTTGGAAGATAAATGTTCACCTGTACTCCCACTCGTGGCAATCTGTGAGAGATCTGCTGAGGTTGCCGGCAAGAGAATTTTGAGTTCCTTTGACATGCTCTGCTCTGAGGTTATACCATGCTTGATAACCCACTCCCACATCTCTTGAGCTTCCTGCGATAGGGAGAGAGACCACGTCCCCCCTTGTTTGTTGATGTAATACATGCTGGTGGTATTGTCCGTATGCACCAGCACTGAGGAGTTCGCAATTCTCAGAAGGAATGCTTGCAGAGAGAAAAAAATGGCTGTTAGACCTGGCACCTTGGCGTGAGTCTCCCTTCCACTTTTTGCTGATGTGCCTCATGTGTTTTGCTGGTGTTAGCTGCTCAGAGTACTGTGCCACTGCCAATTAGTGCCACAGTGCAAGTGCTCCCTATGAAAAGTGTATACATTGATTGGTTTCCATGATTGGCTTATTTGGTTTACTGTCAGTCCCCAGTAAAGTGCACCAGGAGTGCCCGGGCTTGTAAATACAAATGCTGCTGGTGGGCTTGCAGCACGGGTTGTGCCACCCACAGAAGCGGCCTGGTAAAATGTGTCAAAGGTCTGCCATTGCAGAACATGTGTGCAGTCTGGTACTGTAATGCTGGCTGGGCAAGTGCACCCACTTGCCAGCCCCTAAACCTTCCCTTTACTTCATGTGAGTCATCCCTAAGGTAGGCCCAAGGGCAGGGTGCATTGTAAGCATAAGGTAGGACAAGCCCTGATGTGTGTGGCATGTCCTAATAGTGAATTACATCCATTTTCGTTTTTCACTATTGTAAGGCTACCTGCTCTCCATAGGCCAGAATGGGCTGCTGGAATTATTACAATCTATAATCCTAACAGACTCAGAGAGCATGGTAGAAAGTCAAGTTTAGTATGCCTTAACTCAGAATAATAAAATACTTCTTTTAGTAAAGTTTATTTTAATATCCTGTGTTTGCAAATACTACTTTTAGAAAGTTAGTATTTGCTTGCCTAACCATTTCAGCCCGCCTCTGCTCTGATGTGTGTATCTGCTGTCTGGTTTCTGTGTGTGACAGGGCTGGGGAGTTCCAGGAGACAGGCTGGGGCTGACAGGTGGTGAATAGAGAGATTACACCAGGATGGGTGGGGGGAGTGCCCCTTGACTCTGAATAGGGCTGTGCTCTGCCACCTCAATGCTGGCTCCACCCCATGAGGAGCGCCTGATGACTCTGCCCTGCACCTTGTGAAGAGAGAGGGGAAGACTGTCAACAGAGTACTCCTGGACTGTACTTTTTAACACAATGCTAGCTCCACCTCCTAGCGTCTGATGTCCCTGCCCTGCTCACTGAAAGAAAAGCCAGAGCTGCCCAAAACAAAGTGCTCAGGAACTGGACTGGATTGGGCAAATGCCCCCCTGGCCTGAAAGAACAATGGATTTTGTGTATAAAAGTAGGAGCCCTGCTCCTAAGAAATCAGATCCTGTTTGTGCCAAGAAGAAACTCTGCCCGCAGAGAAGGACCTGGAAAAGCTGCATGGAGGACTACTGTCTCTGACCTGGGAGACTGGCCTGTGGTGGGTGCCTTGCTGCAAGAAGGAGAGGAAAAGACTGGGAAAGACTTTTTAAAATCTACTTGTGCATTTCTGAAAGAAACGATCTCCAAAGGCTTGGAAGCGAGCTTGCCCCCTGAACTGAGCCCCAGGACCATTGGGCTCATCTCCTGCCTTCGCTGTCTGCTGCTGGTCTGCTGCCTTCCCCCCTTTGCCGGAGCCGTGATCCCCAGTGCGCCTCGCCCCCTCCTTGGGCCGCGACGCTGGTGCCTGGACGCCCCCGCCTCGTGTGAGCCCCGCTCGAGTTTGAGCAGCTCACCATACGTCCCGCTGGGCCGCCCGCACTCGCACACCTCGCCCTCTTCGCGCCACATTGGGCGCACCTCACCCCTCCCACTGGAATCAGACCAGAGTGCTGCCTCAAGCCCCGGACGGCCCGTACGTTTGAGACGTACCAGGCCGCCCCGCTCTGCACTCCTGAATCTTAAGGGCCGCGCCGCACACTGAGAGCCTCCCGTACGTTCCGTACTGGAAGCCCCGTGCCGCGCCTGCCTGCATTGGAACGCCGCTCCTCCCCAGCAGACCCGAAGGTACGGCTCAACATCGCCGCGTACTGAAGAAGTACGCCTCATACGCCGCACAACCAAGTGAACGCTTAGAAGCCCCTGACCGTCCGCCTCGCGTCCCAGAGTCCCGCTCCTACACCTCGTACCCCGACGCCTGGGCAAGCCAGACTCAGCTAAGGAAGCCGCAGATACGGCCCGGGCCCGCCTTCACCTGCACACACATCCCGCGTGTCACCGGCTACGATTCTAAAGGTACTGTACGACTCGAACTGAGTCTGTGTGCGCATCGGACCGCAGGGTCCGCAACGTTTGGTTAATTCATTTTGACAGCACGAATTTCCACGTACAGGTCGCATAGCCAGCGCGAAGCGCACAGGACCCAAAATTAAGCATTTTAAAAGAACTCTTTTCTACAAAAGTATTGTGGCCTTATTTATAAAACGTTATTTGGTCTTGTCATAAGTCTACTTGAAATACCCATATAAAATACCTATTTTTTATATACAAAACGCCTGGTGTCCATTTGGGGTGTATTTCTATATTACTGTATGTGGTCATAAATGCTTAACTACTAACGCCCTGAAGTTTAGCCTTGTCTGCTCACGCCACACTACCTAGAGGGTGAGCAAGGGTTATTTTTAGGAGTAAGTCCCTTGCCCTGACTAGAGGAGAGGGTCCCTGTTTGTCACAAGTGCATACCTGTGCCAACCAGAGACCCCCAAATCTAACAATGGCTCTCAGTTCGAGACTGTTGATGTGCTTCTGCTGATATTGTTGAGACCATCGTCCCTGAATTTGAAGGTCTTGGAGGTGTCCTCCCCACCCCTCCATAGATGCGTCCGTGGTCAGGACAAACTCTGGGAAAGTGGCCAGGAACGTGAGACCCGGGGACAGATTGCTTTTTTTGACCACCAGTGGAGAGCCTGTATCATTCGTGTGGTCACCTTTATGGAATCGTCAAATGACCCTCCGGTCTGCTGCCATGGTCTGTGCAGCTCTTCTTGCAGCGGTCTCATCCTGAGTCTTGCAAGCGGGACTAAACTGATCACCGAAGAGCACATCCCCAGAAGAGAAGCGAATGTTCGGACCAAAACTGAAATTTTTCTTGAAATTAACCTTGCCAGGCTTTGTAACTTGTTCTGGCGATCCTGTGACAAGAACGCTTTGCATTGTTGGGTGTCTAGTGTTGCTCCCAGAAAAGTTAGAACTTGGAGGTGTTGCAAATGTGACTTGTTGGCATTGAGAGTAAGTCCCAGATTTGAGAATAGATGAAGGCAACTTTTTACAGCTTGTCTCGTAGCCTGCTTTGATGGACCCTTGAGCAGCCAATCGTCGAGGTATGTGAAGACTTGTATTCCCTGAGAACTCAGTGTGGCAGAGACTGGAGCTAGGCATTTTGTGAATATTCTTGGTACTGATTTCAGCCCAAACGTCAGCACTTTGAATTGAAAGTGGACACCAGCCACCGTGAATCGTAGGTATTTGCGATGTTTGGGATGTATAGGGATATGGAAGTAAGCGTCTTCCAAGTCCAGAGAAGCCATAAAATCCCCTTCGTTAAGGCAGCTCAACACATCTGCTAACGTCACCATCCGAAAACTGTTTCTTCAGAAACCTGTTGAGTCTGCGCAAGTCAAGAATCGGGCTCCACTCCCCCGATTTTTTCCTTATGAGAAAGAATCAAGAGTAGAATCCTTTCCCTTTTTGCGAGACTGGAACTCTTTCTATCGCATTCTTGCGGAACATGTTTAAAGCTTCTCTGAACAGTAAGTGAAGACGAGGGGAAGGGGGACCCTTGGGCGGGGTCGTAGGTGGTTTCTTTAAGAACTCCAGAGTGTGCCCTCTTTGAACAAGGTCGAGGACCCATTAATCTGATGTGATGTTCTGCCATTGCTGGAAAAAGGCTGAGATCTTCGCGCCCACAGGGAGGGGAGAAGGTTCGACTGGCGTTTGGCAAAGCTCATTGTCGTTTATTTGAGTCACAGCCTTGATTGCTCGATCGCCGGCGTCCGCCTTGACAAGAGAAATTGCTTGAAGATGATTGCCTGTAAGAAGACTGGTAATAAGGCTGTTTACATTGAGACTGGTATTGTCTTTATTGCTGATTGTGGTAATTTCCCCTCGAGGAAAATTCACGACCCCTTGATCCTCTGAAAGATCCTCTCTTATACTGCAGTGTACCCAGCGACTTAGCCGTGTCCGTGTCTGTTTTTATGGTCAATAAAGCGTCATCTATATGCTTACCAAAGAGTGATTCGCCATCGTAAGCCATATCTAATATTTTAGTCTGTACCTCAGGTCTAAAAGAGGTTGCTCTGAGCCATCCCTGGTGTCTGAGAACAGCAGCTCCTGCTAGCTGCCGAAAGTTAGTGTTTGGAATATCCAAGGCGCAGTCAATTATTTCTGATGCAGCCTGTTCTCCTTCGAGCACTATCCTTCGTGCTTCTTGCTGGCGATCTTCAGGTATCAGCTCTAAGAATTCCGATAACTCTGACCACTTCTAGCTGTCATAACGTGCCAAAATTGCCAGAGAATTAGCTGCCTTGATGGATGATGCAGCATTGGAGGAGAACTTTTTGCCTATTTAGTCCAATCGTATGCCCTCTTTATCTGGTGGAGTTGAGATTGGGATAGATGGATTTTTTTACCTCTGTTGTGCGGCCTGCGAAATTACAGAATCAGGACGCGGGTGACCCACCAGACAAGATGGAGTATCTGGTGTTGCCCGATATTTATTTTCGATTCGAGGAAGGACTGCAGGAATAGAGGCAGGCGTCTTCATAATTTTAAGACCTTCCTTCCAGATAAAATCTATGATTGGTACAGCCCTGGTGATTTTCCTATACCCTTCTTTAAAGTCGTAAAGAAAACAATCAGACCGCTCAATAGTGACCGGAAGTTCAAACCGTGTATCAGCCCTTTGCATGATATTATGAAAGCCGCCAATATCCTCAGGTGGTGAGTCAGATGGTTTAAGTGTAGGAGGCGAAGGCATGGGGATTACATATTCATCCCAAGGATCTCCAGGCACATTATCATTAGGCAATTTGCCTTCCTCTCTTTCATCCTCATCTGATGATGAAGTATCCTGATTTCCTTGTGATATTGGCTCTACAAGGTGTCTTGGTGAGGTAGGCTCTTGTATCGGTGGTGCTGGCGTAGGTGTAGCCGCCGGTACAGTAGGTACAGTTGGAGTAGAGGGTGTAAGTGGAAACCTCTGCCGATAGTCGGCCAACATGGCCTGTAAATCCTGAATCAATGAAGGAGGAAGATGGCTTATGTCCTCCGAACGTGGAATCCTATGTGACTGTCTATGATAAGGTGTAGACAAGTCTTCTTGGTAAAAATGCTCATGGAAGTCGTCCTCTTCATCCTCTTCCTGACATTTTATCTGTAACTCTGATGGATGGCGTGCAATCCCAAAAGGGCCTTCTTCCTCATCGTCATTTTCATCAGATTCCTCTTCCTCTACATATGTCTCTAAGATATGTGAAGGTAACAAAGGTGAAATATTGGTATAGTCTTGCCTATGATACGTCTTTAATTGAAAATGGGTATACGTAACAGGCGATGCTTGAGACACTTGAGGTAACACAGACCAAGATCTCACAGGTGGACTTTTGGTCATAAAAGGACTCTTCGTAGACATGGGCGTCTTGACCAAAGGTGCAACAGTCGACTGTGTCCTTGATGGGCTCGTCATCGACGGTGCTGCCGTCGATGGGCTCTTCGTTGACGATGCCGTAGTTGACGGGGCTGTCGTTGATGGATTCTTCGTCGACGGGGCCGCCGTCGATGTACTTTTCGTCGACGGGGCCGTCGTCGACGGGGTTGCCGTCGACGAGGTCGTCGTCGACGGGGCAGTCATCGATGGTCTCTTCTTCGATGGAACTGCCGTCGACGGGAGATCTTTGACGTCGACGAGATCTTCGTCGACGATGACGTCGACAGGGTTTTCGTCGACGATGACTTCATTGATGGTACTGTCGTCGACGGGATTGGCGTCGACGAGGTCGTCGACGGTGATTTTGAAGAAGGAGTGACAGAAGAAGATTCTTTAACCCTAGAAGTTTTCTTAAAAGCAGAAACTTTTGATGGTACAATAGGAGAGGTTATAGCTTTTGTAGAAACCGTAGATAAAGAACTTGAAGTAGAAGTAGTCACAGAGACTGTGTGAGAAGACACCAGTTAAAGAGTCTTGACCTGGGCTTTACTCACTGTTTTAGTAGTTGAAGATTTGGTAGACTCTGAAGGCGGAGATAATGGTGATCCAGAAGGATGTGAAGACGACCTCCTTGTATGTTCTGAAGCTCTATGAGAGGATTTATGATGTTTCCTCCCCTCACGAGAAGAGCTATCTCTGGATCTGGCTCTTTTGCTGGAAGTAGAGGCCCTGTCCTCGTCATCTGTAAAAGACTATTTGAGCCATAAAAGAACTCTTGCCTCCCTGTTCCTGATGGTCTTGGCATGGAAGGTTTGACAAATCCTACAATCCTTTACAATGTGATTAGGATGTAGGCAGTAGATGCAGTCTTTATACTGGTCATCTACATGGACTCTCTTCTTATCACAGGTCCTGCAAGCCTTGAAGAGAGCTTTCTTTTCAGACATCCTGAAGGAACAAAAAAGAAAACCTGAGTAGGCACTCAGGGAGACTCCCTTCCACACGACGTGCGGTGAAAATCTGAGGAGAACTGCCTCTGCTGGAAAGGTTCTAGAGGGTGCTGGCATCTGATTGGAGCCAGGGCTTTAAGTGGGGGGGGGGTTTGTGGGGGGCTGAGCCCCCCCCAGTTTTTTTCAGGGGGGCTCCAGGGTGCTCTATTCTGGGGCCTCAAAGGTCAAAGGTAGGGTGAGGAGAGTGCACCCAGAACTGGTTTAGATTGGGTCCAGGACCCCTCACACAAGAAGAACAAAGACTTTTGGGGTATAAAAGTAGGACTGGAGCCCCAGTAAAAATAGATTAGGAAACTTTGTGATCAAGAAGGAATCCGTGCTGAGTTTCTGGGAGCTGACCTACAGTTGCTGTGATTGCTGAGGAAGGGACTGTCTGCTGTGTGCTGCTTCCCCCTAACTTGAAGAGAAGCTGTGCTGTGGGCTTTGCCCCTTTGAAGCCTGCCTGTCTCCAAGGGCGTAAGAAGAGCTGGGAACTCAGGGATACAAAAGTTCTCCAGCCCCCACCTTTCCAGCTGCTATGTGGGTCTCTGCGCTGTGCCTTCGTGAAGCTGCCCCCCTGTGAAATCTGTCTCGGTGTGCTCATCGGCACACAGTTGGGGCGTAAGGTCGTGAGGCCTGCTCTGCCTCAAGCGTGATCTGCCCCAGGATCAAGTCCCTCGCGCTCTGTGTTTGCGGATTAACGCACCGCTGAGGAACTTTGGAGCCCCTGCTTTGCCCCCGAGCGAAGTGTGCACATTCACTCCACCGCCGCCCCTCGAGCTGTGTTGTGTGTCCGAGGCCGGGTTCACCGCTCTGAGAAGGAGCCTTGAAAACACCCTGCTAGTATTCACCAACATCGGCCTGGGATCGTCATTTCTGAGCTGCGCTCGGATTGGTCACAGCAACAAGGGTTTCCCCCAGCAATGCAGAGGTTCGTCAGGCTGAGCTACGTTGCGTCTGGAGTGGCGCGAGGTGTCCCCTAGCAACCAGGGTTCCCTAGCGCTCATCATCGAGGAAAGGAGCTGAACCTGAGGCCGAGGCCCGTCCCACTGGCGAAAGCGGCTTCACCGGAGATCAGCGCGGACCGCAGAGCCCCCTTCACATCCTGAGGTAACCGGAGTTTGCACAGGGGGGGAGATTATGATCACACGTGCTACCGGCGGGCCTGCCTTCTCTCTACAGGTCGCTCTGTTGCTACTTACATGTCAGTGGCGTAACAAAACTTGAGGGGGCCCCCCTGCAAAGTACCTGGAGGGGGCCCCCCTCTGACCACACTCAGGACCTTGGGGATGTCCGCATTTTGGGGGCTGCGGGGGGCCTTTGTTACACCACTAGGGGGAGATCCATATTCAAGACTTCTTCTGGACTTTAGCCCAAAAGCTGCCCTCGCTTTCCAGTTTATAATTCAGTTCACATCTGGTTGCCAGACCCATAAGAGAGCGGAGTAAGTATGAAGGTCTCTTTAAGAATCTTACATCCTATTCTTATATCAGAGATTTGGTGGTAATGTGTGATGCACTTCAAGAGCTCAAAGACTTATCACTCTCCTTACAGAGGAGGGACATTACAATTGTTAATGCCCACAGACTTTTGGTTAGTCAACTACGTATATTTAGAGCAATGAAGGACTCACCAGGGGAGTTTGCTTCTGCGGCTCAGAGAGCAGTTGACGAGGGCAAATTCAAGAATGTTCCTCTTTTACATGGTAGAAGTAACTCTGTTGCCCTTAATCCAAATCAGTTTTACCAAAGTCTGTCTGTAAATATCAATAAACGATGTGCCCCCGATTCTGAGAAAGAACTTCTAGCCAGCTTCCGTGTGCTAGATGCAGGCAACTTACCTTCTGGTGATGAATGCACTCTTTATGGTGAAACAGAGATCCAGAAACTGTGTTAAGAGTTTCAGCTGCCAGCAAGAGATACTATCCAAGCTTTTAGACTTTGCAAAGATTATGCTGGAAAGAAAACCCCTGAAGCATTAAACAAGTTAGTAGTTTGCATGGAAACCCTGCCAGCAAGTAATGCGGATTGTGAGAGGTTTCAGTGCAATGAACTTAATTGTTAGTCCAACAAGGGCCTCGCTTCTTGTAGAGACCATTTCTGTATGTAAAGAGTTGGCTGGCAAAAGGTAGAAGGTCTGTTGAAGAAAATTGTTGTGAGAAACCCCAGCAAAATAGACACAATGAATATCTTCAAGGATTTTGGGAAAGCCTGCAATGGATTTCTAAGTAATGCAAATAATTTTTACATTTTTTTTTAGTGTGTTTGGTATTTTATGGCTTATACTTAATAAATATACTTTTTTGCCTATTTTATTATCCTTTGCTGGATGCGACTTCATGATTTTCTTAAGCACACAATGCTAGTTATCTTGATTTAGACCATGCCCCTACTAGGATAGGCCACACCCCTTTAAGAAATGTGCCACGCCCCTTTTAGAGCACCCCCAGTTTTTTTCCCCACTTAAAGACCTGGTTGGAGCTATTTTCAGCACTTTTTCATATAATGAGGTAGCTAGGATACTAAGTTTTGGGCCTTTTGGGCCTACTGTCTTGTCTGCCTACTACAATTTTATTCGAAGGCACTGCTTTTATATGTATTATTACCGTGGGACTCCCGCCTCGGCGACGGGGAATGATTCAGGCATGTGAATCCATGAAAGATACCCCAATACTGGATAAACACTGATAAGCACTAGTTTCAAAGGTTTGGAGAACACGGAGAAAACACTACTGAAATCCACAAAAAATGTAACTGAAAATAGAACAGTCTATGCATACAATAAGCATAACGTTCTGAAGAGACAGCAATAAAAAAGGCTTTTTGTTGTGACTGACAAACATGTAGTGGAAAATGGAGAAATGGGTGAGGTCTTTTGGAAATGCAGATTTTAATCGGTGTCCCTATGACGTAACACTATCTCACCCTTCAGTGAACAAATCTCAACAATATTTAGGTACTGACAGGTCATACAAAATTTAAACATTTTCCTGCAAATCAGACTTAAGCTCTTAAGACTGTATGTCTTAGGCAAAGATGCAGCTTAGGGACAGCCAGAGGTAGCAGCTGTTACTCTTGACTTGCCCTTTGCTATCCCAGGAAAGAATTGGTAGACCCGGGCTACTGTAAGTTGACCTCACACCCTCCACTGTGCCAAGCCGATCCCTCTATCCGGTTGCCATCCACAAACTATTTTCGGCATTCCGGATTTTAGCCCTTTTAGAATTGTTGGCACATCATCCTTCCTTGCAAGCTGTGAAATGACACCTATGGGTACCATGCTTAGAGATGTACTTCACAGCAACAAAAGTGGAAGAGGACTATGCCCTGTCTAAGTTCTATATAGTGTTTTTCTATCCCTACAATCAACAAAGAGCATCAGAAATCTTGCCAGAGGCACACCAGTGAGTAGAGGACCACGTCGCTTCACAGGATATAGAGAGACCGGTGGCAACAGGCCCCGCATTAGGGCAGTGAGGAGCTGGCTAGCATGTGTGTCAGCCAAGAGGCAGAATGTGGGGAGAATGGGTACTAGATCCGGCAGAGCGCCAGATGAAGGATATTATATATATGAGTGTGATAAGGGTGACTCCAAGCATGCAAAACAGCATTTAGAGGATAACTTGAGGAGGCATGTTGCTACTTTGGTCTCTGTGCATCAAGTGCCTGGCATGTGCAATGGAGCTTTCTATTTAACCGTGCTCTTAACAAACCCCACCTCCATCTCATTCGTCTCACCGCTTTCCCTCCAGTTTTTGCTTCTATGCTTGACACATTCCCCTGCCCTTAATCTCCCAGTTCAATGCCGTTCTTGGGCTGAGCTGCCTTCTCAATGTATGCAGTTTGGTGGCTGGCACTCCTGCTTCCTAAACAACTCACAAAGGCTCCCTGGCTGATCTCAATGATCCATACTTCCACATGTGTACTGCTCTATGATCCATTTATACTGCTTTCTTTCCTCCCCCTAAGCTTCCAGTGTTGGCTCCATCACATGATTCACCAATAGTTTAAACGTCTTGAATAAACAAAAGTAAAATCCCTCAAAATCTTAGATGCTGTTACAACACCACTTCCAACAAATTGGAGTTCTTTTGTTATGGAAGATCGCAGTGGTGCACTTTCTCCTTCTTTGCAACAAAGTAAAAACAACACCGAGCTCTCTCTTGCCCCACACAAATCTGCAGCAGTTCAGGCTGGTATGAATCATATGAGGGCCCTTAAACGTATTTCTTTTTCTAGGTTACATGCAGTGAGTCACAGTTCTGTTAGCCCTAGCTCTGTTCTGCGCTGACTAGTTCAGTAAGCTATTGGCCTTTTTGCATATATACAGGCACAGAGTCAGGACCTCCAAAATAAACAAAATCTCACTTCAGACGAACTGTAGGGAGCACCTAATTCTGCAGTGCACGCTTTACACTCATCACCAGGTGTATGCGAATAGCTCCAGGCTTCTTAAGGAATGGCCCACATTTTATTTGGAGGACTCTTTTATGTCATGTGTTTATGATGCTCTATGGTCTTCAGATGTACTGATTGGTGTAACACCTACAATCAATAGGGTTTGATAGAGTGCTTGCTGAAATAGTACAATCTAATTTCAGAAACAACTAAAACCGTACTGATTAACCAAGCAACATTTTCCATACGTTTATGAACAGCTACCGAGCTGTCCATCCAAGCTTAGCCTATCTAACTCCCAAATTCAAGTGGAGACAGTACCGAAACTTATGGTAGGTTTAAATTAGAGCAAACATGACAGTTTACCAAAAAAAGCTTAATGATGTCTCTTGCCTTAACACAACATATCTTTAAACTAACACCCTTCAGGGTAAACACATGCATACATGGTAAATCAGATAGTAGTAAAAACAAGGTGATGTTAACATTTAAGATCAAACAAGCAGTTTTCCCGAAAGCAATTTGTGCTATATAAAGTATGCGAAATGTAAATCATTGATAGTTAACTATGCTGTTTCCTGGATTTACAGTTTTACCAACATTACATTCAATAACTAAAGCTTTTTGCAAACAAAAATATTAACAAAAAAATGCTAACTTACTTTTTAACTTTCGGATACTTCATTTCAGATAATACATTTGTGGCGTCTGCTTGCTGCTCCTTCAAATGCTGTGGCCACATATTGTCTACCCAATCAACCAAGTCAATCTACAATGCAATAACAAATATTAGTCAATATGTCATGAAAAATGTATAATGTGAAAAAATGTAAGATTAATGTAGTATCAGGATACATCAGACAGAACAGCTATGCAAGATGAATAGTATTAGAGACATCAAAATATAACCATAAAGGCGACCCTACTACATTTTAACCATAATCTCTACCTCATATCAACATGTGGGCACCATACTACCTTGTGGCCAGAACATACGGATCCTCGTATGCAGCCACTTTACTTTCCCCACACAAGTTGTATCACTTCACCCTGTAAAATGGAACCTGAGTTATCCTATTTAGTTGATGTCTGAAGGGTTGGTCTAACTATTTGCATCATCATAGATTATTTTTATGCAGATCCTGTGAGGTCCATATTTCAAAGGACCCACCCTCAGGCCACAGTAACTTATCAACCCATTGGCTTGCACAGGGTCCTTGGGCAGTCATCATGATGGAAACTGCCTGGGGTTTCTACAACTTCTGGAAGAACTACTCTTGTTTATGCTCAACTTTCCATTATTTAGCACTTGGCCCTGCCACATAGCTCCACATTGCTCCCAAATACTTCTATATTGTCCCTTCATTGTTTTGGAAGTGTTGTAGCATTGGTTTTAATGTTGCCCCTGTTGTGTTGCTGAAGCCGGTCGTAGCTTGAGAGTTTGCTTCTGCATTGTCAAATGATCACTTGCTTCATGTTTGATGTTTAAGCCATGCGTACTCACTCACATTACTTTTTTTTTTTGTTCAAATCGTTTTTATTCATTAAACAGAAAGTAGATGTACAGACATTAATGCGATACAGTCATGTGAGTACACTACAATGATCAATGAAAATGAAAATAAGAACATAAGAAGATATGAAGATAAGAAAGTAAAATAAGAATAAAATAAGAGCAAATCAGAGCCACATCGTCATCACTGATTAACATTTGACAATCATACAGTTGGTATTGATACTTGAGATGGGAGTCTTACAATAAAGTGTCAAATGACTGATCGTGGGAATCATAGTTGACATTCAGCAGTACAATAGCACAAAACAACATGCTTATGATAACAGTGTGGGCTTAGATTGATAATCAATTCTGAAAATTATACAGATTATATGCAACCGTCGTGCTGATGCGCCTATAAAATATACGAATCCAATTGTGCAACCAGAATGGTTCAACAGACAATGTATGTGCCAGAGCTACTTATTGCAATCTGATGTGCATCCATAAGTGAAGGAACCTTTATGGTGGTTTAAAATAGAGGGAGGCTGCGTCCAAAGAAGACCAGAGTCTCTTGCTTGTAGTGTGCCATGGGGAAGAGTTCAGGGCCGGATTGTCCACCCCTCTAATACAAGCCAACCACTCCCTCCAAGCATTGAAAGAGACCTCGGAAGCTGTCTTCCAGTGGCAAAGGACGACCTTGCACGCCAAGGTGAGGAACAGGTCCAGGAGTTGACGGTCGTGGTCTTTTTCTATCAATGGCCCCTAGAATTATGTAAATGAATTCCCTCGTTGGTTTGATGTTAAATATGCGTTCAATATAGTAAAATATATCGGACCAGTATTTCTTCAACAAGGGACAGTGAAATAGCATATGCGGTAGATCTCCATCAGCTAGGGAGCAATTCCAACAAGTGGGGGTGTCTCTTAGCTTTAGTTTAAATAGTTTCTGGGGGGTCCAGAACACCCTATTGAGTATCATGTATTTGGTCAGCGAGAGGATTGGTGAAACTTTGTGTGTGAGGGCTGAAGCGTGTATCCTATCCCAATCAATAATTATTCCCGTATCGTTAGGTTCTGATTCCCATTTAACTTCGTTACGCCTTAGTGTTTTACTCAAGTTCGGTGTGAGCAACTTGTAAACTTTAGATACAAAATGACCTGAAGATTGTAGGAGAGGGAGTATCTTTACTAACCACGGCGTCGCTTGTATGAATGTGCGTGTAGACATAGCTGACTTTAGTTTAAGGAAAGCATAGAAGTCAATTGGTTCAAGGGAGTGTTTAGATTGAATCGAAGAGAATGGCAACGGCACATGCTTGTCGTAGAGATCTGAGACAACATTGAGTCCTTTGTCTGACCAATGTTTCCAAAGAGGGGACGAGCCATTAACCTTTATGAGTGGATTACACCATAGGGATGAGGACGCCGACTTCCCTATCTGTAGGCCAGATTTATGTGTGCGGTCTAGTCTGAGAAGAGCCCTTTTGGTATTAAGCAGGATGTATTTGGAGTGCATGAGGTGGGACAGGTCCATGGTTAATATTGCTGCTAGAGGGGCTTTACCTATGATAGCTTTCTCTATGTTTACCCATAACGGCGTGTAGCTAGGTGTTGCATGGAACCAGGAGATTCCCTGTTTACATAAAAAGGCCGTTTGGTAGTTCCTGAAGTTTGGTAGTCCTAGTCCACCTTTTTGTTTGGGGAGCTGCAGTTTTTTCATAGAGATTCTCGTTTTTTTGTCTTTCCATAGGAAATTACTAATTAATTTGCTTATTTTTTTTAGGAAGTCCTCCGTGAAGTTCATTGGGAGCATGCTTGCCATATAATTGACCAAGGGGGTGATCATCATCTTTAACGTTTCCGTTCTACCCCACCACGAGAGGAATTTCGGGGACCACCCTTCCAGGAGTGTGCTTACATTTTTGAAGAGTATATCTTCATTGATTTTCAGCGTCATGATCAGGTCCTTCTCAAATTCCAGGCCAAGGTATTTGAAGCTTTTAGGCTGCCAGGTGAGCCCAGAGTCACCCAAGATGTTTCTATTACCCATGTTATTTAGCAATTTCACCTCAGTCTTGTCTTTATTTAGGGAGTACCCGGAGACACCGGAGAATTCCTCAATCGTGGAAAGTAACGCGGGTACAGCTTTGTCAGCCTGTTCACTAAGTACTAAAACATCATCGGCGTATGCCGTGAGTTTTATAACACATTCATTGAATGGGATTCCCTGTATGTCATGATTCTCTCGGATACGGTACAGAAAGGGTTCGATTGCCAGGAGGAATAGGGATGGGGACAGGGGGCAGCCTTGTCTGGTCCCTTGCTCTAGTTTGAAAGGCGATGAGAAGGATCCACCAGCTCTCACTCTAGCAGTGGGACAGGTATATAGTGACATTACCATTCTAGTAAAAAGCGGACCCAACTCGAATTTCTGCAGTACCGCTTCCAGGTATGACCAGTCCACCTTGTCAAACGCTTTCTCCGCGTCGAGTGTTATCGCAACAGTTGGCGTGGAGAGGAGCTTAGCCTTTTCTATGACATGACTTAGGATTCTGGTGTTGTCACTAAACAATCTATTTTTCAGAAAACCAGCTTGTGAGGGATGGATTAGGGAGGGCAGGACTCTTTGAATGCGTTTTGCAAGGATTGATGCATAAAGCTTACAATCCAGGTTTATTAGTGAAATGGGTCTGTAGTTCTTTGCGAGTTTGGAATCTTTCCCTTCTTTGGGTATCACGGCTATCACCGCCTCAGCCATCGTTCCTTTTACTTCACACGTATCACTAATCTCACTAAATGCGTTCAGAAGTGGTTCTGTAAGTGTGTGTGAGAAGCATTTATAAAATTTTGCCGTAAACCCATCGGGACCAGGGGCCTTCCCACTCTTAAGGGACTTGATCGCACTTGCAACCTCCGCTTCAGATATCGGTTCGTTTATGGACTCTTGTTCTAAGGAGGTAAGTTTTGGAAGTGTGCACTTGGCGAGGAAGTCCCCAACCTTCTCCTTATTCACCTTTGTGTTTTTGGCATACAGCTTCTCATAGAAGTCTTTGAATAAGTTTGCAATTTTATTGGGGTCCGAAGTAGGGTTGCCTTGGTCATCCATTAGTGAGTCTATCGCGTTCCTCTGAATTTTAAATTTAAGGTAGGCAGCTAAACCTTTCCCCGCCTTATTAGAGTCACACATTTTAAAGCGTTTCCTCTTGTCTAGCCAGACTCCCGCTCTTTCGCTCACTAGTTTGTTATAGGTATATTTTCGATTGGTTAATTCAGACAGTGATTTTGGATTTCTGTTGTGCAGGTATTCGCGTTGTAGCATAGAAATATCTTTTTCCAGAGTTAAGAGGGCGGCATTATGATCTTTGTTCATTGCTGATGATATCTTTATAATCAGTCCTCTTATTGCGGCTTTTAGGGCTTCCTATCTAGTTAAGTCAGAGGTGTCACCTTTTTTATTAATTATTAAGTAGTCTTTTAGGGCGCCTTCTATAGTTTCTCTGTGTTTCTCGTTATTCAAAATGGCGTCATTAAGGCGCCACATTGATTGGCGAGTTGTCGGTTTAACATTTGACAGAGTAAGTGAAATGCAAGAGTGGTCAGAAACGAGTCGTGGTGCGATGTCTGTTTCATCTATTCTGGGTACCGCGTTCCTGGTTATGAAAATGTAATCAATTCTTGAAAACGAGTCATGAGGTGGAGAGTAGAAAGAGTAGTCTCTACCATCGGGGTGTTGAATACGCCATGTGTCTATCATGTGGAATTTGTTGCATAGTCTAGTGAATTCCTTATGTGCTTTGCCAGGTCTGAAGGTGCACTTAGAGTCCCTATCCAAGGCTGGATCAAACGGTAGGTTGAAATCACCTGCTAGTATATGGACCGACGAATCTGGGATAATGTCTAACTGTTTTGTGATTCCTGACCAAAAGGAAGGCTCGTGTGTATTAGGGGCGTATATCGTTGTAACGTAGAACTCAGTGTCGTCCTTAACTAATTTCACAGAGGCCTATCTCCCCTTGTTGTCTACAGAGGAGGAAATCACCTCCACATTCGACTTCTTGGCTAGCAAAATTACTACTCCATTTTTCTTAGACACAGCGCTGGAGCCTACAACTTCAGTAAAGAATTTATTACGTAGGGTATGAAAGTGTTTTTCCTCTAGTCTTGTTTCTTGTAATAGGGCAATGTCGCCATGTTGTCTACGGAGATAATCGAGTACCTTTTGTCGTTTAATCGGCTGATTCAGGCCCTTTACATTCAATGAAAGCACTTTAAGGTTACTTATGGTTGTCGTCCCTATAGGAGTATCTATAATGTGAGGCATCGTCATTTCCGTGTGTGATATTCAAGCTTACTGCCATGAGCTGTATTGTCATTCAAGGTTGCATTTAGGCCTATGCATAGCACTGTGCAGAAGATATACATAGCGTCAATAACAGCCATAATGGTTGCAAGAAGCACATAAGTTTGTACAGTAGGGCACAAATTTGAAGGATCAGCAAAGTCAAAACAAAACAATACAAACAGTGCAAAAACAACTCCTCCCCCCGCTCCACCCTTCCTCCCACCGCCCACCACCCCTTCCCCCATCCCTCCCCTCCCACCCTAATAGTAGAAAAAGAACATGGCGACTCGGGAACGACCGCGAGGCCGCCTCCAAGCAGCTTATCCAAACATATTATTCATAAGAGCTGCGAAACATATTGCAGATTAATGGTCTAACAAACATTAGAGTAAG
The DNA here is from genome assembly GCF_964261635.1 of Lissotriton helveticus. Classification (NCBI taxonomy): domain Eukaryota; kingdom Metazoa; phylum Chordata; class Amphibia; order Caudata; family Salamandridae; genus Lissotriton; species Lissotriton helveticus. Next base: position 1,047,888,272 of record NC_136072.1, read on the forward strand.
TAGGCAGGTAGATATAGCAAGAGTCTCATAACAGCCAAACCAACTCGGATTCCACATCGGTTGAAGTATTGTGAATAGCTTGGTCGCTCAGTAACAATCTGCTAAACATGAACAGAGAACAGACAGCACATGATCTGTGAAAATTTGCAAATATCTGCAAATACCTAGGCATAAGAATACTAGCATGAAATCTCAACAATAGGTACAATAACTTGTTATGATCAGGGTATGTTGAAGTTTGAAGCCTGAGGTGAACCACTACCAAGCAGTCGTGTATATCATGTAACGATTAACAAAGTGGCGAGTTATGCTGCGAAGATAAAGTCATGTAACCAGGCATCCATTCCCGTACATTACATCCCTCATGTTTATGGTCACATTGATGCCCAGAACCAGGGCTTAGTCGTAACATTCACATAGATAGCTTGAAGCGTAGCGTAGAATAAAGATACTCGGTTCCAATAACACAAACCAGAGGAGACAAGGAACCTGGGACCGTTGGTATCGGTAAACATAGGCCATCCCAAATCGGATGTCGATGCGTTCATCAGCTTACTTAGACCTAGCGATCATAACAATCACAAGAGCTGCATAACAAACTTCAGACTTAGGGTCTGACATGTACATGTGTAGATAGATTTAACATTACTTATCGTGGCAATGAGACCAACAGGGCCACTATGCTGGCCGTAGTACTATGAAAGATTTATGTCGCTAATTACCACCAGTTATAACACAGATAAACATGCTGCGCTGATAACTAGGCGCAAGAACACTAGCATAGTAATCTTAACAGTAGGCAGTGTAACAAGTTCCAGGCAGACTAAACTGATAGGAACAAACATGTATTGTAAGTGATCGGATAGGGTCGTACAACTTGGGTAACCAATCCAGAACAGAGTATCCAGCAGGTTGAGTCCATTAGGCGGAGCAGACCCATAGAAACGTAACAATAGTCATTGTCCTTGAGCGAGGCTGCTCAAGCAGACAGATTATGTGGAGACAGAGAGCATGGGATAATTATTATAGAAAAATAAGAGCTCATCTTAGGCCAGATGTAGAGGCGTTTATCTGGGACGAAGGGGAAACCTCCATGTTGCCATCTCCTTGGTTTAAAAGTAGGTGTCGTAGCTTTGTGGTTCAGAGAACACCTGGGTTACACCTTGTAGGGTTACTTTGAATCTCGTCGGACCAATAAAATCATACATGTACCCCATAGATTTCAATTGTGGTCTCAACGCAAGGAAAGCTTTCCTTATTTCCATGGTTTCTTTGCTGAAGTCCGGTGAAATGAAGATCTTGTGACCTTTCCATAAAATATTGTTATTTTTACGCATGAATGTGAGAATCTGCTCTGTGTGTTGATATCTCAGCGGTTTTCACACAATCGCTCTCGGGCCCTTTTGATCTTTGATGATTCGCCCCGGAACTCTATGAGCTCTGTCAAACTCCAGGGGCTGTGCGAAAGTCAAATTTGTGGCCTGTGTGAACCACTGTTCAAGGAAGGCTATACACGATTCTAGGGATTCCTCCGCTTTTTCTGGTACACCAAAAATTCTGAGATTTCCCCTCCTATTTCTGTCTTCTAACTCCGCAACTTTCCTCACTAGGTGTTCTGAGCATAGTGTGAGTTTCTTGATGGCACCGCAGGCTTTGTTTTCGAAATCTTCAAGCTTGCCTATCCTGCTCTCTGATTCCATCAACCTCGAGTTGATATCCTTGATGTCTTGACGAACTGCAACAACCTCCTCTTTGGTGGATTTGGCTAAGTCCCTAACTTCCTCCAGTCTGCTTAAGATAGTCTCCATGGTTTCCGTCATGTCTTTCCTCCCTTTGACTGGAGTAGGAGGGTCAGACTTCAGGCGTTTGGGTGTCTTCCCATTATCTTTGTCACCCATCGTGGGACCGGGTGGCGGAGATTGCTGGTGGCTATACCTTTTATTTATGTTATTATAGAGGTTGGAGTGGTCTGGGGTCACTACAGCAGTACTCTTTATCAGTGTTTATTAACGCAGAGCAGTCTTTACATATGGCAGATTATCCTAGTGGTTACCAGGCACACAACGCAGTGACAGGATCGTATCACACCGTCATTGGTCAGCATATATGAGTGAGCTCCCTTGTATGGAGAACATAATATAGATCATAGCATTAAACTGTGCCTTACAGTTAGGTGTCGAGTTATGGGTATTGATTTGCACTGTAGTACCATGAAGGTTACGTGTGCCTTACCGCCATGTTCAAAACACAACCTCACATAGAGATACACATAGAGATACCACTATAACAGTCGCTACTTCGCATGTTGCAGAGCGTGAACGACGTTTACAGGCTGTTGGCATCCACCCTGACACAAGGGCGATCAAATAATAACTCAGTTCTCACTTTCTGTAGGCAAATAGGACCCAGCAACTCATTGGTGTAAAAACGATAGACAGCGTGCGCTGGTTTGGTGTTTCTTCGCTGGTATCAGGTATCAGACATCTAGTTCAGTAATTGCTTTAATCACACAATAGGGAGCATTGCATTGCAGCCTGCAGGTCTGGGTTTAATAGCGTGGGTCATGGTAACGGGGCCGCAGGGTGTCTGTGTGTGAATTCAGGAGCATCGGCAAGCCGCCATTTTGAGCAGTACTTTCGCGCCGTTTTAATTTACAATTAAACTTCTTTTCACAGTCACTCTGTACTCATGACCCCTCCGCTGGGCAGTATTGAAGTGGAGTCATCGCCGTATCAACCCCGTGCTCTCTCATCGACGAGGCAAGCAGGTTCTCCGTATTGCTCCGGGAGGTCTCGTGGTCGAAGCCGGGTTTAGGCTCCGGGCGAGTCTGCAGATCCAGCGGTCGGGACAGAAGGTAGCTTTTCTCCGCTGTCCGTGATCGGTTCCTGCTCAAACTTTCAGGGCCAGCTGGGGTGAAGGTCCGACATCGAATTTTCCGCTTGAGATCGGAAAGGGAGTCGAAAAGCAGCTCTTGGCAGCGAGAGATTGTAGCCGCTTGGAGGAGGTCAGAAACTACGCCGCCATTTCACCAGCGTGCAAGCCACGCCCCACTCACTCACATTACTCTGTGACTTTCGGAGTAAGGTATATGAGTTCTGTAATTTTAGTGATGCCGCCTTCTTGATCACTCGAAAAATAGCATACTGCACTGTGCTTCTTTACATCTAGCAAAAAGAACAATTGATGGACAGAATACAGAACAATGTCATACATTCACCCCAGTACAGAGATCTGGGCCTAAATCCATTGTTTTTTTGCTCACCATGCCATTCCAGTTTGGACCCCGCCATAATAAATCAGTCTTGACCTTGAGCCCAGCGGGAACAGTCCAGCCCGAACTGCCAGGCCAGGTCCTTCCTAAACTGGAAAGAAGCATCCTAGGACCAGTCTCGGGCATTCAGCCCTCATCAGCCAGGATAGCTTGACTCCAGTGGCATGGAGAGCACGGGACCCACGTCTGGGCATACCCGTCCCACTTGGGGTGACAAATGCAAAGGAGCAATTGATGGACAGAATGCAGAACAATGTCATACATTCACCCCAGTACAGAGATCTGGGCCTAAATCCATAGTTTTTTTGCTCAACATGCCATTCCAGTTTGGAGCCAGCCATATGCAAATCAGTCGTGACCCTACGCCCAATAGGAACAGTCCAGCGCGAACTGGAAACAAGCATCCTAGCACGCATATGGCTGGGTCTGAACTGGGGTGGCATGGTGAGCAAAAGATTTAACCCAGATCTATTGACTGGGGGTGAATGTTTGATTTATTCAGCATTCCGTCCATCATTTGTTTGCGTAGCTCTTTACATCTAGCAAGCTCTCCTGTCATATTGATCTAGATGGATGTGTAGGGACCTGTTCCTCTTGAGCAACCACTAACGAACAGGGTCAGCTACTTTTCAATCTCAGGGTTTTTCTTTTTTTGGCTCGCTATGTGTGGTGTTAGGGAAACGTAGACATGACAGTGTCTTCTTCCTAATACCATAACATAACATGTGTTTTTGTAAAGCGCACGTCCAGTTCACCCCAGCAACGGGACATCTTGGTGCGGAAATAACAGATTTATATTGTTACCCAACTCAATAGTACTCATTTTATCAACCTCAAATGGACCTGCCGGTATTTGAACCTGTGACATTGAGGTCGAACACAGGCCCCTGCAGTGGATGCATCAGTCCACTGAGCCACCAGACCCGGCAATCACCTGCTCATGTTTTTAAGTTAATCTTTATCCTTCCCAAGAGCCAAATGCAGGTGTGGTAACTCCTTCCAATAGGTGTGCCAGAGATATGAGTGACTCCTTCCAGTAGCCATAATTCCGTCCTTTGCTAGTAACTCATGGGGCAACTAGGGGAATGAGCCCCAAAGGAAGAACAAAGTCCATATAGGCAGAAACAACCAAGGGAATGGTGTACAGGACTGAACCTGGAGGATGGAGAAATTGAAGATCAAGCAGGAGCTGCAGGTAACTGGGTTTGGTCAGACCGATTCCCAAGGAAATCTGTGAAAAATTAAGGACATAAAGAGAAAATAAGGGGCAAAGAATGTGACAAAAATTACATTGAAACATGGATGAGCTCATTTCTTCTCAAGTCTTATGCTTATATATCGTTGGCCATCTTGGAGTGGAACTGACAGACTTGAATTACTAGTTCTACTGCAGTCTTAGATTGGCCTACAGAAAAGGAGGCGCTGCCCGCACCCCATATAGAGAATGCTGGGAAGAACAAGAAGGCTATGACGCCTGTAGCCCATCCGGGAATTGCTGTGTGTTCAGGTAAGTGAATAAGCCCAAGATCAGAGGCACTGCCTTCTACTTTGCTAGGCAGAGGCACAGCTCAGATCAGTTAAAGCAGGGTTTCAATTTTGACTTGCGGACATAAAAACTGTGCAGCTGGAGACCGGGTAGGCATAACTGCTCATCACTGTGGGAGCAGAGAGAAGTCTCCAGCTCACGTGACTCGTTCCAGTGAATGAGAAAGTTAATACCCATGTCTCGAACGAGTAGCACAAGCAGGCATAACAATACTTTCATGCCTGCCTCTATTCTCTGCTTCAATATTGCTGTTCTGGTAGGGTGGACTGGGTGTTGCTCTTCCTCAGCAACTGTACACAATTAGATGCTTGTTCTCCTTGCCCTCGTATCCACCTTCTTGTTCACTCATTATACTGGACAGACTGAGCCCTTCCTTTTCTAATATGCCCCCAGTCAAGGAGACACTCAGCACCCAAACTCAATGAATGCACTGCCCAGGTCACCTAACGCTAGCATAGCTCCATCCTTGGGCAGTCTATTTTTCTTCTTTCATCTCCGGAGACCATAGCGTGTTTCTGTGCTCAGCCTGGCCACTTTCTAAAACTGGAGTTGCCAATATCAGTCATGTTTTCTAAATTAAATCATGATTTATTTCATTATTCAAGCATTGGAGCTCCAGGTAATCTAACGACATCTCTGTATTGTCTACATAGCCACATACCCTAAATGATACTTTTATGTGCGCTTACTGAATCTCAACATTTATGTAATGAATGCTGCTGGGATCCCGACTAGGCTGCCGTGATCCACTCTACGCTGCACAGAACCCGTTATCAGGCTTTGCAGAGGTAGTGCACTTATGTTTTCTTTTGGATAGCGAGTCTGGACCAAGAGGAACCCAACAGTCTCTTAGACAGTAGTTGCTCACATTACTGGCTATTTCTTTGGGAAGGTCTTCTTTATGGTGGAAGTAAGGATTTCTCAGCTTTGAGTCTTAACACAGGAAGGAGAAAGTCAGACGAAGAGGAAAACAAATGATTTTGTGCAAAACATCTATCTACTGTACCCCAGTGGATGTAAGGGTATGCTACACATTGAGCCAACTTTAAGTGCCTCCTCAATGTTCTCTCTTGTGCCTCTACTCAAACCGACACCCTTGAATTAGGACCTAAACAATTTCCTCTGGTGATGTTAAACCATATTTGTATCGTTCTAATTAAGTTTCATCACCTATGGGCTAACTTAAAAGTAAGCAGTAACCTAAAGGCTGCCAAAAAACAGTAAATGCCTTTATGCCCGCCTCTCTGAACTGCCACCCTCATCTAGAGGGAGATGGTTTGGGGTGCTCCAGATGGTGGAGCTGCCACCAGCTCTTCCATTAAAAGTGCCATTTTGGTGGTTCTGCTGCCAAAGGAAATGCCACTGGAGGGATCGTCCAGTTAGGGATTGCCATCTGATGTCATTTCCACCAGCACTCCTTCCGTCCTGGACCACCAGTGAAACCTTGATGGTCCTGGACAGTAAATCTTTTAAGTGCCCATGAGCAATTCTAAACATCCCAGCATGTGAGTGATGTTGTATATCTGTTATGTGATTCCAGAAAATGGCCCCAAATGTTACGTCTATATTGAAGTCACATAAATGGCAACACTTTTAATATGCTGGCCTGTCATGACGTACCTGCTGCCACGTTTTCTATGGATGTAGGAGCTATTTAGGGGGGGGAATGTCTGCGAAGATAGAGAGCACATATACATTTGACAGTACAGCTGCAGCTGCTAGCATGGGAGAGGATTGGTATCTGCTATAATGGTTCACCTACTGTGCCTCTAAACTTTTAATTACCTTTTTTTTTTTTAATTAATAGCGGTCAACAGATTTGGAGATTTTCACAGATAGTGGTGACTACAAATAGTCATCATGTGAGAATTATCTGCTCTCAGCTTGAAGCCTCTTGGGAAGATCAGCTTTCCCCCATGCTATCCAATATGTTGTGTTCTTTGTCAGAAGGGGAAGTTGAGATTGAAGAAAAACTTATTTATGTGTAATCCTAGTTCTCCATCAAGGCAATCCTCACTACATTCATAGAATGAATATATCTGCCAGTGTGGGAAGCTGAAATACTTCACAAGGTGAACAGTGTCTTCCTTTTTAGGTCGAGCAGAGTCTGCTCGAGACCTATTGTTGCCCGTATTTGGGAATGTAGACACCAGAGGGGCACGAGCGCAGATTTCACCTCGTGGGCGCGCACGGCGCCGTGCCCCTCTCGTGCCTCATATTCCCATGCGCAAACACACTGACACAGCCACACTCACGCCTGCGCACATACACAGCCACACGCATACACAGGCACCCACACACTGCATACACACACGCACCCCCCCTTAAACAGACCCCCGCGCACACAGACAGACACACGCACAGACACACTCGAACACACACAGACACACGCGCGTACACCCCCCCTACCACTCACCGGGCTCTTTCGGCGTGTTCCGTGTCTCCTCCGCAGCGCTGGTCTTCACCCGGGCCTCCTCCTGGGACCCGGGACTTCAGATGCCGCACTCCGCTTTGGCGCCGGGGTTCGGAGCGCGCATGCGCGGGCAGCCCCCGCCCTCTCACTCAGCCCGGGCTGCTTTCTGTTTCTGTTCTGTGTTGCTGGTTTTACAAGCACCCCGTTCGGTGCTTTAACATAATGGCAGCAGCGCCAGTCTATAGAGGCAGGTCGTCAAAGAAATAAATGGGCGTGGACGTTATTTAAAATGAAAAGGCGAAATGAGGCGCTTGTTTTTTTATCGCGGATTCCCCCGTCCCGTCCGCCCGCCCTGGCTCATTCCTGCTCCTTTTTCACGCCGCGTTTTAGAGTGTTTTGTTTCACAGCAGTTCCAGAGCCTACTCCAGCTGAATGTCTTTCCACGTTCCGACCTGCCAGTCACAGCTCCGACTCATCTGTCAGAGGGGTGATAGGGGAGAGCAGCCGGGTCCTAGCCGGGGCACATCCCCAGCAGAGACCGAGAGGCCTTCAGAAATCCAGGTGGCGAAGCGAGAAAGTCAGCCAGTCATAAACATTCGTGAGGTACGGAACCCCGAGCCCCCGAGGCACCGAGGTCTGCAATCAACTGAGCGAGGTTTGGCCGAACTCTCAGCAGAAGCCCAACTCTTAAACCTTCCCAGCAGCCAGCCATTCGAAGTGCGCAGCGTCGAGGTGCACGGCTTTAAAAGTGCTTTTGATGTGGAAACACTCGAGACATTAATCCCGACAACCTGATATCTTCGGATAGAGCATTGGGACATTAATTCCAAGAAGGAAATGCCTTCCGCCGTCACTGATGTGTCAGCTTACTCCTGCTAACAAAATACTACAGTCACATGTTTCGAAACTGAAATAATTCTAAAAAATAGACCTTTTGGTCAGAAAAGCCACCGATGTTTTTAAATAACTCTGTACTGCACTTACTTCTGGTACTATGTTTAACCTTAACCAGCAGAGCTACCTTTGCATCTGGAGTTTCCGATTGCTGTTTGGTTCCCATTTCTTAATTTTTTTTCATTCCTCAGCACGACACAATATCAATTTCAACTGCAACATGTTAGAAATCAGCAATATGTTCCTTAACTTAGTGAACACACACTACATCAATTATCCCTACAAACAAAACCCCCTCTCTTCCAGCAGGGTAGCTTTCCTAAAAACCAAGACCCCAGGTGTTCCTCGATTTTCCTCAGGGTTAGGAGCCAGACTCACTGCCCGAGGCCTTTTAACTTCGTTTTAGCCACAGATTCCATATCGATCCCATTGGCTTCATTTCCTCTTGGAATATTGTTTTTCCTTCCGGAGTGTGACCACATGCAGGTTTCCCCAACACACCCTTTCACCCTCACACACCCTCTCACCCTCACACACCCTCTCATCCTCACCCTCACCCACCCTCTCACCCTCTCACCATCACACACCCTCACCCACCCTCTAACACCCTCGCTCACCCTCACCCCCACAACCCTCACTCACCCTCTCACCATCACACCCCCTCACCCTCACACACCTCCTCCCCTCATACCCCCTCACTCTCACACCCCCTCACCCTCACACATCCACACCCCCACACACCCTCACCCTCACACACCCTCTCACACTACTTCGGACCCTCACCCTCACACACCCTCTCTCACCCCTCACACCTCCACACACCCTCACACACCCTCATCCTCATCCTCACCCTCACATACCCTCACCCTCACACACCCTCATCCTCACTCACCCACACACCCCCTCACCCTCACACACCCTTACCCTCAAACACCCTCACCCTCACACCCCCACACACTCCCTCACCCTTACACCCTCACCCTCCCCTCACCCTCACACCCCCTCACCCTCACACACCCTCACCCTCACACACCCCCTCACCCTCACACCCACACCCACACCTCCTCACACACCCACACACCCTCACCCTTACACCCTCACACACACACCCTCACACCCACCCTCACACCCCCTCACCCTTACCCTCACACACCATCACCCTTACACACCCTCCTTCACCCTCTCACCCTCACTCACCCTCACACCCTCACACACCCTCTCACCTTCACACACCCCCTCACCCTCACACACCCTCATACCCCCTCACCCCCCTCTCACCCTCACTCACCCTCTCAACTTCACACCCCCCTCACACATCATCAAACACCCTCGCAACCCTCACCCTCGCAACCCTCACCCTCACCCACCCCCTCACCCTCACACCCCCTCACCCTCACACACCCTCACACCCCCTCACACACCCTCAGTCTCACACACCCTCACCCCCCCACACCCTCACACCACCTCACCCTCATACCCCCTCACCCTCAAACCCCTCACCCTCACACACCCTCACACCCCCTCAACTTCACACACCCTCACTCACCCTCACACACCCTCACTCACCCTCACACACCCTCACTCCCCTCACCCTCACACCCCCTCACACACCCTCACTCACCCTCACACGCCCTCACCCTCACACCTCCTCACACCCCCTCACCCTCACACCCCCTCACCCCCTCACCCTCACACCCCTCACCCTCACACCCCCTCACTCACCCTCACACACACTCACACACCCTCACCAGCATAGCATAACAAACATAGCATAACAAAACACAGCATAGCATAGCATAACAAAAAAAGCATAGGATAGCAAAACATAGCATATCATAACAAAACAAAGCATAGGATAGCAAAACAAAACGTAGCATAACAAAACATAGCATAGCAAAACACAACAAAGCATAGCATAACAAAACACAAAACATAGCATAGCACAACAAAACAGCATAACAAAACAAAGCATAGCATAACATATCAAAGCATAGCAAAACAAAACACAGCATAGTATAACAAAACATAGCATAGCATAACAAAACACAACAAAACATAGCAGAACAAAACATAGCATAACATAGCATAACATAAAACAAAGCATAGCATAACAAAACATAGCATTACAAAACAGCAAAACACAACAAAACATAGCATAGCATAACAAAACACAACAAAACATAGCATACATAACAAAATATAGCATTGCAAAGCATAGCAAAACATAGCATAGCATAGCCAAACACAACATAGCATAGCATAACAAAACCAAGCTTAGCATAGCATATCAAAACATAGCATAACAAAACATAGCATAGCATAACAAAACATAGCACAACAAAACAAAGCATAGGATAGCAAAACTAAACATAGCATAGCATAACAAAACATAGCATAGCATAACAAAACACAACAAAACATAGCGGAACAAAACATAGCATAACATAACAAAACAGCAAAACAAAACATAGCATAACAAAACAGCATAGCATAACAAAACAAAGCATAGGATAGCAAAACTAAACATAGCATAGCATAACAAAACAAAGAATAGGATGGCAAAACAAAACAGCATAACATAACAAAACATAGCATAACATAATAAAACATAGCATAACAAAACATATCAAAACACAACAAAACATAGCATAGCTTAACAAAACACAACAAAACATAGTATAGCAAAACAAAACATATACTAGCATAGCAAAACATAGCATACCAAACACAACAAAACATAGCATAGCATAACAAAACATAGTATAGCATAATAAAACACAACAAACAGCATAGCATAACAAAACATAGCATAGCATAATAAAGCATAGCATAGCAAAACATAGCATAACAAAACATAGCATAGCATAGCATAACAAAACACAGCATAGCATAACAAAACAAAACATAGGATAGCAAAAATAAACATAGCATAGCATACAGCATCACTCCGCACCACCACAGCATCACTCAGGAGCACCACAGCATCACTATGCGCTACCACAGCATAACTGAACGCCACAGCATCACTTGTTCGCCATCACAACATCACTCAGCGCCACCACAGCATCAATCTGTGCAACCATTCAACAACACCTAGTTCAAATATATTCTCTCAATGTTTCAAGCTTTATTACAAATGTAACAAAAACATGTTAATATTTCACTTCTGTTCTTGGATTTTCGGCACAATAAAATACACTGAACATAATCTTCACAAAAGTTATTTACAAAACTTTAAGCTATTGCCATTATAAATGACAATAACTTTTATTTAAGTATTAATTATTGAAAAAAAATTAAAAGCCATTATTATTTGTAAAATCAATACATGTAAGTCACGTAAATACAACACATGTTGCATTACAAATGCTATACGTGTCACATTTGCGAAAGTTATAACTATTGGCATTGTAAATGACTAAGCTATTAATTTCGCTATTTTCAAAAACAAAACATAAATAAAAAAATTGTCATTTACAATACCAATAGCTCAAACTTTCCTAATGCGAGACCTATTGCATTGCAAATGCTTGTTATTTTAAAGTCACATACTCTGTTTTTAAATACAGCCAACTGAACATAAACAAGAAAATCCTGGAGGCGGCACACTTTGAAACCCCGTGACTCTAATCAATTATGGATCAATTCTTTTATTAGTTTTTGAAGGTTCTACATACACCTGTCAAAAAAACGTTATGAGCAAAGTAGATAAGTGAGAAAGAAAAAGCAGAACCAAAAAAAACACAGTAAATTTCAACATCTCTCTTCCACACACCCACTTCTCCACGGGGAGATAGGTCCTTAAGAACTGTCAAACCTTGCTCTTGATAACCGGTCTGAGCTGCAAATCCCATTTGAGTATATATTATCAGCGAGTTGCAAGAAGAGGGGAGAGTCGAGTTTTGACTTCTCATGTTTTTTCTTTTTTGACTTAGCTGAAGATTTGAAGTGGAGTGAAGTTCTCTCTCAGAAGCAGCCTCGGAACCTAGAACGCATCCTCAACTTTGATAGTGATGGAACTTGTGGAGCCTTCCTACAGTGCCAGGGGTAGTAGTTTATCCTTACGATCCCAGGTGTTCTTTGTGTTCATCTGAGTGCAATTTGTCACATGACTGAGCGGTATGAGGAGGTGAGACACCAGAGCCTGAACTTGTGAGCATCTGTCACTGACATCTGTTTGTGACAGTCATTACATGGTTTGAACCTTTTTGTTTTATGTGGGAGATATGTCCTTTGTGGACTGGTAAAATTCAGACGAAAATGTTTTCTGTCAATTGAAAGAAAGCGACAAAATGAGAAAGAAACTGACGTCAGAGCACAGAGGTGGAGGCTATATTGGGCTACAACGTCAACTCTAGGGCGGGACAAACTAGATGCAGGGCTGCAAAACTCCACCTCCAGACAAGCAAGGGAATTACAGGGAAAAATCTCCTGATCAGATTGGTGCCTTGGGATATTCACAATGTGAGGACTCTGTGGTTAGAAGTATCCATCAGAATTGGGGTTAGAGATTATAGGAGTAAGAGGTGATGGAAATGTTGCAAAGCCTCTCACCACTGCCACTTTTTCCCATTCTTTTTAGAGTGGCCTTCGTCACTGGTGTGCAATACAGGTTCCATGCTCTAAATATTTTGGGTAACCAAAGGAGTTTTCAAATATGCATACCAGCTTTAAGCTGGTGTATGAAGCACAAGTATTTTTCGGATGTAGACCTGCTCCACTTGACAATCAATTGCTACTGGGCCTTTAAGCCACCATCCTATCCATCCAAGTTTTGTTTCTGTCCCATATGAAGTTGACCACAACCCCTTAAAGCTTCTTCAGGCCGGACGGAGGTGATCGTGGAAACAGTTTCTGAAAAAAGTAAAATATTTTGCATAACATATTCATTTTGATTGCAGGTATTCTACCTACCATGAGTGTGTATAGTTGCAGGGACAGAAAATCTTGACGTACTATGCAGTAAGATGGGAGTAGTTCAGACTTAATGTGATTTCTAAAGTGGTTGTTGATTGTATTCTCAGATTTTGTAGTGAGTTGGCGGCCAATATAATAGGGAATTTCCACATGTGGGTGTTTTTTTGTTGCTCTGGGATGGACAGGTTGAGTAATTTTTATTTTTGTACACTGAGAGAGAAGCCTAATAAGTACCCAAGTTGTGTGAGTTTGGTGATTCAAGCTGAAGTGATTGCATGGGGTGCGAGAATGATACAATACATTGTCTGTATTAAGGCTCGGCTTGAGTATGTCCTTTCATATTTTGATCTCAGATATGTTTGCCTCTTCTCTAACTCTCCGATCCGCTGGCTGCATGTAAAGCAAAAAGAGCAACAGGGAGATTGGGCAGCCCTTGCTTGTACCTCTTTGTATGGGAAATTTGTTTGAAAGGACTCCATTAATGGCTATTCCGTTTTGCAGTTTTGTAACTCTGCAGAAGACCAACCTGCAGAACTTATGGTTGAATCCAAAGGCTTTAACCCGTTTGCTTCTTTGAACCTTCCATGTCGGTGCGGAGCGTTCTATTAAGCGGGCGGGGCCGCGTCAGCCAATGGACGTGCGCAGCACTACGGTGGTAGTGCTCGCGACGGCCGTTGGCTAACATAAGCAGCGAACGGGTTAAGGGTTTCCTCTGGGTATAGGCAATGCACTTAATCGAATACTTTTTCTGCATTGGTAGTTAGTAGCAAGGCATTATTTGGTTGTTTTAACTTTGTTCAAAATGAGTAAAGTACATGTAGGAAATATGTCCTTTCTGCAGGATCACCCAGGATTTTCGCCTTTTGATGGACCCCATATTTTTGCTGGCTGTGTAACTCTGTGCAATTCACTCCTGCTGAGAAGTGATAAAGTGGCTGGATACCGCCTATCAACATGATGAAATTGGTACACACCTAAATGGCATACATTAAGTCCCTAGTATTATGGTACAAAGAGAATCTAGGGCCTGTGAGTTAAATGCTGCAAGTGGATTGTAGCATCTCTTGTCCCATTTACTACAGAAGTAGCAAAACTAACTACAGGCCTACCGTTTTTAGCATGACTTTAGGCTGTTGCAGTTGTAAACTACTAATTCGACCTGTCAAAATAACCACTTTTGACAGGTCAAAAGCTTCCTTTTAAATATCTATAAGTGACCCCTGAGCAGGCCTTAGTGCCGATACTGCAGAGTGAAAGGTATTTAAAAGCAGGACATGTAAAGGTTTAATGTTAAAGTGTTGTTGCGTGGTCACAAAAGATATTTTCACTGTAGCAGGATTAGCTATTCCATAGGAAATCCCTGTGATATAATATTAAATTTAATAATGTTTTCTCTGGCTAGCGAGCACCTACAAAATTCATTCTTGTATGTTTAAAAACATTTATAACAAGCTCAATACAAGTCGGATTTTTAATAATTACTTTGAAAAAGGTACTTTTAGAAAGTTACCTTTTCCTTGCCTAAAGCCTCTGAAGGCCCATTTGCATTTGTTCTGCCACTTCTGTCAGCCAGTAATTAGAATTTGAATAGGCGTGAATGTTTGTGTGAAATGCCTCTTAGAAGCAAACAACAAGCTGACCTGAATGGGCAGAGATGACCCCTCTAAACTGGGTAGACAAGCAGGATGGAACAGTGAGCATCCTTTTTGATAGTAAAGTGTCCAATCTTGCTTGAATGTCACATCCTGCTTTACAGGTATGCTGGTGTTTTTTCATATAACACTTGCAGCATGTCACAGGCAAATGTTAGCTGGCACCTGGGCAGGGCCATTTCTTTGCACCCCAGCCAGGCATGCTCAAATCACAGTGGGCCTCATTTTGACTTTACAGTGTTAAATCTTGCCTGAATCATGCATGCCAAAAAATTCTTGTGTGTCTAGTTGCTGAAAGCCCTATTTTACTTCTGACAGACTTCTGTTTCTGAGTTTATTGGGGAAACCGTGGCTGCTTCAAACTTGATTTTAATGTTTTATGTGTAAGGACATTAGGATTACCATAGTGCGCTCCCTCCACACAAACCCAGCCCTCACTGCCAAAGTTTAGTGTGGCCAAAGACTTTTGTGAACCTGAAAATGTCCAAAGGGGGTGGTGTTAAATCAGGAACCTTCACCCCATTGGTTAGTGTGTCCCCAGGGGTCATTCCCACCCACTAGCTCATACCAGGTGTAAATGTGGCTTCTCCAGGCACGCAACTCAGAACACTCCTGGACATGTGGAAGATCAGAAGTGGACTAACCCTGCTGTCAAAAACCTGAGAATAGCCTGGAATACTGGGTCTTCTCTCCCTCTTTTACTGGAATACTGGGCCTTCTCTCCCTCCAAGGGTCATGAGGATAACCTTCTGTTAAAGCTACTAGAGGCCTTTTTCTGAAATTGCCTAGCAGGCCAGTGGCACCTGGACTGGGCCTTGCTGAAAGCTTTTGGCTCACACCCTGTGAGTCACTAAGCACCTCCACTGAGGTCTTTGGGGGATTTAGAACTGTATTCCTGGCGTGGATTGGGACTCAAAAGGACTAAGTGCATGATTTAGAGTTGAGCAGACAGGATACACCGTCACAAACGTGACAGACATGCCGTCCACCATATTACAAGTGCCACTGAATGTAACACAGTTGTATTATGGCATACGGGATATTCGTCAGAGGGTAATATCTTTTACTCAGGACGTACAAGGTTGGTGTATCTGACCCGCGCTCCATCGCTGTCAGCGTCAAACTGCACTTAGGTCCTATTCTACCACGACCATTGACTATCATTGGGACTTAGCGCTTCCTTACGCTGTTTCTACTTTAAACTTTAAAATTAATATCACTGGTTCCCTTTGTTGGATTTTTGTCATTTTGGTGCCATTTTGTTTATTACATTTTACTCTATTTTCTACTCATTTTGGGCTTTGTATTGTTTTGCTTTTCAACTTTATTACTGTTTTAGTTGCACATAAATACTTTTCACATTGCCTCTGTTCTGTGGCATTGCTACCAGGGGATTGAGCTGAGGTTAATTTAGTGACTTTGAGGGTTTACCCTGAGAAGGATTGTGATTATACTTACCCCCCTCAACTAATAACCCAATTTCATAAAGTGTGTTTTGGATTGTCACTACTCTTTCTGGCAATTCTAAATGCTGATTGTCCTGGGTCAACCAGTCCTGGCATTTGTAGCTTCAGATGTCACACAGTGTATAGTTTTGCATCAGTATTAAGCAGAAAGATCAGACTGTATGCTGAGCAGTGCGTACAATGTTTGACTGGTTTGGGAATAACTGCTATGGAAGCTTGCAGCATAGAGCTCGTCAAGGTTTTTGTAGAACCTCGAAATATACCCATCGAGCATAGGGCTTTGTTTGTTGTAGTTTGGAGATACCTGAAACCACTTCCTCAAATTTGATAGGGTAGTCTAAATGTTTGTTACTTCTGCCAGATGTTGTGACAATTTTATGAGGTTGGCAGTCTCTCCTGAATTTGCTCAGAGGTCTAGTTTCAGAAGCATTGAAGGTTTTACAGACGTTTGTGAATTCATTGGCTCCTCCATGCTTTATCTGCGATGATCTTTTTTTTTTTAAACAAACTTTATTAAATACCACAGAGTGTCTCTGTGTCACCACATCCAGTACATTGTGGCGTTTTCTATTTCCATACTGTTTGCATATGTTATCTATTCATATTTCCAATGGTATGCGTAAATAAGCAGAAGGAATATAATAACATCATTGTGGTCATAATAACATGGATATATACAAGATGAAAACATCTGTGATTTGATAAGCCACATCATTCCAAACAATCCCATGGGAGACCCCCCTCCCCAAACGGCCCCCCACCCATCGCCTGGGCCGTCGCTTTCCATCTGCCTCTCACATTAATTTTCTCGTGTAGACATCATTAGGTATGGCTTACTGCTGATGTGTCGGTGGATACGCTATATAATCGTTTGACATTTAGGGAACCTGGAACCGCATACCACGAGTTTCACTGCGAGTTAGAGTTGGTGTGTTGTGGGAGAAGATCAAGTGTTTTGATCCCTTCCAGCATGCGATCCCATTCGATGATGCACATTGATCTTTTAACATTCTTGCATGGAACTTTGCTCTAAGTCTGCAGGCTAGTAATTTGCCCGCTTTGTTCAACCACACCCACCCCTTCCTGGTATAGAATTTTTGCTTACTTCTAAGATTGGCATACTCCACTTTATCCATGTCCATCAATGTTTAGCTGAGAACGGCGGCTGTAACTTTTCGCCAAACTTTCTAGGCCCCTGTTCCTTTATGAATGTTCTCAAACTCTTTCAATTTTGTTCTTCTCTTATCTCCTTTCTGTATATTCTCTTGCACAGATAGTTATCACTGCCCTCCTTGTGACCGCTTTATAGTTGTACTCCAAGTCGTGGGATATTGTATCATGTATCTTTGTTTATTGGCCTCCCTCTGAATAATACTATCCCTAAGTGTCCATTGGCCCTGCTTGGCTGCACTGGTTATGGAGCTCGATGGAAAGTATAATAGAAGTGTGCTTGGACAATGACATTGCCTCATTATCTATTTTGGTTTCTGTAGACATGATGTGGGGTGCCCAGAAAGTTGTCTAGCCTTGTAAACGCGTGGTGCACGGCCAAGTAGATTGTGTATTTTTGTGAGTTGGTGATGTACTCTTCAGATATCTACTATCTCTACATGTGCAAACCAGGACCTCTGCTTGTTTGATATTGCCCCAGTCTGGTCTACTCTTCGTGCTGATTTGTATAGATTGTCGTCCATGAAAATGTTTAGGTCACTGCCTATTAGGAACTCTAGGTCAGCTGACTTAAGAATGTTGCTAATTGCTTGTATGAAGTACGGTTCTTGACACTCATTTAGGGCCTAGATGTTTCCGATTGGGAGCGTTATCATTCCCAGTGACACCTGTAGCACGAAGACAAGCCCCTTTACCTCCAATGCCTTCTACAGCACAGTCCTTCGCAATATATTAGGGATAAATGTCCCCCTCTCCTTCTTAGCAAGGCCAGGAAATACCTCTGGAATTTTTGGAATCTAAGCCTCTGCCAGTCTCTGTTCAGCAGATATGTTTCTTGAATGAGGCAGATACCATAGTCAGCTTTGTGAAGCACTGTTAGGACTGCAAATTGTTTAGCTGGGCTATTAAGCCCTCCGGCACTAAAAAATAATATTTTTTTCTTGAATGTGGCATAATAGAAGTCTGTTAATCACTAAATGCTTCGGAGCCGCTTGTCGGGTTGATTCCTATTATTTTGTACTGCTGGCTTGTGTGGCTCCCATATAATGAGACGTATCATAAATGTAGGTACCTGCATTGTTATGTCCTACATGGGGTATGATAACACCTCCCCTTTATAGCCCCTCCTCCCCCCCAAATAAACCACATTTCCAAAACACAAAAACCTGTAGAATTGTGAGCTCATCCATAGGAGCACCACCTAGATCTTTGGTGGAGCATCTCTCTTTGGCCTGGCTAGGTATAAACCACATCCCCGTGGCCCCAACCCCTCAGCATCTGTATTTGTACATCTATTCTAATGTGATATCGACAAGCTGGTCACCTTCATTGGAGTGGACCGTCTCAGCTGCTCTTGTGCTGTACTCGACAGAGGAAACCCTTCTTTCTTTTGGTACATGAAATCCCTATGATCATTTGTCTCTCTGAAACTATAGAGGCCACTTTCAGGGTTGCCGCGCTTCAACCGCTACCTATCTTCATCCATAAGGAGACTCTGGTGGATAAAGTATTGGCTATTTGTGTTAAGTTCTGATAGGCAGGCTTTTTATGGAAGTTGAGGACCCGCTCTGTATCTCTAAGAGTGTGCAGCTGGTGTTTTTTGTCATCTTGATGAGAAATAATCCTGACTCAGTGGCCCAATTCGGACGCCTTTTTCTCTGAGAAAGTCCGTCACCTGACGAAATTCTCTGCTCTTTTGAGAGTGACTAAAGAGAGAGCTTGAAATAGTGGAAGTTTGTGACCCTCAAATGTTATTGTGCCTTTTTCCCGGGCTGTGCTCAATATGCGTTCCTACATTTGGTAGTAGTGGAAGCATGTGAGAAAGTTGATGTTACTGTTTCTCCCGCTCCCCCACTTTATGTTTTTTATTAAGTCTTAATCATGTACCTTCATCATCATGGATGACATGTTGGAAAAATATAGCTGCATAAGCTACAATCGCTGTATCTTTGACTTTAGGGAGGCTATTCATATCCACATATTGTGTCGTCTTGACCTGAATTCCAGGTACTCTATATAAGATTGTAGGTCAATGTCTCATCTTTTATTGCAAGCTGTTCCTGATGCAGCCATTCCTCTTCCTTTGTGTAATTAAGAGTCCTCAACCGAAGACACCCTGTTGCCAAGGTAGGTCAGATTATGTCTGATTCACACATCCTTGGACAGTATCTCTTCCAGTAAAGTGATGTAATTCAGCAAGTTATGAAACCTTTCATGAATGCCCTTATAAGTGGAGTCGCTTCTTCTAAACTCGCTACTGAAAGTGTCCAAGTGTTGGACAGGAGGCATCGGTCCCCCTTGGGGGCTGCGTCAGGTTTCTACATCAACGAAACTGTAAGCATGTCTCCAAGCATATTGTCCTTTTTAGGTCTCGCCTACGCAGCACGCATGCGCTGCATAAGGGGGTCTTTGGCCATCGGTCTTCACTTTTCAAGCACTGCACTTGTGCTTGTGGCAAGACCCATCTTGCGGGAGCAAGCAGCGGCGTGCTACAAGCAAGAGTGCAGTGCTTGAAAAGTGAAGACTGCTCTCCTAAGCGCGCGCGCGCCTCTCTCTTCGCCCACATGTCCCGGTCACTCACCCGCTCCGCCCTCTCCGTCTCCTTCTCTTGCGCTTCTTGTTATAGACATGCATTTGCTTTGAAAACTTGAACGTGTCTGTTCTCTGGACACTGTAATAATAGTCTCCTCGCCCACATGTCCCGACCACTCACTTGCTCGCCCCTCTCCGTCTCCTTTTTTTGCTTGCGCTTCTTATAGACATGCATTTGCTTTGAAAGCTTGAACGTGTCTGTTCTCTGGACACTGTAATAAGAGTTTTTATCCTAATTTTAACGAGGTTCCTGTGCCCCCTTCTGTGCTAATTTACACAATGGTGTCTGCCACAAGTGATACTTCGCTGTAAATTACGTTTTTTCACAATATGTATCTGAAAGGCTTGGGGCGAAGACTCAAAGACTAAGTGGGAATTTTGCAGGTTTGCATGCCAGGGAATGTATGAAAGCTGCACATTATGTCAACTGAGCTAATGCATGGGTATTCTCAAAGGCTTTAACCCAGGTCTGGAGCTCAGCTGGGCGGAATGGACGTCAATGCACATCAATCTTGGCCCTTCTCATTAGCTGCTTACTGGCGCCGAAAGCAGGCAGGGCATAAGCGATGGCCATGCAAAATTAGCAAGATGTGCCCTAAAAAACATATCTGGGGTATTCACCATCGCTGGGTTTGAGGTTTGGTTTGCAGTTGCTATCATGTTTGTACTGGCGCCTCACACTGCAACCGTTGGCATTCAGGCTTGGGAATTGGCCCCCAAGATACATATTGGTAACAAGGCTTATTTCACTGTGCTATTGCTCTGTAGTGATTTGCCTGGGTGGAGGCAATTCAGGCCTGAGTCACCTAGATGCCATCTTGGCTTCGCCAACTCCCCTCCAAATTATAATCTTTTAAAAGGAAAAACATGGAATAATGTATAGGGTTAATTGGAATGTAACACCTTGTTTCACTAACTCATTGCACTTTAATGATGGCAAAGAGAAAAGCTACCTTTCAAGAAAAGTGCAGAAATGATGATTTTTGCATGGGTCTAATAGGTAAACTCATCAGCTATAAAGTTGGCCTCCTGATTAGAGAACAAACTTGCTCAACGCCATTTAAGTGATCAGTTATCACCAGGTCAGTGTGAAAAGCAAGTCTGAGAAGGGCCTTTCCTATGAGCTGTGCCAACTTCTAAATACACTGTAATCGAATAGATCTATAAATCAGATTTCAAATGAAAAGAGGATATGGCAACTTGGTTTCCTCCTGCTGCATCATCAAGGTGGATTCAATTTTCCCAGTACCACACGTAGAATCTCTTCCATTTGAGAGCATATGTTGTTCTAGTTGAATGATGTTTAGGCTCTTTTAGAGTATTTAAGAATTCAGATTGCAAGGTTAAATCACAATACTAGAGGAATTCAAGTACGTGCCACTAAAATTCAATGGCTAAAGCTAAATTCAATGACTGAAGAGTGCGGTGCAAGATTCTTCCTTAAAACCTATTTACAAGATCCAACTTGCACAGCAATTCTTTTCTAGGGCTGATCTTATGGATGAAGCAGCCTTGTGAACCACCACTGAGAAGCAACTCAACCAATCATCAATATGAATCTCATTTTAGCAAGCTCCAACTTGATCAGAAAGTTTTAAAGTCAGGACAGTAATTCGGCCTCCCTCCCTGCCCCCCCCCCCCCCCAAAAAAAAAATAGGCACTTTCCCCATTGTTTTCTAAATTACATTTAAAATAGTAAACATAACCACATCTCAATAGTTAAGCCTTGCCCAATGTGTGTTGAATTGAAGATACAATAGCAAATTGGGCCAACCTAAAATAATATGATTTCCCCAAAATGTGCTGGACTGGTAGGAGAACACAAAATTAGACCCCTCAAAATATGCATTTTCACAATTGTTTGCTGCATTTTGGTTAGAACGGTGTATCTGACACCTCAAATAGTTGCACTTTTTCTGAGTTTATAGGATGAAAGTTAGAATTGTATATCTGACCCTGACGTCCACTGACATATATGCACTTTCTCCTTTATTCGTTAGACTGGAGTTAGAATAGTAAACATAACTCACCCTTCCGAAATTTTCTCCTAAGCTTTTTCCATTGGAAATAGAATAGCAAATCTGATCTCCCTTCATCCAATACATGCACTTTCACCAATGTTTGTAACACTGGAGTTAGTAGTAAAAGTAGCCACTCCCCATATTTGCACTTCGTAAACATTATGTGACGTTGGAGTTACAAACGTAATCCCCCCACCCACCCAACATATGCATGTCTAAGAGTGAGAATAGTAAACACTCCCCTAAACTTATGTACATTGTTAATGCTTGTGGGATTGGAGTTGCAATAGTAACTCTAACCCAAAACCCAATATATACACCTCCTCAGTGTTTGTGAAATGGGTGTTGGTATAGTAAATTAGCCCCCCTATCATTAGAAGCACTTTCCCCATGTTGTGTGATTGGAGTTTGAATAGCAAATATGACCTCTCCCCTCCAAGTATGCACTTTCTTCTATGTTAGTAAGACTAGAGTTAGAACAGTAAAGATAACATACTCCCAATATTGCCACATTCCCCAATAATTGTGGAACTGAAGTTAGAATATTATATATCTGACCTCTCCCTCCTGAATATTTGCACTTTATCCAATGTTTAAAAAATGAAGTCAGAAGATTAACTCTGTACCCCAGCCCCAATACCCCAATATAAACACGTTCCCCAATGTTTGTGGGATTGGAGTTAGAGTAGTAAATCAGAACCCCACCAAAAAAATATTAATTTTCCCCAATGGTTGTTGAACTAGGGTTAGAACAGTATATCTGATCCAACCTTCCCTCAGTATATGCACTTTTCCCAATACTTGTCAGATTGGTGGAGTTAGAACTAAAAGTAACAACCCCTTGATTATTTGCACTTTCCCCAGTATTGGAGTTAAAATGGCATACCTGTCCCTCTCCCCTAATATTTGCACTTTGCACAATTGTTGTTGAATTGGAATTAGAACAGTATATGTATAACCCCAACGCCAAATTATATACACTCTCTCCATTATTTGTTAGATTTGGAGGATAGTAAAAGCAACACCCCGTACCCCATTTTTGCACCCTCCCCAAAATCTGTTGAACTGGAACTAGGGTGGTAAATTTGACACCATCATCCCCTACAATATATGCACTTTCATCAAGGTTTGTTAGATGAAGTTAGATTAGTAAAAGACCCCTCACTGCAATATTTGCACTTTCTCCAATGTTTGTGGGATTTGGCTTAGAATAGTAAGTTAGCCCGGGTCATTAATGTATGTACTTTCTTCAGTATTTGCAGAATTAGAGTTAAAAAGGAATGTCTGACTCCGACCCCCCCAGCCCCTGAACATCTGCACATTGTCAGCATTTGGTGTATTAGAATCCGAATAGTAAATCTGGCCTCAGTCCCCAATATTTGTTAGAGTGGAGCTAGAATAGAAAAATTTCCCCCCATGAAAAAGATTTACACTTTCCCCAGCAACTTCGAACACAAGCAAAGTTCTAGGGGTCAGAGGAGAGGTCAGACCCCTCAAACGGTCTGGTCTGGAATCTGCTCTTTTGCCTACTGGGCTGAAGACAAACCAAAAGAGCATGGAACTGGGCAGGAAGAATTCAGGATTGTATTAATTTCATCTAGTGCATAATACCCTAATAAAACAGATCAGACTGGTGTAAAAACATGTTGTGCCTATGTGACCTATACAGAGAGAGAACACCTTAAAAACAAAATGGGGAAAAAGCACTAACCTCAGAAGAATGTATTTCTGCCAAGTAATGGCCAAAAGACAAAAAACCATCAAAAATGATCTTTCTTAGACAAAAGAACTTCATAAAAACTTGCTGTGCTAGGGATCTTTCTAAGTGAGCCGGACAAAATAACTGCCGGACTGATACTACAGTGCACAACTGGAAGCTGCAGACTTCTGGAATTCTTGTAGGTACAGTGCCAGATGGCATTATGCATACAGTCTATGTAAGAGAGTACATTTTCCATTCAATTTTTTCATTGTGAAAAAATACAGTTTTCATCAAGTAGCAGGTGATGGTTTGAGTTTATCCTACTAGTGTTGAAAGAGTCTTGGGGAACTGTTTCGCCCTTTGAACCCTTGTTCTGCTCAAAGTACTACTACAGTGTGAACTGATACTTTCACAGACTACAAGCACTGGCAGAGTACTGCACTACTAGGAACACACACCTGGAAAGAGAAATGGAGCAGACAAGCAGAGCACTTTAGTAGCAGACCAGTTTCTTTATTCTAAACCGGTGACGTTTTTGGCTTTCGCACTATTATCCCTTGAGCACGTGAGGGCAATATAGAGGGACAGGAGGTTACACACGTTTTACAAGAAGGAGATTCCCTGGATAGGAAGTAGTTATTCACTTCATACCAGAAGTCATTGATTTTTCATCATACAATTATTCCATTCTCCAAATTGGGAAAGACCAAGCCAAGGGGGCTGAATTCCAGCCAACTCCTTCCTATTAGGTGCTTCCCGAATGAAACTTGTATAAAAAGTTTTCAAATTGTGCCTTATTGTGCTGCAACTCTCCAGGCCTGCTCTTTTGAACCCTCAGTTTCTCTGCTGTTCAGTACTGAAACCTTGGAAAGATTCCAGTGCATCTAAAACCTGCCCTGGTGACAGAAAACTCTACACCTACCTTGGAATTCCAATACAACATGTACAGGACTAATGCACACAATTTTACCTTACAACTTCATTCCATTACTTGAAGCCTGATGACTACACTATACATTGATCCTGTCAAAACGAGTTCCATCCAGAAGGTTTTTATGACTTTGCAGATTTCTCCTACTAGAACCATTAAGCACTATTTTCGAGAGGCAATCCTTCTGTAACGTGTGTTAATGTCGGGACAGACAGTGTGTGTCCTTTAGAACAGGTCTTTGAACTTCAAAACGATTAATTATTAACCCGTATATCCAGCCCTTCCGAATACTGTGCTTTACACTCCTTGAGCATTTGGAGGACACTTACTTGTTTTTTCTGTCCTGTCGGCCAATGAAGAATCACTCGGTCTCCCTCCCGCCACCGCAGCCTGAGAACCAGCGGCCGCCGAGAGGAGGAAGACTACATCTCCCAGCCTGCCTTGCTTTGCGGCGGAAGCCGCTACCTCCACTTCCGCGCCTGGAGGCGCCATAAACCAACGACACACCCGCATCGCGTGATCACGCGCGGGCCGTGCCGGGCGAAGCCCGGGCCAAGGGCGGGCCCGTTTGAGGCCTGAGAGGCTGGGCTGGGTCACCCCCCTAATTCCTGGGCAGAGCAAGAAACGAAGTGAGTCTATATGTTATTATCATACATTGGTACTTCTAATTTAGGGTATATTTATCTACCATTATGGCTGAACGTTCCACAAGGTCAAATGCACGTGGAGGCGCTGTGTCTGGGCCACTAAACAATTTCTTCACCAGAGCTGTAACAGTGCTAGCCCGCGAAATTGAGCTCACTGAAAGCCGGCTATCAACAGATCCTTTTTTGGGTCTCGCTGGTAATGCATCCGAAGGATGCATGTGTCCAGCTGGAGACGTATAGTTATCAGTCGGGGGGGAAGGACGGACAAGAAAGTGGTACGCGCTTTTTTCCTGGATTTGTGCGCGCGTACGCGCACGTTCCGTCCTGCGCCGCGCACTTCCCTCCCATACTCCCAGCAAGTCAGCCTAACGCGCATGCATGCACACAGACACACACACGCGCGCACACGCACTTACACAGACACGCAGGCACCCAGACAGGCAACCCCCTCCCAACAGTCACACACACACACGCATACACACAGACTCCAAGACACATACACACACACACACGCACGCACGCTCAAACACATACACAGCCCGCCGCCGCACACACACGCCCCCGCCCTCGCAGCCCAGCAAGAAGACGAAGCCCCACTCACCGGCTTCCTTGGTGCAGCGGCTCTCACCGGCAGCAGGAGTCTTCCTCCCTTCTTCGGCACCGGGGCGCAGGGTAGGCTCCTGCCTGCTCCGGTGCTCCAAACAATCTCGGCTCTTCTGTGGGAGGCGGGGTAGGCTCCCGCCCTCCTACTTCCGGTTTCCTGTTGTCCCGCCCGGCCTGCCTGACTTCCTGGTCGCAGGCCGGCGGCGCGAGCTCTGGACTGTGAATGTGTAGAAACATCCAACGAGGTGCTCTCATTTCTATTATGACTGATAGAGTGCAAAAATAATCATATTGCCAGGATTGCAGGTTCTTTTGTATAAGAGGCTGTAATAATATATATTCGCCACCATTGAAGTGGTCCATATTTGCTCATTCGTGGATTTTAAAACCCTCCCAAGTGTTTTTTCACAACCTCAGCCTACCAAATCTCTTGTGGCTTTGTTCCCTCTTATTTTCGAGGTGTCTGGAAACGATTGATCCAGGCTACAGCTGTACTTCATAACTGCGGCTACCCGGAGGGAGTGTCCCTATTAGCAGGACCAGTCTGCTGGTAAACACCTTATCTTTCTAATTAACTTTTAATTACACACGGGTAGGAAGGGATGGCGCTTTACAAAGGCATCTTCACAGTGGAATTATTTATGAGCGCCGCAGGGCGCATACTGCTCATTTCAATGCCGGGGTATGGCTGACCTTCGCATAACATTCTATAACAGTGGTGAAATATATGGCACGTTTTTGTAATGACCTGTAGAGTCGCAGCGAGTGAAATGCTGCCTCCGTGGTGGTACTTGCAGGCTGGAATTTTCAACAGGACTGGGCAGTCTTTGCTTTTGTTGAGTGAGCCTGGACTCAGGACTTAACTTGAATCATCTAGTGTTATGCTGCTGACGCGGCTGACTTTGCGAAAGTTATAACTATTGGCATTGTAAATGACAAAGCTATTAATTTAGCTATTTAAAAAAAAAAAACATAAATAAAAACTTTGCCATTTACAATACCAATAGCTCAAACTTTCCTAATGCGAGACCTATTGCATTGCAAATGCTTGTTTAATAAACGGTCCTCATTGGGAAAAATTGCCTCATTAGATAGTCCTGATAGACAAGTAGCTATAAACACAACTAATGATTCTGTTGCCATGGATCTGATTAGTGAAATAGCGGACGATCTGACTAGCATCAGTACCAATGTAGCTACAAGCATTCAAAAATCAAATGCCCAAAGGCCAGTAATTATCCTCCCTGAAGGAGTGTCCACTAGAGCACAATTATCAGCCGGAAAAGGAGGCCTGACTATCCCTGAGAACACAAGACTCGGAGCAATACCAAAGCAGAAGAAGCCAGGGACAATAAAAAAGGGTAGACAAGATACAAATTTACCAGCGGATAGTACTGACCCTACATCGGTCATTAAATCTACTGCTGACATACATTTAGTTGGACCAGACTTAAACCCAGCAACTACAACAGTGTGTTCTCTTGTGTCCCTTGAGGATAGTGTCTGGGTAAAATTGAGCGAGACCTTGACACAGTCTATAAGACCAGTTAATGATAGACTGAAGCACATGGAGGAGCGCTTAAAAAAACTTGAGTAGATGTCGTTAAGCAATTTGGAACTAATTAAAAAAACTATTCCAATAAGTCAACCAGTGGCAAAGGATTGTTCTGTCGCTCCTAAAGACTCAGGAAAAACAAAGCCTAATTTAACAACAACCAACCCTCCATGCTGAGACTTGACAGCAAGTTCATCTCAACCAAGGATGGAATCTGCCCAAAGTACATTGACTGTTGAAAATACACCTGTGATAAGTAATCAAAAGAATATGACGGGTGGGGGCAATCCTAAAACCACATTCAAGCAGGGAACTTGTATTAGCACAGCCAACGTAGAACACTGCCCTCTACCGATTATAGATCTTCCCCCAGAATCCAAGCCTTACGTTGTTGTTCTGACTGGAGTCCCGGAACTGGGGCGGGGTAATACAGAGTCCTTTATCGAGTTAAAAAACAAGACAACACACTGGCTCAATATCAACAGGCCCTTACCCTCACACAACAGAAGCAAGATCTTGTTTGTACGGAGGGTTAACTGGGTGGGGAGTAGCAGGAAAAACATCCTGGGGGACTGCATTATTATAAACTTTGGAGACAGGCAAGCCCCTAGATATATCTGCGACGAGTGGCACCATGCGCCAGACACCAGGATCCAGGCACATGATTTAACATTTTTCTATAGTCGAGCTACAGGCGCCCCAAACTTTAATGCTCCTGGTAACTATTGGGCGGGGAACCGAGGAATTAGATATCCCTCAAATGAAGAAACTTGTGAAGATCGAGCCCAGGTTATGGGCTTCCCAATCAGTAATAGATTCAGCACACTCGAAATGGTGGATTGACTGCCCACAACTGCCGTTATCCCTAATAAGTTAGGTATAACAGGCATAGAGATTAATGATAAGACCCCTGTGGGTCATCTCCCTGACAACAGCATTCAGACCACCAGCACCAGTGATGGGCAGGAAACGTCACTCATAGATTCAATGACAGCTGATATAGGAAATGAAGGAACCCCTGTTGATACCACTACGCGGAGGATAGTTAGACCATCAAACAAAAACGTAGAAACGATAAAGAGCTTAGGCCTCATGTCATGGAATATAGCGGTGCTATCGGATAAGATTGATAACATGGACTGCACAAACCTTTTCCTAAAACACTCTATTATATGTCTGCAGGAAACCTGGGCATTGGCCCCAATTCATATTAATGGTTTCCGCACATTTCACACACCAGCAATCCATACGAAAAGGGGAAGAAACAAGGGGGGTATGTGCACCTATATATCAAACTTACAGGACGGCTTAACCGTAAATTTTGAACCAACATCAGAATATTTTCAAATACTGTTATTGACAGATGGTAACAAACAAACAATTGTCCTGGTAAATTTTTATCACAACATTTCCAAGCCAGAGACTTAAAGGATTCTAGAGAACCTATCCCAAATCCTTACCAGCATTGTCGAAGCAGATCAGACAGGTGACATATGTGTCATACTGGTTGGGGATTTTAACTCCCCCTTATGTCCACATAGCCACCTGAACATATGCAGCTTAGGTCCTGATAGAGAGGATGGCAGCGCTCACTTTCCCCATACTATATTGGGTAATTATTTTAACAATTTAATTTCCGAACTAGATTTGGGGTTCATTAATGAATTGCGCCCCTTACCAGTCCCTTTTAAGCCAACTTTTATTGGGAGAGGTTGTCAAACCATTATAGATTATGACCTTATTTCCAAGCGGCATTCTGGCCGTATTCTTAATTATACCTTAAGCGAGGCAGCCATGAGTGACCACCATCCATGTTCTTTATCCTTACTTCTCGTAGAGGCTGGGTGAAAACCAAATACCCTGATTGAAAACCTGTATAGCTATAAACTGACTTTGGCAAAGAAAGATGGCTATTCCCTGAAATGGAACAAAATAGAACCAGTAGCCTTTTTCGCAAGCCTCACTAAGGATTAGTTACTTACCTGTAATCCTAGTTCTCTTCCAGGGGTATCCTCATCAAAGTCATAAGCATTAGAATATTCCCGCCCATGTGCGGGACCCCGGAAACACTATATTATATGTGCCCCACATATATATATACACTCATATATAATATATATACATATATATATATATATATAAAAACATTCAATAGCAGCCAAATAAAGAATAGAGCTGAAATATGCTCCAAAGAATTTCCACCATACATGAGAAATAAGCATTAGAAACATGAGAAAACAACACAAGGTTTGTTTTAGAAACAGTTTTAATGCTCAGAAAGCAGTAGAAATTCTCATAACTCACTGGAAGCATAGAAAGCTCCCAGGCTGCATTGCAAACACACAGTCTAAAAAGACTGAAAAGCTAACCCGTAGCTGCATAGCAATAAACTGACACCGTGCCTTTAAGGCACCCATGACCCCCAGTATCCCATCATGCCTCAGGGGTGACAGTTAGGTCAGTTGTTCTTTTCGGAGACTGAAAATAAACCCAGTAACAGATAGGTTAACAATATCTCCTTATTAAAGAATGTCCTTTGACCGGGGAGGCGGGAGGGTTGCTTATGACTTTGATGAGGATACCCCTGGAAGAGAACTAGAATTACAGGTAAGTAACTAATCCTTCTCTTCCAGGGGATCCTCATCAATAGTCATAAGCATTAGAATAGAATAGCGAGCCTCACCTCATCTCCCTGCGGGCAAAGGAGTAACAATACAGTAATAACCATATTAAGCCTAGTAACCACTAAGCTCGTACAGGCCGTAGGCTACCCAAATAGATTCCTCAAAGAGGCTTGTCCTACTTGAGTATCGGCCCTGGAATCAGATTCTAGGCAGTAATGCCTCGTAAATGTATGAACTGATTTCCATGTTGCGGGGCTGTGGAATTCGCTCCCGGTGCACATCCGAGCTTTGAATGATCTGCTCACCTTCAGGCGTGCCATCAAAACTTTCTTGTTTTCTGCTTCTGAGTAGTTGTCCCTTTCTTTCTTTCCTATTCCTTTTCTGTGTTATGTTATAGTACCTGTCTAAAGCGCCAGGACGCCCCTTTGCTGGGGCAGCTGTGCGCTATAAAAATAATATTAACATATTAACATAACATGTCGCAGCCTTGCATATCTCCGACATTGGAACGTCATGCAAGAAAGCTACCGTAGCGGCCTTCCCTCTAGTGGAATGCGCTTTGGGTGACTGCAACAAAGGCTTGCCTGAAAGCTGATAAGCCAATTTAATGCACGAGACAATCCATCTCGCGATAGACCTCTTGGCCGCTGGAAAACCTGTTCGCATAGAACCATAGTTCACAAACAGTTGATCCGTTTTCCTAATCCCTTTGGTCATTTCCAAATAGAACTTGAGTACTCTCTTAAGATCTAATGAGTGAAGTGACCGCTCGGCTGGGGTCGTAGGATTTGGAAAAAACGAAGGGAGGGAAATGGACTGATTTATATGAAAATCAGAAATGACTTTAGGCAAGAAAGCTGGATGAGCCCTTAGGACTACCCTATTGTGATGAAAGACAGTATATGGTTCTTTCGCACAGAGAGCCTGAATCTCGCTTACTCTGCGAGCAGAGGTAATAGCCACCAAAAAGGCCGCCTTCCAAGAGAGATGTTGTAAAGAGGCCTTGTGGATGGGCTCAAAAGGCGGTGACATTAACCTGGATAGCACCAGGTTCAATTCCCATGGAGGAGAAGGATTTCGCACAGGGGGATACACTTTTTTCAACCCCTGGAGGAAGTCCTTAACCACTGGAACCTGAAAGAAAGAAACTTGATCAGGTGATTTTCTGTATACTACTATGGCTGACAAATGCACCCTAATAGAAGCGTATTTTAAACCAGCAGTCGCTAGGGAAAGGAGGTATGGCAAGATGACGTCCTCCTGACCTTTAGTCGGATCAACACTATGATCCCTACACCATAAGAAAAACCTCTTCCACTTGAACGCATAGGACGCTCTCGTGGAAGGTCTCTTAGCCTCCTTTAAAATGTTCATGCATTCCGGAGGCAAGTTCAAATGTCCGTATTGCAGGACCTCAGGAGCCATGCTGTTAAGTTCAGTGATGGGAGGTTGGGATGCATTATCCTCCCGTTCATCTTGCTCAACAGGTCCGGCCTGCAAGGAAGTCGTCTGTGTGGACACACAGACAGATGTAGAAGGTCCGGGTACCACCACTGCCGCGGCCAGTCCGGAGCTATCAGGATCATTTCCATGTTCGACTTGCAGAGCTTTGTGGAAAAGTAAATTTTGCCATGTTCTGTGTCTCTACGTGTCATCCATCATATGTTATGTGTGCATGATCAATATGCGTATGTTATTCCCCATGTCCGATTCAAGACGCAATTACAGTTGTGTCCTCCTCTAGTATGCCAGTTTCCAGTCCTCGTGAATACTACGAATATCAGGCCTATGTAAAGCTACGATGCCACGTTTCTCAGTGTGCACGTTATTCTATTATAAAGTCCCCGTTTCCAGGCCTCAAAAGGGCCTGGACACCAGATTCAGCTCCTGTCTCCTGAACCCTTGCTGAGGAGCGATCCAGCCCCCACCTGTATCCTCGACCTTTCACTTACTTCCTGCCTCGCAGTGCCCGGTGCAGCTTGGCTCTGCCTCTGAGTCTGCCAAGACTATGTTATGATTCCAGTTATCAGTTTAGTCCTCCTTCTCTGCATTCCTAAGCTACTGAACTGCATCAATAGTTTCCGTCATTGTCTAGCCTATGCGGCTCCATGTTAAGAGAAATACTGTATTTAATGGTCATTTAATATTCTTCATCACGCACTATATGTAGAATAAATGCATGCTCCAGTCTTAGAGTCAGTTAGCTTTTCCCCTCATGACTTCTAGTTTATATCAACATGTTCCCTAAACATCAGATACTAGATAGGGTTTAGGTACATGTCGCTCCGACCCTCCAGACTTTAGTCTCTGCTCCTAGCACAGAGTTCATAGCCCACAGCTTCTCCTCGTAACACGTCATTGCCAGTTTGCGCGCACCACCAGGTTAGAGGTCCCGGCTCCTTAGGTAGCCCCCTCCTATGTTTCCGCCCATTTATGACATATTCTGTTACGTTTGCATCACATGTCTATGTATACGCCCTGTTACACCTCCTTCTTACTCTTATCTTTCGCGACTGCTACGCGTCACGCCTTCTGCTCCACCCACTGCTACGCCTACTGCAATGTAATGCTATGTGTTTGCGTTATGTATATATGCTCATGTATTGTTATTAAAAGTGAGCGCGCTCATCCCAGACCCAGCCCCAGCAGCTGCTGGGCCCTGTCATCCTATTCCTATACAGGTTGTCCTGTTCCTGTCCTTATGCTGTATTAAACCTGCAAAAAACTCCTACTACCTCGAATCTTGACTCTTATTTATTGAGCTATCTGTTATGATATATGTCTAGTCAAAAATAGGGTATTATTTATTTATTTACCACATAATGGCGCCCGAATAGGGACTTGCCCTTTCCCCACGCGTCGGTGAAGCCACGCCGACCCCCTGACCCTCTGCAGTCGTGACGGAACTCTTCTGCGCAGTGGCAGATATTTCTGCTCAAGTATCCCTCAGGCCCACGGAGGAGACGGAGGAGGCGGTCCAGCATCCAGACGAGACGGTGGAGGAACGCGGCGAGTCCCGACCAGAGCCCAAGCCAAGAGTCCAAGGTCCGAGGTATCCGGAGGTCCACCCGTAACTGAAGTCCGAAGTTCGTCGTCGTAGCAGTCCAGTCCAGTCCGAGGCCTTCCGTTCTTGCTGCCCGGTGAGTACCGTTACTGGGGTGGTATCTAGACAGGGTCAATTTAATTGACTCTGGTCTGTGGGTTGGTGGTACACAGTCCCACAAACGAAGTGTCCACTTCGGTGGATGCGGGTCCTGACGTGTCTCTTTAAGAGACCGGTAAGTTTCGTACTGTTTCAGCAGTGCATCTAGTTTCTGTTCTAGTCAGTTCTGTTCTCGAGAAATTTCAAGTATTTTCAGGTGGTATTCTGTTCGAACTGTTATTTATAATGTTCTTCATGTATTTTAATGTTGTGGTATGAGTGCGACGTGATTTCGTGTTTTCATTGTGTATTGTATTATGTCCAGATTATAGTCCAGTCATGCCGCTCTTCTCAAAATTACGTCAGTTAAAAACTAGAAAGGGTCTGCTGGAAGCAGCAGTTCCCGTCCCGCCTAGGGACAGTCCAGGTCACTTTATGTATCAGAAACATGGCATAAGTGCCATATTGTATCTAGATTTATGGGTAGAATATACCAAACAGTTAGAAGAAAAGTATAGATGGCCCGTATCGGGCACATGGGATGCCGAATGCATCATGCGAGTAGAAGAAGCATTATGGAAAAAGAAAGCCAGACAGTCACAGAAAGATGCCATCGAGTTATGGCGTAAAGAAGCTCATAAAAGAACCGAAAAAGAAATCAGAAAGACAGAACTAAGTAGAGAATCCCAAGAACGAGCCCAAGAAAGAGAATTAATCGAGATAGGTGAACGAGTTAGAACTGAGCAATCAGACAGACAGAGGAATGCCCTCATTAAGGGTATGTATCCTCTTCTTGCTGAGGGCTTGCCAAAAGCGACCCCAGAGGCATCCAGTAATTTCCCGCCACCATTAGTTCCGACCAAGCTACGTCACAAACCGACCGCAGCTGATATTTTTATTTCGTCCTATCTGGACGACACAGTCCCCGAATATGCAAATCCTGTTCGCGCTCCGCCAGTCCCTGTAAATCAGGTAATTCCTGCTCCTCCAGACACCGGGGTGCCCTTAACAGCCCCCCCGGGTCAGCCCGCCATACAAGTCCAGCCCACGTTACAATTACCGACCCTGCCAGGACGAAAAGCATCAGTTGATGATTCTAGTTTAGGGGCCGCAGGAGGAGGTCTTCCTCAAACCCCGCCGCCATACAAGCGTTTATCAGCACTCGAATTACATGCTCAAGCATCACAGCGTACTCCTAAAAGTAATAAGTCTGTTGCAGAGATCAGGCAAACCCTTGGCGAATGTGTCTATGACCCAGTTCCAGGCGAGTTTAATATGGTTTTATATTCCGTACGCGTAAGGAGAGTGACCGAGTATCTAGTCACCCTGCCGAATATGAAAGAAGATCTAGACAGGATATATCGTTTCATCCGTACAGGGGATGACCCACAAAGTATTAGTGATGCCATGTCTCAAAGGAAAGCCGAGATTCAGCGCATGATATTAAAGTTCTTAATTAACTGTCTAATAAGAGAACAGGATTACCCGTCTAAAGACCCGGAAGAAATGAAAACTCTAACAAAGTGGAGTGATAATATAGCCGAAGGAAAGCACAATACCATTGGTGCCATGGAAAGTATGTACAAGAAAATCCGTAGAGAGATAATAAAGATACACGAACAGCGTAAAGCAGCACAAGTAAGCGAGAAAGAAAGTACCTCTGATCCTGAAGAGGAAGACGACGAGAATACTGCCAGAATAGCGTATGTAGGAAAATCTAGATTTCCAGATCGCCATTTACGTCTAGAACCCAAGTCTATTTTCCATCATCCAGCACCAGAACAAGGTTCCCTAGAACAAGTATTTCAAGCTACCGATCACATTCTGAAATCACGAATCGGTTATAGTGAGTTAAGTACTATGCATGAACAGGAACTAGTCCGATCAGCAGTCAGATGGATTACTGATTCTACCACTTTTCCAGACGAAATAGTGGCACAAATGTTTCTGAAAATGCCCCCAGCCGAGCAGCGACTGGTGGGTATGTATATGATTCAGCACCTCATTACTCTGTATGAGGGTCAACATTCTGATCCAGGCCCGTTACATGATATCTTGAACGAGTTACTCCAGTACAAATGGAGAGGTCTAGGTACCGATTTAATTAGTGTCATTCTAGAACAGCGCCACAAATATAGAACATTCTTAAACCCGCATTTTGTTCATGTCTCACCCCCAGAAAGTAAATCATTCTACATAGACAGACAGAATCCGTTACGAGAAGTCCACCCAGTCAGAGGAGCGGGTGGCGAAATGCAGCGAGTGTTTGTATACACTCCGATCACAAAGATGGAACTCCTCGAAATGAAGAAATTAATTCCCTGTCATGACAAAGATCCAGCAGGGTTCCATAGAGAATTAAAAGACATGCTCCGTATGGGAGAATACACTTACCCAGATATCATTAAAATGTTAAAGGTTCTGCTGCCCGCAGGGGTGTATGAAAAGCTAAAGGAAAAAGAATGGGAGGTGGGAGAGAAAAAGATAGATTGGGCAGTCCTAGAAGCAGAAGATAAGATACGTGTACCAGGTACTGGTCTTGGAGAGAAATGTAAAGAATTACCAGAATTATTAATTCAAGTTTTACCCAGATTATTAACAACGAGAAAAGAAGACTGGGATGCAATCTCAGCCTGTAAACAGAAACAAGACGAAGATAT
The DNA here is from genome assembly GCF_964261635.1 of Lissotriton helveticus. NCBI lineage: Eukaryota > Metazoa > Chordata > Amphibia > Caudata > Salamandridae > Lissotriton > Lissotriton helveticus. The sequence continues at coordinate 1,047,924,078 of NC_136072.1, forward strand.
TAGTGATTTTTATTCTAGATTTGAAAAATGTTTTAGCATCAACAGTGGCCTCAAGACAGGTAGTGAGTCATACCCTCACCTTTTTGTTACTAAATTAGTCGAGAATTCAAGCCCACAAATTAAAAATCGAGTTTTAAAAGTCGAAAGTACCTGGCAAGCTAATACCCCGTCCCAGATGTTGCAGATGCTTCAATACCACCAGAATAGAATCAGAGAAGAACAAGAACACGAAAGAAAACGTATGAAAGACACGAAAATGAAAGTACTAGTTGCACAATCTGTTCCTCAAGACAGTCAGAAGAGGGGTCCGAATCAAGCCAGTCATCCTGCAGCTCCCGTTAAAGGGAACTGCAATTATTGTAAACAGCCAGGTCATTTTATAAATGAGTGTGCAGTTCTGAAACACAACATAGCTACTGGTAAGACTAAAGAAAGACCACGTCCGCCTAGACAAGAACAAGTTTCACAGATTCCTCAGCCACAGAATGCACAACAGACAGTTACCGCACCGCAGCCTATTGCTGCAACACAGCATGTTACATCGCAAATGTACCAGTATGCACAGTCTGAGTATCCAGAGTACCAGCCATATTCATGAAACAGCCTAGAGAGGGAGGTAGGCTTGCCTCTCATCGAGATACCTGTAGATCAAGAAGGTCCCTATGTTCACAGTCAAGTATTAGGGAAAGACAGAAAGTTTTTGATTGATACAGGGGCAAGTAGGACCACAATTAGTCATGCCGAAGTTCCAGGGGCTCCGCTCTCAGGCTCAAGAAATGTTTCCCTTGGATTTTCAGGAAAGCCTATCGTTAATGAGATTTCAAAGCCAGTCACTCTAGAAGTAGGTCCATTGTCCCGCACTACTGATCTGTTACTTACTAAGTCATGTCCAGAAAATCTATTAGGCATTAAAACACTGAAAGAGTTAGGTGCAGTTATATGTTGTTCCCCAGAGGGAATACGATTGTTCCTACGTGACTTTAAGGGTCACTATGTATTACGAGATTTTGATTCCAGACTGTCTAAAGTTCCGCAGCATTTATGGGCGCAAGGTCCAACTGATGTAGGTTACATGCAAATCACACCCCATCGTGTGACTCTCAAACCAGGTGTAGTGTTACCACGAATCAGGCAGTATAGATTGCCACCTGAGGCTGTAGCAGCCTTATCCAAAATTATAGACGAGCTCATGGCTCAAGGAGTAGTTGTAGAAACTGACTCCAATGTATGTAATTCTCCGATCATTCCAGTCATGAAACGTACTGATCCAAATGCACCCCCAGTATATCGATTAGTGATTGATTTACGGGAACTTAACAAATGTATTATTCCGCAGTACCCAGTTGTCCCAGATATCTCTTTCCTGTTAACTGCTATTGATTCCGAAGCCACGTTCTTCACTGTCATAGACCTCAAGAACGCATTTTTTAGTGTTCCAATTCATCCAGACAGCCAGTTTCTTTTCGGATTTTGTTTAAATGGAAGGAGCTATATGTTCACACGCGCTCCTCAAGGTTTCACAGAAAGTCCTAGTATTTACAGTCAAGCACTTAAGAGACAACTAGACAATATTCACATGCCAACTGACACTGCCCTGCTCCAGTATGTCGATGATCTACTGATCACAGCTCGTTCTGAACGTGACTGCGAGCGAGCGTCACTGACGGTTCTGTATTTCCTAGCCGAGATGGGGCACAAGGTGTCCCCTTCGAAGCTTCAATTCTGTGTCCAGCAAGTGGTCTACTTAGGACACTTACTGTCCAAGAGGGGTAGGCAGTTGACACCAGACCGTATCCAGTTAATAGTGAGTCTTCCTCAGCCCAGGACCCAGAAGGAGGTACGTGCCTTTATCGGCCTTACTTCTTATTGTAGACAATGGATTCCCCAGTATGCATTTCTAGCCAAGCCACTGATACAGTTAACGACACAGGAGGCAGCCGTATCGACTGTCCTCCCTTCGACATCTGAACATACACTTAGTTTCAACGAGTTGAAGAAAGCTTTATGCCAAGCTCCAGTTCTAGCTACACCGAACTACAGTAAGCCTTTTACACTTTTCGTTACTGAACGTGAAGGTACAGCATTATCTGTTCTTACACAAGATCAAGCAGGACAATACAAGCCCTGTGCTTATTTTTCGAGCACACTAGATCCAGTCGCCCAGGCTCTGCCTGCGTGCCTCAAGTCAGTTGCAGCCACAGCACTAGCTATCAGACAAAGTGATTCCATAGTCTTAGGACACTCCTTGACAGTACAAGTCCCACACTCCGTGGAAGTTCTTTTAAATCGAACACAAACACAGCACTTGACAATTGCACGTTTAACAGGTTATGAATTGACACTGTTCCAGCCACACATAGATATTAGACGCTGCAACGTCCTGAACCCTGCTACACTGTTACCATCAGCTAGTTCAAATTCTGCCACACATGATTGTGTGGAAGTAGTTAACATTACGACAAAGCCAAGACAAGACCTGACAGACATTCCGTTACCAGATCCTGACCTGACACTTTATGTGGATGGTTCATGTATGAGAACTAGTACAGGAGAACTAGTCGCCGCGTATGCAGTGACTACTGACACCGAAGTTATTGAAACACACCGTATTGATACTCTGTCCGCTCAAGCAGCAGAGCTAGTTGCTCTGACACAAGCCTGTATACACGCCAAGAACCTGAAAGTTAATGTTTACACAGATTCACGTTACGCATTTGGAGTTGTACACGACTTTGGAGTGCTCTGGCAGGAGAGAGGTTTCATGACCTCTCATGGAACCAAGATTCAGCATGGTCTCCTTATTCAAGCTCTGTTAGATGCAGTACATTTACCGACATCTATCGCTATCATGAAATGCAAAGCACATACGAAAGTCACTGACATTATTTCTCAAGGTAATGATCTAGCAGATCGCACAGCCAAGCTTACAGCACAGACTCCAGACATTCCAGTTAACATGACACATACTCCAGATCCGATTACATGTATGACAGTTAAGGACCCTACACAAGATGTCATAGATATCCAGTTACATGCTACTCCTGAAGAAATCAAGAAATGGTCTGAACAAGGAGGGGTCCAGACAGATCAAGGATGGGTGACGAAGGGTAGGACCACATGGTTTCTCCCCGACTCTATGGTTCAAGTCATCATTAATACCGCACATAGTCCAGCACATTTAGGAGAAAAAGCTATGTTAGACAGTATCCAGAACATTTGGTTCAACAAGCATTTACGAGCTGCAGCCAAGCAGAAAGTCCGTACCTGTATGATATGTTGTCAGTTTAATCCAGGTAAAAGTGTCCCGGTGGAACAAGGTGGTTTCCAGCCTCCTGACCACCCTTTTGAGGTCCTCCAGATGGATTATATTCAGATGGAGCGATGTCGAGGTTTCAAGTATGTTCTTGTAGTTGTATGCGCTTTGTCCAGATGGACAGAAGCATATCCAGTCCCAGATTACACAGCCGCGACCACTGCCAAGCAGTTGGTTCGTGAGTTTTTCCCTCGATATGGACTCCCTAGAGTCGTATATTCTGATAACGGTCAGCCATTCTCATCTGAGTTGATGAAGCACGTTTCCCTGTTGTTAGGGTACCAGTGGAAGTTTCATTGTGTACGCCATCCTGAAGCAGCCGGTCTAGTCGAGAGACATAATCAGACTCTGAAAATCCGAATTGCCAAAATATGTAAAGATAAGGGTGTGGACTGGCTAGTAGCTCTGCCAGTTGCTTTGTTTTATATGCGCATGGTCGCACATTCCAGATCAGGTCTGTCCCCGTATGAGGTCGTATTCGGCCGCCCCCCTAACATGTGGGGTACTCCTAGACCCCGAAGTATTACTGATGTTTCATGTAATATGCTGACAGATTACCTAGCTTCCTTGATGTCTGCCCTCAACTCATGTCGTTCACAGGTTGCCGCCACATTTCCAGACAATACCGAGGTGGCACCGCATGAAATCGTTCCAGGTTCGATGGTGCTCGTACGTAACTTCGACAGATCAAGTCCGCTGGAGCCACGTTGGAAGGAGCCCCGTCAGGTCCTCCTCACCACCCGTACAGCTGTGAAATTGGAAGGACGCCGCGGCTGGGTGCACCTTTCGCACGTCAAGAAATTCTACGGATTGAAACCGGTCTCCAAGAACATTTCCCAGGATATCAAGACTTGTCAAAACATTGTTTCTAAGGACTGTCCCGCAAATGACATTGCTACAACCCCTCCCCTGTTAGAGAAAACTCCGCAACAGGAGCATAAACAGAAATTAAGGTCTAGTAAAATAAGTCAGCCAGTTTGATTGTCTAAGTCCTCCCCTAGGTGAAACGGTTAGACTGTTTCTGACATGTATAAAATAGACCCCCATAGTGAGAGAGTTAGTCAAAACTCAATCCGATGTATCGTTTTTCTAAGTTTCATATTATTTCTCAGCCTTTTGATTTCCTGCACTAGTTACGCATTTTTCCTGTGTTTTCCAGTTCCTCATGTAAATAAGCCTTCTAATGTTACAGTAGAGCACACGTTTAGTGATCTGCCTCCTCACGAATATTCATACCGCCTCGCTATGCGTAACAATACATTTATCCGCATGTTGCATTATTCACATCAAACCAGCAATGCCACTAATTGTTGGGTGTGTGGTCGACTCCCCCCTTTCCAGACGTCAAAGGGAGTTCTGCCACTCTTTCCTTATCCTTTTTCACATAATGGTTCGTGTGGAGCATGGTCCACGTTAACGTCATCCTCAACAGACATGTCTTTTCTTAACAGTACATGTTTCCCAGACAAGCAAGGTTTCCCCCACAGAACAGGTTTAGATCTAGAAAATGAAGTGTATAATTTAGGTAACTATTCTTCGAATTTCATGGTCCTGAATGTTCAGTCTGATACTACTCCAGACTCACCTGCTATTTCAGTATTACCAGTCAAAGGCGAATTATGTGTCCGTAATTATGGTTCTGTACACGTAGGACATAGTGATTGTACTACTATTATCCAGTATAGTGACAGTGGGAAATCTATTTTTAAAGCTTCACGTCATTCTTATTTTGTTTGTTTGGTCAAACCGCATATGTTCGTCTGCCCCTCGATTGGGAGGGAACCTGTTACATTGCCTTCCTACTGCCACCTGTTTTCCTAGCCCCACCTGATTATCATAGAAATACACATCTAGTACATACTAGACACAAGAGAAATCTCCCGATTGTCGACTATACTGAAACTGCTGCAGAGCAATTCATTGATATTGATAAAGGTGTTTTCCCTTATTTAGGTACAGTTGTAAATAGTAAGCTAATCCGTAGGTTAACAAGAACCCTTGAAGTTGTAGTAGATGAGACTGCCTCCGCTCTAGGTAACTTAACCGAAGAGCAATCCTTTATGAGAATTGTTGTGCTCCAGAATCGTCTCGTCCTTGACGTCATACTGGCCGATAGGGGCGGGGCCTGTAGAGTCATCGGATCCAGTTGTTGCATTTTCATTCCAAATAACGCGCCGTCTGTTTATTCAGCTATAACCAGACTTCATAAAATTGCCCATCTATTACACCAAGATCCAGGCACCTGGACATGGTCCGGTTGGTTCTGGAATATAATTTCCGCCTGGGGATGGAAAGTCCTGTCCTTTCTAGGTATCGCAGTAGCGATCATATTCAGCTGCTGCCTCTGTATACAATGTGGCCCTGCGATTTGCGGCATGTGTGCTACCTCTTGTATTCCTAGTCCCAAGCCCCGTTCTAAATCCCGTTCCAAGACAATTCGAGATGAACAAATGGTACTGTATGAAATGATAGATGGTATCATGAATATTGATGTTTCCTGATGGAAACGTAGTGACAAGGAGGGAATGTGGAAAAGTAAATTTTGCCATGTTCTGTGTCTCTACGTGTCATCCATCATATGTTATGTGTGCATGATCAATATGCGTATGTTATTCCCCATGTCCGATTCAAGACGCAATTACAGTTGTGTCCTCCTCTAGTATGCCAGTTTCCAGTCCTCGTGAATACTACGAATATCAGGCCTATGTAAAGCTACGATGCCACGTTTCTCAGTGTGCACGTTATTCTATTATAAAGTCCCCGTTTCCAGGCCTCAAAAGGGCCTGGACACCAGATTCAGCTCCTGTCTCCTGAACCCTTGCTGAGGAGCGATCCAGCCCCCACCTGTATCCTCGACCTTTCACTTACTTCCTGCCTCGCAGTGCCCGGTGCAGCTTGGCTCTGCCTCTGAGTCTGCCAAGACTATGTTATGATTCCAGTTATCAGTTTAGTCCTCCTTCTCTGCATTCCTAAGCTACTGAACTGCATCAATAGTTTCCGTCATTGTCTAGCCTATGCGGCTCCATGTTAAGAGAAATACTGTATTTAATGGTCATTTAATATTCTTCATCACGCACTATATGTAGAATAAATGCATGCTCCAGTCTTAGAGTCAGTTAGCTTTTCCCCTCATGACTTCTAGTTTATATCAACATGTTCCCTAAACATCAGATACTAGATAGGGTTTAGGTACATGTCGCTCCGACCCTCCAGACTTTAGTCTCTGCTCCTAGCACAGAGTTCATAGCCCCCAGCTTCTCCTCGTAACACGTCATTGCCAGTTTGCGCGCACCACCAGGTTAGAGGTCCCGGCTCCTTAGGTAGCCCCCTCCTATGTTTCCGCCCATTTATGACATATTCTGTTACGTTTGCATCACATGTCTATGTATACGCCCTGTTACACCTCCTTCTTACTCTTATCTTTCGCGACTGCTACGCGTCACGCCTTCTGCTCCACCCACTGCTACGCCTACTGCAATGTAATGCTATGTGTTTGCGTTATGTATATATGCTCATGTATTGTTATTAAAAGTGAGCGCGCTCATCCCAGACCCAGCCCCAGCAGCTGCTGGGCCCTGTCATCCTATTCCTATACAGGTTGTCCTGTTCCTGTCCTTATGCTGTATTAAACCTGCAAAAAACTCCTACTACCTCGAATCTTGACTCTTATTTATTGAGCTATCTGTTATGATATATGTCTAGTCAAAAATAGGGTATTATTTATTTATTTACCACAGCTTGGAAACTACTCTCGGAATCAGAGCCAGGGGAGGAAACGCGTAAGCGAATGTCCCTGACCAATCCATCAGTAGAGCATTCCCCTGAGTCCCTGGATGGTGGAACCTGGACGCGAAGGCGTGGCATTTGGAGTTTTCGTCGTCTGCAAACAAATCTATGGTTGGACGACCCCAGCAACGAAAAAGTTCTTCTACTACTTCGTCGTTTAGCACCCAGTCTGGCTGATCTTCGAAGTGCCTGCTGAGTGCGTCTGCTTTTACGTTCAACTCGCCTGGGAGGTGCACTGCCACTACCGTGAGGCCTCGAGGGAGGAGCCAATGCCAGATTGCCTGAGCCTCTCGTGAGAGTGGGCGAGATTGTGTGCCCCCTTGTTTGTTCAGATAGAACATGGTGGTCGTATTGTCCGTCTGAACTAGGACTGAGTTGGACTCTATCGCTGGTAAAAAAGCTTTGAGAGCCAGGAAGACCGCTCTGAGTTCCAACATATTGATGTGGTATGTCTGCTCCTGCGCAGACCACTGGCCTTGAATTTGAAGCGGGCCCATGTGCGCTCCCTAACCTTGTAGAGAGGCATCCGTCACTATCGACTGGGTTGGAAGAGGTTGGTGAAAACGAACCCCCACCAGCAAATTCTTTCTCCGTGTCCACCATTTGATAGCCTCCTTTGTCGCTTGGGAGAGCCTGATGTGATCCTCCCAAAGACCTGTCGCCTGATCCCACTGATCCTCCAAAGCCTGCTGTAGCGGACGCATTCTCAGCCTGGCGTTTGGGATGAGAAAGATGCAGGACGCCATGGAACCCAGCAGGGATGCTACTTGTCGAGCTGTTGGAAGCCGAGATCCTAGTAGGATTCCACATTTCTAGCTCATGGAAAAAAGTCTCTCCTCCGAAGGAAACGCTTTTCCCACTTTTGTGTCCAGAACGGAGCCTAGGTAGTGGATTGACTGTGTAGGCTGCTGGACTGATTTCTCCAGGTTCACATGGAGACCGAGCCTGTGTAAATGGAGTAGACACAGATGAAGATCGTGCTTTACCTGTACCGGAGATGGACCATTTAGGAGCCAGTCATCCAGGTATGGATATATGAAGAGCCCCATCTTGTGCAGAAAAGCCGCACCACTGCCATGCATTTGGTGAAGACTCGTGGTGCGGACTTGAGACCGAAGGGTAGTACTTTGTATTGGTAGTGTTTGTTCCCCACGACAAACCTAAAGTACTTGCGATGTTGTCGAGCAATAGGGATGTGAAAGTATGCATCTTGCAGGTCCACCGAACACATCCAATCTCCGACTTGAAGATGGGGACATATTTGGTGAAGCGCCAACATGCGGAACTTTTCTCTGATGATGACCTTGTTCAAGAGTCGTATAGGTCTGAACTTGTCCTCCTGATCTTTTTTGGGGACTAGAAAGTATCTGGAGTAAACTCCCTTTCCTCTTTGAGCGAGAGGGACCACCTCTATCGCTCTTTTTTGCAGTAGGATTTTCACTTCTCTCCGGAGCAAGCTCAGCTGGTGAGGGCAAGAGCTCTTCGGAGGAATGTTTTTCGGAGGCGCACGGAAACGTAGCCTGTATCCATTGTGCAGTATATTCAGCACCCACTGATCCTTTGTGATGCTGACCCACTCTGCCAGGTGTTGCGAAGCACTTCCTCCCACTGGAGTGGGCAACGGCGCCAGAGGAAGCCACTGTTCAGGCTTTTCCTCCTCTCGTGGTGGTAGAGGATTGTTGATGACCTCCTCTACCTCTGCCGGGTTTACCTCGAAAAACTGAGACTTTCCTTGATTCTTATTTTGGGACCATTGAGGGGTATGAACCCTCTGTTGAGCCCCTCTCCCCCTGTTGGTCTTGAAGCGGCGCTTGAACTCTTTCTTCTTTTCCAAGCCCACCGCTTTCACTGTGTCCAGTTCCGTCTTCATTCGGGCCATTTCTTCGTCAGCGTGCTCCCCGAAGAGAGCGGAACCCGAAAAGGGGAAATTAAGGATGCGATGTTGAGCATCTGGCTTCAGGCCTGTAAGCCGCAACCATGCAGACCTCCTAGCACAAACTCCATGTGAATAGGAATGTGCCGCCAGGACAGCACCATCCGCAGCCGTGCTTATCATCTGATTGGCTACCAGACATCCTTCAGTCATAGTCTCTTCAAAATACTGCTGATCTTCTTTTGGCAGCTTGGATTTGAATCTTTCCATAGAGTCCCATAATGCTCTGTCGTACCGACCCAGAAGCGCAGCAGCACTAGAAACCTTAAGAGTGGAAGCAGCGGAGTTGCAAACCTTGCGACCCCAGGAATCCTGGGTCTTGCTGTCCTTGTCTGGTGGGATTGAAGAAGAGCCGGCAACTGCGTGGGTCTTCCTCGCCGCTGCCACAATTACCGAGTCTGCTGGAGGGTCAGATTTTACAAACACCGGGTCAGAAGAGGCCGGTTTGTATTTTTTCTGAATGCGGGCTGGCACCGCTCTGATAGCCGCCGGAGTCAGGAATACCTCATTGACAGGAACCATGATTCCCGGGACCAATGGCAGTAGAGGACGAGAGATCGCTTTTTTATGTAAAGTCTCAAAAATGACTGTCGTTGTAACCTGAGGGACAGACATTTCAATGTTCAACTTTTGAGCTCCTCCTTGCAAGACGTCTAGATACGTGCCAATGTCATCCACTGGGGAGGATCTGGACGTAGGACTGTCCGTTAGAGTAGGGGAGTAGTCCCTCTTAGAAGACTTGGTAGAAGAGGTGGATGAAGTAGACGGAGTTCGTCGACGTCTACGGTGATCACTGCGCCCCCTCTCTTTCGATCTTTTTGAACGCTCCTCCCGTCTTGGAGAGCGAGATCTGACCCGGTCCTCTGAACGAGGTTCTCTTCTGGGAGAGCGGGACCTTCTTGGAGATCTGGTTGGTGTCCTCACAGGAGATTTGCGCCTGGGAGGGCTACGCTTGTCCATCTCCTCCACAAGATCCAGAAGAGGAGATCTGTGATGTGAGCTGGCATAGTCTTGCATACGCTTTGCAGCCCCACACTCTCTCTAATGGTCCAAAGATCTGTACCATCTAGGTGACAGTCTGACTTTATCCGCTCGAGGGTCTGTCCGACGCTCAGGAGACTTGCGTACGGGACTTCTGGACTTCGAAGATGCAGCTGAGGAGCTAGAGGACCTCGAAGTGGAATGACGGGAAGCTGACTCCGTCACCATAACCACGTCTGAACCCCTCGACGTCGAGCGATCAAACAATCTTGACTTAGATTGCCTCTGCGAGGATGTATGGTCTCTCGACGTCGAACATCGATGAGCAGACGCCGACGGAGTTCCCTGTCTCGACGTCGAGCAGCGATTACCGGCCTTCGACGGAGCCCTCTCTCTCGACGTCGAACGACGGTGCCCAGTCGTCGACGGAGGTTTACTCGGAGTCGAACGACGATGTTCGGTGGTCGACGGAAGTCTCTCCCTCGACGTCGAATGACCAAGCTCAGTCGTCGACGGAGGTCCTTCTCTCGACGTCGAACGGTGATGCCCAGCCGTCGACGGAGTCCTCTGCCTCGACGTCGAGTGTCTGTGCGACGACGGCAGAGGGGTATTGGACACCCTCGACGCCGAGAGTTGACGAGACACCGACGGAGACTGTATTCTCAACGCCGATCGACTTCTTCCTGTCGACGGCGGAGGGGTCTTGGTCCTCGACGCCGAACGTCGTTTCTTTGACGACGGCGGAGGAGTCCCACTTCTCGACGCCAGTCGACGTCTGGATGACGACGGCGGAGGGGTGACCTCCCCCGACGCCGGTCGTCGCCTGGTTGACGACGGCGGAGGGGTCTTGGATCTCGACGCCGACCATCGCCCGGTTGACGGCGGCGGAGTACCCTTCCTCGACGTCGGACGTCGCCCGGTTGACGCCGGCGGAGGGGATTTCGACGATGGAACTGGATCCTTCGACGTCGTCCACGTACCTGGTCTTCTCTTCGACGGCGAGCCCGCCGTCGACGGTAGTTTAGACGACGAATGATCCACCGGTGGTTCTTTTCTCAGCGCCGAGCCCGACGCTGAAGGTAAAGGGTGTGAAGACTTCTTTCTGGAAGATGTATGAGTCTTCTTGGAGCCCTTCTTCACCGGAGATCTTCCTCTTGATGACCTATGAGCTAGGCCATAAATGCGAATCCTCTCCCTGTCCTTAAGAGTTCTTCCTGACAGGTGTTCACAATGAGGACAGTTGCCTGGATCATGATCTTCAGGCAGACACAGGATACAGACGTCGTGGTTGTCTGATTTGGCCTTCTTGTTGCCACAAGAAGGGCATTTGTCAAAGAGTGAAGGCATTTTCAGGAGAAAAAGCTCACCAAAATGACTGAAAAAGACAGTATCTTACTTGACTAGATGTTAAATGTCGAGTAAGAACAAAAAATTGTCAAAAGTGAAGAGTTTTTCTGTCAAAAAACAGGAAAATTAGTGGAGCTGTGTAACCAGGGTCCTTCTCTGAAGGAGCCGGAAAGAACAACTGACCTAACTGTCACCCCTGAGGCATGATGGGATACTGGGGGTCATGGGTGCCTTAAAGGCACGGTGTCAGTTTATTGCTATGCAGCTACAGGTTAGCTTTTTAGACTGTGTGTTTGCAATGCAGCCTGGGAGCTTTCTATGCTTCCAGTGAGTTATGAGAATTTCTACTGCTTTCTGAGCATTAAAACAGTTTCTAAAACAAACCTTGTGTTGTTTTCTCATGTTTCTAATGCTTATTTCTCATGTATGGTGGAAATTCTTTGGAGCATATTTCAGCTCTATTCTTTATTTGGCTGCTATTGCATGTTTTTATATATATATATATATATGTATATATATTATATATGAGTGTATATATATATGTGGGGCACATATAATATAGTGTTTCCGGGGTCCCGCACATGGGCGGGAATATTCTAATGCTTATGACTATTGATGAGGATCCCCTGGAAGAGAACAATATGTACAGTGAGTTTGAGACTTGTCTCTCTGAGGACAAGGAAAATTCTCAAATATGCGAGGCCGTTTTCTAAATAACCGAAGAAATTCAAAATCTCCTTAGAAGGCCACAAAGATCGGATAAAAGCGTGGAAAAAAGATGATTTAATAGCGAGTGCAGTAAATCGCACGCACACCTAATGTCATCTTTAAAAAAAAATCCACATAACCAAACAGCTATAAGATCTGCTAGAACAGCGTACTATCAGGCAGTAAAAAATCGTAAGCGTGAGTTGAAGGAAGAAGCCTGGCAGGCGCTACATAAAGCCAGTCTCATAAAAGATAATACAGGATTTTGGAAGGCCGTGAACGCACCGTTCTTCACAGATAAAGCTTCAAACTCTGTAGAAGTAGCTATTACAGAGAATACATGGGTTACACATTTAACTGAGCAGTATAAGAAAGACACCTTAAATGTGATTGAGAGTAGTGAGGAGATACTTGGAGCCCAGGATAAGGCCCCAAAAAAATTTCCACTAAATGTGAAATTCTCTCTAACAGAGGTACAACAGGCTATCAACAATAGTGCCGCTGGGAAAGCCCCGGGACCCCATGGGGTACCAATAGACGTATATAAAACGAACTTAGAACTATGGGCCCCGGTGTGAGGAGGGGCAAGATGGCTGCCGTGCTGAGGACTGTGTGAGCAGCTCTGTCCTCCGGCTTCGGACCCTCACCGGGACTTACCCGGCGCTAGCGAAATTTACTCGGCGGGGGTGCTCGGATTTTCTCGGTGCTTTCAGAAGAGACAAAGGAAGCGCTTCTGATAAAACGAAAAACAGCCGCAAAGTCATTCCATCGGCGGCAAGCAGCAAGCGGACAATATGTGTAAACGAGTGCTGCCTCCCGGATAGCTGTGTGGCGGCTGCTGCTGCCTTTTTTTTTGTTTGCTTTGAACATGAACCGCGGTGAACTGCGGTGAAGGCGTTTGAATACAAAACGAACAAGAGCACAGCAACAGAATCAGTTGCTTACCGGATTTTGACCTGGTGATTGTTGGGAGCCTGCTCCTCCTTTAATTCTTCGAATGTTGGCTGACTTGCTGCTCATACAACGGCGTGCCCCATGTTGGCGTTTTCCAGTTCTTCTTCTTCCATACCCGATTTTTATGGTTTGGGGCCGAGGCGGTGTGTCTCGTAAGAAGAAGAAGCAAGTTCAAGCACAATACTCTGCGCCGACAGTGGCTTCAAGTACACGAAGCAGCAAAAATACTGGTGAGCAACAAACATTAATACAAAGCACAAAACCTATAGATGTTGCTACTGTAACTCCGAAACAAACTACACTAACGCTCCCTGAAATGTTTAAAGCCAAATCAAATAAAAAAGGTGATCCCACTGCTAGCGTTATTGAAAAGCCAGGAAAGTGCATTGTGGGAGAGGAAGTCCGGGATAGTTTAATAACCCAAATAGAAGTGCACAAACATTTATCAGCAGAGGCTATCACCGGTGCTTCTCTTTCTGAGCCTATGCAGGGAGCAGGTGCCATAGAGGAAGGGGTGTCATCGGGGCTACAAGACATTACCGAGAATTTTTATTCTTTATCCGATTTCTCTTCTGAAGAGAGCGCTAATGTTAGCAAGGATTGGGCAGAATGTAGTATGGGAATAAGCTCTGCTACGGATGAAGACACAGTCAATACCAATCCCAATTCTTCAAATACAATTGCCTCCACTGTAAAAAGACGTAAAAAACCCTCGCAACGCTCTTTGGTTATGCATTCACCCCCAGATGCCAATGTCTCATATTCAGGACCTGGGCCAGATTTGTGTTTTGATGTGAATGAACCTCAAGAGGGTGCGCTCAGGCTATCAAAGGATAATGATCCATCGAACTTGGCACAAGACGTATGCAATACATCACCCGGCGCTGTGGAGATTACCCTGACAACTATATATAACACTATGATGACGCATCGCGCTGAAATAAAAGCCGAAAATCTGCACACCCAGGCCACTTGTTCTAAACTCAAGAATGCTGTTCGACGTGCTATTAAACTGTCTGGAGAGACAGCCGATAGAGTGACTGAAACTGAGGCAAGGATATCGGCTCTGGAAGATGAGAATATCAGGCAGAAACAGGAACTAGACAATGTGAAAGCTCTTAAGGACGATATTACTAATAAACTGCAGGGCTTGGAAAATCAAGCGCGTAGGAATAACCTGCGTTTCCTTGGAATACCGGAGAAAAAAGAAGGGGGGGACGCCAGGAGATTTATCATAGAACTACTTAAAGAAGCCTTTCCACAATTGTCTACTTGGGACTGGGTCAAAGAAGTGCAGAGGGCGCACAGATTTCCATTTTCAATAAGAAAGCCGTGCCAGGGCACCGAGGAATATCCCAGGGCAATATTGGTGTCCTTCAATAATTTTTTGGCTAGGGAAGAGATCTTCATGCTAGCAAGACCTGACAAAAAAGCCTCCGCTAAGGACTGTGAATTTTTTGTAAGGCCGGATTTTTGCCAAGCAACGGTGACTCAAAGATGGCATCTCCGACAGCTCATACCTGACTTTCAAAAGAAAGGCACTACTGTATTTTTGCAAAATCCGGCCAAGCTAAAAATAATCTTGAAAGGGCAGACCAAATTTTTCTTGTCTGAGATTAGAGCCAAGGAATATTTAGAATCATCATGAGTCTTATAACTCGATCTCAGAACAATTATTCTCCTAAGTTAACAATGCTCTATTTCTTCTGTATTTAACTGGTGTTTTCTCGTGAGGGTCTAGCGGCGGGGGGACACGGCAGTCCATTCTTTTTCAGGAACTGGGTGTTCCTGAGCCTCTGATGTTGGGGAGGGTGGTTGGGGGGGGCACCAGGAGGGGGTGTTGGGATTGGTGGGTCTGGGGGGTGGTGGTGGGGGTGTAAGGCAGTGGTAAATGCTAGATTATACAGAGCAAAACTGGTTGAAGACTTGTTTTTTATGTCAACTATATCCATACGATTAAGGTGTAGAAGACTCCTAATGTTTTTTGAAATTAGAATATTTTATAATGGATAAGAAAGTAAAAATATGTACCATGAATATTAATGGTCTCAACGATCATAAAAAGATCAGGGTGTTATCTAAATTAATTCAATCTTTAAGCATAGATATTTTATGCCTGCAGGAGACCCACATTCCATGGGAAAGTGCAGTATCTTGAGGAATTTGGGGCTGGAACTTTTGGTCAGCTCTAAACAAACTGGGGTGAAAAGGGGGATTGCAATTCTTATGAGAAAAAATTTAGGCAAATGTGGTAGAACATTATCAGACAAATGGGGCAGATGGGGATTGGCTGAGCTTAATATTAACGGTAACAGATTTACTTTGTGTTGTATATATGGTCTGAACCTTGACGATTGTGAGGTATTTAATACTATTAATTTGGAACTAGCTGCCTGGTGTCAACCGCTAATTCTATGCGGTGATTTGAATGTCCATATTGATGCCAAGTGTAATATTAGGACATGTGGAAAATACAGTGGTCGTAAGATTAAGACCTATAAAGCTCTAAGGGAGACAGTATTGAATAATGGACTATATGATGTGTGGAATAAATTCAAATCAATCGATCCCGGTTTTACTTTTTTCTCAAATCCCCATAAAAAATTTGTTCGGTTAGATTTTTTCTTTACTTTTTCTTTTTTCCTGGAGAATACCGAAATAGAGATTCTACCTCAAATGATTTCAGATCACAATCCTATAATATTAGAGCTGGCATTCTCCCCTAAAAAATATAATACAAACTATCATTGGTCATTTCAAAGGAGTCTCCTACTTGATGAGAATTACCTACGATATATGACTGAGACCATCAAAGATTTTTTTCTCCACAACTCGGACACCGCTTCAATCCAGGTGGTCTGGGATACTTTTAAATCTGTTGTAAGAGGGGAAACATTAAGCTTTTCTAATTTTCAACGTTTGAAGGTAAAAAAGGAGCTAAGAGACAAAATGGATAAAACACGTATTGCCGAATTAAATTTAGTCAAGCAGATTATAAAAGGTAATAACTCTGATATCCAAGAAGCTCAACGACAGTTAACCATTGAACGGGCTAGTTCATATTCCTATCTAGCAGATCAGGTAGCAATAAAATTTAAGCAACATAAAGCAGAAAGCTATGAACTAAATGAAAAACCGGGAGGATCCTAGCCCAAAGGGTTAGACAAAAAGCTATGCAAAATGAAATAACCAGAATCAAAGATCTAACTGGGGTATATCAAGAATCTAAGGAAGGGATTCTGAATGCTTTTAGTGATTTTTATAAAACACTATACAACAAACAAGTATCTGAGAGTGATACAGATAGAAGGTTAATTGAGTATCTGAGTGGCATTGAGAATATATCAATGTCTGAGGATGATGCAAGGTCTCTTAGCTTCCCAATCACATGGGAGGAGATTGAGTTAGCTGTTCTTAGCTTACCATCTGGGAAAGCCATGGGGCAAGATCAAATTCCACTTGAATTCTATCGAACCTTCAGGCATATTTTAAAACCCGAGATACTCAAGATTTTTGATCAAGCTTATCGAGGATCTCCCCCAGCTTCTTGGTCCTTAGCCACAATTATAGTGTTTAATAAAAAGGGAAAAGACCCTAATGAACTCGGGTCTTATCGACCTATTTCTCTTATTACAGCAGATAGCAAATTTTTTCCCAAAATGCTAGCAAACAGAATATTTAATATTATGCCCAAGCTGGTCTCCAAAACTCAACATGGATTTATTAAAAAGAGAGATACCGCTGATCATGTGAGAAGGATTATTACTATATTTGATTGGGCACGGGCCACGGACTCCCCAGTCGGCGCTATTCTGCTGGATGCTGAAAAAGCGTTTGACAGAGTCGACTGGGGGTTCCTATGGTCCGTCCTAACTTGGAAGAAGTTTCCAAGAGAATATATTGTGGCAATTCAGGCGATGTATCAAGATCCAAAGGCGGTAATACGTATAGGGACGGAAACATCTTGTCCATTTGCGATCACCAGGGGGACAACGCAGGGTTGTCCCTGCTCCCCCCTGCTGTTCGCTCTATATATTGAACCTTATCTAAAAAAGATCACAAATGAAGTTGGAATTCCTCCGGTGGCCATCCAGCAAATCAACC
Source organism: Lissotriton helveticus (assembly GCF_964261635.1). NCBI lineage: Eukaryota > Metazoa > Chordata > Amphibia > Caudata > Salamandridae > Lissotriton > Lissotriton helveticus. The sequence goes on from NC_136072.1 coordinate 1,047,941,204, forward strand.
ATAAAATCCTTGCGTATGCTGACGACATCGCGGTGGTCACTTCTGATGTGGGCGCTTCTATGCCTAAAATCGTAGAACTTGCACAAGAATTTGGTGAGCTGTCAGGCTATAAACTTAACATCTCCAAAATTCAGGTAATTCATTCTTCTATTGGTAAACCTGACGGAATAAATCTTACATCTACCGCGTTGTATCTTGGTGTGATAATATCTCCTACAGTTGATGATATTGTAGGGCTTAATACAGACCCTCTTCTAAAGTCTACTAACAGGACTTTGGAACGGCTTAATAATTTACACCTATCTTTAATTGGGCGAACCAACGTAATTAAAATGGTTATATTATCAAAATTTCTTTATTTATTTCACACCATTCCTCTTCTTTTCTCCTCTTCCTTTTTTAATAAACTAGATTATAGTGTTTCTAGGTTCTTATGGGATTACCGGAGAGCGAGACAAGCACTTAAATGGTGTATCCTTCCAAAACTTAGAGGCAGTTTAGGAGTCCCTAGTTTTCGTCTATATTATTGGGCAGTTATGTTAAAACAGATGGGCATTTTAATGTTCCCAGATTATGGTCTAGATGAAGCTCTGAGTCCATCAATTTATGAAATGCTGCTCGGAGCTGATGCGCGGCAATGGGTGTTTAAGTTAATAGAACCCAGTTATCATAAAAAAAACAAATTCAAGATTATGATTACCGCAGCCCGGACCTGGAAGCAAATTAACAAAATGTTTCATCTTTTGCCAAAACTTAATTACTACACTCCTCTCTCACAGAATCCCATGCTACCCGAAATATTCAATGACCCGGTTATGCATAGATGGTTGGGCTTAAATATAAAAACACTTGGTCTATTATATCACGAAGGGCAATTAGCATCATATACTCTACTACAAAATAAATGTGGTTTAGATAAAGTGGATTTTTTAAAATACTTACAGATTCGCAGTTTTTTGAGTGCGAAGAACTTAATTACATCAGATTCTATGAAACCAATAGATTTGTTGGAGTGTTGCCGGCTGGGATATAAGATTGGTATAATATACCAAAAATACATAGAGATGATGGAGGATAACTTAGATACTTATGAAGGAAAATGGAAAACAATTTTTGGTCTGGAATCTGTAGACTTAATTAGATCTTTTGAAGTCTGCAGTAAAGTAATTCTCAATGATTCACTAAAGAGCCAACATTATATGTCAGTGTTCGATTTGTATTATACACCATTGCATATATCCAAATGGAAAACTCAGAAGGGTGCGAATTGTAGTCGCTGTGGCTACAATGCGGCTAACCTGTGCCATATGCTGTTTGATTGTATAAAATTGACCTTATTTCAATCTCAGATACCAGCCTTTCTAAGTACTATTTTAGGTGTAGATATTGTGTTAACACCCGAACTTGTTATAACTGGAATAGAAACTGAAAAAATTACTGCTAGAACAATTGCTGAAGAAGGGCTTATATTTATAGCTATGTCAGTTTATCGCAATTCAATAACATCTCGCTGGCTGGATGCTGAACCACCCGCATTCTGTCAATGGCAATCTAAAATGCTGAATATCTATCAGCTAGAAAGAGCTGTATATAAATTTAAAGGTGTTAGAAGAAAGGGGATGGGGCAAAAAATATGGCTACCCATTAAGAATTGGTTGTGAAATGCTTATCTATTTTAGTTGTACTTTTATTTGTTTGCCCAATGTTGTCTGATAGATTTTTCCTTTTCTCTCTTTTTTATTATCAAGCCTGGGTAAACTTACAAATATGTACTACGATCAATTTATATTTATTGTCTGCTCTGTTTTTGTCTCCTTGTATGAATTGGTTTTTCTTCTCTGTTTGCTTTTTTCCACTGGCAATAAAATCAATAAAATTTTTTTTTTTTTTTAAATAGAACTATGGGCCCCACTCTTAACAAATGTCCTAAACAGCTCCAATAAGAACGAGTTTTTTACTACATGGCAAGAGGCCATTGCTATTCCAATTTTTAAAAAAGGCGACCGTAGTGATCCAAAATGTTATAGACCTATATCTTTGCTGGATTCACTAATGAAGGTCGCGGGGAGAGTCATACTTAACAGACTGCAGTCATGGGTGGAAGATCAAGGTGCTCTCTCACAATTTCAATATGGGTTCAGGGCTGGACTTGATACCACAGAACAAGGCCTGAATTTAGCATTAATTGTCTCTAAGTATATCACGGCCAAAAAGGAAAATTTGTTTTTATGTTTTGTGGACCTAAGTTCGGCCTTCGATTGTCTGAACCACGAAAAATTATGGTCCACATTAGCGCAATTGGGTCTAGAACCAGATCTGCTAGTCTTCATAAAAGAACTATATAGGGGAGCTGGGGCTAGAGTGAGGTATGGATTAAAGGGCGAATGTACCGCCAAATTTGACATTCAAAAGGGCGTTAGGCAGGGATGCATATTAGCACCCTTCCTTTTCAATCTTTATATAAACAGTGTAGCATCCCACCTCACGGAAGACCAGTTTGATTATCCTAGGATCAAGAAATCCCCAGTACCGATACTCCTATATGCAGACGATGCAGTTATTATGGACAGAACCCAAATGGGCTTACAAAGAGCAGTGAACACATTTTCTAGGGACATGTGAGAGAGAGGTCTTAAAATAAATATTAGTAAAACCTTCACAATGTCCTGCGCTACCAGGAAGCCCCCAAAATGCAAGATTTTTCTCTCAGGTTCGAAAATAGCCATGGCGGACATGTTCTCATATTTGGGAATTAACTTTGACAAAAGGGGGACGTGGACCTCGGCATTAGAGTCAAGGAATATGATATTCAACAGATCAGTAGGGGCAGTGAGATATTTTGCCAATAAACTAGGTGGACGCCCAATTCCAGTACTTCTGGACATTTTCAGAGCGAAATGTGTGTCCACTGCGACTTACGGCGCAGGTCTCTGGGGTATAATCGATCCTAAATTAATTCAGCTTGGAGAAAATAAATTTCTTCGCTACCTACTAGCTGTCCCTCGTAACACCTCAACGCTTGTTTGCCACAAGGAACTTGGCATAGATTATGTTTCCGACCTATTTAAAGTTGACCCCATTCTGCTGTGGCACAAAGTGTGGTCAACAGAGGAGACAGGTCTGAACAGGGACATGATACTGGATTGCTTAGACCTATAGGGGGTCAACAGGATTTCCTGGCTTAGCTATGTGAAGGGATTCCTGACTGATATCGGGCACTCAGATTATTTTGATACCCTGGAGTGCCTAGTCTCAGTCCCCAGAAAGAAACTAAAGCATACATGCTTGCAGTTTCTTGAGAGTAAGCGCTGGTTAGCTGAGAAAAGTAAAATATCAGTGATGGATTATCATTTGATCCACCAAGGGCAGGGATTACAGCAATACCTGATTAAGGTGCAAAGCTGTTACGCGCGCATGTTACTGACTAGATTTAGGGGGGGCACTTTCTTTAGACTGATAACATTCCCGGTGCAAAACTGCTGGTCTAGAGATATGGATCTATGCCCCTGTGACAATGTGTCAAAACAGTCTACCTTACATTGTACACTCTTTTGTAAATGTTTTACCTTGCCAAGAAAGAGATTCTTGATTCCACTCTTAAAACACTGGGGCTTAAGGCACTGTAGGACTGCTTTGATGAAACTAAAAATGTTAGCAGATGAATTAATTATGCACCTTGTTTCATCGTTCTTAAAATCTGTAATCAAATTCAGGAAAACTATGAATTAACTGTATATAACATGTAATTACCATTCAGACTCACCCTTTTATGATGTCTTTTAATGTACTTTTATAAATTTATTGTGCTTTTATGATTGCTTTTTAACAGAATCGAATAAAGCTGTTTTTGACTTGACTGTTGTAAAGGTTTACAAAGAAAGATGCAAAAGGGAAAAAACAAATAAAAGACGAACAATCAAAAGAACCAAAACATATTTGAATAAATTCGATTACAAGCACACACCATCAGGCAGTAAACCCATAAACGTGAAAAAATAGTAACTTTGGGTGAAGCATGCCCAAGCATTTCAAAAATAAGTACCAACAAACGATCATGGCTGCTAATATGGCAGTAAAACTGGAAAAAGTGAAGATTTCCGTCTCTGCATAATGGAAAGAGTTTGAAGAGGATCTAAGTAAGTGGAAGGAGATGACAAGGGGTTTGATATAATGCCATTTCTTGCACATGAAAAGGTGCAGTAACCCCTCAGGAGATAGGATTGGTTTATCTGGTGACAGTTTAAGACCTGGAGAATGATAACACATGGTATCCTTACCTTTACTCACACTATTACCCAAAATGGCCTACAGTATTGTGCCTATACCGAATTGCACCTACCGCTATGTGGTCTACTTCTGATCTATAGCTCTTTGGGGGTCAGGGCACAATTTCAACTTAGTCTTATCAAAATGTCCAGCATGCTGTGCTGGTGTGGACATCCCATTTAGGTGGGACGGGTTAATTTTGGGCCAGAACCCAGAAAGTAGCTCTGCAGGGGAAATGACACCTCAACCCCAATAAAAGAAAAACAACATCATAAAAGGAAGCTGGTATTGTCATATTAAGGCAAAATGCTCACATGCCTGTAATTTGTTGTATTAATACATTAGTGCGCAACTTGGGCATGGGCATTAAAACAAGGGCTTTACCACTGTCGGTCGCTTGATTACTTTCTCCAGTTTTGTGTGGCTAAATTCCAAACTGATGACATTGTACAGCTTTTCTCGTTCCATCTCTGATGTTTCGTAATATCTTACAAACTGAGCCAAGCTCATATCAACGTTCTTTTGCGTGTTGACATCCATCACATCCACATTTCGTCGACTTCCTGAAAAAGCAGAAAAAGGCTTTTCCTTAATTAACATTAGGTGTTGTGAAGCACCAGCAAAGAATGTGATTCTCCACAGATGATTTATAACATCAAATTTTATATTCGTGCATCTTAAAAGTCATTACTCTTGATTCAGAGTTTATATCAATTGGAAACATCGGATAAAAAACTGAATAATCGGTTAATAAAAGCAAAGGTAGAGAAAGGGATTTTTTTTACAAAAACATTTTAAGTCAAATAAACGGACACACTAAATGTGGGTTTGTTTTCTTTGCAAAATATGCAGAATTGTAAAAGTATCCAGAGATTGTGTTTTTGTTCTGTATCGGTATTTGTATTTTGTGGATTTCTGCTAAACTATTACCAGAGAAATATAACATTTATTCTGAATTATCGTGGCTTCAGAACCAACTATCAATTGACTAAGGCGGGTTTAAAGCACACATTACTTAACTGCATACCTTACAAACTCTCAGAAACCAGTATTTTTAAATTTGTTATTTTAACATTGAACATAAAAAATATCTATAAAAGAAGCACATGAAGTGAAGATGATTGTCACATTCTGTATACATGTTTGATACACATTCACAATACATGTCAGATTCTTTCATTGTTTATATGTATTACAAAGTTCCTATTTATTTTATTTCTTCCTCCAGAATAGGCAGCTGAATCTGAAGACAGATGGCACATCCCAGTGTCCAGACGTTCTGGGTACCATACTCACCTGACCCAATCCGTCGCCACTAAGATGACTTAGGCCAAGTCGTTCCTGATGTTCTTCAGAACTTTAGGCAGGAGAGATAGAGGCAGAAGGTGTACAGGAGTTCAAAGCTATGGTCCGGCTGAAAGGCATTGCTGAGGGAGAATTGCCTTGAAAACGCTGAAGCGCAAAAATTTGGACACTGTGCTTTCTCTGTGATGGCGAAAATATGGCTACAGGGTTCCCCTACTGCTGGAAGAAGCCCTGCGCCACTTTGGAGTGCAGCCATCATTTGTGATCCACTAGTAAATGCCAGCTTAGTTCATCCGCACCAGCGTTTAAAGATCCTGCCAGGTGTTGTACAATCAGAGAGATGCCTGGACTACTCAGTCCATACCAGAGGCTTAAAGCCTCCTGGCACAGAACCCATGACCCCACCCCACTTGGTGCAATTTCACATGACAATGGTGTTGTTCTGTAAGAACTTGCACCTGTTCCCCCCTTCATGGATGGGAGGAAACCCTTTAGTGCCAAGAGGATCGCCCACAACTCCAGCAGGTTGATGTGGGGACCAGTTTCAGTTGGAGACCTGGATCCTCCAATATCTACCTCTCTCAGACGGCTTCCCATCCCAGCAATGATATATCTGTCTCAACTGTCAGTTCTGTGTGGGTGTGAGTGTGATAGGGAGAGAGTCTGCCAACTGTGTAGATCTTTCACAGTCTTTTCTGACACCTGGATTGAATCTGCGAATTTCATATGGTGCTGAATTCAATGAGACTTTAGATACCACTGCACAGACCACATGTGCCACCTAGCACAGTCCACTAGCAGGGTGCAGGAGGCCAAAAAGCCTCAGAACCTTTCTCAATAAGACCAAGGTCAAAAGTTGAAACATCGGGATCATAGCCTGAATATCCTAGATTTGTTGAGGCGGAAGGAAGGCTCAAAACAGCACAGTGGCCAGGATGCCTCCAATAAAAGTGAGCCTCTGTGAAGGAGTCAGGTGTGACATGTGCAGCAACCCACTTCCAAAGCCTTAAAAGGGGCAATATTGTTGGGAAACCTGTTGAACATGTGGTGCAAGACCAAAAGAGCGTACTGTTGCCTTGTTTTTTTTAAGCGCTCTAGTTCAAATGTGCCTGGTCTCCAAAGAAAGAAGTACCATCAAATGACAAGTCCATAAGGGGCTGTTGGACATCACTGGAGAAACCCATTGCTCTATCCATGAGTGACGCCGAAGCACCATGCTGGTACTAACTGTACTTCCCAGACAGACAGTAGTGTCCAAACCTGATCTGATGACATACTTAGCAGTGTCTTGAACATCCTGAAGTATTTGTTGAAGTGCGGAACGACAACATTATTTCATAAATATGGTCTGAAATATTATTCCCATGTAACCATTCACTGCTTCAAAACAATAATTCTTTGTGCATGGCCAAGCCACAAAAAAAAATAAACCAGTGAAAACCCTCAGGGAGAACCTGGTTTGCTCCTGTGAAGTTCCTTGACCAGCTTCGTATTGTAGCTTAGCCATAGATATACCCTCCCCCTCTGCCTGCCAGATGGATTACATTGACCAAAAATACTTTCATATGGCTGAGACTCATGGCTGAGACTCATGGCTAGATTTGTATATTATATAAATGACTGAAGACTGAAACTTATGTCAGATGGACCTGTTTCAAATCTTTGATTCTTTGTCATGTGTCATCACTCCACTGACTGATGTAATTTTCATATTCAACAGACTGCATAAGCATGTGTAAAGTTTAACAGAAATCTGTGAAGAAGGGAAAATCAGTAACTCTTGAGCACTAATTGAAACCCTTTCAGCATATTTGATATCTTCTACTGGTCATTAAGACACTATTCCATGTTAAGTAAGTAAGTAAGTAAGTAAGTACATTTATTTTGCATAGTTAATTAAAAACATTGCAATATCACCATTAAAAAATTCCTTCGGCACACGATACATTTTTCACCATAACCATAAAATTGCATCTGCATAAAAATAATATATATTCTATTTCAGATTTCCTATTTAAAATCTTGGAATTAATAAATTTTAACGAACTTTATTAATTAAGATTCAGCTTGATTTTAATATCCTTTAAGAGCTTAATGAAGGGTCGAGTTTCAACATCCTCTTTTCCACCACCTTCATAGAATTAATACTTTTTAAACAAACATTATTAAATGAGATTCAGCTTGATTTAGAATCCTTTAAGAGCTTAATGAAGGGTCAAGTTTCAACATCTTCTTTTCCACCACCTCATGAACTTCACCAAACTACAGTTCAACTGCGGGTCATTGGGTGCAAAGCAGGCAAGAACTGCATGTCTTCGTGAGCGTATTCCTCGCTGGTTAAATTGAAATTTTAACAAACGTTTCAGTTCCTCCAGCAATTGGTCGCAGGAACACAACAAGTGTGGCATGTCCTCAGGCGCCATGCCACATAAGCGACAGAGGGATCCCGCTTTATCCTTAAGCCAGTGTGGAAAATGGCATATACAAGGTAGCAGGCCCAATCTGTACTTTAAAACCTTCAGTTTTGTAGTTTTTGGGTACCCCAAGTCAAGGTAGCTCGGTTGACCTTGTTTAGAGTAGGAGTTTAGGGGTATCCATCAATGTGAACTCTTATCAAGAGACGCCTTCTCTTTAATCCATGAAAGATGTTTAATTATTTTCTTTACTAATCTTTTAACCGTTGATGATTAGTAGGGGTACTCCACAGCTGCTGCAAGCCTAGGTTCGCCAGGCTGTTTTTCAAAAACTTAGAGGATGTCGAGGCTGGATTTTGCTCTAATTCCGACCATAAGTAGTCGTTTAAGGTTCCCTTTTTGGCCTTCTGGACTTTGTCCCAAGTGGGTATGTACGCCCCCTGTCTTGCCAGAAGCTGTTTCTGGTCGCCAAACTCTAGCCTAATTTGAGCCGGGGAAGTATATTTTGGCAGGCTGAAAATGATCCTATATACAGCTGTCACAGTTTTATCCAAAATCGCTGCATCTCTTCCTCTCTGTACTTCGCTCGTATAAGTAATTGTGGGCAAGAGTTTGGCTCGTATAACTTGTGACAGGGGCAGAAGAGATGGACTGGTAAGCCTGCTATTTAGTTTTTTTTAGAGAAATTGCTATAGCAATGCCTTTACCTAGGATGCTGGCTTTCTGGGTAGTAAACTGGCCACCATTGTCAATTTTAACTCCTAGATACTTATACACTTTTGTATCTTCTATACGGATGCTGTTCCAGAACGAGCCGTATGGATTTTTCCCTTTCTTGTTAATTGACATTGTCTGAGTCTTCTCCAGATTTATCGTCAATTGGTTTGCATCAGAGTATTATCTGTGTGGCATCCACAAGATTTTGCAGCCCTATTTTTGTATGGCTGATTAGAACTATGTCATCCGCATAAAGTAGCGTTGGTAGTATTAGTCCTCCTAATTTCGGTGCATGAGAATTGCAGCTATTAAGAATCGGAATAAGGTCTCCTAAAAACAAGTAAAACAGCTTTGGGGCCAGAACACATCCCTGTTTGAGACCCTTATTGGTTGGAATACGTCTTGACAAGTGGGAGCCGTCGCCCAGCTTCACCTGAATCCATATTTCAGTATGCAAATTAATCAGAAGGTCTAGCAATGGCCCTTTTATCCCCCACCTCTTCAGTTTGGACCATAAAAGATTCCGATTGATATGGTCGAAAGCAGCCTTGTAATCTATAAAGCACAAGTGGATTGGCATTTTAGTAGTTTTGGCTTTGTCAATTAGCAGACCCATAGTTAAAATATTGGTTGTTGTTCTGACCGATTTAGCAAAACCCGTCTGATTAACAGGAATTAGGGATTTTTCTGTAGCCCAGGCCTGCAATTCCTCCAAAAGTATCATAGCAAAATACTTTGCCTCGTTATCCATAAGGGCGACCAATCTATAGTTACGTGGTAGAGACTTGTCCCCTGACTTAAATATTGGAGAAATAATAGAGCCTTTCCAGGAACCAGGTAGTATATTGAACTGTTTAATTTCCAAAAATAATGGCTCGAGTGCTGCGGCCCATTCACTTTCATTCTCTTTGTAAAGAATGGGAGGGATCCCATTCGGGCCTGGCGCCCCCTCTCTTCTTCCTTTTTTGATTTGGCGTGTAATTATTTTTTGTAGGTTTATCACTCCTATGTTCGTAGTTGCAATACGGCCTTCTTGATTGTAGAGAATCCCGTGCAGTGGCTTTGATTTGTTGTTATCAATTTCTGTCTCCAAATTAAAGTCTCTATGTTGTTTAAAATGATCTTTAAGATGGTTTGCCCATACTCCTTCGGTGATATTGGAGGAGACTCCGTCATGCCTTGGTTTTATAAAGGAATTGATGGTTTTCCAAAATCTTGCCCCGTCATTCTGCTTGGTATCTGCATGTAGTTTTGCCCACATGCTGTCCTCCATTGCTCTGTTCGCTTCCCATTTAGTTTTTTTCAAAGTTGCTTTTAATTCTCGTAAAAGGTCATATTTCGCCGTATCCATTGGAGAATACCTAAGTTGACGCATTGTGTGAAAGATACGTTTTTTTGTGTGCTTAATCTTCACTTTATATTCTTTCGTAAAAGGTATCGTCTTGCTGTCATTCTGTCCCTTTTGGAGCTTTGGATTTGTGGAGTAACCTGCCATAGTTGTTAGAAAACTCTCCCATTTCTCAACTTCGCTTGATCCAATTCTTCCATCAAAGTGCTGCTTTACCTTTTCTTGCAAGCCTCCATCATTCACTGTCGAGTACTTGATCCTTTTGTAAATGATGGTATAAATTGAATCTTTAAGTACCAAGGATAGCTCAAATTTAGGCTTGCCGATATTGAGTATGATTTCCTGTGGGCAGTGATCACTATCAGCTTTTCCCCCTATTTGAAAACAGGCAATTTGATGAAATAAGGATAATAACATAAAGGTATAATCCAATATTTTACTGAATCTTGTTGTGTGAAATGTACATGCTGGCGGATTATCTCCGATAAATCTCCCATTTAGTGCTCTGATGTTATAGGACTCGAGATTTTCTAACGTCTGCCTATCTATCTTGGAATATTTGGATATTTCTGAACTCTCTTGGAGCGGTATATCCCTGGCTATATTTTGATAATGGTTCTCATCGTCTGTCGAGGTTCCCATCAGATTAAGATTGAAATCCCCGGTGATCATAAGATCTGTTGATGGTGTATCGTTTATGCATTCCTCCAGGTACTTACATAATTCTTTCACCACCTTTAATTTCCTCTTTGGATGGATATAGACGTTGATCAATGTAAGATGTGTGCCCTTCTTGCCTGATTTCGAGGTGGACAGATTTATTGTCTTTAAATCAGGAGAGGTTGGTCCAAGTTCTTTGATCTCATAGGCACTTGTGACTGAAACATAAGTCACTAGACCCCCTTGAAGATGTCCATATTTTGCTATTCTCACTGCACTGGTGAAAAAACGTAGAAAACCGTGCAGGTGCGGTGGCTCTGCTTGCCATGTTTCTTGAAGGGTCACAACATCAAAAGATCTTATGTAACTGACAAAATCTGAATTGGACATTTTAGAGGCCAGGCCGTTGATGTTCCACGAGCATATTATCAAATGGTTATGCCCACTTGATTTGGAGTGTTTGTTTGTTGGTCAATTTACCTGGTTGTTTATTGTTCTGGCGATCCATCTTAGATCGATTGGTCCTATTGAGGGTAATGCGCCGTCTAAAGTACGTCCCCTAATTTTAAGATCTTCCACGCTTCTTGCTCCGTCTGTCCCTATTGCTCCTCTAAGTACTGGTATTCCGGATCTGTTGAAGGAGTTCTGTTCTCCATCTATTACTGCTGGAATTAATAGATCAGGATATTTTGGTTTTACATAAGGCGCTATTGTTATCCCCCAATTTTTAAAGGTTTGAATCTCTGCCAGTATTTTATGTGCAACTAAAGATGTTATCCATGTTGCTTTTGTTTTTTCCGCCGTTGTTCCATCTTCTGTTATAAATTCGATTGAGACCAGGTCCAGGGTGGTCACACGAGCCAGGGAGGGAATGTGAGATAGCAGCCGTAAAATATTGCCTCTATTCAGTATATCGTGCCTACCTTTCGAGATATAATCCGGGTTAAACCATACAATATTTGTTGTACTTCTTACATCTTCAGGGCTCCTGTTATTTTTGTTGTCATTACTTCCTTGTCCAGATTCATGTCCTTGCGATGCTCTCAATAATGCTTGATGTGTAGTGAATTCTGCTTCGACGCTCACTTTCTGACAGAGTCTTTGTTGTCCTCTTGTGTTTGACTTTTGGTCCTCCTCTCCATGGCCGAGGACAGCTAGCTCCCTTCCCGCACCCCTTACATGTACCTGGATCTCATCTCTCAGGCTTACCCTCAAATGTGTAAATATAGATGATTGTCTGCTAGAAGCCAGTTCGCTGTCATTTGACTCTTTATAATCACCCCACGTTACATTTCCTGGTGATTTAGATAGTGTATGCTGGTCGCTTTCTCTCCCAAGCCTTATTCCATTTGTTTCAGTAGTATTCCTTGTAATGTTAATAATCGAACGATTCATGATGTTAAGCTTTACTTGTTGGCTCTGGACTGGCTCTTTGAATTTGTTTTCTTTTATTATTGGTCGAGAAAGCCTGCTAGCTTCTTCCTGATGCGGAACTTCTCCTTCTTCATTCTTATTGGTGTCTTTATTGGGCTCCCCTTCTTCATTTGTGTAAATGTCGTTTATGGATTCGGATTCACCTTGGTCAGACTGTGGCGTCGACCCGAAAAGACGCTTAAATTCTTCTTGATCTAAATTTATTTTTTAATTTCTGCCTTTACGCTTTTTCGCACGCCTTTGTTTTGCATTCAATTGTATGTCAACCTTGTCTTCCTTTGATACTAATGGCAGTTGATCATCTGCTGTTTTAGTCTCTTTGGCCTCTTCTTTTCGGGTCTTGTGATTCTGTGTGTCCTTTGCCCCAGGGCATATGTTTTTAATGATTTTTGGAGTTCCTGTGCTTTTCATTTTGTCTGTTTTATTCACAATGCAGCTTTCAAAGGAATGCTTATCTATTTCAGCATCAGTTTGTCCATCATACAAATGTCTCTCTTTCCCTCGCAAGGGCTTTTTAAGTTGTGTACATAGGTCGCTCAAAATTACTGGTAGTGAGGCCAGTTTGTCGATGAATGGGCCACATCCACAACCCGGAATCTTATTTTGGGATTGGTCATGCTTTTTTTGTAAGAATGTATTTATTGGACCCAGTTTCCCATCGATGGCAACCACAAAAACAGCCAGGGTATCTAAAAGCATCAGCTGGGTATCCATCTTATCTGACTGGTAGTGGAGTGCTTATACCAATAGTTGCATTGTTTTTAACAAGCTAGGCCACGCCGTTCCCTGGGTTGAGTTTTTTGGTGATCCCTCCACACAAGCTGGATTTTTTGTCTCATTTTGGTCTTCATTTGTTTCTCCCCCCTCATGTGATTCCTGATTGTGTTCAATTATCTTTTCCAGAGTTTTGGCAGTAAGCTCACTCCTGCTTTTGTCTTGGGTGTAGGCGGCCATAAGGTCTTCCCATTCTTCTGTTCCGAGGTATGAGGAGATCTCTGTCTCTTCTGTTGTTTCTAAGTTTTTCGCTGACATCAGCTCTTTGTTTCTCTCCCCCCCACCGTTTGGCTCAAATTGATGATTTGGCGTTTGCTTGTTTAATATTAGGGTGGGCGGAGCCATTTTAAATTCTGTTCCTTCACGCACCTCCCTGTTCCTTGTTTGGTTGGGGTCAGTGCTCCTGAGCAGCGTTTTTTCACGCGGGCTTATTAGGCTATGGATCGTTGGTACATTGATTATAGCACAGTTGCCAATTCTGTTGTTGCTATATGTTGGTCCACTATCGCCAGTCGAATCAAGGCTATTTTCTTGATTTTCTCCTTGGACATCATTGGACATCTCATTTGATTCATTTTGCCTGTGTACTTGGACTATCTTGACATCCCCTGTCTGTATTTTGCCTGTAATTTCGGAGCTCATCCGAGTTTTGTTATGTTGAGGAGTTGATGTTATTTGTAAGGGGCTAGAGGCTACTATACTAGCATTTCTTTTTGTGCTGGGACTTCCCCTTTTATAAGTTATTTTCTGTTCTTCAGTAATTTGTGGTGATTGATTTGATTGTAAAGGCTGAAGAGGTGATTGAAGGCCTGGTATATCTCTTGTGGTTGAAAGTAGAGTATCCCCCGCATTTTTCAGAAAGCAACATTTTGTGTAGATTGTTGGTTGATACGAAAATTGCCTTTTTTTTAGTTTGTTACTTGTCTCCAAATTTAGTGATTGCCCACTCTTTTTTAACCCAGAAGTGTTTTCATCTACAGGTATTTCTATAAGGGAACAGTTCTTCTGGGTTACCAGCCCGGTTTCTGATAATATTTCGTCCCTTGCCTCCTCAAGCATCTTGGTTGTTCGCTTTCATTTTTTTGTCTCCCTTTTAACCATTTTATTGCCCCGGACGTGACCTGACCTCATGCTATCCTCTGCTTGCTCCAACTATTTTGCATCCGGCCGTTGGTGTTCAACGCAGCGTGATGCGATTAGGCTATATTTCACTTGCTTTGGTTTTATAAAACACTCAATATCTGCTTCAGGCAGGCCAATCGGCCCGCCTCGCCAACCGCTGTTGCCACCCTTCCTGTAGTTGTTTAGTTGAATTGAGATTTGTGACCCTCTAATGGGGGGTTGGGCCAAGAGGTGGGCCAAGGGCGGGCTTGACTCCCTGTCCCCCGTAGCCGTCTCACTCTGCTGACACCGACAGCAAAGGGGAGCCAAAAATGCCGGCGCCGGGTGGCGGGCCGGATCACCGCTGCTTTGCTTTGGCAGAGAGAATACACACACAGCCACACCCAGCTGGCTCCGGCAGCAGGTCCGGGACGGTCCTCCTCACAACCGTTCTGCCCCGCCGACACCAGGATAAGGGAGACCAAGTGACGGACTTAATCCGCTCTCCCGCAATCAACACTGGCAATGGCTTGGCGGCTCGGCGGCTCCCGGCAACCACACACAGGCGCAGCTGCCCAGCGCCCGCGCCCACACTCGCGTCCCGCCTCGCCTCGCCTCAGCTCCGAAACCGGAACCGCACCAGCCGCCAACAGTGAGTTCAGCACCCACAACACAGGCGAAGGCGGGGCTCAGCAACAGTGGGGGTGGGGGGAGGGGGCAGAGGGCTCAACATGCAACAGGCTGACTTCACTTGATTCACTTGACTTGATCGTTCTTTTCTATTCCTTGGGTCTCACAATATGCGTGGGGCTCCTCGCGGCTCTCGTCAATACTATGCAAAGCAAGCAAAACAGAGGCTGGTTCCCAGCGGGGCGCCCTTGTCAGCGGGGGCAGTGGCACCCCCCCGCGAGACCCAGCCGCAGACCGCCGACCACCAACAAACAGTGCACAAACAGTGCACAAACAGGATTGACTCAAGATGTTGGCGGCTCGCTGCGGCGGCTCACTCCTCCCGGTAATGGTGGCTTGCTCGCTTTTTCCGGTAGTGGCGGCTTGCTTCTCCCGGCAACGGCAGCTCGCTGTGGCTCACTACGGCCACTCTCTGCCGCGCTGCCGCGCTGCCGCTTCTTGCTCCTCACTCTCCGCTCTGCTCCTCGCAGTGGCTCTCGGTGGGTGGAAGACGCACTCGACTGCTCTCGTCTGCCAAACACGTCTCGTCTGTCAGTGAATAATGAGGATTATTGCATGTTAAGGAAATTCACCTTTTCAATAGAAAAGTGGTATTTTTTGTAATAAACTCTCTTTGTGTTACTAATCGCACAGTGCTATACCACCAAACATGTATTTAAATAATAGGGTTCTGCACCCATATAATTGAAACTATGTACTCAACAATAAGAAGTTTGATCTTAGTTTACAGTAAGGTTACATATGGGTCCCAGAGAAAATATTTTTGATGTCTTCAACGTCTCTACAGTAATGCATTTAGCATTGTTAGCAAATAATCAAATTCATAAAGTTCAAAGTAAAAAGCATCTTTTATTAACATAAAAAATGATGGGACCCAAAGAAATGGCCTGTGCTCTATAGCACGCTTATGAGGGCTTCACTGAATGGGAGCAGTGGTTCCGAAGCAGTTTGCCCTGGCTGCAGGACCTCAGTGAGTACGTTTTCAAACCTCCACCGAGGGAAGCTGGAGATCAAGGACTTGTTCTTGCAATCACCATGGCGAGAGGCAAATTCCTCCCTAGAGGGACCAAATGAGGTATTAAGCCCAGTATCCTTAAGTCTCGAGATCACTGGCCTTCACGGGGTCCATTAAAAAATTCTTGTCATATACGTGTAATACATCAGTGGCTCCGGGTCTGAAAATCTATGAAGCAAAGGATGCCTATCAGAATCAGAAAGCTGAGAAAGAGGTCGAATTCGGGGCGACTTTGATAGAGGTCGTGGCAGATCTGCTTCTGATTCTGAAAGGACTATGAGTTCCCCCTCTAGTGTCGGCGCTACCAG
The DNA here is from genome assembly GCF_964261635.1 of Lissotriton helveticus. NCBI lineage: Eukaryota > Metazoa > Chordata > Amphibia > Caudata > Salamandridae > Lissotriton > Lissotriton helveticus. Next base: position 1,047,957,236 of record NC_136072.1, read on the forward strand.
AGGTGACATATGGGGAACCGGTGCGGTATTCAGCGCTGATGAGGGAGTTCGAGTAAGTGTTGACACCGAAGTCAGGGTGAACCCTGAAATGGGGTTGAGAGGCTCACAGTCGGGATGGTAACCCGTCTGTAGGCCCCCTCAGATCTATGTGGTCCAAAGGCTCGCCAGAAGGATTCAGAAGGGTACCCAAAATGTGCAGCAGGGCCTCTATTAAGGCCTGCGGTATCGCTGCCCGCTTTTGGTTGTATGACTACTTGTGTCTATCTGATATTTTGGGTTTGCTTTGGGTGCCACTGAGGGCACAGATGTGCAAAGAGTTTGGTTTGTGTTTGCATTGCTTTTTTAACGCAACCTCACGCAAAATCTTCTGCTGAGATTTGTAAAACCAACGCAAATCATGATTTGCATTGGTTTGTAACCCATAGTAATGCAATGCAGCACAATGCACTAACTTGCAGTACTTTGCATCAAGGGGGCGTTCCATGTGTGGTGCATGGGTCTTCCCATTCTACCACTTTTGGAGTTTGACACAAATCTCTATCTACAAAGAAAAGTAGACAGGAATTTGTGACTAAATCCTGTGCCCCCTAAAGACGGATGCAACAAAAAAGGTTTTCATTTATCCTAGTTTCTCCTCTTTGCATGTGTTTTGCATTCTATGGCAATCAGGAAAAGAGAAAAAATGCCTCAAAGAGTATTTTTTGTGCAGGAAGGTACTCCTTCCAGGACAAAAAGTTTTGCTGACTACAACACAGACAGCTTTGCACTATGGCACAAGGATGCCTGTGTTGGCGCATGGCGACAAGTGAGCCAGTGCGGGGAGAGAGCAGAACTGTGCCATTCTAAGTAGATATGGTGCTGTCCCCCATTTCACCCATCTCAAAACATTACCCAGTGCAGCTAAGTGGCCCAAAGTGTCCTGTGAGTGATAAACCAGCCTCGCTCATTTACCAAAAGTAATTTGCCCGCTGGCATTCTGACCTCCCATACACTATGGAACAAAACCTCATATCCAAGAACAAAATGTGCCAAAAAAAAGAAATGATTCAAGGCCACTCACATAGCAGGAGCCCGCTATCCAGCTATATAGAGATAATTAAAGAAAATGTAACAACAAAACTACACGTCCCAGAGTCCAATTTTCTAAAACCATAACTTATGCCTATCACCCTGGGTTTTTCTATAAGCCATTCATCCACTCACTTGTTTTCGGGGTTTCTCCATTTAAGGTATTTGTGGATCGTGTTATTAAAGACTGATGTTCGTTGACTGTGTCAACTCCTCTGACATACGCCTTCTTTCTTAGTTATAAACACGGCAAGCAACATGTAACCTTTGGCACGTAAATAGCTGTCAACCAATCCTGTAGGAAGGCACATTCTAATGGTATTGGTGGGGAAGTGTAATGACTTTGCATTGGCTTAAGAAATTGCTACTGTGATTGGCTATGCGCTCGACTCCAGCAGCCATACGGTCTCCACCAATCACAAGAACTCGTTTTTGGCTCCCCTCCTTCTATTTCCCTAGCGCAGGGAATTCTGGTGTTTGACGATTATCAAGTGCCATTTTTGTGCCTGTTTCTATTGTGTCGTCACCCTTTAGTGCCCGCCGGGTGAGCTATCAGTCTTGATCTTTGTACTGTTTACCTTTCTACCTGCGTCGTTCTTCCTCACACCAGTCATGGAGGATGTACTCGAACGCTCGCCATTATAATTAAACATCGGCGTTTTACGTGCGCTGAACAAGTTACTTACCTTCGGTAACGCTTTTTCTGGTAGATACAGTATCTGCCTGTGGATTCCTCACCTTGTGAATATCCCCCTGTGTCAGCAGCATCCGGAAATTCTTTTTGTAGCTTCGCGCCGACGTGGACCGACGTCACACAGGCACGGCATCGCGCGCGACTCCGCTGACATCACCGACCCCATATTAGGCCCACGCCGGCGTGATGACATCAGTTCCGCCCTTTTTTCCCTGCCTTCGAGGCACATGGACGGACCAATGACAGTAGAAATATACATAGTATACACAGTACACAATGTTCAGATAACACACATAGTGCGAAAACAATGAAGGAAAGCAAAATGTAATAAACATTTCCTTTGACAATAAATATATATATATATATATATACACAATAAGTATGGTATGCGAGAGTGGACAACGGGGAGGCGGGTGGGTCAGTGAGGAATCCACAGGCAGATACTGTATCTACCAGAAAAAGCGTTACCGAAGGTAAGTAACTTGTTCTTCTGATAGATCCATCTGCCAGTGGATTCCTCACCTTGTGAATAGATTCTCACAGCAGTCCCCACTCCCGGAGGAGGGTGTCCACTCTTCTATACCAAGAAATCTTGGAGGACAGAACGTGCAAAGTGGCCGTCCCTCCTCACCTCGGTATCCAAGCAGTAATGCTTCGCGAAAGTGTGGAGGGAGGCCCAAGTCGCGGCTCTGCAAATGTCCTCTACGGGCACACCTCTAGAAAGAGCAGATGTTGCAGACTTAGCTCTAGTGGAATGAGCCCTTATACCCTCTGGAGGTTCCTTACCCACAAGGGAGTAGCAGATCTTGATGCATAAAATTATCCATCTTGAGAGCGTGCACGTGTGCACAGATCTTCCTTTCCTGCAGCCAGCAAATCCAACGAACAGCTGGTCATCCAACCTGAACTCCCTTGTCCTGTCCAGGTAGAAGCTCACCGCCCTCTTAGGGTCCAAGCGATGAAGCCGCTCCTCCTCCTTGGAATGGTGAGGGGGAGGATAAAAGGTAGGGAGGGTAACGGACTGCCCCAGGTGGAAAGGAGTTACCACCTTCGGCAGAAAAGCAGCTCTGGTCCTAAGAACCATTCGATCAGCATGACTGGATAAAAACAGGAGCTTTGAACTAAGAGCTCACTTACCCTCCTTGCCGAGGTAATTGCTACAAGGAAGACTGTCTTGAAAGACAAAAGTCTCAAGGGACATGAGTGTAAGGGTTCAAAAGGTGAACCCATCAAGAATGTAAGAACAAGGTTCAAGTCCCATTGAGGTACAATAAAAGGAGTAGGAGGAAATTTATTGGAAAGGCCCCTTATGAATCCTAAAACAATAGGTGACTTAAACAAAGAGGGCTGGTCAGGCAAACAAAGGAAAGCAGATAAGGCCGACAAATAACCCTTAATAGTTGCCACCGCAAAACCCTGCTGGGCCAAGGAAAGAGCAAATTGAAGAATATTGGACAAACGAGCCCTTAAAGGGTCAATGAACTTTTCCCCACACCAAGCAACGAACTTTGACCATCTATAGGAATAAACCGACTTAGTGGAGTCACGCCTGGCTGACAAAATGACATCCACCACATCGTGTGGGAGAGAAAAGGAACTCAGGTTGCCCCGTTCAATCTCCAGGCATGAAGGTGTAAGGTCTGGAGGTGGGGGTGTAGAACCTGCCCCTCCATCTGGGAGAGGAGATCTGCCCTGGGAGGGAGACGGAGCGGCGGGTGAGAGGAGAGGTGGAGAAGGTCTGAGTACTACACCCTTCTTGGCCAATCCGGGGCGATAAATATAACTTGGGCCCGGTCTTGGCGAATTTTCCGCAGAACCCGAGGAATCAAGGGTATGGGAGGAAACGCGTAAAGGAGTTACGAGTCCCAACTCAACTAAAACGCGTCCCCCAAGGCTCCCTGCATCGTAAACTGGAGGCTGCAGAATGACGGGCAGTGAGCATTCTCGCGAGTGGCGAACAGGTCCACCCGAGGAGTTCCCCACGTCCGAAAGACGTGACAAACTACCTCTGGATGAAGCCTCCACTCGTGGTCGGCAGAGAACTGCCGACTGAGACTGTCTGCACGAACGTTCAGAACTCCAGCCAGATGATTTGCCATCAGACAAATCTGATGGTCCTGGACCCAGGACCAGAGACGCAGAGCCTCTCTGCAGAGACACTGCGACCCCACTCCTCCCTGCTTGTTGACATACCACATCGCGGTCGTGTTGTCCGTCAGGATCTGAACTGGCCGCCCGCGAAGGGAAGGGAGGAAGGCCTTGAGCGCCAAACGTATCGCCCGCAATTCCAGTAGGTTGATGTGAAGCAACCTTTCCTCTGGAGACCAAAGACCCTTGACCTCCCGGTCCCCCAGATGAGCACCCCACCCTAGAGTGGATGCATCCGTTATCACCGTGGCCACCGATGGAGGAAGTTGAAAAGGATTTCCTTGTGACAGATTGCCTTCCAGGCTCCACCAAGACAGATCCGCTGCAGTTTCTCTGGAGATCCTCACCGACTCCCTGAGATCTCCGTTGTGCTGATACCACTGCCTGCGGAGGCACCACTGGAGTGCCCTCATGTGCCAGCGTGCATGGTTGACCAACAGAATGCAAGAAGCCATCAGACCGAGCAGACGTAGGACCTTCAGGACTGGAACAACCGCTCCTTTGTAGAATAAAGGAATCATTTCCTGTATGTCGCAAATCCTTTGAGCAGGAGGGAATGCACAGCATACAGAAGTGTCCAGTACAGCACCTATGAACAGGTTGCGCTGGGAGGGCACCAGGTGAGATTTGGGTACATTTATCGAAAAACCCAACCTGTGCAACAACTGAGTTGTCACCTGCAGGTGATTGAGCACCTTCCCCGGCGACTCTGCTTTGATCAGCCAGTCGTCCAGATACGGGAATACAGGTATCCCCGACCTCCTGAGATGTGCTGCCACCACCGCCATCACCTTGGTGAAGACTCGAGGCGCAGTAGTAAGACCAAACGGAAGGACCGCAAACTGGTAGTGTTGCGACCCAACCGTAAAACGGAGATACTTTCTGTGCGACTTCAGGATGGGAATATGAAAATACGCATCCTGCAAGTCGATCGACACCATCAAGTCTTCTTCCAGCAGCGCTTGAAGAACCTGTGCAAGAGTGAGCATCTTGAACTTTTCCTGTTTCAGGTAAAGGTTCAAGATCCTGAGATCCAGGATTGGTCGAAGCCTGCCATCCTTCTTGGGGATCAGAAAATACCGGGAGTAGCATCCCTGACCCCTTTCCTGCTCCGGAACCACCTCTATCGCACCTTTTCTGAACAGTGCCAGGACTTCTTCCTGCAGGAGAAGCAGGTGGTCCTCCGAACAATAACCCTGGCAAGGAGGATAATTTGGGGGAAACTCCCGAAAGGGAAGAGCATACCCATTCCAAACGAGATTGAGAACCCAAAGATCCGATGTAATCAATTCCCAATCTCGTAGGAAATGGGTAAGCCGCCCCCCCACTGGACCCACATGATCCGGAATGGCGGATCTAGGGCTGCTTTGCTGCGTTGGCAGGGGGCTGGGACGGGGAAGAGGAGGAAGAGGAGGAAGCTTGACGGCCTTGAGAATGGGCTCTTTGCTTGCCCCTATAAGACCTGTACAGCGTGTTTTGCTGCTGCTGCGGCTGCTGCTGCGTTGTCTTGTAGGATCGAAAAGAAGATCTGCTAAATCCTCTAGAACGTCTCCCAAAAGTGCCCTTGGTCTGAAGGCCCAACGACTTAGCCGTCGCCCTGCTGTCTTTAAAGCGTTCTAAAGCAGCGTCTGCCTTCTTGCCAAATAAACCAGACCCAATGAATGGGAGATCCATCAATGTAGACTGGACATCTGTCGAAAACTCACTCGATTTCAGCCACGCAGCTCTCCTCGTTGCCACAGAAGAGCCCATGACCCTAGCCACAGAGTCTGCCATGTCCAATCCACTCTGAATCACCTGCCTAGCTGCAGAGATTACCTCCTGAAAGTCTTTTCTATCCTCCTCCGGTGTCTTGGGCACCAACTGTTTAACAGTGTCCATCAGGGCGTGGATATAACGCCCCATCAGGCAGGTCACATTTGTGGACTTCAGCGCCATACTGGCAGAGGAGAAAACCTTTTTAGCAGCCTGATCCTGTTTTCTCGACTCCTTTTCTGCTGGAACCTGTGGAAAAGCTCCCGTTGATCTTTTGGAACAGGCCGCCTGCACCACCAAACTCTAAGGCAGAGGGTGAGTGGATAAAAATTCTGGGTCATCAGGAGCAGCTCTGTACCTCCTGGCAACAGCCCTAGATACAGCAGGAGCTGATACAGGTTTCTTCCAAACCTCTAAAATCGGTTATTTGAGGGCATCAATAAAAGGCAGCAATGGTTCAGTTACTGAAGATGGAGAGTGAAGGACCTCTGTGAGAAGATTTGACTTAAACTGAGCAGTAGATAGAGCAATGTTTAATAAACTTGTAGCCTTCTTAATTACGACATGGTAAGGAGCCACATCTTTAGAGGGTTCATCCGATACTGAAACTAAATCCCACTCAGGTGACAGTTCAAGGCCACTAGCCACTGAAAGGTCCTCAAAAGGGTCCTCAGACTCCTGCAGCTCACCCTCCTCCAAATTCTCCTCACGATACCTCTCTTTCTCCATCAGCCTCTGGGCTTCACGCCTCGACCTGCGCTTCACATTCGAAGCTGTCGGATCCACTGTCGGCTCTGTCGAAGCCGGTGCCGGCGCCGATCCCGACGCCGGACGAGGAAGAATCCCACGAAGTCGCTCAAGGTTCGGCATCAGGGTTGATGGAATCGGCGTCGAAGGATTCGGCGTCGATGGCTTCGGAGTCGAAGGCCTCGCCGGCGTCGGAAAATGCCAATGCGGCATAAAGGGCATAAAGGGCGCAGGTGCATAGGTTTGGGGAACACCCAGACCAAACGCCATCGGACCCGTGGGACCAACAGGAGCCCCAGAGGGGTATATAGCCCAGGAATATATACCAAACATTGCATTAAGGAAATGCGTCAGATCCTGACCTGGAGCCGGGAAGGCTGGGTACGAACCCCCAGGCTGCTTTTCAGGGCGTGGAGTCGATACGACATCGACTTCTTCTTCGGGCTGGTGCACCGGAGTCGACAGACCCTCGGGCAACTGAGCCTCTCCCTCTCCAACCATCTTCCCCTCACCTTCATCCTCCCGATCTGGAGGATGGAATGGAACCGGAGATGGATTCGCCGTCTGACTCGGAGAACCTGGCGAATTCGCGTGCGACGCCTCACCCCCGGCGTCCTGATCTTCCGAAGCCGAAGATACCACCTTCTCAATCAGCTTCACCTGCGACTTCGGCTTAGAACCCGAGTCCTTCCTCGAGCGATGTCGGGATTCATGGGACCTCTTCTTATGCTTCTTTTTAGATGATCTCGAAGCATGGGCCGAGGACGAGTCCGACCGCGACCTCGAACGAGATCTTGACCTCGAGCGTCGAGTCCGGGACCTCGATTTTTTCTTCTCCTTACTTCCTTTAAGCTTCGCCACAAGAAGCTTAGCTTCTCTATCCCGGAGGGCCTTAGGTGTCATCTTCCTACAAGACTGGCAGTCTTCGACGTCGTGGTCGGAGCTTAAACACCATAAGCAGCATTCATGCGGATCCGTAATGGACATGGTTTTGCCGCATTCCCCACAGGCTTTAAATCCGGTCTTCTTCAAAGACATGTCGAAAGAGAAGACAATGAAACACGAACAATACAAGGTAACAAAGTTACTGCAAAAGCTACGGACGATCCCTAGAAAACCGTTAGCGTCGACGACGCGGAAAAAAGGGAACTGATGTCATCACGCCGGCGTGGGCCTAATATGGGGTCGGTGACGTCAGCGGAGTCACGCGCGATGCCGTGCCTCTGTGACGTCGTTCCACGTCGGCGCGAAGCTACAAACTGAACTCACTCCTGAGGCGAAAAGCGGGGAGCTTCTTACTTGTTTTAAAAATTATTGTGATAACTTGTTCTTTTAATTGAACTTACCCCCGGCCACTGCCTCTTCATTTTCAGACACCCGCCCAGCCGATTGAAGGCTGCTGCGGCCGAGTGTTGCTCTGACAACGCCGCCATTCCCGAGTAGCGGACACGCCCACCCACGCTGGCCACGCCCCCCCGCCACGTCTCCATTCCTGTATCATAAAATATGCTCAGGAATCGGAAGCGCAGCGGACGAGTGCAGCGGGCGCGACGATTGCGAGCCGAAGACGCGCATAAGGCAAGCTCGTCTGCGCTCGTCCGCGCCGAGGACGGGCTTAGGGCCATCCTCCCTGTTTCATCGGTGCCACGCCCGGGGCTCAATATGGCGGGATGCACTTATACCTCCGCCCAATTACTGAACCTCAGGCACGTAGCAGAGATGCCTCATGCCCCACCACAATTTGAATACACCAATCCCATCATAGGCCCGCACCAATGTCCGACGTGTACAGAGGATATTCTTACCCCCCCCCACGACTGCCCCGCTACAAGTGTTAGCAGCACTAATAAATGTGCGATCTCTTCCCAAACACAAATTAGAAATATCCGATTTAACCGATACACATAAATTGGATCTACTATTCATTACGGAGACTTGGGGGGACGAATCTTCCGGGCCAGATTTTAGAGCAGCCACTCCGACAAACTACTGTGTATGCAGACTGGATAGACCTAAAAAAAGGGTGGAGGTATAGCAATCATTTATAAAGACCACCTCAAACTCACAATTGCAGAATCAAAATATTCTGAGTGTGAGGCTTTTCTCTTCACCATTGGCCTCTCTGGTAAAATATCATTCAAGGGTATGTTAATCTATCGCCTTCCTGGGTCCAGATCGAAGTTTCTTATGAATATAGGCAATCTGATTGAGGCCTCGGTAGGATCCCCACATTTCACCTTATTGGGAGATTTTAATTTTCACCTTGAAGCTCTCAATGACCCTGATACATCACTGCTAATTAACGACCTAGCAGCAGCTGGTCTTCTGCAAATGGTAAAAGAACCCACTCATCAAGCGGGTCACACCTTAGATGGACTATTCACCAGCAACCCGCATATATCCGTTACCCAGGTATTTCCCCTGATCTGGACGGATCATGCAGCTGTCTGCTTCTCTATCAAAATTAACTCCATCAAACTCCCTTCCACATCTTCGACCCCAGTCTCTTTTAGAGACTGGAAACATATCAACCGTGACCATCTAGCGGAGATGATGTATGATACTACTATCCCTAACGAACAGGATCCTGCATTAGCGTCCTCCATTTATCTGAGCAATCTAAACACAGCCTGTAATAAATTAGCTCCGATCAAAACCTCTCACCGCAGTAGAAAACTCCCCTCAGCACAGTGGTTCACGGAACCCTTACGAATACAGAGACAATACTGCAGGAACCTGGAAAGGCAGTGGCGCCGCCATTTCAGCCCTGCCGATAAAATAATTTACAAAAATGCTCTCTCCAACTACAAAAAAATCATTGCATCAGAAAAAAGGCTTTACTATACTTCCCAAATCAACCAGGCGAAAAACTCGGTAGGGGAATTATTTCAGGTGGTCACTCGTTTGTCCAACCCCCCTGCTCCGCGCTCAGAAGGATCTCAGTCTCTTTCGGATTCTTTGGCCAAATTCTTCGAGGATAAAGTTAGTTCCATCTTTTCGACCTTTTCTCAATCCTCTCCTTCTCCTATCCCTAAGGCACCCCCTATCAATAACTCACCTAACTTTTTAGCCTTCGAAGCGACCACTCAGAAACATATGCAACATCTTGTTGCCTACACCAAAACGGGGTCTCCCCTTGACCCGTGTCCTCCTGCTATCCTGAATCTCATCCCGGAAGCTATTTCTCCTGCTTTAACCACAATCTGTAATGCAATGTTCCTAACAGGCACCTATCCATCTGTTTGGAAGGAGGCTATTATCAAGCCACTTTTAAAAAAGCTCACTTTGGACCCTCTTCTTCCCGCCAGCTACAGACCTATTACCTGTCTTCCCTTCCCAGCAAAGATTTTCGAAAAAATCATGAACACGCAACTTTCGAAATTTATTAATGACAACAACCTACTTGACGACACCCAATTTGGGTTTAGACAAGGTCATGGAATGGAGACAGCGCTACTCAAAGCCGCAGATGAGATAAGGACCACAATGGATAAGGGAGGATCTGCGGTACTAATACTTTTAGATCTCTCCGCAGCTTTTGACACGGTCGATCATGTCACCTTGATCGACCGTGTCTCGGCCTTAGGAATAAAAAGCAAAGCTAAAGAACTCCTTGCCTCGTTCTTGGCCAACCGTCCTCAGACAGTTAAGATTGGCAATTACACCTCCCAGACCTTTTCTCTCCCTTGCGGAGTACCACAGGGCTCCTCGCTAAGTCCGACGCTTTTTAACATTTATGTCTCGGACTTAGCGAGGGTCATAAAATCTTATGGAATTGCCCTAACAACCTATGCGGACGACACCCAACTGGTGTTATCGGTATACAACGACGGTACTTCAGTCCCGGCCAACTTTCAAGAGGGAATGAAGGCAATAAGTTCCTGGATGTCATCAAACTGTCTGAAATTAAACTCTGATAAGACAGAGGTGATGACATTCGGGAACTTGCAACCTATCTGGTCCCCCCCAGTGGTGGCCACCTCAGATGGGAGTGCCTCCTCAACCAGTAGTCAAGGTACGTAACCTGGGAGTCATATTTGACAACAAGATGACCTTCCTCCAACATGCCAACTCGGTGGTATCTTCATCCTTCTATATTTTAAAAAGGATTAAAAAATTACTTCCATACCTACCGCCGTCTGCGGGAAAAACTCTAATTAGCACCCTGGTGTTCTCGAGAACAGACTATTGCAACGCCCTCCTATTGAACGCCCAAGAAAAGGTCCTCAACAGATTACAGACGGTGCAAAACGCCGCAGCCAGGATTCTACTAACCATCCCCAAATTCACATTCACTTCCCCCTACATCAGACAGTTGCATTGGCTCCCAGTTAGGAGTCGGATTAAATTCAAGGCTTTATGCATAGCCTACAAAGCCATCAATAATCCAGGCCCGCTATTCCTAAAAAAAGCTTTCTGCCCGCTTGAGCATTCAAGAACCTTACGCTCATCAACAGCCCATCTGTTGAAGGTTCCACGCACAAGAAAGACCAATTGGGGAGACAGATGTTTTACCATATCGACAGCCAGACTCTGGAATACGTTACCACTCCATATTAAAACCGCTCCCACGCTTCTTAATTTCAGAAAGAAACTTAAGACTTGGTTGTTTTCAGCATAAATTACCATTTTTCTTCACAAGAGAGAGTTCTGTTACGCTAGCGCCGAGACACCCGTAAGGGTATTTGCGCGCTTTAAAAATCGCATTAAATAAATAAATAAATTTCCGGATGCTGCTGACGCAGGGGGATATTCACAAGGTGAGGAATCCACTGGCGGATGTATCTATCAGAATATTATACACATTTATCTTTATGCTTTTAGAGCCGCGAACCAAACCATCATTATGTTAATGACATGCAGCAAACTTCATTTAAAAATTAGAGGTGGGAAAAGCCAGGGGGAGCCTTACAAGAATGGAGCTAAGAGTCGGCTCTGGCTCTGAGAGCCAGTGCACGAGCTGAGCGTTGATTGTATATTGGCATAGAAATTGTGCAACAGAGATCATGTTGAGTACGATGCGCCTTCAGAACTCAAAAAGTGAATTTTGTTAACACCTGGAGGTGTTCCTCCTTAGTATATCACATTAATAAAGATGTATTTATCGAAATAGAGTTTTAAAACATGAACAGAAACTCTCCTGCCCCAATGACCATGCTATTACTGAACAAAGGCAAGTCAGGGGCATACATGCCAACATTTTAGGCAGGGGCGTGGGAGATTTGAAGTAACAAGCATTGAACCTGAAGTTCGGGAGCGTCACGTCGTGGGGGGGGACTTCCGCCTTTTGCGGGAAGCCCGCGCCCACGGAGTGACTGGAGCAGAGGAGCAGCGGTGACGCGGGGCTCCCAGGCCTGAGGGAAGCCCCGCGTGTGGTGATGCGGTGGTGAAAACACCAGGGGAGTGCGGAGCCTGTAGCAGCGCAGCGACGCGACAAAAGAGCCCGGTGAGTGGAGGGGGGATATGAATGAATGAATGAATGAATGGGGATTTTATATTGCGCAAACTTAACCCAGAGGGCATCAAGGCGCAAATAACAGACAGACATAGGATCTCAGCAGAGAAGGTAGCACAGAATTAGTAGACCTGAGAAAAAATACATGTCTTTAGGAGTTTACGGAAAATCCCCAGTGAGGGCTGATTGGAAAGTTCAAGAGGGAGAAAGTTCCACAATTGAGGGGCCAGGATGGAAAAGGCTCTTCCTCCCCACTTTGCCTTTTTAAATCTGGGCACAGAAAGGAGATTCTTAGAGGTCGAGCGAAGGGTTCTGCTGGGAGTGTAGGGGCTAACCAGGGACCTGATACCTTCAGAAGTAGATCCAAAAACTGCCCTATGGGCCAGGCAGATAAGCTTGAAAGAAATCCTGGCCTGGATCGGTAGCCAATGGAGATCTTTCCTGGCCTGGGTTGCAGATGCAAGTCTAGGGAGGTTCAAGACCATCCTGGCTGCAGCATTCTGCACCATCTGGAGGCGATGGAGGGACTTCTTATTAATGCCACCATAGAGCGCATTACAATAGTCGAGCCTGGAGGAAATCAGGGCAACTGTTGACTGTTTACGGGCTTCAGGCGACAGATATGGGGCAATCTTTTTAAGCATCCGGATGATGGCACAGCAGGTGGACACTGTTCTATTGACCTGAAGGTCAAAGGAGAGGGACTGATCTATTAGTACGCCCAAATTCCTGGCTGAATGGGTGGGGAGGGGGCAATCCCCCAAGGAGGGAGGCCACCAATCCCCAGACAGATGTCTTGGTTTCCTCCAAAAATCAAAACCTCCGTCTTTTCCCCATTTAATTTTAGATAATTTCGCACCATCCATTGCGAGACTGCCTCCATACATGCTCGAAATTTAAGGGCACAATCTTTTGCCGAATGAGTAGTGGAGACAATGATCTGGGTATCGTCGGCATACGACAATACCTGGAAGCCAAAAGATCGTATTATTTTAGCAAGTGGGGTCACGTAGATATTGAACAAAAGTGGGCTCAAAGCGGAGCCCTGCGGAACCCCACATTGCACGGGCTGAGAGGAGGAATAAAAATTACCCAATTTTACTCTCTGATGTCTCTGGTGAAGGAAAGAAGACAGGAGATTAAGGGCAGTGCCTCCCACCCCTATCCCTTCCAGCCTATCAACCAGGATTGCAGGGGACAGAGTATCAAAGGCTGCCGTGAGGTCAAGCAACACCAGCAGCGTAGTCTGTCCCCTGTCAACCGCACATCGGATGTTGTTAACCACAAGTGTGAGAGCAGACTCAGTGCTGTGGGCAGCACGAAACTCATGTTGGGAAATATCCAACAGCTTCTCGCTCTCCAGATGGGAAGTTAGATGGCGATTGAGATGAGCCTCAAGTATCTTGGCCGGGGCAGGGAGCAGTGATATGTGCCGAACGTTTTTTTGGACACCCGGGTCCAATGAGGCCTTTTTTAGAAGAGGCTTAACAACTGCAGTTTTCCAGGGTATGGGGAACATCCCCTAAATGATGGCCTTGTTCATGACCTCTAGAAGAGGAGGAAGAACAACCTCTCTGCATAACTTCAACATTTTTAAAGGACCGTAGTCCAAGGGTGAGCAAGACTTTGTGGCATCGAGGAGATGATTTAATTCTTCCAGGGTCAGAAGAGGAAAACTAGTAAAAGCGGACTCGGAGCTAAATTCAGAAGCCTCAGCCAGAGTGGGGGGGGAAAGAAAGGTAGGGGGGCACAAATAGTGTCCATCTCCAGATTGGAGGTTTTAAGGGAGTTGTGAATGTCAGCAATTTTAGAGAGAAAGTAGCTCGCAATATTATTACAGAGCTCCTGAGTCTCAATAACAGAGTCAGCAACTTTTGGTGACGACAAGGTGTCAATGATTTTAAAGAGCGCTCTCAATGATTTTAGCGAAGCAGTGATATTGCTAAAATATCTCTTTTTTTCATCGACTATGGCCATTTTATACTCCCTCAGAGCTAATTTATGTTGAATTTTCCCAGAGGAGTCAGGATGTGCCTGCCAGGATCTTTCTTTTTGGCTGCATTTCTGCCGTAGGAGTCTTAGCCAGTCCGAGTACCAAGGTGACGATGGACTCTTCCTGGCCGAATAATGTTTCTTAAGCGGCGCTAGGGTGTCCCATCGCATTAGATAGGGCGATGGACATACCAAGTGCAGCACCATTAGAGTCTGACAGGGAGAGGGACCCAAAAGCCGTCATGAATGGGGCAAGGGAAATGTTACAGACCTCTCTATAAATTCTTCTAGTTTCCCAGACGTTCCTGCTCCCTTGATTGGGGACACCGAGCGAGGTGTTGAGATGGAAAGGCACTGCCCGATGGTCAGACCAGGATAAAGGGATAGGAATTCCCATCGCCAGTCTGGTATCGTTCGTGAAGACGCCGTCTAGCGTGTGCCCAGCCAGGTGTGTAGGGCCTTCAACCAATTGGCACAGCCCACAGGCAGTCAGACCCTCAACCAAAGATATCGTATCTCTGTCATCTGCCAGCTCAAGATGAAAATTAAAATCGCCAAGAAGAGTTAGGTTGGGCTTATTAATAAAGGGCTCTAGCAGTCTGAGTATTTCATACAAAAACTTGGCCCTGGGCCCCGGGGGCCTGTAACAGAGGATGCCAGAAAAGGAGGCTGTGGGGGCAAACTGTATGGAAAAGTACATTGCCTCAAAATTGTCTGAGGGAGATGAAAGGGGGTCCGTACGACAGGTGAAGCAGTCTCTATACAGGATTCCTAGCCCTCCACCCCTCCGCCCGGCCCGATCCATTCTGATCAGGGCGTATCCCTCTGGAATGGCATCAACCAATTCTGGGTCAGAGGAATCCGTACCCCGGGTCTCAGTTAGAAAGACCCAGGGGGGTTTCCTCTGTGCTACGAAGTCATTGAATGCTACGTTATTTTTGACTAGTGACCTGGCATTAACAAGAAAGCCTGCCACATTTGGAGGGTTTTCTGAAACCTTAACTGCCCCAGAACGAACCCGGTGCTTTCTAAAGTGTCGAATACGAGCAGGTCTAGGTGCCTTGCAAGCACAGTTAAGAATTGATATATCATCAGGAGATAGTTTGTGATGAGGGGGTCTAATAGAGAGCAAGGTAGAAAGTGTATAACACTCACAATCAGCAGGAAGTAAGAAACGGGGCCCAGCCCGTCTTGCCCGAGGCGCGATCTCAGCGCGGACGGGCGCAGAAGGGCTCAACTTTGGCGCAACTTCGGCGCGCGTCTGCTGTGCGCGGAGAGAATCATCCTGACTAAATAAGGGCTGACCCCGAGACTGGCGTCCCACCTGACCTGATCCGGCCAATGGGAGCGGGGACCAGCTGGTTGCCGATGCGCCCTCCACGCAAACGGGAACACCCGCGGTGGAATGGGGCATTAGGCAGAGGAGACAACAATCGGTAAAGCAGCAAAATAGTAAGTGATCAGTCTGAGAGCCCGAAATCAAGAAATAAAGTGCAGAATTAAAACATGGCAAACATTTTTAAAAGAGTATGTTTTTAAAAGTAGCAGCAATACAATTTCATAACGAGTGCTAGTATCCAGAGCATAGTAATCATGGACTGGAAGCTGAGACCAACCGAGGAATTTAATCACCCCGACTAAATAGGGCTGACCCCGAGACTGGCGTCCCACCTGACCTGATCCGGCCAATGGGAGCGGGGACCAGCTGTTTGCCGACGCGCCCTCCATGCAAACGGGAACACCCGCGGTGGAACGGGGCACTAGGCAGAGGAGACAACAATCGGTAAAGCAGCAAAATAGTAAGTGATCAGTCTGAGAGCCCGAAATTAAGAAATAAAGTGCAGAATTAAAACATGGCGAAAATTTTTAAAAGAGTATGTTTTTAAAAGTAGCAACAATACAATTTCATAACGAGTGCTAGTATCCAGAGCATAGTAATCATTGACTGGAAGCTGAGATATGTGTGTGTATGTGTGTGTGTGTGTGTCTGCGTGTGTGTGTGTGTGCGTGCGCGTCTGTGAACAGCATGCCGGAATCGGAGCGCGTGTTCACGCGCGTGACCTCATCCGATTCCGGCATGCTGCGCGTGCCCATCTCTTGTCTCCGTTTTGGCTCCTTGTAAGCAGAGCTGACGGCTATAGGTCTCGTGGCGAGAACGCGCTTTGCGCTCTCGCCAGGGCGAGACCTAAAAAAGGGCAATTGCAGCTAGAGGGAACTGCATCCTAGTGTTGCTCCCCTGCTAGATTGGTTACAGTTTTGTTACCAAATGCCACTGAAGGTGGAGAGGGCTCTGTCTCATTTTATTGTCCCACGGCGTCAGGAGGCCAGGTATGTTGAAGGAGTCTTCTTAAGTGTCGGCAACAAGGGCTCTGTCTTTTTGTAGTGCACAGACCACAGTCTCGCTCTGACTTTTCAGGACCATATTGCAAAAAGAAAGAACAGGATGGCAAACCACTTTTTGTTAATGAACTTACAGGTCACATTGTTCAAGAGAGAGGCCTGAACTCACGTTTGTAAATGTAAAATCAATAAAACATGTTTTTTTTAAAATAAAGGAATATATAAAGAACAGTGGGGCCCAGATAATAATATCGAAAGCAACTCACTTACTTAGAGGTTATATTTGGGGAACCTATTTAAGAACCAAAACTGGGTTCAGCACTGGTGGCACAGATCAAGCATGTTGTTATAAGGTGTGGCAATTATAGTAAGTGCAAGTACAGGATAAAAATGTTGAACAATGAAGTAGACAGCTTATGAAGATGGTTAATAGTGGACTTGAGAAAATATCAACATTTGTTTACCTGCACACGATACTATGGCCGTAATTCAGATGACCAAGAGCCACTCAAGTAGTTAAATTGAACTGAAATCCCCAACCATTATAGGAGAAGGCTATAATGTAGTGTAAAGGATCTAAGTGCCCTGGTGTTGTTGCCACCGACAGGACAGCTCAAGATTTCTAGATTTCTCAGATTGGGTGTTAGCTGATCAAGGAAACTCACCCCTGACACCTGGATCACCCATAAGTTGGCTCCAATCTGTGTAATCAATAAAACTGAAACATTATTTTATCCACAAAGAGTTGTCACTGTCATTTATCGTGTGGCATACATTGTATTATGAGTTCACACTTGTTTTCACATTCGCTAGAAGTTGCAATGCTAAGGCTGTGCCATCATATTTCTCAGTGTCTGCTTTAGGGTCTCTCACTGCTCACAGCAGGGTGATTACAGCATTTTTTCAGCAGGTATTCTGGCACAGCCACTTTTATTCAGTTGCAAACTCTCTTTTTACATCGCTCATATAGCAGGATGTTGACACATTTCTTTGTAGCCAGTGAGGGCCCAACTTAAATATGTCTAGCCAGATATCTTGCCCAGTGACATTCCACTTTCAGAAAGAAGTGAGTTGAAAAAAAATATTTTTCAATAATAATAGGTAGTCAGTTTGGTGGCTTTGACAAAAAACATATCAGACAGAATTCTGAATCTCGGAAGAGGTTGTTTGTGTTGTGCCCTCTGTGGAAAAGTAAATTTTGCCATGTTCTGTGTCCCTACGTGTCATCCATCATATGTTATGTGTGCATGATTAAATATGCATATGCATTCCCCATGTTCGATTAATGACGCAATTATAGTTGTGTCCATCTCTAATATGCCAGTTTCTAGTCCTCGTGAATACTACGAATATCAGGCCTATGTAAAGTTACGTTGCCACGTTTCTCAGTGTGCACGTTATTTCATTGTAAAGTCCCCGTTTCTAGGCCTCAAAAGGGCCTGGACACCAGATTCAGCTCCTGTCTCCTGAAAACCTCGCCGAGGAGCGATACAGCCCCCACCTGTATCCTCGACCCTTCACTTACTTCCTGCCTCACAGTGCCCGGTTCAGGCTGGCTCTGCCTCTGAGTCTGCCAAGAATATGTTATGATTCCAGTTATCAGTTCAGTCCTCCTTCTCTGCATTCCTAAGTTACTGAACTGCATCAATAGTTTCTGTCATTGTCTAGCCTTTTCGGCTCCACGTTAGAGAAATACTGCATTTAATGGTCATTTAATATTCTTCATCACGCACTACATGAAGAATAATGCATGGTCCAGTCTTAGAATCAAGTTAGCCTTTCCTCTCCTGACTTCTAGTTTATATCAACATGTTCTCTAAACATCAGATACTAGATACTGCTTAGGTACATGTCGCCCTGACTCTCCAGACTTCAGTCTCTGCTCCTAGCACAAAGTTCATAGCCCCCAGCTTCTCCTAGTAACACGTCATTGTCAGTTTGCGCGCACCATCAGGTTAGAGGTCCCGGCTCCTCAGGTAGCCCCCTCCATGGTTTCCGCCCCATTCATGACATATTCTGTTACGTTTGCATCACATGTCTATGTATACGCCCTGTTACACCTCTTTTCACCCTTATCTTTCGCGACTGCTACGCGTCATGCCTATTGCTCCACCCACTGCTACGCCTATTGCAATGTAATGCTATGTGTTTGCGTTATGTATATATGCTCATGCACTGTTATTAAAAAAGGTCATTCCTTTTCCTTGTCCCGATCCTGACACCAGCAGCGCTGCTGGGCCTTGCCATCCTATTCCTTTATGCTGTAATAAACCTGCAAAAAACTCCTACTACCTCGAATCTTGACTCTTATTTATTGAGCTATCTGTTATTCATTTATACATTCAAAAATAGGGTATTATTTATTTATTTACCACATAATGGCGCCCGAACAGGGACTTGCCCTTTCCCCACGCGTCGGTGAAGCCACGCCGACCCCCTGACCCTCTGCAGTCGTGACGGAACTCTTCTGCGCACCGGCAGATATTTCTGCTTCAAGTATCCCTCAGGCCCACGGAGGAGACGGAGGAGGCGGTCCAGCATCCAAACGAGACGGTGGAGGAACGCGGCGAGTCCCGACCAGAGCCCAAGCCAAGAGTCCAAGGTCCGAGGTATCCGGAGGTCCACCCGTAACTGAAGTCCGAAGTTCGTCGTTCGTCGTCGAAGCAGTCCAGTCCAGTCCGAGGCCTTCCGTTCTTGCTGCCCGGTGAGTACCATTACTGGGGTAGTATCTAGACAGGGTCAATTTAATTGACTCTGGTCCGTGGGTTGGTGGTACACAGACCCACAAACGAAGTGTCCACTTCGGTGGGTGCGGGTCCTGACGTGTCTCTTTATGAGACCGGTAAGTCTCGTACTGTTTCAACAGTGCATCTAGTTCCTATTCTAGTCAGTTCTGTTCTCGAGAAAAATTCATGTATTCTGTGTTCCGTATTCCAGGTAGTATTCTGTTCGAACTGTTATTTTTAAATGTTCTTCATGTATTTTAATGTCGTGGTATGAATGGGGAATAAGTATCGTGTTTATTGTGTATTGTATTGTGTCTAGATTATAGTTCAGTCATGCCGCTCTTTTCGAAATTACGTCAGTTAAAAAACAGAAAGGGTCTGCTGGAAGCAGCAGTTCCAGTTCCGCCTAGGGACAGTCCAGGTCATTTTATGTATCAGAAGCATGGCATAAGCGCCATATTGTATCTAGATTTATGGGTAGAGTATACCAAACAGTTAGAAGAAAAGTATAGATGGCCCGTATCGGGTACATGGGATGCCGAATGCATCATGCGAGTAGAAGAAGCATTATGGAAAAAGAAAGCCAGACAGTCACAGAAAGATGCCATCGAGTTATGGCGCAAAGAAGCTCATAAAAGAACTGAAAAGGAAATCAGAAAGTCAGAATTAAGTAGAGAATCCTTAGAACGAGCACAAGAAAAATAACTAATCGAGATAGGTGAACAAGTCAGAGCCGAACAGTCAGACAGACAGAGGCATGCCCTTATTAGGGGTATGTATCCTCTCCTTGCCGAGGGCTTGCCAAAAGCGACCCCAGAGGCATCCAGTAATTTCCCGCTACCATTAGTTCCGACCAAACTACGTCACAAACAGACCGCAGCTGATATTTTTATTTCGTCCTATTTGGACGACACAGTCCCAGAATATGCAAATCCTGTTCGCGCTCCGCCAGTCCCTGTAAATCAGGCACTTCCCGCTCCTCCAGACACCGGAGTACCTGTTACGGTACCCCCGGTCCAGCCCGCCATACAAGTCCAGCCTACATTTCCATTTCCCACTCTGCCAGGATGAAGAGCCTCAGTAGACGACTCTAGTTTAGGGGCCGCAGGGGGAGGTACTCCTCAAACCCCGCCGCCACACAAGCGTTTAACGACAGCCGAATTACATGCACAAGCGTCACAGCGTACGCCCAGACATCAGACTGTAGCAGAAATAAGAAAATCCCTTGCCGAATGCGGCTATGATCCAGTCCCAGGCGAGGATAATATGGTTTTATATTCATTCCGCGTAAGAAAGGTGACCGAGTATCTAGTCACCTTACCGAATATGAAAGAAGATCTAGACAGAATATATCGTTTCATCCGTACAGGGGATGATCCAGAAAGCATTAGCGAGGCCATGTCTCAAAGGAAAGCCGAGATCCAGCTCATGATATTAAAGTTTCTGATCAATTGTCTAATAAGAGAACAAGATTACCCGTCTAAAGATCCGGCTGAAATGAGAACCCTGACAAGGTGGAGTGATAATATAGCCGAGGGTAAGCACAAGACCGTCGGTGCTATGGAGAGTATGTACAAGAAAATCCGTAAAGAAATAATAAAGTTACACGAACAGCGTAAAGAAGCACAAGTAAGCGAGAAAGAAAGTAACTCTGATCCTGAAGAGTTAGACGACGAGAATCCCGCCAGAATAGCGTATGTAGGAAAATCTAGATTTCCAGATCGCCATTTACGCCTAGAACACAAGTCTATTTTTCATTCTCCAGCACCAGAACAAGGTTCACTAGAACAAGTGTTTCAAGCTACCGATCATATTCTGAAATCACGAATCGGTTACAGTGAGTTAAGTACCATGCATGAACAAGAACTAGCCCGATCAGCAGTCCGATGGATTACTGATTCTACCACTTTTCCAGACGAAATAGTGGCACAAATGTTTCTGAAAATGCCCCCAGCCGAGCAACGACTGGTGGGTATGTATATGATTCAGCACCTCATTACATTGTATGAGGGTCAGCACTCTGATCCAGGCCCGTTACATGATGTCCTGAACGAGTTACTCCAGTATAGATGGAAAGGTTTAGGTACCGATTTAATTAGTGTCATTCTAGAACAGCGCCACAAATATAGAACGTTTTTGAATCCGCATTTTGTTCCTGCCTCACCCCCAGAAGGTAAACCATTTTACATGGAGAGACAGAATCCGTTACGAGAAGTCCACCCAGTCAGAGGAACGGGTGGCGAACTAGAACGAGTGTTTGTTTACACTCCGATTACAAAGATGGAACTCCTCGAGATGAAGAAATTAAAAGATATGCTCCATATGGGAGAATACACGTATCCAGATATAATTAAAATGTTAAAGGTTCTGCTGCCCGCAGGGGTGTATGAAAAGCTCAAGGAAAAAGAATGGGAGGTGGGGGAGAAAAAGATCGATTGGGCAGTTCTAGAAGCTGAAGATAAGGCACGAGTACCAGGTACCGGTCTTGGAGATAAATGTAAAGAATTACCGGAATTATTAATACAAGTTTTACCCAGATTATTGACAACTAGAAAAGAAGACTGGGATGCAATCTCATCCTGTAAACAGAAACAAGACGAAGATATTAGTGATTTTTATTCTAGATTTGAAAAATGTTTTAGCATCAACAGTGGCCTCAAGACAGGTAGTGAGTCATACCCTCACCTTTTTGTTACTAAATTAGTCGAGAATTCAAGCCCACAAATTAAAAATCGAGTTTTAAAAGTCGAAAGTACCTGGCAAGCTAATACCCCGTCCCAGATGTTGCAGATGCTTCAATACCACCAGAATAGAATCAGAGAAGAACAAGAACACGAAAGAAAACGTATGAAAGACACGAAAATGAAAGTACTAGTTGCACAATCTGTTCCTCAAGACAGTCAGAAGAGGGGTCCGAATCAAGCCAGTCATCCTGCAGCTCCCGTTAAAGGGAACTGCAATTATTGTAAACAGCCAGGTCATTTTATAAATGAGTGTGCAGTTCTGAAACACAACATAGCTACTGGTAAGACTAAAGAAAGACCACGTCCGCCTAGACAAGAACAAGTTTCACAGATTCCTCAGCCACAGAATGCACAACAGACAGTTACCGCACCGCAGCCTATTGCTGCAACACAGCATGTTACATCGCAAATGTACCAGTATGCACAGTCTGAGTATCCAGAGTACCAGCAGTATTCATGAAACAGCCTAGAGAGGGAGGTAGGCTTGCCTCTCATCGAGATACCTGTAGATCAAGAAGGTCCCTATGTTCACAGTCAAGTATTAGGGAAAGACAGAAAGTTTTTGATTGATACAGGGGCAAGTAGGACCACAATTAGTCACGCCGAAGTTCCAGGGGCTCCGCTCTCAGGCTCAAGAAATGTTTCCCTTGGATTCTCAGGAAAACCTATCGTAAATGAGATTTCAAAACCAGTTTCTCTAGAAGTAGGTCCATTGTCCCGCACTACTGATCTGTTACTTACTAAGTCATGTCCAGAAAATCTATTAGGCATTAAAACACTGAAAGAGTTAGGTGCAGTTATATGCTGTTCCCCAGAGGGAATACGATTGTTCCTACGTGACTTTAAGGGTCACTATGTATTACGAGATTTTGATTCAAGACTGTCTAATGTTCCGCAGCACTTATGGGCGCAAGGTCCAACTGATGTAGGTTACATGCAAATCACACCCTATCGTGTGACTCTCAAGCCAGGTGTAGTGTTACCACGAATCAGACAGTACAGATTGCCACCTGAGGCTGTAGCAGCCTTATCCAAAATTATTGACGAGCTCATGGCTCAAGGAGTGGTTGTAGAAACTGACTCCAATGTATGTAATTCTCCGATCATTCCAGTCATGAAACGTACTGATCCAAATGCACCCCCAGTATATCGATTAGTGATCGACCTACGAGAGCTTAATAAATGTATTATTCCGCAGTACCCAGTTGTCCCAGACATCTCTTCCCTATTACCGGCCATTGATTCCGAAGCCACGTTCTTCACTGTAATCGACCTCAAGAACGCATTTTTCAGTGTTCCTATTCATCCAGACAGCCAGTTCCTTTTCGGATTTTGTTTAAATGGAAGGAGCTATATGTTCACACGCGCTCCTCAAGGTTTCACAGAAAGTCCTAGTATTTATAGTCAAGCACTTAAAAGACAACTAGACAATATTCACATGCCAACTGACACTGCCCTGCTCCAGTATGTAGATGATCTACTGATCACAGCCCGTTCTGAACGTGCTTGCGAGCGAGCATCACTGACAGTTCTGTATTTCCTAGCCGAGATGGGGCACAAGGTGTCCCCTTCTAAGCTTCAATTCTGTGTCCAGCAAGTGGTCTACTTAGGACACTTACTGTCCAAGAGGGGTAGACAGTTGACACCAGACCGTATCCAGTTAATAGCGAGTCTTCCTCAGCCCAAGACCCAGAAGGAGGTACGTGCTTTTATTGGCCTTACTTCTTATTGCAGACAATGGATTCCTCAGTATGCATTTCTAGCCAAGCCACTGATACAGTTAACGACACAGGAGGCAGCCGTATCGACTGTCCTCCCTTGGACATCTGAACATACACTTAGTTTCAATGAGTTAAAGAAAGCCCTATGCCAAGCTCCAGTTCTAGCAACACCGAACTACATTATCTGTTCTCACACAAGATCAAGCAGGACAATACAAGCCCTGTGCTTATTTTTCAAGCACATTAGATCCTGTAGCCCAGGCTCTGCCTGCGTGCCTCAAGTCAGTTGCAGCCACAGCCCTAGCTATCAGACAAAGTGATTCCATAGTCTTAGGACATACCTTGACAGTACAAGTTCCACATTCCGTGGAAGTTCTTTTAAACCGAACACAAACTCAGCACTTGACAATTGCACGTTTAACAGGTTATGAATTGACACTGTTCCAGCCACACATAGAAATCAGACGCTGCAACGTTTTAAATCCTGCTACACTGTTACCATCAGTTAATTCAAATCCAGCCACACATGATTGCGTGGAAGTAGTTAACATTACGACAAAGCCAAGACAAGATCTGACAGATACTCCGTTACCAGACCCCGACCTGACACTTTATGTGGATGGTTCATGTATGAGAACAAGTACAGGAGAACTAGTCGCCGCGTATGCAGTGACTACTGACACTGAAGTTATTGAAACACACCGTATTGATACCCTGTCCGCTCAAGCAGCAGAGCTAGTTGCTCTGACACAAGCCTGCATACACGCCAAGAACTTGAAAGTTAATGTTTACACAGATTCACGTTACGCATTTGGAGTTGTACACGACTTCGGAGTGCTCTGGCAGGAGAGAGGTTTCATGACTTCTCATGGAACCAAGATTCAGCATGGTCTCCTTATTCAAGCTCTGTTAGATGCCATACATTTACCGACATCTATCGCTATCATGAAGTGCAAAGCACATACGAAAGTTACTGACACCATTTCTCAAGGTAATGATCTAGCAGATCGCACAGCCAAGCTTACAGCACAGACTCCAGACATTCCAGTTAATATGACACACACTCCAGATCCGATTGCATGCATGACAGTTAAGGACCCTACACAAGATGTCATAGATATCCAGTTACATGCTACTCCCGAAGAAATCAAGAAATGGTCCGAACAAGGAGGGGTCCAGACAGATCAAGGATGGTTAACAAAGGGTAGAGCCACATGGTTTCTCCCCGACTCTATGGTTCAAGTCATTATTAATACCACACATAGTCCAGCACATTTAGGAGAAAAAGCTATGTTAGACAGTATCCAGAACATTTGGTTCAACAAGCATTTACGAGCTGCAGCCAAGCAGAAAGTCCGTACCTGTATGATATGTTGTCAGTTTAATCCAGGTAAAAGTGTCCCGGTAGAACAAGGTGGATTCCAGCCCCCTGACCACCCTTTTGAAGTCCTCCAGATGGATTATATTCAGATGGAGCGATGTCGAGGTTTCAAGTATGTCCTTGTAGTTGTATGCGCTTTGTCCAGGTGGACAGAAGCATATCCAGTCCCAGATTACACAGCCGCGACCACTGCCAAGCAGTTGGTTCGTGAGTTCTTCCCCCGTTATGGACTCCCTAGAGTCGTATATTCTGACAACGGCCAGCCATTCTCATCTGAACTCATGAAGCATGTTTCCCTGTTGTTAGGGTACCAGTGGAAGTTTCATTGTGTACGCCATCCTGAAGCAGCCGGTCTCGTAGAGAGACATAACCAGACTCTGAAAATCCGAATCGCCAAAGTATGTAAAGAGAAAGGTGTGGACTGGCTGGTAGCTCTACCAGTCGCTTTATTTTATATGCGCATGGTCGCACATTCCAGATCAGGTCTGTCCCCGTATGAGGTCGTTTTCGGCCGCCCCCCTAACATGTGGGGTACTCCTAGACCCCGAAGTATTACCGATGTTTCAAGTAATATGCTGACAGATTACCTAGCTTCCTTGATGTCTGCCCTCAACTCATGTCGTTCACAGGTTGCCGCCGCATTTCCAGACAATACCGAGGTGGCACCGCATGAAATCGTTCCAGGATCCATGGTGATGGTCAGGAATTTTGACAGATCAAGTCCGCTGGAGCCTCGCTGGAAAGAGCCCCGACAGGTCCTCCTCACCACCCGTACAGCCGTGAAGTTGGAAGGTCGCAAAGGCTGGGTGCACCTTTCTCATGTAAAACAGTTTAATGGACTGAAACCCGTCCCAAAGAACATTTCCCAGGATTTGAAGGATTGCCAAAATATTGTTCTCAAGGACTGTCCCGCAAAAGACATTGCTACAAACCCTCCCCTGTTAGAGAAAACTCCGCAACAGGAGTACAAGCTAAAACTCCGGTCTAGTAAAATAAGTCAGCCAGTTTGATTGTCTAAGTCCTTCCCTAGGTGAAACGGTTAGACTGTTTCTGACATGTATAAAATAGACCCCCATAGTGAGAGAGTTAGTCAAAACTCAATTCGATGTATCATTTTTCTATGTTTCATATTATTTCTTAGCATTATGATTTCCTGCACCAGTTATGCATTTTTCTTGTATTTCCCAGTTCTTCATGTAAATATGTCTGCTAATGCTACAGTAGAGCACACGTTTAGTGATCTGCCTCCTCATGAACTCTCTTACCGCCTCGCTATGCGAAATAACTCATTCATCCGCATGTTACATTACTCACACCAGACCAGCAATGCCACTAATTGTTGGGTGTGTGGTCGACTCCCCCCTTTCCAGACACCGAAGGGAGTTCTGCCACTTTTTCCTTATCCATTTTCACATAATGGTTCGTGTGGAGCATGGTCCACGTTAACGTCATCCTCAACAGATATGTCTTTTCTTAACAGTACATGTTTTCCAGACAAGCAAGGTCTTCCCCACAGAACCGGGTTAGATCTAGAAAATGAAGTGTATAATTTAGGTAACTATTCTTCGAATTTCATGGTCTTGAATGTTCAGTCTGATACTACTCCAGACTTACCTGCTATTTCAGTACTGCCAGTCAAAGGTGAATTATGTGTCCGAAATTATGGTTCCGTACATGTAGGACATAGTGATTGTACTACTATTGTCAAGTATAGTGACAGTGGGAAATCTATCTTCAAAGCTTCACGTCATTCTTATTTTATTTGTGGTCAAACTGCATATGTTCGTCTGCCCCTCGATTGGGAGGGAACCTGTTACATTGCCTTCCTACTGCCACCAGTTTTCCTAGCCCCATCTGATTATCACAGAAACACACATCTAGTACACATTAGACATAGAAGGGAGTCCCCAATTGTCGATTATACTGAAACTGCTCTAGAACAGTATACAGATTTCAACAGAGGTTTCTTTTTCTTTATAGGACCTATCCAGAATAGTAAGCTAATCCGCAGGTTAACCAGAACCCTCGAAGCCGTAGTAAATGAGACTGCCTCTGCTCTAGGTAATTTAACTGAAGAGCAATCTGCTATGAGATTTGTCGTTTTACAGAATCGTCTCGTCCTTGACGTCATACTGGCCGATAGGGGCGGGGCCTGTAGAGTCATCGGATCTAGTTGCTGCATTTTCATTCCAAATAACGCGCCGTCTGTTTATTCAGCTATAACCAGACTCCATAAAATTGCCCATCTGTTACACCAAGATCCAGGCACCTGGACATGGTCCGGTTGGTTCTGGAATATAATTTCCGCATGGGGATGGAAAATATTGTCCTTCCTAGGTATTGCAGTAGCGATCATATTCAGCTGCTGTCTCTGTATACAATGTGGCCCTGCGATTTGCGGCATTTGTGCTACCTCTTGTATTCCTAGTCCCAAGCCCCGTTCTAAATCCCGTTCCAGGATAATTCGAGACGAGCAAATGATACTGTATGAAATGATAGATGGTATCATGAATATTGATGTTTCCTGATGGAAACGTAGTGACAAGGAGGGAATGTGGAAAAGTAAATTTTGCCATGTTCTGTGTCCCTACGTGTCATCCATCATATGTTATGTGTGCATGATTAAATATGCATATGCATTCCCCATGTTCGATTAATGACGCAATTATAGTTGTGTCCATCTCTAATATGCCAGTTTCTAGTCCTCGTGAATACTACGAATATCAGGCCTATGTAAAGTTACGTTGCCACGTTTCTCAGTGTGCACGTTATTTCATTGTAAAGTCCCCGTTTCTAGGCCTCAAAAGGGCCTGGACACCAGATTCAGCTCCTGTCTCCTGAAAACCTCGCCGAGGAGCGATACAGCCCCCACCTGTATCCTCGACCCTTCACTTACTTCCTGCCTCACAGTGCCCGGTTCAGGCTGGCTCTGCCTCTGAGTCTGCCAAGAATATGTTATGATTCCAGTTATCAGTTCAGTCCTCCTTCTCTGCATTCCTAAGTTACTGAACTGCATCAATAGTTTCCGTCATTGTCTAGCCTTTTCGGCTCCACGTTAGAGAAATACTGCATTTAATGGTCATTTAATATTCTTCATCACGCACTACATGAAGAATAATGCATGGTCCAGTCTTAGAATCAAGTTAGCCTTTCCTCTCCTGACTTCTAGTTTATATCAACATGTTCTCTAAACATCAGATACTAGATACTGCTTAGGTACATGTCGCCCTGACTCTCCAGACTTCAGTCTCTGCTCCTAGCACAAAGTTCATAGCCCCCAGCTTCTCCTAGTAACACGTCATTGTCAGTTTGCGCGCACCATCAGGTTAGAGGTCCCGGCTCCTCAGGTAGCCCCCTCCATGGTTTCCGCCCCATTCATGACATATTCTGTTACGTTTGCATCACATGTCTATGTATACGCCCTGTTACACCTCTTTTCACCCTTATCTTTCGCGACTGCTACGCGTCATGCCTATTGCTCCACCCACTGCTACGTAATGCTATGTGTTTGCGTTATGTATATATGCTCATGCACTGTTATTAAAAAAGGTCATTCCTTTTCCTTGTCCCGATCCTGACACCAGCAGCGCTGCTGGGCCTTGCCATCCTATTCCTTTATGCTGTAATAAACCTGCAAAAAACTCCTACTACCTCGAATCTTGACTCTTATTTATTGAGCTATCTGTTATTCATTTATACATTCAAAAATAGGGTATTATTTATTTATTTACCACACCTCAAAAGTGTTCCTTAAAAGTGTCCCATACCAACAACTGACCAGCATATAGAACCATACTGAAAACAAATGAGAAAATATTGAATGCATATTTTTTGCAATGGGATTTTATACTTTAAAGTATAACCTCAATACATATGTACCTTCTTGTAACTCGTGATTCTATGAACACCTAGGGCCAGATGTAGGTAATTCTATTTTACTGATTCATAAATACCGAATTTTACCGATTCGGTATTTATGAATTGGTAAAATAGAAGGAGGGAGATTTAGGTAAAATCGGTAATTGAATTACCGAATCTGTAAAAATCGGTATTTACCGAATCGGTAAATACTGATTCGGTATTGCCCATTGATTCCTATGGGCCTTGAAGCCCATAGGAATCAATGGGCAATACCGAATTGGTAAATACCGAATCCAGCAAGGGTGCAGGGGGTGTCACTTTGACACCCTCTAGCACCCCGAATACAGGCATGTGTGCCATGTGGCACACAGACATGCCCTAAGGGCATGTCTGTCTGTCACATGGCATAGGTGTGCATGCACACATGTGCATGCACACCTGGATTCGGTATTTTACCACCCAATTGGATTGGGTGGTAAAATACCGAATCTGAAAGGCCTTTGGGACTCAGAAGAGTCCCACCTACATCTGGAAGTTACCGAATCGGTAAGAATACCGATTCGGTATTTTACAGATTCGGTAAATTTACCGATTCAGTAAATTTACCGAATCGGTAAAATTGGCCCCCTACATGCCAATTCCTAAATACCGGTCGGTAACGGCCGAAATCGGCCGTTACCGACCGGTATTTGGGCTCCTACATCTGGCCCCTAATTCCTTATTCCATAGCATCCCCTAGAAATGTGGCACCCCAATCATACAATTTGGATATGCTGTACAGCAGGCCGCCAAGCAAATGTGCCCTCCCCTGTTCTCGCAGTTGGAGTACTCAGCTGGTAGAATACACCCACTCTGTTCTCCTGACCAGTACATCATGAGTGGAGACTAGTGGATAGTCTCCACTATCTCACTATCGCCTGGAGAAAGTCTTCTGCTTTATTGTAATAGACTGCACCTATACTGCACCATATTCAGAAGGTGAGATATACATCACTGACATGCACGCATCGATACATGTAGGCTGAGAGGTGAACAGGGTGGCCAGCTATTTGGCAGGTTAAAGGAGCTTGAAGTGACACAGCGTTTAATCAGTGTAGGATAAAGTTACTTACCCAGTAAGCATCTGTTCTTGGCACACTTGTTCTTGGCATGTACAGCTCTCACACGGGATTGAAGTGGATGCAGAGGGCACAGAGCAGTGCTTAATTTGAGCCGGTAAATTCTAGTTCTCAGCAACAGCACTTAATTGTCAACACCGGCGCTTGTAACAGTCTTCCAAAGGGTGGTGCTGCCAAGCTCATTTAGAGATGACCACAACAACAGTGAATTGTTATTTCAATATATATAAAAAATTGCTATTACCTGATGCGCAAAGCTATTCTTAATGCTTTCAGGGGCCTTGAATAGTCCGAATTGTTACACTTGTAGGATTGCGATGGTGTGTAGTTGTGTTGGTACTGACATATGCAGCATGGCAGGGGCAATGTGTGGTGCAAGCAGCAGTGGCCTCCTGACGGGAGCCCTGGCACTTATCATTTTACAAACTAAGTACTGGCACAGTGGAGAAATCCTCAGAAGCTGAAGCAGAAAATCATTGCGTGTGGAGGTAACACAAAAGAAGCAAAGGAGATTATTACGCCTGAGGTAAGTCAAGGGTAAGGTGGAGACACAAGTAGAGTAAACCCCTTTGTAGAGCAAAGCACAAACCTTGCTGGTGGGAAGGTATAGACTCAGGCAATCTAATTGGCGTTATTGACCCAGGGCCGAAAGCACTCGAAGGCCACTCCGCGGGGCATAAGCATTGCTGGACCCACTTCCCCTGCACCGCCTGAGTCCTCCCGCTGCCGCGCCAACATCACAGGCGGCCGCTGAGTGGAGGGCTCGGCTACCCAGGACACCTTGCGGCCGCGCAGACCTTGCTCGTCATCATCGGCGCCTGGAGGCGCGATAAAGGTCGGCGTCCCCCGACCAAAGGGTGTAATCTAATTGGCATTATTGACCCAGGGCCGAAAGCACTCGAAGGCCACTCCGCAGGGCATAAGCATTGCTGGACCCACTTCCCCTGCACCGCCTGAGTCCTCCTGCTGCCGCGCCAACATCACAGGCGGCCGCTGAGTGGAGGACTCTGCTACCCAGGACACCTTGCGCCCGCGCAGACCTTGCTCGTCATCATCGGCGCCTGGAGACGCGATTAATGTCGGCGTCCCCCGACCAAGGGGTGTAATCTAATTGGCATTATTGACCCAGGGCCGAAAGCACTCGAAGGCCACTCCGCAGGGCATAAGCATTGCTGGACCCACTTCCCCTGCACCGCCTGGGTCCTCCCGCTGCCGCGCCAACATCACAGGCGGCCGCTGAGTGGAGGACTCGGCTACCCAGGACACCTTGCGGCCGCGCAGACCTTGCTCGTCATCATCGGCGCCTGGAGGCGCGATAAAGGTCGGCGTCCTCCGACCAAGGGCTGTAATCTAATTGGCATTATTGACCCAGGGCCGAAAGCACTCGAAGGCCACTCCGCAGGGCATAAGCATTGCTGGACCCACTTCCCCTGCACCGCCTGAGTCTTCCCGCTGCCGCGCCAACATCACAGGCGGCCGCTGAGTGGAGGACTCGGCTACCCAGGACACCTTGCGGCCGCGCAGACCTTGCTCGTCATCATCGGCGCCTGGAGGCGCGATAAAGGTCGGCGTCCCCCGACCAAGGGGTGTAATCTAATTGGCATTATTGACCCAGGGCCGAAAGCACTCGAAGGCCACTCCGCAGGGCATAAGCATTGCTGGACCCACTTTCCCTGCACCGCCTGAGTCCTCCCGCTGCCGCGCCAACATCAAAGGCGGCCGCTGAGTGGAGGACTCGGCTACCCAGGACACCTTGCGGCCGCGCAGACCTTGCTCATCATCATCGGCGCCTGGAGGCCCGATAAAGGTCGGCGTCCCCCGACCAAGGGGTGTAATCTAATTGGCATTATTGACCCAGGGCCGAAACCACTCGAAAGCCACTCCACAGGGCATAAGCATTGCTGGACCCACTTCCCCTGCACCGCCTGAGTCCTCCCGCTGCCGCGCCAACATCACAGGCGGCCGCTGAGTGGAAGACTCGGCTACCCAGGACACCTTGCGGCCGCGCAGACCTTGCTCGTCATCATCGGCGCCTGGAGGCGCGATAAAGGTCGGCGTCCCCCGACCAAGGGGTGTAATCTAATTGGCATTATTGACCCAGGGCCGAAAGCACTCGAAGGCCACTCTGCAGGGCATAAGCATTGCTGGACCCACTTCCCCTGCACCGCCTGAGTCCTCCCGCTGTCGCGCCAACATCACAGGCGGCCGCTGAGTGGAGGACTCGGCTACCCAGGACACCCTGCGGCCGCGCAGACCTTGCTCGTCATCATCGGCGCCTGGAGGCGCGATAAAGGTCGGCGTCTCCCGACCAAGGGGTGTAATCTAATTGGCATTATTGACCCAGGGCCGAAAGCACTCGAAGGCCACTCCGTAGGGCATAAGCATTGCTGGACCCACTTCCCCTGCACCGTCTGAGTCCTCCCGCTGCCGCGCCAACATCACAGGCGGCCGCTGAGTGGAGGACTCGGCTACCCAGGACACCTTGCGGCCGCGCAGACCTTGCTCGTCATCATCGGCGCCTGGAGGCGCGATAAAGGTCGGCGTCCCCCGACCAAGGGGTGTAATCTAATTGGCATTATTGACCCAGGGCCGAAAGCACTCGAAGGCCACTCCGCAGGGCATAAGCATTGCTGGACCCACTTCCCCTGCACCGCCTGAGTCCTCCCGCTGCCGCGCCAACATCACAGGCGGCCGCTGAGTGGAGGACTCGGCTACCCAGGACACCTTGCGGCCGCGCAGACCTTGCTCGTCATCATCGGCGCCTGGAGGTGCGATAAAGGTCGGCGTCCCCCGACCAAGGGGTGTAATCTAATTGGCATTATTGACCCAGGGCCGAAAGCACTCGAAGGCCACTCCGCAGGGCATAAGCATTGCTGGACCCACTTCCCCTGCGCCGCCTGAGTCCTCCCGCTGCCGCGCCAACATCACAGGCGGCCGCTGAGTGGAGGACTCGGCTACCCAGGACACCTTGCGGCCGCGCAGACCTTGCTCGTCATCATCGGCGCCTGGAGGCGCGATAAAGGTCGGCGTCCCCCGACCAAGGGGTGTAATCTAATTGGCATTATTGACCCAGGGCCGAAAGCACTCGAAGGCCACTCCGCAGGGCATAAGCATTGCTGGACCCACTTCCCCAGCACCGCCTGAGTCCTCCCGCTGCCGCGCCAACATCACAGGCAGCCGCTGAGTGGAGGACTCGGCTACCCAGGATACCATGCGGCCGCGCAGACCTTGCTCGTCATCATCGGCGCCTGGAGGCGCGATAAAGGTCGGCGTCCCCCGCAACGCGGGAAGCGAGCGGGCCGCCGGGCGAAGCCCGGGCAAAGGGCGGGCCGTCCACGGCCGTCAGAGGCCAGTAGAGGCTGGGCTGGGACCCCCCTTTGTCATCTACGAAGCGGCCACTTCAAGTAAGACATTTTGTTACAACTGCCTTCTGTACATCTTATCCCCTTGTTTCCGTGCCGTAGCTGTATTGACTATTCAAACAATATAACAAGGCACAGTGGGTCATAGCCCATATACGATTTCCCAGACTGCAAGTTATTCGTTTTCCCAAACCATACGAACCAAACAATATGGGAAAATCCCCGTTAGTAAAAACGACTAACAAAGGAACCCTGGATCATTTTGTGATTAGAGCGCTTCCAGATGTTGATAGGGAGGACTCTCTTGCCGAGCGACGGGCTGACAGACGCCGCTCTATTGACCATATAAAGAGCATGCGTACATCTTTGCCATCTATTCTTCCCAAAACGCCGGCCCAGGATGGGATCATCACATCTCCTGTAGCCTGTGAATCTTCTAGAAATGACAGTATTCCACTGCTTCTTCAAGATAGGCCTACCTTAATTGACTCTATTAGTGATACAATCAGCCAACTAAGTGTTATTATTTCAACGTCACAATGTAATGTGTCTCCCCTCCCTCAGTCTCAGCCGACCTCATTAACATCTGTGGCGGAGATTTTTCAAGCAGAGGGGTGGGAATGTTCCAAAGCTACAACTCATGCCTGCTCAAGGCGCACGGCCAAAACATGTTGAATTAAGTAAGCCTAGGACTAGGCCTGTAGATCTTCCTCCGGAAGCGGTTCCCTACGTGGTCGTCCTGACAGGCGTTCCACCCTTAGAGGAAGGCAAAACGGAAAAGTTTTTCCAACTGAAAAACAAAGTCCTGTATTGGCTCCGTCAAAATCGTCCACTCCCTCCGTCCTTGAACGGTAAAATTATTCATGTCAGACGTCTACCCTGGCTGGGCTGTCGTAGAAAAGATCTACCGGGAGACATTATCATTGTTAATTTTTCAGACAGTAGAGCTGTGAATTACATTTGAACTGATTTAAAGGACAGTGGACTAGGGGGTATTACAACACGTGAACTGACTTTCTTCTACCCAAGATCAGTAGTAGAACTCATTCCAAACCTGGGATTACAAACTAGTTATCCTATTAATCGTCCTAGGTCTAGCCAGAATCGCTGTGTTTCAGCAGTAATGGCTACAATGGCTATAACCCATTCCATTGGTCTGAACCCTTCCAAACGTCTAATAGATTTAACCTTCTATCAGGCCTGGATGCTAATGATTGACTGGTTCACTCACCAAAGCTTCCAGTTTCCCTGTTCCCCACGCTCCCGAAATGCATTAATGTAGTAAATCAAGAACTCCAACCTCTTTCCCCCAGCAGGGCTGTGGAGGAGACCCTTTTGTGTGCGCAGGAGACCTCCCACTCTCTTCTGCATGCAGCAACTCCAGGCAAGGGCCAACACAGGGCCTTGACTAACCCTCCAGCTGTAGACTTTGTAACTGAGGGGGGTTCGGTAAGACCTGACCTATCCCTGAACTTGATATTTTGGAATGTAAATGGTTTGCATACTAAGGTAGACCTCCCATCTTGGCTCTTTAGTATCAAGGTGTATAACATCTTATGCCTGCAAGAAACTTGGCTAACTGTTCCCATTCACCTGCAAGGCTATAAAACCTTTAATTCCCCTGCCCAACCTTCCTTATGTGGTAGAGCGAAAGGTGGCTTGGTGATATACGTCTCAAATGATTTGCAAATCACCAATATTAAATTAACTAACAGCAATCCCCACTTCCAGATCCTTAAGGTTACACCAAATAAAACATACCTGTTTTATATAGTGAATTTTTATAACAACCTCTCTTCCAAAGGATGTACTCCCAGTTCTGGAATTTATTTCCTTACTTCTAATGGAGGAGCGGCTCAAAAAACCCACCTCTACTATAAGTATTGTTTGGGGAGGGGACTTTAACCTAAATCTTTGTAAGGATGGGGACGCAACCAATTGTGGTATCGTGGATGAGTCGGGCCTTCGCTTAACACATTTCCCGCACACAAAACTAGGGAATTCTCTCACTGAAATAATGATTAATTTAGACATGGGCTTTGCAAATGAGCTAGTATCCCCTCCTGTGCCTTTTACCCCGACATTTAATGGCAGGGGTCTATAAACTTTGATTGACTACATCTTGGTGTCGCAAGCCACTAAAGAGCAACTAT
Source organism: Lissotriton helveticus (assembly GCF_964261635.1). Lineage (NCBI taxonomy): Eukaryota > Metazoa > Chordata > Amphibia > Caudata > Salamandridae > Lissotriton > Lissotriton helveticus. The sequence goes on from NC_136072.1 coordinate 1,047,992,501, forward strand.
GTTGCTTTAGAACAGGCACCAATGCCAGTAGTGATCATTTTCCCAACACTCTTACTATCACTATCCCGAATATGTCTGTACTACGTAGCAAGCAAACACTCTTAGCACAGGAGTCACTAAGGGTAAACAAACTGAATGGGTACGCAATTAACAGGGACAAAGTGGATCCTGAAAAGGTTACTTCTGCAGTACTGAAACGTACTCTTCCATCTGTCGAAGTGTGCCTAAGCCCACAGTCGGATCCTGCCCAGGTATTGACTGGTTTTTTTGCCATCGCTACCGAAATCAAAAAAGAGTTGTTTCGCAAAATTAGGGGCCCCAATCAAACAAAAAAGGGATGGTTTAACCGCGCAACAAGGAGTGCTAACCTCTTATTAAAGAAAGCCCTGACTAGCACCGTTAGGGATAAAGGGGAAGTTGCTAGGTTAAGAAAGCTTTATAAGCAAGAACTTAAATCCTGTAAGGTGGATATTAAGAAAGAACTATGGAGTAAGCTTCACTGTAGTTGTTCCCTTAAGGATTCAGCCACTTTTTGGCAAATAGTCTAACTGATCAGCATTCAACTCCCCGGATAGAGGTAGCAGTGGGCGAAGCTGCTTGGGTTGGCCACTTTTCTAAGATTTTCGGCACCCTGGAGGATCCCCCAACACAGTTCCCCATAGCTATTCAGGAGTTGCCGGCTCCCCAAAATTGCCAAAGCAGAACTATCTCTTCTAACCTTAATTTTGATCTTGAAGAGGTACTTAATGCACTACAAGCCTCCAAGTGTGGCAAAGCCCCAGGCCCCGACGGGGTTCCCGTGGACATATTTAAAAATAACCTAGAACTATGGTCCCCCATCCTCACAAAGGTCATCGAAGCAGTCATTAAAATCGGCCCACCCAAGTCCTGGACAACGTCTATATTGCTTCCGATTTTTTAAAAAAGGCGACCGTAATAACCCTGCCTGTTATCGTCCTATTTCCCTCCTGGACTTCACAGGCAAGGTTATGGGTCGGCTTCTCCTTAAAAGACTCCAAGACTGGGCTGAATGTAATCAAGTGATTTCTGACCTGCAGTATGGCTTCCGAGAGGGTCTGGGGACAGTGGAGCAGGCTTTAAACCTGTCTCTGTTGCTAGGTAAATACGTTGGGGCAAAAAAGGGGAGGCTGCATTTAGCATTCGTCGATCTCTCGGCGGCTTTTGATTGCGTCTCCCACAGCAAACTCTGAAAACTCCTTCTGTCCATGGGGGTAGACCCTCCCTTGGTATATTTTATTCAAAATCTTTACACGGGGGCCACTGCTAAAGTACGGTATGGTACGGGGGGGGAACTCACAACATCTTTCCCAGTAGCCAAGGGTGTCAGACAAGGGTGCGTTCTGGCACCCTTCCTTTTTAATCTCTACACGAATGGATTGGAGGTTGCGATGCTTGAAGGTAGCAAGGACCTACCCATGATAGATCGTCGTCCAATACCCGCATTGCTCTACGCGGATGACGTGGTCATCATGGCCAGGACCCCTCGGCAACTCCAACTCCTTCTTGATAGATATAGCTTTTTCATGGCAAGCTTAGACCTAAATGTAAACACGAAGAAAACATTTGTTATGCATTTGGGGAAACGCCTTAAACACCTTGGCGGTGCTCAGATCAATAATATCACCCTGGAAAGCGCGAACTCATACCCCTATTTAGGAATCCAGATAGATAATACTTCTAGCTGGCGTCCAGCACTTTTAGCCAGAAAGTTGGGGTTCCTTAGAGCTACAACAGCCTTGGTTACATTTGCCCAAAAACTGGGTCAGCGCCCCTCGCGGGAACTCATCGAGATCTATAGGGCTAAGTGCTGCCCAGTGGCAATGTATGGGGCAGGGGTATGGGGGTATGTAAACTCGGAATCTATCCAAAAAGTAGAAAACGGCTTCCTGCGGTATCTCCTGGCAGCCCCAAAAAGCTCACCAACCTTCGGTTGTCACATGGAGTTGGGTGAGGACTATATCTTCGATCTTATTGCTGTCCAACCAATTCTTTTATGGCACCGTCTTTGGCAAACTTTAGAATGTAAACTGACACGCTTACTTATTTCTGACTGCCTCACCCTGGAAAAGTGGAAAAATATCCCATGGTTACTTTACGTTCATAACTTTCTCAGAGATGTAAACATGGAAACAGCCTTTCTAATCCCTGAGACCATAACTGAAGTTTCACGTAAAAAGCTGAAAAATGTGTGTTTATCTCATCTCCGTGAGCTTCGCTTGGCATCTGAGGTCTTAAAACCTACAAATCTCCATCTACTCTCGGTGCAAGTCTCACATGGGATTCAGCCATATTTACTAACCAGTGTCAATGCTTATGATAAATATCTTTTGACGCGATTCCGGTTTAATACCTTTCATCGGCAGTTAACTTTTCCGAAGATAAAAGACTGGTCTAGCACCTTGTCCCCTTGCCCATGTGATGGGCAGTCAGAGCAATCGTTATTGCACATAGTCTTTTTTTGGTACCTATTATGAATTTCCACGTAAGCGGTGGATTATCCCTTTGGTGAAATTCATGGGCTTGCGACATTGCCGTCCGGCCCTCCTTGCCCTACAATGCTTGGACATTGAGTATAACATCGTCCCAATAGCCCGATTTTTAAAAGTGTGTGTTAAATATCGCGCAAACTATGACTCTGTGTAAAATGATAGACTGTGTTTTGGGGTCGTAATTAGAAACTAATGGCCCTATAAGCTTGCTGATGTCTCTGTTTATGTCTCTTTTATATGTATTTTTGCTGCTAATGATTGGTTACGGGTCTTTTTACTATAAAATGTGTAATACCCGTGTTATATTGTGTACTAAATATTTTAACGATTTTAAACAATGCTTTTTTAATTATCTGTATACTTTTATGGACACAAAATTGTATCCGAATAAAGTTTTAATTGTTGTATTGTATTGTTTGACTCGGGCCGGCAGGGAGAGCTAATGGTTTGATTTAGTGGATAAAGGGGGGCACCAACAACGAAGAAGACAAAGTGGAAGGATGAGGACAAATCCAGAAAAAGTTTAATTCATCTGCCAAATTGATAAGGGGCCAGTTGAGCAGTTGTCACCCAAAATATATTAGGAACACCGTCAATAAGGGGACACCTCCAATTATAGATTTAGGGCCATGCATACAAAGCATTTTTCCGTTCGCAAATGGCCCAGTTCGGCCGTTTGTGTCTGGAAAAATACTTTTTTAAGAAACTTGTTCTTTCCTATGTTCTTTTTCACAGCGATGCTTCCTTTCCTGAGCCATTGCCAGGTGAGTCGAGGTCCTTTCCTCGTGCAATACGGGTAAGCACATATTCTATATAAGTGATTGTGAAGCACTAGAGATTATAGATGACCGTAAGCATGTCACTATGAATTTATTGTACTGTGAGCTCAAAAAGCCTTTGTGAAGTTGTTGTACCTCTTACAAATAGACTGTCATCTAATTTTTTTGCAGATGCCATCAGCATTTCGGAATTTGCAGAGGATTTCTATATCCCTGAATACAGGTGACTAGGTTGTATTTGTTCAAACCTTTCTCTCTTTTTATATCTTAATTTATGTCACTTTTTTCACTTATGCACTAGCAATAACTTATTGTGGTCCTGAAGAAGGCCTAGGCTTACTAGAATCCAATTGGCTGAAACATGTTGACCCCCGTTTTCCACACAGGGACAGTTATTTGGTGAAAACTTTCCTTGCACTGTTTTTAATTTGAGTAGTGAGAGATACCTATTAAAATATTTTTTCTCTCACCGTTCAATTTTACCTCACTATCTCTCACTCATATGCACTGCACCCATCACTCCTACATAAACCATTTTCACACATCTGTAGGCTCTGAGATAGCGTGTTATAGCGCTTTAATTAAACAGCAAAAACATCTGTGAGCTGACCTTTCCTTCTGAAAGGGTTGCAGCCCTTAGTGACACTAGTGTGTCACTAGGAGGAGACCCAGATGATGAAGGATGTCACCATTGATGAGTGATGGGAATCTGTCCTTTCTAAATTATATTTTGTTTTTGTTAGGAGGCTTAGTGTTGCAGTTTCAAGAGACCCAGTGTTGTTCAAATGCACAGGTTTTTTTTTTTAATTGAATGAGTAGACCCATGCATATCTTGTTTTGGATGTGGTAAAAATCAAATAAGTCATATGCATTGTTAGACCTGTCTGCTTCTGGGAAGACTCTAACCACCATGATTTATTTTTGTCCCCCTTAGCCTCCCAGACTTTCTATTTTTATTTTTACATATGTCCATCAGGAATTTTTTTAATGCTGTCAGGAGGCTAGGTGCTCCTTGGCGATGACGCCATTTTTCCCTCATAACCTGTGAGGCCTAGTCAGCCCCCTTGAAAATCTAGGGATCTCAAGAAACCTAAGATGGTGTCCACCAACTGCCATAACGGACACCACTGGAGGACAGGTCCATAGGTTAACATTAGGGAACTTTCTAGAATACCCTAGAGAATTCTGCAGGTCTCAGGCCACCCTATATAAGGCCAGTGACCAGCAGACATTTTGTGCTGACCCCAGAGTAGAGGAGTGAGGCAGTGGTGAGAGGAGGTGGACACACTGAGAGCAGCTAGTTGTCATTTGAGGCTGACAGTTACTTCAGAGGATTGTTCCCCCTTTAGCCCTTGACCGATCCCTCTCTCAAGACAACAGTTATTGACCAAGAAAACAAGCTTCGTGAGAAGAAAAACCCTTCTGGATCAGCATTCCTGTAGAAACTGACAGGATCTGCTTTCTGAAACTCAGTCTTATATGCCCTGCCCAGCGCTGCACCTACCAGGGTAGCGAGTCATTTGTGGTCCCCTTGGAGCGCCTTGAGGTGGTTGGGGAACTGTGGAGCCTGGAGCACCTGGAGGAGCGAGTGCCCGATCTGTGAGGTACTTCTTCTGGAGCCGGGGGAGGAAAGCAGCAGCGTGTGAGGAGCGGCGCAGTGTGGTCCGTCTGCGGGACCCCGGGGGCACCAGGCGCGTCAGGAGAAGCGAGGAAACGCTTCCGCGCAAGCCAGTAGCGCGACCGCTTCTTTCAGCAGGAGGGGCCTAGGGTCGAGCAGGCCCAGGGGTGCAGTGTTCCCAGCGTGACGAGGTCCGGGGAGGAACACGCAGGCGCCGACGAGCAGCGCGACCTGAGAGGTGGAGCCATTGCGAGGAACGCGCATGCCCCAGAGATCAGCGCGTCCATCGGGTTGCCTGAGGTGGCGCCAGACGACTTTCCGGAGCGCCGCGTTGACAGCGGAACCCCCTACTTGTGAGCGCTTGCTGGAGGAACTAGCGCTTGGGCAACCGACCGCCCATCTAACCTCTGGTGATCCGCCGACGCAGGAAATCACCGCGTTAAGCCTGAAACGAGGCCCCCTAGCCAGCGCTGACAGGAGAACGCGCGCTTGGGCTGAGGAGGCCGGCAAGGCTCTTCCCACGTCAGTGCAGGGAAGCAGCTGATCGGGGGAGCTTGAGAGGCGGGTACCAGCTGAAGGCCTATGGACTGTGGCATATCTGCCACCCAGACAGTAAGGAGAGTGGGAGTGTGAAGAGGGAAGTGTTGGGTAAAAAGGGATAAAAGGTTGACAGCTATTTTAAACAGGTCCATAAGCAGAGAAAAGGGCCTTGACCTTTCTACTTCCCTGGAGATTCATTCTGTGACAAAGGAGAGAAGGGGTTAGGCAACGTAACCCTAGATGTGTTAACATAACCAATGAATTGGTAGGCTGTAGTAAAGAGTTATTGATGTCATTGTGTATTAATGCAAAATACCCCTGTAGAGTGTGAAGTCTAGGAGCTTCAATTAATTATCCAAGAAGTTCTTTGAATGTACTGCTGAATTCTGATAAAAGTATATGATTTACTGCTTTTTCCACAGCTGGAGGAGTGAAAACTATTTTCTCTAGTAAAAGTGCAATGTTTATTCCTAAAAGCAATTGATGTGATAACCTGTATGCTTTCAAATCCAAAGAGCCATATTATTTTTATAAAAGGTAACGGTATTTTTGCAAACAAAGGTGTTGTGTCTTTATTTTAGTGGTTCATCAATGTGTTACTGTGGGTAAGCTGTGTAAGTACTTAGCCAACGCCTGGAGTTAGCTGTAGACCACTACTGTGCCAAGCTACCATATGTAGGCTTGGGTAATCTAGGTCCAACATAATTGGTGTTTCAGCGGTGGGATCACGGATTTGTACTTACACTCACTTATTAGTAACACAGTGACAACCACGAGACCCCACCTGGAGTTTTCTCCCTGCGGCCCTCCTAATTTATATTTTTGATTTTTCTAAATTTACTTCTGGTGGTGGGTGGAGGTTAACCTCAAGTCACTTCGTGGGTTTCTCCTGTGAGTAATTTTATACCATGGCAAAGCTGGAGGTGAATCTTAAAGAGTTGGAAGCCAATACTGTGGCCCAACTCAGGGATTGGTGTCAGCAGAACGGGGTATTTTTCAATAAAGGTGCCAAGAAAGGAGAGTTGCTGACAAGCATAAGGGCATGGTTAGAAGCTCGCCTAAGGGAGGAACCAGAAATGGAAGTGGGTGATGGGGACACTGTTACTGAGGCTGCATTGCTGAACCAAATGGGGAGAGGGAATCTTCTGACAGGTCCCAGGTTACCTTCAAGGGCAAGCAGCAGTGTTTCAGACAGGGGCTTAACCGAAGCCGAGCTGGAAGATAGGAGGGAGGAGAGGAGGTTGAAAATAGAACTAGCCAGGATGGACATGGAAAGGGAGGATAGGAGGTTGGCACATGAGCGAACCATCAAAGAGATGGATTTACAAGCCCTAAACCGAGGATCCCCCAAATCAGAGAATGGTGGCAGCGATACCCAGACCAACATCAAAGAACCTAGACCGTACCTACCAAAAGATATTATGGCTTGTTATGTACCCAGTGACGACATTGCTAAATGGCTAGCCGCCTACGAGGTCTCGCTAAGGGCCCATGGGATTCTGGAAGTCCACTGGGGAGGTGGGTTATACAAATACATGCCCCCCACTGGCAGGGATACTTTGTTGGCTCTTGACCAGAGTGAACAGACCTACTATCCGGCTATGAAATCAGCGCTGCTCAAGAAGTTTGGGTTGACCCCTGAGAAATATAGGCAAAAGTTCCGGGGCAGCTACAAGCTGGGCACGCAAAACTGGGTAGATTTCTTGGACTACTCCAGGAAGGCCCTGGAGGGTTGGGTAAGAGGCAGCGATGTAGGGGACTATGAGGGACTATATGACCTCATACTCAAGGAACACCTACTCGAGAAGTGTCTTCCCGAGCTAAGACAGCATCTGGTGGACAGCAAGCTGACCAGCCCCAGGAAGCTTGCTGAGGAGGCGGACATCTGGGTTAGTACCCGGGTGTCGACTAAGGGGACTGGAGGGAATTCCCAGAAGCAAGGACAGGGCGCCCCCCAGAGGAAAGAGGGAGGGGAAACTAAGAGGGAGTTCTCAAAAGGGCCACAAAATACTTCGCAAGGAAGGGGCAGAGGATTCATCCCCAAGAGTAACCCCCCTCGCAACCCTACCCCTGGCCAAAGCCAGCAGCCAAGGGTTGTTCATTGTTTTGAGTGTGGTGGTGTGGGACACTATAAAGGAGATGTGAGGTGCCCAAAAAGACCACCCCCTCCCACTGGAGGAAAAGCCCCGGGAATCACTAGTGTAGTGCTCGGGGAGGAGATACCTTTGGTTAATGGAGGGGAGCGGGCGGGTGTCACCTTAGTGTCCCTGGGAGACAAAGAGATGGTTCCCAAGACCCAGCTGCCCTCTAATACTACTAAGTATGAGCAGTGGGTCACCATCAATGGCCGAAGAGGGGAGGCTCTGAGAGACACAGGAGCCAGCATGACTATGGTAAGGAGTCAGCTGGTGTCTCCAGAGCAGGTCATCCCAGATGTACTCCATCCCGCCGTAATGGCTGACGGCAGATTGGGCCACTATCCTGTGGCTCAGGTTCCCTTTGAGTGGGGAGGGGTTGCAGGTCCACTTCGAGTTGCCGTAAGCCCTGCCGTGCCTGTTGACTGCCTGTTAGGGAATGATATGGAGCACAATGCTTGGAGGAGGGTGGAGTACCAGACTCACTCTGAGATGCTGGGACCCCCTGACTGGACTTGTGTCAGCACAAGGTCCGCGACTGCCCGAAGGGGGAGTTCATTGACGCTGGAGCCTGGAACAATGGCCCAGCCGGCTGCCAGAGAGGAGAAGGACAGGAGGCCGGAGGACCCTGCCTCGACATCTCCACCTCGTGAGACAACTGGACCACCTGCGGAGGTGGATCTGGAGTCCACCGGGGAGAATGTTGCTTCCCTGGAAAACCTACCCATCCCCACTGAATGGCATGTGGAGGGAGGTCCTTCCCGGGAAGAGTTCTGCAAAGCTCAGAAAGAGTGTCCTACTCTCGAGGGGCTGCGGCAACAGGCCAACGCCCAGGCAGCGGGAAACATTGAGGGGAGCTACCAGATTTACTGGGAGGATGGACTCCTCTACAGTGAGCCCAAGACACCTGGCCACGGTTCAGCCAGAGCCTTGGTGGTCCCTCAATGCTTTAGAGCCTTTCTACTGGAACTGGCTCATGAGATACCATTGGCAGGACACCTAGGACAGGACAAGACCTTTGCCCGGCTTGTCCCCCATTTCTACTGGCCTCGAATGAAAGTGGCGTCGGATACATATTGTCGGACGTGTGTGTCTTGCCAAGCCAGTGGGAAAACTGGGGTGAAGCTAAAAGCTCCCCTGGAACCACTACCCGTCGTTAGCACCCCCTTTGAGAGGGTGGGCATCGACATTGTAGGGCCATTGGATCCACCAACTTCAGCTGGACATCGGTTCATACTGGTTTTGGTGGATCATGCCACCCGGTACCCAGAGGCAATACCTCTGAGGACCATCACTGCACCTGCAGTGGCAAGGGCCCTGATGGGGATTTTCACCAGAGTGGGTTTCCCCAAGGAGGTCATTTCCGACAGGGGGACTAACTTCCTTTCAGCATACATGCGGGCCATGTGGAAGGAGTGCGGTGTTACCTATCGGTTTACTACTCCCTATCACCCACAAACCAATGGTCTTGTGGAAAGGTTTAACAAAACCTTGAAAGGTATGATACGGAGTCTTCCTGAGAGCCTACGAAAGAAATGGGACATCCTCCTACCCTGTCTCTTGTTTTCCTACAGGGAAGTGCCACAGAAGGGAGTGGGCTTCAGCCCCTTCGAACTTTTGTATGGGCACCCTGTAAGGGGACCTCTCAGCCTGGTGAAAGACGGATGGGAACAGACTCCCAGGAAGCTTCCCCAGGACGTGGTGAGCTACATGCTGGCCTTCCGGAGCCAAATGGCTAAGTTGTGGAAGCAGGCTTCAGACAACTTGGAGGCCAGCCAAACAGTTATGAAAGAGTGGTATGACCACAACGCTCACCCAGTGGAACTGGAGCCTGGACAGAAAGTGTGGGTAATGGAACCTGGAGAGCTGAATGCCCTCCAGGACCGTTGGACAGGCCCCTTTGAGGTTTTAGAGAAAAAGGGGAAGTCTACCTATTTGGTGGATCTTAAGACCCCAAGGCAGCCCCTCAGGGTGCTGCATGCCAATCGTCTCAAGCCACATCATGAGAGGCCCGAGGTTGTCTTAATGCTGGTGACCGATGGAGCAGAGGAAGAAGAAAGTGAACCTCTCCCTGATCTTCTCTCGTACAAAGAAAAAGATGGATCAGTGGAGGGAGTGATTCTCTCGCCATCCCTGACTTCTGAACAGCAAAGTGATTGCCGCCAGATCCTGGAGCAATTTTCTCCCCTGTTCTCCCTTGTCCCAGGTAGGACCCACCTGTGTACCCATGACGTGGACACAGGAGACAGCCCACCTGTGAAATCTAAAATCTACCGGCTGTCGGACAAGGTGAAGGCCAACATCAAAAGTGAAGTCGCCAAGATGCTGGAGCTAGGGGTGATTGAACCTTCTGGTAGCCCTTGGTCTAGCCCGGTGGTTTTGGTACCAAAAGCTGCCCCACCAGGCACCACACCTGAATTGAGATTCTGTGTGGACTACCGAGGCTTGAACTCAGTGACTAAAACTGATGCACATCCTATCCCACGGGCGGATGAGCTTATTGACCGGCTGGGAGCTGCCCAATACTTAAGTACCTTTGACCTAACTTCAGGGTACTGGCAGATTTCCCTTACTGAGGAGGCGAAGGAAAGGTCAGCCTTCTCTACACCTGAGGGACACTACCAATTTCGTGTGATGCCCTTTGGGCTCAAGAATGCCCCTGCCACTTTTCAGAGGCTGGTGAACAGGGTCCTTTCGGGAATGGAAGCTTTTTCTGCTGCATACCTGGACGACATTGCTGTCTTCAGCAGCAGCTGGGAGGACCATTTGCAGCACCTGCAAGCTGTTCTTCATGCCCTGCAACAGGCTGGCTTGACCATCAAGGCCAGCAAGTGTCAGATCGGACAAGGGTCGGTGGTGTACCTAGGTCACTTGGTGGGCAGAGGGACGGTGCAGCCCCTCCAGGCAAAGATTGAGGCTATCATCGCCTGGGAGCCCCCCAAGACTCAAACAGAGGTCCGAGCCTTCCTGGGCCTCACTGGATATTACCGTCGCTTCGTGAAGGGGTATGGCACTATTGTGGCCCCTCTCACTGAGCTTACTTCCAAGAAGCAACCCCGACGGGTAGTCTGGACGGAGGCTTGCCAGCGAGCCTTCCTGACCTTGAAACAAGCATTGTGTTCCGCTCCCATTCTCAAGGCCCCTAATTTTGCTAGAGAATTCATTGTCCAAACAGATGCGTCAGAACATGGCATTGGGGCAGTGTTATCGCAGCTAAATGATGAGGGCTTGGATCAACCCGTGGTCTTCCTGTCCAGGAGACTACTCCCCAGGGAAAGGAGGTGGAGTACAATTGAGAGAGAAGCCTTTGCGGTGGTTTGGGCTCTGAAGAAGCTGCGACCATACCTGTTTGGTTCGCACTTCCTAGTTCAGACTGACCATCGCCCCCTTCGTTGGCTGATGCAAATGAAGGGGGAGAATCCCAAGTTGCTAAGGTGGTCCATCTCCCTACAGGGAATGGACTTCAGGGTGGAACATCGACCTGGGGCAGACCATGCCAATGCAGACGGTCTATCCAGGTATTTCCGCCTTAGTGATGAGGACTCCCAAGGGGTTGGGTAGTTCTCCCCACTTTCAGCTGGGGGGGACGCGTGTTAGACCTGTCTGCTTCTGGGAAGACTCTAACCACCATGATTTATTTTTGTCCCCCTTAGCCTCCCAGACTTTCTATTTTTATTTTTACATATGTCCATCAGGAATTTTTTTAATGCTGTCAGGAGGCTAGGTGCTCCTTGGCGATGACGCCATTTTTCCCTCATAACCTGTGAGGCCTAGTCAGCCCCCTTGAAAATCTAGGGATCTCAAGAAACCTAAGATGGTGTCCACCAACTGCCATAACGGACACCACTGGAGGACAGGTCCATAGGTTAACATTAGGGAACTTTCTAGAATACCCTAGAGAATTCTGCAGGTCTCAGGCCACCCTATATAAGGCCAGTGACCAGCAGCCATTTTGTGCTGACCCCAGAGTAGAGGAGTGAGGCAGTGGTGAGAGGAGGTGGACACACTGAGAGCAGCTAGTTGTCATTTGAGGCTGACAGTTACTTCAGAGGATTGTTCCCCCTTTAGCCCTTGACCGATCCCTCTCTCAAGACAACAGTTATTGACCAAGAAAACAAGCTTCGTGAGAAGAAAAACCCTTCTGGATCAGCATTCCTGTAGAAACTGACAGGATCTGCTTTCTGAAACTCAGTCTTATATGCCCTGCCCAGCGCTGCACCTACCAGGGTAGCGAGTCATTTGTGGTCCCCTTGGAGCGCCTTGAGGTGGTTGGGGAACTGTGGAGCCTGGAGCACCTGGAGGAGCGAGTGCCCGATCTGTGAGGTACTTCTTCTGGAGCCGGGGGAGGAAAGCAGCAGCGTGTGAGGAGCGGCGCAGTGTGGTCCGTCTGCGGGACCCCGGGGGCACCAGGCGCGTCAGGAGAAGCGAGGAAACGCTTCCGCGCAAGCCAGTAGCGCGACCGCTTCTTTCAGCAGGAGGGGCCTAGGGTCGAGCAGGCCCAGGGGTGCAGTGTTCCCAGCGTGACGAGGTCCGGGGAGGAACACGCAGGCGCCGACGAGCAGCGCGACCTGAGAGGTGGAGCCATTGCGAGGAACGCGCATGCCCCAGAGATCAGCGCGTCCATCGGGTTGCCTGAGGTGGCGCCAGACGACTTTCCGGAGCGCCGCGTTGACAGCGGAACCCCCTACTTGTGAGCGCTTGCTGGAGGAACTAGCGCTTGGGCAACCGACCGCCCATCTAACCTCTGGTGATCCGCCGACGCAGGAAATCACCGCGTTAAGCCTGAAACGAGGCCCCCTAGCCAGCGCTGACAGGAGAACGCGCGCTTGGGCTGAGGAGGCCGGCAAGGCTCTTCCCACGTCAGTGCAGGGAAGCAGCTGATCGGGGGAGCTTGAGAGGCGGGTACCAGCTGAAGGCCTATGGACTGTGGCATATCTGCCACCCAGACAGTAAGGAGAGTGGGAGTGTGAAGAGGGAAGTGTTGGGTAAAAAGGGATAAAAGGTTGACAGCTATTTTAAACAGGTCCATAAGCAGAGAAAAGGGCCTTGACCTTTCTACTTCCCTGGAGATTCATTCTGTGACAAAGGAGAGAAGGGGTTAGGCAACGTAACCCTAGATGTGTTAACATAACCAATGAATTGGTAGGCTGTAGTAAAGAGTTATTGATGTCATTGTGTATTAATGCAAAATACCCCTGTAGAGTGTGAAGTCTAGGAGCTTCAATTAATTATCCAAGAAGTTCTTTGAATGTACTGCTGAATTCTGATAAAAGTATATGATTTACTGCTTTTTCCACAGCTGGAGGAGTGAAAACTATTTTCTCTAGTAAAAGTGCAATGTTTATTCCTAAAAGCAATTGATGTGATAACCTGTATGCTTTCAAATCCAAAGAGCCATATTATTTTTATAAAAGGTAACGGTATTTTTGCAAACAAAGGTGTTGTGTCTTTATTTTAGTGGTTCATCAATGTGTTACTGTGGGTAAGCTGTGTAAGTACTTAGCCAACGCCTGGAGTTAGCTGTAGACCACTACTGTGCCAAGCTACCATATGTAGGCTTGGGTAATCTAGGTCCAACATGCATACAATCCCACCAGAACTGAGCCCTCCGCCTACTGAACTCCCTAACTGACTAATGGTGAAATCCTCCCACTCCTAAACACTGAACAGCATATGCTCCATCTCACAGAGGCACCTCAATAAAGCTCCTCTCACAGAACAGTTATCGCACACCGAGGTACCATATAGACCTCGTAAGAATACTGTTATCAGGTGTATATATTGTTAAGCAGTTCCTGACCCAGAAGCAGGTCGTGCCTTGCTAAGAGAAAAGCGCACCATGCAATAGGTGGCCCTGGAATGTTTTATGCATCACCTATTGCAACTGTACAGGTGCTGCACTGAGCGATGACTAACTAGTTTGATTTGTGTGTAATACCCTTGAATAATAAGTCAAATTCAGTAAATCTGTGGTGTAAAGGTCATTTGTTGTCTCAGTTGGACTGATGGTTGTGCCCCCGAAAATTTCTGTATTGTCACCCAGGGACACCAACCCAGGGTGTAAATAAACTTTTTGAGCTGCCAACTTCCGCAGTGTATCAGCGGACCTATTACCTCTTTAACTGCACACACACTGGATTGCTTTGATTTAATTTCAGCAGGCTTGAGTTTATATCATAGTGGCACGCAAGGCATCAAATGCACAACCACAACAAGCTTGATCTGAGGACACTGATGCAAAGGAAGAGATAACGAAGTCATCAAGGGCTTGTTAGATGCTCTCTCTGAGGCAAAGATGGCCAGCATGGCTGTTGAAATACCAGGAAGTGCTTAGTCCAAGCACTAGGAGACAGACCGCTCATGTCTTGGAGATGGGGCTTTTCTAGAAGTAGTATTTGTCCTAAAAAGGAGGCAGATTGATCTCTGGATCTCTTGCTTTCCCCCCTTATGTTCATCACAGAATTCAGGGGGTGGGGTGCTCTCCTATTTCCTGTGCTTTTTGTGCATTCTTCTCTTGTAGGCGCCAGCTCGTAGTAGGTGTCAGGGATTTTTATTTGAAATGACTCTCCTCCAGTTCACAAACAATTTAGCTTCCGTTTCTCTAAAGGCATAAGAGTACAATAGAGAATACAGCTCACATGTACGTGAAAAAAGGCACTACAAGCACTGGGCTTCAAGCCCGAGAACTTAGAAGGAAAATATTTTTCTGATAGAAAAACTATAAACATAAGCAAAAAAAACGTGCAGGAACAGAATACCAGACCTATGACGCATGGAATAAAGGAACAGACCTCACCTGCTCCTGTGCAGCCTACAGTAGACCCGCCACATCACTTCCATTAGACTCCTACAAGGCTACCTAGCACCACCTGCCACAGGTGAGGGGTCACTGCCACAGAAGTGTGCCGGATCCAGGCTGACACCAGTGACGGGGGCTCACAGAAGGAGTGTGGGAGGAGTATCTTCAAGAATCAGACAACTCTGAATACCTCATGATAGAGGAACACAATTGGGGAGTTGTAGTGGCAAACAAAGAGGGTATTGGGACAAAAATAGTAATGTTGATAAAAAACATAATCTAGACAAGAACGTTATAATAGTGCTCCCAACATAACAATATTAAGTATAATATTGAATATTGGGAGACTGGTCCATTAGACTAGAGGCAGGGTCGCTATTGAAAATTTTATTTTTATGCTAGTCTATGCAGATAAAGGTTCCATTCTTGTGCTTTCTTAGTGGCACAAAAATGTACTGAGCTGAGGGCGATATATGTAAATCGTAGCAGGGGATCAAGTTTATGTTGCTGTTTATGACATATTTGAAAAGACGAAGGATAAACTCAACAAAAAGAACATTTCAAAAGGATAGAGTTTGGTCAACTAGGACGAAGGCATAGATCTCAAAGTTTATTCTGTGATACTTTTAGATGTCGCACAGCATTGGTGTCTTATGCCTAGTCTCCTCAAGAGATAGGTCACGGCATTTAACGCAGGCTGATGAAATTCTTTAACAGACACAAATCTACGTACAACTATATAAAGGGACTCAAAGCCTAAGCAAATAAAATAAACATACGACGCTACAACTGATTATAAAAAACGAGATTTCACACTTTACATTTGGAAAATGTCACCTCCTTGTTACTGTAAGTCTGAAGAATTCTGAAGAATCCATGCCGAAGAAAAATTAATCTGAGACATTGTGCTCGCAGAAATAAAGACCTACTATGGAAGAGCACTTTGAAATCTGTGATTCAAGTTAGCTGCATCCAAACCTGTGTCTGGACTGCCATTCTACCTTCTCTTATTGAATCGTGTTACGCCCTAGGGGCGTGTGCGGGTGGGTACCAGGCACTGCGTACACTGCAATACTTCTGGCATACAGCAGGGGGAGCTTTTACCCCAGGAAATTTATATTCACAAGCAGCAGCGCTAGCACAGCCTATTTTTGATCACACATTGGCTAGTTGTAAATCACTTCCAATAGACCGCACATAGCCAAACGCTTGCTGGAGTGCAGAGGGAGAGTGTTATGTTAAGTACACAAATACTCTTCACCCTAGACCGCCTCAGTCACACCATGGCAGGAGTTTTATTTATTTATTTAATGCGATTTTATATAACGCGAACATTACCCGAAGGTGTCAGAGCGCTTTACAAAAGAACTAGTTGCGTTACATAAGGCTTTTGGATTACATGAGTTACATAAGAGATACAACCAGAAAAAAATTGCAAATGTACAAGGTGTAAAGTCACTCAAGGTAAAGATAAAAATAGAAAAAAATTGCACATGTACAAGTTGAAAGTCACTCAAGGAAGAGATACAAACAGATAAACTCCAAAATCTCATAGGAATGGTAGTAAGTAATAATAATAATAATAATAATCCACATTTGTAAAGCGCACAATCACCCGTAAGGGTCTCTAGGCGCTGGGGGCCGTCGGGAAGATTAAGCGAGCTATTGCCCAGAGTCACATGGTGCTGGGCTAACCTGCCGCAGGATCCGGGGATCGAACCCTGATCCCCAGATTCCAGCGTCAGTCGCCCTGGCCGCGGCGCCACACCTCTCCCGCAAGTACAAAAGTGTACTACATATACTAGTGGTTAGAGTTCTATATATACAAATAGTAAATTCACACAAGATTACATTTTAACAGTAATTAGGCTTGGATAATTATATACTACATATTTACATATATATTTGAAGCCCCCCCAGCAAAAAGAGAAAAACGATCAAGGATCATCAGGAGGAGTCCTGAGGGAAGAAGGAATGCAACAAAGGTCAGACAAAATGGAGGGTCCGGGTCATGGGTATGGACGGAGACCATCTCAGGCAGGATGCACAAAAGTCAGGAAAGTCAAGAATCCAGAAGAAAAACACAGAGAGCAGGATTCCATGGAGTAGAGTCAGAGGGGGAACGCAGCATCTATTTTCTTTCCATGCAGCTCGGGTCCAATGTTTCACACCCACCACAGTATAAAGTATTAACCCCTTCGACGCTGATGACGAGCTGGGCTCGTCATGAGGTAGCCTCCTGCTACGCTGATGACGAGCCCAGCTCGTCACGTAACATGCGCTTTCGCATATCTCAGCGTACGAGCGGAATCCCGCCCGCACGCATGCGGTTAACAGGTTGTCTAGTGTGTAGAGTGGCACTACCTTCAGCGTTGGGGGTGAACCTTGGAGCATATCTATTTAGAGGTGACAGATATTACACGGCACACTTGTAGTCTGGTACATGCACTGGCCACGAGAGACGCGCGCGCCTTTATTTATAACCTCTGGTCCGAACAGGCCTAGAGGGTGCAAGTGGCAACTTACACTCACTACGTCACACATAACCTTTAATTGAAAATGACAAAATGCAAACAGAGATAAAATACCGGTATGTATCAGAGAGTTACGTCTCCCATGTTCAATAGTCTACTTAACAGTCAAAGTCCCTCAGTTTCTGGCTGGGCCGAGTATTGTCTCTCAGGTGGCTGGGATACCCCTGCTGTGTTACTTGCACATCTCTTCACTCCCGAGTGTCAGCTGTTGGGGGTCGTGTTCAGACCCTCTGACACATTCGGTTGACAGCCCTCCATGTTGTCCCTTCTGTCCATGTTGTCCCTTTCCGGACTGTGAGGCATTGTGTCCCCTTGCATGCCCTCTTATCTCACAGGGACACCTCAGGGACACCTTCCCAACTCCTTGTTCTTGGGATTTTCTTGAACCAGGTCACGTTCCTTGAAATGGCCACTTCTCCTCTCTTGGCTGTAATCATCGTCCTTCTTACCTTGACAAACTCATAGGTTTCCCTCTCAAAGGGAGTTCGAAATTCCCACTCAGGGTCTCGATCTTGGATAATAACCGTTACAGATCTCTGGTCCTTGGTCATTCTTCATTCAACTTTTCTCTTGGGCCGTAGTTACATCCAACGTTCATGGTTCCCATTTGGAATTTACCGGTACCAGATCTCTCACAGGCCTTCTCATGAGGAGATCGCTTGGTGCGCACCCGGTGGTGCTATGAGGCGTTTGTCTATATGCCCTCAGAAATTGATATAAAGACCCTTCCGGCTCCACTCCTTGATCTACACATATCAGAAGAGCCTTATTGAGTGCCCTCATGAATCTGTCTACTTCCCCACTAGCTTGGGGCCAAAGAGGGGTTATCCGCCGGTGCTTAATGTTGAGGTTCTTGGCCTTCAAATAGCAGACCATTGCCCATCTTTATTTCATTAGGCAGTCCTAACATTGGAAAGATCCTTTCTAAGGCAGGTTTAATGTACTCAAACGCAGTTGAGCAGATGAGTTCAACAGCCGGAAACTTGGTGTTACTGTTCAGAACAACCAGCGTGACACGATTGTCAGGAAAGCTCCCAAAATTCATGCTCAACGGCAGCCAAGGTTTGGTGCAGAGCCTTTCAGTGATTACAGGTGTCGTCATGGGCTCTCCACTGGTGATCAGACAAGAATGGCAGTTTTTCACAACCTCTTCCACCAGCCAATCCATTCCAGGAAACCGCACCTTATTTCGTAGGTGAGCTTTTGTGTTGGCTACCCCTTGGTGGCCTTGATGAGCCAATTTGACTGTGCACCTCCACAGGCTCCGAGGATTTACAATCTGCTGACTTCTCAACAGGAGTTCATCGGTACTTTCCCTCAATTCATCTCAGCATCTCCACATAGATGTTCGATGCTCACCCTCCTCATCTGTGGGACCGCCAATACCATCCAGATATTTCTTCCACCATTGCGCATTCACAGCTTCTTTAACTCGTTGGATACCGCTGTCTCCGTAGTAGCTTTCATGATTTCCTCCAGAGAAAGTGCACAGGGACATGCTGTTGCAGGGATTCTGCACCTACACAGAACTATGCGCAGGAAAACAGGACCTCAGTGTAGAGGGGTGTACCAACCTACCACCTCAGTACCCAAAATCCCAAAACCGACTAGCTATAGTGTCTCATTCATTCTCCTCCAAAATCATGAAGCTACAAATGATTAGACCACCCAGACCACAACACTCCCGACTCGCAGGAATCGTGGTAGCAAGACATACCCTTTTGCTCGCTCACTCGTACTTGTCCACAATAAGAATTGGCAGAGTCACTGTAATAGTTTAAATTATTCATTTTAACTATCGTGCTCTATAATGCAGTATACGACCCACTACCAGCAGCAAAATGCATAAACTCAGAACAATTAGCATTGTTACAATTCCATAAAATATGAAGGGGGATGTCATTATATTCAGACAGTGGAAAAAGGACTATAAGGCCTAACAACCACCCCCCCTTGACTGGAATAAGTTTATTATATAAAAGAAGATCTCTGGGCTTTGTCAACAGACCCCATACCTTAAAGCCTAGATGGAAGGTTTACATCATAGGAACAGCATAGCTTTTCTCCATGGAAAGGGATCTCTCCAAGTGTGTGTTAAAACAACATGCATCCCAGTAATATCAAAGCACTAGTCTCCAGCAGTGCAGCTGTGTTTAGCATGTTTTGTCTTGGTGCTATGGACTGACCAGAACAGAATAACAAGGGGCATTATTTATCGACATTGCACATCGTGTTCAGACTAAACTCCAGGAACTAAGCAGACGAAGTGAAAAGCAGACAGTTCTCATGTAAAAGGCATAAACAGAGTCTTGCAAAATAAAGAGCAGTAACATGCGCAAAAGCAGTATCATGGCCGCAAAGCTCATGCTAACTTAGCAATGTCGACAATTACCCCAACGGCCATGTAACAATGCCAGCTCTGTGATCATTTTGATGAAACATTCCTACCCATTATATGGCTCCTGCTGTGTTCTATGATCAGCTTCAACGGGGTGAAGCAACAGAAAGTTAGCAGGGTTATTAACCCTGGGGCGGTATGTCACGTCAAAGATGTACTGTTATAGCTGGACCGCCCACTATTCTATCCGAGTTGGTCCATTTCGTGTCGTCCCTCCAAAGAACCGCACCAACGGTTTGTGATCAGTGATGACATGAAACTTGTGGTCGCATAACTAAATATGAAAGTGCTGGCACGCCCAACGAATAGCCAGGGCGTCTCTCTCAATTTGGGCATACCTTGTTTCTACGGCACATAGCGCTCAGCTAGCATATGCAATGGGTACCCATTCTCCATGTGCATTCAGTTGAAGTAGGACTGCTACCAGCCTCACCAGGCTTGCATCCACAATGAGTTCTGTTTTGCTTCCAGGGCTGAAGTAAGCCATCATGGCACCATGCAACAGCGCTTTTCTTGACTTCACTGAATGCCTGCGAGGATGCACACAGCCACTCCCAAAGGTGTGTCCTTTTTTGTCAATGCCCTCAACGGTTTGAAGATGGTTATTAACTGTGAAATGAATCTACTACAATAGTTGCCCATCCCCAGAAGCCTGCCTATCTTCATCAGACTCTGGGGGATGACGACCGCTCTGATGGCCTCGACCTTCTAACAGGTCCACCTGTAGGCCATCCTGGGAGAACCAGTATCTGAAGAATTCCACTTTGTTAGTGTAAAACGAACATTTGCTCTTGTGTAGCGTCAGTCCTTGCTCCACTAACCACTGCATGGTTGCCCTTCACTGCACATGATGCCCTTGCAATGTGTGTCAGAAAATCATAACGTCATCCCTGACATTACTGACACCCACCAACCCAGAAAGGTCTTCCCTAACGGCGCCCTGAAAAACCTCTGCTGTGGAGGATACTCCAAAGCTAAGTCTCTTTAATAGTCTCAACCCCACGTGTCGAGAATGTTGTTATGTACCGACTAAACTCCTCTAGAAATCAGCTGGTGGTACCCTGAATTAGGATCTACTTTAGAGAACCATTTCGTCCCATTTCTATCTGCCAAAATTTCATCAATTGTTGGGGTGATGTGCCTTTCTCGTTGTATAGCCTTGTTGGAAGTCTCATGTCTACACACATTCTGATTGCCCCCCGGCTGTTTGGGCTTCGGGACAATTACCAGAGGCGATACTAAAGGGTTGGAACAGACACTTTCACAATCACATCCGCTTGCTCCAGCTTCTCCAGCTCTGCGTCTACTAATGGGTGAAGATGAAAAGGAACACTTCAGTGGCACAGAGCTACTGAAGTGTTCCTTTACTGTATCTTTACTCTCCCATTTTTCAAACATCTCAGTCCCTCGAAGCGCTCTGGAAATTCCGTCATTATCTCCTCAGCGTGCGACTGCTGGACTTGTTTGGCAAACAGGATTAGACCCAAGTCCTCTGATGTGTGGCAACCTAACCAGGTGCCCAAACTCTTTTGAGTGACATGGAATCTTGCCTGCAAGGCCATCTTCCAATGCATGATCTCCACTTTATTACTCCTTGCAAGGGGATGGAAGTAGTGGCACCGTACGTGTATATCTTTACCTTTATGGTCATGAGCTTAGGCCACGGTTCTAGTAGAAGGTAGTGTTCAGAGTCGAGGACGTTAACTGACGCCCATGTATCAATGAGGGCCGTTATTGGCACTCCACTGATTTCCACCTGGCACATGGGCGGTGGTCTTCTCTTTTGGTAGTTACAGCCTATAAACAAGATGTTAAACACCTCTTCTTTATCTTCTTTGTCCTCTTCCAGCAGCTACAACTACTGTTGCACCATCTATGTTGAGTCCTGCTCCTCCTCGTCTACCGCCAGGAGCTTTACTCTGCCAGATTTTTTACTCTTCGCACCTTCAACTAACAGGCATGTCGCACTCTGGCATACTTTCAGTAAGGTGTTTGGGGGTCCACACTTTAGACAGGGGTTCCCTCTTGCCGAGCAACCTTGGGGTAGATGACTCATGAGCCTGCAGTTACCGCACATCTCTCCTTGTTGGCTGCTGGTTCTGCCACGTTTTCTTCCTGACCACTTCCTTATAGCTTCTACGCGCTCCTCACTGAATTTAATTAGGTCTGATGGTGACTCAGTCGCAGAGAGTCGGGCTAGTGCGGATTCCATTTCACCCGCCCTTACATCAGGCAACTCATGAGACCGTCCCAGTATGAGGATCTCATCCAGGGAGATATAAAGCTGCCTCAGAATCAGTTTTCTCAGGTTGGCAGATCGACAACACTGTATAAGTTGTGCTCTAATTTCCACTTGCTTATCTATTCCATTGCATGTGCTGGCCAACTAGCGCTGCTGCGCAAAAAAACATATAAACGGATTCACCTTCTTGTTGGCGTGCTTGCCTCAACTTGAAATGTTGGTAAGACGGATTTAATTGAGGGTCAAAATGTCTGTTCAGTGGCCTCACCGCCGCATCATTGGCCCAAGTATTTGGTAAGTCCTCAAATAGTTCATAAAGTTCATCCCCACCCAGGTGCAACATCGTCGATCGATTAACTGCACCATACGTTTCGTGCTTGACGTGAAAATATTGTACCAGCCGCCCAATGCATTTTCTCCATCTTTGCACTGCCGTTGCAGAGTTAGGCAGTTGGTTGAACGGTGATTGTACCACAATTGCAGAGTGCGAACAGTATTCAGGCATAGGCTGTGCCTCATCATGCACTTGACCGACATCACTCCTGGCTGAGGTGTGGGGTTTGAACTCTTACAGATATTGCCCTTCCTTTATTTTTCTGTGTTTTATTTATCATTATTATTATTATTATTATTTTTTTCACCTCCTTTAGAACTGGCGACACCACTTGCCGCTAGAGTCTTTCACTGTCCCTCCTTAACCAATATAAGAGAGGCTGGGCAGCGGTGGGGGCCTGAGACCAACTGTCTTTTAATTCACGATCAGGTAGCAGCTCGCTAACGCACTCTTCGGCCTTGTACAGCACGTCCTCCCACATGTGCTTGCAATTATACAGCTGGCCACACGGGGCCAGCAACACACTCTCCCATTGCCAGCCCCCCCCCCCCCCCCCCCATCGCCAGTGTAGAGTGGCACTACCATCAGCGTTGGGGGTGAACCTTGGGGCTTAACAATTTAGAGGTGACTGATAGTACACAGCACATTTGTAGTCTGATAAGTGCACTGGACATGAGCGGCGCATGCACCTTCATTAATAAACTCCGGTCCGAGCCCGTCCCAGAGAGGGCAAGTGGCAACTTTTTAATGTAGTGGTCGGGTGGCTCACTACACAGTGGACTACAGGGAATTCAGTGCTTGGCAGTGACAAGAGTTTATGGATCAATGATGTGGCCTCTAATGAAAGCTCCACTGCATCCAGCAGTATACGTAGAGCATGTCAGTCTCATCATTAGCTCTACGTCTCTCATCCCAGTCATTATTTGAGGTAAATTCCACCTCCGAGACAGAAGCAAAACAGGGGTGCTGAACTGCAAGCTCCTCCCATTCTACGGGGGACCAGGGGCGAATCTACAGCGGGTGGCATTTGGTGTGGAACAACTTCCCAGTAACTGCTCAGTCGGGTCACATTGGCGATGAACAAGTTACTTACCTTCAGTAACGATGTATCTGGTAGAGACATATGTTAGTTGTTGATTCCTTACCATATAATTTCCCCCAAGCGTAATTCTGGATCCGGTGATTTTTCTTTAGCAATATCCCTGCGTGTCGTAGGTGGCGTCAGTCGACTCCGTGTCCATCGTCTGCGTCGTGGTTGCCGGGATGACGTTGCAGTGCCTACTTAGATGATGTCCTGCGCACTGACGTCAGTTCGGACACGACTTTCCACACCAGAAGTGCAGAGCCATGAAAGACACTGAACACTTGTGTGCCCCAACCAGGGCCCTGTAAGGGAGTCCCTATCCCAAGAAATCAGTTCACAGTGCGGGGAGAATGGGTGGGGCGGTAAGGAATCTACAACTAACATATGTCTCTACGAGATACATTGTTACCAGGTAAGTAAAGGTAAGTAACGTGTAAATCTGATAGAGACTGTTAGTTGTAGATTCCTTACCTTTGAATACATATCCAGTAACACCATCCCCAGGGGAGGGTCTGCCAACCAAGTTCATACAAGAAAGTCCTGGAGGACCGAACGGACAAAACAGCCGTCCCTCCGGACATGACTGTCCTGGCAACAGTGTCTGGCAAACGTGTGCAGAGATGCCCACGTTGATGCTTGGCAGATATCAAGGAGTGAGACTCGGCGTGCCAATGCAGTGGCTGCTGCTGTAGCCCTAGTGGAGTGAGCACGCAATTCTACTGGAGGATCCTTCTTCGCTAAAGCATAGCAGATTTTAATGCAAAGGACAACCCATCAAGAGATGGTACATTTTTGAACAGCCTGGCCTTTCTTGGCACCCACATAGCCAACAAAGAGTTGATCATCTACCCGGAAGTCTTTTGTGCGGTTTGGGGAGAGGATGTAGCCTTACGGCTAGAGCGGTCAACCTCGAAGCTGGGGAACCGGGTCCGAGTTCCGGCAATGACGCTCACATCCTGTGATTCTGGGCAAATCACTTAATCTTCCCGTGCCTAACAAACATGAATATGTCCATCTGTAACAAAACTGGTGCTCATGTAAAGCACTCTGAAACAGGATGTCTCGGACCTAGTTTGCGCTACATAAAATAAAACAAAAAAAAGAATGGCAGTGCACGTTGGGAGTCCAGAAGGTGGAGTCTCTTCTCCTCATTGGAAAGGTGCGGAGGTGGGAAAAAGGTGGGCAAGGTGATAGATTGTCCTACATGAAATGGTGTAACCACTTTAGGAAGAAACAAAGGCCTCATTCTAAGCACCACTTTGTCTGGATGCACAGAGAAGAAAGGGGGCTTGGAAGATAAAGCCTGAAGCTCACTAACCCTGTGAGCAGAGGTGATGGCAACAAGGAAGGCAGTCTTGAGAGCGAGTCACTTGAGAGGACAGTTATGAAGAAGCTCGACGGGAGCACACATAAGAAATGTGAGAACAAGATTCAAGTCCCACTGGGGCATTATGAAGGGAGATGGAGGAAATAGATGAGTATTGCCCTGAAAGAATCTGTTAATAGGAGACTTGAACAAGGATGGCTGATCTGGCAGCCGATAAAAAGCAGAGATAGCTGCAAGATAACCTTTGAGAGTGCCCAGAGCAGAGCCCTGCTGGGCCAAAGAAAGTATATACAAAAGGACACTGAAAGTGGGGCAGAAAGGGTATCCACAGCCTTTGCTGTGCACCGTGCCACAAACTTGTTCCATCTACAGGCGTATACCCGCTCCTTCTCTGGTAAAGCCTCCAGCATCTGCAATGCCTTTCCTAAAGATCTACGATGTAATCCCTCTTTTGTCAGTTTCAAATCAGACCTCAAAATACAGCATCTCAACAAATATTGGGGTACTTAATCCCTCTCTTACTGTACTTGCTATACTCTCCCTCCTCCTCAATACCCCGATCTTCTCCCCCTCTCACCTACACATCTCTTCCTTGAACCTGATCCAGCCTGCTTCCCACCTCTCCCCACCCTATCATCTTCCATCCCACCACCCCCATGCACTCAACCCCTCCACCTTTATTCTGACCACTGAGCCTACCCCATGTGTACTGTACTATATATAATCTGTTACAACATCTCTATCCAACTAGCCTATATTACTCAATATGCTCTTTTAGTCTATCATGCTTAGAATACTGCATTTGTAACAACTGTACTGTTTTCCTGAACATCATCTTACTATTGTTAAGCGCTCTGATTCCCCTGGGTGAAGCCAGCACTATACAAAACTTCCTAAATAAAATAAAATAAATAAATAGTGGAGGGACATCTGGCTGCAAAGATGACATTACAGACTTCAGGCGGAAGTTCGAAAGCTGTCTACTGTCGCTGCTCAATCTCCACGCAAGGAGGTGGAGACTGGACAGGCTCGAGTGGAGAACCGCCCACTGCTGCTGCAACAGAAGATCCTCCCGAAGGGGCAGTCTGATCGGAGGATTGATAGCCATGCGCACAAGCTCGGGGTACCAGACTGTGCCCAGTCCGGAGCCACAAGATTAACTTGGGCCCGGTCTCGCTTGATCTTCTTGAGCACTCGGGGCAGAAGTGGTACAGGCGGAAAGGCGTACAAGAGGCCACAGTTCCACCTGCGATGAAAAGCGTCACCAAGCGAGTGCCGCCTTGAAAACTCCAACGCGTAAAACTACTGACATTGCGCATTCTCTTCGGTGGTGAACAGATCTAACCAAGGCTCTCCCCACTGCTGAAAGAGACCTTGCCCCACCTCCGAATGAAGACGCCATTCGTGATCAACTAAGCACTGACGTCTGAGTCCGTCTGCCCTGGCATTCAGGTAACCCGCCAGGTGTTGAACTACCAGGGTTACGCCCTGATTTTCCAGCCATGTCCAGAGGCGTAGAACCTCCTGACAAAGAGTCCACAACCCCACACCGACCTGTTTGTTGCAATACCACATGGCAGTGGTGTTGTCTGTGAACACCTGCACCACTTTCCCCTTTGAGAGAGGGAAGGAATGCCTTCAGTGCCAGTCTGATGGCCCGGCGCCCTCGCAGGCTGATATGGAGCCCGAACCCTGCCGGATACCAGACGCCTCTAATATCCTCCTCCCCAGATGGCCGCCCCATCCTAGAAGTGACGCATCCGTCACTACCATTAGATCTAGTTGGGGAAGGGAGAGGGTACTGCCTCTGACCCAATCTTGGTTCGTTAACCGCCACTTCAGTTGTGTCATAGTCCCCTCTGAGATCTGGACATAGTCTGAAAGATTCCCATGATGCTGCGCCCACTGGACCTTCAGGTCCCACTGTAGAGCTCGCGTATGCTACCTGGCATGATCTACCAGCAGGATGCAGGAGGCCACGACGCCCAGCAGTCTCAGAGTCCTTCTCAACGAAGTCCATGATAGAGGCCAAAACATCGGTATCATAGCCCGAATATCTCAGACTTACTGTTTGGGAGAAAAAGCCTGAAACTGCACTGTGTCCAAAACAGCTCTGATGAAGGGGAGCGTCTGAGAGGGAGTCAGGTGTAACTTTGGCACGTTGATAGTAAACCTCAACGAATGCAGGAGGTCCGCCATAGTCTGGAGCTGGGAGACGACAGCCTGGGGGGAACCCGCCTTCAACAGCCAGTCGTCGGGATAGGGGAATAGGGGAAGACTGGAACGCCTGATCAGCGCAGATGAGCTGCGACCACCCACATCACCTTTGTGAAAACCCAAGAGGCCCTGGTCAGGCCAAAGGGGAGCACGGTTAATTGAAAGTGCTTGTGGCCCACAGTGAACCGTAGATAGTGGCTGTGGGCTGGCAGGGCGGGAATTTGGAAATAGCAGCCTGCAAGTTCAATGTTACCATCCAGTCTCTGGGGTCGAGGGCAGACAGGACTTGAGTTAACGTGAGCATCTTGAACTTCTCCTTCCGGGAGAAGCGGTTGAGGACCCTTAGGTCTAGAATAGGACGCATGCCTTTGTCCTTTTTGGGCACCAGAAAGTAGCGTGAATAGCAACCACAACCTACTTCTGGCACAGGGCCCCTCTCTATAGCTCCCTTGGCCAAAAGAGCTGAGTCTTCCTGGCCTAGAAGTGCCACATGATCCTCTGACATGCGATCGTAAGATGGTGACATGGATGGAGGGGTAGTCTCGAAGGGGAGGGAGTAGCCCCTTGAGACAATTTGCAGGACCCACCTGTCCGACATGATGGATTGCCAGTGGAGGAGGTGATGGTGAATCCTGCCTTAAAAAGGGCTGAAGATCGGCCTGACACTTCGGACTAGGAGGGCTTGGAAGCAGTGGCAGGGGGGAGATGGTGGACTGGCTCCCAGACCCGTGAGGATGCTGGTCCCACGTCCGTGGCCACGTAGAGGCTGGGCAACTTGCGTGAACAGGTGGCTAGACTGTACCAGAAGTGGTTGGGCCCCCCTTCAATAGCCACGACAGGAACAAAAAGCAGACAGTTGTGGACGGGAATGCGCAGTGAGGCCCAAAGATCTGGCCATAGCTCAAGAGTCTTTAAAGCGCTCAAGCGTCGAGTCAGCTTTGTCGCCAAAAAGACAATGGCCAAAGGGCATGTTCATCAAGGTTGACTGAACATCTGCTGAAAAGCCAGATGTCTTCAACCAGGCGTAGTATCTACGGACTACCGGCATTGCAATTGTTCTGCGCAGTGAGTCGGTGGTATCCAGGTCACACCGAATGCTTTCAGGGGAAGGATGTCAGGAAAACGGAGTCGCCCAGGGCAGGGCAGTGGGCAATTGTTTTCCCCACAGGAGCCCCTGGCAGCTCTTAGACCAAGTGCCCAGGAGGACATCAGTAAGTGCTTCATTGAATGACAATAGGGGTTCAGAGAAAGAAGCCGCAGGCTGAAGCACCTCTGTCAGGAGGTTAGTCCTGACTGCCACCGAAGGGAGCTTAATGCCCAGGACCTTGGCTGCACTTCTCACCACCACAGCATAGCATAGGACGCTCCCTCCTCCGTGGCCACGGTAGCGGGAGAAAGCAAACCAGTGCCTGGAGAGGTGTCCAGACCACTGTCATCACCCAGGTCCTCTCACCAGTCCTGTTCTTCCAGCTGAACAGTTAAAGGGTCAAGCAACCCCTCCCAGTCCTCATCACCACCCTCTAATCGATAGGGAACACTAGGAATGAACAGGGGAACAAAAGTAACCTCCGGCACAGGTTCCAACGTCAGCCGATGTTGGTCCAGCTCTGTATCCAACTCGGGATGAGGATGGGGATGGCGTCTGCCGGGGGCACAGCCTGTTAAGGAGCGTCAAGATCGGTGCCGGGGAAGGCTGAGTGAGATCGACAGGCATCGATCCGGATCCAGGTCTGGATCTGCGGGAGCCCTCTGGCGGGGGCGAAACCACCGGCATCGAAGGCCCAAGCGCCCAACCCGCTCCATAGGGTCCAAAGGCGAATCGGCGGACTCGGGCTGCCCAAAGATGAAGTGTAAGGCCTCTTAAAATTGTCTAAGTTGGGCAGGGAATGTTCCGGCTCCTGGAAAGGGTGGGAGGCATGCAGTCGTCCCTGAAGCAAGCAACCGAGAGGGAGCCTTCGAACGATGCTCCAAGTCCTGCGTGGCATCAGCCGACCGATGGGGAAAAGGTGAAGAGCGCTTGTGCTTCTTCGCCTTCTTCTACTGCTTCGACTTACCTGAGGAACTCGACGACTTGGAGTGCGACGCGAAGTGGGGGCACTGGGAACGGCCTTGTGACATTCCTCTCGAACAAGACCAGGAACGACACCGAGCCGACCGCCGGGCCTCCAACAACTTTTGAGAATGCTCCCGCAAATTCTTCGGGTGCATGGCCCAGCAGTCAGAGCACAACTTTGGGTCGTGGTGGCGCTCCAAACACCACAAGCACACGAGGTGCGGATCCGTCACAGACATCATCCTGTGACAGGAAACGCAAGGCTTGAAACCGGTCCGACGATGGGACATCCCACGCGCACTAGGAGTCCAATACTCCAAAAAGACATCGCCAATAGTCGCCAAAAGAGCTAGCCAAACAACGGATAAGGGGTGGCTTCGGATCTGCACGAGGCTGGCGTGGAAAAAGAAATAACTGACATCAGTGTGCAGGGACAGCGTCTAAGTAGGCACTGCAACGTCATCCAGGTGACCACGACACCAAGGATGGACACAAAGTCGACCAACGCCAACTACCGACATGAAGGGATATTGCTAAAGAAAAAGTAAGGAATCCACAACTAACAGTCTCTATCAGATACCCCAGCGACCCAATGCACAAGGACAGACATCAATCTTCATGCTGCAGGGTTCTGGAGGCATCACTCCAGGTAGTAAAGTTGGGCCTTAGTGAGATTCCACTTCCCTGCACAAGCACTTGTTTTACCCGTCCCGGGACTCCCACATGTGAAATTGTGCGGGTGTACGTAGGATGTATATTCCAGTGATCTCTGGTGGTGCTCGTCTTCATACAGAGCCATGGATGGTAATCCCTTTCCATGGCTCAAAGTGTGTTACCCGTTGATCCCTACCCTGATATTTAGTAGTAAGGAGGGGCTTTGTGAATGTGGCAGGGGGGCTATGATAACCTCTGCTCAGCAATGTCCAGAGAAACGTATATTTGTATTTTATTAATGGTATCGCCTCATGGCGCCTGCTAGTCTGAAGCAGTCTTTTAATGGGTGTTCCTAGTGCCCTATGGCGTGAGATAACCCAGATAGTTAAACACATGCTAGAATGTGTAATCTCCGGGCAACAGCCGTAAAATAGACTGGAGGGTTAGTGTGCCTGATCTAGAGTATTGCATGTAATGTTACACATTTGTACTCTATACACAAACAGCATTCAAGATGCCACTATCGTGTACATGCTGTAGAGGGGGAAGTGTCTGTAAAATGATCCTGCAGCCTGTGAGGTAGGTAGGTGAGATGCCAGTTACCAGCAGTGTCTTATGGTTCAGTGCGTCCTATGCAGTCTGTGTCACTTTCTCTGTAGCCCGTAAGATGCTCTTAAATGTGGGAATCCTTCACATATATCACGGTGTGTATATTTGTGACTAACAGATGAGGTGTATGTGCAATGCATCTCTACAATGTAATTTTTGCTCTCAATGCAGCCTGTGTCTTTGTTAATTAAACTGAAGATCCCCTTTTGTATGCACCTCACTCCCTTTGAATGCATACTGTCTTTAGGGCATGCTGTGCTTGTCTAACACTCTATGGAACTGTGCAAAGTTAGTACTAATAACTTTTCACTGGTTGGCAGAGGTCTATCTTCATCATCGGGGTGGAGATCTCTCTTTTTTAAGTATAGGGAAAAGTGATGAAGTTTAATGAGCTTTTACAAAATAGTAAAACTATTTTAATGTAAAACATGAATGTAAAAAAGTTTGAAACATTTATTTCAAACCAAGAACAATCAAAATAAAATTCTAGAGCACATTAACTAAAATATGTATTTAATCATTAATTCATTAAAATATATATATACATTATTTTGAAATAATGATAATTTGAAAAAATCAAGCCTATTGTAAAATTGTTATTTAATATGTGTTAAAAAGTAAAAGTTATATACGGAAAATAATTTAAATAGTTTTTTGAAATGTTCAAAAGTAAAAATGTGAATGTAAAAATGTTAATTATATTTTATATTGAGATAATTATTATTTATTGGTTATACATAATTGTTAACATTAAACGACATATAGGTTGTGAAAAAGACCACAGTGACAGTTGAAATGCGTCACCAGAGCCACAATCAAAGTCTGCTTTGAGCGAACCTGAGCATGCTGGAGCCTGTTTTGGAGTGTGAACGGGCATGTTGAATTTTGATATTTATATATATATTTTTTTTCCGGATATTGGAAACATGCTAGGAGATGGCCCAATGATTAGTTATAGGAAAACAGAATCATTGCGGGATCAATTGGTCAAAAGCCACTTTGAAGAAAGAAATCCAAAAGAAAAAACGAATTGGTAAACTAATCAACAAAAAGGCTTTAGAAAATGTAATATATGTAAAGCTTGTAAAATTGGACTAAATAAAAATAGCTTTGAAGAACCAAATGGTAAGATCACGACAATAGAAGAGAAAATAAACTGTACATCTACACATGTGGTATATATCATCGAATGCAAATGCAAGTTGCAATATATTGGAAGCACAACATGTATGTTGAAAAAGAGAATACTGGAGCACATAAGAGCCGTAAAGAACAAAGATATGTCTTATGCAACTGCTAAACATATGGCATCTTGTCAAAACAGCAATTGGAAAGCGATGTCGTACTATGGGATCTCCATGATACAACCTAATGAACGAGGAGGCGACAGATGAAAAAAACTGAGACAAACAGAGTCACGCCTCATCATCAGATTAAAAACTAAGGTGCCAAGAGGAATGAACAATGACGAGGAGCTTTATGTACATCTCGAGTGATAAATGAACAGCAACAACAACAAAATAAATCCTGAAAAAAGAAAAGAACATTAGAAATAGTCAACCAAACATAGATTTCCTGGTGATGTGATGGGGTACTATACCTCCAAAACAACTACAAAATTGAAATGAAAAGGATAAGCCAATGGAAAGCTTAAAATACATTAAGAATCAACTAAGGAACAGAGTGAACCACAGAACCAGAGGATTGAAAAGGACAAACAAAATGAAAATACACATGAGATTAAATTATGAAATTGGTTGTTAAAAGAGCGCACCACAATAACCAGCATGCATTGTAAGAACTAAAAGCAAGATAAAATCACTATGAATGCTGCCGTATGCATAAGGAACTGGGTACTATACCCTAGGAACAGTACAAAATTGAACAACAACACCAATGAAAAGACACACCTGAAACAATTAAATGTCTGTCAAATTGTAAATAAAATGTATATATGTAACTAAACTACATATCCCATAATGCCCCTTAAAGGCAAAATGAGATATAAGGTAAACATAGATGATTACTCACTTACCGTGAACAAAGCCGAGGTTGGGCTGAAACGCGTTGGTTCGAGTTTTTGCCAATAAATCAAGCTAAATATCACCCAAGTCTGGAGTGCCGCGTCCTTGGTGTAAAATTGTTTTCTGGGCCATGATTCGGCCCCTACGCAGAGCACCAGTAGCTGAGCACAAGAAGGTCTGAAGGGTCACATTGTGTACGAGATTGAATTGACCCAAATGCGCCGGTTTCACTGCGAAGACAAGGTGGAGGAAAAGCAAAATGGCCGGAAGGTTGAGCGCCGTATGAGTCGGAGGATGCCGCCAAGTTGGGAGTCTCCCGGGAGGTGAGTGGCATTGCTGCCGAGTGAAGAGAGCAGTGAAACGATACGAAGTTTTGGAGAGCTTGCAAGTGGAACCGATCCGTATACAATATGGCGGTTCAAAGGCTCCACATACAGGGACTTGGATAGCAGTGATTTAATTGCAAATCCAGAACTCGAAATAGTGAAAAGAGACAGACGGTGGGCGGCCGAGGCAGGCCAGAGGAAGCATAAATAAACAATGGAAGCGCAAGCAGCAAAACGCGCTGGAAAGGCAGCTAATCTCTTCAAAGAACCGAGAGAGATCACGAATGAAACACCG
The DNA here is from genome assembly GCF_964261635.1 of Lissotriton helveticus. Taxonomy (NCBI): domain Eukaryota; kingdom Metazoa; phylum Chordata; class Amphibia; order Caudata; family Salamandridae; genus Lissotriton; species Lissotriton helveticus. The sequence goes on from NC_136072.1 coordinate 1,048,024,979, forward strand.
AGTGGGAGTGGTGCAGTAGCTTCACAACCACACACTTTAAAACAGTTATTCAATTAAGTAGAGAGGCTGTATAAGAAAGAAACAAACAAAAGCTGGGAAATTATTGCTCTTGAGAGGTACATTGAAGTGAAGTGCATATCAAGGGGCTTAAGGATATTTACAATGCCCACACATCCGGATACAAAGAAAGAATTAATTGAGGAATGGGTAGAGAACACTGTGCAATGTTCCTTAAACATTATGCGCATATTAATTAAACACGCAAAGGAGGACATTGTTGAAATTACGGATAAAATCAATGAAATAGAGGCATTGATTAAACAGCAAACCAACAAAGATGAAATGACTAAGCTCAGAAAAGAAATGGATGCAAGACTTGAAAAGTATGAAACTGAAATTGAGGAGCGCTAGCAAAGAAAATATATACGGGATGAAAGAGATTATGCCCAAGGCAGAATCCTCACCTTCGCCAAACGCTTTGACAATCTAAAAAAGAACTTTCCTTATCAACAACCAGGGAGCACATCAATCAGTACAAGTGAGTCAGAAGTGAGTGATGGAGATGCAACTGACAGAATGAGAGGAAATGCGCCACATGATTTTTTAGAGGAATTGCGGCTCATGAATCTGGACAAGACAATGACCCGAGGAAGGGGTCGCGTAAACCAAAACCAAGGAAGAGGAAAACAAACCGGCACAAAAACCAGAAAAACACAAAGAGCAAAAAGAAAAAAGAAATTACCCTCTAAGAAATCGCAAATAGAGAATTTAATTATAAACCTATCAGGGCATGTTCTGACAAAGGAAGAAACAACTCACCTAAATAAAGGCCTTTCATTCTGCCCAGAAAAACACTTTGATGGAACACAAATCAGGATTGACTTGTACAAATATGTGCGCAAATTAAAACTGGCAAAAATCCATGCACGTCAAGCAATAACAAACATAGAAACCACGAACGAAAGTCAAATAAATCGCAATGACAATTGGACAATAGAGGAAATACCAGACCTTCAAAACATTTTTGGATTGCTGTATGATTCCAACACAGAAGAGATCACGGAAACTCAAATAGTAGAACACTTGGGCGAAAGATCTGACCAGAGAGTGGGAAGCGGCCTAAAACGAAAATCCAGATTTTGCCCCACACTATCACCAGGGAATACACTTTTGGGTGTTATGGGTAAGTGGCGCTCATATAGAATCTACACATATAAATCTTGATTTTCCAATTTAGATCACTGGTGCATCCAAGAGTTTTGGGAGACAACACCCCTCCTCCCTTAATTCTCAACCAAGGTTGAATTTACAAAAAACACAATCTCGGAGCACACATCAGATTAAATGCAATTGCAAATTGTTAGTTCCAATTTCACACTCCAAAATGACAATATTATCTTAGAAATCTTTTATTTCACAGATCCACTCCTTGCGCCAACGCGTTTCGCCTAGGTTCAAGACACCTACGGCTTCATCAAGGCTGGAAATGATACAAAGAACGTATATTTGTAATCATTTGTTACAAACCATAATAAGACCTTCCACCGTTTGCATGCAGACCGTGTCAAGGCTGTAAATCAACATTCGTGCATTATAGCCATCCCGGCTAATTTAAAACCATATACAATGAATTTTAAAATCATAATATTCCAAATAGTACGTAATTAAATGTGAGGGTGTCTATTCTTATATTCTAGACCCTTGTTTATCTCCGTGATTATTATTGATTTGTACAACCCAAGTGCTCCCAGTAAACAAAAGGGGAAGATGCATTAAAGTATAATGCTGGTACCTTATTCAGTAGTCAGGATATGTCCTGAAAACCAAGATAAAACGGATTCATTTACTCAATTGCCACATTATCAGGCTAAAGTCAGTAACTTTCCATTTTTTTATTTTTTATATTTTTTTAGTAGTTAGAACAAAGTCCTACCTCATTGGTATTCTTCTCCTGTATTATAATTGTTGTGTTCTTTCCTTCTCAGTAGTTACGGACAGTCTATTCAAATACCGGTATCCCCTGGCTATTTCATCAAAGATTGTTGGTGCTTTCAGCCTGAAATCGTATTAGATCAACATTAGCACCCCATCTTAGTTTTGATTAGGAGTCGCACATAACTTGTCCTACACATTAATCTTCTTGTTTATAAAACTAAAGGCGCTTACCTCCTAAGCATGGGCTTGGCACAGACTCTCACAAATTATAATGGTGGAGCCCCACGTTCCTTTCGCCAGTCATTTAATTCCGAGTTATATCCTCCCTGAAATAACAGTTAGGGACTCGGTTTTAGTCATTTTCAAACGTCATTACGAGCCCCCCACTCTATTTGTCTCTCCGCCCCAATACTTTCCCGCCCTTACCTAGAATCTGGGTTTCTTCGTAGACTCCAGCGTTCTGCCCGTGTACAGGCTAGCATTCGCGTCTTCCGTACATGCGCTATGGGGAGCGCATCCATAGATATAGAGAACGGACCACGAGACAAAGATCGCGGACGGCCTCCATCTTGGAGTGGGGCCAAATCGTCCAAACACCCCCATGTGTGCGTATTATTACGGAGAAAGGACCAAATACTCGCTACTAATATTGACCTATATCAGTAGATAGGGTCACTATTCATTATTTCTGTTGTGTACTAATGCATGCTTAGGAGGTAAGCGCCTTTAGTTTTATAAACAAGAAGATTAATGTGTAGGACAAGTTATGTGCGACTCCTAATCAAAACTAAGATGGGGTGCTAATGTTGATCAAATACAATTTCAGGCTGAAAGCACCAACAATCTTTGATGAAATAGCCAGGGGATACCGGTATTTGAATAGACTGTCCGTAACTACTGAGAAGGAAAGAACACAACAATTATAATACAGGAGAAGAATACCAATGAGGTAGGACTTTGTTCTAACTCCTAAAAAAAAAAAAAAAAAAAAGAAAATGGAAAGTTACTGACTTTAGCCTGATAATGTGGCAATTGAGTAAATGAATCCGTTTTATCTTGGTTTTCAGGACATAACCTGACTACTGAATAAGGTACCAGCATTATACTTTAATGCATCTTCCCCTTTTGTTTACTGGGAGCACTTGGGTTGTACAAATCAATAATAATCACGGAGATAAACAAGGGTCTAGAATACAAGAATAGACACCCTCACATTTAATTACGTACTATTTGGAATATTATGATTTTAAAATTCATTGTATATGGTTTTAAAATAGCCGGGATGGCTATAATGCACGAATGTTGATTTACAGCCTTGACACGGTCTGCATGCAAACGTTGGAAGGTCTTATTATGGTTTGTAACAAATTATTACAAATATACGTTCTTTGTATCATTTCCAGCCTTGATGAAGCCGTAGGTGTCTTGAACCTAGGCGAAACGCGTTGGCGCAAGGAGTGGATCTGTGAAATAAAAGATTTCTAAGATAATATTGTCATTTTGGAGTGTGAAATTGGAACTAACAATTTGCAATTGCATTTAATCTGATGTGTGCTCCGAGATTGTGTTTTTTGTAAAATCACCAGGGAATACATTTGATTTATTCTCGGGAGCAATTATAAAGGATATTGAAAAAATCCCTAACACACGACATACAAACAGGAGAGAAAATCTCACGAAAGAAGAAAGAAATGCAATAAAATCGCTAAGAGAAGATGCCAATCTTATAATCAAACCTGCAGACAAAGGGGGCAACATAGTCCTGATGGACACTCAGGACTATGTCAAGGAGGCAATGCGCCAACTGAATGAGCCAAAGAACTATTGCAAATTGGAAAGTAATCCTATTAATAAAATGACACTACAACTAAATGGGCGCTTACAGGATTGGTGCAACAAGGGACTACTAAACGAGGACGAATTCAAGTTCCTATCAAAAGATTTTCCAGTGATTCCAACCATCTACTTCCTGCTCAAAATTCATAAAACACTAATCGATCCCCCGGGCAGGCCAATTGTGTCATCATGCGACAGCCTCTATGAAAATGTTTCCCAATATGTTGACATCTACCTAGCACCAATTGCGAAAAATATGAGCTCTTACATCAAAGACATGGGTGATTTTCTAAGAATTTTGAATGAAATCACGTGGAACTAAGAATATTTGCTGGTAACAATTGACGTAGTGTCTTTGTACACAACAATTAAACATGAAATTGGCTTGAAAGCCTGCAGCTACTTCCTCAAACAAGGGAACGTAAAAGAACTTCAACATACATTTATGCTTATGGACATGATTGAGCTTTGCCTCACCAATAATGTTTTTTTATTCAATCACCAGCTGTAAAAACAAGAATGCGGTACAGCAATGGTAATCTCTTTTTCGCCGAACTACGCGAACATTGCTATGGGCTGGTGGGAGAAGACAATTGTGTGGGATCCAATCAACCAAACGGACCTAGATAAAATTATTCTATGGATCCTTTACATAGACGATTTGTTTTTAATCTTGAACGGAACACTGCAAGATTTTAATTTCTATTTTTTCAAACTCTGTCAGAATGAAGTGGTTCTGGAATTCACATGCTCCACGAGCAAAAAAGAAATAGATTTTTGGGATTTGAAATTCTTTATTGAAAATAAAAAAATCCATTCTTCTTTATTTCGCAAGAAAACATCCACTAACAGTATACTACACGGCACCAGTTTCCACCCACAACAACTAATTGTGAGTATATCCCATGGCAAGTTTATTAGCATGAAGTGAAATTGTTCAAAGGAATCAGATGCGGAAGAAAAAATAGAAGAAACGTTGACCAGATTGAAAGCAAGAGGCTATAACGAAAGAAGTCTTGAGAAAAGCAAATAACAAGTTGCAAATAAATCAAGATTGGAAATACTGAACCCTAAAGCAAAAATTCAGAAAGAAACACAAAATCCACCTAGGTTCATAACTACATATAACAAAGAAAGTGGCATCATTGCCACGAAAATCAGAAAATACTGGCATCTCATATCTGGGGATCCGGATATTGGAAACATGCTAGGAGATGGCCCAATGATTAGTTATAGGAAAACAGAATCATTACGGGATCAATTGGTCAAAAGCCACTTTGAAGAAAGAAATCCAAAAGAAAAAACGAATTGGTTAACTAATCAACAAAAAGGCTTTAGAAAATTTAATATATGTAAAGCCTGTAAAATTGGACTAAATTAAAATAGCTTTGAAGAACCAAATGGTAAGATCACGACAATAGAAGAGAAAATAAACTGTACATCTACACATGTGGTATATATCATCGAATGCAAATGCAAGATGCAATATATCAGAAGCACAACATGTATGTTGAAAAAGAGAATACTGGCGCACATAAGAGCCGTAAAGAACAAAGATATGTCTTATGCAACTGCTAAACATATGGCATCTTGTCAAAACAGCAATTGGAAAGCGATGTCGTACTATGGGATCTCCATGATAAAACCTAATATACGAGGAGGCGACAGATGAAAAAAACTGAGACAAACAGAGTCACGCCTCATCATCAGATTAAAAACTAAGGTGCCAAGAGGAATGAACAATGACGAGGAGCTTTATGTACATCTCGAGTGATAAATGAACAGCAAAAACAACAAAATAAATCATGAAAAAAGAAAAGAACATTAGAAATGGTCAACCAAACATAGATTTCCTGGTGATGTGATGGGGTACTATACCTCCAAACAACTACAAAATTGAAATGAAAAGGATAAGCCAATGGAAAGCTTACAATACATTAAGAATCAACTAAGGAACAGAGTGAACCACAGAACCAGAGGATTGAAAAGGACAAACAAAATGAAAATACACATGAGATTAAATTATGAAATTGGTTGTTAAAAGAGTGCACCACAATAACCAGCATGCATTGTAAGAACTAAAAGCAAGATAAAATCACTATGAATGCTGCCGTATGCATAAGAAACTGGGTACTATACCCTAGGAACAGTACAAAAGTGAACTACAACACCAACGAAAAGACACACCTGAAACAATTAAATGTCTGTCAAATTGTAAATAAAATGTATATATGTAACTAAACTACATATCCCATAATGCCCCTTAAAGGCAAAATGAGATATAAGGTAAACATAGATGAATACTCACTTACCGTGAACAAAGCCGAGGTTGGGCTGAAACGCGTTGGTTCGAGTTCTTGCTAATAAATCAAGCTAAATATCACCAAAGTCTGGCGTGCCGCTTCCTTGGTGTAAAATTGTTTTCTGGGCCAGGATCCGGCCCCTAAGCAAAGCACCAGTACCTGAGCGCAAGTAGGTCTGAAGGGTCACATTGAGTACGATATATATATATATATATATATATATATATATATATATATATATATATATATATATATATATATATATATATATATATATATATATATATATATATTAACTGAAAAAAACATAGGTTTCAGCCACGTTATAGTTAGGAATTAGCATTTAAAAAACCTTAGAAATTCACAGAAAAAAACATAGGTTTCACACATGTTATAGTTAGCTGGTCATTTCACTCATACAAAACCACTGAAATTCCCCCGTTATAGTTAGTTCAGCTAACTATAACTCGCGCGCCCGCAATGCACTGCTGATGACGTCACATATTACATCACTCATGACATGGTCAGTGACATCACTCATGACATCCCTGACGACATCTCAAATGACATCACTGATGACATCACTGATGATATCATCCTTTTGAAAGAGTGGCAGACCTCCTCTTACCCTAATATAACCTTTGATACACACATTCAAAAATAGAAACTAACATTTTCAAACAAAATGGAGATACCAATACCACTTACAACAACCTATTCAGTAATTCCAACATCTACATACACATCCACTCATTCACCAACATTTCTATATAGTCACTCATACATGTACTCACTCATCATATGTACTCATACACCTATACATCCTGTTAAACGGCACAAAAAATGAGTAACTCACTGTTTGTATGTGTTTTGAAGACAGCATGTGTGCAGGACTGTATGGGTGGATGAGTGTGTTTATGGGTGTGTTAGTGAGTGAATGACTGTCTCAATAGTATCTTTATGAGCAACTACATATGTTTTAATCTAGTATATGTGAGTATTGATGTATATAAGTGATTATATGTGAGAGTGAGAGATTGGAAGAGTTCCTGTATAAATAAGTATGTGTTTCTATAAGTGATTGTTTAAGAGAGTATGTGTACGTTTCTGTAAAAGTAAGTGTAGTGGTGTGTGTATAGCTGTATATGCAAATGGATGTTTGATGTTTATTTGCATGTATGAGTATGTGTGTGAGTAACTCTATGGATAAGTGCCGTTTAACAGGATGTATAGGTGTATGAGTACATATGATGAGTGAGTACATGTATGAGTGACTATATAGAAATGTTGGTGAATGAGTGGATGTGTATGTAGATGTTGGAATTACTGAATAGGTTGTTGTAAGTGGTATTGGTATCTCCATTTTGTTTGAAAATGTTAGTTTCTATTTTTGAATGTGTGTATCAAAGGTTATATTAGGGTAAGAGGAGGTCTGCCACTCTTTCAAAAGGATGATATCATCAGTGATGTCATCAGTGATGTCATTTGAGATGTCATGAGTGATGTCATGAGTGATGTCACTGACCATGTCATGAGTGATGTAATATGTGACGTCATCAGCAGTGCATTGCAGGCGCGCGAGTTATAGTTAGATGAACTAACTATAACGGGGGAATTTCAATGGTTTTGTATGAGTGAAATGTCCAGCTAACTATAACATGTGTGAAACCTATGGTGAATTTCTAAGTTTTTTTTAAATGCTAATTCCTAACTATAACGTGGCTGCTGAAACCTATAGTTTTTTCAGTGAATTTCAAAGGTTTAGTAAATGATCATTTTTAAATGATTAAATTATTACATTTCTTTCTTTTTATACTAATTTCTTACATTTTTATTTTTTAAATTATATTTCATATTCTTAATGTAAAATAATAACAAAACTACATCCCACATTTTTTTCTCCATTTTTTACAATTAGAATCTCTATAATTCCTTTTTCATATTTATTTGGGTAATTACACCGTACGCGTACAGTGATCGAACAACACTTTGTACGGCAAATGGTCCTCTGCGCACAGCCACGCACTCATTACAGATTCGCTTTGACCTTGCGCATCGCATCAACGCTTCTGCATGACGTCATATACAGCGCCCCGTAAGCATGCGGCACAAAGTTTCTAATTGTTCAAAAACATATATTCATGTATTTAATGTACATATTAAGGGAAGACAGTATCTAGGACAAACATGAAAATACTTTTTCTGAACTTTTAATAAGCAATTATTACTTTTAAAAGCAATTACGCAAATCGCAAAGGTACGTCGTACATACTCGCATCATAAGAGCACTATAAGCGTACGCAAAGTTATCTGACCATAAAAGGAGAATTTTAATTAGTTCATAATACTTCCCATTTCAACTGTTGAAAGACCCCTCTCATTTTGATTATCCTACTTCGACTTTCCCAGGAAAAACATCTATTCTGTGGAGCTGTAGTCTTTTACAACCAAACTCTACAATGGCTGCTCTTTTAGAAACTTCATCAGTACATTCCTCTAAGAAACATTTTGTTACTAAGCCACCTCAGAAAAAGAGAAAAGAAGCTTTCATTTTGAAGTTTTCTTCATTTCCGGATGGACAGAAAAAGGTGAATGTACCGAAAGTAACATGCAAGATCTGTGAGGTTACACTTTCCAGGGCTGACCCCACTAAAAAGTACTCTTTCGGGACAGTCTCAATGGTTCACCACGTCAAAAATTGGATCCAAATAATTATGGAAGGATGACAACACAAAGGTTCCAGGAAAACCCTCAACCTGCAGTTCCTTCTACCTCAAAAGCACCACCACCTCCTCCGGACATTCCGCAACCTATAATTGTGCCTCAGTTTGCAAATCTTACAATTCATTGTAAATTTTGAAGAGAACTCCTTTGTTACGGTGAGCAGTCTATTCACCTCATTGTGAAGAGCAAAGAAGAGCACCGTTGCCCAAAACAATAATATATTTTTTTTTTCTTCCTGTTCCACAGTTTTTTTGTTTCCAGTTTAATTTTTTTGGTTTAAAAAAAACAAACAACTAAAAACTTCCTGACAAAATACAAAAAAAATAGAAAACTAAAAAGAAAAAAAAAACACTTCTTTTCAGAACTACCTCCACTGGCTTAAAAAAGAACTATATTTCTATATTAGTGTGTAAAACTTTGTCAGAATGAATGTGTAGTGCATAAATGAACTAATGAATTAGTAGTGTATGGTGAATGTGAAAGTGCAAAAAGTATAAGAGAGAGCTCCAGCATAAATGTATACGGTGTTTACCTATACTATACTGTAGTACCTCCGAAGCACTTCAATGTAACACATCCATATAAATATGTTAGAAGTCTATACTTCAATTTGCACTGCTAGTGAAACTGCCTGGGTGAATTTGTATGTGTTAGGAGCGAATTTACAACCCCCTTGTACCCCTTTTACACATCTTTTCCGTCACTTTTGTGATGCAGCGGTGTTGCAAAAGAGGGGGGGGTGACGGAGTGCAAGTGTTCTAGCATAGGAACACCTCCTAAAAGTGACTGAGTGAAATCTATAATATTTCATTCAGTCACTTTTAGTGCTATGCTACATCAAAACCCTGCTCCTGCTTGAAACAGGTGTAAGGATTGACACAACTTTGTGAGCATAGAACCCCAAGAGCATTGCTGGAGCTGCGTTGCACTTGGAACGCAAGTCAAGCAATGCACCACCTTCACAACACAAATACATCACATATCTGTGCCATTTTTGCTCCATAATACACTACATTGTAAATACGGTGCATCCATTGTGCTGATATGACAGTGCACACTAACTGCCATATCTCTGGGAATGTACCACTTATTGCACAACTCATGATTACTGTTTCAATGTAGAGAATGGATTACTACACACTGATCAATGAGACACTACAAAACTATAAGAGGAATGACAGAGTGTTTGCTGGAAGTGTAAGGATAGAGACTGGGGAATTCAAAATATAAAAGGTAAATTTGCAGGTGCATAGAACAGTACATGCATTGTAAATAGGAGTTTGAAGCAGTCCATATACTAAGGCCTACTTTGCTCCATAATTACTTGGGTACTGACTGCATGATTACAGTTCACCAAAGAGAGTGCATGACTGAATTTATAAGAGCTTCAGTTTTACCACAGTACATATATAAGGAAATACTGCTGAATGGCTCACTACAATATTGAAACAGTAGAGTGAGAGTGATTGTGAAAGTCTAATGATACAGACTGGACAATTGAATGTATAAAAAACAAATGTACACCTAAATAGAAGAGTGCAAGCATACTCTATACAGGTTTAAAGCAGTACATGGCCTAAGGCCTACTTTGCACCATGATTACTTGAGTACTGACTGGATAATTACAGTTCTGCAACAAGAGTGTCTGTCTGAATTTGGAAGAGCTTCATTTTTAGCACAGTGCATACATAAGGGCATTCTGCTGAATACTTCACTACAATACTGAATCAGCAATCACAAAGAGTTTGCTGGAAGTGTAAGAACATAGACTGGATAATAAAAGCTATAAAAGACAAGTTTGCCTGTGCATAGAAGAGTGCATGCATAGTGTATAGGACTTTGAAGCAGTCCATGCCCTAAGGCCCACTTTGCACCATGACTACTTGGGTACTGGCTGAATTATTAGAGAGTGTCTGGCAAAATGTACAGCAGCTTCACTTTTAGAACAGTGTATACATAAACACATACTGCTGAATGGCTCACTGCAATACTAAAATAGCAGTACCAAAATGTTTGGAGGAAGTGTAAATATACAGACTAGGCAATTGAAAGTTTAAAAGCCAAGTCTACAGGTTCATAGAAAAGGGCATTTATTATATAATAACCTTCCCAAAGCCCCAAGCGCCAGTACACCTTTCCGAGGGTAGTATTACGATCTACAAATGCTAGCAATTTTTGAATTAAGAACCATAAAAATAACAAATATTAAACCTTTTTTTCTTCTTCTAATGATAACGATATTTTTTTATACATCTTCTATTTAGATGCTTTTAATCATGAAAATGCAAAGAACACAGTTTACCGAGTAACACTTTTTAAACTCTCCAACGTATGTAGATAATAATACCTTATACATGTTACTATCAAAATCGAAACCTTTACAGCTTCACAGTTTGAAACTTTTCCAAACACGTGCAGACGAAAAACAGCTAAAACGTGAGCACGTGTAAACTGCAAAACGTGCCATCTACATAGGCGGAGCCACATCTTCCTTCCATAGACTACTAAACAACAAAACACTATATAAACCACACCTACTGTGCAATTAGTTCCGTTTTCCCGAGTTATTTCTGAATCGCCAATCTCTGTTGCAGGTTCCGTTCTCCAGCATCAGCTTCTCTTTTTGCGTCAACAAACATATTTCGGAGTTGTAAGTTGTTTCAAGATGGCATAGGCGTAGTACTTAGTTATAAATTGTGACTATTTGTCAATATTTAAACATTTATATGTAGAAAAAAATGTTATTGCATGTGTTTCCGTTTTTCTCTGTAAAGTCAGCAGCTTGTTCTTAGAAACACATATATTATAACAAATATTACTCCTTTTCTGGCTCCTTTTACCTTATATATAGTGACTTTTTATATTATATTATTGATACTGTACTTCGCTCGAGAGGTGTTGCTAACCCGTCGACGCAAACCCTAAACATTTACAATCAATGTGACAAGGATACACTTGTTATTATGTTTTCCCCTAGAGATCACATACTGTTAATATGTATATTATAACATTAACAGTCTTAGTGATCCTAGCGGAATTCACAATCCGTCGTCACAAACAGTAACGATAAGTAAGCAACAGCTTGCAGCTTTCAGTCTATTTTCACCTTGTCATCATATGCTGTGAGAATATATACATATTATTATTCTCACCGTCATGATCTCAGAGGAGTTTATGACCCGTCGCCACGAAGATCTAATTTTTTCACCTCCCGGAGAAAAGAAGTTCAGTAAATAATTACCGCTCGAGACTATTTCATTATGGATGTTGTGTTAAATACATAACTTTATTTTCCTTTTCTTTTGTACTGTAACAATGGTATCAATCGTTATGTTATAATAGATTGTCCTATTGCTACAGAAGGGGAATGAGAGATTTTTCAGCGCCATCTGTAATATAATTATCAAATATTTAAAAAAACTTGATCAGATATTTGTATATATATTAAAATATAGCTATCATGCATACTTTGTTACTTTAAATATTTAATAAACCCTACATTTCTGAATTTTATTTTCTAATTTCTATTCTTATTTGCGATTCCTATTCACCTTCTCCCTAAAGAATATATAGGACCTGTACTATATATTATAAGAGTAACATTCTATATATTCTTTGGTGAGTATGTGATTTATTAGCGGAACAGTCTGCAACTTGTAAACATTACGACCGCATGTTTCTGAATTGTACAGAATACAAATTTTAAAAATAATAATGCATGCATTTCTATGTAATATGAAACAAATTAGATTTTACTGTTTTACTTGTTCTCTTGATCTGAGATAATGTAGTGCGGGAGTGTTTGTTGTAGCACTTCTATTCTACTTTATCTAAAAGTAACTGATGCCCTCTTACATCAACAAGAATGTGGGGCAACACTTTTACAAACTGTAGCACAAAAATGAACTATATAGCCACGCTTAACTGATATTTTATGAAATTCCATTTTTTAATTGTCACCCCTTTCATATATACTGCAACAGTTTCTGAAGAAAGTTTATTTGTATTTGCTTAATAAAAACTGTTTCACACCTAGACTGAATTTTTTGCTGCGCAACCACACCTCCCCATCATGAAAGTAAACACCACATTATAAGTAAATAGTAGTACTAAGAAGTATGTCACCTACAAACTTTATAAAAGAAAACAGCGCAAAACACTGTCATTTTTCCGCCGTGATTTATACACAACACGGCAATTATATAAATGGCCCTTGAAACATATATAAAAAATTATTTACCTCCTAATTTCTCTCCACCACCTTATGGGCACTGTACACAGTTAATAGTTTTCTAACCTACCCTCTACTACTTTCTTTCCCCATACTCCTTTGGAAAATGCATCACAATATCACTGACAACGGTGAACCGTTCCCACCCAATAAAGAACAAACTTGTGTTCGGAACACTTTAGCTAATAAAATGCCCATGTTCTCCAAAGACGAGCAAGGAATGACTGCTAAGCCTTCTACTTTTAATACTTTACAGCCAATGAACATTAAACTTTGTAAAGTCCCGCCTGGAGCACGTTGCCTTAATACTCCCCGAACAGGAAGGAATCCTTAATAAAACTTTTCCACAAACTTCTTCTTTTACGACTAAGGGTTCCTATGAAAAAAAATATATAAATCTCCAGCACAGTAAGTATTTCAATTACCAACATATTGTGGTGAACTTCTAACCTGTCTACTCACGCAAATGATCCATGAACTGTTACTATGGTAACCGGCAGAAAGGTAGTGGCTGTACAAAAAACCGTTATATTTCCCTTGGATCCTCTACAAGACAGAATCGAAACCAAAATACCACATTTGCAACCCCTTTGCACAGTTTTTTTAAATAAAAAGAGGCCCCGGAGGTGGGGGAGGAGGGAGGGAATCGAGTGGAGTAGAAAGCGGTCCCCGGAACTCCGGGGGGCCATGAGTCCCCCCACATGCATATAGTTAAACATCCAGGTGAGTAGCAATCCCCGCGTAGGGGAGACCCTCTAGGCCCCCCATTATGAAAAACAAATAGCCCCAGAGATTTGACCCCCCGTAGGCTAATTAACAATAAAGCGGGCTTCACGTTTTTTTTTCTTTTTCACCCAAAACGGGTACCATGCGTTTTTTTAATAAATAAAAAATATCCCGCCTGACGTCATATACGGCGCCCCGTACACGTACACCACGTAAGATTCAAATTATTCAAAAACATATATTTATTATTATTATTATTATTATTATTTAATCTTGTAAAGCGCGTAGTCACCCGGAAGTATCCCAGCGCTGAGGAACCTAGAAGACAGGAAACTGAGGACTAAGGCTGAGTTTACGAGAAAAACATAGGGGTTAGGGGAAAAGATGTGTCTTTAATCGTTTCCTAAAACGGAGGTATTGGGGATCCAGACGAAGACCCCGAGGGAGGGAGTTCCAAAGACGGGCCGCATGGACCGAGAACCGTCTTCCTCCTGATCGTGCTTTCCTAAACCTTGGGGTATTGATCAGATTTTCTGCATTAGAGCGAAGGGATCTTGTGGCTATATAGGGGGTAATGAAATTCCGGAGAATTGGAGGGCCTTGATTGTTCAAGGTTTTGTGCACCAGACACAGGGCCTTAAATTTAATTCTCTCCCTTATGGGGAGCCAATGCAGGAGTTTGAGGGCAGGCTTGGCCGATGATCTGGCCGGGGTGTTGGTAATGATCCGGGCAGCAGTATTCTGGATCCTCTGCAGTTTATTCAATGTTGCTTCCGGTGCACCCAAATAGATCGCATTACTATAGTCCAGTCTAGATATGATAAGACCCTGGACTAATAGTTTCTGCGATTTCGGAGGAAGGAGGGGCAGGACTTTCCTCAGGGATTTTAGCAGACCGAAACAGGTCCCTACGACCTTTTTCGCTTGTGGGGCGAATGAAAGTTCCGAGTCGATCCAGACACCCAAACTTTTCACCTCTGTCTTTGGGTCTGGGGGGGGTCCTAGACATGTTGGCCACATGTCTAGAGGAAGTGAGGTTCCTTTTGGACCGAGTACAAGGACCTCGGTTTTTGCCCCGTTTAATTTTAGCATTGAAATGTTCATCCAGTGATGGACCTGCGTGAGGCAGTTAAGAAGATCGGCTTTCTGTTGTTTAGGATGGGACAGTGACACCACTAATTGTGTGTCATCAGCATAGCTGATGACACTCACTCCGAAAGGGGTGATGACCTCCTCCAATGTGGACATATAGATGTTGAATAATGTAGGGCTCAGGGAGGAGCCCTGAGGCACACCACATTGGAGGGGCATTTCGGAGGAACGGGCGTTCTTCTCCCAGATCTGATAAGATCGTTGTGTCAAGAAGGATGAGAGCCAGGATATGGCTGTGCCTTCTAGACCAACTCTTGCAAGCCTTTCGATGAGGAGCTGGTGGTCAACAGTGTCGAACGCTGCACTAAGGTCGAGGAGGATCACTGCCACTGATCCTCCACCATCTAGCAGCGTTCTGGCTTCCTCTACCGCCGCCAGGAGGGCGATGTCCGTGCCCTGTCCAGGTCGAAAGCCCGTCTGGGAGTTTTTCAGTTTGTTGTTAGCCTCTAGATATTGCGAAAGTTTCTTATTGATGAGTTTTTCCGCAATTTTACTTACTCCTGGGAGTAAGGAAATGGGCCGATAGTTCGCCAGGTTTTCGGGGTCCAGAGTGGGTTTCTTCAGTAAGGCCTTTACCACCGCCTTCTTCCAGCTCTGGGGCACAACTCCCTGTTGAAGTGACGTATTAATCAACTGAGTAAGGGCCGGGTTGATAGAAGGGGCTACCTCTTTAAGAATCCGAAGAGGAGCAGGATCTCTGGGGGAACCACTCTTCATAGAGTTAAGCGTCGTCCGCACTTCATCTGGGGTGACCTGGCCCCATGTGGATAGGCCGGTGGGAGAAGTCGGATATGGAAAAACGGTTTCTTCCCTCGGGCATAGGGGAGGAATTGAATCCAGGATTAATCGGATTTTGTCCTGGAAAAAGTTAGCCAGTTGTTGGCATTTCTCTTGGTCAGCTTTAGGGTCAGAGGGGGGTCCACGATCTTGTTCTGGTGGTTTTGAGAGTTCTTTTAGGATAGCAAATGCTTCCTTCCCGGAGCCACCTGCTCTCTCTATTCTCTCCTGGAAAAACACGCTTTTGGTATTCCGGATAGCTGTTTTATAATTGAGAAGAGAGATGGAGTAGATATTTTTGTTCGCTCCTGTTTTATCACGTCTCCACGAGCGTTCGGTCTTTTTACATTCTTGCCGTAAGGCTTTAAGCTCTGGAGTGTACCACGGAGCAGGGGATATCTTTTTAGGTTGTTTAAGGGTGGTGACTTTTGGAAGCAGAGTGTCAAGAGATGACGTAATCCAGTCACTGAATTGTTTATCGGCCACATTTGGGTCCGAGGAAAGCTCGGGAGTGGAATCGGTAAGAGAGCGGGCCCACATATCAGATGACAATTTATGCCATTGGCGATCAGTAACCTGGGTTTTAGGAATAGAATGATTAGATATGGGAGTTTCCCAGAAAAAGGGGACCAGGAAGTGGTCAGTCCATGGAAGGGTCACCGGAGGGTCGGTGGTCATCGTTGGAATATTGGTAAAGATGGGATCCAATAGATGGCCCTTCTCGTGGGTGGGCTCGTTATTAACCAGACATACCTCTAAAGCTGTAAGGTCATGTCTAATGTCTACTGCCACACGATCCGTTGGGTCAAGGAAGTGGAGATTAAGATCACCTAGTAGCAGGAAGTTGGAGGTGGCGGAGGCTAGTTGGGAAATGGCTTCAACTAAAGAGTTGGAGAAATTGCCTGGGGCCCCAGGGGGACGATAGGTCAGAAGCCCCGCTACAGTGAGGGCTGGAGTGATTTGGATGGAAAACTGACCGCACTCACAATCCTCAATGTCGGCGTTCGTCATCCTACAGACGTATCGTTGTTTGTGGATTATGGCTATCCCACCTCCCCTCCCTTTCGGTCTATTTAGCGTTTGGCAGAGATAGCCCGTGGGGAGAGCAGTAACAACATCCGGATCGGTGCAATCAGAGAGCCATGTCTCTGTTAGGAACATTAAGTCGTAATCCTGATCATGGATTAGGAGGTTTATTTCGGTGGCGTGTTTCGGAAGGGAGCGGCAATTGAGAAGTCCGGCTTTCAAAGCCGGTATAGTGTTTTTAGGGGGGGGGACCGGATTGCAGTATGGACAAGTCGTAAAGACCTTACCTTCTGTAACCGTGTGGTAGCAGGTCAGGGTGGTTTTTGGACGTAGGGCTCGTAATGTGTCAGCTGTATACGTCACTCGCTCCTGAGGGTCACCTGGCAGAGTAACGGGGCCAAGGGCCATCCGGGTCCGGACGGGCCCAGACGGGCTTGCCTTTGGCGCGCCTTCGGCGCGCTGACGGCGCGCCCGCTGCGCCCGTCCGCTGCGCGTCCGGTAATTGCACATTGTTTTAAGGGGTTAAGGAGGGGGGTGGGCGTGGCCTCAGGTAGGCGTGGCCTGGCTTCCTCGCCGTAAATGGCGGCGGGAAATTGTTTTTCAGGGGTTTGCTCGTTGCAGCGAAGGAGTCGCTGTTTCAGCGTGTCTCTAGCCCGCTATGACAGTTTGCCGGGTGAGTGCGCTTTTAAAAGTACAATTAAGGTAAAGTGACACAAAATACAATAGTGATAGTTTTAAAAAGGTTTTCTGCGTTCTCCCGGCTTTCCGCCTCAGGAGTTTCTAGATTCTGTCAATTACACGCTTCAGATCGCGTATATATGCTGAGGGGGGTGGGCGTGGCCTCAGGTAGGCGTGGCCTGGCTTCCTCGCCGTAAATGGCGGCGGGAAATTGTTTTTCAGGGGTTTGCTCGTTGCAGCGAAGGAGTCGCTGTTTCAGCGTGTCTCTAGCCCGCTATGACAGTTTGCCGGGTGAGTGCGCTTTTAAAAGTACAATTAAGGTAAAGTGACACAAAATACAATAGTGATAGTTTTTAAAAAGGTTTTCTGCGTTCTCCCGGCTTTCCGCCTCAGGAGTTTCTCGATTCTGTCAATTACACGCTTCAGATCGCGTATATATGCTGAGGGGGGTGGGCGTGGCCTCAGGTAGGCGTGGCCTGGCTTCCTCGCCGTAAATGGCGGCGGGAAATTGTTTTTCAGGGGTTTGCTCGTTGCAGCGAAGGAGTCGCTGTTTCAGCGTGTCTCTAGCCCGCTATGACAGTTTGCCGGGTGAGTGCGCTTTTAAAAGTACAATTAAGGTAAAGTGACACAAAATACAATAGTGATAGTTTTAAAAAGGTTTTCTGCGTTCTCCCGGCTTTCCGCCTCAGGAGTTTCTAGATTCTGTCAATTACACGCTTCAGATCGCGTATATATGCTGAGGGGGGTGGGCGTGGCCTCAGGTAGGCGTGGCCTGGCTTCCTCGCCGTAAATGGCGGCGGGAAATTGTTTTTCAGGGGTTTGCTCGTTGCAGCGAAGGAGTCGCTGTTTCAGCGTGTCTCTAGCCCGCTATGACAGTTTGCCGGGTGAGTGCGCTTTTAAAAGTACAATTAAGGTAAAGTGACACAAAATACAATAGTGATAGTTTTTAAAAAGGTTTTCTGCGTTCTCCCGGCTTTCCGCCTCAGGAGTTTCTAGATTCTGTCAATTACACGCTTCAGATCGCGTATATATGCTGAGGGGGGTGGGCGTGGCCTCAGGTAGGCGTGGCCTGGCTTCCTCGCCGTAAATGGCGGCGGGAAATTGTTTTTCAGGGGTTTGCTCGTTGCAGCGAAGGAGTCGCTGTTTCAGCGTGTCTCTAGCCCGCTATGACAGTTTTCCGGGTGAGTGCGCTTTTAAAAGTACAATTAAGGTAAAGTGACACAAAATACAATAGTGATAGTTTTAAAAAGGTTTTCTGCGTTCTCCCGGCTTTCCGCCTCAGGAGTTTCTAGATTCTGTCAATTACACGCTTCAGATCGCGTATATATGCTGAGGGGGGTGGGCGTGGCCTCAGGTAGGCGTGGCCTGGCTTCCTCGCCGTAAATGGCGGCGGGAAATTGTTTTTCAGGGGTTTGCTCGTTGCAGCGAAGGAGTCGCTGTTTCAGCGTGTCTCTAGCCCGCTATGACAGTTTGCCGGGTGAGTGCGCTTTTAAAAGTACAATTAAGGTAAAGTGACACAAAATACAATAGTGATAGTTTTAAAAAGGTTTTCTGCGTTCTCCCGGCTTTCCGCCTCAGGAGTTTCTAGATTCTGTCAATTACACGCTTCAGATCGCGTATATATGCTGAGGGGGGTGGGCGTGGCCTCAGGTAGGCGTGGCCTGGCTTCCTCGCCGTAAATGGCGGCGGGAAATTGTTTTTCAGGGGTTTGCTCGTTGCAGCGAAGGAGTCGCTGTTTCAGCGTGTCTCTAGCCCGCTATGACAGTTTGCCGGGTGAGTGCGCTTTTAAAAGTACAATTAAGGTAAAGTGACACAAAATACAATAGTGATAGTTTTAAAAAGGTTTTCTGCGTTCTCCCGGCTTTCCGCCTCAGGAGTTTCTAGATTCTGTCAATTACACGCTTCAGATCGCGTATATATGCTGAGGGGGGTGGGCGTGGCCTCAGGTAGGCGTGGCCTGGCTTCCTCGCCGTAAATGGCGGCGGGAAATTGTTTTTCAGGGGTTTGCTCGTTGCAGCGAAGGAGTCGCTGTTTCAGCGTGTCTCTAGCCCGCTATGACAGTTTGCCGGGTGAGTGCGCTTTTAAAAGTACAATTAAGGTAAAGTGACACAAAATACAATAGTGATAGTTTTTAAAAAAGGTTTTCTGCGTTCTCCCGGCTTTCCGCCTCAGGAGTTTCTAGATTCTGTCTGTAATTAATGTACATATTAAGAGAAAACATTATCTGGGATAATCATAAAAATAGTTTTTTAAAACTGTAAAAAAGCGTATATTAATTTTAAAATCAATTACGGAAATATCGCACGTACGTCTTAAGAGTAAAGATAGTTTGAAGACTTATACATTTTATAAAACAATATAGCACTGCACACTAAAGAAGAAAAGTCAACACAATTATTGACCCCTCACCCAACATTTAAAAGCCCCTGGGGGAGGTGGTAAATTAATCGAGACTGAATACGTTAGAACAGCCTACTGTGCTTATGCTACCAGAAAAACACAACAACAGTACAAAGCCCAGATTTCCATTGTAGTGATTTCTTAGTTGCAGGTCTAGTTTCAGATCGACACACACTCTCTCATGGCTGGTATACACCCACACCACACCTATCCGCACATCCGTCACTACACACGTGACCCTATGTATAAAAAAGACGGGGCGCACGTGTTCTACGCCATTTTAGAGTGGTTCCCAAAGCACCGAACAAGGGGCCCACTACCACATGCGTGGCCTCTTTGGTCACTGAGTTAGTGGTGCCCGAAGCACTGAGCGGGTGAAGAACCTGCGATGATGAGGATGGGAGCACGAATATATCGTTAGCCATAGAGATATCAAGACTCTGCACCATATATGAGACTTCTTTGTTGGAGATCTTAACTACCTCATGAAGAAGGTGTATTTTCCACGAAAAGGTGAGCAGTGAGACTTGAGTATGCAACGCAAGGAGTCAAAGGGTTGTATCTGACTACATACAAAAATGCGACTTAGTATTTAAGACGAACGCACTGCTACATAATGTATTAATTTACATGTTTAATTTTGTCCCCCAATAGCAGTAACGTTTTTATAATCGCTGAAATGTCCGGAATATATTCACAATACAAACAGTTTGTAGAAATCTGACAATCAAGCGTCTATAAAAGCGTGATATTATCTAACTCCAAATTAATATAGCAAGAATTACCAATCATAACATCTTTCTTTTAATATCTTTTAGATGTACAGCTTCAGGATGGATTATGTAACATGGACAACGGCAATAACACAAGGTGAGCAAACAAGCTTGTTTCTGAAACAACGACAAGTTATCTGTCAAAGGAGAGAATATGTAGTATGCAGCAGGCGCAAAAAAAACATTGGGCTAAAGGGACTTCAGCAAGGATGAGATAGCTTCCTGGGCCCACACACACTCGCACCCGAGTACGTGACAGGTCTTTTAAAGACATTTTGCTTGTTAATGAGGCTTTGATAATCCGCCCCCCCCCGCTTACAGCCCCAGCAGCTCCACTCTTCTCTTTGCTTGAACTAAAGCTCCCACCCCAAATTTTTTCTAGCCCCCCCCATCCCCGTTATTTTTTACTGGTTGCGCCTCTGGCTTCACGTACCCCTCCCCTGTCGTGTGTGTATCTCCCACATTTTAATATCCTTTTTTCCCTTTCTCTTTCTTACTCTCTCACATAATTTCTCTTTCTTTTTTAAAGATTTGGAAGTTGCTGAGACAGCAGCTTCCAAATCTTTAAAAAAGAAAGAGAAATTATGCTGTATACAACCTTATCTGAATTGAAATGATTAACTCTCTTGATTACAGTGAAATCTTCTTCCACACGTAGAGAACCATGTTTCAATCACGCCAATGGCACTAGGTGACAAATAATTTTGTTTCCGAAACAACAACAAATTATCTGTGAAAGGAGTGAGTGGGTAGTGTGCACAAGCTTCACTGTCTAAAAGATTAAATTAGCTCCGAGCAGTGACAACACATAGGTTACAACAGTCTGACAAACAGATCTACAAGCTTATTACGCCACTTTTGTGTCACTTTTAACATAGGAAAAGTGACGCAAGCAGCCTGTAAATCTACGTCTGACTTATCAAGAAAGAATCTCAACTCCAGACTCTGCAAGACAGTTTTAATGTTGTTTTCTCTCTCTTTCTTTCTCTCTATCACTCTGTGACATCATTTCTCTTTTAAACTTATGTACACTACTGTCTGCTTTGACGTCTAGAATTACAGTTGAACTCAAGTTGTGAACTCCGGTGGCCGCAGTGTTTATACAACGGTAAGCACAGAGGCCTAGATATACAATGCCTTCATTACAATGCATTAGAAATAAGTCGGCATATTTACAATACCATTCTGCCACTTTTGTGTCAGTAATGCAGTAGGCACTTCCATATAGACACCACTTGATCGCGGCACTATAACAGAACTGAAATGTACTAGGCACACTGCACACGTAAAACTGTAGTGTTACCTTCATTTGTGAAAGGAGACAGTGGGTAGTGTGCACCAGCTTCACTGTGTTGAAATGTATAATTACCTCTGAGCAGTGACAACAGATAGGTTACAACAGTCTGACAAACAGATCTACAAGCTTATTACGCCACTTTTGTGTCACTTTTAACATGGGAAAAGTGATGCAAGCAGCTTGTAAATCTACGTCTAACTTTTCAAGAAAAAATCTCAACTCCAGACTCTGCGAGATAGTTTTAATGTTGTTTTCTCTCTCTTTCTCTCTCTCACTCCCTGTGACATAATTTCTCTTTCTCTTTTAGTTATAGAAAATGCTTTCTGCTTTCACATGTAAAAGCAAAGAAGTCTTCAAGTTTTGAATTCCACTGGCCGCAGTGTTTATACAACGATAAGCACAGAGGCCTAGATATACAATGGCTTCATTACAATGCATTAGAAATAAGTTGCCATATTTACAATCCCGTTGAGCCACTTTTGTGTCAGTGATGCAGTAGGCACTTCCATATAGACACCACTTGAACGCGGCACTATAACAGAAGTGAAATGTACCAGGCACACTGCACACATAAAATCGTAGTGTTACCTTGCCTTGTAATGCTTCAGCTCATTTAGTCACATCTACATAATTCTAAACACTAATTTTCTTTTTTGTTTTGCAGATTACCAATCGTACGTCTTTTGGAGTCTGCTTCACAATTTGTTTATATTATTGTTTTTTGAAAGTTATTTTTCTAGTGCTTTATTATATAGTTATCATTAAGTTTAAAAAACTACATACTACTTTTTCTTTGTGGGGGGGGGTAACGATCCACAATAAAAATAATATTTAAAATGTAGAAGTACTATAGTAAGATGTTCAAGACTAGGATTGAAAAGTACTGAGTTATATTTTCTCTGGATACACTACATGGTAAAGAAATCAAACTAATACGAAACAATGTGTACCACATTTAGAAACCTCTTGCGACAATTCCCCATGCAATGCCTACCCCCCTACAAAATTAAGTGTGTGCGCCTCAATCACGCCCCTCAAACCACAGAAACAATAACCCCACAAAGACTTCTATATTGTATGAGAGGGGCTGCGTGGCCCTCTGCCTGGTGCCCTGGAGTCCACCACGCCCAGACCCGGTTTCTGCAGTGTCCTGGGTGGAAACAGCCATTACAACGCCTGATCGTCACCACGAAGCCATTAGCACGCATATGGCATTACCACACATGCTTTTACAACTAGTATGCATTTACCACGCATGATAAACGCATTATCTTAATAATGTCTTTGTGTTGACGAACACGAGTTGTAATGGCTGTGGCTTACGTCCTTCAAATTAGTTTCTAGGTATACGTGTAACCAAGTCTGATAAGATCGGAGGCCAAGGACAAACACCATGCTGTCTGTGGCAGGAAATCTCATCGATCACAGAGAAAATATGCGGAAGGTAAAATGAAAGTAACAGGTATAATAAAAATAACAGAAAAAAACGACTAAAATGGCGCTGGACGGAGTGTGTAATCAACGTTTGGCGCCTCGACACTACATTTTAAATAAATATAGATACAATATGTTTATTAAATATTACAAAAGTATAGCAGCGGATGACACAAAAGGCCCGGGAAAAGAAAGCGGCAAATTTAATACCTGAAATGAGGAGAGGTTTGCTTGGCGAACTTGAAGAAAAAGAAAAAAAACGTGAGCTTGTAAACAAGGCTGCGCGTGCGTAGAGTACAACTGATGCAGAAAAAAACTGAAACTTTTACATACTATCATAGAAATATAGCTCAAAATATGGCCCCCGGAATTTGCCCCCCCAAGACCTAATGAATAAAACGGACTTCTACTTTTTTTTTCTCTTTTCCACCGCGTACGAGTACCATACACACACGCCACGATTTTTTCTTTTCTTTACCCTAAAAATTCATGTACGACCCCCTGAGCAAGCCTAGAGGGTCAGGATGGTTCTACCCTGCCCCCTTTCCTTATTTCTCAACTTTGTTTTACTGTTTTCTTGTGACTCGGTTCTAGCGACGAACAAGATGGCTGCCAACACTTCCTGGTTTGGAGTGTTGACAGACAGTTGACAGCCAATCAGCATGCAGCTCGTGCTCGTAATTGTACAGATTTCCGTACGGGTGCAGAACTCCGTCTCTAGATATCACTATGATTTTACTTGTGATTTTCTCAGAAACTACTGAACGGATTTACACCATTTAACAAAAAGCACAATCTGCGAACCGAACTCTACCTCTCTGCCAAATTAGGTGTAATTCCGTTTAGCCGTTCGGGCTGTAGCCCTGGCTAAAGGTCCCTATGGAAAATTGCATGGAGAAAACACGTTTTGGGACCCACCTTTTTTCTCGGCCCCCACTTGACGAATCACCCCCAAACGTGCAGGGACGGAGCGGAACCGAGCAGGCCATTTTCTTGGAGAAATTCACGAAGATTCGTCCACCGGCGCCAAAGTTATTCCAAATAGAATGTTGTGGATTTCCTATGGAAACTAGGTCCTAACTATAAGTAGGCAATAATATACACACACACACACATATAAATAAATATATATATATATATATATATATATATATATATAGTAGGTTGAACTAATTTAATTTAATTAACATTATTTCATATGGGGTTTTATTTTCCATTTGAAGTCCTTAACACTATTATTTGTTGTGGGAGTGTGTTGCAGTACATGTGAGTGAGCTTGTGTGGTGCTGAACTTACTGCAAGGCTGAGCTTGGTACATTTGGAGTACATCTACTACTGGTTTTCAATCTTTGTGGCCGTTGTCACTTTAGAAGTATAGTTTGTAAACAGAATTAGGAATAGCAATGGGCTTACTCTTTTGTGGGTGGAAGTATATCCCTCCCTAAACCCTTACTTAGCTCACCCTAAACCCATTCTTACTTCTCTCCTGAAACTCCTCCAATTTAGGTGTAAGTATTAATGATTTTCCAGTGACTCCCACCTGTCGTTCTCATTTTTACTACTAAAATGTATACTTACATTTGTGGAGGTAGAACAGGTAGGCGAGGCAGAGGTATCGGAATGTAGGTTTGTGTAGGTGTTATAGTAGGAGAGAAGTATTACTGTAGTACTACTCATGTACTAGAAGGTGCATTTTGTGAATCGGTCCTTCAGTATTTATCAAGTACGGGATGCATCCAATCCACCCTTTGGCACAGTAAAATAAGCTTTCTTACAAGCTGAGAGGACAGAGCCCAGCATTACAGATTTGTATCTGCCATTTTTATTTTATAGATAGTGAATAGATTTCAGTTGTAACATGGGAATGAACAGAGCTCCAGAGTTTGAGTCCATAAACTCTTAGACTCTGCCAACTCATCTGACCGATCTGATGCTAGGGACTAAAAGAAGTGAGTAACAAGTGAGTTGGTGTACTACCTACAAAATGTGTTATTTCCCTCACCCTCTGCACTGATCACAAAATGCATTGAGAGGAATACCCCACTCCTTACTGGACACCCATCTTGAGCTAACACACGAATGCGCGTGGGAGAATTCTTTCTTCCTCTAAAGGGGCACATGGACAGCACTTCCACCCAGAACTGGCCGTGTAGAGAAAGGAGGAAGTCCTCTGCACCCTTCCCTCTTGCCTGAATAAACAAACATATAGGAAGATGTTATATTTTATTAGGCAGTCTCAGTCAGGCTGAGACTCCTATAACATAGTTGTAATTCTAGATGACAGATTAATTTACCACAGAAGATTCCTTACAACCCTGGCAGTTTCTGCTATTCAAATAGACTCCTGTTGTGTGCCTACCATGGAGAAAGCTCTGCCAGGCCCATCTATAACCAACTACAGAGCTTTTTAACATACTTGTATCATAAACATATACCAAATTCAGCGTGTTCCTGCACACTCTTTCACTTTTTTTTATAATAGAGACACAATTCTACCAAAGTGAAACTGTGACACTGACTGAAGAGCAGCAGAAGAGTCTTTACACCATGGCTGCAGATGTGAATGTACAGGTCTGAGTTGGTGTACTGCCTACAAATGTATGTTCATTCTTCAGGGGTTCTCAAAGGGTCAAAGATCATTGGGGTGGGACTCTGGAGTTTGTCCCAGTGAACCTCTGTTACTGCACTGCATGAAATGAAGGTTGTTGGGGGGTTGGGGAAGGAGGGGGAATAAAGAAAAAGTGGATCGACAGAAGGGTGGAGATTTAGTGACTGGTAAGTTTGAGAGTTGAGATATAAAAAAGAGAGGGAGAGAAAGATGAAGAAGAAACTTGCCCTGTAGCATGCAAGGGGAGTAGAGTGAGAGCCACGACAGAGGGAGGTAGGAATAAGTTAGAAGGAGGCAGATAAGTATAGAAAGCGGTAAAAGGAGTGGGCAAATGAGAGAGAGTAGGAAAGATGATGAGGACTGGAATAAGTAAGGTAGAGAAAGGAAGATATAAAGAAAAATAGAGAGCAGTAAGGCAGGATAGGAGAGACAGAGAAAGAGAGACAGGGGTAGAAGTAGGCATATTCAGAGACAGAGGTTTTAGAAAACAAGAGTCTTCTGACTATTCTGATCATTTAACCCCTGGAAGTTAGGGACCCTGGTTAATTGGTGTCTTTGCCCATGTCTTAAAACGATCTGCAGAGAAAGATTTGGGATTTTGTTTACAGGTATGGAGGTGAAGGACAGTCCCTCAGATGAAGCAGGGGTACAAGGCAGCTTCTATAGAGTAAGCTTTTTTGCACAGAGAATCTTAGCTCAGATAAAACAGAGGGACAAAGTTAAGATAATGTTTAGTTGTAAACGGATGACCAGCACACATTTATTTCCAAGCATGAATACATTTACTGAGATTATTATTATCATGAAGCAAAGTACAAGAAAATTCATGGAGATATATTCCAAAATGTATTTGGAAATCTTTTATTCTTTTTTATTTTTCACAGTGTAGCCAACGCGTTTTGTCCCTTCTCTGGACTTCTTCAGGGCTCAGTCACGTAATGCTTTTTTATAATGGTACATATTTTCCAAAGTTTAAAAACATAAAATTCTTGTTCTGTTTACTTCGTAGATGAGTAATAAGTCCAAAGCTTTTGAATTAAGCTTTTGCTTTTGATCAGTTATATCAGAGCTCAGCTCCATTTCTAGTCCCTGTTTTATCAGAAGGGCATTCCAGTCAGAATATACAAAAGAGAGACTGTTGTCTACATCAATCATCGGGGAGCACCCAACCTTGGCACCTCAATCTGGTAGCAACCCATTTGAGTTCTTTGGCATGGAAAAAAATGTTGAATTTGTGGACAATTCATAGCAGAGTAACATACAATGTGCAAGAGGATACGTTGAGAAGGACGTTTTCATCACCATAGAGTAGTTTGCTTCGAAGGGCAATGCTCTTCTAAAATGATTTGCACCTGGTTCCTATAGGGAGGACCTTGGGGGAACAGAAGTTCTTCTGATAAAGTTGCACAATAGGTTGCTTTATGCTTTCCCTTCATGTCCTTTGATCCAGAGACTGCTATTCAAGATTCAGATGGAAAGAGGGGATAGAGGTAATAATGGTTTTCCCATGTTGGCCTTAGAATTTGTTTTTAACACTATTGAGGGTAATATCATCTCAACCTCCTTAGATTATTCCTCTATACCCTTCTACTCGCAAGTCTCGAGTTCTGCCTTCCCCTAAAATTAACTCTATCAGTTTGGAGATTGAGATGTTGAACGTTCTAAAGTAATGGCCTCCCGTACACATTGTAGCAACTATTCAGATTCAAGAAGGCCTTCTACTTTATGAGTTTAGCCTAAGCACGGGTGGTCTTTTGAAAAGTGATGATCTAATCTTTCAAGCCTCTTCTTGTTCTTTGGTGCTAGAATTTCTTCTAGAATGCTTTCATCTAAATCTTGCTCTGTCTACTCTTTAGTCCCAGTGATTTGCCATTAAGGACTTTGGAGAATTTACATAAACAAATGAAGGTATAGAATCTTTAACCTGCAGATTGTTTAAGAACTTTTCTCTATCGAACCCTTACATTTGTTCCGTCTCTCCATCTTGGGATGTTCCCGCAGTTCTGAAAGCTTTGAGCGTTCACCCCTTCAAACCCCTAGATTCTATGAATCTAAAGTTTCATTGCTATAAAAGTTTAATTTCTTGTAAAACTTTCAGCTTTGTTGGGTTGTTCTTCTTTTCTGATGTTCTATGAGGATGGGGTAATCATACAACCTGATGCTTCCTTTATTAATAAAGTAAATTCTTTATTTCATGCCACAAGAGGTAGTTATTCCTTCTTTATATCCTTCTTCTACTTGAGGAGAGGAACACCTTTTGAATATGTTGGAACTTAAAAGAGCACTGTGAATGTATCTCAACAGGTGACATGAGTACATAAAGACCAGGTCACTTGTTTATGACCTTTGAGCAATCAAGAAGAGGCAATAAATTGACACTTACCGGTGGTTGAAATCTATCATTCTGTTAACGTATTCAAACTAGGATGAAACTGCTCATGGACCTATTCAGGGAAGATCCAAGAGAGGGCTGCACCCTCTTGGGCAGAGTTGCAAATAGCTTCTATTCAAGAGACTTGCAGAGCTGCAACATGGTACTTGGATCACACTTTGTAAGAAAGTATTATTTGCACATTATTGTTGAATCAGAAACCTGGGATTTGTGTACTCAAATATACTGCAGTTTGATATAATTATTTTTGTAGTATTTAAAATTGAAGAACCTAATGGTTAAGTTCACTTACATGCATTACAAATGTGGGTGTTAATATATATGTTTATATAGATTTAATTTGTGAAAAGGCCTGAGAATTTTTTATACCTCAAAAGTAATAACAGGGACAAGGAGAAAGGATGTAGGAGTATGATCTGGGTATTTAACAGTATTCTTCATTACCCTTGATCCAACATGTCCTCTACACAGTCCTAACATCCCACCAACTCTCCCTCTTATTAGGCCTTAGACTTGGCCTGGTAAGTTCTGGAGGATGCTGGAAATGCCACTCCATTTACGGCATCCGGAAGGGTGGATGGAGCTTGCATTTCACCCCTGCTGTTTTGGTCTTGTCTTAAGGATGAGATGGACAACAATTGATGAATACTGTTAAGCAATCAGAGCGTTTTCATTCACATAAATTAAAAGTCACACCATTTCCGAAAGAGTAACAGGTTGCACAAAAAGCTCCCAATTAGGAGACCTATCTGCATGTCAAAAGGATATTTAGGTGCACAAATGCAGACATTTGGTAAAGCAAAATCCTGCCAGTGATTCTTTGAATCAAGAATTTTGTAAAGATTCCTTCATAAATGGAATATATTCACAAGCAAATTCCAACAGATGGGTGTGATTTCCATGTCAGCAAATCTGCTCACATGGTGAGATACCACAAACCTTTAAGAGTGCGAGAACTGACAAAATTTGGCAAGGCACATTTCCACTGTGTAGACAGTAAGAGATCTTAGCAAGGAGGCTAGTGTAAATCTGTATAGAATGGGGCAGTTAGGGAGGAAAAATATCCAAAATTGGTAAGGGTGTTGAAAAATGTAGCAATTGTAAACCAATGACTGACACTCAGCACAGTCTCTGCATATACAAGTATGTGTCCTCAGTATCCTGCAATACTGCAAACCTAGGGCCTTATTTACTGTTTGACAAATGGTACTCCATCTGCCAGGATAGCAGAGAATCTGCTTGTGCTTGGCACTTGGTTGGGTCAATGTTTTTCTGAATGTACTGGATGCAGAACTGCTTCAACATTAAAGGGCAGGATCTCCAATGGATGGACGCTTTGTTTCCTTCAGATTATCCATACACTACTGAGAGATTCAATATTCATATAATGTAGGTTCAGGCGTCAGGCCACCAAGTTCAGCGACGGAAGGATTCGATGCATGTTCCCTTCAACTGAAGATGAACCCTGTGCACTCCTCATCCCATAAGGGAAGCGTCGGTCATGACTATGTTGGAATCTCTTGAAGAAAAAGTACTCCTTGCATCAGGCTTTCTGACGACTGACATCAAAAAGGGAAAGAATGGATTGTTTCGAGGGAAAGAGAAAGATTGGCTAGCCAATTGCCCAGGACTGGATTGCTTCAAGGGAAAGAGAAAGATTGTCTTGCCAATTGTCCCAGCATTGGCACCACTGGTCTTCCAAACCATGCAGAATTGGCCACTTGTGCATACACAATGAGGGACCGAGTTGCGTTTCAATGTTGTGTTCTAATTTGATGTCAAATAACTGGGCCTATCTGACATCAAACGGTGTCTTGACTTTGATTTAGACCTAAATGATGAATAGGTAGTAGCACTACCTGTCCTCATTGTCATACTCTATGATGTAATGCTCCTCAACCTTGAACAAAACATGCTTGCCTTTGCAAGTTCTGTTTCAGAGCTGCTGTCTGGGGATGTCCTCAGAGAGGCAGTGAAAGCTGATGTGGAGGAGACCCTGCTCAACAGACTGTCCAGATTTACATTAAGGAACAGAGTCCTCCTGCAACCCATTAAGATGGATAACTTTCCTGTTCTTCAAGGTGTGTCTTGAAAATTTCAATGTGGACGCTGGTTAGGCTGATGTCAATCAGGTAAATATACAATGCAGCGATTGCCTCTATCAGTTTTGGTTTACTGCCACTGCAGGAAGGACAATTCACAAATAGTGAAAGCGTTTTTGAAGAAAAGGACAAATATTTCCTTCAAAATACACTTAAACAGTATAACAATTTGAGCAAAACACCAAATGTTAGAAAGGTTTTTGTGAAGAAATAAATGAGAGGCTGACCTCGGTGGTGAAGGATACTGACAGCAAGAGCCGGAAAAAAGAATCGGAGTAAAGCAAGTGCCACTGACCGGGTATGAGGGGATACTGATGCTGCATGCTTCCTCAAAGACGAATTGCCAGTTTTCTAGCATCCATAAGCTGTGGCTTAAGCTTATCTAACTACAATACATCAGTTTTAAAATGTTCCTTTAAAAACATGGTGAAAGTTTTTTTTCTGGCCAGTTTAATTAATATATTGACTTTTTTAGCAGAGTTATTCTTTTTTAGGGAAAAGTAACAAAATGTGAGGAAGGTAGCCATCACGTAGAGATACACATATATATTTTTATTTTGAGTGGTTGCTCCAGTATACTGCTCATGGGTGGTACAATTCACTGCCTATGGTTTCCAAGGGAGAGCCCCTAAAGGAGTACTAACTACAACAATTATGGACTATGTCCAATCCAATGGCCTTATTTAGGACTTGGCGGGTGTCCATTGTGAGCGCCGGTGTCATGACATCTGCCACCCCGGTAGAGGCCCGCCAGTCATATCAAAGGATCCATGCCTTACCGGGACCTCTCTTCTGTGACTTTTTCTGAGCAACAATAAATGGCGCTGACACACAGGAAGCTTTTGCCTTGCTCATGGAGCCATTTACCATTTTCCCTGTCCATGTCCGCCATGAAGAATATATAGAGGAAATGGGAAGGAAAATAAGTGATGGTCGTCTTGCCCTCAATAGGTCGCCTCTGGTGGTTATTGCACTTAAGGACAGCACTGCTTAATCTTTAGGTGGCTATGAAGATTTGAGTCTGTGTGGTCCCTTGCCGAGTGTAACACTAAGTACATGCAAAGATGTGAATAAGGAAACTACCAAACTAAAGACTAAGAACAAAAGTTACTCACCTGTAAACTGTGGTTCTCCAGTATTGGTGTCTTTCATAGATTGACACTCTTGAATATTACCCGTCGTCGAAGTGGGAATCCCACGGTACATAACATAGCAATGTAGTCATAACGCAAGCATATATACATAGAGAAAGCAAAAACCATAGAGTTTTCCCTAGATAGACAACATATCACTTTTATGGTATATCATAATCATTATGTTTTGGTCCAAATTCCAGCCAATCAGGCGTCAGCACCCTCTTAGAATGTTCTCCCCAGAGGCTCAGGCCCTCAGATTTTCGTAGCACAAGAGTAATATAGAGCCCAGAAATAAAGAGAGAGACACTCTGAGGGGAGGAGAGTGGGTCGCATGTGAATCTATGAAAGACACCAATACTGGAGAGCCACAGTTTACAGGTAAGTAACTTTTGTTCTCCTCCAGTATTGGGGTGTCTTTCATAGATTCACATAAATATAAATGTAAATAAATGTAAAGGTACTTATAGAGCGTACTGTCACCAGACGGTCACCTTGCGGTGTCGCCTATTCGGCTTCCTGGCGCTGATACCCATACCGCTGTGGAACCCCTCCTGGCTTTCCCTGTGAAGTGTCCACTCCTGGGCACCCCCAGGGTGAAGCCAGGCATCCTTAGCGCTGTTGGGGCTGGTGTGGAGGCTAAGCAAGCTATTGCACAGAGTTGCAGCGTGGGGCCCGTGATTAGAATAGGCACCGAGGCGAGAATTAACAGGTCCGAGGAAATTGAGCCCGAGACCCCGCCGAGGCGGGAATCGAACCCTGGTCCCTGGCCAGAACTCTGCATCAGGGTCTGCCGCTCTAACCATTGAGCCACACTCCTCCACTTCACATGCTTGAATAAGAATAGTGAGCAGTGTAGTTAGGATAAAACAAGGTACTTATCATTCAACCTAATAACAGTAATAATAATATACAGTACTAAAAGACTGAAGTATATATCAAATAAAAGAAGTACCTTGTGTATAGGAGGAGGGAAGCAACAGAGGCTCACCTTATTTAAAAAGATTTCGTAGGACTGCCTGTCCCACAGCTGAGTCAGCGTTGTCCGCAGCATCTAGACAGTAATGTTTTGTAAAGATGTGCCTGCTGGACCATGTTGCAGCTCTGCATATGTGATGAAGAGGCACACCAGCAGACAGTGCTGTAGAAGAGGAAACCTTCCTCGTAGAATACGCTCGAGCAGTTGCAGTAAGTGGTTTTCCCACTTGCTGATGGCAAAAAGCAATAGCAGGAGATATCCAGCGTGCAATTGTTTGTTTGGTGACTGGATGTCCTTTTCGCATCCTCCCGTAGGCCACAAACAGCTGGTCAGACTTACGGAAAGTAGCCGTTCGTTAAAGGTAGAATTTTAGACATCTCTTTAAATCCAAAGAATGAAGTGCTCTTTCTGCTGGTGTCTGAGGATTAGGAATAAATTACCTTAAAACAACTGGTTCATTGAGGTGGAAGTCCGACGGGAACTTTGGGGATTAAGGCTGGATTGGTGCGGAGCAAACCTGAGTCCTTGGTAAACTGAAGAAAAGGCGGTTTAGTAGTAAACGACTTTATGTCACTTACTCGACGTGAGGAAGTGAGAGCCAGTAGAAGAGAAGTCTTGCAAGTAATGTATTTAAGGTCAACCTTATGAATTGGCTCAAACGGGGGTTTCATTAGTTGCACCATTACAATGTTCAGATGCCAAGGAGGAGGTGGTCGGCGAATTGGTGGAAACATCCGAAAAATACATTGAAAAAATTGTTGAATGACTCTGGAAGAGTAAAGAGAGCTAGAGCCATCTTGATGGAAATGTGAGATTGCTGCTAGAAAGACTTTTAACCCCTTCCATGCTCATGACGAGCTCAGCTCGTCATGAGGTACACCTCTCGTACACTCATGACGAGCTGAGCTCGTCATGAACAATGGGTTTTTGCAATCTTCAGCACACAGTGTAAATCTGCACAGCACTAAAGGTGTTAAGGTAGCAAACGATAGGCCCAACCTCGCCAAGTGTAAAAAGAAAGGTAAAAGTTGCTCCGGCGTGGAATGTATAGGATGTATCTGGGCATCATTGCACCATAGACAGAATCTTTTCCATTTGAGTTTGTATGTCTTCACAGTTGAAGGTGCTCTCACGTTTGCCAGGACCTATCTACAATCCTCAGGAATGTTCAAATTCAGAAATTTATAGTGCTCAGGTTCCAAGCCGCTAACCGTAGAGATGCTGGGTCAGGATGGCAAACTTGGCCCTGATCCATGGTTAGAAGATTCGGAAGCGGGCGAAGAATGATCGGGTCGCACTATGACAGAATCAGGTCCGTGAACCAGACTTGTCGAGGCCATCTGGGAGCTACTAAAATTATATGACAGGGTTCCTTCCTCATTTTTCGAAGAACTCTGGGAACTAGAGGTACAGGTGGAAAAGCGTAGGCATATATTTTCGACCAATTCATCAAAAAGGCATTTCCGCATGACTCTGGTTGGGGAAGCCAACTTGCATAGAACAGGCATTTGCAGTTCAGATGTGTTGCGAACAGATCCAGATTCGGACGGCCCCATACTTGAAGAATGTGATCCAGTGTGGGTTGATTTAATTCCCACTCGTGGTTGGTTGCGGAAGAATCCGCAAGATTGTCTGACGCTCCCAGGATATGCACTACTGAAAGGACGACCTGATGACGAATCGCCCAATCCCAAATCTGCTGAGCCTGATGGGACAGTAGGATGGATCTTGTGCCTCCTTGTTTGTTTACGTAGTGCATGCACGTTGTGTTGTCCGTTCGACACTAATGCTCCCTGTATGATGGAACGGAAAGCTTTTAGTGCTAGAAAAATGGCTAGCAACTCTAGTAAATTGATGTGCCAGGTCTTTTGCTGAATGTTCTACTTTCCTTTTACTGTTAGCCCCTGAAGATGTGCACCCCAGCCTCCTAGTGAGGCATCTGTTGTGAGTGTGAAACTCCACACCACTGGAGTCAAGCTATCCTGGCTGAAGACGGCTGATAGCCAGAAACCGGTCCTAGGATGCTTGATTCCGGTCCAGGAAAGACATGGCTTGGCAGTTCGGGCTGTACTGTTCCCATGAGGCACAGGGTCAAGGCTGATTTGCATATGGCCATGTCTGAACTGGGGTGGTGTGGAGTGCAAAAAAACGATGGATTTAGGTCCAGATCTCTGTACTGCGGTGAATGTATGACATTGTTCTGCAGTCTGTCCATCAACTGTTGTTTTGCAGACGACAGGATCATAGCCAGCTTCATAGATGAAGATGTTGAAGTCGTCGACCCTAGACGTGCCGACGGCAGCTCTCGTCGACAAGCTCGTCGACGAGATGAGCAGTTTCTGAGGTAAAAACTGCGTAGATGGA
Source organism: Lissotriton helveticus (assembly GCF_964261635.1). Classification (NCBI taxonomy): domain Eukaryota; kingdom Metazoa; phylum Chordata; class Amphibia; order Caudata; family Salamandridae; genus Lissotriton; species Lissotriton helveticus. The sequence continues at coordinate 1,048,059,849 of NC_136072.1, forward strand.
GTCTCAGATTCAGATCTCGAGGGCATAACAGGGGCAGCAAGATTCTCAGGGGGAGAACTCACCCCTCTTGAAGTTGAAGGTTGATCCATATGATGTTTCTTCACCACTTTAGGTCTTGGAGACACTTTTTGATGTTCGCTGGTTCTCTTCAAAGATGAAGAAGTTTTGACGGAAGACACACTCTCCACAAATGAGAGAGGGTTCTCTGAAGTCTTCAACTTCTGTAGCCACAGTAGGAGACGTCCTTCTCTGTCTTTCAGGGTCTTCCGAGAGAAGGTTCTGCATATCTTACAATCCTTAACTTGGTGTTCAGGACATAGGCAATATATGCACTTTTTATGAGGATCTTCAGAATGAAGTCTCTGTTTTCCACAGGTTCCACATGGTCTGAAGAGGGACTTCTTGGTGGTAGACATCCTAAAATTGGATTTCTGAGATAAAATTAGAAGAAACTGAGCAGAGCTCAGGGAGACTCCCTTCACACGACATGCCTGAGCCTCTGAGGAGAACATTCTAAGAGGGTGCTGACGCTTGATTGGCCGGAATTTGGACCAAAACATAATGATTATGATGTATCATAGAAGTGATAGGTTGTCTATCTAGGGAAAACTTTATGATTTTTGCTTTCTCTATGTATATATGCTTGTATTATAACTACATTGCTATGTTATGTACCGTGGGTCTCCCACTTCGACTACGGGGAATATTCAAGCATGTGAATCTATGAAAGACACCCTAATACTGGAGAATGGCACATTCTTTTGCTGTTTCTGTTGATTATCCTTTTAGTATTAGTTTGTGGTTGCTCAGAAAATTCTGAAGAACACTAAGCAATGCTTAGCACATAGTGTTTTAGGTCTCATTCTAGCTAACTGTAGCAGGTCATATGCCATCACTGAGATGATTTACGAGTCCCCCTTGTTGAAGGAAAGCTGTATTTATTTTTACAAGTAGGAATTGTATCTTTTGGAAAGGACGAAATGAATAAGTTCAAAGATTGTATGCTACTCTATACCTTTACACTACGTACTAGAAATTGATATCCTCTATACCTCTCTTTTAAGATGGACTCCCAATTGACCCCTATCTTGTCTTAGGCAGCTAGAATTATCAAGGTAGCACTTATAACAGATTAGGGCGATCTCTGGGTTCGTGCTACAACAGCAATGAGTATAACACTGACATTCACTTGGTTTTTTGGGTAGGTTTGGCACTTTGTCCAGATCTTTTGGGCACAAACATTTTCAAAGCCATAACTATTTCAAAAGGTAAAATAAATGTCACTTCCTAATGAGAACAGCCATCAAATATCCAGGACTGATTAATCAGACTCTAGTCACACAGAATATGTCACAAACATTATCAGTTTTGGAACCCTGCACATAGTACATCTGCAGCAAACCATTCCACACAGACAGTAGTTGTATTAAAGAAGCATGTATTGGAACTTTACAATAAAAATAGCTGTCCTTCTAATCAGAGCACATGTAACTAAGTTACGGTAAAGAGCTACAGCTACTGCACCTGCACCTGCTTCAGTTTTTCAGGATTATTCAAGGCTCCCCTGTCTTTAGACTGTGTTTGCGCTATGAAAATACCACATATTTACATATTGAGAATGTTAAGAATTATGAAAAGTGTAAAAGTTCATTTAAATCAGATGTATGGAGCTCTGTTCATAGTTTTACATTTTATTGGTGAAGCACAAGTTACTTACCTTCGGTAACGATATATCTGTAAGAAATAGTAGTTAGTATTAGATTTCTTACCTTAGAATATCCCCAGGCGTCAGTCTGGATCCGGAAACTTTTGCGTAGCAGTACCCCAGCGCATCGGTAGGCGTCGTCTGCGGCTCCACGTCCGCCGTCGTTGGCGCCGGGATGACGCCGCCCTCGCGCGCTGACGTCAGTTCTTATACACAGCTTTTCCGCGCCAGAAACGCAGAGCCATGATAAAAACCAACACTGGTGCCATGAAACTAGGGCCCTGAAAAGGGATGACCTTAACCCTAGATATCGGTTCGCAGAACAGGGAGGATGGGTGGGGCGGTAAGGAATCTAATACTAACTACTGTTTCTTACAGGTATATCATTACCGAAGGTAAGTAACTTGTGCATCTGAAAGAAACAGGTCAGTATTAGATTCCTTACCTTAGAACAGAAACCCCAGCAATACCAACCCCGGTGGTGGGCCTGCGAACCAATAATCACACCAGAAAGTCCTGGAGAACAGAACGGCCTAAAAAGCCATCTCTCCGGACTTGGCTGTCCAGGCAGTAGTGTCTTGCGAACGTGTGCAGCGAGGCCCACGTAGCTGTCTGACAGATGTCCTGCAAGGGGACTACCCGACCCAGGGCAGTAGTAGCCGCCGTGGCCCGAGTGGAATGGGCATGCAGCCCCACAGGAGGCTCCTTTTTAGCCAGTGAATAACAAGCCTTGATGCACAAAACGACCCATCGGGAAATGGTCCATTTGTGCACCGCCTGTCCCTTCTTAGCGCCCACGTAACCAACAAAGAGTTGGACATCCACCCGGAACTGGCGTGTGCGATCCAGATAGTATGAGAGCGCACATTTTGGGTCCAGACGGTGGAGCCTCTCTTCCTCTTTCGAGGGATGCGGAGGCGGAAAGAAGGTGGGCAAGGTGATGGACTACCCGATGTGGAAGGCTGTGACTACCTTGGGCAGGAAAGAGGGTCGCGTACGCAACACAACTTTGTCCGGATGGACAGAAAAGAAAGGAGGTTGTGAAGAAAAAGCCTGGAGCTCACTCACTCTCCTGGCAGAGGTGAAGGCAACCAGGAATGCAGTCTTAAGAGTGAGGAGATGAAGAGGACAGTTATGAAGTGGCTCGAAGGGAGCGCACATCAGATAAGTCAGAACAAGATTCAAGTCCCACTGAGGGATCACGAAAGGAACAGGGGGGAACATATGAGTGATGCCCTTCAAGAACCTATTTACAACTGGGGACTTGAAAAGAGAGGGCTGATCAGGGAGCCTTAAGAAGGCGGAAATGACAGAGAGGTAGCCCTTAAGAGTGCCCAGAGCAGAGCCCTGCTGGGCAAGAGAAAGAAGAAAGAGGAGAACCTCAGAAAGGGGGGCAGAGAGTGGATCCACAGCCTTTGCTGTGCACCATGCCACAAATTTGTTCCACCTGCAGGCATATACCGATTTTGTGGAGGGACGCCTGGCTGCCAGAATCACATCGCAGACTTCAGGAGGCAAGTCAAATGGCCTCAACTGTCGCCGCTCAATCTCCACGCATGGAGGTGGAGGCTTGACAGGTTCGGGTGGAGGACCGTCCCCTGCTGCTGCGACAGAAGGTCCTCCTGAAGAGGCAGACAAATCGGGGGATCGACTGACATGCTGAGTAGCTCGGGATACCAGTATCTTCGTGCCCAGTCCGAAGCCACAAGGATGACTTGGGCCCGGTCCCGCCTGATCTTCTTCAGCACTCTGGGCAGAAGGGGTATAGGGGGCAAGGCGTACAACAGACCGCAGCTCCACCCGCGACGAAAAGCGTCTCCGAGCGAGTGCCGCCATGGAAATTCCAACGCGCAGAACTGATGACATTGTGCGTTCTCTTCTGTGGCGAATAGATCTAACCAAGGCTCTCCCCACTGCTGAAAGAGATCTTGCGCCACATCCGAGTTCAGACGCCATTTGTGATCCATCATGCACCGACGGCTGAGTTTGTCCGCCCTGGCGTTCAGGGAATCTGCCAGTTGTTGAATCACCAGGATCACGCCCTGATGTTCCAGCCATTGCCAGAGGCGCAGAGCCTCCTGGCACAGGGTCCACGACCCCACCCCTCCCTGTTTGTTGGAGTACCACATGGCGGTGGTGTTGTCCGTGAACACCTGCACTACACTCCCCTGGACAGAGGGGAGGAATGCTTTCAGTGCAAGCCAGATCGCCCGCAGCTCTAGAAGGTTGATGTGGAGCAGGGACTCCGCCGGAGACCAGAGGCCTCTGATCTCCGCCTCTCCCATGTAGTCACCCCAGCCCAGGAGGGATGCGTCCGTCACAACTACGTGCTCCGGTTGGGGTAGGGAGAGGGATCTGCCGCTGACCCAATCGCGGTCAGTGAGCCACCACTGCAACTGTCTTGCAGTGCCCTCCGAGATCAAGACATGGTCGGGCAAGTTGCCCTGCTGCTGGGCCCACTGAAACTTCAGGTCCCACTGCAGAGACCGCATCCGCCACCCGGCGTGATGCACCAGAAGGATGCAGGAGGCCATCAACCCCAGAAGCCGCAGCGTCAACCTGACCGAGACTTGGGATAAAGGCTGAAAGATCGGAATCAGAGCCTGAATATCCCGAACCCGCTGTTCAGGAAGATAAACCCGAAACTGCGCCGAGTCTAGAACTGCTCCGATGAAGAAGAGCTTCTGAGAGGGACACAGGTGTGACTTCGGCACATTGATGGAGAACCCAGCAGGTGCAGGAGGTCGGCCGTAGTCTGGGGCGAGCCCGCCTTCAACAACCAGTCGTCAAGATAGGGGAAGACTGAAACCCCTAATCTGCACAGATGAGCTGCGACCACCGCCATCACTTTCGTGAACACCCGAGGGGCAATGGTAAGGCCGAAGTGGAGAACGGTAAACTGAAAGTGCTCGTGGCCTACCGTGAACTGCTGGTAGCGCCGGTGGGCCGTCAGGACAGGGATGTGAAAATAAGAGTCCTGTAAGTCCAACGCAACCATCCAGTCCCCCGGTCTAGGGCAGCTAAGACCTGAGCCAAAGTCAGCATCTTGAACTTCTCCTTCCGGAGGAAGCCATTGACGTTCCGCAGGTCCAAGATAGGGCGTAGGCCCCCTTTGCCCTTCTTGGGAACCAGAAAGTAGTGGGAGTAACAACCACACCCTACTTCTGGCCCAGGAACGCGCTCGATGGCCCCCTTGACCAAGAGGGCCGTAACTTCCTCTTGCAGAAGTTGCAAGTGATCCCCCGACACACGGTGGTATTGCGGTGGCATGGCTGGAGGGGTCGCCTCGAAGGGGAAGGAGTAGCCCCTTCGGACGATTTGCAGCACCCACCTGTCCGATGTGATGTCGCACCAGTGGAGCAGGTGATGGCGAACCCTGCCCCCCACTGGTGTTAAAAGGGCCTGAATGCTCGGACTAGGAAGGCTTTGCGGCGGATGCTGCGGGGGTGGATGTGGACTGGCCTCGCCGTTGTCCCCTGGCACCGCCACGGCGGTTACCACGTCCGCCACCACGCTGGAGGTTAGTCTGCGGCCCGTGGCTGGCAGGACGTGTGGGGGTGCCCCTTCCTTGGCCACGAAAGGAGCGAAAGGCAGTAGTATGCTGGCGCGGGCCGACAGGCCCAACGACTTGGCCGTAGCCCTGGAGTCCTTAAAGCGCTCAAGCGCACTGTCTGCCTTGTCACCAAAGAGGCGACAGCCATCAAACAGCATGTCCATAAAGGTGTTCTGGACATCAGCCGAAAAATTGGCGGACTTCAGCCAGGCGTGGCGGCGAACCGCCACCGTCGTTGCAATCGCCCTGCCTAGCCAGTCCGTGGTATCCAGCCCACATCGAATGGAATGCCGTGCCGCATCTAGCCCCTCCACAAGGGCTTGGGCGAGTTTAACCCGGGCCTCCTCCGGGCATTGTGGCAGCCTGTCCGCGACCGTGTCCCACAGAGAGTGGGTATAACGACCCAAAAGGCAAGCAGTGTTGACCGACCACAACCCCAAACTAAGTGAGGAGAACATCTTCTTTCCGTACTGTTCATACCTTTTGGATTCCCGATCAGGGGGAGCTTTCGGGAATGCGGTCTGGGAATTAGAGGCCTGGATAACTAGGTTCTCGGGGTGGGGTGGGTGGACAGGAAACAAGGGTCGCCCGGGGGCGGGTGGTGGCGTCTGGCCACGTTCCTATATACAGGGGGACCTGTAGCGGGCCTGGACCAAGTGCCCAACAGAACGTCAGTTAAGGCCTCATTGAACGGCAGTAGAGGCTCCGAAGAGCTTGCCTGCGGTTTGAGGACCTCAGTGAGGAGGTTAGTCCTCACGGGCGCGACAGGGAGCTCAGAGACAAAGCCTTGGCTGCCCTCGTCAACACCACACTGTAGGCAGCTCCCTCCTCCGTAGCCATGGTAGGAGGGGAGACAAATCCAGTGTCGGGCGAAGTGTCCAAACCACTGCCCCCCCCCCTAGTTCACCTGCCCAGTCCTAAAAAGACTGGCACTCCTGTGCCAGAGGGTCCTCAGACCCCTCCCAATCCGCCTCGCCCTCCATCTCCTGGTACTCAGGTTCAAATGATGGGGCCGGATCATAGAAGTATTGCACTTCTCTCGACGTTGAATGAGGCTTCGATCGACGCCGTTCCAACGTCGGAACCGGATCGAGGGGGGGATCGGGGAGGCCGTCGTCCGGGGACGGCGTAGGGGGCGACACCCTAGGAGTCGACGCCGAGGGAGGGGTCGTTAGGTCGACCAGCGGCGACCCAGATCCGACAGATCCGGCGGGACCCTGCGGCGTCGGGAACGAAGTCGCCGGGGGCGAAGCACCCCGACAGCGCCGGGGCCGAAGCACCCGGCCCGCATGGGCTCCCAGTCGGGACCGCGGGACCCGAAGGCGCCGCGGAACCAGACGGAGGAGCGAGCGACCTCATGGCCATGAGGAAGGCATCGATCTCCTCTGGCGTCGCGTTCTGCTCAAGGACCGGCGGGTATGGAGCAGGCCGCGATGTCTGCGGCTCCGGCATAGCCGCGTTGGCGGTGTCGCCCGAACCCCCGGCCGCGTCACGCGAGCATCGGGGGGGAGTCAGAAGAGCGGTGTCGCTTTTTCGACTTCTTGTGCCTCTTACCTAAGGAGTCAGAAGAGCGGTGTCGCTTCTTCGACTTCTTGTGCCTCTTACATAAGGACTTGGAGTCCGACGAGTGGTGTCGACTCGCCGAGCTGTGATGACTCCGGCCCCGCGACCAGTCCCTCGACCTCCTTCTGGACCGGGACCTCGAACGGCACGGGCCGACTGCCGGATCTCGAGGCGCTTATGGGACCGCTCCAGCCTAGCTTTTGACGTCAAAGCCCAGCAGTCGGGGCACTACTTGTCATCGTGGTTGGACCCTAAGCAATACAGACACCGGCGATGGGGGTCGGTAACCGACATCAGTCGGCTGCAGTCGGCACAGGGTTTGAACCCGGGCATCCCTATCGGCACCGATGGAGTCGTTCAACTCGAAAAAACAGATTAAAAGGATGGAAAAAGTTTAGTAAAAAAATGACTAAAGGGTACCACTTTTTCCAGATCGGCGCTTGCTGGCGCGGAAAAAAGAAGAACTGACGTCAGCGAGCGAGGGCGGCGTCTTAGTACTCCGGCGACGTCATCCCGGCGCCAACGACGCCGACGACGGACGCGGAGCTGCAGACGACGCCTACCGACGCGCAGGGGTACTGCTACGCAAAAGTTTCCGGATCCAGACTGACACCTAGGGATATTCTAAGGTAAGGAATCTAATACTAACCTGTTTCTTTCAGATTTAGGCCCATGGTCTCAAGCCCCAACACAGGCTCGCTCAGTTGTAGATACCATGTATCAAAAAACACCGCTGTCCCATAGTCACCATGTGCTCCGGTCCTCTGATTGCATTTGGTTACAAAGGTCTGCTCCAGTAGGAAATCAGATTTTTTTGTGCGTGGTCACCCCAGATTTTTTACCTTTTGTTGGACCCTACAATTATTCTACTTTAAGAACTCTGTACTCTTTAACTCTGCTAACCAGAGGTAAAGTGCCTGTGCTCACCCTTTAAACATTGCTGAATTGGTATATTTACAATTGGTACACTTAACTTACATATAAGTGCACTATATGGTATACAATTTACCCAGGGTCTGTAAGTTGTATGTCACTAATGGACTGCAGAATCTATTGTGCAATCCACTACAGTGATAATGTAAAACATGGCATCAGACCACCACTGCAAACTGATTGTAGCAGTGAAAAATCTGCAAATCAACCAGTCACAATAAACACTTTTCATAGATAAAAGCAACCCTTTAAATATATGGCTCACATAGCAATGTTCATGGTAATTAAAAGCAGGACATGTAGACATATCCATAGAGTCACTAGCATCCTAAATTTTTTTTTCACTATGGCAGGTCTAGCTATTCTATGTAGAAAACGAGTGTACAGGTTAAAATCCTTAGACAGTATCTCCAGAATGGGACTAGCTACAAAAAAAATAAGCAACTATTTTTCATAGTTATTAAAAATCTAGTTTGATGGTGGAGTCAGATTTTTACCAAATATTAAGGAGAAGTAACTTTTAGAAAGTTACCTTTACACTGCCTAAAATTCCTGGGGACTAATTTGCAACTGCTTTCAAACTTCTCTCCCAAAGATCAGCATTTGAATAGATGTGAAAGGCTTACTAGGAGCTAACAATGGACTGACCCGAATAGGCAGAGATGACCCCTCGGAACCTCCCAGAATATGCAGGGTGGTGGCTGTGAGCATCCTTTTTGACATTACAGTGTCAAATCCTACTTAAGTATCAAAGCCTGCTTGACAGGTCTGCTGGATTTACATATAACACTCTAGGGCACACTTGAAAGGCACAGACCCGGATGCTATGATCATTCTTGTGTATACACTGTCTGTTTGCTGAAGGACCTTCTTTGTCTTACCAGATTTCTGTCTTTGGGTTTTATAACACTGGAGGTGCACTTGAAAGGACGGGAAACAGGATCCAAAACAATTCTAGTACATTTACTGTCTGACTGTTGAAACCCCTATTTTTGTTTTACCAGACTTCTGTTTATTGTGGGTACAATGGCAGCCTCAAATTACATTTCCGTGTTAGATGTGGAAGCACACTAGAATAACCACAGTACATTTCCCCCACACACACTCCCAGTCCCCACAGCCCACAATTAGGGTTACCAAGGACTTATGCCATCTTTAAATATTTCAAAGAGGGAGGGTTAGCCATAGGACCTTTAACCCCATTGGTTAGGGTGTGTCTAGAAGTCATTTCTACTCACTAGTTGAGGCAGGCATAAATATGGCATCCCCAGGGACCCACTTCAGAACACTCCTGGACCTAAGGGGGATGATAAGAGGACTGAACCTGCTGTCTGAGACCCGAAAAGATCCCTGAAGTATCAGACTGCTCTCTCTTGTATCCTGGACAAAAAAGGGTACTGCATGGGCCAATTGGTCTGACATCCTATTCTAGCTATCCGGATACAACAAGCTACAAAAGGCCTTTCCTGCACCTGCAACTGGCCAGCTGGCCGGTGGCAAATGGATATGAAGTGGACTCTGCTGCTGCCCTCTGAATGACACCCTGTGAGTCTCTAGGTGCCTCCCCTGTAGTTCTGTGGAGCCTTAGAAGTATACTCTTGTGTTGGATTGGCCCTAAAAGGATTGAATTCAGAAGGTAACATCTTTGACCAGGTTGAACCTAGTTTGTGTATTTGACCGCCCTCCATCGTGGCCTGGGTCAAATTGTGCCTGCGTTCTGGTCTACCACGACCACTGACTATCATTGGCACTGTGTGCTTGTTCATGCTATTCCTAATCAAAAACTTTGAATAATCATATCTCCTGTTCCAGTTATTGGATTTTTATCATTTTGGTGTCTGTCTGTTGATTAAATGTCACTATATTCGGTTTGGGATTTTTATTGTATTGAATTTCGACTTTATTACTTTTCTGGTATGGCATCACTACTTTACACATTGCCTCTAGGTTAAGCCTGTCTGCTTTGTACCACTGTTACCAGGGGGGTGAGCTCAAGTTTATTTAGTGACCTGGTTCACCACCTCAATTACTAATCCAATTTCTTACAGCTCCTGTTCACCATTTGGTTCTGAAAGCATTTTCCTACCCAATATTTCGTTTATTTAATTGAAGTGTTAATCCATTTTATGCACTGGATATATGTTCTACAGCCAGTGGCACAATTGTTTGCATTTTAGAAAGCATCATATACATGAGGGAAAAGCTTTCCTTCACTCATACCCCACAATCTGTACGTTGTACAACTGCATCAAACCTTTCCACACACAATAAGTTGTACTAAACAGGCATATATGGCAACTTTAGAATAACAAGCATTTGCAATGTAATAGAGCGCTCATTACTTAAAGTTTGATCAATTGGCGTTGCTAATAATAATGCAATGCCAAAAGCTCAAACTTTTAGTAATGCACTTACACACGAAATCTGCAAGAAGGTTACATCGATACAAAAAAAATTGCCCCGACTGTTTAAGTAACTAGAAAAGGTTTCACTTGTGGTGCCAAGCAGCTGCAGACACTTTCCAAAGTGTAACTCTTCATCTTTTAGTTACTTATATTAAACGGGTATTAATGAGGTGAAACCTTTAAAAAGCAGTATTAACTGTGATAACATGAAAAACAATAAAATAATATTGCGAAACATTATGCCACGTAATTTGATACTTAGTCAACCAAGCCGTGTAATTTGGTCCGCTTCACTTAACCCATTAACAGAACAGCACTCCAAAACGTTTCGCCCTAGTGTTCCCTGCGGCTAAAACGCCATGTTAAAGTTCAAAAAACTTTACCACAAGAACTTTAGCCCTTTTCTCCAGTTAGCCCTTTGCCCACTTGATTCTTCTCGCTCATTCTAGCACCCCGCTTTCACTCAATTTCTATCTTCACCTTTCTCTACTGCTTTATCATCGTTTCTCCATCCAATCCTTTCTTCAAAGTCAGCAAGCATCCACCTACTTTCAGCAACACTCATACGTATCTATTTCAGAGGCAGAAGTGCATAAAAAAGTATGAGACCTGTTATCGTGAGCACAACTGGGAGAGGGGGCAAAGTAAGACGCATAACTAAAAAGATAAAATATTTTGTTACTATATTGTTGGACTTTCACGTAGAGGTAGCATGTAGAATATAATGCACACCTGTTAAACTAATGTTCACAGCACATGAGTTCCCTTTTGGCCCCCTTGGCCAGGATGAGCAGTGCCCTCTTGGTCACCATGATGGCTCTGGTGTAAGTCTCGGAGAACATTTAACCGTAGACAGAATGAGCGCACCCACAGCCACTGCAGACCTCGACACAGACAAGAGAAACAAGCCAGCCGCTGCTACCAGGTTCATGCTACCCGTCCCCGCCATCTTGTGTGCTGTGTGCTGTGTGCAGTCGCCTCGGGAAGGTGCCCTCCTTACTTCGCCCCCCTCATATCCTGCTTTCAAATCACATATTTAACAAAATATAAATATTAATGCATGCCTTCAACTTATTGAAAAATAATAAAACAAATATAACGCACATTGACTTTCATATATTAAATAAAGTTTTATAATTATAATCAAATATTTACAACGGACCTCACATGTCAGGTAATGTTTAAAAGAAATGATAAGACTTCAAGTTAGAACTTTATATTGACACAATGTTTGAGGTCATATGAAACGGGGATCCGCAGAACTTTAATGTGGCTGCGAATTGTACTGGACATGGTGGTGCGTGCCAAGGCCGACACCAAAGGAGGACTCTGGTTGGAGGAACTGAACCGAGTGTTAGTCCTGAAAAGCGTGGGATTTGGCAGCCATCAGGGGCTTGTTGAGATTGGTCTTATGGGTGCGAGAGCCACAAACAATAAACAAACCAAAGGACCAAAAAAAGTAATATTGAAAAAATTGAGTTTGGCGAGCCGCACCAGAGCAAAAAGGCTCAGCTCACCAAACTTATAGGGTACTTAGTGTTCGGACGCTACTTGTTGCATCTTTAGTCCCAGACACTGTGTAGATTAGTTATACATTTTACGGTCCTGAAGAACTGCCCTAGATCACATCTTGACTAATTGACAGCACGAAACATGTTGACCTTGTAAGTGACCAGGGATCATTGTCCCCACTGGTGAGATCACGTTTTTAATAAGTTAGGCATACTCGTGGATTAAAATTTGATTTGAGTCTTGTCTAGCCTTTTTTAAGTCACTTATCATTACATCGACACCTACTTTTCCTCTATCTACACAAAGGGCCCTTAACTTGCACTTCACATCACAGCTTTGGAAAAAAGATCTCCGATAAAGAGCCCCCTTGAGGGTGCCCGTCAGGCATTGTAGCTCCGGCTCGAAGAGGAACAAGCCCAATGATGAAGCATAACACCCGCAAGGGTGTGTGAGGGCCCCATTTCCAAAAAGCAACTGCTCCCCTTGTAGTGGTTCCTTTTCTCTGACCTACCCCCCTTTGTCCTTAGTCCCCTTTAGGAACAGCATATCTTTTTCTTTTGAGAATTAACAGTGGAGCATGTATGCTGGACCTTTATGTGCTCTAAGTCCCCAATTTGTGGTGATGGAAATACTGAGTAACAACACACGTAAGAGGGCCAGTCCTCATGGGAGGTTACACAAGGAGAAAAGGCGGTACTAAGGAGGGACTACTAAGCTTATTCACAAATCAAAAGCAACCATTTAGAAAGGACAGTAACAGGAGTTAAATGAAAAGATGGGCAGTAAATGGGTGGAGCTTCAAATCTATATCTGAATTCAGCATATCTCAAAGAGACAGCGCAATGGTTGCCTAGGCGAGTCCTAAAAATTACTGCCTTTTTAATCAGAGCACATGAAGGTAAGTTCCTTTAGAGACCTACAGCTATTGCAAAGATTAAAAAACAAACCAGATAACCAGAAATGAAAATGGGAGATAATTGCAAAAACAGATGTATTTCTTCAAAAATGCTCTATACAGGTGCATTTACAGGAAGCAACAGGAATGTATAATGGTTATCCAGGGTAGCTTCATGAGAAGACTGGTATCTTAAAGTGATATCTATGGACTATAAAAAAAGAAATACTGCTTGCCATTCTATGACCCGCATTCCTTGCCTTCGTGTCAAGGGATATTCAACACATGCAAATTCATGAAGGACCCCTTTTTATTTCAGTTTTCATCTATTCATTCTGACATGTTAACAGACCCGTATAACACATGAAAGACACACCCAGGATTTAAGAACAGCAACATATGCTATATTCAGCTGGTTACTTCATATTGATCAAAAGAACCTAACAACATAGTCAATATTGGAAATTTTGAATAACTTACCCACTAAAAGTTTCACGTCTCTCACACTGAAGTTCTGGTCTGGCATTCTACAAATATAACATAGAAACAATGCTTAAAACCCATTCAGAAAACAAAGCAATAAAACACACAATATACACCAATAAAACAGTGCTTCCTTTTTACACACACTTTGCTCGGACACACACACACACAGTATAGGTATGGCATAGGGAGCCACGGTCCAGGGTTCCTACAGAGTAATTGCAATTGTGTGTGAATTAGTGTGTGCATGTGCATGAGAGACAAAGAGGCACACGTGTGTATATGTGTGTGGGCGCACGTGTGCAGACTCGAAAGAAAAGAGGATTTTTCATAGTGATCTGAAACTAGAGGTGGTGACAATGGTGGAAGAACCCTACCGAGGCAATGTATGCTCTGCACAAGAATTTGTGTAACAAAACAGGAGATATATCTACAGTAAACACAAGAATGTGGGAGTGGAGGGAGGAATACTTGCAAATAGTCTAAACAGTGTCAATCACTCGAAGTGGCATCCCAACCTGCAGTGTTCCACCCACTGCACCACGGGCATGCCAGATGTGGGTCCCTTGCTCGCTGTGACACAAGATCCAAGATATACCTCACTGATGAGCCCTAATAATGACTAAACTGGTCCGGGGTAGCTTGTGTTCCCTTTTGGAGGGGCCTTGCTTGACAATTTGGAAGGACTGTTCCCACGAGAAGCAGGGTCCGACCAGATTTGGATAAGATGGGCCAATATCTAGAGTGGCACAATGGGCATAAAACAATGAGTTGGAATGTCACTGCTAAGGAGTTAGACTATTTTCAAGTACCCATCACCTTTCATGTTTGCTGTTAATATATCTCCTGTTGTGTTATACTAATCCTTCTGTAGAACATCATTGTTATAAAAGTCAATGGCACTAATGGAATCAATCAATCCCATATCTGCAGCAGACTTATGTGCCCAGTAATGTGCCTTCACCATCATGTACCGTCTTCACCACTACATGCTACAATGGAACAAAAGTATGAAAGGATAGCACTGTGTGACTGATTTGAATTTGCCTCACATTCCGAGTTGATATGTAAATCTAGATATTTGCTAGTATCCAATTATCGATTTCTGCATGATTTTTTCCCATTAAAATTCTTCCAGGTTTTACTTGGAGGAATCTGTGCAGCGAAAACAGGTTGCAATGGGGGGATGTTTGGTTTTGCAATGCAGTTAAACAGATCCTGCATGGCTGTCATCGTTAGTACCTAGTCATCTTAAATAGGGAGTTGCAACCTCCCTACTCAACTTCTATTAGGGAAAGATTGCATGTTGAGATGGCGTTCTCCACTCTGCAGGTCCCTTCCGCTAATTCCAACCAACTCTGAATGAGGGCCTTTTGTCTTCTGAGACAAATAGATTCCACCCCAATGCCTGATAGACTCAGAGTACTGCTCTTGACAATCGTATGCAGAGAGCGAGGATTGGAGTCGAGCACCATAAGGGAATGGGGGAAATGGGACCACACCATGGTGGGTAGAGGTACTGAACAGGACAAATGGAGGGATTGAGAGAGGTTCAGCACCACCAAAATCATGAAGGCATGTAATACAGACTATGGTCGACTCCTGAACAAATCTCTCACAGAGAGAACATTTGCTACAAGTAAACGTCCACAATTTTTGTGAATATGACCACATTGTACCCATGCAGTGTACCACTTGGCCCTTGATCTTACTTAGCCTGGCACTTCAAAATGTGGGCAAACAAGATCAGAGACAATCCAAATTTACTTTTGATCTAAAGCAAAGTGACAAGAACTTTGGAGAAAGACCCAACTTTGCATAAAGACTCTGAGCAGATGGATATTAAAGGTAATCTAGAAGTCAAAACCCATCTACTCAATATAAAAACAAAGACGCTATACTATCAATGTAAAGACTGAGGCCAAGACGTATGCCTTGACCATGCAATTGGACAATCAAGTGGGGCTAGATAAACAAGGACCTTAAACAGACATGGCTGAATGCCATATCTCAGACTAGAGTGGCGTCACCACCTGGAATGATGACGTCTTGAAAATGGAGACGGTCTTTGAAGTAATAAGGCAAAGGAACGCAGAGTTGGAGGCTAGATGGTGATGCATTAACATAGGGTTATAGAGATACTGGAATCTTTTTCCTAGTCCTTTAGGGTCAAGAAGGGTTCAAAGAGCAAGTACGATCCCATATGCACGAGCAATTTTCGCAAAAATCCTAAGCAGGAAGATACAGAATAGAGGGCTGGTGATTATGACACAAAGCACATCTAAGTTATTATTCTAGCATTCACACTATAGACAATACCTTGGGGTTACTTCCTGTATCACAGAGACCCGATCTTAGTGTTGGGGCGGAACAGCAGCACAAGAGAGGTGAGACATTTACTCAGAGCCTGGCAACTATATATATTGATGTGGTTTCAAGCACCCATTGCTGTTTTCAAGCTAGCATTTCTGTTGTAGTGTTTGTTGTGTTTTAGTTCAACTTAAGTTGCCTCTCGTTTCAGACTCTTTTCTTTTAGCGATTAGGATTGTTTAATTGCTGAGTTTGTATCTCTTCTCCTGATGAGTCAACGTAGAGCCTGCTGCCTCTTCTCTTTCCAGCGATACCAAAGGGGATGATGGACGGAGCGTTTGAGCAAATCAAACACTCACTCCCAGTCAACTGATCTGGGTTTAATCCATCATCGTTCTTTAGCTCACTCCACCACCCCAGTTCAGACATGGCCATATGCAAATCAGTCTGACCCTGTGCCTTATGGGAACAGTCCAGCCCGAAATGCCAAGCCATGTCTTCCCTGGACCACCAGAAACAAGCATCCTGGGACCGGTTTCTGGCTATGTAGCCGTCATCAGCCAGGCTAGATTGAATCCAGTGGCAAAGTGAGCAAGGGACCCACGTCTGGGCATACCCTGATCTGGGTTTAATCCATCATCATTCTTTAGCTCACTCCGCCATCCCAGTTCAGACATGGCCATATGCAAATCAGTCTGACCCTGTGCCTCATGGGAACAGTCCAGCCCGAACTGCCAAGCCATGTCTTCCCTGGACCCGGAAACAAGCATCCTGGGACCGGTTTCTGACTAATCAACTGTCATCAGTCAGGCTAGCTTGAATCCAGTGGCAAAGTGAGCAAGGGACCCACGTCTTGGCATACCCTGCCAACTTAGGGCGAACAAAGCAAAACTAAAGGGGATGATGGACGGAGTGTTGAACAATGCAAGCACTCACCCCCAGTCAACTGATCTGGGTTTAATCCATCATCATTCTTTAGCTCACTCCGCCAACCCAATATATATATAACTAACACAAGCAGTTATCCGGTCCAGTTTACTACGATTAATAGAGCGCCCTCTTGGAGCAATAATAACTTCAGTTATTTATTCCACAAACACCAGGATGACAGAAGCGTTTCGGCACGGTCGCCTACCTCAGTGTCAACAACAGAAATGTATTCAAGTATTATTTAAATAAAGTTATCTTGATACAAAACTCAGTGACAGTGAAAGAGGGAGAAAGTGCACCCCTTACAGCGGTAACTAAGGTGGCCATCTTAAAACAGGGCAAGGCCCCCATCCCTCCGCGTAGACCCCTGAAAATCCCTGCACCATGTGGCAGGCACCGTGAGCTGCCTCACGGTACAGGGATTTACACAAACTATGGTCGGTCGGTTCTGAGACAACCTCCGCTCAACATTGTAATAGGGTCCTAAGCTTCTATCTAAGTAGTTTTCAATTAACACCCAAGAAGGTTGCTTGTTGTTGGCAGAAAAGATGTTATGTGTGTCTTTAACCTTCGCTTGAAAGGACAAAGCTAACAAATTGCCAAAGGCTATGTTGGCCATGTTGTTTTTATTATCTGAAAGCTTGGATAGTTTTTTATGATATTGAACAGTTCTTTTGAGGAATTTTATTGATGACTCGATTCTGTGGGTAAAATAGTGTGCTTTTTCTAGGCATATCAACTCTTTATTATCTCAGAAGTGGTCGTTTAGATTTCCTTTTCTATGCTGTCATAATAAATTGTTCACCTACTTTCTTGTCTGCGACAAATTTGTTTTTGAAATCTAAGTTTCTCTGAGAACAAGGGTTTGGAAGGGGTGGTTCTATGATATTTACACTGTTTACTTGGCACTAATTGATTTAAACTAGATTCTAACCACTGATGGTCATTGGTGGTGGTCTAAATCATTTGAAGAGGGCAGAGTACTTTAATGTTGAGCTAAACATCTAGGTTATGCCAAGGACAAGATGTCATAATTGATTGAAGTGGATTAGTGATAGTAGCTTTAGTTGCTGTCGCTACTTCGAATTTGCTGCTAGGTGATCAGACCATAGAGATTTGATAGGAAAAAGAAAAGTGTAATCAGTAAAAATGCCATCAAATAAATGACATACTTGAAGTGTGGGGCCCTTGAGCAGCTGAGATAGGCTTAGATTAGCCATCATAGCAAGAAAAAGAAAAGAGTCTTTGTCCAGACTATTCTCTAAATGGAGGTCAAAGTCTCCAAGAACTGTGAAATCTGTATAATTTACCACAGTTTCCATTAGTTGACTAAAGGCCTGAGAGAAGGCCGCTCTAGGCCCTGGCAGGCGATAAGTACGTAGGCCATTGAAGGAGTAATTTTTATTTAGTTCAATCCTAAACGATAACACTTCACATTAAAGGAGGGAGAAAGAGGAGAGAAGGTGGTTTTCAGATGGTTGCGTTAAATAACTGCTAGACCTTCACCTTTGTTCACTCTACGGTCATGACTAAAGAGGGAATATTCATCCAGGATTGCAGAGACCAGGTCAGGACCTGAGGCAGCGTCTGCCCAAGTTTCCGTAACAAATGCTGTGTCCAAATTTTGGACATCTGCGAACTCAGCAAATTTGAATTTATTTTTTATCAAAGATCTGCCATTAATAAGAGTACCTAGAAAACGAGTACAAGTGACGTAATCAACATATGCTAAATAGACAGTATGTTCTTTCGATCCCTTAACTCAAATACATGGGATCATGCAGTTCCTCACTGTGCACGGGTCCGGGAGGATCAATGGATCCTTTTCCATCAATGAGGGCTAATGCCCAAGGACAATTTCTTACTCTCGTCAAGGCAGTTATGGGAAGGTTTCAAACGGGATACGGCGGGATCGAGTGAAGACTCCAATGTTGCCGGTCGGCGTAGCTCCGATGCAGTGATTGCGGCATCGGACCCACGCACAGTGAGGAACTGCACCGTATACTGGAAGTGCAGTCACCCGGCCTCCCCGGTTTTTACTAATTCAAGACAGGCATGTTTAATAATTACTGTCCTGAAGATGATCCCATGTATTTGAGTTAAGGGATCGAAACATCGACACCAATGTACCATATAGCTTCAAATATTGTGAATGTAATGCACAATGGTACTAACACACGATAACGTCTGTCTACTGATTACTAGAAAACAGACCTTCTCTTTCCTTGCCTGAATCCTCCCCTTCCTATTTTTGTTTTTTGTCTTGTATATGTGGGTTGCATGTTGTGCCCCATTTGATAAATTTCTGTCATTACAAGTATTGTTCAAATAAATTCTGTCCGGCTGGACAAATAACATACTGTCTATTTAGCATATGTTGATTACGTCACTTGTACTCGTTTTCTAGGGACTCTTGTCTTTAGTAACCATTACTCACCCAAAGTACATAGTGTATCGCCTTTGGGTTCCCTTGTTTTTCTAAAAAAATAATAATAAGAGTACAGCGGTACATGTGTGAGCTTTTAGGTTGCTCCATGCTTTGGGCGCAATTAGGGTTAAGTGACTTGATTTTAGCATGGCTCAAGCTAAGATTACAAATCGGGCAGAAAGATCTGTTAGTGCCGTCTAATGGATCCTGACCCAATATAGAGCACTTCTTAACAGAGGGATTTAGGTTAAGCAGCTCTTCTCTTAAATATATAATGAAGGTCCCTGAAAAAACAGCGAAAACAGTAGGGGGGGGGGGGGCTTGCACTGAGCGTGATCCGAGCGCGGATGGGTGCGTCTTTGGGGCACTGGCGGTGCATCCGCGCACAGATGCCTACTATGTAGGTGACCCAATTAGAGAGAAACTAACCTGCTAACTTCTCTTTGACAACCAGAAAGTGGGCAGCCCACGTGTCCTGCTCTCCCTCCGCAACAATTGACTCCTAATCAGTTGTGCTAGACCATGGAGGTAAAACAAATTAAACTAATGTAGTATATGTGGCGCAGAGCAATTTAATCACATAAATGGCAAAATCGCTTCAAAGCAGAAGGCTGGACACAGTACCTCGAAACACCTACTTTACATTAAAATAGTTTAAATTGATTTAATGTGTAATAAACGTTATTATTTTCCCTGTTATTTAAAAATAGAGAGGTCTCCACAACGGTGGCGGAGATCTCTGCCAATGAGTGAGAAGTTATGAGTACTAACTTTACATTCATAAATCCTGGTGTACGAGGTTCCACCAGGGGGCATAGATATGTAATACTGCACATAGGAGTAACTTTACTCTAAGGTGAGAAGTAGAAGTTACTCCTAGGTGTAGTAGTACATTTACTCAAGAGTACATCTATATATGTAAATGTACCTTTATAAATAGGCCCCTGAATATAAATGTGGGTGTAAAGGTGTGTGGTGAAAGGAGGTAGAAGTTGGTGCAGGTATCTGATCGAGGGGCACCTCAGACGCAGACCCTTGGTAAGGAGTGCTAGGGATGTGAGACCAGCACAGGATGGGGAGCCATGCTCTAATGGCAGGATGCATTGAAAGGAAGTGAGGTGTAGAAAAAGATGACTGCAGCTTAACAAAGGCATAGGCTGTATTGACAGCAAAAAAGTACTCTGTAGAGCAGGCTTCTCCAAAGAGTAGCGGGCGACTTACTGGTAGCTCTACAGTTACCTATAAGTAGCTCTCCAGTATGCAGTCCACCCAAATAAATTAAAATGTTTTGCTTGGCTGAATTGATAAATGTATACCAATGGCGTGGCTTTGAGCGTCAAGATGGCGGTCGCACCTAGTGGCACAAGGAAAATTCCATTGTCAATTAAAGGTCCATATTTAGCTTGTATGGTGCTCAGATGCAGATGAGTTTTGTTCCGACTAGGAGCAATTTAGTAGTGACTGGGAGCAATTTAGTAGTGACACAGAGTGTGTGTTTTGTTGTTTTTTTACCCTCTCTAGGCTAATTGGCCAGACTTGAGTAAAGACACACATAAGTGAGGAACAGAAAAAGAACATCGGGTCTCGTGAAATCTTTGAGAGTATGGTGAGTGTTTATGGATTGACTGGGTTCTAGCAGTATGAATGGAGGGATAGTGGGTCCCAAGGCAAAAGGAATGGGGGTAGTGAGTTATTGTTTTTCCTTCCTGCCTCACAGCCCAGGTAGTTGAGTTATAGCGCTCTAGTTAACTGTAACTTTTGATATATGTAACTCCTCTAGCTAAGGAAGTTATTTTAATGTGATGTTTTGGTGCTATTATGTCAGTATAAAGAATTACATGGCATTTATGAACAACTGGTTTTATAACCAAATTGTTTCTCATTTTTATGTAATTGTAGCATGAGGGTAGACAAAATTGGTATGTTTTGTAGTGTAGTTCCTATATTCCCAATAGGCTCTGCGCATTGGAATAATATAAACAGCAGTGTAGACGTAGGACTGAGGTCATCTAGGTCTCTACTGACTATATTAGACTTAATTAGTTTTGCCAGCTAGCTCAGAGGTCACTAGAAACTTTCTCGAATGTTCAGGAAAGAGTTAACTCTCCTGATTTAGACAAGAAGGGATTAGCTTCTGACAACCGCATAAAAATGACAACTTTGCTCCTTCAGAATAAATAGTGTATCTCTAGAGTCGTGTGAAAACAATAGACAACTATTTCACTCAGTCAATCGTGCATACTTAGTTTCACCAGAGTGCAGAGAAATAGAGAGACGGGCGTTTTCAATAAAAGGTGTTATTTATTGAGCAGTCTTCTTTCTCATGCAAGAGAAATGAATTGCCACAATTGCAATACTAATCATGAAGTAAAGTGCGTACAGTAAAAGTAGTATTATGAAATAATACTGTAAAAGCATTGATATGGTTTCTTAGCCATATGATACTTTAAAACAGATAAAATATATACATACATAAAAACATTGACTAACGTACTCAACTGGTGCTTCTAATATACGCCTACCCCGGTGTACCTGACCTAAGCCTAATACGTGGGAAGGAGTAAGTAAGTTGCAGTTTAAGTTAAGTTGGATTTTGCCAAGAATCTGAATCAAGAAATCTCTTAAGGGTTTAGTCAGCTCCGTACCTTGGTTCTAGAATGAAGGAGGTCTTGTATCTCGTGTCTCAGGACTCGATCTCCCAGCAACCCGCAAGGGTGACTGGAAACACTGGAGCTGGAATTTCTCGGCTGGAGAAAAAGACAGCTTTTTTCTCAGTGCGTCAAAAGGGAGGGTCGGCTTCCTTCGGCTCTCGCATCAGCTGGGATTAGGGCAAGTAGATAGCCGCTCTGCTCCAAACCACCGTCTGTTTGCTTAAGGCAACGTTATTATTATTATTATTATTATTAGGGAGTTTTGTAAAGCGCCTGGTTTACGCCCAGAGGCGTGTCCCCGCGCTATGGTAAGTAGGGTAACAGTATAACAGCCTAAACAGTAGTTAGCGTCTGAAGAGATGGGTCTTAAGTTTCCGCCTAAACAAGGATTCCGAAAACTCCATGCGTAGTTCTATCGGCAGGTCATTCCACCGCTTAGCGGCCAGGTATCTGAATGATCTGCCCCCCCATACGTGTTTTCTTTATTTTGGGGATTTTCAGAAGTCCTGTGCAGGACGAGCGCAAGCTCCTGGTGGGCTCATACCAGGTAACCAGACTTTGTAACGGGGCGGGGGCTTTTCCTCTCAGAATACGGTGGCATGTGGCAAGAGCCTTGAATTCCACCCTGCTTCTAACCGGAAGCCAGTGCAACTCCTGGAGCGCTGCCCTGGAGGAAGATCTTCTAGGAAGCCTCAAGACAAGGCGAGCGGCAGCATTTTGCAACACCTGGAGGCGGTTTAGAACCTTTTCCATTGCCCCCAGATACAGCAAATTGCTGTAATCCAGGCGTGATGTAACTAACGCATGCACCAGCGTCCGGCGAGCAGTAATGGGTAGGAAATCCAAGATCTTCCTCAAAGTTTTTAAAATGCCGAAGCATGTCCCCACTACTCGGCTGACCTGGGAGTCAAAGGCGAGATCAGTATCTAGCCACACCCCCAGGTTCCTTGCTTCGTGGCAGGGAACAGGTACCTCTCCTAGGCAGGATGGCCACCATGCCGACGACCAGACAGGTGGACCTCCCCCACCACGAGCACCTCGGTCTTGCTGCCATTAAGTTTTAGGCAATTGGCGGACATCCAGGCTGCCAGTTCTTGCATGCAGGCTCTGAACTTGTCCGCCACTAGACCAGGTGCGTGTGAGAGGGATACCACCAGCTGAGTGTCGTCGGCATAGGACACAAGACGTAGTCCGTAGCCTTCAACAATGGACGCCAACGGGGAGACATAGAGATTGAACAGGGTGGGACTCAGGGACGAGCCCTGCGGCACGCCCTGGCCCAACCCAATCTCCCTAGAGTAACACTCTCCCTGGCGAACTTGGAAGCACCTGCCTGTCAGGAAGGACCGGATCCATCCAAGCGCAGCTCCTGACACCCCTCCGTCATTCAGACACTGTAGCAAGGTGGAATGAGCTACAGTGTCGAATGCTGCGCTTAGGTCCAAGAGGATCAGGGCCATAGTTTGGCCCTCATCCACTCCCTGCCGTAGAGCCTCTACTGCCATGAGCAATGCTGACTCCGTCGAATGTCGGGGACGGAAGCCAAATTGGGAGTCATGGAGTAGAGAAACTTCCTCTACAAAGCCCATCGGCTGGAGGTTTACAATTTTTTCAGCAATCTTTGCCATGTATGGCAGGAGGGAGATAGGGCGAAGATTGTCTAACCTATCATAGCTAATATTGGGCTTCTTTTGAAGGGGAAGAACCACCGCACCCGTTTCCAGGCATCCGGGACAGTGTGAGTCTCGAACGAGAGATCCATAAGATGGCGGATATGAGGCTCTAAGACATACAGACTGCCCATCAGGCGTCTGGGAGTAGTGGGATCTCGGGGGGAGCCTGATTTAATTGACCCACAGAGCTGAATGAGTTTTTCAGTGGGTGGGGTTACGAGTGTCGCTAGCATCCGTCGTTCACCTCTTGCCTTAAATACCTCAACCACCTCGGGGTCCATGGCAGCCCTGCTGGGGAAGGTTGAGTATATAGTAGCGACTTTATTGGCAAAGAACTCCGCTACTCGGTTGCAATGGTCAACCGTGCAGAATTTCTCTGGGACTGCTGCAGGCTTTCCCACTGAAAGGGATTTGTATATTAAAAACAGTTCCTTCGAGGAGTTATCTGCTTCCCCAATCCTGGTGCCATAATACATCTTTTTAGCCTTTTTGATTAGTCCATGATAGTTTCGCCTACTGGAAACATAATCCAATCTGGCTTGTGTGGCGAATTCTATTCTCCAGCGCCTTTCTGCCCGCTTGCACTTAGATTTGGCCATGCGAACCTCTTCATTAAACCAAGGTGCAGTTTTCAATGCGCGTCCCCCTGTTTTAATCTGGGTGAGCGGGGCTACTAGGTCCAGGGCGTCTAAAATGCGTTGATCCAGACTATTGTTGACAGTTTCCACATCCTTTCCCCCTAATTCATCCCCCACCATGAGAGCTTCATTAAACCTGGCAGGAGAAAAGTTGGCCCATCTCCGTCCAGGGCGATGAAGTGCCACCTTTTCTGATACTTTGGCTCCCGGAATAGAGATCGAGAAGGGCACCAAATGGTGATCCGACCAGGGGATAGGTACGGGAGATAGAGCTTCCACTTGCCCCCAGTTGGCAAAAATAGGGTCCAGCAAGTGGCCCCGTTGATGGGTAGGGGATTCACCTACCAGCTCGAGCTGAAGATCCCTCAGCTCCTTGCGAAGGTCCCCTGCCCCCTTATCATTAGGATCATCCAAGTGTAGATTGAGGTCACCCAGCACCAAAAACTTATCTGTGCGTAAGGCTGCCTCTGTAACACTTTCAACCAGGCTTTCTGTAAATCTGGTTGATGGACCCGGTGGCCTATATATCAGAAGGCCCTTAACAGTGTATCCCCCGTTGACTTGAATGGAGAACACGCCCGCCTCACTATCTGTAATCTCAATCTGGTCCAGAAGGCAGCATAAGCCCTCCTTTACAACGATGGCTATTCCTCCACCTCTGCCTTTGGGTCTATCTAGCCGTACAAGGGTATAGCCCTCCGGGATGGCTTCCAGGACCTCTGGGGAGGAGTCGCAGTCCAGCCATGTCTCCGTGAGAAAGACCAGGTCCCATTGTTGTTCTCTAAGGAGATCAAAAATATCTAGTCGGTGCTTACGTAGCGACCGGACATTCAACAAGCCACAGATCAGCTTGTGGTGTTCTCTAATAGTATGTATAGACAAGTCAAACTTAAACTGGCAGTCGCTACACTCAGCGTTCTTTTCCGCACTCATGCCATGCAGACACAAGTTACTGGCACACATTTTGCGGAGAGATAGCAGGTCCGCTCTGCTCCAATAAATGTGTCCTGTTGGTAGGGCAGGGGGCATGGCCCTTGGCCGTGTTCAGCCGCAGACGGGCGCAGACGGGCTTGACTTGAGCGCGACTTCGGCGCGCCTTCGTCGCGCCCGCTGCGCTGCCGAAAGTGCATCCGCCTTTTATGCCCCACAGCGAGTGCCTCAGGAGCACTAGACCGCTGACCGGTCCCCCCCGCTCAAGGGAAGTAGCAGTCTCGACCTTCCTCGCCCTCCGCACAATCGGTGCTAGTCACCGCGTCGGAACGGGGCGGGAAGGAGGGGAGAGATCAGCCCAGGTGTCGGTTACAGCAGGTAAGCCAGCAAACTAACGTGGCACAGAAATTAAAACTTAAAACTGGGAAGCCTAAATCGCTATCCCGTCAAGGCATGTGCAAATTGCAATTTTACCAATGTTTTAAAAGCGCATTAAAAAGCTGCCTCAGCGCCGAGCACAGTGGCTGTAGACACTGCCACTGCCTACTCACCACCATGGTTGGTATATTTATACATGAAAGGTGCCGGGTTTGACGTAAGGTTGGACATAAGACATCACTAAGAACTAACAGTTCTTTCTGGACTCCAGGAGTTCTTGTGCAAATCAAAACAAAAGCAGGGGGAATTCCCGGGCTGCTGGGGGCTTGGTTTGTTTAAAGAACGCGTTGTACTTTCTAGGAGTCTATGGGAGTAGCCTTGCCGTATTTGGACTGCATAACTGGGTACTGCCTCTGTGCAGTGGGTTGATTTTTTACCTGGATTTTGTGAGGAGGAGAATCCTCATGCCATCCTACATGATTTTTATATAATGCAGGAGCTTGGGCCACTGCCCATTTTCTTGCAAATGTGTATTTTTTATGAATTGGAATATGATTTGAGAAGGCAGGCATAATCATTTCTTCGCCATGTGGGCACTCCCTGACAAACTCTGGTGGCCAGTCTTTCTCAGCTAACAGGATGTCATAGCCTTTTGAAAGGTTATCCCAAAAGAGACCCCTTACTTTCCTAGTCTTGTCCCCCTCTATACGTAATGTTATTTCGTATAATTTATGGGGTTTGCTAACTCTGGTGTCTGCAGTTTCCACTTGAATGTACTCATTCGTGTCCACTGTCTCCAGAAGATTCATCAAGATCTTGCGAGCTATGGTTACTTCTGCTGCGCTGTCTAGCACTGTCTGGGCCCACTCTCTGTTTTTCAGTTGTGTCCTCAGTATCCTCGGCATGTTTTATTTTAATACTGGCTACCTTCTTTCTTGGAAATTGTAATTTTTTTACTTTGAGCAGGTTCCTTGTCTTTGGACTTGACGTGCTCTTCCTTGTGTTCTGACCGTCCTCTTCTTTCCGATTTCTGTGAGAAAGTCTGAAAAGATCGAGAGGGACGTGTATCAATATCTTGATAGCTATCAGGTTTTCTCAATTTAGCCCTATCTCTAAGGTTGTATCTTTTCTCAGAGGGCTCCCTCTGGGGAGACTTGCCACCTCGTTCTGGAGATCTATCTCTCCGTTGAGGAGACCTTCCTCTGGACTGGAATCGTTTTTCTCTGGGAGTGGATAGTTTATTACCCTCCCAACTCTTTTTTTTGGAGTGTTTAGATTATTTTTAATAAATGTTTTTTCAGGATTTTCAAGTAGTTGGGGTTTTACTTGTTTCCCACCCAAACTATCTCTACCTAGTTCTTCATAGGATTTTTCTATGATTCTGGAAAGTTCAAAAGGTTGTTCTGCTATATCTGTTTCTTTCAATTTCTGGAGGTATGTTATATCGTCCATTGCCAATTGAACTAATTCTCTGTATGTCTTTGTTAATTCTTTTAGTTTAACTAAAAGTTCTTCACTTGACATCTTTTCAATGTCAGGATGTGGTGTGTAGCTGGCTAGAACCGGCCACGTGGCTCCTGGTCTACCTAGTGGACCGAGCCTGGTGATGTGATTTTGATGTTTTAGGGCGCCATTAAACCAGAGCAGGTGCTCTTGGTATGTTAATGGGATTTCAACGTCCTCGAAAGGAGCGTATTCATCCGGAGGTTCCTCTATTTTGTAATAGTGGAAGTCTTGTGTTACAGCGTGTGCTGCTGGAAAATGTATCCATGAATAGAAAACCTCTGTCTGCCGATATTCATGGGCCTCTACCACGAATATATACAGTTATGCTCTCGCTACTACAGTACAGTATCACATAAACAGTACAGTGACTGATGAGTATTCAAAGAGACAGAAGCAGATTCTTTGTTGTGTTCTTGGTCACAGCAAGACGTAGGTTTATTCTCTCCAGACTTGAGGAATGTCATACAAAGCCAGCCGACACGTGTTTCGTCGTGTACAGTTGAGTCAACACGACTCTTCAGGGCTGATGATACAAGAATAACATATGCAAACTCAGTAAAGCGTCTTGTCGTAATGACATTCTGCAATGGTGACTAAAAGTGCAGCCAACATGCAGTTGTACAGTGCGTTTGGGTTCGCACCCAGTGGTAGTGTATGGTGGTGATGCTACAGAAATGAGAGGTGTGTCACCCCAAGGCTGTGGGTAATTACCCTTGGGTGGCGGTGCACAGACGTGAGGTCTTGTGACATAAAGCTCGGGTGTGTGGTCACTCTTAACACAAACACGGTGATCTTGCACTCCGAAGGTACGTGCGGTAGTGAATCATCCAATTGAAAATTTATTTAATATGGTGAACTATTGTGTGGGGGTGTTGGTGAGGGGCTGTAACGGTAACGTGACGTGGCTTGGAAACGGTGTGACTCCATGAGGTATAAAAGCAAGCAAAAAATATCCGTTACCGCGCAAATAGACGTATTCACTTCTTTAATAGAATTTTATAGTCTCTCTCTACATAATGACTTGTTTACCTTCGGGCTTAGTTCAGTCGTAGTGATATGACCCAAGGTTCGGACTAGTATTCTTGTGTAGGACGTTTACATAGGAGAGAGACTAAAGGAGAAAACATAAAGGGATCATTAGGAAAAACATATCAAAGGGGGATAGCATCTATTCAGTAAAATAGATGACGGACAGCGGAAGCGATAATCTTACCACTGTTTGGTCCAATGTGACTATTTAGAAAAAGTAAGTTCTATGACGATAGTCGCGTAGAAAGTAAAATGGCCAGGCGGTCTGCCTTATTGATTGCCAAAAAATTCTCGAATTAAGCACTCTATTTAGAAAAAACAAAGGGACAATACAATGAGAAAAGGCAAAGGGAAAGTCACATTAGTTCTGACAGCTGAAGGCGCGGTGTAGCGCAGTACTTAAAAGAACCAAATCACATCTCGTTTAGAAGATTTAAATTAATGGAATACCTGACTACTGGTGTGTGTCAGGAAGTAACCGGGAGGGGATCCGTCTAATGCAAAGGCTCGCTGGAAACGGGTGCGTTTCTCTAGTGGCAATGCGCTGTAAAAGAAAAAGGCAAGTCCCCGAATTAGCTCTAGGACAGCCCGGATATAAGGGCTTCTAACGTACATTTCTGAAGGAGGGAAAATACCAAGTGGTATGTCCTAAGTTCCCGCTTACCCGAGTTCAGGTATCCCTCCTCCTGTGGTTCCCGGTCGCCGTCTCACAGTACGGACACGTGACCATATGGGAGTGTTCTCTTTATCAGAAAATGGACATCGACGATGCCCATGCGAAAGGTGGAGTCCAGGCAAATGGTGCGCCATCTTTAAATGGCGAAAGTACATCGTAAAATAAGCAGTTTAATGAGGTAATCGTCTCATATGCTTCATAAGAATGAGGTTTCATAATGGAACCCACAGTATATGAAGTCTGCATGAAGGGTATGTTTAGGGTTCTTAAAGAAAACGGTCGCAGGTGTAGTTGGTTGGTACTCGTGGGTAATAAAAAAATGTCAAGTTGTACGAGGAATGAAAAAACATGCCATTTACAAATGGAAAAAGTACAAGGAGATAAATACCGACTGATAATAGTTGCTCTTCTTAAGGATAAAAAGGTGAAAATGAAGCCGTCAAACAGTAAATTAATTCAGAAAAGGGGGCGCGTCAAAAATAGTTAGTATAGGAGTATAGGAGTAAGCGACGTCACGTTACCGTTACAGCCCCTCACCAAAACCCCCACACAACAGTTCACCATATTAAATAAATTTTCAATTGGATGATTCACTACCGCACGTACCTTCGGAGTGCAAGATCACCGTGTTTGTGTTAAGAGTGACCACACACCCGAGCTTTATGTCACAAGACCTCACGTCTGTGCACCGCCACCCAAGGGTAATTACCCACAGCCTTGGGGTGACACACCTCTCATTTCTGTAGCATCACCACCATACACTACCACTGGGTGCGAACCCAAACGCACTGTACAACTGCATGTTGGCTGCACTTTTAGTCACCATTGCAGAATGTCATTACGACAAGACGCTTTACTGAGTTTGCATATGTTATTCTTGTATCATCAGCCCTGAAGAGTCGTGTTGACTCAACTGTACACGACGAAACACGTGTCGGCTGGCTTTGTATGACATTCCTCAAGTCTGGAGAGAATAAACCTACGTCTTGCTGTGACCAAGAACACAACAAAGAATCTGCTTCTGTCTCTTTGAATACTCATCAGTCACTGTACTGTTTATGTGATACTGTACTGTAGTAGCGAGAGCATAACTGTATATAATTGTTTAGTCCCTTGACTACTTAGACGGTTAAGGGTGTTTTTCCGCCTGCTCTTCACGCACTACACACTAACCTGTCACTCTATACCTTGTAACGTTTAACTGAGGTAGTGCGCCCGAGTGATCTGAATCTATAAAAAACCCCTTTTTTATTGTTTCTCATATTGGCAGATTGGGCGCCTCCACGTTACCTTTTAGTACTATCAGACCTTAATTGTGTACGTATAGCTGTCCACGACACCATGGACAGAGACAAAGCAGCGGCAGATCTCTTTGAGAACCTGGCCAAAGGCATGCCCACACACCAGGCATCAGCCACGGCAGGTCCTGCACGTATAGAGGGTTTAAGAGACAAGTTCTTTAAACTTGAAAAACTTAAGAAACAGGAAAACTCCCGTTGGTGGGACGGAGCAACCCTGAAACACTATCTGAAACTCAAATTAGTTCCCAGAGGTTTACGGTCCAACATCTTCCCTACCTATGATGACCTGGATCGGGATCTCATGATCAAATGGGAAGATTCACTAAACCAGAATTCCATTACACTAATGGATATTCTCATTGAGAGTGCTGATCGGAAGACCGCCTCACTACAATCAGAAATCTCTGTTGTAGAACAAGAGATTAAAGACTTGAACAAACCTGAGGCCACTGTGAAGAATTACACTCTACTGGATGAGATTCTTCTTAAACACCAATCCGAAATCCAGAGCAGAAAGGCACGTCAAATCAAAAGGGATGAGGCAGACTATAAAAATGGCAGGATCTACACTTTTGATCGCAAGTATGATTCCCTGATTCCTAAACCGAAGACAGGCTCACAGACTGGCAGATCCACCACCACCAATTCGGCCAATTCCAGCACCACCTCTCTGAGTTCTACTGGACTCAGCGACATAGAGAACGAGATTCTGGCCCACGCAGAACCTAGTAATTCAACCTTTTTTTTAGAGATGCAACGAGTAAGGAGAGGCAACAGGACTCAGCCACCAAGGGCCGCTGTAGACCCAAACCCCACAGGGGGAAACGCAGGGACAAGCGAGGAATATCGCAGGAAATTGAGGTCAGGAACACAGAGGAACTAATCACACCAGTTGATACAGTACAAGTCATTAACCTTTCCTCACTTCCATTGACACCTGACATGATATCCTTACTCAGTAGAGGCCTGAACTTTAATCCTTATGCCACCGGTGACATTTGTCAAACTAAAATAGATGTATTTAAGTTCATACGTAATCTTAAACTTAAAAAACATTTTGCTGGATCACAAGAATTGCAGGAGAAGCCTAGACACATTCCTAATGTATTTGACAATGTACCTTTGACCATTAAAGATGTGCAATCCACACACCTGCTTCTTTCTTTGACAGACAGGGAAGACAGTCCACTTGAGATGGAAAGGCTCCTTGAGGAGCTTGACATCGAGACAGATTACAGTATTACGAGTGGCCTTAAGAGCAGATCCAAATGGACTCCCACACTGGCGGGGGGCAATAATATTGACAAATTCCACAGACACGTCCTTGAGGATCTCAACAGCACTAACATCAGAAACCTGAATACCAAATTCAAATACAGAGACAACCTAACCAAGGGGGAACGGTTAGCACTCTCTACTCTCAGCGACAACCCCAATATTATCATCAGGGAAGCAGACAAAGGGGGTAACGTGGTGGTCATGGATCTGACTGACTACAACAGCGAGGTCCTTGGCCAACTAAGTGACGACTCTTGCTATGAGCTAATCAACCACAACCCGATGGGTCCTTTAACAATACTACTAAATGGACTCCTATTGAACTGGAAACAATCCGGTCTTCTGGATGACAAAGAGTACTTGTACCTCAAAGTCTTCAGACCTACGTATCCTTGGCTATATACTTTACCCAAAGTCCACAAGAATCTACCATTTCCACCTGGTAGACCGATAGTATCGGGGATTGGGGGACCCACCGAAAGAATCGCAGAATATGTGGATCTTTTTTTGGGACCTCTAGTCAAGAACCTTCCGTCTTATATACAAGACTCGAAACACATATTAAACATCATGTCAGACCTAGAGTGGCAACAAGACACCAGATTGGTAACCTTGGATGTGGTGTCCCTGTACACCAGCATCAATCCTGAACTTGGCATCAATGCTATTACCAAACTTCTCTCTAATAGACCGGCTTCACTATGGGCACACACCAACATGTTGCTACACATGATGAAGGTTATCTTAGAGAATAATTTTTTCATTTTTGATCGGAATTGGTACAGACAGAAAAAGGGAGTGGCCATGGGCTCGAAATTTTCACCCTCTTTCGTTAATCTTTTTATGGGGGCTTTGGAAGCTGACTTAATCTGGGGCACCAAAGGCAGACCATATATCGACTCCATAGTCTATTGGGGTCGATACATTGACGACTGTTTTCTCTTGTGGTCAGGATCTGAGGAACTCCTTTTTTCCTTTTTTGAGTATCTGAACAATAATTTGTGGGAAATCAGCTTCACTATGCGCCACAGCCTCACCAATATTGAATTCTTAGATCTAGAATTCTATGTGAAGGATAACCATTTGCATTCAAAACTATTCAGAAAACCCACCTCTTGTAACTCTATTCTCCACGCTTCCAGCTTTCACCCTGAGCACCAGCTACGTTCTATTCCATATGGGGAATTCTTAAGGGCGAAACGCAACTGCAGTGAAGCAATGGAATTTGATAATTGCATTACAAACATGAAAAACAGATTTCACGTGAGAGGGTATTCGAACTCATCACTTCAGAAAGCAGAACGAAAAACCAGAGTCATCCCTAGACCTGATTGTCTGAGGACACGTACGGAGGTTGAGTCCTCCAGACAACAGATCAGACTAATTACCGAATACAATGCACTCAACTATTATATCAAAAAGAGTTTCAACAAACATTGGAAAATCTTAACAGATGACCCTGTACTCAAAGAATTTCTTCCTAGTAGACCATCCATCACTTACAGGAAGGGATTCACCCTGAGAAATAAATTGAGTCCTACAGTCCCCCACAACACATCAGGGCAGGACTGGCTATCCACACGAGGTCTTGGCTTCCACAAATGTGGTTTTTGCTCCATGTGCATCTGGGGTAAACATGGCACTAAAACCTTCACAGGCCCTGATGGAGTTATCTACAAAATCAAACATAATATCACCTGTCTGACCAAATTTGTAGTATACATTATAGAATGCCAATGCGGCAAGATCTATGTAGGCAGCACCATCAGGGCTTTCAAAGAAAGAATTTCTGAACACATAAGAGCGATTCAGAAAAGAGACCCCAAATACCCGGTAGCATTACATGTAGCGGAATGTCAACCATTGGTAGATGATATCAAAGTACGTGTTTTCGGGATAGACATGATTCCCCTCGACATCAGAGGGGGCAACCGCGAATTGAAGCTCAGACGTAGGGAGGCTACCTGGATCATGCGTTTACAATGCGTGGAACAGGGGCTCAACTATGACCCTGAGCTTCAATTCTTCTTGGGCGACTAACCAGCCGTCCTGGGGATCCTTCCTTTACAAAGACTGACTGAACCTTTGATGTATGAACAGCCAGGAACTCACAGTGTTAAACACAGGCATTGTTAGATATGCTCATAAGACTTCATGTAAGACAAGTTAGATACCAACTGGTTGTACCGTGTAATAACATGATCTCATGAGCATTTGTACCATTGAATATTTGTGACCAATACCTTGGTCTAATTTTGTTAAACAATTGTACCATGCAAGAAATAAGACTGTAAATGTTTTCTGAATCTCGTGGGCGAATAATATGATATGTTCACTAAAAAGTGGTGATAGTGGGGCACGTTCACTCTAGAGGCCATCACAACTTTCGTTTAGCTCACCGTACAATACATCTGGCCACGGAGCATGCGTCAACTTAAACTGCTAAGATCACTTACTTCACGATCCTTATCTCGCTTAGATATGGTGATCTTATCGCTTACTCCTATACTAACTATATTTGACGCGCCCCCTTTTCTGAATTAATTTACTGTTTGACGGCTTCATTTTCACCTTTTTATCCTTAAGAAGAGGAACTATTATCAGTCGGTATTTATCTCATTGTACTTTTTCCATTTGTAAATGGCATGTTTTTTCATTCCTCGTACAACTTGACATTTTTTTATTACCCACGAGTACCAACCAACTACACCTGCGACCGTTTTCTTTAAGAACCCTAAACATACCCTTCATGCAGACTTCATATACTGTGGGTTCCATTATGAAACCTCATTCTTATGAAGCATATGAGACGATTACCTCATTAAACTGCTTATTTTACGATGTACTTTTGCCATTTAAAGATGGCGCACCATTTGCCTGCACTCCACCTTTCGCATGGGCATCGTCGATGTCCATTTTCTGATAAAGAGAACACTCCCATATGGTCACGTGTCCGTACTGTGAGACGGCGACCGGGAACCACAGGAGGAGGGATACCTGAACTCGGGTAAGCGGGAACTTAGGACATACCACTTGGTATTTTCCCTCCTTCAGAAATGTACGTTAGAAGCCCTTATATCCGGGCTGTCCTAGAGCTAATTCGGGGACTTGCCTTTTTCTTTTACAGCGCATTGCCACTAGAGAAACGCACCCGTTTCCAGCGAGCCTTTGCATTAGACGGATCCCCTCCCGGTTACTTCCTGACACACACCAGTAGTCAGGTATTCCATTAATTTAAATCTTCTAAACGAGATGTGATTTGGTTCTTTTAAGTACTGCGCTACACCGCGCCTTCAGCTGTCAGAACTAATGTGACTTTCCCTTTGCCTTTTCTCATTGTATTGTCCCTTTGTTTTTTCTAAATAGAGTGCTTAATTCGAGAATTTTTTGGCAATCAATAAGGCAGACCGCCTGGCCATTTTACTTTCTACGCGACTATCGTCATAGAACTTACTTTTTCTAAATAGTCACATTGGACCAAACAGTGGTAAGATTATCGCTTCCGCTGTCCGTCATCTATTTTACTGAATAGATGCTATCCCCCTTTGATATGTTTTTCCTAATGATCCCTTTATGTTTTCTCCTTTAGTCTCTCTCCTATGTAAACGTCCTACACAAGAATACTAGTCCGAACCTTGGGTCATATCACTACGACTGAACTAAGCCCGAAGGTAAACAAGTCATTATGTAGAGAGAGACTATAAAATTCTATTAAAGAAGTGAATACGTCTATTTGCGCGGTAACGGATATTTTTTGCTTGCTTTTATACCTCATGGAGTCACACCGTTTCCAAGCCACGTCACGTTACCGTTACAGCCCCTCACCAACACCCCCACACAATAGTTCACCATATTAAATAAATTTTCAATTGGATGATTCACTACCGCACGTACCTTCGGAGTGCAAGATCACCGTGTTTGTGTTAAGAGTGACCACACACCCGAGCTTTATGTCACAAGACCTCACGTCTGTGCACCGCCACCCAAGGGTAATTACCCACAGCCTTGGGGTGACACACCTCTCATTTCTGTAGCATCACCACCATACACTACCACTGGGTGCGAACCCAAACGCACTGTACAACTGCATGTTGGCTGCACTTTTAGTCACCATTGCAGAATGTCATTACGACAAGACGCTTTACTGAGTTTGCATATGTTATTCTTGTATCATCAGCCCTGAAGAGTCGTGTTGACTCAACTGTACACGACGAAACACGTGTCGGCTGGCTTTGTATGACATTCCTCAAGTCTGGAGAGAATAAACCTACGTCTTGCTGTGACCAAGAACACAACAAAGAATCTGCTTCTGTCTCTTTGAATACTCATCAGTCACTGTACTGTTTATGTGATACTGTACTGTAGTAGCGAGAGCATAACTGTATATAATTGTTTAGTCCCTTGACTACTTAGACGGTTAAGGGTGTTTTTCCGCCTGCTCTTCACGCACTACACACTAACCTGTCACTCTATACCTTGTAACGTTTAACTGAGGTAGTGCGCCCGAGTGATCTGAATCTATAAAAACCCCCTTTTTTATTGTTTCTCTACCACGAATATGACTGTACCACCTCTTGATGATAGTCCATTTTCTATAAGTTTAAGAGTTATAGTTCTTCTTACATTTACCGGAATGATTATAGCATTCGGGTCATCTTCTCGGAGACTTGTGTCATCCGCTAAGAGTTGAGCTGCTAAAGCATCTCTTTCTTCGTCACCTTCCGGCATTTTACTGACAGAAAGTTATTTTTGCTTTGCAGAGCAAGTTTCAAGGAAACAAAGATTAGGTGCACAATATTTTGGAACACTGTATCCTTCAACGTTGACTAAACCAAAAACTAATACATAGGAATCTCTTCCTACTAAGTTCCTTCGGATATTAACCTTTTACCCACTCCAGACGTCTTTTGGAGTTTTTACGGGAAAAGGGGTCTGTGTGAAAAAGCACGACTGAGTTACTCTAATGTTTTGCGTTAGATTATCGCCTTA
Source organism: Lissotriton helveticus (assembly GCF_964261635.1). Classification (NCBI taxonomy): domain Eukaryota; kingdom Metazoa; phylum Chordata; class Amphibia; order Caudata; family Salamandridae; genus Lissotriton; species Lissotriton helveticus. The sequence continues at coordinate 1,048,095,615 of NC_136072.1, forward strand.
CCAAACGTTGGGCGCCATGTAGTGTAGTTCCTATATTCCCAATAGGCTCTGCGCATTGGAATAATATAAACAGCAGTGTAGACGTAGGACTGAGGTCATCTATGTCTCTACTGACTATATTAGACTTAATTAGTTTTGCCAGCTAGCTCAGAGGTCACTAGAAACTTTCTCGAATGTTAAGGACAGAGTTAACTCTCCTGATTTAGACAAGAAGGGATTAGCTTCTGACAACCGCATAAACATGACAACTTTGCTCCCTCAGAATAAAGAGTGTATCTCTAGAGTCGTGTGAAAACAATAGACAACTATTTCACTCAGTCAATCGTGCATACTTAGTTTCACCAGAGTGCAGAGAAATAGAGAGACGGGCGTTTTCAATAAAAGGTGTTATTTATTGAGCAGTCTTCTTTCTCATGCAAGAGAAATGAATTGCCACAATTGAAATACTTATCATGAAGTAAAGTGCGTACAGTAAAAGTAGTATTATGAAATAATACTGTAAAAGCATTGATATGGTTTCTTAGCCATATGATACTTTAAAACAGTTAAAATATATACATACATAAAAACATTGACTAACATACTCAACTGGTGCTTCTAATATACGCCTACCCTGGTGTACCTGACCTAAGCCTAATACGTGGGAAGGAGTAAGTAAGTTGCAGTTTAAGTTAAGTTGGATTTTGCCAAGAATCTGAATCAAGAAATCTCTTAAGGGTTTAGTCAGCTCCGTACCTTGGTTCTAGAATGAAGGAGGTCTTGTATCTCATGTCTCAGGACTAGATCTCCCAGCAACCCGCAAGGGTGACTGGAAACACTGGAGCTGGAATTTCTCGGCTGGAGAAAAAGACAGCGTCTTTCTCAGTGCGTCAAAAGGGAGGGTCGGCTTCCTTCGGCTCTCGCGTCAGCTGGGCTTCGGGCAAGTAGATAGCCGCTCTGCTCCAAACCACTGTGTGTTTGCTTAAGGCAACGTTGGTATATTTATACATGAAAGGTGCCGGGTTTGACGTAAGGTTGGACATAAGACATCACTAAGAACTAACAGTTCTTTCTGGACTCCAGGAGTTCTTGTGCAAATCAAAACAAAAGCAGGGGGAATTCCCGGGCTGCTGGAGGCTTGGTTTGTTTAAAGAACGCGTTGTACTTTCTAGGAGTCTATGGGAGTAGCCTTGCCGTATTTGGACTGCATAACTGGGTACTGCCTTTGTGCAGTGGGTTGATTTTTTAACTGGATTTTGTGAGGAGGAGAATCCTCATCCCATCCTACATGATTTTTATATAATGCAGGAGCTTGGGCCACTGCCCATTTTCTTGCAAATGTGTATTTTTATGAATTGGAATATGATTTGAGAAGGCAGGCATAATCATTTCTTCGCCATGTGGGCACTCCCTGACAAACTCTGGTGGCCATTCTTTCTCAGCTAACAGGATGTCATAGCCTTTTGAAAGGTTATCCCAAAAGAGACCCCTTACTTTCCTAGTCTTGTCCCCCTCTATACGTAATGTTATTTCGTATAATTTATGGGGTTTGCTAACTCTGGTGTCTGCATTTTCCACTTGAATGTACTCATTCGTGTCCACTGTCTCCAGAAGATTCATCAAGATCTTGCGAGCTATGGTTACTTCTGCTGCGCTGTCTAGCACTGTCTGGGCCCACTCTCTGTTTTTCAGTTGTGTCCTCAGTATCCTCGGCATGTTTTATTTTAATACTGGCTACCTTCTTTCTTGGAAATTGTAATTTTTTACTTTGAGCAGGTTCCTTGTCTTTGGACTTGACGTGCTCTTCCTTGTGTTCTGACCGTCCTCTTCTTTCCGATTTCTGTGAGGAAGTCTGAAAAGATCGAGAGGGACGTGTATCAATATCTTGATATCTATCAGGTTTTCTCAATTTATCCCTATCTCTAAGGTTGTATCTTTTCTCAGAGGGCTCCCTCTGGGGAGGCTTGCCACCTTGTTCTGGAGATCTATCTCTCCGTTGAGGAGACCTTCCTCTGGACTGGAATCGTTTTTCTCTGGGAGTGGATAGTTTATTACCCTCCCAACTCTTTTTTTGGAGTGTTTAGATTATTTTTAATAAATGTTTTTTCAGGATTTTCAAGTAGTTGGGGGTTTACTGGTTTCCCACCGAAACTATCTCTACCTAGTTCTTCATAGGATTTTTCTATGATTCTGGCAAGTTCAAAAGGTTGTTCTGCTATATCTGTTTCTTTCAATTTCTGGAGGTATGTTATATCGTCCATTGCCAATTGAACTAATTCTCTTTATGTCTTTGTTAATTCTTTTAGTTTAACTAAAAGTTCTTCACTTGACATCTTTTAAATGTCAGGATGTGGTGTGTAGCTGGCTAGAACCGGCCACGTGGCTCCTGGTCTATCTAGTGGACCGAGCCTGGTGATGTGATTTTGATGTTTTATGGCGCCATTAAACCAGAGCAGGTGTTCTTGGTATGTTAGTGGGATTTCAACGTCCTCGAAAGGAGCGTATTCATCCGGAGGTTCCTCTATTTTGTAATAGTGGAAGTCTTGTGTTACAGCGTGTGCTGCTGGAAAATGTATCCATGAATAGAAAACCTCTGTCTGCCGATATTCATGGGCCTCTACCACGAATATGACTGTACCACCTCTTGATGATAGTCCATTTTCTATAAGTTTAAGAGTTATAGTTCTCCTTACATTTACCGGAATGATTATAGCATTCGGGTCATCTTCTCGGAGACTTGTGTCATCCGCTAGGAGTTGAGCTGGTAAAGCATCTCTTTCTTCGTCACCTTCCGGCATTTTACTGACAGAAAGTTACTTTTGCTTTGCAGAGCAAGTTTCAAGGAAACAAAGATTAGGTGCACAATATTTTGGAACACTGTATCCTTCAACGTTGACTAAACCAAAAACTAATACATAGGAATCTCTTCCTACTAAGTTCCGGCGGATATTAACCTTTTACCCACTCCAGACGTCTTTTGGAGTTTTTACGGGAAAAGGGGTCTGTGTGAAAAAGCACGACTGAGTTACTCTAATGTCTTGCATTAGATTATCGCCTTACCAAACGTTGGGCGCCATGTAGTGTAGTTCCTATATTCCCAATAGGCTCTGCACATTGGAATAATATAAACAGCAGTGTAGACGTAGGACTGAGGTCATCTAGGTCTCTACTGACTATATAAGACTTAATTAGTTTTGCCAGCTAGCTCAGAGGTCACTAGAAACTTTCTCGAATGTTCAGGAAAGAGTTAACTCTCCTGATTTAGACAAGAAGGGATTAGCTTCTGACAACCGCATAAACATGACAACTTTGCTCCCTCAGAATAAAGAGTGTATCTCTAGAGTCGTGTGAAAACAATAGACAACTATTTCACTCAGTCAATCGTAAATATTTAGTTTCACCAGAGTGCAGAGAAATAGAGAGACGGGCGTTTTCAATAAAAGGTGTTATTTATTGAGCAGTCTTCTTTCTCATGCAAGAGAAATAAATTGCCACAATTGCAATACTTATCATGAAGTAAAGTGCATACAGTAAAAGTAGTATTATGAAATAATACTGTAAAAGCATTGATATGGTTTCTTAGCCATATTATACTTTAAAACGGATAAAATATATACATACATAAAAACATTGACTAACGTACTCAACTGGTGCTTCTAATATACGCCTACCCCGGTGTACCTGACCTAAGCCTAATACGTGGGAAGGAGTAAGTAAGTTGCAGTTTAAGTTAAGTTGGTTTTTGCCAAGAATCTGAATCAAGAAATCTCTTAAGGGTTTAGTCAGCTCCATACCTTGGTACTAGAATGAAGGAGGTCTTGTATCTCGTGTCTCAGGACTCGATCTCCCAGCAACCCGCAAGGGTGACTGGAAACACTGGAGCTGGAATTTCTCGGCTGGAGAAAAAGACAGCGTCTTTCTCAGTGCGCCAAAAGGGAGGGTCGGCTTCGTTCGGCTCTCGCATCAGCTGGGCTTCGGGCAAGTAGATAGCCGCTCTGCTCCAAACCACCGTGTGTTTGCTTAAGGCAACGTTGGTATATTTATACCTGAAAGGTTCCGGGTTTGACGTAAGGTTGGTCATAAGACGTCACTAAGAACTAACAGTTCTTTCTGGACTCCAGGAGTTCTTGTGCAAATCAAAACAAAAGCAGGGGGAATTCCCGGGCTGCTGAAGGCTTGGTTTGTTTAAAGAACGTGTTGTACTTTCTAGGAGTCTATGGGAGTAGCCTTGCCGTATTTGGACTGCATGGGCTATTACTAAATATGGATATGATTCTTATGCCTTTATAAGGATACTATTTATTATAACCACATAAGGGCATAAATCGGGAATATCGAATTAGGGTCCTAGATAGAAACACAACAGTTTCATGTACATATATGATCTGAAGGATGCACTAAAAGTGATATATATATCCATGTATTATGTTTCTTTAGATGGAGGAATAACTTCCCGGAAAATCCTTTTTTCCTGAAGAAGGTGGTCATTATAATCTATTGTCACCACCGAAACGCGTCGACGCCAGTTTGATACAGAAGAAATCGATCAGGGAATAACCTAAGGATAAGAGCAAGGCTTTCACCTGGTTTCCCCTACTTATGCTAAATATGGACCTTTGATTGACAATGGAACTTTCCTTGTGCCACTAGGGTTTCCTCCTTTTTAGCCAAACCAAGGATTTTGTCTCTGCCATTATATTGTGATATTATGACATGTATTTGCACATTTTGTTTTTTTTAACTAGATGGTAATGAAATTGTATCTTCCATTTCTCCAGCATTTGGAATATTGATTCTATGTTTTTAAAGATTAGATATTGTTTTAGAAAATTCTTTTTTTAATAAATTACCAGTTGTTTCATGCGCTATAACCCAACATTAGTGAGTTTATTTGGGGAGACGGGCTTGGAGGATTGACAGTGTGGGGGATCACCCCAGGATTTGCGTATATGAGGTTTTGAATGATTGAAGGTGTGTGAATAGAGGTCATTGGTAAGTGTCAAATTAGATCCTAGGGGTATACTTCATTTTCACTCCCAAAGGTGACGTACACACTCCCGACGAGGGTGCAACGCTCAAAGAGAGGTATCTATCTCACCTGCTGGCACCCGCCAGAGACCGCACAGTTCGCCTACACCTCAGGGCCCACCGAACCTCTCAGAAAGCCTCAATAGCTTGGCAGGGACTCCTAGAGGGAACCCCCCATGTCTCCAACACTGTCAGGGGACACAGACCTCTTGTGAAGCCCTGGAATCTAGACTACAATGCACTATCACCCACCCTTCTGTTCTGGAGAACTGAGAATCCTGCCATAAGGAGGGGTTCACCACTCTGTTTCCACACTTAGCTTCATAGCCTAGTCTGTTCTGAGTTTTAGTTAACTGAGTGACAGATACTTCAATGGGAGAAGTATAGGGTGGGTGCTGGCTGGGGGAAGGGGAGTGACTGTTATCTCTGTTTTTGTTAAAACTCTTCCACTCAGCTTCAATAATGGCTTTGACGTTAAAGATGTGTATGCAGTCGTCCTTCATAGCAAGGCCTGAATTCCCCAGACGATCCCAAGTTCTAGACACTCAGCTCGGAGAACCCCTCCGAGTCCTTTTTTGGAATGTGAATGGACTCCTAGATACAGTGAAGCGTACTGCGATCTTAAAAAATGCCCGGAGGGTCACACCTGACGTCATGTTGCTCCAAGTGATGCATCTCATGGGGCACCACTGCCCCTTTTTAGCACGCCAGGGTTTTGACAGAGTCTGACATTCGGGGTTCACCCAAGAATCCCGCGGACTGGTAATCCTCCTGCGGTGTTCCCTTCGCTTTACACTGGTCCCTACAATTAGCGATCCTCAAGACCTATCTGTGACCCTAACGGGGACTATACGAAATGCCACTATTAATCTAGTGTCGGTTTATATACCTCCAGCAACCCTGGAGCACACTATCCGGGCCACCGCAGAAGTAATATCCTCTCTTCCTCAAAGGTTGACAGTAGTTGGGAGTGACTTTAATGCAGTCTTAGAACCCACTGAAGATGCCCCTAGGACAACCCTCTTCCCACAAAAACCTAGGCGCTAGTCAACTGGCAGAATGCAAATCCCAAAAACAAACTGAGCCTCTGTGACGTCTGACGAACCTGGAACCCCAGTACACTTCCATACACCCACACATCTGCTGCACACCATATCCACTTCCGCATTGATTTAGACTTTATGCCTGCCCCAGACTGTTGGATGGTCACCGACATCCAAATCCTAGCGCGAGGCATATCGGATCACTCTCCCCTTCTTCTACATGTTGGGGGCCCCACGGGAGCTCCAAGTCCCGTTTGGAGGCTCAACGCCTGGTTTCCAAGATCAAGACTACAAAAAGACGATTGGGGACAAATTCAAACACTACTTTCAATCCAACGAGGGCACAGTACAACTTCAGGGTACACTTTGAGAGGCGGGCAAAACCACGAACCAAGATAGTGGGACCTGCTGCTGCTGCACCAGATAGCGGAAACGACGTACAGGGCTGTCGGACTGCCTAATGGCCAGCGCGCTGGCACTGCAGGGCCTGCGGTTTGAAAATACTGGCGAGTGTGGTGTACAGGCACGCTATTGGGCATCGCCCCCCCAGTCTGTCGGCAGCTGAGCTGGTGGGTGAACTGCTGTGACACAGCTAGCGCAAGACCTGTTCAACCTTGAAACTAGCGGATTGGAATACCCTGGGGCGAGGACTGCAGCCATCGCTGACGCCCTGAGCCTGCTGAGAAACCCGGCTGGACTGCGATAGTACGCTCGAAGCCTACAAGCGATTCTACTGTGCACCGCCCACGAGAAACCACCCCATGTGCGCAACGAGGCGGCAACTGGTGCAGTTAGCGTGGCCCGCAGACAGGGATCTCGCAGAAGTAACGCGCCCTACATAACCATGGGGAAGACTGACACGAGGCAACCAAGGCTTAACTTTGAGAAGAAGTCCAATAAAACTACGGATACAGATGCCGCAGACCGGGAAGCAGCTGACGACGCAGAAAATGCCCATCTGCCGGCGGAGGACGTCCGGTCAATGTTCCGGGAACTGAAAACCAGTCTTCAGGGCATTGATACCAAGATGGACACTCTGGCCGAGCGAATGGACAGGATTACGCAACGAATGGTCAAGCAGGAGGGGCGCGTCAGCGTATTGGGGACCAGAGTGACGGAGACGGAGGAAGGCCAAACGGACATGGAGAAGAAACTAATAGGAATGGACAAGGTACTGGCTCTAATTCAACAGAAGAATGAGGGTTTGGAGGCGAGATAGCGAAAAAAATAACATACGGATCACGGGCATTGCCGAATTGACAGACATACAGAATACGGAGCAATACATCGAAACAATGATGAAAGACCTGTTCGGACTGAACCTTTCTCCGATGTTCCTTATAGAGAGAGTGCACAGATCCCTGGGACCTAGGTTGAAACCTGGCGCACCGGCAAGACCAATTTTGGCATGTGTGCTAAACTACAGAGACCGTGACTTGATATTAAGCCTAGCCAGGGAGAAGAGCGCTATCCAATACCGCGTGAATGATGTGGCCATGTATCCGGACTTCACCCTGCAGGTACAGGCTGCCGGTAGGGAATTCATCCCAGTGAAGAAAATATTCCAACAAATAGGGACAAAATATGCACTGATATACCCGGCCAAGCTGCGTGTACAAGGACCTGGTAAACCCACTTTCTTCACAGACGCTAAGGCAACACTCGCCCATGCGAAACAAATGGCAAAGGACCACAAGCAACACAAGACTTCTGAGGAGGGGCAGACGGAGGACCGACTCAGCGACATCGAGTGATATCACAAGGACTGTGACGCACGTTACGGCTATTGACTGCTCACAGTGAATGTCGACTAACAATGGACTGACCACAGATTGGTAAGATGAGTGCTTTGCTTTCTTTGAAAAGGTCCCAATACCCTAGAACTTGAAGATCCCCCTGAGAAACGTTATGTACTGCTGTAACAAGGTGAGCTCAAATGTTTGTGCGTGGTATTTGCAGCTCGGCCACCCTGTCACAAGCACAGGGTTAGTTGCCGGCGACCTACGCACCCCATGGGATGATTCCCTTTAGTTGGACAATATGTTTGACTTGGATGTTGTTGGAGGGAAAGGGGAGGGATTTGCACAACTTGATTGGGGGGTTGGTGTAGGAGGGGGGGAAGCTGTTAGGGGTTTCAGTTCTTTTATGATGGCTTGGAAGACAGAGTATTGCACGGGCACGGTGGGTCTCCTGTATCTACGATCACATGTCAAGCAAATACATGGGTGCATGGTTATGACACATCTCAGTCCTGAATGTAGACACGCTGATGCTGAATGAATGGCAATGACACACTCACGAAACGATAACACAATCAAATGCCTCACGTGGAACATCAGGGGATGAAATGACCGCCAGAAAATGAGACTAATTCATTCCTACCTTTCGAGACACGGGGTAGATATATGTTTTCTGCAGGAAACACACCTGACGAATGCTACAGCGGGGATATTAAGGAATAATCGTTGGGAGGTGGTGGCGGAAGCCGGTTATTCCAATTACTCTAGGGGACTAGCGATCCTTCTGCGCAGGGGCCTGCAGTGGCGAACTCATGACACTACCGTGGATCGGGAGGGAGGATACCTAATATTGCAAGGAGAACTATGTCACACGCCGATAGCACTTATCAATGTCTATGGCCCAAAAACGGACAGCCCGGAATTTTTCCAGGACCTCTGGCACAGGGTGCGGACACTAGGACACAGGGCGATCCTGTGGGGGGGAGACTTTAATGTGGTCCTGTCACTAATGATGGATTGGCAGGGTTCCCCTCGAGCGCATCACACAAAAGCCGCAGACGCGCTGCACGATATCATTGAAGATCTCCACCTGGTAGATTCCTGGAGAGCCCTGCATCCAGCGACAAGAGAAGGCACATGCATCACACACCACCGTCGCGCATGGTCACGCCTAGATTATTGGCTAGTATCAAAAGACCTACACACCTGGTTAACCGATGCCACACACCATTCCCGCACATTCTCTGACCACGCCCCAGCTCAGATCAGTTTGCGCCTACCCCCCGCATATGCCCAGCCATTTGCCTGGAAATTCCCGTCTAAGGCATTGCTGGACTTGGTCTTCCGAGAGGAATTGCGCAGCAAAATTACAGAATATTTCACATTGAATGAAGGCACAGTCGACTCACCGGGAGTGCTCTGGGAGGACTTTAAAAGTGCTTACAAGGGGGAACTGCATAGCGTTACACTCCAGTGTACTAGGGGACATCCGCAACACACTTAGCAGACTGGAGAGGAAGTTAGGGGAGCTAGAACGATTGCAAATGCAGGATCCGTCGCCAGTCACAGTGGCGCCCATTAGGTCCAAATTGACGGAGTTCCAAGAGGAGGCTGAGAGGGAGACAGCATACCTCTATAAACACGCTCAGGCACGACGGTATGGGGAAAGCGACAGACCGGGTAAAACACTAGCTAGCTTGTTGCGCATGCCTAGAGGCTCGGCCTATATCACGGAACTACGAACAGATACCGGAGAGGTGGCTCGCACGCCACCTGAAGTTCTGAGCGAGATGTCTAAGTACTTCTCAAAACTGTACTGTTCTCAAACGAACCCGTCACAAACAGATATAGCTGATTACTTGGATGATATAGGACTGGCCTGGTTCAATGACGGGGCTCGGAAATATATGGAGCTTCCAATTACTTTAGAGGACATCACACAAGGTATAAGCAGCATGGCAACTGACAAGGCACCAGGGGCAAATGGCCTCACGGCAGCATTCTATGAAGAGTATGCGGATGTCCTGGCCCCTCGTCTATTGCAAGTGTATCAAGAGGCCATGGAGACCGGAATAATTCCCCCGACGATGCGAGAGGCCAATTTCATAACTATCTTAAAACCGGACAAAACCCGACCTCGCCGGATTCATATCGTCCACTATCCCTTATAAATTTAGACCGTAAAAATATACCCAAGCTACTGGCCAAAAGGCTGCAGCCTATGTTGCCGCAGATAGCTCTGCCGGATCAGTCTGGTTTCATACCGGGACGTTCCACTGCTCACAACCGGAGGACACTTTTTGGGGTGCTTCATTACCTGGACCCCCAGGTAAAAGCTGCAGCTGCGCTGTGGAGGCCACAAAAGCTTTTGATTCTCTTGAATGGAAATTCCTCTTTGCAGTTCTAGTGAGACTGGGACTTAGTCCAATGTTCATATAGCAAATTCAGATCCTGTATGCAGGCCCGACAGCCAGGTTAAAGGTAAATGGGCAGATATCTGAACCCTTTAACATCACTAGGGGAACACGACAGGGGTGCCCACTGTCGCCACTGTTGCATAGCAATGGAACCCCTGGCGGCCAAGCTTCGGCAATTCCACACGCAGAAGAGCATTGGCTTTACGACTAGAGGCATCTTGATATCAATATACGCAGACGATATGACTGTATATTTAACAAATCCCAGCGCTACCTTTGATGTATTAATGAGGGAGTTCATACGATACGGCGGGCTGACGGGAGTACAGATAAACTGAAATAAATCTGTAATATTGCCATTGACCGACACTACTGATCCCTTTATGTCGGAGTTCCCGATTCAGTGGGCGAAGGGGGAGACGAAATACCTGGGCATCCATATCAGCAGGTCGGTGCAGGAGATATGGACTGCGAACTATGGTAGGGCAATAGACTGGCTGGAAAGAAAATTGCCGAGGTGGAAGAAGTTACCGCTGTCCTTAACAGGACGCAAAGCCATTGCTAAGATGGTGGTCTTGCCTAAATTCCTATACCTCTTTGTAAATATCCCCATGCCACTGAATGTCCATTTCTTTAGGAGACTTCGCACTAGCGTGCTGGAGTTAGTGTGGGCGGGAAAGCAACCCTGCATCTCATGGAACGTTCTCACGCGGCCCTTTGCACAAGGGGGGTTGGGAGCCCCGGACTTCGAGCTATATGCCTATAGTGCGCAGGTGCAATTCATACATTTCTGGCATCACCCTACACAATTTCAGCCACATCTGGCGATAGAAATAGACAGGATAGCGCCACTCCCCCTAAACACGGCTGTGTTCCACCCTTATAAGCGTCCACAGCAGGAAATTGACACAGTGGAAGCGGTGAGATGGGCCTGGAGAGGCATAGCAAAAAGAGCGAAGCAGGAAGTGCTGTATGCATCGTCTATGCCATTAGATGCCAACCCCCTACTAGGGCCCCTGTTAGATAAGGCAACTGGACAGCGGGCTTGTCTCTGGGCCATTGCAGAGCTGAGGTTATCAGAGACCCCCAGCCACATTTCCAAAGTCCCTCCTTACTACTAAGTTAAACAGTAAGGATTACCGGGTAATACACTCAGATGCCATGGAAAGGAATTACTATGCATGGCTCTGTCTGAAGACGAGCACCACCAGAGATCACTGGAATACACATCAAACGTACACCCGCACAATTCCACATGCGTGAGTCCCTGGACAGGGAAAACAAGGCTTCTGCAGGGACTTAGAGTCTGTCTAAGGCCCAACGTTACCACCAGGAGGAATGCCTCAAGAACCTAACGGCACAAAGATTGATGTCTGTCCTTATACATAAGATCACTGGGGTAGAAACTCTGCTTGAGTCCTGCACACTAATAATGTGCACTAATAAACAGACCCGCCAGTCACGTGGAAGTGTGGGGGTCAACCCAAACACCCCACTGAAGCCATGCCCCCTACCTATTAGCGCAGAGGAGCTATTTCAAGCTTCCTGATCCACTGTGGCTCCTAGATGGGTTGAAGAGGTGAGGTGCCCGCAGGCAGAAGTATCCAAAAGAAATATAGCTATTAATTTTGAAGTAACACATTTACAGAGGTGTAGTTTAGTGCATCTCTCAACTTCACTGCAAAACGTTCAGGACATGTGGATCAAAGTTTCCGTACGAAAATTAAAATAAAATACACATAAAAAAGATTTAAGAAAAGTTCCAGTTCATGCATGATTTGTTCATGTATATTTAATCAAGAAAGATTACAATGTCACTTACTTAATTCCTAGTCCTTCTTTTCTTTGAAACAGGAGCGGAATCTTTAGAGCCTCTCTTTGCACATATTCATAGGTGAAGTCTGTTAGGAAACATTAACCACATATAATAAAATAACTTCATAATAATCCAGAAAAGCATTTTAAAAAAGCATGTTCCTGCTTCTACTCCTTTGCTTGATTTAATTATAATTTTTATAAATACCTCAGACATGGCATTACTATTAGCATCGCAAATGACATAATAGATATAATTGATAAGATACAACATCAAAAATAATAGTACAGCAATAATAGCCAGCACCATTGATATGGAATACATGGACAACAAGTGAGGACAAGAAAAGATTCAAAGATAAAAATGTATATATATATACAAGTAAGTGAATATACTCTACCACTCCCTACAGTTAATACTTGGGAGAGGAAGACTCGGTGAGCCCAGCATTCAAGAAAAAAGTAACCATAATTTATCACTTTCAACGGTGTGTAAAGTCATGAACAGTGCATTGCAGGAGCATGATTCACGGTTTGCATAGCTATGTGCAACTGGCAAATTGTAACTGAGAATGGCACACATGTTCTTTTTTCAGTAAATTTCTGAGGATTTTATAAAGTAATTTTAATTTTATGAGCAAAGATAGCCATCATTTAACAATTTGTTTCAGACAAGTTTTTGATTTGCTACGCTTAACTTCCTCTTTATAAACGGATTACATTCTGCAGATGAATATGCATGAATAGGATATAAAAAAGATACTAGTGAATAACACAACTTTCCACATACCAGACTGCAAACCCCGACTGCTGTACTGCAAAATCTCCCCTTCCATTCAATACTGCCTGCTCATCTACACCCAGCTTGGACTAAGCCATACGTCGGTTAATACATTCAAGAACACAGTTGTGTGAACTGTCGTAAACTATTCGCTTTCCATTGGAACTTCAACACCTGGTTTAATTTAATTGCCTGAAGAACAATAATGAATCACAGATAACCTTACACACAACAAGAAGCTCTACCAAGGTGTTTTACAACTAGTTCAAACACCAGGCAGTTATTTATGAAAAACAGCATTTACAAGAACACTGTGAGAGACATGTTATCCCTCCTCTTTATATGGCTCAAAAATATTATTCGGCCAAATTGTTTCATCATAAAGAAGGCCAGGACAAGTACTTAAAAGTGTTAAAGGACATAGTCCTTCTGAGTTTGTGAGCTTGACATGCATGCTCCACATCTTAGCCGCTGCAAACAACTTCCATGTTCATTTCATGTTCTGTTCATTTACACACTTGGTACTTTTAGCGCTCAACTGCCTCTACTGACTGTTAATTAATTTGTTTACTACATTGAAAGTACCCTTTCCATTCCCCAACAGTGTTAAAGCCTTTTGTCACTCATTGCCACCTTTGTGGCAGGATGTATGGTGGCGTCAAAAATTGACTATTCTGTCTTGATGATTAACTTTGATATCAACAGAATTAACTTTTTCTCTAAAGAGTGTTTTAATTTTAAAAGCTGTCTAATTTATACATATGAAATCTCCTTTGACCACCATCATTTACACTGTATATAAATAAGTCCTAAAGTCACTTTCTCACAATGGCATCTGAAACTTTATGCCACCATTCCATTTTTAATTAGCATGTTCCCTTTTTTTTAATAATCAATTTTATTGATTTTATGAAAAGACAATAGTAGAACCTGAATACAAACAGCACAGCATATTCAGCAGCATAATTACATATAACATTAGACAAATAAAACATTCTTATGTATACATACATTGCCGTATCACTGCCCTCCAAATGACGGGGAAGTTGACTAACTCACCATTCCCAACCATTTGCCCCAAACTTTCCGATGCTTGGCCGGGCATTCCCTGGCCTCGTACAGTGGCAGTTCTTGTGTGGGCGCACCAGTCTACTCCCTTGTGCCATGTGGCTATGGTTGGTGGGTCGAGATTCTTCCAATCCATTGTAATGTCCCGTTTGGCCACCACAAGGGTGATGCCTAAGAATAATTTATTTGCACTAGACCCATTCAGCCCATCTGTGACACCTAGTAGTATGTTCAGGGGGTTGTGGGTACTTCCCATCTCAGCACCGCCACAAGCTCTGTTTCCAGTGACTCCCAATAGGAAGCTATGAGTGGACAAGACCATACCATATGTAAAAAATCTGCGGGCTCATCCCCACATCCTGCACAAGATGGGTGTGGCAGTAGGCCCGCCCTCTGTAGAAGGACAGGGGTGAGATAGGAGATATGTAAGTAGTACAGTTGAACCAAGCGAAATCTGGCTGAAACAGTGATATTCTTGGGGGCCATCAGGGCATCCTTCCAGTCATCTTCCTCCAGGGCACCTAGCCAGGTCTCCCATCTAGTTCTCGGCGGGTCCAGGGAGGTGGGAGCATTGTTAGTTAACCCCTTCGGCGCGCATGACGAGCTGAGCTCGTCATGAGTTGTGCCGCTCGCACGCTGATGACGAGCTCAGCTCGTTATGTTACACGGCTTTTTGAAAAAAGCCAAGTAGCGCGAAAATCGCCACAGCGCGCATGCGGTTAAGGAGTGATAAATGCGTGGTCGCCCTCAAGTTGCCCATTGTGATTTGAGCTTCTAACGGGCTGTGCTCTGGAAGTGACGTGCCTGTTGCTATGTGTACGCCAAGGGTGTGGCGGAGCTGCAAATACTTATAAAACTGTGACTGGTGGAGCGAGTGTCTAGTCTGAAGGTCTGAGAGGAAACGGATATGGTCGCTGACCCAAATATCACTGAGTTGTGTGTTACCAATAAGTTCCCAACCTCTGAATCCTTCTGGGCATTCCACCTCTCACAGCCATGTGCCTTGCCAGGGGCTCTTTGCTGGGTCAGTTTATTCCCCCATTGGGTGTGACGTAGGCAGGCACGCCAGGCTAACAGAACTGCGCGGCTCACTGTGGGCAAGATCTTGGGGATGGGACCCCCGTACATCATAGTTTGGATTTGAGGAAGTCCCAAATTCATCAGCTCACTCCTATAGGCAGGTTCAGACCAGTCCCCATTGAACCAATCATGCAATGCTAGGAGACAGGTTCCTAGGTAATATAAGTATAAGTTTGTCATACCCAGACCTCCATCGCAGGGCGGAATATGGCAGCAAGAGAGAGCCATGTGTGGCCGTGAACCATTCCAGAGGAACCTCGTGATCAGACTGTCCAGCCCCTTGAACCAGGTCCTCGATGATCAACAGGCAGGTTTTAGACCGGCCCATTCCACGGAGGCAGTGGTGGTGGCGGTGATGGACACCCTGAGGCGGGGGGCTGATAAGAACTTGGCCCAGGCCCTAGTGCTTTTAGATCTCTCGGCCGCTTTTGACACGGTCGACCATGTTATTTTGGTCGACCGTGTCAGAAATGCTGGCATTTCTCGGGCCCGGCCCTGTCTTGGATTGTGTCCTTTCTCCATCACCGTTCCCAATCGGTACAATTGTCCACTTTCTCTGCTCCCCATATCTTTCTTTCCTGTGGTGTCCCCCAGGGTTCTGCGCTGTCCCCTCTATTGTTTAATCTTTATATGCAGCCCCTATTAGCTTCTCTCCGGCACTCTTCGGTTACCATTTTTAATTATGCAGATGATCTGCAACTGATTTTTCCCATTGACCCCTCCCCTCTTTCTTGTTCCAATTTCCAGACCATAATGCTTACCATCTATGAATGGATGAACTTCAGTCAGCTGAAGCTTAATCCTAGCAAGACTGAGCTTGTGCTGATTGGTGGCCCTCCGCATCCTTGGACTTCCAATTTCTGGCCCCCTGCCCTGGGTCTTCCCCCCCTGTCCAGTCAACTCCGTAAAGAGCCTTGGAGTCACTATCTCTAGTGATCTTTCTATGCGGCCGCACATTAATGCTGTCACTTCGGCCTGCTTTTTCCACCTTCGCAGAGTCGGGAAGATTCGAAGGTTTCTCTCTTCAGAAGCTCTTACTTTGGTCATTATGGCCCTGGTTACCTCACGTTTAGACTATGCCAACTGTCTATACGTGGGGGTACCCGCTTATCATCTCCACTGTCTCCAACTGGTGCAAAACCAGGCAGCCAGATTAATTTTTCAGCAGCCCAAACATCAACATGTTACGCCAATGTTGAAGACTCTACACTGGCTTCCGGTTGCACAACGCTGCATCTTTAAAATGGGTTGCACTATCTTTAAATCTCTCTCTGCTTCTGCTCCTGTCTTTATCTCTCTCTGTCTGCGCCCTCACGTCCCTTCTCGACACCTTAGATCTTCTGCCCACAATCTCTTGATCACTCCTAGGTTCAAACGCAAGAAACATGGTGGTGCCTGTTTTTCCTTTCTTGCTCTGTCCACCTGGAACTCCTTCCCTCTTTCCATTCGGCTCACTCCTGATTATTTTCCTTTCCGCAAATCTCTGAAAACGTATCTGTTCTGTCTTGCATTCGATTAGCTGTTTCCACCCACTTGCTCCTCTGCCCACTGGTCTTGAGCCCCAAGAAACCAATTGGTGTATGTGCGCGGTACCAAATACCTTTAACATAACATAACATAACAGGTCCGAGGAATATTGAATGGGGTGTTTTGAATGACATGGAGGAATCGGGGGGGGGGGGATAATCCTTTTAAAAAGTGCTACTCTACCTAATGGGTTGAGCGGTAGGGAGTTGCCACTTCTGGAGGTCTTGTTTGGCTTTTGTGACAAGTGGGGTGATATTAAGCGCCCAGGCCAGCTCGGGGAGCAGGGCGACCCAAATTCCCAAGTAATTAAATTATTGTCGTCTGATGGGGGTGGTAGACTGCCAATCAAATCACCCTCTAGATATATGCAGGGGTACCAGGGTTGATTTGGCAGAGTTCAGACATAGCCCAGAGGTACGTTTGAAGATATGTAATATCTGTAGGCATCTGGGGCCAGATTGGGCAAGCCCTGTGAGAAAGAGTAGGACTTCGTCCACACATAAGGCGATTTTATCCTCATGAGAGCCTGTCCACTTCCAGCCCTGGACCCGATTGTCAGAACGAATAAGGCTGGCCAGGGATTCCATTGCCAGGTCAAAAAGGAAGGGCGAGAAGGGACATCCCTGCCTCGTCCCCCTCCTGATTGGGAACAGGTCTGAGAGTGCTTCATTGACAAGCACTCTAGCAGTCGGTTTGGAGTACAGGACATGAACCAGATGGTGAAAGTCAGGGCCCATGCCCATAGTGGCCAGGACATCATCCAGGTATCCCCAGTCTACCGAGTCGAAAGCTTTCTCGAAGTCGACTAGAAGTGCCAGATAGGGGGTTAGTGTCTACCGGTTGGCCAAGGCCAGGTGGAGGCGTCTAAGGCAGTGGCTGGTACTCCGTGCTGGCATGAACCCACACTGGTCGGGGTGGACCAGCTTATTGAGGTATGGCTTGAGATGCTGGTCCAGGACTGTGGTGTACATTTTGACCTCCATGTTAATTAGGGATACGGGGCGGGAGTCAGAGCAGGCTGGTGAGGGCGGCTGCGTTTTGGGAATAATGACTATCGTGGCCACGTCGGTCTCTAGTGGGAATGAGCCTTTTTCTATGGCTTCTGTGTAGAAGGCCGCAATGTGGGGAACAAGTATTTCATGGTAGGCGGAATGGTACTCTTGTGGGTAACCATCTGGACCAGGAGTTTTCCCGGCTGCAACCTGTGAGAGATCGTCTTGGATGTCTTCGAATCTGTTAGGGCCCTCCAATCCGGCTGATTCCACTGCATTAAGTTTAGGTACGTGGAGGTTTTCTAAGGTGATCAGATATAATAGTGAGAGTTCCGGCTTCTGGGCAGCGTAAAGAGCAGAATAGCAGTCAGCCAATGATTGGGCCATCTCTTGGGGAGAACAGTGGGTAATCCCTTCCGAATTTCGGATTCCCGATATTATCCGGTTCCCCAAGGGGTATGACACTAACCTATGCAGCATTCTTCCATTTTTATCACCCCATCCATATAAGTGCGCTATGGAGGACCTCCATAGAAGCTTTGCCGAATCTAGTGTAATCTGCTTCAGTTCATCTCTTACTGGTGTGAGTTGGTGCAATTGGGACTCGCTTGTCGTTCCGGATGCACTCCTTTCGAGTCGGGTTGATTGGGCCTCAAGGAGGGTGAGCCTGTTATCCCGAGCTGCTCGCTGGGCTTTAAGGTGGCCCTTGGTGAATCCGCGGGTGGTTGCCTTTCCTGCCTCCCACATGGTGCCCAGAGAAGAGACGGAGTCTTGATTAGTGAGATAGTACTGTTTAAGTTCCGCTCCGACTGCCTCTCTGAATTTCCCGTTTTGGAGAAACCATACATTCATCCTCCACAATGGGCGGAGTATATCAAGGGGGTCACCTAGGGCTAGGAGCAGAGGTGAGTTATCCGAGATGCCTCCGGGAAGGGCTTTGCGACATTCAGGGGCCGGCATAAACATGTAAATGTAAATGTAGTACACTTGTAAAGCGCACAGCTGCCCCAGCAACGGGGCGTCCCGGCGCTGTATAACTCTGGGGAATCCGTCCTGGCTTTCCCTGTGGGATGGTCCCTTGCTGGGAGTCCCCAAGGTGGAGCCAGGCATCCCCGGAATTGGTGGGGCCGTTGTGGAGATTAGGCAAGCTAATGCCCAGAGTTGCCGAGTGGAACCCCTGATTAGAGTAAGCACCGAAGCGAGAATTATCGAGTCCGCTGACCAAGGTCCACAACCCCAATCATGTCGATGCGGGCCTGAGTGTGGTACGCGGCTGAGGTGTGGGTGTAGTGGGTTTCTTCAGGGTTCCACAACTTCCATACGTCACAGATACCCAGGGTTTCGGTCCAGTTCGCCAGTTGCTTGGCATGTAGGGTGCGTGATGTAGAGGGGGCCCATGTGGTATCAAGCCTGAGTTGCATGACGGCGTTGAAGCCCTCCCCCCCACCACCGTTGTTCCGGGCGGCAAGGAGCTAAGCATCTCTCCGATGCGGCCTAAAGTCTGGTTATGCATGGCACCGGGAATACAGATGGAGAGGACGTTAAAGGCGTTGTCACCCACAGTTTCGGAGAGGGCAATAAAGCGACTGTGGGGATCCCTGGTGATTTGAGTAGGTACGAAGGGCAAGCTGAGCCTCAGAAGGATCACCACTCCGCGTGAACCCAGTGTGAAGCCAGAATGCCAGGATCTATCGAACCCGTATCTTGCAAGGAAGGGACAGATATTACCCATGAGATGGGTTTCCTGGAGCAGGAGTATGTCGGGGTGTGTCTTTGGGCATGCCGCACAACAGCAGTACGCCTGATTCTGTCTAACAGGCCGCTGACATTCCATGACATTACCCAGAGTGAGT
Source organism: Lissotriton helveticus (assembly GCF_964261635.1). Lineage (NCBI taxonomy): Eukaryota > Metazoa > Chordata > Amphibia > Caudata > Salamandridae > Lissotriton > Lissotriton helveticus. The sequence continues at coordinate 1,048,114,937 of NC_136072.1, forward strand.
TTCCCTTATGTATGGTGTGTGTCATGGTCGATGTGAGAAGTCCATGGAATCCTGGGAACTTCCATAGCCATGCTGTGGAAGTGTTTGAGAGAGGATTAGCACTGGTTGGCGTGCGATTGGAGTGTAATGTCGTGCTGATGCAAGGCTGAAATGCTGCGAATTTTGAATTGTCAAACTAAATGTGAATCCGGGACAATGGTCCCAACCTCCACCCTATACTTTGAGAACAGACGCATCTGTCGCCCTATGACTGTGGAAGAAAAAAGGCGAAACTATAATGTTACGAATCAAGGTAACGTGGAGGACCCCTCTATTTATAGGATGAGATCGTATATCGGCATAAGTACCTGATTTGCACAATATACTGTGTTTTCACCCAAAGAGTTTGTCCCGGGCCATCGGGCACCATTCGTGAAACTCCTTGGGGTTCGTCAGTCGAGGAGTGCTGGGCTGCGGGAGAGGTCCGAGTCCGTGGAATCGATGCCCAGAGTCTTGGGAAAGTTGTGTGGATGAGCGGTCTCGTGAGCCGGGCCGCTGAGGAGGGCAGGATTCAGAAAACAGTTCCCAGCGTTGGGGGGGCCAGGGCGGGAGTGTGTTTATCTCCTGCTTGGAGTGGAGATGGCGGCGGAGGTGGTCTGGGCCTCCGGGGCAGAGGGCCGCAGTTTTTAATCGAAGAGGGCGTTCTTCAGTCAGCTAGGTCCAGGCTGCTTCTGGGGTATCGAAGAAATATGTTTTACCTGGAAGACCACACATAGCCGACCTGGGAAGAGTAGTCTGTACTGCAGGTTAAGGGTGCCCAATTTTTGTTAGGCTTTTGTGTATGAACGTCTTTGGGTTGGGCTTCCCGTGTATAGTCTGGGAATATCATAATAGTGGGGTTTTGGTAAGGTAGGGTTTTCTGGATATGGGCCTACCGTAGGATCAAGTCTCTGTCCCTCAAATTGAGTATCCTGGCGATGATGGGTCGATGTGGGGCACCTGGAGGGGGGCTTGGTGCCAGGGAGCGATGTGCTGGCTCCTCCGCGCACCAGGCTGATAGTGTGTCTTTGGAAAAGCTCTTGTGGTATCCCATTTGGACTAGGGGCGCAGTGGGACAGAGGTTTTTTCATAATCTTGGTTATCTCTGCGGGTGTATATGATAGATGTGCCAAGCAGCAGGTGGTCCAGCTGTACTCCTGGAGCTGATATGAAATGGCTGCATCATGGATACTTCCTTTAAAGTGGGACTTCAAGTGTTCGACCCAGTGGCCCTCACTTATTTTTGCCATGTAGGCTACCCTTGGGCCTTTTTCAATATTATTATGTTCCCAGAATTTTTTTGAATCATATGACTTTGAGTCATATAGCAGTTGGGCCCACAACACATCTTGTTTAGATCTATTGAAGGCCCATAGTTCCCTTTTCAATAATCTTTCATTCAGAAACCCTTTAGAAGGTTTTTGCCCCCAGGGGGTTCTCCATAATTGCCTGAGCAGTCTGCCTAGGTTGGATCTTCTCAGGCGAAAGGACCGTGGCATGACTATGCTCTGACAGTGCCCGAGTTTCACTCCCTTATTCACTGGAATTTGATCCAACAATTACACCCCACCACTTTTTAAGGTCACCAGCCTCCACAGTAGACCCCAGGACTCGAAAAATCCACTCGTCCGCTCGCATTTCCGAGACAGATTTAATTAGGGCGAGCTAATTTTACGTTTTACTCGCCCTTTCTGGCGCGTAGGAGAATAAACTGACTTTTGACCTCTGTCTCTGAAAGCAGAGGAAATGTGACAAGAGAGCAAGATTTAAAGGCATCTTTATTGCTCACAAAGTAAATGAGCAATAATGCCTTTAAATATAGTTAACTTGTCACTTTTGCTTGCTTTCACAGACAGAGGTCAAGTGCATTTCAGTTAGGTCGAGTAGATTTTTGTAGGTTCCTGGACCTATACAGGGTAGACTGATCAAATTAGCCACGGTGTATTCTCCAAACTCTAGACAAGATGCCTTTCTCTGCTCTTTCCTCAACAAGTTTAGCCACTTTGCCTCCGGAGAGGACATACCTACAGGGGATTTTAAGTCTGTAGGGGAGTCATGTTTCGATAGATCAGGATCTGTATCACCCCATTCGGAAGCTATGTCCAAGAAGCTGAAGCAATTATTGAAGCATATGTGTGTGAGAGATTCCTGGCAAGAGCAACACATGGACCAGGCCTTTTTTTTGCATATCCACAGATCATACTATAGAATAGATTACATTCCCATTGGTAATGTCCTCATGTCTTTAGTCTATAAAACAGAAACCCACCCAATCTCAATTTTTAACCACACACCCATAGACCACTGACTATTAGAGAATATCATAACTGCCCACATAGGTGTTGGATATTTCATCCATCTGTAATTACAGATCTTGTTTTAAAATCAGAATTGAAAAAAAAAATCCATGAATATTTTCAGAATAACATCTAGAAGACACCAACATGCCTTCAAATCTGTCATATGTGGCTGATGTTTTTGGCATCAAGCAACCCTATAAAAGGCTTAGGCGCAGCGAAGGCACACTGCTTGAACAGAAACTTATCCAAGCAGAGAAAAAAACATCCCTCTAAAATACAACAGAGGAACGTTATGTCTCTGAAATGCTATAGCTACAAATAGTGTATCCAGAAGGGGGTTCTCGTCCTCAGCATCCCAGGTGTGGACGTATAATCAAAAGTACAAAAAAGGGGAAGGGTACCTGGTTATCTATTTTACCACTATTTATTTAGGGGGAAAAAAACAATGACCAATGAGGTTCATATGCTTTCGATGTAAGAATTACATTTCTTTCATAGTAAATTCAAACATATTGAGTATAGACATTTGGTTCATGTCTGAGATACGATACATATTGAATACATGGCTTGTGATTGGCATACATCAACAATGTGTTAATGGACAAACGTAAAAGTGCAACAATATTTACATAAACAGTGATTGATTTACAAAGTATTATTGCTTGGCGCATAAGATCTTATCACCGCAGGCACCGGCTGGTTTGAGGAGACTGCTGCAGTCCTACGCACCCCGCCGTCCTTTAAGATCTTCCACCTTAGCACTGGCATGCACCCGCGTGTTTGGAGAGCCAGAGCTGGTGGCCGTTCCTTCTGCTGCCTGGCTGCGCAACTGTGGAAATCTCTCCCTGGGTCCATCAGAATAATTCAAAACCATCTTGCGTTCCGGAAGGCCATTAAGACCTGGCTCTTTCCGGCTTAATGCTGTTTGCCGCGGTTTCTTGTCTGGGTGATGTTGGTCTGCGCTGGGACGCCCTGTCGCTGGGGCAGCCATGCGCAATATAAATCTAACAAATAAAATAAATAAATAAATTAAAGTACATAAAATTACACCAGCGATACACAGTTATTGGCAGTTCCTCATTTTCCTCACAATTGGTGTTTTTTAAAGGGAACTGTAACAACATGAGAAAAATTGATTCTCCGAGGGGTGCATTTTGGATTGCCCACCCTCGCCAAAGATTTAAAATTTTCCAATTGCCCTTTATGGAAAAACCAGATGAAAGTAGCCGACGCGTTTATAATCCCTGCGGTAATTCACAGGATTGTCAACAGGGCATGAGGGCACGGTGTAACCTAGAAGTGAAATTAAATAAAAATGATTATCTAAAAAGTGGGGCGTCTCCTCTTCTCTACTTTTCTTGGGTATACCATTTTAGTCTAAAACATTATACCTGAAGTTGAAAATGTCACTTCAATGAAGATTAAGTGTTTTGTCTCGCGTCGCAGGACCTAAAATAATCAGGAGAGTACCTGTCATTTGGAGTATTTATGTTACAATATAACTCGTGCTGTTAATACATTTGTCATGAGACTTACAATGGAAGTCAGCGGAGGGCACCGGGAAGTTACTGTTGTTGTTTGTCAACCGGCAAGGGTTCCGTCAAAGTTAGAATTATGCCACAAGGCGCGATTCATTTACAGCACTGCCAGGGCGGACAAGGGAGTAAATAAGCTCTTACTATGGCAGCTCCTTAGTGAAGAACACCTTTCAAAGAACCTTAGAATTACAACACTTACTTTAGGGCGGATCAATTGACAGCCATGTTTGATGAAACGGCTATGACCTCGGCGGACGGAAAGACCGTCCGCCGCTTTTCCGACCGGAGGTTTAATATGGTGGCGGTGTCTAATAGACACCGCCAGCCATATTATGATGGGCTTGTGTAGATGCCTTTCCACAGTGGCGGAAAGGCATGCGGTCTTCACTCTGGGGGCCCCCTGCGGGCCCCCAGAGTGAAGGAGAGGTGGGGGGTGCACAGGGGGGATACCTGTGGTACCCCCCTTCATTTGCATAAACAAAGTGGAAGGCACCGCTCGGTGCCTGCCGCTTTGTCTATGCAAATGCATTAATGCATTTTTAGCATTGTGGTGGGCGGTGCAGAGAGCATCGCCCGCCACAATGCTAAAAATGCAGGATGTGCCCGCCACTGTGGCGGGCACATCCTAATACCCCCCACGGGATACCCGCCCTTAAGGCGGGCGGTCCCAAACCCCGGTAGGATGATCGCCCGTCATCCTAATAGGCTCCTAAGTCTTCAATGAAGTGACATTTTCAACTTCAGGTACAATATTTTGGACTAAAATGGTACACCCAAAAAATGTAGTGAAGAGCAGACGACCCACTTTTTAGATAATCATTTTTATTTAATTTCACTTCTAGGTTACACCATACCCTCATGCCCTGATTATAAACGCGTCAGCTACTTTCATCTTTTTTTCCACATAGGGCAGTTGGAAAATTCTAATTCTCCGGCGAGGGTGGGCAATCTAAAATGCACCCCTCGGAGAATCAATTTTTCCCATGTGATTACAGTTCCCTTTAAAAAAACGCCTATTGTGAGGAAAATGAGGAACTGCCAATAACTGTGTATCGCTGGTATAATTTTATGCACTTTGTAAATCAATCACTGTTTATGTAAATATTGTTGCACTTTTACGTTTGTCCATTAACACATTGTTGATTTATGCAAATCACAAGCCATGTATTGAATATGTAACGTATCTCAGACATGAACCAAATGTCTATACTCAATATGTTTGAATTTACTATGAAAGAAATGTAATTCTTACATCGAAAGCATATGAACCTCAATGGTCATTGTTTTTTTCCACTTAAATAAATAGCGGTAAAACAGATAACCAGGTACCCTCCCCCTTTTTTGTACTATTGATTATACGTCCATACCTGGTATGCTGAGGACGAGAACCCCCTTCTGTATACATAATTAGAGCGGGCAACCCCCGCGAGGTTACAGCACTCAATTTGTTTTTCATTTTTAAAGAATTCATCTAATAACACGAAACAGGCTACTCAAGCCTGAGAAGTTATGGCTGAGAAGGATCATTATCATTCACGGAAACTCATATACAAGGCTTAATATCAGGAGCGTCTCCTTTTTCCTCCATAGCACTTAGCACAACAGTTAAACAACAGAATGAGTCAGACATACTAATTAGACTCCGTAAAAAACATATCAGGACCGAACTCCATGGTCATTTCTTATTGAAACACCTTAAGGCAGGCCAGTCAATCAGGCAAGTTCACTTTATTTGGTTAATTAAAACCATTAAAGCATACTAAGAATAAATAAATACACAATAAAAATACTTCCTTAATATTACAGTATCATATGCATCACAAAATGTCAAAAGACAGGATCTAATTAATCAATTTACACTTGATAAAAGAGAGATAAAAATGTCATGCAATTTCTAACAGGGGTACTAAATTTCCTTAAGGCAGGCACCATTCCATGGGGCCAGCAAGTTAAAACTATATCTGTGATCTATACAGAGGACCCAGAGTATAAAAAGGGCTTTAGTTATATTTCGACTAAATGTTGCCGGGACCGTATGTCCACACTATTGAAACAGCACAAAGACTCTGCATTAAAAAAGCTGGAGAACTAGATGCCTTAACTCGAGCTATACACGATATTCACAATGTGACAGAAGCAAAAGCGCTGCTTGAAAAAATTGAAAAAGAAATTCAAACGTTCAAAGACAATACTATAAACTTCACATCCGCCAAATTTGAGAAGGACACAAAAAGTTTCAGGACAGAAGCAGTTTATCCTTATTTAAAGGAAGATTATTACACACAAGAAGTCCAGCTTTGTTCTTTCCACACAGAGTATACCCAAAGAAATAGGGGCATTTGAACAGGCAGTTCTGTCATCTATCACACAACTGGCCAAACAGAAGACCTTTCTCAAAAGGAATATCACTAGACACCAAAAATTGGCGCTGAAGAACCTACAGAATGATGATTCACTAGTGGTAAGGTCCGCTGATAAAGGGGGAGCCCTAGTTTTATGGACTAAAGAAAAAATATCAAGATGAAGCCTACAGCCACATATTTAATCAATCGTGGTATAGACAACATACAGAAGATCCAACCAAAGAAATACAGAATGAAATAAACATCAAGACTAAATGGGGGTTTGAACAAGTGATAATTGGCCCTAAAGAACTAGAGTATCTCACCAAAAAACAACCAAGAATTCCTGTCATGTATTTTCTCCCAAAGATCCATAAAGACCCACAACGACCACCAGGGAGACCGATTGCATCGGGCTGCAATTCGGTACTTGAACCGATATCAAAATACGTAGATGTTTCTCTCAAGCCATTCCTGGAATATGTTCCATCTTACCCTAGAGATACCACTGATTTTATCACTAAGATAGAAGGTCAACCATTCAATCACCATCAATAGTGGATGTTTTCTTTTGATGTCAACTCCCTATACACACAGATTCCTCAAGACGATGGCCTGGAACCCATGGAGTACTTTCTAGAAACAAGACCAAAAGCCCAAAGGGTCCCCACTGACTTCATTTTGGATTTGGCTAAAATTGCTTTAACCCCTTCCATGCTCATGACGGAACGGTTCCGTCATGAGCGTCGGTTGAGCTGTGCTCATGACGGAACCGTTCCGTCATGGTTCCATAAGCCCAATGGAACGTTCAGCACAGCGCGAAAATTCGCGCCGCGCTGAAGCGGTTAAAATGGAACTACTTCACGTTTGAAGATCCATTCTTCATGCAGGTCAAGGGCACTGCCAAGGGGTGTCCTTATGCCCCGGAAATGGCAGTGATCTTCATGACTGTTTAAGGAACGGTTTATCTACAAAAATAACCCATAGAGCGGTAACCTCCAAACATGGTACCGCTATATTGATGATGTTTGGTGCCAGTGGGAAGGCACAGAAGATCAACTACAATCCTTTTTGGCATGGCTAAATAGCAGACATGCGGATATTAAATTCAGCATGACCAAAAATCAAACTCCACTAACTTTCCTGGATGTGGAGGTGTTTGCACAAGATGACAAGTTGATAATCATGTTAAATCGCAAGTCTACAGATAAAAATTCATTTTTACACTACTCTAGCCTCCATCCACGAAGTTTGAAAGACAATCTACCGTACAGCCAACTATTAAGAATCCGGCCGAACTGCTCTTGCAAAGAAGATTTTATTGTCCAAGCAGACATACTCTGTGAGCAACTCAAAGAGAGAGGATACCCGAAGAAAATGTTAAAACATTCAACAAAGCGGCCTGGTATACTCCCAGAGAAGAGTTATTGACTAAAAAGATCAAGAAGCCATTGGGCCAACTAGTATGTGTGTCAACATTTGGCCCACATACAAATAAATAAAAAAATATAATTTTGAATAATTGGCCCTTGCTAACAAGCCTTGCTTGTCCGATGGAAAAAACGTTATTTGCTATGAAAATAAGTAAAAGCATTGGACAACAAATCATTCGCGCTGATCTTAGAAAGAACAAAGTACAGCCTGATCTAAGAGCATTATGGAAGTTACCTCCAATAGTTGGACACCACAAATGCAGTACATGTTCTGTATGTGACAACACCGTAGAGGGTTCAGCATTTGTGTTTAATTCCATCAATTGGACACATAACTGCAAAACTAAGAACGTTGTATGCCATCAAATTTCCGTGTCCAAAGCTGTATATTGGTAAAACCACGCAACAAATCAATCAGAGGATGGTACAACATAGATCTAGAATCAAACAAAGAATACTGACAGCACCAATGGTCACACACTTCGTTGAGAAACAGCATTCCGAAAAATAATTCGTTTGGACGGTCCTATCCGCATTGAAACCACCTTCAAGAGGCGGAGATGTTGACACACCTCTACGAAAAAAAGAAACATATCTCATCATGAAATATAATTGCGATGTAGATGGTTTAAATGAGATGCCATAACTGCCTTTACTTTTGCGCTGGGTCCTCTGTTAAGAAATATACTGTCAAATATATACCTGATTACATTAATACTGATACCAAGAACGATGGTTTCAGTATACAAACCATAACTCCCATAAGTCATCCGTAAAGAGATCACACTTAAACTGGTGTTATTTCGTCAACATAGTCTCTGAAACTCACATGAATATATTTTATTTGATGCCAACATCCGTGGTTTCAGTACACGCACAACAATTTCTATAACTCAATAAGGAGGTCACGCCGAAACTGATGCCACTTTAAACATAAAAACTACTATTCCCATAACTTCCTGTTTATACAGGATTTAGGTTTACCTAACACCGATAATAAGTTTCAAAGCAATCTCACTGCGGGACGAGTCACTGTCGGAGTTAAAAGATACCACTTACAGTAAGTGAATCGCCCACATTGAACTTTCTTACAATAGACTGCGAGTAAGCAGGAAATTAACAAATGCATTAACAGCGTTTTGTTTTTCGTTTAGAAATATGGCGTATGCAATCTAACAACAAAGCCGTTTCATCAAACATGGCTGTCAATTGATCCGCCCTAAAGTAAGTGTTGTGATTCTAGGGTTAATTGAAAGGTGTTCTTCACTAAGGAGCTGCCATAGTAAGAGCTTATTTACTCCCTTTTCCTTCCTGGCAGTGCTGTAAATGATTCGCGCCTTGTGGCATAATTCTAACTTTGACGGACCCCTTGCCGGTTGACGAACAACAACAGTAACTTCCTGGTGCCCTCCGCTGACTTCCATTGTAATTCTCATGACAAATCTATTAACAGCACGAGTTATATTGTAACATAAATACTCAAAATGACAGGTACTCTCCTGATTATTTTAGGTCCTGCGACGCCATACAAAATGTAAATGTGGGATACTTGTAAAGCGCACTGTTACTCTAACCGAGTGTCCTGTCGCTGTAGACCTCTGGGGAACCCGTCCTGGTTTTCCCTGTGAGATGGTCCCTTACTGGGTATCTCCAGGGTGAAACCAGGCATCCCCGGCGTCTGTGGGGGCCGTTGTAGAGATGAGGCAAGCTTAATGCCCAGAGTTGCCGAGTGTGTTCCCAGGTTAGAGTAGGCACTGAGGCGAGAATTATCGAGTCCGTTGACCCTGGTCCAAGATCCTGCCGCGTCGGGAATTGAACCCTGGTCCCGGGCCGTTCTCTGCTTACAGGTCTGCCGCCTCTAACCAGTGAGCCACACCACTCCACTCCACAAAACACCTAATCTTCATTGAAGTGACATTTTCAACTTCAGGTACAATATTTTGGACTAAAATGGTATACCCAAAAAAAGAAGAGGAGACGCCCACTTTTTAGATAATAATTTTATTTAATTTCACTTCTAGGTTACACCGTGCCCTCATGCCCTGATGACAATCCCGTGAATTACCGCAGAGATTAGAAACGCGTCGGCTACTTTCATCTGTTTTTCCACATAGGGCAATTGGAAAATTCTAATTCTCCGGCGAGGGTGGGCAATCCAAAATGCACCCCTCTGAGAATTAATTTTTCCCATGTGGTTACAGTTCCCTTTAAAAAAAGTCTTTTGGAGGAGGAGCTACACGTCGAGCAGGATGGCCGCCTAGGACCTCGGCTCCGCGTAACCCGCCCTCCGACTCCAGTGTCCTGCAGAGTATCTTGGCATCGGAGCCCACCCCCTGATCAGGAAAGTGCGACGGGGCTCCCGACACCGACTCTGGCCCCGCTGTGACACCAGGGGCCAGAGCAACTTTGATCGGCAATTGCAGCCTTGGGCGCGGCCGAGACCGGGGACTAGATTCAACTTGTGGCCGGGACGCAGTCAACAAACAACGGGGCAGGAAACCGGAAGTTGTCGGTCCGGCACGCTGGCAACAAGCAGAGGTGCTGAGACCTTCCTGTGGGGGCGGGGTTGTGTTGCGGACTTGAGGGGGGGTGCCTGCCTGGTGGCCCCCGCCTTCTCTATCAGAGCCCCCCCGGACGAGCATCCAACATCCTACTGCGGAGCCCCGAGGACTGGAGGTGAGGCAGTGGGCCAGACGTGCGGGGCGCTGGGGGCTCTTGGTTTCTACCCCCCCCCCCCGCCTGGTGGTGTGACATCGTGAGGGGCTGGGGCTGACCCCCGGAAACGTGGTGCTGGTGGAGATCCTGCCCATATTGAGGCTCTACCTGGGGGCTGCTGTGTTTAAATCGCCTCTGCTGCGGCGTGGGGGTAACTGGACGATCTGCTCACCGCGGGACTGCGGGGGGTTACGGGAGGCGTGGCCGCGCCCTTTGCTTGCAGTAAATCCTGGTGTTGACCAGTGTGCTCCTGCCCTCACCCGTGGCTGTAGTACATACTGTGATTCCTCCGTCCTGCACCATTGGGGAGAGGTGGCGTTGTTGGGGGGTCCCCTGGCCTGCTGTGTTGTCTGGCTGCCGCCACCATCGGACCCGGGCTCCATACAGTGGCTGGCCTGTGTGAGCGGGCCCCCGTTTGACTTTTGCAACCCCAGGGAGGGGTTTGATTGGATCTCCGGCCGGTGGGCCCACTGGTGTTGACAGTGCTTACATCTTGGGCTACAGTGTGTCTGGCCCGTCGTGAGGGCTGCGTAGCTGGCGGGGAGTCTGACTCGCATTCGTTGACCTGCCCCTCTGGGACTGTCTGCTGCTGTATCTCCTGGGCTGATTAGATATAGAGGCCAAACCTGTCAGTGACATCCTACGGTGGTGCGGTGGTGACAGCGACGAGTGTGGTGGGCCCGGCCTGGGTCGTTGAATTCCCCCATAAGAGCTGGGGAGCGAGCTTTTTGAGGATTTCCCAAATGGCGGCCAAGCCAGACACTGACAGGCATCTCCCTAGGTCCTCTAGAGGACCAAAACAGGTTCAATCCAATCGGCTGGACCGCTACACCATATCTAAAGGCTCGCCTATAGACTCTTAAAGCGATCCCAATCGGGGGGGAGATGACCCTTTGGGAACACCGGCGGAGCTGACGCTGCTGGATGTGATGGCAGCTATCGAAGGTGTCCAATCGCCACTGGGACAGAAGATGGAATCACTGGATAATAAGCTCGATATGGTCACGATCGAGGTAAACCTCATATGAGCGGACCTCACGAAGGCGAACGGACCTCACGAAGGCGAGCGAAAAAGTAAAATCGTTAGACATAAAGACTGCTAGTTTGATAGACGATGTCGCTCTTCTCCAGCAGGAGGTGCGTGACCTCAAGGCCTCCCGGACGCTGACAGACAAGAAGTTGGACGATTTTGAAGGGAGGGCGCGACGCAATAATATTTGAATCCTCGGGGTCCCGGAGAAGGCGGAGAACCCGGTCCCGGACCTGTTAGTTGAGGACATTGTCCTTAACTACCTCAAGCCCAAGGGTTTGAGTACATTTTTCACGATTGAGCGGGCGCATAGGGACCCTGGGGGTCGGCCTTGGCCTGGGGCGCCGCCTCGCCCGATGATCGCGAGGGTCATGAACTTTAGGGACAGAGATGTTATACTACAGGCAGCCTGCTCGGGAGACCCCCTCCGCTACGAGAATGCCACCCTCTCTTTCTTCCCTGACTTCACGCAGCTGGTGCAAAATCAACGTCAAAGCTATATCGTAGTAAAAAAGAAGCTTAGAGACAGAGGCTTGAGATACGCACTGATGTTTCCGGCGCGTCTGAGAGTGGTAGCGGACAGAAGAGTCTGGTTCTTCGACAATCCAGAGGTGGTATCGGACTGGATTGACACTCATACATCGAGTTCTCCATCGGGAGGCGACCGTGGGGGAGAAGAAGAGCAGCAGAGGGAGGACTGATGGAGGCAGAAGTAACAGTGGGACTTTTGTGTACTGCAGGGTAGGGGGCTAGACCCACAGGCGTATTCTATCCTGTCTTAGATTTGGGACAAAGTTAGGAGTGTGGATTATTCCAGATGTGGGTGTTGGAGTTGGCCTTGGAGATGGGGGGTGCCGCGGGGGGTGGACTATCGACTTTCCTCCTCGTAACTACTTTTAGTTAGTCGTAGAGTTCGAGTGTGGGGCGACAGGTACACTGCCAGTTGGGGATGGGCGTAAGCCATGAGCAGGGGTGCAGGGAGGAGGGGACGGGTCTGGGGTTGGCAGGGGCTCCGGGCGGTCAGGTCCACGCCAATTTTGGGTTTATCTGATTGTTTGCTTAATCGTTTGCACTGTGTGATACTTTTTTTCCTTTTTTCCTCACATCAGGAGACAATGCTTTAAATGTACTGCTTCCATACCAGTTAAATGTCTAATGTTAGACGGGGATCGGGATGACTGTGCTCAGTTGAAATGTTCTTGGCCTAGGGGACAGCATTAAGAGGGGAATGGGTGAGCCAGTTGATTAGAAGGCACTCCCCAGACGTGGTGCTCTTACAGGAGACACACCTCATTGGAAATCGCTACTGGCCCTACATAGAGGGGGTTATAAATTAGTAGTGCATGCTGGGTTCACCACTGGGTCAAGAGGAGTTGGTGTCTTGATTAAAAAATCCTTTCCCTTAACGATTCAGGCCACACGGTCTGACCAGCGAGGCCGATACATCGGTAAATCGGGGAGGTGGACCGGCACCAGGCCCGAGTCCTGAGACCAGCACAGAGGTGGCTCCCTGACTTCTTAGAAACGACGGGGCTGGTAGACGGCTGGAGGGTTCGTAATCCAAGTGGAGTGCACTATAAACACGTGTCCACCGCACACAGTAGCCTGTCTAGGATAGACTACATTTTGGTGCCAGCTGCCCAGACAAACGCTGTCCGAGAGGCTCGCCACCTGGGGAGGGGCATCTCGGACCACTCTCCGGTTTGGCTCCGGCTGGAGTTCGATCAGTATGATGTGAGCAGGGTTGCCCCTATTAGCGCTTGGCACCTGAGAGACCCCAATGTCAAGAAAGAAGTTGTCAAAATCTCAGACAGATGCTTTCAGAAGAATACAGGTACGGTGGACTCGGCACAGACTTTGTGGGAGGCATACAAGACCGTCGTTTGGGGTGAGGCCTTATCTTTGGTAGCGAGGAAGAAAAAAGAGCGGCAGGCAGAGATGGAGAGGGTTGAGGGGGAAGTGTCAAGATTGGAGGCGGATGTGTCTGGGGCAGTGACCGCGGAGGGGTTACATAGGCTAAAATTGCGTCAGGAAGAGTACAAAGGACTCGCTAGGGACAAGGCTAGAGCGCAAAACTAGGAGACTCAAAGCAGGGTTTACGAGCACGGAGATAAGGCCGGTAAACTGATAGCGTGGTTGGAAAAGGGGGAATGGGCATCGCAGTTGGTACCAGAGATACAGGGGGAGGATTCAGGCGCGCTTACTGGTCCACAGGCCGTTGCGGACAGGTTTGGGGAATACTATAACTGGGTATACACCTCGGCTGGGGAATATACAGAGGCGGAGAATAGTGCAATGATAAAAGACATCCAAATGCCCGTGTTGACAGATGATAACCGGAAATACTTAGAATCCCCACTCACAGACGACGAGGTGGCACAGGCAATCAGATGAGTGCACTCCGGGAAGGCTACGGACCCAAATGGGATTCCCATAGAACTATACAAACTGAGTTCCAATAGGCTTGCTCCGTTTCTCCGCTCCATGTTTACAGAATGCAGAGAGGGGGGACAACTCCCATATGATCAACGGGTGGCTAATGTAGTGGTCATCCATAAAGCGGGGAAGCCCAAGACATTATGCTCGTCATATAGACCTATCTCGTTGCTGAATGCTGAGCCCAAAATATTGGCAAAGTTGCTGGTGACAAGACTGGCAAAGGTTATCACTACCTTGATACATCCGGATCAGTCCAGCTTCAAGCCTCGCCGTAATACAGCTCTTAATTTGCGGAGGTTACACGGGGTGCTAGGTAGGACCCCGACGCTCCAGGAGCCGGCGGTTTTGGTATCTTTGGATGCCACCATGGCGTTCAACAGGGTAGAGTGGCCATATTTATTTGCATTGTTGGGGAAGCTTGGGTTTGGTCCGGGGTTCGTGAGTTGGGTACTCCTCCTCTATGCCCAGCCTCTGGCGAGGGTGGTCGTGAATAATCGGAAGGCTACTGACTTTCTCCTCGGCAGGGCAACGAGACAAGGCTGTCCCCTGTCCTCGCTCTTGTTTGCCTTGGCCTTGGAGCCCCTGGCGGCGTGGGTTCGGTGGGACCGTTCGATCAGCGGCCTAAGGTGGAAGTTGGAATGGGAGGACAAAATGTCATTGTACGCTGACGATATCCTGCTTTACCTCACCAATCCGAGGGGATCTCTTATATGTTTTTTGGCGTGCTTGCCATTTTTGGGAGGTACTCTGGCTTTGCTATAAACTGGCCAAAGTCAGTGCTCTTCGTTCTTAGGGGTGACTCACCGCTTCTTCCACAGAATTGCCCGATACAGATCGAACGGATCGGGTTTAGATACCTTGGCATGTACGTCACGTTCGACCCGAAACTACAGATATAATAATCTCGGGCCCCCTTGAGTAGATTTAAAGATGATGTGGCGCGCCGGAAGGCGCTCCCGCTCTCACTACTGGGTAGGGCAGTGCTTTTTAAGATGATGGCCCTTCCCCGATTCTTGTACGCACTCCAGAACTCGATGGATTTGGTACCCGCACACTACTTCAGGGAGATAGAGGCAGCTTCTTTGGGACGGCAGGCCCCGTATAGCTTTCTCCAAACTCACTCTCCCCTGGTACGACGGGGGAATAGGCCTGCCAGACCTAAGGAAATACTACTGGGCCTCCCAGTTGGCTGGGGTGAATCATGCAATATACGGGCCCCCTGGGGACCCAGGGTATGCTATGGACCGCTGGCAAGTTCCGGGCAGCCATTTTACTAGAGCGCTGTATGCTGGACCTCGTCGGTTTCCCCTCACAGGACCAACAGCACATGCCGTACAGGTGTGGTACGCGGTAAACAGGCCCCTTAAGTGGGAAGGGAGACTCACACTGGCCACCCCGCTGTGGAACTCGGAGACGTTGGGGAGCTTATGGAAATCTAAGGGGTTAGACAAGTGGGATCTCATTGGGGTAACGCAGATTAAAGTTGTTAGGGAGAAAGGCACAGTTCTTGGATTCAGCTCACTTCAGCAGCAATACCATCTTCATGATCGTGAACATTACCGTTACCTCCAGATCAGACATGCCCTACTAGCAAATATCCCCAAGGACACATCGCTTCCGGTCGCCTCCCCTCCCGAGGACCGAGTGCTAGACGGCCACTTCCCTGAGAAAACAATTTCACTAATATACAAGAAGCTTATTAACCATATGGAGGATCCGCTGCTCCTCTTAAGAACGCACTGGGGTGAGGATGGTATAGAGTTGGATGACGAGGACTGGTGGGAGGCGGTTTCCTCTCCACGGACAGTAGGTATACAGATGGGGCTTCGATTAGTACAATTAAAGATTCTCCATAGGTCATATGTCACGGGGCCTCGTCTGGTCCGCATGGGTCGCTCGGAGGGTGGAGAGTGTAGGAGAGGGTGCGGGGAGCTTGGAACGTTCATGCATATACTGTGGCATTGTCCCGGGGTGAAGGCATACTGGGAGAAGATTCACGAAATGCTACGAGAAGTCCTGGGTGTGGAGATACGGCCAAAGGCGCGCAGGTGTATTCTGAATGTTTGAGAACCCACGGATCTGTCTGCATATAGTAAGCAATGGGTTACATTGGCCTGCATGGTAGCCAAGCGGAATATCGCCCAGTTATGGGGAGCCAGCCAGCCGCCTCAAGTCGAGAAGTGGGAGGAGGAACTGGATTGGTGCATGTTCAGGGAGAGGTCGGTATATGTAGCTAGGCGGTGTCCGGCGAAGTGGGGGAAGGTATGGGAGGTCTGGAATCAATACTGCAGAGATATTTGTGTGCCCCCGATGTGTTCCGAGGAAGTGGAGGCGCAAGTGTCCCCTTGATCCTTTACCTATATACTATGTCTATTATTTTGAATGTATGGAAATGTACTGATGTAACTTATTAGAACTGCTTATGTCACCTGATGTGTTTTTCTTTGTTGTTTTGGAAAATTAGAAACTGCCAATAACTGTGTATCGCTGGTGTAATTTTATGTACTTTGTAAATCAATCACTGTTTGTGTAAATATTGTTGCACTTTTACGTCTGTCCATTAACACATTGTTGATGTATGCCAATCACAAGCCATGTATTCAATATGTATCGTATCTCAGACATGAACCAAATGTCTATACTCAGTATGTTTGAATTTACTATAAAAGAAATGTAATTCTTACATCGAAAGCATATGAACCTCATTGGTCATTGTTTTTTTCCACCTAAATAAATAGCGGTAATACAGATAACCAGGTACCCTCCCCTTTTTTGTACTATAGCTACAAATAGAGCAGAAACTACTCTCCTTCAGCTTCAAAACACCACATATAACCAGGGCAATAAAGTGAGTTCACATCTAGTCAGACAACGTCAACAAAAAAGGGAACAAAATTATATAGGAAGCATACACTGTCAAACAAGCCAAATAACTGAGACAGAACAAGCCAAACTACAAGCATAACAAGATTTTTATTTTTATTTATATGAAAGGGAATCTTGCTTGGAAGGGATACAGACAGCTCACCTACGAGTGGCTAAACTTACACAAATCAATATCACCCAAGGAGAGAATTTTGAAGCCCTATTATTGGAAGAAAAGGTGAAAGCAGCTTAAACTACAGAAAGCACTAGGGCCAGAAGGCTTCTCGGAAATTTGCTTCAATCTTATTCCCATATTTAATCACACATTTCAGTTCAAAGAGACATAAGGGGAAAGTCATCCAAACAGTGGGTGAATCCAAGATATCCTTACTCTTATAACCAGGGAAGGATGTCACACATTGTGCATTCTGTAGGTGCTTTTGAAGTTAGATGTTAAAATACGCAGAAAAATAATTCAACTAGATTTGAGCAAATCTTTCCTTCACTCATCCACCCAGATCACACAGGTTTTATTCTCTGCAGACACACACATATAATATCAGGCTAATTGTTCACCTTGGCGGAAAAGCTTTAAGAAAAGTTTATTTCAGAATTGTTAACATCTCTAGATGCATAGAAGGCTTTTGAATGGGTGTACTGGTGTTTCCTGGTAAACAACCGATAATGGAAACAAGTTACTGATATCCAGAACTAATGTAAACGCAAGATTATTATTCCCATTTCTTTTAGGCGCGGAACACTGCAGGGCTGCCCTCTTTCCCCTTTACTCTTTGCATTGAACTGTTCACAGATAGAATATGATTTGATGGGGAAATAAAATGACTCTCTATTAGAATCATCCAATCCAGATCACTGCGAATTTCAATCTTCTGAAACAACATGTCCCATATATTCAACACTCTCCTTCAGAAACTCACATTTTTTATCTTCTTAAAACAACCCCTCTTGTTTGTAAAACACGTAATACATTTGTCAACACTCTTATCATGTTCTTTTCGGCTAGGTGCAAAAAAGTAATACATTGTCTTGGAATATAATTAACCCTTTTTGCCTCTGAGCATCTAATCAATGATTCTTGGAAAAACAGATTCCGCTGACGTTAAGCCGAAAGACATCCCTGTTGGTAGGCTGCTGCTAGATCCAACTTGGAAACCACTATGAACCACTCAATATGTTCAAGATTTCATTAAGCTTAGGAAGGGGATACAAGTCAACTCATAACTCTTTGTTTACATTCATATGGTCAACACAAACCCTAGGTTCACAAGTACACTTGCGTGCCACTACCAACGAAGAAAGCCAGAGTGAAGAATCAATGAGTTGTACTACTCCTTGTTCACATAGCATATTTAAATGTTTCTCAAGATCTTCTCTTACACCCTTCATTGTATGTTTATGAGGGATAGCATCTTCTTTGATCCTGAACCTGTGCTTGAAACCAGCTACCTTTCCTAATCCATCATCAACATTTGGAAAATGTTTCAGCAACATCACCACATTCTTGAATAACCAACACATGGTCCTCTGTTCCTGGTCTTAACACCACACCAAACAGCACTTTGTGGAACCAGCCAACTATGTTTAGTCATCTTACTGCAACATACGCTTTGTCTTGTATTTGCTTCCCTCTGAACTCTAAACCATCTTTAAAAAAATCCCATCAATTCTATACTTCTTTTTTCGTAAGAGACCTCTCAGGAGGCTAAAGTGGTCTGTCATTCCACGTTTCCTCAAACAATTCTTTATTGATCATGAGTTTTCTGGCACCCAAGTTTACTAAAAGACTGAGCACCTTGTCTTCCACAACATTCACATACATTTCAACAAACTGATACATATCCCCAGTTACCTGAACAATAAACACCATAAAGTGCACTTTGAACTGACTCAACAGTCACTCTAGGTTAATTGTTATCTTCCTCTGCATTAACTCTCTCTGCAGCTCTCCTATCGCCCTGACACACTTTGACATAATGTCCAACCTTAATGCATAATCTAAATGTACAATATTCTTTGCAGGGTATAGCCTTTCCCCCACTTCATGTGTGCAGCATAAACATATCTAAAACATATTTGTTCTGTCTAATAAAAGATCTATTTTCCTTTATTCCCTTCCCTCATAGTTGGGGAATTTTTTACGTATATGCACCCACTATTTCAGTGTGACTGTTTTCAAACTCATTTGCTGAAACATGAAGTATCTATGCGCTTTGCCAAACGAATAGTTTAATCCAAAGATAGATTACCCACTGAAAAGGCCGGGTCTGGTGGCTCAGTGGACTAAAGCAGCCACTGCAGGGGCATGTACTGGTTCAAATCCTGACGGGTCCACTCAGCCTTTCATCCATCAGAGGTCAATAAAATGAGTACCATTAAGTTGGGTAAGAATAAACATCTGTTATTCAGCGCCAGGACACCTACAGGTAATCATGCGCTTTACAAATACACATTGTTAGACCCGTCAGCCCCTTTGGGTGGTCCCTCCTATCTTTAGTTTTTTTTTGTCCCCTCTCTGCCTCCTACATTTTTATTTTCCCTTTTTGTCCACCATACTTTTTTTATGGTGTTGTCCTTAGAGCTCTGGGTGCCTAATTATTTTTACATCATAAAGGGGCACAGGTGTTCTTTTAAAATGGAGGTGGTAGTGAGGTGATCCTTTACAAAATGGTGGCTGCCAACTGACAAAGAATTTTACCTCAGGGACTGGCCCATAGACTAGTGAGAGGGATCTAGAACCTTCTGGCCCATTCTAGTGACCTGGGTCTAGGGGTATATATGGTCAGAACCTGGGCGGCCATTTTGTCACCTAAGAGCTGGCGGGAGGGCAGGCTGTGGCATCAGGGGGTTAGGGCGCTAGTAGGGCTGACTTCTCCTTGGGATTGCTCCTCTGCTGCTATCACTGCCCCCTACCTCGAGACCTGACCCAGCCAAGTTATCATCTCGAAGGGCTTTGACCTAGTGATCGTCTATGACCAGGAAGGAGTTATTACCCTCCTTAATCTTAACCAGAGTAACTGTGGAGCCCAAGCTGCTTGACACGAGCTGCGCCGCTGCCCTGCAGGAGTGTGAACTGTCCTGAGGGCCGGCTAAGAAACAACCCCCCCCCCTCTCATTCACCTGTGTCCGCCCTAGCGACAGTGACCCTGGGGGTGATAGCCCGAGAACCCTGCCCCGAGAACCCTGCCCGACTTACCGGTGGTGAGGTGAGACGCTTCCTAAGGTTCTCCCTCCCGGACAGAACTGCGGAGATTCTGCTGTGGCCTGGGGAGGGGGTAGCGTGACTTGCAGCATCGGATTGGGGCCCCGCAGGAAGAGTTGTTCTTCGATGGGTGAGGCGTCACCGTCCGGAGGTGAGGAGCGGGAGACGAACTGAGAGTGGTTCGGCTGCCCGTTACTGCGGAGGCTTCTCTGAGGGGGGCGGCGCTGCCAGAAGGTGTTTCCCCCTTGGCGCAGGCCCAGAGGAGATTCTGTAGGTTTCCCTGAAGGGGCGGCGCCGAGCCTCAGACGTGCCTCTCCTGCGCAGGCCCATTGAACCGCAGCTGCTCTGTGGAGACGAACTGGCTCACCGGAGGCATCAGGAGGGCCTTACATCGCCTGTCATCGGAAGCGTCTCTCTCTCCCAGCGCAGGCCCAGTAGGTGCTACGGCCTTGCCTGAGGGGAGGGGAGGTGCGCGCTTCACTCATAGCCTTCTGACTGCCCGGACGGCTGAACTCGAGCCAAACAACTACAAGTAAGCCGGGCCTGGGGGCTGGTGTGGGATACGAGGCTAGAGAGGGCTCCACAGGGCCTAACAGAGGGCAAGTTCTTCAGGATTCCAGACACAGTATTCGTGTTTGCCAGGGGAACCTAGACTGGTGGAACTATCGCGTTGGAGCTAGGAAATTGCCAATTGTCGAACTGCTGTTGGCCCTAAATAAAAGTTAAACAGAAGCCAAGAATACCATAGGATAACAGAGCGAAGGCGGGTTGTTGACTGAAATTAACATCCGTTCCAATTTGACAAGGAGGAAACCACTCTGGCACATGTTTAAACGACGCATCAGTTAATTTTTATTTAAGAGGATGTGCCGAAGGATTTCCATGCAGTGATTATGTCTATTGTTGCGTTGCTGGAGATAATTAATGTGATTTTCTACCTTATAAAACGTATTTAAACTATAAGAGATCGACCTGTAAATCTAGAGCCAGGATTGAAATTGTTGTAGTCAATTTCACTGAAGAAATAGAAGTTTGTGAACTAAATGTAATGTTAAAGTCTCAATGGTGTAAGCAATCAACTGTGGTAGTGCTAAATGTATGGAAGCAAGACATGTCTAACGGAATAAGATAACTTAAAGAATTATTTTTATAAAGCACTCCGTATTTTTCTAAACTGGTGTAGTGTCATTTTTAGTGGATGGGCGCTGGGTTGCTGTGAGGAGTGTGACGCAAGCATTACACAAATGCCTTTGGAATAGGTCTCTTCACTCTGTGCTAGGCTACCCTATGTGGACTGGTAACCCCAGGTCTAACACACATGTTATGTTATAATAAACTTTGTTGTATTCTTTTATGCCAAACTTGCATAGAAAATGATCTCTGACCAACTGATTGCTTTACTCCCCAAACTGACACTCAGAAATCAGTCTCAGGAGTACTGTAATGTACGAGTCCACACTTTAATGCTGAGTTTGTAAACTTTTGAAAAATGCGTATGTAAACACCACTAGACAGGGCATGACATCAAAACACACTTCCAAATTTTTTACTACCAATTGATATTCGTCCAGCTCCTCATAAAGGTTAGGATCTAGCTTTGTGAGATGTTTAAAAATTGTTCTCCCGTCAAACCCTAATGAATGTAACAATAAACATGTTTTCCCTTTCACGCATGAACCTCTCAGCTCTTATGGCCCCAAGATAAGATTGAACGGCATCACACCAACTTTTCAATTAAATTGGTGGATCTCCAGAGGAATTTAAGAACGCTGGCCATGGATTAACAGATTACATGTTATCTCAATGTTGAAGTGAAGTTAATACTTAAAATGTTATGTAACTATTACTAATAAAGGAATGTTCAAGATGAGTGACAGCCTTTATCTTCCACCATTAAAAATACATATAATAACCAATACAAATACATATGTCCTTTGTGAAAGCCGAACTGGTAAAAAAAATTGCAAGCAGTAGAAAAATTATTACTAAGTAATAAAAAATGCACACAATATGCTCATTATTAAGTGTAGAACTTTGCAGCATACACATCCAGTAGTAGAATGAATCTTCTATGAATATTTCGACTATCTTACCTTTTCACAATTCATACCTCTGTTATAGTGCTGACAAAAGAAAAAAATTCTTGTTACCACTAACGAATCACTGGTGAAGTCACATTACCTAACTGCCTAAGTGTGAGAAAGTGTGTAGTGTCTCTATGGCTTTTTT
Source organism: Lissotriton helveticus (assembly GCF_964261635.1). Taxonomy (NCBI): domain Eukaryota; kingdom Metazoa; phylum Chordata; class Amphibia; order Caudata; family Salamandridae; genus Lissotriton; species Lissotriton helveticus. The sequence goes on from NC_136072.1 coordinate 1,048,137,066, forward strand.
TTTTTTTAGAAGACATGGTACATACTACGCTCCACTTCCGAAGTTCTGGTTTTAAGTTGGAACCTAGTTGCGTTTCAATTCGGACATAATTAAAGGAAATGAAAAGGATTTCTGGACCGCAAACAAATGCCCAAAGGCATCAAGGCACTAATAACGGTTACTCCTGAAGGAAGTGAGGTCAGCGGAAGTAGAAATTCAATGATCTCAGAGACAAAGAGCCTTACGTCAGAGAGTAAAATGCGAGGTATTTAAGGCCTTTCGGAATGGGGAATGAGCCTGCAGGCTGGTGATGAAATAAGAAACGGAGTTCCAAATCTTGGATGTGGCCGCCGAGGAGGCTCTACCTCCCCACCTTGCTATTCAGCATTTAGGGCCAATCACAAGGTTATGGCTTGTGGTCTGGAGCTGTCTGAGGAGAATGTACCACTGGAATATGGCTTTGATTTCTAAAGGCTGAATGTTCCGCAATGGCTTGTGAACAATGCTTAAAGCTTTAAAAATAATATGTTTGTTCACAGGTAGGTAACTCCTCATCTTATCTTTTTAAGCGTGTTTAAATGTAGAGGTCCTCTATAGGAACGAGGATACTGCCAGATACGGGCTTGTGTGAGAACCAGGAGACATTACTTGTTCTGCTGGTGGCAGGCATGCACGATAGGGCCCATAGAAGTGAGGCCTGAACAATAGAGGACCTCTACATTTAAACACGCTTAAAATTATAAGATGAGGAGTACTATATAAAAGAGTGTTGAAAGGAACAAGACATTGCGGAAGAAATTGATTGTGTTTTTTAATGTGTACAGCAGATCTTGAATTTAGAGGAACCGTATGAGATCAGAATGAGTGTATGAGGAGTATTGTGCAGACAACGGGTGTTTAAGGATAAGGCTTCCAACAACACTGAGCACTGCCCTGAAGAAGTCCTAAGTGAATAGGGACGAAACCTGTAGGCTGTTCATCTTGGATATGTAGTCTTGTTTTACCTGAAAATTATGAATAAAAATTGATGCAAAGTAATCTGAAAGAATGATGTGTATTACATGATTGTTTGCTGTCAGGAGTTGTGTTACAATTTGGCTATAGACATTATGATGTGAAAGAGATTTAGACCCTTGTAAATATTTCCAGTTATGCTCCTCACTTGTTTGGATATATATATATATATATATATATATAGTCGTCTTCATGCATTCTTCACATGCCCTGTGTAGAGTTCATTAGCGTATCTGTGGAACACATTTTAAAAGAGTTTTCTTCTAACTTTTACTGTACAAAGTACGTTACTGGTAAGGTGAACCATACCGCCTTAAGGTGATTTTTCTCATTTTTGTACCAGCAGAACATTAAAATACCGGTCATGCCGATTCAAAACAAGCTACCAACCAGCCCCCAATGACGAAAGAAAAACACAGGTATGATGTATCACCGTTTCGAGCTGATGAGCTTTTTTTTTTTTTTTACAGCGCCAGCTCCTAGTGAAGAGAGTTGGTAGACTGGTACGTTCATAAATGTGGACATGTATAAAAGTCCTTTCATTTACGAGTAACAACAAACCTACGACATAAGGCCCCATTCACATACCGCACAGGCGTCCCCCACTCTAGTCGTGCCGTTCTTTCAACGAAAGTTTTTTTTTAAAACGGCCGCTAACGAGGCCTTGAGCTTAATCCATGTCTAAAACGTTCAAATCCACACATCACGTGCCGTCTTGGGAAAAGAACACTGCACGGCCTTCCAACCATCTGCGCCCTCCCCAATCATACGTCATCCGTACGTACGTCATCCGTCTGTCAACGTCACTATATGTATGAGAGGGAAACAGGAAGCCTCCGCAACGCAGCACGAGCAACTTTCCTCAGAAAGAAAGTGACGTTCAGTCTTACGTAGTCACCTTTCCGAGCCCGCGGGAATATTTAAACCCTAATGTACGCACGTGTTTTCTTTCAGTCAGCAACAACAGCGAATGTAAAGTACCGAGGAGCCTTACCTGCCCCTTCCATAACGTGCACGAAGTCCGCATTGTAGGAACCGCTGTTTATCTTTTCTTCTAAACTGAAGCTCCTGATGCTGGTAATTTCTTCCACGTCCGAGAGGTCCTCGTTCTCATCGTACCTCGTACGGTCCACAGCACGCTGCACACAAACAGAACGAACAGGCTTTGGTGTGGGGCACATTACGGTGATTTAGTTAACATTTCTACCATCAATACTCTACACACGGGCATTTCCCCTTTTTTATTAAGAAAATCGTTTTATCGTGCAAATTATCAGTGAAGAGAAACGGGCACAGCCGTCTTCATTCCAAATGATTTGAGCAGACGGGATTTTTAAAACGGACAAAAGGTAAATAATTCAAAATACTGGGTAAGAAAGTGACTACTGTGTTATGTTAACGCGGTCGGTTGGGAGCTGTGCTGCAAAAAATGCATATTTAGACATGAATGGCTGCAACCTGTATCCGTTTTCTAAAGTGCTGAAAATAATGTAAAATTTACGTACTTGGGTGGCTGTATTGTTTGTATATTTTTTTTAGACTTTTACAACCACCTAATATATTTTGTATGGGCACATTCTGAGCGTCCAGCCGCCCACTCAAATAGCAATGGAGAACGACTACCACCCGGGCGGCATTTGCAAGCACCCACGACTGCGACAATTAACAAAATAGTAAAGAAACATCACGCGGTGCCTCGTTATGGACGTGCCAGGTAGACTGTGATCACTAAACCACCCAAAATACCTAAATGGTACTAAATTGATTTTTCCAAATGACCTACACTGTTAAACACGTCCACAGCATGTGTACTTGTATGTAATGTATGTATTTTTTTTATTATTGAGTTCATTGTGTGCCGAAATGGTCTAAGAGGAAAATGGTACAACCCCAGAAAGAGTTAATGAACAACATTTGGTGGTGCCACGATGTGCTAGCTCCTTATGGAAGTAAATTAGGCCCAGCGCCCGGGTTAACGACAGCCTGTAACCCCAAGTACTCATTTGACTTGGTCTTGCAGCTTAGTGGCGCTGTCACAACTACGCCGCTACCCAGCGCACTTGGAATTATCTACCTTGGCGGGATAAAGGCTTAGCAACCAGATGTCGATACCTGCACACTGGTACCTTATTTTGTGTAAATCCGGGCTTACACGTATTTTACGTTTCTCTTGATGTTTTGTAACGATCGCTGGAAACAGCTTGCCAACATAATGTACTGCGCCTAAGTCATGTTGCTGCATTCACGGTGGAATGCATATTTCGCAGATAAGTACTGCTTTTTCCTGGCATATTCGTGTTGCATAGGTATGTTTGTAATGAGTAACATGTGCATTGGCTGCCATGCTTTGCCCATCGCTGGTGACTTGTAGAATGAGGAAGGCAGCCAGCAGAATCGTGTTTTGACAGTGGCAGCCGAGGCAGAGCTAGTGAGGCCTCTGCTCTCACACACCGCCCCCTCCTTCCAGCAAAGAGCTTTCAAGTGGCTCTTGGAGTCCCTCCTCGGCCCCCACCCCCAGCTGCTCTGCAGGCACAGAGGCAGACTGCCCAGGCTGCACGTTCACACTCACACAAACAGGTCCCCAGCAACACGCCCAGCTGCCAGCAGGAGTCCCAGCAAGGACCCGGGCAGCCCAGTGTGCGCCGCCGGAGGGACGAGGGCACCCCCACAACACAATGCACGCAAATACGCTGCAGCCGCCCGCCTCACAAGGCACAAAATACACTGCACCGCCCGCATCACAAGGCACAAAATACATTGCAGCGCCTTACCAAAAAATGCACAAAACACGCTAAAAACCCCACACAACGCACATATATATTTTTCAACCGGTTCCCACGCGATGCAGAAAAAAACAGCAGCGTGCTCCGCAACACACCGCAAGGTACAGCTAGCAAAACAGGCAAACGTGCTCCACACATGTAAATAAACAACAACCTGCATGATGCCAGTCGCCCATAAATCCACAAACACAGCAACCTGCCCCCGGCATACACAAAATACACTAGTTTGCCCTACTAAATACACAACAGCACGTTGTACATAAGAAAAGGGTCTCATTGGGACCAGTGCAAGCTGCAGATACCATATGCACTCGTCCACACACAATTCCATTGCACCCCCCTTCTAAAGCATGCTTCCCCTCCCACACCACGAGCAATCAACAAAGAGCGCCCACTCCGGAACCAACACCCCAGCTCCTTAAAACGTAAGACATAAAAGATCTACACACCAATCTTCTTGCAGATCCTCTCTGTGCCTCCATATTCAGAGAGCTTCAATTATATTCGGCCGTGTGTCCTGCATTTTTTAATGGGGTTGTTTTAATATTGTTTTGGGTTCTTGCAAAATCCAGTCTCTTTAAAGTTAGGCGGAGGAGAGGGGGGGAAGAAAGCACTTTTGCCTTGCCCCGTTTCTACAAAGTGCTGGGCACCATGTTGGTGCGGGGAGGTGGCGCGGACTATGACGTCACGCAGGACGGAACGCCCGGAGGGTTCCAGTACGCGGAACTTTGGAGCCTCAGCGGAGGCTGCGGAGCAACATCCATTATTCTTTCAGAATTCGGGGAGGCTTTTATTATTTGTGTTATGGCAGGTCACGAGGCGACGACAAGGCTCAGCGCGCAGGCGCGGTGGCTTTTACCCCCTGCTGAATAGTTGTTATGGGCTCGAGTTCCTGTGTGCTGGTTACCGGAGGAGGCAGGCAGCAGCAATGTCTGCAGCAAACCGGTGATCATCCGCCTTTTGAGGGCTCCAAACTTTTAAATTCAGGGCTCGTCGTGCAGCAGAGCTACATATTTGAACGTGTTCGGTGCCTGCATTTTATGCACGCAATAACACGGATTTGGTCAGCTGTACCTGCTTCTGAAGCTTCATAATACAGGCAAAGCTTTAATCGATCGCTCATATGTCCACGTTTGACCAGCCTACTGGGAATTTTGCTCAAAACGCCTCGGTAGCTTTTTCTTAGATTTTGAGCAGCAAATTCGGGTGATGGAAGTGTATAGCACTTTCTGGCGCATGCAAATATTTCCAGTTGCCAGTTGGAGCAAAAATTATTCTATAAATTGATACCAAGCCGTGCATGAGAATCGTGCCTCTTCCTTTTATTATTATTCTTTGGTACAAAAATTGCACAGTAGATTTGAATGTATAACCATTTAGAATCCATAATAATATCGGAATGGAGACTCATTTTGACTCTTTCAGTCTCCCGCATGTCATGAACTCTGAGATTAGACGTTTTTTTTTTTTTAAAACTAGAATGCTATGGTTTATTTATTTTATAACATCGGTGACGCACCTAGCTAGGGACAGACTACGCCGGCCAACTGTGCTGGGGTCACCACACTGCGGTTTTAGTTTGGAGGCAACCAAATACCTTACATTCCTCCGAAACTTATAAATGAATATACAATAGTGCAAACGTCACAATTTATAGTCACAAGCTCGCCAACAGATTCCATCCTGAATTTCTCCATGGCATGTTACTGGGGGCTGCAGATTACTGCATGCAGCTTGACCACAAAGAATAACAATGATTGTCTGATCTAGTTTGTTACGGAGTCTCTAATTATTAGACTACCCAGATTTTTAAATAAAAAATCTGTGTTTGCATTTTGTTGTTTTTTGCTTTTAAAAGACGTTTCAAACTTACAGATAACAGTATACATATATAAAATCAGGTGTCAGTTGACTACTTCAAGCATGATGGTTAACGTCATTTTCTCTGCTGAGACATGTTAAATTGAACATGATATAAATTCCTTATGATATTAAAATGTCTGCCTATTGTGACCTCTTTTCACTTCATGGCGTTTAAATGTCCAAAACAGGGTGCATATTTTATGTCCATTGGGGTAGAAAGATACTTATCTTGCCTTCCGTGATGTCGTATCTGTGTGCCCGAATGGCATTTCGTGTGAATATCTGTACCTCAGCATGCAGTTGGAAAGAAAGGATTAAGCAAAATATGATACGATTTTATAATGATCAAACAGGTCACCATCTAAGCGCCACGCCTGAGTTAATGCATGTAGGGTATAGGTAATGCTCATCCAACACATCCGCATCAGGCCCGCTTTTCTGTCATATTAGGCTACCCTGATTATTAGGCATGATAGTTTTACGAACATGTTTTGGAGCAGATTCAAAACAAATTTCTCACACACGTGCTGGTGTTCTACAAAACCTTATTATTGAACAGTACGATGCGACAACTTTCTCAGATAACAGATGTCCTTGACATTTTTTAGACCAGGGCACATTGTGAGTCACCAATAGCATTGACCCTTTGACTGTCTTTACTGTCGAAGGCCTTGGGTCAAATGGAGGCTTGAATTTGCCCCTTCCTGTCTTGTCAGTACTATATCCCCTACTGTGAGGTCTCTGCACTTTGCCCCTCTGCCTCTGACTGACTTGACGATTTGCTTCTGCTCTGCTTGCTTGAACCCCTGATCTGTCCAGAGTCAGAACTTCATGAAGGGTGGCACTGCAATGTGTTCAGTGATGTTCTTTTCAGTAGCAAACATGCTGGGGCACATCGGGTATGCAAGTATAGTGTGTTGTGATATTCCCTCAGGAATTTGCTGGGTCCACTAAATATCATCTCTTTCCAACTCTACAATTCATGTCACTGTCTATACACTCCTAGATTTTGCATAGCAACTGAATTCTTTGCTCTAGAATGGCATAGTTGGAAAAATTGAGTTATTGTTTGAGGGGGTGAAACCCTGAGTACATTTTGATTAAATCAAACGATACCAGAACAACAAAAAACGTAATAAATGTAAATTCAAAGTCTTAAGTAAAAATAGTATCCCAAAGCACAAATCGCTCTCTGTAGATATCTGGTTGCGCCAGACCGGGACAAAGTCACAAGTTCAGGCTGACCACAATGGTGCGTGGGCCGAGTACAGGGGTGATTTTGGCTCGCTGAACAGTGTATTGGCATTACTTGGACTGAGATGCAAGGTCCTGTGTTGCGCTGCATTGGTTCCAATGATGCCACCGAGTGGGAGCTGCAAGTTCCTGCATAGAGTTTGATCACACTACGTTGGTTTTGAGGGAACCCTCATTTGGGCAAGGGGGAGTAACTTTGATGCCAGCCAAGGGTCCATGTAATGAGAAAACAAGGGAAGCCCAATATTTGAACCTGGGTGGCTATTAGTATTTTAAGAAAACATTGGTTCTTATAGGGCCAAATTGGTCCAGAGTTAAACAAGAGCAGTTGGATTTAAAGCAGTGTTTAATCAATATGCCTTTACCAAAGAGGCATATAAAGGCAATTTATGCCAGACAGCGCAATAGTATGTGGTTGTTTAAATGTAGACCGGGACACAGATGGACTTTTTTTAATGTGCAGTATGTATTTATAAACAATATTGCAGTGTATTTTCTGAGATTATAGTTCAAGTGCTCACAAAAGTGACAGCAAGCGTGAAGTGACGAGTGAGGGTGACTTTTAAAATATATACATCGCATTGATAACAAGAATAGAAACTCCTGAGTGTAATTTAAACAATAAAAGGAGTTTCTCGTTGTATAAGGGTCGACGTCGTTTCGATCTCACTGATTTTGAGATCATAAGCAGGACAAAAAGGATGTGATCAAGAACAATTTAGTTGCTAATGGTGGTATAGTAGGCCGCAACAAAGGGCCGGTAGACCGGGGCATTAATTGCTTAGTGTTCTATTTTCAATTGTTATTGAGGGTGGCGGCACAAATGCCAGATAGTCGGCCGCAACAAGGGGAAAAGCCTTGAAAAAGTCTGCAATCACCACGTAGTTGGTGTTGCCATGATAATTTAAATTAGGGACTACCGTGGCTGCCCGTCTCATGCTGCAACAACCTACTCACGCGGTCGTCCCTAATTTAAATTATCATGGCAACACCAACTACGAGGTGATTGCAGACTTTTTCAAGGCTTTTCTCCTTGTTGCGGCCCCTGGCTCATCCAGCACTCAGGAAACCATTCCAGCTGCCAATTTGTTTGGACACGAGAAACCCAAGGGAACCCAGAGAGGTGAGACTCATGGATCTCACAACTTTATTAACCAAAATGCCCTGCAAATGATAATCGTCACTATAAATACATTATTTCCTGATACTTATGTGCTGTCAATGAGCAGAATTTATTGTTGGTGGCTAAAGTCCTACTATTCTCTCTTCCTACTTTTCTCCTGATAAAAAGTGATACCCCATATGTAATAGTGAGGATGGGTCAACCATAAGCCCAATTTTTGCCTGTTTCTGGAGTGCTAGGTGAGTGCAAGCCCAAAAGCTGCGCCCACCCCTCTTGCTAAATTCCTCTGAAAGCCACACTTGGAAAGGACACAGTGAAACTCATGTTACTGTCCGTGTTGGGCCTCATAGGAGTAAGTGATGGACAACATTCATGCTAGTCAGGAACTCTCAAGTAGTTTGAGCACAAAGAAACCCTTAATGGGCGTCTGGGTTCTATTCTAGGCATCTAGAGCATACTGTTACCCAGTCGTTTATACTAAGCCACGAATCAGTGGATAGATACCAGAGCCTATCTGGATTCTATCATTATAATAGAATGCCTTTGAGTAATTTATGAAGACTGAATAATCCTCACGTGACCTGATTGAGAACAGAAGGGAGTTATTTTCCGGTAGTAATCTCAGAGAAGGAAGAGCGGTCAGTGCAGTTGCACTGGATTTTAGGCAGAGTAAGTACCCATTGAGATGAGGATCTTGGAGGGCAAGGAGGCCAGTAAGGAGTACATTAGTGATGAAAGTAAATGGGGGAGGGCGAGGGTGTCTTGTCGGGTTGATGGCACTGTGCACCAAGCAAAGTCACTCAAAGATTATTCATTTCACGATTGGAAGCCGGTGAAGTGAGTGATATGGGGTAACTAGAGTGACTAGGAATGTGGAAAATGAAGTGAAGTACAGCATTCTAATTCGAAGTTAAACATGCATGTGAAAGCAAGATAAAGAAATTCTAATAATCCAGCCGTTGAAGAACTGTAGCTTGAATGGTAGGCCAGGCCAGCAAGTTTTGAGGCAAGAAAGGCTGATGTTACGGATGTTACGGAGAAGGCGAAATGTTTGCTGATCTGGGAAGAGTGTCAAAGCAGTGTCAAATAGAAAACCAAAGTTCCAGATGATGCTTTGGAGTACGAAACGTTAATACTTTGTTCTGTGTTTGCTTGATAGCAGTCATGCTTTCCATGACGAATATTGATGTGCAAATTTGTTGTTCTTTGCTGGTCTCTTAATTGAACTAGTGAAACCTGCACTATTGACATCCTGTTTACTCAATGTATTGTTTGGTTTCTGTGTGTGATTACACAGGATTTTAGGACTAAGGCTTTATTTAGAATCACTACTAATCCACTAGAGCAACAGAGGTCCTATTTCGCCCATTCTACTGTCAATCCACCCAACATGTTCTTTTCTTAGTTCTCTGCCATTGTTCATAAGGCTTTGTAAAAGTGCACCCTCCAAAACTCTGGCAACATTTCTTGAAACGTAGATCCATGCAATTGCTTGATCATACACGCATTCCTGAATATAATCAATTTCTGCCTCAACAACAGTTTTTTCCTATTGAGGGACAACCAGCAGCTTTCTGTTACAGCTATGGGTGCCTACTTCGCCCCAGCTATGCGAACATCTTTATAGGCTGTTGGGAGGAGCAGGTAGTCGGGGAGAACATGAGGAATTGATTCAGCACACCCTATTATGGATTCATTACAGTAACATCCTTTTTATTATCTGAGATGTAAGGGCAAACAAGGCAAAATGTTGTGGAAAAACTATAGGCTAAAAATTTGAATTTCACTTCAATGATAAGTAATGTAGAGGTAGACTTTTTAGATGTTAAGGTCACAGGGTCTAATGGGACTCTGGCTAGCACCTTCTGCAAGGAGATCGTGGGAAACAGTAACCTACACACCAGAAGCCATCATCTTAAGAAGCTCAAATGGAACATTCTTTATGGTGAGCTCCTCCGAGGCAACAAAATTGCAGCACCACATCAAGCTATGAAAAGGAAAGCCTCACTACGCAGAAGAGATTTGAAATGAGAGGGTATTCTAGCAAAGTTCTAAGTTAATCAAAAAGAAAAGCGGAAATGCAAACCAGAGAACAATGTCTCTTTACCAGATAGAAGAAACCAACTAGTGATCACCCAAGTTGTATATGTACATGCAGTAGGGCAAATATTGATACTAATAGGGTAATCTCACTGGCACTTCATTAAAGCATACCATGTTGTGGCAGCTATCTTAATCAGCACTCAAAATCCTTATAGGAGACCCTTGTATCAAGTTCTTTGAAAGAGACCTAATTCTAGTTGGTTGACATCAGTTAAGGCTTTTTCAGGTGTGGTAAATGTAAGGCATGTAGAATAATTAACTGACTCCTACCCATGGCAAAAGCATTCTGAGATTAAATAAGCTTTATTTTTCTACAAGTGTTATGGTATAATAGTCTGCCATAGGCATAGACAATGTGCATTTTTTTAAAAAAACTTTGTTTTTACTTTTTGCGCTTCAACTGCACTATTTGCACTTTTACTAGTCGTCATGGCCATGCAACAGTGCAATTTGACTTCAGGAAACCAGGTTCAATAATAACTGAGCAAATATGAATCCTCAACACAAGTACCATATATACTTATTATTGAATGTGTTTGTGACCACCATTAATTAAAAAGTGTCTTATAGAACACAAAGAACCCGATTCACAAAGGTAAACTCAGACCAAAAGTCTAAGTTTGATTTCGATATTCACAAAGGGCATTTACGAGTAGTATCTTTACGTCTGCACTTGGGGCGGAATATCTGCACTCTGAGTATAGGAAATGTTTTTTATCCTGACAAACCTGTGTCAGTGCCTACCATCCTCCCCCCCCCCCCCCCAAGCCAACCCTAGCCTTGCTGCAAACATAAAAGCTGTGCTGCCACAAACCAACCCTTTCAGACCTTTCAACATGTTGCTGAATGTGTTGTTTAGCTTGCTCCTTGCCATGTGACCGGATGATCTGAAGAGAAGGAGGAGGATAGAGAGGATGTTTAGGCAAAGGTTAAACCTCTTTGGAATGTTCTGCCACAATGTCAGGGCTAGGTGCAGTTTTCCCCTGATGTCATCTTGGAGATGGTTTGTGAGTGGGAGCAGGATCTAGTCTCTGTGACCAGCCGATCTCACGCCATCCTGGCAGATCTCCACCTTATTGCAATGGAGTCATTCCAGAGGTTCTCTGGTGACCTAGTGGGCATCTCTCGGGCAAGCCAGTCCCGATGCTTGCATCAGGTACTGAGCTGTATCAATAGGAGAGCCGATCTCTACAAACAAATGCCCCATGCTCTGGACAGGAGCCAAAGGATAGCTAAGGATTGCTACCTCTTTTCTCGCTTCTGACCTGTGCTAGGTGCATGTCAGAAATGGGGATCTCTAGTTGGCAATGATTTGCAACTTTGTCCAAATAGTGACCCTTCCTTCTAGCCAGGATAAGGGGGATACACTACTGAAATAGCCCCTGCTCACCCCCATGGTAGCTTGGCACGGGCAGTCAGGCTTATCTCAGAGGCAATGTGTGAAGCATTTGCACATAACACACAGTAATACAGTGAAAACGCTTCAAAAGCACACCACACTTAGAAAAATAACCAATATTTATCTGTGCAAACAAGACCAAAACAATAAAAGACCAACATACAGTAATCCAAAAATATGCACTTTGAAAGAATGACTGTAAAATGCAGTTTGTTAAAGCCGGTAGCGTTGTCCGGGGTTACCACTGTACTGAAAACTGGGTAGGTGCCCACCGGCGTCGTGTCGGCAGACTCCTAATTAGTACCGTTGCTTCTGGCCAATGGCGACGGTGCGGGCTGGTCGTGGCAACCATCACAGGTGGGGTGCTCTCAAGTCGCGGTGCAGGCAGCGGTTCAGTGACGGTTGTCCAGCGGCGTCGGTGAGACCAGGGCTGCGGTCGGGGCGGTTCTCGTTGCATTGCTGATAAGTCAGGGTCCGACGGCAATGGCGTTGGTTGGCCCAGGCTGCGGTGTGGTACGAGGCAGTGTGTTGTGTGACTTACGAGCTGTGACCCCAAACCATGGTGCAGTAATGGGTGTTGAGGTCAGTGTGTAGCGACTTCGTCGGTGAGACCAGGGAGGCGGAGTGAAGTGTGGCGATGCGGAGGGCGGTGTCCACAGGTCATGGTTCAAGCAGCGGCTCCTTGGTGGCAGCGATCGTATTTGCGGGTGAGGCCAGGGTTGCAGTGCGAAGTGCAGTGGTGCCTTCTGTGGTGCCCTCAGGACACAGAGCCAGCAGCGGTGTTGGCAACTGTGTCAGCTACTTTCCCCCTCTGTGGCAACTGAAACCTATGGTTCCAGAGGCGGTGCCCAGAGGTAAGTGAAGTCTTTGCTGTCCATGAGACTTCTTCGTGAACAGGAGGCAAGTTCTATTTCAAGCCCTTGGAGATACTCAGCGACAAGTGAAGAAAGTTCTGTCCAGTCCTTTCGCTACCCAAAGTAGAAGCAGCAACTGCAGGCCAACCCAGCAAAAAAAACAACACAGCAAAGGGGCAGTACTCCTCCTCGCAGTTCTTCCAGCTCTTCTTGGCAGGTCCCTTGAGCCAAGGAAGTTCTCTGAAGTCTTTTATCTCCCTGAGACTTCCAGCAGGAGGCAAGCTTTACTTCACGCCCTTGGAGAAAACTCTAACAGCAGGATGATGAAAGTCCTTTCCCTGCCCAAGACAGAAGCAGCAGGCCAACACAGCAGAGCATGCAGCAAAGTGGCCGTTCCTTCTGACAGCTTTTCCAGCTCCTCTTCCTGGCAGGTTCCATAGTTCTGGTGTAATCTGAAGTTCTGGGCCCTAATATTTATACTTTGTTCTTTTGGGCAGAGAGTGTCGGTGCTCAGCCCACACCCCCCTCCTCTCTGGTCCAGCTTCCCGGCAGGAGGTGCAGACAGCATTGTCCAAGGCAGACCAGGCTCATTTAGGTGCAAGGGAAATCTCCCACCACTCCAAATGCAGACCAGGCCTATTCAGGTACTAGTGAAACTCCTCCCACCACTCTGAAAGCAGTCCAGGTCTATTCAGCCTAGCCCTGACTCATTCAGGAATTGCAGGACACACCTCAACCCCCAGTGGTGTCTAAAGAGAATGCACATCCCCTGCCCCTGTCACTCCAAAGCCAGACAGTCAATTCACAACCCATTGGATGTCTAAGCAAGAAAATACCCACTTTCGAAAAGTGGTATTTTCAAACACACAGCATAAAAATCATCTTTACTGAAAGATCAATTTTTACATTCTCCGTTCAGGCATACTAAACTCAATTTCTCTATCTTGTCCCAAATGGAAGTTCTACTTGTAAGATGTTACAACGTATCTCCCCTTCTATCCTATGGGACAGATAGCCTTTCAATAGTGAAAAATTAAATACTCTGTATTTCGCTATCGGGACATGTCTCTCACACACACACACACCAGTACATGTCCTACCTTTCACCTACACTGCACCCTGCCCAGGGGGTACCTTTGGTCTACCTGAGGGGTGCCTTACATGTATGAAAAGGGAAGGTTAGGGCCAGGCAAGTAGGTGAACATTTGCCAGATCAACATGGCAGTCGCAACTGTGCACAGACACTGCTGTGGCAGGTCTGAGAACCCTTTGTAGGACTTCTTGTGTGGGTGGCAGAACAGGTGCTGCAGGCCCACTAGCAGCATTTGATTTACAGGCCCTGGACACACAGTGCACTATACTAGGGACTTCCAAGGTAAATCAGAGAAGCCAATCATGGAAACACTAATACATAAAAACAATTTACACAGAGCGCATATGCACTTTAGCATTGAATAGCAGTGGTACAGTGACCAGAGTTCTAAATCTGCCAAAAAGAAGGAAGTTTGGGGGTAAACCCACTGATAAAGCCAAGTCTAACCGTGCAATTAATTAATCACATGTGGCTCTTCAGCCAGCTCGCCACAATGGACACATCTGCAACAGACACTGCTGGCACTCTATTAACTGTGATACCAGTGGTAGCTTTACTGGTGTGCATGCAGTCTTCCAGGCAGTACCGCTGACGCTTATATATAATCTTAGTTAATCAAAAAGGGCCACCTCACATTGGGTGGGTGTATATCCGGATGTCATTGGAATACACCTTCTTTGTTAAAATACCCCTCACACACCAAAAGGGCCCTTGGTGTCATGCTTTATCATCGGGGTCTTCCCGTCCCGCTGCGGGGCGGGGCAGTGCTGCGACAAGCGACTACGCTGGAGCACCTTTAGGTGGAGGTGCTATGTGTTGGGAGTGAGTGTCAGTGGGGTCAGGAGTGATATAGAGTGTGAGTCGTTAAAAAATACCTGGCCTAGTGGAAAAAAGAAATTTTATTAAACACTGGCTGGTATTGTTAAAAAGAAAAGTGAAGCGGAGAGATGGAGCAGATTAATGGGCTCTCTCTCCTATGTGGGTCAACATGTTTCGAGGCGTGAGGCCTCTTCGTCAGGACCTAGGGGAAGATCCCCCTGTCCGTGGCCACGGAAGCCGCAGACGAAGGAGGAAGCACGAGCGTGCGAGGGGCTCATTGGGACCCCATTTTACCCTTCTGTCTTAAGCTGGCTCATGAGGCATTGACTCCTCCAATGATAAGCATACTACATTATTAGTGTGAAAGCAAAAATGTGTCGTAATTATTAATTGTAGTTACACACATAGTTAATCGTATTTCACTTTTCTTGTATATACACTTTTTTCTACCTCTGTGGAGAAACACTAGTGAGTGACAGGGGGATCTTCCCCTAGGTCCTGACGAAGAGGCCTCACGCCTCGAAACATGTTGACCCACATAGGAGAGAGAGCCCATTAATCTGCTCCATCTCTCCGCTTCACTTTTCTTTTTAACAATACCAGCCAGTGTTTAATAAAATTTCTTTTTTCCACTAGGCCAGGTATTTTTTAACGACTCACTCTATATCACTCCTGACCCCACTGACACTCACTCGAAACACATAGCACCTCCACCTAAAGGTGCTCCAGCGTAGTCGCTTGTCGCAGCACTGCCCCGCCCCGCAGCGGGACGGGAAGACCCCGATGATGAAGCATGACACCAAGGGCCCTTTTGGTGTGTGAGGGGTATTTTAACAAAGAAGGTGTATTCCAATGACATCCGGATATACACCCACCCAATGTGAGGTGGCCCTTTTTGATTAACTAAAATCCCTGATAAGAGGAGGACGTGCCCACCTCGGTGCCCACCGGCACCACCTCTTCACTCCCCCCTTTTTGATTTCCTTAGCTTATATATAATCCGCAGGTCACCTCTTGCCCAGTGGATGGCGACATGGCATTTGGGTAAGTATCATGCACTACACATCTGATATGTATGTTTGTTTTGTGATATACACAACCATCATGAAGCACTATTCCTCATACATGCCCCCAACCGACACAGCATGTAGTATAAAACAAACACAAGGAGATGGATGGACGCTCAACCGTATAACAGGACTGATTGATATAGCAAGCACCCCATACTGCTTTACGAGCACGTCAGGTTAGATAGAATAGAACGTACTGTGTATTGTTGGATCGACCAGCGCCCACACGAGGTGGATTTGTTAACAAAGTGGCATGCTTCGGGGGTGTGGAGGGTGGAAGTTGGGGTGGGGTGGGAGGGACTCTGTTGGGGCATTGATCGAGAGGTAGAACCTCGAGGAGATTCATTACTGGTAGCATGCGCTGCAAAGCACTGAACAGCAAAGGGTTAGAGATCAAACTGGGACTTTGATGGATACTATTTTCTTGCTCATCAGCAGGACTGATGGTCGATAGTAGCTAGATGTCCTGAGTTTACTATGCTTAACTACTTTAAGATGTAAGGTGAAACTCATGCGTAGTCCCAATTGTATATGTGTGATTAAATATGACTGCTGGAAAATCAATAACACCTAAAACCTAAATGATGGACAGAGCGTTGAAACTTTTCAGACACTCGCCCCCAGTCACAGATCTGGGTTGAGTCCATCATCGTTCTTTAGCTCACTTTGCCACACCAGATCAGACCCAGCCATATGCAAATCAGTCTTGATCCTGTGCCTCATGGGAACAGTCCAGCCCTAAGTGCCAAGCCAGGTCTTCTCTGGACCGGAAACAAACGTCCTGGGACTGGTTTTGCGGTAACACCCCTCAACAACCAGGCTAGCTTGAATCCAGTGACAAAGTGAGCAAGGGACCCACATCTGAGCATACCCTGCCATGCCTACTTAGGGCAAACAAAGCAAACACAAGGAGATGATGGACGCATTGCTGAAACTTTTCAGACCCTCTTCCCCCAGTCAATTCCATACATCAAGTACTGTACAGACACAAGAGTGACATGTGCAAATATTCCCTTGTTTTCCTTCCCAGGTGATTCTGCATATGCACTCTCCTCTTATCTCCTCACACTATACAGACTTGCAACCACTGTACCTCAGTGGAGGTACAATAGGGCACACATACATAACCAAGCCACCATAGAATGCACTTTTGGTCTTCTGATTCCGATGTCTTGACCATACACGGGTGGGAGCTGCTGTACTTCCCTGAAGTTGTGTGCAAAATTATAGTAGCCTGTTGTGTCTTGCACAACCTAGTATTAAATTATGGCTTAAGCGTACCTCTGGACCCTCAGCCATGTCTGAATCTGCGGACTGTGCGCGACTAGCTGACGGATTTTTTTTTTCCTTTTCTTTTTCTCCCGAGCAACCTCTTGTGTTATGGTCTGTCTTCATGTGGTTTGCAGTCTGTTGTCAATGGTGATAATTTGGCCGCTCCATGTGCGATATGCCACTACCAAGCCTTTCGGTATTTTTTGTGTAAACTGGAAGTTGTGTTCCTGTTTCACTATGGAATGAAAAAAAACAAGTACCAGAATTCAATATGATCATCTGGCCTAGATCAGCATATCATGAATGGACCTGGGGAACTTGGCAGGGAGGTGTGATTAGAAACTGTCTCCCCTCATGAATCTGACAGACACCTACGGGCCCCATTCAAAAATGGCTAGCCATTTAGTATTGTTTGTGATGCAGAATGCATCATACAGGACTAATGTACCCCTATGATGATATATCACTATCTTATATTAACTTATCAGGTATCTTGGGAAATATCCCATTTAGTGACACACACACTCACTCACTCATCTGTTCTTCTGGCCTCACAATGTAGAGGGTACCTATCAAGCACCCCCTCAGCACAATCATATCAGTATCACCAGATGTGTGGGCGCCTTGTCCTGCGCTCCCTTGGCCATGTTGGGGGAGGTGGGTTAAACTGTGCCGCAGGATGGCAAAGAATCTTGCTCTGATGCGAGGATGACTCAATGTCCATAAAATGGTGGTCTGCACCTCCCTGTACTGAAGTGTGTTGGGAGTGCTGCTCTCTATTGATGGACTGAATCCAGAAACACATGATTCACAAGGGGAGAATGTGACCCAGGTGCAAAGACTCCCCCATGACTGAGGGGCCTGCGCCACGGGTGCGGAGGCCCTTTGTGAATCAGGCCATATGTGTCTAGGGATAAACAGCACTACTTGCCCCTACTTTGGTGAAACACTACAGTCAACTTTGATGTAAGCACAAAATATGGACATCATGTACCATTATGCAAAGGGATAATCTGTGCTGGTATGTGGTGTAGAGTGTACCCAGATCCTCTTCCCATCCTAGAATTAAATTGCTGCCTTTATTTCCAACTTTTTATCCCTCCTCATTCTAGGGAAAAACATTGTTTTCCGGCCCCTTTTCTGTGTCTCTGGCCTGAGTGCGGAGAGTCCACCCCAGATGCGGAAACTCCGCAATCGGGCCAGATTCCAATGGTTCAGTACAGTAAATGACAACCAGGGAATACAAGGCAAGAAGTTCATGACAGGAAGTTGCAGGCAGCCATTTTATGGTCATTCTGAGCCATCCTAACCTCCAAATAGGATCCTCTGCCATCCTGCTGCTCTGTTCACCCAAACTGCCCCCAACATGGCTAAGGGACTGGAAGAGAAGGCACCCTCTTTCAATGAGGGAGAATTGAGTGTATTAGTTGGTGCTTGATAAGTACCCTCTGGTTTATGGTGATCCAGAGGACCAGCTGAGCGATGCAGCGATCGCAAGACTCTGGACTGACATTGCTGTACGCTGCAGTGCAGTGGGCATATTCTACCAGCGGGCCTGATCAAGCCATTAGTGCTGGGGGTACCTGAAATGCTTGGCCAAAATAAAGGCCCAGGAAATATTGGGCCAGTCCTCCCAGCCCCACGTGCACAGGCCCTGCGTTTTGTCACTGTACAGGAGGGTCCTGAGGGCAGCCTGGCTGTCCCTCTATGCTCAGCTGGAGGATTGTGAGCAGTGGGGACCTAGTAAGTGTGTGGTAGTATGATCTGAGTGGTGACAGAGATGTACCATCATGTGTCATATGTCACCATTCATGTAAGCTGAGAGGTAGCTGCAGTAATTATAAGGCCAATGCCTCATTGGAGCACGATGAATGCACTGACCAGAGTGAGTTCTGGGTCATTTAGTGTTCTGAACACAACTGGGGAAATGACCCTCACATGTTGCATTTGAATGAATAAATGCACTATCAACACCATGACTGGTGTGCCAAGAGCCTTATGATTGCAGTGTACAATGGGGTAGGAATGGGCCAGACATTGTCCAGTGTGGGGGACGAGAGGCCTTTGAGTGTTGGTTGCTGCACCGTGCATGCCCTCTGAGTGTGTTTTTTCAGGGAAAAATATATTATGTGCCACGAAGTAAAGGTTGACTTTGTGATACTTGTCTCACTCAAAATGATACCAAAATTCCCAATGAGGCTGAAATGTGCACATTTTCCCAACGGTAGCTTGTATGCCATTTGTAATGTCCATAGAGCTGTACTAACTATGCACATCCACTAACCAGTTTACAGCAGCAACAAAGACGTAATGCCATGCTAAATGTGGCACTTTCCTTGTAGAGTGTCTGATGTCAAGGTATATTCAAATACTTGGATTCACACCATACCAAAGGTCATATTCAAGGCCTTGTTTGTATACGTACACCCAAACCAGCATTTGTGGCGTTTGAAAATGCTACACAACAGATGACATTTGATAGTAAGTTTAAGATTGTTGAGACTGCACATTAAAGGATAATCATTGATCCATGCTCGGGTATGGATATAGCTTTCCAGGCTGAGACCCATCTCCACTTTTAGACTGACATTTGAAGATGCCTATGTTGCAATGTCAGTAAACACTGATTGCAATAATGCGGAAGGTGAGGGTTGGTCAGTACAGAAGTGTGTACTTCCAAAAATTGGGACATATGTCCATGTGTGACTGAGTTCAGGACATCACAGTTATGGTCCTCATAAATCTGGCTCCATGACACATCTAATTTCTTAGTGAGATGAAAGTAGAAAAAAGTCTGCACTTGCTTGATGTAGTTATGTGTGCTGTAATGACTTGTATACCAACTACATAATGTTTTGCCTTTTATTTTAGTGGACCCCACTGGCCATAAACTCCAGGAACAGGGGCAGAGCGGGACATCCTTATGGCGTCAGTGGCCACGTCCACTTTCCTCCAGTGAAGTGGAGGAGGGGCCAGATACATCTGCAGACAGGGGTAATGCACCCATCTGGACAGAGCATCCAACAGACTGGGGAGGAGTGTGATTCTCCCCCAAAATACAAGTACTTGAAACAGCTGAGGTGTCCCCAGAGCAGGGCCTATCACCATCTGGGCCTGCCACTGACCCCTCCCTATCTCTTAAGGCCCCCATTCCATCTGGACTTCCAGCTGCACCCCATGCCCCTAGTCTCCCTCCAAGTGGCTGTCAAGATTTGATGAGAGAAAGCTTTGCCCACGCACCCCACACCTCTCATGTGAAACCCAAACCCCTCCCTGTATTGTTACTCCTGTGGCTGCATCCTAGGAAGAGATGGTGGTATCTGAAGGGGAGCCAGGTATGTCCACTAGGATCCTATTGCAGCTTGGTGATGAACTAAGTAGCTTCTGAGAGAAACAGGCAAGAGCCATGGCCACCCTGAATGGCACTATTGCTTCATTGGGCGCAGCCATGTTGGCTACCTTAGTCCAGTGTCCCTCCCAAACATCATATGTCTCCCTGTTCGTCTTCCCACACTGTTTCCCCTCATGTTTCCCAGCCCTGTGGTGTTTCTGGCCCTGCACCAGCCAGCCTGGAGGAGGCCACGAGGCGGAGGGTCTCCACATTGTGGGAAAGGAGGATGCCCAGTGACTGGGCCATACTTGAACTGTGGACATTTTGTCTCCCCCCCTGTACATAGACTGGTTCCCCTAACGCTTTCTGACGTGTTTTATTTTACCCAACTCCGCCAAGTATGAAGACCTTTATTTGATTTCCATTCTTCCTTTCCAGTGGACTGGGATGGAATTGCATTTTACTTCCTAAATATCTAAAGTGGTTTTTTTTCCTCTCATCATCTCGGTCTTGTGTAGTGCATGATATAGATGTTGGATTCAAAGTATGGATGTGTACATTGGGAGTAGTTTAGCTATGCTTGCCACATGATTCCTTGTTATACAGATAGTCCTACAAATCTACATGTCTCACTCACACACAGTTATTGTCACATCTATAGCCTACGACCAGGGTTACCAATTGACCATCATCACATAATATGGCACTCGGTATTGATTTGTGAGGATTATATTTTTATTGGCATATATTGTGGATAACATTTTACAGTGATCATGGGGGGGGGGATCTTGCTTGCGACTTTTCAATTGTGTGTTTAGGATCGCTGTGAGTAAGTGGGTTTACTGTGCTTGCGGTGCAGGTAGGTGTTGTGCATCTGCTTGGACAGAGGATGATGGTGCCTGGACAGGTGGGGGAGCTGCTTGGACTGAGGATGATGGTGCCTGGACAGGTGGGGGAGGTGCCTGTACAGGGGATGAGGGTGCCTGTACAGGGGATGAGGGTGCCTGTACAGGGGATGAGGGTGCCTGTACAAGTGAGTGGGGGTGCCTGGACAGGGTATGAGGGTGGCTGCACATGTAGGAGATGAGGGTGGCTAAACAGGTAGGGGGAGGTACCTGGACAGGCTGTGTGGCTGCTTGTACAGGTGGGGCGGTGCCTGTACAGAAGGTGATGGTGGCTGAACAGGTGGTGGTGGTGTGACTGGGCCGGAGGGGAATGTGATTGTGCAGTGGTGGGACATGTGCAAGGGGGTGGTGCCTGTGAGGTTTGGGGAGGTAGTGCCTGTGGAGGTTGTGGTACAGTTGGCTGGGTGCTATGTGATGTGGTGCAGGTTAATGTGTTGGCTCCCCTCCACGCGTTGAACATGAAGGAAAACTTTGGATCAATTTCAGCATTCCCTCCATCTTCAGGCCCTAGACATGGTGTCTTGCCCTTTCTTCCCTATGAATGGATATGACCTGTCTTGCCAAGATTTATCCATCCTATCTAAAACCTGGGTCAGTCTGCCATCATCTGCGGGAATTGGCGCATGTCCTGTAGTGAGTCTGACATATCAGACAGAGTAGCCCCTATGGCACGAATCTCCTGCCTCACAGCATCCTGATGTTGGAAAATAATCCTCCTCCTGGCCACCACGACCATCTGTCAGCACCCTATGCATGGTACAGCCTCAGATATGATCGCCAAAAAGGGAGGGGGGCTGGGGAGGTGGGTGCAGGTGGCATGCTATTAGCCGGAGAATACCTGGTCCTCACCTGGGGTGGTAGGTCCTTCAGATGGTGGAGAGAAAGCCTGGGTTGTACTGTAATGGGAGGAGTGTATAGGGGAACCAGCACGACTGACCTGGACGTGAGGAGTTGATAGTTGTGTTGCGGTAGGTGATTGCTGTGGCTGGTTGGCTGACTGCTGGGAATAGGCAATCCTTGGGGGTGGGGTTGGAGGTACTATGCGAGCCCGAGCAGGCGTGGGCTTAGATTTTTTGGCCTGTGGGCCAACAATGGTAGGCAGGGAATCCGACTCATTATCTTCTGCAAGCAGTGCCATATCTTCATCCTTCTCTGTTTCCTCCTCTTATGCATTACTGGTAGCCGACACGGTGATTTGCCCATCGCCCGCCACTGGTGGATGGTCCTTCTTTCTGAAGCAGCTCATTGTCCTCAGCATCTGAAAGAGAGGTTGCAACAGGTTAAGTATTTGCGTTACTATAATCATGTGGTGCAACACCAGGGTTGAGTCAAATGATCTTAGCATCAACTGATGTTCCACATGTAACCTGGTTTGTGTACACTTACACATGACAACTTACACCGTAGCATTGAGGTGTTCAATGCAGATGTGCAATAAAAAAACAAACTACAGCTCTGTGTGGTATTGCGGTCTCCCGTGATAGCAGAAGATATCTGCCTTGATCCAGCAGTTTGAGAAGGAAGCGACACCGTACTTTTAATGTTCTGCATTGATAATATGTAAACATGTACACTTGACACACATCACTAATTATGTTGGGAATGTTTTACACACCAAATTCAGATGTTATGCAGAAGTGGCTATATCTGCGAATGTCCTTCCACAGGGATTTAGTTATTATGCCTTATTTGGGAATCAGTAGTTTACAACACTTTACGGCATGCTTACGTGACGGATGGATAGTAATGGGTTTGACTGCTGCTGCCAGGATGTCTTCAGAACACCTGGATGGTGTAATCTGGGTCACTGAGGAAGTCCTGTCAGTAACTGTAATGTGACATACATGTCCATAATTAAGTACAGAAGATGATTGTAATAATTTCATGTATGTATGTCATAGGTGTATAGCAGTGATATTCAATTTATGGGTGGGGTGCCCACACTTGGCTCTCCTGACTTTTGCATGCGGCCCCCTGATTAAACGCAATCCATCATTATTTTGCTTGCCACATCACCCCAGTTTGGATCCAGCCATTTGAAAGTTTCAACACTCTGTCCATCGTTTTATTTTGTGATGTTGCTGTGTGCACCCTAAGTGGCTAAGGGTTTGCCCAGACTTGGGTCCCTGCTCACTGTGCCACTGGATTCAAGCTAGCCTTGTAGACAGCTTTGTGTATTGCTATATTGCCGTGAGCTGGATGAGACACACTGGAGAAGGGAGATATGAAAGACGCCCTCATACACCTCAAAGTGTGCTCTTTGATTCAGTTAGAGATCACAAGGAAAAAGCCTGGGCACATTTCAGGAAGGAGATGGGGCTAATTAGGGAATCATAAAGAGTTTTGCTTGGAGCCCGGTATTGACCTTTTGATGCACATAATCACTGTGGCTAACATCCATGTGTGAAGTCTAGACAATCCTGTGGCCTGTGTTGTTGGGACTATCAGCTTTGGAGTGTCTCCTTCTGTGACTTGCAGCGAGGTCCAGTGTAAAGCCCTGTCGAGAGGACGCCAGGTGTGAGTTGATGGCTGCTGCACCAGGCAGATCGTTGCCAGTGATCAGAATCAGGGGCGTCCCCTGTATGCTAGGGGCAGACTGCCATGAGCTATATGCTTTGTGGAGGGAGTGAAATCCGTACCATATCATGGTGGTGACCCTGTATGCCAGAAGGGACTGTCGTGGTATAGTCTGCTGTGCAGTAAAGGCTGGTACCTTGTTTGCAGGTAGTGCTGCAATCCCGTAAGCCAGGAGGGGCTGCCGGTATTGAGTGAACTGTGAAGTTCGGGTTGCTGCCCGGAGAACTGATGGCTGCTACCCGGGGGTCGAATCAAGGACTGCACCCAACCTGTCCATTTGTGGTGGTGAGCCTCAGCAAGGCCTACCAGTGCAAGGGGTTCGCCCTTCTCTGCACAAGTCCTCAGACCAATAGGATAGAAGTTGGCACAGAAACTGGAATAGAAAATACAAAGTTTATTAACCTCATGAGGTGGAACTACATTCACACAACACCCTTCGGCAATGTATGAAGTAGCACACTGAATGGAAGGAGCTTGGTCCTTTTATACCCACACAGGGGCTCAAAAGAAGGCGGTACAAGTACAAGAAGTAGGTTTTAGGCACATATAAGGTCATACAGAAAATGCACAGTCAACACGTGGGAGGGGCTAACAGTTGCTAATTCTGCTGAGCACATCCTGACATTTACAGACTAACAGCAGCTGCGTGGACAGCTGCAAGCTCAACTGAGCATGTGCAAAGTTGAAGAGGCTAAACATAACCTGTCTCTAGGCAGATTTCAAGAGTAGACAACAGCAAGGTAGGACAGAGCACATGGCATACACGTGGTAGCACATGGCAAACAAAATGGCTGCCAGAAATACAAAATGGATACCACAAAACAGACAAGATAGCCTCTAAATACAGGATGGCTTCTGCTAATGCTAACCCAATCACTACCAAATTACAACAGATAACCCTTTTAGCATTAGCTGAAGACATTTGTTCATCTGGAGTTATCTAGATTTGCATCCTGTACATCGGTGCTCATCAGTTCAGTGACCTCTTTATTTAGCATTTGTTGTGCTTTCATTTCTGCAACATTTCTTTTAGCAGGTGTACAAGCAGTGATGCAAATAGAGCAAAGCATGGGACCACATTGTATACTTATACAGCATGTAAATAGTATCACCAATAGTATACATAGCATAGTCAGTAGCTTCCAGCCCCAAGTAATAAAGAGTGTCCACAACCAGTTAGAAAAAGTCCATGTACCAGTCTCTGGGTGAATCTCTGCAGCAATTTTATGTAGTTAGAGATTGCATCACATACTGAATGCAAGTGATCCGGAATGAAAACACAGCAGCTGCTGCCGATGATACGACATGCACCACCTCAATCAGCCAAAATCACATCAAGTACCATACAATTCTGGCGTGCTATAATCCTCGCAATTTGTAGCTCTTCTGTAATGTTCCCAAGTGCCATTGCTGTCTGATAGGTAACAGCTTCCACAACACGAGTCAATCGCCTTATCTTTCTGCTGTTCAATGCAGCACCCACAAAAAAGAATAAACCCAAGTTAAAGTAGACATATTGTTGCAAAGCAGTGTCAGTTTGGTCAACTTCATCCATACTTATTGTCCTCTTATTTCTGTTCTTGGAAATGTCATTGTATAGCTTGAAGTTGAGATGATACGGCGCAGGTGCCAGAAACACAGGGGGCAACAGAGAGGACACGTAGCAGACCCCAGACTCCCCCACAGGTAGTTTGTAGTATCCTTTATTACCACAAACGAAGTATGTATTATGCGAAGACGTGAAACTGCTGTTATTGGTACCATCAATTATCAGAATTACAGTACATTCACTTCTCCACGCTGGAATTCTCCCAACACTACTAATGCATAAGTCTGCTTTAGCTCTTGTCACAGCCATCACAAAAGGTCCATTGTTCTTCATAGTCCTTGTATTTGTGAAGACATGACATAGAAATATTGTCAGGTTGGTGGTACTCCTATTCTGTTCCTCTAGCTTGAGGGTAACCATTCTCATCAGGATAACATTTTTTATTAAGGTGATAATTGATCTGTCCTACTGTCATCTCTGTAATGTTGGCTCTTTCAGAGGCAAACAAAAGCGCAAACCAGGCTTGACAAGAACCGTTATGAGAGAACGGAAGAGGAATAAAAGGTGTTCCTCCTTTCTTTTGGTGCACAGGTTTCATCCCACACACCCAACAGTCAGTAGTATTCGTGGCATTATGTGTATGGTGCAACATCTGGATAAATGTATTGTTTAGGTAGGATTGTCGATGCTTCTGCTCATGATAGGGAAGCGTGAAATAGTGATGCTCAACTGGTGCAGAAGTAGTGGCAATCAGCAATTGTCGAGCAGAAGCCACTTTCTCAACAAACCAAGTTATTGCTGCCATAGCCATCATAGCAACAACAAACCCTATAGCACAAATGATTTTCTTATTGCAGATCGAAGTAACTTTTGATGTTTCAGCAGGCATGATTATTTCATTGTCAAAAAAACAATCGTTGGAGCTCTTATCCCTGGGCAGCCGTTGATTTCTTCACCGAGGGTCAAGATGGGTGTCACTTCGCAGGACTGATTTCCCCCCCCCTTGCCACATCGGCACTCTGTTTCACCAACCCAGGGCGGTAGCTCAACCAGTCCTTTTCGACAAAACAGGCTTTCCTTGATCTCAGTTGGTATCGCAATGCTCCAGAAATCGTGTGGTCCGGGAAGACTCCCTCAGATTCGTCAGGTGAGATAGTGTGGCCCTTCTCTGTTTCCAAGATCTCTCGATGATCAGTCAGCACAGCAGGTTCTACCAAGGCAGGCGACACTCGCCTACAGTGAGTGCTATGGACCCAGTTCTTCCTGTTCGTCACTTGAACTGCTGTCCTCGTCGCAAGGAGCACTTGCTCTGGTCCTCGCCACCTCGGCCCCAAACTGTTCGACCGCTCGAAGACCTTGACCATCACATGGTCTCCAGGACTGAGTTTGTGGGCCTCACCTGTAGATCTGTCTGGAAGAGCTTCTCGAACCTGTTGAAGAATAGAGATCAAACTGTCGGTTAACTGTGCCAAATAATCATTCATTAGAACACATGGTACATCATGTACAGGGCGTGGCTTAGGAACTCCCCAAATGTTCATCGGTCTCCCAAATACCACTTCATATGGTGTAAGGCCAGATGGTGAATGTGGCACCGATCTTATGGACAGCAATGCCAAAGTTAGTGCATCTGGCCACTTCAAAGACGCGGAAGCTAGAATTTTCGCTAATTTCAGCTTTAGTGTAGCGTTGTACCTCTACACTAATCCTGCTGATTGTGGGTGGAAGACTGCATGGAATTTCTCTTTGATCCCTAATCCTTTCAAGACATGCTCAACAACTTGCCCAATAAAATGAGGTCCGTTGTCACTCCACAAAAGTTTGCATACACCATATCTAGGGAAAAACTCCTTTAGAAGCACCTTCGCTGTAGTGAGAGCTGTATTATCCTTTGTAGGGTATGCCTCTATCCATTTACTGAAGGCACATACCACCAATAGGACATACTTTAAGTTATTGCAGCGTTCAAGTTGGATATAATCCATCTGCAAAACTTCAAAAGGTGCAGTCGATGTAGCAAACCCTCCTGTAGGAGTTTGTGTCCCTTTACCAGGATTATACTGCAAACAGTTCAAACGGGACTGTGCTATTCTTTTAGCTGTACCGGCAATCTCTTGATGCTCCCAGACTTGTGTGAGCAATTTCGTTATTGCTAGAGCTCCAACGTGCCGGCCCATGTGCCATTTGAACCATAGGCTTTAAATAAGCACCAGGCAATTTCCACTTATCCATTTCTTTGTTACACCAACAGCCCTCATCGTCTAACATTCCTTTTATAGACCATTGCTCCAGTTCTTTCACAGAGGCAGATATCTGTATATCTAATACTACTTCTCTAGGATCATGCCAACGTTCAGCTTGTGATTTCACTACGTACATGGATGTAGTGCTTCGTTGCATCGCAGTCTCACGAGCTACGCGATCTGCAAAGGCGTTGCATTGTCCTATCTTATCAATGACTTTCTTGTGCGCGCTACTCTTAATATCAATTTTCTTTGGATATGTAATTGATTATGCACTCGTTCTCTGATTATCTGCATCCCGTGGGATGTAAGAAAGCCTCTTTCCTTCCAGAGTAGGCCAAAATCATGGGCCGCTCCAAAAGCATAGCGGCTGTCTGTATAGATGTTCACACGCAAGTCAGTGCTAAGTTCACACACGTGTTAAAGCTATTAGCTCAGCTGCTTGAGCCGACTTCTGTGGTATGCGAGCTGTCTCCACTACTGTCTTAAGTGTCGTAATTGCATATGCAGCTGAGGTCGTACCATCTGGTAACTTCAAACAGGACCCATCAACCCACAGTTCCCACCTACATCTGAAAGGGGCGTATCTTGCAAGTCGACGCAACCCTTTGTCTGTTCCTCAGTAAGGAAAATACAATCGTGAGATTCTTGTAACTGAGCCCGAGTCTCTGGATATGGCAACAAAGTAGCTGGGTTCAGTGTCGCACATCTCTTTAAAGTAATGTGAGGGGCCAACAGTGTCAACTCGTATCCTGTTAAACGAGTACTAGTCAAGTGTTGTGTCTTGATCTGATTCAAAAGCGCATCTACTTCATGGGGTACTAGCACCAACAGTTTGTGACAAAACTATCCCTTCACTCTGACTTATGGACACAGCTGTTGCTGCAACTGAACGGAAGCACCCAGGCAATGCTCGAGCAACAGGATCAAGAACCGCTGAAAAATATGCACAGGGACGCTGCTTGTCACCGTGTGCCTACACTAAAACTGACAATGCACACCCATCTTTCTCGTGTACATAGAGTGTAAAAGCCTTTGTGTAATCTGGGGTGCCTAACACTGGTGCCGCAAAGAGCTTGTCGTAACTGTCGAAAAGCATCCTGGCATTTATCTGTCCATGGAAGAGGCATTGGAGTGTCTTTAGTCAAAAGGGCTAGCAGGGGTTTAATAATGTGTGAAAATCCTAATATCCATTGCCTGCAGAATGAAGTCAAACCAATGAATGCACATCCCTCTTTCTGAGTAGAAGGTACTGGTATGTCTACAATTGCTTGTATGCGATCTGGTGTAAGTGCACAACCCTCCTTAGACAGCAGGTGACCTAAATAGGTTACCTTCGGTCTACAATATTGCAATTTCTTCCTTGACACTCTATGGTTGTGTGTAGCAAGAAAAGAAAGTAGAGACAAAGTACATTTTTCACACTGCTCGGGCGTATCTGCTGCCAACAAGATGTCATCGACATATTGTATGAGAGCCACTACTTTAGGCGAAACGAAAGAATCAAGTTGTCTTTTCAATGCTTGACTGTAAATACTAGGACTCTCAGTGTACCCTTGAGGAATTCTACAAAATATGTTCGATCGATTATGCAAAGTGAAACCGAACAAATATAGGCTATCAGGATGAATAAGAATCGAGAAGAAAGCATTCTTCAAGTCAATCACAGAAAATGTAGTTGCTGTTGGAGGAACTAAGGTAAGCAGTGTTGTTATGCTATGTTATGTTATGGTAGCACATGGCAAACAAAATGTCTGCCAGAAATACAAAATGGATTCCACAAAACGGACAAGATAGCTTCTAAATACAGGATGGCTTCTGCTAATGCTAACCCAGTCGCTGCCAAATTACAACACGGTGGACTGAGGTGGACACAGAGTGTCCATCGTTACAGTGCTGGGGCCAGAGCAGGGGCACAAGGATCACCCCCTCTCCCCAGTTAGGGAGTAAGGATTTTACCATGCTGCCAGAAGCATCGGAGCACCTCCGATCGATGCTGGAGCTGACTGAGCATGCTCAGGGAGAGCCTTTGCCTGCCGGGTGCTGCTGCGCATCCCACCCAACCGGACTCAAACGAGCAGGGCTGGAGTATGTAAGTGCCCGTGGTTGGGGTACCCGCTGAGATGCTGAAAGCTTAGTCGTTGCTGGAGCGGGTAAGATTTGTTACGGGCCCGGGTGAATCTGCTAAGCAGCACCAAAGACACTTTTGAATGCTTTCTAAGAGTTGGAGTGGACTCCAGAGTAAGGCCTATTTGTGAGCATTCTCTGGATGCAGCCACAGTGAATGGAGGATAACGCTGACCACAATTTGAGGAGTAGGTGGGGCAGGGGTTTACCAGTGAAACACTATATACCAACCACAAATGGATTGTGTAACTGCTTATGAGTGTTGTAATACTCCTTTGAATGCTTAGAGTTAAAAATACAATCTGACTGGGCAATGATTTATTGATATTGCTGTGCTTTTTTTGAGTTATGAGTCGTCTTCACTAACCTGTATCTACTCTCCAGCACCCCCCCCACCGTCTTCCCACCGAGGGAGCCTTTGACTGCTCAACCATAGCTACCACTGTGTCAAGTGGCCCATTTGCTCAGGATCCATCGTCGCCTCAGGACATCAGGAGAAAAAGGCCTCAACCCCTACGGTTGAGCTCTGTAACCCATGAGTACCCCACAGTCAACATGCAATTGGGTCGCCACTTGGAAGACAACAACATCTTGGACCCGTCCCAGTCCGGATTCAGACGAAACCACAGCACCGAGACAGCCCTCATCCCGCCACAGACAACATCAGGCGCCAACTAGACAACGGTGAAACATCAGCCCTCATCCTCCTGGACCTGTCAGCCGCCTTCGACACCGTCTGCCATCGCACTCTAACGGCACGCCTCCTAGAAGCCGGAATCCAAGAGAAGGCCCTTGACTGGACCACGTCCTTCCTCTCCGGCAGAACCCAGAGCGTCCGCCTCCCGCCCTTCCGATCCGAAGCCACCGACCTCATCTGCGGCGTCCCCCAGGACTCATCCCTCAGCCCGACTCTGTTCAACGTCTACATGGCCCTCTCGCACAAGTGGCCCGCCAACACGACCTCAACATCATCTCCTACGCCGACGACACCCAGCTCATCCTCTCCCTCACTAAGGACCCGCACACCGCCAAAACCAACCTCCACGAGGGAATGAAGGCCTTCGCTGACTGGATGAGCAACAGCCGTCTGAAGCTAAACTCTGACAAGACGGAGGTAGTCTTCCTCGGACCCACCCCCTCAGCCTGGGAGGACTCCTGGTGGCCGACCACACTGGGAACAGCACCAACACCCACCGACCATGCACGCAACCTAGGATTCATCCTCGACTCCTCCGTCTCCATGTCTAAACAGGTCAACGCCGTCTCCTCCTCCTGCTAAAACACCCTCCGCATGCTCCGCAGGATCTACAAGTGGATCCCAACCGAAACAAGAAGAACGGTGACCCAGGCCCTCGTCAGCAGCAGACTGGACTACGGCAAGGCACTGTAAGCAGGAATCCCAGCCAAACACCTACGACGACTACAACGCATCCAAAAAGCCTCCGCCCGACTGATCGTCAATGTCCCCCCGCCGCAGCCACATCACGCCCCACCTGAGAGTCCTACACTGGCTCCCCGTCGACAAGAGGATCACCTTCAAGCTCCTCACCCACGCACACAAATCACTCCACAACACTGGACCAGCCAACCTGAACAGCAGACTCCGCTTCTACACCGCCAGCTCCGCTCCGCCAGCCTTGCCCTCGCTGCTGTCCCCCCGCATCCAACGAACAACCTCCGCCGGTAGATCCTTCTCCTACCTCGCCACCAAGACCTCGAACACCCTCCCTACCCACCTACGGCTGACCCAAGACTTACTCTCCTTCAGAAAACTCCTCAAGACCTGGCTCTTCGAGCAGTAGCGGCACCCTCTCCCCTCAGCGCCTTTGAGACCCTCACGGGTAAGTAGCGCGCTTTACAAGTACTCTGATTGATTGATCGTCTTCAGAAGGGGGTGTTGACAATGGCATTTTCAAATGACCAAATTGTAGTTTGATATTATTCACAATTCGTAAATTGCAAAAAATATATATTGTGCATCTGGCCCTATATTACTATTCCCAATCTAAGTTGGGATTCTGTAAGTCTCTCTTGCAATAATACCTCAATACATACAGGAAAGGAAAGAAATGATTTAGGAGCACATAAATAGGTTTCCCTTTTGTGTGTTCAAAATTGCAAATGTGATTAAAAATGTAGTCGTTTGGGCTGAGAGCAATGGCAAGTTTTGTACTTGTTGGCTCATGCTACCGTGAAGGCTGATTGCAGTGCCAGGCCAAAGGCTTAATACGTGCTGCGCTGGTCTGAAGGGTGTACATAGGAAGCACAGGGCTAGTGCAGGTGACCAGAGCCTGCTGTATTAGCCCAAAAATGCCCTGTGCCGCAGGGTTGATGGCACAAGCACAAGGGCAATGCCCTCCCTTAGACCAGAGCCTGCTCCATATGGGGGCATTGCATAGCTGGCGGGATGGCAAGGGTCATGGCACAGTCTGTCCGCAGAACAGGTCCAGCAGACAAAGCACCATGCTGTCTCTAGTGTGGCCCTAATGCTCAGTTTGCTTACTTTCAGAAAGCAACCATGTGCATGACTGTATGGGTAACAGGATGATGGTTAGTGAAGCCCATGAGTGGGAGTGGTTATTGTATCGAGTCTATGACCGAAAACCTCCATTTGTATTTCTGGGATGGTGATGGGATGTAAATGTATAGCAATCTGGCCGCACATGAAGGAGGTAATTCGGAGAGGCTCTGCACGTTCTTGTGAAGGTGGTGATACATAGGTGGCCATTTGATTATAAGTGAATGGAATGGGGATGAGAGTGTTACATATGTATGTTATTGATGTGCGTGGGAATCAAAGATGTGCACCAGTCTTGATGTGGTTTGCACAATTATTTCATTGTTAAATGTATTGTATGTACCTTTTTGCTCATTAGTGGTTAAAGTTATTTCCCCCTGCGACCTATTGAAGACTACTTGCTCTGTAACTACTCCTGGGCATTTTTTTTACATGGGTTGCATTGTGTGGCTAAAGTGGATGGAAATAGCCAAACCTTCAGTGCCTTTCAAAAATCCCTAGACAGTCTTCTAAATCGTTCATTTTAGTAGGCTTTACACAACAGAGCGTTGCAGTTTTAACTGAGAAACTTGTGCACATTGTTGGGGATTTGCTGCAAATTGGTACCTTGTTTTGCATGTGCCATTTTGAGTGGAGACTACTTCTGGGGCGAATTTCCTTATGAGGCAAGATTGGTTCAGTTCCATGTATAGTTCCATGCATGTATATGCAATGGTGAGGCCCTGAAAGGAGTTTCTTTCAACTGGATGCCAGTGTGTGATGCATAGAGCCATGCTGATAGGATTTTAAGAGTGGCAAAAACAGAAGTTGTCTTGCTGCAGAATTTTGGATCTCTTAAGCCTGTGAAATAGATATTGTGCCATGACAAGTAGGGTGTTGTGTGGGATAGCTCAAGAGTGATCGTTGCCTGGTCCCAGTGAGAGAAGCACAGGAGGAATGAAAAGCTTCTTCTCTAATTCACCTGATTTTAACCCCTTCGATGCTGATGACGAGCTCAGCTAGTCATGAGGTACACCTCTCGTACGCTCATGACGAGCTGAGCTCGTTATGAACCGCGGGTTTTTCAAAAAGTCAGTGCACAGCGGGAAAATGCGCAGCGCCGATGGTGTTAAGGTTACTTGTGTCTCAAAGCTGTTGGCTTGCAAGAGTAATCTTCACATTAGGACTTGGGTCTTTCCAATGTTCATTTGAAGCTGGTTTAGGGTCATTCAGTTAAAGGTAGATGAGAAGCATGACGCAGGTGCTCCAGTCAGTGTTGCAGCATGTTTAGCCAAAGGATACAAAGAGATATGGAATTGGAGGTCTGTGGTAGATATTGAAGAATATTGGATTAATTACAAAGTCCTGTGGTTCTGAGATAATATTAGTGGCAGTCTTAAGAAAAGGAAATCAAGTAATCTTGGTTTATAATTTTGAGATGACATTCAAGCAAGATAGTGTACCAAATGCTTCAGAAAGCTCCATGAGCTTTGATGTGACAACTCTATTCTTGTCCACTCGGAATTTGAGTTCATCCCATGTTTTGATCATGGAGGTCTCCATTGTGGCTATTATTGGGATACCACTATTGTTTTGTAACCATCAGGGAAGGAGTCCATTCTCCTGTGGGAAGAAGAAAAGAGGGCACCCATGGAAAATTATCCTTCTGCTCCAGTAATTCCCTTACTCCTCACTTCGGTCTTTGCTGTACTCCTTTCTTCTTTTGTACCCTGGTCAGTATATCAGTCACTTGTTTGTAGAAAGAAAGTGTGCCTATCACCTGTCTCTTGATTGGGATTGCCTGCCATATTCATCACACTTGATTCAGTCTGTCAGGTCTGTCGTGGTTGCTCCTCAGGATTGGATCGATGCTATAAAGGGGCCCACCTCTAGATCATCCCAAGTCTGACTGTCAAAGTCACAGACTGTTAAGGAGATCAAGCGGGGGAAAAATATGTGTCCGGAGGGGAACAGCTGGGCAACTGGAACCGCAACCTGCAATTATAGAAGCAAGGGATAAGTGCAAAATATAATCCTAAGCGGGAAGACCTGCTAAACAATATACCACATGATACCTCACCTGCATATCTTACAGGTGTGCATAAATGAAGGAAGGATCTAAAGGGCGGCTTCTAAATCCCCTGGTTTGTGCTACTAGAAGACATAATACAGAAAACATTAGAAAACCCCCATGTTCCCTCCCATCATGTGACCGGATTCTTGAAGGACAAAGCTGATATCAGAACACCTACCCAGAATTTGGGATGAAGATAACCCAAAACAATGCCCAGAACAAAAATGAAGGATGATTACATTCCTTAACGGTAAGTTCACAACAAAAGGTTCCTCCTCCTAGGAAATGTATGAAACGAATATTCACGGGGTAATGCAGGAAGAGTCAACCCCTTTTATATTGCATACATTCCCTACTCGTTTGATGTTCAAAAGAAACAAAAGACCAAATCATATGCCCAGCTTAAAGTATAAAGAAAGCGTCTCTACAGATCCTTCTCTAAGCGCTAATGAGTAAGTACTGTGCGATGAATGGTATTGCGGCACCTAAGCCCAGGTGTCCTGCAAAAACCGGAGCAAGACGCTCCCTGAATGTAATTAGTAACAAGTACAAGAACACCAGGTTCCACCAGAGAGTTACTCAAACTCAAGCACCCCCTCAATCATGGAAAACCTGATACTCCGATGACAGTTGACCATACGGGCGCTTCCTAAGCCCCACCAGGATAATCCAGAGATCACGTGCAAAGAATTCTGGGGACCTTTCCGATGTAGGCGCTTCCTAAGCCCCACCAGGGTAATCCAATGAACCCAGCAAATAACGCTGAATCACAGCGCTAGTAGCGGGCGCTTCCTAAGCCCCACCTCAGTAATCCGCGTTACCAGTCAAAGCGAACCAACGCTTACCGCTGCCGACATCCAGAGAACGTTCCAAAAGGAGTCAGGATACACGCTCAGATACTCTCCTCGCCAAGCAGGAATAATCGGCAGCGCGTCCACCGTGAGACGCCATATTATCCACTCCAGTCGCACAGCGTCATAGGAACGCGCCGCGCAAAGGATCATGGGATATGTAGTTTCCCAACCCGTTCAGTATCGAAGAGCAGGCAGTGATTTACCAGCGGTCGGGGGAATCGTGACACAGTCTGCCTCCCTTTCCTATTGGATGGTGTTTCCTCCACCCCTTCTTTCCTATGAGGAAACAAAATGGTGATATTGGTGTCTCGACCACTCCAAAGCCTTGGCGTTTGTCTTCCTGAAACAGCTCGACCCCTTCCTGACCACGTAATACTACTGCACCTGTTCGGAGGTCATTACCAACTCTGCATATCTGCTTGAGTGATGCCTCCTTTGTGGCACAGTCAAACCATATGAAGAGCGGTTGGCAGATTTTTTCCTGGGTAAGTGTGCCAGCACCAGAGTTAAGATTCGAGCCTTGAGGGTGTTCCTTACAAAGAACTTTCTTTCCTTGATCATCCTCCAGCTTGTAACACATTCCCCCATCAGGCCTTGACGTTCGGCCATGGATGAATCCGAATGACCGGACAGATAGTGTACATTGGCCTATAGTTTGTTCAGGCACTGCTCATGGTAAGAGTATGGCAGGGTATACTCAGACGTGAGTCCCTTGTTCACTTCGCCACTGGATTCAAGATAGCCTGGCTGATGAGGATTATGAATCCGAAACCGGTCCCAGGATGCTTGTTTCCGGTCCAGGGAAGACATGGCTTGGCAGTTCGGGCTGGACTGTTCCCATAAGGCACAGGGTCAGACTGATTTGAATATGGCCATGTCTGAACTGGGGTGGCTGAGTGAACTAAAGAATGGTGATGGATTAAACCCAGATCAGTTGACTGGGGGTGAGTGTTTGATTTGTTCAAGCGCTCCGTCCATCATCCCCTTTTGTATCGCTTTGTTCGCCCTAAGTGTGGCAGGGTATACTCAGACGTGAGTCCCTTGTTCACTTGGCCACTGGATTCAAGATAGCCTGGCTGATGAGGATTATGAATCCGAAACCGGTCCCAGGATGCTTGTTTCCGGTCCAGGGAAGACATGGCTTGGCAGTTCGGGCTGGACTGTTCCCATAAGGCACAGGGTCAGACTGATTTGCATATGGCCATGTCTGAACTGGGGTGGCTGAGTGAACTAAAGAATGGGGATGGATTAAACCCAGATCAGTTGACTGGGGGTGAGTGTTTGATTTGTTCAAGCGCTCCGTCCATCATCCCCTTTTGTATCGCTTGGATGGCCAATAAGCACTGTAGAACCATGGAATTGCTATCTTTTAAAATGTTAGCCATTGTAATGGTGCATTGTCGGTCAAAATATGAAAGTAACAACCATAATAAATAACTTCTAGTGCCCATTTGATCACCAGGCATTTTATTTTTTGATGGTGGCATGGATTAGAAGTTTCTTCCTGATGCAGAAAAATGGAATGGATGTTGTCAGGAAACTCCTATGCACTACTGCTTCTAGGTGTTACGATCTATAACCTACCCTTACCTCTTCACGCTAGACGAGCATAGAAGTGCTATACATTCAGGCTCCTCACCCACGCACACAAGTCTCTCCACGACCTGGGCCCCAAGTACCTCAACAACCGCCTGACCTTCTACACGCCCACCCGCCAGCTACGGTCTACTAGCCTCGCCGCCCTACCACGCATCCGAAGAGCCACCGCCGGAGGCAGATCCTTCTCCTACCTGGCGGCCAAGACATGGAACTCCCACCCCATCCACCTTCGGCTGACCCAGGACCACCTCGCCTTCAGGAGACAACTCAAGACCTGGCTGTTCGAGCAGTAGCGGACCCCTTCCCCCAAGCGCCTTGAGACCCTTCCGGGTGAGTAGTGCGCTATACAAGTGTTATGATTGATTGATTGATTGATACTCTGACCTGCCTGACGGTACATCCATACAGAAACTGAAGTGCTGGCTGTGTGCTCATAGAGTTGGTGCCATCTGGAAAGAGGCTTGTCACTTTCATTGTTTGCGCTAGGTAAGACACCCGCGTTCAGTCAAAGAAACTAGATGCCTCTTGAAGCCACAAGGCTTTCACGAGGTTACCAATCAGCATGGTCATTTTGAAGTCCCATACCTGGCAAGGTAATTAAGATACATTGTTACTGCAGCCAGAACTTATTGGCAGAGTTAAGCAAAACCTTGAGGACTGTTTGCAATACTTTTGGATTAGTTGAACTACTGAACAAAGAAGTATTCTAGGAAACCGTTCATGCATGGGCGTCCACAGAATTTTTCCAGGGGGGGGGGGGCTAACCTGGCAAACAAAGGGGTGTGGCTAATGTTAATCAATAGGGGCGGGCTAAAATGGCAGACAGTCAGGATCGGGTAATGCTCAGGCCAAGCTGAGAAAAACAAGCATTGGCGTAGCCAATAGGTCTCGCCTTTGGGACCTTATAAGTATTTAGTTATGCAGCAGGTCCCAAAGGCGAGACCTATTGGCTATGCCAATGCTTGTTGTTATATCTGGGCATGTTGAAAGGCTAGGGGACTGGGTCTGAATGTCGGGTTGGGAGCACAGCAATGACCTACTCAATTTGAATGCGTAGGTAATACAACCGGAGGCGTGAAATGAAAGGTTCACCGCCAGGAATAACAGGAAGGTAGAAAGAGAGGCTGGTTAGAAAGGTAAGGAGGGGTAGAGACAGGCATGGTGGTGAGGGAAGATACAGATGCATGCTAGGAGAGCGCTGTGAGGGAGGTGAAATGGGAAGATGCACTGAAAGGTGGGTGAAGGGTAGACAAAGAAGTGAGGTGTAGAAGAAAAAGATTCAGGAGCAGAGACAGGTAAATCAAAGATGGAGAGAATAACGCAGTCGTAGAACGTGAGAGGGCCAGGTAGAAAGAGGGTGAGGTGTGTAAGAGACAGGTAGAGACAGCTGAGGAAGAGGGAATAATAAAGACTGAGGTAGACAGGTGAGGTAGAGGGGTGTGTTGATATAAAGGAAGTGCAGAGATGTGTCAGAGAGATGTTACTGAAGAGGAAAAGAAGTAGAGCTATTGAGAAAGGAGTAAGGTATTAAAAGAAGTAAGGAGTGAACAGAGGTAGAACGAGTGGAAGGGGAGAGAACACGGAGAAGATTAATGGCAGGGTAAAGTGAGCGATCAGGCAGTGAGTGTGAGGAGTGTGATACAGAGGGATATGTGGCAGTGAGCGCGAGGTGTGGGGTACAGAGGGATATAAGACAGTGAGTGCAAGGTGTGGGGTACAGAGGGATATAAGGCAGTGAGCGCGAGGTGTGGGGTACAGAGGGATATGTTGTGGCAGTGAGCATGAGGTGTGGGGTACAGAGGGTTATAAGGCAGTGGGCGCAAGGTGTTGGGCACAGGGATGTAAGGCAGTGAGCGAGAGGTGTGGGGTACAGTGGGATTTTAGGCAGTGAGCACGGGGAGTGGGGTACAGAGAGTTTTAAGGCCGTGAAACACAGGGTCGGGACGTCCTGCCAGACATGATAGGGTGCATGCTGGCAGACAGATATGTTATTGACAAAGACTGTGTATGTTTTAGTGGGATCTGAAATCCGGGCTATGCTGCAACCTCAATTTTTGGCTTGGAAGGATAATGCATCTATCCCCCCCACCTCCCCCCTAGAACTTCATTCAGAAGACCCCTTGCTCTCAGGCTACACAGTGTTAAAAGGAGGTCTTGTGTCCAGACCTAGTCTGCCACTTCACGTTAGGATGCAGCCTGCACTTTCACCTATGGCTGATTAAGGAAAGGACTGCACGAACCAGAATGCCATTGAGCACGAGTTTGAAGGGGGTGGGTGTATTTCTACACCACCTCTAGCAGTGGTGATGTCAAGTGGCACTCGAGGCAGAACCTGTTCCGTTTCATGGAGTTAGGGAGAAAAACCAGATCATGGCACACACAACACTGCTCTGTGTTTGCTGGTCTCGGCAGCGCATACCCAACCCGCTGAGCTGCCTCATTGGTTCAGGGTGGGATGTATGCTTTAGCAGCTCACACTGGCCATTGCCAGTCTGTATGTGATAATCAGCCACAGACAGAATGACAATGGGCAGGAGGGGCTGCGAGGAGGAGTGCGAGGTGCCCCATCAGGGAGTTGAGGCCTCTGGCAGGGAACAGCTCTGCTCCCTGCGGGGCCCAGAATTACGGTCAACAGGCATTCGTAAAAGCCTGTGCGTCCGCAGTGGGGGCAAGGAGCTGTGCTCTGGGGTGGCAAGCGCCCCTCCTTGCACCCCATGGGGACGCCCATGCGTTCATGTTTAAAGATTGAGATGATATTTCCAAGTACTGTTTAAGGAGCTATCTGTTAATGATTATTGTTGGAAATGTGCCCTTTCAGGATTATTCCCCCCCATTTTCTTTTGCCTTTTTGCTGAACTTCTTTTTGCTGGCTATAGAACTCTGTGTATTTACCACTGCTATCTGGGGGTACAGTGTTTGTGCTCCTCCTTTCACCAAGGTAAGATTGATGTACTTCTGATTGGCACATTTAGTTTACCCCTAAATCCTGAGTATATGGTACCAAGTGTACCCAAAGCCTGTGACTTAAGTACTAGCAGGGCTGCAACACTGAGTGTGATGTTTTCCGAAATGGCACTATAAAGCGTGTCTCCAAGCCACTGTAGCCTGGCTGCACAGTTTAAAAACTGCAAAATCAACCTGTCAAAATAACTTGACGGGCCTAAACTTTCCTTTTAGATAATAGAAAGTCCCCTCTAAGTAGGCTTACCGCACTTAAGTCAGGGTGTATGGGGTTTAAAAGTAGGACATGTAAAAGTTTCATTTAAAACGTCCTTGCAGTGAAAAGGCCCTATACCAGGGGTTTCCGACCTTTTCAATAGTGAGAACTTCTGATAATTGAAATCCGTCCTGAGCTACTACACCATATTAGGATTAGATTAGGATAGAAAAAGGCCACACATCTTAAACACTTCTAGGACACCCAGTCCTACTGCACTGAGCAGACATTAGTAAAGGCACAAAAGCTATATCCTATGGGGTCCCTAAGGAACTATTTTGTACCTTTGCTCTTGTTTATGAATCACTTGTGAGAGGGGGGGTGTCTGGGGTTTGTTATTTCTTTGTCATGACGTACATGGAATTACTGCCCTTAATATGAGAGCTAAGGCCTGGAAACCTGCTATTTGCCCTAAAATGCATTGATTAACTCACAGAAACTGACAGTGCCTTAATGAGTCAAGATTAAGAACAATTAACAAAGAAGATCAGCATACACTTTTATAAACATATGGTGCACATCTCGCTGAAACATCTTATTAAGACATGGGATGCACAAACCTCTTTTATATGTTCTTTATTTTATCTAAAAATATTCTTTTATTCTTCTCAGGCTACACGAGAAATCTGTTTTTAAGAAGATAAGAATAAAGGAATATTTTTTTTATATAAAATAAATAAACATATAAAGAAGTTTGTGCACCCCATGTCTTAATAGGATGTTACAACAAGATGTGTACCATATGTTTATAAATGTGTGTGCCGATCATCTTTGTTGAATAACAGTATGGAGTCTTACTCCTGTACGGAAGATTAGGATGCTGTGTTTCCAGATCAGAGCACCACAAAAATCTGACTAGATTCACTTATTGTGATAGGTGCGTTTTCTTTTTGCCCCAGCCTCATTATTTGTAAATCACAGATTAAGAATAACCTTTACCAGTGTATGGATGTATAAAATGAAAGCAACGTTTTTGCTGCTGTAGGGGAAAATGCCGAAGTACTCCAAGGCACACCCTCTCTCACACGTGTAAATTAAATCGTTTGTTTTATATATCCATTTCACTCTTAATTATGATGATCATTATATGTATGCAGACAATTGATAGCACTCTGCATGTAGACATATCTTTGCAGCCATCTCCATGTACCTGGGTATACATCTGAGGCAAAGATGAAGCAGAAATGATTAATTAAGTGCTCATGAATAAAGGCAGGATAGAACAATATCAAAGAACATAGGAAGAAAGAAAGAAAAAGACAAACAAGAGAGAAAAAGAAACGAGAGAAATGAGGTAATAAAATCAGAATGTGAAAATGGATGGAGAAAAGGAAGAAAGAAAAATAAAGGCGAGAATGAACAAATTGGAGGAAGAAAGAAAAATGGGAGCATGGCAGAAAGAACGGAGTGAGAAAGAAGCGAGTGAGGAAGGAATGAGGGAAGGAATGAGAACAATGAAGGATAGAAGGCAAGGAAGGAAAAATGGAAAGGAAGATGAGATGCACTAGAAGGAAAGAGAGAAAAGAAGGAAGGATAACATGGAAGGAAGAGGCAAACAATTCAAGGAGAGATGGAACAAAAATGATTGCAGAAGAGGACGAAAGGAAAGAAGGTCCGAATGGGAAAAGAAAAGGAAATCATGAAGGAAAGACATGGAAAGAAAGGCGAAATGAAGCAGAAAAGAGTAGAGGAAAGAGCAAAAAAATGAAAGAATGTGAAATGGAAACCATGAAAGGGAAAGGAGGAACAAAAGAAAGCCATGAACGAAAAAAGGAAAGAAGAAAAAAGTGAGAAAGCAAGAAAGAAATTAAATACAGAAGTACGAAGGAGCAGAAGAAACACAAATATCGAAATGACAGACAACAAAGAAAGTGGAGATAGAAAGGAAAGAATAAAAGAAGAGAGGAGAGAAAGAAATAAAACAAATGAAAGGGAGGAAGACGCGAGGAATTAAAAGGATGAATGGATGAATTAAAAAAATGCCATAGTAGTGGAACTCTGAAAAATGCATATTTAATACAGCAAAATAGTCCACCAAATATTTTACAATGAGTTTAATGAAGTGAATGGTCATAGAGGCAATATTTACCAAGGTAAAAGTTTACTGTGTGCTCTGATCTGATGCATATATTTAGGATAAGGCGTCTTTCCAGGCAGCAGCACGAGATTGTTGATTTAAATAAAGGATAGGCTGCTGTACTGCATGCTCCTCCAGTCACCTTCCTCTGCCTCACAGGACAGGAGTTCACAACTGGAGCATCAGCTGAGCGACACCTGCCACTGCCAAACTCAACTGAGAGACAGTGAGCTACTCAAAGACAGGCTATGACCTACTGGTATCTTGCGATCAACCTGTTGGAAACTCTGGCCCTAAACGCTAGTTTCACTGTAGCAGGGCTGGCTGTTCCACAGGATAGCACTGGGATAGAGTATTAAGTTTGATAAATGTGAATATGGCATGTTAGTCCGCATGCGTTTACAACGCATGTCATTACAACGCGGTTGTTACAATGACTGCGTTGTTACATCTCTTACCTTTACAACGCAAGTCGTAACAACGACTTGCTGTAGGGGGCACTGGATGTTGGAATAGTGTAATTTACTATTCCAACACCAGTCTGTGCAACAGTAGGGAAGGTGTTGGATTTTAAATCCAACACCTTCTGCCCCCTAATGCAAGTCGTTGTTCCGTCTAACGTTGTAATGCTATGCGATGTAACAACGCAGTCGTTGTAACGACCTCGTTGTAATGGTATGCGTTTCCTCGCATGCGTGGTAAACGATGCTTACCGATAAATGTTATCTCCGGCTACAACATGGCTACAATTTCAATTTTTGGGCTTTTTAAAATATTTATTACAAGCCAAATTCCCTGCTGAAGTTGATTTGCAATAACAGTTTTGGAAAGATGACTTTTTAAAAGTTACTTTGCCTTGCCTGAAGTTCTTGGAAGCTAAATCTGTGATTTGCTCTTCCACCTCTGCCAGCCAGTAATTAGCTTCTGAATAGGGGTGAATAAGTAAACAATTGGCTGACCTAGATGGGTTGAGATGACCCATCTGAGCCTGACAGAATATGCAGGGTGGGGATGTGAGGATCATTTATTACATTGTGTCAAATCCTCTGCTGGGATTTATCATGACACTAGGTGTACATCAAAGAGTCCTCCTATGACACTGGCAAATGTTAGCTGACACTTGGGCATGGGCCTTCTTCTGTCCCCTTAGCCAGACAGGCCTTAATCACAGTCGGTCTCTTTGACAGCTCTGCTGGATTTACATTACATAATGTGTATTTTCAAAGAGCGGGGTCACCCGTAGGCATCTTGCCGCTGAATAACATGTTTATTGTTACCCAAATTAATGGTACTCATATTATCGACCTCCGATGAATTAACGGCTGAATGGATCCGACAGGATTTGAACCTGTGACGATGAGGTCAACCTCTTGCCCCTGCAGTGGACACATTAGTCCACCAAGCCATCAGACCCGGACATATAACATTTAGAGCGCACTTCAAAGGAGAAAAACAGGATGCCAGAACTTTTCACGTGGATGCACTGAAGGGTTGCTGACAACTCAGCTTTGTTCTAACAGACTTCTATTTCTGAGACTGTTGTGGTACAGGACATGTCTCAAACTGGTTATTAGTGTTAGATGTTAGGAGGAAGGCAGAACGTTGCAGTCAGTCTAGGCAATTGGCTACAGCTAGAGGGGTTTCTAGCCTTCCAGTTTATAGAAATGACCAACCAGAATTCATCAGTGTTTGAAGGCACTAAATATGTATGTGGTGTTGTTGAAAGTCTTTTACCAAGGGTAGATCTTGGATCTTGTGTCTTGTTGGTTGGGAAAGTTGAGCCAGATGTTGAAAGCGAGTGATGTGCTAAAATATTAGCCATTGGCTTAAAGTTATGGCTTTGAGATCAAGATGCCTTAAAACTATTGTATTCTCAATGGTATCCATCCA
Source organism: Lissotriton helveticus (assembly GCF_964261635.1). Classification (NCBI taxonomy): domain Eukaryota; kingdom Metazoa; phylum Chordata; class Amphibia; order Caudata; family Salamandridae; genus Lissotriton; species Lissotriton helveticus. Next base: position 1,048,180,632 of record NC_136072.1, read on the forward strand.
TCCTTCTTAATTCAACATTTTTCTTCTACTTCCCTGATTCTGTGCTTCCTAAAAAAGAATATACAAAAGGGGATGATGGACGGAGCGTTTGAGCAAATCAAACACTCACCCCCAGTCAACTGATCTGGGTTTAATCCATCACCATTCTTTAGCCCACTCAGCCACCCCATTTCAGACATGGCCATATGCAAATCAGTCGGACCCTGTGCCTCATGGGAACAGTCCAGCCCGAACTGCCAAGCCATGTCTTCCATGGACCGGAAACAAGCATCCTGGGACCGGTTTCGGATTCATAATCCTCATCAGCCAGGCTATCTTGAATCCAGTGGCTAAGTGAGCAAGGGACTCTTGTCTGAGCATACCCTGCCACACTTAGGGCAAAAAAAGCGATACAAAAGGGGATGATGGACGGATTAAACCCAGATCAGTTGACTGGGGGTGAGTGTTTGATTTGCTCAAACGCTCCGTCCATCATCCCCTTTTGTATCGCTTTGTTCGCCTTAAGTGTGGCAGGGTATGCTCAGACGTGAGTCCCTTGCTCACTTGGCCACTGGATTCAAGATAGCCTGGCTGATGAGGATTATGAATCCGAAACCGGTCCCAGGATGCCTTTTTCCGGTCCAGGGAAGACATGGCTTGGCAGTTCGGGCTGGATTGTTCCCATGAGGCACAGGGTCAGACTGATTTGCATATGGCCATGTCTGAACTGGGGTGGCCGAGTGAGCTAAAGAATGGTGATGGATTAAACCCAGATCAGTTGACTGGGGGTGAGTGTTTGATTTTCTCAAACGCTCCGTCCATCATCCCCTTTTGTATCGTCCTAAAAAAGAATGGCAGCAAAATAATGGGAACATGTGCAATTTTGGTTAAAAAAAACCTTTGTTACATGTTTATTGCTTAGTTGAAGTTATGCTGAGAGGTATTTGGTAAGTCATGGGTACACTGATTACAAGTGATGTTTATTTCCTTGTACTTGATGGACTGAGATAAAAATAAAGCCATTGCATTGCAGTTTGACCTCAGAGCCAGAAATTACTCTGTAAGTGGAATTCTTGAGATAAGATGAAGATAAGATTTTTGCGACATTCAGTTTTAATTACATAAAATTGTTTTCAAGAATCCTCGAGTGGTTATATGTCTGTTATACACATTGGCAGCAGTTACTTTGCTGTGTCACACTTTGTTGACATTGTTAATAAAATGTTTCATTTTCAACTTGCACGTCAATCCTACTTGTATGCTCTGCTTTTACTTTCTTAACAGTTCATTTTTAAATCGCTTTTGTGTTATTCTTATGTTTACAGTCTAACTTACCCATAGACCTTTTGGGAATTTTCTTCAGCTAGTGTACACTTACTTGTGATTGTTTATACTGCCAATGCTTTTAACGATCTTGCCGTTCATTCCCTTAAATCCATTCTCTACTAAGAGTATCTCAATTCACTTATTGACAGCACGCAATTCATAACTTTGCTGTAGCCACTAGATTATTTGCTTATAGTATCTTTCACTAGTCCTTTCCCTTTATTTATATTTGTATATCTTGCTTGTAGACCAATTTAGCTGTATGTTGTCGACAGAAGTATTGTTTCTATAGATTTAGAGTGGGCTTTGAGTTAGCCTATTTTAGTCATTGGCTCATTGTGTTCTTGTTTTAGACACTGTTTTCACACATTCACAATCCCATCATAGCTATGCCCACAGGCAATTGGCTCTCTCACATCATTCTCTCTATTGGATTTTTATGGCCGTTTGTTTCTCCTTCTGGAGTTCATGCTTACCAGTGCATGAGGAACTATTTTCTGTCCTGCACTTTTTTCTTACTGCTGATCTCTGTGGCCACCTGCCACACCCACACCAGCGGTCTCTCTTACCCCTCTGAGGGGGCATGGGACCTTGGACCCCAAAAGCAGTGGACAGGACCGAAGAGGTCCAGGAACAGGGTGAGACCTCACTGGAAGTGGAATGGAGAAAAAGGTTAGGTGCAGAACATAGGGAAAAATATTTATTCCTGGCAAGAGCTATTGGGTGGGAAAGACCACTGGGGTTGCCCTTACCAATAGGGTGCAGGTTCTGGGTACTAATCCTACTCACTTTGGGTATTTTCAAGATGGCCTAAGTCTTTAGCCACACTAAACTTGGCTCTGAGGGCATATATGAGGTGGTTACTATGGTACTCATTGTGTCCTCCCACATCTAACACTAAAATCCTGTTTAGGCACTTCCTGTCCCCCAACAGACTCGGAGACAGAAGTCTGGTAAAATCAAAGCTGAGCTTTCTGCAACCCGGCAGTGAATGCACACAAAGTGTGGTGGCATTTTGTTTTCCTCTTTTGAAATGTGCCCCAAATGTTACATGTAAACCCAGCAGACCTGTTAAACAGGCTGCAATGCATTGTCAGAGAGAGTCCCGCTGTGACTGGTGCATGACCATAGATGGGCCACACCCAAGTGTAATCTAACATTTGCCTGTGTGGAGGAGGCCTCTTTGAAGTGCTCCCCAAGAACAACCCCAGCAGACCTGTCAAGCAGGATATGACATTCAAGCAACATTTCACACTTTAATGTTAAAGAGTATAGTTCCAGCCTCCCATGCATATTCTATCAGGTTCAGAGGGGTCATCACTGCGTATTCTGGTCAGCATTTATTTTGCTGCTGGGAGCAGTTCACTTCACCACAGTGGGGCCAACAGGTGATAGTTGGAAGGCATCTAAAGGCTGTAGAAGCTTTAAGCTGGCCAAAGGTAACTTTCCTAGAGTACCTGCTTTAAAATGTTTATTACAGTTCCGACTAACCATGAATTTACATTTAAAAAACTCCAAATATGAACTCTGTAGCTGTTTCATAAGCGGAAGTAACAAATATCACATTTAATTTTGTATCTCTGTGCTTTCCTTTGGAACAGCTAACCTTACTCTAGTGAAAATAGCCCTAAGGATGTTTAACAATAAACCTTTACGTGTTCTGTTAAATACCATGCTCCTTGCTGTATGTGCATGTAAGGTTAACTTAGGGGTGACTTATTAATATTTAAAAGGAAGATGTATACCTGTCAAAAGTGGTCATTTTGTGCAGTTTCCAACAACGCCCCCTAACCCCAGCCAAAAGCTACAGTAGATGGATCAATCCCTTGATGGACTTCCCTGCTCAGGCTATAGAACATGGACAGTTTGTGTATTCTCCAGTGGCACTTGTCTCTCTATGCCCTCCTACCCTTTCTGTACCCCTCGGTCATATCTTCCTGCCTGGTCCACATGGTGAACCCTTCTCATCTGCAGACCTAGTCTGTGAGGTATTATATTGCTCAGATTCAGGCACTAGATTTAGATAAGGCAGAGTATGCTCTTCACAGAACAAAACAGAAACATTATGCAGCAGAATATAGAGCAAAGAGGCTTCTTGCCGCTCGGTTGAGAGCTAAGATCACAGGGTAACTGCCCAGTAGATGAGAGACTGGGCAGGCCGGACAGTGTTGGAAAAACAGACCGCAAGGAGTCATTTTTGGACTTTTACTAAACGTTATATGACGAAGAGCCGGTAGAGGACAGGCAAGTTAAGAAATACCTAGGGTGATTCTACCTCAGCCACTGGGAAAGCTACAGCACTTCACCTGAAGCCCTCTTCCGGGCCTGGGCTGCTCAGCTCAGTGCTTCACCATTGAGTGCACCTTTCCACTGCTCACAAGAAGATACAAAGGTCTCTGTTCCTGCAGACTGCCATTAGGAGGGGATCCCAAGTGCTGTTTCTTCGCTCTGTTGCTGGCATCAAGTGTCTACAAGAGGCCTGCCACAATGGTGGGCGCAGTTCTCCAAGGCGCTCTTTACCCGGGGTTCTCTTCACCTGCAGAAGACACGTGGAGAATTCTGTGACATCAGCAGGGGCCAGGAGGAGCCATCGGTTCAGGCTTAAAATCAATGGGCATAGCTGGTTGTAGGATACAGACTGAAAAGGATTATGGCTGGTGGTTGGTGCAGAGTCCCCGAACATCAGGCCTAATCCATTCCTCTTGTAGGCCACCCTGTTTGTGTGTTTTTTGGTGGAGGGTAGGAGTGCTCATGGAAGTACTCCGACCAAGCTTAACCTACTCATAAGCCTCCTCCATGGCTTGCTGTAACAGCTTCAAGGCCCCACGCCCTCCCCAGATCCTCCCTCAAAGCCTCCTCCTCTCAGACGGTGAGACTTTTTCCAAAGTTGGCAGGTCTAGTGTTCCCTGATTTGTGGTGCTGAATGCGAACAACTCCAACAAAACCAGGAGGTATGGATTGCTTCCATCCAATGGCAAAATAATCTCTTAGCAGTGCCAAGCAGTTGATGTGTAATCTGAGATCTGTTAGTCTTCACTCAAGATACTCCTACATCAAGCCGCCCGAGAAGAATAAGATGGTGAACAACTCAATAACCAGATCGGTGAAACCGAAAAAAAATAGCATGTCTAATGCAGGTGTCCAAAGAATGCTGCGAACTCTCAGTTTTTCATCCATCACCCTGCTTAACACAATACCTGCACCTCTATGGTCATCATGCATGACATGGGAACACTTTCCACATATCAAAACATCCTTCAAACCACACATACTACATGATGTTGCCCTTGTAGGCAAGTGCTTTGGTGCCCCACATAGGGGTAGCAAGGGCAATATGAATATTTTAAGACAAAAACTGAGAGTGTCTCTAGTATCTCTTGGATCGTCATTATGGTGCTAAATTTTTGTCCATTCCAGGCTGAAAGACTTAAGGAGCTTATTTTAGGTGGATGGAGCCTGTTTGGTTGCAAAAGACCTCTTGCAGGCTGAACAAGAGTTTACAGGGACTTAGAGCCAGCCCACTGCTTATCACTAGTTGGCTTGTTTGTCACTTATTTGCTTGCTTCTTAACCCCTTCGCGCGTGACAAGGTCAGCTCGTCATGGGCGTTACCTGCGCTGCGCGTGTGACGAGCTGACCTTGTCACGTAACGAGGGCTTTTGGGAATCGCAGTGCGCAGCGGGAAAACCGCTAGCGCGCATGCGGTTAATTGATGGCTTTCCTTGTTCCAGCTCCTCTATCTTATATTTGGCATCCCAACCGGAAGCACAGCTTCTCCCAGATTTGCTGACTTCTGTCCTTCCACTGCTCAGTTTTAATCAACTTTTTTTTATTTTGGAATGAGCACTGTATAAGAATGCATTTTCTTTTAAGATCTCTCTTTGTACTCTTACCTCCCAAATACCTACCACTGATGTCTTGTTCGTGTGCTGCAAGCTCTGTCTTGTGTGCTTCTTCCCCTCACCAAACTCTCCAATGCTCCTCCATGTTGCTTTTTCCCTTGTATGTTTTTCCCACCACTCTCCGTATTGCTTCTCCCCTGTACCCTTTTGCTTCTCCCGACCACCCCCCATCCACTTGGTCTTTTATGTTAGAGCCTGTCTCATTTTGCAGGCATGCATGTGTTGGCACACCTATATTTATTTACTTTTTCCCATTTTGCGTAGCAGTTTGCTGATGCTGTACACAGGATCCCTACCTATTGATTTCCCTATGCTTGTTGGTAATCTGTGATGGATTGTAGCTAAAAAGGAATAGAAGTTTGAAAACATTCATGCACATTTCCCACTGTAGACACTTTTAATTGATTTTTACCAGCATCATTAAAATAATTTTCCTAATTTTACCAAAATATTTAACAAATCTACTAACCATTCACAACCAAACATTTATCAGCTGAATTCACAGAACCATGAGAAAATAATACATTGTTTAGGAGAACGCTACAGTGCCTTACCAATGGTAGACGGCGCTTGACAATTGCTGATATCGTAACCAGGGGCTCTGAAGTCCATCTCCTCAACCTAGGTAAGTGGAATTTCAATCTGTTTGCCCTTACCCCACCTAGGGTATGGACACTTTGGGTTTGTAACACCTATCCTAGAGAGCCTGGCCCGTTTACTTCAATCACAACTTCTTAAAGTTAAACTTCTGAAAGTTAAAGGCCTGGTTCCGACAGGTCTCAGATCTGGCAGTAATTAAGAACTCACTTTGAAATGGGTCCCTATTGGTCCCTATGTTCAGCTCCTTACCTTTATATGCAAACCATTAATCAATTTCTCAACAATGACTGTAAACACCCTTAAGGTAATCCATGTTAGCAATGCAGCTATACATTTATATTTCATCTTTTACTTCATCTTGCATTCCCTAGTAGTAGTTTCTGTTTCCAGATGTGGTTGCTTTAATTTCTTCGAAGCAACATACATATGATTATTGTGTAGAGCATACTGTGAAATGAGTCACTTAAGGCAGGTGTCCGAGTGAGTTCCTGACTGGGCACAAACCAGAGCTCTGGAACGGAGGCTGAAGGCAGTGGGAGTTTCTCATAGCACCTATGAGTGGATCATAGAGCGACAAACTGTGCACATTCAATCCTTGGCCTCTGCATAGTGCAATGGTCAGCTTTGTGCTGGTAATTGTGGGAAAGTGTGTAGTGGAGGTCGACTGCTGTCAAAATATGGACAGTACCAAAGGAAAAGAAAATTCAATGCTTGCATGTGAGTAGGTTGGTTGAGTGTGAGTGGATTGTGAACTGGGGGAGAGGAAAGGAAGTATATGCAGAAATCGAAAGTGAAAAGACGTGCTGACCTGAAAAGAGAGGATGTGTGTGATATACAGTTAGAGGATTTCAGAAATGCTATGCCTTGAAGGTACACAAATATTGTTCAGGTGATATTTGTCTCAAGTACACGATTTTAGTTTACCTGTTTTAAGCCACGCCTTTAATTAATTAAGTAACAACTCTTCAAAAGGATTTCTAGTTTACGGTTCTTTTGGCCAAACCCCTTTTAGGGATCCCCTCCCAACTTTTTTTCCTCCGACTTAAAGCCGTTCCCCCAATAATGACATGCACTCAGCAGTTTCCATTACTGACTCCGAGGTGTGTATGAAGATACTTGCTCTAAGAGAAGTGCAAGACCACGTTCTCGATGCGCAAAGTCAAAACTCTTGACTTTATCGATGTTTGCTATAAACGTGTACTAATGAGTGAACTTTATTAAATGGTAATACAAGCATTTCAATATACATACCATAGGATAAAACAATACAATTTTCAACCCCTTGTGAAATTAAACTAAAATAAATGTAATCATAGGGTTGATTCGAAATGATAACTAGAACAGGACCATACAGTTATTGATTCTGTGTCGGGACTGGTGGCTTCAGATTATGCATCCTGATCTCTATTTCAGTAGCAATCATGTATACATATAAAATTATCACCATAAGGGTGCAGAAGGTCAAGGACTACAGTGCCCTTAAACCACAACGAAGAAACATCTTCCATGGATAGTAGAGTCCATCCAAGTATAATGTGGGTAGCCATATAAACAGTAGTAGAAACATATAAACCACCTTTTCGTTGCTGTTCGGCTGCCATGTTAAGTACCCTTGCTTTATTATATGCATATATAACATTTTAAGCGCCTTATTGTATGTTGTGTTGCTGGTACTTTATGGTTTCAGCCCTGTCTTCGTCATGTGGTCAGGGCAGCAGCTGTTTATTATATTTAATGTAATTGTTTGCTGCAGCTCAGGTTTCATCCCATTTCACCTGAGTCACTCTTTCATGAATTCTTCCCACACCACCACCATTGTGTTTCTACATTGTATAGAAAACTGGCAGCTGCAGATCTTCAAGCTCTTGGCCATACCTTTTTTCCCCTCCCCTGAGGTTTCCCCCACTCATCCCCACCTTGGAAGAGTGTGTATTAGGAAGTTGGCTCCATTCCTCAGAAGAGTATGTCTTCAACCCGAAAGCAAGACTCAACTAAGACTGCTTTTGGCCCGCCCTCAGACTGCCTGTCAGGTCTGATTTTTCGCCTTTACTATCTCTATCCTTCTGCCTGTCCTACATTTGCTATTAGTGATTTGGAGGCTGTGTGAGCGCCTTTTTACATTTTTTTTTTATCCCTATTGACCTATCTCACAGGGATACGGTAATTCACTATGCCCTTGCCTAAATGAACGGTCCTGTGATCATTTATCAATCCCAGGACTCTCTGTAGGGGGGGGGGAAGAGAGAGAGAGAGAGAGAATATGAATATATATATATATATTTATATATATGTCCATATTTCCTACCCAGGGCCACCAAACTCCTGGCGGGTGAATCCAAAAAGAGGGTAATAGGACCCGCTGGTTCAGCAACTACAACTATGAAATGCTGGAGCACTCACGGGATTCATAAAATGCCGTTATTCTGCCAAAGACGCGTGTCAGCTAATTTCCTTCTCAAAGCCCAATTCGATTTAAGTTGTCCCCCTGACTCATTGGCTGATCTCCTAGCCAATCAGTGAGACAGCAGCAGTTCCAGTGTTTGATGACGCGTCAGCACCTAATCAGTCAATCATGGGCCCAAATGCCCAATAATCAATCTCCACACGATGTTCACACTTGTGTCGATTCTGGCCATCTTCCTCCGCTCTGCCATATCGCCTCAGCACTTAAAGGGGCCACAGCTGCTGGTAGGTGCCTGATGCATATCCCTCGCCTGCCGCTGGATGGAATCTGAAAAATCCGCGGGCATTAGTCAAATGGCCGGCGTCCCTGGATTTGAATAATCCATGGCCTTCATAGTTCATGGCCAACGGAGTTCAGCAGCGGCAGTTCAGACGAGCCCATAAGTAATCAAAATGTGTCCACGTTTCCTACCCAGCACCATATATATAGTGTGTGTGTGTGTGTGTGTGTGTGTGTGTGTGTATGTATATATATATATATATATTACCTACTGGCGATCGCCAGTAGGTATATATAGTTAGGACCTAGTTTCCATAGGAAATCCCCAACGTTCTATTGGGAATAACTTTGGCGCCGGTTGTTGAATCTATGTGAATTTCTCAAAGAAGATGGCCTGTTACGCTCCGCTCCTTCCCTGAAAGTTTTGGGTAGATTCGTGAAGCGGGGGGCGAGAAAAAAAGGGGGTCCCAAAACGTGTTTTCCCCATGTTATTTTCTATAGGACGATTAGACACGGCTACAGCCCGAACCGCTGAACGGAATTACACCAAACTTGGCAAAATGGTAGGGACTGGTACACAGTAGTGCCTTTTGTTTAAATTATGTAAATCCCTCCAGTAGTTGTGGGGAAATTTGAAAATAATAATAATACTAGCATTTTTAAAGCGCGAACAGCTGCCTCAGCTAGGAGGCGTCCCGGCGCTGTGAGGGCATGGCAAGAAAACTAGCTGGGAGTCTGCAGCTTAGAGAGGCACCGAGAACAGCCACGACTTAAGCTGTCTCCTAAAGCTTGTTTCTGATTGGGCCTTTCGCAGCTCAGGAGGTAGGGAGTTCCATAGACGAGCCACATTGGCTGAAAAGGTCCGGCCACCCAATCTAGCCCTTTTGACTCGTGGCACACTCAGTAGCACCTGATCATTTGAGCGAAGGGAGCGGGTCTGTGTGTATCTGGGCAGACGGGCTCTCAAATAATTAGGGCAGGTACCATAGAGGGACCTGTAGGCCAGAGTAAGAATTTTGAATTTTATTCTACTGGCAATCGGGAGCCAATGCAAGGCTCGAAGATGGGGGGGAAATATGCTCTTTAAAAGGAATATGCTTAAGCAGCCTGGCTGCCGCATTTTGCACCGTCTGCAGCCTTTGGACCAAATATTTTGGGAGACCGCTATACATACCGTTAGCATAATCCAGTCTCGATGTAATGGTGGCATGAATCACGATTTTCCGGCAAGGCTCAGGCAAAAGTTTCAGGACTGGGCGAAGATTCCTCATTTTGCTCAGGCAGCATCCTGTGACCTGATGGATCTGGGGCACAAAAGAGAGATTTTCATCCCACTTGACCCCCAGATTTTTTGCCCACTGGGAGGGGGGAGGTGGGGTACCCATCTCAATCGGCCACCAGAACTCAGATGGAGGGTGACTGCCTTTGCCAAAGAAGATCACTTCAGTTTTTCCCGGATTCAGTTTCAGCTTATTAGTATTCATCCAGGATGCCACATCCTGAAGGCACCCCTTAAAGTTTGCGAATGCCGCTTCTGAAACCTCAGAGTAGGGAAAAACCAACTGGGTGTCATCGGCATAAGATATTGCGGTGACTCCCCAGTTGGCAATGAGGGAGAAAAGAGGGGCAAGATAAACCTTAAACAAAAGGGGGCTTAAGGCAGATCCTTGCGGGACCCCGCATCTCAGAGGCTTACGCTTTGAAGCGCATGTACCTAGAGTGACTCTCTGCGTGCGGTTTGACAGATAGGACTGCATCCAGGCAAGTGCCTGATCTTGCAGACCAATTTCTGCCAAACCTTGGACCATCCTAGCATGATCCACCGTATCAAACGCGGCCGAGAGATCCAGGAGCATCAGCTTAGCCGAGTCTCCTGAATCTAACGACCACCTCAAAGAATCAGCCACCTCAATCAGCGCCGTCTCCGTGCTGAAGCCGGGTCTGAACCCGGACTGAGTCTCATGAAGAATGTTATTAGATTCGACATGAGCATTTAGCTGGCGTTGAATTAGTTTTTCCAGCATTTTCCCGGGAGCTGCCAGCAGAGAGATAGGACGGAGGTTAGTTAAATCCTCCGCATCCCCGTTTGGCTTCTTCTTCAGTGGCAGGAGCGTCGCATGCTTCCAACTCTCCGGAAATTCCCCCATATCTATGGATGTGTTCCAGATGTGTTGAAGCATAGGTGCGATAGCGTCCGCTAAAGGATCCCACAGTTTAGGTGGACATGGGTCCTCTGGGGAGCCTGACTTACACCGGGTAATCTCTTGCCTTGCCTCATCTAACGGGATTGATTGAAATTTCCTCAAGGAGACTGGGGGCCGACCCCCTCTCTGTCTATCCTACTTGGCCGTAGGTTTATGCGGGCCAAAGGAGTCATAGACCATCTGTATTTTGTTATCAAAATAGATAGAGATCTTGTCACAAAGTGCTACAGATGAGGGAATATCCCTTTCAATACATTGGGGCTTCAAAAAGGATTGAACCAGTTTAAACACTTCTTTGCTGGGGCACATATATATCTATATGCACGCACCATACGCGTACCCGTACGCGCACCTGTACGCGTAAATACACTTACCTCTCCGTGCACGAGCTGCATGCTGATTGCCTGCCACTGTCTGTCAACACTCCAAAACAGTAGTCGCGTGGTATGCGCAGGTACGTGTACCGTGCGCGCACCCCGTAAATTAAAAAATAAATAAATTGGGGGGTCCTTGTGGGACCCCCTGAGCAGGTCTAGGGGGTCAGTGTGCTTCTACCCTGCCCCCTTTGTAAGTTTTCCACCTTTGTTTCACTGCTTTCTTGTGCCTTGGTTCTACCGAGGCACAAGATGGCTGCCAACACTTCCTGGTTTGGAGTGTTGACAGACAGTGGCAGCCAATCGGCATGCCTTCTCGAGAAAGCTGCATGCTCATTGACTGTCAACACTTCTAAACAGGAAGTGTTGGCATCCATCTTGTGCTAGTGTTGACAGACAGTGGCAGCCAATCAGCATGCCTTCAAGAGAAAGCTGCATGCTCATTGGCTGTCAACACTTCTAACCAGGAAGTGTTGGCATCCATCTTGTGCTCGGTAGACCGAGGCACAAGAAAGCAGAAAAACAAACGTGGTGAACACAAAAAGGGGGCAGGGTAGAAACCCCCTAACCCCCTAGGGCTGCTCAGGTGGTCCCACAAGGATATTAATATATTTAAACGTTATCCGCTAATAGAATTAGCATTTTAAAAAACCTTGCAAATTCACTGAAAAAAACATAGGTTTCAGGCCTTATATAGTTGGGAATTAGCATTTAAAAAACCTTGCAAATTCACTGTAAAAACCATAGGTTTCAGGCCTTATTTAGTTAGGAATTAGCATTTAAAAAACCTTTGAAATGCACTCAAAGTATACGTTTTAGGGGTGTTATAGTTAGCTGGACATTTCACTCATACAAAACCATTCAAATTGCTCCTATATAGTTAGTTGTACTTACTATATTTCGCGCACCCGCAATCCACTGCTGATGATGTCACATATTACATCATTCATGACATGGTCAGTGACATCACTGATGACATCTCAAATGACATCACTGTGTAGTGTGTTTATCTAGGTACCTATGATGAAGCAAAGCTTCGCATATTTTGCGGCTTGCCGAAATCAAGAACCTCATTTATGTGTAATAAGGTAACCCGTGTATGTTTTACTAACGTTTATATTAAGTTTGAGTAAAGTTTGAGACGCTTGCCTATGTGTATTTCTAATGTAATTAATCCATGTCCTCTAAAAATGGCCGCCGCTTGTATTTTAGTTACTGCGCATGCGTCAGCCACACTCACGTGTCCTGACGCGTCTGCAGAAGTGGAGGGAAAGTTATGCGCATGCGTAATTCATAGCTGTGCTTATCATGTGGTACTGCTCGTGCCACTGCTCTTGTATTTCGTCTAAATGTAGCTAACATTTAAATTGCATAAGTTTATTTCTGGATGATGAGTCAAAAGTACAAACCCTGCGATGTGTTTTCATAATGACATTATTATGTATTAATTTGTTTTCGCTTACTTTTCATGTACCGCGGGCAATGGGGGTCTGAGTGAGAGGAGAGCCATATTGGAGGTCCCTTCTGCGCCTGTGCGACATTCGGCAGCACGAGGGACCTTGGCTGATGGAACATAGCCAGCTGGCAGTGATGGGCGAGATGCTCCTGAGAAAGTCACCTCTGCCCTGCGAGAACAGCGAATGTGGCTTCTTATATGTTACATTGTATTGATGTGCTACTGTTAGCTCATGGGAACCCAAACATGCTAGGCGGTCCCAAAATATGTAAATGAAGGCTTCAAATCGTATATTGTGATTGGTGTGTTACCCAAATCCTACCTTAGGACCAATCGAAATTGAGGGATTCTGACACTTTGCAACATTGGGGGGTGGTACACTGTCCCAAAACTGTATATCTACCCTGGGTTCACCTAGTGAACCGTCCGACTTGTCTGGTTTAGCTGACCTGTCACTGACCCAACGCACTCAATAGGTGACTGAAAATACAGAGAGCTGCGGAGCACTCTGTCCGAATTTGACCATAGACTAAGGTTTTACTGAACCTTAAAGTGCTGGCAAGGCACTTAGCTGGGAGTTCGCTGACCCAATCGGGGTCTTGATCTATATCTGCAGAGCGGGTGGAGCGCAGGCGTTGCTTCCTAACTGTGGGTTCCGGTCCTGTCCTGAAGAGGGTCCTGTCCTGAGGGTTTGCTGTCCTGTCCTGAGGTCCTGTCCTGACTCTTATTCCGAGGGTATCCTGTCCTGTCCTGGGTGTCCATTCTGCACCTGCTGTCCTTTGAGGGGTATCCTTCCTTGAGGGTTTCCTGACTTTAACTGACCCGTGGCCAGGGTTTGGTTTCCACACCTTTCTAGGTAAATACTGCTCCGAAATCTCTTGAAATTCTTGCACCTTCTGAATTTCTAACTTTTGCTTCAATAAAGTTCAACATTGCAAATGTGATATTTTCCATGCCTTTCCGCAACTATTGAAAGTCATTTAAAATTTTGCAAAGTTATTTCTATGTCTTCTCATTTGTTAGAAATTATATTTTGCATAGCAGTGTGTCATTTCCTGATATGGTCTAGAACTTCGTTGCCTAGGTTGTTCAAAGGCCCTTTCACCTTAAGTGAAGCGTGTTATTCATTATAAGTTCTTCTATAATCACACACACTTAGTCTATCACTGTTTTAGATAATACTGACTTGCATAAGTATCTTTTCTCGTTACATTTTATTAGTACTTTGATGATTACTCTGCCATTATTTCTTTATGCATATGTGATTTACATTATCTTGGTTATTGATTGCCTTATTTTACTGTATCTCATGCAAGAAAATACTGAACTTTAGATAAACATTTTAAAACTTCCAGTTGTCCGTGGTCATTTACACAGTATTTGAATATTATTGGTTGGGTTTGTATTTTGTTGCCTTTCTTTTACAGCTAGCTCCCTGATTCATTGTGGTCATTAGGCACCTGCATCGGTGGATGGTAAGTCGGGTGCACTGAGAATTGGTAGCAGGGAACACACACACACCAAATTGGTAGAGCTCGTGAAGTCACCTGATCGATGTATATGGTGATTTGAAAAGTATATGGGCCCTGAAGCCGGAAACGGCGAAAACTATTGGTCGGGTGGCCTCGCGCGCTCTATCAGTTTTTCTGGTAGATCAGAGGATGGTTAGGGACTAGTTGAGAGTAAGGCAGGGACTAGTTAGGCTAGTTAAGTCGGAAGCTGCTATTATATTAATGCTGCTACAAGAGCGGCTGTTCTGAGGGAACTGATCACTCTCTTGTGAATACGCTGCTGAAATTTATGAATTACTGTATTGTCATTATTCTTGTTCTTATATTGTTATATGTACTAATCAATGCATTTGTAAATCGACTTGTTAAGTGTTGTCCGAACTCCCCGGGGAATTGAAAGGGCAAGTGGTGAATAGAATCCATTGTCCTGAGGTCACAGGTTCGAGGAAAGTTAGGTGCAGGTTAGGATAACCGGGAAGCACTAACTAGGGTTTTCTGAATACATGTGTGAATAAATGACAGTAACGGGGTTCATTGGCAAAATTCCCATAGTGGCGTAACCTAGTAAGGGTCACATCGGAAGAGTAGCAGGTTCCTCGGAGCTAGCGTGAAAGCAGAGGGGTCCGCTGAGAAACCTTAAACTCGGAACATATCCCGGAAAGAAGTGGATGAGTTTAGGGGAATAACAGGTTCACCGATGCTAGAGTGAAGGGTAGGCGGAAGAGATCTGCCCGCAGCAAGTGAAAAGTAAATGGAAGTAGTTTACTTGCAGTAATAGAATTCTATCTCTGTCTAGACACTTGAGCACTGTGGCGAATGTGTATTTGTTGTAAAATAACCAAGCACTGAGCACTTTAAAAGTAAGAAAGTTTCCGTTACCTTGTGAAGGGAGGGAGTCAGTCGAGAAGCGCCTCTGACGTCACTCTGTGCCGCGCTGGGATTGGTAGAAACAGCGGGCGGGTAGCGGAGCTGAAATTGTAAAGGAGGGGTGAGCGCCGGAGCGTGGGAACTGTCTCACGAAGGGGCCGCGCACCCATTGGCAGAGCTTATTTTGTGTCGCGCACCCATTGGTTGCACGAATTTTTCTGAAGCGCATTCCGATTGGAGGTAGTTTGTAAACAAAGTTAGCGCAGAAGTCGTATGTGGCACTCGCGGACTACAGAGACGCGACCTGATCCAAGGCATCTAGGGTTTGAAAGGGATCAGTGGAAGGCTAACAGATACGATATTATGTACGGAACCAAGAGAAAAATGTCCCTTGTAAATAAGGTGAAAAATTATTTTAAAACGGACAAACCCATTAAATCTAGGGAAGGTGTTCTTGTCCCAGCACCCAATACTCCTGCCTCATTCATGATGTTTGACCGAGGGTACAATACCTGTGTGTGGCTGGAGAATTGGGTGAAGTACACAAAAGATGACGGAGTATTGGCTTTTCCGTTAGATGGTACTTTCAATGGTAGGATCTTATTTAATTTAAGAACCCGAATGAATGAACTGCATCCCAGACCGAGACTAACGCAGTATGAAGCATTAGAGGAATGGGAGATTGAGGCTTTTGAAAGAGAAAGACCCCGAATGGACAAGGGTTTGACCAAGTGGTACCCCAGGCTGAAACAGGAGTCCAGGGATAAAAGGATGAAACAGTGGAGGCAGAGCATGATTGTTGAGGGTCTGTTTCCCATGATGCCGGCATGTCATAACCCTGCAGCGGGGGGGAAAAGTACTGAAAAATGTAAGCATTGGGGGGCCCTAGGGGATTCAGATGATGAACTAATAGATGACATCTGTACCAGAAGTCCGCCACCTTACAATGAGGGAACCCGACCTTCCAGTGTAGGAGATGTTCCCCGACGCCCCTTCCAAAAGGAAGAAGACAGGTCCCTGGGACTGGGAGGGGGTGGTCAAGTATTACCCTATCCTGAGAAACCCGAACTGGCGGAAACAAGGGATATATATCCCAAAGTGCCCGCAAGTCAGGAAGAAAAATATTCACGTACAAAAACTTTTTTCCCCAGACCCTTGTATGAAAGCGAAGAGAAACCATCGAATTCAGGACTGCCTTTTGTTCAACCTCCATATGGGGAAGAGCGCAGGTCCTTTAATACTGGAACTTTATTCCCGAAGCCAAATTATGGTGGAGGACCAAGTGAAACGCATCCTACTGCCCCGAGTTTTACTCCTCCGCCTACTGCCCCGAGTTTTACTCCTCCATTGACCCCACAGATATTACATGACACAACTCTAAGAAGGGTACTAGTGGAAAAGGAGCAAGAGGCTCTAGCTAGACAAAGAACAGAAATAATTCAGAAAATTTCTCAGATAAATACCAGTCCTGAGGCATTGACTATTCCAGTAACTATTGGACCGGTGGTCCCGTTATACGGAAATGGTCAGGGAAATCCGATTACTCCAGTCATGACCCCAGTCATAGCAACCCCGAGACAGGAACCAATCATCATAGATGATCAGTCCAGTGAGTGCGAGTCTGAAGTTGCATTCTTGGAATTGCCAAACAAACAGACTGCAAAGGGAACACAGCTGAGGTATAACCCTTTTAATGCAAAGGAAATTAAATTAGAGACAGCAACAGGTACTAGGAATGTCTCTCTGGTAACTCCGGATGAAATTGAGAGTTGGAGTCGTGAATTAGAAAAGCAGACTCCGCAAACAAAGCCTTTAGACCTCTACAAGCTGAGGGTTGAAATAGAAGAATTAATGGCAGGAAATGTGGGGTTGAATCGATTGAATACCTACTCTGAGGAAGAATTGTCGTTCATATGTAAAAGCTTTACAAGGAACACCAGAGTGCTCCATGAAAAACTGACCGAAACAGCAATTAGTATGGGGGTAGATATCTCAAAATCCAAGCCCTTACAGAAACCGTACAGAGCAGACTTCTCAGACAAGGATATAGAACACCTGAATGTGGCAGGAAAGAAGCTACAGATTAAAGAATTAATGGGGGTACTGCAGAAATGGGGAGATGTGGAAAAATGGAGAAGCAGGTGGGCGAAAAAGAGGGAAGAGGTTCGCTCCCGACAAGTGACTCCCGAGTTTGCTTTAAGAGAGGTAGAAAAACCTGAGCAGTTATGCCCCATGCGCGAAGTTCCAGGAGGGAAATATGTGCATGTCCCCTGGTCTAGGCAGGATATTGTGTCCTTCACGAACGATTTTCCAAAATTAAGAGAGAAACCAGTTGACTGGTACCGGCAGGTGGAGAGGTTCGTGAAGGTACAGAAATGTCTGTGGAAAGACCTGGATGGGTTTTTCGACATTGTGGTTCCAGTAGATTTATGGACCCAGTGTAAAATAAACATAAATTGGCCCAGTGAAGAGTATCCCAGAGACAAGGACACAGGGGAGCCATCAAAGGAAGTCATGCGAAAATATGAGCAGGTAATTCAGCACTTGAAAGAAAAGGTGCCCGCCAAGGAAACTGATTGGACAAAAATAGATAGAACAACACAGGAAAGGGACGAGACAGTGCATTCCTTCTATGAAAGGTTATTGCAGGTATTTAAAACATACAGTGGTATTGACAACATCGACCTGAAGGATATGACACACTTTATTTACAGGTTTGTAAATGGTTTAAGACCTGAAATTTGTCAGTGGATAAAAGACAATAAAATCTGTTGGCATACTAAGAAAATGGATGAGGTCCTGCGGTACGCTAAGTACTGCGAGGACGAGATGGCAGAAAAGAAAAAGGCCCTTAAGGAGAAGGTTATGTGGGCTCAGGTGAAGCTCGCAGAACAGCAGGAAAAACAATTGAGTAACATGGTTAAAAATGCTGAGAACAAAAGTCCTGGGGGAGGGGGTGGAGGAAAGCCCCGGCCCAAATTTAGCAGGGAAGAGGCTATGAAAAAATTTCCCTGCCATCAGTGCGGCGAAATTGGACACTGGCGAAACGAGTGTCCCCAATTAGTCGATGTTAATGAGACAACTCCTGATTTAATTCCACAGACGCAGAAAGAAAGACCAAGAAAGACTCAACCCCAGGTAAAAACAGTTCAGGTGCCTCGAGCACCCAAACAGGTATACAGGGGAAGACAGGCAGAAAATGAAGAGATAGAGGTTTGGGAAAGCGGGGAGAACAGAAATACAGCAACTTCGCAGTATCTGCTGAATGATACCTTCCTTTGTAATGAACAGGACTGACGGGGCCTGAGAGGGGAGGACGAGGAGTGCGTACTTGGCGCTTCCTTGCCGGTAGACCAGTCTGGACCATATATTGAAGGAAAGGTTGACGGAAATGATGTCACCTTTCTGTTGGACACTGGCGCTACCCGTTCTACTGTAAGAACAGTGGACGTTCCAAACCTGCCCCTCTCGGGAGAAAACATCCAAGTAGTAGGTGTATCTAATCAATTGATTAGTACTCCTGTTACCGAACCAATGGAGATTTCAATTGGAAATTTTAAACAGATGCATAGATTTGTAGTCTGTGACACCAGTCCAGTAAATTTACTGGGACGTGATTTGCTGTGTAAAATGAACTGTACCATCTTTTGCACACCAAAGGGTGTCGAAATACAGACCCCAGATGAAGACGGCATTTATAAATTATTGTTGCTTAGACCTGACTCAGAACTTAAAAGATTGACCCTGCAGGACTTGCCCCAAGAACTACAGGAAGCCGTAAAACCAGAAGTGTGGGATTTCACTGGAAAAGATGTGGGTTTGATGAAAGATGTGGACCCCATACAAATAGCCATCAAAGACAATGCAGTATATCCTAACACTAGGCCCTACCGAATGAATGCTGAAGTGAAAGCAGGTGTCACTCTGGAGATACAAAAATTATTGGAAGGAAACATCATACAAGAAGTGATGAGCAGCCCATGCAACTCACCGATTATGGGCATCAAAAAGCCTAGTGGCAAGTATAGGGTAGTGCAGGACCTGAGAAAGGTTAACAAGATTGTAGTTCCTTGCTGCCCTATTGTCCCAAACCCTGCAGTAATTCTGTACCAGATTCCTTGGGATGCTGAGTGGTTCACTGTGATTGATTTGTGTCATGCATTCTTTTCGATACCCCTGCACCCCGACAGCAAATTTCTTTTCTCATTTGCCTTCGAGGGTCACGTGTATTGTTGGAACCGGGTCCCTCAAGGGTATACAGAGAGCCCCTCTATCTTTAATCAGATCTTGAAGAAATGTCTAGAGACTTTGACATTACCTGGGAACTCTGTATTAGTGCAGTACATAGACGACCTTCTATTGGCGTCTAAAAGTCACAGGGACTGTGTAGTTGACACCATTGCTCTCCTAAATCACCTGTGTGAGAAAGGGCATAAAGTGTCCCCTGACAAACTACAGTTCTGTGCGAAATCAGTGAAATATCTGGGACACCAGATAGAAAAGGGTGTCAGAAAAGTCACTTCAGAAAGAGTGAGAATAATTCAAAAGATGCAGTTGCCCCGTACTCAAAAGGAAGTCAGAATGTTCCTGGGTGTTTTAGGGTACTGCAGGCAGTGGATTCTGGGATTTGCAGCCTTAGCCAGGCCCTTGATAAAAATGACCACGAGAGGAATGCCAGATGTTGTACAGTGGGATGATGAAAGTCTAATGGCTTTCACAAGACTGAAAAACTGTCTGTGTACAGCCCCTGCATTGGGAATGCCAGATTATTCAAAAGAGTTTGCCCTTTTCTGTGACACTCGCGATAATTGCGCATTGTCAGTCCTGACTCAAGAACATGGCACAACCAGGAGGCCTGTGGCCTATTTCTCTGCCACACTGGACCCAGTAGCTGCTGGGTTACCAGGTTGTCTAAAAGCAGTAGCTGCTACCTGTGCAAGTTTAGAACAGAGTGAGTCCATTGTCATGGGACATCCTGTGACTGTTTATGTTTCACATGGAGTGGTAATTCTATTGACCAGAACTAAAACACAGTATCTCACCCCTAGTCGGCTGACTAAATACGAGAGGATTCTTGTGGGCGCAGCAAATGTAAACATTGTTAGGTGCGGTATTCTGAACCCTGCCACCTTACTTCCTGACCCCTCAGAAATGGAAGGTAGGGATGATGATGAACATGATTGTATTGATCTGACAGAGTTCAGTACCAAGCCACGCCCAGACATAAAAGAATTACCATTGCCGGAGCATGATAAAGAACTATTTGTGGATGGTTCCTGTCTAAGACATGAATTAGGAGGCTTGAGTGCTGCTTATGCAGTAGTGTCTTTCGAAAAGATTGAACAAGCAGGTTATCTATATAACATCAAGTCTGCACAAGTAGCCGAATTGATAGCCATGATAATGGCTTGCAAAATTGGGAAGGACTTACGCATAACAGTGTATACTGACAGTCAGTACTGTTATGGCGTTGTGCATGACTTTGGCCAATTATGGATGCAGAGGGAATTCATGACTTCCTCAGGTACTCCCATTCGGAATGCAAAGGTTGTTCATGACCTTTTAGAGGCCATCCAGTTGCCCAAAGAACTGGCAGTGGTAAAATGTGCTGCTCATCAAAGGAGCATGGACAGAGTATCACTGGGAAACGATTATGCTGATCGAGTGGCTCAATGGTGTGCCAAAGATCGATATATTATAAATCCAAAACGAGGGGGGCCAGGAACCAGCTGCCAGCTTCAGGTGTTTGAGGAAGTGCCTACATGGGATGAGGTGAGAGAGTGGCAGGAGTCGGCTCCTTGGCAAGAAAGAGAGAAATGGAAAGAGGATGGATGTAGACCGAGACGTGTGGATGGTGTCATCATAGGTCCAACTGGTATGCCTGTGTTACCCCGACACTTGCTTGGCACAATGGCAAGATTAATACATGAAGGATCACACATTGGTAGGGATGCCATGATTCTGGTATTTCAACAGACTTGGTACAGCAAGAAATTCAGGAAGGTAGCAGAGTCCCTCTGCCAGAGGTGCCTGTCATGTCAACAGATGAACCCAGGCAAGAGGACCATGGTTGAACTGAGCAAGATTGGGAGGTCAGGGGGTCCCTTTATAAAAATACAGGTTGATTTCATCACCATGCCCCGTTGTGAAGGGAAACGATATGTCCTTGTCATTGTTTGTGTATTTTCAAAATGGGTAGAAGCTTACCCTACTCCCAAGAGTGACGCACTGACAGTAGCAAAGTGTTTACTAAAAGAGCTGATACCTAGGTTCGGAATACCATACATTATTGAATCAGACCAAGGTGGACATTTCCACAATGAAATAATGGCTGAACTGTGTAAGGCCTTTGGGATAAGGCAGAAACTTCATTGTGCATACCATCCAGAGGCTTCTGGAATAGTGGAACAAGTAAATGGAACTATCAAAAACAGACTAGCAAAGCTGACAGATGCTACTGGCATGAACTGGGTGAAGGCCCTGCCCCTGGTCCTGATGGGACTAAGAAGTGTTCCAGACCGCAAGACAGGCCTAAGTCCCCATGAAATCATTATGGGAAGAGTGATGAGACAAGCATGGGTGCCAGGAAGCAAACTGTTGAGTATTACTGATGATTTGGTGCTTGAATACTGCAGAAGATTGGGTGACCAAGTGCGTTCTATCTCTCGCCAGATTGGAGACGACGGCATCCTTAATCCAACGACTCCTCTCCACAACTTGGTTCCAGGAGACTGGGTCAAAATAAAGAAGCACACTCGATCAAGCTGTCTGGCACCCAGGTGGGGAAAGAAGCGCCAAGTAATCCTGGTGACAACCACTGCAGTGAAAGTCGCAGGTGTTCCCCAGTGGATCCACGCCGGACACACCCAGAAGGTATTGCCAGACAAAGGATTTGAAGAACCAGGGCAACCAGCAGAGGACCCTGAAGAAGCCAGACCAGTAGCAACTGACAACGAGCAGCCCAGCACCAGTCAGGTTGCAGGAACAGCAGACGTTGGCCCAGGAGTAGTTGACTGCGAACTGCCAAGAAACCAGCCTGCTGAAGAAGTCCAGGAAACTGAGCCAGGAGTAGCTGAAGACGAGCTGCCAAGCATATGGCCAGAAGAATGGATACCGATGATTGATCTGACCGAAGATCCTATCAGAACAAGAGAACGACTTAGTGAAGGTAGAGAGTGGACTAGTCAGGAAAAGCAAGGCACAGGCGAAGAACCTCAGCCACTTGAGATCCAAATCAAAACTGAGGAAGGAGAAGGTCAGACAGGGACAGAGCACGTGATTGATACAGATCCAGTGAATAAGACTGAACAAGTACCCGATACTGAACAGGTACCTGAGACTGAACAAGTACCTGATATTGAACAAGTGCAGGATACAGAGCAAGTGTTCGATACTCCTCCATTAACTCCTGATGTGGATAAGGGACAGACGAGACATAGAGTAATAGTTCGAGCAGAAGAAAATCAAGAGATCGAAGTGCTTGAACAGGATCAGATAGAGTTAGAAAAACGGGTTCAGGAAACAGAAACAGAAACAGAGACAATTGAAAGCCAAAAACAAAATATTCCTGAACAAGGCCAGATTAGCAACCAGGCAGAAGAATTTGATGCTAGCCCTGGAACTAGTCAGATAAGGGAAGTAGGAGAAGAAAGTGGAGAAGAATTACCACAAGATAAAGAGAACAAGAGAAGAAGAAAAGAAAGTGAAGTCCAAGTACCAACTAAGAGAATAAAGAAAAGAAACAACCTTGAGCCTAGGTTTGTAAAAAGACTAAGACTAAGAATAAAGACAGTGGAAGAAAAACGTGCAGAAGCAAGAAGAAGTGCTCGAATAGCAGAGCAGGAAGAAGACTCTTCCAAAAGAAGGAATGAGCGAATAAAAAGACAAAACAAAAAGTACAAGTCTCCTGAATGGACACTGGTTTTGGAGGAGCTTGAAGATCTTGATATAACTGACGTGAGTGACGGAGAACCTGTCCCAGAGTACTCAGCTGAAGAGGAAGACGAGCCACCGTGAATTTGCACAAAGTAAGCTAATTGTGTAAAGCAACAAAGAGGGGTTCAAGAGACTCCTTCTGAGCTAAAATGTCTGATTCAACAGTGAATGGTAGACCTAGTTGCAGCCGTTTTAAGACGTGTTGCAAGGTGTGTATATGTAGTATAGTAGTACTGATAGTTATCTGGATAGGATTAACAATTTTCATTCCCTTTGCTGTAAGTAAAGATACTAACATTGTCCCTACTGAAGTTGTAAATACTGACAGTGAGGAGCTGACAACACAGAGTGTAGAAAGACATGAGAGAGCATTGAGACAAACTAAACGAGACTTAGAAGCATCAGATGAGAAAGGACTACATTATCATGGCATGAAGAACAGGACACATTTAAATGTTTTCGCAAACTTGTTAATACACTATGTAGAGACTATGGAAATTGAGGATTGCTATGTCTGCATGAAGCTACCTACTTCGGTGGCTGAAGGCGTGACATACCATCATCTGCCATTAACTTATGGAATTTCCTGTAGCATTTTAGCTAGTTTATTTTACAAAAGGGGACCGTTACAGTATTATTACTCTAACAATGACGTGATCTTTTCTGAACTACCTATACGTGGGAACTTGAATCCTGTACATACCAAAACTGACACCATAAGATATATGGGAGACTACTTTCTGACTATAGGGAACATTGACATAGCAGACGCACACAGAGATAACTTGACTTGTTCTTTGCGTGAGCAGGAAAAGATGTTCCTGAACATGGCAGAGAAAAGGAGAATTAAAATTCAGAAGAAGGCTAATGACGAAAGTCAGAAAAAGCCAAAATGGGCAGAAAACATGGAAGGCACCTCATCTGGTGGAGCGGGTCCTGCTCTGTTGCTGGATTTTGAAAAGAAAGGCAAGCTATGTCTTCACCGCGAGAAGACTAGCTATTATAATAATGTTTTCATTGGTTCCAGTGAATGCGAACATAATTACAAGGTAATTGGAGGTTGGGGTTTCAAAAATGGGTCAGAGCCTGTGTTTCCTGGAATTTATTATATTTGTGGGGACAAGGCTTATTTCAAATTGCCGGATCACTGGTATGGAAGCTGCTACTTTGGCATTGTCTTCCCGAAAATATACCATGTGAATGGGAAAGCTGGAAGCAATGAAGATACTAATGGCTTAGTGCGTAGTAAAAGAGAAAGTATAGGTGAAATTATGGGTAGTATTTTCAGTGCACTGATACCTGGAGTGGGAGTGGTTCTGAACACTCACAGAATTTGCAAATTGTCTACTATAGTAGATGTGCTGTCTACTGAAACAGCTCATGGATTCCTGCTGGTCAATACTGAAATGGTTGCGATCAGATCAATGGTTTTACAAAATCGACTTGCTCTTGACACCTTATTAGCGAAAGAGGGCGGAGTCTGCCGGATGTTGAAGGCGCAACATTGTTGCACTTATATTCCGGACAAAAGTGTACAGATCAAAAGATATGTGAGAAACATTACTAATTTGGCAAAGGAACTCAAACCACTCGAGGTTGATAGTGCCTGGAAGAGACTGGTAGATGGTCTCTCAAATGTAGGTCATTGGCTTGCTGGCATAGGTAAAAGCTTATTATTCAAAATTCTGATGCCAATTGGTATTATAGGTCTTATTATACTTTTCATCTTCTTGTGCTGTAAATACCGCAAGCGCACCAGAAAGCACGAGGTTAATGCAAGAGGGGTGAAACGAAGTGTGGATGAGATTGAATTAGAGGAAGTGAATGATCAGATATACAAAAAGGTGAAGACTTCTCACCCTGCTAATACTGAAAGAGAAAAGCTAGAACGGTTGCTGGAAGAAATAGAACTTTATAAAGTGTGAAAGAAAGTTGGCATCTGGTTCCATTATAATTTGTGATGATAGTAGATATCATCAAAGAGGGGATTGATGAAGCAAAGCTTCGCATATTTTGCGGCTTGCCGAAATCAAGAACCTCATTTATGTGTAATAAGGTAACCCGTGTATGTTTTACTAACGTTTATATTAAGTTTGAGTAAAGTTTGAGACGCTTGCCTATGTGTATTTCTAATGTAATTAATCCATGTCCTCTAAAAATGGCCGCCGCTTGTATTTTAGTTACTGCGCATGCGTCAGCCACACTCACGTGTCCTGACGCGTCTGCAGAAGTGGAGGGAAAGTTATGCGCATGCGTAATTCATAGCTGTGCTTATCATGTGGTACTGCTCGTGCCACTGCTCTTGTATTTCGTCTAAATGTAGCTAACATTTAAATTGCATAAGTTTATTTCTGGATGATGAGTCAAAAGTACAAACCCTGCGATGTGTTTTCATAATGACATTATTATGTATTAATTTGTTTTCGCTTACTTTTCATGTACCGCGGGCAATGGGGGTCTGAGTGAGAGGAGAGCCATATTGGAGGTCCCTTCTGCGCCTGTGCGACATTCGGCAGCACGAGGGACCTTGGCTGATGGAACATAGCCAGCTGGCAGTGATGGGCGAGATGCTCCTGAGAAAGTCACCTCTGCCCTGCGAGAACAGCGAATGTGGCTTCTTATATGTTACATTGTATTGATGTGCTACTGTTAGCTCATGGGAACCCAAACATGCTAGGCGGTCCCAAAATATGTAAATGAAGGCTTCAAATCGTATATTGTGATTGGTGTGTTACCCAAATCCTACCTTAGGACCAATCGAAATTGAGGGATTCTGACACTTTGCAACATTGGGGGGTGGTACACTGTCCCAAAACTGTATATCTACCCTGGGTTCACCTAGTGAACCGTCCGACTTGTCTGGTTTAGCTGACCTGTCACTGACCCAACGCACTCAATAGGTGACTGAAAATACAGAGAGCTGCGGAGCACTCTGTCCGAATTTGACCATAGACTAAGGTTTTACTGAACCTTAAAGTGCTGGCAAGGCACTTAGCTGGGAGTTCGCTGACCCAATCGGGGTCTTGATCTATATCTGCAGAGCGGGTGGAGCGCAGGCGTTGCTTCCTAACTGTGGGTTCCGGTCCTGTCCTGAAGAGGGTCCTGTCCTGAGGGTTTGCTGTCCTGTCCTGAGGTCCTGTCCTGACTCTTATTCCGAGGGTATCCTGTCCTGTCCTGGGTGTCCATTCTGCACCTGCTGTCCTTTGAGGGGTATCCTTCCTTGAGGGTTTCCTGACTTTAACTGACCCGTGGCCAGGGTTTGGTTTCCACACCTTTCTAGGTAAATACTGCTCCGAAATCTCTTGAAATTCTTGCACCTTCTGAATTTCTAACTTTTGCTTCAATAAAGTTCAACATTGCAAATGTGATATTTTCCATGCCTTTCCGCAACTATTGAAAGTCATTTAAAATTTTGCAAAGTTATTTCTATGTCTTCTCATTTGTTAGAAATTATATTTTGCATAGCAGTGTGTCATTTCCTGATATGGTCTAGAACTTCGTTGCCTAGGTTGTTCAAAGGCCCTTTCACCTTAAGTGAAGCGTGTTATTCATTATAAGTTCTTCTATAATCACACACACTTAGTCTATCACTGTTTTAGATAATACTGACTTGCATAAGTATCTTTTCTCGTTACATTTTATTAGTACTTTGATGATTACTCTGCCATTATTTCTTTATGCATATGTGATTTACATTATCTTGGTTATTGATTGCCTTATTTTACTGTATCTCATGCAAGAAAATACTGAACTTTAGATAAACATTTTAAAACTTCCAGTTGTCCGTGGTCATTTACACAGTATTTGAATATTATTGGTTGGGTTTGTATTTTGTTGCCTTTCTTTTACAGCTAGCTCCCTGATTCATTGTGGTCATTAGGCACCTGCATCGGTGGATGGTAAGTCGGGTGCACTGAGAATTGGTAGCAGGGAACACACACACACCAAATTGGTAGAGCTCGTGAAGTCACCTGATCGATGTATATGGTGATTTGAAAAGTATATGGGCCCTGAAGCCGGAAACGGCGAAAACTATTGGTCGGGTGGCCTCGCGCGCTCTATCACCTATATTGATACTCCTATTTCTGACCCTTGTCCGGTTATTAATTCACTAATGTCCATACAACGGCACAGAAACCCGTTTTCAGATTAGGTCATAGCGCATGCTGTCACATTAAGCAAGCACTATCCCTCCAGCCCCCTAGAAAGCACACCGAGTTCTCAAAACAAATCAAACCTCCAGCAGACCTGGGAAATCCCCCGCCGCTATTGTTTTGATTTCGCTCGAGAACTCCTGAAAAGAATGTAAGAACGACCAGTCCTTATGACATTCTTACTGACGTCTTATGTC
Source organism: Lissotriton helveticus (assembly GCF_964261635.1). NCBI lineage: Eukaryota > Metazoa > Chordata > Amphibia > Caudata > Salamandridae > Lissotriton > Lissotriton helveticus. The sequence continues at coordinate 1,048,207,819 of NC_136072.1, forward strand.
CATCCTTACGTCAAACTCTGCACCTTTCAGGTATAAATATACCAACGCTGCCCTAAGCAAACACACGGTGGTGACGAGCTTGGAGCAGCGCTACTTGCCGGAGAGCCCAGCTGATGCAGAAAAGCCCACGGACGCTGCCCCTCCCTTTTGACGCGCTGAGAGAGACGCTGCCTTTTCTCCTGCCGAGAAATCCAGCCTCCGGCGTTTCCAGCCGCCCTCGCGGGTAACTGGGATATCGAGTCCTGAGACAGAGATACCAACCCTCCAGCCTTCTAAATCCCAGGTACTGAACTGACTAACCCCTTACAGAGAATTCTTGAGTCAGATCCTTGGCAAAACAAACTTAACTTAAACTGCTACTTATTTACTCCCGCCCACGTATTAGGCTTAGGTCAGGTACACCGGGGTAGGCGTAGTTGGAAGCACCAGTTGAGAACGATTAGTCAATGTATATATGTATGTATATCTTTTATCCATTTTAAGTATCATATGGCTAAGAAACCATATAAATGCTTTTACAGTATTATTTTATAATCCTGCTTTTACTGTATGCACTTTACTTAACTATAAGTATTGCAATAATAGCGATTCATTTCTCTTGTATGAGAAAAGAGACTGATCAATAAATAACACCTTTTTATTGAAAACGCCCGTCTCTTCCTTTTCTCTACAATCTGGTGAAACTAAGTATGCACGTACTGACTGAGTGAAATAGTTGTCTTTTGTTTTCACACGACTCTAGAGATATACTCTTGATTAGGGGGGAGCAAAGTTGTCATGTTCTATGGTTGTCAGAAACTAAATCCCTTCTTGTCTATCCAGGGAGGTTAAACTCCTCCTTGCCTATTCGAGAAAGTTTCTAGTGAACTCTGAGCTAGCTGGCACACATAACTTTAAGTCTAATATCGTCAGTAGAAGACCTTGTTAACCACAGTCCTACGTCTATACTATTGAAGATATTATTCCAATGTGCAGAGCCTATTGGGATAATAGGAACTACACTACATGGCGCCCAACGGTTTGGATAGGCGATAAATCTAACGCAAGACATTAGAGTAACTCAGTCGTGCTTTTTCACACAGACCCCTTTTTTTCCATAAAACTCCAAAGACTTCTGGAATGGGTGAAAGGTTAAATCCGCCAAACTTAGTAGGAGGAGACTCCTATGTATGGTTTTTGGTTTATTCAACGTTGAAGGATACAGTGTCCCAAAATATTGTGCATCTAATCTTTGTTTCCGTGGAAACCTGATCTGCAACAAAAACCCTTCTTGACAGTAAAATGTCAGAAACTGAAGAAGAAAGGGAGACAGCTAGAGTAGCAGCTCAACTCCTAGCGGAAGACACAAGTCTCCTACAGCAAGACCCGGGTGCAATACTCATCCCGGTCAGCATAAGAAAAACTATAACTTTAAAACTTATAGAAAATGGACTAACACCAAGAGGTGGTACAGTCATATTCGTAATTGAGGCACACGAATATCGGCAGACAGAGGTATTCTATTCATGGATACATTTTCCAGCAGCAAACGCTGTAACAAAGGAGTTCCACTATTACAAGATAGAGGAACCTCCGGATGAGCACACCCCTTTCGAGGAGGTGGAAATACCACTCAAATACCAAGAGCACCTGCTCTGGTTTAAAGGCGCCCTAAAACATAATGATCACATCACCAGGCTCGGTCCACTAGGTAGACCAGGAGCAACGTGGCCGGTTCTAGCCGGCTACACACCACATCCAGACATTGAACAAATGTCGAAACCAGAACTTTTAGCACAGCTAGACAACTGGTTAAAATACACAGACAATTAGTCCAATATGTAATGCGGACTTCAACAGTCCAACCAACTATTAAAATTAAACAGCTGACCCCTCATCAGGGGAACACAAATAAAATCACACCACAGAACATACAGTCCTGTCTAGGTAAAGTACCCATTAAAAGGGAACAAATTCCATTCTGGTTAGCACAGAAAATCACTCAAATAGAGGCGGTATTTCCAGATACCACCCCTGTTGAGAAACACAGAATTCTGACTATCTGTCTTCCAATGGGGATGGCACCACATGTGGAGGACTGTGACACTTGGGGTACAGTCTTTGCTTCCATTTACACAAAAACACATGGTGTTCCGTCCATGTCGGTAATACCAGAGGTGCTAAAACAGATTCTAAATGAATACGGTCCAGAACCTGCTTTAACTCTGGGTATGAAATTACTGAAAGACTTTAAGCAGGTCTCGGCAATATTACTAGCAAACATAAAGGGGGAAGCAGCAAATGTGGCAATCCGCCAAAGATTGAAGGAAACAGATATAGCAGACCAACCATTTGAACTTGCCAGAATCATAGAACAAGCATTTACAATGCAATGGTTTTGCCTTTGTTAAAGTTAGAGCTATTGGCATTGCTCTTGACATTATTTTTATTTGTTTTTTTTTAACATAAATAAATGGCATTGTCATTTACAATGCCACTAGCTTTATCTCTCGCAAATGACACACAAACACACACAGAGCCCCCCACACACACAGCCACACAGAGCCCCCCACACACACAGCCACACAGAGCCCCCCACACACACAGCCACACAGAGCCCCCACACACACAGCCACACAAAGCTCCCCACACACACAGCCACACAGAGCCCTCCACACACCCACACAGCACAAGCAGGCAACAGGGGCACACGGAGGCACAAGCAGGCAACAGGGGCACACGGAAGCACAAGCAGGCAACAGGGGCACGAAAACGGAGGCACAAGCAGGCAACAGGGGCACCCGGAGGCACAAGCAGGCAACAGGGGCACCCGGAGGCACAAGCAGGCAACAGGGGCACCCGGAGGCACAAGCAGGCAACAGGGGCACCCGGAGGCACAAGCAGGCAACAGGGGCACACGGAGGCACAAGCAGGCAACAGGGGCACACGGAGGCACAAGCAGGCGACAGGGGCACGAAAACTGAGGCACAAGCAGGCGACAGGGGCACGAAAACGGAGGCACAAGCAGGCGACAGGGGCACGAAAACGGAGGCACAAGCAGGCAACAGACGCGCTGCAGACACAAGCATAGAATGTACCATCTATAAATAGTTAGCATGTATAAATAATCACAAGTCGGTAGATCATTAGGCACCACTACAAATCTCTCACAAAGGAACCTTCTTATTTATTTTAAAAATCCTAAAAAATTAAACTTTGCATATTATTTTTCTTAACAAGCCCTCTAGGTGAAGTTGTGATCCTTCCTGAAAGGATTTCGTTGTAGTAAAGTAAAATTTAGTAGTGTGCGGAATTAGCATACTTAGTTTTTGCATAATTTCAGAAAACATATTCTGGGTGATTACTGACACAAATCCTGCGCTATATTTTAGCATAAAACGCGACGTCACATCCGTTTTAGACGCGACAAGAGTATTTACCTCGCACGCAAAAAAATAATAATAATACAATTGCCCCAAACAGCAGGCGTTTATAGTCTGGTTGTCCACATTGTTCCTGTGCACTCTCGGTAAATATACGATGTGGCAAATAGAGTAATTTCGGGAATGTTACATAAGAAGCGTATCAGAATTACGCAGCAAACGGGAAATTTCACTTTGGCCCTAAAATGAAGGTGTATGCCTATACTATGTACCGCCTGCTGCACTACTAAAGTCCAGTTCTGAGTGAAAAGATGGAAAATATTCTGTTTTTCATGAATATCTCATTCCAGTTAAGTTATTTACTCAGAAGAGTTGAGTAGTGTGAAAACTGGTTACAAACTCATGTAGACGCTGACTGGGTATTTTTCGACATGCATTTTGTTGTTCTTAATGCACATGTTTAGTTGTTTGTCAGTCTTTCTTTTTCCCATCAGTTCTCCCGGACCTACAGTCTGCCTGATTCCCTAGCTACAAACATGCCTGTGTGTTCCCTATTTTGCCTACATACCCTCCTACCTGTCTACCTACCTCTATGCTCATATTCATCTACCTGTCTGCCCCCAGGCCTGCCTACTTGCAGACCTCCCTGCCGGTCTACCCATAGAATCCTGCGGGCATAACTGTCTGCCTACGTACACCTACCTCTACCTACCTAGTGCCCTACCTGCAAGCCTCCCCCTTTCTTTCTACCCACCTGTCTGCCTGCGCGCTCTGTTTGTGTCCTCATCTACCTACCTCCCCATCAGTATGTGCCTCCATACCAGCCACCCTGCCTACCCATCTACCCACCTACCGGTCTGCCTGCCTTTGTGCCCAAGTCCCACCTACCTTCCTGTCGTTATCTACCTAGCAGCCTGCATATCTGCCCACTTTCCTTCAGAGTTGTGTACAATGTATATTTGTATACTTGTTGTGTCCAAGCTCACACCTACAGACAGACACGTAGCTTTACGTAATCGTGTGGGAGCACGCACACACACACAGCAGCAATATAATCATGTCCACGCGCGCGGACATGCAGGGTATGTACGCACTCGTACCTGCACGTACATGTGCATATATTTATTTATGCGTGCATTTATTTTATTCCACACTCTGGAGCTAAGACCTGAGCCTGCATCTCAGAGCTGGTGTCAGGCTTCCCAAGTGTGGGATTTACTTCTCTGCTGATGTTGGGGGACGGAGGGGAGGGTGAAGAGGAGGGCTGGGGGAGAGGGATGCGGGAGGGAGGGCTGTGTGCGTGTGTGAGCCAGGATTCCGCTCGGCTTTCCCCTCTCTGCAAACTCACCGGATCCGTCAGCTGGAGGAACACAGCTCCGCTCCTGCTGTCTCTTCCCCCGGGGCTCCCTCAGCACACGGGAGCCCCGCACCATCCAGCACTTCTCCTCCGGGGCTCCATGCGTCTCCGGGCGGGGGCGGGACTTCCGGACGGCCGCGAGCATTTCTCCTCCGGGGCTCCATGCGTCTCCGGGCGTGGGCGGGACTTCCAGCCGGCCGCGCCAGGATTGGCCGACCGGCCAACCACTTCCGAAATGACGGCGGCTGCAATGAGGGCGGGTGCCGGCAATGCCAGCACAGATTCGGGGGCGTTCCCGAGAACAGGCTTTCGGCTGACGTAGCCAAAAGCCAAAAATTCTCGGGAACGCCCCCGAATCTGGTCCGGCATTGACGGACAGGCCCGTCTTCCAATGGCTAGCCTCCATTTATGGAGCTAGCCAATGAAAGACGGGGGCCGTTCCTGTCTCCCATACCATACTCATTAGGTTTTCGCCTGCGCGAAAAAGCTGCGCAGAGCGCAGCTTTCGCCAGGCAAAACCTAAAAATCCCATGAAGAACTAGGAAGAGATAGTTTGGGTGGGAAACCAGTGAAACCCCAACTAATAGAAAATCCTGAAAAGGTATTTATTAAAAATAATCTAAACACTTCAAAAAAGAACTGGGATGGAAATAAACAATCCACTCCCAAAGAAAAAAGATTCCAGTCCAGAGGAAGGTCTCCTCGGCGGAGAGAAAGATCTCCAGACCAAGGACACAAGTCTCCCCAGAGGGAGCCCTCTGAGAAAAAATACAACCTTAGAAATAGGGTAATTTGAAGAAACCTGATAGATATCAAGATATTGATACACGTCCCTCTCGATCTTTTCAGACTTCCTCGCAGAAATCGGAAAGAAGAGGACGGTCAGAACACAGGGAAGAGCTTGTCAAGTCCAAAGACAAAGAACCTGCTCATCAAAGTAAAAAGTTACAATTTCCAAAGAAGAAGGTAGCCAGCATTAAAATAATCAAACATGCCGAGGATCCTGAGGACTCAGTTGAAAAATGGAGAGTGGGCTCAGACAATGCTAGACAGCGCAGCAGAAGTGAGCATAGCTCGCAAGATCCTGATGAATCATCTGGAGACAGTGGACACGAATGAATACATTGAAGTGGAAACTGCAGATACCAGAGTTAGCAAACCTCATAAAATATATGAAATACTTTTACGTATAGAGGGAGATAAGACTAGGAAAATAAGGGGTCTATTTTGGGATAATCTCTCCAAGGGCTATGACATCCTTCTAGCTGAAAAAGATTGGCCACCAGAGATTGTCAGGGAGTGCCCTCATGGCGAAGAAATGATTATGCCTGCCTTCTCAAATCATATTCCAATTCATAAAAAATATACACTTGCAAGAAAGTGGGCAGTAGCCCAAGCTCCTGCATTATATAAAAACCATGTGGGATGGGATGAGGACTCTCCTCCTCACAAGATCCAGTTAAAATCTCAACCGACTGCACAGAGGCAGTACCCAATTAAGCAAGAAGCTAAAAAACAGGTCAGGGAGATCTTAGATCAACTTGAATACCAGGGGATGATTGAAACATGCACCTCACAAATGAACAATCCTTTGTTTCCTGTCTCCAAACCAGATGATTCATATCGTCTAGTTTTGGACTACAGACACCTTAACTCATGTTGCAAAACGTTTGCAGTACAAAACTCACACAGTGCCGCACTAATGAATAGCATAGTGCGCAAAAAATACAAAACAACATTAGACATCTCTAATGGATTCTTTTGTCAAAATATAGCACCTGAAAGCAGATATTTGACCGCTTTCTCAATAAATGGCTCGCAGAAAAATTTCTGTCGTTTGCCCCAAGGGTTCAAGAACAGCCCAGGATTATTCTCAGCGAGAGTAACAGAGTTACTACAAATATATGATGACGAGGCATTATCTTATGTCGATGACATCTATCTAACAGATAATGACTTGGATACTCACTTGAAAAGAGTGAACACCATAATACTTGGGTTCGCAGCAGAGGGTTACAAATTTAACTTCAAAAAGTCAAGAATTGCCCATCTAACGGTCAATTCTAGGTTTCCTAAATTTCGGAAGAACTTACATTATAAATTATGCAGAGAGGGTTAAACCCCTCTATGATCTAATAAAACCAGATTTTAAAAGAATCAATTGGACTCAAAAACACACAGAAATTTTGAGATCTTTACAAACAGACATGTTAGTTAAAACAAAACTGCAAACACGCGATAACACACGCAACCTTGTAATCCGAGTCATCCCAGGAAGATGCGGATTCACATACCTAACCACTAATGAGGGAGAAACGGTACCAATAGCATACAAATCACATTTATACACAGAAGCTGAAAAAACATTCAGCATTAAGGAAAACATTGTTCAAGCGGTTCAAACAGCTGTAGCAAGAGAAAGAGACCAAGCTGGCGGCAGACGAATTACAGTCAGAACAGCAGAATCAGCCTTTGAGGCATTAACAAGCCCATGTAATTTACCTACTATGGCATTAAATCCAAAATGGGTCCAATGGGAGAATTCTCTTGCTACGGACAAAGTAAAATACTATTTTGATCCAGAAATGACAAAATTAAAAAATCTAGAATATGAAAGAGAATATCCTCTGCCAATCGACATTCTGCCCATACGACAGTACGCCTGTGTAATACATACAGACGGACATGCTCAACCCTCAGTTTGGGGAGAGCAAGCATACAACGCCACATGCGAGATTGTAAAAGACGTGTGGCGTGGAGGTAAATTGAGACCTCTGTTTTCAAAAACACACTCAGTGGAAAATAATTCAGAAGAGCAAACTGAAATAATAGCATTAAAAATGGCGCTAGATAATGCCGATCGCGAATTCCCGACACTAATAGTGTGCGATTCGTATTACTGTGTCAAATCATACAATGACGATTTACAGAAATTGATTCAAAACGGTTACAAAGATGACACAGGTGCAACAATAAAGCAAAAATAGCTTTGGGAACAAATAGTTCTTTTAAAGAAAGAACTACCAAAGACTCACTTGATACACTCACTGAGTCGTCAGCGTGATGGCGTTCACATTGCAGGGAATTCATTGGCTGAGACAGCCACAGCGGAAACAACTAAATCGGCTTCCGTAGCTACAAAAAAGCGTTCAGTAAAATACATTGACGGGGAAACAATGCTGGCGGTAAAAACGTCATCAAAAGGCGACTGCTCAGCGCTACCCATCATGTATCCACTCAGTTATACATACATAATCGATGCAAACTCCGTTCCTTTTGCTCGAATCCCTGGAGTGGGGGATAGAGTAATTCCAAACATGAGCAGGAGAGTCTTGTTAATAACAGACGCACATACGGGTGAGGGTCTTAGACACCTTACACTTAAGGATTCTCTAGAAGAATTACAATCAACATACTGGTGGCCACGAATGAGCCTGGAACATCACCTATTCGCAAGAAACTGTCCAAACTGCAACAGAGATCGCAGTGGTGAACGAAACAGTGTATTCCCATGGCTTTTTCGCTCAATAAAGGATTAGGCTATCGACATAAAAACCCAGTAGTAATAATGCGTCACAGTAACATATAGAGGCTATTTACACTTATAATGTAGACCCCAGCTCTTGACTGACGTCTGAACTGTTATACAAAGATTTGCGAGTCTATAATGGCATATACGCATGGGGCATGCTACATTCTGACCATTGCCCTGCTTTTAGCTCTCGAGCTTATGGGGGTGTGTGGCCAGCATGGGCATTGCATTGCGGGACTCTTATCACTTCCTTCCTGAGGGAAACGGGATGGTGTAAAGAAAAAACCAAGGCACAGAGCAATCTATAACGGCAAAGGTATTAGGTTCGGGAGCTGGGTGGGTCAAACATTTAATAAGTGTCCAACGTAGTCTTAATAATCTGCCAAGAAATTCTCTCAGAGGTCTCAGTCCGTACGAACTATTGTTTGGGACTAGAATGTTAATCCAGGACCTCGATAGTCAAACTTCAGTGGTTAAAGAAAAATGCTTTGATATCAACGGTCGTTTGGCTATTTTACAGGACTTAAACGAAACAAGAAAAGACCTGAGCAACATAAAGTTGAAACAGCAGCCAATAACCACTGAGGAGAAACCACCTGTCCCAGCAAGGCCTGTCTGGATTCCAAAAATCGGGGATCTGGTCAGAGAGAAGATCGCGGTGAAGAAGGAATTTGGGCCTTCTTACAGAAAAGCAGTTCCTGTCTTGTCTGTCAACGGGACAAGATCAGTAGTACTACCGCCCCTTGCTGGTAAAAAAGAGAACCGAGTTGTATCCATCGACCTGGTTAAACCACAATCATGTGGCCGATAACAAGTAGTAGGCCAAGTGGACTCCCAAGAAGTAGCAGAACACCAAAGTTTGCTACAAACACAGAGGTTCAAACTGAAAGGCTAATCACACCTGATAAACCTACAGTGATTCAACAAGGGCTATGCAACAAAGCGATGGAACTTAAACCTCTTGAAACCCAAATCAAAGCTTTACATCAAGAAACTCCATTCTACAGTGAAGTAACCACAGACTATGCTAATGAAACAAAGCAAATACCTAAAGCAAAACGGAATCCAGAAGCAATTGAAATAATTGACAGAACAGCATCCGGCTACTTCATCAACTTCGATGATTTTTCTGAGGATCTGAGTGAACCTGAGGAACAGCCGACAACAAAAACTTTTAAAGACAAAGCAAAGGAACTCTTTCATCAACTAAAAGAAACCTATCTGATTTATCCATGGATTGAAATTTGGGTGTCACTAGGTTTATTTGTCCTCATACTTTGGCTCATCATGGTACTATGCTTGGGACATTTCATTGAGGGAAAATATGCTACAATGGACACAGCAAGTCAGAATATCAACTTGGTCCTGAAACCACACAAGTCTTCACACATCGAGAAAAGAACTTTCTTCAGTAAACTTCACAGCCAATCCTATACCCGGTGGGGTAGCATGGGACAAAACTGATTACGAAATATATGGTCCGGTTGAGCTCCTGAAGTATCCTCATCAATTCAAGATTTCATTTAGTGACTTTGTAAAACCAAGCACATTCGCTGATGATTGGGACTTTGAAAGTATTAATGATATGATGTCTGATCTAGTAATGTCAGCTAAATTTACAGAACATGATTATTTGCAAGGTTCATCTAATTACGATCAAATGTTTTGTTACAACCATTATGGTAACCATTATCTGCATAAATCTACTCAACCTAGAAATGTTTTAAATTTTAACCAATGGGAACATTGTGCAACTCCACCAAAAGGCAGTTCAAAGACATTTTTTGATAAATATTCATACTTTTCAGGGTTCAACACAAGTAATGCAGAATCATTTTATTTCAAATTGTTAAATAAGACAGGAGTGAAAACCATGCTTACAAACACAAAATTGATATATTCGGACTCTTTTTTTGAAAAAATGAATACATTCGGTTTTGATTTCTGGAACAATAACATTGAAACGAAAACGATCTGGGGCACAAAAGATTGGCAAGTGCATGGTATAGAATCATTATTTAGAGCCTGCATGATCCCAGAACAAATTATATTTTTGAATGACACAATTCAACAGACTACCTGTCTTGGCCTAGCAAAAATCAAAGACTTAAATAAACCGTCTATTCCAAAACCAACACCTAACAGTAATAGCACTACGGATGTTGAGATAGACATATCCCATATTTTAAACCAAAACAGAACACATCCTGATTGGAAACAATGGTTGATCTGGCCCACAGACACAAATAACTGTCAAGACAGATTCCTGAACAAAATACAGGGGTTCACATTGACCAGGCCAGACCCAAGATACTCCCAGAGACACCATCCAGGGATTGTAACTACTTACAGTGTGGGGAAACTCTGCCTTCAATGGCTACATACATCCACACTGTCAGAAATTAAGCAACACTTAACTTTACTTAAAGAAGGTGCTGACTTGCGTGATTTCATCATGGGACCACGCAAACAGCGTCAAAAACGTTTCATAGCGGCCTCTATATATGCAGCTTACAACGAAGCTTGGAAAGTAACTCAAATTGAGACAGCAGAAAAAATACGGGAAATTGACCGTGTTCATTTGGAAAAATCACTTTCTGTTGTGGATAATGGGTTAATGACTCTGTCTTCCAGAATATATTCACTGGACAGTATTGTATCTTCTGCAATCGATATAATAGAGCAAGACTTACTGATGTTGCCACACGGTCAGTCTCAATTACGTTCTATTGTACAGCTTGGCTGGACGTTACAAAATCTGCGTTCAGGCTATGTGCCTTGGCGTTTAATCAACACAACGTCACTATTTAACTCCTTCGACGCTCATGACGAGCTCAGCTCGTCATGGAAAGGCCATTCATTTCAATGGAAATTACATGGCAACGATGGAATAGGCCTTAGCATCCAAGTGGTTAATATCTTTAACCTTACTGATAAACAAATCAGTTTGGCACAAAAGGGTGCTGACTATACAATTCTGAGCATTGAAAAACTTGAGAGATTACCATTGACAATGTCAGAACGACCTGTCATTGAATGGATAATACATGGGATAATAAATATTCCGATAACAACTTTCCAGTTTCAATACTGCCAAAAATATATACAGGCAGGCCAGTATGAAAGGTTGGGTAAAGGATACGTTAAGTCAACATGGAACTTGCTCTATACACAGACATGTGTCAGTAATAAAGGACAGAGTGTATTTCTTAATGGTAATAATTGTGAAAAATCACTAAGTGGCATACTTCTGTGTCAGGGTATAAGTTTGCATGGGGCCTGTGAAGGGACTTCAAATAACCTTTCATGTCACCAGTTAGGCACACCTGCAACACAAATAGAACCATTCTTTAAGAAGACTTTCGAACGGGAGTTACATTCTAATTGTAGATCACAGATGTTGTGGCTTGCTGCCAGGAAAACCTTATCTTGTAAGCGTGACTCCCAGGGTCATGTGCTGTGAAAGAGTATTGTTCCCGAATGATGCTCCAGACAGGGAGGGACCAGTTTAAAAATCTCTTCCATTCGAATTGATACTTTAAGCAGAATGAAGACTGTGCTCCTACAGACGCCAACCCAGTTGACGTCATCAAAAGAAACGTATGATCTCCAAGTTGCAAGGACAACGGCAGGGATTCATTCAATGTTATCAACAAATTGCCCCCTACACTTCGCAGAAATGCTGAACGGAATCTTAAATATTTCTGATACAAGTGGTATCGCAAGTGTATTTAAGACAGTTTTTTCAGGAGCTTTAACCACATTCAAAGCGATCCTGGGTATTTTTCCAAATTTCGTCCATTCCATCTTTGGCGGACTTCCACTCCTGTTGGGACTTGTAGCAGGCATTTTATTCTTGCTACTCTTGCTTCGTTATGGCAAGCCATGTCACAGACAAGACTCCAGCAACAATGGAAGAAACGATCCTAGCTATCCGCTACCGGGACCGCATAACTAAAGTCCTTGGCTTAGCCCGGCTACGAGATCTGAATATGACCTGGTTTCTTTCATTCAGACCCATCTGGCAGAATTGTGTTATGCCTGTATTAAGGTGCATGCTATGCGGCGAAGAATGCGTGTTGGACACCTGTCTTACACTACAATCGGACGTACCATTGGATGCAGATACTTTGTTGGGTGCAGTAAAGGCTCATGCATTGTGCTGTCCCCAGCGGCTACCTATCCTGATGACGGCATTCGTGGAGACTTCACCACTACGATTGAAGGGTAGTGAAGTACAAGATGAAAGCAGCATCGCCCAGGTACGACCTTCTGTAAGCAGTTCTGATCGAACCATCATTGAAAGCAATCATGCGCATGACTGCATGGTAGCGACATTTTCCAACCTAGTCGAACTTTCACCAGAAGCAGTAGACTGTTTTTTCGAGAGTCTGTCTGAAATGATGTTTTCACCAGAACAGAGAGAATGATTTTTAAACAAACTTGCACACGGCGTTCCCTGAACTCTGAATTTGGCCTTCAGTCTTTTGAAAACAAAGTAACTATGAACTATTTTTTCTCTTCTCCCTTGAAAAGCGAAAACTTTTTTCGCAATTCCAAAATATTTACCTTTTTGGCACTTATCTTCTGCTTAAAGTAAAACTATTCTTAGAGAACAGAGCTTCTATTCTTAGGAATACTAGAGACATTACATTACCTCAACCTCTAGTTTATATGCAATTAATTGTATTTATATGTGATGAGATGGTCTCGCAATTATTTTTTCTGTATCAAGAGCCATTTCATGTGTAATTTCGCAAATCATTCATGCTGATATAAAATATGCATCTCCTTTTTGAATGATTATACTGATTGAATGCATACAGTACCTATACTCATTTCGTGCATTTCGCATACGCCATTTTTCAAATACAAAAAAAAATGTTTTTGGGGTGGTTCGGTATACACATGCACTGTTAGTTATGTTTACTATTGCTTAGGTTAGTAAATATGTACATAAAATCGTGGAGTGGGTGTAGTGTGTTTATCTAGGTACCTATATTGATACTCCTATTTCTGACCCTTGTCCGGTTATTAATTCACTAATGTCCATACAACGGCACAGAAACCCGTTTTCAGATTAGGTCATAGCGCATGCTGTCACATTAAGCAAGCACTATCCCTCCAGCCCCCTAGAAAGCACACCGAGTTCTCAAAACAAATCAAACCTCCAGCAGACCTGGGAAATCCCCCGCAGCTATTGTTTTGATTTCGCTCGAGAACTCCTGAAAAGAATGTAAGAACGACCAGTCCTTATGACATTCTTACTGACGTCTTATGTCCATCCTTACGTCAAACTCTGCACCTTTCAGGTATAAATATACCAACGCTGCCCTAAGCAAACACACGGTGGTGACGAGCTTGGAGCAGCGCTACTTGCCGGAGAGCCCAGCTGATGCAGAAAAGCCCACGGACGCTGCCCCTCTCTTTTGACGCGCTGAGAGAGACGCTGCCTTTTCTCCTGCCGAGAAATCCAGCCTCCGGCGTTTCCAGCCGCCCTCGCGGGTAACTGGGATATCGAGTCCTGAGACAGAGATACCAACCCTCCAGCCTTCTAAATCCCAGGTACTGAACTGACTAACCCCTTACAGAGAATTCTTGAGTCAGATCCTTGGCAAAACAAACTTAACTTAAACTGCTACTTATTTACTCCCGCCCACGTATTAGGCTTAGGTCAGGTACACCGGGGTAGGCGTAGTTAGAAGCACCAGTTGAGAACGATTAGTCAATGTATATATGTATGTATATCTTTTATCCATTTTAAGTATCATATGGCTAAGAAACCATATAAATGCTTTTACAGTATTATTTTATAATCCTGCTTTTACTGTATGCACTTTACTTAACTATAAGTATTGCAATAATAGCGATTCATTTCTCTTGTATGAGAAAAGAGACTGATCAATAAATAACACCTTTTTATTGAAAACGCCCGTCTCTTCCTTTTCTCTACAATCTGGTGAAACTAAGTATGCACGTACTGACTGAGTGAAATAGTTGTCTTTTGTTTTCACACGACTCTAGAGATATACTCTTGATTAGGGGGGAGCAAAGTTGTCATGTTCTATGGTTGTCAGAAAGTAAATCCCTTCTTGTCTATCCAGGGAGGTTAAACTCCTCCTTGCCTATTCGAGAAAGTTTCTAGTGAACTCTGAGCTAGCTGGCACACATAACTTTAAGTCTAATATCGTCAGTAGAAGACCTAGTTAACCACAGTCCTACGTCTATACTATTGAAGATATTATTCCAATGCGCAGAGCCTATTGGGATAATAGGAACTACACTACAACTGATGACATCACTGATGACATCATCCACGTGACAATCACATGCAACTTTTCCTTCTCTAGTAAAATCTTTCATCACTCTTTGTAAAATACAGAGTATCATATTTGAATCCATTGACACAGCAATACAAGTATCTAAAAACCCACTCAGTGATTCCTAGATGTATACACACATCTAATCACTTACCTGTAGATTCACTCATACATGCTGTCAATGAACAATAGAACACTATCAAAAATACGTATACACCTATATCGACATTACACACCAGCACATAACCTATTCACATATGAAGTTATCTTACTCACTTATGCAAACAATGGATCATACTTACATACTTACTTAGCTACACACTTATACAAACACCACTTCATCTATTCATTTAGATAGTAGGTCATACTTAGTGTATTATAAAATCATTATTACAAGTATACAGTCACTCACACAATCATTGAGTCTTATGTATACTTATACTGTCACATACACTGCCTTTTATTGTTCTAGTTTGTTGGACATGTACCATTGAGAAATATATTTGCTCATCACCACACCCATAAAGATATTCATCCACCGAAACAACTGTTAGAATATGTAGTTTTAACTTCATATATCTACTGAATCAACTATTCACACATCTTTGGGCAGTCACACCCCCCCTACCGAACCACACACACATTCACTATCCCATACAAATACTCGGTTAACTAATTAATAACTAAAATACACTTTCACGTAGCTAGTAAGCAACTGGAGAACCAGTTTACACAACAACTGACTAAGTGATACAGATATTCACACAGTTTAGTCACTATCCACTATATTTAGTGAGACACTATAGATTGTTAAAGTGAACAATCAATTACACTGCTACTAAATCCTCCATCCAAATATTTATTTTTATATATCCACTCATTCCTCAATGCAAATTGCTATATATATAATGCATATTTAAATAACGAAGCAAACCACATTCACTGGATGATGTCATCAGTGATGTCTTTTGAGATGTCATCAGTGATGTCACTGACCATGTCATGAATGATGTAATATGTGACATCATCAGCAGTGGATTGCGGGTGCGCAAAATATAGTTAGTACCACTAACTATATAGGAGCAATTTGAATGGTTTTGTATGAGTGAAATGTCCAGCTAACTATAACACCCCTAAAACTTCTAGTTTTTTTGAGTGAATTTCAAAGGTTTTTTAAATGCTAATACCTAACTATATAAGGCCTGAAACCTATGGTTTTTTCAGTGAATATATATATATATATATATATATATATATATATATATATATATATATATATATAGTATGGCATCAACAGGTCGATCATGAGCGAACAGTAGCTTGTAGCCTGTCTTTGAGTAACTCACTGCCTCTCAGTTGAGTTTGGCAGTGGCAGGTGTCTCTCAGCTGATGATCCACTTTTGAACTCCTGTCCTGTGAGGCAGAGGACGTTGACTGGAGGAGCACGTAGTGATGCAGCCTACCCTTTTCTTACATAAACAATCCTGTTCTGCTGCCTCGAAAGATGCCTGATCATAAATAAGTTTCTAAGATCAGAGGGTATTTGGACAAAATATTGAGTCAAACATATCAAATCACACAAATATCGAGTTTTAATAATGTGATACACAAATATCATGATGCAGAAATATAGTTCACAAAAATATTGTTTTTTTTCTTTAAGGTAAGTAATGTCGTTGTTAAAAATATCTGTACTGTTATACTTTACAAAAAATAGTTGTAAAAAATATTTTTTTAATTATCTTTATGTATTTTAGTTTATATTTTAATATTATATGTTATATATTGTATAATTGTTAATGTTTTTAAATATCGCTTGTAATTTTTAGTTGTTTTAAAATGTTGTTGTAATTTTATAGTGGTAGCGGGTTGTGGGGTTTTTAGGGGTACAGAGTGATCAGTTGATTATAGTTAATAATGAATTAACAATAATTTAATAGATAACTGTTAATGTTGTAATTAATATATATTTTTAAATAGATTTCAGGTGCGGGTTGTTGGGTTTGTAGGAGTAATGGGTGGGAAGTTAATTAAATATAATTATCATTAAGTATGTATTTATTATGTAATTGTTTATTTGATAATTATATAAATTGTGTAATTATATTTTTTAAGATATATTTTAGGTGTGGGTTGTTGGGTTTGTAAGGGTAAAGTATGGGAAGTTAATTATAATTATTAATTGTTTAATTGATTATTATGTAAATATTGTAATCCTGTTTTTACGCTCTATTTTATGTGTGGGTTGTTTGGTTTTAGGGGTACAGGGTGGGAAGTAAATTAAGTCTTAATTTAATTAATTTATTTATTAATAATTATTCCATTGCTAATTATGTAACTTGTGAATTATCATATTTAAGTTACATTTTAGCTGTGGGTTGTTTAGTTTGTAGCGAAATAGGATGAGAAGTTAATTAAGTAATGAATTAATCATTATTAATTTGTATTGAAATATTTAATTTAGTGATAATTTTGTAAAATATTTAGTAATGTAATTGGTTATTTACGTGTGTGTGTTAGATTATGCTTTGGAGTTCTTATGCATTTTCCCCTACAGCAGCAAAAACCCTATGGCCACCCTTGGCATTAATTCTTGTACAGTTCCATTCACCCGTAAAGGTTATTCTTAATCTTGACTCATTAAGGCAGGGTCAGTTTCTGTGGTTTAACCAATACATTGTAGGGCAACTAGCAGGCATTCTGGCCATAGCTCTCATATTAAGAGCTGTCATTCCATGTACGTCATGACAAAGAAATAACAAACCCCAGACACTCACCTCTCACAGGTGATTCATAAACAAGAGTAAAGGTCCAAACCAGTTCCTTGGGGACCCCATAGAATAAAGCTTTTCTGCCCTCACTAATGTCTGCTCAGTACAGTAGGACTGGGTGTTCTAGAGGAAGTGTTGAAGTTGTGTGCCCATTTCATTTTCTATCCTAATCTAATTCACTTATGAAGCAGTAGCTAAAGGCAGAATTAATTGATCAGACACAGTTTTCACTATTGAAAAGGTCGGAGACCCCTCCACTGGATACATCACATGAGGAAAGGCCTCTCTTACTCAGTTCAGATTTACTTGACCAGAGACATTTGCCAAGAACTACATGGAGTGGCTCGATCGCATGGATGCATGGAATGGAAGGGTCATTTTCGGTCTCATTACAGACATGGTGATAAAGTTATATGTGAGACGCATTGGCTGGGGCAAAATGTGGGGAACGGACAATGTGAGGCTGATAGTCCAAAAAGAAACTCTCCCTGCACATGAACTGCCTAGAGTTACTAGCAGGTCCTTTTGTAATCTGCTCTTTCTCCACTCGGAGAACTCAATGCTTTATTCTGCTCAAAATGGTTTCCTTCATACCCATTCTTCATTTTTATATTTTAGCACATGAATTGCTGTACAGTTGGTACACAATGAAAAATCATTGAAAGGTGCAGCTCAGTTGTTGGCTATGGGTATCGCATGTTTTTGAGGCACCTACAACCCCTATATATTGCTGCGACCCGGACGGTCATTGGACATAACAGTATTTTGAAATAGTCAAATCGCGATCGTGACAAGGAGTACAGATGAAAATGTTGTCATAAATGGTTGTTTTTTCCTACTCCCTTACATTTTTTTATTTGAGCAGTTCGTTTTTTGGGGAAAACCTTGAGGGATGTACACAAATGTTCTCTTGCTGAATTTAGAATTTTGTCTACTTTTCAAAAATGTTTAATTTTCCGGGATCAACCAAAAGGTTCGCACCTGTTTCACCACAAACTAAAAAGTCGGTAGAAATCACAAAAATTAGGAAAGATAGAAACTGTGATAAAAAATAGTTTTTTTGATACACTTGTGAATGTCCCAGAAAGGTGGGAAAATAGTAATGATCACATTTTTATAGCTCTTACTTCCCCTGAAGAGGCGTTGCAGCTATTTACACTAGGCAGCATTGTGCTCCTGATCCAAGGTTAGTGGTTAGTACAGTATTGGTTATTGTTGTGGGTATGCAATAGTTGTGGGTATGTTATGCATGCATAAGGTTGGTGGGATTAATTAATGAGCTACAGGAGATTAGGGTTTTGTTAGGTTGTGATACTAGCACAGCAAACCTTTTGTTTATGCTATTTGGAGTAAAATAAAAAAAACTCCATAGTTGCTTGCTCAGCGCTCTTTCTCCATTCTCCCCTCCACAGAAACAAAATGTAGCTATATTTTGGCTACTTTAAATCTTAGGTCTTTCGTTCCGCTACTCTTTTCTGCTTCATTTCTCCTTTCCTTTCCACTTCTTTCCCTCATTATTTACTTTTCTTCTCGCATTTGGCCCTCCTTTCCTTTACTGCTCTTCTGCTATAATTTCTGTTCCCTCTCTCCTTGATTCCTTTGCCTCTTCCTTCCATTTTCTCCTTCCTTCTTTTTTTTCGCTCTTTCCTTCTTGTGCATCTTTTGTTTCCATTTTTTCTTCCTTGGCTTTTATCCTTCATTGTTCTTGTTCCTTCCTGCTTTCCTTATCTCCCTTCTTTCTCCCTCTGTTGCTTACTCCATGCTCCCATTTTTCTTCCTTCCTCTAATTTATTCCTTCTCTCCTTTGTTTTTCATTCTTGCCTTTCTCCATTTTCTCACTCCGCTTTTATTTCGTTCCTTATTTCTCTCATTTCTTTTTCTCTCACTTTTTTTCTCCCTCTGTTCTTTGTTATTGTTCATAGGCGATTTCTACAATTCAAGTGGCATTCCCTAATAGTTCACGTATCAAGCCCTCCCCTTTTGGCTCTCCTTGGCACCATGGGCCTTCACCAGGAAACTGGTTGTCGATTTGCTGAGAATGAAGGGTGTTCAAATGATCGTCTATCTCGATGACATGAGCATTATGGGCCAATCTCAGACCACTCTTCTCCATCTTTCTTTCGTGGACGACCACCCTTCTGCAGGATTTGGGCTTTGTTCCAAACCAAAAGAAATCATGGGTGATTCCCTCCCAACAGGTGGAATTCTTGAGATTCCAGGTGGACTCAATTAAGGCGCAGCTCTTACTACCAGCTTCAAAGATTAAATCAATCAAGAGGGTATAGGAATCTGCACTGAGCAAGCAGATTGTTTC
The DNA here is from genome assembly GCF_964261635.1 of Lissotriton helveticus. NCBI lineage: Eukaryota > Metazoa > Chordata > Amphibia > Caudata > Salamandridae > Lissotriton > Lissotriton helveticus. The sequence goes on from NC_136072.1 coordinate 1,048,227,475, forward strand.
GTTGAGGTCTTTTGGGCCTCTTGGTTTCTTCCATCCAGGAGATCTTCCAGGGCCCTCTGCACTGCAGGGCTCTCCAGCGTTTGAAGATTCATCATCTTCAACATGGGTTGACGTATGATTCCCAGCTTCGGTTGTCTCAGGAAGCCTAGGCGGAAATCACATGGTGGTTACGTCATATGGAGCCCTGGAATGGCAGAGCCATCTTCGGTACCGTTCCAGACGTGGTCATAGAGTCCGACGCCAGCCGCAGTGGCTGGGGCGCCTGGTGTGGAAAACTTTCCTCAGGAGGTCATTGGTCGCTAGAAAAATTCACACTTCACATTAACTGTCTCAAACTCTTGGCAACAATCTCAATCAAGACCCTCTCTCCCAAGAAGGCCAATTGTTGCATCCTCCTTTGGATGAAAAACGTCTCTGTGGTTCGCTACGTAAACAGACTGGGAGTAACCAGGTCTCAGATGTTGGCAGACATCCCCAAGGACTTTTGCCATTTCTGTCTTCAACACAGGATCACTGTGGTGGCGGAGCACCTGCCTGGAAGGGACATTTGACAAACTGGAACTCCAGATTTCTGGTGGATCTCAGCAATTGAAGGCTTCATCCCCATGTTTTTCAGGTTATTCATCGGGCTCTGGGCTGTTGCAAGGTAAACCTGTATGAATCCAAGCTAAATTGTCAGTTGAAGGACTTCTGCAGTTGAAAGTCAGACCTGGAAGTATTAGCCACGGATGCCTTCCTTCAGGATTGGGCAAAGTGTCGAGTTATGCGTTTCCTACTTTTGCAATGATTCCCAGGGTCACGTCCTGAATCAGATGCCAGCGAGCGAACTGTGTTGTTGATCACTTTATTTATTATTATTTTTTACAGAGTTTTATATAACGCAAACTTGACCCGAATCGGTTATCAGAGTGCTTTAGATAGCACCAGTTGCATTACATGTGGACACATTCATTTTTAGGGCGAGCCCTTGTGATGCACTGCGCAGCAGTGCTCGCGCAGGCGAGCCGTTTTGTAGGGATTTTCAAAATGGACCTGGAAATTCCACACGCTCCTGCGTGTTCATTTCCTAGGTCCATTTTGATTGGGCTTTGTGTGCATGTTATTTTTTAACAGAACACGCAATGAGCCATAGGCGGTCGCGTAGCTCCGCCCATGGCCTATTGGTTTCTGTTACACGCACCAAAGCCCATATGCCTTCAATTATCGTGCCGACACTGGCGCGATAATTAAAGACATATGCCTGCAGTGACTCACGCACCACTCACTGGCTTTTTTTGTTTTTTACTATAGCGATCGCGAAAGCGATTGCTTTCTGTGCTGCTTGTTTTTTTTCTAGTAGTTGTGTGGCTCAGCTCTCTGAACTCATTTGGAGGTCGACGAAGCAATTCGAGCGTATTGTCCACTTTAGCGAAAACTAGTCATCTCCCTATTTTGAAGGTTTACAAGTTGTCATTCGGATGCCTAGAAAAGGATTGAGGAAACTTGCACGGTTGCACGTTAAACTGTTCATTTTCCTGTTAAATTGCAATTAGCATCATAACTAGAGACTGGTTGTTGGTTTAGGGGAGGGCGGGGCTTCTGGACCCGAGGAAGGTTTGTTTAATTAGCAAACTTCCCACAGGCGGTGGATGTGCGGCTCGGCGGGCACGAGGCTGTGCAATCAGGACCTGGCCTCGCAGAAGGGCCCACCCCAGATGTCGGGTGCCTTTGTTGACTTCCTAATAGTGGGCATTTAATGGAAGTTCTTATCAGTAGACGGCAAACGTAATTGCTCCGGATTGGCAAATTTAATTACCAGTATCCTGCTTTTTTCCTTAATTGATCAAGTTGCTAACAGAATATTCCACTGTCTTATGTTCCCGTCAAATGTACACTGTGCTAACAAGCATTGCTCGATTGTTTACAATGTATGCACGTATTGATTTTCCGTGCAGCATTTTCTGTGACACGCTTCCAACACCACGTGCCCCAGGACCCCCTAAAGCGGAAAAAATACCTTAAAGGGAAGACAAAGCCCAAAAGAGTCAGAGAAGCAAACACACGACACAGCTATTGCATGTAATATTGCTGTGACTGTGGAACGCCGGTTATAGGCATTTGACTACAGCCTCATGACGACCACAAGTTCGACGGGGTCGAATCACATTTTCATCCTTCCTAGGTCGGCACAATGAGCATCATTCATGTGGATAATAAGTGCTGCTTTTATTTTAAGCATCAACTGACTAGTTCGCCTTTGATAATGAATGATACACTCAAGGTATCTCAGGGGACAGGATGTGGCCTAAAGGCTGGAGCTGCCGATGGTGGAGCACAGGATGGAGTCTAGGCGTCGGCTCATCATCCTGGGATTCTGGCCAAATCACTTAATCTTGCGTCCTTGTGTAATGTAGCTGGTTCTCACGTTAAGTGCTCCAATACCTTCAGGTCGAGTTCGCGCTGTATAAAAACTGCAACAAAAAAAGGTAGGAGAAGGAAGGTAGTAATTTCAAAGAAAACTAACGACCCAAATTAGTTCAAGGCAGGAGATGTGTGTGACCGAAGGGTCGGAACTGTTCACTTTGGAACTTAAGAACCAGGTTCGAGTTCCGGCATCTGCTCAACATCCTGTGATTCTCGGCAAATCACGCCATCTGCCAGTGCCTTTAAAAACAACACACATCTGACCTTGTGTAATGTAACCTGTTGGTCATAGAAAGCACTCGTAATGCATTTGGGCTAAATGTGTGCTGTAGTGTATACAAACTGCACAAAAACCAGAAAAACATGTCTGCCTATCCTGCCACGTCACTACCTCCCGTCCCCAAAAAGTCACAAACTAACCAAAACTGTCTTGGTTGATTTTGTGATTTTGGAAAGACATGATTGGAAGGCTGGTCCCGTCCGGTGCCACGTGGAGATGCCACTCAAGACCCTTTTAACCTCTAACCTGTGCCACCCCAAGGGTTCTCCACTGCTTCCTCCACAGGATGGGGTGTACACTGTGTGGCCATGCCCAAGAAGGAGGTGAGCTGTGTCTTATCTGCCTGTCTATGCAGCCTCCCTTTTATGGGGCTGTAAATGTGTTTATTGTGGGGAGAGTCTCCCGGCTCCCCGCTGCCACTTCGCTGTCTCTTTGATAGCCCCACTTCAATGGGATGGAAATGCAGACATTGTAAAGGGGGAGGGGGGAAACTGGGCGATACCTGCAGGATAAAAGAACTAGAAACACCCCTCAATTAAAGGAAATACAACTCTAGCACCCACCTTGCAGCGCAAAAAGCAAGGGAAGTTTCAGGCAAGGTTACCTAATAAGCCAAGGTCTGGAAAATATTTTGTTTTACAGGAATAGGACTTTGACACGCAGAGTCTGTGTGTGTGTGGGGAGGGGGGGTGGTATGTTATGAAGACATAGGCAAAATATCAACAATGCCAAACAGTAGCTTCCACATAAAAGATGAACACCCCTGTGATTCTGGCAAAATCAATTAACCTCCACGTGCCTACAAAAATATGAATATATCCCTATGTAATGTAATTGGTGCTCCAATGCCTTTGGGTCGAGTTCGCCCTTTATAAAACCGCAAACAAGAAAAACAATGCAATAGGTCTTGCAGTTGTGAGAGTTTGAGCTATTAGCATTGTAAATGACAATGCCTTTTATTTATGTGTTGATTTTTACAACATAAATAAAAGGCAATGTCATTTACAATGCCAAAAGCTCAAACTTTTTAGTAATGCGAGACCTATTGCATTGTAAATGCTTGTTTGTTTAGGCACCGAGAGATTAAGTGATTTGCCATGAATCACAGGATGTTCAGCTCATCTTCCATCTGGAATACCCAATCTTGGTGTGCCGCTCTTCTGGAGATGTCGATGGACTTTCTGCTTGCTCTTCCAGTGTTTTCGGAGCTTTTGACGGACCTGGAGGTAATGCTCCATCCTCTTCTGATGCAGAACCGACTGGCTGTCATTCTCTAGAAAATCTCGCGAGACACAGCCAGATCCTGGGAATTTCAGAGGCAGCTGCCTACTTCATACAACAGGTGTGGGCTCCAGCCACCTACAAACGATATGCTTCAGCATGGCAGAAGTAGTTGGGTAGGTGTCTGGGACAAACTCAGAATCCTGTGAGGCCAGATTAGAAGGATGTCATTAATTTTCTATCAGAACGGGCCATGACAGGCTTGTGTAACAGGTTGTGAATCAATTTTAGGTCTGCTATCTCTGCTGGTCATACACAGTTGAACGGTAAACCGGCAGGCATGTTTCCCTTGATTTTTAAATTGCTCAAGGGCATTAGGATGTCTAATCCACCAACATCCAGATACACTTGATTATGGGATTTTTACTCTGTTCTATGTCTGTTTGAGAAACGGCCAGACAATACTTTGATATCTATGAAGCAGTTATCGGCTAAGTTCACCATGGTATTGTGTCCAGTCTCATGTAGAAGAGTCTTGGATGTAGAGCCGGCTATAGTGCGGTGCTGACCTGGAGGGGGTCACTGACCTCGGGGGGGGGGGGGGGGGGGTGTTTAGCAATAACTTACAATTTAAGAGCACCTGCTGCAGAGTTTCTAGTGCGTCCAGCTTCAGGCAGCAATAAAAATGTCAAGACAACTCTTGTGGTTAATGTTCCTGCTAGAGAGAGAGATCAGAGTTTTGTTTAGTGGCAGTTTGGCTTGCCATAAAGTAGGGCAGAGGGTTAATGTGCCTGCTGCAAAGAACAGATCTGTATTTGGTGTGGATAGCTGAGAGGATTAGTAAAGCCCAACTTTAACAGCGCTTTAAAACAAATTAAACACATGTGACAGCGGGGGCATGGAGAGATGAGTGGCACTTTTGCTGGGTGGTAGTGAGGAAATCGAGGATGAGTTCATGGGGAGCTTGGATGCCAAAAAAGATTGTTGCACCAGGTACCATCAACGCTAAAGCCTGGCCTGCTCGGATGTGAGTGCCCTTAACTTAGCAGATAGGTTATTTTCTCTTGAAGGTGTCTCTTTTACTATTTCCAAACAGACCCTTTCTAGATGGATTGAGTATCCAGCTTTTCCTCCTAATGATAAACTGTGTAGTCAAATGTTTTATGGTACACGAGGAGCTCATGCTTGCTTGTCGCACTGATCCTTTTAGTTAATTGCTCTTAGCGATACAAGTCTTTTCGGCCAGGGTCTGCTGCAACTCTTGCCAGGTGGGACATGGCGGAGCCTGACATTGACGTCGCTATGTACGGTACTCAGTTGGCTAAAGGCGCCATTGCTTCAAAGGGCTTTTGTTCTGGGTTATATGTTGGAAGATATTTACAGTGCGGCTGACGGGTCGCCTGTTTCGATGCTCATGCACTTTTATTATATGCTTATTGTTCATTCATCATCTATTGTGGTAGATCAACTTTGAACCATCATAATCTGAGCCTCCGGTCCTGACATAGAATAGAATATTTTCTAGCTTTAGTGAAAAGAATTTTAGATTCTATTAAGGGCGTGGTGGCGAAGATTATTCCACCCATTATTGGGTTATGTGTTGATCTTTACTTTGTTATATCAACTTATTCATGCTGTTTTAGTGAGGCAAATGTATCTCTAATGTATGTTGTACTGACCCACCCGGTTGTTACAGAAACTATTTTTTCTTGGACTGTTTGGTTTCAGGAGCGAAACAAAAGCAAGAGTTAGCTGGCCTTGGTCTCTGTGGTGGATTTATGTCTCTGTATTTAGGAGAGGGTTTCGTTTTGATGAGGAGTGTCTTCGTGTTGGCTTTGCAGTTCCTATGGTTTCATTTAATGTTGGATTATGGTTCTTCAGACAGTTGTTGGTGACTTTGAGTTTATTTGCAAAGAATGAGGTAGTCAAGATGGTGTCCCAGTTTTGAGGTCTTTGGAATGAGATGATTGGTGGACTGTGGTAGTTGTGTGAGGTATGACGGGTTATGGGATTTGTGGTTTACTTGAAAAAAATTATCTTGTGTTCATTGGCTGCTGTTTTACAGCTTGTAAAGAGAGAGAAGCACAATCCTCAGCTCTGTGTCCTCAATAGAATCTGAAATTCTGGTCGCGGAAGTTAGACATATTCTATACCTTTTAAGGGAAAAAAATTATGAAGGTTTAAACAAAGCTACCACTAATATCCATAAAAGGGGTTTAACGGTAGAGAGCCTTAGCAGTCGCATACATGCCAATAGAACCGATTCCTGCGGGAGACTCCAGATTTTTTAAGCCAATGGCTTTATTTTGGCTGTCTCCCACATGAAATTTCCTGTTTCAATAGAAGTCAATGAGAGAAATACATTGTCACAATTATTTTTTTGTTTATTTTCCACTTTCCTCTTCTAAAGTATTGGCATGTATACAGACACGAGGTTAAAGTACTTGAAGTAACAGAAATGGCACTTCATCGCTGAAAGTCCTCCTTGGTGGACCTGCTAATTGAAGTCCTCCTCGCTGCCAATCTGTAGTAACGTCTTTCCAAAGATGACACAAACAGAGATAGGTTTAAAAGGAGTTTAGTCCTTAAATACGAACATGCCTACACGGAAAGAAACTTGCAGTAGCTGTTATTGTGGTGTCCAGGTGAGAAATGTGTTCAACGCCTTGATCACTATGGAAACCAGCTGCCCTCTAAATTCCAACCTGTCGGGTTTGTAGCCTGTTGAACACGATGCTAGGACTATGGCACAGGTACCTTTCAAAAATGGCAGACACACACACTCACTGCATATATTTAGATTGTGGCCACGAGTGACAACTAGCCAATTTATTTACACCTATGGGGTCAAGCCTGACCTTCAGTGTGCCTGGTGAAATATTGTACAGTAGAGGCCGGGTGGCACTCTACATCCCTTCCAACTTTAACTGATATAGTCCAAGCTTCCCGGTTACCCTTACTGGACAGGCATAGTCTCCCTCAGCTGCTGGCTGGGTGCAGGGTTGGGGCGTAGACCATATCTCTGACTTCTGGTCCTTACCTCGCTACTGCTGGCTCGAACCAGGATATCCATGTCTTCTCTGGTAGGGATGGAAGCTTGTGAGTCCGCCGGTCAGAGTGACGAACTCTGGCCACCAGAAAAGGAGTTGGTGTCCTAGGGTCCACACCGGCATGCCCTGACCTGGTGGACTGTGCTTCTACGAACTCTCTCCGCTGGCAACTTCACTTTCTTCAGCTTCTCTGTTGGACTCTGCTGACGGGTTGTTCATTTGTTTGAACCACAATACGTTTCTAACAGCGATGTGGTGTCCTCTCTGGATAGTGACCATATTCCCGCAAATCTTTGTCATTTGCCAGGTCTTGGCCTCCAATGGGGTCTGAAACTTCCATCCCGTCTGACGGTCCTTCATGATTACATAATTACCCGCTTGGAGTCATGGGGCAATGGCACCTCTGGCCAGACTCACTTGAATGTTTGTGCCCTTGTCTTCTCTTGCATAGCTTGGACGTCCGAGACAGCCGGCTGCCATTCAGGGCCCATCAGGATAATGTTTTTCATTGGTCTTCGGAACAGAAGATCTGTCAGTGCACAGCTGGTGGTATTGTGCGGGTTTGCCTATGGGCCCCTAGAAATCAATAAAGTCAGCATTCGGTGTCTTTGCCTTGCTTGACCCCTATTCTGAGGGCCGGGTTCAAAGTCCACATGAACAGTTCAGCCTCCCTGTTTGCTTGAGGCCATTGCGGCATCCCTTTCCTATGTCAGATCACCAGAGAGGCGAGATACTCTTGGAATTCCTGCCCCTGCAACGGGGTATATTGTCTGTCTTCAGTTCTTAAGGCAGGCCAACCAGTGCAAACACCTGCTCCAAAACAGGTTTGACCTTAGAAGACATAGTTGACTGCCCAACTTCCACCATTGGGAACCTTAAGTGAGAGTCAATTAGCAAGGCTGTGAGGCGGCTATCCGGAAAGCTTCCCAAATCCATGTTCACATTTGACCACAGATTCAGACTCGTTTCTTTTCATAATTATGGGGGTCAGGGATGAGTCCCCACTGGTGATGACACAGGAGTGCCAGTTGCACACCTTTTCCTCCAACAGACAGTCCATCCCATGGAACCACAATTTACCCCTCAACCTGGCCTTTGTCTGAACTACACCCTGGTGTCCTTGGTGTGGCAGGTCAACCACCCTGGTCCAAAGACTTTGCGGCACCACAATCTGCAGGCCTCTAAGTAGCAGACCCTCTTCGCTGGCACTCAGTTCATTTTGTACAATCCACAGAATGGTTGCTCATTTCTTGCGCAGCATATGTCCGCACCTTGGCTCATCAAGGTAGTGTTCCCATTGTTTCCTGAAAAGCGCCTCTTTCGCTTTTCTGCTGCTCTTGTCAGCCTCCATCGTTTCCTGTATCTTCCGTATGGATAGAGAATTTGGGCATGCTTCGTAGACTACCGTCCTCACAAAGACCTTTGCCCCTTCATCATCCTCCACTTGCTTTCGGCTTTCCTGCAATGACGGTAGCCTGGACAAGTAGTCTGCTGAGTTGTTTGTCACTGGGCGGTAGATAACTTCAAAGGAGTAGGATTGCAGCTGAACAGCCCATCGCTCAATCCTCGGGGCGCTAGCTGGACAGAGCCTTCAAAAAGCAGCATCAACAGTTTGTAATCTGTGATTACTCTAAAGCGCTGCCCACAAAAGAACAGGTAGAAGTGCCGACACGCCCACCGGGTGGCTAGTGCTTCCTGCTTGTTTTGGGCATAGTGGGTCTCATGTCATAAATCTCCCTGCTCGTGTAGATGATTAAGCGTTCTGATTTCTCTTGTAGGGCTTTCCTCCCAGATCTACTGGGCTCCCATCGACAATGAGCGCAGTTCTTCATTGGGGATCAAAATATGTAATTGTGGTGTCGTTGGGGAAGGTCTCCTTCATGTGCCTAAAAGCCTTGTCCGCATGTGGCCCACATTCCCATGTGGCGTCCACTTTTGTGAGGACCCTCAGTGGCTCTGAGAGGGTGGCCAAGTTTGGGATGAACCTGCCGCAGTTGTTGCCATGCCTACAAAACCTCTAACTTCTGTTGTATTCTGCAGAATGGCCTCAACCCTCCTCAGGTCCACCCTTAGGCTGTCCGTTGAAAAGATGTACCCAAAGAACTCTATAATAGAGTTTTGGTAGGAAGAGCATTTCTTCTTGTAAAGTGTTATTCCGCACTCTGCTAGCCACTGCAACATGACTTTCAGCCTATGTGGTGATCTTGAAGTCTCATGGAGAAGATCAGAATATCATCACTTACATTTATCAATCCGTCCAGCAATGAAAGGGTCACCCTGATGGTGTTTTGGAACACCCCTGTGGCAGACGAGATGCCGAAATTGAGCCTCTGGTACCTCCTGAGGTGTATGTAGGAGGAAAACGTGGTGATATAGTGGCTAGCAGGCACCAGCTTTAGCTGGTAATAGACTACGTTCAAGTCGAGCTTTGAAACCCATTGGGTGCAATTCAGGTCTGCAACAAGGTTGTCAATGGTTGGCATGAGGCGCATTCTCTCAGGATGGCCTTGTTGAGAAGCCTCATATTGATACACAGTCTGAAGGCTCCGGGCTGCTTGGGCTTAGGTGAGATGAGTAACGAGGACACCTATGACCCCCTTTGTTCTAGGTCCTAGAGTTCCTTTTTCACCTGCTGCCTCAAGTGCAAGGGACCCTTCGATGGTGCAGCACTGTAGGCCGAATCGCTTCATCAATATGTAGGGGGGTTTGTTTGCCTTTGAACCACCAAGGCCTATGAATAGTTGGGAACTCTTGCATCATCGAGGAGGCATGTGATTTGTGTACTTGCTTTGCAAAAAACACCAGTCCTAGGTCTTCCACAATGTGGCAGCCCAACAGGGCGCTAGTTTCTCCTTCTGTGACTTGTAATCTTACTCTGGTGGGGAGGCCTGTGATCACAACAGAGACCTCTACTGTCCCTTTCTGGGGCAGTGGCTTGGTGCCTCCGTATACACAGATCAGTGCCTTGGTGGCAGCTGGATTGGGGCTTGGTATGATCTTATTGAATTGTACGGAATCTATAATGCTCACAGAGGCACCAGTATCTATTAAGGCTGTTATAAAGGTGTGCCCAATCTCCACAGTACACATGGGAGGGGACTGTTTTCAGTTGCTCTCTTTCTCAGCAAACAACACTACAAATTGTCCTCTTCGTCATCCACAGGAGCACCCTGCGTTCCATCATCTGGTGTGCCTTCTGACCCCATCTCATCAGACAGTTGGTGCAGAGCAGCGGATGGTCTGCTTAGGTACCCTGCCCGGGCCCCTTGCCGTTCATCCCTACACTCTTTGACAAAGTGATTCATTTTTCCTTACTTGGAGCAGGATTGCCCTCTCGCAGGGCAAACATTCGAGGTCCGGTGCTCCAGACCATAGCTGCTACACCGGTTCCCTTGCAGCTTCAATCCGCCCAGTGGATGGGCAGGCCCCTGACGTCTGTGGTTCGCATCGACCCTTTCCTCTTTCCCCTTCACCACTTTTGAACACCCTTCTGAGGCAGCACTCTTTCCTAGGGCTACCTCCATGTCATCAGCCCTGCTGTTCGACAGCTCATATGCGTGGACTAAGATATCGTCCAGGGAGATGCCTGGCTGCCTCAACATAAGGTGTCTGAGCACTGCTGACTTCCAGCCTGGATTATCTGTGCCCAGATTTCTTCCAGTTGGTGGATGTTCACACAAGTGCTTGCCATCTTCCATAGTTGTGCATAGAAAATGTTGACAGATTCTTCCTCCACCTGTCATGCTTGGCGTAGCTTTAAACGCTCATAATCGGGATTGAGCTACGGGTCAAAATGTCTATTCCGGTTTGCCACTGCAGCATCAAAGTCAGTCCCCACATCACCGTGTTAGGCAATTTCTCAAATAAGTCATACAGCGGTGCCCCACCAAAATGTATCAACAATGACCTCTTCACTGCTCTGTCAATTTTGCGGATGGTGCGAAAATAGTCTTGTAATCGTCCGTCCAGGAGCTCCATCTCAGTGCTGCTGTGGCTAGTCAGCCATTTTGCTAAAAGGCATCAGCTCTATGACAGAGGCAAGAGCAGATGGGGCTAAAGACTCAATCAATCAATCAAAGCATTTATATAGCGCACTACTCACCCGGAGGGTCTCAAGGCGCTGGGGGGTGGGGGGTCCGCTACCGCTTGAACAGCCAGGTCTTGAGCTGCTTCCTGAAGGCGAGGTGGTCCTGGGTCAGGCGGAGGTGGGCCGGGAGGGAATTCCAAGTCTTGGCGGCCAGGTAGGAGAAGGACCTTCCTCCAGTGGTGGCTCTTCGGATGCGGGGGACGGCGGCGAGGGCGTGGCTGGTCGATCGAAGCTGGCGTTTGGGAGCGTAGAAGTTGAGGCGGCTGTTTAGGTATCCTGGGCCTTGGTTGTGTAGGGCTTTGTGTGCGTGGGTGAGGAGCCGGAAGGTGATTCTTTTGTTGACCGGGAGCCAGTGCAGATCTCTCAGGTGTCCGGATATGTGGCTGCGGCGGGGGATGTCCAGGATGAGTCGTGCTGAGGTGTTCTGGATCCGCTGGAGTCTCTTCTGGAGTTTGGCGGTGGTTCCGGCGTAGAGGGAGTTGCCGTAGTCCAGTCGGCTGGTGACGAGGGCCTGGGTGACCGTCTTCCTGGTCTCGGTGGGGATCCACCGGAAGATCTTACGTAGCATGCGCAGGATGTTGAAGCACGACGAGGAGACGGCGTTGACTTGTCTGGTCATGGAGAGGGAGGAGTCCAGGATGAAGCCCAGGTTGCGTGCGTGGTCTGTTGGTTTGGGTGCGCTGCCCAGGGCGGAGGGCCACCAGGAGTCGTCCCAGGCGGAGGGTGAGGATCCCAGGATGAGGACTTCCGTCTTGTCCGAGTTCAGTTTCAGGCGGCTGTTTGACATCCATCTGGCTACGTCTGTCATCCCTTCGTGCAGGTTGGCTCTGGCGGTGGCGGGGTCGTTGGTGAGGGAGAGGATCAGCTGGGTGTCGTCGGCGTAGGAGATGATGTTGAGGTTGTGCTGGCGTGCGATGGCTGCGAGGGGGCTCATGTAGACGTTGAAGAGTGTTGGGCTGAGCAAGGAGCCTTGGGGAACGCCGCAGATGACTTCGGTGGCCTCCGATCTGAACGGGGGGAGGCGGACTCTCTGTGTCCTTCCGGCGAGGAAGGAGATGATCCAGTCCCGTGCCTTCTCCTGGATGCCGACGTTGCTGAGGCGCTGTACTAGGGTACGGTGGCAGACAGTGTCGAAGGCCGCGGAGAGGTCCAGGAGGATGAGGGCCGCTGTTTCTCCGTTGTCGAGCAGGGCTCGGATGTCATCGGTAGCTGCGATCAGGGCGGTCTCGGTGCTGTGGTTGGCCCGGAAGCCGGACTGCGAGAGGTCGAGGGAACCATTCGCCTCGAGGAAGGCGGCCAGCTGCTTGTTGACGGTCTTCTCGATGACTTTTGCCGGAAACGGGAGCAGCGAGATGGGGCGGTAGTTCTTGAGGTCGGTGGGGTCGGCTGATGGTTTCTTAAGTAGGGCGCTGAGTTCGGCATGCTTCCAGCTCTCTGGGAAGGTAGCGGTGTCAAAGGAGGTGTTGACGATGTCCCGCAGGTGGGGTACGATGACAGCGTCGGCTTTGTTGAAGACGTGGTGAGGGCAGGGGTCGGTCGGAGATCCGGAGTGGATGGAGTTCATCGTGCGGATGTTGTCTTCGGTGCTGATCGGGGTCCATGTGCGGAGGGTGGTGGTGGGGGGCGGTGGTTCGGTCGTGGCGTGCGTCGGTTGAGTGCTGAAGCTGTTGTGTATGTCCGCGATCTTGTTGTGGAAGCAGGAGGCGAGGGAGTTGCAGAGGTCTTGTGAAGGGGTGATGTCGTTGTTTCCGGCGTTGGGGTGGGAGAGCTCTTTCACGATGTTGAAGAGTTCCTTGCTGTTGTGTGCGTTGTTGTCCAGTCGTTCCTTGAATGCGGTTTTCTTGGTGGTGTGGATCAGTTGGTGGTGTTTTCGGGTGCGAGCTTGAGGGCAGTCATGTTGTCCGGTGTTGGGTCTCTGCGCCAGGTTTTCTCGAGTGCTCTGCAGTTCTTCTTGGAGCTCTTGAGTTCGTCGTTAAACCATGGGGCTTTCTTGCTGCCGGGTCTGCTCGGCGGGGTCTTCAGAGGGGCGAGGTCGTCTGCGCAGTCGCTGATCCACTTCGTGAGGTTGGTGGCCGCTTGGCTGGGGTTCGTTGAGCTGGCGGGAGGGTTCTTGCTCAGGGAAGTAGTGAGCTGGTCTGCAGTGAGCTTGTTCCAGCTTCTGCGGGGAACCTGTTGCTGGTGATGGTGGAGCGTGGTCCTCCTGAAGCTGAAGTGGACGCAGCTGTGGTCCGTCCAGTGGAGTCCCGTGGCGTGACTGAAGGTGATGTCCTTGCTGGAAGAGAAGACCGGGTCGAGTGTGTGTCTGGCGTAGTGGGTGGGGGTGGTCACCAGTTGCTTGAGCCCGAGGTTGGCGAGGTTGTCCAGCAGGGTGGTGGTGTTGCGGTCGTTGTTGTTCTCCAGGTGGAAGTTGAGGTCCCCCAGGAGGATGTAGTCAGCGGAGGGGAGGGCGTGTGGGCTGATGAAGTCGGCGATGTCTTCGCTGAATTGGGTGCGTGGTCCCGGGGGTCTGAAGATGAGGGTGCCTCGGAGGGTGGTCTTGGGGTTGACGTGGATCTGGAAGTGCAGGTGTTCGGCGGGTGCGAGGGTGTCGTCGGTGTTGGTCGTGATGCGGATGGTGTTCCTGTGGATGATGGCGATGCCTCCTCCGGTCCGGTTGATGCGGTCTCTCCGGATGATCTTGTAGCCGTCCGGGGTGGCGATGGCGATGTCGGGCGCTGAGGAGGCGTTCATCCAGGTTTCCGTGAGGAAGGCGACGTCTGGTGATGTTGTGTCGAGCAGGTTCCAGAGCTCGATGGCGTGTCTGTGGATGGAGCGGGTGTTGAGCAGGATGCACTTCAGGTGGGTGCTGCTGGAGGTCGGCTTGGTGGGTGCTGGTGAGGCGTGAGTCCGGTTGCAGGTGAACTTGCAGGCGTTGCAGCAGAAGGGTCCGTGGGTGCGTCTCGGGGTGGCTCGGTAGCATCCCGGGGATCGGCCGGAGTGGAGTGCGTTGAGGGTGGCGGCGTCGTACGTCCGGCGGGTGGGCTGGGGTCTGCGAGGGCCAGGGGTCCTGGCACTGGGCGCGGTCCAGGCGCGGACGGGCGTAGACGGGCTTACCTTTGGCGCACCTTCGGCGCTCATTCGGTGCTCCCGCTGCGCGCGTCCGCTGCGCGGTCGCTCTGGGGGCGTCATAAGAAGGGGGACGTGAGGGCGGGTCAGCTGGGCGGCGGCGGGAGCGGCTCGGCCAATGGGCCGGTGGTGGGCGGGGCCTGGGCGAGCAGCGGCGGGAACGGGCGAGCGGCCGGCTCTGCAGTGGCTGGGCCGCTCGTGGGACCAGGGGGGCGTCTGTGGCGGCGGGAAGAAAATGCGGGAAAAGATGCGGCAGGTAGGCTGGAGCAGGGGGCGGCAGGAGGAGCAAGGGGGTGACCCGGCCTGGTGAGAGGCGCAGCGGTCACTCTCACAAGACTGTTGTGCTGTGGGTGGTTGTTGATCTTTGATGTTGACGGGTTTTTATGGCATATGCATTAGATCTTAGCCCTCACCACTTCTGGTCTCGGCCAGCGACATGGAACTGTTACAGTCACTGCCTCTCACCCTCCAGTACAACAACAGAGAGGGGATGCCAGTACTGATATGTTTTTTTAAGCAATTACTTATACCAAAGTACAGACGCCAGTTCAATACCTTGGATGGCTATAGAATAGCTATTTATTCACAATAATTCAAAAACGGACACAGTTTCAAGTTTTGTGCGCCTTTACAGGTTAATAAACAATACAAATTAGGACAAAAAACAGTAAAAAAAAATTCAACCATATCGTCACTTTCCAAGCATGTCACATTCACGCCACTCTCATTCAGACATATATACAATACACAAAAGATGAAGAAGAATGAATTGAGAAGATGTAGGGTCAACTATACAGTTCTAAAGCAATTATTAGGAGTAACGCTATATACATCGCTATCATTTCATTTTTGATTTTCAATTGTCAAAAAAGAATATAAGCACTCAATGGGTGTATAAGCACGAAACCAAGTGACAGAAAATTGAACACCAGGATAACACAGGTTGACCCTAAACGGTCTACGCGTTTCGAATCCTTACTAATCACAGGATTCTAATCAGGACCATATAACGCTCTGCAGGGAAAACAATAAGAGAGCAAAGACCAAGTCGGAGTATCTAATTCAGTAATAAAACCATATACACCTCTCAAGCACTACTACACCAGAAATCCAATAACAGCTTACCCATCAGAAGAGCAAACGGAGAATATGGTAGCTCCTACATGAAAGGAAGAATCGAAAAAGAAAAAGAAAACCAATCAACACAGAAAAGGGGAAAGGGGGATATTAGTGACACTTTTCAGAGACCAATGTGGATTCTATACATCTATTAACCACATAAGTTACCTTGAAAGAGAAATTTTCTTGGATGGCAAAAAATCCAATCTTCTTAAAAGAGGCGCGGCCCGCTGGAATGCCCCATGTGAACCACAAATGCATGGTTTAGTGTACACACTTAATGACTCCACATCGAGTCGGTACATGCATATTAATCAGAGCCGTTAGTTTGCGCTTACCGGGCGGGGATCGTAGTTCAAGCCCGTGTGTAGTTCTAAGAGATTTGGCCAATGGTGGCGGCATCGGGGAATGAATCCGCACGCCGGCTATCTGCAGTGACAAAAGCCGGCGGGCGCCGTATTTAGTTTAAGCTGGGCTGTGCTCTATTTAGTTTAAGCTGGGCTGTGCTCCAGAATTGGAGCTAAAGTCGCTTCTAAAGAAGACACACACAGGTTTTGTCACACTTTATTTCGTTGAACTTCTCTGTTTATTATTCTCTTTTTTCCGAGTCCCTCCCAAAATCCTTTTAGTATTATACAAAGCAGCCCCTCCTTACTGCTTTGTGTGCCATTCAGTTAATTTGTTTTCACTCATATGGCGAACTTTTTCTTAATTGGCAGATTCGCCCCACTTCACCAGTTTGTCAGTAACTCGCTCACTGCCCCAAATCACCACGCAGGTGTTCTCAGCTCTGCTGGCTCTATTCTTCCAAACGGCTGCAGCACTGCCGCGTGAGCGATGTCTGCTCCCCAGCCACATTCTGAGATGACGGATGTTGACCGCCAGGTTGCGCAGCCATGTCTCTCCTGCGCCTGGATTCAATTGCTCTGGGCTGCGCCAATCCACAGGTGCCCGGCTGATGATGGGGCTCACACAGCTTGACAGTGGTCACGCGGCCAGGAAAGGGCTCTCCCCAATTGCAGCCAAACCCACAGGACACCAGCTGACTGCTGGTACTCACTATGGTACACCCACAGCTCAGCCGCTGACGTTACTTTGCGCAGTGTGGAACAGACCGACCGCAGGTCACACAAGTGACACAACCATTCCCAGCATGGGGGCACCGCCGAACTCGTTACTGGTGCCTTGCTCGTGGCATGGTAAGCACAATGCTAAGCTTATGGCGCAGGTACATCGCAACAGTTACAGACACACACACACACTCACTGCATTTATTTCGGCAGTGGCCATGAGTGATGAGTACCCCATTTATGTATACCTTTGGGAAGAGCCAAGCCCTTCAGGGTGATGATGAAACAATATATAGTAGAGAATACATTAAGGTGACCAGATTTTGACTAGAGAAAAATGTAACAGGTCAGTCATAAAAGTAGGACTAAAGCCTTTACCTTCCTTTTATGTCTGGCCTGTCCCGATTTTGCATAGCTTTGTAAATGTGTGCACGCACACACAAACACACATATGCAACTATACATGCCACACATTTACAAGCTAAATATACATATTAGGTATGCCACAACCTCTACCCTGAGCCCCCCAGCCCCACTCTGTCTCCCCATCTGCTGCAGTGTGCATGTAGCCGCTGGCTGAAAGAAACTATTTACTAAAGTAGAGCATACCTTTCAATTCTCCTGTCAGGATGAAAACCGGGGCATAAGTTTAAAATGTAGGAAATCGTCGGGAAACCGCGACAGTCCTTTGCAAACCGGGACTTTGCCCAGAAAATCCAGGACGTCTGGTCACCCTAGTGTACATGCCAATAAATAGACCTGATTCAGGTAGGAGACTCCCAATTTCTGAAGCTAAAAATGGCTTTATTTTCACTGCCTCCCGTCTACAATTGCCTCTGCTTTAATAAAAGCCAATGAGTTTCATAACACAAATAAACTACATTTCCCATTGTGCTCTTCCACCAATCATGTCCCATCAGACCCTATGAAAGTCACCATCGCAGTCCCATGAGCCTCTTTCTTTGCTCGAGTCCATAGCCCCAGTGCGAACATTAATTTGAATCCACAAAAATCCTCCAACGTTGAAGAATAAACCAGTAACTAAAACTTTGTCCAACTTCTTCAACCAGAAGAATGAATATTGCGCCTTCTTGTCTGAACCTGGAATAAATTAAATAGATGACACGTAATTTCTGCTGCATATAATACAATTACATATGGGTGGGTACTTATTGTAAGCAAACATTGAATACAACTGGGTGGGATAATCCTCGCCTCCGTGTCCTTAATAGAATTGAAAATTCTTGGCGCAAATGCTAGTAATTTTCTTTTATTCTATTACAGGACCGGAGGCTTCAGATTATGCTTGTGTAACGCTTATCAAACACCACAGTAGTTATATCACCAACCGATTTATAGTAAAATTGCTTAAACATAGACTCTGATTACCAATCTGCAGATTTCATAATGTCCTGAATAGTTGAAACCAACATAAATGTCTTGGACCCCATAGCGCCACGTACCGAGTGTGCTTCAAACACTTGGGTGTCCACCCCAGCTTCTTTCATAACTGACTTCAACCATCTAGCTATTCTTGCCGCAGACACAGGCTTAAATGGTTTCTGCAATGCCATCAATAACGGTTTTGAATCTTCTGGTCTCAGACTGTGCACTGTTTTCATATGCTTTAAGGCACTGTACAACGTACAATTTATCATTGTTAGGAAAAGCATTATACTAAATACTACTTGACATTGTTTTTGTCCTGCCAGTGATGGTAAAAGAAACTCCCTCCGGAGTAAATACTCTACCTGTAATGTCTAGAGCTTTCACGTCAGAAGAACGTCTGCAGGCAGATAGACACAAAACATATCTAATTTATCTGATAGCTGTTTTCTGCATAATTGATAGTTACTCGGCCATTTATCAAAAAGGTTTAACACCAGCGATACATCCCATAAACATGAATATTTTGGTCTTGGAGGACTAGCCACTCTAATGCCCTTAAGCAACTTACACACCACTGGATGCATGCCTACCGCTTTCCGTCTACCTGTGTATGTAATTGTAAATCCGTATTTGTAAAGCTCGAACTACTCACCCTTACAGGTCTCAAGTCGCTGGGTGCCGTTGAGGAAATTAAGTGAGCTATTGTCCAGAGTCACATGGTGCTGAGCTGAGCTGCCACCGGAGCCGGGGATCGAACTGTGAGCCCTGTGCTGTGTCCAGTGGATATAGCTGACCTGAAATTGTTGAACGAACAATATGCAAAATCCGAAGCCTCCGGTCCTGTAATAGAATCACAGGATGTTGCTGGCATCATCAAAACTCAAACAGGGATCCCCACCTCTTGAGTCAGCAGCTTCGGCCACTGCGCCACATCCTCTCCACTACTATGTTTGTCAGGGAGCTCTTTCCAGATGATGATTGATGAAAACAGCTCTTTATTCATTACATTGGCGAAACCGATGCATTATCAATGCTTGTTTTTTAAATCCCCCACTTTCCTCTTCTAAAATGTTGGCATGTATGGTAAAGGCATGATGGCACTCTACGCAATCCTTCTGAATAACAAGCACAGTTCAAATCATTAACACAAATAACAGTACTGATGTTCTGCACTTCCACTATAAAAACAAGCATTGGCATAGCCAATAGGTCTCGCCATTGGGACCTTATAAGTGTTTAGTTATACAGTACAATATCCTTAGCGCAACAACATCAACTGTTGCATGGCTAAACATTTATAAGGTCCCAAAGACGAGACCTATTGGCTATCAAATTGTAAATTTAATTTGGGATGCATTATTCATGTATGCCTCTTTGTTATACAACGGAGTAATGGTGCTTCTGCTGTGGGTGCTTGGCTGCTGCAGAACTCTGGAGTAACGATTTGAACACCTGGGAGGGACTAGAGTACCTGGAATAGCTGCACAATTCAGAGGCACTCATGCGTAGGTGCCCAGAGTACAACTGTGTGCAACACTACGATAAATTAATTCAGGAACTATAATGCTGAAACAATATCTAAATTGGGCAGCAGGGCTAACAGAGAGATCCTTATAATCTAAAAGATAATGGTCCGAATTCCAGCAGGACTTACTCCACCTCTGTCATTGAAATGAGCATGACTGAGTTGGATAACATATTACTGTTACTAGACAAGATACACATTATGAAACAACGTACAAGAACGAGTTAGTATTCAACATGTAAAGGAACTAATGCATTCTAAAGCGCCCAAAAATTCAACACTGTTTTTCTACAGCAACTGTTAGTTCAAATGCAGCTGTCAATACCATATTGAACAATCACATGTTGGATAGCATCGGACTACTAGAAGCTGTTACAGCTGGATTTAGATCAAAGGCCACTTGCCACAGGTTCCTCCTCCTGATCAAGGGACTGTGGTCCACACATTACCTCCTCATACTCTTTCTCGCCATAGTACTTAGTAAGTCAATACTCCTGTGGCCAAAAACGGTAACCAAGTAAAGGAAATAAACACACCCAACACAAAAAACACCACACACACGCCACAAAAAACACACACGCCACAAAAAACAAACACACACACACGTTTCCTATTGCTCCAATTTCCATTACCTATTAAGTGGTTAACATAAAAATGAAGCAAGCCTCTGTTTTAGCACACCAACTTTGGAGCAGCAAGTGTGGTGAAAGCCACACTGTTTAAGGTGAAAGCTTCCGCTGAAGGAAATTATTTGAGGATTAATCATTTACATGGGTGCCACCGCCTGACTCTTTGATGACAGCTCCTCGCAAAAGCTAGCACTGTTAGCGACGTCAATCAAAGAAGCCACTCTTTAAACATCGCAACGTGCGGGCGATTGTGGCAGCGTTATTATAGAAAATGGAGCAGCATAAGAAGTGTGCTGACAAGAAACGCCTTTTGGAAACGGGTAATAATGCTTACCCAGAGAGGGAGGGCTCACCTGAGTTAGTCCCATCTGTGGCACATATATACTACAGGATTGGAATGACTGTGGCTGCAGCATTTAGAACAAGAGTGAACCCCCACCGTCCCAAGAAAATGCACCTGTCTGTTCATGATGGGCAGAATACAGAATAGACAGACATTAAGGCAGGTACATTCAAGGGGATGATTTAATGGATACTGCAGCACACAAGGAAACCATTTCCCGATTTTCCAGTTGTGTAGTTAAGTGAAGATTTTTTTCTGTCTTTCCTGAACTTTCCAGATTTTCCAGTTGTGTACTTAAGTGAAGATTTTTTCCTGTCACTACTAGATTAAAAGATTCTGAAATCATACCACTACACGAGTGCATCCAAGCTAGTCATTGAGAGGGAGTCTTACAAATGAGACAATCCTTCTTCCACAAGCTGAGTCTGGGCATTAAAGCGAGGCGTGCGCGCTTGGGCGAGCAAGAGGAAAGCCAGGTGGCACCTCTGCTTGTGCGCACACTCTGGGGCGGGGGAGGAGCTGTTAACTGAGAGGGAGAGCAGGAGGTGAGCCTGCGAGTGATGTGGCAAAAGTGAAAGTGATCGCGAGCGATGTGTGCGCACCATGACGAGAGAGGAAAGCCACATGGCGCCTCTGCTCATCATTGTGCGCGTAACCGCATGCTCTATGACACCTCAAAAGTGGTAGGACTTTTGAAAGCCCACTCACTAAATGTCTCGCCAGAGGATCGCATGCGCTGGCTCAGGCGAGACCTAAATAAAAAACAACTTTCTTCATTCAGCCGAGAAGCTACTTCCGGGAGTTCCGAATAATGCGAACTGTGTGTGGGTGTGTGTGTGCGTGGGGGGGGGGGGGGGTCACGGGATTCATTCAATAAAAAAACGTGCGAGCGTACTGCAGGCGAGATATCGGCCTCTTATTACTACACTCAGATTCACTCTACTCGTGTGAATAAGCCAGCAGGAGGCGCTTGTATTAGGGCAACTTCGGGTCGGGCGCTTATATCATAGGCGTCCTCCAGCCTTTAAAGTTGCTTATAACAATTCGCTCGTGTTACGTAATTGACGTAAAGAGTCGTGAACGGCGTCCATGTTAGAATCAGGCAAAGTTTTTTTTTTTTTTTTTTTTTAAATGCTTTCGCTACAAGATAAACCACTCCCCTTTGAAGATTTACAGTAGATGTCTTGCAGGCAGGGTCTGCACATGCGCGGTCCCCGGGTAGCCTTGTTCAGCTGTCTCACTTGGGCGGGCAATGCCCGAGTAGAGCCAAACAGGGGGAGGGGTGGTGGGGAAGGGTGACAGGTCACGGAGTCGCGCGCTGCAGGCAACATGCAACGCTGGGGACCTGCGCGCGACTAGACCCATGTACCCGAGCCCCGGCGGCGCACAGCACAAGCTCCTCGGCCGCTACACTTGGGAGGAGGAGCTGCTCTCGTACCCGGAGTGGATCAGCAGGAGTTACGTGGAGCTGATGAGCCTCAACGAGCACTCGCTGCAGGCGCTGTCCTGGCGCAAACTCTACCTCAGCCGCGCCAAGCTCAAGGCTTCTAGCCGCACCTCTGCTCTGCTCTCCGGCTTCGCCATGGTGAGTGGGGGCGGTAATGGTAAATACCGAGAGGAGGTCGCTCTTTTCCTTGTTACAGGAGAGCTGTAATATCTTTGTTACAGTGAGTATTCGCAGTGGATACTGTAATATCTTTGTTACAGTGAGTATTCACAGTGGATATTGGGGATCGTAGAATGGTAAAATGCACCAAAAATAGTAGTATTTCGGTACCGAGTCTGCATTGAGGCTATGATCTCATCAGACTGTTATGTTCCCCCAAACAGTCTGGTTTGCTGATCATAACACCTTAGTGCGACTTCCCTTTCAGACACGGAGCTCTTACAACATTGAGGGTTCTGAACACCCCACACGTTTTAAGTGCTGAGTCCTACACCTGTGATGTAAGCAATTAATGATTTGGCTAAGCTTCTTCCCTCTTGGGTCTTCCCTCACACCCTCACTGTAAAACCCTATGCACTCCCAATTGCCCTAATTCTGTCAAGATTTAGTGGTGCTATTCGGAAATGGAAGTACGGCTGGAGTCTGGTATTTTATCTCCTTAAAGAGTAGGCTAGAGTAAAGGTGGCACCATCAAAATATGTCTGGAATGAGATTTATGCATGCTGTACTCCCTTAAATGGGTAATCTAGGAGTCCGAGAGAAAACAGTTTTGTACCTAGCCCGTTTCTCTAAAAACTGCAATTGCAGGCATTCTGGAAGGTTGCTTTGATTATTGACGTCACCTATGGGGTTTTGAAATTTATTGTGACATCGTTCATTGGATAGGTCCTTTAATCTGCCCCCTCAAACCTCCTCTTTCTTCTGTCTGTCCCTTTTTGAGGCAAATAACTTTTGACAAGCTCTTGTTGGAACTGTATCCTGCACCCAATTCTAGCGCACTGCTTAAATAATAAACCAGGCAGTGTACTGAGCCTTTCTGCACTGATAGGCTTGAGACAGTTGCTGGTTCGCTGTTGCTACATGAGCATATATTTGTGTTTTGGCAGTATTCTGTATGCCCTTCAGAGGGTGCCAGAGTGGTGTGCCAAATTGACAGGAAGTGTGTCTCATAGAATGCATGAGGCATATACTAAAAAGATTGATGGTGTTGGCTGGAGGCTGGCTGAAAATCTGCTGAGGAGTGACTGCTTGAAATGCTAATGTGCCTGAAGTTACTTGACGCGGGAGCCGCTTAGTGGATATGTCCTCAAAGATGCCAATATTTCAGATTGCTTATGTGTGACATTTCAGTGTGCGTATAGGTGACATCCTGTTGGCAAATGTGGGACACCTTGACTGATACTTTATCACAAGTAAACCCAAGCAGTGAAGTCCATGTAAAAAGAGAAATATTGCAAATTATCTCCTTGGGAGCAATGAAAAACTCTAGAAAATACTGCAAAACCAGTGAGATGAAGCATCACTGACCTCTCTTAACTAATCGTACTGTGTAGTGATTTCCAGAAAGAGCATGGTCTCCATGTACTTACTACTATTGAAATTACATTTATAAAGTATGTACTACCCCTGGCAACTATTTGAAACGTTTTACGGCAAGTAGCATGCTAATCCTGATGCAAAAGTTAGTGGTTAGTCCAGTGATTATTAGGATTTGCCTGAATATTACCTAATTCATTGCTATCCTTGGAATATAAACCTACAGCAACAAATGCAAGATAGGAAAATAACAAGTGTTTTTGAGTTGTCTAAACTTTTCCCTCGGAGTTTTAAAGCAAGCCATCTTGGCAAAATTGCTGTATTAAAGCAGCGTTGGTAACTTGAATAGGTCTCGCCTTTGGGACCTACGACTTTGCAAGTGATTTAAAACTACTTTGTACAACATTCCCAGTGATGTGAAGCATGGCTAAAGAAAACAAACCAAAAAAGTCACCCACAAAATGACGCAAGCATTAAAAAAAAAACTGAGTTGGATCTGTAAATAAAATAAACAATTGTAAAAACCAACACCTGGGGTAATCTGCTTGGGGAGGTAACTGTAATCGGCACTCTTCTAGTCATGCACCTCAAGCGTTCCCAAAAGTCCTATCCAGCCTTGCAGACTATCCTTCTCTCCACCATGGACCAATGGCTGATAACATCCCCCTTCCCACTAATTTTAGCCAGAGAGCCAGAGTGCTTCTCCCGAGGCCCTATAATTTGAATAGTCAAAAAATTGACCACTCTACAAAGTTAGTGAATCAACTCCTTTGCTGGTTGGTAACTCTCATTTTGAAGCTTAGATTGAGGCTATGCCAGAAATACATATTTTGCCATTTGAGCTACTTGATACAGCGACCAACATCCCCTCAATCAACTGAATAGGTATGCCATATAAATTCCCTGTCTTCAAAGGTGTGCACACCATGGTTATTATATTTGTTTCTTGAGAATTCACTTGCAGGTTCCCATGCTTCCGCGTGCCAGTGATGGTACGCAATCATGGATGCCTAGTTTGGGATTATGCAATGTAGATATTAATAGATCAGGGTGTTGTTTATTTCTGTGACTTGGAATACCTATTTTGTTGCTTGAGAAACTGGACTGTTACCTAACGGACGTTGAATCAGTCTTTAGGAATGAAGTTTCAGCTCGTACTATTTTCTTCTGCGTGGCATTCGGCGATCCAAACGAAGATAAAAGTAGTCT
This sequence comes from Lissotriton helveticus, assembly GCF_964261635.1. Classification (NCBI taxonomy): domain Eukaryota; kingdom Metazoa; phylum Chordata; class Amphibia; order Caudata; family Salamandridae; genus Lissotriton; species Lissotriton helveticus. The sequence goes on from NC_136072.1 coordinate 1,048,251,888, forward strand.
CAACCATTGCAGAGAAAGAGCCCGGTGCTGTGGTACTCTGATACACTGTAAATCAGACCTATAAAGCACGACGAAACAAGAAACAAACTGCTGGAGGTTGATTCTGTGTTCGATGCTGACCAAAGCTAGATTTTGACATGAAGATGTGGTAAGCTTTATTTAATGGAGTGTAGAAATATCCAGATTCCATCCTTTCAATTGGTCTATTCTTTTCTTGTTGTCACTTTTTAAAGTGTTAAATAAGAGCTTAAAAATAATACAAATTGTATGCGAGGAACACATGGGATATTTTGATGCACACTTTCACTTGTTATGCTGAACAAACCACTGTGTTCTTGAATTTTTTGAAATCTTGAGGTCTTTTAAAACTGTACATTAATTAACTATCTGTGATTATAACGTGATTGATATATCCTGTAGCTTTTTGCATTATCTATAAAATAGTGAACTGTTTTTTCTGCATGACAGTATGATCTTTCAGCAATATTTTTGAATCCCTCTTGATGGCTACCTGCTGCCAGGCAACATACAAAAACATTCCTGAAATTCTTCTGTCTTTTGACAATGTGCTGGGTTTAAGAATACTGAAAATAAATGATGAATCACGCAATTTGGGGTTTGGGGATGGTATTTTAACGATCACGGTTAGCCTAGTTTGGATTTGTGCATTTGCTGCATTTTGCAGCTCAACTCAAGTAGACAACGAGGATGTTCTTTTAAGTGTTGTTACAAAAACAGTGAGTTTTATCCCTAGGTCATGTTGCCTTTCCATGGACAAGTTGTAAAGAAGGATGTTGTAATTAATGTGGAATTAGTTTCAGCTCGCAGTGCATGAGATTGCTTTCTACCAAATAGCGTTTATACGACTCGTTCGTGTATTGATCTCATTTTAATTAAAAGCAGTTTATAGTCTGATATAAGAGTCCTTTTACAGGCTTACATTCTAAGCGATGCTGCGTCACTCTTACTGTTGTACAAAAATACTCTGAATTCATCTCCTGTACACGTCAAAATGAACCATGTCAAACCAGCCCAGGCACCCAGAAGCACATTTCAGAGAGAAACATAACAAATATCTAGTTCTCAGATCACTACTTCCTCATATAAACAAATCAGAAGACTGACAGAGAGGTACGACATGAGGGAAAAAGTTTAACAAACAGAACTACAGCAAAGCCCATGCCAAACCTATGGAAGTCACCACTAGAAATGACTTGTATGAAAGGGTCTACTCCGCTCCTATTAAGCTATAATGTAGTTGCGTAGCTAAAAGCCCTAGAATACAACCAGATTGTAGTTGAGGTAGCTGTATGGTGCACCAAAAATCAGAAAATTCTTCATTGAAAGTCCGGAACTCATGAGAGACATAGTAGGTATTACTGCAAACCTACAAGTGTTCTCGAAAGCCAAAGCAGTTTTAAATACCGAAGGCTTAAAGGAGGACAGCGGCACTGAAATGTCATCATCATCAGTGTCTGGATCCTCAGCAATTTGTATCCCTTCACCAATCAAAGATGCCTCTGAGATTTTTAACGAATACTCAAGTGCACAGCCGTCGGAGGAAAATGGCAATATAGTAGTTTCATTGCTATTGTATTGGATGAACCAATGGATTATATTTATCATAGGGGAATGTAGTCCAGTGAATAAAGATACTACTGCTTTATTTCCAGAGGTCTTGCAAGGTCAGACAGTGTCCATTCTTACACGACCAGACCTCAGGCAGCAATAGTTGTGTCATAAATAGCTTTATCAGTATAGATGATATGCCTCCACACAAGGTGCACTTGGAGTCTCGTCTCCAACAGCTGGTATGCACCTTGCTTCTCTGTTGAGTGCTGCACTCCTAGTTCAAAACATTAGAGAATTTGGGTAACCCAATAGACCCTTGCAGGCTTGGGCAGTATACAGTACACGGTGAGGGTTGTCTACAAGGGATTTTGTTTGTTAACTGGTTCAGTTTATTTGTTAGCGTAAGTCATTGAGTTTGTTATAAACAATCTAACTCAAATGTGTCCATAGGACAACAGTGATATGTATTGATATTACTCACAAAGAGAAAAATCACAAAGAGAAAAAGCACACGGGAGATCCTATTTGTATGAAAATATATTATATTTTATATATCAGAAATAAATTCAAGGGGAAACATCAAGTAGTTAATCATAAGCAAAGTATCATGAACAGATGTATAGAACAAATCAGCAAATCAGTTCATAACAAAACATCAGCTCCTATAAATGCAAAAAAGCAACTAAAACCAACGATGAACAAAAGTTGCTCTTAAGAACATACATTTCTTGGGAGATGATGAAGAGGTCGACGTTTCGGTCTTTGTTGAAGTTGTCTATAAGACCATCATCAGGACAATTGTGTATTGCAGAGGAAGCCCCTTAGAGAGTTGCGATGGAAGCGGAATTTCTAGATTCGTATGGCTTATGGGTGGAGATATGTAACTGTAGCAATCTGCAGAATTCTTGAGGGCAGTATTAATTGATTCAATCCAGCAACAATGAGGGAAAGCTCTTTCTAGATTCGTAAGGCTTATGGGTGGAGGTATGTAACTGTAGCAATCTGCAGAATTCTTGAAGGCAGTATTAATTGATTCGGCCAGCGATCCAGCAACAATGAGGGAAAGCTCTTCAGGTAGAAGGCTCTTCAAATAGAAGGTTGTCCGTATTGATTAACGGCTTCAACAGCACACCGATAGCGATCCAACAACCGGAACGGTGTGCTGTTGAAGCCGTTAATCAATACGGACAACCTTCTATTTGAAGAGCCTTCTACCTGAAGAGCTTTCCCTCATTGTTGCTGGATGGCTGGCCGAATCAATTAATACTGCCTTCAAGAATTCTGCAGATTGCTACAGTTACACACCTCCACCCATAAGCCTTACGAATCTAGAAAGAGCTTTCCCTCATTGTTGCTGGATTGCTGGCCCGAATCAATTAATACTGCCTTCAAGAATTCTGCAGACTGCTGCAGTTACATATCTCCACCCATAAGCCATATGAATCTAGAAATTCCGTTTCCATCGCAACTCTCTAAGGGGCATCCTCTGCAATACACAATTGTCCTGATGATGGTCTTATAGACAACTGCAACAAAGACCGAAACGTCGACCTCTTCATAATCTCTCAAGAAATGTATGTTCTTAAGAGCAACTTTTGTTCATCATTGGTTTTAGTTGCTTTTTTGCATTTATAGGAGGTAATGTTTTGTTATGAACTGATTTGCTGATTTGTTCTATACATCTGTTCATGATACTTTGCTTACGATTAACTACTTGATGTTTCCCCCGGATTGTATTTCTGATATATAAAATATAATATATTTCCATACAAATAGGATCTCCCGTGCACTCCTAGTTCTGCTGCTTCTTGGCAAACTAACAGCGTGATTGACAGTGCCGGGCATTTAATACAGTCTAATGCCGTGGAAATTGGCTGTTACAAGCTCCTCAGTATCAATTGTAATGTAGCGGCACATGCACTTGCCTGTGACTTCGGGTGTGGGTATGCAGTCCACAGCTAGAAATCCGTGGGCTGAAATTTCAGTTGCCAGCTCTTTAATATAAACTATAGGTATATGATTGGCTGCTGGTCCTTTTACATGTGCAGTTTAACATTTCTTTCCATGTAATTATGAGGGTCGTGAGCTGTGCAACACTGCCTCTGAGGGGGGCACTGCATAATAGCAGGCCCTGGAAAATGTAAGAAATATTTCTGCTCTGGTTCTGCTTCAATGCCTGCATTGGAGATGCACCACTGACCAATCTTGCTAGAACTGAGGAAGATGCGCTTTTAACAGGAGTTGTTTAACTCCGCCTAGAGGACTTCTGATTAAAAATGCAGCTAACACCAAATTAAAACACAGAACTCTATATAACTTCAGACCAGTGGCAAACCTTCATGGATGGCAGAGATACATGACAGATGTTCGTAGACAAAAAGGTGTAGCAGATGCACATAGTCTAACTTGCCAGGGTAACAAAATAAAACTGATGGCCGCATTGGAAGAGTACCCTACTGGTCCCTTTGGATCTTTCATTAGCCGCATATCATGAATCGTAACACCCAGATAGATGGACCAGCTCATTCCTCCAAGAAAAATGTAATAAGTTACCAGCCAATAAATACTTTGCAATCCCCACAGAGGCAAGCTGTGAAGTCTCACATTGCTCCCAGCTCTCCCAAGGACACTACAGTACATTTTGTTATACCACAGTGTTATAAAATAAATAAAATACAAATAAAATAAATCGGCTGTAAACCTCAGGAGCTGGAATTAGACAACACTCCACTCTACTGAGCCTCTTGGAAGGTCATGAAGGAAAAGTCGCAGCACTAACGGACAGAGACTTGAATGTTAATAAAACATTCTTGAACTTCCTACATACTGAGGGTCTTGACTATATGCTCAAAGCTACTTGGGGCAAAGTCAGAGAAGCCTAAAACAGGCCGACTCCCAAATTATATGTATAAACCAATGCAGCTGATCTAACCTGGTACTGTCATTGACCACAAACATGCACTGCAACTGCCAGTCCATATTAGTTTTTACCTTGGTCAACTGCTAACCAACATGATTTATTACTAAACAATACCAAACACAACCTGTATGAAAGTGGATTATTATTTGGGGTAAGCGACCACCCAAATCAAGATATAATAAAACTTCTTATCACAGTGAACCCTTACAGTCCGTAAATTAACCTGAGCTAAACGCCTTGGTAGATATCGGACAAAGTATACAGGCTAAACTTAGGGACATGTGTACAGTATTTGAGTATCAAACAGCAATACATTCAAAACAATAACAATTCTAATTAGAAAAATAGAATACAATCCAATAAACTAAATCTTACTTAGATTTGCATGTCACAACTAATCACCTGTGACTGTATCCAGGCGCTTGAGCAGGTATATAGGCATAAGACGAAGGATACTGGATGTCGGACCCTGCAGAATTATTCAAAGGGCCAGGTCTGTAGCTTCTTGCAGAATTCAAGAAGTGAGGAGCAGGCCCTAATGTGTTGAGGGAGGTATTTTTAAGTTGAGGGTCTGATGTAGGAGAATGCTCAAATTCTGTTTTTGTTCATGCGTAGGATGTGTGCGAGGGAGTGTGTGGCATGGCATAGACATCTGGAGGGACAGTGAAAGTGCAGGCGAATGTTCTGGTATTTTGGTCCAGTGTTGTGAAGTACCTTATAAGGGTGATTGATGAGTTTGAATTTGCTGTGTTTCGCAATGGGAAGCCACTGGAGCTCTCCGGTGTGGTGAGATGTGGTTACGCCATGGGAGGTTGAGGATTAGTCTTGCTGCAGTGTTCTGGATGGTCTGAAGTCTGTGTAGGAAATGATTGATGATACCGCATAGAATGTGTTGCTTTACTCTAGTCCGCTCGTCTTAAGTGCTTGCGTGACAGTATATCTGGTGCTTAGGGGTAGCCATTTGAATATCTTGCAAAGAATGTGGAAGCAGGAAGAGCTGAGTGCTTTATCAAAAATTCAGTAAGGGGAACCATAGATATAAGTTTTAAAAATAGAAATAGCACCACAGAACACAAAGCGCCAATGATAGTCTATGGAAATGGTAGACCAGAACCTAGGCGCAATTTGAAAGCCAGCCGTGATGGAGTCCTCGTTGGATACAACAAGTGGATTGGTCCCGCAGTAATGTCTGGACGTCAAAGTTAAAAAAAAGTGTCAGTCTCCACACAGAAAGGCACTTTGACACCTTGAAGAGAACATTTCTACCGAGCACCCTAAAGCCCTAAAACCAAAGACTGTAACCGTGTTGGTTTTTCGGAGGTGCATGGTGCCTTGAGCAGGATAAAAATGAACTTCAGTCCGACGTGGTGGAACTGGCAGTTGAATACGTCTTGCAGCAGGTCTCCCTGTATATCATGGGCAAAAGTGTTTTTATTTTTATTTTTATTTTTTTTCAAGTTTACAAACATTCTTCTGGTGCCCTAACAATGACAGAAGTACACTTGTGAAACCCCCAGGACCTCAGGGAAAGGCACAAAGAGACTCTCAGGTAGAGTCCAACAGCAAAGTCCAGTCCACATCCAGTTGCCACTGATCAGCTGGGCACTTCAGAGAAAAGGCCTCTTACTGCTTGTGTCCCTGTGGCCAAGGCCACACAGGAAGTCGGGTAACTGACACTCTGAGTCCGCTTCTATGCCCTGGGTACAGTGAGGAGCAGGTTCAGTCTTTAGGGCTCCTCTCAGATCACAGACAACAGTTATTGTCCTCTTCTGCTCCTTTGAAGTAAATTAAGTTCCTATGCCCACCGCAGCTATTCTTACTGACAGAGGAAGAAAATCCCCCCCCCCGCCCACACTTCCAGAGCAGGGTCTCTGTTCTAGGAGCAGTTTTCACACCTCTTTGACACCTATTATAGGGCAAGCTCAGACTGAGCAGTTGCTGGAGTGAAAATGCAAATTAGCCTCCAGCAGCTAGCTAAAGGGAATATTCTAAAAGTTGGATATTCAATATATTTAATAAAATTCAGGCTTCACCTCTAGATTTGATTTTTTTTTTTTTTTTTTTTACTCACAAAAATAGACCTTTGAATGGAGTTTGTAGCTTGTATTGGTTAAAACCGGTAGATACGTTTATAATCTATACCTTGACTTTTCCTATGTGCCATTTACAGCCTACCCAGTGACAGTGTTGTTTTGGGCCTAGTCACTGGGGGGTGTATACCATTTCTATTGTCACATGTTCACCTCGAATATTATGCATCTTACTTTGTGGGCTGTAAAGTGGGTTTAGGCTGGACTTATTTTATATTTAAAATCAGGTTGCCAAAATAGTGATTTTGACAAGTCTATTCAGCAAGGTTCAAGCTACTGCTGTCATGCTACACATGGTAGACCCGAAGCCATGTTTTCACTACCATGGTAGTGGATGGCACAATATGTGCTACAGTCCACAGGTGGCATTTACTTTTCCATACCATGGGTGTATTTCCGCATCATATGCTGTGGACTTTTATTAAAGTTAGTTGCCAGATCAGATTTAAGCCCTTTTCAACTTGTTTGAAGAGGGAGCACACACGCTTTACTCCTGTTTATTGGGGGTAAAATGCTCAGAACTTTAAGTTCAGGGGGGGCCAGTAAATAGCAAAAAGTGTGGGATGACCATGTAAAAAAGATGACTATACTAGAAGTGGGTGGGACTCGTGGAGTTTCATTCAATAAAATTCTGCGGAGTTACATAAAAACTGTGAGATTCTGCTGAGTTATGCCAGCGGGCGGGATTCAGCACTTGGCGCAGATTTTTTTTAGCTCTGTGAGCTTGTTCTGTGCTGTAAAAACACATACATGCACCACGCAGTGCGCCAGAGGGTGCTGCTTCTTTTTGATGCTCCAGTAGAATTTCTACTCGAGCGACTGCTCTCTCAACATCGGACAGTCGTGACCTGCTGCAGCTGCTCGCATTGAGATATCCCGCCAGCAGCCCGCCAGCAGGTGTTCTATTGCCTGAAAATCGCACTAGGGGACACAAATTCTAGCTCCCTAGCTTAATGTTGGCAACCTGCACATGAGAAGAAAACCCCGCCACGCTGTAGTTAGCGGAATTTTACCAGAACTCCGCGTTTCAAGTGGAATGCAGAGTGGGCACAATTCTGTGAACTCTGCTAGAAGAGTGGAGTTTATTGCTCACTCCTAAAATATACTACACAATCCAAAACTGTATCCAGAGACTACGAGACTCGGCTCATTGAGAATCCTATTACACACACACTAGCTTAAGGACAGCTAGACTACGAAAGAGATCTGGGACCATAAAAATGGTTGAAAAGCACATTGTAGAAGCTCATAATATTCTTAAATGAACATATCTGTATTTATATTTGTATCTTCTTGTTTTAAAACACTGTATACCACATAGAGTAGTCTCGGAGTGTTCATTTGTGATCCTTATACTCCTGCGTGTATCTTTGGGATAGGGGTGGAGGCTCTGTTTATCTAGAAACTATAATAGAAATCATCATATCAGGAAGTTTCACTAATGTGTGACATTACTAAAAAAAAAGAAACACTACAAAATACTGCAGTCTAGCTGGTACTGGCCCCGCCAAAGCTCTGAATCTGTTACACTGATTACCAGTAAAAGAACTTGAGTATGAAAATGTATTATTTGTGTTCAATCTTCTTTAGCAGATCCTAAAATTACTTTAAGAATAGTTCCACGCTACAAAGTACATTCAATCATAGGCGGGCAAATGGTTCAAAAGAACTGTTGTGGAAAAGATTTGGGTTGACTGGAGCAAAACAATGATAATGTAATATGTTGAACTTACACTACATATAGTTAGAATTTTTATTTTACATTTCACCTATTTGCAATGTAAAGTATGTGGAAATAAAGCAGTTTGCTCAGAATCATCTCCATTTCTTAGTGCAACTTAGAACCCAGGTCCAAAGTTTCCAGCACTTTAACCTCTAAACCACATTTTCCTACATTGACAGCGTAATGTTCTTCCCAAAAAATATTGCTGTCTTTCGAGGTGGACTGAAAGTTCGTTCTGAGCAGCTGGTTTGGGGCATCTGGGTTACTGGTAAAGAAGCAACTATTTGAGGTAGCCTGAGGTCTGAGCATGAGGGGCTTTGTGAGCAAAGGAAATGGTTTTGCAAACCACTCTGTGCGTGGTTGAGAGCCAGTGGAGACACCTTAGTACAGAGGTGATGTGGCACAGGGTGCACAAATGGGTACCCTACATCAAGCCCTGGTGCCATTTAACCACTAGCAGTTGGCAGGCCCCAGAACACTCTCCTGAGTCATTTCTGCACTTGGCGAGGAGACCGGTAAGCCTTTCCTGCATTGGAAGAGGGGACAGGTAATTCATTCCTCCACTGAGTGAGGGAGACAGGAAGTGAGACTTGGGAACCACAGCCTCTGCCCCGCCTTATCCAAGGGCCTATTTTTTAGGTGAAACGGAAATGGGTGGAGGTAGGGGAAAGGGCTAAACCGGTCTATTTGAGCTTACATGGGAAGGCAATGTGAGGCAGGTTTTGATGGCTAGACCCACCTAGCCAGGACTTGACAAGGGGCACCAAGCTATCTGGAATATTTCTGCACTTGGCGAGGAGACCGGTAAGCCTTTCCTGCGTTGGAAGAGGGGACAGGTAATTCATTCCTCCACTGAGTGAGGGAGACAGGAAGTGAGACTTGGGAACCACAGCCTCTGCCCCGCCTTATCCAAGGGCCTATTGTTTAGGTGAAACGGAAATGGGTGGGGGGGGGGGAGGGGAAAGGGCTAAACCGGTCTATTTGAGCTTACATGGGAAGGCAATGTGAGGCAAGTTTTGATGGCTAGACCCACCTAGCCAGGACTTGACAAGGGGCACAAAGCTATCTGGAATAAGGCCTGATTTCAAATCTCAAAGATTGCAGCAGTGAGTTTAGACACTGGGACTGATAAAACAAAATCATTTGAGTATGGTAAGTAATACTGCAGGAGTACTCTTGGACATAATCTTACATGCCTTTGTGAATCTGCCTCAAAACATGTAACTCCTTATTGGTCAATGTCGAAATAGAGTGCTTTCAATTCTGTTTATGCCAATTGCATATGAATGTTCCCATATTATATGTTTGGGGCTAATTCACAAGGGCATATAAAAGTATTACATTCCATACCTCAAAATGCCTTTGTAAACGAGTCCCGTTGTGTGCTGCAAAGAAAGAGGGTAGAGTCAGTGGAGTAGTTTGAGCAGCCACAGCTTACACAAGGACCTGTAGCATATTTGAGTTTAGATACAGCTCAACAGAGTAATCAAAAGCTATGTCTGGCGAAGATGTTCTTTTTAAAATTAAAGATAGATACACGTGGGTGGGTAAAATGGTGAATTTGTGTTAATTAAAAAGGCCCTACCTATCACCTTCTGGGGTTACTATAAGTGAACTGTGATTCTCTACATTCAAAAAGGGAGAGTTTGAATGACAAAGAGCTGGTCCCATTGTCGAAAATCCAGTGTCTATTTAATGAAGGCCTCCAGAAAACCAGTGGTTAGTGCATGTGGAGAGCAGGACACTTGAAGTGACAATTGATATCCCTTAATTGATATCGGAGTCCTAGTTACAACTACTAGGGGACAAAAAGCCTCTCAATGTTGCCAAGCATTATGTGCCCACATCTCAGAAAATGGCTTATCATGCTCTGATTTTCTGGTGAGGGTAGTCCCCATGTGACAATCGGCACTTACTGGGTACCACCAGCAACTGTGGCTTTATGGACCGTGTTCTACAGCAGCTTTAAACAGCAGCATTTCTAGATCTGCATATCAGTTCAATTGGGTTTACTAGCTTCATCCAGTGGGACACAGTACACAAGGTAAAAAAAGAAATCCTTGTGTCCTCCTCGGGCCCAAAGCCTTGGGATACAGGCTGGAGCCTAGACTGTTAACAAACCACCTCACATGGTTTAAGGATGGTCTAAGCACTTCCTCGACCTAAAGCAGATGTCTTGAGTTTGATCCTGGCAAGCTGGTTGCAATCTCTTTTCTTCTGGCAGCAGGGTAGGCTCACGTGCTTGGGGGCCGATTCCGATCTCGTTGGAAGGGCACTGAATCGGGCTCGGCATAAGCAGATCCGATTTGGAGGCTGATTTATCGCCCGAGGCGTTCACGGGTCCGGACGTCGAAGTACGATGCGAACAAGCGCAAAATCTCCATCCGAATCGTTTCTGGGTGCGAACCGTTCCATACAACTCGGTCACAAGCAAACCGTGGCACACAATGGAGACGTTTCACGACAGAGCTAGTACGATGCTCGATTTGGACAGCCTGATCGAGTCAGAGTGTTTGGCTCGCAATAGCTCCCGGAGTCGGACTTCGGGGGTCTGCGTTGGACCCCCCCCCGTCACCCGCAGCCTTACGACTTGGACACAGGGGGAGACCCATGGGTCTCCCCAACACAGGTATGTACGGGGCAGATGGCACCGACGCGTACCCACTGTATGGGAGGCACTTGTCCGCGACGTACCCATTCAGTCAATGGGAACCCATGTACACGTCGTACGAACGGCTCCCATTGACTTCTATGGGAGTCCGACCGAACGGAGTCCGACTGCATACGGCCGCATCGTATTCGCTTGGTTGGACTGCAGGAGTCCGGATCGGTCGGCAAACACCCCACATCCGGCTCGGTCTGAGTGCTTTCCGACCCAGATCAGAATCGGCCCCTTAGACTCTGCTACCCTGTTGCCACATCTTTTTAGGTGCACTTATTACCTCAGAAAGCAAAAGTCAAATGAAAAGGACATGAATTTAAAAATTACACAAGAACTCAATTGTAGCCGCACAATTTGCAGAATTAAAAAAAATAAAACACGCGAGCCAATTTATATTCCAAATACTGGAGCAAGTAAACATGTAAAACCGAGGAGGGAACAGAGAGAAATTAATTAGCACAAAGAGAAATGTTTTGGTCGGAGATATTATAATCATTACAACCTTAAGTTATGAGAGGGCGAAACAACATTAAATGGTTCCTTCAAGAGTATAGCGCAACCCAGCATTACCTGGGGGTATTATCTCTATTGTGAGCCCCACGCTGATGCACCCCCTGGTGTTATCACCACCCGCTGTGATGCTGGTTCATTTCTCTCAATCAAGAGATAAAAAGCTGGGGCACCATTAAATATACTGCTCTCTCCTAGTTTAACACCTTAAAATAAGTCCTCAAAATGCGGCATCTGGCTTCTTGAAGTAACTTTTCATTCCTATTCTAAATTTATTTTCAAATGAGTGCTTTCGCTCATTAGTTTCATATTGAGCCTTTCATTTCAGTTGATCTCTTTATTGATTTTGTTCTTTCCCCTTCAATTTCTTCCTACTTAACGAGTAATATTTCACCCAAAAAATCTTATTTTATGTATTTATTATGGTGTCTAATACCTGAATCCAGTGCAACACGGGTTGCTACATCAGTGTTTAACAAGACTAGAAACAGAAAACAATAAAAGAAACATCGACTTGTGATATTTTCAATAAATCTTACTTAACCATATAGGTTTAAATCAAAAGATCCCAGTATATATCATGACTCCAAGTAACTGTCACTTTGGCCCACAGACCTCATGTGTTGTACCTCCTGGGTGCAGTACCTGCAGTCAATTTTCCCAGGGGCGGGAGAAGGGGCATGACGCTTTCGACGTGCCACCTGTCTGTCCTCGTTTGTGGTGTGCTGCATAGAAAAACAACCACGCACCGCCCCAGTAGGAACAGCGTGTCAAAGCACAGAAGTGTGAAAGCGTGGAATGGAACAACTGTCTGCACAATGCGAGTAATCAAATAATAATTTCCGTATATTTTTATGGCAAACGCATTAAATAATATTGCACTAAATTAAATTACTAGGCCAATCGGAAATCAACAACATTAGTGGCCAGAAATTCAACAACTTCTATTTTCTCGAGGGGAGTAACTGACCCAGACAGTTTTACTGTTTACTAAAGATTTACTTGCGACAAGGCATTCATAATAAACACTTGCCTTTGGCAGATAAGAACGAGTATTTCTTGCCTAAAGGGCGTGTACCATCGGCCACGAGACTCTGAAATTGAGCGCTTTGCGAGGGAGCAGCTGCCCGCCAGGCACTGGATAGCTTTCTCCGGCCGGCCACGACAGCTTTCTGTTTTTAGCCATTAATAACCAGCGCTGACATTTACTTGACAGACTGGCGGCTGCTGGGCACTTGTCACTGGCCGCAGGCCGCTAAAGAAAAATACAGGCTAATATTCAAATGACAGTTTCGATTTAGGTCCCAAATCATGCTTAATATTTAAATGTGTAAATGTCATATTTACTATTGTAGGAACGACGAATAAAAAACACAGTTGAGCTGAAAAGTCACAGCACAAATATTACAACAGCATGTTGAAGAAAAAGCAGTAAATAGCTCCAAACAGTGTCTCATAACCGGCATAAGAAAAGAGAAAAATGAAGTTTGTAAGCAACAAAAGGCTGCACTACACAGAGCCTTGGGGCCAACCAGAGGCTCAAGCCTCAAGAGGAGACGAGGAAGGAGTGATGCACTCCTGATCATATGGGATGCTAAATTCGAGATAAGGACCTGAGTGCTCCCGCCGCAAACGATGCACATCCTTCTTGGTTTATGCAAATGTTTCTTATACTTTCCTCTATTATGCCATAGATCTAACTTCTCGTCGTGCTATCCGTGTAGTGCTTTGTGTCTAGAGAGGGTCGAGACGTCAGAGTTGAGAGGCTTCTTGTCTCGGGTAGGATTGTTGTGATCTGCTCGTTTTGTCCAGTCTGCAGTGCTCGTTTTGTCCAGTCTGCAGTGCCGCACCATGGTAAAAACAATGCAGTCTTGACATCTTTGAAGGAGTGCTCTGTGCTCTTCACTGTGTCATTCCGCTCTCCCATTGCAGAGTCTAGGGACACATCAAAGAGTGCAAATGTGGTGAACTGATTCCGGCTCACATCTCTGTTGCATTGCAACATTAATATAGTGCTTACTGCCCCGATGTTGGGTGCTGAGGCACTTGCCTACATGGGTTGCTTGCTACGTAGGGTGTGGGCTGGAAGGGGGGTGTTTTGTTTAGATCATGGGTACTCACAAACATTTTCCCGGAGGCCACAAAATTTGGTCTATAGTGTGACCGAGGGTTTGCACTGATGCCAGTGGGGGGGGGGGTGTAAAGTGGGTGTAGGGGAAGCAAAATATCTATATGTAGTGGCAGCCTTTACAAATGAAGGTGTTGCTAAAGTTAAAGGCCTAGTTACTTCCTTTCCCTAACTGCAATTAACCTTTAAATAAGTGTTTGCTGTATATTTAACTTTTTTTTCATGTTAGTGCTGAGCAGAGTAAACAGCAGCTCAGTACTGCTGCTGCCCAGTGGGCTGCATGTACCAGGTCGTGGACCAGGGTCAAAACTGACTCGATAATTCTCGCCTTGGTGCCTACTCTAACCAGGGAACACACTCGGCAACTCTGGGCATTAAGCTTGCCTCATCTCTATAACGGCCCCCCACAGACGCTGGGGATGCCTGGTTTCACCTTGGAGATACCCAGAAAGGGACCATCTCACAGGGAAAACCAGGACGGGTTCCCCAGCGGTCTACAGCACCAGGATACTCCATGGAGTCGCAGTGCGCTTTACAAGTACACCCACATCACATGTAAAGGTCAGGAGGTCCGCATGCGGCCCCCGGGCCGTACTTTAAGTATCACTGGTTCAGATCCTATGTTGGAAGTGTTTCCATGTCCTGCGCGATGATCACAGGTGTGCGGTCATGTTATGGAATGCAGCTCTTAGCAGTGTGGTGGATGTAGTGTGAGAAAGAGGCACGCAGTTTATGGTTTTAAGTGAGCGGATAGTTCCCTTTATGGTACTTCTTATGATTATAGTCCACTTATCTGGTTACTGCTTTGGGTTGCCATTATGAGATAGTTTGTTTCACATTTATGGTTCTGAGCTGGCCTAGGTTAAAGGAAGACAAAGTGTAGAGATCTGTTGCAATGGACTTTGGTAATATCCCATCCTGATTGTTATTGTGAGATGTCAAGTAGAGGTCAGTCAGTCAGTCAAAACTTTATTCGGCAAATATGGCCATAAAAGTGTAGAAGCAATAAACATACACTTAAAACATGATAAAATGCAGTCACTATGAAAAGGTACAGTAGAGACAATTCGAGACTAACTACCCGTATTCTCTTAACTGTAATGGTCGGATAGCAGGGTCAATTATCACAAAATTGCAGCAGTGGACATTATAATAAAAAAACTATTTAAAAACAAATAAAAGGAATAAAATCAGTCCAAGGCTAACAATTTGCTGGTATCTAATGTTTCTTATCCTGAGAGAGTGGTAGATAAAGCTGATAGTAGCATGACACAGTTTCCAGTGATCAGGCATTGAAATCTTCTAAGACTTTGACTAGCTGATTCACAATTTGTGGAGCGTAAAAAGAGACGTAGGAATCGGGTTCTGAAAACATATAAAAGATAGAAAAAACCAAGTGCATACTGGATTGCTGACTAATATTAACAGGATCCCAGGCTCTTCAGGCAAATGCTCAAGACTTTGCTCTTTATCTAAATAGTTTCTTTATGCCTCCCTTCCACCAGGTTTGCGCCAGGACACTCTTTAGAGTATCTGTGCGTGCTACAAATTCCGTAAACATAACAGACATAGCATATGCTTGCGTTGCACGTTTTGCCCTATGTGGTATGGGTCCCTTGCTCACTGTGCCACTGGATTCAAGCTAGCCTGGCTGAAGAAGGGTGACCCTGTTTCCAGTCCAGGGAGGACCTGGCTTGGCATTTCGGTCTGGACTGTTCCCATGAGGCACTGGGTCAAGACTGATTTGCATATGGATGGTTCTAAACTGGGGTGGCATGGTGAGCAAAAGAATGATGGATTTAACCCAGATCTCTTGACTGGGGGGTGAATGTATGATTCATTCATTATTCCGTCCATTATTTGTTTGTGTAGCACATATTGTCACGGGGCAGCAGGTCTAGGATGAAAACCAACTGCCCTGCTGAGGAAAAGCATCCCGGAAATGAACAACACACAGCCTAAAACGTGTTAAATAAAATCTATGTTCCAGATTAAGGATCCAAACTCGATATGGTTCAGCCTACTCAGGTGAGATGATCTCCATGTGGTAGTGTACAGTAGCAATCATCTGGAATTTGTAGGACCTTTTTAGATTACTATTTGTTTGAAAGAGGGTTTGGATCAAGGTCTTTCTATTACTATTAATTTCTCTGGGGAATGAACGAGATGTGTAACACACAGATCATGGAAAGATTTTCTAATGTACTCTAACCAAGAAATATTATTTCCATGATCTAAATGAGCAAAGATGAGGCAGGAGAAATTGGTGAATGGGGAACTTCAGATTTTGGTCTATCATAAGGGTGGTGCCAGTTTAATCACGTCTTCAGTATACGGGAGGCCAACCTCAGTGTGGGTGAAAATGTTGGCTGTGCTTTAGGGACTGCCAGCAATCTATAGAGGAATTTATTTCCATCCGATCGTAAGTGGCAGCAAAGTGTAACCTCCAAACTCGCAACCCGTAAGAACTGAGGGAGAGACCCTTTTCTTCATATAGGGAGGTGAGGTCTTTGATTGTTTTTTGAGTAGCCTGTCAAATCTAAATTTGCCTCAGCTGCATTATCCATTTTAAGCCCTCTCTGTACAGCAAGAAGTTTGTCCCATTTAAAATTAACATCCAGCAAGATTAAAATTTGAGACTTTAGTTATGGCAGTGTCGTCCATGGTGAACAGGTGTGAACGGGTATTTCGAGGACCATAACAAATTATTTTTTGGTGATTGACCCTTACCTTTATGTTTACTATAAAATCATTAAACGAATCCATCAGGAGCTATAACCCATTAGCAGTATGTGACAGTAGCAAATCACTGTCACTGTAGAGGAGCATCCTATCTTGGGCAAGCCCTCTCCCTTGTGCTACAAGGTAAGATCAAGGGAATTAATGTGAAAAGGAAGGGGGCTAGGATGCACCCCTGTCTGACCTTGTATACCTTGAAGGTAGACGAACACTCCCCATTATGACCAATTCACACCTGGGCTAAAGTGTCCCAATGTAAGAGCTTGAGGAGTTTGGTTAAACATACGTCAACCTCGGCTTCATTCATTAGGTCCCACAACCTGCCACTGTCCACGAGGCCGGTCCATGAAGGCACGATATATTGAGCCTCCCTTGACCATGACGTACTACCGGGTGATCAGGAGCAGGTTGAGGGACTATTCTACATAAAAATTGCTTAAAGCCCAAGTTTCTTGGCAGCATACCACATCAAACTATTTAATACTTTCCAGCCATTCCTCGTTATCCAGTTTCTTATTAATATCACTGACATTCCAGGAGAGGAAGCCTATTTCGGCTGTCCTAGGCACCTCAGGAGGAGTTTGAATAATAATAATAAGTGGAATAGACTCGACTAAAAGAGCTGAATCGGGTATGAGGAGTAGACTAGTAGTGTCGGATAGAATAGACACATCTGGAGGAGCTAAATCAGGCTTTGGTATGCTGTAAGCTAACAGGGGCATCGAAGAGGCAAGTTCATCATTATTTGAGAAGCTGGATAGTGGCGCAACCCATTCTCGTGTACAAAAGCAACTATAGGATTGCTGGCTGGCCACCCTCATGCCCGATCCGACTTCTAGCCCTCCTAGACAAGGGAGTTGGGCTGTAAAAGTAGCTAGGAGTAATGGTCGAATCATGGCATGTCCAATAATTAAAATGTCCAGGCACTGCAATAAAGTGCTCACCAACCCGGGGCGCCTAAAATTAACAACTACACAGTCTCCTTGGAATGACTTTGGGGCATAGCCAACCCTACGCACCATAATGATGTCCATCAAATCAGAACCCCAACCGGATTTAGGCACAAGCCAATGGGCAACTCTTTGTTTAAGTGAGTACCAGTCTTCCAAACTGTTATTACACAAAGGAGTCACGCCTGTAAAGATGATGACATACGTGCATTCCGGGTGCAGTTGTAAACAATCAGTGATGGGGGTTGATGGATTTGGGACCCCTGGGTTACTCTTGCAGTAATTTTCAGTTAGAACTAGCGCTCCTCGGATTGTTGGTTTGTTTTAAATGGGTCGTCGATTGAATTGTATTGGCCAACATAGGTGGGGTTAGGAATGCTGGCTGTCGGCAAGATGCTGGGTACAGAAGCAAAGGGTGTGCAACAGGATCTGGGTTGTGGAGGCTGATGAAGGTGGGGCTGGTAAAGCTTTTGGTATTGATCATGCAAGTCCTGCACTTTGTCATTTATTTGGTTCAGATGTGACAAGATTGACTGTGAATTTCTCTCATCAAAGTTAATACCTTATTAAAAAAAAAAGGGTTGCAAGCACTATGTATAGCGGACCTAAAATCTTAGTCCGATAAGCGTCCAGCTACCTGCTTCTCCCCCCCCATGCCTATATGGAAGCTTACACTTGGGCCCCTGAAGCCATCTGCGCAACGGCTCACCCGCCAGCTGATGCTGATTAAATTAAAACCCACATGGCACGGTATATATGGTCCAGCTATTCCATAGCAGACGATTGTGGGAATCTGTTTCCCCACCTTTCCATCCAACGAGTCATGGTCTGAACGCCCGGTGTCCACATGGCCCGAGGATACAGTTTTCTACTTAAACTTTCACTCGTCCTGAAGAGGCCTTCGGTTTCAAGGCCGAAATGCGTCATCACTTTTGATAGGTGGAGTCTATCTAAACCTCTGCCTTGTTTGATAGACCTTGTCTGATACACACCAAGGATACAGAGGGCTTGCCCGTCACGTATGTACACTCCACAGTCTATCGACAAATTGACTGTCGGAAGCAAAGAACACAGCCATATCTGTTTAAAACGACTGCAAGACTAAAGAAATTATTTTCTAGTTGGGACATTTGTTTTAATTTGTTACAATGTTTATCTACGTATACCTCTGTGCAATTATTTTTTCCATTTGCTTTATGTATGTTTTAATGTGTTTAACACTTGCTATAAGCCCCAGGTACCTCCTCCAGTAGTGAAAGATTTTAGGTCCAATTAAAAAGGTTAAAAAAGTGTGTACAGGCTTTGTATCTATCTCCAATGACTAATTCATGTACCCACTGAAAAACGATAATATAATAATTTGTTCTCGCATTATACCATTGTTTGTTTACAGAAGTCTTAGTCGGAGGTGCTATTGGGAGTTGATGAGGTAAATGGCATAGCTAGTTTAGTAGTTGGTTTATTGCTCTTGGCCTCTCCCTTTTTGTGGCTGTGCCTCCATTATGTTTGAGAAGAAGCGGTTTAGAAGCATTTATAGAGGAGCTAGTAGTGCAGACAATAATTGTGTCGTCAGCAGGGCCATGCACGACGCAAGGATTTGTTAGAAGCAGGAATAGCTTGTTGTTGAGTTTTCAAGATATTGCTCGAAGGTACAGCGTTTCCCTTTAGAGGTGCGAGTAATACAGGGCAAGGCGGCACAATAATAACAATTTTTCACTGTGTCCATGCGTGTTTCGACCAGTTCGAGTTCCGTAGAGGCGGCTCCTATAGCACTAGATACATAGGAAGTAATAGGAGGAGACAAAGCCGCACCTTTATGACCCATCAAAGGGGGCTGTATAGGTTTTTTTCTTCTCCCATTATTTATGAAGAAGTGTGGGTGACAAGAACTGATCAAAGCAACAGTGGGAGAAGCAGAAATGGTCCTACCATGACAAAGGTGTGGAATAACGGGGGCCAAGAGGGTGGGCCCAGCCCAGCCTTGTCCCTCTGTGGACAAGCTCAGATGGACCCACCATTGACCCGGGTGCGTCCCGCGTTACGGGAGGTAGCTGGCTTCTGAGCATCAAGTGGAGGTTTATAGTATGTATCTTGTTGGACCTGCAGGGATGGACTAAAGTTCTGTTGCTCAGCAGCATGTGGCAGATTGCTTCAGTCATTCCATACCAGTTCAGTGGGTGGTGGATGACTTATTGATGTGGAAAAGTACCATACTGGTTCATGGATGTGTACTGCAGTAGTGTAGTGTTATTTGAGAGTTTTAAGCAATATATGGAAATTATAATGCAGTCTGCATTAAGTACAGTTGACTGCCCGACCGCTGAGTGTTATTGTACTAGCATGGTTCGAGAGAGTTATGTATTGCATTCTGTTGCAATTACACTTATATAGTGTTTACTACCTCTAATGAGGCGTTAAAGAGCTTTGTGCCGGGCAGCACGTTTCTCTGGAATCCAAGGTTAGGATTTTTTTGTGTGTGTGGTTATTAGGATTAGGCTTGTGCTCCAAAGGATCCCATTCCATGCATTTGCTCCAGTTTCTATGTGAATTGAATGTGTGAGTGGATGTATCAGTGAATGGAACAGCGATATATTGAACATGGAAGTGTGTGCTCATATGGAAGGGTGAGTGGGGAAAGTGTTGATCTCTGAATTGCATTGTAAAAGTGTTATTGATGGGTGACTGTGTGTGATTGTGTGTCTCTGTATGTGAATGAAGCGAACAATTAAATGGCCTTTTACTATGTGTTTATGTGCTTCCATACATGAGTAACTTGCCAAGTATGTGGCTTGTTTTTGTGGGGTATTGACGAAGCAGATGGGTCAGTGGTATGCTGGATGGATTTTGAAAGTGTCATTGGATAGAAGACGGATGGAGAATGGATAGAGGTTGATGGATTGTGTCAGTTTTGTTGGATTAATGGTCTGAGTGTGTTTACATGAGAATACCTCTGTATATGGTGGATATGAATGAGGGAATTTATACTTGGGTGTTTTGTGGGTGGAGGCATGTGTAGTATCTGTGAATGTTGAACAGATGTGATTGAGAATTTAAGGATGATTGGAAATGCTACGTACATGTCTATGTGGAGGACAGTACCAGTGGATTGTGTTGAAGAGTGCACTAGCATTAACACAAATCAGGCTCACTCCAGGAGGCTGTAGCGTCTGGTGGAGAACCGCTGTGCTACTGCATGAATAAGCCAGAAGAGCAGAAGAAGTGAGTAGAAAATCATCGGCACAGGGCAGTGGGATGAGTTGAATATTATGAACTGCTTGAGGGTTGGAGCACAAAGCAGGGATTTGAATGCCTGGGAGTGTAGCATAACATAACAGTAGTAATCTTATATGGTTAGCCGCATTGATGTGAGCAATCCGGTGCATGGTCAGTGAATGGGGCTTCTTTTTATACCCAGTTCAGTATCTTTGACAAAGTTGCGCACCTAAGAGTTTGGCAGCAGTAGGTGAATGAGGTGCTGGAGGTTAGACTAAGCCTGATCATTCTTGGATGGTGGAGTCCAACACAGAAGCTGATATTGATCTTGCTGCTGGTGATGTATGTTTCCAACATGACTACCACACTACCAGTAATTGATGCTTTTGAATACAGGATGGTTGGTCTGCCTTACCTTCGTCTTTTAGCTTTGCCCTCTGTAATACAGTTGAGCTATGCTTTGGTGTAGTGGCACTTAGTAGATGCAAGAGTAGAAGAAATGGTCCTTCATCTTGACAGGATGCTTAAAAGACCAGAATAGTACATGTCTTTGGTACCAGAATAATTAAAAGAAACCTGATTATATAGAAACAGGATGTAAGAGCTATTCCTGTAGGAACCGTTCTCTAGAATTTCACAGTCTACGTAGTTGCTGCGTCTGTGAGCAGATTTCGATCTGGTTATGAATAGATTACTGTATATCTTTCTAATAGAGTGTTGCATATTTCCCTTTTGAGATATGGTCTTCGTTGCTATCCTCAAAACGATTGACGAATTGAGAGAATTGGGATTGTTTGAAGTTTGTTCTGTTGGAAAAGACAATACCTTTTCTCACATGTCCATTAGAAGTAAACCAGATTGGACTACATACTTGAGTGGCTACACCTGAAAGGGCAAACCAAGAAGTCTACAATTGGAGTAATTGCAATGTCAGGCCATGAGATAGCTTTGCTTATGGACTCCCAAACCTATTGTATCAGAGGTGTGGTAATTCTCCATATATCGTCTGCATCACTAAATTGATTTTTTTTAATTATTGGAAGTGGATGGGATAGCATACAAATCAGAAAATAGCAGTTGAGATGTATCCAGTAGGGTTAAAAACGACAGGACACCAACTTAAACCGCTAG
Organism: Lissotriton helveticus; assembly: GCF_964261635.1. NCBI lineage: Eukaryota > Metazoa > Chordata > Amphibia > Caudata > Salamandridae > Lissotriton > Lissotriton helveticus. Next base: position 1,048,273,526 of record NC_136072.1, read on the forward strand.
TGTCAAAAAGCTTAGATAACTGGAAAAAGTTTTAGAGAAAAAAGCTTTTAAAAAAATTGGAAAAATACAAAGCATGTGACCTATGCTTAAATCTTTGGAATAAGTAGGTTGAAAATACCTTTTGAAATTTCTAAAGAAAATTGTTTGAAAAAGCTAACAAGATGCAAGTTTTCACTGTCTATTGGAAAATAACATCGATCCTACCACTCTTGAAAACAAGCATTTTCAATGCAAAATGTCTCGTAGTTACAAGAGTTTGAGCCATTGCCATTGTAAATAACAATGCCTTTTATTTATGTTTTTAAAACAAAAATAAAAGGCATTATTATTTTTACTTATTTGTTTATGCAAACATAAGTAAAACATTTTTGGCAATAAATATAATAAATATATAGATATAAAGTATACAAATATGAAATAAAGTAGTGGCCAAGCAACCTAGGAAGACCATTCCTGGCACTGCACTGCACTCCTTAGAAGGTGCTTGCAAAATGCCAACCCTCCCAGTCCAAGCAGCCAGTGGATAAAGCGGGCAGATCCATGGCCCATCATGTATGCTTTGGTGGGCAGGAGCCTAAACGGCATGAACAGATGAATGCAGGAAGGGGATGCATCAAAACCTCGCCTACATACACAAGTATTTTTATTATTATTTTTGGGGGGGGGGAACATGAGACTGGCATAAAACCTAAGCACAGATAGTCACCTTCCTGCGCAGCCGCAGCTGGCCGGTAAGGATCGCCAGCCGGAACATCTTGAGCAGCAGGGCCGTGTTTTTTCCATCCTCGTGGCTGTGCAAGGGCTGCTCTCTGCCGAGGGTCACCGAGCAGTGCGGGGCTACGCGGGGAAGAGGCACAAGGCAGTCAAAGGGGGGAGTAAGGTGACTCAAAGGGCAGGGAGGAAGATAAGAGGGGGAGGGAGAAGAGGGGAGAGAGCTGAGAGGAAGGAAGAGAGGGGGCCACAGCGGGCGGGAGAACCGGAGTGTGGGCTGAAACATCAGAGGAAGGGAAAGCGAAAGCACGCCATGCGAGCGTTGACGGGGACGAGTACGCGTGCACTGGCTGGAGGTGGCCGGTGTGTGTATGTTTGTTGGCGCAGGACGCGTAGAACTCGGGCAAGCAGGCGCTACTGGAGTTCAGTAGGTGAGAGGGGGTCGAGTCACAGATCCTTTATCCTGTCCCTGGGGGGGGTGATATCGCGACAGCTTAGGGGTGCAAGGCATATTACACGTGTTGTGTAGAGCAACACAGCAGAATGGCCAGAGCGTGGGATTTTGAAGCTGGGGAACCCAGTTCGAGTCTCGGCACCGACCCTCAAACATCCGGTGATTCTGGGCAAATCGCCTAGCTCCCTGCGCCTAAAAAGGAATGGGTCAGCTTGTTCACGCTTGAATGAAGAAGGCAGTGTAGGGCGCCCCGAGCACCAACCCTCCTGTTCGCGAGGCTCTATTAGCGGGTGTAGCACGGCATGTAGAATGGCGGAGCGTGCATAAGGCTCGCACCTGTTTAAAAGTACACATTGAAATAGCGCACTGCTCTAGCTCATAAGGGCACTCCACTGTTCAGGCCATGGAACACGGACACACTAGCACGTGGTCCTCTACTTTGGGCATTACGTGGTTTACGGCTTGAAGACCAGTATCTCTTGTTTTAGCCTTACCTGGTTAGCTGTTTCAGCCGCACCATCCAATTAAGTCTAACATAGTCGACTGCTTTGTGGACGACGTGCGCTCTCTAGTGCATTGTGGTTGATGGCTCGGAGAGATATCTTCAGTTAATTGGTAGATGGTTTGTTTGACAGCGTCCTCTACTGGATCAGTGGCATTTATTAGTGATGGAGGCAACGGAGTATAATGCTTTTCACAAGTTGAGCTCCTTCGCTCTCCTCTATTGGGACCGCAGCGCTTTAACTACAGTATAGGTGATCTCATGATCAGATATGACCCTCTAAGAGCTGCCTGGTTTGAATTTTAGGCGCTGAAGTGTTTCCAGGATGCCTTTAACACTTTGATAGAGCTTGAGTTGGTAGAGGCTGCCATCCTTGTTGATGTGCTTATAAATGGACTCTTGAGTTGCTGCTATTGTGGTCTATCTGTGTGGGCATTAATCCTACGGTGTACAGCACTATATTAAGGATTTCTTTCAGCTTAACTGTCTGCCGGGACCAGCGCTGTAGGGCCGGTCGGAGAGAAAACAGAGAGAAGGCAGAGCGTGGGCTGAAACGCCAGAGGGATAGAAAGCAAAAGCACGCCATGCACGTTTAGGGAGACGAGTATGCGTAGTGCGCACTGGCTGGGGGCGGCCCGCTGCGCGTGTTTTTTTTGTTGTTGTTAGCGCAGTTTCTGCATGCAGCTGGCTTGCGTGGACGGAAGGGGGACAGGAGATGTGCACATCGCGCGTATTCACGACCTTCATTCACCCTGCGTGTGCCTGTCTCCCTTCCGAGGCAAGTCTGCAACAATAGAACCCGCTGGCGACAGCGCTATCGCGCTGCGTCGCCAGACGAGACCTAAAAAAAACATGAACCATGAAATACTAGCCAACAGGTTATTTGAGCTGGGAATCCGAGGTCTCCGAGAGGTTTCAATCAGTACATAGCTTTCTCTGCTGAGCAATTTAAACTCCCCAGTGGGGTGTCACAGGGCTGTCCCTGAGCCCCACGCTTTTCAATTTGTTACCCCGCTGGCTACAATTACCAGGCAGTGTGGCTTCTCGGTGGTTTCTTATGTTGATGATACCCAGCTAGTGGTGTCAGTTTCAAGCAACGTTGAAGAGACAGCAGACCGATTTAATAGCTGCATGACGCAGGTAAACCTGTGGATGAGGTCTAACGGCCTAAAATTGAATGTCGGAAAGACGGAGGTCCTTTTGTTAGGTGCTGATCCCTCCTTCTGGTCACCCAGCTGGTGGCCCCCCGGTTTGGGCGACCTTCTAGTTCCAGTCTACAAGGTGAAAAACGTAGGGTTCAATTTTGATGACAAACTGACCTTCAAAAATCAGATCTGTACCATCACTTCAATTACCTTTTTTCATCCTAAAAATAATCGGGAAAGTTTGTCCATTCGTCTCGCCCGACTCCCTAAAAATAGTTGTAACACCGTTAGCCCTGTCCAGATTGGACTACAGCGATGCTTTGTACATGGTTATCCAATCGCAGCATCTACAGAGGCTACAGCGTCTCCAACATGCGGCAGCCAGACTACGGTTGGACATCACTAGGTCCCAGCCAGTTTCCCAATGTCTGAGAGCCCTGCACTGGCTCCCAGTGGACAAGAGGTTCAAATTTCAATCCCAATACCTAGCGTTTAAAGCACTGCACCGCTCCGGTCCTCAATTCCTGACGAAACACCTGAACTGATACGTGCCTTCTAGAAATCTAAGATCGGCACATAGTAAACTCTTACAAACTCCCAGGTTCAAGAAAGTCCGATGGGGCGGAAGAAGCTTTCTGTAAGGGACGGTCAAAACATGGAACTCGCTCCCGGCCTGCATAAAGAACAGCCCTACGCGGCTGTCTTTAAGGAAATTGCTAAAAACCTGGCTCTTTGCCAACTAACAAGCTCGTCTACAGTGGTAACCTTACTGAATTCTCTAGTATCAGCGCCTAGATGCTCCTGGGCATTTGTGCGCTATATAAATGTACAAATCTGATAGATAGATAGATTGATTGTGCGTTACTTGTTAGCAGGTGGCTTTTTTAATGTACAAAGTGCATCTGAATAATACAAATAAGAGGAAGACTTTCTGCTCATAGAGAAGTTTAGCCCAGATAAGATGATGAAAATCCCCCCAAGGATATCCGAAAAAGACTTAACACTCAAAGAATAAGAAAATATAAATGACTATGTGCTTCCTTAGGCTAGACAGAGTGCATGGTGGGCTAGATGCTCAGCCATATTTTGTGAATTCCCTGCAGCTTATTTAATTCTCAAGACCACAGCAGAGGTGATTTCTACCACTATGCCGGAGGCTATTATGTATGTACTTAAACATTAGCTGAATAACCAGTAGTGCACTTCAAAGCGCTGCATTGCTGTGTTTAAGTTGGAGTCAGATATTTACACCAAGGCCATGTTCATGCTCCTGCAACTATGATCAGTTACTCTTTCCTAAAATTGTTTCAAGTACAACACCTTGTATAAAATCTGTTGCTTAATATTTGTAGGGTGCTGCACTTATTGATGCCCTAAATACAATTAATTGAGCTTTCTGGTTGGGATCTTAAAGACCACAGCTTTTTTATTTGAATTTATAAGGTGAATATTTAATGAGCGATCAGATCTCCTCAAAATCTGCTCTGAACTTCTTGATCTCAGATTCATTTCACTGGAGTCGTGGTAGAGCAGGGACTTCTCTCTCTTCTTTGCTTTTTTCTCATTGAGTTGATATTGAGTCTTTTACATGATGGATCAGGGCATATTGAGGAATATAAGGCATCCCCATTGCAACTAAAATTTCTACCAAGTGCTGTGTGTAGGTAATGTTCTGCCAGATGTGGCAAATCCTGTTTCCCTCCGCCTTCTATATAAAAAATGGAAGACTTCATTTGTTTCTCCTCAAGAAACTTGTCTCACATTGCTCTTGATCATGTGCAAGAATATATAAAGATTGTTACAAGGCAATCCACAAGTAGGACTATAGCTTATTAAAAACCTATTTTTCCCTCAAAAAGGGTTCAGTCGTGCACTCTGCTGAGACACCTGCAATGCAGTTACTATTTCTGCCTCTTTTCAGTTTACTTTCCTCATCCATATGTATTCCACTCATAAAGTTCTTGTAGTTTTCCTACATATCCTTTGGCATCTGTTTTGGATGAGAAGTAGGTCTAAAACTTTATACATATGTACTGCTTAAAACCAGCCCTCAGTCTTAAAGATGGAAGGGTTAGCCTCATCCAAGCCAAACTGATCCTCATTTAGTCAACATTAGCATCCCTAAAAACCTGGTGTGAGACGCTATGTCTTCAGAGGCCAGAAGTGTCAGCTGAGAGTCAAGTAAGAGACTGACACCCATCACTGTGAGATGTCCCTGCCAGCTTCTTCCAGAACTCCACTAGGGCTGGACATTGCCGTACTAGGCTTCGCTCTAGGGCATTGTGACCAACCGTCCGAGCTGAATGGTGGGTCACTGGGAGATAACATTCCTTCACCCATTGATCTAAATTGGAGCTTGTGTCTCCACTACCAGTATGTTCTGCAGGCCCAAAAGAGCAGAACTGGAAGGAGGGTGGCTGACTCTTTATCATTGCCTCACACGATCATGTAAACATTTCCAATCTCCCTAAAAAGAAGTGTGTCCAGTTAGAAGCTATAATATGGGGATACTATGTTCCCATCCAGAGCAGCACCTCTCTCTTTGTACCAGATGGCCTCTATTAAGGCCGTTCTCAGAGTTAAAGCTTCTTTCAGTAAGTATGGTCTTGGCGCCAGGCTATTGCTGAAGATGGGGTCTTTGCAGCTACATAAAAGTCTATTCACATCCTGTGTTGCCTAACTGATATCCTGGGCCAATGAGGTTCACACAAAACTGGCATTGTAGCGTTCCTCTCCTCCAAGCATTCCTGCCTGCAATGGAATCGTGCCAGCATCATTTCCCCAATCTCCAGCTGAGGACATGACATGCCCTGAGGCGGTGTCCCTGGCTGGCCATCTGCAAGCCAGTAGGAATAAAACCGTTTGTAATTGTCTGTTTCTGTCACCAATTTCTCGCTCACATTCTTGCTTAATGGGAACAGCATTGCATATTTAACCTTTCTTTTGTGCAGTGCTCCGGTAAAAAAAATGTAAAACACATTTTACTGTATTTTGCATTCCCATAAACACTAGACCAGTATGCTACTTCCGATCAATAATACAATCTTAATCCAATAAAGATACAAAATTCAGTTTTAATTACATACATAGCCGTACCTCACTTCAGGTACTACCTATGTGGGGAACAATGGGGCTGTGATAAATCGTTTGTACCCCCTTCTCTCCACAAGGAAGTCAGTCGTCTTCCCCAGGCCTGTAAATCATCCTGAAGTTTTTCATCAGTTCTCACCATCTTCATCCGGACTTTCTCTGCAAGAGCCAACTCAGAGTATCCATGCACCGCATTCGCAGTGAGGGGTCCATCTGTTGCTTCGCCCTCCGTTTACGGTGACGGGTTCCTTTTAATTTTCTCACCCACATGACCGGACAAAAACTGCTAAAATGATTGTCCAGCATCATGTCCTTTGCGTTCCTGGCATCCCACAAAATGTTATCCTCATTCCTGAAACTCACCATTTGAGCTAGGGTTGGTATGCAGTTCCATCCCAGATACAATTTCAGTCCCAAAGTGTGATGTATATTCCACAAAGATACCTCAGGTGGAATACGTGGTTGTTTCCTCATCAGAAAGTCAGAAACTGGCTCATTAGTTCCACGTCCGTTTTTTGGGGGCTCTTCAAGAAATCAAATGTAATTTCTTTTCATTGTTTCCTCCAAGTCCTCAATTGTACTTGCAGCAAGAGTAAACGTAGCCGATAATTTATGAACTATGTCCTCCAGTGCCCTAATGTAGTCTTCATTGTCATCGCTGCTCTGCTCGTTTTTCCAGGTGCTGAGTCCAGGCTTTGAAAAAAGTTTAAGCAGACACCTTATCCACTTTGGATCAAAGCAATTTTCCCGATGGCTTTTGTATCTTGATTGCCTTGAACACTTACACTTTAGAAGATTGAATGGATGTTTGTGAAAATGTTCAGCTATATAAACCTTATTCCACATCTGGTGGAACAGTACAAAGATTGTACCATTTTTGGAAACTGATCCTTTAAGCCATAAAGTATGTAAATGGGGTGGTGATTACATGAACCAGTGACTTTTGATTTTGTACCTACCCAGAACGTGGCACGTTTTGTTATGTTTGTATTTGTAACCCGCTCATCTCACCCGTTATGATATCTTGATGTGGAAAGGATGCTACTGTTCTCACCGTAAAATTTGTTCTGTAAGCCAAACTATTGCCTTACACGCAAATTCTTGATTCTTGCCCTGGGCACAAAGAAGCTCCAACAATTAGTGAAGGTTTGAAGAGCTTCTCTCTGCTGTCCTCAATCAAGTGGCTACTTGAATTCTCAAGTCCATCCCTGTTGGCCAAACAGAGCAGGGTGTTGTGGAATTAAGTATTATTCATAAGGTTTAAAGTATGGATTGTACATGTGTCCAACATGTGGCCATTTTGTACCTGCACACTGATCTATGTTGAACGTTCCTTTACTGTACCTTCTGTACTGCTGGCAGTATAATGTGTTAAACTAAAAACCATAAATGAAAATTGAAAGTAGTAATTAAACCAGGCTTCTGAGTCTTTTTCCTTCCTGTACATTTGTGCATAACCAACACGTTTTGGTCAAGCACTCCTGTAATTTGGAGGCACGAAAACAACCAAGCAAATTGGAGAGAGTTGGCTTTTTTTTTGTCCTTGACTTCTCAATTTAGGATGCAGGCTTAAGTGGTGGGCGACAAAGATTGTAGTGTAAGAGTGAGTCGGAGAGTGGAGTTATTGCATGTGATGAGACATGTTCAGCGTTCTAGTGTATTGAGGAATAAGTGCAAAACGTGCAGAGAGATTGTAGGTAGGCTTCCCGCCCACGACAATAATATGCATTCAGGCAGCTTGTCCTGGATAAACATGAGAAACTACTTTATAAAATGTTTTAAATATGAGTTTTTTGTTGTATAGTTATATACTGAGTTTTATCTGCCTTCAACAGCTTCCATATACATGAACCTTCATTTGCTTATACCATCTTATACATGAAAATAGTTGTGGGTAAGCGCTTCGTATTTTTCCCAATATGCCAGACAATGCCATTATTAAACAATAGGCTCTTTTGGGGTTTTGATTTGATGAGCACTACAATCTTAAGGTGAAAATCCTGTGGCCAACTTATTTTATACGTTTCATTTTTACATTTTTTATTTTTTAATATTGTTTTTACATTTTGCAGGCCGTTAGTCTGGTTTATACAACCAATCTCACATTAGATATGTGAGCGTTGTTATTTCCTGGGAGGAGCTTGCAGGGAGCTTTGTTTCGTTAAGATATGTAATTCTTAAATTTTTTTTAAAGGTAAGATGTTTTACAATATGCTGTCGCGTTTTTGCTCATACGTCAACTAGTTCTTATTCCCGTTACTATTCTCCTAGCTTCCGACACTTAACACTGAAGCACTCTGACCAGGGCGTCTCACTTTTGAACATTTAGTCGTTTTATTGAGTTTCGATGGTGCTTTGATCGTTCAGGCGCTGAACACTTGTATATTCCCCTCACCTTTGTATCCTTTTCAGACATCTAAGAGCTATAGCCTGTTCTGGAGAAGACCCAGACCTCCAACCTCTTGAACTATTGTCCGATCTTTAGAGATACCTTCTTAAGATTCATCTTAAACTTAAACTTAAAAACAACAGCCTATTCTGAAAGTGTGTGGTTTGAGAACGTTTTGAAACCCATTTTAATGGCATGTATTGGCCTTGCAGTACTTTGTTCACAATGATTGTTCGTTATGTACTGCATCAGATAGTCAATGTGACTCACAATTGAGGAATTAATTTTGCCAAGTGCTGCATCTTGATGTGGGCTTAGTTTTTTATTAATAATTAAATTATTGTAATCTGATTAGGGAAACTTTTTTATGCAGGCAGATAAGTAAACTGGTACATTAGTTGGAAAACATTATTTAATTATCTTACAGGGACTAAGGCGTACTGTACTGGTCATTGTCCCAAGCAGGCCAATTCCAGGATGACCAGCTAGCTGCATTAAAGGCTGTAGGGATCATTTTTACTAACTTTTATTTTTATCTGTTTTTGTATTGCGCTATAATCCAAACTGATTTCAGGTCATTTTTCAAAGCTAATTATACATGCTTAACTAGTGAAATTTTAGGTACCATTTCTCTGAAGCATTGTTTAGCAAAATGTGTTGATGCGTGCTAGTATTTCCCAAAAATATTCATAATGTAAAATCACTGTAAACCGATGCAACAAAATTATAGGGAACATGAAAATAAACGAGCATTGGCAAAGCCATTAGGTTTGACATTGGTGGTCAGGTCAGCCTTTTGGTTATGTCAATGCATGCCTTGTTTTGAAGTGGGTTTTGTAAAACTTTATTATTGTGGGAGTTGCCGGACCCTCATCATTCCAACTTATATTGGCAAACGCAAAAATATTTTGGTCTCAAAAACCAAGCATTGCCGCAGTAGTTCCTGTCACTGAATAAAACTACTTTGCATGCCAATATGCTCCTTGTGAAAGAGCAGAATGCTGTCACTCAGTCAAGCCAGCCGGTAGATAGAGAGAGAGAATTTAAATAAAAACAAAACACCAGACCTAAATAGGGGCCCAATTCTTAAAGAAAGTCACAAAAGTGCACCCATGGTATATGTCCTTGCTGTAGTGCAGATTTACTGCTCTCATGAATTCACTCCTAGAAAATATTTGTGAACTGCATTTTAGCACTGGCAAAAAAAACATGTGTAGATTCACTCATACGAAAATCTGTTGTGCAGTAACAAGTTCACTTTCTCACTGACCCCTTTTTCCCCCCAACCCTGGAAGATGTTTTACCTTTGCCCTTGTCAGGAGTAAATTTCCAACCTTTCTCTGTATGGGGAAAATAGTCTAGACAAGCTGAGGAAAGCCCATAAATCATGCAAGTTAGTAGGGTTGGATGTATGACGTTACAACGGGAACTTTTACATCGCATACCATTACAACGCGAATTTTACAACGCAGGATCATTTACAACGACTACCTTTACAACGCATGTCATTACATAGCAGATGCTATTACAACGCATGCAATTACAACGTAAGTATAGGTATGTATATCATTTTTAAATATATAGTAAGTAATAATAATGTAATTTAATTTTATTAATTTAAGTAATTTTTTTAAGTAATTTTTTTTAAAATGAACCCTTAAAATACCCCGTACCCCAAAACCCAAACCTAGCCCTTAACCCTTAAAATACCCCTGTACCCCAAAACCCAAACCTAGCCCTGAAACCTAAAAATACCCCTGTACCCCAAAACCCAAACCTAGCCCTGAACCCTAAAAATACCCCTGTACCCCAAAACCCAAACCTAGCCCTGAACCCTAAAAATACCCCTGTACCCCAAAACCCAAACCTAGCCCTGAAACCTAAAAATACCCCTGTACCCCAAAACCCAAACCTAGCCCTGAAACCTAAAAATACCCCTGTACCCCAAAACCCAAACCTAGCCCTGAAACCTAATACCCCTGTACCCCAAAACCCATACCTAGCCCTGAAACCTAAAAATACCCCTGTACCCCAAAACCCATACCTAACCCTGAAACCTAAAAATACCCCTGTACCCCAAAACCCATACCTAACCCTGAAACCTAAAAATACCCCTGTACCCCAAAACCCATACCTAACCCTGAAACCTAAAAATACCCCTGTACCCCAAAACCCAAACCTAGCCCTGAAACCTAAAAATACCCCTGTACCCCAAAACCCATACCTAGCCCTGAAACCTAAAAATACCCCTGTACCCCAAAACCCAAACCTAGCCCTGAAACCTTAAAATACCCCTGTACCCTAAAACCCATACCTAGCCCTGAAACCTAAAAATACCCCTGTACCCCAAAACCCATACCTAGCCCTGAAACCTAAAAATACCCCTGTACCCCATATCCTAAACCTAGCCCTGAACCCTTAAAATACCCCTATACCCCTAAACCCAAATTAAATAAATGATTAAAAAAAGATAAACTTACCTATACTTACGTTGTAATGGCATGCGTTGTAATAGCATCTGCTATGTAATGCCATGCGTTGTAAAGGCAGTTGTTGTAAAAGATCCTGCGTTGTAATAGCGTTGTAAAAGTAGTCCGTTGTAACTGTTGTTTCCCGTAGGGTTGCACAAACTCAAAAGGTCGTTCCAACCATGGGGAATTGTTGCTTACCTCTACCTCCAGCGCTTGTATGTAGAGCTATGGAAAGGAGGCAAAAAAAGGGAATTGCTAGTGTTCAAACCCTACTATGGTATGGGCTCTGGCAGATTATTATGAGATCTTATATAATGAGATTGCTGCCATGATTTGCCATCGCCCTGCATGGCACGAAAGGGACAAGTGGATTTTGTAACAGGACAAGTCGTTTTTATGAAGCAACCTGTCCATGCACAAGAAGATATTTTATTAAATTCCACACCCCTGACTCTGATATAAGGCAGATTAACTAGAAAATAAAATGCAGGCCAGTTATTAAGAAGAATTGTAATAATTGTTTTGACATTACTCTGCAAACAAGCATTGATAAGGCCAATATGTCTTGCCTCTGCAATGGGAGTGCGAAGCTTATTATGCTTGTTTGTAAAAATAATTTCTTTTTTTTTAAATGAGGGAGAAAACATTTCAAAATGCTAGAGGAAAAGCAAACCAATATCTTAAATTATCTTCAAAAGGTCCATTGAATGTAATATTCTCTATCTTTATAAAGGTCATTGTTTAGTTTTAAAATACTTTTCACACACAACATTCTGAACAAAATTTAAAAAGAATTGAGAGTCAACAGAATATAAAGGAAAATGCTTGTCAATTTCTTATCATTTGATGCGTTGCAGCAGCCCAGGAAACAGATGTATGGGCCGCCAGGAGAAGAGGAAAATCAGTGACAAAGAAGCAAGCTATTGGGTTTGCCAACAAAGCCAAGGAATGATAAGCAAAGCCCATTGCTGATCATATTATTGCTTTCTTGCCAATCCTAACTGATTGCTTCTTTTCATTGATTTTCCTTCCTCGTCTTGCGGTTGTCCCTTCCCTAGAGCATAGTTTCTATACCATCTTAAACATGTGGTTTTATGCTCCAGTTTATCTCCTTCTTTGAGCCTCCAGTAAAAGTCAGAGTTGGATAGGTGTGGGTTGAGGGGAGTGGATGGGCTACCTTCATCCTCAAGGGGTTGGGCAGTTTTCTGGCAGTACTTGTGCCTGCATCTCCTGCCCGGACCACACTGCATTTCTTCCTATTGGGCCTGGACTTCGCATACTTAGTAATGCCAGGCGTGAAACACTGGAGTCCTTGTAATTGGGCAGGATGGTTACCATTACGGATGCTACTCCACTCAACCGGAGCCTTGGGAAACCTCAGATTACGGGTTGAGATCCGATTCACCAGGCCCAGAAAAGCTTCCTACGCGGTGTACGCTAAGTGTCCTCTGAGCCGTCTGTGAAGACGAATCTGTCGTTGTGTCCATGAGTTGGTTTTGGTGATGGTTCTTTCTGCAAGTTTTATGTTTTTGTACATAGTAGTTTTGTGGTTTTGCTTTGCTTGGCTCCAACCCACTATTGGTCAGAGAAGTAGGAAGATCAGAACCAGGAGGTGGGGCTGTAGGAAAGTGCCACTCCCCCCCCACACACACACTTTTTGCCTAATGTTCATGAACTTTGACTGAGTGTGCCCTGGACTCTTGCCAACCAGGTACCCAGGGCTTATGTTCTTTCCCTAAATTGTACGGATGCAAAGTCCAATTGGCAACTCTCTCTGGCCACCTATAAGTTCCTTGGAAAATATACCATAGGTACCAAGGGCACTGTCACCCGGGAAGGCCACTAAGGGCTGCAGCACTTATTGTGCCACCCTTAGAGGCCCTGTACCTTTACACTCACGCACTGCCTTTGCAGGATGCGTGTTTTGGTGCAGAACACAGTAAAGAGTCGATATGGCACACATCCCTGTGTGCCATGCCTACTACCCACTGCCCTGGCGTAGGAAAGCCACCCCTCTAGCTGTGTGAACTATACCAGTGGTGAGGGTACAGGTGCATCAGCCCTGTACACCTACAGCGTCTCAGTCAATTCTTAGACATTGTAAGTGCAGTAATGCCATAAAGAGTATATGGTATGGGAGTTAGTCATTACGAACTCCACAGCACTATAATGGCTTTACTGAAAACCGTGACGTTTGGTATCAAACTTCTCAGCACATTAAACCCACACGGATGCCAGTGTGGGATTTAATGAAAAAAGTACTCGGAGGGCATCTTAGAGATTCCCCCAGAAAAACAACCTAACTCTAGTGACCTGGCTGAGTGGCTGCTCACCAGCTGCCACCACCAGACATGTTTCTGGACCCCTGGGTCCAGAGCTTGTCACTCTCGGGGTCCTGAAACAAAGCACATCCTGGGACGAGGTGCCAGACCTCCTTCCTCAGGATGGACAGGGTCCACAAAAGGGGAGCTTCAAAGGCTTGAAACCTTTGTGTGTTAATCCAGCCATTTTCTGCACACAGAACCTGGCCTCCACTGGTTCTGACCCCCACTTTGGGTGGGAGAATCGACCTGAAAACCAAGTTAGGAGGAGAGGTGTTCCCACTTTTGCCAACCCCAGCCCTCGGGTGGGGGAGGTGAGGTGAAGCACAACTCTGTCCTCGCCATCTTACAGATGGGGGGGGGGGGGGACCCCGTCAACCAGAGTGAGGCTTATGCCCCCCTCCCACTGGAAGGTGGTATACTAGGTGGGTGTACCCACCCCAAGGAAGGGACCCATTGGTCCTGACCTACCTACCTGTAACGCCCCTAAATGTAGTATTTAGGGGCAACCCTGAACCTTGCCTTCTCAGACCAAAAGAAACCAGAAGAAGGAACGAAGAGGCGTGCTGAAGAAGAAGAGGAGGAAACCAACTGACTTGGCCCCAGCCCTACTGGCCTGTCCCGACTTTGACCTGCTACAGCGAAATCCCGGAGTACCTGCCCTGCCTTCCCAAACCAGACTTTGTCTCCAGTGAGCACCGGATTTGCTCACCCACAGACTCTGGCTCCAGCCAAATCTGCCAGTCTGCACCTGATGCTCCTGTTGGAGTGGCCCAACACCACAAGGCGGTCTCCCCGGCAATCCTGACCTGGGATCTGGTGATCCCTGACCTGCCTCAAGTCTCAAAGAGATGCCTGTAGCCCTTTTCTGGAGGATCGCCCAGACCCGACCAGAGCCGGTAAGAGAAACGAGACTCCAAAAGACACCCCTGCACCCAACGTCCCATGGCCTTGGGTGGCCCAACCAATGGTGTCCTGGCATCCAACTTACCTCTCCAACTGGTGGTTGCTTACAGAAGATCTTCGTCCCCGAGCCTGCAGTGTTTGTTGCAACCGGAGAATCACCATTGAAATCAACAGAGCACCCGACGCAAAAACAGCACCCTGCACTCAATGCTCCTGTGCTGCTGTGGGTGCACCTTGTGTGCTAAATCGGATCCCCTTTGCCCTGAGCCTAACACCAGGAGCTTTGCTCCCACAGCCTTGAGGCCTGCTAGTGGGCAGCCACCAACCGGAGGCCCCCTATCGCCATTATATAACATTGGGTTCAGCACTCTGCACCCGGCCGCCCTAGTGCTGCATGCTAAGGGTGCTTTGAAAGTGCATCCTTGACCCTGGGGGAACCCTGGTTCTAAACCCAGAATACCAACTCCAAAACCTAAGTACTTACCGTTAAACCAATAAAACGGTTTTCTGCTATAGGACTGCTTTTGTGTGAAAAATCTTTTGTGTGGAGTTGGTTTGTATGAAAACCTTAAACTGCAAATGTACAAAAACTGATTTACTTACCTTTTCTCGGGGAAGTGTCCCAGTGTGATATCTAGTCATATCCCACTGAGTAGAAAAAGTAACTGAAAAAGTAATCTGTAAAGTAACTTGAAAAGTAACAACTGTTTTATACACAAATGACTTACCTGTAAACCAATCCAGCTGTATTTCACTGCATAATTTCTGCCTATTATTATAGTCTCACCTGTACCAGGCCTAGTTTTGTTCTAGAAAATAAAACCCAACTAAATAATGTTATACAAACAAATTGGTCGGAGTTCAGTCTTTGTGTGTGACATCATTTCTTGCCTGAGTGTGTACAACAAAGGCTTAACACTACTCTCTGATAAAGCCTTAGTACTCGCCCACACTACCACAAATAGAGAGTATGGTGCTATCGACTTTTGCCTCTGCCTACCTTTTGGGTTCCACTGGACTCTATGCACACTATACCTCATTTTGGTATAGATTATACAGAGCCAGCTTTGGGTAGCATTAGGACAGGTATTGAGTGACAATGTTAATCTTCAGTGAATAAACTTGGAGCAGATCTCTCTCAAACCTATTTCATAATATTTTGGGGATAATCAAATGATCTGTGAACACAGCTCCACAAGACACAGCGTGTCTGCAAGTGGATTAAAAGAAAATGAGAGAGGGTGTAAGACTGACTTTTAAGTAAATTTTACAGAAGAAACGTTGTACATCCACTACTCCAATATGGCTCTGGCGTTTGGGCAACAGTTCATTCGTCCTGATTTTGGCACGTTGAAAAATGCACTGCTGAGGAATTGGCCAGTGAGGTAAGACTTTGGTTGCGAATATAAGGTGGGGACATCAATTCGTCAGAGATTCTTAAGGTCATTTAAGAACTGTATTCCCTACGGTCATGTTGCATAACTTCTGCATAATTAGTACCGGGCATAATTACAAATATGTCTCCCATCGATCCCAAATCTTGGGACCTTTTCTTAAATTCACATGTTCAACATTCTGTCTTTTTGCTGAACTGGAGTAAGTTTAAAACTTCTCGGTGTGTTTATTATGCCCGTCTTGAAAACACAATGGCAAACATGGTGGACCACTCTGATGTATAGCATTGGCAAAGCCAATAGGTTTCACTGCAGATGTGTGTTTGCTTTGCCATTTATTAAGACCAGCTGTTGCCCTCACTTTCTCCAAATCCTTGGGTGATCATGCTGCAAGGATACATGGCATGTGCTGCAGCAGCAATACACTAATAAATTATATAAGCTGTTGCTGGACCATGGCTGTAGCAAAGTAATGAGTTGCTGAAGGCAATACACTGTGCCTGTCCTGCATCTTTCTTCCTCGATCCTCACCTGCCGGTGCGAGCTAAGGGAACTGGAAGCCTTCTGAGGGGCAGCTGCCTTGGCCCAGTTGGATCACGTCAGTCCTGGGTAACAAACCTGATGGAACCTGGCCTATCACAGCAAAAGGCCAGAGCAGTTGGTAGGAGAAGGGAGCCTGCCTGCTTCCTGCTGGTGAGCACTGCAGGCCTGCTGACCAGAAACTGACAGGTGCGGCCAAGGAAAGCGAGAGGAGAGAGGGGGACAGAGAGTGAGAATGGGGAACAAGCATTGGCATAGCCAGTAGGTCTCACCGTTGGGACCTTTATTCGTTTTAGCTATGCAGGATAATATCCTGGGTGCATGTTTTGCCTGGGATTGAAGAGCTATACAACAAACAAACACACTGATGAACACATGCTTGCACTATTCAGAGCAAACAACAGACGACCATTAGCACACATAGGTAGACTGACATGCTTGCAAAGTTTCACACCCACAGGCAGAAAGAGCACACAAACATACCCCATACAGCTCCTCCCATGTGTTTGTGTGCGCGTGCATGCACACACCTTTTCTCTTGTGGGACCTTCTAAGTCATTATAATTGAAGGTATGAGGTTTACATTTACCACTAGTATGATGGTGTTAGGATGCAATTGGTAGAAAAATGGGAGGCAAACTGGTCAGTGTGGAAAGGAACCTCTAAAGAGGTTAAGAAACGACAGTGTGCAGTGCAATTAAAGAGATTTCTAACAGATTTGATTAAAGCCTGCATGTGAGATGGTGTATTGTTACCAGTAGTCCCGAATGTTTCTTTTTGTTAACTGCTTGTTAAATGTTTCTTTTTGTTAACTGAGAGTGCTCTGTGCTTCCTGCACTCGGTAGATAATTCATTTTAAAGTTCCAGGCTCTGCCGGAGGCACAGTGATCAGAGCTGCCTTTAAATCTTTCCGGAGGCAGATGGCTGGCTGGCTGAGACACTCTTGGTTACTCGGCGAGTCCGTTTCATTTTGCAACATTTGTTTTGTCAGCCTGAAAATTCTAAAATGCATTTATGAATTAACAGGCTGACAGAAGAAGTGTTGCAAAATGAAACGGACGCCCTGAGTAACCAAGAGTGTCTCAGCCGGCCAGTCTCCGTCTTAAGCCTCTGGAAAGTTAACGAAGGGTTTAGCAGAAGAGAGCTGCAAAGGACATACAGCGACCCCGGCTCCACCCCTGTCTCCTCCTCCAATGACTGTGCCACAGAGTCCGAGAGGCAGCAACAGAGAAGCAGGATAGGTCTGCAGACTAGTCTGGCCCTTAACCCCTTGCGCGCGGTGCTGATTTTCGCCCTGTGCGGGCGATTTAGACAGTGGGTGGGATTCGGAACGGCCCCCGGTCGTCCTCCGCACACGCCCACCGTGACCTATGATGGCCGGGGCCATACGAAGCACCGATGGGGTTAAAGCTAACATGAGCAGCTGCATGAACCTCGCTGAACATCCCAGAGCAGCACTTCAACTCCCATACCCACGACGTTTAAGAAGCAAGAATAGTCCTGAAAACAGTTTCTTTCAACACAATCCGGTAACACGTTATGATACACTAGCTAAACAGTAAAAGCTGCAGAGGGTGCCCGAGGCTTGTGCTGCCTCACTGGATTCACATGGAATGGTTGTGTTGCGTCCTGCAAGCACTGTTATTGTTGTACCATTTTCTGGCTCTGTATTTGTTTTCTATTATAACTTTCGGTAAGAGGGAACGTCTTGAACAGTGATTTTAACACAACCAGTAAATCTGAATGCATGTCACACTTCCAAGGGACATGGTGTGAAATCCCCTCTGTTGTTGTGCCAGTGATGGAAGTTTTCCTGCCCTGATGTATCCCCCTAATGACACACATCCTTTGAAGGGACTTTGTGGACTTGCAACGAGAGCTACATATCCTTGGGAGAGGGCCTTGTCGAGCTCTGTGGTGCAAAGTATTACACTATTAATGACCCAAGACAGCACCTGCTGCGGTTTTGAGAATTACTTTCAGGTTGTATTTATTTAAATTAGGACAACATCTTCCCATTAACCACGTTCATTAATGCATACAATACGCAGATAACGACATACATGTCTGAGCAGAGAAAGCTAGACAAGAAATTCCTATCACACAACTCCTGGGTCCTTCCAATTAGACTCATGGCTGAACACCCACCCAACTGACCCCTCCTGCATCGCCTAGATCGTCCCCCTGCTGAACCCCAGGGCCATGACACATTCTTAAAGAGTGCTCTCCACTCCGTGGGCTTTGAATTTAACATGTACTATAAGCCTAAAAACTCAAGAAACCAACACAATGGAGATGTTCTGCTATGTCTAAGGTAGAAAAAAAACACAACCCATGATTTATATAATCCCTGATACAAATAAAACATGCCTAGTATGCATGCCTAGCCTGATCTATTCAGAACAACGAGCACTGGTAAATACAATTCTGCTCTTCCTACAATTGCTGAACAAATCTAATGAATATAATAAGCCAGTTTAGACACATTATTATGGTTTTCTGCCGTTCTCAATAGCATGAATGGAGGAGATGACACCAGTGGGCAGAAAGTGAGCCGGACATTTCCAGATGTTCAGCTGGTGACTCCAGTGAGCTCGATGGGACACTAATTCATGGGCTGCATATGGCATTGTTTTCTCTGCCTCGCCCTCAATCATTAGTGGTAATTTATACCTACAGTGCATTTGTAGATTTAACAGCTATCAAAGCGCGAGCGAACACACCACCCAACAATGCATCCAGTAACTTAAACTTAACTTGCAGCAAAGTACAGAAAGAATTTGTGCAGGGGGCCGACAAACTACACGGTCGTAATTTACAGCCTGTAATTCTGCCAGATTACCTCCAAAAACATAAAAAGGATTGTGAGAAGTTGGCCTGATGTGCAGTGCTCACTATTCTAGTGATCACTATATATCAGTCCAAACAACCCTTATTGATGATTGGTTGTAAGTCAACCTTATAGACCAGCTATCCTAGTAGCATGGATACGAGCAGTCTAAGGCTAAGACTCTAGAGGGCGTGTTAAGCCAGCTGTTTTACCATCACATTACCCCTCGAACACCCAGTGAAAGGACACCACACAAGTGTTATGAAAATAAACAATGTATTTATTAGAATCACAACAACCCTGTACTCTTTATGAGGACAGGGTGCTAAGCACACAACAAAACTCTTATGAAAATACTTAAGTTAGCACGTTATACACAAATGCCCGAGGGGCACGAAAAACCATATACTCTAAAAGTGGAATCCGAAATTACTAGCAGGTAAGTACAGTACTAATAGGCTTTGGAATCGCTAGGGCTTGACTAGGGAATCGTTAGATTACTTCTAGGAGACCTAGGGGACTCGGGTGCAGAGTGTGCACTCTCACGCGGGATGCGGGACAAAGTCTATGGAAGCTAGTAAAGGCAAAGTTAGTGTTCACGGGCGAACCCGACCTGGTAGGGAGAAAACGACAGTGGATCCTGACCCTTGGATAGTGAGGCTATGCTGGGACACCGAAGTGCCGAAGTTACCTAGCCCAGGGGCTGCAGCTGCATAGGTCTGAAAAGACGTCGGGAATCTCGTTGCCGGACCAGGAGCCTGGAAGAAGGAAGTTGCTGGCAGGCGACCAGTGAAGGAAAGTTCGATGGATCCAAGCCTGGATCAAGGGAGAAGGAAACCTGAAAGCAGAGGGGACCAAGTTCTTGAACCACTAGCCAGTGATTAAGTGGGCACCAGGATGGCACCGGGCGAAGTCACCGCAGTCAGGTGAGTGGGCGCTGCTGGGCTCTGCAGTCTCTCGGACCAGGAGGCGTTGTCGGCGACCAGGATGGAGGTGCGAGCTGTCCCACGAAGGTTCTTGCTGTCGACGTCGCTGGACCCAGGATTGGGCAACAAGTCTTGGCAAATGCAAGGCCCACGCGGTGGACCTAAAATGGCGTCTTAGCCGGACCAGGAGGGTCCAGGGTACTTCTCCGATGGAGGGAAGCAAGGGCCAGTCTGGAGCAACCAGACCAGCAGCAGTGTTGTCGTCGGGCGTCGTTCGGAAGGCCACAAGCCAGCGGGCTAGTAGCCAAACAACGCGGTGAGCAGCAAAAAGCAGAAGGGCCCCACGCCGATCGTGGAGATGCTGGGGGGCTGCTCTTCGGTGCTGGAGCTGCTCAGGGTGGGGGCTTCTCGGACCCCAAAGCACTCACCAGGAATTTACTCGGTGGGCTTGCTGTGCAGAAGTCGTGCAGTCTTGGCGATGGCCGGTCCCTCGAGGTCTCGTCGCACCCACGGTTCTCAGCTGTGCTGTAGAGGTGGGTAGAGGTCAGAGGTGCCAGGGAAGCCGGGTCTCGTCGAGCTGGGCAGTCGGATTCCGGAGGAAGGACGTGCAGCAGACTGCAGTGTTCTTAGATGGTGCCTGCGGATGCAGGGTGACTACTCCTTAGCCACAAGGGAGAATCTTGAGGAAGAAATCGTGAAGTCCTTTCGTGGAAAGTGGTATCTTGATTCCAAAGATGATCTGATTTGGAAGGGGGCCAGTCTCTACCTTTATCTTGGAAAAGGGGGCTGGCACGCGACTAAGTCCTGCCCTAGGGGTGGGACCAGGAGGGGGGTGGTTACACCCACTTCCTTGGCGGGCTTTTCCCCAGCACAGGGTCTGGAGTGTCCCTGGAACTGGTTTAAGCCAGCCTATGCACAGTGAGCACCGGGGTGCCACGTGCAGTCACCTTCCTCTGAAGCCCTGCCTACCTACAATACACAAAACCCTGTCTGGGACGGTGCTGGCACCGCCCCTGGCAGGAAACCCTTTGTCCTTATCTCCTGCTCTGGGAGGACTCCCAGCAGCAGGAGGGCAGACTTGTGTCTCGGTGGCAGCATCCATTTTGTGGATGCTAAGGCTCTGTCTGACTTTTAACCGGGTTATAGGTTACATGCATGTCGTGTCCCTCTAGAAGGGTGGAATGCTAACCCCGTCGCCAGAATTGGCGAGGGGTTAGTATTCCAATTCGTATGACACCTTACTCGACATGTTTTGATAAAGCGATACCAGAGTTGGCATATAACCGCGAGGATTATAATGCACTTAAGAGTATATGGTATGCGATATCATGGAAACGGCTAAAGGATGGATCCCGAAAGCTGCAGACAGGCTCAGCTCATGCCAGAGCACCATCTCACACGATTCCAAGCACTCTGCCTTCAGGATTGGTAAGGCCTGCCATAGGAGTGACTGATAGGAGATCTGTGTGTCCATTTTAGGGTTAGATATAGGTATACTATATCTAAAGCAAAGGGTGAGTACACCACCTTGCCCCAGCTGTCGTGCAGCCAGTTGTGCCAGTTTAGTTAGTCAGCCCAGGGGTGGCATAATACATGCTTCAGCCCCTGGGAGACTTCTGGGTACACCTCAGCCCTGGGTACAGGGACTTGGAGAGGGCCCAGTGCCAATTCAGTACCTGAGTACAATTTGGATAGAGAGAACAGCTAGGCTGTGGGTCTGATTAGCAGGCCCACAGCCAGGGAAAGTCGTAAACCAGTGCAGCAAAAAGCAAAAATCTGGGTGATCATAGGATTGCAGACCCTACTCTCCTACAAGGATGTTGGACCGTAACAATAAAAAATACTTTGCACGCTCTAAATCATAATGACATAAACTTTTCGCACGAGTGTGTCGTTTATTTTGGTTCCTTTTCCCCATGTGGTAGTTGCCAAAGTGGTTCAAATGCCACGCTGTCCGTCTCCGACTGAGTTCAGTGGTCGCGCTATCTGTCCAACAGTTTAATGGCCGTGCTGTCCGTGGTGGGGTTTAATGGCGGTGCCGTTCATCGCGGGGTTTGATGGCCGTGTCATCCGAAAGGGTTTCCCCCCAGCCCCGGCTCCTGAAACTGGAGCTGCGGCCACTGACCATATATCTGAGGGCGCAGGTGCACTTTTGAAGGCGCGCTCAAATGTTATGACTTTTTACATCAACTTTCTGTCCAAATAGTTGCATATCTTCTTGAAGTTGTGTTTAAAAGAAATGCGTTTTTCTGCATTCCAAATTAAGTCTTTCGTAAATAAAACGAGCAGTAAACAGAACGGGCTGCTCGTGGAATTTATCAAATGAATCGCACGCACACGCTGAGTTTACAACGTAAAGGACGATGAACATTGCGCGCCGCTGCTCGCTCCTGAGAGCAAAACGCTGTGGCAGTGAACCTTTGGAGAAGAGGTGGGACATGCACCCGCCTGTGGCGTGCTTTCATTATTGAAAGACACACGCAAAGGCCAATCCAATGTGTGGGAGGAGTCAGAATCACACGGAGAAGTTGCTTACAAGAAGCCTCCCATAGGGCAGCGCATGTGTGCTGCGCTAGACTTGACCTAAAAAGGGAAGCCAGAAAAGGAGAGAGCGAGGTGGACAGGAAAAATAGGGAAGAGACAGTGGCATAGCAAAGGTGCCGTGGACCCTAACACAAGCAATGTAAAAATAACCCACCCCCATTTCCTCGTTTGGTTAAACAAAAACAAAAAAGACAACTCTAGTTGGGATGCAGTGGGCTCCTCAACCAGGGCTTTAAGTGGGATGAGAAAACTAGGGAGTCTCCCGTAGGGGCGTGACCGATGTAATTAGGGCGTGGCTTAAAAACATGCGGAAAAATCTGTGCTGAGCAAAGTGTGCTGCCCGACTGGCAATTTGCTGCTTCTGTCCATTCACCCAGATAAGTAACACAATAAGTAACATTACACATACAAATTAGCAACATCTATGACTTTGTTGCATATAATATTAAAAAAATGGTTCAGTTCTTGTAGGCGAGGTTGTGGTGTAAGGCTAGAGCTACCGACTTTCGAGCCTGAGAAAGCAGGTTCGAGCTTGACTTCTATTCCCTTAACATACTGTGATTACACAAGGACGTGTTCATTTTTTTTTTAATGTAACTGGTACTCATGTTAATGTTAAATAAAACTGAAACACAATTCACTTTGAAGTTACATCAAAAGCAGTGACAGAAGCTACTATTACAGAGGTGTTGGTATTTTTTTCGCACCGAGGGTAAAATTGAAGAGCCCGATAGGGACCTATTTCGGCACCTGCTTTTTTAAAAATGCTGGTGCTGAGCACCGGCAAGACCCGTCCCACTTAAATCCCTGCCCTCAACCCTCTGGCCGGGTGCCACAACACCTGCTACATTATTGATAGCTACGCCCTTGGTAAGAGAAAAGGAAAAAGAGTGAGGAAGAAAGAAGAGGTGAGAGAATGGGAAAGAGCATCAGAGGGGGCAGGCAAACACTAACGAGGGAGAAAAGCACAGGTGAAAGGGAAAGTAGAGAGCGAAAGAGAGGAGCGGAACAGAAGGAAAGCGGTTCATAAACAGATGAGACTAGGCGAGAAGTGAGCAGGGTGGGGGGGAGAAAACTGGATGGAGGCAGAGGAAAGTAAGAGGAGGATAGGAGGGAAGATGGAGAGAAGAGCAACAACGTACCCCAAAGGACACCATGCAGGAGCAGGGAAGAAAATGGGAAGGAACTCAGGAGGACAATTGGCAGACCAGAGTGGGAGTCAATAAGAGTTGTAGCGGAAAGGAAGAGACCTGTGCTTGGTTTTAACTGTTGGGTCACGAGATCTGACGCCCATGGTGTTTATTCCCAAACGTGGACATGCAGTCCAGGGACAGAGGGCAGTGGGCACCCCCGCCCTGCCTCGGTATCAGCAGGCCTGCAGGTCGCTGCAGCAGGGCTGATAGTCCCATTATTGGCAACACACCCCACCCGTCACAACACAGTATGCATGCATAAATAAATACACAACACAACTTTTGTGTTTGGGGAAAAATATTGCGACAGGTTTATTCCATACAAAAGTGGGTTATCTTACGGGCGATCCAAGAGCAGGCAGCTGTAACCAACTTATGCTGCCCTGCCCGTCTGATGAGCCAAGCACTGTGGAGAACCCAATCAGTGCTACCCTTATGGGGGTGATCACGTGGCACATTGGTCCATTATTACTCACTCCTCTTTCAGGGTGGAGCGTAGCGAGGCGAGCCCCCGGTTGTTCAGGCCCACAACCGCCTGAAGGACTAACTGGGTGCCAATTTATTTGTGCCAGGGACCTCCCATGAGGCTCCTGGGATTTGGCTCTGGCACCCCTATTGTGCTTTTGCAGAAGTACTTTTCTGTACCCATATGCTTCCAGACCGCCCTGTAACTCCGCCTGCAATGACAAAGAAAACATTACAATGTCCTCTACACTTCGCCTGCCAGCCCCATGCCGGGTAAGCGGTAGGGTGGGAGATGGCGTATCCGGCGCCAAAGAGAACCCAAGATGGAGGGGAGAGGCCTAAATACCCTCTCCACCTCCAAGGCGTGCCGGAAGTGATGAGCCTAGTGCGCCATGGTAGGGGGACTCCTCCCTGAGTCCCCACATTAGGAGGGGGGTGGGGAAGTGCCCAAATGGCCGCATTTCACAAGGAGGGCTAAGGAGCCACCTTACAAGCAGGGTCTGTCATTGCTAGGGGAGTGCTCTAGGCGGAAAGACATTTGGCGCCCTCCCGTCTGCTGGTGAATGCGAGGCAGCGAGCCCAGTTTGTGTTCAGTGTACATCAGAGCCATGCCCGGCCTCTGAACATGAACCTCTCTGCACCTCCCCCAGCTTACCAGAATCACTTGGTGTAGCTTTTAACGCTGGGAATGGGAGGCAGGGGGTGAGAGGAAGTTAAGTGGGTAACAAATCTGCACTTGGGCTAGGTAATAGGGACTCTGCCGTCTTCATGACCTTAGTGGAGACAGCTCCTTACGCCTCTCTGGAGATTTGCCCCCTGGACCCAGCTAGCCCATGCCAAAGGCCAGCCCTAGTTACAAGGGACAGTGGACCCCACGACCCCGGGCACTGGGTGTAGGTCCTAATATCTGCGCGGTGCGCGACCTGTCTGAGAACTGCAGTAGTGTCACAGCCGGTCCCCGACGAGTCCTCGGGCCAAAGCTAGTGTTACAGCGCTCTGTGCCTCTGCGTGCCAGGACTGCTTCAGTCCTATTAATAATGCAACCGCGTTCAATGGCCTGGCAAACCATTGAGGTGTCCAACCCATAGGGACACGTTTGAAAGGCAGTTAGTTTGTATAAGTGCCCCTTTGCACCGCTTTGGCGCTACCAGTTGGCAGTGGGGGTGTTGCAGTGCGACACAAGGGCTGCATTTTCACCTTTCTTCACTTACAGTTAGTTAACATTACACAACGACCCCACCTATCTATGAGTAGATTATTTGGCGTGATACCACTCTTGGGATTACCCAGAGTGCAACGGTCAGCACATTATTTTAATATGTGATGACCTGCTGTGTATTGTATAATGTTAACTAACACCGCTATGACATTTTGCCACCAAATACAAACATAGAAATAATTGAATCTG
This sequence comes from Lissotriton helveticus, assembly GCF_964261635.1. NCBI lineage: Eukaryota > Metazoa > Chordata > Amphibia > Caudata > Salamandridae > Lissotriton > Lissotriton helveticus. The sequence continues at coordinate 1,048,298,815 of NC_136072.1, forward strand.
GAGGGTTTTAATAAAGTTTAATTGAAACATGTATAAACTGAACTACATGAACCACAATGCACCAGTAAAATACAAGGGCTTTGCATGTATAAAATAAGAAACTAAAGAGGGACTAAATGTACAACACCACCGTGATCAGGAACTACGGTTCGAAACGCGTAGGTTTGCACAGTCTGAATAAAATCCTTTGAAGTATTAAGAGGAGTGCCACGTTTTCTTTTGTGTGGAATATATATATATATATATATGTATGTATGTGTGTGTATATATATATATATATATATATATATATATATATATATATATATATATATATATAATTTCAAAAACGTTTATTGAGCTTAGCATACAATGTTTGTAATTGGTACTGTTACATTTCGTTAATCACAGTTGCAATCATCTAAATTAACTGTTCAAACCTGCTCCGAATAACAACCCAAAACCCCCCACATCCCGTCCCCCCACCCCCTAATTATGTGAAGGTTGCGACAGAGCAAGCACTATACATTCTGATGCGCTGCAGTTCCATGGACGTGCTTCTTCCTCGTCTCATCCCAGGGAGGGACCATATGTAATGCAATGATTGAACGTGTAGGACCCTTATTCAAATCATGATCTCAAACAAGCGTTGGGCCCTGCAATGCCTTTCCCCAACCCGGTGCCCCACAGCCTCTGAATCCTTTTTTTGAAAATCTTTTTTATTGGCAAATTTCACTAGAACAAATACATTAGTCATAGCATAAGTGTATTTTACGCAGTTTGCATTTCTTGCATTTAGTCGTATCTGGTCAATAATCAAACATTTCCATTTTTTACATTTCTAACATCCTCTAACAAATATCCCCCACCCTTTCCCTCCCTCTCCCGGCACTTACATTGAATCACAGTAATCATTGGCAATACTTGGTCTAGCCTGGTACAGCTAGTTTACAGTCCTTAGCTGTCGCAACCTTACCGGGAACTATATACAATTCTCAGCGTATATTGGTTCTACACTTTGCACCTAGAACTACACACATCCTCCATAGCATGGGTTAGCCACCTTCAGGGAGGGGGCTCTATATACACTCTCAACGCAATATGTTGCATCCTAACTATCAGCGGTTGAATCATTAGATGCGGTGTCGTCACCGGACTCGAATGACCCCAGTAGGGTGTTCCAATCTAAAGATATTAGGGTCTTCCTGAGTCCCCTACGCTCTTCGCGCTGCAATGTCGTGCTCTCTGCCTTCCCCCAGCGCACCACTTCCGCCCTCCACGCCTCTGGGTCTGGTGGTCTAGTCGACTTCCATTTCATTGTTATGGTGCGTTTTGCAAGTAGTAGGGCTAGGTCAGTGAAACGTGTAGCTACGCTTTTCTTACGTTCCACAGGTCCCAACCCCAGTATGGTATACTCCAAGGCAGTGTATGGTTTGGAAGGGGCCAGCCTAGTTAAAGCATCCTGAACTGTCTTCCAATAGTACCCCAATTTTGGGCAATCCCATAACATATGAATTAAGCGCGCATCATCCGCGCCGCATCGGGGCATGTGTCTGCTGTGTTGGGGAACATTGCGTGTAGGCGGTGGGGTGTCAGGTATGCCCTATGCAGTATCATAAGCTGTATGAATTTAAATTTCGGGTTCCTTGACACCGACTTCGGGAACTTAAGAATTCTCTCCCATTCCTTGTCCCTAACTGATCTCCCCAGGTCTCCTTCCCATTTGTCTCGCAATGGCTGCAACGATATTGCCCTTCCCTCTCTTATACCATTCGTTAGCCATTTTGTCAGGTGGCTGCCGGTTCCCATTAGGTACTGCATTGTTAGTAGCGGGTTCGTGATAGGCTCTTCTCCGTTCGGCGCCCAAGTCTGTGCTATATAACGACGCACCCTTGCATGTATTAAAAACATTCCTCCCGGGGTGTGGTGTGTGTTCTGAAAGTCCTCGAATGACATAACCCGGCCATCTATAAACAAGTCCCCTACCTGTCACTCCCGCTTCGTGCCATGTAGTGAGCGTTTGATTTGATAGTGGTCCCGTTCCCACAGGAATTCCCAATAATGGTGTCGTGGGGGCGTAAGAGGACGCAGGAGATGTGTACTTCACCGCCCTCCTCCAATAGTTAATCGCGAGTTTAAGCAGGGGGGGCGTCGACCTTGGAATCTCTGCCCTCGGCAGTAACAGGTTGTGAATCTTCCCCCTAGTCCAGTCTGCTTCGGACATGTCAATTTCATGCAAATTGCGGCCCGCCAGCCAGTAGGCCAGCCATTGTAGTTGACAGGCGTAGCTGTATGCCTGGAAGTCCGGGACCCCCATCCCGCCTGCCGCTGTGGGGAGCTGCAGTTTAGATAGGCTAATTCGTCGTCTCCCCGACCCCCATACCAGTTCCATTAGTAGGGTATTCAGCGTCTTAAACATTGAGGCAGGGACCACGAAAGGCAAGCTCGTAAAGTAGTAAATAAGGCGGGGTAGTAATACCATCTTAGAGATGGCCACCCTGTCCGCTACCGACAATGGCAACGCGGTCCAGAATTGTACCTGCGATTTCAGTGCTGCGGATGCCCTACCCAGGTTGCCATCAAGCATATCCCTTGCCTCCCTGTATACCTGTATTCCCAGGTAGCGGAAGGTTGTCTCTGCCATCTGGAATGCGTGCGGCACAAAGGGTAGTTGGGCAGCTGTCCCAGATGCGGTGAAGCAGAACCCATATGACTTAGTCTCACTAATGGTGAGTCCCGAGAGTGCTCGAAAGTTTTCGAAGATTGCAGGGATGGGGTCCAGCCTCCCCCTCATATCATGTAAGTATAGTATGATATCGTCTGCATATGCCGATACCACATGAAGTGCCCCATCTCTTCGTATGCCTCTATGGTGTGCCGATCTACGGAGTTTGCAGAGCAGTGGCTCTAGCGCCAGTATAAACAATAGAGGGGATAATGGGCATCCTTGTCTCGTCCCCTTCGCTATATCCAGTCGTGCAGAGATGCATCTGTTCGTACGGACCCGGGCCGTTGGGCGGGTATACAATAACTGGACCCATGCAATATATTCGGGCGGGAACCCGAACTTCCCGAACGACGCAAACATATAATCCCATCTGAGGGAATCGAATGCCTGCTTCAGATCTAGGGAAATACATCCCTCCGTTTCCATCGGTATTTGTTCGCAAAGCATGAGTTGGCTGAGCCTCCGCAGGTTCATAGCCGTACTCCTGCCAGGTACGAAGCCGCACTGGTCGGGGTGAATCAGCTTTGGAATATACTGAGCCAGTCTCGTCGCAAGTATTTTGCTCAATATTTTATAATCTGTATTTAGTAAGGACAGAGGCCTGTAGTTAGCTAGATGCAAGCCATTCCTGCCCGGTTTCAAAAGCGACACTATTAGGGCTTGCAGTGACGATTGCGGTAGTCCCCGCGTCCGTAGCGCTTCCTGGTACACTACATGTAAACGTGGGGCCAGCAAATCAATAAAGGCCCCATAGAACTCCGCCGGGAGGCCGTCCGTTCCAGGGGTCTTATTTCGTGGGAGCGCGCGGATGGCCTGGCGTATCTCCGCAACCGTGATAGGGCGTGACAGCTCTTTACTCTGAAGGTTCGTGAGCCTCGACAGTTCTAGTCCCTCCATAAACTCCTCAAATGCTGGATCAGACAGGTGTTGGTGTGGGCCATACAGTGTTTCATAGTAGTCCCTAAAGGCATTGTTAATGTCTATTTGTGTCGTAACTGATGACCCCCCCCCCCCCCCCCCCCCCCTTGGTCGGTGACCTCCATTATGGGCATATGCACTGGTTCGTCTCGTACCATACGGGCTAGCAGGGGCCCTGATCTCTCCGCCTGTGCGTGTTGTCTGCATGTGTACTCTCTATAGTCCAGCAATCGCAGCTCTTCTAGTAACTCAGCGTGCTGTATATGTGCCTCCTGTAGTGGTGTGAAGGGTAAGTTCGTACCTGCAGCCTCGCTTTCCAGCATAGCCATGCGCCCCTCTACGTCCCGAAGCCTTTCCATGACATTATGTCTCATGCCCACTCTTGTGCTCATCGCCTCCCCTCTGATGGACACCTTAAAGGCGTCCCATTCTAACTGTCGGGAGCTAGCCGAGCCAATGTTTATATCAAAATACCTCGTGATTGCGTCAGCCAGTGATGCCCGAAGACCGTATCCTCCACTAGCCCCGGTGTAAGGCGCCATGTCGGTATAGGTGTCTGAACCCTTCCCCACTGTAGTGTAACCTCTACCGGATTGTGGTCAGAGAAGGTCTTGCCCATATGTTCCGCCATGGTTACCGCCCCCAGCAGTGGTTTCGTGCAGAAGACGTGGTCGATCCTGGTGTGTAGCCTGTGGGGCGGGGAGTAGAAAGTGTACTCTTTGTTCAATAAGTGTTTACAGCGCCATGCGTCAGCCAGATCCCATCCCTCCGCCCACCTCGCAAGCGCATCAGGCTGTCTCCTACTCTCGGTGGCCTGCAGAGGCGGGTGTGATCTGTCTAAAGAGATATCTAATACTGCATTAAAGTCCCCGCTTATTATCCAATGATATTCTGCCCAGTCCGCCAGTACCCTATTTATGATAGTTAAGTAGTCTGACTGGCCTGATTTCGGCGCATAAACACTGCCAATCACGACAGGGGAGCCATCCAACATCCCACGGATGAATACGTATCTACCCTCTGTGTCCAACCACTTTTCCATTAGCTTGAATGGGACTGAGTTTCTGATCCATATGGCTGCCCCTCTCGAGATCACAGTAAGAGATAGCAAACAGCTGTCCCTTCCATTTTTTAAGGAGTTTCACGCTCTCTGCACTGTTCAGGTGAGTCTCTTGGAGGCAAGCTACCATAACATCCCTCTAGTTGAGTTGTGCCAAAATTCTATGCCTTTTGTGTACAGACCCCATACCTCGTACATTCCAGGTGCACATTTTGTAGGTGTTAGAGTCCCCATTTCGGTCTGCGGTAGGTATAGTAATTGGGCTCTGGACCATAAAGATTGTGTATTGGAAATGCAGTGACCCAAGTGCCAAAACAACTCGTAACCCTTTAACTTCAAGGTCCCCAAGTGAAAACCCCCGAGGTCCAAACAGTATTGCCCAACGTGGGCAAAGGCTAAACCGGAACATGGCTATGCGTTGGGGGAGTGGAGTCCACTTACACCTGCCCGGAGCCTGTTGGTGTTACTTCAGTGTGCCCTAGGCTAGTGTGTCTTCTCCTCCCGGTCACCCACCCGGCCCCTTGTGCATTCTTATACTTTACCAATCGGAGTCTTCCAAGGGTACAATCAGAGTTCATTCGCCACCTGGGCCGTGATTTTGGGGAAGAGCTGCAGGCTGTCAGCCGAGCCCGATACCTCCATATGCGTACCGGAGCGGCTGCCCATATCCGATTTGCCTCTCTTGTCATGTGCTGCCAGCGCAGCCTCCGTCAGTTGACCTATCTCCGTTGACTTCCCAGATCGGGCCGACGTTGTCCCTCCACTTGCCGATGATCCCTTCACGCATGGTAGGTCGTTGTTGTCCCCCCGTGCTCGAAGGTCCTCCACCTTGTTCCTCCCCAAACGGGTCTTGCGTGTTAGGCGGCGACAGCGCCACTTCCATCCATTCCGCCGCTTCTTCAGGTGTGTCGAAGAAAAATGACTTGTTTTCCTGTATTATTTTGAGGCGGGCTGGAAACAACAGGGCGTATTTCAGATTTCTGTCCCGCAGTTTGCGCTTTACCCCTAGAAACGTTGATCTAGCTCTCTGCACTGTCGGGGTGAAGTCCGGGTACACTGAGATGGTCTTATCTTCATATCTCAACGGTGCCTTTTCTCTCGCCACTCTCAGCACTGAGTCCCTGTCCTTATAATGCAAGAGGCGTGCTATTAGTGGGCGTGGCGGTGCTCTCGGCTTAGGTGGTGTGGCTGGCATTCTGTGCGCCCTCTCCACACTGTATAGCGGGGTAAGATCTTGTGGCCCCACAATCTTCTTCAGCCAGTCCTCGACAAACTGCGTGGGGTTCCTCCTCTCACTTCGCTCCGGAATTCCCAGAATCCGCACATTGTTGCGGCGGGTCCGTCCTTCTGCATCATCCATCTTGTCCCAGAGCAGTTTAATCTGCTTCTCCATAGTCTCTATTTTCGTGGAGTGGTCCGTCTGTTGCGGTATCAGGTCATCAAGGGCAATCTTATGTTCTGAGACCTTTTCCGCTAGCTTGTTGTGATCTGCCCTGAGAAGCGAAAGGCCAGTCGCCACTTTATCCATACGCAGCTCTAGTGCCTCCCTGGATGCCTTGATTTCTGCCAGGATAAGGTCTAGTTTAGCGTCCTGCATGCATTTGCCCGTCGGTGGTATGATCTCCATGTTCGAGGAGGCCAGCGGATCCTCCAATCCAGTGGATTGAATGTCTGCGTTGGTGCCATGTTCTTGCACCTTGGCCCTGGGCTTCCCCATGGCCCTCGTCTGCAGGATGGCGGTGGCAAAGTCACTCCTGCTCTCTGGTGCCAAAGTACGTATAGCGTCCCTACAGCAACCGCACACTCAAGAGCCACAGCCTTTCTCACAGGCGCTTGTGAATGTGAAAGGACAGGCGCACAAGTGATCTGCAGGGTCGTGGTCGGCTCAAACGCCGGGCTCCAGTAGTACCTCTGTTCGATGTTTGCCCGGCGCTCTGCAGTTTACCTCGCAAATGCCCGGCGCTTTCGTCCTTTGTTGCACATAGCACTCCTGTTGTCTGTACAGCCGGTAATCAATCGGTAATCAGGAGGACGCTTCCCTTTGTCTCACCTCAGGCGCTACCCCATGCACTGGTCCCTCCAGCCGTGATTGTCCGTGATGCGAATCGAGCCCCAACAATTTCAGGACCGTGCGTGGCACTTCGTACTGTCCCTGCACTGCGCCTGTATTACGATGCGCTAGTCAATGTTCCCGCTCTGTTGCCTGCACTGGCCATAGATAGATCTTTCTTAACCCGGTAGTGTAATGGTGACCGGCGCATCTAGCTTAAGATGGCGTCCGTCTTTTCCGGCCTGTCTATAGCTCCGTGTATCACCACTTATCCAGGTACAGGACTCACCGTCGGACCTCGCGGGTGTTCTCCAGCCTCAATCAGGGCACTGTACCAGTTTTCGACGATTCCGCCGCTCTCCCACCAGGTCTTCACCGCCTCACCGCTCCCTGGCCCTGGTGCTCTCGGCGCCGCGTTCAATCTCTTCCAGGGTGCCTCCGCTGCTGATTCGAGGAGCGCAACCACTCGGCTTCGCTGTATCACCTATCGCGTGGGTAGTGACAGTAGTGGTGTGGCCTCACTCCGGTCGTTCCGTAGCCGCAGGGCGCTGCCCCTCTCGGTCGGGCCCCGTGTGGTGCAGGTTCCGCAGATCTCACCGAGGCTGGCTCGCCCTGCTACTTTAGCCCGTGGTTCGCATCGAGGATCCAGGCCTCGCTCGCGCCGGCTGTCGCGCTCGCTCTCTTGTGGGAGTCAGGGCTCGCAGCTTATTTCCGATTGTTCACCACGCTCACGACGTTTTTGGGGGCCAACTGGGTGACCGGGGAACACGGTGAATCAGGATAATTAGCTTATATTGCGGGCGATGGACGGAGCTACTCTAAATCGCGTCCGCCATGCTCGGCTTGTGGCCACGCCCCCAGCAGCCTCTGAATCCTTACACCCGGTGGGCCAAGTTTCTTCCCTAGTTCCCCATTCTGTCCGATCCTCCCTCTTCTGCCCCTTGTGCTTCCTCGTTATCCGTATTCTGTGCTAGAAGAAATGTCACCACGGATCCCCAGATATCCTTCGGACGGGATTTGATAGGAAGTAGGTCTGCATAGTTATGTAATTGTTCCTGCCAGGTGGATAGATCTCGTATCCATTCCTCAAACTTGGGGGCTCGCCCGTGTCCCCACCTGCATGCCACACTCCTTTTCGCTATTAACACCCCCATTGCAAGGAATTTTATATATACTGTCTGCACCTTGTGTGTCAGTCCAGGAGACCCATGAGTGGGGACATTGTGGATAATCCATCAAAGACCTCCACCCAGTAAGCTTCCACTCTTGGGCATCGCCATGCCAAATGCATGAAGTCTGCCCCTTCCCTGCCACACCGCTCACATCTATCGTCCTCCCTAAGCCAAAATCGGTGCAGTTTAGCAGGGGTATGATGTATGATACAGGCGATGTAAATATTTGAAGTGTATAAGTCGCAGGCGGCTACTGCCAGTTATAGCTTCGGTCTGCGAGCAGCTCAGTTCCTACTGGTCATCAGTTAGTGGCTCCTCCAGATCCTCATCCCATTCTGCTCTGGCTCGCAGGGACCCAGTAGGGGGAACACTCCTGACCTGTCTATATAGTAAGGAGATGACGTGAGCTGGGGGGATCAGTCTGTAGCAGTGCATGCAGTGGCGAAAAATATATCGGGTTTTATTGTCCATATATCATTGAGGTTTTTGTATTGTGTAGATCCTATACTGAATTACTTAAATGTATTCTCAAACCGGTTGGTTCTGGAAAAAGATACATAGTTAAGTAAAACGATAGGGGAAGCACACAATTTGGACAACGAGGGACGCCGGGACTTACCAGGTTTCCTGATTGCAAACTGTGCAATTCAGAGACTTTAAGGCTACATTCTTTTCTTCTCTGTTTAACACCAAACGTCAGTGCTGTGTGTTCAGTTATTCAATTAATGCTATTATATGGAGTTAAATGAATACTTATTACACCTTGAATCAAACTAACACTTTTCACATTTATATATATTTATACATGTGTTACACTAATTTAAAGGTGTGCTTTTCTGTTTGTAATACAAAAGGAGGTACAAAGTTCCCCGGTAGTGAAAGAAAGAAAGGGAATGGTGATTCTAGCGTGTGCTCTAGAGGAGGGGACCAGGAAGGGGAGAGAGAGGGGGAATTCCCCTTACGGAACTAAAACCCTCACACACCCAGCAAGCTAGGTGTCATGCTTCATCATATGGGTTCTGCTCCTCGTCAGACTGGCGCTGCAATGTCTGACTGGCACCCGCGAAGGGGCTCTTTATCGGAGATCTTTTGTTCCTGCCATATTTTGCATGTGGGTATGAGGGAGATGGTACAAGGAAGTGGTGTAGTCGTGAGTGGTGAGTGAAGGCTAAAAAAGGTTAGACAATCCACGGAAAACTTTAATGTTGTGGTTTAACTACCTTGGCTAAACACTGTGAAAACAGGGAGAGATACGCTCTGTTACTAAGATACAGTAGTGTATCCACAACCCTTAGGTCAACATATTTCATGCATTATGTAGCAATTCGTCAGGACCTACAAAGGAAACTGTACTACACACAATTGACGGCGAGATACAACCTTAATAATTCAGGTCAATATGCGCGCAGGCCAAATGGTCCTGCCTCCTATTCTGTGACCCTAAAGAGTTCCCTAGGGTGCCTCTGCGGTCTGCTCCTGTGTAAGTGGCACCCAAGCTTAGGTACCCTTGCCGATGTACGGACTCTGCCGTTACACCTACCCCCACAGTGTCGGGTCAGGACTGGAGCAACCAGAATGTGCTTTTCTGTTTGAAATGTTTCCACAGACACCGAAGAGCAAATCTAGGGACGGAACATACCTGTCTGAAATACAGGCGCACTTGGCAAGTTTCTTCTTGAAGAGTTGTAACCTCAGGGGCAAACTATTGGGTTTCTCCGACCCCTTCGATTTATGCTGAATATTTAATTATGGTCATTGAGGTGTTGATCTTCTCCTAAAATCATTCTTGTTTCAAGGCAGCCGAGCGAGCAGGACTTTTCAAAGAGCATTGCCTCCTTTCCTCCGGCTGGCTCGCCTAGTTTGAGAAGCAGACCTATTTTAGCAGAGACTCAACATCTCCCTGATCACAATAACTTATTTAACAAAATCGGGGCCTAGCAGTCCCCACAGAGTTTGCACCTCAGGTGTAGTGGAGGCCTGGCTATGGAGCTGGCCTCAGTGGGCCAGTGAATTAATCCAGGCATGCCATGAAGGTAGTGAACACCTATGTAGATAATGTCACGCGGGAGCATGCATCCCTTCACTTTCTCCCGCATTTGCTCCAAGGAGGAGAAATGAAGCCACGCACTAAACAAAAAGTGGTATAAATTTTGAACTAAGCGTGTGAAGCCCCACCCAATGAGAAACGGTTCCAAAAACAGTTGGGTTTGGGCGAAGGTAGATTTAAGGGAGCTTGCGGGGGCAGGTCCTTTTCGGTCACCTGGCGAAGGCTACAAGTTGTTGGCATAACAAGAATGTGTTGGGTTAATCTATAAAATTATGACATCCAGAGACGAAGGAGCAAAATGGGAACATTCCTTTCCTCAGTCTGGTTCCAAGGCAAAGGTCGCCAAATTTTTACAGCCGGGCACTGCTTTGCCCTCGGTGTTAGAACCAGGAAACCTGAAAGGTCACTCCAGCATATGGTAGACGTTTGAACAGAACGATTGACTCATGGGGGCTTGCACGCAAATGTAGACATGTGAAAGAGGCACATGATTTTATAAGGCTTTGGCCAAAATTGAGCAGACCACAGCTGTGCTTTTATTTCACATGGCGGGCACAATGAAAGACAAAGACACTGGGAATTTCTCAACGCTTACCACTACAAAGCAGAGGCTCTGCTGCTGCTGGAAAGACTGGATGGCTTTAGAATCCCATTTGAAGGAGAAATGTGCAGAATTACTACAAAGATTCTAAGATCAGGAGCAGAGCATCCACAAGTTGTGCATCAGATGGTACATAGCAACAAAAAAATGGTACAGAAGCAACGCTTGTTGTGAAAACCCTTAAGGTCTACTTGAACCCCCACTCTCCAAGGAATCTGGTAGTATCCCTTCTTGGGGTAGTACCCAAGAAAGACCCAAGTCAAATACCGCCTGTTTTACCATCTTTCCTTTTCTGAGGGAGAGTCTCTAAACTAAGGAATCAGTCAGGAGTTAATTTGAGAACGGTCTATAGCCAAGTGAGAGAGCTGAAAATGCAAACCAGTGTATATAAAGAACACTAATAAAGATTATAGTAATAACTACGCCCAACAGTACAAAGACTAACTAGCCAAAATAATGAATCAATTATTCATTTTATTTATCATAAATTGTGCATATATTTTATCTTTTTTGTTGATTTACCGCATTCTGTTCTTGTTTTCTTTTCTTATAAAGATGATTTACAGTTCATGTACAAAAATTATTATTAAAATCACATAAACAATTTAGCATAGCATTGCCTCCATCATCTGCCATGTCTTATGCTAAATTGTTTTTGTTATGTGATTTTAATTAAAAAAATTGAAAAGAAAACAAGAACAGAATGTGGTAAATCAACAAAAAAGATAAAATATATACACAATTTATGATAAATAAAATGAATAATTGATTCCCTATTTTGGGTAGTTAGTCTTTGTACTGTTGGGCATAGTTATTACTATAATCTTTATTAGTGTTCTTTATATACACTGGTTTGCATTTTCAGCTCTCTCACTTGGCTATAGACCGTTCTCAAATTGACTATGTTTCCCTATGTATAGCAAGTGCATTACTAGTATATAGGGGGTCCCCTTCTTTCTAAACTATCAGTCAGGAGTTATGCATAGATTCTTATACATCCATTGATGATGCTATAAAGTCGGTCATGTCAAAAGGGAGAAGTGTGCTGATGGCGTACATTGAGTCAGCTTTTAGGCTACTGCATGCACGCCTCAAATGTTTCCAGTTTAGAGAACAGTACCACTTTGACAAACACATGTCAATAGTCTGTGCCATATCATGTGCATACTTTCAGCATTTTTAGCGTATTCTTGGAGTGGGCACTGCACAAAAGGCACCGGAAGGGGACAAACTACACTGCCTAGACCATTTTCTTCTCATTGGGGACCCTTCATCAGACCAATGTCCCACCTTGTTAGATACATTCAATGGACTGACCTCAGCCCTGCAGATCCCGTGGCACAGGCCAAAACAATGGGTATTCTTAGGCACGGAGATTCACTTGGTCGACAACATATCCAGGATCCCCTGAGACGAGGTTGTGGCGCTAAGGTGTGACATGGAGAAGATGTTGGCAGAGAAAGAAGCTGACGCTAGGGTAAACCCAGGCTTTAATAGGCAAGCAAAACTTTGCCACAAGAGCAATTCCAGCGGGCAAAAGGTATTTGCTAGGAGGTCATCACACCTCACAAAACATATGGATCGGTATTTGTTGGAGGTTATCACAGCTCACAAAACATATGGATAAGAGACTTAGTTGAGGCCGACCATGAGGGTGAGGTAAGATCTATCAGGATGGCAACCTTCCTTACATAGTTTAACTGTATATGGATCTGGAGGGTCACATCAAGGCAAATCGAGCTGTTCATGGATACAGCAGGCAGCCGGGCTTCAGTGTGATACTAGGGGATGCCTGGTGCACAAGGAGATGGCCAGCACAGTGGTTGATGAAAGGTCAGTACAGGAACATTATGTTCTTAGAGCTATTCCCATTGTGGTAGCAGTGAGGTATTGAGCCTTTCCTAAAATGGTCCTTTTCTCAAGCCTGCTGAGTAATATTGACAAACAAGAGCCTCTCCTGCCTTCTCTTACTCTACTGGCTCGTCTGCCTTGACTAACAAACCAATTTTAGGAGTGATGCAACACCTCAGGGATTACAGTTAATACGTCAGGTCACAAACTTCTAAATGCTAGTAGGTCGCAAACTGACATGCCTCTTCAATATTCATGAGGTAGTTCATTAATTGAAATTCAGTTCAATTGGATGCATCAGAGTTGGTGGCCTGTTGGGGTCAGCAGACCAACATGTCTGTTATTGTATTTTAATAAAGTTTTTTTTTTTTTAGGCAGCCCCTTTTCCTTAAAGGAAATGGGACTGCATTAAATAAGGAAAGTTTGGGGTTTTTAAAGGTTGTTTTAGAGTTGGCAATGGTATCCTAGACAACTGCCTGCTCTCCAACAATCGTTTATTTTACATTCATAAAAGTGAAGGGTTCCCCCAATGGGACTCCTACGCATTTGCAAATGTTTTACCATCCCAACTTGGGAGTCAGTAACTTTTCAATGGTTTTCAACCAGATTACTGTTGCAAAACATTGATGCATCCCTCAATGAAACGTTATTTTGAAGAGACGCCATAAACACACCCCTTCCAAATAGCAATTTGTTATGGGTTTCGAAACCTATTTGTAATTTGGCACCCATCTACCGAATTGCAAAATGGCTTTAGCACTTAACAAACAGCTATTTTACAGTTGCAAACCCTGTGATTTGTAAATTGCAAACTTTGCAACTGTAAAATGGCTTTGTACAGCAGTACCTAAATGTGTAATGGCGGAGTGCTTTTCAGATGTAATAGGCCCTTGTGTATTTCCTTACCTAAGAGACTGACAATGGAAAGTTAGAAACTTGTTTTTGCTAATGTGGATGGCTGCTCACAGCTCCTCCACTACCAGCTGTGTAATAATCACATAATTATATCTATAAAGAGCACTTTGCCAGCAGTAATGAGCTGGTGTGTACGCATAACATTGCATAAAGGAATGACGAATGCTGTAGACAGAAGACCTTTCTACATTTTCTGTGGCGCGTCTCACATTGAGAGTTACAAACATGCTTTTGGTTCTCAACTACTGGTAGCTTTTAGCTAGTGTCAAAAAACAGTTGTTCAGCCCATGTGAAGTTAAAGTTCCTCTCCTGTAGAATGGGCAGTTTCCCAAGAAATTATCTAACTAAACAGTGGAAACAGACCTGCACCATTTCACACTGCAGGCTCTGCAGATAGAAACAGGAAACCACTTTGCACAACTGGCGCGTGTAAGACACTTGCTTCAAAAGCATTTTAACTCTTTACAGTCAATGACCTGCAGACATACATTGGTGTATAGTTTATGGTCCTTACACGCAATTAAACTGCAATTTTGAGAGAATTGTGGATTAAGCTTGCTAGAAGCCCAGTGACTGCCGACTTGTTTGCATTTTTTGTTATTTTGCACCCATACCGTATAATCAATTCACCTAGAACGTTTATTTTAAGGAATGTTTTATCTGGTTCTTACTTCACTTCGTTGTCTTTGCAGCAGTTGTTACATTAAACGAGTATCACTTTCAGTTCTTAGTTAATATTTTTGTAACGTTTTTTATTCACCACTCAAAGCTTACTGATTATGTACAGTAGCAATAGTTATTGTAGACGCTGGGTCAGTCTATTGCTTACAATTATTGGGCATCAATTGCTTCTTGTTAGATGACTTTCCTCTATTCTGGTGTTGATCCCGCCCATGGAACATAGATTATTTACCATCCTTTTGATTTGTTAATTTCTATTATTCCACTGCTTAAATTGAGAGAAGTATTTTTTCTTTTTCTTTCAGCACTCAATGTGAGTGCATGTGTTTTCATGTTCTAGACATTGTGCACAGCTTTTCCACTCCGTTTCCAACATGCATGTTGTTTTTCTTGCTCATCTACTGGTTCCCTGCCCAGTGCACTTTTTTTAATCCCTCCACCCATCTCCTCGTTGCTTCCCCATGCACTCATCCGTGCTTATTTCACCCGCAATCCCTTCCCACGTTACCACAAAATAGCCTCTTCCCAACCACCTCCGAACCCCCCAATTTTGTTCATTTTTTGTTTTTGATTTTTTGAGGGCCCAGGGTGCTCCTGTATAAAATAAATCATAATAACAACACAATGGCACACTTTTTAATTTGCTGCTCCAAGATGGGCATCTGCTATCTTGCATCAGTAAATTAAAATAACCAAAATTCCCAGTGCATGATGATGCATACATTCACGTGTGTCGATTCTAGGGCCGCAGTAGTGTTATGGCACATGTATTCATGCATAATGAAGTATGCATGTACGCATCATCACTCTTTCATTTACCGATTCTGTTCTGCTAAAGCAGTAACCTTTTCGTTTTGGCTATGTCGAACAATATCTACAAATGAGCGAAGCTAATAGGCCACATTGGCAAAGCCTAAGGGCGAAACCTATTGGCTTTCTGAGTACCTGTTGTTTATCTGACTGTGAAATTTAACTGTTTGCCTTTTTTACTTGATTGCACATAATTTGTTTGCTAAAGTTAATGCCATTGTATAGAATTCAGCTTCCTGTTTACTGCTCCTTCTTAACTGTGAAGATATTTCACGTCAGCAATGGCCCTCTCCCAACTCCCTGAATACAGTAACAGATTATATATATATATATATATATATATTCGGCATACAAACGTCACCAGCAGTCATGCAGGTTACATAGACGAGACGAACCAAGGTACTGGTGCTGATTTTTTTATTTAGCTCCTCACCACACCACCATTACGCGTTTCGGGCCAAACAAGCCCTTGATCACATGATAACGTGCAGGGGCGTATGTGCTCCTTTTAAAGTGCTAATGCCCAAAGCCAAGAATTGCTATCATAGAAAAAGAAGACATATTGCCTCAGTCAATTACTGCATAAATGCAGATATGCACATAATTAACATTATGTAATATATATCGTGTATTGTAACTACTCATGCAATTTTCACAACAAAATGGAAGTATATCTGTCCGAAATATAAATACATGAATGTATAAATATATAAAAATTATAAATACAGATATAAATATAGCAGCAAAATACTCAATATCAACAATAAAATAACTTAATGTATAATTAAATTAAAATTGTTAATGTTCCATCCTATAGGATTTGAGACCATACACCTGAATCTATATTTTCTGATGCATGTTTGGATTAAGCCACAGAACGGGTCCATGGTCCCATGATATACCCGTCCTTAAGGCTAGCGTCTCAAAAATCCAAGCCTATTCTCAATTATGTGCGCACAATGAACGCTAACAGTTTGGAAATCTCCCCCTAGTGGGTTAGGCAAGCAACTGTGCAAAAAGATGAGCCTTAATAGAATTATGTGCAAAAACAGCAATAAATATTGGCAAGATATATAATACTAAATAGTGCTACCTAGTGAAACATAAAATATTGTAAAAGTGATATAAAAACAATACTTGTATATGATAAAAATTGATTGATTGAGACAGCAGGTATGTTCATATTAGTACTGTTGGTCAATATAAAAGCAGTATTTATAGATATGTATGACAGTCCTCCCCTGAGTTGAGACCATTATGAGTCTTAGTATCTGATAAAATGATGTGCCTGGTCTCTAACCTACGCAATAGCAGCTCACGGTCCCCACCCCTCCTTTGTGGTGGTACCGTGTCAATGACAAAATATCTCGATCCTGCCGGATTCTTCCCGTGTGACTCTTCAAAGTGCCTCGCAACCGGGTACGCAGTGTCATATATGTATGTATGTATGTATTTGTATTTCAAAGGTCCAAAAGCTTTCAAGGAAGCACTCGACAGCAAGTGAAAACCGAGAGGTTTATTTTGACAAAGGAACCAGCATCCTCATTCCGGTAAAAGTTCATAGCGCCTGACTCGTTTCAAGGCTCCTGCCTTTTCTGCAGAGGTGACTTACAGATTGTGAGTGTTTTCCAGAGTAGAGTTTATACCCAGCTGCATACAATCTTCATCAATTACCTTGCTCAGTGCGTTTTTCTTTTCAATGCATGCTGGAAAAGGTAGTCCAATACAATACCAATCACTCCCTTTAGTAGGTTCTGTTTGAACATTCACACTTTTAAAATCCATTAATTCTGATCAAAATTACCTTACTTGCTGTGCTGCAACAGGCGTGGACACAGTTCCCACCAGCAGCCTCTCTCCTTCATAATGGTGCATTCCTCCACGACAGGGCTGCCGTGTTAATTTATGTATTTGAAAGGCCCAAAAGGTTTCAAGGAAGCACTCGACAGCAAGTGAAAACCCAGGAAAACAAAGGAACCAGCATCTGCATTCCGGTAAAGTTCATAGCGCATGACGTGTTTCAAGGCTCCTGCCTTTTCTTCAGAGGCGACTTGCTGTCGAGTGCTTCCTTGAAAGCTTTGGGCCTTTGAAATACATACATATATATATATATATATATATATATATATATATATATATATATATATATATATATATATATATATATATTAGAAATGTTAAAATTTGGATGCAACTCTATACTTTTCTTTCAAATGCACTTGCATGGGATTAGTTATGATTAATGTAATAACACCACTGTTATTATGTTGGAGCACTATGCTCTCTTTATTTATTTCCTGAATTGCGTATTTAGTAGTATTACATACTTCTTACCAAATTGATTTGATGAAGTTATTTTGAAACTGTAATGGATTAAGGTGTCGATTTCATGAGTTGCTTTGAGCACTATGCTACGATTTTTTCTTTTCTATTGCGGTATTTTACTGTGGTAAACTGTTTATTTTACATGCTAGGTTTGCATCGTTGTGCACCCATGCGACCTGTTTCTTTAGGCGCATGGGCTTTTATTTTGTGCATAATGAATCAGCCTACTCCTGACGTGTCATGTGACCAAGCTCCGTCGGCGGAGCGAAACGCGTCAGGGAGGGCACTTGCTCTGGCATCACTGTGAATACATTTCTGCACTGCTACACTATCTTGGTGTATTGGCGTTCCTTACTTGATCAGTAAGCAAAAGGAGAGAAGAAGAGGTCCGTGCCCGTCTATGACCGCAGCAAAGGGCGGTCGGGATCGTTTTGATATATATAATCATTTGTGCTTAAACAACGGAAGTTGTGCGCCTAAGTACCTGTATTTATTTAGAATTAGAAACCTGTTTGACCCAATTAAATCTACCGCAAGTGAACCTAGGATTGTTAATTCTCATAAGTGTTCAAGTATAACTAGCTGCAGGCAGTGGTGTGAGTTGCTAAGTCACTCAGCCTGAAAGGCCTCTCAGAAATAGAAAGTCTTCTTCCTCGTTTTTGCTGCCCACGGCGATACAGATCTTGCGTTCTGCAATTTCTGCCATGAGATCACTCTTCTTTGTGACCCTGTTCCCAGTGTCTCATGTCAACTCTTCCCACAGCTGCTTTCTTTGTTATCCCTTAACTGTTCCTATGAGGACCTCTCTAGGTGATCTACTTGGCTTCAACTGGAGGGTTTCCTCCAGGTTGTCCAGTATGTGTGGCCAAATGCTCTTCACACTCTGGCAGTCCCACAGCATACATCTCTATATGCCCTCTATTCTGTCTCGAGCACGGCAGGGCCTGTGAAGCTTTTTTGTCTTTTGGGTGCTGATGAAGAACCAATATGTAGTGTGCAAAATATTCTAAGAAATTGGTCTTGTGTTGGCTTGCCTGGAGGTGTTACAATGAGTTATTTTTCATAAATCTGTAGCTTGGAGTGTAAATGTAGTTATCTCATCATGTCATGTTGTCCGCATATGTGGGCAATAATGGTTGTTCAAACGCGAACATTGCTTTCTGGGCGCTAGCTGAGGTGCATTAAATCTATGTTGGACACCAATGTGGAAACAGTAACTCAATGATCAAGAGTGTGAAATACTGGAGCAAGCCGGAATTTGCACCCACAGACCGGGTATTGCAAAACTGCTTCCCCTTTCTGGCGAAGAGTGTAGAGTTTCATCACTCCAACATTGGGTATTGTGTTGGCTACAATTAGCTGTGCATTCTCATGCTTTAATGGTTCCCTATAATAATTTGATAAACTAGCGTTTTACTCTTGTTTTCGTTTGAGAGAATAATAGTTATAAAGGGGTATGGAAGCAAGTCTTGTATTCACTTACAAATGTGGGTATTTTTGTTTCAAATAGCATGACATGTAAAGGCTTAGATGTATTTTGTCTCGAAAGGCCTTCTTCAGGTCACACATAATAGCAGCTCCAGTTCTCCTGTATTTTGTTTGCTCTGTGCTGCAGCTGGCATTCATCTGAACGTTTCCGTGCTCCTGCAAGGACAGGCTTCTGCATATCTACTACTCCATCCGCTTCGTTTGTTGGAGTATCGGCAGCAACTATTTTTCTTGTTATGGTTCAAAGAGTACACGGGGTTGGCAGTACGCTTATTTGTTTGTTTTGGGAGATGAAGCATTTTTCTACTTGGTGCTCATATGCTCCCATTAAACACTATACAGAGGATTTGGTGTTTAGGTTATAACTAAGATCAAGCAGAACTTAATGTGGGCGTAGGTTATTGAGCGCATGTGGACTGTTTGCCACGTTCTTCTCGCTGGATAGACATTCCCTGTAAAACAAGTGTGGAAGGGGGGTGTGAGGCTACAGATGGGACCCCCTCATAAATGAAGGAAAAAAAATAGCAAAGGCCACAAAAAAAATCCGGATCACATTTTGCCCCCTTCCCAGGATGCTTTGCCATTCATTTTTTATTTTTTATTATTTTTTTTATTATTCAAAGCAGCAGAATTAGTACACAAGAACACAAAGTACACAAAGGCATAAAAGAAACAAAAAAAGGAAATCGGGCACATGAGACACACTTCTACTCCACACAATATGCTCATAATAAGTAAATCAGTTTTAGATTGAACAAAATAAATCTAATTAAATACAATAATATCTCAATCCTGCAAATATTCCCTGAATGTTCCCCATATACTCAAACCAGGCTTACGCTTCTTTGCCCCTTTCAAAGAAAACAGGCCCCATTCTATTTTGCAATAATTGTACATTTTCGCACGCCACAGTTCAAACACTGGTTGTTCTTTCTGGAGCCATTCTTTAGCTATACATAAGCGTGCTACGGTCATTGCAAAGAAAATGAATTTTCTATGTACATACAGTGAGTTATCCCCATTACTCCCAGGCCCCATCCCAATTACCATCATCGCAGGTGTAATAGTCAACCTTACTTTCAAAACTAATGACAGGAAATTTTCTAAATCTGATATAAATCTCGACAACTTATCACATTAAAAAAAAATATGTACACTATCTGCATTTTCCTCTTGGCAGCGGAAACATCTGCCATCAAATTTAACCCCCCACTTAACCATACGCGCAGGAGTGTAGTATAGATCAAACATAGATTTTAAAAAATGAGCCGTCAGATTTGCAGACATAAGTACTTCCATAGATAGTGCAATAAGTTTCTCAATATTGATATCTGGTTCCCCCAAATCCCCAGACCATTTTACCTTATACTTATCCAGATCATCCAAATGATTAGCTAATAATAATTGATATACTTCTCCAATTCTGCGTTGCTGCCTAATTTTTTCTATTAAGGGATGGGGTTCCCTGATAAAATTAGCCCGCTGTAAAAAGTCCCTTATCTGCAAATATTAAAAAAATTGTGTTCTGGGGATACCATACTGTATAGCTATATCTTCAAAAGATTTACAAACCCCTTCCTTAGAGTAGAAGTTCCCTAATATTCTAATGCCCTGTCTCCCCCATGCTGAGGCAGTATTATCCTGACAAATACCAGGTAACAACTTCCCAGCATGCAGGGGTGTATAATAAGAGATTTTCCCAACTTTTATCAAAGTTCAAATTAGTTTCCAAGCTTTCTGAGCACTAATTAAATCCTTAAATCTCATGCCCTTATAATAGCTGCCATCCACTTCAGTAAATAAACATTGCCTAGAAATAGGACCCATTAACATTTCAAAAATCGTAGGTGAATTAGCCATGCTACTAGCCCCTTCACCCGTAAGTATCCACCGCATTTTCAACAAAAAGCAAGCATAATAATATAAAGCTAAGTCCGGGACTGCTAGACCCCCTCTCTCCTGGGGTACAGTCATAAAACGCATTGCCCGTCTGGGCTTACCTGGACTCCAAATGAATTTCCCACAAATTGACTGGAAAGTTTGTAGCATAACATTTGAAACTTCTAAGGGAATAGAACGAAATAAATACAAAGCCTTAGGTAAGATCTTCATTTTGATGATATTGCAGCGTCCTATTATTGTGAGATTGAGCCGACCCCATCTATCCAAAGAGTTTTTAAAATTTCCAATAAAGGAGTTCCAATTTACCTCCATCAGCTCATTAATATCTGACCGTATTAATATACCCAAGTATGTTACTTCTTTGATTACTCGGTCATCTATAAACTGAGTACTGTTCGAGCACAGAATTTGTGTCTTTAGGACATTGAGCTTGTACCCTGACTTCGCCCCGAACTCTGACGCTAACCTCTCGATTTCATCCATTGCGCCAGCAGGGTCTACAGTGATCACAGCTAAATCATCAGCGTATGCAAAAACAGAAAATTCATAACCATGAACCAAAAAGGGAGGAATTCGAACATTATGCAATAATCGTTCTAAAAAGGGGTTTATGTACAAAGCAAATAATAAGGGAGAGCAGGGACAACCCTGCCGTGTGCCTCGGGTAATAGGAACCACATCTGAAAGCAGGCCCATTGCAGATATCTTCGTCGTGGGCCCCTCGTATAATGCCTGTATAGCTATTAGAAATTTCTGTCCAAAACCTTTTCGCTCCATTATCTGCCACAGATACACCCACTCGATCGAACGCTTTTTCCGCGTCCAGCAATATTAATGCTAATTCCCTTTTTTCCTCGCTAGCCAAGTCAAACAGCGTAACAACTTTATTGATGTGTTCCGTAGTTCCACGTTGAGGAATAAAACAATGCTGAGTCACAGACACCAAGGAGGTGATAACAGAGGAAAGGCGATTAGGTAAGATTTTGGAGTAAATTTTATTATCGCAGTTTAACAAAGAAATAGGCCGATATGACCCGACCAAGTCTGGAGGTTTATCTTTTTTGAAAAAAAACGCAATTGTGGCTTGCGACCATGATTTAGGTGGTTGCCCAGCCTGCGCCTGCAGAAATACCTTCAACATCTCATCCTTAATAAGCGGGAAGAAAAGCCTATACACCTCCACCGGTATTCTCCTTTTTCCCAAATAGGACCTCCTCTCCCCCCTTGGTCATCACAAGTCCTTACAGCGCGGGGATGCCTCCGGGTCACCAGGCGCTCTACAAATCGTTAAATAAATTCTGTCCGGTCCTGCTGCTTTTCCTGCCGCTAGGCTTTTTACTGCCCTTTCTAATTCTATCATGGATATCGGAGAGTCCAGCTGTTCTGCAAGCATCGGATCTAATTGTGCCGCATCCTCATATCCCATACCATTGTGTCCCCCCCACCCCCGTCTCCTCCTCCTTGATGTGTGTACAAATCAGCATAGAATTCCTGAAATATAGCAAGTATCTTTTGCGGGTTCAAATGTGTCAAACCATTCTTATCTTTCATATTCTGGATAGCTCTAGCTGAACCCTTCATTCTCAGGCGCAGCGCCAGTGCTCCACCAACAGTCTCGCCAAACTCATGAAGTTGTTGTTTCGAAATGAGATATTTCCTAGCATTCTCTTCGCTCCAGAAGCCAAGAACCATCGACCTACATTTGGCCACTGTGTTTAATTACTCAGAAATATCCTGCATGCCTGAGACAATACCTCTTGTTAACCCACATTCCGCCCCCCTGAGTGCCTCATAATACCCAGCCAACTCCTCATTTTGCTTCTTCTGTAGATATAAACTAAAACTAAGCACTTCCCCTCGAAAACAGGCTTTAAAAGAATCCCAAATTATATCAATCGGTGCAGACAACCTGTTTTGCAAAACAAAAACCCTAATCCAAGTCCCCATATACTCCTTAAATTTATTATTTAAACACAATTTCCTATCAAATGTAAAAAAGTTGTACGGCTTCCTAACTAATTTTTTATGTGGATGTGAGTAAAAAGTGAATCCCAGCTGCTGTCCCTTTAATCTGCCCCACGCATCTGCCAGCCCGTGATTCTGAGTGAAATCATAAAGTGCTTTGAAAACTCTAGGTTTCCGTCCAACATATTTCTGTGGCCCTTCTAATAATTTGTCAAATTATTTTAAAATCCCCACATATTATCAGAGGGGCTGGCCATACCGCTAATTCTATATTTAAATCATACAAAAGCCCTGGCTCGTCCAAATTGGACCCATAAACCGTGCACAGCGTGAAGTGATAACCTTTTAACTCACACTCCACAATGGCCCACCTACCCAGCTTATCTGCCAACCTTCGCCCACATCTCACCAAACTGCTAGCTGCTAAAATTGCTACCCCCTAGTTGTACCGAGCTGCCCAGAGGCAGATAATAGAGTAAACCCTAGATCTTTCAATATCGTTCTGTTAGACCAATGTATATGTGTCTCCTGTATACATAGCAGATCGGGTCCGAATTTGGCTAACTTCTGCTGCCACCTTTTGACGCTTTGCCCAGTTGTTAAGACCTGATACATTTAACGTACATATCTTTATCCCTTTACCCGACATTGTCATAATCAGAGGCGCAACTAGAGGCAAATTTCGGGAGGGGCTACTAAAAATTTCGGGAGGGGCTGATTCTTCCAGCAATATGCAGAGTGGAGACGCAGGGGCTCTAAGAAGGGATGAAAACACAACAAAGCCTCGTTAGCACATTAAAGTTTTTTTAAAGACCTGTGAAGCACTCGGGTGCGGCTCTGTGTGTCCCCGGGAAGCAGTCTCAGCCGGGCTGACAGCCTGACACACATGTGGGGGGGGGGCTAAAGCCCTTTGAGCCCAATGGGCGTTGCGCGCCTGGTCATAATTATACATCGATCACCTCTCTACAACCCCAACACATCTGTAACAAAACAAATAAAGAAAACACAAAGTTTTTGCATCTCCCTCTTGTCTTTTATAACCTCTTATATACACATTTTGATATACCATTTGCAATTTGTACCATTTCCTGCTGCTTTGAAAATTTTCCCCCCTTTTTGCCCCCCAGCAAACACACCCCAACCCCTCCCACGACCCCTTCACCCTTAAGAACGCCCCTCCCTGTCTACCTCCCCCCCCCCCCCTGGATTTGGGGTCCCGAGAGGAATTGGGGTCCGGAGAGGCAAGATGGCGTCCGCGATGGACGCGTGAGCGAATCACTCCTGCCGGACCTCTCAGACATTGCTGCTAGAGTGAAGGAGAAGGGAGGAAATTGTATTCTGGCCTCGGCAGAGGTATTGCTATACTTACCGCTGGCTACAGGACTTTCTGCTGACTGTGAGCGGGCTGTGGCGGGTTGCAACTTCGGATGCTGCGGCTGCGGCTCTCTGCGGCGTTGAGAGCGTGGTGGTGGCGGAGCAGAGGCCGGTGGGAGTTTCTGGAGGACCGGCTCACCTGTGCTGCATTCGACGGCTGTTTGAAGGGCTGTGTGCAGGGAGAAGCGCGTCGAGGAGAGATGCCGCCTAAAAACAACCGTGGACGATGTAATGTTTGAAGACCGCATGTACGCGGTCTAGTGTTTGCGCACGTAGCCGTGCGCTAGCGCGAGCGTGACATATCACGGTCGCGTACTCTATAAATAAAAGAGGGCGTGGTCACGGAACTAGTCCGGACCACGCGGAGACGAAGAGCGTGTCCAGGGTCGTCATTAATGCGCTGCGACTGGGGGCGCAGCGTGACTAATTGCAGACCCCCACAATGGCGACGAGGGCCTGAAGAGCCCATAGCGTGCCCTGGAGCACTGCCTGCCCCGCCCCTCCACTCCTCGGCGAGATCCCGTGCCTGGCTGGGTCACGCTGGCAGAACCACGTGGGGTGAAGTGCCCTGAGCCGAGTGAAGGACGGCACGTGCATGAATTCCCAGCTGCCAGGAAAGGTCAGAGAGGAGTTTAACCTTCTACACAGCCACGAAGCACCTGGGCCCTGTGAGAGAATATTGCACTACGGTGTCACGCGCGCTCTGTGCCACCAAGGGTGCTGGGACTTTCACCAAGCCCTCCAGAATAAGACTACCTGTGGTGAGAGGGGGCCCTGGAGAAACAGCTCGACGCCCGCCCCCCCTGCAAGGCATCCCGGCGGCCGGGTCGGTGTAAGTCCACAACCCTGCGGCCAGTTGCCCTGTGTGCCCGAGGCAGTGGGTGACACCACTTTCCCCCAACATGGCGTCCATTCCGCCAATTGAACCCTTCTCCGTCGACGGCGCGCCTGCAGCCCTTGCCCCAAGATGGAAGGACTGGGTTGAAAGACTACAATTCTATTTCGAAGGCGCAGGCACAGCAAGAGAGAGACGCAGGGCGCTCCTACTGCATCTTGGTGGGAAGGACATTTATCGAATCTACAAAACCCTGACGGAAGCTACTCCTCACACGTATGTCACGCTCCTCAACGCGCTCAACGCCCATTTTGAGCCGATGCAAAGTAAGGACTACGAGCGGTTCATTTTCCGACAAGCGCGACAGGAAGCGGATGAATCCCTCGACGCCTTCCACGGCCGCCTGAAAGAGCTAGCGAGCACGTGCGGATTCCGCGACGAGCAAGAAGAAATTCGCGGACAACTGATCCAAGCCTGCTACTCCTCAGACCTGAGGGTGAAGATCCTCCAAGAGGATGGCAAACCACTAGCGGAGATCCTAAAGCTGGGCCGCTCCAAAGAACTGTCCCAGGCAAGGGCGTCCCATATGGAAGCAGCACTCCACAGACCAATTAAGACCGAACAGGTGCACGTGGCGGAACACGTCAACGTGGTGCGGCCCAAACAACGCCCGGCGGGGAGAGGAAGGCCGCTAGAACGCCGCAAAGACTGTGAGTACTGCGGTGGCACGCCACACAGAGCGCAGGACTGCCCAGCTCGAGGAAGAAAGTGCGGGTCATGCGGGCGCATGAATCATTTCGCATCTGTATGCAGGTCGTCCAAGCCCAAACCCGAAGCCGCTCACGCCACACGGGAAGACCCCGAGAGCGAAGACATGGATGACGACACACACAGCTACCCGGTACACTATGTGTTTGCCATAGACCAGCCGCTGAAAAAGAAGCGACGGCTTCCAAAGTGCAGGATAATGATACAGAACCAAGAGGTGAGAGCAACCATCGACACAGGTGCATCCATCGAACTTATGGCGGCAAACGTGTACGCTCAACTGCGAGACAAGCCGAGTCTAAAGCCTGCCAAAATCAGAGTTTTTGCATACGGACAGAAGACACCCATACCGCTAATTGGGTGCTTCCAAACGAATGTACAACACCAGGACAAGAGAGCACCATCTACCATCTACGTCACCAAAGAAGGCAGTGGAATGCTACTCAGTGGCCAAACAGCCGAAGAACTTCATCTAATATCCTTCGCAATGGCAGTACTGGAGGAAGAACTCGAGACGATCATTGAAGAGTTCGAAGACGTTTTTAAGGGCATTGGATGTCTCCGAGGGAAGGAAGTATCCCTACACATCGATCGGTCCATTCAGCCTGTGGCTCTGCGTCATCGACGGATAGCATTCCACCTGAGAAAAAAAGTGGAACAAGAACTGGAGAACCTCGAGAACCAGGGAATTATCGAGAAAGTCAGTGGGCCCACCCCCTGGGTATCGCCAATCGTGGTGGCGCGAAAACCCAAGCAACCAGGGCAAGTACGCATCTGCGTCGACATGCGCCTGCCCAACGCCGCAGTCAAAAGAGAAAGACATCTGACGCCCACGATAGACGACATCCTGGGAGAATTAAATGGAGCGAAGTGGTTTTCCAAAATGGACCTGAGTTCAGGATATCACCAACTGCCCCTGCACCCGGATTCCAGGTACATCACCACCTTCTCCACTCATGTCGGACTCCGGCGCTATCGAAGGCTCAACTTTGGGATATCAAGCGCAGCAGAAGTATTCCAAAATACCATTCGTGAGGTACTGAGCGGAATAACTGGAGTCCTCAATGTCAGCGATGACCTGCTAATATACGCTGACTCCGTGGAAGAACATCACCGGAGGCTCAGAAGCGTGCTGAAGAGGATCAAAGAATCAGGCCTTACACTACACAGAGAAAAGTGCCAATTCCTACAGAACACGATCAGCTTCTTCGGGTACACTTTCTCCGACAAGGGAGTAGCGCCAGACCCTGAAAAGGTGAGAGATGTGCAAGCAGCACCTGCCCCGACCAACACGTCAGAAGTGCGAAGCTTCCTCGGGATGGTGAACTTCTGCGGGCGGTTCATCCCAGATCTCTCAAATCTCACGAGACCACTAAGGGAACTTACAAAATCCACCACCCCATGGCATTGGGAAAAAGAGCAAGAGCTGGCATTTCAGAACACTAAAGCCGCCCTGTCTGCTGACACCACGCTGTCATACTTCGACCCCACCAAAGCAACCAACATCGCGGTTGACGCCAGCCCGTATGGACTCGGGGCAGTACTGACACAAAGCCAAAATGGAGAAGACTGGGTACCAATAGCCTACGCGAGCCGCTCCCTAACAGAGACTGAACAACGCTATTCTCAAATTGAAAGGGAAGCCATCGCAATCCACTGGGCATGCAGACACTTCCATGTGTACGTCTATGGACATCCCTTCACCGTATCCACCGATCATAAGCCTTTGCTTTCTCTATTCCGGGGGTCAGTCTCCAACCCCCCCCCCCCCCCCCCCCAGAATCGAAAAGTGGATCTTGCAGCTCCAAGAATATGACTACAAACTGGAATTCAAGCCCGGAGCAAATAATCCGGCCGACTACCTCTCCCGGCATCCCCGCAGGAACGGGAAGATGCGGAAGAAACGGAGGAGTACGTAAAGATCATCCTGGAGCGCTCACGACCTCTGCCCATGGGCATCGACCTGATCGTGGAAGCGACCCGCAGTGACTAAGTCCTCCAGCTGGCAATAGACGCCTCACAACACAGCGACTGGAAGTCACTCCAGAACTCACTAGGTCAAAGAACCCCCGAGGCAAAAAGAGCTCTAGAGGCGATCCACAGAGTGAAAGATGAACTATCGGTGGACGCGCAAGGCTGCCTTCTCCGTGGACCCCGAATTGTGATGCCGGCTAGTCTAACACAACAGGCCGTCGAGCTGGCGCATCGCGGCCACCAAGGGATCGTGAAAACGAAGAGCAGGCTCAGAGCAAAGGTCTGGTTCCCAGAGATGGATGATAAAGTCGAACAGCTGGTAAAAGAATGCCACTGGTGTCAAGCGGCAGGTCCACCCGAGCCTCCAAACCCCGTAATCACTGAGGATGATCCTACGAGACCATGGGAGCGAGTAAGCGCCGACTTCGGACACCTTCCCGACGGCCGTCACATGCTCGTCGTCATCGACGATTTGACAAAATATCCCGAGGTAGAGATAATAACATCGTTGACCGCCAGGGAAGTGACCGCCAAACTGGAGAAGATAATCGCCACCCATGGCATCTTTGAACAAATGAAGACGGACAACGGGCCACCGTTCCAAAGCCAAGAGCTCGCCGACTACCTCCAGGAATGGGGGATTCAACACAGGAAGATCACCCCCAGATGGCCCCAAGCCAATGGTGAAGTAGAGCGATTCATGAGGACCCTCAATAAAGTCATCAGGATCGCTCAGGCAGAAGAAACACCAGTTGAGAGGGCTCTGTACACATTCCTGAGAGAATACAGGCTAACGCCACACCGCACAACGACTGCTGCCCCGGGACCATCTGCAATGGGCAGAATCGTCAGAGACACCATTCCTCATCACCGCACTTGGACCCCTCAGGAGGCGGACCCCCAGCAGACACTGCGGAACAGAAGACGATCGAATGAGTATGCCAGTTTTAGACGCCGGGCCAGACCATCACCCATTGCAGAAAGAGATTGGGTCTACGTGAAAGATCGGTTCCCCGGGAGCAAGTTCAGGCTCCCGTTTGAGCCTCGTCCATGGACAGTCACGCGCCGGTCGGGCACGATGGTAACCGCCCAGCGCGACGGCGACAGCGTCACACGCAACGTATCATTCTTCAAGCGAGCAGTCACCCCGTCAGGAGGACAACAAGATCAAGACCAAGACAGAACTTCCTCAAGCCCCTTGGCGTCCGGCAACGACTCCCCAGGGAGAGAGCAGCGAAGCCCCGATGAAGGAACTGTGGCGAACTCTCAGGATTCCGGAAGGTCAAGTGCAGATAGCCCTAACCCCTCCGGTGACAGGCTGTCGTCAACCCCAGCCCGACAAGACACCCCTCGAAGGGTCTTGTTCCGAGGAGAGGCCGCTGGCTATGGGTTAAGAAGAAATCCCGCGCCATCTTCGCAGCTCGCGGACTTTGCCGTGGGATAGGACTGTGGTACCTGCTCATCAGACTGGTAACAGGCCTGCCGGCCATTTGATATATCACCTGTCCGTGTTTAACCTAATGACTTAGAGACAGAGTACTGTTGGTGGTTCCCCCCCCCCCCTCTTTTTGATTTTTCCTTTTATTTAATAAAGGTTGAAAGGAGTGTAATGTTTGAAGACCGCATGTGCGCGGTCTAGTGTTTGCGCACGTAGCCGTGCGCTAGCGCGAGCGTGACGTATCACGGTCGCGTACTCTATAAATAAAAGAGGGTGTGGTCACGGAACTAGTCCGGACCACGCGGAGACGAAGAGCGTGTCCAGGGTCGTCATTAATGCGCTGCGACTGGGGGCGCAGCGTGACTAATTGCAGACCCCCACAGACGAGGGCGAGCGCAGGGAGGAGCAGCCGCGGAGCCAGCTTTGCCATTCATTGTGCTTTTTTTTTCTACCCCAAAACAGTGAAGAACACCAGCTCGTTTTTGGAAGTGGAGTGCTTTAAAAATACTGAAGGAGGATGAGCAGGGGCATGGTTGTCATTTAGGGGTCTCCGTGGGTCGCATTTGCACGGCTCTTGCGACCCCTATCCTACGATATTGCAAAGGCACCGCCAGAAGCGTTAAAACAGGGCTTTTTGTCAAATTGTGTGTAACCTTCACCTAACACTAACAAGGGACTGCCAGAAATAAATTCAACAGTGAAACGGAACTGCACAGCAATCAAATGTTACCTTTTGGGACCTGGCTGATCTGCTTTTTGCAGGGTGCATCTCCAGTAAGAACCCAGCAGGGTGCCTTTTAAAATCAAAAGGACAAACTTGCAACATAATTTGTTTTTTGCTGGTTGAGAGTGCCCGGTAAAAAGGTGTCTTGATGACTCCGGGCATGTCAGGGAGAGGGAAGGAAGGCAGAAAGGACAGAAAAAAGAACAGGTAACAGATGACACTGGAGCAGCTGAGAGACCGGAAAAGATGAACACACAACAGATAGGTGAGGCACAGAGGAACAGGTTAATGTGTGTCTTTGTATGGGAGTGTGAGCGGGAGTTAGCTATATAGCGAGAAAGAAAAATAAAAACACGGCAGAGAGATGGAAACAGGAAGTTATATATGTTGGAGGGATAGAGACAGACCGGTGTGAGAGAGAGACCAGAGAAAAGTTTAAGACCGGCAAAAAAGAGACCGCTTACAGTCCGATGGAAAGACAAAGATTTGACTGGCAGAAAAATTAGGAAGGCACAAAGGAGAAATGGAGGGGAGACTGGTGTGTGAAAGGGGTGAAAAAGGGAGCAGAGGAAAGACACAGCAGAGTAGGGTGACAGGTGAAAAAAAAGGCATATAAGAGATAGGTGACAGAGATGGAGTCCGAGAGTAGGAGACAGATGTAAGAAAGGTGATAAAGCATTGTACGAGAGCTTAGAGAGAAACAAAGAAAGGGAGCTTACAGGATAGAGGGAGTAATGAAGAAACAGGGGAGGAAACAACAGAGGTGAGGGAATGCACAAGTGAGAAATAAGGTATAAAGAGACTGCTAGAGAGAAGTGAAACAGGTTAGAGGCAGCTGAGAGAGAGGTGGGTAAAGAGAAAGGTAGATGATGTAGAGAGAGAGGTGAGAAAGATGAGTGAGAGTGAGGCAGGTCTGAGACAAGAGAAGTGATAACGAGTCAGGTGAGACACAGGTAAAAAGAGATAGCTGAGAGAGAGGGTGGGAGGGGAGAGACAGGTGGGAAAAACTTTGTTCAGAGAGAAAGTAGGAGATAATTTAAGGGGGAAAAAGAGAAACTGATGCAAGATCTTAGAGAGGGACACCGGTGAGGGAGTGAGGGTTGATAAAGAGACAGCAGCTTAGATAAAAAAAAATAGCTTAGATAAAAATAGCTTAGAGACAAAGATTGATCTGGGCTATGTAAGCGACAGACATAGCTTCAAGAGCAGAGACACCGGTGAGAATAGAGACAAAAATGGAGTGTATTGAGAGAGAGTTGAGAGGGGAAGACATATGAGTGCATTGATAGAGATGCAAATAGATGAGGAACAAATAGCTGGACGAGAAGCTGAGACCGATGAGAGGAAGAGGATAAAGACGCAGTGACTGGGAGAAGGAAACATTAGAGAGAACGTTGAGAAAAAGAAAAGAAGGGGGTGGTAGAAGACCGATAATGTGAAAAGCAGGGTTGATAATGAAAGATGTTAGAAAGAGACAACTAGGATAGATTAGGGCATGTGGGAGATGGACAGGCAGCCCGCTAAGAAAGAGATGGCTGAG
Source organism: Lissotriton helveticus (assembly GCF_964261635.1). Taxonomy (NCBI): domain Eukaryota; kingdom Metazoa; phylum Chordata; class Amphibia; order Caudata; family Salamandridae; genus Lissotriton; species Lissotriton helveticus. Next base: position 1,048,329,960 of record NC_136072.1, read on the forward strand.
GAAGTGAGACAGGTGGGAGACATGAGAAAGGGATGATAAAGAGATAGAGAAGTAAGAAAAGGGTAACTGAGATGGAGAGAGAGACGGGTGAGATAGAGAGGTGGTACAGGCACAGTAATAACTAACCAGCATTTGCATAGCCAATAAGTCTCACCTTTGGGACCTTATAAGTGTTTCGCCATGCAGCGGTTGAAGTTGTTGCACCAAGGATATTGTGCTGCATAACTAAATACTTATAAGGTCCCAAAAGCCTGTTTATTCTAGACTAAGATTTTGCTCTATTAAGAACCTGAAAAACAAAACGGATGCTTTTGTGCCATTTTTTTTCTCAGCTTCAAGATACACCGAAGCCATAAGCATGTGCATCCATATCAATAATGAAAAGTATTTTACTAAAAAAATATATATATATGGAGTGTCTCAAATGTTTTAGTTCTTTAAATTTCCTAGTGCAATTTATTTGTACAAACAGCACCCTTCCTTCACTTCCTCTTGTTTGTGGTGGAAATGGCAAAACTTTTCAAAATGTGTACTAAATTTAACAAAAAATGCTCCGTGGTTGCTTTCACTAGATAAGCCATTGGTCTTGGCACCTCTACCGTTTGAGATCAGTCTAAAAGTACTGAAAATAAATTTTCTTTTTTATTTTTATTTTATTTCCGAAATTCTTTATTGTATATAAAAAAATATAAATTTACATACATGGACGAGGCTTATACATGAGTGGAAGAAGAGAGAAGAAAATAGGCTAAAGAGGAGAAAGGAGGAAAGAAGGAAGAAAGAAGGAAGAGGGGGGGTGGGGGGGGGGAGCGGTAGTCCGTACTCTTGAGATTGTTCACCAGTCCGTTATCTCATAGTTCGTATTCCGTCGTTTTTGATGTTCCATGACATTTGTACGTCTCTGTGATCGCTCATCTTGTGCCCCGCGCCCCGGGGGAACAGTAGAGAGAGATATAGATATAGTAGGAGATGTGCACGGTGTACCATTATCACAAAGGTTTCAGCATGCGCCCTCAGATGTATCTTGTTCACGCCTTTGGTGGCTTGTGTGATGAAAGGTAGTGGTCTAAGGACCCCCACATGGTCGACTGCTTGTGCGTTTTCGGTGAGTGTTTTGCTGTGATGTTGTCCGCCCCCCTGAGGAACGGACAACATCACAGCAAAACACTCACCGAAAATAAATTTTCTGATATTTATTTTCCTTCCTTTTAATTGCCGAGCTTTAACATATTCCTTACATACACCTGAGTATCTTCTCAGAAACATTCCATTCCTGTGAACTTCCCAAACAGGTTATACATGGCTTTTTGAAATCCTGCTGCCTCTGACAGCAGGTTATTTAGTGTCCTGCCAAATTACCCACAGAAGTAATGAATGCTGAGTACTTTCATGAGTTTAGATGGAGCGTGACGTGATGGTATGTGGATGATTAATTCAGTTGAAAATACTGCTGCCTTTTCTGGAGTGTTGCCCCTTTGTGTGTTTGAGAGGAGGTGATGATCCACAACTACATTGTGTTTCATATTCCTGAAATAAAAATAAATGCAGATTTTGCTTGATATCGATCCTACACGCCTCTGCAGTATCAACCACCAGTCTGTAGCTTCAACACTTCAACACTTCATCACTTACATCTCACTGTTTCCTAACTCTTAATGCTTCGGGCATCGTTGACAAAGCCAATAGTGCTGACTTGTAGGTGTAATGTTACCTGTTGTATCATATATCTGGATGCAATGACAGAGACAGCAAAATACAAGTCGGGGGCACACTATGCTAACCACAGATTTTAGCTTGTTTCTAAGCCACGCCCTTAATTTCATTGGCCACGTCCCTCTGAGAGACCCTCCCCAGTTTTTTCATCCCACTTAATGCCCTGACTGTAGTCCACGAGGTTAATTGAAAGTAGAGGATCAGACCCAGTGTGTCAGTTCTGTAAACTTGCTGTGAACTGGATGGCAGGGAGAACCGAGGCATATGTGTGGTGTAGAGGATAGTGGCTAAGTAAACAAGCAGAATTTGCCAATGATTGTTGAAGTCCGTGAGTTTTCGTACTGTATTTTCTCCAGTGGGGCTGTTGGAGAGTTAGTTTTCCTTGATTGATGAGCTTGGACCTTTAGCACTGCTCAGTCGCTTTACAGCGTTGGTGCCCGTTTCCCTGCATGTTAAAGAGGCTCTATGAGGGTAATTTAGCCGATAAGCGCTTTCCCGGCCCATCCTTCTTTATGGAAATCCCACTTTCAAGTAAAATTGTTCACCAGCACAGATCCTATACATAGCGCAGATCGCCTTGGTAATTAACTAAAATTAGGTTTATCTGCCTCTGTAGAAGCAAGTTCTTCGCAGGCCTTTTCAACTAGAAGGTGCGTACTTTTCCGATTTGCTTTTGCAGCCTGGCCTGTATGACTATACTGATGCAGAAGTGTTCGCTTCCCAACTGTTTTAGTTCTTTTAATTTCCTAGTGCAATTCATCTGTACAAACATAGCACCCTTCCTTCACTTCCTCTTGTTTGTGGTGGAAATGGCAACACTTTTCAAAATGTGTACTAAATTTAACAAAAAATGCTCCGTGGTTGCTTTCACTAGATAAGCCATTGGTCTTGGCACCTCTACCTTTTGAGATCAGTCTAATAATACTGAAAATACATTTTCTGACATTTGTTTTCCTTCCTTTTAATTGCCAAGCTTTAACACATTCCTTACATACACCTGATTATCTTCTCAAAAACATTCCAATCCTGTGAGCTTCCCAAACAGGTTATACATGGCTTTTTGAAATCCTGCTGCCTCTGACAGCAGGTTATTTAGTGTCCTGCCAAATTACCCACAAAAGTAATGAATGCTGAGTACTTTCATGAGTTTAGATGGAGCGTGACGTGATGGTATGTGGATGATTAATTCAGTTGAAAATACTGCTGCCTTTTCAGGAGTGTTGTCCCTTTGTTTGAGAGGAGGTGATGATCCACAACTACGTTTTCCCACTGTATTTTCTCCAGTGGGGCTGTTGGAGAGTTAGTTTGCCTTGATTGATGAGCTTGGACCTTTAGCACTGCTCAGTCGCTTTACAGCTTTGGTGCCCGTTTCGCTTCTTGTTAAATAGGCTCTGTGAGGGTAATTTAGCCGATGAGCGCTTTCCTGGCCCATCCTTCCTAATGGAAATCCTGCTTTAAAGTAAAAATGTTCAACACCGCCAGCACAGATCCTCTACATAGCACAGATCGCCTTGGTAATTAACTAAAATTATGTTTATCTGCCTCTGTAGAAGCAAGTTCTTCACTGGTCTTTTCCACCAGACGGTGTAAACTTTTCCGGATTGCTATTGCAGCCTGGCTTGTTTGACTATACTGAAGGAGAAGTGATCGCCTCCCGACTGGGAGGGCTGTGATTCAGCGTACTGGAACCTGTCGTCCTGAAACACCGTTTTGCTGAGCAGCAAAAGGAATTCGGGAATCGTTATGTGGAACTGCCTGAGAGAGCCTCAAGAATGAGGTGGGGGTGGAAGAGCAAGCGAAGAGAGACTAAAAGGGAAAGCAAAGCTAGCGCTGTGAGAATCTGAGCCAGTCCTCTTATTGCACTTAGATCTGCTAAGCAGCATTTATTATATATTCCCAGGGTCCATAAAGTTTGATTGGGTGGAGCAGCTGCGAGGAGCAGGGCAGGCAGTCAGCAGTGCCCCCTGCTCTGAGGCCTGGCTCTGCTGTGCGGCGGCTGGAGCACCGTTCAACAACAAGCGTGGCCACGCTAATTACAAACAGATGGCCCCTGCGCGCCGCTGCTCGCTTCCGCAATGTGGATGCCCTGGCATGCACGAGTTTGTGAAAAGTGCAGACCGATTCCAAAAGGTCATCTCCTAGAGCAGTGCATGCACGCTGCCTAGGCGAGACCTAAAAAACGAGGCAGCTGAGGGAAAGAGGGGTGGTTAAAAAAAAATGCAATATATTTCAGAAGGAGGCCCTTGTCATGGAATGAGAAATGTGATAAAGAATCAGCTGAGCAACAAAGATGTTGAGAGGGAGGCAGGGGATGCAATAACAGCTGGTATTGGGAAAAAAAGAGATGAGAATAATAACCAGTTAGACGGTATGGCAGGAGATAAGAGAAAAATTTCAGGAAAGAGGAAGGGGGCGGGAGAGCGAAGTGAAATGAGAAAAAACTCAAAGGGGAAAAAAAGAGTGTATCGGACAGGTTAGGAGAGAGAGAGACACACGGTGGTTGACCAAGGAGGCAAGAGATTTGAGAAAAGAGGTGAGAAGAACAAACCTAGAACCACAAAACTTTGTAAAAAAGTTTGCTCATTATCTGAGTCAGTGGTACAGTTGTACCTTCTTGTATTATGTGATGATGGGCATGTATTCTGCACAACTTTTCGAAACCAAAGGCAGGGTCCCAATCTTTGTCAATGTGCACCTTTTTTGGGTGTGTCTAGTGCCACCATAACCATCCACTAGATTCCTAAAAAATACTCTATAAACATACATACCAATATTTCCAAACATACAAGAGGTAGATAGTGAAAATTGTTGCGGGGGGTAATTCATTTTCACCAATGGCTAACTATGAAGCAGAGCCAATAATAGGGAGGAGACCGCAAAAAAAATGTCTCTTTGGGTTTAAAAATCAGGAGTAGTCTGCCTAATTGGCTGGCGTGTATGAATCAAGCACTGGTGTGAACTGACAGTCTGTATCAGCACTGGAGAGAGTGCAGCAGTAAAAGACGGAACAGGTTTTTTCCAAACTGCCGCTCTGTTTCACTGCTTCTGGACTGCCCTGCCTTTGGATAGTGCATACGGGACTTCCAGTGACTTTCCTTATCCCCTTGAGAGTGCACCAGTTACATGATACTTCCTACCTGGCACAATTTGGTGCAAGCTGAAGGGTAAAGGTTTTGAATTGGGCTCGCCACCAATGGAATGATGGATTGCCCCCTTGACATTGGACAAAAGTGGAAGGTGCACCTGAGCTATGGGCCTTAAACAAAGGGTTCTTAGTGCATCTGCAGCCCGTTGTATTTAGCATAAGTGTCTGGATGGACGGAATATTTTAGGAGATTGTTGGGTGAATATGCTGTGATCAAACAACTGAATATCCTTTGACAGTTTGACATACGTGGTTTGGGTCATAATATTTTCTTAGTTTTTTTATGTAATATAGTAAAACATTCTAGGTTTGGATAACGCATATAAGGGATGCAGGCCTTGTTTCTGCATCTCTGTAGGGATCTGGCCTTGGTTTGAAACTGGACTCTGTTGCTTGCTTGCATTCAGGGATTGGTCTGGCCCCTTGTGAGAGCGTCACTGATGCCTGTTCTCGGATACTTACTCAATGGGACCCACCGAGTATGCTAACTGCACTCACTTTTGGGGAATTGTTATTTAATTCTTTGCGTTTCATCCCTTAGTGGCCTTCCTACCTGGGGATTTTTCAAGGCTTTATTTGACCATTTACAGCCATGTTTAAACTAACGTAGATTGCAATTTCGCCTGATGTAGGTCCAATAAGTCCAAACAAAGTGCTAGTCATGTGGTCTGTGTTACTTAATTTGTTTAACTTTGCATCTGACCACCTGTTGTAGCTGCTGTGGAGGTGAGATCTATGCCCCTTGGTAGAATCCTAGTTGAAATACAGATGCCAGCTAAAACGGAAATGTATCTGCCTTTGCAATTGTTGTTTCTTTTCATCAGCCTTGCAATTGTTTCGTTTGTAACTGCAATGAAGTCCCTTCTAATTATGTCATCAGAGTAAAATGTCGAGTGACATCACTTCCTAGGATGACAGGTAAAAGTTCATATGATGTCACTTCCTGTGATGTAATTGGGGGTCAAAGGTCAAGTTAGGTCACTTTCATTACCCCTGGGATTTTGGTGAATCCATGAGCAGGGGACGCCATTAGGCAGGGAATTTACTGCGGGACAGCCACCAGCATGAAGCGTGTGTCGGTGAATGGACCAGTTATTGAGTAGTCAAAAACATTTCATCCTTGTTCAGCCGACTGAGCAGAAGGCAACGGATGAAGAGATTTGTCCCAGAATGTCTGCCACAAATAGTTAAAATGTTTTGGAGAAAGAATCTTCCTTTCTAAGGTTTCTCCCTGTGGAATCCCTTTCAGCTGCCGCTTCAGCTGGGCTCGTGAGCTTCAGGGGAGCTTTAAAGGCTCACTCTATTAAGATGCTTCATGACGTCCACCCACCTGCTACTTACAGCAAGTACCGAGAGCGAACACAAGTAGCACAACTTTACATTTGCATACAGAGTCATTCCTCTGGTGTAGTTTAATAGGTGTGCAGTATCGTCATGTCATAAGAACAACAAGAACATGTGTTACATAATAAAGGGATAGGGCATTTTTTATGGTTGTCCGCGTAATTTGACCGCTCCTTTCTAGTCACCAGGATGGACGTAAACAGGAGGTAACTACCCTCTCCCGCGCGTTCCGCCTGGTTTCAGCGCAGCCAATGAGCGGGGCGGGGTAGTTTTGCTGTCGTCGGCAGAGCTATATTTACCCCTGTGAGAGGATCGAGGCCGCATGGAGGCAGTTTGTTTAGATGCACATGGCTTTTTGCGGATTTAATGTCGCAGTGTATAGTGTCCATAACTCACTATATTGTGTGATCCACGTCAGCTGAAACTCAAGGAAACCGGGCGACCAACTGCTCAAACCTTGTGTTAGAAAACGGCGAAGATCGGGATTTTAAGTGGGCCGGGTCTCAGACCCTGCAATAATTAAACACGAGCATTGAAACAGGTGAAACACTGATGGATTTCTGAACAATGAATCTATAAAACGTTGAGCTAATTCATTACTGCGATTTGTTTCCCGTTTATATTTCACATGTTTTACTTCATCTCGCATTCGCTAAGAATGCTGCCTATTTCCCGGATGTTGGATTTTTTTCAGTGTCACTAACACATTACTGTGGTATAGAGCATTGTTTGAGCGAAGTCGCCTCCAATTGTTTATAACTGCCCACGACAGCGCTCTGGATTAGTGGGTGAAGTCAGTGTGAGTTTCTCACAGTGCTTGTCAGGGTGAGAAAGGTGTTCAGTAAACATGGTCATTCATTCCTTGGCCTCTCTACAGAGAGCACAGAGCGATTTATGGTCGCGTTATTCTGTGCAAATGTGTGTGAAGGAGGTACACAGTTGTCAAATATTGACAAAGTGAAAGTCAAAGAAAATGCGGGTGAGTATGTGTGTTGAGTATTGAAGTGGTGACCTGAAGCAGATCTGAGAAAGTGCTTTCAGGAGTGAGTAAAAAGAGGATGCGGAGTGGAAAAGAGATGAAGTGTATGAAATGTAGGTGGAGGAGATGTGGAGAGAAAAAGGCATACATGTCTAACACAGAGTGAACATAACACAAGTGATTGAGACCCTCTATAGACCAATACCCGTTCAACAGGCCTCAGTAATGTTTAATTCACAGTCCCATAATTTCAGAATTGAAACTTTTTCTATATTTATTATGTACAACAAAATCCACGTTGTTACTCCTTTGCACTTGTAATGTGTGGTAGGTTTGTGGGCAGCAAAACTTTGCTTGCTCTAGATTTCCCTTTAGGCTTGACCACCATCCAAATGTTTTTCTCTGAAAGGGGATCGAAGCATAAGTTTATGCTTTGTAGCACGTGGCACAGACTTTGATAAAGGAAGAGACACACACATGACTTCTGGCTTCTTATCATGAACAGGCATCAAGACTTAACCTGTGTGTTTCTGTCCTCTCCAGCAATCGCCAAACCTGGGGTTTTATTGCGCTGTGCCTAATATGTTTCCCTTGTTATTGCCCTCAATGTCCACTTCAAGCTTTTATACATATGGAATTTTTTATAATCCTGTTGCAGTATTTCTCTTTGCATTTATATCGTTTATGTAAAGCTACATATCCGCTATTGGCAACATCAGTAACTGGAAATTACACATGGAACACGAAAAGGTTAAGAAAACTACGTAGAGTATTTGCTATGGGTGAGAGAAGAAGGCGCTAGCCGTTCCCTTATAAGGCATCTCCTTTGTCTCTACATTAAGTAAAATGTGCGAAATGGGTATGGAGTCTGCTGAACACATTCATATGCTGGACCTTTACACATACAGTTTTATTCTTTGAAAATAGAATGGGTTCTGTGGTGTGGACCATACAAGCAAGGTAATCTGTGAATGGAGCAGGTTGGCAGTAAGGACCCTTGGGGATATGTGCAGAGATATTTCAGACCCCATTTCTTGTATACACCATGCATGGTATACAACTCTGTGCAGTGTTCTACTGGACACAAAGGAAGGGCTTTGAAGGCTCCTTTCATAACATTAAGTAAGGTGAAGACCAAGGTTAATCAAGCAACATCATTTCTAAACCATTTCCAGGGTCGACAGATGTCCTAGTGGTAATGCCTCATCCAAGGTACTCTGTCCTACCTTTCGAACTACATTTGGAAAGTTTGCGACATATTGGGTTTTACAACAAGTGACACAATGCCCGTCATAATTTCCCTAGTATCTGTTAAGTAGCCTTTGTGAGCTTTGTGCTAATTTCCCTGCCCCCTGATTGCAATAGTTTGTTCGGGCCCAGACTCAAACCGCATCCAAACAAGGAGGCTGCTAACGTATCGCGGTATTGTGAGCAAACCAACAACTGACCTGCTGCCAGGGCCTGTGCACGACCGAAGGCCCTGTGCAGTGTGATGTTGGCCTCGCTCATCACTCATGACATCATTTTCTCACCTTTCATTCTCACCTTCTCTAGCGCCATGAAACCTCTGGGTGCCCGTGCGCTATACAAATCACGAATAACATAACATAACATCATTAATATCCCTATAACATATGCAGTGAAAGTGTTGATGAGAAAACTGTATGGCGGGTGCACAAGCTATAGTTACCTTAGGGTACGAGTTATAGTTACTTGCAGCGGCGGCCAGCACAGACAAGGGTTGTGGGGCGGGGCAGGGTGCGGCGGAGAGGGGGAGCCAACAGACGACGAACTAGGAATAATTTATTTAATCATACCTATTGTGTCGTAAATCGACTCTCCTGCCTTGCCCCACCGTGTTACCTGTGGTGCCCGCTTCTGGTTACTGGAGATAACTATAACTAGTGAATTTCAGTGTTTTTTAGAGTTTAAAATGTTACATTGTTACCAAGCATTTCACTTAACTAAAACGTTACTTTAACCTTTGTGGGTTTTTTTTTTACTGAAAATAAACACACTTGATTTACCAATTCAAATGTTGTTTGCACTACAACTGAAAATTTAAAAAATGTGTATATATGCGTGTGCTCTCTCTCTCTCTCTCGCTCTCTCGCTCTCTCGCTCTCTCTCTCTCTCTCTCTATGAACTTTGAATCGAATCCTGAGTGCGGTGCAAACCTTGTTTATAAAAATATATATTAATGGAGGCAGTGTCATGTCATTTGTGCCTGCATGTATGTTGGTACAGGTACATCTTCAAACTAGTCCACTATAACGGAATGATACATGTTTACTTGTGCACGTCAGCGTTTTTAAGAAAAATAATCTTTTCTATATATATTTTTACTGATGCTGTCCGGCAGAGGCGTGTAAAACATTATCAAAACCTGTACGTCAAAAAGACAAGGCCTGTTTGTTTAGCCACTGGTTGTTCGAATACTCTGTTAATAGTGTGAGGAGTATCTCTACTGTGAATCCGTACTTCTGTAAACTAATAAATATCTAATTGGGTTTTTTCCAGGCCGCACTTTTCTGAATGAGCGTCTTGGAGCTAGAGGCTAACGAGAGTCCACATAGACTATTTATTGATGCAATTATTTTGGCTTTTATGCGTGGAAGGACGATTGCTTTTGCAGTGTGCCTCGTGTAAATGAATAAAGTACCTATGCTGGCTTGCACAGCTTTGTATCCGTGGGCAAAAAAACTGTGTTTTAAGGGTGGGCTACAGTGACCACGCACTGGGGGCTTTCTGCATGCCAGATGTAGCTCATGGGCAGAAATGAGAGAGCTGAGTGCCTCGTCGGGCAGGAAGGTTAAATGCACGCGACGCTTCCCACTTCCTGTTTATTGCTCCATGCACACTGGCACCGCGAGCCAAGTGTTTACAGTGCCCGTTGCTGTGTGCCGCTCTGTTTATCTGACGCCAACTATAAAGCACGGCACGGGGGCAGTCGTGTGCCGCCAGGTCTCAGTAAAAACAGATACACGAGAAACACCCCTGGCTGACGGGAACAGAGGCTCTCTGCGCTCGAGGCATGTCCTGCTGCAGGCAGCGAGGAAGGAGGAGGGGTGCTGGGGCCCGAAAGAGGAACCCGAACCCGTGGCGGTAACTGACCCCGACAGCAGGGACTCGCTTCTGCTGCTCCTGCTGGGCCCAGCCGGGCGCGCGCCTCTCGCGGCACGGGGGTGCCCTCGGACAGAGCAGAGACGATTCATTTCAGAATGCACGCTTCACTCTTTCTCCCCGGCTCCCCTTACCATGTACTTCTGCCTCGACAACACTCTGCCCAACCCCCAGTTCTGTCGGTGCACTCCTCACCCCCCACCACCCACTATCTTCCCTCAAAGGTCACCCTTTGTCCTACTCTCACCACATGCTGGAAGGGTTCTAGGATTTTTTGGGACTTGGGCAGAAAAGGAATGTGCGACGCCCCTCTGATTTGCATACTCTGACTCATTCAGGGTTGTTATATGGCAATAGATGGCCCCATCTACCCCTCTTTTACAGCTCATATAGGGCTGAAGGTGTGAGGGATGCTTATCTTTTGAGAAGGTAAACAGCTGGGGCAATAAACTGCGGGACAATGAGTTGCCCATCCTGTGGCGACTCTTTACGGGCAGCAGGGCAAATCTGCAGAATGTGTCTCCTTAAATTGAGCCCTTAGGAGGGGCCCCTCCTCCATATCCTCCTCTATATATCGCTGTGCTACTCCATGTCTGCAAGGCCTGCTCAGCAACGAACTGAGTACCATCTCTCCATTTTGCGGCAGGAAATGCAAGTCTGTTGGCCAAAAGGACTTTCAAAAGGGGGCCGGTGCTAGAAGTAGGACATGGTTGTTATTTCAGCTACTTTCTAGTGCCCAAGAAGGACTGAAGTCATCTGCCTTTTCTAGATCTCTGCTTTACCAATGACTTCTTCTGGAAGGAGAAGTTCAAAATGCTCACACTGGCCCAGGTCTTGCCTGCTTTGGAGACTCAGTGTTGGTGTTGGGCCTGCTGGAAGCCTATTTCCATAGTCCCGAACCTGCTGGCCCATGGGCGCTTCCTGTGGTTTGTGCTGAGATTAGAGCATTTTCAGTTCCCTGTGCTCCCATGTGGTCTCACCAGTGCCTCTCGGGTGTTCACAAAAGTGATGGTGGTGGAGGCAGCACACTTAAGAAGGTATGGGGTGTGCTAATCTTCCCCATCCTTGACGAAAGGCTGTTGAGGGCATACTTGCCCCAAGCAGTTATCAGTCCTCTCCGGATAGTGAACCAGGGCTCACAATCAATGTGCCGAAGTTGCACTTGACTCACTCTGAACTCCTCGGCTTGAGCATATGTGCTCCATTCAGGCTGCCCCTCCCGGAGGACCTGCTGTCACAACAACAGGGCAGGGATCTGCACCCAGGCCTTTGCAAGCTCCACCTTCATGCATGGAAGTTGAGCGGTAACAGCTGAACACCTTTCGCTGGAGGTGGTTCATGTCATCTTGGCAGTCAGGCGTACCTCACCAAAAACTGTATACGCGTGTCGTTGGGACAGATTTGTAGTGTAGTGCGGTGCACAACAGAGGGACCTCCTTCAGACCAAGTTACCTGACTTTCTGTTACTTGTTCTGTCTCTTGCCTGGCAAGGCTTTCCTTGGGCACAGTTGAGGGTTCTCTTTCGGCCTCCTTAACCACTTCGCCGTGGGGCTGATTCCCCCGTGACGCTGGGGTAAGGGGGGCGCGCGCAGCACCACGTTGCTTGTGACGAGCTCGGCTCGTCATGCTGCACGGTGGCGCTGTGCTCATGACGAGCTGAGCTCATCATGACCACGCCCGTTTGTCAGAGCGCTCAGCACAGCGGGGGAATTAGCCCCGCGTGTGAGCGCCGCACATGTCATGACGAGCTCAGCTCGTCATGAGCACAGCGCAACCGTGCCGAGCACGGAAGGTGTTAAGGTTGCCTAATCAGTCCTCCTTGTTTGAGTCACTTGTTTTGATGTGATTTGTGAAAGGGCTGCAATATGTTTCCCCGTTTTCTTTTTTTTTTTTAATGCACCAGTGGGATCTTAATCTGGTCCTGACTTATCTCATGTGCACTTCATAGCTGTCCTTTACGGCTCCTTACTAGCAAGATTGTGTTGCTCATTGACATCACCTTCAGGCTCTTTGTGTCAATTCGCCATACGCATCCTTCTCACACAAACTGGTTTTGTGGACACTGACATTTTGCCCGCCCGGCCGACCCGGCAAGACTTTCTAGTTTGAGACCATCCACAGACCCACCTCCGATTAGGTATTGCTTTGGTATCTAGTCCAAAGGTGACGGATCTGAAGCTAGAAGTCTCTATTAGAAGAACAAGTTACTTGCCTTCGGTTACACTCTTTCTGGTGGAAACTCTGTCTAGCCTCAGAATTACTCAATAATCCTGTATCCAGTAGCAGGAATCCAAGTCTAGGAATCTGCACAATGTCTACCAATTTGCTTTTGGGGCTCCGTATCTGGGGGTGCTGACAGTCTTAAAAGCAACTGACAGCGTGCTGGAGTAGCGCCTATATTTCCACAGTGGAACAATGTCTGTGTGGAGCCGCAAGGCGCCACCTTCAGCACTCTGAGTTACTCCTAAAACGTTTCTGGATCCAGTGTCACACCTGGGGAATATTCCTAAAATGAGGCATCTTCGGAAACATAGTCTCTACCAGAAAGAGCATTACCGAAGGTAAGTAACTTGGTCTTTAAATTCAAACATGGTCCTGGAGACCTTGGATTTTGAATCTAGTGTGTATTACAATGTGCTGTTCAAAACACTCTTGCTTTTTTGACAAAGTAACACTATTTTACATTTTGACATAGTGGCGCACCTTGAGAAACACTACTACAGTGCTTTTACAAGAAATGGGCTATAAAACGGGAGGACGCAGGTGCTTTACATAAATACTTACTTTACTAACCATTGCTGTGGGTTTACCCTTAAGAGTCCACCAGGTGTTATGATGTGTGTCTGTGTTGGAGGTAGGTGCACTGATTTTATGTATGCAAACAGGTTCTTTCCCATTTTAGAACCACTATGGCTTCCATTCTTGAACCCAAAACTTCGAAACTTTGGTAACACTGCAGATCTTCCATGTTGAGGACCAAGTTGTGTGTCCGGCAGTGATGCTCAAAATATGATCGAATAGTGAGAAGAGGGCTTCCAACAGAAGACTAATAAGATAACTTATTTGTTGTGCAGACCACGATGCTTCAGCTTTCGCTGCACATAGAGGGTGGGCCAACCACTGAAAGCGCGAGCCAGGCTCAAGCCTCATAGCAGTCCCTGGCTAACCTCGAAGTCTTCTTGGATCTTCCAGTCCAAAGTGAGCTGAGCTTTCATGTGGATTCTGGCTGCATCTAAACTCCACCTTAATGTGCCAAGAACTATAGGCTAAGCAGTAAACGTTGATGTGGAACCGACAGGAGAAAAATAATACTCTTTTAGTGACCGGCATGTATAATGTGGAACTATAAACCCGGAGATCAATCCCGCCGGGTTGCCTGCTTCATAAAAGTGTGTGATCCTTGACACATATTTTATTTTACGGAGTTTTTTTTTTAAATTATCACTTATGACAACATTTTCAATATAATGTGATGCACTGAGGTGAAATGCTTCCATATGTAAAAAAAAAAAAAAATGTTAATGAATTTTGATGACATTTTTTGCAAGATGTTTGTTGTGTGATTTACATGCTAAATACTTTAACGGCTCTGCTCGTAGAGCCCAGCCAGACCCTTAGCTTGGCTCTCCATGTTAATTTGCTGGCTTGCCCACCTCTAGTGGCAAAAGGTACCTTCATTAACAGTCTCTGGACATAAGTAGTTCTCTCTGCATTCTGAAGCTGCCTGGAGTCCGGTTCCCGCTGCCATTAAAAAATTATTTAGCATGCATTTGCAAATGAGATGGGGTCCCCTTGTGAAGTAGGTGGTAATTGCTAGTGTTTTGCGACTGCAATTGCAATCGCAAAACATTAGTACATTGTTTTGAGACTCGCTATTTGGAAGGGAACGCTCCTTCCAAATAACGAGTCCCAAAACCAATTTAGCGAGTGTCAAAAAAATTGCGACTCGCTAAATAGGCTATGTACATGGTCCAATATGTTTTTGCATGCGCAAACGGGTTATCAAACCTGTTTCCGCATGCAAAAACGGGTCGTACATCTGGCCCTATTTCTTATATTCAGTCTGCCCTCAATACTTGTGCTCCAGAAAAGTGAATTTATGGTAGCTTTTTTAAGCAGTGTAATTAGATCATTTCAATAGCTTTATGGAATGGATTCACCTGCTTCTGCATAATGCCATGTTTTTGAGTTATTTCACATTTCTCTAACTGTTTTCATCAAATATAGAACTGTGATTGTTTTGAATTTTGTTACTTTTAAAATTGTAATTTTATATGCTTAAGTGGGCATTTTGATTTTCTAATATATTCAATTTTGATTCATATTGTTCCTGTCTGGCCTTCTGTGGGTCGGTGTGCCTCTACAGTGAACTACATTAATGCCTTTACTTACCCTCTTTACTCATTAGTACAACCTCAGATGGCCATGGTGCACCTCCTGAATGGACATGAATGGCACATCTGAGATGCCTTTCTACCACTTCAAAACTGCACGTTATTCCCACAGGTTAGATCGGAATATCCCTCCGTGTAGTCATGATTGTGGATCGAAAGGACTATTTGAATATTCTCTCGCTGTCAGACTTGAGCACAGGCCAAGGGCCTGACTGCTTGACGGAAAGCTTTGTCTAGAGAACGACTGCCAATTTGAAAGCGATTGAGAGAGAGGTGCCTCCAGCCAGCTACATGAGGCTTTGAGCAAAATGACACTGAAAGCCTTGCTTCGTATTACTCCTGTTTGACAAATAGTTACACTTGATATGGTGTCTGCTTGACCATATACATCTACAGAAATTATAGTTTCAGGACCTTTGTTCCGATTCACCTTTCTAGGTGCACAAGCAGCAACAGGAGCCATTGTCAATGAAGATGATTTTGGGAAAGCAAAAAGATCCCTGAAGCAAAGAGCACATGTTTTCTACTACATCCTGACCTGTAAAGACACATGGTCTGTACCTCGATGTCCCGTAAGTGGAACCTGAAAATGCCTTAAGTGGAACCACATAGTGAATGCTCTCCATCTTGAAGTATAGGGGAAATGTAGAAGAAGGGAGAACCCTATGATGAGATGATTCAAGCCACTTATCCACTTTGCATTGTCAGAGTGCTTAGAGCCATGAAAATCTACAAAGAAAAGAGTTCACTTTAGGGAGTCTAGAAACTTTGTCTGGATCTCCTGCTGAAGTGACCAGTATTTTGGAACTGAGACATTCAACCCATCTTTAGGGAAGATCAGTTTCTTTGTGCAATGAGTGACAGCCCTGAAATTGAAGGACTGAGTGGCTGAAAATATCCTGGACTTCTGGGTCTAGATCAGGAGGTGGCAACTCCTGGAGACCAAGGTTCTTCCCGATGCATATACTGATGTGGAGTTTCAGAGTCCTATTCCTCGATTATTGGGGTACCCGGCAACTCCTCAACATGACCTGAAAGAGCTGTGGATATCTAGTCGCTGGAAATGGCTGAATGTAACCACCATTTGCTGTTGGGGCAGATCACATATTTTGGCACACATTGGTGCAGCCAGCTTAGGTAACTGAGGAGAAATCATAGCTGGTGCCGTTCCACTGTCCGGCACTGCTACAGCAATTGACACAGGATCTCTAGCAGCCGGTCGCCTGGCTACCTCTTCATCTGCTTCTGCACCACACACCTCAGATGTAGAATGTGAGACTGGCAGAAGCAAAACGACCCTTCCTAGATTTTTTGTAATGTGAAACATGTAAACGTGCAGTAATATTTTCTGCTGATTAACACTGCTTTAAAATTGATTATTGACAAAGATGGATGACTCTTGTCATGGTGCACTTGTTCTTTGGTGGATTGTTGAAGCCGGGCCAGTGCAACATGGATCATCAAGCAAGAAAGTCGCGTGTGTGTTCCTTAGGTGCTTTGCGTGCTGCTTTCCAAGTGTGTTTCGTGTACGCTTGCGCTGGTATGCCCGTGAGTGCAGTGGGGATGGATGGTTGGAACTTCTTAAACATGACCAAAATGTGAACCCTGCGTATCCTTCCGCAGAGGCATTGTTATGCAGTTTCCTTTATCCGCCCTCCTGTTTTCATAGTGTTTCCTCTACTTCTGTTTTAAATAGACCCAATCCTATGAAACCGTGTTTTGATAATCCGGACTCTAAGACTGGGTAAACAATGAGCAATAGCTCTTAATCTTCAGGTTATTAAGGCTTCTGTAAAACAAATGTTTGCACAAACTAAGACCCTGTGAAGGAGCTTAAGTTATTTTAAAGCGGAGAAAGCAACCTCATGATGTCCCTGTGATCTTATCAAGTAAATTAACACAAGTTTGAATAGATTGAAGGAAGGGACGACCAGAGTGGTAACATGTGAAACTAGGTGCAGTCAATGTGTTGGGGGAGATAAGAGGATGTACACTTCATGATACCATAAGACAGAATATTGTCTAACAAAGTGTCTTCTGTTGTAACTTCCACATCAAGTAGGTTTGCCTTTATTGATGGGAAGATAATCTGTTTGACAAGGTGCAGAGTCTTAACATGTTAAAAGTGAAATCTACAGTTTTTGTATTCATGTTGATTGGGGAATTGTTACTGTGTTGCTTTTTTTCAGGCATAGTAATATGTTACATATGTGTGTTGAGTTGTTTAATGTACGTTTTTTAAATGAAGATGGTGTTCACGTTTGCTGGGACCTGAGAACATACTGTAGCCAAAAACATTTTCTTGAGTGCTTATGTGGACGTGACCGGTAACGTGACAGCCCCTCAAAATCTGACAGATGTTAAGACAGCCAGTGCCTGCAGCAAGTTCACCAATTCATACTTGCTCTAAATGAAAGCTTCTTTGGGTCCCATACACATTTCACTCTCCATCATGACTGCCTCAGTGGAAAATGGTCTCCCACTAACCTGGAATATTGTAGACAACCTAGCGCTTTGAACATGTTATTAAGGCATCTTATCAGTTGGACCTCCCAGAACTTCATTCTTTTTTAGCTTACTTGAGAAGTAGGTCTGTGTTTGGAAGGTTTCTGTTGCCCTGCTAAATGATTGGTCTCACTCTGGCACACATTAGCAAATTCTAACCCAGGTACAAAGTAATGAAGTGTCGCGCAGCTAGGTCATTAAGTGGGCAGATTAGATTGATTTAGTGTTTTCTTTTTCTAGAATCCGTAATTCTGAATTTGCAAATTCCCAAGAGCATCCATGCAATGATGCAGGTGCTGCTTTCATACACACTGCCTGAATGTTTGTGCCTTGATAGTTTGTATTGGCTCGAAATACATTATTTTTCTAGTTCTCTGTTTTTCTCAGGAGCAGTCACAATGTAGCTCAATCCTGCTATATTAACCACCAGAATTCTACAAAAGATGGTGGTTATCGACCATGTTCTTAAACTCAAAACCTATTTTCTTGTAAATTGTATTGCTCATCTGAGTAACTTTCATGCTTTCTTCGTTATCAACAGTACCTAAACGAGATATTTCAGAGCATGCTGTCAAGTATAAAAAGGCAGAATGCAGGTGTTGCCTGCATACTGCAAGGGGGTCTAGAGCAGAACTTGCATAACCTACGCTAAATGAATGCGTTTTTTTTTGTGTGTTTTTTTTTTTTTTGATTGTGTTCAGTGCAAGGATCTGTGTATTCTGAGTGGGTTCAACTCAGGCTGTTGCTTCTTAGAGGTTTAAGATACTGACTGGGCATGTATGTATGAGCAGATCTACTCGGAGAAAACCTGTTCTTATTAGAGACCTGTGGTATCCTGTTCTCTTCTTTCACACTTTCTCTTCCTTGTTTACGTGTGGTTTTGCAGAATGATTTGCCTAGAGTTTGCATTTCTGCTACTGGTCAGGTACTTCAATGTTCCAGTTATGACTAGACATCTCTGGTGGAGGAGCCCTATATACTTTGGTGGAATAAAGCTGCTGCTGACAACACCTTTGGTTTATTATGAGCATCTTTATCCTCCACTTCACACTGGCGACGATTATGCAAGGCAGGGACATCCAGGTTTTTTAAATTTAAGGATTTCAAGATTTCTCTAACCTGGCAGTATTCTGCACTTTCTTTTCATTGCAACAATTAAACACCAGCAGTCTTCTCCGCATCATTAGCCAGATGCTGGATGCTTGATGAAAACCATTAACAAATAAGTACAAGAAAGGTTATGATTAACAGCTGACATGACACTTAACTCTGCTACAGAAATTGCTAAACGGATAAAACATTCTGAATGTTTTATTCAGGAAATCCGAGGTGAGCCCAAAGTCCAAGTTAATATTGTTTTAAAAAAAGTGGAAGAAACTTACAAGAAAAAAACAACTTGTTTAGAAAAAATCTACTCCATTTTGAATAGATGTGGTAGCCAAACACACTTAGGAAATTAAAATCAATGTCCAGCTTTAAAGACAATTTGTTCTAAATGTAAAAAAGGGACATTTCAGTAGAATGTGTAAGAGTGCAGACAGCAAGAATAAACTTTTTTTTTACAAAAGAAGTTGAAAATGCTACATCTGAATACTATTATGATCCCAGTTTGGTTCTCATAATTGATGACAAATTATTCAAACCGCAGAAGAGCAAGAGTTTCCCTCGTGCATTGTTAACATCGATAAAAAGAAAACATCTTGTTATTTGTTGGTTTTGTGCATGGTTTACTATTTTAAGTATGGATTTGTTTGATGCAGCTTGCCCAATAAGAAGTTGTCTGCACTCAATGTCTCCCTATGCGGGTATGCTGGGCATAAGATCAATTCGCTTACTTTGGTCTGATTTGAAATTTTCTGGATGGTGCACTAGAGGAAAAATCTGTTTCAAAGAAAGGATAGTCACTGTTAGGAAGACCCCATCAGTACGACATGGGTATTAAAATTGACCCTAGAGCTGATCCTCCAAATTAGCAATTCCGTTGAAACCAACAGTAAGTGTACCACTTTAGATTCTGATGGACTTTTAGCATATTTAACCCGTTTTCCGCAGCGCGAATTCCGCCGCGGTGCGGGCATTCTACTCAGTGGGTGGGGTTCGGATGGCCCCCGGCAGTCCTCTGAACACGCCTACCGTTACGTGGGCCGTCCGCAGCACCGAAGGGGTTAAAGGAAAGAGTTAGTTCTGTCTTTGTTGATAAATTGTGCTAATTTAAAAGTTTTTAACATAAAATAAATTGAAAGGAGAATGCTATTCCAATTAAACATGAAGTAAGAAATGCTCCTTTAACCTATATAAGTAAACTCAAGGAAATATTGGCCAATTTGGTAAGGAAAGAAATTATTGAACCTGTATCATCATCTCCATGTGTTTCTCAAGTGGGAATTCTGTCAAAAGCTTTGGGGAACTAAGGTTCTGCATTGATCTTCACAGTATTAATGATGAAATATGGGTAGACTCACACCCCTTGCCAAATTTACTTGAAACTGTATCTACCTTAGCAGGAGCATCCATCTTTTCCACATTAGATCAAGCAGGTGGGTATCATCAGGTTGTTCCAGGAGATGAATTGAAATGTAGGACAATGTTTGTCACTCCTGAAGACATGTTCCACTATTGACTATTGTAGAATGCCTTTTGGTTTAGCCAGTGCAGAATCTGTTTTTCAAAGGTTGATGAAGGAAACCGAGGGGATTCCAGGAGCAGTTGCATTCCAAGACGATATTTTAGTTTTTGATAATGACATCACCAAACATGATACAAATGTGCTTGATGTTTTATTTGCCCTACAGAGGAACGTTTTGACTCTAAAACTCTCAAAATACAAATTTCGTAAATGTGAAGTGGAATACTTGGGACTTACCATATCAAGTGATGAAATGAAACAGAAAATGTGCCATGTAGAATCCATAGTGAAAGCTCTTTCTCCTGGCACCAAAAAACAGCTGGTAACATTTCTGGGTTTGGTTGTGTACATGAGGGCAATATATGTATTTCAGGCACAAGAAGAATACTGGAACAAATACTGGTGTCCTGGGTTGGATGCTAAGGTGGAAGCCTGGGTGAAGTCATTCAAGTTGTATGGTTCGAGTGACAAGTCAGCTAAGGCAGTAGTAGCTGAATCCATGGCTTTTGAATTACCTTATGGACCTTGGAAGAAATTAAGTATTGATATTTTAGGTCCATTTTCTGTACTTACTAGAGAAGAAGCTTTAGCCATAGTTGTTGTAGATTATTATTCTAAGTGGCCAGAGGTGAGGATGATGGGAAAATCACTTGAGAATCTGTTGCTGAGTTTTTTGATGAGTTGTCCTGTAGGCAAAGATTACCTGAAGTCTTTGTCTCAGATAATGGTTCCCAATTAGTCATTACGAAATGTGGTATTGTACACAGGAGAATATCATTGTTCTATCCTAAGGCTAATGGTCAAGTGGAGAGGTTTAACAGTCATTAGGGAAGTCACTCAGATGGCAGTTAAAGGAGGTATAGATTGGAGGAAAGCATCACATGCCCTACTTCTCACATACAGGCTCACTCCCAATCGAGTCACCAAACTGTCTCCATTTGTACTATTCAGAGGACATAAGCTTGTAACGTGGTGGCTGAAAAATAAATGTGCCAAGAGTTTTGAGAGTGATTATCATGAGATTGTGTGCTGTTAATATGTAATTAAAGGATGAATACGTTTATGGATGTTAAGCGAGGGAGAAAAAGTAGTAGGGGTTGTGTGAAATTGGGTGAGACTGAAATCTGCTTCTGACTTTGGAAAAGGTACAGCCCTGTTGGTCTGACCCTGTCCAAGTAATTGAGGTCCTCAATGCCCTCGGAATTAAAGGTGGTGCGGTATGGAATATTAATAGGGTGTCTTTGTGTGATGAGAGAGTTTGGGAGCAGAGTGAGTTAAATGTTTCTAATTCTGCAAATGATAATGTATTTTTGGATGTTCCAGGGGTGGGAAATGTGAGCAGCGCAGCAACATTCTGACGGTTTTCAGGGGAACCCAGTGATAGGATTGTTGACTAGGGAACAAGAAGTGTGGTTTCACATTTAGACTGGAAAGAAGGCCTTGTTTCAAGTATGAGGAGGAGTGTATGATGCCACAAGTCCCCTGCCAAAATGAAGGATTACCTTATAGAATACTTGAATACTAATTCTTGTATGGCTATTATTTTATTACTTAATGTATCTTAAGTTCATGTCTGACGTGTGTATATATGTATATATATATATATATATATATATATATATATATATATATATATATATATATATATAGTTACACACACACATATATAGTTACTAGGACTGATAAGCATGTCATATTTGCATATTTTTTATGTTTTTATGAAGGAGGAAGGTGTGTGGTATCCTGTTCTCCTCTATCACATATTCTCTCCCTTGTTTACATATAATTGTGCAGAATGTTATGCTGAGAATGTTCAGGTCTGCTACTGGTCTGTTGCTCTAGTGTTGCGATCCTGATTGGACGTCCCTGTTGAAGCCCATATACTTCTGTGGAATAAAGCTGCTGCTGACAACACTTGGTTTGGGAGCATCCTTTTCCTCCACTTCACAAGTCCCTCTTGGTTGAGTTCTTGATTTGTCGCTGCAGAGGCTCTTCAATGTGTTTAGATGTAGGTTCTTCATCTCTACGTACTCATGTGAACAATTCTACTCCTGAGCTCTGAAGAAGTACATCTATGTTGATGGTTTGTTGATTTTGCAGACAGAACGCCATCTCTGGTGCCAAAAGATGGACCACTTGTGTTGAAGAGGTTTTTGGATGAATTACTATAACTGAAACGATCAAGCAAGAGTGTTGGATTAGTGATTCAAGACTGAGTTCTTAAACCATAAATGGTCCACACCCCTCTCTCTCTCTCTCTTCACTATGCATTCCACTCTCTGAAGCTGCTTGTTTACCTGCAATATAGTGTTACAATGACTAAATATAGACTTAATGATGGGTAACTGTGAGATAAGGAGATGTTATTCACCGAGGGGTTCTGAGTGTCATCAAAGAGGCAAAACTGAAGCACAAGTTGTCTATGATGTCACTTAGAACCCCAAGGAGAAAACATCCCTGGAACTCAGTTACCCATCTAGAGTTTTATGTTTTGTATTCCCACCCACCCCAAAGTCATGTTCTGCTACTTATAACTGCTAAGTAGGAGCAGAGGAATAAAGGGAAACCAAACATAAATGACCCCATCTTTCCTTTAGCAAATATGAAAAAATAACGTGCCCAGCATCCTTATGTTACTCCCTCCACCGTCTTCCCCTTTCCCCTTCTTGTAGTTTTGCTTTCTGCTTTCAGTCAATGTAGGCGAGCAGCACTTCACTGACAGGCTCTGAGAGAGCCCAGTCAGCCGGACCAGGAATGCCTTTATAACTTAGCAACTGTATGTGGCCTTTGTAACATAGTAACAGCGGGTGCCGACTTTTGTTATCAACTATTGCTACATCATAGCAGTGAATAACTAGATTTAGAATCTAGTGTAAATGATTCAGCCCTCCTATGGAGACCAGGGGGTGGGGTAATGTGCAGTTTGGAGGATGCATGAGCCCCACCAAAAATTAGTGGATGTTAAGTCCTCGATTTTTGGATACGTAGCCCTGGCTCGAAATAGAGTAGACAGGACATTCATTAATTTATGTCAAATTCTGAGTAACCAGATTAGTCAAGCATGTTAATGTGACCCCAAGTCATTGTATAATTGGCCAAGGCTTTGCTGCCTGATGTATATAATATACTTTTGAGTTGTTTGTGTGTGTGCGCGCGCGCATGTATATGTGTGCGCGCATGTATATGTGTGCAAGCACCTTGTAAAATGTTTCATACTCTTCCACATCATTAGATGCAGATATCTTAAAGGACCCATCCCTGATAAACAACGTATTGTCAACAGAATAGTAATACATAAAATTAGCATACCTTTCTTGAAGTATAGGGATCAGAAGATGTGATTAACTTTGTACATTTTGAATTGAAAACTCCTAAATATTGTCCAACAGATGTCCTAGCTTTCACCAAACGTTCATAGATCTTATGAAACGATCTAGAATTGGTAGGAGAAGGAGCTGAGGATAAACGAGGGATACATTTCAAAAGTATGGCATTTCCACAACTCTTAATGGTCTGTCCAAGAGTTGAATATGAACAGCTCATGCCCAGAATTTGGGCAGTGGTGGAGGAGCAACGCATTTGAATAAAAAAACAACTGCTGGATGGGTTTTTAAAAGAGGAGGTGAGATGGAAGTAAAGGCTAGTAAATTACTGGGTTTGGGGGTGAATGCAATTCAGATTCGGTGGCAGTCACCGTTAACAATGTTGTGTTCTGTTGAAATCCAATCTAGAATTATATAACATACAGTTGAAAAGTAAAAAAAAAACAGATCCAGCTTCTTTCAGATCATTTAGATTTTTACACTAGTGACCTTTACAGGATACTTGGTAGTCATACCTTAAGGCGCTGTCATTAAACTTAAATTCAATACCCTTAATGGATCAAATTGTTCATCCTATGACCCACTTAGTCATTCCGGTTCCCCAAACAGCCACCACTGGTTCTGGTTTGCTTCCACACCAGAACCATATTTCAGGGAATTGAAACCTAGGCCCCCGGGTAGAAGGCCAGATGATGGACAGCTGCTCAGACGCCTAGAATTAGGCTCTGCAGCTACAGGAGTGGTGTCTTCATGCAACAAAATGTGTACTCAAGATAACAGTGCTTCAGTTTGAAGGCAAACTTATTTTTTCTCCAGCTACACTGATACTATGTAGTTTTGGTTGCGGTGTTCTTCACCCAGCTTTGTGCCAATGCCCTCCCGTCATAGTGCCCCCCTGCTCCAACTAAATTGCTGGTCCTCATCAAGGCAGACTCTGGGCCTGGTTTAGAGTGTGGTGGATGTAGATGTCTTGTCTGACCGAATTAGAATCTGTCGGTGGCTATACACTAGTCTAGGGTGAAGAAGACATTTGCTGCTTTTTGGCCTACGTCTTGCATCCGCCGGGCTCTAAATTGGGCACATACACTCTGTCTTCTGTCATTTCCATTAGTGGAAGCTCAAATGTCGGCAAACTTACTTATGTTAAAAGCTTGGTTTCTCTTAAATCTATCTGTTTGTTTCGAGCTAGAACTCAATCAATCATGGATTTGTTGAGTGCAACTACTCACCCGTAAGCGTCTCAAGGTGCTGGGGGGGGGTCCTGTCCATCAAGGAGGAGGCCTATTGAAGAGCAATGTCTTGAGGTGCCTTGTGAAGTTGGGGAGTGATGTCATCTGTCTGAGGTGGAGCGGGAGGGCGTTCCAGGCTCTGGTCGTGAGAAAGGAGAAGGAGCGGCCTCCCGATCTGGGTTTCCTAATGCAAGGGACCATGGCGTGGAAGAGCTGGGCTGATCGTAGTGTCCTTTGGGGTGCGTTGAATGTGAGTCGGTTATTCCGGTATGCTGGTCAGGTTTTGTGGAGTGTTTTTTGTGCATGGGTGAGAATCTTGGAGGTGATTTTTGCCTCAATGGGGAGCCAGTGTAGTGTGGGCAGGTGCTGGGTGATGTGGCAGTGTCGTGGCAGGTTGAGGATTAGTCTGGCGGTGGGGTTTTGGATGTTTTGAAGTTTGCGGGTGAGGTTTTTGTTGATTCTGGCGTAGAGTGCGTTGCCGTAGTCAAATCTGCTGGAGACGAGGGTGTGGGTGACGGTCTTTCTGTGTTTGAGGGGATCCATTTGAAGTGAGTAGGAGGTGGAGGGTGTGGAAGCAGGAGGATGCGACGGTCCAGAAACTCTGCATTAAATAGCACTGTCTTTTGATCCAAGACGCTGTTGACCGGAAAGCCTTTCAACTTTCATGGTAATTACAATGTTTGCACTTACAATACTTGCTTAATTATTAATTTAGCATTAGAAAGTTTTACTGGTCGTTTGAAGGGGTCCCGTGTGGTGTTTAACACCATACATTAGACATTTTAGTGTGCTTAAAGTAGGAGTCTGTTGCTGGATGCACTGCTGAGGAGCACGGACAATACACATTGCTAATGAATGTGTGTTGCCAACATTCCCAACTGTTTGAAACGATAACGTTTTTTTGTGCCAACATTAATCGACTGTAGTACTGTTCCATTCGCTGTTTCCACAATGTACTGTGTAGGTCTGCCAGTTCAACTTTAAGAGGAATGCAGAAGAAAAAAAGTCATGAACCAAACTAACCCTGCCTGATCTCATTACAATTTGTATAGCAAAAAATACAGTTCTGTGTTCTTCAGTTGGCGTTAAACACACTGCTTTGGGGCTTGCTACCTGATGTGGCTACACACGAGGCAAACTCCATTGTTAAAGCATAACATAAACTCGATGGAAAAAATAGTTTGACAAACATCCTGGGCACCACTATGGGTAGGCATGCGGCTAAAAGATACACTGAATGGCATCAGAGATTGGGCCACCCTATGGATATCAAAAGTGGGACATTTCTGGGGCACCAATAGTATGGCCCCATTCATGCACCACAAAATTGAATACAACATGCATGATTCTTTAACAATTTAAAAAGGCGTTGATGGCGTTCATGGGGGATGGCGGAGATGTGGTGGTTCCCTTTTAGAAAACAGGCGACTGGTCTCATCTATGCACTGAACGCCTATATCCATGACATACACCACTCTAATGAATAGACAAGCAAGGACCTGATAAGGCTGAGAATCAGACAGGTTCGGATGTGGTGACACTAAAAGATTACATTTGGTGGGAGTCCCTGAGCTTCCTCCGAGAAATGTCAATCAAGGCGAGTTTCAGGCTAATACAGCTCAAGATTTTACAAGTGGTTTACTACTCCAGTGAACAAATGTAGACGTTTGAGGGCAGACAAAGCTGATAGCTGTATAAAAGGGGGAAGTGGGGGCTTTTTTCCCACAATTTATGGTAGCATACCCCAATAGAAAGCAACTGAAGAGCGGGATGTGGGAAACTGAAATCACTGAAAATGTGGGCTTCGAACATGGTCCTTGGAACATTGGAGACCAAAGATCTAATCTGATGACAAAAAACCCTAATGATGCAAGTTCTTATTGTAGCAAAAATTGATATCACCAGAAAGTAGGCTAGCCCCACCATTCCAGTCATCGAAGAAAGGCTCAGGGATGTGGATTAGTGTATGGCTGCTTAACGGGTGGTGTGTCATAGCGATGGATGCCATGACAAGTGTGAGAAATTTGGTGGAGCTGGACCACCTAGGTGGGTCTTGGGTAGTAGTATAAATGTTCCAAATTGGGAACCTACCAGCGTCCATCATCGGTAAAGGTCTATATATTGACTCAGATTTCTTTAAGCTATTATTTGGCTTGAGGAATTATAGACGTAAAATGATGACCGAGAAGCAGCCACCTGACACAGAACTGAATTTATTCAAAGATTATGTTTTGCAGAGAAAGGTGTTTTATCCTGCTTTTTGTCCATCATAGGTATGCAAGTGGAAGTGCCTAAAGAAGAAATGCCTAAAATAATTGTGTAGTGGGTGAGAAAATAAAATAGGGAAAAAGAATAAACCTCCCAAGCAGAAATAAAACATGTTAAAAAAAATTATTTACAAAAAAATATTGTGAATGAAAAATGTTAGACCATGGTGTTGAAAATCCGATCACAAGATTAGAAGCATAGCATCTGTGTTCAATTGAGTATCTTATTCCTGCTTATTTTCTACGGGTCATGCGGTGCCATCCCCTAGACCAAATGGGGGGGTACCAATACTTTTTCAGGAATTGTGTGTCCAAAAACATATCCTAATAAATCTGTTTTCTTTTGCCGGAGCAGTACATTTGATATTGTTTTGTTTAAAGTAAATTTAACAAAAGGAAGAAACTGAGTACTAATGTAACTGTTGTAAACTGATAGTTGTTCAAAAATTTTAACTTTGTTATTTTTTACTTCATGTTTAGGTGGCAATGGTGGAAGTTCAGCTCGAGGCAGACCATGTTTACCCTCCTGGTCTTCTGATCGCTTTCAGCGCCTGTACCACTGTGTTGGTTGCAGTTCACCTTTTTGCTCTAATGATAAGCACTTGCATTCTTCCAAATATCGAAGCTGTTAGCAACGTGCACAATCTAAATTCCGTGAAGGAATCTCCCCACGAACGGATGCATCTACACATTGAGTTGGCATGGGCATTCTCCACGGTCATCGGGACGTTGCTCTTTCTTGCAGAAGTTGTCTTGCTATGTTGGGTCAAGTTTCTTCCATTGAAAAAGAGCCCCAAGGATATGGTCAATAACAGCTCAATAACGCCTGGACAGGCAGCGGCCATTGCATCCACAACTATCATGGTTCCTTTCGGACTGGTATTTATTGTCTTTGCAGTCCATTTCTACAGATCACTGGTCAGCCACAAAACGGACAGACAGTTCCAGGAGTTGAATGAACTTTCTGAATTTGCACGTCTCCAAGACGAGCTAGATCACAGAGGGGATTCCCTGCAACACCCTGGGTCACATTATGCATAAATAATGTTTTTTAACATATACATATCTATTGCTTTTGCCTTACGTTGTGTTGACTACCTTATGCATGGACTTGCTGAACTGAACCTTTTGAAATAATTTCAAATACTCTAATTCTTTGTTTAAGAAAGAAATGCACTTTCTTCGATGTTGCAATGATTTCTTCCGACCTGCAGAGAATCAAAATGTGTGACTCCACTGCATGCAAACGTTACTCTGTTGGTTGGTTGTTTCCACTGGATTTTTTTATTTTTATTATTTGACGGTTATGTACATATAGGGAATACAATTTTTAAAAGGCAATTGATGTATAGGACAAAAACTGAAAACTTTTTATTTTTATTAGTTTGGCAACATTTATTCACAAGTATTGCCATCCATTACATGTTGCATGATTCAGCCAAAATTGTTCGCGTGATCTTGGGACCTGATCATTAGATCAGTACTCTGGTTGGATACAATACACAATTTAATGGGAGCTTCTCCCAGATATGTAATGTGATGGATTTTAGCAAAACTGCAGAATAAGTTATATCCCGGGTTTGTTTCTTTTGCTATTTTATGTGATCCCCACGTGTGGGATTGAGGCATATATGTACTCTTCCTTGAGAAGAATATAGCGAATGTCTTGCCAACTTTGTCTACACCTTGGCACCTATTCTGAATAGAATACAATTGTCTGTATTGATCTAACAAAGTTGTGTTGAATTGGTGAGTGGATTGCCACTTCTCTTTAAATCTTAGCTCTTCAGGTTGGCTCCTGCTTTCTATCCATGAATGCAGGAGTTTACCGCTATACGCATTGTAGTTCTTCCAACCAAAGTGCCAATCTATTTTATACTTTTTTAGAGAATGGTTTGAAAAAATCCTTGAAAGCAAACCTGTAAGGTGCTTCTAGTCAGTGATCTTTTGGTCTTGCTTTGTGTTAGTGAATGCTTATGTTGGGTTGCAAACCAATAATGCTTTATAAATGTAATTTTACATTTCACTCTGTCCAAAGACATAGTTCAGTTTTAGCAACATGTGCCATCACTGTAGAGGATCATTACCTTACTTTGGAGGGTAGCCACCACGGTCTTAAAAAATGACTGATTTGTACTTGTTGAGCAGGATCCAATTATTTTAGTAATTCAGCATAGTTGATGGGACATGAAACACGTTTAGATGAGTTTATGCACTGTACAACGAATGAAATGTGAAACACGAGCTATGTTACTGTACTTCAATAAATTGTTCGTGTGCAAAAAAGACATTTATAAAAATACTAACAAATTAATAACGGCTATGCATTTAGGTGATTTCTTTCCAATTTGTTTTGCATTTTCTTAGAAAGCAGTGGCTTGCTTAAAGAGCTTCATTGGAATTTAATGAATGATCCTCAAAACAGGCTACGCTCAAATTGTGGTCAAATGTATTTATTCGATTTATAGATTTTGTAAAGCATTCACACAAAGATGCGGTCTAAGTGATATAGGGGTAGGTGGTTGAAATTAAGACAAGATGACCATTGCTGCAAAAGATGTGACTTAGAGGTGGGAGCTTGGGTCAGAATATTCATAGGAAAGTCAATAAATAGTCTTAAATGATGGTAAAGCCTCTAAGGTAAAGGTCTCCAAAATAAATAGTCTCAATAATTGCTCATGAGGAAAACCAAGCGTTATTTTTGACTGAGCCTTTTGGAGTCCAGGTCGTAATCTTTATGGCCGTAAGTCTTTTGGCCTAGCCTGAACATTACAGAAGTTTACGAAGACTTTTTCCAATCTAAATCGTGAGAAGAGGTCTGCACTTTGAGATCTGCGATGAAATCTTGTAAGTTTAGGAGGCTGAATGGCTAGGAGGTTAGCAAAATATATAAAGATGAAATGGGACAGAAAGAATCTGGTCAGATAACCTGTGCATGGCCTTGGACCGATCAGTGTGTAACACACACCATTTTAAAGTAATCTTTCTTTGAATCAGATCCAATGTAGTAATTTGGGTATGAGAGTCATGTGGTCTTTACCTCTCAGGACACCAGTGAGGCTTACTGCTCAGTTATGAGCTCTTTGCAGTTTTTCAAAGGATGTCTTGGAGAAGACACAAAGAATGACATGTCCACTCGAGCTAGGACTAGCGTAGCATAACTTTCTTTTGAGGAATTGAAAGAAAGGGAGTATGTTCTGAAGCAGGCATAGATTTATAAGACACAATCAGGCACTGAGTTCACATGAGGAGTAAAGGCTGGTGTGGAATTCCAATCCCTAGCCCCCAAGACTTTTGTGTTGGTTTTGTCCACATAGTCCCAGCCTCCTCTAGTTAGAGCTAGCTCGCTCTCTCTCTCTCTCTCTCTCTTTCTTTCTTTCTTTCTTTCTTTCTTTCTTTCTTTCTTTCTTTCTTTCTCTCCCCCCCCCCCCAACTCGGCACACACTAATGTCAACATAAATACCCAATATCAGCAATTCTTGTCTTTCTTTGTATTTGTTAGGTTTATTTTCATATGTTGTTGTTTGGTTCTTTTTTTTTTTTGCCTCTTTATAGCCAACACTTCTTTCGTCGCCCAGGGAAGCGTACTCGCTGGGACGACAGAAGGCTGCACGAGCAAACACTTGGAAGGCAGTAGAATGGATGACAACAAATAATAAGGGAAAATACCGATACGGTTGGGATGAGAAAAAACAAATGAAGATGAGGAACTATTTGGGGGAAACCGGAACGGATTTACAACTGGTTAAAAGATAACACTAACCATACAGACAAAACAGCCCTGAGGAAGTCGCGGCCATCTGCCTTGGGCGACAAAACATGGGTTGGCTAATAAGAGGCTAAAAAAAAAGAACCAAACAGGAACATATGAGAATAAACCTAATAAATACAAAGAAGGACACGAATTGTTGATATCTGTTATTTATGTAATACATGTTGACATTAGTGTATGCTGGGGAAACCATTTTTTTTGTATAAACTGGGTGATTTTGGTCGTCCAATTGGGGAGTGGGTAATCTCTCCACCACAAAGCACCGCACATAATTTAGTTCATGACAACTTTCAAGTGTATTTCTGTAGAGCGCCATAGAACCTTCTGCAAACCTCACCCACGCTAGCGTGAAAGTGTGTAAAGGTTTCAGAAAGCTCTCCAATTGTATTCAAGCAAGATTGGTGATCGTTTGCTTTTTAAGAAAAAAGCACAAAAAAAATGTGGAACTTAATAACAAAGTGTTGTTAAACTGTTGTGCAACTTTTAAGTACCATTTCTGAGGCATCATTTTGTAAAAAGTGTTTGTTGCAGGATGATGTTTAAAAAAAAATACTAATGGAGAATAAGTGTACAATGGGAAATAGTAAGTGTAAAATGAAAATAAATTCTGAGCCCTATTCTTGGAGAAAGTGGATATTCCCAGAAAACTTTAGTGAGTTCCATTTTCGCATTAGAAAATACACACCTATATCTTCTCATCTGAAAAATGCTGATCAGTCCCATAATATATATGAATTGCAATCCGGGTACAACTTTACATACTTGTGTATCTTGAAAAATTGTGATTGTGCATTGTGAATTTTAAATGAAGAAGATAATAGTATTGTATGGTTTTATGATAAATTGAAAAATTAGTTGTCTATAATTTCCTAGAAGCGATATTTCAGGTGCCCTTTGTAATGCACAGTGTGTATTGAAAGATTAGGCTAATCAGAGAGCAAGTATTGGGTGAGTGAGTGTCTTTATTAGGCAAATGGAAGTGTAATGTTCTGTGTTAACATTAGGCTAGATGAAATTAAGAGGTTGAAGTTCAGGCAATATTTCGGACTGTTTAAGCAAGGCCTATTCCGGTGCATCAAAGTTTGGACTTGCGTCAGACAGTTTGGTACCCAAGGTGGACCCACATTCTTCGTTCCATTTTAAAGTAAATCTGGGTAGTCTGCATGCATGCGATAGCTGATGCTGTGATCATTCATTATGTGCTCAAACTAGGCTTCGGACAAATTCCTAGCTGGACTCTACTCTGCAAGAAGTAGGTTTCTAGTTTATAGAAAAGTTGTGGTATTACCAGATTGAAGAGCCTTTGGGATGCACAAAACGTACAGTGAAAAGTCAGTCGTTGGACATGACATCAGGGTCTGCATTTCATGTTTCTGAAAAGCAGATGAAAGCATGTTTGTGTTTGAGCAATATGTAATGTGTTCTTTAAATAGGGACACAGGACTTAGGCGGGCCTGCTACAAGTTCCATGCCCCTCTAGTATGACATTGATTTCGAAAGAGCTCTGTCTGATATGGTGGCAGCACTTTTTAGGTCAAAGCGCTATCTGGTTTGCTAAAGACATCTTGGGGACATTCTGAAAGCCAACTTGGGAATGCATTCCGGACGTTGTTTACCATGGGCTTTGTGGTTTGTAACTCACATTTGCTTGCTTTCTGTTTGCTGGCTTTTTTGTTTTAGGATGTCCACCTTGAGGTCGTCCCTTCCGTGGCCATACCTCATTTACTGTATCCTTCCGGGTGCTCACGTTCTATAAACAGTTCTTTACATCTTGATTGTATCTTGCTGTGCATTCAAAGGCTGAGGTCAAATGCCAGGCTATGTCTTCTGAGGGAGCTGGGTGTTTTTTTCTATGAGTTCAAAATGAAAGGATTTATGTGACCATCATGCTGGCTACTCTGGATGTGTGCTGAGACAAAGGCTGAAGGGTGTTATATTTTCAAGCTCACAACAAAATGTAAATGTTTGTAAATGAACTGTACACATTTTTAAAATATATCAGAATTAAGAAAGGACAAATGATGCACAGTAATTCTGAAGTGTGGTGGAACCAAATATTTTAATACAATCAAAATATATTAGTACACTGGATGACATTTCAACACATTGATGTTTTCGCGCTGTATACTTTTATGAGTAAAACTGTATGTCTTTGCAAATGTAATCGTCATTTCAATTGAAGATGTGTTGTATATAATGGCAGTGTGCTACCACACCATGCATACTCGACTTAACCCCACCCCACTCTACTCATCACTACTCCACGCATCTGCACACTACTCTGCGCCACTACACTGCTCTCTATTCTGCACCACTACACTGCTCTCTATTCTGCACCACTACACTCCTCTCTATTCTGCACCACTACACTCCTCTCTATTCTGCACCGCTCTACTCTAAGCCAAGGCACTCTACCCCACTCTACTCTACACCACTGCACTATGCACCACTCCAGTCTACGCCACTCCACAACACTGCACTTTATGCCAATGCATCCACTCTATGCACTCTGATCTACTGTGCACCACTGCACTCCACCGTGCAGCACTCCACTCTGCCATGCACTCCTCCACTCTATGCCAGTGCAATCTATGCCGCACCACCCACTCTTCACCACTCTAGGCCACTGCACTTTATGCCAATGCACTCTACACCACTTTACTCAAAACCAATGCACTCTACGCCAATCTACTCTGCACCACTACACTCAACGAAACTATACTCTACAACACTCTACACCACTATACTTTACTCCATTGTACTCTACTTCACTGCATTATGTGCACTCTGTTCTACTCTGCACCACTTCTCCCTACGCCACTCTACTCCACTGCACTGCTTCCGTACACTACTGCACTCCACGCCTCTTCACTCTAGTGTAAAACTATCTCCTCTATGCCACCGCAGTCAGCGCCACCCCATCCCACTGCACCCTATGCCACTGCAATCTATGCTGCACCACGTCACTGAAAACCAATCTACTGTGCACCACTCTACACCACAGCATTATATGCCAATGCACTCTAAACCAATTTACTCACAACCAATCTACTCTACACCACTGCACTCTAAGCCACTATAGTCTACTCTGAAACACTGTACACCATTGTACTGTACTGCACTCTACGCTACTCTGTGTATTACTCTGTACCACTTGAGTCTATGCCCATGCTTTCTCAGCACTCTACCCCACCTAACTCTACAATACAACACTGCACTCTACAACACTGCACCCTGCGACAAATCTACTCCAATGTATTCAATGCCACTACACTCCGACACGCTACTGTGCACCTCTCCACTCTATGCCAGTGCACTCTACCCTGCACCACTCCACTCCCATCTAAGCCACTTCACTCTACAACACTCTTCTCCACTCTACGCAAACCCCTCTACGCCACTTCATGACACACTATGCCGCTCCACTCCACGACAATCTAGTCCACTCTACAACGATCCAGTCCACTCTACAACAATCTAGTCCACTCTGACACTCTACGCAACTGTACAACACTCTACTCCCTCCACAATACTCTACGCCACTCCATTTCACAAAACTACTCTCGACTCTACGCCACTCCAGGACTCTCTGTAACACTCCACGGCAATCTACGACAGTCCACTCAACGCCACTCTCCTTTTCACCACTATCGTTTAGCCATGCTGAACAGCAGCCACGCAGGTGTACAACATGGATAACATATATTGGCAAAGCCAATTGCTCTTGCCTAGGCGGGAACTATTGGCTTTGCCAATGCTTGTTGTAAAAAAAATACTATGCCAGACGTGATGCAATGTGATGGCGCCCCTCTCGGAATTGTTTTTGTTTTTCAGAAATATCCTCTCAAAAAGTGGTTGTTCTCCTGCAAAAGAAAATAATTAACTGTTCAGATACACTGGAAGTTTTCTTTCAGTGCATGCGCATATTTTTGGTCGTCTAGGCATTAAAAAGAAGCCTCAGAAGGCACACTGTAATTGGAGCAGTCCTTCAGTCATATTGTTGACGACCTACTTGTAGCAAATTAATTACCAGACAAATGCTTTCCAACAGTCACCTGAGGTTTAGTCACAGGAATCCATCCACTTCCAGTGTTCTAAATGAGGACGGGCAACATCAAGTTTGGTGGTGCAGCACCTGCACTGGTTTGTGGTCGTTGTCCAACTTTCGCCTAACCTCAAATCACTTCCTTGGTCACCAACAAGGGACCGCCAGGAGGCATTAAAAGTACTAGATCTCTGGTTTTCAGCTGGTGTTTTTCAATCAGAAGGGAACTTCCTAGTTTGAAACCCAGCCAAAGCCCGCCGATGTCTACACCAACTCTGCTTTCCTTTTCTTTTGATGATAAGACTAATGGGGGCATCCCTTCTCCACTCATCAACATATACAGAAGAAGCTGGTTTGCAGTTGAGGCTGGAGGTAAATCGTTTTCCAAATAGGTACTCTCTGCAGTAAACAAGCCTATCTGTATTCATGTGCACTGCTAGATGGGAATGATGAGGGGGACAGACGAAGGGGGCACCTGAGTTGCTGATATAACGAGAATTGGCAAAACCAATTCGTCTGGATTTAATGTGCTAACACATGCACATGCCATCCAGCAGCAGAGGACTGGGAGGGCTATAGTTGCGAAGTAATCCCTCATGCACTTAATTGTAAGCACACTCGAGTGATGGAAGGATATACACAAACAGCAAATAGCATTTGGTGATAGATGAATTTTCAATCATGTCTTGGCCAGTGGACCAAGTCTCAAGCCATTGGCAGAATTAGGCTGGTCGAAGAAAGCCAATGGTTGAAAGATGGCACACCCACAAAGCCCGCTCTGTTAGCAAATGATTTGTTTTACAGCTGTGCTATCAAAACCCAGACCTAAAAAGTAATCCGTGGAAATGATCATGGGGGTGAGTTAAGGCTCGGTTTTTAGGTCTCGCCTGTCGATGCGCATGCGCATCGAGCTTGCGAGACTATTGGGGCTTAAACAGTCTTTAACCAACTTGCAAGGAATCGTGGCGATTCCTTGCAGTGCCCGTGAAATTCAAGCTCAATGCGCATGCGCATTGACATTAAAAGCGCGTGCACATGCCCCCAGCCGCCTGCCTTGCATGTCTTTTCCCTCAGCCGCACTCCTCCCACACCCCCGCTCCGCCCCCTCCCCTGTCTGCCGTGTCGCATTTCTTCAGGGCACTTTCTCCACGGCCGCCAGGCCACATCAAAGGCTTCCCCAGCACTGCCCCACCCATCAATCACCATCCCACTGCCACTCCCCTCCCTCTCCATATGGTGCGCTCTGCCTCAGGCCT
The DNA here is from genome assembly GCF_964261635.1 of Lissotriton helveticus. Classification (NCBI taxonomy): domain Eukaryota; kingdom Metazoa; phylum Chordata; class Amphibia; order Caudata; family Salamandridae; genus Lissotriton; species Lissotriton helveticus. The sequence continues at coordinate 1,048,365,681 of NC_136072.1, forward strand.
CTGAGCCGTCCCTACGCTCCCCACCCACCCCCATCCTTCACACCCTTTGTCATTACTTTGGCCCAAGCCTGAGCCATCCCTACGCTCCCCGCCCACCCCCCTCCTTCACACCCTTCGGCACCACTCCGGCCCCGATCCTGAGCCGTCACTTATTCACGGCCGCAGGCCATGACTCGCATGTACTTCCCCGGCTCTGCTCCCCGCCCCGCCTCCTCTCTATCCCTCGCTCTCCTTGTTTTGTTCTCATTCTCGCAAGCTTTTACCAAGTCTCAAGGCCGCACTTTCAAGGCCGGTCTCTTTCACGGCCAATGCTTGTTTACTTCGTCTCCCCCTAACCCCAACACTTCGAGATCGCTGTTATTTTTTAAAATTTTTTTAATTAGTCGATTCCCGTGATTTGTGTATTTAAATTAGTAGTTTAGGAGATTAACGTTGAGCCAACGCCTAGGCTCGAACTCTGGTCTCCAAGTGTCTGGTCGGTGAAACTGTTTCAGCACAACAACAGCCACGTCACAACCCACCATTTGGAGCAATGCGCTCCCGCCATGCCCCCCACAGCAGTGCCAAGAGCTTGTTAATTCTTAACTAACTGCGCAAATTGCTCTGTACCACAAACTGCTACCCCCCACGCCTCAACTCTCCACGTCTGCACTTCTACTCTTCCCTACTCTCTAACACTACACCCTCTCACGCAGGCTCTCCACACTTTCACTCGCTTTCCCTGCTCCTTCACCTGTCGGACTCCTCTTCGTCCTCTCACATTTATACCTGTTTAGTCCCATCTTTCCGGCTTTCCCTTCCCATCTCCTCCCTCTGCCTCATCTCCCTGACTTGTCATTCGACGACCCCCTCACACACAGCCCAAGCCTTCCATCCATTGTACTCGCTTGCTTCCTCCCACCTTCCTCACCCTTTAACAATGTCCTACCCTCCAAGGTATCTCCCACATGCTTTACCTCTTACACTCCCCCTAACACACATGCTCTCCCCTCTTCATCGGCTCTTGTAATGTAATGTATGTATACTTGTAAAGCGCACTGTTACCTCGTTACGTGGTGTCCTGGCGCTGTATACCGCTGGGGAACCCGTCCTGGCTTTCCCTGTGAGAGGGCACCCCAAGGTGAAGCCAGGCATCCCCGGCGTTGCTGGGGCCGTTGTGGAGATTAAGCAAGCTATTGCCCAGACTTGCAGAGTGGGACCCATGGTTAGCGTAGGCACCTAAGCGAGAATTATCGAGTCCGCGGACATTGACCCAAGACCCTGCCGCGTTGGGAATTGAACCCTGGTCCCGGGCCGACCTCTGCTTCAGGGTCTGCCGCTTCTAACCGGTGAGCCACACTTCTCCACACTTCTCTTCTCTCCCTGTTACTTCTTCCCTTCCAACACCTTCTCCTCCCTTACCCACTCCTTCTCTCGGCCCCATGCTCCCTTCACACTCTGCCCCCCCACCCCCCCATCTCTCTCTTTTTTTCTGCCTACGCTGCCTTTACTGCCCCGTCCTCGCCTTTACGAATTTACGCTGTTTACCGTGTGTCTCTTCTTTTACAACTTATTTGAGTGTTTTTTGTGTCTACACTCCAGGCTTTTGGGGTTCTGTTAACCCAGGGGCGTAACGCAGGCACCTGGAGAGGGGCATAATTTGAGCCGGTGGTTACCGGTACGCACATGGGGAAATGCCATTAAAATATAACAGTTACTCCACTGTATGGTCTTAAATGTAAGGTTAGGTGGCTATGGGGGAGAGGAGTCACAAGTGCAGTGAAATAAACTTTCACTGTTAGCTTTCGTGTGGCCGCGCTTGCTAAAGCCTCCTGCCCTACCTCTTCCTTATCCCACATCCACCACATGCACCACCGCATCCACCACCACATCCACCACCACCACATGCACCACCACATGCACCACCACCACATGCACCACCACCACATGCCCCACCACATGCACCACCGCATCCACCACCGCATCCACCACCGCATCCACCACATCCACCACCACCATATCCACCACCACCACATCCACCACATCCACCACCACCACCACCACCACCACCACATCCACCACCACCACATCCACCACCACCACATCCACCACCACCACATCCACCACCACCACATCCACCACCACATTCACCACCACCACATTCACCACCACCACATTCACCACCACCACATCCACCACCACCACATCCACCACCACCACATCATCCACCACCACCACATCATCCACCACAACCACATCATCCACCACATCATCCACCACATCCTCCAACACATCCACCACCACTTTCACCACCACCGCATCCACCACCACCACCGCATCCACCACATCCACCACCACATCCACCACCACATCCACTATCACCTCGACATCCACCATGACATCCACCGCCACATCCACCACATGCACCACCACCGCATCCACCACATGCACCACCACTGCATCCACCACCACATCCACCACACCTACCACACCCACCACCGCATCCACCACCACCACATCCACCACATCCACCACCACCGCATCCACCACCACCCCATCCACCACATCCACCACATCCACCACCACCGCATCCACCACCACCCCATCCACCACATCCACCACCTCATCCACCACCGCATCCACCACCACCACACCCACCACCATCATTTCCACCACCACATCCACCATCACCACATCCACCATCACCACATCCACCACCACATCCACCACATCCACCACCACATCCACCACCACATCCACCACCACATCCACCACCACCACATCCACCCCCACATCCACCACCAACACCACCGCATCCACCCCCATCACCACCACATCCACCATCACCACCACCACCACATCCACCACCACCATATCCCCCAGATCCACCACCACCACATCTATATGTGTGTGTGTGTATGTCGCTCTGTGTGTGTGGAGGTGCAAATGCAAGGTTCTTGGATTTTCGTCACAATAAAATACACTGAACATAATCTTCACAAAAGATATTTACAAACTTTTAAGCTATTGCCATTATAAATTACAATACATTTTATTTAAGTAATAATTATTCACAAAATTAAAAGCCATTGTTATTTGTAATATCAATACATCTAAGTCACGTAAATCCAACACACATTGCATTACAAATGCTATAGGTGTCACATTTGCGAAAGTTAAAACTATTGACATTGTAACTGACAAAGCTATTAATTTTACTATTTTCAAAACCAACACATAAATAAAAAAAGTCAAACTTTCCTAATGCGAGACCTATTGCATTTCCAATGCTTGTTAAATAGTATGTTTTTCTATTTTTTAAACAGACTTTGTATTGGGAAAGTTAGATTAGGTGGAGATTAAATGGTGTACATTGAAGGAATTAAATTTGTCATGACAATATCAATTTCTCACGTTGTTGACACACACTTATCTGGGTTTATCTGAGTACACTGGAGAGCCCTGGGTTTATGACCCCAAAGTTTATTTACGCTAGTCCGTGATCTGTGTTGACCTTTCTGTTAAATGCAGTATAACTCTGTTAAATTGAAAATCTTCAGTTAAAAAAAGCACTGCTGCCATTTGGCATCTTGCAAAATACTGCTCTTCCTTTGAGAAAACAAAAATGCAGATTTCTAATTATTCACGGGGTACAGGAGTAAAAACCTTGTGTTCTCTAGAGCTGAATTCACGTTGCACATGCACACATACACGGAGGATATATAAACTTGTGTTAAAGCACTTCTAACTTATAAGGTACAACCATTAATTCATAGATGATATGTAGGCCTGTCCCCAAAACTGGTTGTTGAGAAGTCACTTTTAGATTTTCCTTGAAACCTTTACTGCAGGATTGAATTCCCAGGATATTTTGCTCCACTCGTCCCAGTAGTCTGTTCTCCCTGCCAATGAATCTTTAACGTCTTGGGACTGTCGCACCGTCCTCTGAAAGTGATCCAAGCATTCTAATTGAGCACTAGCCGACGAAGCAATCTTGAAGATATTTTTAACACAGTTGTAGGTCTTCTGGTTACTCTGGTGAGTGCTTTGAATTCAAGCCAGGTTTTGATATTTGAGAAAGCAGGGAGTCGTCATTTTTGTATTCTTTACTCCTGTTACCGGGTGAACAAAGCGTATAAGGTGCCTAGTGAATGGCCATAGATTCTTTGATGAGCCATCTAGCAGTGGTCTTTGTGTGAGGTCAACTGTGCGTTTCACATAGTTTCAATAGCTATGGTTTGGGTTTTAACAGCGGAGGATCTCCGTGGTTTTATGTGTCCTGTGACGTTACTGTGTGCGTCTTGTGACGTTACTGTAAATACCCGTATGTTTCACTGCACTTCATCCCAGGAATAGTGAAATCCAGAAGGTGAGATCTGCAGATCAATGTTGCCTTCTGTTGTCTGTGTATTGTGACAAAACCAGTTGGATATCTTCCTGAACAGCGCTCGCCTGTAAAGTGTGTGAACATGTAGGTAACGTTTCGTGTACATATTTGGCTAGACGCAAGTCCCCACCATAAATACTGATAGTCGTGGAGGCAGCTAAGCTCTGTACTTAATCATCCGCATATCCATAGTCCCTCAGAGGCAGCCCAGTTAGATTTTATAATGTCATGTAATAGGCATTGAGGGTGGGGAACATTTACATGGTTGAGAATATTTTTGTTGGTGGAGGACAGAAGCTCACCCAGCTCTTAGTATTTTCAGTATGATATGGGATGGAAGTCGGTTTGTGAAAGCAGATTTTATGGGTTCTGCTAACTGCAGAATCATTCACTTCGTGAATCTCCCAGGCTCCAGATTCCATCCCTGCTCGGGACACGATGACACAGAGCTGCATAGAGGCACCACACTTGTACGCTGACATCAGTTCCTCTTTTTTTGTGTTGGCCCTCTTCGACACAGATCTGGAGCTCCGCTCCTACTGATATTGGTATTTTCATTGAAGCCCTTTGTTTTTTTTTTTTGTTTTGTTTTTTTACTGGTTACTGGTTTCAAACTGTTGTGCTTGCTTGAAGTTGTTGTCTGTTATGGAGCCGCATTGTCTGTTGTGGTGCTTCTCGAACAAATATGATTCCAATTTATGTGACAAATGCTCCCTGATGAATCCCAAAGCCACCAGGGAGCGGGAAGCCAATTCTTATGTTGCGGAGCACAAAATGCAGTATTGATCCTGATATAAGTCACAAGGTTGGTCCCTGTCCAAATCGCTCTGTGTAGCCAAGGCGTAGTCGAGGGACAGTTTAACAAAGCATAAAAAGAATACATGAGACTGACATCTAGATGATCCCAAACCCGAGGAGTAACAGACTACCTTTTACTTCAAAAGGCTGTCTCTCAATGGGAAGAGGACAAGTCGGGAAATATGTTAGCATGGTTGTTGAAAAGGAAATTTAGGAGAGAGGCCATATCGCACATCATATGAGGGAGGGACAAACCAGAATTCACTGGAAGGCCTTAATCACATTTTCTATAGATATCTTACATTTCTGTACCCACAAGAGTTAATTGAATCCTGGACATTTCCACATTTAAAAAGATCTTTTTTGTTTTCTAATACCACTAAAGTGGCAGTACCAATTATGGAAGCAGAGTAGGGAGGAACTTGAGTTTGTGCTCAAGGAGGGTTCTGGAGGGGTAGGACACTGGGCTCAGATGGACTTACATCTTAGTGCTACAAGGTGCCGCCAATGACACTATTAGAAAACCTGTGGAATTGGCTAAAGAAGCGCTACAGAGCAGCAATCTACCAGAGAAAATAAGAGAGTCAGTAATAGTGATGGTGCTTAAACCAGAGAAAGACCCCCCCGCCACCCTCCCCCAGGCTTTCTGTCTGTGATTAACATGTATGTGAAAGTTCTCAGTCAAGCTTTGGCTAAAGTGGTCCCACTACTGGTTCACCAAAACCAATTAGGTTTATATTGCATAGAAATACAATAACAAATATCCCTAGACTTGCACATGGCTGAAGCTGCATGTAGGATAGTGGGGATGACTACACTGTAGCCTCCCTAGATGTAGAACAAGCCTTTGATTCAGTAGGATTAAACTTCATGTTTCATGTGCTGGACAACTAGAACTGTGGACCGGATATAATGAAGTGGATCAGAACTTTGATGCTCCCTCACAAGAAGGAGAGTTAGTACTGACGGTATAGTCTATGAGGGGATGGACATTGCTCTATGGAACAAGACTAGGGTGCCTGTAGTTGTCACTTGTCTTCCTAATTATGGAACCTCCTGCAAATGTAATAAGGAATGAGATGGCTGAATTTGGTATATTGGTAGGAAACCGAAGGCATGTGATCACTATATGCTGCTGATACCAGTGTTTCTGAGAGATCTGGCTCTGCCTGTCAACCCACCCCCCCAACCTCCCTTTTCTCAGAACACACAAATATAAAGAGTACTCCAGCCTAAAGGCAAATTAGTCGAAATCACACCTGTTCCTCATAGGATCATAAGCCAATGGACCGGATACTCTATTGCCAGACCTGCAATTGGTACCCTTCTGGAAAAAGTTGCTGTTCTCATTGATGGGAAATAAAAATGCTGGTCATTCCTAAATTCCTTTATGTATGGCATGGGCTTATGCAGGTACTACCCAGATGGGTGTTTTGGAGGCTGGACCGCCAAGTAACTGATCTACTGTGGGCAAAGACTAGAATAAAGTTAGACATTCTTCAATTGCTTTGTGCCAGAGGCGGTGGACTGGCCCTCTTGGACTTTGAATGCTATTGTCTGGAAGCACACCTCCAATACCTACCACAGTAGTTAGATCAAACAGCTACTTCTGAGCGATTGCCCCTAGTGGGCTTCTATGAGAACAACAAGCTGCACCAGCTGTTCCCGTCTCCACAAAAACCGGGACGGGAGGACACCACACTTAGCTTTCCTGATGTCTATGATTTGGAACTAGGTGACAAATCGGATACTGAATCCTGTCCCTTTCTTGCCTACATTCGCAAGACAATCCAGGCCTCACAAAATTAAAATAGAAGGCCGAGTGGATTCAAGAATCAATGGGGGCTCTAGACTATTGACAGATGTATATGAGAGTGCTACATTAATGACCTCCGACAAAGCCAGCACTAAATTTGTTGAGGGAGCCTACCAGTTGCTATTTTAAGCTAACATGACGAGGGCTGCATGAATCACTTGGAATGGAGTTCCAGTTAGACCACATGATTCCCAGATACTGTCCACTTCACTAGCACTGACACAAGGGGTTGACTGATCTCAGTCCTGTACGGATCCCTGGTCCATGAGTAGCAACTAGTGCCATACCAGAATGATGAGAGGGTGATACTAGATGACAGTTCACAAATACTGAATGGAATTGAGCACTAAATTACTTGAAGGTAACGAGCAATGCCCGATTCCGACTCACCCATTGTTAAATACTATCTAACCCAAAACTGCTGAGTAAGATTTACACAAGGGACTGCCCAAGATGCTAGTAGCAAAATTACGCTGACTGGCTGCATATGTTGTGGATCTGCACAGTAGCAGAGGCATACTGGAGACATGTAGTGGACACACTGACAGAAATAGCAGTTCCCATAATTTTGCACACTAGGAGATGCTGCGACTTCACCCAACACAGAAACCTCCTTTAGTTTTGCGGCCTTGTTACTTCTAGCAAAAAGATGAAGGATACGTTGGCTGCACCGTGTGGCCCCTCCCAATATTTGTGGAAGGAGGACGCTCAGGAATGGATGTTGGTGGAAATGTGCCGGAAAAAAGTGCAAACACGATAAATTGGGGGACGACTTAAATGAGTGGTGAGGGATGCTAACTGAGTTGACCATTGATGGAGTGAAAACCGCTTTTACCTGGTCAACAGGCTCCAGATGAAGGGGGCTAAGGATGTGATAGGTCCATCTGTCGCCTTTCTTCAGTTCTTATAAGCAGTTGGTTTACATCTTGAGGTATGTTTTTCCAATTGCAATTGCTGTTTTTCTACTATGATGCGTGTTGCTTATTGGGCCTTTTGTCAGCAGCTGCAAATTGTTTCAGTTCATCCCTTGTCTTCTCTGAGATCCTGAGGGGAACAGGCCCTCCCCGCCTCAATCCCACTCATTATTGAGCCAGTACTATTTTCTACAGATCCCTGCTGTTTCTTCGTTGGCTACACCAACCTCTTTTCCCTGCTTGATTGATTTATCTAGAACCATCTATTTCCTTAGATAATACACACCTACTTCTTTGTGGAGATTGTACTGCTATTTTCCTTTTTCTGATCATGTTAGATGAGTGTTTTGGCCTGAACACCAGTAAGTAGAGTTGCAAGGGGGGGGAGGGATATACACCGAACATGGCCCATGAGATATGTGTCTTTTGAGGGGTAATAAGAAGCCTAGTCTAGTTACCACACTCTTTATAAACATCATTGTCTATGCAAGAAATCTGGAGCTCGAGTCTAGGTTAGTTGGACATTGTTGAGTACCTCTTTACCTAGTTGCTTTGCTCCTTCTCTCTGTCCTTGACATTGTAATTAACGTGTGGATCCATGGAGAGCGGTCCATTGGAAAGAAAGTAAACAGGCACACAATCATCTGATCGAAAAGTTACATTGCTGTCACAAAATAAATAAAAAGCTTGCATATGTCCAACACAGTACAGATATACTATTCAGTCAGTTATTAATTATGATTCTCATAACATCACCAGCCATCAAAATATGACACACACAAAACAACATGATGCATTAGAAGGAACACCTTACAGACGTTAGATTGTTGCCTATCACGTTGTACCAACAGCCCCAGACATCAGGAAACGCAACAGAAAATACCAGTCTTCACTCATTGCAACAAACCACTCTCTTTATAACATCATCTCACATACAGCTATTGCCGAAATAATATGCTAAATGGCATTCTATTGGTCCACCGAGGAGACTGCCACATCACAAGCACAACAAGAACACAATAGACAGAACACCACAGACAATGTCCAATCCAACCCAGAAACGGCCCAGAGGAAGTAACATCACGCAAAGACTGATTAACTACAAGGAAACTGGCATCCCATTCACTTTAGAGATTTGTCAAACTCTCCCATAGTAAAATCATAGACTTGCAACTCAATGGATGAAATACCAGTTCCCAGCCATCTAACCTGACCACTTATAGTCTTCCAGCAATTGAACCGAATGATCAACCTTGACATTACATCATGGATGCAACACAGTTTTAGGGATGGACCAGAATACACAATGCACATAGTGACTTCAATCTAACACATCCCGGACAGATCACCGGCCATGCGAACCTGATGTTCGCTGGAGAAATGCTGATAACATAACATTGCTTTAAACCCACTTTACTAGGCATCTCTGGTGCGCCGCAGGAGGACACACTATTCTTAGTTTTAGGAGCGATGGAGAAATGATCTCATGGGATGAAATTTAGTTACATGATCTTTTAAGTGTTACCTATATTATAATTTGTATTTGCCATCTTTTTGATTAGTTGGTTTTAACCTCTTTCCATCATTTTTGTTGAGCGCTCTAAAATTTATATTCTCTTTCTCTAGCTGTTCTCATTCTCCTTATGTTGTTCACTTTCCTCCATTTCTCTTACCCTTGCTCGTGTATTTCTTGTCTTCTCCACTCACTGTTGTGCCTCCAAATCATTTTAGCAATGTCACTTTCGTCTACTTTGACTGACATCATTTGAAAGAGGTCTCACATTCTGAGATCCTCTGCATGTCCTCCTGTATCTTCTCTGTTAGCACATGTTTTCTCTGGACCAAAACTCAGGTTCTAGTTCAAACTTTATTTACTACCACTCCACTCATATTTGGTTTGTATTCCCCTACCAGTATTTTTAATTTTCTCTTTTCTCTCTTGCGTTAGCTCTTAGTTTCTTCAGGTAACTCATGTACAAGATTGTATTTTTAACTAGCCTTGCAATCTTTGCAAACGCTTTTTTCTCCTCCTCAGAGCATGGGGTCAGGTAAATTTGTCATGCTGTACAAACGGATATAGGAAGATAAAGCACAGACTTGAGTACGGTCTGTTAACTGCGATGAAAGCAATCTCTGCCTGGCAAAGGTACTGTTTAACCTGCTGCCAGTTCGATAGCAGCTGGGTGTGTTTATTATTTTACACATCCAGGCATTGGCACTAAATAATGTAAAAACTAGAAGTAAGCCGGAACCGACTATCTTGGGGATCAGTCATGAATGGGTCCTCTATGGGAAACTTACTTACCAAACAACATGTTTAATCTATCCAGTTCCACACTGGCCGCATTGATAAATATATTGGGGCGGATTTACAAGAACTGATTCATCTCTGCATATTAGCAGAGATGCGGCAGTTAATTTGCGTGACGGAAAAAAAGCCTTGCACCACCATGGATGCATCGCATTTATAATGCGGAGCACCGTAGCGCAAGGAAAGACAGATGCGTGATGCATCTTTTGGCGGAAAGGCAGTGCATTGCTGGAGTCGTGCAGTAAGCACGACGCAGCTCCAGCAATGGTCCGGAATGCCTATTCCCATCATGCTGCGTCAAGCAGGCGCAAGGTTTTGATGCAGTGGCGACATAAAAGTGACTCTGTGAAATCTTGTAGATTTCACTGCGTCACTTTTACAAGGCTTCCTTGCGATGGAACGCCCACCCTGCATACATTATACCTGATGCAGGTATAATGTAGATCAAGGCTTTACAATGTGACTTCTCTCCCTAGATGCGTCACGTTGTAAATATGTCTCATCGTGGTGCATTGTTAACGATGCTGCTGCGTCACAGAAGTGATACTACAGCGGCGTAAAGTTGTTGCAAGGGGCTTGTAAATCTGCCCCATAGAATTGTTTCTTTTCCTGTAAATCTACCACAGCTTCACGGGTGCCGCTTATTCTCTATGAACTTCAATGAAGGCCTATTCTGGAGAGGATACAAGCATATGTGGTACTCCAAAACTCTCACCCTTCCTGAGAATTCTGCACACCCCATGCTTTGGTAGCATTTATTGGACTAATTGAAAACAAGAAAACCTGAAGCACAGCAACCTGGAATTCTCAATGTGCTCTCAGTGAACATTTCTTTGTGCACATAGAACCGAGCCTGTCAATGGCTAAAGTGATGATCACAATGAGGCATTCCCGTATTTGAAAGGGGGCTTGGCATCATGCAAATGAGAGAACCTTTTGCCATTGTGTCTGTGCCGTATTACAGAAGTGGGTGCAAAGGCAAGAAAGCAACCAGGAGGCACACTGACTGCTCCACATGTGGGGCGATGCACAATCTACGTGCCTCCCAAGGTCGTCCCTTGGAAGCAGGGAAAGGGGGTCCCAGGGACTCCCCAATCATCCTCCCACATATAAGTGCAGTCACTGCACCCGCCTGCTGGGAGAATCCCTGTCCTCCTTTACAAACGAGGCCAAGACTCTGCCTGTAGTGAAAGGCAGACTAGTGGCTTCAGAGAGCTGAGATCTCTAATGCTTTTGTACTCTGAACAGCAGATTGACAATAATGGGGCACAGCCCACGACTGTCGTACTTAGGTGGTTGTGTCATGTTGCAGAGTAGGACCATGAGCATTAAATGTAATGCAGTCCCAGGAGAGCAATCCTACGTCACGGGGATGAGAAAAGGATGCTGGGCTTGTGCTGGAGGATGGAAGTGATACTCTGTACATAGTAACAGGATAAACACAATCACCAGGAGGGGAGAAAACTAAACGGAACATGTAGAAGGCGATCAGGTCATTCAAGTTCAAACGCGGACATCCATGTAAGCGGCTCTAGGTATTCTCAAGAGTCCATAATAACTTCAATATAACAAAATGAAGAGGCTTTGTTTCTGTGTAAAGAAGTGAACTTGTCTTCATTTCAACTTCTTCAGATACCCATTTTACCTTCTGGTTTGTAGCTGAGCTATTTCCCTTTTTTGGGTATTTCAGAGGACTGCCTCCAAGTTGTAATGTCAAAGTTAGTATTTTCTGTGCTCCTCCTTTCAGGAGAACTGATGCAAATCCCGGGTACAAGCAACTGTTGCAGAATCCTCCAATGATGGCCCACATTTTTATAAAGTTAACTTTCAAACCAGGGACTACACAATGAAATAATTAATCTGAAGGCTTTCGTTTGTTGATGTCTTCTGAGAACCACACCAGAATGAAAAGAAAATGAGTAAGACACAAACACATTCTGGCTTGAAGTTCCATGTAACAGATGAGATACAAGTTGTTAGTCCATTGCATTTAATTATCATCACCATCTGTAAACCCAGGAAATAAACTGTCTCCACAAAGGACCATTTAACAGCTAAGCTGGGTGATAACAGTTGCAACTTTTTGTTGACATTTAAAAACTGATTTCTTTTTATTCCACTGGTCCGTCTTAAGGCTTGAATACTTACTCCATAATTAGTTGTGCAAACACTGAAGGTTCACAAAGGAATACTATTTGTCTTGGCAATGAGCTTCTCAATATCTATAACATAACAAAATTCTTCAAGTTTCATGATTCAGTTTAGTGCTCAGCTGGCACTCCCCATGACTTGGAGAGCTGGGCCAAGTCTGTCGTTTTCACTATGTGCTCTCCACCTTAAAAGGTGCTGGATCATGTTTGTTCAAAAGGTCTGTCTGCGCCGTAGACAAAATTCCTTCTGGATTTGCCACTTTAACCTGTAATAAAGAGAAAAGTTATTAATACTTCTGTTTTAAAGAATGTTACACAATTTTGTACTGTTGTACATTCATATCCTAATAGGAACAATACAGTAAATTAATGTAATAGATAATCAACCTTCTTGTGGCTTTTAGTCAATATTCGAGATATTGAATCAAACTCACAAAAGACCGAATATATATTAAATTAATTTACTCTATTGTTTTCTGATTATTAAATCATCCTTCGTTATCTATGATAAAATCATTATTGTTCATATTAGATGTACTCTCGTGTCTTAAGAGTGGGTGATTTTTATTGAATGAATGATCATACGAAAGTCATAGATTAGTACTGTAAATATCCAATCCCTATGCTGACCGCCTTGATTCAACAGTGTTTTTAATATTTTCTTCACATTGCATAATAAGGACTCTAAATTAAATAATAAAAAGTATTTTGTTTTATACACCCTCTGATTTTTTTTAGCCCTCATTTTCTGTTGAATGTGGTTTTTCATGAATTAGTGTTTGTAATTTTATATCATTTGAGTTGCCTCGTGTTTTTGTACATTAATATTTTCTTTCCATGCCTTAGGAACAGTAACTCACATTATTAGCAGGGGGTTCCCTTCTTCTTTACACTACTGCCAGGCTGTTTTAATGAAACCATCTGGAAATCTGTCAAACATCTGGCCACTCCCAGTATGTCTGGGAGTGGCCAGGTGTATGACAGATTTCCCATATGGGATAAGTGTACATACAAGAATCTCAAGGAAGTTAAAGTGAGTGGTTATCCTGAAATATGCGAAGAATCCAACTCTTGATGACCAACGTGGGGCACCCATTAACAAAACTGCTGTACCAGCTGAAAATGTTTGGCCACCCTCCTGCTTCCCTTGCAAAGGGCTTAAACAGAAAGAACCACACACTACTCCTTTGGCCGTACAGGTACCCGTAGGATGGGAGCCATTTTATAGCAATTTTATTTCTTTGTACAAAACCGACCTTACAGCACTTACTACTCTCTGAAGGGCAGGAGATTCTCTTATCAGGTCAGAAATGACATTTGACTCAACTTTATCGCTGATATGATGGAGGGTATATTGGAGTTTGCTAGTGACTTGGTCCAGAGCACTGAATGTAGCAAATAGTGCTTGCACCATGACAGACAGATGGCAACCCGGAGGGATATCTAGAGTTCTGGGTTAAAGAGTCTTAAACAATCGCTTTACTTCACATGCCCCTCAAATGCACAGCCCTTGCATGATTCACCAGGACATAGTATGTTTGGGTGCCCTTAAGTTGCTTGGAGTATTCATTCCGTGGACTGAATTCTTGTCCTTCGTTCTCACACTCAACATCATTATAGGGAAGAGTCAATTGAATTAATGTTATATACCTATACCATGTCTCGAAGGTGCTGACAATTACGGCACCAACTCACACCTGCTGTCAGTGGCTTCCAATTGTATTTACCTTTAGAAGTTCATTACAAGGTAATTGATTCTCCTCAGGGACAACCTTGCGCCATGGAAGTAGTCTGGACAGAAGTAGTCTGGACTCACAAATCTTGACGTGTTGAATTGCAAAACTTTTAATCTGTGCAGCAGATGGTGGCAGACTGGCTTAAGTAGCAATGAGTCCCGTTCTCTGTTACTAATAAAGCACATTCCCAACACCGTGAGACAAGCATCTACATGAGGTAGATAAATAAAGTCCAACCAAGGACAATAAGCGCTGAGGCTTAGGCCACTTGAATTTTTAAGTCAGAAATGCATGGGTGGAACCATGACATTTACCAGAGACTTGAACATTATTGTCTTTTTGGCAAACAACCAGGCAGGTAAGACAGAATGGGACAGATAAAAATGAAGTCAGTGAGTGACAGTGATGAGACGTTCAACAACATTCCTAATCGCTTGAAACCTTCTTAAACGTTTTTCCAGAAGACCTAGGTAACTTGAGTTACCATAGTCTAGTCTGGAGCATACTAGTGTGACCACCACAGGACTGCGATACGAGGTAACAAACGGCAGGATTTTTCAAGAAATTCAGTCTAAAAAAAAAAAACGGATACTTGTAACTTTGGAACCCTACGGCTGAAGGGAGAGGTCAGCATCTTTGTAGACAACCTGGTTGCGGACAGTTTTACCTGGCAATGAGGACAACCCATTGATCTGAGTCCAAGAGGACAGATTCCAGTTTAAAATAGTTCCTCGTAATGAGAAGCTCAGTTTTGGATGGATTAAGTTTCAGGAACTTTGTAGCCATCCGATATGGCACAACTTTTAAGTAAAATGGTAACACAATTATGAACTGTAGCAGATACAGAAGATGGGAGACGAGTGGTGGATAATTAGAATATCAAGTGTTGACTGCATGCACACAATGTCCTGTCTTTCTGAAATAAATTATATATCTATTTTGTTTTCCTAAATAAAGTTCATGATCCCAACTTACTGGTGCACCAAAAAGAGGTTAAAAAGCAAATTCCCAAAAAACGTTAAAAGCATGTTTCCCCAAATTCTTGCCAATATCTAGCTTTGACGTTCCATGAGACGCTGTTACACTTCAACAATGCTGAGAAAAGATGGATTTCCCACTAGCCATTGCCTCATAAGTATTATCCTGGCACCCGTGGTAGAATAAAAACAAAACCCTGTCCATGCTTTCTTCTTAATATATCTGCTCCAACGACATCAGTTAAATAGTCACATCTAAAAGTCTTCAAATAATTTCAGCAGTTGTGTTAAATATTTTATAACAATAGACAAATATAACCGGATCTCGGGCAAAAATACAAAGGTTGCAGGG
Source organism: Lissotriton helveticus (assembly GCF_964261635.1). Taxonomy (NCBI): domain Eukaryota; kingdom Metazoa; phylum Chordata; class Amphibia; order Caudata; family Salamandridae; genus Lissotriton; species Lissotriton helveticus. The sequence continues at coordinate 1,048,381,101 of NC_136072.1, forward strand.
ATCATTAAGCTAAAGTCAAGTGACTGGGTCCTGCTACAGTTCTGTGAATCATAATGGGTGTAAAGTTAACTTAATTCATTTTTAAATACTGTTTTTTTGTAAACTGGATGGTAATAATATGGCATCGGGGGTTGCTTTTGTTCCTTTTCACAGGGGATGTGGCCTAGAATTTGATCTGGCCTGTTCCCTTAGGGGTGAGGCCAATGTAGCCTCCCACGTGGATTATCCCCATCTGTAATTCCACAAAGGAGCTAAAATTGGCGAGATACTGCCCAGAGCAGGTACCAGTGGTTACATTTGATTCAAGCCTTATCATCCCTTTTTTGCTGTCTGCATATAACTGCAATATTTCACTCTTTACGTAAATTTCTTGTTTTTTCACTCTTCAATTTTGAGAGTATTTGACCTAATCTCATATTATTAATTTTTTTTAAATGTGGGATGTAAAAATCGCCATGCTCTGTTTTGTATTTATCTATTCACAACCACATATAATCCAAAATCCTAACCAATATTTACAAATAGTATTTGTTTCTGCAATGCAGGTACACAAAAACGTAGTTTTTTTGTTATTGAGGGACAACCACCTGTTCAATTTCAATTAACAAAAGTCACTCCATGTAGTGTCCCAACACGTTCCTTGCTATTGTTACAATCCTTAAATTAAGAGTTGACGTCATGGCTGAAGATAGGTAAGAGTGTTTGTCCCTTTAAATGTAAAATTTCATAGGGTTTTAAACCCTCAAATCTTTATGCTATGAATATACCCACCTCATCAGAATATATTACAAATCTGAGCAGATGATCAGTCCGCCAAAGACGCAGGCTACTCTGTGGGTGATTCAAGTGAGGGCTGTTACAGCTGTCAGGAGGAAGATTGGACCCAGAGTGATGAGGATTACTTTAACTAATTTGTGTTAAAAAAGAAAATCAAGCTTCCCCTCCGCAGACCTTACATCATGAGAAGGTCAACTGAATCCATCAGACACAGCGATGTCCTGCCACTTCTTGTCTTGTAGTGCAGTACAAAGTTATGAGGGCCTGCTCAAGTCATTGCATCGCAGATGTCGTCTATCGAACTTATAAGCTCCCAGCAGTTTACCTCATCCTGTTCCCGCAGCAGTTAGCCGCCTGCTGATACCCCTTGTTAAATATCCATAGTGCCTACTGCTTTTTCCCTCTTAGATACGTCAGTGGTTTGAAACCCTTGCTCTTGAAGAAGCAGCTTGGTGCTCCGGTTCCTAGGCGCTGCCCGCTATTCCCTGCACTATACACTTCCACAGTCTGCCCCTTAAACATTCCACCTGCTTAAGGATGCTCACCTTTGCCCTGCATGCATACATTTGGTCTTCGCCATCAGAGGAGAGACTACTTGCGAATAGACCATTCTTGCTTCCAGTTCCAGACTCCTGTCTAGCCTACCACTCCAAACCCCAGGGATTGGCTCTGGCTTGTAGGGTTTGACCTGTTTGCCAATGGCAACTGCATGTACTAAGTCCTCGACTGATTTATGTTTGTTTTTACTTGAATCTCTCAATGGTTCATTCATTAGAGGAGACATTCCGTAGCTCTTTCTTTCATGCTCTGCAAATTGAGCTTCCTGGTGGCCATTTTGTCTCCGAGTCAGTTATTGTTATATCTTCAGGCTCCCGGTATTAAAATGTTGGCGCACTGAATACCAAAGCTGATAGTCTTAAACTAACTCATGCATCCTAAATCCTCTTCCAGACACTCCAAGCCCGACTATTTAAAGCTTGCAGGGTCCTGCTTTCTCCCTATATGACAGTTTTTCTTCTCTTCTATTTTGTGTTTTTCCTTTTCTTGCTCTCTGTAGGCAACTGATGCTGAAAAATAAGTATCAGTCCTTACCAATATGTTCTGGTGGACCCCACCGGCTCAAATTAGGCACTAAGGGTATTCAAAATGCATCCATCGCAACCCTTGCCCCAACTTGGGTCCAGTTAGTAGCTAGTCTGAATATTCGACTTTCAAAAGTCTGGGCTGATCACATTCCAGAGTGAAGGTCCTTGAACACCCTTTGATCCCCCTCCATGTTCCATCCTCAAGAACGCTTGTGTGGTGATCGAATGAGGTGACGTGGAGAAAAGTACCCTGAATGTGCTCTGGATGGGTTGTAGTGAGGTGCCAGGTCTCGCAGATAAACCACACCTCTTCCTCCATGTAACCGTAGCATCTTCCTCCAGAATTCTTCTCCCCTGGCTCCAGTTCCTACCTGTCTCCAGGATTTTTTCCTCTGATTTCATCAGTTAGTCATGGACAGGCCCACTGGAATTATGCGGCAGGGGAGGGCCAAATTATATGGAAGAGTTGAGTAAATTATGCTGCAAGAAAGGCAAATTATGAGGCATAATGAGACATTTTGTAGTAGTATTGCTTCATTATTTTGCCTTTTTTACACTTGTTAACACTGTATGGGCATTGGTTGCACCTAATTGGTACCATTATAACACCCAAATATAGCAATGCGCATCAGAAGGGTAACCAGTCAAGACTTGCAGAGAGCCTTCCACTGTACTGTAACACATGTTGCTGCTTTTTTAGTAACTTTTGAACCACTTGAGCTAGAAACTAATTTTTCTGTTAAAATCTGCTGATTATGTGACAGATGGTGGAGTTTGGCAAATCTATCATTATGTGGAAAACGCTGCAGCTGCACACAGTGCTTTAAATGGGCCGGTACTGAGTACCGGCACTTCTTTTTTTTTCCCTCCAAGAGTACCGGCGCTTTTTCCCTACAAAAGGAGAGTACCGGTACTCATTCACGCAGGTCGGTGTTTTAGGTCTAGTGAGCATGCCTCACCTTTTCTCACACGATGGCCATTTCACACCGGTTTCACACCCTGCATTACAAAGCACATTAAAGTAAGATCTCCCCCTCTCCTGAGAGCTGGAAAGCCCATCGGATGGCCCGATTGTGCTGCACAGATCTGCCCATTGTCAGGCTGGCTCGGCTGCGCCCTGTGTGCCGGGCTGTGTTCTGCTACTCGGCAGGTGGCGGCCCTGCAGCTTTGGAAGTGATTTTGAAAAGGTCCCAGCTGGGGCGGCAGGGGGCAGCCACGGGGGGGGGCACACATCCCAACCTGCTTCTTCTAAAAGTTATTTGAGGATGGCCGTGTGTCGGCCTGTGGGGTATTGTGTGGGAGCATTGGGAGGAGTGAATGGCTGCTCTCAGACCCACCCCCGGAAAGGGGGCAGAGGGCGTAAATCTTTGTTTTTGACTTGACACTGCACATGCTGATAATGGCGCTCTCACCTGCCCACTCTTGCCTCGGCTGGAGGATGATGGTCGGGTGGGTCTAAACATCCTGCTCTCGGATTTAACTCAAGACATCACGTCTGGGGTGTGATCTTAAAGGGTCATCTCCTAGTGCCTGCAGCTCTTGACAGATTCAGTAATGCTGATAGGGAGGGGAAAGGGCACCTCTTCTACCAGAAAATTGTTTATTTCAGATTAGAGCGGACTGATTACACTGTTCAATTTAATAGTTAGGTGATAAAATGTTCTATTTATTTATTTATTCGTCCAATCGCTGCTGGTGTGAGAGGACTAGACACAAACAAATGCAAAACGTAAACTTAGAGCAAGTAAGAATGTGGCAAAAGACACACAGAACACAAGCACTAAATCGTGCTTGTGTAATGCAGGGGAAACTGCAGCGATTAACACCGGAGCCCTGCATTACATCTCTCCAAGGGGCCCATCAAATCCTGCGTTCCAGCAGAGGCAGGAACAAAACAAAGGAATCTAATCCATTCCTTCCCTGCTGTTTCTGCCTCTGCTGCTGTGTTTCGCTCCGGTCCTCGCTGCTGGCCCGGCTCCTCTCTCCAAGGAGGGATCTTCAAGTGAGTTTGTTTGGGGTGACCCCCAACCCAATTATACTTTGTATTTGGCATTTATTTATGCCAGTTCGTTGGTACAATTAAAATGTATGGGCAGCAGCAACTGGTATCTGGGCAGCAGGCAGCAGCAACTGGTATCTGGGCTAGCAGGCAGCAGCAACTGGTATCTGGGCTAGCAGGCAGCAGCAACTGGTATCTGGGCTAGCAGGCAGCAGCAACTGGTATCTGGGCTAGCAGGCAGCAGCAACTGGTATCTGGCTAGCAGGCAGCAGCAACTGGTATCTGGGCTAGCAGGCAGCAGCAACTGGTATCTGGGCTAGCAGGCAGCAGCAACTGGTATCTGGGCAGCAGGCAGCAGCAACTGGTATCTGGGCTAGCAGGCAGCAGCAACTGGTATCTGGGCTAGCAGGCAGCAGCAACTGGTATCTGGGCTAGCAGGCAGCAGCAACTGGTATCTGGGCTAGCAGGCCTTTAGAAAATCATAGACATAGAGTTTTCCTTTTTTATGGCCCCTGGAGTGCTATACACTGTTTTGGTCTTCAGTATATTGTCGTTTTTATGACTGTTGTCCTATATACAACTCTCCAATTTACACCAGAAGCGGTGTTTAGATTTGTACCTAACAAGTGGTTTAGTGAATATCATGGGTTCTCACCAACATTTTTGTTTGCCTAGGATCACACAATTTGTTAAAGTGGGGAAGCCAGGATTAATCCCAGGTTTTCTGGTGTCACATTGTGCAGTTGACGAGAAATCAGAAAATCTGGGCTTAATCCTGGCTTTCCCACTTTAACAAATTGTGTGATCCTATGCAATTGTTTATACTTTCCCTTCTTTTACTTCATTATCACATATAGGAGAACCTCGCAATATTACTTCAGGATATGCGCTTTACAAAATCCTCCCCTGTGTTTGATTGATAAATTATAGTGATCATGTATAATAGGAACCCAGGCTGCTCAAGAGGATAAACATAAGATCAATATTGGCATTGTTGTCCGGGTGGAGGGAAGAATTAATGTTTTTAAATTCACGTTTGAAAACTATGACTTTAAACAAAAAAATGCTTATCGATGCACTGGTATAATCTGATGTAATAAGGATAATCAGTTCTGCATCTTGATAAAATAACATTTTTTTAATTGGGGAGAGACTTTATATATTTTTTACACTCTTGCTGCAAGATGTGTTCAAAAACGAGTGTTGGTAAAGTTAAGATGTGCAAGACACCCTAGTTACTTTTTCTTTAACTTCACTTAACCTTTAAATAAATGCTTGCATGATTATTTAACATATTTTTGATGTCAGTTCTTAGTCCAGTAGGGTGCAGCCTAGTGCAGCTGTTGATCTGGGGCCGCACGTCAATGTCAGTGCAGTATACCATTCTGTTAGCCCATAACCAGAAAGATAAAGCATACTAAAGATGGTGATACTGGTGGCCCTAAACATGGAATGTTTAGCCTACAGCAAACTCTTTTGTGGGGCAGTCATGTGCCGTAGGCTCTTGCCTCTCCTCACACTGTTTGAGCTGTGCAGGTAGCTGACTCTTTTCACAATGGGGTTTCTCGTGTCGGGACTCAGGAAAGACACTGATGCAGGCAGAGATAGTCAGGGTCAAACCAGTTAGGTTAAATGTGCTTCATAGCTACACTGATTCTCCTCTACTACCCGCCCCCACCACCCGAATGGGCAACTGTGGCTAATAGAGCAGCACTGTTAGAAGCAAGTCAGAGCAATGAAAGCAGGACTGTCCCAGGTTTAGCTGGTACTTGGTAGATGTTCAAGAAGTATGGTGGGGGTTGGTGTTGTGGTTACTCAGTGGCCTAATGCATCCACTTAAAAAATGTGTGTTTGACCTCTTGGTCTCAGCTTTAAATCATAGGAGGTTCACTCAGCTTTTCATCCTTCTGAGGTCGATAAAATGAGTAATATTGACTTGGTTAATATACATCTTTCAGAAAGCACCAAAATACCTCGAGGGATAACCCCTTTCTTTAACTCAGACCTCCTCCATTTGCTTTGCTACTACGTAAGGGTCCATTTACTATAGTGCAAGGAATGGGGTTTCTTGGCTTGGGATTGGCATCTTCAACCATTTCTCCACGCCCCACCCCACCCCGGTTTCATCTGTATGCCCTTTAAATGAATACCTTTGCCCACCGCCTCTCCTTTTAAGTTGGATACTCAATGGTGATTGTCGATGAATCTCTGCATAATAAATGTGATTCGTGTGCCATTTGTGCACCGGCAATTTCATATTCAACATTTGAAAGAAAATGTTAAAAGTAGCTTTATTACATGCAAGGGTATCAAAAATATACTACAAATTGAAGCAATTTGTCATTATTCACTCCCCCAAAAATTCTTGCGCCCTTTAAAGTGTCATTAGCCCCGCCCATTGTCCCGCCTCCTAGCCCCGCCTTCTTGCCACGCCCCCAGCTCAATTTGATGAGTACCTGCACTTCTTTTTTCCCATTTAAAGCAGTGGCTGCACAACAACAACATTTCAGTGGCCCTGGCCATGGATAATCTGTGTAGAGCGACCCGGACAATTATCATACAAAGGTGTCTGCATTCTTCATATGTACAGACGCCACCATTGATAATTTACCCTCTTATGGGGCACGTAATAGTAATTAATCACAATATCGTCCTAATCTGTGCACCCAGGAAAGCCTTGGGCGGCTCATCGGTGACAAAATATTGTTTTTTTCACTCGCAAAATGGAGTCGGAGCAACAATGATCAGAAGAACGAAGCAAGAACCAGCCAAAACCCGTCGAGCTTGCCCTAATGTAGCTTGAACCTGTTCCATCCATGGTCTGACCTCACCTCGGAATGCATTTTAACACTGTTAATACAGGCCCTGGGGCATGGTTAAATGAAACAGCGGGCGAACACAGCGAGTTTCTAGCGTGGAGCATTTCTTTGGACGGAAACACGCACGGCGACGCGTTTAAATTTAGGCAGGACGAGATTGCATCTCGGGTGACGACGCCAGTTTCAGAAGCCGGAAGCTTGCTGCTCCCTGCTCGGCCTCCGAGAGGGCCGCAGACTCGTGTGTGGTCGGCAGCAGCACAAGCGAGGCAGTAGACGGCCTGAAAAAGCAATGTCAGTGTTTTTGGGGCAGGAAAGTGGCGTGTTCCCCTAGGGACATGGCATCAGAACATGTCTAACCGGAGGCAGCCCCAGGTTTGCCGCCATCAAATGGTGCCAAATAAGCAATGCGTCCCATCATTTTTGATTAAAATCTTGCTTTTGAAATATTAGAATAGATGTTTATTAATATCTGGAGCGCAAATAAGTATTCATATTTTATTTAAAATGTGTTACATTGCCATTGTGACGTGCAATATTTAACTATTGTATGGGTTTAAATTGTTTTAGTATCTGCCATAAAACTTTGCGCTGCCATTGCCTGCAATTGTTTTTAAGTTCGATTTTTTTTCAACTCCCCTCCCCTTTTAGCGTAGCACCATTTGCAGCTAATTTTCCTATAATATATAATGGAATATTTGCTCTGCTTTTTTTTTTTTTTTTTTTACTCGTGGAGGGGCTCAGCATAAAAAAGTTGAAGTTCACTTGCCTATATGCAATTAATGTTGCCTTCCCTGGGCACGCACTGATGTGTCATATCACTTAAAGGTTGGTTTTACTGATGGGAAATCAATGTAAACCTCATTTCACAGTATCCTATGTGTGCATAAGAGGAAACTCAGCAAGGGAGCTAAAAGAAACTGACGATATCAGTTGAGACCTGGCAGAAGAAGGGGTGGAAGCAAAAAAAAACCCATATCAGGCGGGCAGTCACTCAGTTACTGGCTGAGTTCAAGCTTTACAGGTGAATCACTCTTTTCTCTCAGTCATGAATTATCAAGCAGTATTATGTCATAGGATCAGGGTGAAAGATCCCACGAGAAAGCAATATAGGAAAACTTAAATTCACTTGAAACAGTAAGATTTTATTTGCTGAAAATGGATAAAGCGTTTTGTTACCCCAAGGAGTGACCGGCAGCTCCGAGATGAGAGCATCTGACAAGCTGCCCTTTGTGTTATTATTCTTAAACCAATGGAAGTGTGAAAAAAAAGTTGAAGAAAACGAATGAAATAAGCGAAGATAGACACGGAAGATCTGGGTTTGTAGATTACTTTTATTATGGACTTTCTTCATACTGTATTGCAAATTGGACTTACGAAACCTGTAATATAGAATTCCATCATATCATATGGTGATCAAATTTCCCATAAGGTTATTAAATGACCAACACCAAGGGGTATTGTATTGTAATTGTATTTATATAGCGCTTACTACCCCTGGCAGGGCGTCAAAGCACTTTTTGGTGAGTAGCACGCTATTCCGGTACCCAAACAGGATTAGAGGTGAATTAGTACAGGGAAATATGAAGTTAATTTGAGCGGTGGACATGTGAGTTTGTTATTTGGATTGAAAAGAACAGTGGAGGAATAGAAGAGGGAAGGGTTTGCATTTATATTGATGTTGTTGGGATCGCGACTGCTCTTTTACTTACATAAGGGAGGATCACAAGACAAAGAACCAAGTGTTTAACTGCTTTCTGAAAGTAAGATGATCAGAGACCACATGAAGAGACCGGGGCACAGACTTCTTAGTTTTTGCAAGGCTCTTACCTTTTAGGATATGAAGATCACCATGGAATGGAATATTCAGAACAGCTGTTGCTGGCAGTGGTGTCTTATGCTTTTATGCCTTCTCTTGACCAAAAGAGCCATCACAAGCCGTCTCTTTGTCAGTGTGGGCTTTAGTAGTGTCTTCTGCAACCTAAGCCCTTACAGGACCTGCCGTTTACAGCCTTCTCCTGCACCAGCGGCATCTCTAGTGGCTTTCCATTACTACTTTCTAATGGGTGTCTCAGAGCTTAATAGCCACCACAGGAAGCACCCTAGCTTCAACAGATTCTACCGCATCTACATGCTTATGCTCAACTTCTGATTGGGCCTCGCATTCCAACACAAGCAACTGACCAGCGTGGGTTGGGCAGTGTGCCGGGCACTTTGCTGTGTTAGAGCCAGAAGCAGACCACATCTCTTTTTTTAATTAAATGGCAATACTGGGCTATACTAAGTGGTGAAGCAAGATGAGTGTATTGGTATTTAAGGGTTGAATCCAGCACTTACAGGATAGGCCTGAACTCAGGACCCAGGCTCTAAGACAGGGGTCTTCAATCTGTGGGGCGCGACCCCCAAGGGGGGCGTGGAGTCATGGAAAGGGGGTCGCGCATTCCCGTCGCACTTCCACCTGAATCTGGAATCCAAAACGTTTACTCTTCGTTTTGGATTCCGAACAGTGCATCTCAAGGAGCTCTCTGATTGGAGGACATTGTAAAAGAATACAATTGACGACTGTCCTCCATTCAGTGAAACTGCAGGATGCACACCAGGAAATGCCGGGAACTGGGGCCATACATATGAACTTGTGGGGTGTGGAAGGCTCTGTAGCAGTGGTTCACAAAGGTGCAAGCTGAAGGGTGGTGATCGGCCTTAATGTATACTCTGATTCTGCCTGGATGCCTCCGATCCGTGACCGCACGGCAGTACTTAAGCCCCCTCTTGTTTGGGACCAGCCCCAGAGCATTTTGCTGCCCATGTCCATTCTTCATTTTTTGCATGGATGAGTTGTGCCTCGTTTAGATGCTGAACAGCGTTTGGGCACCTCCGAAAAGCACTACTACCGCTGAATGTGTGGGCAACTCAAAGAGGCATGAGTGTTTTGTGGCTACACACACGTACTTGTCATCACATAAACTGATGTACTTTCCCCTGCAGGATACACAACTCTGCCTTGATGACATGCTCACACGGTAAAAGCCAGCACATGCATTAATAAAAACTCTTTTCTTAGGCTGAGCCGCCACCATGAGGTGAGAAGCCAAACTCCCGGGTTGCCGACAGGAGGCTCAGATAGTAATTAGGGACAAGAGATCGTAGGTTAAATGGAAGTGAGAAGTGTTAGTGCCCAAGAGCCATGAACAGAGAAAGTGGGGTACTGAGTTCTGCCAGAGAGAGATAGAAGGGGTGGCATGGAAAAAAATGTAAATTGATACTTGTATAGCGCACTACTCACCCGCAAGGGTCTCAAGGCGCTTGTACGAAGACCGCTGTGGAACCCATCCTGGCTTTCCCTGTGAGGTGTCCACTCCTGGGCACCCCCAAGGTGGAGGCCAGGCATCCTTAGCGTTGTGGGGGCTGTTGTGGAGATTAAGCAAGCTATTGCCCAGAGTTGCAGAGTGGGACTCCATGATTGGAATAGGCACTGAGGCGAGAATTATCAGGTCCGTGGAATTTTTGAGCCCAAGACCCACCGAGGCGGGGAATTGAACCCTGGTCCCAGGCTAGACCTCTGCATCAGGGTCTGCCGCTCTAACCATTGAGCCACACATCTCCACCCAGGAGGGTGCTGGAATTGGTAACACAACCTAACGTGGGCTTGGGTCTGCCGCTCTAACCATTGAGCCACACTTCTCCACCCAGGAGGGTGCTGGAATTGGTAACACAACCTAACGTGGGCTTGAGTCTTGCGCTTTTTCCTAAAACAATAATTAAAATATAATTGGGTTTCTTGGAATGGGTGAATTGTCTGATGTGTTTGTATATCCTTAACTGTCATCATTTATCGTTGTTGCGTTATTGTATGTAAACGCCTTTAACAAATGTCCGACTCATGCAATAAGTATAATAAAGTTTGCACATACGTCTTCACAATGATGTTTTTTGGTGTCTGACGTCCTGTTGCTTTCGACTGCAACATGAAATAAAGTACCCTTGTGGAAGTAGGCTTGAGGCAAATTACTTATAGGAGTAACCTTTAATAAAAGGATGTTTATTAAAATTAAAATGTTTGCAGGTGGCTTACTGACACTGGCTTGATGATTTATGTGCCATAAATATGGAGTGTTGTTATCAACTCACGTCATACCAGGTGGTGTGGCAACCTCGTGTGAGTGCTTGGGATCTAAAAGGTTGGCCAACGCCGTACTGCTAGATTTTTCAGCACCCCCGTGCACAACTTTCTATTAACACTGATGCCCTTTTCCGCCCATAAGACTGAGAAACACCTAGGGAAGTGGGTAGCCTTTGCTTCCTCCATCTACTGTAGGCTTACAAGGTATGTATTTCAATAGACAGTAGTCTGTTTGCCTTTGAATATCTGAACAAGCATTGGGATAGGCAATAGGTCTAGCCTTTGGGACCTTATAAGTGTTTAGCCAGAGATAGAGAGAGACTGAGTGAGAGAGAGAGAGAGAGAGAGAGAGGAGGAGTGAAACTGAGAAAGGGGAACAGATAGTGCGTGATACGAAGAGAGTGACCACAGGAGGGATGAAAAGAAATAGAGGATGAGCGCCTGGGTGATGGCTAGACAGAGAAAGAGAGACGGCAGAAGACTAGATACAGGGATAAAAAAAATAAAAGAGCAGCAAAGAGACAAGGGGAAATGGTGAGAGGAAGAGTGTAAAGAGATAAACACTGGAGCAGAGAAAGAAGAAGAGAAAGGGTGACAGAGAAAGTGCTAAAGGGAGATAAATTAATATATAGGAAAGTGGAAAAAACATGAAAACTAGCGCCCATAATTCGGCTAGAAGCCTTGTGGCCCTTCAGACGCAACACAACCTTCCCATGGGCACGTCATAATCCCATTATGCTCCGCAAGTAAATGGATATAGTGTGAGGGAAGCATGATGTGCAGCAGAGAAATAACGTACCACCCCCGGTCCCACTGGACCCCTCAGCTGAACTGGTCTGCGCTGTGTGAAAGGAAATTAAACTAACAGATGGAAGAGAAGCATGAAATAAATGAAAACATAGAAGAAAGAAAACAACTTAAGTACGAGGAAGAATTAACTCAGAGGAAGAAGAAAAGAAAATGTCTCAGGATCGCGCTAATAATGTGGCTTAAGCGGTATGCACAATTAACAGTGTGACGTGAAATGGTGTAAAATGCTAAAAGAGGCATGAGAGAATTTCAGGGGGGCTTGCCTTTTGATATCACACAGAAAAGGGGCCACGGGTCCGGACTAGAAGGATGTTGTTTGGCTGTGTGACTGTACTCTGCCATGCAAAAACAAGGGGTTTCCTTTTTCAGGACGGTTCCCCTCACACACCAGAGGGGTCATGCTTCATCATAGGGATGCCTCCTCACGTGACAGACCCGGTCTTCATGTGGGCTACAACCCCCTCTCTACGAGGGAGGAGCACAAGGATGTTTTTATTGAGTTAGGCGGGATGTACTAAACCCCTATGTAAGGCTGGCGTGTGTGTAATAAAGTGCAGTGCTGTGATGTGAGAGTTTAAAACTGCAGCATATTTAAGGGGCCATTCATAGCTCAGCAGAGCAGTTTCCCCATGGTATTCAGAGGAGGTGGAAGGCATTGCGTTCCGCAGATGGACCAGGAAGTCCATCCATCACAGGGCCGCTGGGGCTCTGCCCAACCAGAGGCGGGCTTCCGCCACTGTGTTTTTTTCCTGCAAACCATGAGGGTTCTTGGCGAGAAAAAAGAGAAATGTCTCTGATGCAGGGAGAGAAACCTCCTACAAAATTAATGGTATATGGGCCCCATCTACAGGACAGCCTTCCTGTGTGACAAAATGCATTCCCCACACCAGTGATTAAACTTTGATCAAAGACATCCGTGCAAGGCAGGCAGGAATCTCTTAATGTGAAAATCTTTCCCCTGACCCAGTAGGCTGCTTGCCAAGGTCAAAATAACATTGTTAGATTTTTTTTCTTACTTTACTGCTGATTATTGCTAAACACGGTTACATCAGCACAAACGTGGTATTTAATAGTGCTCAACAAAATGTAAACCAATATTGCAGAAAATGGAAGAAAATATAAAAAAGTGAGTAGGCGTGGTGCTAAAACAAAACATTGCAAGAAATCAGACGAAAATTAACAAGTGTATTGAACCTTGTCGTAGGAGGTCTAAATAGGTGACTGGGAAAGTCAAGGTGGAAACTGGGGTAGGGAATAGTTGTCTGAAGCAGAGGAGATCTGGTTCCATGAAGAATGGTGGTGCATTTTCAGTTTAAATCTGCTTATTAACCAATCGAATAAGGAAGTACAGAATACAGTGACACTTGAATGATTTACTTGTCATCCACTACAAGGGGCAAGCATATTGCAAAGTATTTTACAACTATCTATGAGAGAAATCCCCCACAGCAAAATTCACCATATCTGCACAGAGGCCAATAAGGGAAAACAATTGCTAATACTCTCCATAGCCTCCCCCAAGAGATGGCTCTCTGGAACAGCTGGACCCATTATTCCCTTCAAGGTTAGGAATTCTGTTTTTCTGTCTAAAGTAATAGGTTGGTGTTTGGGGGAAAAACACATTTTTATACTTTTTCTTGTGCATCGCCACCTTCAGGATTTTCTTGCTCTACACCTCTGGTGACAGGGGAACTGCATCACCATTCTACTTACCTTTGACGTTGGTATGTACCAAGCACTAAGCACTGTCCAGACCTTGTTTAAAACTTCAAAGATTCTTGTATCATCTTCTCCTTCTCGCCATCAATCCAGCGCTGGATACCCTCATGGGTGATAAGCCGCACTCTATATATCCAGTTTGATTGATTGATGGATTGAGTCCATAGCCATCAGTGAGGGGACCCTCCAGACGCAGAGGAGCACTCCCCGTTTCAGATGGTCTACTAGCTCAAGCAGCGCATCCAGCTTCACAAAGCTTTTGGACAGCACAAGGCCTGAAGGCAGATAGATCTGTTGATAAGATAGGCTCTCCAGTCCATTTACCCTCTTTACTGTCGCTTCTAGAAACCTTTCCACATTTTCTAACCTTCCAGCAATCCCCTCCTGATTCTGCTGCACTTTAATTGCTTTAGTTTTTGCAGTTTGCTCGACAAGGTCTGTGTGCAACACGTTTATGGACTGCAACAGGGTACTTTTCACCTCGAGTGGGCTCTCTGTCCTTAGTCATGGCTTATGTCCCACCGTCAGAGAAGCTGGTACCAACTCCAGAAGTCTGAAGTTACAGTAGGAAGCTTCCTTCCTCTGGCGATGCAGGTTGAGGTTGTGCTTCCTTTTGCAACTTTGGACATTTGTGCATCCCTTAGGGGACAGCAAAGACCTACTGTGGCATCAGTTAAGTTGTAGCACTCAAACCGATGACTTTTCCTCTTCTGCTGTCCCGGCGTCTCAGAAGCAGCCACTGGATCAGACCACCCTTGTCTCTAATGTCGGAACTGGTTGTACAAGTTGGGCTCAAACACCAGCAAAAAAGCGTGAGGCACGTGCCTGTGCCTAGTGTGGTTAGGGCAATGAGGGTGATGGATGCAGGATTCAACAGGAAATTCAGTCAGCAGGGGTGCAGCACGTGGAGGTGGCTACTGCCCGAGCCACACAATGCATTTCCATGGAAAATAATCAACTCCAGCCCTACCTCACCCTAGAAAATTGAATTTGCTGACCTGCCCACTGTCTACCAAACAGTGGACATAAAGATATTCCTGTTATTATTTATTCTTCTTGAGAGGAGGTACATTAGTGATAACATGTACTCAACATTCTGCTCTGTGTTTATCGATGAGAATGTTAAGGAGTTGTTCTGGAAGTAATCGATCACAGGAACGGCAGGTGGAATTGTCTGCTGACTGCTGTTCTGGTGAAGCTACTGTGATGCCAAGTCCATTTAATCTAGTTCTACTTCGCCCAACTGTGTGAGGAGTCTACCTTTAACAATTTTCTAAATGCAAACAAGAATGGGTAAGAGTAACTGGAACAGCACTCAAATGGATAATATCATTTCTTTAAACCAAAGACTTTGTGTCATAATTGTCTCAGCCCACACATGCAATTGTCTGAGTCCACTCAAGTACATTCAATGTAGGCAAGCAAGGGGGTTCTGAATGGTTACCTCTGCCATCTCTGCTATTCAACGGGTACAGAACATAAGCCGTTGAGTCGCACCACTAACAGGTCCAGGTAAACACAGATGATTACCCAAATCCACAGAATTTGGGCTTGGATCAGAGACTCTGAAGAACACCGCTGAATGCCAGAGCTGCTGGTGTCACAATAGGGATACAACAGAGGTCCTGATAGTGTTTAGTGAAAACACTAACAGACCCTTTACTGGACCAAGACTGATGAATGAGGCCCTCTCATCAGTGGAAAAGGAATGGAACCCAGTTGTATATTTATTAGAATTTGTAGAGCGCAAGGCAAGCTCTGAAACAGCAGAGAGACGTACATAGTACAGTGTGGCAGGGAACGATTCATGATTGTATACAAATAATGGGGAGTGATGTACAGGGCCGAACTGGGAACAGCAACTATCCTGGTAGATTGCTGCTCGACCCGCCCTGGAAGCGGGGGTAGGGAGCGCTAGTAAGAAGCACCGTTCCCGCTTTTGTTACAGGGTACTGATATTGCAGCACTGCTGCATAACTGGCCCCGAGTGACACAACAAGTCCCCCCGGCCACAACCCCCCCCCTCCCACTCCCCTCTGGCCCACTGGGGGAACAACCAGTGCTGACTACCGCCAGTCTAGCCCTGGTGGTGTAGCCTGGGATGGGGGACTTCTTTTTACATTTGGGTCTTGTGGAGATAAAAAGTGGAGATTTATTTAGCAGTGATAGATGAAGTGCCTTTTCAAAAGATGTGTTTTCAGCACTCCTTTTATTCTTTTTATACTATATTTACTATCCAGTAGATACAAACAGCTCTATTCACAAAGGTAATTTACACTTGTGAGTAATTTACACATGCAAGTTTATCCAACTTTTGAGTAACTTTTTCTAATTTTGGCTATTGACAAACTTCGACTGTAAAGTTACTTATAAGTGTAGACTTACATGTTTCCAGTCCCGGAAAATTGGGATGAAGCCAAATTTAAGAGTGTAAGTTAGTACTGCTAAAAGAAACAGTAGTAAGTCCAGCACCCCAGTGTCCACCACTAATGCTGAAACACCCTACCATGGAACATAATGAAGTCAGGGACTTACAATAAAATCCTATAGGGAATAAAGTTAAATTAAATTAAAATATTAAAAAATATAAATAAATATAGTTTAACGTTAAAAACATATAACAATAAAATAGATACATTATTTAATTATAACATATTTTGACAACCTTTATTGAATTTATAAATTGATGGAACATTCATTTTTATAAAATTAAATTGTATTCTAATAACCCAAGAACATGAGCTGAAATTCGACCTTGACTGGATTGAGGACCAAAAATGCATGAAGTTTAATCCAAACTGGCTAATGTCAAATCTCTACGTTGTGGATAGACTGGAATTTCTCAATGAAAACATACAGAATAAACATCAAAATCAGAGGAGCTGTCCTGTTCTCATTAAAAAGACTCAACCCTTTTTAAAAACAACCTGACTTCTGTACGAGCATACAAGCTATCGTATGCCGGTCTCTCAGATTCGCCAACTTATAGACGACAAAATAAAATAATTCCACGGCCAAAATGTAAATTTCTCACATTGAATTGTCAAACGACTTGGGTTATGTAATCGCAATATTTCTTTATTCCTCTTGACCTTTAATAGGGGTACCAATGTATGGGGGGGGGGCAGTGTATAGCAGGACTGTTATATACCTTTTTGATTCTTCACCGTATGATATATGTAATAGTTTAGATTGTGGGCCATGTTGGCTGTGTTGGAATCTCTATACATGCTTCAATAAAATGTGTTCGAAAAAAAGGACAACTGTAGGATATTGTGATGGTTGCAGCTTGGCCTAGCAGGTACAGTCCTGGGACATCTTACATCTTCTTCAAAAAGAACACATCTTCCTCCACCAGAGTTTGGACTTCTGGAGCATGGAGTGACCATCTTTCAGCTTAAGCATATGACTCCTGGCAGCGAACCTTTGCGCACGAAGGCATATTCGAATCTGACAAGAGAATCTGAACGTCCTGGCTACTGTAAAGCCTCCAATAGAGTACAATGCAGGAGCAAGTGTCTAAGATTCTGCCATGGGCCTTGACAAAAATCATGAACCTGCTAACTTGCTTGGCTGACAATGTGAATATCAAGTTCTCCTTTAGACATCTTGCTGAAACAGGCATCCATAAGGATTTTTGTGAGACCTGCCTTCTGTCTATTGGTCTCCTACAAGACTAGATCAAGGGAATTCTCCTTCTTTGAAACCACAGTAATCATCATCATCACCTGAAAGACCTCCTGCACCAGTTTCCTTTGGTCAGACACCCTGTGATTAGTTGAAACGGATCATGACCACTCTGATGCACAAACTTGTCAAACCCCTGGCCTTGTGTGATGTAAAGCTCTCTTTATGAAGAAACGTCTTTTCTAATTGCAATAATGATTGCACTGTATATTGATTCCTGTCCATCTCAGAACCATACACAGTGTTCCATGTGGACAAGGCTGTGCTGAGGACTCCTCCCAGAATGTTCTCAAGATGCTAACTGAATTCCATGCAAAGGACTTTCTTCTTCCTGACATGTTCCAATACCTGCATCTTCCTTGGCAGTTGAGACACTGCTACACTTCAGCTCGCTTCATGTTTGTACCTTGACAGCCAAGACACTCCATTCAACAGACCAACAGTTCTTTTTATCATTTGGAGGAAAAGATGCCAGGCCAGCTGAAACGAAGAACACCGCTGCTAGAATGAGTTCATCTGGCTTCTCCCACTGTTGTACTCTGAATGAATGAATGAAAGGCGACTTTTACCGCGCAACTTAGCCCAAGGGCATCAAGGCAAAAAACAGCTCATCAAGATGTAATTCCCTAAATGCACCATTACTGGTAAGCCTCAATAAAAAAACAGGTCTTCAAAGCTTTACGGAAAAGCACAGATGAGGATTGTCCTGTAAGTTCAGGGGGAAGAGAATTCCATAATCTGGGAGTTAAAATGGAAAACGCTCTACCTCCCCATGTAGCTTTTGTAAATCTGGGGACTAGGAGAAGATTTTTATTAGATGAGCGTAGAGATCTTGTGGGGATGTAAGAGTGGAGGAGGGACCTAATATCATCTGGGCCAGTCCCATACACAGCCCCATGCGTAAGACATAGAGTCTTAAAAGAGATCCTAGCCTGGATGGGCAGCCAGTGCAGGTTTCTTCTCGCCAAAGATGCTGAAGATAATCTGAGAAGACCAAGAACCATCTTAGCCGCCACATTCTGGAGTATCTGCAATCGGTGGATAAGACTCTTGTTAATACCCACATACAGTGCATTGCAGTAGTCCAGTCTTGAAGAGACAAGTGCCACGGCGGCTTGCTTCTGAGCATCAGGGGAGAGATAGTGGGCGATCTTTCTAAGGATCCGAATGATACCGCAACAGGTGTAAACCGTCCTGCTGACCTGACGATTGAAAGAGAGCGAGGTATCAAAAAGAACGCCTAGATTTCTAGCAAATTGTAAAGGAAGGGGGCATTCTCCGAGGGCAGCTGGCCACCAGTCCTTAGAGCAGATGTCCTGCTTTCCCCCAAAGATCAAGACCTCAGTCTTCTCCCCATTTAACTTCAGAAAGTTCTGGATCATCCAACTAGAGATAGCCTCCATACAGCTCCTAAAGTTCAGGGCAGAGTCCTTCACTGACTGGGTAAGAGAAACCATGATTTGGGTGTCGTCGGCATACGACAACACCTCAAGTCCAAAATATCTCACAACCCTGGCAAGGGGGGCCACATAGATGTTAAAAAGTGTGGGGCTTAGTGCGGACCCCTGGGGGACCCCACACTGCACAGGTTTAGATGGAGAAAGGAACTCACCCAGCTTCACCCTTTGTTCTCTTTGGCTGAGAAAAGAGGCCAAGAGACTTCAGGCTGGACCTCCGACTCCTATCTCCCTAAGGCGAGTGATTAGAATAGAGGGAGACAGAGTATCGAAGGCCGCCGTGAGGTCGAGCAGGACCAAGATAGTCGTGTAATCCTTGTCGACCTTCAGGCGGATGTTATTAGTGACCATAGTGAGGGCAGATTCGGTGCTATGAGATTTTCTAAAGCCGTGCTGGGACGCATCTAAGAGAGTAGAGTCCTCCAAAAAGGAGCTAAGGTGACGATTAAGATGTGTTTCCAAGATTTTTGCAGGAGCAGGCAAAAGAGAGATAGGCCGAAAGTTCTTCAAAACCCCAGTGTCTAAAGTAGCCTTCTTCAGAAGGGGTTTGACGACCGCCATTTTCCATGAGAGAGGGAAGATTCCCTTCATGATTGCAGAGTTCATCACCTCCATAAGAGGAGGGATAACCACTTCCCTACAGGCCTTCAAAACCCTAAGTGGACAGGGATCTAGAGGGGAGCCAGATTTAGTGGTATCAAGAAGCTGATTGATCCGCTCCAAAGTAAGGAGAGGGAAGTTTAGAAAACTAGGAACGGGTTAATCAGCCTGGCACCCCACCGTGGGAACGACAGGAGAGGGGGGAGGTCCCAGCTCATGATTGAGGGATTCCAGGCTGTCATAAATATCCGAGATTTTAGAATGGAAAAAGGTCGATATTCCATCACATAACTCCTGACTTGCCACTACAGGGTCGGCCGCCCGAGTCGTGGAAAGAGAATCTATAATCTTAAAGAGGTCTCTGGGGGAGTTAAGGGAAGCAGTCAGGTTAGCAAAATGGGTCCTCTTTCTCGCTATAATCGCCAGCTTATACTCTTTTAGGAGAAGTTTGTGCTGTTCCTTCTCTGCTGGGTCAAGCCGCGTCCGCCACAGCCTCTCCTCTTTTCGACAGCCCTGCCTCAACAGCCTAAGACTGTCTGAGAACCAAGGGGCAGAGGGGCTCTTTCTGGCAGAGTAGTGTTGCTTAACCACATGGCTGCTGGAGTCATTCCTCTGCTGTGCTGGACAGCAATAAAAACGGGTGTGCTCATGACGAGCTCAGCTCGTCATGAGCACCGAAGGGGTTAACAGGGGCCAGAGTATCCAGAGCCTCAGAGATGGTATTTGAAAGTTCAAGGGCGGCAGAGTTGGCGTCCGGCCCTTTATTGGACCCAAATTTCTTCATGAAAGGGGAAAGTGTGTCGTTGGTAATTGCCCTGAGGTTCCCATTTCTTTGGATTCCCCGGGGAGGAGACAATGTGATGGTATTTAAGCTCCAGAGGGACAGCCATGTGGTCAGACCAGGTGAGTGGAATTGGAGTACCTGCCTTCAGTCTAGCATCGTTCGAAAACACTCCATCAAGCGTATTGCCCACCTAATGGGTGGGGCTTTCCACAAGCTGTATAAAGCCGCAAGAGTCGAGGGTTTCCACTAAAGACAGGGTGTCCCTGGAGCTTACATCTTCCAAGTGAAAATTTAAGTCCCCTAAGAGGGAGAAATTGGGGCTAGATAGAACCCCATTCTTTGCAAATGTGCACTCCAAAAAAACTAAGGCTGCATTACTGGCTTCTCTAGGCTCATTCAATATATAAGTAAGCCAGCTATGCATCCTGAGGGCACTATGCACTCACATGTTCAATACTGTCCGAAGGTTCTGCGGAACGAGTTCCTATATAGTTCTACGCTGCTAAATTTCGCCTTTTTCTCCTTCATTGTTCTATTTGCTATGGATTCAACCCACAGTTTGAGAATGGGAGACAGACAGGACACACGAGTAGGATATAGTTACATTATGGGGTTTGTTACTACCAGTCTGTTGCTTTTCCCTTAATTAACACTCTCCTGCTATCGATGAAACACATCTATGGCAGGGAAGGGAATGCCTGTGTATAACGCGTGCCCTTGTGGTTGGCACCACGCATGCGAAGCTCCATTCAAATAGCTACGGAAGACAATCCTTGTCTTGTCACTATGCGGTTTGGAGAGCACAGGTTAGGAATGGGAAAGAGTCTGTGGGAAAAAAATAACAGACTCCTCATCAAGGCAGCTTTAGCCATCATTCAGCTCTGGAACTGACTCACAATAACTTGGTAAATTGAACAGACGCCAGTGGGAAAGAAAACAGGATGTCTTCAGAAGGACTGGGGAAACAGATGGCTGTGAATAAACAACATGATCAGGGCAAATTAGAAAAAGTGTATTACTCACATTATGAAATGAAATTATTGTGTACGTGCTACAAACTATTAATGCAATACTCTAACAGGGCACCTTTGGAAATATGTGGTTCTGTATTTAAAGAAGGCTTGTAGACTGTGTATTGTATTGTATTATAACATTTTTATATTGCCTAAGCTCCTCAGTGGGGCACTGAAGCACTTCCCTTTATGGGTAGCACGCTACGCTGTAGAGGATGTGGTGTAGGAAGAGTGTTGTCTAGGGAAACGCCCTTTACAACGCAGGCAGAGCCACGAGTGCAGTTTCCCTGCAAGCGAAACCACGCTTACCACAACCACTCATATACCTTAACCCCTTCGACGCGCATGACAAAGCCAGCTCGTCATGGGTGTTACCTACGCTACGCGCATGACGAGCTGGCTTTGTCACGTAACGCGCGATTTTCAAAATCTCAGCGCACAGCGGGAAAACCGCTAGCGCGCATGCGGTTAACCATGCATGTGCGTGGTTAAGTCAGTGCACGGTTTAGATGCATGAATGGGCGGGCACAGGAAGAGGAAGGATTGGGAGAGGATGCGGACTGGTGAGAAGGGCTGAGGTTGGGTTTTGAGAAGCTGGGGTAGTTTTTGGGGTGGGGTTGTTTTTACGGATCAGGGTTGTTTATAGGGCAGGGGGCTGGGTTTTAGGGCTCAGGGCAGTAGGGTCCGGGTAGATTTAGGTTTTAGGGATGGGCTCGTTTATAGGGCTCAGTGGGGGGTCGGGTTGTTTGTAGGGCAGAGGGCAGGGTTTTAGGGCTCAAAGCAGAGGGGCTGAGGTGTTATCTTTACCACCCATCTCGTTACCAATCTTGCCTTTCCCACAAAATTGCATGGTAAAGACACGCGTTGTTCAGAGGCATTCGTTGTTCGGGCTTCGTTGGAGAGGCACGCGTGGTTTGGGCGTGCGTGCCTCTGTCATACAAACTGTTGTTTTTGTTATGATCCTATGTGGGAAGTGTTTCCATATTGTTTGTGATGACCACTGAGGTGCGGTTATCGTGTTAAAGAGCACAGTGCTTAGCAATGTGGTGGATGAAGAGATGTGAGAGACAGGTGTGCAGTTTATGGTTTTTAGTAAACTGGAAGCGCTGGGCAGCTATGAGTTGTGATCATTAGAATATGAATGAATGAAAAGGTTTCAAACATAATAAGGAGATGACATTGAAAATTAACTTGGGTAATGGTAGTGGAACTTACTATGTTATTATTGGGTTCATCTTGTGAAAGGGTGTAAGTAGTAGAAATGTAATCTCGAGAAGAATGTTAGTTTAGGTAAAAAAAAAAGTGTGTATTCATCTTCATCTGTTGATCTGTTATTGTGTCATTTACAATTTACTTCCATCCTCTACAACATACAGCATAAAGCAGTGGGTTAGCCCTCGTCAGCCACTAGCCAACTTCACTGTGAGTGTCGGCATTCTGCCCTCTCACAAGGAGCAGATTCAAATTCAAAGTAATTTCTTCACTGCCAGGGTCTACTAGGGCAATTTGTGCTTTTGGAGACCAAAACATTGAATACCATTTTTACAGTGTGAGGTAACACACAGTAAAATAAAAAGTGTTTCTATGGAAAGTATCCATTGCGGCAAGAGGAAAATGTCTGCCCCCCAGATTTGGGAACCTCATCCAGTGTTTGACCTGGTAAATCTGGGTGCTGCTTGTTATTCCTCATTTTGTGGTGAGAAAATCAAGATGCCCTATAAGCAGCGAGAGGGAAGGTACCAAGCAAATGTAATAACTCTGGTCCCCCATCTCATTACTGGTCATCTCATATTGAGGCAGAATTCGGTTTCATTTTAGTGGAGGCTAGTTCTGTCTTCCGTTAAACTTCCCACCTTCCAATATACACGAGCCTCTATCTTCAGATATGATTAATTCCTTGCACCATGCTAGATTCTAGCCCACTCAACAAGTCGTTAAATAATGATTATGGGTGTGGTTTTCAAGTTGTTCAATCACAGTTCAGCACAATGTTCTGTTGTATAAAATATGAGCTCCAAGAAGCAACCTACACATGAAGTAAGGTTTTTTTTCTATCTGCAGGAATAGAAGGTTGGCAGTGAGACCAATAGTTTGCTAGAACTCTAAAAAAAAAACAACTAGCCGAATGTATTTTTAAATTATTAGACTTGTACCTGTGGAGAGTTATGTCTATAAACAAATGTATTAAGACTGCAACAATTTAGGAAGACATTCAGTATCTTCATGAAGTGCATCTGCAGAGTAAGTGCTCAAAATGAAAGGATGCCTTTTATGTATTTTCCTAGAGTGGTCATTGCTGTACACTTAGTGAACCACCCCTTGCTCCCCCCGAACAATGAAATTCGCAGTTAACTTACTTTTCACCCCACCCTTTCCACTCCTTTCGTCCCAAAATTGATTTGCAAAGCAAAAAGAAGCAAAGGGAACAGTAGGTACCTCTGGAATGGGGTAGACGGTAGGGGATGGTGCTTCTTCTCGGCCAAAGTCAACCATGGTTCCAGATTTTGGAATATCTTCTATCCACAAACCTTCATACAACTGCCCTTTGTTCAAGTAGAAGAATTTGCCAAGGCCGTGTTTCTTTCCATTCTTCCATGAGCCTTCGTACCGGTTTTCATTTGCTGTAATGTAAGGAGCAATACATTAAGGTGGGCCACAGAGAGCAAATTCCTAACCTGGCCATCAGCGTGAATGGCCAAGTCTGATAGTGCTGTGAGCTGCAGCCAGGGGACATTACTCCAGGCGGAGCCTTTTATCCAACAGGAATTCCAACAGAGGTGCAAGAGGCAGGACTGTTGGCTACAAAGTCACCTCATGTAATTATAAGGCTTAGGGGTGTGTGATGGACACACGAGAACACTCCACTTCTCAAGGGACCCCACTGCGTTGAACAGACAGAGGGTTTTGAGAAAGTGCGACACCCCACACTGAACAAACACTTAAGATACTTGCGGTAAAAGCGTTTTTTCATACTACAAGAGTGGTTATTTTTCCACGGGATGTGTCTATACAGATAGCAAACTAGATTAAAGACAACTCCAGAAATCACTTCTTATGGGACCCCGCTGTATCGAACAGACGGAGGGTTTTGAGAAAGAGAGACACCCCACACTGGACACTTCGGACATTTGCAATTATAGGATTTTTTTTCCATTGCACAAGAATGGTTACTTTTCTACGAGATGTGTCCTTATGTTTATGTGACGTTACCACGCATGCCATTACCCCGCATGCCGGTTTAGCGCCAAACTTTACCCCGACTTGCTGTCGGGGGAGCGCTGGAAGTTTGAATAGATTAATTTTCGATTCCAACTCCAGAATGTGCAACAGTAGGGAAGGTGTTGGAGTTAAATCCAACACCTTCTACCCACTGCTACGCACCTTTTATGTTGCAACGGCATGCGGGGTAAATGCATGCGTTGTAAAGGTTGGGGTGTAAAGGCTGTTTCCCGTCGTTACAGATAACAAATTAGAGTAAAACAGCAAAAGGAGGGGAAGGAAGGAAATATAGAGTTGGAAAGAGTAAACAGCATGAGGAAATATAGGTATTCCACCTGTGAATAGAACAGCAACGTCGAATTAGTGACCAAGCAATGTTTTGGGATATCTTTGAAATGCCTATAGGGTGGGTTGAGTTTGAAGGTCGGTGGGCAGGGCATTCCAGTGAGAACTCACCCCTTTCACTGAAAAAGCCTCCCTTTCGACTGTTTCTGTTTTGATCAGTGATGCTCCTGCCGCTAAGGAAGCTGCAGTTTAAAGGACCAAAGAAGAGCGCGGAGGAGGAGGAAGGAGAACAGTGGAAGGGAAAGGTACCTCCCAGGAGGGCAACTGGAAAATAAACCAAGAAGACCACGTGTATTATCAAACAATGGAATTTCAGTGATCTAGAGAAAAATAAAACGGGGTGGACATATTTACAAATGTTCGTCTTTATGCCATGCACAATTATACTGCACACATCCGCTAGTCTCACACAGAGCTGCAGCAAACAGGATTGAGAAGGAACTATAGGAACTAAGAGCAGCTCCTGTACTGAAGCCTGGTGGACAGACTGCAGAGGATGCAACAGTGGCCAGCTGCCGTGTCTCACCTCTTCCCTGGGTGGCATGAGCGATCGTGGTTGATCTGGGGCAGTTCTAGGGATCCAGTGTAGAGACCTGGGTTAAACAAGCCCTGCACCAGGATTCAATTTTATCAATGAAAGGAAACAGAGAAACGCTTCCTGTGTAGTTAACAAAGTACAGGAACACTGTTCAGTACAGTCCCCGGTCACTTCGAGCTCTGCCCCACACAGGACAAAGTACTGGGCAATAGAAGTTCTTGAATCCAAAAAGAAGTGAGATGTAAAACTCAAGATAATCTAGACAAAGGATATAATTTAGGCTACAGTGACAAATCAAGGGGTAATAACCCAATGCGGTTATAATGTTTTTCCTGAATGCCATATGTGTAATCACCCCCAGAATTCACATTTTCTGCTCATAAATAGGCATCATCTATTAAAATACAATTGCACCAATTTTGTCCTCTGCCTGTATGTGCAATCACTTTTGTTACTGGGACCCTGTCACTGTATCTTTGTGCTGTACTGCACTACTGCCTTAATGTGATATAACAACAGTAAGAAAGAAAGCTGCAAATGGAAACGCAGAGTGTTGGAGCTGTGCTTGGACTATAACTCCACAATGATGTAAATGGACCATGAATAAATAATATGAGTTATAACTCATTTTTATATAGCATTTGTACCACAGTTTTGCAGTTTTATCCTGTTAGCACCAGGTACTTGCTATTCACAATTTAATGATCACAAGCCAGTGTGCGTCCATAAAAGCCTTGCAACAGAGTTCATCAATATTTATCATCTAAATAAAGTGAGTTTCCTAACTTTTGTGAAGTTTTTAGAACAAGGCTCATCTAGTAGGCAGCAGAGGGTTGGGGATTACGTCATTACAGAGGTATACCCTAACAGAGAAATCCATTACACTGAAAAGCTGCTACAGACAAGATATTTGCAGAGAAACCACTAATGAGAAAATGTTTAGGCTGCTACAAAGAACAACAAAACCCAGTAAAAATTGTATCAATTCCATTTAAGTTAGTTAATAAACAAAACGTTTATATAAAGGGTATAAAGATGATATTAGGAAATGTAAATGTAAATGTAAAATGTAAATGAGTACAGATCAGTTGCAGAGATGAGGTTAGG
Source organism: Lissotriton helveticus (assembly GCF_964261635.1). Lineage (NCBI taxonomy): Eukaryota > Metazoa > Chordata > Amphibia > Caudata > Salamandridae > Lissotriton > Lissotriton helveticus. The sequence continues at coordinate 1,048,407,177 of NC_136072.1, forward strand.
GGTCTAATCTGGGGTGTGGGTCAGTATTAGAGCAAGAGTAAGATTTATGGTCCGAGGTAGTGTAAGGGTTCAGTTTAGAATTAAGTGAGGCTTAAGTTTAGGGCCAGGTATTGGGTTAGGGTCAAGAATAGGAGAGGCTGAATGGAATACATTTTACTAGTAACGAAATCCATAGTAACAGTTATATTTTAGGAACCCTTCTAATCCTAGTTTTATAAAGTGTTGTTGAAGTTTTTCTGTGGTGGTTTCTACACAGAGGTATTCGTCGACTTGATTGTGATATGGTCGCTACAGAGGATTTTTAACATGCCTTGTGCTTATTGACTTTCAGGCAGGGCTGCTCTTCTACGCTTGGAATGGTATTAAAAGCGAAGCCCAGAGGTTTGAGGGACGGGACGGGGAAGGGTGCTATTCTTTACAATTTAGGTTGTACAGACATCAACTAAATGTCCAAACTAAATTTCCTTGAATATAAGAACTAAAATATGGTGTTATAACGTTTCAAAAGAAACCGCCTAATTGAAAGTTCAAGTAAACTGCTGCATTAGATAATAGTTGAATCAGCCCCAGCCCTAAAAAATCCATAAGAGGCATTGGCAAGATTTTTAAAAATTGCTTTGTTTTACCTCGCTGGATATTGTGCATCTGTTCTCTTAAGTTCTCCAACTACGATAAGACTCTTTCCTTGACATAAGTAGCAAGATGCTATGCTCAGAAGATAATGAACATCATTAAATGGCATCCTTGCATGCTAGATACCGCAGTCTTCCTCAATAAGATTATTTCTAAATGGATGGTTGACTTGACTTGGTTATACCTTTCATTTCGCCCTCTCTAAAACCAGAATAAACATGTATTTTATGGGGACTATATCCATGCTCTAAAACAATTATAATACAGCCACTACACCTGGAGGAAAGTTTGCTACATGAAGAGGCAGGTACTATTTCTGCATTTGTGTCCCCAGAGATAGGGTGATTCAATGGCCATGGGAAGAGTCAACTCTTGAGGACAAAGGTGACCACAGCAATTCTTTCATGCCCATGCGGCATGGTAGAATGGGTAGCACCATATGGCAGTGTAACCCACAAATGGTAGTACATTGCTACTACCAACATTACAAGTGCCTCTGGCATCCCGGGTTTTTGTTCCCCAGCACAACTAGGATTTGATTTTGATTTTATAATTTATGAAGTGCATCGTATGCCCGGAGGCGTTCTGGCGCTGCCCATGACAGACAACAAGATCCAACCACACCAGAGTTCCTTAGAACAAAATAATGGTTGGTTCTGGAAAAAGAAAATATCCATTAACAGTTTGTGGCCAACCGTACCCGATCTTGTGGCCAATATGTTTCCCCAGCAACTCTCTCTACTTCCGGAAGCTACAAGAGAATACACCCACAGCCCACTACAGGGCCCACCCACCTATGAGGAGTTACGGACAGAGGGCACACATGGGCACCCATCTTTGAATGGTATGAATACCATTCAAAGATGGGCGCTGCTGCCAGGGACGGCGTGGGTTGCGACACACTTCAAGCGGCGTTAAGGGGCCAGTAGAAGTGTGTGTGGTTCTGCCAGGCCGTTACAAAGTAAATCAAGAAACAAAAATGTTTTTTTTAAATAAAGGACACATTGGCTCACTAGGGGAATATTTTCTGCTTTGGTTACACCATTGTGCTTGGGCAGAATTACGTCGCTCACACAGAAAGGAACCTATGGTTGAAATGAGCTGATCCACTGTGCTTGACTAATTTATACAGAGGCAATCTGATTCAGGGTCGGACTGGCTATCGGGCGTTTAGGCATGCTGCCGAGCTGGGGGCTCGGCAGCGTGTGCTGAACAAAATTCGTTTTGCTTTGTTTATTTCGAAGCACACACAGGTCTCCATCAAATAAATTAGCCCCCACCGCAGTGACATCAGCCCCCAGCTCGGCAACATGCCAAAACGCCCAGTAGCCAGTCCAACCCTGATCTGAATGCCCCAGTATGTACAAGTAAGTATATTTTATTAACATCAAAACGCCTGGGGTAATGCCAGATCTAAAAATGTCAAAACCAACTCACAGAGAGACAACCTCATGGTGCAAAACAAATGGGACCGTGCATTTAAGCAATAGCATTGTATCCAGGCCAAAGCAATGCAAAATATATACAATCTTGTCTTTGTTCTTTGAGGCCGCAAGCAGGAGGAGAGTTTTGCAAAACAGGTTTGACCAGTCTTGAGCGTCTTGCGAAGGAATGATTCTGCTGGACTTGGATTTTGCTCATGCACTTTTTCTGGACTCACCCTCAGGGGTTCTTTGCTACAATACAAAGGTACTTAAAGTATGACAGATCATTTTGTGGGGTCTACTGGAGAATGGATTGGAGATACCAAAATGTGAAGAGAAGAAATTGGAACAATGAATCTGGCAGTGCTAAAAATGGGAATATACTCCAATATACACTGTGGCACGGGAGGGCAGCAAGAAGGCAGTGCCAGGAAGGGCACAGCCATGAGGGTGGAATCAGTGATACTAACCCTAGTGACTGCTGGAACAGACACATAATTTACAAACTCTGCCCCCAGTGAAATAGACAAGAAGAAGAAACACTACAGTAAAGTTGTTCAGGCTCCATCTATTGGTCACAAAAAGAACAGACTGCCTTTCATGAACACTGATGTATTTTTATCAGTAAATGTAACACAAATTTGGCAAAAACAAAGTCAGTGATTTTTTTGGCAACAAAGCATAAACCATGTTACAAAATAGTCCTAACACTACTTTACGGATTAACCTCAACCTTGTGTACTGTGAAACGGTTTTTGGTCACCTGCCAATGGTTCAAGGTCAACATGTGTGCATTTGAATATACTAAACAAAATAATTGTTTTAGTCTTGAGAGGCATGAATAAAGCTATGTGTTCCCCTGCTCCAGTTTCAAACCATGTGAAGGTGCCTAACAATATTAAGCAGAAAGTTTTTAAGGAGCAAAATACATGATTTCTGCAATATAAGTATGAAAGGGCTGTCATTCTAAAAAGGGAGAGCTGCAAAGTATTATCAAGTATATGGAGGGATCTGTAGACATTTCCTAGTCCCTCCTTCTAAACAAATTCACATACAAGCAGGGGTGTTGTGTATTTTTGTACTGCTCTACTCTCTTTCCCCTAAACTAAAGCATCAGAGCTACAGAATGCACAAATGCCCACCTATGTTTCTCCAACTCGCCCATCACAGCCGAGGGTGTCTTTACATAGTCCTGACATTGAGGAGGCCGAATCACAGAATATTTATACGAACAGAAAGTAGTTTAAGATTACTCTTTTGCATACTCTTACATGCCTTTGTGAATCAGCTCCTTGTTAGGGCAGAGCACCGGCAAACATTGGAACAAATTAAGCACTGTCTAAAAGATGTCTTAGTCCTTTCTAATTGTGCTAACGATATATGAATATTCACATTTTAAGCATTTTTCATGAGTAAGTATTGTATACATGAAGTAGCAATATTGGAGTGCTATTTGACATACTCACAAATGCCTTTGTAAATTTTCTCCAGTTGTGGTTCCAGGGCAAGAATAACTGCTGGAACAGGAGGACCGCAAGTTCCCCCACAATATCAACACAGGAATGGGGCAGTGGGTTTTACAGTTCTATTTTTTTAGCATAATTACAAACTTGAGTCTCACAGAGATCAAATGATATGCCTTGAATTTCACAAGTTGTCAGCCAAATGCTGAATAGGGATTACAATGCAGGTCTTGAGTTTCCAAAGCAGCAACTTAGGACCTGACTTATATCTTGGCTGTATGTATACTCCATCGCAACGGCAACTGAGTTTACATACTGCCAAGATAAAGGTACACCCGCTCAATTTAGATGTGGGTGGATCATAGGTTTAATCACAGCAGAGACTACATTGTTTCTGCCGTGAAACCCCTCCGACGGTCCTGGGGAGTAAGGGCCATTGGAGATAAACCTCTAATTCCTCAGCCTCAGCCTCAGCCAGACTCATCCTCGACATCCCACGAACCAGCCACATCTCCGGACATCTGAGAGACCTGCACTGGCTCCCCGTCAACAAAAGAATCACCTTCCGCCTCCTCACCCACGCACACAAAGCCCTACACGACCAAGGCCCGAGCTACCTCAACAGCCGAGTCAACTTCTACACTCCCAAACGCCACCTCCGATCAGCCAACCACGCCCTCGCCGCCGTCCCCCGCATCCGACGAGCGACTACAGGAGGAAGGTCCTTCTCCTACCTGGCCGCCAAGACCTGGAACTCCCTCCCTCCCGACCTGCGCCTGACCCAAGACCACCTCTCCTTCAGGAAGAAGCTGAAGACCTGGCTGTTCGAGCAGTAGCGGCTCCCCCCCCCCCCCCAGCGCCTTGAGACCCTACGGGTATGTAGCGCGCTTTATAAATGTCACTGATTGATTGATTGAATTCCACCTACCTGATCTGGTCGGGTGGAATTAGAAGTCAGTAACCACAAACTAAATCATGGAGCAACTTTGAATGGACATGTAAGTCATCAACTGTTGTGTGTCTGTGTTCATTGGTCCTTGTGCAAATGAACCTACAAGCAGATAGAATACCAAAGTGTGAGAAAGAGCCTACAAAATGGTAACGTTCGGCTGGCGGTACGAAGTCATACTACAATTGTTAGAAGGGAGGTGTTGGGAGAGTATGACTCTTTGTTATAATATTTTGAGTTTATTCAGGGATCAGTGAGTACTCAAATGGTACGAACCTGTACAATTAAGGACCACTATAAGCAAAACATGTGTCGGTTAATTTAAAATGCAAACTCATGGATGTCAATTTGTTTGTGCCTTTGTCTAGCTAAAGCACAGAGAAAAAGAAAATAAATACCACTAGACAATATTATAATTTAATTTGCTTTCAAAGAAGTGATGAGAAGTGATCTTACAAAACTGATATACATAAAAAGCACAATATTATATCAAGAAACATAGGTGCCGTTTTCTTACTTTGTCACAGTTGCCGAATAGCATAAGAGGGGGGCTGTCTGGATGGTCCATATTTTCTACATATATCAATTCCTATGCTTCTTTATGAGGACCCCTGCTCGGTCAAGATGCATTAATTTCCCCATACTTACAACTTCTGTGTGGAATATACCTGATGTTCACACAGAGCCCATCAGCAGAACTACCACTGCCTGTGTTGGGAGCATGCACCAGTCTTGGGGGTATATAGCTGAGATGAAAAAACAAGACCAGATTCTATAATCTCGTCATGCCGCACTGCCATAGCGTTCGCTTATTGCTCTTTGAATGCCTCCTTGCTGCCCATTGGATCGGGTGTGGTGGTGGCTATATTTTTAAATAATAATAGTAATGATAATCTTAGGGCCACCCACTGGATTAGACTCTGTGCAGTCATTCACACAGTAAGACAGAACATATGAGGGGACAAATTATACAGAACAGGAATGATGATGCAGGGGTTTCAGTTCACAAAGAGGCATACCTGAAGCCACGGCAAAAAACACACACTGTCATCCTACACACAAAGGCATGTTATCCCCTCATATCCCATCTCTGCTCTAAGTACAAGAACAACATTTACAATTTACAGGAACGATCTCGCCCTACTGATAAAACCTTAGCCTTGTCTTACCCTAGGACCAGTCCTGCACAACCCCACAGGTCCTCCCTTCACATCTCGGCAAACCTTACCCAGGGCTGCGGCTTCACCTCACCCTCATTACTTTATAATTAAATAAATACATAAATAAGTGGACTGAATCTGTATCTGATGGACAACCCTTGATTTTGGATTTGTTAATGGACAAGGACCCCAGAGGCCGACAGTTTCGGCATATTGCTGGGGCGTAACACAGGCCCCCGCAGCCCAAGTGGTGCGGGGGGGGGGGGCCCGAAGCTCCAGGGGGCCCCCTCGGCACTGCACTCTGTCCGGAGAGCTCCTAATTGAGCCCGGAGGGAGGCCCCCTCAATTTTCGTTAGGCCAGTGGCATATTGCTTTGAAGTCTTTAAAAGTGGAAACTCGACAGCAGCGGAGTTTCCTCTAAAATGTTTCCACTACCCTCTGCTGTGCCCGCCCTTCACCCACAGAAATGAATAGCTGGGTGAACGTGGTAACTGCAGAGAAAATACAGAGGGCCATTTAGGTCCAGATTTATCAAGGGCTTGCGTTACACTTGCGTCACACAAGGTGACACAAGGCAATCGCAAGCCCTTAAGTCAGATTTACTAAACTGTGCAGAGCCACCTTGTGTGGCTTAGTACATCTGGAGTATCACAGAGCAGCTAAGTCACTGCCTTGCATCGCTCTGCATTGGGAAGTTGTTCCATGGATGGGGCTCAGGTGTTGCCACGCCACCATGGTTTTTGATGCATTCCCAGCTCTACTAAGAATAGTAGAACTGGTAATGCCTAAAAATGGCAAGGCTTCTCAATAAGAGGCATAACAAGGATATATATGTCTATTTCTGCTTGTGATCTCCTCTTTCTATGTGTGCTAGAGGAAAATGCCCCTGAGGACTGTTCTTGTGCAGGAAGGTGCACCTTCCTACTAAAAACAATCCTGGCTGTAACACAGGTCCCGCTGCACCATGGCGCAAGGGTGGCGGCATTGACACTTGGCTGCTACAAGTGCACCAGCAGCACACACAGAGAGCACAAATGCGCCAAATGCCAGCAAATATGGCGCATTTCTGCCCTCTCCGTTTAACGCAGCGCAGCATGCTCTTTAGCTGCGCTGGGTCACATGTTGGTAAATCTGTCCCTTAGAGTCTAGTGGATGCTGTACATTTGCCAAAAATAAGTGTATAGCAATGAATGCAACCGAAATAGGGCAGACGGGGCATCCATCAATTTCCATCAAATGTCCCACATCCGCCAAACTCTAGATGCCCCAGAGCCTTTACAAGGTGCTTCGGACCATCGGCCTAGACCCATGCAGGTCTTTGTTTTTTTCTCTCTTATCCCCCACCCATAAAGGAGTCGAGGCTCAGATCTCCCAATAATTCAATTCAACCAAAGTTTTGCCTATACAAAAAGTGTGTTTCCCTTTTTAGAGGCGGTGGAGAGTGATTTAGATCTCACAGTGTAGTGTTAGCATCCTCTCCCCTCAAACAACGCCTCTATCCGACCTCCCTATCAGAGCCCCGTTCTGCATCCTATTCTCGTCCATCTGACGTCACTCTATCTCCATCACAAGCTCCCTCCCCATCCCTCCCTCCCTGGATCCTGACATTGAAGCAGGCACGATCTGCCCGTGACCTTTGAACCAACGTGCGGCTCACAGTCATTATTTGCCTAACTTTTACACTCTGTCCCCGCTCACTGCTTCAAGGCCCGGTGAGCACCTCCATCGAGCCAGGAGTCAGCATCACGAGAAGGTGATAATGGGACCAGCAGCCACAGAGCAACCGAAATAAAACTATTTTAAGAACAGCAGCCTGCGAGGCTAATTCTAGCGCATTAGAGAACTGGTTACTCAGAATAATGAAATTTGTACGAGGATATGGCAAGAGCTGTGATTTCACAATTCTCAGGCTGTTTACTTGAGCATCTCCTAAAACCTGAGCAATCGACTCTTCCAAATTCAACAATTCGAAAGTGGCAGCTCCCAAAGATGACCCCGAAGTATTCACCACCTCTAAAAACACTAGAAGAATTAGAAAAGAGGATAACTAGAAAGAGAAGAGGAACGGTAAACAGAAATAAGAAAAAAAAGCAAGGGCAGGAAAGAGAAAAAAAAGGATGCATGGAATAAACAAAATGAATATAAACAGGAGAAGAAGATGAGGGAACGGGCTAAATACTAAAAAAATAAAACGAGACAAGATAAAGGCGCCTGTAGAGAACGGGATGAAAGGTACAAAGCAAAAAGTAAAACATTACCTGAAAAACTAATACAATAACATTGAGAACAAAAAAAAAACAACTTGAAATAAGCGGGAAAAATAGAAGTAAAAATGGGAAGTAGGGGCGATCGGGATGGCTGCATAACCGCTTGGCTCCGTGAGCCCTCCCGCCCCACACATATATCCTGGCGATAAATCTGAGCAGTGTTTGCTAATTTAAGTAGGTGAAGGGAAGCATTCACTTACTATCTGCTTTTGAGGCTCCACCGCGCAGTAGACCCGAAGAACTGTCTCTGTCTCTTTGGCGGCCTTCGAGGTGCTGAGGCCGGGATCTCGAGTGAGGGGAGTGTCCGGCCGTGATTGCAACGCCAGCGGCCTCTGGTTGCGATGGGAAGCCGGTCGCAGAGAACCTGAGTTCTGCGAGCCGGAAGAGGTGATACCAACCCACTCCCAATAGTGGGTTGCCCTGCGGGAGGTGAGAAATAGCTGGGACGGAGAGAGTCCATGATGCCCAGTTCCCCTTCGGTGTGATACCCGGCTATGTTAACAACCCTACCTGGGAGCCGGTGGGTGCCTCCCGGGCAGCAGGGAGCTTGTTTAGCCTTTCGGTGACTCTCCTTTCTGCTGCCTGCCCTGACTATTGAGATCCCGCTGTGAATCCTGCTGATCCCAGGGGTCGGGCCCGCTCCTGCGGTGCGGTGGAGGGGGAAGAGAACGTGACGGCTGAAATGGCGGATGATACTTTCCCGTGCACCCCTCACCCGGGCAGAGAAACCGGTGCACAAGAGAATCCCGGGGTCTGGCTATGTGAGAAACCGCCCACACCCAAACATATACTGGCTGCATTAACAACCCTGCGGACAGCCCTTATCCGGGAGGCCCGAGATTTGGGACAAAGGATGGCCCCCATTGTTGTCCCGCCATCTTGTAACGGCATGAATTGCTCTCAAGGAGGCGCTGATGTGTCTGCCTCTGCTTCATCGACGTATTCCCCGGATGAGTCTACATTCTTAGAGCCGTGGATAGATTTGGTTCATGAGCTTACTGTGGATGCACCTGTGGCGCATGTGATTGTCTCACCGGGGTCTTTCTCTGATCGGCAAGTGGAGGAACAGTATCGATACATGGCTTGGGCGGCCCCGTTGGGGTTTTGGCGCTTCCCGCATCGTGTGTTTCCCTTTCCATATCTGGCGGGACTGTGTTCGGACTCGAGACTGTTGGCGGTGTTGACATTGTTCCAATCAGACTTCCGCCATGCATCATCGGCGACATCTCGGTGGCTGGGGTCCTATGGAGCGGCGACACTTCCTGATCCTCCCGGTGTACTCGGACCCTTTGTGCTACTTTGTATCCCGTTTGCGGGATGGTTCAACGTTGGTACTATTGACAAACGAGGCCAGGGGTGAATTCGATTGGAACATTGAGGGACTCATGGCTGGTTGATGGTGCTTTGAGGGGCGCCTAGCGGGGATGTCATTGATTGCGTTATACGTGATTGCTGCTACCTGTACTTCTTTTACCATTACTGTTTATACGATTTTTGCACGCGGAGGTGGGAGGGGCCGGATGCCCGGATCGAGGGCCCTTCTCCTGTATTTTTTCTCTTCCTTTTCTCTTTTTCTTCTCTGTATTTCGGGTCTCTTATTTAGGGCGACAGGCACGCTGCTGGGGGGGTAGGCCGTAGCCTTTTGCAGGGGTGCAGGGTTGAGGGTTGGGTTTGTTATTTTGTTCTATCTTTGTTTCTATGGCCCTTTGCCCTTTTCCTTTTTCGATGTCGTCGTCTTCCATGTCCCCCATATTGTGTTTCGCCTTGAGGGGTGGGGCTAGTTCGCCGTGATTGCTTGGTGTTTATTGCATCTATCCTGATTCATATGCCCCCTTCCCCCATCTTTTTCATCTATGTACATCACTGGCGCAAAATCTTTTGCTTTAGTTAGCTGTATTTGGGGTGTGTGTGATTCTGCGACATGGATTCTCATTTTATTTTTCGTTATTACAAAATGAACCGTCTCAGATCCTTATTATCGCATGGTACTTTAATTGTATGATATATCCTGGATGCTACTCAGTTTTTGACCTCCGGACCGCTGTATGTTTTTATCTTACATTACTTTTTAATCGATTTGAATAGCGGCCGGCCGGACTGGTTGTAGGCCCATGTTTGTATCTCCGTGCTATAACAATAAAGGTTCCTAAAAAACTAAAAAATAAAAAATGGGAAGTAGAACAATTGTGAAGATGGAATGACAAGGTTATTACGTGTAATCTTTACATGGGCCAAGCAAACATACTTCTTGAGCTGCCAGCTCCCCCCCCCCCCCCCCTCCCCGATTCCAAAAAGACACCAAGAAAGAATATTTAGTAAACCGCAACAAATGGACATGTTGATCAAACTGGGAGAAAGCATAAAAAATAACGCAGACAAAGTACAGAAAATACAAGTGCCAAATTTAATTTCAATAATTCATTACATGTAGATCAGATAGCCTCATATTTTGTGTCCCTCCTCATGATTGTGTATTGATTTTTCTTAGTTTGAGAGAGACAATCATCTCTGAACCCAGTCTTCAGAGGATGGGTTGTGCTGGATTTCTTAAGTTTCAAGATGTGTTGGTTGAACTCAAACAACTTAACAACAAATACATAAACTTAGTACTTGAGACAGACACTGAACACCAGCCAACTCACCAACGACACAGACTTTAGTGATGTTGTTAGAGCATTTCCCAAAAGAAGGTCAAATTCTTCCTTCCGCCTCAGTATGGAATCTTCTCAGTCAGTTGCATGCCTTAAACCAACAACACACTGCCTATCTTTTTCAACCACACGCCTATAAAAAGATCTGAATTCTTCATACCCATGAAGTGCGCCTGGAAATGATTCAAATAGTTTTGATTTAACCCTTTCGATGCGCCCGTCTGCCAACGGCCGTCGCGAGCACTACCTCCGTAGAGCTGCGCACGTCTGTTGGCCGACACGGTCCCGCCCACTCAATTAAACCGCTGCCGCTGTTAATGCTCTTGGTTGAGTATAACACAATTCTAAACTGTTTGTTGCTTCAAACTCACCAGTCAGTGGTAACTAGTACCAGATTTATCAACACTTTGCACCAGTGCAAAGTCACCAAAAGTGATGCAAATAGGCAAAAAGTGTTGATTTGGCATTTACTGAAAATTGGCTAAAAGTAATGGAAAGTAGCGGTCTGTGCAACTTTGTGCCAATGGAGAGTGCGGGGTGGTGGTGCATGGGCCTTTCCATGCTACCACGCATGGTTTTTGCTGCAAAGCCCTACCTATTAACATTTGTAGATACAGCATTGCGTAAATTAGGAGAAAAGTTTTATTTTTTCCAAACGTTTTTCACTGTACAGCACACATTCAAAGTGGGAAAATATTTAAAGTTAGTCTAAGCATAGTCTTAGTCAAATCAAAGCATGAAGGATATGCTTCCTGTACAAAATCTATACTAGACTTATGCAAACACCTCTGCACTACTGTGCAAAGGTGTGTGTGTGGCACAAGGCAAACAGAAAGTGTGCAAGCTATTGTGAAGAGAGCAGCAGCCCCATATCTTTGTACATATTGTGCTGTCCTACTTTCTCCCTTTCACGTCTGTATTGCGTAAAACCAACAGTACATTTGCACCTCGGTTTCCCTCCCCATTTGTGAGAACCAGGCTCACTAGAATTGATTTGATAACATCTCACTGATGCAGTGTAGACATTCCAAGGTGTTTCTCCTCCTGGTTGCAGACGCAGCATGTCATTATATTACAAGCTAAAGTTCCTATCAGCAGTAGTTCCTATTTAATTGATATTCTACGCATGTTTTCCAGTGAATCTTTAACCAAGTGCTACCATCTATGAAGGTCGGATTCATATTATGCACAGGTGAACGTTTCCTGCTTGCTTTCATAAAGGTGAACCAGAAAGCCTCTCCATTTCCCCACATTCCCTGTCCCTCAGAGGCATTAATGCTACCGGTAACATAAAGGGCCTCCGATCTCTCAATCTTTCAAGACAGGGTATCATTTCAACTGGATACTGTTTGATTTATGAGCCCACAGGATCACATGTGTACAGAAACAAATGCCTGGCTACCAGAAAATCACCAAAGAAAACATTAGACAAAGATGCAAAGATGAAGGTCATGGAAGGAAACTGGATTTCTTTTACATGAATCTTTTAATTTCGAGTAGATCATTTGGGAGTGAAATGCTTTTTGCATTTTTGACAGGAAAGAGACTCTGGCTTTCTAATGAAACTAGGCATTCTGGGATACATGGAAGCTGATGTTTTAAGTATAGAGTATACGAAACTGAAAGAAACCTATCCACCAGCGATACCCTACTTTCCGCCAATTGCCTGTCTTCTCCGAGTCTTCACACATTCGATTAGTAAAATACCATCCCATGCATGTGTTAACTATAGCAGGCAAAGTATCAGAGCTCTCTGCTGGTGTCACCGTTAAGCTATATTTTGTTATATACCTTTACAGTAGGATTTTCTTATCTGTTTTATGCAGTGGGCAATGCTATAACATAATTAGTCTGCATTTAGGGATGAAGGAAATGCTGGGGGTCTGCATGCAATGCACATATCCCACCGTTCTTCTACATTGTAGAATAGTAGTAACATATTCAAAATATTTCTTCCAGAAACCAAAATGCGTCAGAGTAGATGTCCCCTGGGAAATATGTGTTAAGGGAAGGAACAAGATTTCAAAACCAGCTGGCTGTTATTAATTGTAGGAGAACTGATCTCCATTTAAATTGGATTTGGGATCTAATAACCTCTTTTCATTGGCTCCCCATCGGATGTACACTTTCCCAATTTGACGAATGAGAAGAGGAAACCCCTGGCCATGGTCTTACTACATCTTAGCATTAATGCTTTTACGGAAGGATTTATTTAATCATCCACGAAGAACCCAGAAAAGGGCATTGTTAAACTCAATGAACCACTGCTCCAAGGAGTAACTAAGCAGATGGTGGTCTCCATTGAGGAGGAATGATATGCGATCTGAGCATTTGAGGATTATAAACGAAGGAAGATCCGTATAGGAGGTCTAGCCAGGTTGGTCAAGGCATGGGGTAGGAAAGTAGATAACACTGTGTCAAGAGGCAACAAAATGTGTTGGGGCCCTGTTAGACTCACACCACAAACTCAAACACTAGGCCCAGAGGCTCTACAATCAGTTTGGCTGGGAGCAGCATGCAGTGTGGAATGTGTTCCACTGAGTTTTTGAAAATTGAAGAAAGTCTAATACACTGAATAAATTAATGTATTGGCTGTCCTTCTTCTGTTGCCACGAACCTTAGTGGAAATAAAAGAGGGACTAAGGTGCTGACGGGAACCAGGACAATGCTGAAGGTGGTAAAGACTAGTCACAGTCCCCCCAAATAAGTGCCAGTGGTGCCACCGGCAACCGTCGGCACAGATTAAATACTGAGAATCATGCAATCTAGTTAAGTGTGAAACAGGGATTGCGGTGGTCTGTAGGCCACCTAGGGGAAGTGGAGTTCAGAGTACAGACATCTTATTGGGTCATAGTTGGATGCTCTTCAGTGAGGTGAGTCTGGGCGTGGATCAATTAAAATAACAGTGTTACCAAAATTACATTCTGAAGGCAAAAAACATAAGCATTGCCGTCAATATTAAAATATAAAGGGTTTCAAAATTATTTTGGGAAATTTATCTGTGCATGCATTGATTGGATTCTTTTGAAATTTCCACAATGGTTCTTCCTTGTGTGAATTTATGAATAGTTTCTTTGCCTTTAAAAGGTAAACCCAAGTTGGCCAAAGGAACAAACATTGAACCAGGCAATGGAGTTAAGATTCTTCAGCGGAAGAAAGTCCTTGGAAAAGGAACATAAACCAATAAAATTCTCATATAGGATCTTATGCTTTGGCCTTACAACAGCACGGAGAGGTAAATGAAACCTTATAGCATCAAGTGACTTCTGTCTGTATCGTGGATCTGCGGGAGGCCAAATGAAGTGGAAAGAGCAAATCACTTCCACGGTAATACCATATAGCATGTGCCTTTCCTTCCATGTTTAACAAAGGGAGAAAGGTTTTGTCTTTTACATAAAGGTAAGGTGATGATTGACAATGATGCTTCAAGATGTTGCATCTCAGACATTCGTTCCTCAAAAGCCATTTGAGGTATGGGCCACTAATAAAGGGGTTAGCAGTCTGCGGAAAGGGGGTATATTTTGGAAATAAACGTTAGAGGAGAGGATATAGCCTAAAGCGGTCGATCTCGAAGCTGGGGAACCGGGTTCAAGTCTCAGCAACGACGATCAACATCCTGTGATTCTGGGGAAATCACTTAATCTCCCCGTGCCTAACAAAAATGAATGTGTCCATCTGTACCGAAACTGGTGCTCTTGTAAAGCGATCTGATACCTGATATCTTTGAGTCTAGTTCACGCAACTCTAAAAAACAAAACACAGGGGTACACATCAACAGGCAGGGCCGGACTGACCATAGCGGGCACCGGGCAATCCCCCGGTGCGCCGCACGGGAGGGGGCCGGTTTTGTTACAGGGCCTTTTTTGCAGCATAGCTGCAAAATCGGCCATGTACCAAAATCGGCCGAAAACCGGCCCCGGCAAATAGCTCGCGGCACCTCCAACCCCCCCCGAGTGGGGAGGGGGGGGCGGCCGAGCACTTTGCTAGGACCGGTTGTGGTTCCCAGTCCGGCCCTGTCAACAGGTAATGTATGTGGCGTATATCTGTTAATAAGAATTTACAGCCTCTTACCCCAATTCAATCTGCTGTGCTGCTATACAATAAGTTATACCACTACTATGGCTTCCATTATGAGTTGCCCATTATATCCAGGGGGAAAAAGAGAGGATAGAATTAATGACCCCAGCTGAGATCTCCTCATGCAATAATGTAGATCACACGTTGCAGCCCTAGGAATTGGGAATAACCTTCTGGACATGAAATATTAAATCCTTTTGCACAGCCTTTTCCTGATTCTGGAGAGTTAAATTGAAAAATGTACCGCCTGATCTGAGCAGGGGGAGGCCGATGGTGTGAGGCAGGTGGCAAGTAGGGCATCTCGGGCCTAGGGAGGCCGTGTGGCTCTCTGGGACAAACACTGTTTACTACGTCCATGGTGACTGAAGGGGGGGGGGGCAGGGATCAGACTTTGCCCCGCCCTGCATCCCCTGCCCCAGGTTTTCTCAGTACGGATCCGCACCAGGTAAAACCAGTCCGCTGTTTCCCGACCCTGCTATTTCACGTGCGGAAACAACAGACCATCCAGAGTTGCCCAGAGCAGTTACTGGTCCGGGCAACTCCCAATGAGATCACATGCCATCTATAAAACACATTGTACAACATAAATATCACACCCACTTCATCGCTAATCACAATACCTCGAGGTATAGTGATGAGGTGAATGGCAGGGTAGGCAAGTAGAGATGGAGTTAGGAAAAGTGTAAATGTAGTTATCTTGATGATGTCGTGATAGGAGGTGTGGAGGATGTAATATTTGAGTAGGTCAATATGGTTGGATTTGATATAGTGTCATACAACCTACAGAACTGCTTGCGCCTGTAAGCACGACTGTGCAAGAAGGTAAAAATAGACTCAAGTCTTTCACAAGCTCTCGGCTGGATAGGACTCATGGGGCTGACTGCAGCGGAGTCCGTTCTCAGGAGTGTGTTTGATTGGATCCCTGTAGAGCAATCTTCCGCTAAATACCCATTAATGAGTTCCTCTTTTTGGAGCGCTGTAATTGGTATGATAAAAACCATGGTATGAACGCATATGATTCATGTCTCCCAAACTAATTCAATACCTTTGTAATCTCTTTACCCCTTGATTATTCAGAAGTTAGCCCCGAGTGAGTTAGGCATTAAGTGTGGAGAAACCAGGAGACTGGAATGAACAATTCCAGACAGTAAAATTAATATTACTTTATTCGATTTTATAATAAAATCATACAAGTGACATGTAATAAAAAGGGCCAACTTGATTATACATAAAATACAATAAAAAGATATAATATACAAGAGTAAAAATCATCAAAAGCCAATTGTCCTCAGGATCAACTCTAACGTGCAGAACTATTGACCCCCATAAGCAACTTTGACACATTAACACATACTTTATGTGTATTTAAAAGTTGCAAATATAAAAAGGCAGGTCTAGCCTGATTAAAATCCAGGGAGCTAAAAATCGGTTTTATCTACTTATGCTGAAGAGATTTATATAAATTGCAAAGCAGAACAATGTGCAAAGTATCCCATTTAGACATCAGATCACACTTGCAAGTGGGTAATTCAAAGTACTTAAATCAGAGACCCTCGGGACAGATCAGCTGAAGGAACAAACCCAACCTAAACTAGGTCAGCAAATGGCGCTGATAAATAGGCATATCAAGGAGAAGGTATGGCTCTATCCCGGGAACTGTTTTGACCACTGCATATCTTTGAAATGACGGCTGGACCAGAGCTGAGGCTTCCCTCTCAGCTGCAGCTCTATTGCAAAATGCCTCTCTTAACCAGGCAACATCATGTTTAATAAATTCCTGTAGATTACTTCAGAGCTCTCGTCGCCCATGTGGTTTAAAACTCTCTTTACCATAGACCAGCCAGGTAATATTAACCATATTATCCCACTGCATGCAGTCATAAATGACTGTTCTATTGAGAATGAATACCTTCTTGAGCCAAACTGCGCACCACAACAAAAGAGGTAGCAGACATTAGGTCTGCACATAACTAGGCATATTAGACATTAATCCTCACAGAATGGGGAATAACTAAAAAAAGGGGGGAAGAAAGGTTTACCTGCTGGTCGCCAGTCACCAGCCGCCGCCTCTCCTCCGTCCTCCCTGTTTACCTGGCTCCTGGCAGCACCCAGGCCCCCAGACTCCCCAAGCCAATCACAACGCTGCTGTCACCAGCATGACAGCAGCGTCGTGATTGGTCTGAGCTGCCTGGTTCAGCACTCAGACCGAGTAGGAGCCTGTGCATGTTCTCCACCCTGGCTGTGCAATACAGCTAGGTGGAGAACATGCTGAGTGCTCCTGACGGTTTAGCCGACCCAAGACAGTCGGCCAAACCGTCATACACACTTATGGTGCACCAACCACTCCTCCCTCTGACGCGAGCCCAGCCCTGCCCCATTCTAACCTGGCTGCATACTAAAAATAAAATTATAGTAATGTTCTGTTATTATCATTTTATTTTTCCTCTGCAGTATTCAGAGAGCAGTGGGGCGACGCTCCTCTGCCTTAGCAGAGGAGCTGCCGCTGACCCCGAATACGGTCCCCCTTGTCCCAGTCATCACAACGTGAGGGTTAGCGGGCCGCCTTCACGATGTGATGACTGGGATGAAGGGGACCAATAAGGGGGTAATGTCACTATGCTATTTGTAAAAAAAACAAAAATCAGATTGGAAGTAGTTTTGTTTTGCCTCCAGCATTACGGCAGCATCATTAGTAAAAGATGCGTTTACATATGGGCTGAAAGAAATGGTACCCAGGGATAGCGGGGAAAGGAGTAACACAAATTGTAGCCAAAGCACTACATGGAGGGGGGAGTTCAGTGGGGGCGGTGGAACGTGTAGCTTTCAGGTTAAGGCACTGTGTCTGGAGGTAAGTTATTTATATTCTAATTCGAATTTCTACCAAAGACACACTCAGAGGGATCCTTTGCAAAACCTTGACTACTTCCTCCTCAGTTTCTTCTTTTTCTCTCCCTGCTCAGAGGCATCTGAGAAGCTGTGTGATGAATTAATTCGACACATGCATGAGGTCTGATGAAGGGCACAGTTGTCGGGATGAGTGCCCTTTGCAGAGGAAGTCTAGACAAAATTAATGCATTTAAAAAGAATGATCAGGTTCTCTACTTCAGTGACCTCACTAAAACCGTTTAATTTTTTAAGCTGCAGTGAATTTTAGAACATTAAAATGCACCTTTGTGAAGTTCATCACTGGGACTTCAAGTGCTCTGTCATCAAGGATGAGGCAAGTGGAGTGGAGGGGGCTGACATTCCAGAGGCCAAAGTAGTTTGTTTAGGGGCCACATAGCTGGGCGCCAGCGGGGACTTGTGCAGGTGAAGCTCTTGGCGGTGGATCCACTTCTGCGCCACAAGGGGCAGTACTGACTGCTCTGCTTGGGTAGGAAAATATGTGAGGTGCTGTGCAATGGACAGGGGAATAGGACCCAGCAACCACATGTCTCGTACACCACTCCCCTGGATACCTGACACCAGTTCCAGAAGGAGGCGTGGTCAGGAAGTGAGACAGGATATGGCCAGTAGAGGAATGGCGATGAAACAGGAACACGTGGTTGGAGGCCAGCTCTCTCACGAGTAGGACAGCATGAATAAAGAACACAGTACCCATTTTTCCTGCCTCCGTGTCCTCATTGTTGGGCTGGGGCATCGCATCCATGGATAGGCCAGGAGCCTATGAGTTGTCACTCAGATGAAGCTTTGGAAAAAGAAGCAGAGAGGCTTCAACTCCTGCTAACTACCCAGGGTCAGTTATTTGAGATGGTGATTGAGTGGGTCTGAGCTGGCAGAGAACAACTTTTATCCTAGTAGCTAGAAACCCCCACCCCACCGCCCTGGGGAGCATGGTACGTGAAGTGGAGTAAAAAGGCAGCAGACATAAACCAGAGTGAATGCCAGATGCTCTGCAGGGCTTTTGGTGAGTGAGGGCAAGTGGTTGTAGACAGCACATGAGGCAGAGCAATAGGGGGACGCTCTTTGCATTGGCTTGTATAGTGGCAGCGGATATGTGAGTTGGTATAACTCAGGGGCGTATTAGTCAAGACAGGTGGGAGCCTGTTTGCCCCAAGCAGCAGCGAACATAAAACCACACAGGTTGCGGCCATCTTTGAAAGATGAAGGTCATGCAAATCATCCAGATTAGAAAGCAGAGAGATGGCAATTACACACCAAGAGGAAACCTTGGCATTCAGCATGGAAGTGAGGGCCCTTGTGGCATCTTTCTAGCAGAGGTGAGTCCAACATAGACCTAGGGGTTCACATCCATTCCAGGTTGTCAGTATAATCACCAAATAAGTGTGTTCTATATGCATCCACTCTCCATAAAGGTGTTTTTTGAGCATATACTGAAAATCTGTTATGGATCCGGCCCTCCTGCACTGACAATGGATACATTTGCTCCAGGGTGTGAGTGAGAAGCTGGAAACAATGTTGGTGACACAAAAACCAAAGGACTTTTGATGAAGTGAATAACAAGGAGAACATCACTCCTTTGCTGACTTATCCTGTGAACAGCAAGGATAAAGTATGTCCTTTACCCACAGATATAGTGAACAGAGCTCTTATATTCATATAGTGAATAACAAGGATAAGAAGACCTCATTTACCCACTGACACAGTGACTAACAAGGATAAGAAGACCTCCACCACGGACTGATACAGTGAATAACAAGAGTAGGAAGATCGCTGTTATGGACTGATACAGGGCAAACGAGGAAAACTTAATGGACCGAGGAATACCATGAATAACAAGTATGAGAATACCTCATGTAACACGTGTAAGAAGATCTCTTTTAACCCCTTCGCTGCGGCGGCAATTCCGCCGCAGTGCTAGGGGGGAGGGGGGCGGCGCGGCGCTCCCATGCTCGTGACGGAACCGCTCCGTCACGAGCCTCGGGCGCGCTGTGCTTGTGACGGAGCGGTTCCGTCACGGACCCGTCTGCTCAATGGAACGTCCAGCGCAGGAGCGAAATTAGCGCCGCGCAGAACCGCTCCGTCACCAGCACAGCGCGACCGAGGCTGGTGACGGAGCGGTTCCGTCACCAGCATGGCAGGGGTTAACAACTGATACAGTGTATAACAAGGATAAGAAGACCTCCTAGATCAACTGACACAGTGAATAACAAGGAGAAGAAAATCTATGCTACTAACTGATACATGGAATAACATGGATACCATGATCTTCTTTCCAACTGAGACACTAAATAAGATGTATACAAATATGTCTTATACTGACAGGAACAGTGAATAACGACTCATACAGTGAATAACAAGGATAAGAAAGTCTATGATACTAACTGATTCAGAGCAGAACAAGGATAAAAAAACTTCATGGACTGAGGCAATGGCATGAATTGCAAATACGAGAATATCCCTGTTACTGAATGATACAAGGAAAGTAACAAGTGTAAGAAGATCTCTTTTTAACAACTGATACAGTGTATAACAAGGATACAATGATCTTCTTTACCAATTGTGACACTGAATACGATGTATAAAAAGATCTCCTTTACTGACTGAGACAGTGAATAACAACTCACACAGTGAATAACAAGGATAAGAAAATCTACGTTACTGACTGATAGAGGAATAACAAAGATAAGATGATCTCTTTTACCAATTGAGACAGTGAATAATAAGGATAATATCTCTTTTACAGACTGAGACAGTGAATAACAAAGATACGAAGGTCTCCATTACAGAAGCAGACAGTCAATAACAAGGATAAGAAGAGCTCTGTTATTTACTAATATTTACTAATATGGTGAATGACAATGATAAGAAGTCCACCTCTGCCCACTGATAAACATGGATACAAATAATCCCTGGGCTCACTGACAATGTGAATAACAAAGATAAGAAGCTCTTCTTCATGAACGGATTCAGTGAATGACGTGGATCAGAAAACATCCTTTACTGAACGATTGGCCATTTAAGGGTGCATTTAAAATTCCGCAGACGGTTTCGAAAGACAAAATATAATTTCTTCAGTGAAAATTAATTGTGCAGCATGCTATAATTTGCAATTAACACATTTTTTTAAAATTATATTTTATTGTATTTTTCTGTTAATTAACATACACAATTAAAATTGCCAATGCTTCTGATAGACAGTAAATCTGATACAGTCTGTGAAACAGACTGTAACATGTTCCAGCTTGCCAACCGGGCTAGCCGAGGAAAGCCAACCTTGTGAGAAACATTACAACTCGTCCGCCACCCCCCAAAATCTCACCACCGAAAGGAATACAATTAGGGTAGGCTTGGTACTCTCCTTTGCAGATGGATAACAGAGCTACCAGGGAACAAACCACTCAGAGGATTATTCAGTAACAGGTGGCGTTTTGAAATAGAACCTTACTGTTAGGGATTGGATGTCATAGTCGTCCTATTGAGGGTTTGTACCGCAGTATATATAATTATCGTATTCATAGGTAAGACAATCAGGAAATCATAGTGCTCTGGCGTCATTTTTAGAATGCTCCGTGAAGTCATGGAGGATTATGTCCCATTTAGTCACCAGGGTTTGCTTGCGTAGTCCTCTCTTTTCTTCACCGCGGTGGGCAGTACTATCTGTCCGTGCCCATGTAAGGACTTCTTTTCTCCACTGCTGAAGCGAAGGGGCGAAGCGGGACTTCCACCTCATAGATATCGCTCTTTTGACCAGCTGGAGAGACAGATTTATAATTCTTGTTGTAGCCTACTTGTTTTTTTGTCTGGGGACCAATGCCAACAGGCACTGCTTAGCATTGTAACATCTGTTCGCTCAGTAACTGTGGAATATCAGACAGCACCACCCTCCAGAACTGTTGCAGGGCCGAACATGCCGAGAACATATGGATAATGTCTGCTCGAGGTGCATGGCAACAGGGTCAAGTCTCCATTACTGTTTGGTGTATAACATCTAACCTATGTGGAATTAAGTAGGCCCTATGCAGGATATGAAACTGAATTCATTGGAATCGGGCATTCCTGGGGGATTTCCAGTGATGTTTAAGAATTCTTAACCTAACTGAGTCACTGAACGACTGTCCTAGGGAATCTTCGCGCTTACTTCTCAGCTGCATGATCACCACTGCAGGATCCTGCCATAATGATTTGTATAAAGCCATGTGACAAGATGCCTACTGTGGCCAATGGTGTGCAGGTTATAAAGGAGAGGGTTGGTGTGCTGTTCCCGATCCACTATATTCCGGTGTGGGGTCAGCACACATTTTATAGTGTTGCAGACTAAGAAGGAGCCTCCATGAAGGATGAATTGATCACCCAGATCCTGAAAGAGCAACAGTGTCCCAGCGGAGAACATACCTCCTACTGTATTTATACCGGTTGTTCTCTATGTCGGCAAAATCCTATTTGTAAGCATATTGCACCTTCTAGGGATTCTTTTGAGCGGAAGAAGTGGAGAGTAAGGTCTCAGTCTCACAGCATTGGGGAAATCACCATTCAGAGAGATCATGGCTGTGTTTCATTGTAGGAAACATGGTCCTGGGAAGGTAGTGCCAGGGAACAAGGCACTATGAGGGGTGCCAGCCTGTATTTGAGTAAGCAATAGCTCCGTCTCCCACCGGTGATGCTTCACTAGCCAGAACACCAACCACTGGAGCTGCACAACAAGATAATAATTTGAAAAATCTGGTGCTCCCTTACTACCACCTGAGGGCGGGAGTTTCAATTTAGATAGTACGACTATACCCCTACCCTTTCCCCACATAGTCTATATTAAAAGAGAATCGAAAACACATATTATTCGGGGGGAGCAAGAAACAGGAAGTTAATGACGAAATACAAGAGGCGAGAAAGCATCATCATTTTCAACAAGGATACTCGTCCCACCATTGACCGAAGGGAGGGAGGTCCACAACAAAGTTGGTGAATGGAGTGATCTGACAGCCCTACTCAAGTTACCCTCTAGTATAGCTGCTTGTTTCTGGTATAGCTGAAGACCTAGATATTTTAAAATGAGAGGGGCCCGTGCTATATAACCACCCCCCAGATATGTTTCTGGCTCTGGCAATTTACAATTAATATATATAGACAAAAAAAGTTTACTTAAAAAAGAGGTTTCTGGCCTGAATTCCTGTGTTTTACACACCCAGGAAGTAGGCTGAATCAGCATTGCACACCCTGCAGAAACGTTTTAAGGTATGGGCATAGTGGGCAATTGCCCAGTGACCCCACCTTGATAGGGGCCTCTTGGGAATGTAAACTTTCTTTAAATCTAGCTCACTTCTGTCAATTTCCTTTATTTCAACCTCTCTGCCTACTATTACCTCTAAGTCTGTCTCTAATTGCTTGATGGCTTCTTAAGGATTCTGGGGGGCCAAGAAAAGACATGTTTCAAGTGTTTTGTGTGACCCTGTTTCTGAAAGTTTGTTTGGCATCATGTCCATTTCAATGAGAAGAAAATGGGTAGTACAATCACGAAGAAAGGGGCCCCAAAATATGTCGTGTCTGGGCCCCAAAAATTCGTAAGACAACACTGACACCCGGCACTGTCGAAGAAATTCGTCTTTCAAAGCAGTTAGTTCCTGGGAAGAGTTTACATGAAAAAGAGGCTTCGAGACTGTGTAGGGCAACTCAAGGGAACAACTAAGCTGTACTAATTGGAGATCACATAATCACACAACTTTAGCTAAAAAATTTCTTTTTTTTTTGTAAACCAGTAGGATCCGTATTGATGCTGGAGGGAGAGCCTTGGCCAGGCTGGTATTTTACCAACATGGGCAGTATTTTAGGGGTAGGCCTGGAAAAAATGTAAAACCAACTTGTAGTTTTTACTCAGCAAAAATATTAAAACAGGATTAACAAGTGAGGCAGGAAACATTCCAGAGCTTCTTTACAGTAATTGTTAAGTAAACAGATCTGAATTTACATGTTAAAACACTAAAGTTGGTGAAGGGTTAACTGTTCATCTTCAAGTCCTAGTGCCTGGTCCCTTTGGATCTCAAAAAGCCAACAAACAAAAAGGAGCTTTCATTCAGTCCAAGAAACTTGTGGGACTACCCGAGCCTCACTTCCGCGGACAGGGCAAACAAACACCGTTATCCTGTGGTTGGACGCATTGGAGCCTGAGAACGCAAGCCTCCTTCGCTTGCTCTCACTTTTTCACGTCATGTTCTGGAAGCAGCTGCAGTCCATTATTGACCTTGAGCTCCATATGCCCCTGACAGCTGCACAACCATCGCCGTGGTTGTAGAGCAACATGCTCACTGCCCAAGAGAAAGAGCAACAGTCCCTTTTTTATTTCTATTATTTTGAGGTAACATCAGGTCTGCAAATACCTTAAATAGTCAAGGATAGCTGTAAAGTTGTGTTTGGTTGTCTTTCTTCCATTTCTACGATCCTTGGTGTTAAGAAATAAGCACCGGTGGTGAACACTGGCAACCTCAGGCACAACTTAAGTACCGCCCCCACTGACTACAGACCTTCTGCGTATACAGACTCATGAATTACCCTGCACCCCACCAACAGGGCTACAGGTGGCTCCCATTGCATGAAGTACCTTACAAAACAATTAAATAAAGAAATAAATAAAGGAATGGCCCCCTTAGGTGCGACCCATTCTTTAGAGGTGTTTCTTCCTGTGTGACGTGGCACCAGCACCAGTTTGGAATGTTAGCCATAAGGGTTAGAGTGAAAGACTGAATTGGCTGCTGTATATTGAGCCTTAGTCCCTGCTTGATTGAACACATCTTATACAAAATCAATGTAAAATGTTTTTTTTTTACAAAGACCCACCTAACTGAAGCATCCCTTGGCCAGAGTGTTTGTCTTCGGCCCACTCTCCTTCATAGATGTCGCCGTTGGCAAAGTACATTCGCCCCCAGCCGCTCCTCTGACCGCCCTTCCAGTCCCCTTCGTAGTATTCCTTGTCGGAGTAAAAATGTGTACCGTAGCCCTAAAAGGAAAGCAATCGAAAAAAATACTTCTAAACTTCCTCGTGTTCCAAATTAGACATTTTTCGTAGCGATTCATGTTTCAAATCATTCTGACTTTATCTCAAGTTTCAGCATACAATCATTTATCATATTTGTGCAATCTTCCAAAGATTGTACATCAAACTAACAATATGAATATCATGCTACTGGCCAAAATATAGAGGACCGAAATATTGAGAAAGTAAGTGCACATAGGTGAGTACAGATTTACTATCCTTAACTACACATCTACGTACCTTGATGATACATATAGCGTGTGAGCTGAATTTTGAGTCAAGGCAGGAAGCTAGCATTATGCATTAACGTCTATTTACTCCTTCTGAGCAGCAACCTTTAAACGTTGCAAAAATCAGAATGCAAAATGGCTTCACAATGAATAGAACTCTCAAGTCTAAATAAATCTCCCTGTCCTTCATGTTCTTCATCTTTTGTTTCACTTTTTGTTTGCTGCTTCTGAGCAGGTAAGTATTACACATGAAGTGTTTTTGAATATGCTATATCGTATTATTTATGAGGTGTTAAAGAGATTATATTTATCTACAGTCAAAAATTACAATTCCTGTTTTACAGAATCAGTATTTAATGATTCCTGTGATCATAACTTGTACTTACCGCAGCAGCATAATTTGTATGTATGACAGATTTTCCACACCCATACATAATATTAGGGATGCAGACAATGCTGTTCTCAGAAATGGTGCAAAAGGTCTGGCTACAGGGAAAGTAGACACCAAGAAGTTTTAATGTTGTTAATCTTAAAAAACCTCCCTAATATTTTTCACATTAAATTTGTGCAATTTTCAGTACCGGAGAAGGATGGCGTGAGTGTGCAAAACACTCCCTTAACTCATATGGGTGTACAAACGGGGTCTCTCCACCGGTAAACATTTTCTAGGTAGAGAAAAAACAAAAAAAGAAATAAAAAGTAACACAACTGTAACCTGACAGATATTTCTCCAGCAATTTAGGAGACTATATGATTGGTATGGTTTGCATACATTTCTGTGACCAAGCAATGGGTTGGGTTGAATATGAATTCCAGAGAATTATTTGAAATTGGAAGGTGGATGCTGGACTTTTGAAAGTTCTTTTTTCTTTGTGAATTGGACCCAGAATCCACAGGAGTAAAATAAAGGCCAATGGTATCCTACGCTGTCAGTGCAATACTAAAGAGAAAATTCCAGTTTTACGAAAATCCAATCATACCTGTTCTAGAAACTCAGCTGATGAAAAACAAGAACATGAACTGCTAAAGATTCTTTACTTTCCTCCATCAGAGAGAAATGCACATTCCCTCTGGGACAGCTAGGAGGGTTGTTTATTTGGACCTAAATCCTGTGTATTTACGATTAGGTAAAAAAGGTTGGTGCGCCCCTTTAATGTCAGTCCAGAAGGTCTGGGGAGTCCTGCTTGCAATTCAGAGTTGTTTTAAGAGAACTACTTAAAGATGGTTCAAAACATATGTTTGTAGCACTTCTGACATTTTATTCATACCAGGGTATAATGTTTTTAGAGAAATAATCAGTAAGAGGATTTGAAGAATGTCATTAAAAGATTTTCCATAAAAAAACTGCAAAATGAACTGTTTCAGACTATTTTGTGGTTCAATGAGGATTACATTCTCAAGACACAAGTGCTAGAAAAGTGGGGATCTCACAAAAGAACTTCATCACAAAAGTAACAAGTGGACCCAGTGTTTCGTAAGATAGGATATATTTTAGAGATTACTCTACAAATAGAAAATGTTCTCTTTTCAATGACCTCACATTAAAATTAACTAAGATGTGGTAGTATTAACCTTGTGAAAATCATTTTTGGATTAAACAGAATAAGTATGTAAAGGGAGGTGGATGTGCCTCCCATGAAAGGAATCTAGGTAATTCCTAAAAGTATAACCACAAAAAAGTTCATTTTTTTACAAACAAAAAAGAAACTCATTACCAGTTTCATAGATTTCCATGGATGTCGCCTAAAAAATCAAATTAAGCAAATGGCAATAACAATATATAATACCCCCAAACTCTCCATTACCATCCCCACGATGGACTAAATCCAAGGTTAGAGGCCCAATTGGCCCAACAAAAAGCCCTCCATTTGTGCATTCTCCAGGATGAAACACTAGATATTCCTTTGATTCAAAGGGTTTACTTCTATTTGGATGATTTCAAAAAGTCGTCAGCATTGCAACTCAAATGGGATCTTCACCAGCTATCTTTGTAGCCTCTTGGGTGAAAACATAACATCAGGCAACTCTGTCCACCCATTGCCAAACACCGCAGCTTGTGTTTCCCGGAAATGTACAGCATTACACTGGCCAGAATTGTGCACAAACTCAGAATAAAGGGATCCAACAGCATTAGGAGGTTTCACAAATGTTACTATGGGCATATGTAAGATATAGAAAGGCTCGCCACATGTCACAAGTAGCCCATAGCAGCTTTGCTTGCATAGCCCAAGTTGATGCTATCCCTTGCACCCACCCACTTACCCCATTTCCACTGCTCATCAGTGGCCCCACTTCCTGTTCTCCCTAGTGACATAACCACTAGACTACCGGAGGACTGTGTCCTAGCTGTAGTTTGCGAGCTGTCTCCCTAGCCTTTGCCATAGACTATATCCATCAATGCCGTTTTATGTGCTGCTCACTTATTTTTGGGTGTAGGCGCAGAACATTGTGTACTGAATATTGAGTTACAAGAATATCATGATCAAAATATCGAAAACCAAAATATCGACAGGTAAGTTATGTATAGGTAAGTATAGATTTTCTATATATAACTCGACATAGATGTACCTTGACGGTTTCTATACATTCAAGTTACGCACATGTTGAGTTAACAATAGTAAATCTATACTTACCTATATGTACTTACCCCATCAATATTTTGGTTCTCAATATTTTGATCACAATATTCTTGTAATACGATATTCAGTCGTCAATATTCCAGAATACAACCCTTTTTAGGTCTTGCGCCTAGCGGTGCAGAGCGCAGCGGTGCAGTGTGCAGCGTGAGACTTTTTGTAGGGGGATTTTGAAAACGGGACTAGGAATTGCACACGCTCGTGCGTGTGCGATTCCTTTTGAGCCACGTTATTAGCCTTTGCGTGCGTCTTTTAATGAAAGAATGCACGCAATTGGTCAAAGGCAGGTGCATTGCTCCGTCCATGGCCTATTGGGGTCTGTTACGAGCACAGTCCATCATGTGCTTTCAATTATCGGGCCTAGACACGGGCATGATAATTGAAACCACATGTCTCGCTGTGGCACCACTTGCGGGCTTCTTGTTTTTTTGGATCCATTTCATAGGAAAGTAACTAAAGGAAAGAACCACTGACGTCTTGATGCTCGCTGCTTGCTTCGGGGCACTCCATCTGCTCACAGAAAGTTCCGCTCAGGTAAGTTGCCCACCCTCGCCATACAAGGGGCCATGTGAGATTTATCCAGAACTCTCAGCTCTTACTACTTCCTTTAATGTAACAAGACTTTTTTCACATAGTGCAAGCGAGGCAGTGGCAAGTGTATTTAAAGAAAAAAAACACTCCCTTTCTTCTCTTTTGTATTATGTGATGCAGTCAAAGAATTCTCTAAAGTTTCTATTCCAATAAATTTTTGCATGACAGTTGCGGGCGAAGCTTGAAAACAGCATTGCAACTGCAGAGTTTGTCAAGTAGGAGGGAACTCCTGTTTTGGTGAGAGGAGCACTGGCTGCTCCTTGGGAAATGGTTTCTACAGGCCAGCATCAGCGGCAGCCCAAAATAGCAGCAGCAGGACCAGCAATGAATAACCACACGTAACACAAGAACTGGATTGGCTTCAGTGTCCATTAGGTCACTGTCAGAGGAGCCAGTTAAATGTGTAAAGCTCAAACGCTTTCTGTAGTAGGGGATCTCTGTGTATAGTCATAATCTAGTGAATAGTCCCGCCCATGTGCGTGGACCCCGGAGCAATCAAAAATAATCTCTTACAGTGTCAAAAAATGCAGAAAATGCATAGACACTTAAGAGAGAATTTAAAGACAGATAATGCAGCCAAAAGGCTACACTGTCCAGTACTTCAACTAGAAATTTCCACCATAAAATCCACAAAACAGCAAAGCCTGTACAGATTTCCCTTGCTTAACAGCAAAATCCCTCAGGAATGATAGAGAGAAGAACCTGGACAGACAAGCCCCATAGGCTGCCATTATGTGGCTTAATTAGGATACTGTGCCTTTAAGAGAACCTTCCAGAACCTTCTCTCAGTATCCCAGAATGCATAGCAGGTCCAACTTAGCCTCAGTTCTTTTTTCCGGCTCCTGCAAGCAGGACCCTGGAGCATTGAGCTCTCCCTTTCAAGGGTTTTTGTTGGTGTTTTACACTGATTTCGATTTTTGGTACTTTTAAAGTACTCTGGTGACTTTCTTTCTGTGTTTCTGCACTCTTTTTTGTCCAATAATGCCTGCATTATTCGACAAGTGCCCTGAGTGCTCAAGAAAGAAGGCCAAGACAGACTCCCATGAGGTCTGTATTCTCTGCCTTCCCTCTTCCCACATCCCTGAGGAGTGTAGGATCTGCAGAAGCTTCTCTGGAAGGACCCTGAAGGAGAGGAAGAAGATCAGGCTTCAGGGGCTTGAGGAGAGGAAGCTGAAGGCACGAGGTGGGTCAGGAGGGGCTCCTTCTACCCATGCTGAGGCCTCTGGGGGGCTCCCCAGGGGCAGGAAGACCAGCCCGCGCCCAAGGTCTCCGTCTGGGTCAGTTGCGCTGACCACGACGTCGAGGGGACGGTCAACGGCCAGTTCCAGGTCTCCCCAGGGCTCTGGGTCGAGAAAACGTCGCCCGTCGACGTCGAGGAACGTGTTCCGGCCGCCGTCGAAGCCGGTGTCGATATCCTCGTCGTCGCTGTCGGCGTCGAGTGATCGACATCGGAGGGCCCGGCGTCGGCGCTCGCCGTCGAGGCGACACCGCCGTTCGCCGTCGAGGACATCGTCGTCGAGGGGATCCTCGTCGTCAAGGTCGCCGTCGAGACAAAAGGCATCTCCGGCGCCGAAGAGGTCGACGTCGAAGCATTCCAAAAGGCCGACGTCGAGACGGTCGAGAAGATCGACGTCGAGAAGGTCGGAGAGGTCGACGTCGAGGAGATCCAAAGGGTCGCCGTCGAAGCGATCCAGGAAGTCGACGTCGAGACCGGCGAAGAGGTCGAGGTCGCCGTCGAGGCACCATCGCCCGTCGTCGAGGTTTCGTGGCTCGTCGATCTGGTCGGGGTCGACGTCGAGACGAAGACACGGTTCGACGTCGAGGAGTGTGATTCGGTCGACGCCGAAGGACCGTTCGACGTCGAGGGGACATCGGTCGTCGTCTGGACACCGGCCTTCAGCGTCTGTAGGTCCTAAGGACAGGCCCAGGACTGTGGGGGGCTCCCCACTCTCTGGTAGAGGTGATGGCTCGCCGGGACCGGCGCATTCCGGGGTGGATACTCCGATGAAGCCGTCTACGCCTCCTCCGCGGCCTGCTGTGCCGAAGGGTCCTCCTCCGAAGGCCCCTACCCCGCCTCCGAAGCCGGCTCCGCGGGACCCGCGTCCGGTTGCCCCTCCACCCCCGATCCCACCGAGGGAGGTGTCGATGCCTAAGTTCCCGACGCCTCCGAAGAAGACTCCTAAGAAGCCTGGAGCTCCTGACCCTGGGAGGCCGAAGGAGCGTCCGAGGCCCAAGAGGTCGAGGTCTCGCTCGGGGAGACGGGACAGATCGAGGAGTGGCCGCGGATCTTCGTCACGATCCAGGCATCATCACAAGAGACGTCGGTCCAGGTCACGTTCTCCTTCTGGGACCCGTTCCTACTCGCCCACGCTGTCCGATTCGCCGGAGACTAGGGTGTCTCCGATAGACGATATTAGCACATTTCAGGAGGTTCTCCTGCGTGGTGCGGCGAAGTTGGGCATTGAGGTTGAAGCGCCTACGGCTTCTACCTCGGTAATCTTTGAGACTTTACACAAGAGGCACTTGTCTCGCCCCCTGTTACCTCTGGTGCCGGGGCTCCTTGAGCCCGCCGAACAGCTATTCCTGACGCCGGCGACGGTGAGATCTGTCCCTTCCAGGATACTGAAAAAGTACAGGGCTCCGGACTCAGACCCAGCCTTCTTGAGGAAAGACCCGGTACCGGATTCAGTCATCGTGACTGCTGCTCGGAAGCTTCATTCCACCTCCCCTGCGTCCACGGTGCCTCCGGACAAGGAGAGCCGGTGGATCGATTCTGCTGGTCGCAAGGCGTGTGGGACATCCGCCTCGTCCATGAAGGCAGCCAGTGACTCGGCTTTGCTGGGACGTTACGACCGGTCCGTTTGGGACTCGATGGAGCAGTTCGCAGACCTCGTCCCTCGAGACCGCAAGGAGGACTTTGTGGAGATCGTCAAGGAGGGGATGTTGGTCTCTAATCAGGCCATCGGCGCTGCAGCAGACATATCGTTGCTGTCCGCGCACGGATATTGCCACGGGATTCACCAGAGACGCCATGCTTGGCTCAGGTTGACATCGTTGAAACCGGAGGCACAGCAACGCGTGGCGAATCTCCCGTTTTCCGGAGATACCCTCTTCGGGAAGCACGCGGATGATGAGATGGCCAGGATGAAGGCCGAAGCGGAGACCCTGACGGCAGTGGGCCTGGAAAAGCCCAAGGAAAAGAAACCCTTCCGACAGTACCAGCGTCGGTTTGGGGCGCAGGGTCGTGGAAGGGGGCAGTCTGCTGGTCAACATCAACAGCGGCAGCAGCAGCAGCAGTACAGGCAGCCCTTCCAGAAGCGACAGGGTGGTAGAGGTCGTCAACAGTCCTCTACCGCGACCAAGGGCCCGGCCGGGTCCCGTCCCTGAGCTGTTACTTCCCCCTCGTCCGTTACCCGCTCCGGTGGGGGGAAGCGTTCACTTTTTTCTGGCAGAGTGGAGAAAAATTACTCAGGACAAGTGGGTGCTGAATATTGTTTGCAATGGATACAGTCTACGTTTCACCAGCCCTCCTCCATCGATTCCTCCCGTCAGCTCGCAGTATCAACTGCGCGAGCTTCAGACGGAGGCGGACGTTCTGCTAAGGAAAAGGGCGATCGAAGACGTACCTCTGTCTCAAAGAGGAAGAGGTCTGTACTCTCGGTTCTTTCTTGTCCGCAAGAAGGACATAAACGAGTTCAGGCCCATTCTGGATTTGCGGCAGGCATACAAGTGGATTCGCAGAGAAAAGTTTCGCATGCTGTCGTTGCATCAGATCTACCCTCAGCTGCAACGGGGAGACTGGATGTGTGCCATAGATCTACAGGACGCATACTTCCACGTGCCCATTGCATGCAAACACAGAAAATTTCTGCGCTTTCAAGTCGGCACCAATCACTATCAGTACACGGTGCTACCCTTCGGACTGAAGTCTGCACCCAGGACATTCTCAAAATGTATGGCAGTGGTAGCGGCACACCTGAGGAAGAACAAGGTGTTTGTCTACCCGTACCTGGACGATTGGTTGATCAAAGCCTCCTCCTTCTCGGAAGCTCGAGCACACTTCCAGAAGACGTGCGTTCTCTTGAACAGGCTGGGGTTGCACATCAACATGTCCAAGTCGGTCCCGATTCCGGTGCAGTGCATCCAGTACTTGGGGGCCTCCATCAATACGCTGTCAGCAAGCGTGTCTCCTTCGGAAGAGCGACGTTTATCACTCGTTCGGAAGGCTCAGGCTCTCATGAAAACTCCGTCTACGACGGTGAGGACCGTGTCTTCTCTACTGGGATCGATGGCCTCTTGCATTTTTCTCACTCCTCACGCACGGCTACAGATGCGTCCTCTGCAGGAGTGCTTGGAGGATCAGTGGGACCAGAGGAGAGGTTCTTGGGACGACAGGATACGACTGTCTCTACATGCTCTTCAGTCTCTGAAGTGGTGGTGCTCGAAGGAGAATCTCCTCAGAGGCGTTCCCTTCCACAAGGACATTCCCACACAGACCATCGTGACGGATGCGTCTCTCCTAGGTTGGGGGGCGCATTCCGGAGATCTGCAAATTCAAGGGACGTGGTCCCCGACGGAGTCCACGTACCACATCAATTTCCTGGAACTGAGAGCTGTTCACTTGGCACTGAAGGCCTTTCATCCGTCCTTTCAGACCAACTCTCTGCTTGTTCAGACGGACAACACGACTACGATGTATTACCTCAACAAGCAGGGGGGCTCGAGATCGCGCACTCTGTCGCAGGAGGCGCAGGCGATCTGGCACTGGCTTCTGGCTCGAGGACTGTCGATAACGGCCACCCATCTGCCAGGTGTGCAGAATGTTCAGGCAGACGAGCTGAGCAGAATCGTGCAGGAAAACCACGAATGGGTCGTAAACGACGAAGTACTAGGAGAAGTCTTCGCAAGGTGGGGAACTCCAGACGTAGATCTGTTTGCCACCGCCGAAAACAGCAAATGCCGAGGCTTCGCCTCCAGGTACTACCAGCCAGGGACGCTGGGGAACGCGTTATGGATCAACTGGTCGAACAGCTTTCTGTACGCTTTTCCACCAATTCCCCTGATTCCGGCGGTTCTCATCAAGCTGTCTCAATCCAGGGCGAGAATGATTCTGATTGCCCCGGAATGGCCCAGACAGTGGTGGTTCACGGACCTGCTTCACCGATCTCTCCTTCCTCACATGAAGCTGCCGTGCAGGCCGGACCTTCTCACGAAGTTCGGGGGGCGGATGGTGCACCCCAACCTCTCGTCTTTGAGTTTGGCGGCATGGCTCCTGAAATAGTGCAATATGGCCATCTGAATCTCCCAGAGGATTGTATGGGCATACTGAAGGAGGCTAAGCGGCCTTCCACTAGGACTTCCTATGCTTACAAGTGGAAGAGGTTTTGCATCTGGTGCAAGTCTAAGAACTATGACCCTACGTCATGCAAGGAAGATGTCATCCTTCCATATCTGCTTCATCTGGCGCAGTCGGGCCTTAATGTCCATTCCATTAAGGTTCAGCTGGCTGCTTTGACTGCCTACAGGAAAGGCCCTTCACAGACTTCCTTTTTCCAGATCCCTGTGATCAAAGATTTTTTGGAAGGCTTGAAGAAAGTGTTCCCTCCTGTCAGGCTTCCTTCGCCTTCATGGGACTTGAATGTGGTGCTGTCCAGATTGATGAAGGAGCCTTTTGAACCCATTCATAAGGCTTCGTTGCAGCACCTGTCCTGGAAGGCGGCGTTCCTCGTGGCCATTACATCGGCCCGCAGGGTGAGTGAGATTCAGGCATTGTGTTGCCAAGAACCTTATACTGTATTTCATAATGCTAAAGTTGTTATGCGTACTCACCCTAAGTTTCTTCCCAAGGTTGTTTCTGATTTTCATATCAATCAGACTATCACTTTGCCTACGTTCTTTCAGAATCCTTCATCTCCGGCGGAAAGGTCTTTACATTCCCTGGATGTGCGGAGGGTGCTGAAGTTTTATCTTGATAAGACTAAAGATATTCGTAGGTCAGACCAATTGTTCGTCAATTATGGCTCAGTCAGGACAGGTCTTGCTACCTCTAAACAGTCCATCTCGAGGTGGATTGTGTCCTGCATACAGTTGTGTTACTACAAAGCTAATAAGACCTTAGGAGGTAAGCCTAAGGCTCATTCCACCAGGGGCAAAGCTGCTACGACAGCTATGCTCCGTAATGTTCCCATTGCAGAGATCTGCAAGGCGGCCACTTGGAAGTCGGTCCATACCTTTGCTAAGCATTACTGCCTGGACACTGATGCCAGGGCAGACGCTCAGGTTGGGCAGGCTTCGCTGCGGAATCTGTTCGCACAGTAGTGGCGTTATTTTATTCTCCACCGCCGCTTGGTGTGGGGATGGGCTTGCCATTCTATTCACTAGATTATGACTATACACAGAGATCCCCTACTACAGAAGGAGTAGTTTCTGTCCTGTAACTCCAGTTCTGTAGTAGGGGTATCTCTGTTATAGTCATAAGCGCCCTCCCGCCTCCCCGGTGGAGTGTTGTTCATGATCATAATGCTACAGGTCTGGCGTTTCCTACGCCCTCGAAAAGAACTGAGGCTAAGTTGGACCTGCTATGCATTCTGGGATACTGAGAGAAGGTTCTGGAAGGTTCTCTTAAAGGCACAGTATCCTAATTAAGCCACATAATGGCAGCCTATGGGGCTTGTCTGTCCAGGTTCTTCTCTCTATCATTCCTGAGGGATTTTGCTGTTAAGCAAGGGAAATCTGTACAGGCTTTGCTGTTTTGTGGATTTTATGGTGGAAATTTCTAGTTGAAGTACTGGACAGTGTAGCCTTTTGGCTGCATTATCTGTCTTTAAATTCTCTCTTAAGTGTCTATGCATTTTCTGCATTTTTTGACACTGTAAGAGATTATTTTTGATTGCTCCGGGGTCCACGCACATGGGCGGGACTATTCACTAGATTATGACTATAACAGAGATACCCCTACTACAGAACTGGAGTTACAGGACAGAAACTACTCCTTATTAGTGGCCCGACCACATTGTATTCATGCACGTAAGTATGTGTGCATATATACACAAATAAAGACATACATACATGTATCCCATGGAAAGGCCGCAAGGCCCTGGCCTCTACGTTCCTCTGGCCAGCCCTGTGGTTTTCCCCCAATGAGCTTGAGGTGCTTCATGTCTTTAGGGTGCTGGTCATCAAAGAAGCCTAGCACTGCTAACAGATTCCACCCGATGTGAGCTCCCACCCAGAGTGAGCGTGGATATGTATGTATGTTGTGATCATGTGCTTCACTGGGAAGAGTGAGGGTTTTCCTTGGTTAGATGCCTTTTCTTGGTGTCTTCCTGCATATTACCTCTCTGTTCTATTGTGAATGGGATAAACTAGCTACACCTTCTTTGGTTTAGACTCCCTAAACTGGTTTTACAGTATGGTCAGATGGGAGCCCGTAAAGGGTGGATTTAAGGGCACAGACTCACGGAGACAAGAGTGTAGCGGATTTAAGAGGGTATTGTGGATTGCTGACCCCCAGCAATTAAACACTTCTCAGTGCTTTCTATATGGAGGCATATGATGAGGTGTGTTTTTAAATTGCATTAGGAGATTTCTACAGATTTTTCTAGATTTAGGGCTTATGGAGCAATTCCACGTCATGAGCTGTGGATGCAAGTCCTGTGACTGGCACCACTCTTAGCTTTATTCATTCGCCATACCTGCCTCACTTGGCGTGAGGATCAACTGTGCGCATTCCATTCCTCTGTGCCCCGTGTGACTGTATGTTCTGCCGGATTGTGTGACATGAGTTGAGACCAAGGCTTTTAGCAAGAAAAGGCCCACAGTTAAATAGCAAGGATTAGCAAAGCCAACGGGACTTAGTTTATTTATTGTGCTAACACCAGCAAAAACAATGTATGCACAATGTGTATCAATTATTTGTTCCATCTGTCTTCGCAAACTGCCTTTTATTTTTTTCTCCTACATCTGTGCCCTATATCTTTTTATCACCCAAGTCTGCCCTACTAACCCCTTATTAGGAAATACATTGAAAACAAACAGGAAAAAAACAACCTAAGCAAAAAATAGTATTGTATTGTTGTGCTGTTATCTTTTTTTTGTGGTGCGTAGTTCTCTTATTATTATATTGTTGTGCTCTTGTTGTGTTGCATTTTGTTGATGTTATATCCTATTATGGTCTACTGTGACATGTGTTGGCGTATTTTTTAGGTTCAGCAT
Organism: Lissotriton helveticus; assembly: GCF_964261635.1. Lineage (NCBI taxonomy): Eukaryota > Metazoa > Chordata > Amphibia > Caudata > Salamandridae > Lissotriton > Lissotriton helveticus. The sequence continues at coordinate 1,048,443,397 of NC_136072.1, forward strand.
TGCTGTCAAGAGAGATCCATCGCTTACAATATATATAAACTTTAATTTGGGTTGCCCATTTTTACCTTTATGCAACCTTTTCAGCCATTTGCTTGAGGGTTTTGCCAATACTATCTTGGCTCTACTCAGGCAAGTATCCTTTTCTCACTTCATACTCTTGGGTATTTGCTTCCAGCTCCACTTGAGTACTTGATTCACACTGCATGAGGGTCTTTGTTATATCTATACCCTGTTCGCTCCAGCTTGTTCCCTCCCATGTTTGTCGCTGTTTCTCTTCTGTTTTTCTTCTCTGTGCCATTCTAGCCCCTCATTCCCATGTGCGTTCCTTATTTCTTCCAGCCTGCCACACTCTTGGTTCTGCTTCAGCCCCTTCCTCTTTCCATCTGTGCTCCTTGTTCCTCTTTCCCGCCTTTCTATCCCAGTTGGTTCCTGTATGTGCCGCTGGGGCAGTTTTGCTTTTGTTTGATAGAAATGAAAAACAGGCTATAATTCTGGATCCTACGCTTTTGTTTCTATGTCAAAAGAAGGTTGGGTGTAACCTTCATTTCCTGCCATATTGGTTCCATGTATGTAACCCTCATTTCCTGCCATATTGGTTCCATGTATGTAACCTTCATTTTGTGCCATATTGGTTCCATGTATCTAACTCTCATTTTCTGCCATATTGTAACCCTCATCTTCTGCCATATGAGGGTTACATACATGGAACCAATATGGCAGAAAATTAGGGTTACATAGATGGAACTAATATGGCAGGAAATGAGGGTTACATACATGGAACCAATATGGAAGCAAATGAAGGTTACATACATGGAACCATATTTTTCAAACTACAGTATTAAAATTCACAACTACCTACAGTTTATTTGACATATTTCATATATTATGCATAACCTGCTCTTAATTATTACAGATCTGTCAGTTACTAATAAGTTGCTTGGCTTCTAAGGAGTCTATTAATTGTTGGAAACACCAATGAAAAATTAAAAAACATAGTCATTTTCAATGCCAACTGCTCAAACTTTAACAAATGCGAGACCTATTGCATTGCAATTGCTTGTTTGTTATTGCTCAAGATGCCAGATATTAATGTTGGCGATCACAGATTCTTGTTTTCTGTGCTCTCATCCCTGTACCTCTCTTCATCTGCCCCTGCCACCCTGTAAGATCTGAATAGACTGAGCCTGACCATTCTTGTCTTCTAAAGCCTAAAAGGCTCTTTTAATTTTTTTCTACTTCTGTTTCTAAATAATCAGGAGCTCTCGTCGCTGCTGGAAGGCACCTGCAGAATGGTTAGTTGAACATAATTTCTCAGCAGAAACACCATCATTTTGCTCTGATAACTCTAAGCACAAATGTATGCTGAAATCCTGTTCCCACCTCTTCAACTGATTGAGTCCATCCCACTCCACAGGTAAACACCTATTGAGATTGTACTCCACAGTGTGGGGTTCAGGTCAAAGGAGTAAAATTGGGCACACAGGTGTGGGATTCACCCAGAGAGTGTGACAAAGGCTTCAGGTCCACACCCAAAGAGTGAAACTGATCTCCAAGACATTTAGCTCCCACTCAGTGAGTGAGTGTCACTTATACGAATAAACACTCATACTCAGTGAGTGAAACTGTAGAACAAGGTATGTGATTCACACCACACGAATAAAACTGTACACATATGTTTGGGACTCATACTCAATGAGTGACGTTGTGTTTGGAAAAGTGAGCCTTACAAGTAATTAGCAGGTCTCTGCTCCAAGTACTAAAACCTACCAACCATGACTGAGACCATACCCCAAGAATCAAAACTCAAATGTAATCAATAAGTCTGTACTTGATACTTAAAGCCAATGCAAGAGACACTCACCTTAGTCATCTACTATTTTAAACAAAGGTTCCACCTTCTATTCTAGTTGTTAAGTTATTAGTGCCAAGGGCTGGAATTCCTTAAGGCACTGGTACCGATTAGTTTTTAACAACTAAGGGCCAGATGTAGGTAGGCTTTTACCGGGTGGTAACGGCCGAATTCGGCCGTTACCACCCGGTAAAAGCAATTTGACATGTAGGTCCTTGTAATTTACAGACTTGGTAAATTTACCGAGTATGTAAAATACCGAGTCGGTATCATTACTGATTCCGGACAATTGGTATGTAGGTGGGACTCTTCTGAGTCCCACAAGCAGTACCACATCGGTATTTTACCATCAAATACTACTTGATGGTAAAATACCGTTTCTGGTGTGCATGCACATGTGTGCATGCACGCCTATGCCATATGACAGGCAGACCTGCCCTTAGGGCAGGTATGCCTGCCACATGGCACCCGAGCCTCTTTTGGGGGTGCCAGAGGGTGTCAAAGTGACACCCCCTGCACCCTTGTGACATTCGGTATTTTCCGATGTGGTAAATACCGACCGGTATATGCCCAATCAATCCTATGGGCTTCAAAGCCCATAGGAATGCATGGGCATTAACTGGTCGGTATTTACCACATCGGAAATTACCGACTGTTTCCGATTCGGTAATTGCACATCTGCAATTACCTACATCTCGGTATTTTTATTTTCCGACCTCTTAAATACCGAGTCGGTATGACTCGGTATTTAAGAGGTCGGTAAATAAAAATTACCTACATCTGGCCCTAAGACTCTTATGCCATATTGGCTTGAAAGGTTTCATCCAACTTTGAGTCCGTCAATGCTCTCCATTCATATGTTGTTCCTTCAGCTCTGATGTCTAATGGGGCCACCTCAGCACACAGCTGAAGTGCCATAAAACGTTTCTAAGTATTTATTTTTCCTATTTTCTTCCCATATCCTTGGCTGTCACACTTGGCTTGTTTCCTTACAATCCTCCTACCCCATCCTCTTCTGCTTTTCCAAGGGAGTCTCAATTTGGCTGCTGTCTTATAAGGGCAGACTTTCACTGCTGGTGCAGCTGCTTTTTTGGGTTGCTTCTGATCCCTCCTCAAAGGGACCACTGCCTCGAATTCTGAGTGGGCTGTACCTATTGGAGCAGGACAAAGTCTGACTTGCATAGGTCTGGTCCCTGTTTGCAGTGAGCAAACAAGAAATGTCCCTACCATTAGTAATAAACTGCCTTTCCATAAACCCTAAAACTATCTTGAAAGAGCAGGTCATATCTGTTTGATGAAACACTGACCACAGTGTCAAGATGGCCAAAAACCAGAAAAGTAACCTGGAGAAGTGAGTACTTCCATATCTCCCCAAAAAAGTAGGACTGTGCACCTGAAGCTGCCGATGATAGTAATATAGGAGCAAGAGCTCGCTGGCACTGCCCTAGCGACAGGTTCCTGAGAAGAGGACTGAGAGAAAGTAATGTTTGGCTTGACGGTGAAAAGGTAAAAAAGTGCCCAACCACACTTTGAGAAAAATAGCTTTTGTGCTACATGTATTCAATCAGGAGAAGGAAGGAGAAAGCAATATGAATACAACTAGGTAGGCTATCAGCCTCCTCAATGACAGACCATTAGAATTGCATAATCTCTTGCATGATCTCTTGAAGCACCAGGGAGGAGACCGGGCACTGTGCTACAGATGTGTTGGTTTCGCAATGCATTGGCAACTGTGTGTTTATGTTGCCAACATATATTTTTCAACCAAGTCAACAACATCAGGCAACAGCCATGTCAGACCACACACGTGCTGTATCTTCATGCACCTCAATGTTTGTGGCAGGGTGCCTACCCGTCCCATGAATGGCATGCTGCTTCTGCCTAGAGCATTGTGGTTTCTCGCCCTGCAGCTGATGGTTGCAGACTGCTGAGGGGTGCTGCTGCCACACCAATATGCCACAATCTCTAGACTGGTTAGGCACCAGCACATATCCCGGAGGAGGCAGAGAGAGGTCAGTTAACACTGGAACTGGAGGTGGTGGAGAGAGTGAGCTTTAGGCCTGGTGGGTTGGTAGAGGGATTAAGTTGGTGTGACAGAAGTCAAAAGACCTTGGAAAATAAACTGAAATAGGAGAAAATGATGTCAGTTCTCATCAGTTTAATTTGCAGTTTTACTGCAGTGATTGCTACCTTGCTTTACTATCTGTGTCTCTCTCTGAAGAGAGTGTAAATTCCACTCCTGCCTGAAATTCGTTTAGCAATCTCTGCTGGGAGTCAAGCCAGCTCGAGCTTAATCTTCAACAAAGGTATGTCTGTAGCTCGCGACCGAGATGGCCGCGCTTTAGCTCGGCTCCGTTCGCCCGCCTGTGTTTTTCACATTTATCCTGCATTTATCCTGCCCCGGGAAGCCCTCCTTGCTGTGTGGTACTACTACGACGCACTGCAGGCACTTACCACTTGTTCCGGTTGTCCTGGCTGCTGTGGGTCCGGTGCAGTGCTCCCGACCATTCCCGGGACTCGAGAGCGGACTGGCCTGGTTCTTCGTCCCGGCTCCTGGGCCGGATGCAGCCTGCGGGCTTGCCCTTCGGGGCGCGCTGGAGGTGATTGGAGGGCCGCTGTTCGTGTGAGCCGGAGGTTCCTGGCTGAGAGACTCCTGTGTGGCGGCAGCCTTGGATGGTGACGCTGCCCTTCCTTATTGGGGTTCCTCGTGTGTTCAGCTTCCTCCCCCTTTGTTCTCCGGTCCGGCAATTTTGTTCTTTGCCGCCGGACTCGGAAAACGGGACTGGCGACATTGGGGGGCCGGTGAATCCCCTTCTTCTGGTGGCCCCCCTTCCTGTCCGGGGTGTTCTTCTGCCTGTCGGCGGGACTTCATCTGCTTGACTGCCGCCCCGGCGGAGGTTATTGGCCGCGCGGCCTGTTCGGGCTCTCAAGATGGCGACCAACCCCATTTGTTTGGGCCGGGCCCGGACGAGCACTGGGGGCCCGCCGCAAGGCCCGGGTGTCGGATACTGTGAAGGTTTTCCTGCACTTAAGGGGATCTTGAACATCCTGCTATCCTGGCGGCTCTCGGTGGCCGCGCCACTCCTGGCTCTGGAGACGGTTCCTCACTGCGGGCCTCCCGGGCCCCCACGACCGGATGAGGCATTGATATCGCGGGGTGTGGCTGGTACTCTCCTGGCGGACTCGGCCCCGGCTGCCGCCCGGGAGGTGCGCAACCTGATGGCGCCTTCTCCTCCTGTGCTGCCTCCTCTGCCCTTGGCCCGGGAGCTGGATTTTGTTTTGCCGGACTTTCATGACTCTCCTGGTCCCTCTCAATCACCACTGCCCGATGACGTCTCCTGTGCCGGCCCGGATGGGTCGGTTTTTATGGATATATCCTTGGAACTGTGCCTGCATCGTTTGCTACATTCTGTGATTTTCCTGGATCTTCCGTGCTTTTCTTCCTGTGACTTTTTTGGACTCCCGTTGGACTCTCCTGCTGCCTGCCTTCTGTTCTTTCTGGCAGGGTCCTCGTTGGATCGGACCCTTACTGCTTTGGATAAAAAGGGTCAGGGCTGATGAAAACTGACTCTTATATGCGGTAGCTCATGAACGGTTTGGAAGATCTCTGTGTCCTGATATGGTTCTGTGTAATTGGTTAGTGTTCCTGGACTTTGGCCTGATACTCTTTGGCTTCCCGAGGACTTGGACCTTTAACCCGGGCGGGTGGATGGGTGCGTTTACTCCTGTCTTTGGCCCTCCCCCGTGTGTATGTTTGTATGTCTTTACTCCCTTCTTTCCTTCCCTTCCTCCCCCCCCCCCTTTTTTTTTTTTTTTTTTGTCTTTTACTTCCAACTTTTCTTGCTCCACTATATTTCGGGTTCTATTTAGGGCGACAGGCACGCTGCGGGGGGGGTAGGCCGTAGCCTTCTGCAGGGGTGCAGGGTGGGCTTAGGGGTGGGTGGGGGGGTCTGTTTGTGTCGGGGGGTCCTTTTCCCCCCTTATTTTCCCCTTTTTTTGTTCTATGGCTCTTGTGTATTCACTTTTTCGGGACTCTGTCACCTCGTGTCTCCCCCGGGGGTTTTCTGTCCTTCTTCCGGTGCGTGGCTGATTGTGGTTCGCTGCCTATTCTGGTATCGTGTTTCTGTTACATCGCATGCCGGTTTTATTGTCCTGTTTTTCCCCCTGGGGGTGCATGGTCTGGCGGGTGTTCCTTTTGTTGTCATTTTCTCCCTCTTTCCCTTCCTCCTTTACGGAGGTCCCCCTTTTCCGTTGGGGTGCGTATTGCATAGTCTTTGTGATGGGGCTTTTTGATCACGTCTTCTTTGTTCGGGTAGGGGCGGAGGTGAGTGAGCGCGATTGACTGTTGCCACTGTCGCTATTTGATGGTCTGATTCTGTTTCTGTCCTTTGCTAGATTTGATTATATGGAGTCATTTTCTTACGTTGTGTTTATAAAATGGCGGCTTGCCGCGGTCCCTCCCTTGTATTCTCATAGACGGCCCGTTATTCCTTTGGTCCCCTCCCCGTGCTAGAAAATTAACCTTTATTATCCTGCTCTTGCTGAACGCTCGATGGTTTTTATTGCTTCACCAGTGCTCCTGCTGTTATATCCTGTGCAGATCTTCTTTTTGTATGCTGGTTATTCGACCATTCTGTTCTGGCCAGCCCGTGGGGTTGTAGGCCAGTATTTGTGAGCTTTCATTGTTCAATAAAGGTTTTAAAAAAAACAAAAAAAAAAAAAAACAAAGGTATGTCTGTCTGAAAATGCTATCTGCAAGGAGATTAAGCATTATTCTACCCAAAAATGGGAAAATGTTGGCAGCTCCAGAAGCTGTTTCTAGGAACTGCCCCTGACTCAAGCCTACAACTAGTGCAAGCGCCTTCCTTAACTTTGTTCCATGTCATGACGCTACCATTTTGAGCAATGCTTTCGGTTGGCCTCTCAGGTAAGCACGGGCCTATCTAAGGAAGAATGTTTTCGAGAGTGGTACAAATCCGCATTCTACCTCTCTTTGACCCTATCAATGCCGTGTTTTGTGCACAACCCCTTCCACAGAGATGGTTCTCATTTTGAAAAATTGTTTTGACTAAAAGTACCTCTGCTTGGGATTCTCATGGAGCAAATTCATGCCTTGATGATTTATTAATGTATCTGTTTATTCATGACTTTTTGTAGAGCGCTAAGTATTATAGTTACAGGGATGTTATAGTAGGGCTCAGATTTCACTCGTACAAAACTAGTGGAATTCAGCAGTAACAGTTACCTGAGCTAACTATAACTTATGCCCCCTCAATGCACTGCTTATGACCTCACATATTATATCACTCATGACATGATCAGCGACATCACTGATTCCATCTCAAATGACATCACTGATGTTGAATTTGTAAGGTTTTTTAAAATCTATTTCCTAACTATAACATCCTTGTAACCTTTGTTTTTTTAAGTGAATTTCTATGTTTTTTTAACTAGTAGTGAAGATTGCAGAGCAGTGGACAAAGGGGGCAGGGCCTCCGACAAGTTCTTAGTAATCCTGCTGTGTCAGACTTACTGGAGGTAGGAGGAGGGCTTCTGGGCCCCCAAGAACCCTTAGCATCCAAGAGGACTTCATTCCCCAACCAGAGTGTTCCAGGACGTGCATTTGCAGAGTGGTGGAGAAAGGGTGTGTGACCTCCAAAGTCCTCTCAGCATTTGCGCTCTGTGGGACTTACTGGAGGAAACAGGAGGGCTTGTTGACCCCCCAAGGACCCTCAGCAACAATGGGGACTTCATTCCCCCACCAGCAGTGTGCCGAGAGGCACGTTCGCAGAGTGGTGGAGAAAGGGGGCTTGGCCTCCAAACACCTCTCAGCAATCCCACTGTGTAGGACTTACTGGAGATAACAGGAGGTCTTGTTGGCCCCCAAGGACCCTCAAAAGCCAAGGGGACTTCATCCTCCCACCAACAGGGGCCCCCCTCCCCGGGTCAATTATGGCCCCAAGGACCCCATCCCCATCGCCCAGCTTTTTCTTTCATACTTTTATTTTAATAAAGGAAGAGGTGCCGTGTGGCCCCCCATTCCCTGGGCTGATTTTGGCCCCATGGACCCCATCCCCTGGGGTCTGGACTCTATACTGGGTGCCCTGGTCCGACCCAGGGCACCCAGACATTATTGTTGGGGCCCGCGAGGGGAGCCTGAAGGCCCTCACAGTCCAAGTCAGATCCCCGCATCCTGCGGGAGCCGGCATTGCTTTTGGGCAGAGGGAGCTGCTGAACATGCAGCTCCCTCCATCCAAAAGCAATTCTAATCTGCTTCGAAAAAGCCAGAGCATTTTACATACTCTCACTTACTCGAAGCAGAGCAGAGTTTTCTATGACTTGTCGGGAGCGGTGCCATAGCAAACAGCAATGTCCCGGGGGTAGGCACCCCGGGACATTTCAGGAGGTAGCCCTGGAGGTCCCCAGTGCCACTCTTTGGCCCGGGAGGTGGCAGTCCCCAGGCTGTAGAGGGGCAGAGCCCCCCCTGCATTAATATTATATTCAACCCCAGGGAGGTGGCGGTCCCCAGGTCTACAGGGGTTTCCATGAGGGCAAACCCCTGCATAAATTATGAAAAATGCCCCGGGGAGGTGGCGGTCCCTGGGGCTTTAGGGATCCTAGGAGGGAGGCCTGGGTGCCCCCCTCCTACATATTTGGATATGCCCCCGTGAACTGGCCCACCCAGGAGCCGATTAGAAACAAAGCGCTGTGCTTCATTTTTTTTAATTGTCGGCAGGATTCACGAATCCAGCGCGACTCCAGCCAATTTTTTTTTTTTTTAATTCCTTTTTGGCCTTGCGGGGTCCCTGTGGAAACCCACCCCAAAAGGCCTAGGGGTGTCAGGGTGTTTCTACCCTTCCCCCTTTGCTTTTTTTTAATGTTTTTTCCTGTTACTCGGTTCAACTGAGTCACAAGATGGCTGTTCCTGGTTTGAAGTGTTGGCAGCCAATCAGATTTCAACATGAGATCGGGAGGAGTCTTGGATCCTCCACAGCCCTATATATACAACTGGAAATGTATTTAAATAACTCTGCAACTACTGAACGGATTTACACCATTTAACAAAAAGGGCGCTTTCTGGGCCAACAGCAACCTTTCTGTTAAATTTGGTGTAATTCCATTCAGCAGTTCGGGCTTTAGCCTTGTTTAAAATTTCCTATGGAAATAAACATGAGGAAAAAGGGTTTTGGAAGCCCCCCTTTTTCTCGGCCCCCGCTTGACAGATCACCATGAAACTTTCAAGACAGCAGCTGCAGTTAGTGTCAAACTAGTTTTGAAAATGTTGCGAAGATTCGCCGAATTACACCAAAGTTATTGGCAAAACAAAAAACGCTCTTTCTATGAAAACCACATACTAACTATAACTACCTACTGCTTTACAACTACACTGAATACATATATAATACATATATAAATCAGGACAGGGTTATTTGCCACAACATATTCTACAAAAGATCCCTGGCAGTGGGGGGATCAGCAGGCACAATGACACTGAAAGGGTTAGAAAGAAACGTAAGAGAGAATCACTTGGCCGATTAAAGCACGTTCTATGGAGCAAGCATGATACATAAAGTAACACTTTTATTAAACCTTCGCAAATGTCAAAATCCACGACATTACCATAATGCAGTATAGGTAACCTGGGAAATTGGGCTTAATGCTTGGGAGATTGCATGCTACATTTTTACACAGGAAACAGTTGGTCTAAAAGTTAGAAGCCCTAATTAATGACATTAACTACATATTATCATACAGTCTAAACCACAAACCTACCATTGATAGTGACTTCAAAGGAAATGCTAAAAATGTGTGTTTGCAACAAACTGAAAACTACATCCTGCTGCGTTTACTATCTCACAGTTCAGGCGACATAGTTATTCTGCATACTAGGAAATAGAAGATCTGTGTTATCAGAGGAAGAGAACAACGATTTGAGGGGATTGGGTGATGGTGCAACTATTATAAGGAATAAAGTATCGTCTCACTCACACATAAATAATATTACAAGTCATCTTGGAGTTCCGAGCCCCTATAAAAGAACTCCTCCTGTGTCCTCCTGTGTTCAGTTTGGTTTGAAAGTCCTTGGTGAGTTGCAATATCCTCATAACGTACTTAGTGGGATACTTAACTTATGGCATTTATTATGATGCAACATTCATTCCATTGTTGAGAAATGTCACATCTGCATCTCAACTGCAGGGCTGTCATGGCTGGGATGGGAAGCAGCCTGTTTAGCCAAGGCCCGCTCATTTCATGGCCCCACGCTGCATTTCCTCAGTGTATTTAAGTATCACAAAAGCAGTCTAAGCCTGCTTTTACAATACATTCATCATGAGGCAGTACCATCAGCACCACTAGGTGGCACTGTACACTGGATAGTTACCTAGTTCTGCAGAAGCTTCTGACAGGCCTTCTCAGCTGTAACTGTTTGTGTCAGAAAAGGTTGTGATCTATGTAAAGACCCCATTACAGACACATTAATTGCATCACCCACGCTACCAAGAAACCATTATCAAGAGCAACTATCACAAGCTTTTTTATTATGTTTATTACCACGGAACCATTTATTTTGGGAACAGGGCCAGGGCCGGCTCCTACTTAAATGCCAGCATTTGTAAAGCGCACAGCTGGGAGGTAGGTCTAAGGGGGACGGTGTTTAGATGGTTCAGGTCATTTCTCACCGGCCGCCAGCAAACTATCTGGGCTCCACCTTTCTCTGCCGCAATGCCGCCTCTGGAGGTCGGAGTGCCGCAGGGCTCAATTTTGAGCCCCTCACTCTTCAACATTTATATGACCCCTCTGGCGGCACTTACGGAGGACTTTGGGGCCCAGATCGTGACGTACGTCGACAACACTCAGCTCCTGTTCACCTGTGACAGGGGTCATGACTTCGACGGGGCATCCATTCGGGGCTGCTTTGGGGCTGTGTTCGACTGGTTTAGTCAGCACAGCCTCAAGTGTAACTCCGACAAATCTGAGGTGCTCTTCTTCGGCTGCCCTGCTGACCCCAAATGGAAAGAGTGGTGGCCGGCAGCCATGTTCCCTCCCACCGGTGAATCAGGGGCTGCAAAAAATCTGGGCATTCAGGTCGACAACTGTCTCTCCTTTAGGGCTCAGGTGTCGGGCCTAGCCGGCAAACGCTTTGCCATCCTGAAGATGCTGAGAAAGTTCCTACCGCTTCTATCCTTGGAACACAGAAAGACCACCGTCCAGGCCCTGATTGGTTCAAGGCTGGACTACTCTAACGTCCTTTACCTTGGACTGCCAGACTACCTTCTATCACGTCTCCAGGTGGTGCAGAACTCGGCGGCCCGCGCCATCTTCGGCCTCTCTAGGAGACCCAGGGCCAGTGAGCTTCTTAGAACGCTTCACTGGCTACCCATGAAGAAGCGGATCACTTTCAAGGCCCTGACCATCGCGTTTAAAGCTCTGCATGGCACAGGCGCCCGCTATCTTCAGAAATGGATCAGTTTTTATTCATCATCCAGATCCTTGCGCTCTTCAACCCAGGCCAAGGCAGTCACTCCCATGATCCGGTGTGCCCGCTGTGGGGGGCGCTTTCAAATATCTCGCCCCTCGGCTGTGGAACGATCTTCCTCTCTCTCTCAGATCCAGCTCCAATCTGTTGGCCTTCAGGAAAGACCTGAAGACCCTGCTTTTCCTGCAATAACACCGCCCTGCTGAGCTATGCCCCCTTTATTTGTCCTCTCTCTTTCCACTCTGGACCTGTGAGGCTCTGACAGCGCCGGGACACTCCTCGGAGTAGCCGTGCGCTATAAAAGCACCCCCTATAACATAACATAACAGCTCCCTCCGACGGAGGTGTCCCGGCGCTGGGGGCCGTCAGGAAGATTAAGCGAGCTATTACCCAGAGTCACATGGTGCTGGGCTAACCTGCCGCCGGAGCCGGTGATCGAAAAGTGAACCCTGTGGTCCGGAGTCAGGCACCCTGGCTGCTGCACCACACCTCTTCCACTTAACGGCGATGGAGAGGGGTGGGTCGCAGGGGGCAGGGCTGGATCACGGGGGGGTGGGGGAGGGAGTGAAAAAAAACCTTTTACAAATCACGTACCTGCCTGCCAGCTGTCGCCGCTGGGTCCTCTTTGCCCGCTTCCCGGTCTCCGGTGGCAGGAAGCAAGAACAGGAAGCACTCAGGCTTCCAGAATCCCCTAGGTAATTACAACGCTGCTGATGGCAGCGTCGTGATTGGTCTGAGCGCAGTGGTTCTTCGCTCAGATGGGGACTGGGTGCCTCTGCAAGATCTCCACCCAGCCTGTGTATCACAGCCGGTGGAGAACATGCCAAATGCACATGACGGTTTGTCCGGCCCAAGACTGCCAGCCAAACCGTCATGCGCACTTGGGAAGTGCCTACCACTCCTCCCCCTGCTCTGTGGGCAGTCCAGCCTGCCCCACCTCTACAGATGAGTACTGAAATATAAAATGTTATGGGAAAATATGGGGACCCCTACTAAACAAATGGGTTTGCTACACGTAGGGAAATAACACAAATTGGAGAAAAAACAATAGCAAACATTCATTTAACACATTTGACTTTTACGGTGCAGTAATGGATAGCCCACAAATTGATGTTTTTTATCATGAATGTAAATATGAAATGTAATTAACAATATAAAATGCACTTTATGAGTTGAAATATTGCAACCATAACAGAAAAAAAACAAAAAATACTGAAAAGAGAATAAAATAGAATAAAAATATATTTTTTCGTACCTCAATTTGTGGGCTATCCAGTACTGCACCTTAAAAGTAAAATGTGTTAAATGAATGTTTGCTATTGTTTTTTTCTCCAATTTCTGAAATATAAAATGACAATAATATGCTGTATTATCATTTTTAATTTTCCTGTGAGGCGGCGCTCCTCGCCTTAGCGGATGAGTCGCCACTACACAGCACCCTGAACCTTCTGCTCAACACACCCCACATAGATCTGCAGATCACATCTAGCCCATTCCTAGCCCCAAAGTGTTGATTTTTTTACAAGACCGGAGGCTCCTATTATGCTGTACTTTCCTGCTTTAATTCATCAGTAGCAATCTTATTTAAGAATAAACTGCAGTGTAAATTGAAAACAGAAGAAATTATGTATCCCATGAGTTCAAAGGTCCAAGACTACACATTGATGTCATAATGCTAGTTGTAATTGGTGGGCAAATGATCTTACAGATATACTGCATCCCATGGGAGATCCCCTTTTTAACCATCTCTTATTGAACATCCCTTGTCTACAGAGTGGTCTCCTGCAAACTATATATCTGAATACGTTGGTTTCCATATCCGAAAAGCATTAGACAAACCCATTAGATACAGACTCAAGTCTGAATGTCCTCATCCATCAGTGCCTAATAAGATTTTACTTACTCCAGAAAAGGCAACTGATAGAACTTGGAGGTCGTGTCAAGGTAAGCCCCTGGATGCTATTGGTACAATAATTAACATTTTTGAACTTGCAGAGCACGCCAAAACGTCAATTTCTCCTTTTGATCCTTTGATTGGGTGCAAAGGGCTATTTGCTTAATAGGTAATGTTGCCATTTCCCAAAGAACATAGAAACGTAATTATTATTTTTGCAGGATATTACAGAGGGCATAACCGTGACAACATGGACTATGCCTCCGTCTACATACTATGGGTGACATATATCAGCATTATCATCCTTTCAGGTGTAAACATTTTCCTCTCTAACTGTTGTCAGATTTTCCGATGAAGGGTCAATCTAGGTAGGATGGTGTGGGGTGATCACAGTCAATGGGGCACGTGTCCAAATATAGAAATAATCTCAGTTGCAAATATAAACAATGCATTAACAAGGAAAGAAAAACGTAATTGAGGTAGAAAGTAATCTGGAACCAGGTGTTGCCTACTCGGGTGTCATTAACAATACTAAATGCATTCTCTACAAGGGAGGTGGTGTCTATGGGAACTCTGCTTCTGTATCTAGGGTAGCCCATGGGGAGATGATCGGGGACCTGGAACTCGGTGGAGGGAGCCGAGTAGAAATTAGTTCCCACTCATGAGGGATCCCATTTCGCCTTCATTATCCCCGCGCTGTCAATCGTGGGGCAATCCTGTAATATTGAACTCCAGCCTGTGCATGTCCTGAGGCCTCAGGTCGTGCATTGCCTCCCACCGGAGGGCCGATTATTTGCAGTCCTTCCATCTCAACACTCCATAACTCCTGCGCAGAGGGGTCGGGCCCCAGGGATCTTTCTAGGTGATCACAACTAGGCGGCGAGTACGTATTAGTGCCATGTCAATACATTTAGATGTTATTGCTTTCATTTTAGGCCTAGAGAAAAGGCCCAACACAATACCCATCGTTTTAGAAATGTGACGGCCCATGGCCATCGCGATGTATCGAATGATCGTTTCCCAGTGATGGAAGCGGGCGGGGCACTCCCAGACCATAATATAAAAAATATCATGGATCACTTTACATCTCGGGCAGCCTGTGTCCTTGGGAACATCAAATGTATTTGTTTAGGTGTAAGGAACACTGTGTGAGAAATAGGATTGGATGAGCTTAAACCTAGCATTCCTTGATGTGCAAGTGTGCGTTCCAAAATAGTGCTCCAATACCAGTCTGAGATCGGGAGATTCTTTTCAATCACCCATCTATCTTGCAGGTCCCCAAGTTCCCTTGGCTTGTCGAAAAGCGATTTATACAGCAAGGTAATGGCTGTGATTGTACCTGAAGTGGTGCATATGATCTCTAGAGTGTCCTGGGTCGGTGACTCATCCGCCCCCATATGCCAATATGCCTGGACCACAGCCCTTACAGCCCCATATGTTAAAAAATGATGGAGGGGAGTTCAAATGTATTGAGTAGAGTCTGGAAGGGTCTAAGTGTGTCATTCTCAAAGAGGTATCCATGGGTTTCGAGACCGCTCCCTACCCAATACTCAGTGGCAGTTTCTCTTTGAGGCAGAGGAGAGTTGCCACACTAGGTGCCAGCAACATAAATTAAATACTTCTTTCCATATCCAAAGACTAGTGTACTACCTGGCTGCTCTGTGGGGGCAGGGTGTTTAAAAGCAGGGCATGGCCAGTCAGGCAGTGAATGCCAAGCACATCACCTGACGTCCAGTGCGCATGTCGGGTTGGACATGTCTCAGACTGTGTCCAATCCGACATGCGCACTTCAGACCTAGAACCCAATACTTTGTTTTTGAACCAAAGGAATCCTTTGGAGCGTTGTGTTCACCTGCTCCGGCCAATCGCTGGTTTGCTGTCATGCAGATTTAAGTTTAAAGCTGCATAAAAGAAAATTCGGGATTGGTTTGAGAAGCCTTCCCTTGCACGCCCACGCTGTCCAGGAAGCGCAGGCGCGAGATGATTAAGGTCATAAACAGCCAATCACTCTGTGGCTTTATTTCAGAGCCACAGTGATTGGTAATACCATCACATGACCTACCAATGGAGGAAGTGAGAGCCCATCAGCCAGTCCTGCGCTCTGCGCTAATTGGGAGGAGGAGGGGTTCAGGACCGAAGATTTTACTCCTGTCCCTGTGACAAATCTGCAGGTGCCTGCAAAGGCAGCAATGCCGCTGAATAGTCCTGTGTTCCCTCCCTAGGACCACCATGCACTTCTAACACACAAGGATCTCACCTTTTTTAGTTTGGTATATAGCACTGTATATATTATTATTACTATAGTCATCCTTACGAGACCAAGCTTCAGGCCGCAATTTACCTGGGACCCACCGAAGCCTGACCATGGAAGGAGGAGAGGGGTAGGCATAGGCTGGGGCACCCGAAGCCGCACTATTAAACATAAGGCATGAAAGATGTTGCAAGCACTGTGCCATTATGTTAAGTGTTGTGACTGTGCTCCGTAGTGGAACACTGAGTAGTCTCCAGAGGGGAGGGGTTGACACGCCCCACCACTTTCAAATGACACCATCTGCCACTGCCAATACTGCAATCCCTCCAATCTCACATAGGGTTTAGGACATACAGCAGTTAATGGAATTTCCCAGGCATAGGGGCATTCAACATGTGTTCTATGTAACACTCTAGACCAGGCATACTTTAGTGAGTCAATCAGAATATTGGGCGTACCGCCCTGTATTTTACGTGACGGGTGGAGGATAATCTGCAACCATGTGGTGCATGTGGGGACACCTGTAGTGTCCTCGTGAGGGGGGCCCAGCTTGCTACTCTCCATTTCGTCCCACTTTCATTTGTGCTGCCAAATAATAAAACTTGAAGATTGGGGCCGCCAAGCCGTCCTTAGTAGTAGGGAACTGAAGTTTGGTCACGGAAATTCTATGGCGCTGCGTGCCCCAGAGCAGAGACAAATAATAAGTTGTCTATTTCCCAAAATATATAACGGAGCAATAGCCATTGTATCTAGCTCATATCAATACACAACATGTAAGAAATGACTTACTGATTAGAAATTGGAGCATATGTTGAAAAGGCAGGAAAACATATAGCTCATTGGATAAAAAATGGAATTCTTCACAATGCATAACTTAATCTGGGAATGCTGAAGGTAATATAGTTTTAACTAATGAGAATATTAGAATATGTCTTTCAATAACTATTACTTAGAACAACACATTTAAGGTAGTCTTGGAGGAAGAGAATGAAGAACATATGATAAATATACAAACTCCTGTTATGAATCCATATAATAAGAGATTTTTTGTCATAAGAAGCAATTGCTGAAGAGATTCTAACACTAATTAATGCATTACGCCAGCTAGGATTACATCTTGTCTGACTCATATTCTAAATTTCAAACATATTTCACCTCTCTTTAACCAAGATTGTTTTTCAATATATTACATTCAGGGTCTAAGCCTGACTTAGTGGCCATGGCTACACTAACTTTTGTAGACCCCTTGTACTGTACAGTACAGGTGAATATTTTTGTTAAACTCTATGACCTAAAATTACTAGGTAGAATCTTTGCAATTAGATGTTCCCAAGCTGACTCATGCATCAGAAACAGAATTTATAAAAATAAAAGTTAGACCATTCCGATATTAGGACTCTTCTGGGTTTTATGTAACTTAAAAGAATGAGTGATATATCCTTAACAGCAATCTTTCTTGATGGATAGTAGGCTTTTGACAGAGTGAGTTGGTTATTTTTCCCATCCGTTTCAACAAATGGAATCATAAAATAACTGGTTTATCTTTAGAGGGGTACTTGCCAGGGCTGCCTGCTTTGCCCTCTTCTTTTTAACCTTGGATTAGAATCTCTAGAAGCCTTCTTCTGCGAAGATGAGAAAATCTAATTGATCTGAAGATTTTTCTTCTGCTGATTATATCTTTTTACTTGTTATATGAGGTGTCATTGGGTGATGCTTTGGAAAAACAAATCCCAGAAATATTCATCCTTCTAGATATAAGTTAAATGCAAATAAAACAGAAGCTTTTCTTTACCAAGAACAGTTTTGAAATGACATATTGAGAAATGATGCATTAAATTCTCAGAAATGTCATTAGCTAGCTCGGAATAAAAAAAGGCACCACTTTTATTTTCTTACATATCAAAGACGAATGAAAGTTTGTAGCAAAGATTGCTAATGTAATTTAGGGAAGGGTGAACTCCTAACAAGAATGCTCTACCTAAGAGCTGTTACATTTTCTTATGTTCATCCTATTGAGTGGGAAAAATATACTTCTTTTGTATATAAATCATTTTATGGTTTCTTATGGGGAGTGGGAAACACTTCCAAGTTTTCTTGGAATCCTTTAAAGTGTGAGTGCAAAGCAGGAGGTTTTAGATTAACAGAGTTCTCATTATATCAGCCACTCTTCTCCCTGCACCAACTCCCTATTGATATCTTCTAGAGCACATACACTTGGATGGATAACAATAGATGACCAAACTCTGTTTCCCTTTTCTGTTTAATATTCAATTTGAATAATAAGAAAATGGAATCCTCATATTTTACCTTGAGCTTCTAGAATATTACTGAACACATAGAAAGGCTTTGCAGACAGATTGAGTAATGACAAGTTTTTGTTCAATGAATTGTCTTTATGGAAAAATCCTCGAATTATACGAATAAAGGTTTTCTGGAAGCCAGGGACTAATATACGCATCTATATTCTGAGCCAAATCTACCTTTACTTACTTTAAAATTTTAAACATCCAAAACAGGGCTTCAAAAATATTAGTGTCTCTGTAAACTAATTTTTGATTGAGTATCGCAAGGTGGCGGGCTGAATCTAGTTAGTGTCTCTTCTTCTCCCGTTGTGCTTAGGTTAATGGTTAATTCTGCTACAGTATTCTCTAGCTAACCGAAATTTCGTCAGACTGATCTGCATTTGGGCCAAATATGTAATATCTGGTATGTAGATTTAGGTCTTCCTTTGTCCGATTCAGGTTGGACCTCTATTCTTTGTAAAAACATTTCTGAATGTCTAGACATCACTATTCGGCTTTCCCAGCAAATGGTGATCTTTAGAAAATACAGAGGTCCAGTGCCTGCATGCACAGCAGTTTTATCACAGAACATTATGACTGCTGGGGTTGCAATAATGATGTGGGCTCTTTTTGCCACGTGGTTTGATCTTATGACCAGCTGGCTGAGTTTGACTTCTGGAGGGAGGTTTTTGCATACTTGAGTCTTATTTTAAACCTAGAACTAAAGGATTTCCTCTCTGTTGCATTATTGATTTTGGGATAAAGGACTCAGATTTTTAAGTTCTCACAAATGTGCATTTGGGATTCATGCATTAGTTGTTGCTTAGAAAACAAAGTTACCTTTACGGAAAACAAGACAAAATTCTAAGGGCAAAACTTATCTAGCTACCATGGAAAAATCTTTCAATGGACATAATGTCACTTTATATACATGTGAAAAACTATGGACTAAATTAAATTACTATCAATAAGAATATTGCTTAGTTCTACATAGAAAGTGTGTTTGTTTTTATGTGGCTTGTGTGTGTGTAGGCGTGTGTATGTCACATGCTTTTTTCTGTATATGGATGGTAGGGGAGGGCTTACACGAGGTCAAGGGAAAAGTTACTAGTTATATAAAGCTATTTTATTCAAAACAAAAGTTATTGCGAAGCAGATATTCGTAGATCCTCAAACAGTTCACTGAGTTGGAGAATGCCAAGTTGTTCTCTTGACACTGGACACCCACACAAAAGAGGAACAGCTTGTTACAAATTAGACTCGTGCACATGCACGTGCCTCTGAAGCATTCTCCAATGGGGCATTTGTTTCCTTTCTCGCAGATCATTCATGAAAAAAACAGCAACAGATGCCACCCACCAGATGACAGAGAGACAGAAGGAGTATGCAAAGGCATTCTCAAACTGTTTAGGGGCCTACACAGACCAAGCCAGGCAAGTCATGGGCAAACGTTAAATGGGGGTCTTCTCATCCCCTTTGTCATTATGAGGTTCTATGGTTATAGGATGACCTGGTGGCTCAATGTCTCCAGGTGCAGACTCGGGCATTCCAGAACGTTGCTTTCGTTTTTCATCTTTGGAATGCCAAGGACACACATAACACAGTTTAGATGTTTCACATCGATACTTTTTATGGAGCTCCCAACTTTAAAAACCATAATAGTAAACAATAACAACCTCTAACACAACACACCAGTCAGAACAAAAGCTGCACACCCATCACAGCTCAGAAGCATCATACAGATGGACCTCCCAGAGCTTGCAACAGCACATCACTCTTCATGAAACAGTATACTCCTCTAAGACAGTGCACAACACAGAAAACTACCACCTACCACCTCCTTACAGCTAGATTGATTTAAATGGACACCCTAAGAAGACACTATAGTCCCAGTTACATCATACATATTCCAGAAGCTGGGAAATGCATGAAACGCACATACCAATCCTTCAAAAAGTCATGTACTTAAATTGGTAAAGATTTCCCCTTTACACACAACAGTCCACACTACAATCAAACACACACACAAAATATTAATCACACCTTAACTAACAACGATCCTACTCCTACTGAAACAGAAAACAGACTGTAGGAATCCTCAAGACATGGATGGGAAGGTACACAACCCCAACAATGCTTTGAGGCCATAGTACTAGCAATACAACACGCTACTAACCTGTATGAACATAACACAATATTAACACCTACATAGGCCTATGAAGAATCCAGGAGGGTGACACTGCAGCATCTTTTAATCAAGCATCTCTCAAAGGCCAGAGGCAGGCGGTATCAAAGAAGACATGAACATTACAGCGGCTGAAGCATGGGAGGGAGAGGGTTCTCTGTTCTGACTCCTCCACTCTGGAGTCCTCTCCGAGTCAATTAGCTGAACAGGATATTATGTGACATGTCAACATTTCCTAAAAATCCACCTTTTTGGTTCACTTTCTTCATGAGCTAGCTACCTATCTGCCAGGTATTAAGGGTTTGTGGGGTTTGTGTTCCACCAATAATTCACGTGAAAAACCCAAGGGTTAGGCCACGACATCTCACACTTTTTAGTGGCTGAACATAATGGAGGCTCATGAATTGCCCGGGCCTGCTTTCAGACAGACAAGGTGTGAAACAGAGTGAGCAGGACATCTGAAGAGTGCAGGAAGGGCCAGAAGCACACATGGGGCTGCAACTGCAAACCATCCCCCGCCTATTAGCTCTGAGCCCTCAAGAATTATAACATTCAATGCGACATTTGTTTTACTTGTTGAAAAAACTGCCATTTTTATATGCAAAAAAGGGTTTTCATTTTAAGTCATTTAAGAGTTCATTTTTCTGCTTAGTGTTTCTAAACCAATCATGACATTTCTAACTAAATAACGCTTAAATATTCTTTTTAGCACTTGAATTTGTGCCAATATGTGGTTTATTGTTGTTTTTACATAGTGCTCACACAGTCAGGAAGCCATTGAATGGCTTTAATAAAACATAACTTGGTCACAATTCTTTGAGATCTCAGCATGTTGTTTGTACGCAGTATAGAAATATACACTATAAATCATATATTTCACAGGCATGTAATATACAATGCAAACTTCCTACCTCAGCTATGTCTGCAAAGGAGGTTGTAGAAAGATTGTGGACATCCCCTTCCTTTTATGAAGGGACCTAGTAGCACATTGTTTATTCTAATGAGACCACACTTATATTTTTTAGGACTTGTTGCCTATTTTGAGTTTTCAAGGGAGAGCAGCTTTGAAGTCCAGCGATAATTTCTTGCCGCTATCCAAAATGAAAAAATGATTTCCACATTCATGGTCCTGGAGTCTGTTGGGGGGTGGGGATGGGGGGTTGTATTTTCAGGTCTATTCAGACATTTGGATATCAGTCAGGACATCCCTCCAGGACACTGCTGGCTTCTCACCATCATTGAGCTGCTCATATGTCTGGTTGTATGACAGAATCACGCATGCGTTTAACACGCATGACTTTTCAATGCCGGCATTTGAACGAACTTGTCGTTTCGGCGCATTCCCATTTGCACACAAGTCGTTACAATGACTTGCCTTAGGGGAGCGCTGGACTTTTGGATTAGTATTGTTTACTAATCCAACTACAGTCTACGCAACAGTAGGGAAGGTGTTGGACTTTAAATCCAACACCACTTCACCAATGCACCCCCTAAAGCAAGTCGTTGTAACGACTTGTGTGCTAAATGAATGTGTGGTAACGACACATTCGATTTACTGCCGGCGCTGTAAAGGCACAGCGTGATTCATATTAAAGGATGTTCCCCATATACTGAACATGGTGCCATGTTGCCCCATTCTTCTAGTGCACTGCTAATTCTTTTGAAAGCATACTGAGCGACATCTTGGAATAGCTAACGTAATAGCACTTACGTGTTTTTTGTCATTTTTCCAAAAGCCAGAATACACTTTCATGTACTCTCCGGTAACCGGGTCGGGGAGGCTGTATGTGCCAAACCCACTGCGCTTTCCTCTCTTCCAGTCTCCATCGTAGATGGCTTTGTTGCTCTTCCAGGTCTGCGTACCTTTACCTGTTAAGGCAAGCAAGGAAACTGTTACTCACTCTGGTAATTGCATTGAGATAAACAGAAATATGAGTCATGTCTTCAGCAGTGGATATCAGACCACCAGGCCCTAAGCAACAACATGCTCAGGAGGAGAGCAAAAGACCTGAGGGTAGCTTATTGTACAGACTTGTAGTCGTAGTCTTATTTTTGGGTGGTAATAGAGGCCTCCTTCTCAGTAGATTCATGATCATATCATACCACATACATGCATAAGGGCAACAACACCCTTTTAAAAGATTTCTGCTGTTAGTTAACTAGTGCATTCTTAAAGGGGCCACACAAGAAGAGGAAACACAATTCTCTTCAACCAGTCCTGCACCACTGACAAACACCAACAATTACCATCCCAGACGTTCCTTCATTTGATGCTGTCTGCTTTAGTTTTGAGACACTTTGTGACATAATTCAACGGATGACAGCTTTAAATAAGCCCCGATGCATCATTTTTAGGTCGAGCATTCACGACCTCTTGCATATACTATAGTACATACTTATATGCTTTAGTATATACTTATATGTGTATGTCCCTTTGTGGGCTCTGGAGATCAGCCCTAGGACATGTCTGCTTCCGCTTAGGGACTTTTTTTTCTGTTCAACTGCCTCTATTGAACTGTCTTGATAGAAAACGACCAGCAGAAGTCAGTAAAGTACCAGAATTGCTTTCTGCTGAGGGACTTACTTTTAAAAGAAAATCTGGCAACTGCCTCTATTTAACTTTCTTGATAGAAAATGACCAGAGAGGTGTGTAAAATACCAGAATCACTTTAGCATTCTCTAGATTCCAGTCCATAGAAATTGTCTTCCACGAGCACCGGTAGACACTAATATTTTTTTCAAATATTGTATTTTCAGTGATATGACCACTGAAGGCCCTGATCGTATATTAAAAACAGAGCTTGGACTATACCATTTCCAGCTGAAAGGCAATACTTTTCTCCATGTGTTCCCATACCTGGTGTGTCACACTGTTTGGTGCTTGCTTTCTCTCCATGTTAAAGAACAGTAGATGTTTCAGCACCCAGGCTAATGTGCTGCATAGCTAAATACACATAAGGTCCCAAAGGCGAGACCGATTGCATTGCAAATGCTTGTTTCACTAGGGAGCGGCACTGTTTACAGGCTAAAGTTCTAAGCTTTGGAACATAAAGATCTGGGTTCTAATTCTTGTTCTTGTACTTTAAAAAAAGGATTTTGGGTCAATCACTTTATTGCTCGCTGCCTACAATTGTAAATATGTGTAACTTGAAAGTATAAAATTAAATATGCTGTGGGTGGAGCTGAGTTTGAGGTTCTTGCCAACACATACATCTTCATTTCTGTAATCCAGGCACATCTGAACCCCACGTACAATAAAACTGTGTTCTGTAAAGTTGTCTACAGCTCCTGTAGGCTAAGTCTAACCTGTACCAAACTCCAAAAATAAATAAGGTAGAAAAACAGCCAACTGCATACTTAAATACAAAAACAGACCACTGAATTGTGAAAACTCTTAAACAACATAAGGCCGATTCACAAAAGCATTTATGAGTACGCAAAGTAGCACAGCTAGAGGACTTGTTCACATGCATTTACACGCCCTTGTGAATAGGTCCTGAAACATCCAACTCCCTATTAGTAAAAGAGCAAAGAGGACGCGGTCCTTTGTATGTACAATCATTTTATATGAATATTCCTAAATTACTCCTATTTTATTTGCTCTATCAATCAATCAATCATCAAAACATTTGTAAAGCACGCTACTCACCCGTGAGGGTCTCGAAGCGCTAGAGGGGGTGGGGGATGACACAGCTACTGATCGAAAAGCCAGGTTTTGGGACGTCTAGGGCCGATTCACCAAAGCATGTAAGAGTGTGTTAAAGAGTCCTACATTAACAATTCCAGATATTGCAATTACTGGTGAATCAAAATGGTTGCCTATATTAACTCTAAATCTCTTGAGTTACTGCATGAGTTTCAGAGAGAACACCTCGGAAACATAAAGAGGCAACCATTGGTCTCTGTCTCCAAGCTCAGCTCCCGGGCACTAACTCAGAGCTATTCAGAGTCAAAAGCTTCCCCCTAAGACACTTTTTTTTTTTTAAACTTTATTTTCCATTTTGCAAAAGGACACCGAACAAAAAAGCAAAACAAACCATGAAATGCAATATGGGACCATCAAAAACAATTGACAAAAATTACAAAAACAAAAAGAAACACAGCCATAGAATATGAACACAAATCATGAGGACTAAAAGGGACAATCTGATACATAAGAACCGTCAACAATAATCCACATTGCATTTGTTGCATATTCAGACTCGTGACTAAATTGCAAACGACCAGCATTACCAATTACAAATACCAAGAGCTATACAGCTGAGCGCCATCAACACCCCGCCATTCTAGTCCAGAGGGCATGAGGAACTACCCCACCCCGGTGGGAGTGATGCCGGAGTGCACCTGGGAATCATGGGCAAGCCGCTGTCGGGAAATATAATCTCTGTACATCCCCAAATATCGATCGGTCTGGAAGAGGGGGGAGCAGGGTACTAAACTCCTCGCAATTCACATTGCAGTACACTAGGCTGTTCAACCAGGAGCGAAGAGTAGGGTCACGCCTACTGCCCCACAACAAAGCAATCTCCCTTTTGGCTAATAGGAAGCTGAGTGCAGCTAATTTACGAACTTTCTTAGGGAAGTTTTCCACATACCCCAGCAATGCAATCTCAGGAGTAGGAAGGAGTGGCATGGACAGTATATCCCCCAACGTTGAGTGGACATCTAACCAATATTGGTGAATTTTGGGACAAGTCCAGAACAGATGTGCAAAGTAGGCAAAGGGGCCAAGACATTTCGGACAGTGATGGGGCTGGGAATTGTCAATTCTGTGAGCGTGAGCCGGAGTAAAATACATCCGATGAAGAAATTTAAACTGAAGCAACTTATGACGACTGTTCAATGAGACGTCCGTTAAGGTTCTGCAGCAATATGCCCATTGGTCATCAGTGATAGGCTCACCCAGGTCCTCCTCCCATGCTGCCCTAATCTTTGAGTCATTTACCGGCCTAAGCGCTCCGCACTGTTTGTACAGCTTGGATATCAGGTGTGCATTGTTTGGGGTCTGGATCACCAACGTGAGGGGAGGAGTCTCGTCCGGGGCCAAAGGAAAGGAAGGGAAACCGGCCCTTAAAGCCGAGCGAATTCGGGTGAGGATGAACTTGTCCATAAAGGAGCGTGCACCGAACCGGGCCTCCTCCGATACAGAGAAGACGTGCCCGTCCGGGAATAAATCTCCCAGGGTGCAAATATCGAACTTCGCTAAGGTGCGTTCTACCAAAGTCTCCCCCATAATCGGGAATAGGGAAGAGTTAGGAAGGGGCAGGGCCGGGGAATATAAAAGATCTAGACCAAGAAGCCTGCACAATCCAATCCATGCCCAACAAGTGGTGAAAACAGTCTGGATGTCACGGGGGTCACGAGGAAAGCCAGCAGGGAGAATTGTAAGGAGACGTCTCGGGAGAACCAGATCCGGCTTTGGCCGTAAATATGGTATGCGCGCGTCAGGATGGAACCAAGCATACGCATACGCGCACTGCGCAACTAAATTATACAAATAAAAGTCCGGCACACCCAGCCCTCCACGGTCCGGCGGCAAGGTTAGCACCTTCCAGCCGACCCGGGGCGTCTTATCTCCCCAGATCAAGCGAAGTAGCAAAGAGCGGAGTTGAGTGAAAAACACCTTAGTCAACGGGATGGGAATATTATTGAAATAATACAAAAAGCGGGGCAGTAACTATCCTTTTAATAATGGCGACCCTGCCAGCCATGGAAAGAGGTAAGCAGAGCCAACGGTCAATTTGTGAGCCCAATGTATCAATAGCGGAGCCATAATTAAGACGGATTATCGACGAAGTGTCCGAATGTATGTGAATACCCAGATATTTAACAGATTCGTCACAACATTCCAGCGGAAACACGAATGACCAAGGATTGGTGCAGGCCGTGAGAAGAAATATAACCGATTTGTGCCAATTGATATGGACCCCGAAAAAATTGCCGAACCCAATGATTTCCCGAATTAATAAAGACAAATTATCCTGAGGCTGTTGAACATATAATACCATGTCGTCCGCGTACATGGAAATCAACAAAGGGCCAGTGCGAAATTGCAACCCCCGCTGTAGGTGGTTCTCTTGAAACTGCCGGGCCAAGGGGTCCATGGCCAATAAAAAAAGAAGAGGAGAAAGGGGACAACTCTGCCTAGTGCCCCGTGATAGGAGGAAGGGGTCGGACAAAGCACCATAAAGGCGTAAGTGGGCCGTGGGTTTAGTGTACAAAAGGGAAACAGTGGCTACGAAGCACTCCGGCATACCCATGCGGCGCATAATCGACTAAAAAAAGGGCCATTCCAGGGAATCGAAGGCCTTCTCAGCATCTAATAAATACAGCTGCGGCTGGCGTGGAAGGGTCGAAACGATGCAATACAGTAAATAAAGTGCGAAGATTGAATTAAGTGAACCGGCGCGGGACAAAACCAGCCTGCACAGGAGAGACAATGAATTCTAGCAGGAGCGACAATCTTATGGCAACGACTTTGGCTAAGATCTTGTAGTCTAGGTTCAACACCGACAATGGCATGTAGGAGCCGCAGTGCATGGGGTCTTTCCTGGGTTTCGGCAGTAAAATGATCACGGCTTCACGAAACGTCGGGGGAAGAACTCCCACCTCTACTGCCTCCGCATAGACCTCGACTAAGCGCTGGACCAGAAGGTCCTTGTAAGCCTTGTAAAAATCAGTCGAAAAGCCGCCAAGACCGGGGGCAGACGATGCACGCAAAGCATCGATCGCCTCCACAATGCTGTCAGGAGTAATGGGGGACATAAGAAACTCCTGCATGTAGTGCTCAAGGTACACCAGAGCCACCTCAGATAAATAGGCTTCCTGACCGCCGAAGCCCCCGGATAGGCGCGAGGTTTATAGGTCCTTATAATATGTAAGAAACAACTCACAGACCGCTGGAGTAGAATGGACGGGGGAGCCGTCATGGCCCGTCATGGAGAAGATACAAGTGGGCCTCCTGGGGGGGGCGGAGCGTGTTGGCTAACAACCGACCCGGCCGCTCGCCCTCCCCATACCTGCACACCACGCAATGCTTCTGAAGAAACAACAATTCCCTATCAGCTGCGTCCCGGAATTCAACGCACAACTCCAACCGGAGGGCAGAAAGAGATTCAGAGTGGGCAGCAAAAAGTTCACGGTCCGCCATAGCGATCTTTTGTTCGATCTGATCCAGAGTAGTCCGTAGATCACGAAGGACCCCAGCATGTTTCGAAATGCACACACCACGTATATAAGCTTTAAAGCCCTCCCATAAGACCGCCCAAGTATCGACCGTGCCTGTATTCAGCTCAAAATAGTCTTCTATGGCCTGACGCACCCCCTCATTAAAAACAGGATCAAGAGGGGCCCGGCTGGGAAAACGCCATTGTCGCTCATAACCCCCCTCACGAGGAATAAACATCTGAAGAAGAACCGGGCAATGGTCAGAAAATGTGCGGGGGAGAGTCCGGACCGAACCCAACCAGCCAGCAACTCCGGGGGAGACCAGCCAATAATCGATTCTGGTCTAGGTATTATGGAACCCGGAATAATGAGTGAAGTCAGGATGGTGTGGGAGCAAATGAGACTCTACATCAACTAAGGAATACTGCGTGCAAATCTCTCTAAGGGCCAGACGGGCGTGGGGTTTGGAGTCAGGAGAAGAGGCGGTGCTATCTCTAGAGTGATCCAGGAGAAGGTTAAAGTCTTCGCCCATGGTCAGGAGCCCCGTGTCGACGGCCAGGAGGCGGGCCAGTAGTGAGTGGTAGAATGCGGGGGAGTCAGTGTTCGGGCCGTACACACAAACGAGGGAAACCCTGTGGCCCATCAACTGGCCAGTAACAATCAAAAACCGGCCCTCGGGGTCATGTTGCGTAGCAAAGTGAGCAAACTGGATCAGCTTATGTACAAAAATAGCCACGCCCCTTGAATACGAGCTGTAGGCCGAGAAATACCTGTGCGGGCCCCAACCGGAAGCTACAGAGCTAGCGCCTACGTCAGTCAAGTGGGTCTCCTGCATAAAGCGTATGTCAGCCTTATGTCGTGTCACGTAATTCAAGACCTGTCGCCGTTTCCTGTTATCGTTCAAGCCTCGCACATTCCATGTTAATAACAAAAGCCCGGAAGGACCAGGCACATTTCCTAACTGCACCATATATACAATACAAAAAAGGGG
This sequence comes from Lissotriton helveticus, assembly GCF_964261635.1. NCBI lineage: Eukaryota > Metazoa > Chordata > Amphibia > Caudata > Salamandridae > Lissotriton > Lissotriton helveticus. Next base: position 1,048,471,494 of record NC_136072.1, read on the forward strand.
AAGACAGTGTATGAATGCACCACATCGCATAAAACAGTCCTCATTGTCTGTAAACCAAAAAATCCATACAAAAACAAACAAAAAACAAAAACCACCCACCACCCCCCACCCACCCTCTCCCTACCCAGAAAGAGGAACACCCACAAAGCACATCCCAAAAAACAAACCATGGAGGTATTCACTATGGGGCATGGCGACGCCATGCCAGTCGGACAACCCAGCTATCAAACAGCAAAACAAGAAAATAGCAAATAAATGAGCAAACGAGCTAAAGGCAGTGGAACACAAGCGGGGCCAATTAGCAACACAAGACTGTACTCAGCCGCTCCCATCTGGAGAAAAGAGGTCCACACTGGCTTGTGAGGTCTGCAAAGAAGGGGAGTGGGGCCTCGAGTTGCCAGACGCCCCACCCCTGTTAACCTTGAAGTCACGCAAGAATTCCTGCTCAGCATGTGGAGTGTCGAAGACCCTAGGCCTGCCATCAATGTCCACCTTGAGACGTGCTGGATAAAGCATGCCATAGCGAAGCCCCAGGTTCTTAAGCATGGCCTTGACACTCTGATACTTCCGCCTGGCTTCCTGCACCATGACCGTGAAGTCTGGGAAAAACGAAAGACTGTTACCCTGCCACTGGAGTTTGCCCTTCTCCCTGGCCGCATGGAGGGCAGTGTCATGATCACGAAAGTTCATAAGTCTGGCCACAATAGGTCTAGGAGGCATGCCAGGTCTGGAGCGAGGGCATAAGGATCGATGAGTACGCTCAACCACAAAGCCTTGGGTGAAGGAGTCCCTTCCAAACAAGTCAGAGAGAAGTTGTTACGCAAATGTGTCCATTCGGCCAGTGGCTGTCGTTTCCGGTACGCCAAGAATGCGTATGTTGTTGCGGTGCCCTCGGGCCTCCAAATCTTCGTTCTTTATAGCCACTTCCTTAAGGATCTTCTCGACCCTCTCAAGCCGCTTCAGGGAGGAGGAGGACCCGTCCTCGAGATCAGAAACCCTGGACTCCACCACGTGCAGCCTGCGATCATGGCCCAGGACCTTCGCGTTCATGTCTGCCAGCTTCTTGTCTAGGTCATCAAAACGAGCATCAAGGGCCTTGAAGCCAGCTCTCATTTCGGCGATCATGACAGCAGCCAGAGGGGCCGAGTCGGTCTCGCCCTGATGAGACGCAGCCTCCGCAGCCGAGTCCGCCGCGGGGTCCGCCGAGGTAGTCGGTGGCTGATCAAATTGGAGCTTGGGCTGCCTCGGGTCCTTCTTGACCATCGTAGCGAGCAAGTTGTGGCCAAATTGCGAAGAAAAGGTCCAATATCTGGAACCACCAATCAGGCACGTGTGGAGTGCACAGCCAAACCAGAGGGCAGGAGCGGCGGCAAACTACTGAACGCAGGGCCGGTGAGATCTGCCCACGTGGTCAAGAATGTGGGTCCTGTAAAGATCTCAACAAAATCAAGGCCTCCCAACGGGCAGCATCCCGGCGTCAGCAGAGGAACCACCAAACTGAAGCTGCAGGATGACCAGCACGGCGCCAAGCGGGACCAGAGTCGCCGTGTAAGAGAGGTAGAGCAGCCGAAGTAAAGTCGAATAGTGGTCAACAATGGCTGGGATCGGCCAATCTTCGCCCAAGTGTAGGACTGGCTCGAGCACTGCAGCCCATATGTAGATCAGGAGCGCAGGTAGGGCCAATCGGCAGGGGCAGTCGCCAATCCGAAGATCCCGGCAGCCAGTAAAACGGGCGATCAATCCCTCAAGCGCACCCCAGAGAGGCTCCACACCGGAAGGACAAGAGGGCCTGGCAGGTCCCCAGCCCAACCGGATACAGTGCACTCCCCAGGCGCCAAGAGGGGGGGAGCACGAACGTCCACCCCCACCAACCCACCACCAAGCCCCGACCCCCACCCCGGCCCCGAACACCCCACCCGACGCCCACACCCAGGCCAGGCCAACCCATCTACTCTAGGCCCCGGCTTCCACTGCGCAGCAGGCCCGGAGGCCTAAGGGACCACGACAGCCGCGGGAGCCAGGTGGGGGGGGGGGGGGGGGGGGCGACCAGGCGACAGGCCGCGGGAGAGGCCCCTGGGGCAGGCAGGAGCAGGGAAAAGCAGACAGGCAGGAGGGGGAGGGGGGCGAAGACTCACCCCGTCTCCGGCCACACCGTGAGGAGATCAGAAAGGCCCAAGCCGCGTCCCCACGTCATCCAGCTCCAACACCGCCATCTGGAGCGTCACAGCTACTTCGGTGGCATCAAACAGGTCACCGAGTCCCACAGGCACATGGATGAGGTATTGAGGAGTGGAGAGGCTCGCTCAACGCAGGATCGAGGCTGCTGACATCGCCCGACCGGCGGAGCTCTAGTGAGATGCGGCCATCTTGCTCGCCTCCGTAGTCACGCTCCACCTAAGACCCTTCACATACAAACCCCATGAGCGCAGCTCTGCTCTGAGCCAGCACAACTGTTCATGATACGGTCCCTGGTGTCTGAAGGATTACTACAGTAAAGGAGAACGTTAAAATGTTGGCACCACCAATAGCAATTTTGGTGTAGCGTGGTTGAACTTTACTGGCAAATGATTGCATACGTATGACTAGAGAGGTTGTGGGGGTTAAAATATTCTTCACATTTTCTGCCCCCCATCCCACCCCCCAAACAAATACATCTATTGTTGTACCTCATTTCGCAATCCGTACTGGGGTAAGCATGGCACATTGAGCCATTTTTATGAGGATGAAATCCTGGGGGGCATTATGAAAGAGATATCTTCAAATAGATAAGAGAGTAAGGTGTCATAAGTGAAGATTTAAATGTTATCTCTGACTTATTGGACGGGTGGGAGTGAAATGGCCCAGTGTTGTGATTTTACTTCTGACTGTTAAAAACAATATCCCCACTAGAAATACAGAGATATACGCCTGATCATATTTTCCCGCACCTGATATATCCTTTTTCTCTCATCCAATAGGCACTGGAAGTTGGGGTACGGGCGATGCTATGCACCCTCAAAAAGTTAACATGCGGGAGGTCTTAAAGTGACTGAGCAATAAAGATTACATTTATTTTGTTTTGATCTTGCCACATTTGCTGTTCGTTCAAAGTCAGAGGTCAAATGTCAATCTAGTCTTCTGACAAATGCTTGCTTATTCTTTTAACCCCTTCGCTGCGGGGGGTATTTTCCCGCTGTGCTGTGGGGGAGGGGGGCGCGCACAGCGCCCGCACTCTCATGACGAGCTGAGCTCGTCATGAGGCACGGCGCTCCTGTGCTCATGACGAGCTCAGCTCGTCACAGGTGCATTACCTGCCGTGGAACGCTAGCACAGCAGGGAAATTATCCCCGCATGCGAGCGTTCCACGGCTCATGACGAGCTGAGCTCGTCATGAGCACCGGAGCGCCGTGGCTCATGACGAGCTCAGCTCGTCATGAGCGTGGAAGAGGTTAACATGGAGACTGGTGTTTATTTTCTTTCTCTGACTGCAAAGTGTGGGGATTTTGTACAGTGAACTATGTGACCATCATGCTGGTGTGAAAGAAAATACTGCATGATGTCGTTTTCTTCTAACATGCTGCAAAATTTAAATACCTATAAATGAGCTGCACAAATATTTCAAAATAAACAGTTAGAAAAGCGCAAATAAAGTGTTGCTTCTAAATCTGAAGTGTGATGGAAACAAAGATGTTAACGGAATGAAAATAAATCAAGGCACCTTACCTGGAGAAGAACATATGACAAATATTCGTTGAACCCAATTTTGACACATTATCATTCTGAGGGGTTGGGGGGTCTTGGTGGGAACACTGCTGCTGCACTTTTGGTACAAGGGACCGATTTTGCAGCAGTGCTGGAAAACAAGCCTCAGTAACAAAAACGGACCCCACCGGTCCAAAATATTCCCCCACCCTTCCGGGCCACTGGGGACTGTTACGATGATCAACAGCAGCCTAAGAAAGGCAAAGGCCACAGTGGACTGTTGCGATGCTCAACAGCAACCAAAGAAAGGCAAAGGCCACAGTGGACTGTTGCGATGATCAACAGCAGCCTAAGAAAGGCAAAGGCCACAGTGGACTGTTGCGATGCTCAACAGCAGCCTAAGAAAGGCAAAGGCCACAGTGGACTGTTGCGATGATCAACAGCAGCCTAAGAAAGGCAAAGGCCACAGTAGACTGTTGCGATGCTCAACAGCAGCCTAAGAAAGGCAAAGGCCACAGCGGACTGTTGCGATGCTAAACAGCAACCAAAGAAAGGCAAAGGCCACAGTGGACTGTTGCGATGCTCAACAGCAGCCTAAGAAAGACAAAGGCCACAGTGAACTGTTGCGATGCTCAACAGCAGCCTAAGAAAGGCAAAGGCCACAGTGAACTGTTGCGATGCTCAACAGCAGCCTAAGAAAGGCAAAGGCCACAGTGGACTGTTGCGATGCTCAACAACAACCAAAGAAAGGCAAAGGCCACAGTGGACTGTTGCGATGCTCAACAGCAGCCTAAGATAGGTAAAGGCCACAGTGGACTGTTGCGATGATCAACAGCAGCCTAAGAAAGGCAAAGGCCACAGTGAACTGTTGCGATGCTCAACAGCAGCCTAAGAAAGGCAAAGGCCACAGTGGACTGTTGCGATGCTCAACAGCAGCCTAAGAAAGGCAAAGGCCACAGTGGACTGTTGCGATGCTCAACAGCAGCCTAAGAAAGGCAAAGGCAACAGTGGACTTTTGCGATGCTCAACAGCAACCAAAGAAAGGCAAAGGCCACCGTGGACTGTTGCGATGATCAACAGCAGCCTAAGAAAGGCAAAGGCCACAGTTTACTGTAGCGATGCTCAACAGCAGCCTAAGAAAGGCAAAGGCCACAGTGGACTGTTGCGATGATCAACAGCAGCCTAAGAAAGGCAAAGGCCACAGTGGACTGTTGCGATGCTCAACAGCAGCCTAAGAAAGGCAAAGGCCACAGTGGACTGTTGCGATGCTCTACAGCAGCCTAAGAAAGGCAAAGGACACAGTGGACTGTTGCGATGCTCAACAGCAGCCTAAGAAAGGCAAAGGCCACAGTGGACTTTTGCGATGCTCAACAGCAACCAAAGAAAGGCAAAGGCCACCGTGGACTGTTGCGATGATCAACAGCAGCCTAAGAAAGGCAAAGGCCACAGTTTACTGTAGCGATGCTCAACAGCAGCCTAAGAAAGGCAAAGGCCACAGTGGACTGTTGCGATGTTCAACAGCAGCCTAAGAAAGGCAAAGGTCACAGTGGACTGTTGCGATGATGAACAGCAACCAAAGAAAGGCAAAGGCCACAGTGGACTGTTGCGATGATCACCAGCAGACTAAGAAAGGCAAAGGCCACAGTGGACTGTTGCAATGATCACCAGACACCAAAGAAAGGCAAAGGCCACAGTGGACTGTTGCGATGATCAACTGCAACCAAAGAAAGGCAAAGGCCACAGTGGACTGTTGCGATGATCACCAGCAGCCTAAGAAAGGCAAAGGCCACAGTGGACTGTTGCGATGATCACCAGCAGCCTAAGAAAGGCAAAGGTCACAGTGGGGCTGTTGCGTTTATCAACAGCAACCAAAAGAAAGGCAAAGGCCACAGTGGACTGTTGCGATGATCACCAGCAGCCTAAGAAAGGCAAAGGCCACAGTGGACTGTTGCGATGATCCCCGGCAACCAAAGAATGGCAAAGGCAACAGTGGATTAATGCGACGATCACCAGCAACCAAAAAAAAAGGGAAGGCCAATGTGTTCCTGCAAGCATGTTCACAATGGTGTCGTCTCTTTTCACCATTTCAGTGGGAGGTGGCATGCGGGAAGGGGAGAAGATGTGGTCTGACGGCTATACTGCCGACTTTGGTGCTGAAAACCAAGATTCGAGCCTTGGGGTCGCGTCCACATCCTGTGATTCTAGGCAAATCACCTAATCTCCCTGTGCCGGAATGTGTCCTCGTGTAACATAACCGGTGCTCATGTAAGGCGCTCCACTACATTCGGGTCGAGGTTGCGCTATATAAATCTGCATTAAAAAAAAAAGACAGGCCACCACAAGCGAGAACAAGGTTGCAGGCAGGAGGGAGTAGGGACTCAGGGGTTAAGGGACACAGAGGGCACATCATTTGAATTAATAAGTGGGAGATTTGAGAACCGCTGACCAATGGTTGGAGAACAAGAGTTGCCAATGAGAGGTGGGAGAGGGGAGGCCAGGGAAGGGAGGTGAGCTAGACACAGGGTGGTTGTACAGAATTTGGCTTTGGACAGGTGTGAGAAAAGGAGGTGCCACTGATAGGCAGTGTGGGTGTCAGGTGCTGGTGCTGAATATGCACAAGGGGGGTAATGGTAGCAGAGATGAGAACACTCACCCAGGCTAAGCAGAAGTACAGGGCCGCTGAAGGTTGGCAGCTGGTGCGGAGTCTGTTGAGCGGCAATGAAGTGCAAAAGAAGAGAGGCAGGTTGGGGTTAGGTTAAGCAGAACTAACATCTTCTGGAGGGTTGTCCTGGAACCCCGGAACTGGGTACAAATCTCTAATGAATTTTTAAGGGTGTTCGGGCCAGATGTGTGGAGAAGCGTGTCTCAGTGGTGTGGAGAAGCGTGTCTCAGTGGTTAGAGGCGGCAGACCCGGAAGCTGAGATTGACCGTGGACCAGGGTTCGATTCCCCGCCTCGGCGGGTCTCGGGCTCAAAATTCCACAGACTCGACAATTCTCGCTCTGGTGCCTACTCAACTCACGGGGTCACACTCTGCGACTCTGGGCAATAGCTTGCTTAATCTCCACTACGGCCCCTCGTGGCGGGATGCCTGGCTTTCACCTTGTGGACACCCTGCCGGGGTATCTCACAGGGGAATACCAGGACGGGTTCCCTAAGCAAGCGCCGGGACGCTTACGGGCAGCTGTGCGCTTTACAAGTCCAACACATTTACATTTACATTTACATGTAAAAACATTAGGAATACCAATTTTCTAATTGCGACTCTCTCCAAATCGCAATTAGGAAATTGGTATTCCTAATGCATAAAACTCATTGGGGCACATGCATCAACCTATTTAGGAAGTGCAAGCGGTGCGAATCGGTAAATTCGGCCGTTTGCACTTCCTAAATACGTTTTTGGGATGCCTGAAACAATTTTTCAAAATTCGCTTTTTTTTGCATTTCCTAAAAATGCGAATGCATTTAAGGAATCGCATTTGTGCGATTCCTTAAATGCAATGCATAATTTTTTTAAAAAATGCGAATTTTGAAATAGGAAGTGCAAATTAACACGAGGTTGACCCTCGTGTTAATTTGCGAAAATCTTTAAAAAAGCACAAAAATGCATTTTGGAAAGTGTCATGTTACAGACACACATGTCCTTAGGACATGTGTGTGTGAAACATGCACTTTAAAATAAATTTCAGGGGTGCAGGGGGGGTCCTTTGGACCCCCCTCTGCACCCTTGCAATGCATCAACAAATTGCGAATTCCAAAAAAAAGAAATGCAAAACGGCATTGATTCCTATGGGCCTCTAGGCCCATAGGAATCAATGTAATGCCATTCCTTAATTGCGATTCGCAATTAAGGAATCACAATTTCCGAAAATTAAGAAATCCTAAAAACTTTTAGGATTTCTTGATGCATAGGATTTTGCAATTCCTAAATTGCGATTCCGTAATTTTCGCAATTTAGGAAGTGCAAAATCCTACAATGATGCATGTGACCCATTGAGTTCCCTGTGGGTCGCAAATTGACCTACCTCATGAATATTAATGAGGTAGGTTGCAGTTTGATACCCATTAGGAATCGCAACCATCACATGGGTGGTCAGCAGACCACCATGTCTGTGATTGCTTTTAAATAAAACAATCTTTTTTCTTTTAAATGCAGCCTGTTTCCTTAAAGCACAACAGGATGCATTTAAAAAGAAAAAGATGAAACCCTGAGGTTTAATTTTTTAAGAGTAGGCAGTGGTCTGTGGGGCCACAGCCTGCTCTTAAAAAATATTATTATTTCATTCGCAAAGGGGAAGGAGTCCCTTTGGCGCCCCTTCCCCTTTGCAAAATGGGTTACCACCAGTTTTAAACTGGTGGTAAAGTATTACTGTTTTCCGACAGGAATTCAGTCGCAAAACAGTAATACAAACCATACTAATTTGGTATTTGGAAGGGGAGCCCTAAACACACCCCTTCCAAATACCAAATCGCAAATGCAAACTGCGATTTGGTAACAAATTACCAAATTGTATTTTGCACACTTGAAAACAGATTTTTCTAGTCGCAAAAGGACCGATTCTGTAAATCGGTCTGTTTGCGACCGGAAAAAAGACAGGCCACCACAAGCGAGAACAAGGTTGCAGGCAGGAGGGAGTAGGGACTCAGGGGTTAAGGGACACAGAGGGCACATCATTTGAATTAATAAGTGGGAGATTTGAGAACCGCTGACCAATGGTTGGAGAACAAGAGTTGCCAATGAGAGGTGGGAGAGGGGAGGCCAGGGAAGGGAGTTGAGCTAGACACAGGGTGGTTGTACAGAATTTGGCTTTGGACAGGTGTGAGAAAAGGAGGTGCCACTGATAGGCAGTGTGGGTGTCAGGTGCTGGTGCTGAATATGCACAAGGGGGGTAATGGTAGCAGAGATGAGAACACTCACCCAGGCTAAGCAGAAGTACAGGGCCGCTGAAGGTTGGCAGCTGGTGCGGAGTCTGTTGAGCGGCAATGAAGTGCAAAAGAAGAGAGGCAGGTTGGGGTTAGGTTAAGCAGAACTAACATCTTCTGGAGGGTTGTCCTGGAACCCCGGAACTGGGTACAAATCTCTAATGAATTTTTAAGGGTGTTCGGGCCAGATGTGTGGAGAAGCGTGTCTCAGTGGTGTGGAGAAGCGTGTCTCAGTGGTTAGAGGCGGCAGACCCGGAAGCTGAGATTGACCGTGGACCAGGGTTCGATTCCCCGCCTCGGCGGGTCTCGGGCTCAAAATTCCACAGACTCGACAATTCTCGCTCTGGTGCCTACTCAACTCACGGGGTCACACTCTGCGACTCTGGGCAATAGCTTGCTTAATCTCCACTACGGCCCCTCGCGGCGGGATGCCTGGCTTTCACCTTGTGGACACCCTGCCGGGGTATCTCACAGGGGAATACCAGGACGGGTTCCCTAAGCAAGCGCCGGGACGCTTACGGGCAGCTGTGCGCTTTACAAGTCCAACACATTTACATTTACATGTAAAAACATTAGGAATACCAATTTTCTAATTGCGACTCTCTCCAAATCGCAATTAGGAAATTGGTATTCCTAATGCATAAAACTCATTGGGGCACATGCATCAACCTATTTAGGAAGTGCAAGCGGTGCGAATCGGTAAATTCGGCCGTTTGCACTTCCTAAATACGTTTTTGGGATGCATGAAACAATTTTTCAAAATTCGCTTTTTTTTGCATTTCCTAAAAATGCGAATGCATTTAAGGAATCGCATTTGTGCGATTCCTTAAATGCAATGCATAAATTTTTTTAAAAATGCGAATTTTGAAATAGGAAGTGCAAATTAACACGAGGTTGACCCTCGTGTTAATTTGTGAAAATCTTTAAAAAAGCACAAAAATGCATTTTGGAAAGTGTCATGTTACAGACACATGCACTTTAAAATAAATTTCAGGGGTGCAGGGGGGGTCCTTTGGACCCCCCTCTGCACCCTTGCAATGCATCAACAAATTGCGAATTCCAAAAAAAAGAAATGCAAAACGGCATTGATTCCTATGGGCCTCTAGGCCCATAGGAATCAATGTAATGCCATTCCTTAATTGCGATTCGCAATTAAGGAATCACAAACTTTTAGGATTTCTTGATGCATAGGATTTTGCAATTCCTAAATTGCGATTCCTTAATTTTCGCAATTTAGGAAGTGCAAAATCCTACAATGATGCATGTGACCCATTGAGTTCCCTGTGGGTCGCAAATTGACCTACCTCATGAATATTAATGAGGTAGGTTGCAGTTTGATACCCATTAGGAATCGCAGCCATCACATGGGTGGTCAGCAGACCACCATGTCTGTGATTGCTTTTAAATAAAACAATCTTTTTTCTTTTAAATGCAGCCTGTTTCCTTAAAGCACAACAGGATGCATTTAAAAAGAAAAAGATGAAACCCTGAGGTTTAATTTTTTAAGAGTAGGCAGTGGTCTGTGGGGCCACAGCCTGCTCTTAAAAAATATTATTATTTCATTCGCAAAGGGGAAGGAGTCCCTTTGGGGCCCCTTCCCCTTTGCAAAATGGGTTACCACCAGTTTTAAACTGGTGGTAAAGTATTACTGTTTTCCGACAGGAATTCAGTCGCAAAACAGTAATACAAACCATACTAATTTGGTATTTGGAAGGGGAGCCCTAAACACACCCCTTCCAAATACCAAATCGCAAATGCAAACTGCGATTTGGTAACAAATTACCAAATTGTATTTTGCACACTTGAAAACAGATTTTTCTAGTCGCAAAAGGACCGATTCTGTAAATCGGTCTGTTTGCGACCGGAAAAATGCTTTGTACACCTGGCCCTTACAGGAGGGGTGGTCATCCTTGCTCCAGGTAGGCAGGCTGGCGAACGCCTATGGCCCACTGGAGAGCGCCATCTCTGGTGAGGCAGTAGACTCCAGGACACTGGTCGCTGAAAAAGACTCTCTGCTGTCAGAAGCGGGGCTGGTAGTCCAAAGAGTGTGTGTTGGTCTTTAGTGCCGAAGGGGAGGGGGGGGGGGGAGTGAGTGACATGAATTTGATGTTTGTTAGTTTAGTGCTTGTATGGCCAGGAGCCAGTAATGTTAGGTGTTTTGTAAACCTCCCAAAACTGGGTGAATTTATTTTACCATTAAACTCTACATCAGATCCTATATTTAATACTGACAGACTACAATGTGTCTAGAGTCCTCTGCAATTCACTCTGCGTCTCCATTTAGGAGCTGTGAAACATTAAAAAAACACAGCACTAACCAGCGGAATGCAATTTGCAAAAACTAGACATTTTCGCCAGGGGTTTTATCGTGTGGGAGCGAAAAAGCTGTGAATTCTGTTGGCAAGCATGAAGAATCTGTGGTGTGGGCCAAATGTGCTCCAGCTACTGCGAGCGTCATCCTGCACTCGGTAGGAGGAGGAGAGGTGCATTCCAAGAATGCACAAGCAATAAACAAGCACGAGTGACAGCAAGCAAGGCAATGCTGCCACCCAGAGAATGAACATCTACCTTTAACAAATTTGGTTATCATGGGTTTTATAAAGCTTTCAGTGTTACTTTGAGGACTATTACAGGCTGGGGGCATTTAGCTACTCTTTCCAATGAGTCTATCATCTGTATTTTATCAGATTGGCAAAGCGAGGTTTCCAGCACGGTTGTAAGATACAACTACGTATGCCTTAACCACACATGCCTTAACTACGACTGTGTCTTTACCACGCATGTCTTTACCATGCATGCCTTTACAATGAATTGCCCACCTGCCCTGCGCCCTAACACCCGATACCCCAGCCCTGTAATCCACCCCACCCCCTGAAATTGCCTTGACCCCTCACCCTAAGCCCAAACACTTGGCCCCTGCCCCAAAAACCTTCCTTCCTGACCCCCCCGTACTGAGCCCTAAAACCGACTCGTCCTGCCCTTAAAACGACCCCTTTCCCTCCCCCCACCCTGAGGCCTAAAACCCTGCCCCCCGCCAAAAACGACCCTGACCCTAGCCACCCAACCTGAGCCCTAAGACAGATCCCACCCTGCCCTTAAAACCACCCCTTTCTCCTCTCTATTCCCAGAAGCCTAAACCCCTGCCCATGCCAAAAAGTACCCCGACCCAAGCTCCCTGCCTTGAGCCCTCAAACTGACCCCCACTCTTCCCTTAAAACTACCTCTTTCCCTTCCCCCTGCTCTGCGGCCTAATACCCTGCCCTAGCCCTTAAAACTACCCCGACTCCTCACTCTGAGCCCTAAAACCGACACCCACTCCTGAAAACTACCCCCTCCAAACCCAGCCCCAACCCCACTTAACTGGTCGCATACGGAGCTTCCTGTCCCAATGCTTCCTGTTCCTCTACACAAATTTCGCACCTGAGCACTCAAGTGATACTAATACAGAGAAGCAAATACTTCTAGGGGCGATAATTTCCCGTCCTGACCTTCTTAGGGAGTCAAGATAATTGATGCTACAGATTAACATTCACTGTTAGATTGTACATAGAGAACATCCAAGACTTGAAGTGGCTTTGCTGTTATTTAATATCAAAATTCAACACGTTCATTGTTCATACAATCCCATATAGTTAATATAAGTTGTACAGCTCGTAGTTTGACATTCTTTTGTGCTTGTATCCCAGAAAGAAACACAGCAGGCAGCCGACACGTGTTTCGTTACTAAAAAGTAACTTCCTCAAGGCTGCAAATGAAGAATTTAATTGGGATAAATAATTTGGTTTCTGTCATCATTACATTTGGATAGTGACTCCTGACAGACCCAAAAACACAGAAAGCACCGAAATGTGATGTTCTCTTAATGCAAGTCATGTGATATATAAAAAATTGTGAAGTGAACAGGAATAAGACAAGTGAATTAAAAGTGTTACCCCGCCCATCCGGACTTCTAGACCGCTGTCTGCCTTAACCAGGTGTATGCGTGGTTAAGGCAAATGCGTTGATTAGGAAAGCACTGTTCTGCTTTTGGGGAAATGACACACGCATCTCAGCCCGCGTTGTAAAGGCTCTTTCCCTTCCAGCACAAATAAGTCAAATGCATTTAAGAGGTACTTGTAAAAGAACACTTTAATATCCGAATGATCTAGGAAAGCCCAGAGAGGTGGAGGAACAGATCCACAGAGCCCGGCCAGTTACCAACTCAGCTCTGTACATACATGTTCATCACATGGGTTGGTTTTTAAAACCCACAAGAATGTGCTAAACTCTGCTGGTTGAGATGTGTCCAAAGTATTATCCCCTGAAATGCAGAACAGGGGGAACTGATGGTTGGTGACACTATTTGAGTGTTGAGATACAAACCTCTTTGCTTGTACCCCCTAAACGAGTAGTTTACTTAAGGCTCGATATGTAACAAGTCTGCCACTCCCCCATAACTGGGGATCGCTGACACACCCCTTTTTCTGTGCTGCCACAATAGTGCCTCGGCCAACGCGTGTCTTTAGAGTTGTGGCTCGGTTGTAGTATGGATTATCTCAACTCGCGCCCTTTGCTACTGTGGCTATCTGTATGGACCAAACACTGGCCTTAGCAGGCTGGTTTTGTCTGACTGCCTGAAATTAGACAGAGCATTTAAGGTTCCCTGACTAGCCTATATAACGAAAGTATGTTGAAGTCTGGACATGCGCACATGAATTTTCTTTGCCTTGTAAAGATCGTGTTAAGGCCCGTTTTTACGAAAACTGTAAGAAAGTTAGAGAATGTTGTGAGTTTCAGAAACAGTGAAAGGCTATCTATTAATCAAAATTACTCTAGGAATGGAGCATTATCTTATTTGAAATACAAACATGCTACAAACATATCTACACACACAACTTAGACTACAGTCCATACACTACCAATTTGCGTTTCCAGTATCCAATCATTATTTTGCCAAGCTTCCAGTATGCCCATGGGGTTCCTGTTCATCCCAGACAACACTGCATTTTACGTTATTTAGTACATTTTACATCTTTTTTGAGAAGGCGATTTACGCTTCTCATTTTAAGACGTGTTGGATGATGGCAATGCAGACCTGCATTGATTTTCATTCAATCACTCTCTTCCATTGCAGTCTGTTTGACTGTGGCTAAATATATTCAGCGACAGAGAGAAACTTTATGATTGTTTCTAAAGGGATACACCTTGTACCAACATCTACTGCGTTGTTTTGCACATTATCTTGCACTTTACAATTGAGCTGTTTGCACGTCTCCGCAGTATAGTTATAGTATAGTTATACTGTATACTGTGAATCTCCAATGTTGGTAATATGTTTTATCAAGAGTAATAGTTTAGTAATATTATTTTTATAATTATGCATTGTGTTTTTTTAGATGTTTTTTTTATCTTGTTTAATAGTTTGCTCCTTTTCTGGTTAAACTTTTAAATGAATAAAATTAAGAACATTTGATTGTCCATGTGCTCCACGAGTGTTGTCCTCTTTGAAGACACAGTGACTGTAGCACACAACAGTGGTACCCTACACTGTGAGAAAAGCCAGTACAGCTTTTCTTATCCTTGGAACAGTCTAGCTTCAGAAGACCAGTGAATCAACCAAAGTCAAACGCAATCATAGACCGTCCGATTTCAGAGTCTTTGAAATCGGACGGTCTATGATTGCGGACGCCATCGCCATTAGGTCGGGACTTATCATGGTTTTGACCTTGCATTCGAATTGCTGATAGTTTGACACTATCATGTACATCGCGTAGGAGAGGACAATGTTTAATACACAGTACATTGGTTGTGACTTTGGTTGATTCAACAGCTATAATAGAAGTGCCCTACTTGGAACAAACGGACTGTTATCGAATCACCAATCTATTTTGTGTTATTGGTCATTATGCCAGTTGTGACAGGATCATAGAAGTGCTGCTGGTCGGATGGTTACTGAATCACAGATTCATCTGGTGATCCAATTTTATATTATTGATCATTGTTGAAACTTAGACCTACACGGTGGCTGTCTAAGAAAGTTACTCCACATTTGTGACCAGCCTTAACTCCTACAGTGATTGACTGCAGGATAGTGTACATCCATTATTGCCTTGAAAAAGTCTTCTTGAAAGACGAAACACGTGTCGGCAAGTCGTGTGCTGGGAAGTTTTTATGAAATGATTTTGGAATAAAGATTATCAAGACTGCCACATGCCTTGGATCCTTATATTTTGACTATTGTCACTGTCAAATATTTTCAGATTGATGTTGAATGGGTTAATCTATACCCATTGATGTGTCCTATACTTTGACGACTAAATAGTGACTATAGGTGTGCTGTCTGAGCCCTTTTTTGTGTCTTTTGTCATATGCACACTTTGTGTGCAATTAACACCGTGGGGTAGTGGGTGTTGTTAGGGCCAATTGAGCACCCATCTTTGAACTTTGATTGCATGATATATAAATTCCACGTTTATATCGTACTACTAAATACAGTGAGGTCAACGAATGTGCGGACGTTTCTCTATTTAGAGAACACTACTACCCACCCTTTGTGCTGTTATCAGGAAGGAGTTCCCCAACCCTGCAGCCACTGTGAACAACATCACTCCCTCCCCAGGACTGTGTGACTCCCTGATGGACATCTTCCATGACAAGATCTCAGTCATCAACAAAAACTTCGGACCCCAAACTCCTGCCGCTGACAACATCAGCCTACTCACACCCACACCCATGAATGCAGAACTCGAACACCTGCTCACTAACTGGGACCCTCTCACTACCCAAATCACAATCGCCATTGTGAAATCCGTGCACTCAGGAGCACACATGGACCCCTGTACCTACCACGTCTACAACCTCAGGAGCAAGACAATTGGTGACAAGTTCAAGAAAGTCCTGAACATCTCCATTACCTCGGCCTCCTCCTGAGGACTGGAAACAAGCAAAAGTGAGGCCCATCTTGAAGAAACCATCCGCTGACCCAGGAGAATTGAAGAACTACAGATCCATCTCCCTCCTCCCCTTTCCAGCAAAAGTTCTGAGAAGGCAATTAACCAACAATGCACTAAACACCTGGAACACAACAACCTCCTGGACCCCTCTCAATTCGGATTTCGGGCCAACCACAGCACTGAGACAAGCCTGATCGCAGCCACCGACAACATCAGGGCAGCCCTCATCCTCCTGGACCTATCAGCTGCCTTCAACACTGTCTCCCATCACACCCTGATCAACAGACTCCACCACATCAGAATCCAGGAAGACGCCCTCAAATGGATCGCCTCATACCTCACTGGAAGAACCTAGAGAATTTGTCTCCCACCGTTCACTTTGGAACCCAAGATCATCTGCTGCATCCCCCAAGGATTATCCCTCAGTCCCACCCTCTTCAACGTGTACATGACCCTTTAGATTGCACTGACGCAACATAATTTCCTATGCTGACAACACCCAGCTCATCCTGTCGCTGTCAGAAGACCCCTCCGCCACCAGAGACAACTTCCACAGATGATTGATAAATGTTGCCAACTGGATGAAAGACAACTGCCCCAAACTGTACACAGACAAAAAAGTCCTCATCTTTGAGAACAAAACCTGTCCATGGAATGACGCATGGTGGCTGCATAACTCACCCCTAAACCCCCCCGGACCGGACAGACCACACCCGCAACCTCAGCATCATCTTGGCCAGCAAGCTAGCCATTATCCATGAAGCAACTGGTAAACGCTGTCTCATCCCCCTTCCTCCACACCCTATGCATGCTCTGCAAGATTTTCAGGTGGCTCCCAGTCATCACCAGCAGGCCGGACTACGGTAACACCCTCAATATAGGAATCACCACATGCCTCCGAACAGATTACAGACAATACAAAACTCAGCTGTAAGGCTCCCCAGACGGACCCACATCACACCCCACCTTAAGAAGAGATGCCAGTTCAAGATGTTGACACATGCATACAAAGCCCTGCACAACGTAGGATCAGCATACATCAAAAAAAGCATGACCTTCCACCAACCTACCAGACACCTACGATCCGCCTCCCTCTTCCTCCCAGACTCCCCCAGATCCGTCGAGCCTCTTTCTCACATCTGGCGGCCAAATCTTGGAACATCCTTCCCCTGCGCCTCAGAGCCACCTCAACACTGCAGCAATTCAGGAGAGAACTCAAGTCCTGTCTGTTCGAATGAACGGATCACCTCGCAGTAGCTAGCAACCCCAATGCCTTGAGACCTTCATAGGTGATTTGCTGCACTTTATAAATGATTGATTGATTGAGTTTAGTTTCTAAGCCAGAACACATATCCAGCCCAGATTCTGGCCAGGAAAAGCCTTTGAAACAATTCCAGTGCAAGGATTTTTTTTAACCCCCAGGAACTTTCATAGTTTGCCACTTTGGTGCTTTCTTCACTCTAGCAATAAACCCTTTTAAAGGACATTTGTTGCAATATGTCGCCTTCTAGTGGCCATTTGTGGTGACGCTGTAAGATGTTACCACCACAAATACAACGAAAATCAGCCAGCAAAAATATTAAAAGCCAGAAAAGCAAAACAATAGCAGACACACTACACATAATTCTATCAAATGAGCGACGCTTGTCAGATGTCAGTGCAACGACTGGAGACAAAACTTAATGCAGGGCCCTCTAGCTGCTTCTTCTATTTTGACCAGGTCACAGGTGCGACAAGCAGGACCTGTTTCTCTGAGTATTAAAAAAAATGTACTTCTGGGAAATAAAAAACATGGCATATGGCGCCAGCACATGGTCTGGCCACACAATTTGCGTCATTTTTAATGAAGACAGAGGGCTCACTTGAAATTAAAACTCTATAAATAAATGTTGCCGAAGGACAGTGTGGCCTTTGGTGTGCGGAGGACGGGGCGCAATGTCCCCTCCTTGTGACGGCTCTGGTGGCAACTACACCACAGACAAAAAAGTCATAAAAAGAGTGGACGACACAAGCTAGAGGATGCAAGAAAAAATGGACACCCAAAGCAAACTAAACTGTTAACACTGGTGGCTAGCAGACACTGGAAGTAGTCCTAGCACCAAGGGAGATTGCCAGGGCTTCTGGCCCTGGAAACCATGGAGGCTCTTAGTCCTTGATAATCATTAGGGGATGGAGTACAAACAAGAAGATATATAATCACTCATAGCTACACAGCCTGGATATCCCTCTCATTTCTGCCCATTTGCCCAGCCTTCAAGAGGCAATGAAGACATTTTTCTTTAAGGATGGCTCCTAAATCTGTCTATCGGTTGTGAGACATCGATCTACCATCCCGATAAATTGACTTTGTGTTGTGTTGTTCCTGCCGGTGGACATTTCACTACCTGCACTCAGGCACTTAATGAAACAGAGCTGTAATTGTATGTAGGGAATTGGCAATCAGCTGGTTGGGAAGAGGGGTGAGGGTTATAGGCGGGTACCCCCGTTAAAACAAGCATTTGCAATGCAATAGGTCTCGCATTATTTAAGTTTGAGCTATTATTATTGTAAATGGCAATGTTTTTTGCTTTATGCTATAGTTTTCTTATGTACATAAAAAGCTACATATAAAGTATTTGTTGTTAAAATTATTTATGCAGTATTTAAATTTGTTTGCATAAAAGATTACAAGAATATCTTAGCAAAAAAGTTAAACTTTTTAATGGTAATTGACTAAATGTCCATTTGTACATTTTAATTTCAAATAGGTAAGTGTAAACATCACAAATATATTGTGCAAACAGTGCAAAATATTTTAGCCCTAAATATTTTTGTTTTACGAGGTAGTTTGTAAGAAAATGATTGTAAAAGGCAAACACTGTAATTAAAATGTAACATATAACAGTACAGTTATGGCTAGTAAACATACATTAGTAGTATAGTATAATTGTAAACAAGATGTAAATAAGACTACAGAAATTAGCATGAATTATCACTTTAACATCAACTTTACAAACATTTTGAAAACACGATCACAGCTGGTAATCATGCATTGGCTTGTTATTACAAGCATTTCATTTTAATAAATATTTCTTTCTGATTCCCAAAAACAAATATGACAGTCTCTCAAAATAATGGCTTTTCAGTTTTAGTTGTATTTTTGATCTCCATGTCATCAAGTACTCATGAATATTACTGCCCCATGGACAGAGTCTGGCTTTACATGTCTACATATCAACATCCAATTCCATGAACACCCATCGCATGCCAGGGATGACCATCACCGCTGGTGAAGAGAAGCACAATTGGGTCAAGAATGCCCACAATACGTTGTGGTCCCATTATACCAGGGATGGGCTCAATAATGCCAAAGACAGCCCTGCCAAGTATCACGCCTTAGGTGTGACACTAACACATTTTTGTGCGTCGGTCCGCATTACCGCACAAAAATGCAAGGTCACGCATTTGTAGTGCATCCTTGACATCACCACCCTTGCAGAGGTAGAGATAAGCGGGACCGAAATCGCCACCCCGGCCAACTCCGAATGATCTGAGCACGCAGCGTAGACCACGTGCTGTTCTGGCAGTGTGTATGTAATAGTCAAAGTGTGAAATGTCAGTTTGTGAATGGCTTATTGCTGCGCTGCCTGCAGCAATGAGCCTTCATTATTAGCAAACCTACTGCGGAGCACGGCATTCACGTGACCACAACAGTGTATCCCCTAACTCTGTTTGCGTAGGGGGCAAAGCGAGTGGCAGTTTGAATTATGCTTTTTTTTGCCTCCTGGCTCATGCGCGCAACCACCGGATTTCACTACACGCCGGTAAGATGGGCTGCACAGTCGTGGCTGGCAGAGACAGGATCTATAATGGGCTCTGTGCGAAGTGGTATAATCCTGATACCGCTACTAAGGGTCAACCAACCATACCCGCCACCGGCGGGACCGGACTGCTGCCTGCAGATGTGAGAGTGTACCAGCCCAGGGGGGGAAGGTGCCTGTCGCCACGGCGCCGTCTCCGCTCCTCGCCTGCCTTTATTCAAAGTGAGTGCACGTTTAAACATGATCACCTATAACCTCTGAACAAGGAAAACTATTGATGCTCATATATACAATTAAGATCCCATGCTCATTTGATTGAGATTTTTAGCGGTTCAGCAGTCAAGAAAGGGATTAGGTAAAGCTTTGTATTTTCGGTTTGTCAGCGCGGAAGTAATTAAAGCAGAACACCTGCTCAAAATTTTGGTACTGGAAAGACTGGACCTCGGAATCATTCTATCCGTAAATACCCCAACGAACAATGTCGATGTGTGTTTTCAAGTGAGGAGACCCAATCTTGAAAATAGTCCTCATCAGCCTCCTTATCACCCCCGCACTCCCACTATAGCAGGCATTATGTTATTCTCTGTATTCGAGGTGAGCAAGTGGCACTGAGCCGGTTTCCGCAACAGATCTGACCCTGATACAATAACTGACTTTGCTGAAATTCATAGAAACGTCCTTTTGTTTGTAGTGGCACGGCGCGCACTGAGTCCTCGTTTTGGTTATTAGTACCATCAGTTTATAAGGGCAACAGATGCTTCAGTTTCTGGTGCTTTCCAGCAGTTTTAACATCTTCTTGTTGCTCAAATGGGTGTAATTGTTGATATTTATATGTTTTCCTAGTGTCCATTCCTTGATTTTGTTTGCGAAAAAGTGTCACTCATAGTCGTTGGAATGTCACTCATAATTACACTGAAATTATGAAAATGTCACACATAGCAATCTGAAACCTTGGCAGCTATGCAAAGATGCCAACATCATGCCAAGCATTGCTAGACTAAAAGTGGGAATAATTCTAACAGGGACACCACCAATAAATTAAGAAGGAACACCATTACGCTAAGGCAAGCATTACCGCCTTCGGGTAAAGTCCGCGCTATATAAAAATGCATAAATACATGAATAAAGAAATACCGCCTTCGGGTAAAGTCCGCGCTATATAAAAATGCATAAATACATAAAAAAATAAATACCGCCTTCGGGTAAAGTCTGCGCTATATAAAAATGCATAATTAAATAAATAAATACATACCGCAAAACATCCTCGTTACTCTGCCGGCCTGCGACCAGGAAGTCAGGCAGGCCGGCGCGACACCCGGAAACAGGAAGTAGGAGGGCGGGAGCCTACCCCGCCTCCCACGGAAGAGCCGCGATTGGAGCCGTGTTGGGAGCAGGGAGCACCGGAGCAGGCAGGAGCCTACCCTGCGCCCCGGTGCCGAAGGAGGGAAGAAGAGTCCTGCTGCCGGGCCTTGCAGCTGAGGAGAGGAAGCCGGTGAGTGCGTTGCTGAGCGGCGGGCGGGCGGAGGGAGAGGAGCATGTAGGCGCGGGGGGGAGGCGGCCTGTGTATGTGTGTGTATGTGTGTGCGTGCGTGTGTGTATGTGTCTTGGAGTGCGTGTGTGTGACTGTGAGGGAGGGGGTGTGTGTGTGAGCGAGTGTCTGTCTGCGACGTGTGTGTGTGTGTGTGTGTGTCTGTGTGTGTGCATGCATGCATGCGCGGTAGGCTGGGAGGGCGGCGCATGCGCAGTAGGCTGGGAGGGCGGCGCAGGACGGAACGTGCGCGTTCGCGCAGCCAAATCCGACTGCTAAAAATCGTGCCAGTTTTGTGTCCCTCATTCCCCGGCATCAGACAGCTATAGAGTCTCTGTCCCTGTTCCAGGGCGAGACCTAAAAAGTGCAATCACCGTGGGGCAAACACCGGTGTCGAGAGTGAGTCTATGTTTGCCCCGCAGTGAAACTTTTGTAAATCCACCATCTCAACCGCCAGTTCAACTAGACTGATTGCTGAAACCTGCAACAGGAGCCCTTTGACAAACCTGGACATCTGTACCACTTCTCGACCTAAAGAAGGAACATGACCCTCACAAAAGTAGCAAAGCAAGGCTGCCATGGGCCTCGGTGCAAGCAAGGAAAATTACACCTTTGATTGTATTTGGGATAGTAAAATCTAGCAATTATCAGGATTCAATGAGGTCCGCTGAGCTATGGGCCCCGGTGTCGCTGCACCTGTTGAACCAATGGTAGCTATGCCTCCTCCTCACCTTCAATCCTCCCCTCCAGAGCGGTTCTCATCGTCTAGGAACATACCCAGCAGCTGTATCCACTGTACTATAGCCGCGGACACCCCGTCATCGGTATGTGTGAGGAGCATGTGTTGTTCCTCCGCAGCCCCAACACCATCAAATCCTTCAACCAAAAGGTCAGCAGCGGAGCTCGTGCCCCCATTACCCCATAAGCCTCCCACCTCTTCGCCAGGAGTAGGGCCAATTGAGCCAATCTATGAGAGATCCTACGACCTCTGGGGCGCACCACCACTCCCAATAAACAGGCAAGCGGAGTCAATGGGACACTAATCCCCATGGCTGTCTCTATGCGAGATACCCATTTCCCCATTTTAAAAGCACATATGTCCTCCATCTATGTTCCAGCTGCAAGTTCTGTATGTATGTATATGTCTTTTACAGAGCAGACCTACATACAAAGCATGGAGCATTGTATACAATGGCGGTTTCACAGTGGGTAGTGCAGAAAAAGGGGCAAAGGTATAGGGGAGTGGGGCAACTACTGCATCAAGAGAGGAGTGAGTGGGGTGAAGCATTGAGGTGAGGATTGCAAACAAGGGTGGTAAGACCAGGTCAGAGAACAGAGAATAATATATCCTATAGATTTGATGTAGGACTGAGGTCAAGTAGGTCTCTATCGAATATACTAAACTTAATTGTGTGTGTGCCAGCTAACTCCGAGGTCACTAGAAACTTTCTCGAATACACAAGAAGGGATTAGTTTCTGACAGCCGCATAAACATGACAACTTTGTTTCCCAAGAATAAGAATATATCCCTCAGAGTCGCGGAAACAATAGATAAGTATTTCACTCTGTCAATCGTGCATGCTTCGTTTCAACAGAGTTGCAGAGAAATAGAGAGACAGGCGTTTTCAATAAAAGGGGTTTATTGAACAGTCTTCATTCTCATGCAAGAGAAGTGAACTGCTACAATCGTTATGCTGACTGTGAAGTATAATGCGTACAGCGAGAATAGTATTATAAAATAAAACTGTAAGAGCATTGTATGGTTTCTAAGCCATATAAAAATACATACATAAATAACATTGACTAAAATACTCAACTGGTGCTTCTAAAATACGTCTACCCAAATGTACCTAACCTAAGTCTAGTACGAGGGAAGAAGTAAGTATTGTGTAGCATAGGTTTAGTTGTTTTTACCAAGAATCTACCCAAGGTTTCTCTAGGTTCTAATCAGCTCCATGATGGAGTCAGAATGAAGGAGGTCTGGTATCTCTGTCTCGGGACTCGATTTCCCAACACCCCGCAAGGGGAGCCGGAAACACTGGAGCTGGATTTTCGGCACGAGAAAAGCAGCTTCCTGATCAGTGCGTCAGCTGGAGAGTCGTCTTCCTTCGGCACTTGCTGTAGCGAGCTGCGTCAGGCAAGTAGGCCTTCGAACTGCTCTGAACCACCGTATCTTGCTAGAGCAAGTGAAGGTATATTTATACCTTGAGGGTGTTTAGGAATGCCATAGTTTGATGTAAAGTCGGGCATATGAACGTCAGGAAAGAACCCTGAGGCAATAGTTGTTCTTTGTACTGTAACTGAGTTCTTGGACAAATCAATATTTAAGCAAGGGGAAGTTCCCCAACTGCTTAAGCTGGTTTTCCAAGAAATCGTTGTGACGTTTGGTACGGGTGGAAGTAGCCATGCCTGTATTTGGGTAGCATGGGCTATGCCTAAATATGGGCTTGATTTCTATGCCTATATAAGGGCAATGTGAATTGTACCTATATAAGGGCATGAATCTGGAAAATTTACTTGGAGCTTAAAATGCCACACAACATTTTGTAGGTCAATCTCTTATCAAGATTGCAACCCAATGACTTTTGCACAAGGGTGTTGTAGGAATTGATCTAAGATTGTACATTGTGTGTTGAATTCAATAAAAGAGATCAGGAGGAACTCAGTTTTTAATGGGTTAAGTTTCAAGTGGTTGGCTCTTGTGCATTTGGCTTACTAGTTTTACAAGGTACCAGAATTCCTAAGAACATCTACACAAGGTTGTAAATAAAGATTAAAGAATACAACCGTGTAGGACTTTTAAAAACAAACTCAGAGGATTTGAAAAGGAATTGCCAAGTTACACCCGCTGTGTGTGACTGGTTAGACATGATATAAATCAGTTTATGACTAAACCATCAGTGCCCATTGGATCTCTGTGAACACTGGTAAGGGAAGCCTGATTCACTGTGTCGAAGGCAGCAAAGAGATCAAGGAAAACCAATAGACAGGTCTCTTGAGTGGCAAGAAAGCAAAGTGCTTGATTCACAATGTTCTGATCAACGTCTACCAAAAATATATGCGTGCATGGCACATTCTCGTGTTAGTGAAAAACATGTGGAAATCACCATCTCAAAAAGATGACATGTTAAAAAGGATAACTACATAGAGACTAAATATAATCCCTGTAACAACAACCTGGAGAAGGGTAGTCTCAGCGAGTGCTACCCCTTTGCTTGATGCCTGATTAACAATTATCTAGGGGGTCACCGCCCAACTAAATTGTCTCTGGGTTCATTCTTTTACCATCTACACTTCAGTAATGTATATATTTACCATATGCATAGTCAACAATAGTTAAGACTCACCAGACTATTCCCGAACCTAGAGTAGCCCCTGATTAGTGTGCGACTTTACCTGAACTCACCTCTAAAAACTTACTTCCAATTTTGAGTCCCTGGCTTTATTTAAATATACTTATCTGCTGTACATCACCTTCTCTGTAACTGTAAGGTGGAAAAGTTCACAAAATCCCCAACAGTAGTATTATATCCAGTCCTGCCAAGTACCACGCATCAGGTGTTAGACTAACGCATTTCAGTGTGGTGCTCCACATCAACGCACTGAAATGCACTGTCACGCATATACATGTGTCTCAGCTGTCCCTAAAGTGCTGCAAACTGAGTGTGTGGCATCTGGCAAAGCGCCACCCATGGCCTGTGCACGCTGCTTCTGCAGGCATGGGGCGCTCGCTGCCCAGCTGAGCTACGGTGCTGGCAGGCTCACTACAATGTAGCTATTATTTCCTGCAGTGCTGCGGGGCTCTGAGAGTCACACAGCCGAGCCTGACGTCACGAGATAGTGCCCAATGGCTGCCAGAGCCGGGAGTTTGTGAGAAAGGTGAGAGGCTACTGGTTTGCAGGCTGCGGCACTTGCCTCAATCTTGGCACTCAGCTTGCAGTGTTGCCTGCTGCTCACGCCGGGCCGCCCGCGCTGCTGTAATATTATGATCTTATTATCGCCGGCTAATTAATTATTGCTGAGCCAAGAGCTAGGGAGAGAGTCGTCACGGAGTCATGACTGACCGTGACTGTGACCAGTTGCAGTGGCCTCCAGGACAGATGGGACGCAATGACGTGATTTGTTATTGTATCAAAATATAATTAAGTGCACACATGTGCAGTCATCAGCTCGCCTCTCCATGAAATTTGTGTTACAGCATGAGAGGAAGTGCAGTGTTTCCATAGTAGTTACAAGCATAGGTAGCAAACACGTGCGTAAGCAGTGTGCTATGCATTGTTTGCTTATTTATTGGACTGGGAATAGACTACACAGAGCACAATAGTACATTGGAGAAACAATCCCTCTCTCGTTCATCAAACTTTCCTTTCAAGAGTTGGGGGTCATGTGTTTCATTTGGCTCTTTCTCCCCCGCCATTTTCAAATGGTACCAGCCAGTAAAACCTTTCAGAGAAAATCTAAATGGCAAACATTGATTTATTAGACACATAAAAACTCCCTTCATTTTCGGGATCGATGCATGCTCACATTTGTTACTAATTTAAACATACTTTTTTTCACAGAATCATCCAATCTCCTTAGAAACTGTCAAAAATTGCAGTAGCGACTATATTTCAAGTCACCACAGCAGGGTATTGGGTAAAGTTTGCAATAAGCAATAATCGCTCCTCTGTTAGACGTCATAGGCTACGATACTGCCACTGCGCAAAGCTAACTATTTTATTGTGAATTCAATGCCCCGTCGCCTTAGTATCTCATGTTACAGAGAGCAAGGGAACTATGTATCAAGTCAAGTCAAGTCAGAGAATTTATATAGCGCGCTACATACCCAGAGGGTCTCAAGGCGCTTGAGGAGGGGTGGGGAATTACTTGTCAAATATCCACGTTTTAAGTTGCTTTCTGAATGCTAGGTGGTTCTGGGTAAGGCGAAGGTAAGTGGGAAGTGAGTTCCAGGTTTTAGCTGCCAGGTAGGAGAAGGATCTACCTCCCATGGTGGTTTTGTTGATGCGAGGTACAGTGGCAAGGGCTTGGTTGGATGATCGTAGCTGGCGGGAGGGGGTGTAGAAGGACAGTCGTGTGTTGAGGCATTCTGGTCCGATTTCGTAGAGTGCTTTGTGTGCGTGGGTTAGGAGCCGGAAAGTGATCCTCTTATTGACGGGAAGCCAGTGGAGGTTTTTCAGGTGACCAGAGATATGTTCTTTACGCGGGATGTCTAATATGAGCCTGGCTGAGGCGTTTTGGATTCGTTGGAGTTTTTTCTGGAGTTTAGCGGTAGTACCGGCGTAGAGGGTGTTTCCATAGTCCAGTCGGCTCGTGACCAGAGCGTGGGTGACCGTTTTCCTAGTTTCGGTGGGGATCCAACGAAATGTTTTTTTGAGCATGCGTAGAATGTTGAAGCAAGATGAAGAAACGGCGTTGACTTGTCTGTTCATCGAAAGGGAGGAATCCAGGATGACGCCCAGGTTCCGTGCGTGGTCTGTCGGGATGGGTGCTTTTCCAAGGGCTTCTGGCCACCAAGAGTCGTCCCATGCAGAGGGGGAGGTACCTAAAATGAGGACTTCTGTTTTATCTGAGTTCAGTTTCAGACGGCTGTGTTTCATCCATTCGGCTACTTCTTTCATTCCTTCGTGTAGGTTAGTTTTGGCGGTGCTAGGGTCATTGGTGAGTGATAGGATCAGTTGAGTGTCATCCGCGTAGGAGATGATGTTGAGGTTGTGTTGGCGGGCGATGGCAGCGAGGGGGCTCATGTATACGTTGAAATGGGTGGGGCTGAGTGAAGATCCTTGTGGTACGCCGCAGATGACTTCAGTGGCCTCTGACTTGAATGGTGGAATGCGGACTCTCTGGGTTCTTCCGGTGAGGAACGAGGTGATCCATTCTAGTGCTTTTCCTTGGATTCCGATGTTTCTGAGGCGCTGTAGAAGGGTGCTATGGCAGACTGTGTCGAAGGCTGCGGAGAGGTCGAGGAGGATGAGGGCGACTGTGTCTCCATTGTCCAGTAGAGTTCGAATGTCGTCTGTTGCTGCGATGAGGGCGGTCTCAGTGCTGTGTTTTGCTCGGAAGCCGGACTGTGAGGAGTCGAGGGATTTGTTGGCTTCGAGGAAGGCGGCGAGCTGGTTGTTGACAGCTTTCTCGATGACTTTGGCCGGGAATGGAAGGAGCGAGATGGGGCGGTAGTTTTTGAGTTCGGTGGGGTCCGCTGTGGGTTTTTTCAGAAGGGCGCTGAGTTCAGCGTGTTTCCAGCTTTCCGGGAAGGTGGCGGAGTTGAAGGAGCAGTTGATGACGTCTCGGAGGTGCGGTGCTATGATGGAGTCTGCTTTGTTGAAGATGTGGTGAGGGCATGGGTCTGTGGGGGATCCTGAGTGGATGGAGTTCATCAGGCGGATGGTGTCCTCAATGGAGATTGGGTTCCAGTCATTAAGGATGTTCGAGGGGGGTGAAGGTCCAGCAGATGGTTGGGTGGGTTGGTCTCCAGGTTGGTTGTCGAAGCTGTTGTGGATGTCTGCAATTTTGTTGTGGAAGAATGAGGCTAGGGAGTCGCAGAGGGCTTGAGAGGGGGTGAGTGTGGAGGCATTAGTATAGCTCTGTTGACTTATGGTAGCCAAAATAATGAAGATGGTAGCGTTATATCTGCAATTTCGATCAGTTCTCTTGTGCCAAGCGTTTCCCAGAGACGCGCAGAGGCCTCTGGGAAATTGCATGTTAAGTAGCTTGTTAGACCGAGCACTACACTAGTTCTGGTGTTTCATTCTGGGGCTTGGTGCTAGCGGTGTATTGTAGAAATGGAAGCAGCAGCATCGTCACAGGCACAGGCACGTGGCCTTTAACTATATTTCAAAGGAGGCGTGGAAATAATTAAGCGAAATATAAATAATACTGCCATTTTTAGGTTTCGGCTAGCATAGGCTGCGCACATGCGTAGTCTCGCCAGCGAGACTTAATGACTCTGAGTAGCGAGGGTAAACCCCGCCCCTCTTCTCCATTGGCTGGCCTCCTAAACGGCGGCCAGCCATTGAAGAAGAGGTCTCAGTGTCGTCATTCTCTCGCTCTAAGCCCCCTCTTTTTCAGAATGGGGGGGCGTGTTTTTTTGTTTTGTTCTACTAGTGACGTTGTCAGTCAAAAAAAAACGCCCCCAATTGCAACAGGACGGGGCTTAGATCGAAAGAAGAACCATTTGTCTGTAAGCCCTGTCCTTTTCAGACTGGGGGGCGTGTTTTGATTGTTGTTTACATCCTAGAAAACACGCCCCCCAATCTGAAAAGGATGGGGCTTATAGATAAATGGCGAGCGCGCGAGCGCTTGTTGTAAGGGTGACTGTGAATTAGCAAAGAGAGAGAGAGCGCGAGAGAGTGAGTGAGTGTGTGTGTGTGTTTTCTAATGTTTCAAGAAGTCTGCAGGTACGCTGACAGCGAACCATGACAGTCACAAAAGAACCTCCGGCTTTCGTCCATAATTTGATGATGTTCCCGGACGCTTGGTGAGGCGGGGTGGGTGGGGCACAGGGTGGGTAGGCCCTGCCCAGCCCATGGCTCTCACTACTTCCTTCTATTTCTCTGTCATTGCAGCTTGTGTGGGGTGAGATGAGGCGAAACGGTTAAGCCTGCTCGCCCCCTTCGGCAGTGTGTAACGTGATCTCTGCCTCCCACAACAGGTTTGTTCGGTTTCCTGAGTCTGCTGTGTACACAGTACACCTTTGTAGCGCCCCGCCCTCGCGCCACACACCTGGGGATGCGCAGACATGGCTCCGGCCGCTCTCGGACGCTGCCGGATGGCTCTCCTGTTCGCGGTTCTGAAGGACCTGGTGGGGGTGGCCTCCCTCCTGGTGGGCATCTTCGCCCAGCTGCAGATCAACGGGAGGGACTTTGGCGACTTGCTGATCTACACCGGCGCCATTCTGGTGTTCCTGAGCCTCATTGGCTGGATCTTCTGGTACACGGGCAATATCGAGATTTCCCTGGAGGAGCTGGAGCGAGACTATCTCCCGCCGCCTCTCTTTCCGCAAGCCAGGGGGAGGTGGACGGAAGAAGGGAGTTCCTCACAGGGGTATCGGAGGCACGGCCGCGGCGGGGGAGGACAGCCTGCAGCTGCCCCCCATCAAGGAGCTGCCCTCAGAAGAAGAGGCGTCCCCGAGGGGGTCCCCGGCCTGACCTGTTGGGGTAAGTCGAAGGCTTCGCCCCACTGCTGGCAACAACCGAGTTAATTTCAATGGGTGGAAGTTAGTCCAATCGATAGCCACGGTAGGTGGCTTAAGGACAGACTATTACCTATTTCAATAACTCCTGACGGGTAGGATGATAATGTTAAAATGTAGTGAGTTTGTACGATTTGGGCCCACACTTGCCCATCTTATTTATGCTCTAAATGCACACAAGCCATGCGTGGTGTCAGACTGTATTTACCTTCCACGCCCAATTATGTAGTCCAACTGTTTGAAGTCACATTAATCAAGACTAGAACTCCCAGAATGCATTGGGGTGTAAATAAATACATGAAAGGGTGGGAAAGATGGGGGGTGCTTCCTCTGACCTGGAGTCCTGGCTAACCACTCACGAGACTAGGGTGTGCCCCACCGCCTGTTGAGTTTTAATCGAAAGTCGCTGGTGTTTACTCATTCGGCCAATGCATGCGTGCAATGCCCTGGGGGGAACCTCACTGACTCCTTACTGTGGAGATTGCAATAGGCTGGGATCACAAGCGGTGAGATCACACCTCGGCTCAACCGCTGATGCCTGGTGGGATCCTAGCAGCGTCAAATGCTTGTACACCCAATAAGCATCTTCAATAGGAAGAAATGGGAGCAACATGGAATCCACACACTGACAGAGTTGCTCAAAAATATCCTTAAACTGCGGGCATAACCGACTCTGTCAACCACTTTATCTAGTGGGTTTTATTGTTGGTATTTTTTTTGCTCTGTTCGGATTTTCTGTTTAATTTTCAGTAAAACGTCGAATTTTACATTTGAATAGACTTAAAAAAATACATTTCTATCTCGCTGTACTTTTCAACTAAAACATAACAGGCAAACGAGCGCCTTCTGCACCCACTCCCCATTCAAGAAGTACTAGAGATAAAACAACGTTGTATTTTCCCAAAAATTAACATACAGAATGGTTATTCTGAAACTATGCTACAATTATGGGTGAAGCAACACCAGGAGTATCTATGTCTTGTTCGCGCGGGCCCTGGGGCGTGGAGGGGGTGCTGGGGGAAGTAGGCCCTAGCACTCGGTGCCCAGCTCTGGAAGATTCATCTTCCGTGCCAGTCGGGTTTCTTGGAGTCTCCACTCCCCATATTGAGTGCACGGAGTATAAATTCAAAACAGCAGTGGTAAATATTGTCCCTCGCAGTGTCAGGGCCAGCACACACAGGTTCGCGATTCTGGTGGCCCCTCACCTTGGCGGCAGGGCTGCTGGTAGGACCTACCGCTTCCAATGGGCAGCTCATCTCCATAGTTGAGTGCTCCCTGGGGGCCCTCCTCTGGCTGCACAACTCAGCCATCAGGGCTCCGAGCCTCCAGATCCCTTCTCTTCCAGGAGACCCGGCACACAGCATCTATGCCACACAGAGGCCTGCCGTGGGTAAAGGGGCACTCCGCAACATGCGTGAGCAGCTGGCTCCGATCCACTCAGGCATGAGCTCACCTTCTCACAGCCACACTAGGCCTCCACAGTTCAATCAGACTTGTTCTCGCTTATTTAGAATAAACTTTGGCCACGCGTCAAAGAAACAAGGACATCTCTGGATGACCTTATAAGAGGATGTAAGCCTGAGAATGGGCAGCACACTAGTCACACTGTAGGCCATGTCCCAAAATGATATCGACCATCTGTCTAAAGTGTGGGCTGAGAGCACAAACCTAGTGGGAGCTCAAGAGTGCCTGGTCTCACAGGCAAAAATTAGACCCTGAATAAAAACAAATGGCGTCGCATTGCAGTCATGGGACTACCTTTGCAATTTAATACCCTAAACGCCTGCTACACCCTGAAGGTGCTGCAGTAGCAGCAGCCTCCCTTGGTTTACTAGTACCAAAAGAAGTGCAAAGGCCCAACAGGATGAAATCCAAGATGGTGCCTATGGCTTTGACTATAAATATGTCATTGACCTCACCACATTCTATAGAAACATGCCTTTCCAATCACCTCTCTAGCTGGACAAAGAGCACTGTCTTAATAATTTACATACAAAAGACACACTGGCGATGTGACTGTAGGGAGTACATTAGCATTAGGGCGCACTTTCTGTTTCATTATGGCTCTGTGTGTATGTGTGTGGCTCTGTGTGTGTGTGTGGCTGTGTGTGTGTGTGTGTGTGGCTCTGTGTTTGTGGCTCTGTGTGTGTGGCTCTGTGTGTGTGTGTGTGTGTGTGGCTCTGTGTGTGTGTGTGGCTCTGTGTGTGTATGGCTCTATGTGTGTGTGTGGCTCTGTGTGTGTGTGTGTGTGTGGGTCGGTGTGTGTGTGTGGATCTCTGTGTGTGTGTGGCTCTGTGTGTGGCTCTGTGTGGGTGTGTGGCTCGCTCTGTGTGTGGCTCTGAGTGTGTGTCTGTGTGTGTGGTGTGTGTGTGTGTCTGTGTGTTTGTGTGTGGCATTTGCGAGAGATTAAGCTATTGGCATTGTAAATGACAATGCCATTTATTTATTCATTTACAATGCCAATAGCTCTGACTTTTGCAAAGGCGAGACTGTTGCATTGTAAATGCTTGTTCGATATAGCTCTTACTGCAGGTGTACCTTTTCAAGGAGCTATACTGTTTTAATTGCAGCATTTCAGTCTCAGATTTAAGAGGTACAATTTTGGCTTCATTGTTTTCAAATCATTACTCTTCCAGATCTAAAATTCAAGGGGTTCATTTTATTAAAACAGTATGTTATTAACCACACAAGAGAAAAAACTGTGGTTTAGACTGCAGATTATTTTGGGGATCTGGAATGTGTGCTCGGTTCAGATATGTTAAATCAGTAATCTCCAGTTAGTCGTCACCTCCTTCAGTCATCTCCTTTTAGACCTGATTTAGGCCATCGTTTTGGTTTCGTTTAATTTAAGGCCCATTTGCAGTACTTGCTGCCCTCACCCAAACCAGCCGGTCAGATTGGCTGAATTCAGCTTAGCCCTGGGCAAGGAGGGGTGATGCAGGTGCTGGCACTGGCAAAACCCAGCACAAGCAGGAGCATTAGACTGCCCACCGTAATCCACACTGCCTGCCTTCTGCTGCTCAGCACAGAACGTCCATCCTGAACTCCAGTCCTGCCAAGTACCACGCATCAGGCGTTTGATTAACGCTTTTTAATGTGGTGGTCTGCATTACCACATAAAAATGCTCATCGATCATGCACTTTGAGCGCTGTGATCACCTGCGTGCCATGAGGGGTGAAGCAGAGTCTGAGCTGCATTTGCATACAGTAGCGCAACGTCCAAGTGCTCTGCTGCAGCCCCCGTCCCCAGGGCTGCAGCTCGGAAGGGATGGCAGGAGCATTGCAAGCCCTGGAGTCGGCCCCCACTACCGGCCCCCAGAACCGGCCGGCGTCTGCTGTATTTTCCTTGAGGTTTCAGTGCCAGTTTCGAAGAAGGATCTCCAGATGCCACCTGCATGCTACTAAATGGGGCATCTGCTCCTTTCTGGGGATCTCCCACCTGGTTACACCTGGGCGCTTGCACCAGCTTTAGAAGATGTATAAGAATATTAAAGAAACCGCTCAAAAAAATTGAAGCAGTGCAGGAAACACAGACTATGGATAGCACCCGACTGTCAATAGTGTATTGGAGGGCACCACACATCCTGGCTTTGCAGCAGTAAAACTTCTCTTATTAGAGAGAACAACATACTCAAAGGTGCAGCGCGTGGATGATGACAAGCACTGCACCAACAATCATGGGAAAGACTAGCAAGGGACTTGACTGATGCAGCATTCAAGGAATAAAGGTGAGTCACGGCCAGTGCTTTAAATGGAAAAAAATAAGTGCAGGTATTCACCAAAAGGAGCAGTGGGCGGAGTTAAGGGAGGTGCTAAGGTGGGACAAGGGGCGGGGTTCGCTTTTTGACTGTGCACCGGTTGTGTGCACAAAATCTGCATGCATTGTTAGAATGTCGGATGTATCTGTCCATTAGTTATCTCACTAATAACTATATATATGGCACTTACTGATAAGTGTTTATTACTACCCAAAGTAGCCTTTTTTAGCATCTTTAAAATAAGAAAAGATTGAGTAAATAACAGCGAGGTTCTAAACATATGCCTTATTGTTTGCAGGCAGGTCCTTGCTGCAGGGTCATAACTCACTAAGCTATTTTACAAGGATCTTAACTTTTGACCTGCAGGTAACACAAGGCTCTATCAACAAAAACAGTAATGTTTTGATTTGGTCTGCATTTCGTCCATCAAATGTTATGTTATGTTATGTTACTTTCGATTTATATAGCGCCAAATCACCGACAGGTCTCTTAGCGCTTGCTTTGGGAACCCGTCCTGGCTTTCCCTGCGAGATTACCCCTACTGGGCATCCCCAAGGTGAAGACCAGGCATCCCGCCGCAGGGAGGGGGGCCGTAGTGGAGATTAAGCAAGCTATTGCCCAGAGCTGCAGAGTGTGAACCCATGATTCGAGTAGGCACCGAGGTGAGAATTATCAAGTCCGTGGACATTTGGGCTCAAGACCCTGCCACGTCGGGAATTGAACCCTGGTCCCGGGTCTGACCTCTGCATGAGGGTCTGCCTCCTCTAACCAGTGAGCCACACTTCTCCACTAATGTGTGTCTTCTGCTCAGTTTGTACAGCACACACTATAGGTGGTAATTATTTATCAAGATAAACATAAAGGAAATGTGGCGTCATCAAATGTTATGCTGTGAACTGGGGTGGCAGAGTGGGCTAAAGAACGGTGATGGATTAAACCCAGATCTTTTGACTGGGTGTGAGTGTTTGATTGATTCAGATGCTCCGTCCATCACCACCCCCTTTTGTACCGCTTTTGGCCGCCATAAGTGTGGCAGGGTATGCACAGACGTGAGTC
This sequence comes from Lissotriton helveticus, assembly GCF_964261635.1. Taxonomy (NCBI): domain Eukaryota; kingdom Metazoa; phylum Chordata; class Amphibia; order Caudata; family Salamandridae; genus Lissotriton; species Lissotriton helveticus. The sequence continues at coordinate 1,048,505,362 of NC_136072.1, forward strand.
CCTTGCTCACTTTGCCACTGGATTCAAGCAAGCCGGGCTGAAGACGGCTAGAATGCCAGAAACCGGTCCTCGGAAGCTTGTTTCCGGTCCAGGGAAGACATGGCTTGGCAGTTCGGGCTGGACTGTTCCCATGAGGCACAGGGTCAGACTGATTTGCATATAGCCATGTCAGAACTGGGGTGGCAGAGTGGGCTAAAGAACGGTGATGGATTAAACCCAGATCTTTTGACTGGGTGTGAGTGTTTGATTGATTCAGATGCTCCGTCCATCACCACCCCCTTTTGTACCCATGCTGTGAAGAAAGGCGGGGCAAGATACTGTAAGGTGACCAGTAGAAGCTCCATAGTATCTTTTGTGCGTTCGTATGTGTTTGTGATGTGTTTAATTGTGATGTGTTTAATTGTATGGGTGCATGTTGTGTGTGTGTGTGTCTACTAATGGAATGTGTGTGCTGCGTGTCTGTGTGTGGTTTTCGTAAGTGTTTGCGTGTGCGTGCTTGGGCATGAATCTTTGGTGCATGTACATCTGTGCAGTATGTACTCCTCCGTGTCTGTGCATTATGGTTTGTGTGCATGTATCCGTTACTGTGTTTTGTGCGTCACTACTGTGTTTGCCTGCGGTGCTTGTCTATTTGTGGAGTGTGTGTTTTATTTGTACAACAGTGAAATCGAGCATTTCATGAACATTTGTTTTAAAAAAAAATGTTAGTAAAATTGAAGGGTTTCCAAAGAGTGTGTTCTTCCAAGTGAACTGCGTTCATTCCTGTGACTCATTCTGAAACAGCAGCCAGTGTACAGGTGCGCTTAATGTGCCGCTGCGAGATAACACTCAGTGGACATCACTCCCACAGCCATAAACCCACTTTTAAATCTGTTCTGTCCACGGAATATTAAATCCTGAACAGTGCGTCCCACCGCCACCCATTTGATTGTACAGCCCTCTCTCAGCCCCACTGTGAAAGAACAATGGATCTGATAGCCACTCTGCAGATCCCCCCCAGCACCCTCCCCCCCCACTCTGATGACTTCCAAAGCAGCTCACACTGGTTCCTGGTGACAAGAGCTCCCGTGATTAATTCCCTGCAGTGCTTGTTAAAGTAGCTGCAGAGGTAGTGGAGGGATGAAGGAAGCGCTGCCTCGGTTGAAGTCAGGTCCCATGAGTACCGGTACTCTCTTCGTTCTAGGAAAAGTGCCGGTACTCAGTACCGGTGAGTACCGGCCCATTTAAAGCACTGGTCACAGCAATGCTACAACCGGGTGGTCATCCACTCCTTCACACAGATTACAAGACCAGAAAACCTCAGCTGCCACTAGATCCATGTCGCACACACAAGGCAGCACAGTCAAGCAATGATGGATGGCTGCTCCCTGAACAGCAACATTTTGTTCTTTTATGAACTCCCAGCAGCACCAAGCCTGCCATAGAGAAGTATGGACAGTACTCCTCTGCCTGCGCGACTCACCCACTGTTCGCCTGCACCCATGAACAACAAACATCTGGAGCAGGACAGGTCGACGTCACAACAGCAAGCACCACAGAGAGTAGAGCCACCGCGGCAGCAAACCCTACACAGGCGGAAGCTGTGGCACTCCAAAGATACCCAGTTGTGATTGAGGTGTTTTTGCTGCAGCTACAAGGCTAGCTAGCACGAGAAAGAAAGCCTGGCGTGCACTGAGGAGGGAAGGAGAGAGATGTTTTGTAGAATGTGTACTCCTGGTTCTCCTAGCTTACTGTAGGTAGGCTGACTCTAGGCAGCACCAGTCTCCAGAGGCATTTCAAGTTTGGTGTCCCAGAGAGCAGGACGACGACCTGTTTCCCCACACCACAGCACCACACAAAAGGTGATGAGGAACTTTGAACTCAGTTGGAAGCTCCTTCAGCTGATGAAACTGACAAGGCTTGTTCTGACCTACATGACCTACTCAGAGTTCACCCTACTCTCCCATGACAATTTACAAGTCCAGAACCATAACAAACCTATTACCCGAAGCTTATTTTGGGAACTAAAATGGCGGCAATGCCGTGCAAGGCTCCCCTTCCGCTCTTCTTCGCTTGTCTACTTCTCTTCTATACGATCAGGGCTTTAAGTGGAGCGGGTCCTTCCGGTACTCAGCACCGGCAGTTCTTAAAAAAAAAAAACAGGTGCTGAGACAGGTCCCTATCGGCCTCTCCATTTTTGCCCTCACCCTCAGGGTAAAATAAAATCTTACCTCTGCAGCAGTGTCACCCTTCACATGCCTTTGAGGTAACGTCAAAGAGACTCGGTAAAGCTCTTTCACAGTCTCAACCAAGGCACAAGTCGGAGGTACACGCCAGTCCATGGCAGCCACCTACTATTTTCACTGGGTGGACGCCGTCCACCCTGCAAGAAGCTGGGCCCTATTGAAATATGATGTACTTGTCCTAGTGTAATTTCCAGGCACCATGACACATTTAGCTGTGCCTGCAAATTGTCTACGGTCTTTCAAAGCAGCAACGTGCAGGCACTTCCAGAATGAATCTATCCCTTTTCATGTCCCTCAAGGCTGGTTGGGCATTCACCTGATCCCAACGTTGTAAATATGTATTCTATACCTGTACTTAGTTTTTTTGTGTTTGCCACCTCTTATGTTATTTTACTTGTTTTACTATCCCGAATGTATTTGTAAGGTGTAAGTATGTAAATCTCTTTATGTAACATACTTGGTTCTATTGTAAAGTGCTCTGACACCTTTGGGTAAAGTCTGAGCTATATAAAAATGCATTAAATAAATAAAATAAATAAGTGAATGGGCTTTCGGATTTCAGATTCCAGCTGGGCCCATAACAAAAGCCGAATTTAAGGGCCATCAGGCCTCCTTTTGTACTACTCTCCCGGCTGGGAGCTATCTGAGCAGCAGTCACACCTAGATGCAAAGGAGTGTAAACAAAGGCTCGCAGCTTGTTATCTCTTCACAAATACTTAAGAGAGGAGTGCTTTTACTTTCTTCAATCCCTAAATATAAGGGCTATGCATGCACTATAAGAATGTCAAATCAATCAATCAATCAATCAAGACATTTGTATAGCTCTCTACTCACCCGGAAGGGTCTCAAGGCGCTGGGGGAGAGGGGTCCGTTATTGCTCGAAAAGCCAGGTCTTGAGTTGCTTCCTGAAGGAGAGATGGTCCTGGGTTAGCCGGAGGTGGATGGGGAGGGAGTTCCATGTCTTGGCTGCCAGGTAGAAGGATCTTCCTCCGGCGGTGGCTCTGCGGATGCGTGGAACGGTGGCGAGGGCGAGGCTGGTCGATCGTAGCTGGCGGGTGGGCGTGTAGAAGGTCAGGCGGTCGTTGAGGTACTTGGGGCCCAGGTCGTGGAGGGCCTTGTGTGCGTGGGTGAGGAGTCTGAACGTGATCCTCTTGCTGATGGGGAGCCAGTGCAGGTCTCTCAGGTGGCCGTAGATGTGGCTGTGTCGGGGGATGTCCAGGACGAGTCGTGCGGAGGCGTTCTGGATGCGTTGGAGTCTTTTCTGAAGTTTGGCTGTGGTTCCGGCATAGAGGGTATTTCCGTAGTCCAGTCGGCTGGTGACGAATGCCTGGGTGACCGTCTTCCTGGTTTCGGTGGAGATCCATCGGAAGATCTTACGGAGCATGCGCAGGGTGGTGAAGCACGATGATGAGACGGCGTTGACTTGTCTGGTCATCGAGAGGGAGGAGTCCAGGATGAAGCCCAGGTTACTTGCGTGGTCCGTTGGCTTGGGGGTGGTGCCCAGGGCAGGGGGCCACCAGGAGTCGTCCCAGTCGGAGGGCGATGACCCCAGGATGAGGACTTCTGTCTTGTCTGAGTTCAGTTTCAGGCGGCTGTTCTTCATCCACTCGGCGACGTCTTTCATCCCTTCGTGTAGGCTGGTTCTGGCGGCGGCGGGGTCGTTGGTGAGGGAGAGGATCAACTGGGTGTCGTCGGCGTAGGCGATGATGTTGAGGTTGTGTTGGCGTGCGATGGCTGCGAGGGGGCTCATGTAGACGTTGAAGAGGGTGGGGCTGAGCGATGATCCCTGTGGTACACCGCAGATGACTTCGGTGGATCTGAACGGGGGAGGCGGACTCTGTGGGTTCTTCTGGCGAGGAACGAGATGATCCATTCCAGTGCCTTCTCTTGGATTCCGATGTTGCTGAGGCGCTGCACTAGGGTGCGGTGGCCGACAGTATCGAACGCTGCGGAGAGGTCCAGGAGGATGAGGACCGCTGTCTCCCCGTTGTCGAGCAGGGATCTGATGTCGTCAGTGGCTGCGCTGAGGGCGGTCTCGGTGCTGTGGTTGGCTCGGAAGCCGGACTGCGAGTGGTCGAGGGATCCGTTCGTCTCGAGGAAGGCGGCAAGCTGTCTGTTGACGGTCTTCTCGATGACTTTGGCAAGAAAAGGGAGGAGCGAGATGGGGCGGAAGTTCTTGAGGTCGGTGGGGTCCGCTCATGGTTTCTTTAGGAGGGCGCTGAGCTCGGCGTGCTTCCAGCTCTCCGGGAAGGTGGCGGTGTTGAAGGAGGCGTTGATGATGTCCCGGAGTTGGGGTGCGATGATTGAGTCGACCTTGTTGAAGACGAGGTGGGGGCAGGGGTCGGTTGGGGATCCGGAGTGGATGGTGTTCATCGTGCGGGTGGTGTCTTCGGTGCTGACCGCGGTCCAGGCCAGAGGGTGATGGTGGGGGGCGTTGGTTCGGTGGTTGGGTGCGTGTTTGATGCGCCGAAGCTGTTGTGTATTTTGGCGATCTTGCGGTGGAAGAATGAGACGAGTGAGTCGCAGAGGTCTTGCGAGGGAGTGATGTCGTTGTTTCCGGCGCTGGGGGTGGAGAGCTCTTTGACGATGCTGAAGAGTTCCTTGCTGTTGTGGGCGTTGTTGTCCAGTCGTTCTTTGAATGCCGTCTTTTTGGTGGTGTGGATCAGCTGGTGGTGTTTGCAGGTGGCGTGCTTGAGTGCAGTCATGATGTCTGTTGTCTGGTCGTTGCGCCAGGCTTTCTCGAGGGTGCGGCAGTTCTTCTTGGAGTTCTTAAGTTCGTCGGTGAACCAAGAGGCTTTCTTGCTGCCGTGTCTGCTGGGCGGGGTCTTCAGTGGTGCGAGGTCGTCTGCGCAGTTGGTGATTCACTGTGTGAGGTTGCTGGCTGCTTTGTTGGGGTCCGTTGTGCTGGCGGGAGGGTTCTGGCTGAGGCAGGTGGTGAGCTGGTCGGCGGTGATCTTGTTCCAGGTCCTGCGAGGAACCTGTTGCGGGTGGTGGTGGGTTGTGGTTCTTCTGAAGCTGAAGTGGACGCAGCTGTGGTCAGTCCAGTGGAGTCCGGTGGAGTGGCCGAAGGAGATGTGCTTGCTGGAGGAGAAGACGGGGTCAAGCGTGTGGCCGGCGTATTGGGTGGGGGTGTTCACCAGTTGCTTGAGTCCGAGGTTGGCGAGGTTGTCCAGCAGGGTGGTGGTGTTGCTGTCCTTGTTGTTCTCCAGGTGGAAGTTGAGGTCCCCTAGGAGGATGTAGTCTGGGGAGGTAAGGGCGTGCGGGCTGATGAAGTCTGTGATGTCTTCGCTGAATTGTGTGCGTGGTTCCGGGGGTCTGTAGATGAGGGTGCCTCTGAGGGTGGTCTTGGAGTCGGTGTGTATCTGGAAGTGGAGGTGTTCGGCGGTGGTGAGGGTGTCGTCGGAGCTGGTCGTGATGCGGATGGTGTTCTTGTGTACGATGGCGATGCCTCCTCCGGTCTGGTTGACGCGATCCCTCCGGGTGATCTTGTATCCGTCCGGGATGGCGATGGCGATGTCGGGCGCTGAGGAGGCGTTCATCCAGGTTTCTGTGAGGAAGGCGACGTCTGGTGATATTGTGTCGAGCAGGTTCCAGAGTTCGACGGCGTGTCTGTGGACGGAGCAGGTGTTGAGCAGGATGCACTTGAGGTGGTTGCTGCTGGTGCTCGGCTTGGCGGGTGCGGTGCAGGTCCGGAGGCAGGTGAATTTGCAGGTTTGGCAGGTGAAGGGTCCGTGGGTGCGTTTCGGGGTGGCTCGGTAGCAGGCGGGGGTTCGGCCGGTGTTGAATGCGTTGAGGGTGGCGGCGTCGTAGGTCCGTCGTGTGGTCTGGTGTTGACGGGGGCCAGGGGTCCTGGCGCTGTGCGCGGTTCAGGCGCGGACGGGCGCAGACGGGCTTGCCTTTGGCGTGTCTTCGGCGCACAATCGGCGCACCCGCTGGGCGCGTCCGCTACGCGGTCGCTCTGGGGGCGACACAAGAGGGAAGGAGGGGAGGAGGGGTCAGCTGGGAGGCGGGAGGGAAGAAGCCAATGGGTGTGCGGGGGCGGGGCCGCACGGGAGGCGGCAGCGGGAAAAACGGGGCTGAGGAGCCCGGCGGAAGAACCAGGAAGAACTCACTCACTCACTCGGGGGTACAGAAAAAAAGAGAAGGGGGCGGGCAGGCACACGGGGCACACAATCAAGGCGCAGGCAGTCCAGGCGGCGCTCGTGCAGGGTAGGAGAGCGCCGATCTGGAGGGAAGAGTAGGCGGCAAGATGACTGGCAGGCGGCGCTGCAGCGGTGGGGAAGTGACCTACCCGAGGGTCAGGGGTCACTGTCTCCGCCGCGCAGCGGACTCCTTAAGAGGGAAGGAGGGGAGGAGGGGTCAGCTGGGAGGCGGGAGGGAAGAAGCCAATGGATGTGGGGGGCGGGGCCGCACGAGAGGCAGCGGTGGGAAAAACGGGGCTGAGGAGCCCGGCGGACGAACCAGGAAGAACTCACTCACTCACTCACTCGGGGTACAGAAAAAAAGAGAAGGGGGCGGGCAGGCACACGGGGCACACAATCAAGGCGCAGGCAGTCCAGGCGGCGCTTGTGCAGGGTAGGAGAGCGCCGATCTGGAGGGAGGAGCAGGCGGCAAGATGACGGAGCTGCAGCGGTGGGGAAGTGACCTACCCGAGGGTCAGGGGTCACTCAAATGTGCTGGTCTGTCCTAGTAGCCACACAAATAGCATTTTAAATACCATTATTGTATGGTTTTATAGCCTTTAGCTATTTAGAAATGTGGACTTTGCAACCAATTAAGCAGAACAGATTTACTGCCACGTTTCTCCTTGTTACCAATTTCTTTGTGGAAGAGTTTTTACAAAATAAATGTAGAAGTTGAAGCTCACATTTTGCGTCTGGGATGCGTCACGTTTTTGGCACAACCCCGACGCAAAATCCAATTTGTTAAATTTGGTAATGAGCTGAAATGTACTCATGCTAGACCTGTGAAACATATGTGTGAGGTGTTAAGATCTGATGTCACTTTCTGTGAGGTCATGGGTTTTGATGTCACTTCCTGTGAAGCCGCGCCATGATGTCATGCTGTGATTTCATGCACCATGAATGTCACTTACATAATGGCTAACTTGGTTAGTCCCCCCACTTATTTTTTTAGGACTTGTGCCCAGGTCTCAACATTTAAAAACTGAAGCATTTTCAATATTATATACAACGAAGCCATGGTTGTTGCGTATTTATTTTATGTAACTAACAACCACTGACAAAGCCAATAGTCATTCCTTGTTGTAGGTGTAATGTTACATGCTGCACTATATATCTGGATGCAATGACAGAAGCAGCAAAATACCAGTCAGGCGGCACACTATGCTAAGCACTGATTTTTAGTTTACGTGTTCTTAAGCCACGCCCTTAATTACGTCGGCTACGCTCCTTTGAGAGACACCCCCAGATTTTTCATCCCACTTAAAGCTTAAAGAAGATAAATCGGTATGTGGCAGTATAATAATGCAAATGACAATATAATGCTCTTGCAAGCCGCTCGGCTGTGAAGGGATCTGGGGAGAGACATTACGCCTACAATAGAACGTATTTTATTTCTCCTTGTGTCATTTATCCTGCTGGTTATAAATAGCATCGCCGCGTTTGAGCCATTGGTAACACGATGCTCAGTACAGAAAGCTTTTTTTTTATTTCTGCTCTCTCAAGGAGGAAGAACTTTTGCCTGAATGGTGAATTTGTCTGAATTGAGACAACCGAAGAGCGTGTTGTGGACCCTTTCCTTCCCGAAATACGTTTCCTCATCAAGTTACATCTGTGGTTCCCAAACTGTGCGCTGCGGCACCCCAGTGCGCCATAATGAGGTGCCAGGGGCGCCGCGCACACTAGGGTGACCAACCGTCCGTAAATTCCACGGACCGTCCCTACGCCTTTTATCTGTAATTTTGGCCATCACAGGGAGCAGCGCCTCACCCCCGCTGCTGGAGCCCCCTCGCACTCCTCCAGGAGCACAAGAGCTGCCCCTCCCGCCTATTGAAATTCTGTATGGGGCCGATTGCCACTTACTGAATGACAATGGGGCAGTCAGGGTGTTCAAGCATGTGGTGGCGGCCTCCTGCCTCAGTGTACAGAAGGGCCTTCTGTTAGATAAAAAGTAAAACGCCCATGCTGCAATGTTAGAGAACACTTCATTTAAAGAAGCCTGTGAAATAAGTTTTAAAAGAACAGGTTGTCGTTCTTTCACTGTCTCCTCATTTTTTAACTGAAGTATTTTCAATATTATATTCAACAAAGCCATGGTTGCTGCTTTTTTATTTTAAGGAACTAGCAACCATTGACAAAGCCAATAGTCCTGGCTTATTGTTGGTGCAATGATACTTGCTGTATTATATATCTGGATGCAATGACATAAACAACATAATACCAGTCGCGCGGAACACTATGCTAAGCGCAGATTTTTAGCCTAGGTGTTTTAAACTGCGCTCTTAATTACATCCAACACCCCCTTTGAAGAGACCCCCCCAGCTTTTTTACAACGCTTAAAGCCCTGGAAACAACACCATGTTACAGTAACCTCACATCCTGGCTCTGTGCATCATGCATGACTTCTACGATTTCAGTCTGCCTATGTGCAGGGGCATAGTGAACTCTCCCCACCGCACCCCTTGCTGTAGTTCGTTCTTGATAGGCCTCTTCTGCCTGCAACTCTGCAGAAAAAGGCTCAGCTCTTAATGTGGAAAGGTGGGTGAGTAAATAAGTGAAGGAATGTCTGAATGGCTGAATGGATTACTGAAAGGATGATTGCATGAATGAAAGGGGGAATGGATAGATAATGAAAGAAAGGATGGATGGATGAGTGGAAGTATGGATGAGAGGAAAGGTAAATAGATGGATGTATGGGTGGAAAGGTAGATGGATGGGTAAAAGTGTGGATGGGTGTGTGAAAGGATGGATGAGTGAAAGGGCAGCTGATGGGTGAGTGAAAGGATGGATGGATGGATGAATGAAAGGGTAGATGATGGGCAAGTGAATGGGTAGATGGATGAATTGATAAGTGAAATGGTGAATGGATGGATGAGTTAAAGGGTGGATGTAAGGATTGATGAGTTAGTGAAAGGGGGTAGATGGACAAAAGGATGGATAGATGAGTGAAGTGAAAGGGTGGCTGGATGAGTGAACGGATGGTTGGATGAGTGAAAGAATGCGTCCCAATTACTTTAAGGAAGATAACAGGAGGTACATACCACCCACCCACCGGTAAAAAAATGGTGGGGAGCCACAGCCAACTGCCGATTAGGTCAAGGGAGCCACTGGTCAAAAAAGTTTGGGAACCACTGAGTTACATACTAGATCTGCGAAGAAAGTTGTGTTAGAAATCAGGCCCCTTTCCAAATAGATAGGTGTGAAAGTGCGCCCTAATGTGCTGGGTCGTGCTTTTGAATAATATCGTATCAACGGTGGTAAGGAGACACGTAGGGTTTGAAGAGGAAAGAATGGTATTAGATGCGATCGGACAGATGCTCTAGTAGAGAACTAAGGTAGACCTGCCGGGGTGGATACTGGGAGCCCGGACATAGCATAACAGAAAATGTGGGAAGTATCGGCGTTGGGGGGGGAGTTTGTTAGGTAATAAAAAGCAGATACATGATCGTGCTGTTGACCGGATGTCCTTTTGGCCGCTATGTGGAACAGACTGAAAGTGATTGTTGGTACGCCGCCCGGCCTCCGGGATGTGGGCTAAATGGCCGTGTACTATGTTGTTACGATGTGGTGCCTCGCGTTGTAAGAGGATGACTGGTCGTTTGACATTGAAGATTGTCTATAATTCTGCAATAAAAACAAATTTAAAAAAAAAAAAAAAATTTGAATAATATCGTATCTCGCCTTTAGAAAAAATTGCTGCACTTTTCCAACAATAAAGTGAGACGTTTCTAACCAGGTGGTCTGGCAGGTTTTAAAAGATAACAAATACTGTCAAAGGCATTATGTGTGGCTTTCATTTGGAGTCCTAAGATATATATATATATATTTTTTTTTTTAAAGGAAACTGCAGTGCAAAAAAAAAGAAACAGTTTGCTTACTCTGTGTAAGGCATTTATAACAAAAAGAATTTAACATGTCATGATTCAGTGAACTTTTCAGATGTCAAAAAGTCCCTTGTGCATTGCAATGCAAGCATTTCACAGGGGGCGGAACTAAGCACAGAACAGCCAATAACGTGGTACTCTGGGTTAAATCAAAGCCCACTCACTATATGTATACTTTAAAGAATTAGTAACAATAGCTATTGCAGTCAGCTGCATTTCTAAGGCAGATTTAAAACAGAATAAAAATGAAAGTTTTTTCTATAAAAATAATCCTTGCCTTGAAGCAGATCAGAAGTGCTGGATATCAGTTCGACACCCACGAGCAAAAATGAAAGATTTCTCCTTAATCCCACTGATAAATCCTCAAAGAATCGTGGATACATGAGGAGCTGATCAGTGAAGTTCAAGCAATTAAAAGTTTAATACTTCCGGACGAAGGAGAGACACCACTAACACCAACCACACAGGGCCGGCTTTAGTGCTGGTGGCGCGCAGTGCGACAATGTTTGTTGGAGACCCCCCATAAATTCACTCACTACAACCCTTTAACAGTGCCCCTCAAGTCTCCATAACCACTCTCTCTCAGATACATTTAATTAGGTTTATAGCGCCCCTCATACCAGTGTAGGGTATCAGAGCACTTTACATCAGACAGACATTACATAGAGACAATCAATCATAGGTGTGTAAATCACTGTATAGGAAACGTTACATAAGCCTGAGGACTACAAAGTGTAGGAGTCATATGTCATCCATACTGGTAGGCATTATAGTTCAAAAGTGCTTGGTCTGGAGAAGCACAAACTCATAATTTAAAACGTACCACCATGATTTGAGGGTCTCGTTAATGATAAGAATTGATTTCTACCCAAATGAACCCTTTTTGCAACATTAGGATAATGAAAGACTGCAGCTCTTTGATGATAGTTAATAGCTCGCTGTTCTATGTTAGGATTTTAACTTATAAACTGCAAGTACCAAAAGGATCTCTCTGACAAAAGCAGTAACGCACTGACCTGTTTACATTATATGCACTTTGTGATCTGCATGGTACATGTTCTGTGCAACAGGCATATTAATCTTCTGTGCTACTTTATGATCAGTCAAAACCTCAACTAGACAAAACTCTGATTTCTCTGCAGGAAGACATTAATCACAGGAGTTATCTTGACATTTTTATTTTAGCCTGAAAATTACTGGAGGCAAGGAATACGCCAGCACGTGCTCTTAAAACCTTAACATTGCAATGAGGCGCCCCCACCTGAAGTCAGCGTTCGGTGCGGTGGCACCAGTCGCACCACCCTAAAGCCGGCCCTGCAACCACACACCTAACAACCCTACTGATTTAGAGTCTAGGCTACGTCTTTTTCGGCAATGCCTCCTGATTTCCTGCAGGTTAACCTCTTGAGAGATGTAACCCAGCCCCATGAATAGGAATGGAATTACCAACAAGTCACTAAAAGCAGCGCACTAGTCTGACATGAGGGTCTAGCAGCTGCTGATCGAATTACTGGCTGACATACTGCACTGCAGCACTTCATTTATAAAAATAATAAGAGAAAGGGGACTAGGGGCTCATTCAGAGTATTGTGGACGTTCCGCTGTCCACTAGGGTGATGGGGAACAGCACCTGGCCAGACTACAGCCCATCATATTTAGAGATCTCCACCAGCCCTGAGGAGAACTCTGCGCCTTCAGAGGGGCCAAAGTGTTGGCAGATCCTCCGAAGACGTTGTAAGTTTGGTGAGCAGGGCGCCATGTGTCAGGCGGTTGCTTGGCAACTTTTTTTTGTTTTACAAAAAACAAATTCCCACAGTGGGAGTTTGTTTCTGAAAGACAATAAAAAATGTATATTCTACTGTCCACTCTAAATAGGGCAGGTGGTCTGATATACCTACACCAATGGTCCCACCTAACAAGGGTGGTGGCAGAGGTAGCGCTGATGTCAGAAACATGACGGTGCTCCTGACTCACCAGATCGGCCTTACCATCAGTTTGGCCAGACAGGATACTCCAACATATTTGTGGCAGACCACCATGCCTACCAAACTCTAAATCAGACCCTAACCCTTTCTCTGCCAGTGCGTCAATTGCCAGAGTGGATGAATATCACAGCAGCATAGTCTTAATTTCACCTCATGCCTACCACCACCACCCTGCGCCTCCTGTCTCTCCATTTCACTCTTGTAGGTTCTTTTTCACCCTTGCTTTCTCCCTTTGCTGCTGTTCTTTTTAATCTTTTTCTTCCCTCTTGTGTCTCACTTTTCCACCTTTCTCTTTCTTGTTCTGGGTCAAAGTCGGATGAGGAAAAATAATTCCTGGATTCCAAATATGAGGTCCGACCACTCCACCTGCAACCACCTGCACAAATTAAGCACTGCTGCATCGCACGCGGACGTTTCTTGATAAAGAGATGTCAGTAAGGTTAAAACTGGCCACAGTTCCCAAAGATCTTGATGCTATCTTGTTCAGAAGTCACATGGGCCTGTTCTCTGACACAGATCCCACAGCATGTAATGTGATTTACTGTGATGTCATCTTTCGACCAAAAGCTGTGTGATACAATTTTTAGAGATGTTATCATCATGCAACATAGTGATTTTAAATCTTTAAAAATCCTACCTTTTTTGCCCAGGTAATGTTGTTAAGTTTGTAACCTTCAGTACTGTACACAACACAAGACAGAGACTGAAGTAGACCCAACCACAGGACTACGAGCAACAGGTCATGCACAACCTGAAGCCCGGCTCTGTCTTTCCAATCAAACGACCCACAGCCCTGATCCCGCTTCTGATTATATGGGGGCCGATTCACAGAACTAACTTAAGACAAAATCCTAAATTTACTACTTTGGGTATTCACAGAAGTTAGGATTTTGTCTTAAGTTTGTCTTAAGACAAACTTAAGACAGACTTAAGGCAAACTTAAGACAGACTTAAGGCAAACTTAAGACAGACTTAAGACATACTTAAGACAGACTTAAGACAAACTTAAGACAAAATCCTAACTTAAGTCTGTCTTAAGTCTGTCTTAAGTTTGTCCTAAGTCTGTTTTAAGTCTGTCTTAAGTTTGTCTTAAGAAAAACTTAAGACAAAATCCGAACTTCTGTGAATACCAAAAGTAGTACGTTTAGGATTTTGTCTTAAGTTAGTTCTGTGAATCGGCCCCATGGTGCTCTGTCTCCTGGATCCTCTGCATCTACTCCCTAGGGACTAAATTAATTGCCCGACTAATGGCGTCCTCTTCACCGATGTACATGCTCACACCAGGGCCGGCTCTAGGCTCACGGAGGACCTGAGCAGGGAGTGTAGGTAGGGGGCCCGAGGCCGCCAAATCCCTGCCAGGGGCCGCCCCGCAAATATGTATCTAAGGATATATATTGGCGTGGCGGCCCCTGGGGTTTGGCGGCCCTGTGCAGGTGCACAGCTTGCACATGCATTAGGCCGGCCCTGCTCACACCAGAACCCACCCGGCGCGGCGTCACACCCAGCAACCAGCACAGCCACCAGACAGCAACGGGGACACCGTTCACATCGCGGAAACTCCCTCTGCGCCAAGGTACAGCTGCACTGGAGGCTGAGCGCTTCCCGCACTCAAGGCCCGGCTGAAGCAGCAGCCTCTGCTTTCAGGAGCCGTGATTCTGAAGTGCCTCTTCTGATGCTGCGGTGATCGGTTTCTGGTGCTTGATGTAGTACTGGTATGCTATGATCCAGGGGTGCTCCATCTGGTGCAAGAGTGCTTACACTATGCCTGGGACTTTTCTCTGATCCTGGGGCCACAGCACTGTTCTGCTTTGAGTTGATGCTGCCTCCAGCAAGGGACTCTGTGTCTGGAGTGCTTTGAGCTTGCTGTACTATGATCCAGAGATGCACTGAGCTTTCATCTTGGGGTGCTGTGATTCTGGGGGATGCTTATTCAGGTCTGCTCTGACTTAGGGATGATCTGAACCTAGGCTGCTCTAATCCTGGAGCACTAGGACCTCTGATCGCAGGCTGCTCTGATCCAGTGATACTGTGATCGTAGAGTGCTTGGATCGTAGGAGTGCCCGGATTGCACGAGTGCTCGTAGTTCTGCGCCTGGTGTGTTCTGAGGTGCACTGAGCAGTAGGGTACTCTCAACTTCCTGGTATCTCTTATCCTGGGGTTTTCTGAAATGTTACTGCAGAGAGAGTATTTCAGTTTAGTTTATTATGACACGGAATTCCTAAGGAGGTCCACATACATTACATTTTAATGCTCAAATCCTGGTATATTGTGAGCTTGCCCTGATACGGAGTGCCCTGGGCATTCAGTGCTCTTCTCCTTTTCTGCTCTGATCTTGTTGTGGTCTCAACTCTGAGTCTCAGGTGTGCAGTTTACTTACAGTTCTGTGCTCGGGGTGATTTGAACCAGAGATATTTTGATCCTGGATTGCTCTGATCCTGTATTGGTCTTACCTCTGATCCTGTGGTGGTCTGTTCTCCGATCCCATGGTGGTCTGAGCGCTGATCCTGGGGTGGTCTGAGCTTTGATCCTGTGGTGGCCGAGCTCTGATCCTGTGGTGGTCTGAGTTTTGATCCTGTGGTGGTCCGAGCTTTGATCCTGTGGTGGTCCGAGCTTTGATCCTGTATTGGTCCAAGCTCTGATCCTGTGGTGGTTGGAGTGCGCATCCTGTGGCAATATGTCCCCCAATCCTGAGAGGCTGTGATTCAGACTGATCTCATCTGAGGGCACTCTGGTACATCTCACCAGTAAAGTGCTTTGATCATGAGACACTATGAGAATGGTTTGCACTGAACCAAGAGTGCTCTTAGAGTATGGTGCTCTGATCCCGAAGGAGGATGCTGAGACCTCTGATCTTGGTATGTTGGGACCTCTGATCCTTGCGTGCCCTGATCTCTGACCTTGGTGTGTTGTGATGCTTTGCTGCTCTGGCCACAAATTCCTAAACGCCTGCCATGCGCTGATACTGGGATGCCCTAACCATGAAGTGATTTGATGTCTAATCCGGGGGTGCTCTGATCTTGGGATGCTGTGATCCCCGGATACTGTGATCTTTGAGTGATATGCTCTGTACTCTGTTCCTGGAGTATCCTTATGGGGGTGGACCAATCCTGAAGTTACTCCATTCTGTTAAGTCCTAAACTCTGCACGCCGGTATCCCGGCCCATTGGGTGCTCTGATCTATGGTACCAGGGTGCCCTGATGCCAAGATTCTCTGAGTTCAGGGTTCACTGAGCCCAAGCTGCTCTGAGTCCTTGGTGCTTTGAAATTTTCTCTTAGGGCACCCTTCGCCTGGGTGGCTCTCATCCAGGGATGCTCTGAACCTGGGGGCTTTCAGTTTGAGGTGACTTGAAATTTGTGAGCTCTAGACCTAAAGTAAGCGCCGGCTGTTTCTCCTCCATCTCATTTGGTATGTTGTTCCGGTGTGTCAGCCTTGGAATGGGCGAATTTTGATTATTTAAGTACGTTGGATTGTCTAGATCCCTCATTAATGGCCATGGTGCTCGAAACACAGTTATTAAGACTAATCCAGTGCAATGGCCGTGAAGTGTAGAAACTTGGGGGTCCACATCCACAGTAATCCAGACCCAAGCAGCACCACTGCAAACTCCCAACTCACATTGGGCCCGGCCGTGGAATCTGTGGCGAAGGAATGCAGTCAATAATTAAATCCGGGCTTACACCATGCCTACACCATGCCTGCGTGCTTTGGGCGCAAAGAGATGTCAGGTCAACCACACCCCACTATATCAAATGGCACAGTAAATCAAGGGCTTGATCTGCAGATATGCCCCTGTTCAGACAAATGCCCATACACTCCGTAGCAATGATGGGGGACAGGCACCTTACTGCGTCGCGATGGCAGCCCCACTCAGGGAAAGCGGTCCAAGTTCAATTCCTTACCCAGCGGTGTTGATATGCATGCCTGAGGGGGTGTGGAAAGGGCCCCTGCGTCTTCTCCCTAGGGACTAAATTAATGGCCCAAGTAATGGCGTCCTCTTCACCGATGTACATGCTCACACCATAACCCACCCGGCGCGGCGTCACACCCAGCAACCAGCACAGCCACCAGACAGCAACGGGTCACCGTTCACATCGTGGAAACTCCCTCTGCGCCAAGGTACAGCTGCACCGAAGGCTGAGCACCGCCCCGCACTCAAGGCCCAGCTGAAGCAGCGGCCTCTGCGTTAATCGGCTCGGGACTCCTTCACAGCCAGCGCGTCCTCGCGGCCATGGTCCGGAGCTGCTATGTCGTAACAACGGGATGGATGATCAGATCTACGGCAGCAAGGGACCGGGGGACTCCGCAGGGCACCAGTTATTCGGTGCCGGCATCCAAACAGACTGGAAGGATCATTGTACTGATTATGTGGGGGAATTAGACCTCAGAGACTCGGAGCTTCAAAGCTTCAAAATATTGTGGCTATTTTGGGTGTTGGCTTTCCCGCACACCCATAACCCCCCCCCCCCCCCCCCCCCCCGTGCTAGCTTCAGAAGTTTTGATCCTGGGGTCCTTTGATGTTGGGATGCTTCGCGTCTGGGATGTCCTGAGCCTGTGGAGATGTGGAGTCCTCCGAACCTGTCATTCTTTGAGACGTCGAGAGTGGACTTATTTGATATTTTTATCTCCGATCCTGGAGTACTTAATCAATTTAGACCCTGATTCTGGAGTGCATAGATGCTGTGCTGTTTTAAATCTGAGGTGCTGAAAACCATGGTTACTTCAACCCTAAGGTGCTCTGATCATAGGGGGCTTCAGGCCTGGTGTACAGTATCCCTGGGATGCTGCTAGTTTTGGATACTCTGATGTCTGAGTGTTCTCAGTTGAGAGGCTCTCTTTATGAACCCAGGAGGTGTGTGATCCTTGGTTACTTTGCTCCTGGGATGCTTTGCTCATGTGAATTATCAGGTGCTCCAATAAATAAAATTACCATTTTGATTGATTTATTATCTCTAACCCAAGGTTTTCTTCTGTTTTGAACCAAAGGGTCCCTGCCACTCAAAATGAGAGGTCCTGAAACCTATTCACCAAAGCCATGCATGGCTGGTATGTACTTTTCTCCACATGGGCCCACACCCTCACCGAATGCCTTGTGAAAAGATCCAGTTGGTGTAATTACCTGACCAATGGCTACAACTGCCCGTGACCACTGCAACCAGATGGAGACGGCAGCTCAACATCAACACTTGTGGGGGAAGGTCTTGATCCAGGAAAACCTCTAAATCCTTGGCCAGAAACACACCTTCTGTAATAATATATGAAACTAACTTGTTGTTTACTCCAAGCACTGCAAAAATCAGCTATTGCTGTTACTCAGTTTAATGCTACTAAATTTACTACTTACTGAAATAAGAGAGGTTGAGTTGACTATGCTAGGACCTACATGTCACAGAAGATGTCATCAGGAGTGTTAATCTCACAGAACTGCCTTCATACTGACTGAATCTGAGCTATAAAGACTGTAGGGACTACTCACAAATCATTTTGGAATATGTAAAGTAATATTCCTGTAGTATTCTTTTACGCACTCTTACATGCCTTTGTGAACTGGTACCAATATACATCTAAAGTGACTTAAATGATAGTGTTTAGTGAATAGTAATCTATAATTGGTACCCTCTTTGCACTTTCATATTAGGGAGTTGGATGTTTCAGGGCCGCTTCACTAAGGCGAGTAAAAGTGTACTCCTGTTGTACTACTTACAGTAATCATAAATGCTTTTGTGAATCAGCCCCACTGTTAAGTTGGAACAAATTAGATAGTGCTGGAGGAAAAGACTGTGTTTTCACTCATCCCAAGTGTTACCTGCAAGAGTCGTGTATGCCCCTCTTGCAGAGCATCCCATAATGGTGTGCCGCAACACTAAACTGCATTTGGAAGAGCATGCTACTGCCAAGCTTAGCACTCAAACACCCTTCACTGCACAAATCAAAGACTGATTGGTTTTTGCCAATTCTAATACATTTCGGTGGAAGAGGCAGTGACAGAAGAGCACTGAGACACTAAGATCTTCTCCAAGTCTGTCTTATATTAAAGTTTGGTGACAAGAGCCACCTCTTGTTTACCATTGACGGCTGGATGCAGTATGGCTGATCAGCAGTAAAGACATCCACACAGAGAAGCTAAGCTATACCTAATGAAAACACTCAATAGGTTGTGAAGAAAAGGTCTTACCATGTTTCAGATTGTCCAACCACTCGCCCGTATATTGATCGCCATTTACTTCATAGACTGTGTGCCTTAGGCCAGTCTTCTGGGCTTTCTCGTCCCACTCCTTCCAAGGAGGCTCCACCAGCCTGGGGTACTTTGACAAGGGCATTTTCCAAGCTGGAAGTAAAAAGAGAAACTTATACCCTTGACCATGGTAGGATACCCCCAAGATACACATGCACATATTGTTTAGTCAATTGTTCAGCCACCTGAGGTTGAAGCAGCTCCTGGCGTTTTCTTCAGACATAGCTCATGAATTTTTTATAATTATTTATTGACTATATAGTCTTCTTAATATCTTTTTTATTGTAAATGTTAATTCCTCGGTTCCTTGTGAAGCCATGATTTACTGGCACCTTATAGATCTATACGTGTTTTTTAAAATTGTAATTCGATTATTGTAATATGTGCTTTTATGATATCCTTGTGATTATCGAATAAAGCTTATTGAATCTTGAATCTTGAATCATAGCTCAAGATAAAGTAGTAGAGAGCATGACTATTCAAATGAGGGGAGCAGAATCATGGTTGTGGTTCTTACTATATCCCTTGGTTTGAGACACGCCAACCTTCAGTAGCATACTAGGATCATATTCGGTTTAGAGGTCCATAGTTAGTCCATAGCCACCGGGCTTCACTTGGGTCACAATGTACCTTTTACTGCAAGACTAGGCGTAGGCATTATCCTAGAGGTTGCTCATGCTTTAGTGCGAAACCTTTCACATGGTCATATCAAGCAGAGATCCTTGCCACCTTGCCAATACCTAATCCTCCCACATTCTCTTTGGTCATCCCTCCATTCATATCTTTTTTCTCCTTTACTTGATGCTACTGCTGTTCACTTCTTGGTGTGTGGATTTGTGTGTGTGTGTGTGTTTGTTTGCTATGCCTTAGAGGGATAACATGTATAAGAGCAGTGTGTACTTCAGGCTATGTTATTAGGTGACATCCCAGCAGCTCTGCTTTCTAACAATCGGGTGCTGAGACGTACCATAATCCCTTGTCCTTTGGCGCTGAAGATGGCACTATTCAGAGCCTGTTTCGTAGAACTGGCTCTGAGACCCAACACCCTAGTAACATAGAGGCTTGCTCATTAAAACTGAATGGACTTCCCGGGCAACTTTGTTATAATTGCTATAATGGCAATAATGTCCCAATTCTGATCTAAAGGTTCCCATGTGCTACATTCTAAGATATCATCTTAGCCATTCAGGATCTAGGCTACTTCGATCCTCATCGCAAGTTCGACTTTACATCCTTCCAACAGTTCTGGGCCCTACACCAACCTGACTGATGTTGGTTTCCAAGCCTAATTGGACAACCTTTTTGCCTCCTAAAGCTTCCTGCTATTTCTGCAGCTAGAAAAGGAACTGATTTAACTCATATGGTATACAAATGTATACGGCGCACGATGCAGGTCTAGTCACCAAGATGCGCCCAACAGCCTCAGTACTAATCCAGACTACTCTCTAAATAAAAGAGCAACTAATGTTTTGGAGTAAAGCCCTGAGGATTTCAAATGAATATTAGGTCTAGAAGTAGACTATTCCAATAGTGTGGCTCTTACAAAATACACACCTTTTGTTGACATTGTATTAAAAGATAAATGCAGATTTCTTGAAGGAGTCTTCAAGCTAATAATCTCCTACTCTCACCCATCACTGAGGAAGCATTAGAGGAGTTAAAAGTGTGCTGGATTGGCCTTCTAGAAATCTATGAATTGCTCAGCGAGGTGAGATACTGAGCCAGTGACAAGGAGTGTCATGTCCAGTGGATTTGGAAGAGATTCAGCCTTTCATGCCCTTTGAGAAGGGCTCACTGTGTGTTATGAAGATTTTATTGTGTGGTGAGGAATCATGTGTACCTGCAGTAGGCACCTAAGTTTGGGCCGTCAATGTCTCAAAACTAGACCTTCATGGCACCTTGCAGAGGATGTTACACTATACCTCAGGAAATGCAGTTAAAGTCACCATGTCTACAGATGAAGAAGGACCGATGCTCAAAATTTGGGATTCACAGTTGAGCAAGCACAGGTTGCAGCACTTAGCATTGGGTAACCAGCCAACCCGACAGAGGTGGACTCAAATGCTGCTGCCGGAAAGAAGTCTACATGAGGACCATTATTGACAGAATGGGATTTTCAGATCAACCTCCTCTGGAAGAGTTGGATTTAAATCTCTTTTGCATTTCTCTGAGTGACCGGAGAGCCAGAAGACATAATATCTGTGCCCCCGACATGAGGGTTTCTCTACCTTATGGTGCAACACGATGGAGCTGCAGCACCCTGAACTGGAGTTTACCTAAACCTCCAGCCTTGACCGTTGCACCCAGGGGTTGCGCGTGGTCCTTCGGCGCGTCACAGGTTTAACTCTTGTACGCTTTTGTCTGTTTCTTATTTTCACTGTTTCCATTTTTGATGTGTGCTCAACGAAAAATAAGTGTTTATCTAACCCAGTGGTTCTTAACATGTGTTGGGGCGCACCCTTGCGGTCCGAGATGCCTACCCACGGGAAAAGCAGGGCTCGCTGGTAGGTACCTTAACAGGGAGCCCTAGTGTTGATAAGGCGGTGTGATAGCAGCAATGTGAGAGGGGTTTCTGCACCAACGTCGATGTGATCAGGACAGTATGAAGAACAATATAGATGAGTGATTTGTTACAGTGGGGTGCTAGCAAAGAGTTTGGACTAGCAAATAGTTCAACAGCCTGGCATGTATAGTTGAGGGGATTTCCGATGAACCATACTGTTGATGTTCTAATCCCTGTGTATGACTGTAGAACGACCCCGATTGTAAAGCAGTGCTTTTTCTCTTGTATTGTTGAATTTACAAATACCAATAAACAGATTTAATTAAAAAAAATGTATAGTTGAGGGGATGGTATCAGGCAGGGGCAATTGACCATTACCCTTAGCAGTTTACCTGCCACATTCAATACTGCTGCATTCAAGACTGCCACACTACATGTTACGACTGTCCTCACTAAGCCATGACTCTTAGTGCTGTATCAGCATGACTCAGGATAGATACAATTGCTGCTAATGCTGAGTTATGCAAAACACCTGTGATAATGCGCTCTCGATACAGGCCAACACTCCCGATTCAGGCGGGAGACTACCGATTTCAAGTCTAGTCTCGCCCCTTCCATTTCCTGTCTGCAAAAACCCAATTCCTCGTCAGGCTTCTGCAGACAGGGACTGGTCTTGTGTGACTCAGAGTATGCATTGCCAGTAATCTGCTCCTGCAGGCCAGTGCACAACGTTTATGTCACACTCTCTCTGGCTGCCTTAGCACTTCCTTCGTTGTCCTGACAGGTATAGTAAAACAAAACATATTTTCATTTAGTCCCAGTACATGACAATAGACCTGATTCAGGCCTCAATAGAAGTCAATGGGAGAAATACATTCTCCAGATTACTTTTTTGAAAAGCTACCACTTTCCCCTTCTAAAATGTTTGCATGCGTGACGCTCCCCTACCCTTGTCAGGGACGTAACGCTGGCCCTTGAAGTCCATGCAGTGCAGGGGGGCCCCAACTATTCAGCAGACCCCAATCCTTCAGGGGTCCCCCCATTCACCCCAAAACCCATGGACATCCTTGAGATATGGGAGACTCAGGGCCCATCTTCACATTCTGGATGTAGACTCCCTCATGTTATGTTACCCCACTGCCCACGGTCATCCATTTAAACAAACACTGGCCACAAACCCAGCACTTCAATGCAGAATTTAGTCCAGAGATTCGTGTGCACTGATATGCCTTTTCTCTTTTCTGGGAGTTATGCCGTACCCAACGGGGAACCCATGAGACCCGGCCATCTTTGTTGATTTTTGCCCCCAACACTCCTTTTGCTGAGAAACAGGATAGGAAGGACAGGCACTATGCTATTAAATGAAATGTACAGCTTACTTACAACATGAAAGTTAAAGGGATAGTTCCTTTTTGTCCTATAAAACACATTTTTCTGAAGTAACAAACGTGCCATTTACTTTGAGGACAAGTGAGATGCGGGCCTGGACATGGTCAACAACAGTTATGCTGCAACGTGAGACAAATTAATGTATCAATGAACTGTATGTATATGTATAAAAATGTATTGCTAGATGTCCCTTTTTCAGTAGAAGTAATCCTTCTTATAAAATATGTTATTTCCAACTTCTTCTTCTTATTCTTCTTAAAGAATCTCTCATTCCTGTGCTGTTTATCTCTGCCACCACTTCCCTTCTCACCTTCAGGGGCCCTTGCATCCATCCCATGCCCCCAACTTCCCCTTCTATGTACCTTCAAAGTAGTCTGGTTTCAGCTCTACACAAACATTACCATTAGGCCTGGGTGGTAAATTCCGTTCCGTTCACGAAATTTGGGTAATTTCGCGTTCCGCGGAGAACGGGAAATTTCCCAAAATTCTGCATTCCGCAATTTCACGAAATGTCTTGCTTGTTCGCGTTCTCAAATGCGTGTTTGCGAGATATTTCCCCCCGAGCAAGCAAACAGTGATTGCAAACAGTAAAAAAGCATCGCGAACAAGCAATTCCGTGTGTTTGCGGAATTTCTGTGTGTTCGCCGAGATTTTTTACCGTTTCGCGGAGATTTGCGTAACGCGATTACGCGAATTACGCCCACCCCTACATGCCATTAAGACCCAGAATGTGTATGGGGTCATTGACACTGGGGTACTGACATTTGGACAAAGGTACAAGGACAGCGAGGTGTGGACCTTGAAATGGTCCGCTGGCTGTGACTCTGATATTTGATGACACTAAACACAGACAACAACAGTAAGAAGGGAATGCTTTCACTGACAGGGTGAAGCTGGAGCAAAGGCAATGACACAAGGACACTGACGAGGAGACCCTTGGACACCGACATTGATCCCACAGCACTGATATGGACACATTTACACAGGGATACTGACATGGGAGCCTTGAGAAAAGCACACGGACAGACTGACATTGCATTAGGAACACCACTGCACAGGAGCATAACACCACCAACAAAGGGATTCTGACACTGATTTTGGACACTGGGACACAGAGGCACTGACACAATGATCCTAAGAAACTGGCATGGGAATACTGACACATGACCTTTAACACAGGGAGGCTGACAATGGAACTGTGACAAAGGTACAGTGACAATGAGTGAACAAAAAGGGAGCAACAGAGGGAAAAGTAACCAGGTCGCCCTCCACTCATTAAACCATGCAACAAAAGTCCTGATTATGGGGGAACAATATACGTTTTTAGAGTACCAGGGGCAGTCTGAAACTATCTCTGCCAAGAAGCTGGCTTCACCAATATACCAGTCGGCCTTTCTAACTGAAATGGTCTAACACATACCGTTCTTTTAACCTGAGTGTGATCACTGCGATCAATAAAGTATGTATAACTGCAAGTGAGTCACAACTCATTTAACTTGGAGAAGCTTCATTCTCACCACGGGGTGAGATTGGCTAAGAATGACACAAGATTCGACACTGCATTCTTTTCCACTTTCTTTTCTTTTCTTCACCTCTTAAAAACTAGATTCCAGGAGACTGACACATTAAAGAACATTTGGTAACTCTCTTGAATAGGAATGAGGATGAGATTTTGGGTTTCCTTTTCAGTAATTATGGAACTACTGGGCCTTAGCAGATTTTTTCATAAATTCCCTGACGCAAGTAGTGTATATGAGGAGGATTCCCCCACTACACGTTATAAGTGACATCGCTCCATTTCTCTGTCATTTCGTAGCCCTAGAAGCCCATCAACATTTAAATCCTCCATCCAGTAAAGGGTGGACTCTGGTGCCCCCTTCTTAGTCCTGAGGAAGACCCCGGCATAAGGACCCAAACAGCCTACTTACCTTTTGGGGTCGAAACGTCGACTTTATCACTGCCCTATGCCAGTTTGACCAACAGTGCTTGCTTCACTGTGATAGTGTTTTGCAAACAATGAATGGCCTTTTACATGTCTCCATGATTATTGTATAGCAGACTGAAGCCGTCTCTAACTGTAATGTATTTGATGTCACTACCTTTCTCTTTCACTCACCCAATCCTCCCAAATCGCACCCTACTATTTCCCCTTTCTTTCCCCCACTTCATGGGGCACTTGATATAATAGGCTGTCCCAGATTTATTCTGATGTGCAATATGATTAAATAATATTGAATGCTTTATTGCAGGCTGGCATTTAATTACGTGTTTTTTTTAATTGTAAGACTGGGACTACTGCCTTTCTGTACTTAAAAAATAGGGCACAACCTTTTTTCTTTTTTCATGTTCATGTGAGTTACCAATTATGATAACACGAGCAAACTGGTGAGTACCAACCAGCAGCTCCCTTTGTGCTGCTTACTTGAGGTGATTTATGACCTCTAACACCTTTTTCAGTTTTTTTTCATAACATTAGATTATTTTTGCTGGATTGACAAACGCTTTAAATTTAAACACTGGGAACTAGGCTTGACTGGCATATTGGTGAAGCCAGCTTCTGGGCAGAGCTAGTTTCAGACTGCCCCTGGTACTCAAAAAAACGCAAAGTGTTCCTCCATAATCAGGTCTTTTGTCGTATGGACAGCGACAATGAGACCTGGACGCAGGAAGAGTGGCAACAGTGCATGAAACTGGGGCACTGGCATTAACAATGGGGTATAGCCACTGAGACACTGACTGGGTGGCATAGACCTGGGGACCCTGATGGGGGGTAGCTCATATGGTTACATTTTCATGGTACACTGACCTGGGGACACTGCTATTGACTAAGGCAATAGTGACTTGGTGACATGTAAACAGGGCATGGCCAAAGGCACACTTACACAGGGGCACTAACACTGAACACTAACTCAGTTACACATAATTAAACATACTGAAACATGCAAAAACTACCCATAGGACAATGAGACTGGGAGATTGGCATTAGGACACTGAGTCAGGGTGGAAAGGAAACAAAGGGACAAGAGGACAATGGTGCATTTAATCCAAAACTGGCAAACAGTGACAATGGGGTGCTAATACTGAGACACCAAAACCAGGACATGGAAGCTAGGGCATGAGACAAAGTCACAGACTCCAGGGGTGGACATAGGGACATGGACATCAGGACAAACAAGGCTATGGCAACATCTAAATGCCACAATTCTTTAAGATAATGCCAGGTGCTGCACTTTACAAATACAACGCGTTTGCTAGTGGAAAGAAACTGAAGTAACCAGGTGGAGGACACACAACGGTCTGATTCTCCGGTCCTATTTGCAAAGTCTGGCTTTCCCTCAACCTTCCTGAATATATTCACACTTCACTGGACATCTTAAGACAGAGAAAAGGGACATGTGTCAAACGTCATCACCAGTAAATGTCTCAACCCTGTAGAACAAGTCAAGTCAAGTCAAGTCATAAAATTTATATAGCGCACTACATACCCAGAGGGTTTCAAGGCGCTTAGGAAGGGGAGGATGAATTATTTGTCAAAGATCCACGTTTTAAGCTGTTTTCTGAACGCTAGGTGATTCTGGGTGAGGCGAAGGTGAGCGGGGAGAGAGTTCCATGTTCTGGCAGCCAGGTAAGAAAAGGATCTGCCTCCCATGGTGGTCTTGTTGATGCGAGGTACAGTGGCGAGGGCTTGGCTGGAAGAGCGAAGTTGGCGGGAGGGGGTGTAGAAGGACAGTCGAGAGTTGAGGCAATCTGGTCCGATGTCGTAGAGTGATTTGTGTGCGTGGGTAAGCAGACGGAAAGTAATCCTCTTATTGACGGGTAGCCAGTGGAGGTCTTTGAGGTGACCAGAGATGTGTTCGTTGCGTGGGATGTCTAATATGAGCCTGGCAGAGGCGTTTTGGATTCGTTGTAGTTTCTTCTGGAGTTTAGCGGTGGTACCTGCGTAGAGGGTGTTTCCGTAGTCCAGTCGGCTCGTGACCAGGGCATGGGTGACTGTTTTCCTTGTTTCGGTGGGGATCCAGCGAAAGGTTTTTCTGAGCATGCGAAGAATGTTAAAGCAGGAGGAGGATACGGCGCTGGCTTGTCTGTTCATAGACAGTGAAGAATCCAGGATGATGCCCAGGTTCCGTGCGTGGTCTGTCGGGATGGGTGCATTTCCGAGGGCTTCCGGCCACCAGGAGTCGTCCCATGCAGAGGGGGATTTACCTAAGATGAGGACTTCTGTTTTGTCTGAGTTCAGTTTCAGACGGCTTTGTTTCATCCATTCGGCGACTTCTTTCATTCCTTCGTGTAGGTTAGTTTTGGCGGTGCTGGGGTCCTTGGTGAGAGATAGGATCAGTTGAGTGTCATCCGCGTAAGAGATGATGTTGAGGTTGTGTTGGCGGGCGATGGCTGCGAGGGGGCTCATGTATACGTTGAAGAGGGTGGGACTGAGTGAGGATCCTTGTGGTACACCGCAGATGATTTCAGAGGCTTCGGACTTGAATGGTGGGAGGCGGACTTTCTGGGTTCTTCCGGTGAGGAACGAGGTGATCCATTCCAGTGCCTTTCCTTCGATTCCGATGTTTCTGAGGCGTTGTAAAAGGGTGCTGTGGCAGACTGTGTCGAAGGCTGCAGAGAGGTCGAGCAGGATGAGGGCGACTGTGTCTCCATTGTCCAGTAGAGTTCGAATGTTGTCTGTTGCTGCGATGAGGGCGGTTTCAGTACTGTGTTTGGCTCGGAAGCCAGATTGTGAGGGGTCGAGTGATTTGTTGGCTTCGAGGAAGGCGGCGAGCTGGTTGTTGACAGCTTTCTCGATGACTTTGGCCGGGAATGGAAGAAGCGAGATGGGTCGGTAGTTTTTGAGTTCGGTGGGGTCTGCTGTTGGTTTTTTCAGAAGGGCGGTGAGTTCAGCGTGTTTCCAGTCTTCTGGGAAGGTAGCGGAGTTGAAGGAACAGTTGATGACGTCTCGGAGGTGCGGAGCTATGACGGAGTCTGCTTTGTTGAAGATGTGGTGAGGGCATGGGTCTGTGGGGGATCCAGAGTGGATGGAATTCATCAGGCGGATGGTGTCCTCAGTGGAGATTGGGTTCCAGGCGTTAAGGGTGTTAACGAGGGGAGGATGGTCGGCTGATGGTAGGGTGGGTTGGCTTCCGGGTTGGTTGTCAAAGCTGTTGTGGATGTCAGCAATCTTGTTGTGGAAAAAAGAGGCTAGGGAGTCGCAGAGGGTTTGAGAGGGGGTGATGTCGTTGGAGTTGGCTGAGGGGTTGGAAAATTCCTTGACGATGTTGAAAAGTTCCTTGCTGTTGTGGGCGTTGTTGTCAAGTCGATCCTTGAATGCTGTTTTCTTGGCTTTTCGGATCAGTTGGTGGTGAGTACGGATGGCGCTTTTGAAGGCGTCTTTGGTGTTGGTGGATGGGTCTTTTTTCCAGGCCTTTTCAAGGGAGCGGCACAGTTTCTTGGAATTCTTGAGGTCATCGTTGAACCATGAGGCCTTCTTGACACCAGGTTTGTGTTGACGTTTTTTCAGTGGTGCTAAGGTGTCGGCGGTGTTGGATAGCCAGAGGGTGAGGTTGGAGGCGGCTTCGTTGACGTTAGAAGAGAGGGCTGGGGAGGTTTGAAGGAGTGATGTGGAGATCTGGTCGGTGGTGATCTTGTTCCAGTTTCTTTGTAGAGTTGGTTGGAGGTGGATGGTGGGTTTCGGCTTGTTGTAGGTGAAGTGAACGCAGCTGTGGTCAGTCCAGAGGAGATTCGTAGTGTGGCTGAAGGAGACATGGTTGCTAGAGGTGAAGATGGGGTCGAGTGTGTGACCTGCGATGTGGGTGGGGGAAGTGACCAGTTGTTTAAGTCCGAGGTTGTCGAGGTTGTCCAAGAGGGTGGCGGTGTTGTGATCGTTGTTCTTTTCAAGGTGAAAGTTGAGATCTCCCAGAAGGATGTAGTCTTTGGAGGGGAGCGCGTGTGGGGTGATGAAGTCCGTGATGTCTTCACTGAATTTTGCGCGGGGTCCTGGTGGTCTGTAGAGGAGGGTGCCTCGGAGTGTGGTTTTGGGGTCGATGTGGATCTGGAAGTGAAGGTGTTCGGAGTTAGCGAGGTTGTCGTCAGAGCTGGTTGAGATGCGGATTGATTTCTTGTGGACGATAGCGATTCCTCCTCCTGTATGGTCGGTGCGGTCTTTGCGTGTGATCTTATAGTCATCAGGGATAGCGATGGCGATGTCAGGGGCGGAGGAAGCGTTCATCCATGTTTCCGTTAGGAAGGCGACGTCAGGAGAGATGGTGTCAAGTAAGTACCAAAGGTCAATGGCGTGCCTGTGGACCGAGCGGGTGTTGAGCAGGATGCATTCTAGGTGGTTGGGGTCGGTAATCTGTGTTGTGGTCGCAGTGGAGATGTTGTCAGTGCCGCTATATTTGCAGGAGAGGCAAGAGAACGGTCCATGGAAGCGTCCAGGAGCGGCTTGGACGCAGTTGGGGGCGCGACCTGGGTTAAGGGCTAGGAGGGTGGCGGCATCGTAGGTAATGCGGGGGGGCTGGGCAGCGCGAGGGGCAGGGGGTCTGGCGCTGGGCGCGGTCCAGGCGCGGACGGGCGTAGACGGGCTTACCTTTGGCGCACCTTCGGCGTGTACGAAGCGCGTGGACGCTGCGCGTGGGGGCATTGGCCATAAATGGATGGTGGGGGGGAGGGGCGAGGGCGCTTCAGCTGGGAGGCGGGGCGGGCAAAGGACGACGACAACAACAACAAAATGCGACAAAATGGAGGTGGAGGGGTCAGGGCGGCAGGAGCGCTAGGGGGGAAACGAATGCTAATCAGGTAAAGCGGCGAGATCAAAACACAATGAGCAACAGAGTCACGCTAGCAGAAACGCACTTTAAAAGGGCAAGTCGGTAAATTCAGTTATTAAATGTGCAAAGCGGCGGTTCTAGCAAGCAGCGGTAATGAGGGCACACAGCAGGCAGTACTTGTTAAATGCAGACCAAGTTATAGCGTAAGCGCTGCAGAAGCGATACCTCAGCAGTTTTGGATTTTTTTATTCTACTCAGATAGTGCATATCTGTGCAGAGGTGGCCAATATGGACTGAACTTTCAACATTAATGTGACTGCTCTGTACGAAATAATGCAGCATCCTCCTTAAAATTGATGAAATTCACCATCAATATCAACTGGCCCTAAATCCTTGGGGTCAACTTCAGCCACTCAAAAATATGTGATTTTCTTTTGGTCTATGATTATGATGGAAACCCGATATCCCAGAACCATGTCAGGAGCTGGGGATGGGAGCAATGATTACTGCTTAATAAGGTCATTGCGTGGGCAAATAGTACTTTTAAGCCACTTGTACTGAGTGCCTTACAGCAAAAGAAACGCAGGTAGGGATGTTACCCCAAAACTGGTCCCAGGATGCTTGTTTCCGGTTCAGGGAAGACCTGGCTTGGCAGTTCGGGCTGGACTGTTCCCATGAGAAACAGGGTCAAGACTGATTTGCATATGGCTGGGTCCAAACTGGGTGGCAAAGTGAGCTAAAGAAAGATGATGGATTCAACCCAGATCTGTGTCTGGGGGTAAGTGTCTGAAATGTTTCAGAGCTCTGTCCATCATCTCCTTATGTTTGCTGTGAAACGCAGGCAGTCATCATAGAGTGCTGACATTAGCTGGATTTGGGTTAAATGGCTGAGCTGTGCAGAAGTGTACTGGCAGTGAACTACGATCCCCAGCAGGCCACAAACCTTTGGGGGACTACAGAAACAGTGGCCATCTTGGATCCTTAGGTATAACTTTACTCGTGGTTCACAACATCCTCTACAAAAGTCAATCATGCCAAAGAAGCGTGGTCGCCTCGAGAGCACAAGACGTATCCCAATAACCAACAACAGCCACTGGATTAACCACTAACCTTGGATTCTGGAGAAGTGTGCTGCCTGGTGTAACGCCCTTCAACATCAGGGGTAGTAAATGCTATACAAATGGAACAACAGTACAATTTAGCCTCACACTGCATCTGCCAAACGAGAGTGAGCTGACAGCCATGGAGGTCTCCAATAGGGGTGGGTGGAACTCGTGGAGTTTCACTCCGCAGAATTCTGCTAAGTTAAATAAAAGCTCTGCAGAGTTCTGCGGGTGGGTGGAATTGGCACGTCACGCTGATTTTTAGCACCAGGAGCTTGTTCAGCACTGCGAAATAAGTGCGAACTGCACCATGCAGCGCGGCAGAGGGTGCTGCTTCTTTGCTGCTGCTCAAGTCGATTTTTTACTAGAGCTGCAGCTTTCTCGCCACGAATGATCGCGACCACCTGCACTGAGAAAATCTCGCCAGGTGCCGTCCAAGTGCCCCAAAATCACGCCAGGGGATGCCAATCTTCATTCACGAGTTACACGCGAGAAAAAAACTCCATCACGCAGCGGTTGGCTGAGTTTTGGCGGAGATCCACCTTACAAGTGTAACACAGAGTGAGTAAAACAAATGTATTGCCCGCTTCTAGTCTCCACTCGGTCCAGGGCCCTCTATACATCTGAAAAGTGGTCTTACCCAGTGCTCAAACTATTTTAGTTGCACGGTTAAATTTAATAGTAGTGGGGATTTCAGACACCGCCCTAGCCACCTTTTGCTAGCAAATTAAGTGTTAGCCATTTACTGCGACCCTTCAACTATAATCTTTCAGGCCAAAACTTTCAAACAGAAAGTTAAAATGTGACCAGCTCTCGAAGGGTCGGGAGGGGAATAAGTGGCAACTTTAACATTCTGAGCTGTGGAGCAGTGCTGTGGAGAGCACAAGGCCACCCACCCAGGAAGAACGCTGTCCACGGAGAAGTGACCTCACAATCTAAGAAACAATCAATTCCGTTCTAAAAGAAAAGGAACAAACCACTTTCGAACCGGGTCGGAGGTTACCCACGTTCCTTTACATCCCTGGCCTCACTCACTCACCTCGGTGGCCGGTTGGCAGCGACTGTGTTCCCTTCCTTCAGGGACTGGGACAGAGCTCCCCAGAGCTCAGACCGGCTGCTGCCGCTGGATGTAAACAAAGAGGCCCGCCTGTCTCCCGGGCAACCCCCGACGCCGCGTCCAGAATGGAAGGGCGCCTTCCGCCTGTCACTCAGGCCCAGGCCGTGAGCAAGGCCCAGTGCTCCCCGGCACAGCTCGGGAAAGAACTGGGTGATTTACTCATTGTACAAGCAGTGATGCAAGGCTCTCTGAAAGAAAACTATCTGTTTTTGTCGCAAATGTTTGGGCTTGTCCGGGACAGTTAGTTACATAGACTGGTTATCATATAGCGAGGTTTCACATCCTGCCCAGTGACATTAAAACACCCGAGGGCCTAAGATTGCTGTTTGTTTTTTAAACAGGCAAATTTAACTTCCGTCGCTCCGCATATGACCAAGGGCACTTAGAAAAAAACACCTTTTCACGAGAGGCTTGAAACCTGTGTGTTTTTGCAAAGTTGGACCAATTGAAAAAGTGCATTTGGAAGCAAACAGTGTTTATTGGCAAATGAAAATACACGTTTTTTAGAGTGCTGTGGGGAAGCTGAGGTTAAGACTTCCTTTAGATGGCTCAATATTCACAAACATCCAGAATTTCTTCATTAATATATTGTATAGTACAGGTTGGGAGAAGCATGTGATGGAGCAGGATTTTCGCAAAATGAAACCAGCTCGAATTGAACCCCTAGTGATTATACTAATTGTGTGGCGTGCAAAAGTTATGTGGGAAAAGGTCTAACATAAGGGAAAATGCTACTGTGCAAGCGCAAATTAAAATGCTGGAGTATATCGGATGGGTTCGATTGTTTTATTCCGCTCCTTTGGCCAGAGTGATCGTGAATAACTGTAAATCAGCTGATTGCGCCCTTGGGAGGGGCACGAGACAGGGATGTCCCTTATCCCCACTTCTTTTCGCACTGGCGTTGGAGCCGCTGGCGGCATGGGTCCGATGGGACTGCTCGATACGTGGTTTGCGGTGGACACCGGAATGGGAGGATAAAATTTCGCTTTATGCGGATGATATCCTGTTATATGTTAATGACCCCAGTGCATCTTTGAGTAATATTTTAGATGTCCTGACGATATTTAGTAGATACTCCGGGTTCGCAATAAACTGGATGAAGTCAATATTGTTTGTTATATCGGGTGATCCACCTGTGATCCCGAGGTCGCCCTATTAAGGTCGAGCTAGTGGGATTTAAATACCTTGGCATGTATTTAACGCTAGATCCAAGGGTTAGGTATGCTAATAATTTTGAACCCTCCTTGTGCCGGCTCAGAAGAGATGTGGAACGTTGGAAAGCTCTCCCCTTGTCACTGCTTGGAAGGGTGGTATTGTTCAAGATGATGGCCTTGCCTCGGTTCCTGTATATACTCCAAAATACTATGGACCCAGTGCCTGTTACTTATTTCAGGGAGATTGAAACACTCCAATGCCGACTTCTTTGGGACGGCAGGGCCCGTATTTCCTTTGTCAAGCTTACTCTTCCATGGTATGGCGGGGGCATCGGTCTCCCGGATTTGAAGAAATACTACTGGGCCACCCATCTTGCGGCTGTGAATCATGTAATTTATGGCCCTCCAGGGGACCCAGGCTATGCCATGGACCAGGGGCAGGCCCCGGGTGGGGATATGGTTAGAGCTTTATATGCCAAACTGGGAAGATTCACGCTGTCGGGTCCTACGGCCTACGCGGTGCACGTCCGGCATGCATCTACTAAAGGTTTGAGATGGGAAGGGAAACTGACGATGGCCACCCCCCTGTTAAGCTCGGAAAGGCTCGGTAGCCTGTGGAGGACTAAAGGGTTCGACAAGTGGGACCTCATTGGCATTAGTCAGATCAAGGGTGTGTGGGGAAAGGGCTGTGTGCAGACATTCGAATCTCTCCAAAAGCAATACCGCCTAAATGACAATGAACACTTCCGATATCGCCAGATTAGACACGCCCTTCTTGCCCACATACCTCCTGGCACTGAGCTCCCGGAGGCCTCCCCCCTTGAGGACCGGGTGCTTGATGGTTACCTCCCAGAAAAAACAGTTTCCCTGATCTATAAGAAGCTAATTAATAATATGGAAGATCCACTGGGGAGCATTCGAACAGTGTGGGGAGCGGATGGCTTGGAGTTGGATGATGAAGATTGGGTGGAAGCAGTCTCCTCCCCCAAAGTGGTTGCGGTTCAGATGAGGCTTAGGCTGGTACAATTGAAGATCTTACATAGATCCTATGTCACAGGGCAGAGACTGATGCACATGGGAAGAACGGCGAACAGAGACTGTAGGAGAGGTTGTGGTGAATTGGGCACTTTCATACATATCCTATGGCACTGCGATGAGATACAAAATTATTGGATGAAAATACATGATGTGATTAAAGATGTGCTAGGGGAGGAGATACGACCAGAGGCCCGCAGATGTATATTGAATATATGGGAACCCACAGATTTGAATGGATATCAGAAACAGTGGGTGACGTTGGCGTGTATGGTGGCGAAGCGTAACATTGCTTAATTATGGGGAGCCAGCCAGTCACCCCAGCCTACCAAGTGGGCCCAGGATTTAGACTGGTGTATGTTTAGGGAGAAAGCTGTATATGTAGCTAGGGGTTGTCCGGAGAAGTGGGCGAAGATTTGGGGAGCCTGGAATAGCCACCGTGGCGCTTTAAGTACACCCCAAACGAGACAGATTGCAGCTGAAGCGCTGGAATCCCCTTGATCCCAAAAACTCTGTATACTGTATTTACGATTCTGTACGATTGACAGTTCTAACCCTGCAGTGGTGTCATATGTCACTCACATGATGCTTTTGTATTGTTTTATTTGTGTTCATTTAATAAAAAGATTGAAAAAAAATAAAAAAATAAAATGTGGAATAGGACGCAAATGCTTATGGCTAATGGAAAAAATTAAAAGGACTAATGCTGCTTTATAACACTTTACAAATACATGCAGGAAAATAACAATAATCTGGGATGCGCATGGGTAAATGCAACACACAGGGTAGGTGCGTTATGGTAATCCTGCACGTATCCCAATCAGGATTTAGACCCGGGTACTCAACAGAAACGACTCTTCTGGGAGTTAATGAAACACTTTGCCAGCTCCTTGATAAAGGGGAAACGGCGGCGCTTATTTTGTTCGACTTAAGCTCCGTCTTTGACACGGTGTCTCACCTTACTCTTATAAAAGTTCTTCAGTCACTGGGAATTGAGGGCACTGCCTTGGATTGGATCTAAGACTTCCTTACTGGAAGAACTTTTCAGGTCTTCTCTTCCCTGGTGAATTCAAAGACCTATGGATCCCCCTATGGAGTACCACAGGGCTCAATTTTGAGCCCTGTGTTATTTAATCTTTACGTAAGCCTGCTAGCCACCATTGCGGAAGAAGCTGGGTTGTCTATCTTTTCCTATCCTGATGACACCCAGCTTATTTTTTCTCTATCTTCCAATGATACCTCTAAAGCATCTTCCTTATAGACAGGGGTGAATAAAATAGCCAGTTGGATGCATTTCAACTGGCTAAAATGAAACAGCGGAAAAACGGAGGTCTCGATTATGGGGAAAGATAAAGATCTTTGGGGCCCACGTCATTGGCCTCTGGAAAAACTTGGGTATAGTGATCGATGATCAACTGTCCATGAAGCAGCAAGTAATCAAGACAGCCTCTATCTTCTTTCCCATTCTGAGGTGGCTCCGTGAGATACTATGGATGTTGCCTGGACCTACTCAAAGAACTGTAATTCAAGCTTTAATAAAGTTGAGATTGGACTACGGCAACGTCCTTCTACTTAGGAGCCAATAGGGAGGTGATACACAGATTGCAGGTGGTTCAGAACTCTGCGGCGAGGCTGCTTTGTCACGTACCCAAAACATCTCCCATTTCAGGCACTCTTCGGGACCTCCTCTGGCTAAGCATTGAGAGCCGGACTAAATTTAAGGCCTTATGCTACATGCATACATGACTCTCACACTAAGATGGCCGCCGAGTCTCTTTCCAGAGCTCCCGGTTTGGGGATCGCATATCGGCTGATATCCCCGCGTTAACCTGCCATCTAACAACATCTTTCAACTTTTTGCCACCTACAACATGTAAGTCTGCGTAACTGAACATTTGAAGCTTTTTACCTGCGCTTAACTGCTTTACCCGGATCGGTAGAGGCGCAATTCGTTGGACTCGACGCCTTCACCAAGACTGCACCACTGGAGCAACTGCACTCGGTCCGCCTGCGTTCCCGACAGAAGGTCAGAAGAGATCGATTAAAGTGATCTCATACAATCAAAGTAATCTACTACGATCCTCCGGCTCAAACAGCGCCGCCGATGACCCTGGTGTCGATGGGCCCCTCCACCTCACTAGCAGGGACTAAAAAGACGTGAGGACCACAGCGGCCACTGAGCCTCGATGTGAAACATCCCGGCCTGTCTGCATTTGTTCCCCTCTCTGCGTGATGAGCCACACAGTCTGCCACACTGCCTGAATGCCGTCCCTCATATCGTGAGTGGAACGGAGACCGAGGCCTTCGCGTGATGACCAACACAGCCTGCCACACTGCCTGATTACCGTCCCTCATATCATGAGTGGAACGGAGACTGAGGCCTGCCGCAGGTGGGGCTGGAGACCTGGTCCGTGAGACAGAAACTACGATAGCAGTGCATCCCCATTTCGCAGCTGCTTTCGGGAGACTGCTGCAGCTGACTCCTGAACCGTCCCGGTGCATTGCCTGAGACACGGGTCTAAACTCGATCTCCCTCTCCCCCCTGCTCACTGCCCCCGATCACGCTGAAGAAAGCGGCGAAATAAATAGTGATCGGAAGTCTCGGATGCCCTCGGATGCTCCTGCGGCTTTTTGTTTCGGCGCTGAATCCTGTTGGCGGCTGAATCCTGTGGGCTGCTGAATCCTGTTAGCTGTGTTCAGCTCCCCCCCACCCCCGGCAAAGTGGATGCCCTCGACCATTGGGCTTCCCGCTGGTCATCGGAGGCCGCCGGCTTGCTGCTGGCATCTACAGTTAGGAGCTGCAGGGCACAAGGACTTCGGCTGAAGTCTCTGATGCCCTCTGACGCCCATGCGGCTGGCTGTTCACGGAGTTCCCCATTCAGATGAATGAAGACGTCTGTGCTGAATCCTGGTGGCTGCTGTGCCTAACTTACTACGCTTATGGATACATCGGTAAGTGCCCCTCGTTACAAGCCTGTATGACTTTTGAAAGACTACTTGCTCCCAATCTCCCAGCAAGACTGAATGCTTTGAAATGGCCTCCCTCTGCCTCTTTCTTGATTAACTGGGCCTATTGCAGGACACCGCCTTCACTATTCTGGATCCCCTCTAAAATGGCCGCTCCCTACTCAAGAGTGCTATATCTGGGCCAGGTACCCTTCTAAAATGGCCGCTCCGTGCGCAGTAGTGAGATAGCAGGGCATACTCTCTTGACCCCAGTACCATGCATCCCTGACCTCTGCACGTGACCTAGCACATGGCTGTTTTCTGCATTTACCTGAACTATCCTACAAGCTATACACTGATCATACTGGATATTTAATGGATGCCACCTGCTCATCAGTACTATTTCAGGGTTGATATCTTAACTCCCGTCCCACACTAGCAGGAATTCTATAACTGGTCCTAACATCTGACCATGGCTCAGCTGATCACCAAACTCCCCAATAGGCTGCTCCCTGGACACATGGGAAGCTTAAAGCCCGCCCCATGCTCATCAATATATTTCTAGGACCGACTACTCATCTACACTATCTGTTCTTACTCTCAAACTGGTAGAGGCCTGCTCTTACAGGTGCCGGATTACTGCTAACAAGACTTCCCTTTGGGTCAACTACTATCATTGCCGCTCCCAGCCTAAAGTGGTTATAGTAGTTATTTGGTCCCCCAGCTGGATCCCTGGGTCTCTTCCCCTCCCTGACCTCTCTGCTATACACCCTTCCAAAGAGAGCACCCTCACGACCACCCTACCTTAGTCCATAATGGACTCCAGACTAGAACAATTTGGCACCAATAGCTACACAATGAATTATCCGACCAACCTCTCCAAAAATGCAACAAAAGCTTTTAAACACAGACTCCTCAAAGCTAATCCTGAAACCCTTATTTCTGACCCCTACATCTGTCCAAAAAAGGTACTATCACTAGCGACCTGATCTTCTACACTAAAAGAAGAGCTCAGTGGAGGTCGATGTTCCACTCCTCACTCAAAATCTCCTCGAACAAAAAATTCCCTCATGGCCTTCGACTATTGGCTACGACGTCTCCCAAATTTAGAGCAAATGCTACAATATCCATCTACAACAATGGGACAATTCTAATTCAGGCCTCCGACCTCAACCTTGACATCTTTGATGACAGATTTGCCCTGCTTAAAGGTTCACTGGTCACTAATGTTTCCCCCACTCAACCTAGAAGCGGGCGTCCCCTTACCCCATCTCAAGACGATACTGATCCCTCCCCAAGGGGTCTCAACCTGGGGACTACCCATCATACCGCTACCAACACACACATGACCTTACCTCCACCTACCTGAGTCGCCCCAAATTCACCCAACTTGCACCTTCCAAACTACTCACCTGCCACCAACTCAGGAGCACAGCATATTCCCTGCGCCACCCTCCTCTCTGACACCTCACCGTCACCCATCATTTCCCCCCTTCTTCACTCCCTCATTCAACAGCCGGCTCGCCCGCCCCTCAACATAAACTCGTCTAACCTCCCTTCCCCAAACCTCCCCTCCCCTAACCTCCTTTCCGCTAACCCTCTTTCCCCGAACCTCACTCCCATTGCCCACTCTCCTGGCAGTCCCTTGCAGGACATTAGGAAATCTCCCAACCCCCCTTTTCCCAACCTCCATCCCATTGCACGTTCTCCTTGCACTCACGCTCATCACAAAGAGACCTCCCCTCCTGCTGACCTCACTCCTCATCCAGCCTGGGTCTCCCACCCTCCCCTCCCACTGTCCAATCCTCCACCTACCCTCCACGGATACATAATCCACATTCAGAGCCTGCTGCAAAACTCAAGGAAATAAAGCAAGTACTTCTATCTCTCAAAATTGTCATTCAAAAACTCATTGAGTCAACCGAAGAGCTGGCACTTGATCTCTCCTCCAATAAGAGCTCTCTGGAGACCCCACATAGGATTCTGTTGAAACCCCCAGTCCAGAACTGGACTACCAACCCCTATCCTAACGCCCCAGCTCGATCCTCCAGGACCATGTACCCTCTCTCAGTACCAGATATTCCCTCAGGCCAGAACTGGAAAACCACCCCCTACCCGAACGCCCCATCTAGACCCTCCAGGTTCATGAATCCTTTTTCTGAACCAGATATCATCTCCCTCCTCCGATCGTACACCTCTACACACTCAATCACCCCAGTCCCCTCAAGATCTGCACAAGCAGCCCCGCTACCTACCCCCAGCCCGATCCGTCCTAAGCAATGCTTCTTGGAATCCATCCAAAGCATCACATCCAACCCGTACAGAGCTCCCAGACTCAAAACCAATGCCCTAAACACAAATAATTTGATATGTATCAATCTAGGCAACAGAGCGTAACGAGAGGTCGAAATGAACTGAGCTAAAACATTGGTTTTTTGTAAAAAAGGGGAGTTCAATTTTATTCACAAATTATTAAAACACATTGAAATAATAATACACATTTACAATTTACATTAAACACATGTAACTCAATGAATTGAGAATACACAACAACACTGTTAAAAAGAAGCAAATAATTCAACGAGGTAGAAGTTACATAAAATGAACACAATTTTTAAGAAAAAAATGTGGCTAGATTAATCTCTACGCGCGTTTTGGCGAACCAGCGCCTTCTTCTGGAGCAGCCACGATAGTATCTACAAAAAGGAAAATATCATATAAAGAAACATTATGTACAATATTACTATTGTTGTGTAACATAAAAACACTTCAGAACAATCCAATGTTATTGTAGTAGTCTCAGACTTTCCATTTTGTTTTGACCAAACGTTTTTATATTATAACATTACTATTAAGGATTTCATTTCCTTGCCTTGAAGGTAATCATACATGCGTAACTGTGGTAGATCATTGAACCCATAATCTTTTATCTGCACTAGTGGTCACAGAAAGAAGACAGTGTCTTATAGTCATAGATTGACTATTCCCAATGTTGTAAGTTTAAAGGGTTTTTACATTGGATGGTTAATAAAGGGATTCTGATATTTGTATCTCTCTAGTTGAACCTCTAACTAGCGTGAACGATGAAGTAGAGAACACTAGAGATGGTCGCAGTTATCAGGAAGTTATTCTAGCAGGACCTAAATAATAATATGCAATGCATCTATATCATAAATAAGGTCACTTACTTTAAAAACACGAAATATATTGCTGTAATTCGATGATGCAATCTGGTCTGTACGTCCAACGAGTACCCTTTCTTTTGTTTATGTTATGTAGATATTCTAAACCATAAAGAAACAGTAAATGAACATTTGAGCCCTTATTATTATAGCCTAGTCTTATGATTTCTTCATGGCCAATACTTAATAGACGAACAAGATTGGTGTATTACCTATTTTAATTGAGGTTTGCAGATGGATATTCCATAAACATTGATGTGATTCGTTGGTCTCGAATGTTGATTTAAATTTCTATATTTCCTAAAGAAATTATAGGATCTTTCAATATATTCGATCTTTCAACTTTTGATTTTTTAATTTTAACTAAACAATTAGTAAGGATATAGTTTTTTACTTTAGAAGATGAAGGTACCTTAATTAAGGAGTAGGGGTTCATTTAGACCCGCCGCCCGGAGTTAAAAAGTAGTGGCCGCAGTAATGCGTATTTATGTGAAACTGGAAAGGTATGATCCTCCTGATGTGGGGATAGTTAATTGTGATGATTGCCTACAGAATGGATAGAAAGAAAACTGGCATAAACATCTATACTATATAGTCACAGGATAGCAATTTCTTAACTAAAACTCTTAAGGAGATGAAGGACTGATGGTTACCTTTTTGGTTGCGCTCAGAGGCGGTTGATTCAGATGATTTTCAAATAACTCCCTGTCTGAAAAATAGAAAAAATGGTAGGGAAGTTATGTTACTCGCTCATTATTTAAAACTAGCGAGTCAACTAAAGAGTGACTAGATTGAAGGTGCCGCATTAAGGATTTCTCCCAGGACTCACCCAATAGATATCAACAGGGCTCCAAAAATCCGGCGGCGGGACACGGGGGTTCTATGCTCCTTCCACGAACGATGGCAACTGAAAGCTCTATCAACTGCTGTTTATATACCCTACTTGATTGGATAAGTAAGTGCACCTGACCTGTGTGTGGGAATGGAGAAAGGACCACCAATTGCAAGGAAGTAGAAAGAGGACTCGATTCTCTAAAGGGATAACCAAGATGGCTTCCAAGTACACTGTCACTTGAGTAGACATAGATGATGGTGTGGAGCGATTAGACTCACCTAACTCAACAGAAGAGTAAAGACGGAGAAGGGAGCCATATTATCAAGGGGCACTAAGGTCAATTTTACCTATTGACCAAATGCAAATTAGGAAACTCTATGTACATAGCGCAACAAGAATGATTCCAAATATAGCCATAGGCACGTTATGTATTGAGTAGCGATCTACCTAATAATTTGCAAAAGAAAGGGTCAAATCGTGCGGAATCTCATCAGGCTTGGAACTCTGTTTGATACCACTATACGTGTAAACTTGAAGAAACTCCAGATTTTCTATACTTTTAGTAATTATTAGATCAATGCTTCCCAGATCTAATGTTGCTTAAATCAACATAAACGACAGTGTGGAACGCAAGGAAAATTCCACCTAGTCAGGATAATGGAAGATAACGCGAGAAAGTTGCATCTTAGGTGGGCACTGAACTCAATTGTTATTGTTGTAAAAATCAAACCAGGGAATTATCAGTGACACACCGCACGTGTATGCGGGAATAAATCTGGACTCGTTATAAAGCGGTATGTGCTCTATTTTATGGATGTGAAAATCAAACCATAAAGAGAATAGTGCAACTAAATAGTATATTTGACAGAACCATAGATGTCAACATGATGGAAATCTATATCATTTACTATTTTAAAAGATTATACATAAATAATATGAATTGACAGAAAGAAAGAAAGGAAGAAAGGGGACCCCAGTGTATGTGATATAATACGTGATATCACATGAGGAGAAATACTTTGGAGCTTCTTAATAATTATTTTACTCAGGACACACTATATATAACTGTCAATTTATAAACGGAATGGATCTTCAACATTTCATCAGATAGAGCCAAAACAAATATTCCTGAGGTAGGAAAAATCTGCGGTTATTCTAGCAAATAGCGTGCTCCCATGGCAATTCACTATTCATTCCTTCCCGAAAGGTGTTAAAGACAAATATCCAGAACACCTCCCTCTTTTTTCTAATTGCACATCCACCATTGGAGTCTGAGATATGATTTTTTTCCAGCACTCTCCATTTGAAGTCATCTGCTTGGTGTCCCTTCTCCAAGAAATGCTTCACCATTGGGGCAGCAAGTTTGTGAGTTCTTATCGCCGAACGATGTTCGTTTAGCCGTGTTTGTATAGCACGGGATGTTTCTCCTATATACCCGAGGAGACACGGACACTGTATGAAATAGATCAGATTTGAGGATCTGCAATTCCACATTTCTTTCGCCACAGTTGTATGGCCATTGTGTGTGAATTCTTTGCCTCTTATGATGTTGGTACAAGAGGAACATGAGGAACAAGGGAAGGTTCCTTTTATTGGATTGCCTGTTACAATCAACCTTTGTACTGAATGATTTCTGTCAGATGTAGGTTGGAAGCGTGAACGAACGATATGTTCCTTAATATTTCTGTTCCTCTTGTAGGCAAAAAGTGGCTTAGCTAATTTCAATTCTGGAGTACAGTTGCTGTTTAAGATGTGCCAGTTTGAATTTATGACTTGTTTAATTTTAGTGTCCAGGGTAGAATGTTTAGTTACACAAACCACCTGGTCAGTAGTTTTTGCAGATTTTGGTTGGAGCAAGTGATCACGGTCATAATAGCGGGCACGCTTATAGGAGTGTCTCACTAATCGGTGAGGATAGCCTCTCTCGATGAATTTGCTTCTCATCACCATTGCCTGTCTGTCGAAATCTGCAAGGCTTGTGCAGTTGCGCCTGACCCTTAGAAACTGGGAGAATGGGATTGAATCTTTTTGTGACCTAGGGTGAAAACTACTGTAATGCAGTAGGGTGTTTCTGGCTGTAGGTTTCGTATGCAGATCAACT
The DNA here is from genome assembly GCF_964261635.1 of Lissotriton helveticus. NCBI lineage: Eukaryota > Metazoa > Chordata > Amphibia > Caudata > Salamandridae > Lissotriton > Lissotriton helveticus. The sequence goes on from NC_136072.1 coordinate 1,048,547,990, forward strand.
TTTAAGATGCCCGCGTCATTCATAATTTCAATATCTAAGAATTCCACCTTATCATCACTGATATGAGACGTAAAGTGCAGGTTGGAATCTGCTTCGTTTATCCAAGAGATAAACTCCTCTAATGTCTCCCTCCCATTGGTCCAGACAAAGAAGATATCATCTATGTATCTGGACCAATGGGAGACGGACTCGAAAAAGGGAGCTAATTCATTATATATATTTTTTGCTTCAAAAGCCGCCATATATATATTCGCAATCGAGGGCGCTACTGATGCGCCCATACTTACCCCCTTGATCTGGCGGTAAGTATTCGATCCAAATTCAAAAAAGTTGTCGGTTAGGACAATTTCCAAACATGCTAGTAAAAATGATTTGGGGCAAGTGATGTTATATGAATCAATAAACCAAGATGTAGCTTTCATTGCTCCAATGAGGGGAATATTGCTGTACAAAGACTCAACGTCTAATGTGACTAACAGGTCTCTTCCAGGGGCAAAGGTTAAGCCTTCTGTTTTTTGTATCATGTCACCTGTGTCACGCACATATGACTTGATCCTAGATACAAATGGACGTAGATAGTTGTCTATATATTTGGAAAGGGGCTCAGTAGCTGTACCTATGGTAGAGACTATTGGTCGATAAGGGGGATCAGATGGGTTTTTATGGATCTTTGGAAGCCCATATATGCAGGCTGTTTTTCCTTGGTGATGATTTAAAAATTCAAATTCCTTGGGATTGATGTGGCCATCTTCTAAAGCTGTTTTAGTTAAGGATCTTATTTTTTTAGATAGATTCAATGAGGAGTATGCTTGAATCGGGATGTAAAAAGTCGTGTCACCCAACATTTTTAACATGTTGAGTTCATATTGGGCCGTATCGATGAGAACAATCCCACCACCCTTGTCACAACTCTTAATAGTGAGATCTTTATTGGATGAAATAGTCGATAGAGCTAGATGTTCTTCTTTGTTTATATTATAAATTGGTTTTGGGATGTATCGCAAAGCTTGGTCCAGTTTCTTTAAAACGACTAGCTCAAAAGTGGCCACTTCCGGTCCTAGTTGTTCCAAAGAAGGACTAAAGGTCGATGGAAGACTCAAAGATTTAATATTGGTAGTTTCTATATCAATACCCTCATTAGTTGCAAAAAATCTTTTTAGACGTACTTTCCGAAAGAATGAAATTATGTCACAGTATAGTTCAAAGAGGTTTGGGGTTGAATGGGGCACAAAGGAAAGACCCTTAGATAACAATGCAATACTGGAAGAGTCTAGATTAGTTTTAGAAAGATTAAAAATTGGAATTATGTCCCCTGCTTCCAATATTGCCTGTTTCTTGTCTCTCGTACAAATTGGGCTTCCTCCTGTTGTTGTTGTTGATGGTGTTGGGGTTTGTAGTTCCCTCTCGGTTGCCCCTGAAAATGGACTCTGGGGCGTCCCCGTCCCATCCCTCTGTTCCCTAAAAAAGGCTGTCTGCGTGCCCCTCTACCTGAATTGTAGTTGTAATTAGGTTCTGGTTCGTAATACCCTTCAGTCTCATTCTCTGAATCGGAACTTTGGGAAAAGGTGTTTACCCGTTGCTGTTCTTCACTGTTGTCTACAGTGAAGTGATTTTGTTTATAAAAATCTATTTTTAGATAAGGGTAGGTATTTTCAATTGTGGCATATCGTTTGTCTTTAAGTAATTTGTCGTTTTTTCTTTTGTCCAGATAGCTGGAGAACGATTCTAATTCTTTATTGCACTCAGCAATTTTTTTCATTGCATCCTCTATATTCCCCATTTTTTTGATTTTGTCTTCAAGCTCATCAATATCTGATCTTACTTCTGCAGCTAGTTCTTTTGCAGTTTCGACTATTAGCATCATCAAGTCTCTTGAACACCGGCTGGCAATTCTGCTCCACTTATCAAGAAATGCCTTGTGGTGCACAAAGAGACCAGGGATGTTTTTAACACGAAGACCTAATGGGATAATGCCCAGGCGAAGATATGCCAACATGAATTCGCCATGGGCTTCAATACGTGTTAGCTTTTTCTTAAGATCTAGTAATTTTTTAGTGTCGTCATTATGGCGTAAGGGTTCACTTGAAGGATGATTAAACGAACTCGAAGTGCCAACAAGTGTCTCGAATTCCTCGTCAGTGAATCCGAAGGTTTTTTGGAGAGCCATAAGGTCTGACAATTTATAGGGATCTATATATACGTTATCTAATGTCTATGATAGCTTTTAAGGCAAGGAAAGGAATTACAATGTTTCAAAAATAGAACAAACAACAAAGTGGCCCTGCACAGACAAGCTGTGGGAAAATTGCGTCAATATTTATCAATGACCCCCTGAGTGCATGGAAATAGAGTTCCTAGATCAGGGAAAAGCAAATAATTTGATATGTATCAATCTAGGCAACAGAGCGTAACGAGAGGTCGAAATGAACTGAGCTAAAACATTGGTTTTTTGTAAAAAAGGGGAGTTCAATTTTATTCACAAATTATTAAAACACATTGAAATAATAATACACATTTACAATTTACATTAAACACATGTAACTCAATGAATTGAGAATACACAACAACACTGTTAAAAAGAAGCAAATAATTCAACGAGGTAGAAGTTACATAAAATGAACACAATTTTTAAGAAAAAAATGTGGCTAGATTAATCTCTACGCGCGTTTCGGCGAACCAGCGCCTTCTTCTGGAGCAGCCACGATAGTATCTACAAAAAGGAAAATATCATATAAAGAAACATTATGTACAATATTACTATTGTTGTGTAACATAAAAACACTTCAGAACAATCCAATGTTATTGTAGTAGTCTCAGACTTTCCATTTTGTTTTGACCAAACGTTTTTATATTATAACATTACTATTAAGGATTTCATTTCCTTGCCTTGAAGGTAATCATACATGCGTAACTGTGGTAGATCATTGAACCCATAATCTTTTATCTGCACTAGTGGTCACAGAAAGAAGACAGTGTCTTATAGTCATAGATTGACTATTCCCAATGTTGTAAGTTTAAAGGGTTTTTACATTGGATGGTTAATAAAGGGATTCTGATATTTGTATCTCTCTAGTTGAACCTCTAACTAGCGTGAACGATGAAGTAGAGAACACTAGGGATGGTCGCAGTTATCAGGAAGTTTTTCTAGCAGGACCTAAATAATAATATGCAATGCATCTATATCATAAATAAGGTCACTTACTTTAAAAACACGAAATATATTGCTGTAATTCGATGACGCAATCTGGTCTGTACGTCCAACGAGTACCCTTTCTTTTGTTTATGTTATGTAGATATTCTAAACCATAAAGAAACAGTAAATGAACATTTGAGCCCTTATTATTATAGCCTAGTCTTATGATTTCTTCATGGCCAATACTTAATAGACGAACAAGATTGGTGTATTACCTATTTTAATTGAGGTTTGCAGATGGATATTCCATAAACATTGATGTGATTCGTTGGTCTCGAATGTTGATTTAAATTTCTATATTTCCTAAAGAAATTATAGGATCTTTCAATATATTCGATCTTTCAACTTTTGATTTTTTAATTTTAACTAAACAATTAGTAAGGATATAGTTTTTTACTTTAGAAGATGAAGGTACCTTAATTAAGGAGTAGGGGTTCATTTAGACCCGCCGCCCGGAGTTAAAAAGTAGTGGCCGCAGTAATGCGTATTTATGTGAAACTGGAAAGGTATGATCCTCCTGATGTGGGGATAGTTAATTGTGATGATTGCCTACAGAATGGATAGAAAGAAAACTGGCATAAACATCTATACTATATAGTCACAGGATAGCAATTTCTTAACTAAAACTCTTAAGGAGATGAAGGACTGATGGTTACCTTTTTGGTTGCGCTCAGAGGCAGTTGATTCAGATGATTTTAAAATAACTCCCTGTCTGAAAAATAGAAAAAATGGTAGGGAAGTTATGTTACTCGCTCATTATTTAAAACTAGCGAGTCAACTAAAGAGTGACTAGATTGAAGGTGCCGCATTAAGGATTTCTCCCAGGACTCACCCAATAGATATCAACAGGGCTCCAAAAATCCGGCGGCGGGACACGGGGGTTCTATGCTCCTTCCACGAACGATGGCAACTGAAAGCTCTATCAACTGCTGTTTATATACCCTACTTGATTGGATAAGTAAGTGCACCTGACCTGTGTGTGGGAATGGAGAAAGGACCACCAATTGCAAGGAAGTAGAAAGAGGACTCGATTCTCTAAAGGGATAACCAAGATGGCTTCCAAGTACACTGTCACTTGAGTAGACATAGATGATGGTGTGGAGCGATTAGACTCACCTAACTCAACAGAAGAGTAAAGACGGAGAAGGGAGCCATATTATCAAGGGGCACTAAGGTCAATTTTACCTATTGACCAAATGCAAATTAGGAAACTCTATGTACATAGCGCAACAAGAATGATTCCAAATATAGCCATAGGCACGTTATGTATTGAGTAGCGATCTACCTAATAATTTGCAAAAGAAAGGGTCAAATCGTGCGGAATCTCATCAGGCTTGGAACTCTGTTTGATACCACTATACGTGTAAACTTGAAGAAACTCCAGATTTTCTATACTTTTAGTAATTATTAGATCAATGCTTCCCAGATCTAATGTTGCTTAAATCAACATAAACGACAGTGTGGAACGCAAGGAAAATTCCACCTAGTCAGGATAATGGAAGATAACGCGAGAAAGTTGCATCTTAGGTGGGCACTGAACTCAATTGTTATTGTTGTAAAAATCAAACCAGGGAATTATCAGTGACACACCGCACGTGTATGCGGGAATAAATCTGGACTCGTTATAAAGCGGTATGTGCTCTATTTTATGGATGTGAAAATCAAACCATAAAGAGAATAGTGCAACTAAATAGTATATTTGACAGAACCATAGATGTCAACATGATGGAAATCTATATCATTTACTATTTTAAAAGAATATACATAAATAATATGAATTGACAGAAAGAAAGAAAGGAAGAAAGGGGACCCCAGTGTATGTGATATAATACGTGATATCACATGAGGAGAAATACTTTGGAGCTTCTTAATAATTATTTTACTCAGGACACACTATATATAACTGTCAATTTATAAACGGAATGGATCTTCAACATTACATCAGATAGAGCCAAAACAAATATTCCTGAGGTAGGAAAAATCTGCGGTTATTCTAGCAAATAGCGTGCTCCCATGGCAATTCACTATTCATTCCTTCCCGAAAGGTGTTAAAGACAAATATCCAGAACACCTCCCTCTTTTTTCTAATTGCACATCCACCATTGGAGTCTGAGATATGAATTTTTTCCAGCACTCTCCATTTGAAGTCATCTGCTTGGTGTCCCTTCTCCAAGAAATGCTTCACCATTGGGGCAGCAAGTTTGTGAGTTCTTATCGCCGAACGATGTTCGTTTAGCCGTGTTTGTATAGCACGGGATGTTTCTCCTATATACCCGAGGAGACACGGACACTGTATGAAATAGATCAGATTTGAGGATCTGCAATTCCACATTTCTTTCGCCACAGTTGTATGGCCATTGTGTGTGAATTCTTTGCCTCTTATGATGTTGGTACAAGAGGAACATGAGGAACAAGGGAAGGTTCCTCTTATTGGATTGCCTGTTACAATCGACCTTTGTACTGAATGATTTCTGTCAGATGTAGGTTGGAAGCGTGAACGAACGATATGTTCCTTAATATTTCTGTTCCTCTTGTAGGCAAAAAGTGGCTTAGCTAATTTCAATTCTGGAGTACAGTTGCTGTTTAAGATGTGCCAGTTTGAATTTATGACTTGTTTAATTTTAGTGTCCAGGGTAGAATGTTTAGTTACACAAACCACCTGGTCAGTAGTTTTTGCAGATTTTGGTTGGAGCAAGTGATCACGGTCATAATAGCGGGCACGCTTATAGGAGTGTCTCACTAATCGGTGAGGATAGCCTCTCTCGATGAATTTGCTTCTCATCACCATTGCCTGTCTGTCGAAATCTGCAAGGCTTGTGCAGTTGCGCCTGACCCTTAGAAACTGGGAGAATGGGATTGAATCTTTTTGTGACCTAGGGTGAAAACTACTGTAATGCAGTAGGGTGTTTCTGGCTGTAGGTTTCGTATGCAGATCAACTTTTAAGATGCCCGCGTCATTCATAATTTCAATATCTAAGAATTCCACCTTATCATCACTGATATGAGACGTAAAGTGCAGGTTGGAATCTGCTTCGTTTATCCAAGAGATAAACTCCTCTAATGTCTCCCTCCCATTGGTCCAGACAAAGAAGATATCATCTATGTATCTGGACCAATGGGAGACGGACTCGAAAAAGGGAGCTAATTCATTATATATATTTTTTGCTTCAAAAGCCGCCATATATATATTCGCAATCGAGGGCGCTACTGATGCGCCCATACTTACCCCCTTGATCTGGCGGTAAGTATTCGATCCAAATTCAAAAAAGTTGTCGGTTAGGACAATTTCCAAACATGCTAGTAAAAATGATTTGGGGCAAGTGATGTTATATGAATCAATAAACCAAGATGTAGCTTTCATTGCTCCAATGAGGGGAATATTGCTGTACAAAGACTCAACGTCTAATGTGACTAACAGGTCTCTTCCAGGGGCAAAGGTTAAGCCTTCTGTTTTTTGTATCATGTCACCTGTGTCACGCACATATGACTTGATCCTAGATACAAATGGACGTAGATAGTTGTCTATATATTTGGAAAGGGGCTCAGTAGCTGTACCTATGGTAGAGACTATTGGTCGATAAGGGGGATCAGATGGGTTTTTATGGATCTTTGGAAGCCCATATATGCAGGCTGTTTTTCCTTGGTGATGATTTAAAAATTCAAATTCCTTGGGATTGATGTGGCCATCTTCTAAAGCTGTTTTAGTTAAGGATCTTATTTTTTTAGATAGATTCAATGAGGAGTATGCTTGAATCGGGATGTAAAAAGTCGTGTCACCCAACATTTTTAACATGTTGAGTTCATATTGGGCCGTATCGATGAGAACAATCCCACCACCCTTGTCACAACTCTTAATAGTGAGATCTTTATTGGATGAAATAGTCGATAGAGCTAGATGTTCTTCTTTGTTTATATTATAAATTGGTTTTGGGATGTATCGCAAAGCTTGGTCCAGTTTCTTTAAAACGACTAGCTCAAAAGTGGCCACTTCCGGTCCTAGTTGTTCCAAAGAAGGACTAAAGGTCGATGGAAGACTCAAAGATTTAATATTGGTAGTTTCTATATCAATACTCTCATTAGTTGCAAAAAATCTTTTTAGACGTACTTTCCGAAAGAATGAAATTATGTCACAGTATAGTTCAAAGAGGTTTGGGGTTGAATGGGGCACAAAGGAAAGACCCTTAGATAACAATGCAATACTGGAAGAGTCTAGATTAGTTTTAGAAAGATTAAAAATTGGAATTATGTCCCCTGCTTCCAATATTGCCTGTTTCTTGTCTCTCGTACAAATTGGGCTTCCTCCTGTTGTTGTTGTTGATGGTGTTGGGGTTTGTAGTTCCCTCTCGGTTGCCCCTGAAAATGGACTCTGGGGCGTCCCCGTCCCATCCCTCTGTTCCCTAAAAAAGGCTGTCTGCGTGCCCCTCTACCTGAATTGTAGTTGTAATTAGGTTCTGGTTCGTAATACCCTTCAGTCTCATTCTCTGAATCGGAACTTTGGGAAAAGGTGTTTACCCGTTGCTGTTCTTCACTGTTGTCTACAGTGAAGTGATTTTGTTTATAAAAATCTATTTTTAGATAAGGGTAGGTATTTTCAATTGTGGCATATCGTTTGTCTTTAAGTAATTTGTCGTTTTTTCTTTTGTCCAGATAGCTGGAGAACGATTCTAATTCTTTATTGCACTCAGCAATTTTTTTCATTGCATCCTCTATATTCCCCATTTTTTTGATTTTGTCTTCAAGCTCATCAATATCTGATCTTACTTCTGCAGCTAGTTCTTTTGCAGTTTCGACTATTAGCATCATCAAGTCTCTTGAACACCGGCTGGCAATTCTGCTCCACTTATCAAGAAATGCCTTGTGGTGCACAAAGAGACCAGGGATGTTTTTAACACGAAGACCTAATGGGATAATGCCCAGGCGAAGATATGCCAACATGAATTCGCCATGGGCTTCAATACGTGTTAGCTTTTTCTTAAGATCTAGTAATTTTTTAGTGTCGTCATTATGGCGTAAGGGTTCACTTGAAGGATGATTAAACGAACTCGAAGTGCCAACAAGTGTCTCGAATTCCTCGTCAGTGAATCCGAAGGTTTTTTGGAGAGCCATAAGGTCTGACAATTTATAGGGATCTATATATACGTTATCTAATGTCTATGATAGCTTTTAAGGCAAGGAAAGGAATTACAATGTAACACAAATAATATCATGCAGATCTCCTTCACACACCCACCGATCACTGACATCCTGCACAAATGGCACCTGAACTGCATGTTACTTAACTGCAGGTCAACGGTTAAACTTGCTGCAGACCTTGCAGATCTCATCCTTGCCCAAGGACTGGACCTCCTTGTCCTCACAGAAACCAGGCTCAATGACTCCTCAGGGCCTATCCTTGACATACTAGTCCCTTCTAGCCACAATATTATCAGACTAGACCACATCAAGAAAATTGGTGGTGGCATAGCCTGCATCTTGTGCAACTCTCTCACAGCAAAACAATCCTCCTCAGCTAATCTCTCTTCCTGTGAATACTTAGGAATAGACATCACTAGTGCACCCCGGCCCTTTATGCTCCCTTCACATCTTCTACCACCCCCCTGGTGATAACCTCCCTCTAATTAAACAAACTATGGAAACCATCTCCTCCAACCTGGGCCGTCACTGCCCACAGAACTTCCTTGGTGACTTGCACCTTCACTGGAATGACCTGCATGATCAGGCGGTTAACACTCCCAAGAACTTCCTAACAGACCTCTCCCTATCTCAATTCTGTGACAACCCCACACACAACTTAGGCTCGACACTGGACCTAATAATTTCCAACCCCAACACCATTCATCTCAAATCTATTCTTCCCTGTGACTGGTCGGACCATCACTATATCAACTTCCTTATCCTTGAATGCTGGATCCCCAATAGATCACAACCACTAAAATTCAAACACTGGAAAAGATCGCTTCTCAATAGTAGCGCTAATGAGCTCATAGCGCACTGCAATGACTCCCTTCCACCGCCTGCAAACATGACCGACATGCATGACCTCACTTTGCACTATAACAATGCCATGCTCAAGGCGCTGAATGCTGCGGCCCCCCTACAACTAAAAAGAATACCCGCCAAGGATTCCAAACCTTGGTTCAACGACAACCTAAATGTGGACAGACATAGCCTTAGACAAGCTGAACGCTCTTGGAGATCCTCTCCCTCCACGGATCTTCTAAAAATCTTTAGACTCAAAAGAAGTAGAACCACAAAACTTTCCTTCTTCAAAGCACAACTTGACAAAGCAAGAAATCGCCCGACACAATCCAACAACGCACCCACCCAATCTCAGCAATTTGCTCGTCCACAGCCAAATTGCGAAGCGGTTGCTGACTTCTTCCTAGAAAAGTCGAACAAGATCGAATCTGACCTAAGGTTGGCTGCACACTTACTCTCACCCCCTCCTGCCTCCTCCCTCTCCATGCCCTCACCCAGCCAGTCTGTTCTCTCTCCCAAAAATAATGCCTCCTGGAGCCAATTCACACCCCTTGATGACATTACCATCCTCAACACTCTCTCGACCATTAAACCCTCAAACCACTTCAATGACCCCCTGCCCCCAACTTCTATAAAGAAATGATAGGCTCATTAGCACCGCTCTGGTCCAAGATTATCAACGCCTCTCTCCGTCAAGGCGAGATCCCGGACTGCCAGAAGGGGGGCCTTGTGCTCCCCATCCTAAAAAAACCCTTGGCTGAACCTGAAGACCTGAATAACTACAGACCTATCACAAACATTCCTACCCTGGCTAAACTACTGGAGAGATGTGTTCATGAACAACTGCGTAGACACATTGATCAATTCCAGCTCCTCGACCAATTCCAATCGGTCTTCCGCACTGGCCACAGTACCGAACCGGCCATCAATAACATAGTGGCTGACGCTCTTACTTGACCAGAATGAAGCCTGCCTACTAATTCTTCTCAATCTCTCATCTGCATTCGACACTGTCAAGCATGACAATCTTCTCCACCTCCTTGAATGCAGAATGGGACTATCTGGCACGGTCCTTAAATGGTTTGCCTCTTTCCTCAACAATAGAACTCAAAGAGTCAAATCCAATCAGTCTCTATCCATCCCCAGTCCCTGCATGCTGGGGGTTCCACAAGGGTCCTCACTCTCGCCCACGCTCTTTAACCTTTTCCTGGAACCACTGATGGTAATACTTAAAGCCTCCAACATCCAATATCACATGTACGTTGATGACACCGAACCCCAATAGGGCTGGGATAACGCTACCCCAAGTGGTGGGTCTCTTTTATAATAATAATTTCTTATTAATGCACCAGAATCCTTTTAACTCGCACTCTTGGCTGGGCCAGCATACTGCCTTCAACTTTAGCGCTAACGCGGTGTCCGTCATTGAAGCGGACCCGCCTGAAGAGTAGCGCTCTAGTTGTTGCTGGAGCTCAGGAGGTTCCCTCTCTCCCTCCCTCACTTCCTATATTAGGACGGAAGTTGTGCTCGAGCGGGTGTAAGAGGGCTGAGATAACGCTACCCCGAGTGGTGGGTCTCTTTTAAAATTATTATTTCTTATGAATGCACCAGAATCCTTTTAACTCGTACTCTTGGCTGGGCCAGCATACTGCCTTCACATGTACATGCACATGCCAATATCACATGTACGTTGATGACACCCAACCCCAAGAAGGCTGAGATAACGCTACCCCGAGTGGCGGGTCTCTTTTAAAATTATTATTTCTTATTAATGCTCCAGAATCCTTTTAACTCGTACTCTTGACTGGGTCAGCATACTGCCTTCTACTTTAGCACTAACGCGACGTCCGTCTTTGAAGTGGACCCGCCTGAAGAGTAGCGCTCTAGTTGTTGCTGGAGCTCAGGAGGTTCCCTCACTCCCTCCCTCACTTCCTATATTAGGACGGAAGTTGTGCTCGAGCCGGTGTAAGAGGGCTGAGATAACTCTACCCTGAGTGGTGGGTGTCTTTTAAAAGTATTATTTCTTATTAATGCACCAGAATCCTTTTAACTCGTACTCTTGGCTGGGCCAACATACTGCCTTCACATGTACATGTACATGCCAATATCACATGTACATTGATGACACCCAACCCCAAGAGGGCTGAGATAACGCTACCCCGAGTGGTGGGTCTCTTTTAAAATTAATATTTCTTAATAATGCACCAGAATCCTTTTCACTCTTACTCTTGACTGGGCCAGCACACTGCCTTCATCTTTAGCGCTAACGCGGTGTCCGTCTTTGAAGCGGACCCGCATGAAGAGTAGCGCTCTAGTTGTTGCTGGAGCTCAGGAGGTTCCCTCCCTCACTTCCTATATTAGGACGGAACTTGTGCTCGAGCCGGTGTAAGAGGGCTGAGATAACGCTACCCCGAGTGGTGGGTCTCTTTTAAAATTATTATTTCTTATTAATGCACCAGAATCCTTTTAACTCGTACTCTTGGCTGGGCCAACATACTGCCTTCACATGTACATGTACATGCCAATAGCACATGTACATTGATGACACCCAACCCCAAGAGGGCTGAGACAACGCTACCCCGAGTGGTGGGTCTCTTTTAAAATTATTATTTCTTAATAATGCACCAGAATCCTTTTCACTCTTACTCTTGACGGGGCCAGCATACTGCCTTCATCTTTAGCGCTAACGCGGTGTCCGTCTTAAAAGCGTACCCGCATGAGGAGTAGCGCTCTAGTTGTTGCTGGAGATCAGGAGGTTCCCTCCCTCACTTCCTATATTAGGACGGAACTTGTGCTCGAGCCGGTGTAAGAGGGCTGAGATAACGCTACCCCGAGTGGTGGGTCTCTTTTAAAATTATTATTTCTTATTAATGCACCAGAATCCTTTTAACTCGTACTCTTGGCTGGGCCAACATACTGCCTTCACATGTACATGTACATGCCAATATCACATGTACGTTGATGGCACCCAACCCCAAGAGGGCTGAGATTACACTACCCCGAGTGGTGGGTCTCTTTTAAAATTATTATTTCTTATTAATGCTCCAGAATCCTTTTAACTCGTACTCTTGGCTGGGCCAACATACTGCCTTCACATGTACATGTACATGCCAATATCACATGTACGTTGATGGCACCCAACCCCAAGAGGGCTGAGATTACACTACCCCGAGTGGTGGGTCTCTTTTAAAATTATTATTTCTTAATAATGCACCAGAATCCTTTTAACTCGTACTCTTGACTGGGCCAGCATACTGCCTTCAACTTTAGCGCTAATGCGGTGTCCGTCTTTGAAGCGGACCCGCCTGAAGAGTAGCGCTCTAGTTGTTGCTGGAGCTCAGGAGGTTCCCTCCCTCCCTCGCTCACTTCCTATAGTAGGACAGAAGTTGTGCTCGAGCCGGTGTTAGAGGGCTGAAATAACACTACCCCGAGTGGTGGGTCTCTTTTAAAATTATTATTTCTTATTAATGCACCAGAATCCTTTTAACTCGTACTCTTGGCTGGGCCAGCATACTGCCTTCAACTTTAGCGCTAACGCGGTTTCCATCTTTGAAGCGGACTTGCCTGAAGAGTAGCGCTCTAGTTGTAGCTGGAGCTCAGGAGGGTCCCTCCCTCCCTCACTTCCTATATTAGGACGGAAGTTGTGCTTGAGCTGGTGTAAGAGGGCTGAGATAAAGCTACCCCAAGTGGTGGGTCTCTTTTAAAATTATTATTTCTTATTAATGCACCAGAATCCTTTTAACTCATTCTCTTGGCTGGGCCAGCATACTGCCTTCAACTTTAGCAATTACGCAGTGTCCGTCTTTAAAGCGGACCCGCCTGAAGAATAGCGCTCTAGTTGATGCTGGAGCTCAGGAGGTTCCCTCCCTCCCTCCCTCACTTCCTATATTAGGGCGAATGCTGCATCCGCGCGCTGGTGGCGCACCGAAGGCGCACCAAAGGCAAGCCCATCTGCGCCCGTCAGCGCCCAAAACGCGCCCAGGGCCAGAACCCCTGCACAATTTACCCGGCACCTATATTCAAGGAAGCAACTATATGGCCTCAATTCACACACATGTACCCCGCATAACATAGCGCTGAACTCAAAGAATACATCGCCTGCATACTGCAATCTATGCGGATGGGTGGAACCTTCATTAAATTTCACTACCATTGCTGAGGGGAACCCTCCTAATATAAGTAACATCAACAGACGGTATGATAACAATCACTCTTGTGATTCACGTCACAGTTTTCCTCCTACTAATAAACACTCTAGACCCATCAAATTAATCTTGCTTAACACTAGATCGATGGTGAAACATAAATTCCAGCTAGAATGTCTGATACAAACAGAAAAGCCGGACTTGGTTTTCTTAACTGAGACGTGGGCCAATGAGAACAGTGACCCTGATTGGCAGCTAGCAATCCCAATGGGATATCTTGTCCCCAATTCTGACCGAGTGGGGGCAAGAGGCGGAGGAACTGCTATAATATATCGCTTGGATTTTACGGTCAGAGTTACTCTAGAGTCTGTAGTAGACGTGGAAGCAATATCTTTTTCTATAAAATGTAATAATATAGAAATATTTCCAGGCCTATTAATTTATAGACCTCCTGGACCTAGAGCGTGTTTCATGAATTCCATCCATAGCTACCTGGAATCCTGTCTAGATACTGAGCACTTCACTATAATAGGCGACTTTAACTTCCATTTGGAAGATAATAATAACTCTGATACGGTATGTTTACTAGATAAATTAGCTAGCTTTGATCTCAATCAGATCGTCAATGAACCCACACACGTAGCAGGACCCACGCTAGATGGGATATGTACCAACAATTACCGTATAGAGATTAGGAAGGTCTGCCCGTTGCCATGGACCGATCATTATTTTGTGCATTTTGACACCATGCCTGTAACATCAATTAGAGGACAGAGTTCTCGTCCTCTGGCTGATAGATACCGGGCATGGAAGTCAGTAAGCAAATCAGACTTTGTGTCGGCACTTAGTAACAGACCGGTAACATCTAATGACATAAATCAAGCTGGCACTGATCTCTATAACTGGTTAAACACAGCGGCTGACAAGGTTGCACCTGAAGTGGCCAAGAAACCTCGATTTAAAAAGGTCTCGTCTCCCTGGTATTCGCCCAATCTCAAACTAATAAAGATCAAGTGTAGGCAAAAGGAACGAATCTGGAGATCCCAATATGATGATGCTCACAAGAAAGAATACTGCGTAGCCTTGGAAGAATACAAGGCCGCAATTATATAGGCTAAAGCTACCTACTACACTACCAAAATCCAAGAAGCCGCTAACTCCTCAAAAGAATTATTTCAAACTGTCAATGCCCTGTTGAAATGCCCATGTGATGTAATGTTTACACCTGATCAAAAAATTTGTATATAAACTAGCGTTTTTTTTCAAAGCAAGGTGCAATCTGTGTATGACAGTCTCGAAGAATCAAAAAACAACACAGGAGCAGAAGTCGTAGTTCAATATGAATTTAGGATGGGCCATGAAGGTCTGCTCTCCTTCCCTCTAACTACAGAGGAAAAAGTTGCGGGATTGGTGTTAAACATTAAATCTGGCTCCCCACTGGACCCCTGTCCATCGTATATACTGCATCTGACATCAGAGGAGATCAGTATATCCTTATCTCCAATAATAAATAAAATTCTGTCTGTAGGAGTCTTTCCCAAAGCATGGAAAAAAGCTTGGATTTGTTCCCTTTTAAAAAAGCCCAAGCTGGATCCACATGACGAAAAGAACTATCGGCATATCTCCTGTCTACCGTTTGCTGCCAAAGTGTTGGAGAAAGTAATAAATCTAGAACTAACATCATTCCTGGAGACCAATAATATCCTAGATACTTCGCAACACGGTTTCCGCTCAAAACATTCTACGGAGACAGCCTTGATCATGGCAACAGAGGAAATCCGTAAGGTGACGGATGAAGGGGGAAGGGCGGTACTGGTCCTGCTTGATCTAACAGCAGCCTTTGATTCTGTAAATCATACGGTATTACATCAAAGGCTGCATGATGCAGGTATCAGTGGTAAAGCTCTTTCTCTCCTGTCATCCTTTTTATCATCCAGAAAACAAATGATTGTTTGGGATGGATACAGATCGGAGGAATTCTCCCTCCCGGGTAGAGTCCCGCAAGGCTTGACCTTATCACCAACACTATTTAACATGTATGTAGCCCCTCTGGCCAGGCTGGTGAAGAACTATGGCTTTACATTGGTGTCTTACGCCGATGATACTCAGCTTATAGTTTCTGTGGCTAAGTCTGCAGATGCTCGGGCAGCGGATTTCTGTAAATGTATTTCAGCTTTGATGACTTGGATGAGCTCGAACCTCTTGAAGCTGAATGCCGAGAAAACGGAAGTCTTGGAGTTTGGCTCAAAAGACCCAATCTGGAATCAGCTGTGGTGGCCTATTACAGCTGGCACTTGTCCAGGGCCAGTCATAAAGGCCAGGAACTTGGGAGTTATGTTTGATAAAAATCTCACCTGGGCGTCACAGATTAATCAGGTTACGTCCGCATGCTTCTTTACTTTAAGGGGCTTGAGAAAGATTCTCCCTTACATTCCCTTCCCCCTGAGGAAAACGGTGGTAGTATCCACCACTTTATCCAGAATCGATTATTGCAACACCCTCTATCTGGGAATGGGAGTTGCCCAATTGGATAAACTTCAGTCTATCCAGAATGCGGCAGCCAGAGTTTTGCTTGGGCTGCCTAAGCATCAGCCGACATCAAAAGCTATAAAGAATCTTCACTGGCTCCCGGTACGAAGACACATTGAATTCAAATCACTCTGCCTGGTGCACAAAGCTTTGTTTGGAGCAGGGGCCGAAGATGTGCAAGCTCTGTTTTCACATTATTTCCCTCCCCGGACTCCAAGGTCATCCACTCTTGGCTTTGTACAAATTCCAAAGATAAAAAGAGTACGCTGTGGAGGAAAGCGGTTTTCCTTTCTAGCGTCCAAACTCTGGAACACACTACCAGTACATCTGAGAAGGTTACCTAACAGATTAGCATTCAGGAAAGAAATCAAAACATGGCTCTTTCTCCAACACTAAAGTATGCGTTTTATGTCCCAGCTCATCTCTACCCCAGCGCCAAAACGCCTCGGCAGTAGTGCACTTTACAAATACCGTCAGTCAGTCAGTCAGTCTAAACATGAAAATATGCTTCCCCGAAGACATCAAGGCTCTCAAGGGAACCCTGCTCAAAACCCTAAACTGGCTTACCTCCAACCACCTCAAACTAAACGCCCTCATGACGGAATTCCTCCTCATTCCGCCGACTAGGCAAACCCCCACTGTTGTGAAATATCTCTCTAATCTCACCGCGCTCAACTGCACACCACACCTCATTGACTCCACAAAATCGCTTGGAATCCTGCTTGATAAAAACCTAAACATACAAGAGCACATCAGAGCATCTACCAAAGGAGCGAATTTCCAGCTGTGCATCCTAAGAAAACTCAAACCCTACCTGCCCCATGAGGACTTCAAATCGGCAGTGCAAGCACTGGTCATCTCCAAAATAGAATATGGCAGTGCTACTTTATGCAGACTGCCAAAACTCAGTATAGCCCCTGTGAGAAGTTGGCTTGATGTGCAGTGTTCACTATTCTAGTGATCACTATATATCAGTCCAAACAACCCTTATTGATGATTGGTTGTAAGTCAACCTTATAGACCAGCTATCCTAGTAGCATGGATACGAGCAGTCTAAGGCTAAGACTCTAGAGGGCGTGTTAAGCCAGCTGTTTTACCATCACATTACCCCTTGAACACCCAGTGAAAGGACACCACACAAGTGTTATGAAAATAAACAATGTATTTATTAGAATCACAACAACCCTGTACTCTTTATGAGGACAGGGTGCTAAGCACACAACAAAACTCTTATGAAAATACTTAAGTGAGCACGTTATACACAAATGCCCGAGGGGCACGAAAAACCATATACTCTAAAAGTGGAATGCGAGATTACTAGCAGGTAAGTACAGTACTAATAGGCTTTGGAATCGCTAGGACTTGACTAGGGAATCGTTAGATTACTTCTAGGAGACCTAGGGGACTCGGGTGCAGAGTGTGCACTCTCACGCGGGATGCGGGACAAAGTCTATGGAAGCTAGTAAAGGCAAAGTTAGTGTTCACGGGCGAACCCGACCTGGTAGGGAGAAAACGACAGTGGATCCTGACCCTTGGATAGTGAGGCTATGCTGGGACACCGAAGTGCCGAAGTTACCTAGCCCAGGGGCTGCAGCTGCATAGGTCTGAAAAGACGTCGGGAATCTCGTTGCCGGACCAGGAGCCTGGAAGAAGGAAGTTGCTGGCAGGCGACCAGTGAAGGAAAGTTCGATGGATCCAAGCCTGGATCAAGGAAGAAGGAAACCTGAAAGCAGAGGGGACCAAGTTCTTGAATCACTAGCCAGTGATTAAGTGGGCACCAGGATGGCACCGGGCGAAGTCACCGCAGTCAGGTGAGTGGGCGCTGCTGGGCTCTGCAGTCTCTCGGACCAGGAGGCGTTGTCGGCGACCAGGATGGAGGTGCGAGCTGTCCCACGAAGGTTCTTGCTGTCGACGTCGCTGGACCCAGGATTGGGCAACAAGTCTTGGCAAATGCAAGGCCCACGCGGTGGACCTAAAATGGCGTCTTAGCCGGACCAGGAGGGTCCAGGGTACTTCTCCGATGGAGGGAAGCAAGGGCCAGTCTGGAGCAACCAGACCAGCAGCAGTGTTGTCGTCGGGCGTCGTTCGGAAGGCCACAAGCCAGCGGGCTAGTAGCCAAACAACGCGGTGAGCAGCAAAAAGCAGAAGGGCCCCACGCCGATCGTGGAGATGCTGGGGGGCTGCTCTTCGGTGTTGGAGCTGCTCAGGGTGGGGGCTTCTCGGACCCCAAAGCACTCACCAGGAAATTACTCGGTGGGCTTGCTGTGCAGAAGTCGTGCAGTCTTGGCGATGGCCGGTCCCTCGAGGTCTCGTCGCACCCACGGTTCTCAGCTGTGCTGTAGAGGTGGGTAGGGGTCAGAGGTGCCAGGGAAGCCGGGTCTCGTCGAGCTGGGCAGTCGGATTCCGGAGGAAGGACGTGCAGCAGACCGCAGTGTTCTTAGATGGTGCCTGCGGATGCAGGGTGACTACTCCTTAGTCACAAGGGAGAATCTTGAGGAAGAAATCGTGAAGTCCTTTCGTGGAAAGTGGTATCTTGATTCCAAAAATGATCTGATTTGGAAGGGGGCCAGTCTCTACCTTTATCTTGGAAAAGGGGGCTGGCACGCGACTAAGTCCTGCCCTAGGGGTGGGACCAGGAGGGGGGTGGTTACACCCACTTCCTTGGCGGGCTTTTCCCCAGCACAGGGTCTGGAGTGTCCCTGGAACTGGTTTAAGCCAGCCTATGCACAGTGAGCACCGGGGTGCCACGTGCAGTCACCTTCCTCTGAAGCCCTGCCTACCTACAATACACAAAACCCTGTCTGGGACGGTGCTGGCACCGCCCCTGGCAGGAAACCCTTTGTCCTTATCTCCTGCTCTGGGAGGACTCCCAGCAGCAGGAGGGCAGACTTGTGTCTCGGTGGCAGCATCCATTTTGTGGATGCTAAGGCTCTGTCTGACTTTTAACCGGGTTATAGGTTACATGCATGTCGTGTCCCTCTAGAAGGGTGGAATGCTAACCCCGTCGCCAGAATTGGCGAGGGGTTAGTATTCCAATTCGTATGACACCTTACTCGACATGTTTTGATAAAGCGATACCAGAGTTGGCATTTAACCGCGAGGATTATAATGAACTTAAGAGTATATGGTATGCGATATCATGGAAACGGCTAAGGGATAGATCCCGAAAGCCGCAGACAGGCTCAGCTCATGCCAGAGCACCATCTCACACGATTCCAAGCACTCTGTCTTCAGGATTGTTAAGGCCTGCCATAGGAGTGACTGATAGGAGATCTGTGTGTCCATTTTAGGGTTAGATATAGGTATACTATATCTAAAGCAAAGGGTGAGTACACCACCTTGCCCCAGCTGTCGTGCAGCCAGTTGTGCCAGTTTAGTTAGTCAGCCCAGGGGTGGCATAATACATGCTTCAGCCCCTGGGAGACTTCTGGGTACACCTCAGCCCTGGGTACAGGGACTTGGAGAGGGCCCAGTGCCAATTCAGTACCTGAGTACAATTTGGATAGAGAGAACAGCTAGGCTGTGGGTCTGATTAGCAGGCCCACAGCCAGGGAAAGTCGTAAACCAGTGCAGCAAAAAGCAAAAATCTGGGTGATCATAGGATTGCAGACCCTACTCTCCTACATGACCCCCCCCCAAACTTTGGGACAATAAACTAACCTTGACCAGGTGAGTCTTCTTGCTCTAAGTGGAAATACCTGGAGAGCCCATCAGCATTGCTGTGATCAGTACCAGGTCTATGCTCCACTGTAAAATCCATCCCCTGTAGGGAAATGGACCACCTAAGCAGTTTGGGGTTTTCACCCTTCATCTGATTTAGCCACAAGAGGGGCTTATGGTCTGTCTGAATGGTGAAGTGAGTGCCAAACAAGTAGGCCCTCAGCTTCTTCAGGGCCCAGACCACAGCAAAGGCCTCCCTCTCAATAGCTGACCAATTTTTCTCTCTGGGTGTCAACCTTCTACTAATGAAAGCAATAGGCTGATCATTACCATCAAAATTCAGTTGAGACAGAACAGCCCCCACACCCAACTCAGAAGCATCTGTTTGGACAATGAATGGCTTGGAGTAATCTGGACTCTTTAGGATAGGTGCTGTGCACATGGCCTGCTTTAGGTCATTGAATGCTTTCTGACAGCTTGCTGTCCACTGAACTTTCTTTGGCATCTTCTTGCTTGTCAGGTCATTAAGAGGGGTCACTATGGACCCATAATTTCTGACAAACTTCCTATAGTACCCAGTCAGGCCCAAGAAAGCTCGAACTTGAGTCTGGGTGATTGGAGGAGTCCAGTCCTTGATGGCCTGTATCTTACTCTCCAGTGGCTGAACCTGGCCTCCACCTACAAGGTGGCCCAGGTATACAACCTGTGTCTGCCCTATCTGGCACTTTGTGGCCTTGATAGTGAGGCCTGCCTTTTGCAGAGCCTCTAACACTTTCCTCAGGTGGACCAGGTGATCCTCCCAGGTGGAGCTAAAGACAGCAATATCATCAAGATAAGCTGCACAGAAGTCATCCAGCCCAGTGAGGACTTGATTCACCAACCTTTGGAAGGTGGCAGGTGCATTTTTCAAACCAAAGGGCATTACCACAAACTGATAATGCCCACCAGGGGTAGAAAATGCTGTCTTGGGTTTGGCCTCCTCAGCTAACCTGATTTGCCAATACCCAGCTGTCAAATCAAATGTACTTAAGAATTTGGCAGAAGCCAATTTATCTATAAGTTCATCTGCTCTTGGAATTGGGTGGGCATCAGTCTTAGTGACTGCATTGAGGCCTCTGTAGTCTACGCAAAACCTCATCTCTCTCTTACCACCCTGGGTGTGAGGCTTTGGCACTAGAACTACTGGGCTAGCCCAAGGGCTATCTGAGGGCTCAATGACTCCCAGCTCCAACATTTTCTGCACTTCAGTTTTGATGCAGTCTCTAACATGATCAGGCTGTCTGTAGATTTTACTCTTGACAGGCAGACTGTCTCCAGTGTCAACATCATGGGTACACCAATCAGTTTGGCTGGGTGTCAGAGAGAACATATGTCTGTAGGATTGCAGAACTTGCCTGCAATCCTGTTGCTGATGTTCAGTGAGGCTGCCACAAAAGACAACACCATCAACTGATCCATCATCAGGATTCTGAGTGAGCAGGTCTGGGAGAGGGTCACTCTCTTCCTCCTGTCCCTCATCTGTGGCCATGAGCAAGCTCATGTCCTTATATGCCTTGAGCCTGTTAACATGGAGCACTCTGAGAGGGCTCCTGGGAGTTCCAAGGTCCACCAAGTAGGTAACCTCTCCCTTTTGCTCAATGATGGTGTGGGGCCCAGACCATTTGTCTTTCAGAGCTGCTGGGGCCACTGGCTCCAGCACCCACACCTTCTGTCCTGGCTGGTACACAGTCAGAACAGCCTTTTGGTCATGCCAAGCTTTTTGAAGTTCTTGGCTGGCCTCAAGGTTTTTAGATGCCTTTTCCATGTACTCAGCCATCCTGGAGCGGAGACCAAGTACATAGTCCACTATGTTGGTTGCAGGCTTTTTGAGAGGTCTCTCCCATCCTTCCTTCACCAAACACAGGGGTCCTCTTACAGGATGTCCATACAGAAGCTCAAAAGGGCTGTAGCCAACCCCCTTCTGTGGGACCTCTCTGTAAGCAAACAAGAGGCAGGGGATCAGGACATCCCATCTTCTCCTAAGAGTTTCATTTAGCCCATGAATCATCCCTTTGAGGGTCCTGTTGAATCTCTCAACAAGCCCATTGCATTGTGGGTGGTAGGGTGTGGTGAACTTGTAGTTCACACCACACTCCTTCCACATTGCAGTCAGATATCCTGACATGAAGTTTGTACCTCTGTCAGAAACAACCTCCTTAGGGAAGCCCACTCTGGAGAACACTCCAACTAGGGCCCTTGCCACTACAGGTGCTGTAGTGGTCCTAATTGGAATAGCTTCAGGATACCTGGTGGCATGATCCACTACCACCAGTATAAACTTGTGCCCTGATGCTGTCTGGGGTTCCATTGGACCAACAATGTCAATCCCCACTCTTTCAAAGGGAACCCCCACCACAGGTAGTGGTATGAGGGGGGCCTTTGTTGTGCCACCTGACTTACCACTGGCTTGGCAAGTGACACAGGAGCGACAAAACTCCTTGGTATTCTCATTCATATGGGGCCAGTGAAAGTGTGAGACAAGCCTGTCCCAAGTCTTTGTCTGACCTAAATGACCTGCAAGGGGAATCTCATGGGCCAAGGTGAGAAGGAAACCTCTCAGAGACAAGGGGATGACCAGCCTCCTGGTTGCACCAGGCTTGGGGTCTCTTGACTCAGAGTACAGGAGTCCATCTTCCCAGTATACCCTGTGGGCACCTGTGGCATTCCCTGCAGCCTCAGCAGCAGCCTGCTGTCTGAGGGGTTCAAGGGAAGGGCAGCTCAACTGTTCCTTCCCCAGGTCTGCTCTGGTGGGTCCCCCTGAGCCCAGAAACTCAACTTGATCAAGTTCAAGCTCTTTAGGCTCAGTTTCCCTCAGCTCTTCCAGATCAGCCTCCTCAGAGACTTGATCCTCAACCTGGGGCAAGGGGGAAGGCAAAGCCTTACCCTTACTGCTCTTCTTCTTGGAAGGTGTCTGGTCCATCATTTCAGGATCCAGCACCTGTTCAGTGGGGCATTTTCTGGCCTGTGACCTAGTCACAGCAAGCACATGTGCTGGCAAGCCTAACATTTCCATGTGAGTCCTCTGCTCCACTTCTGACCATTGTGATGACTCCAAATCATTGCCCAACAAACAATCAACTGGGAGGTCTGAACTGCCTACAACTTTCTTTTGTCCCTTCACTCCACCCCAGGAGAAAGCCACAATTGCCACACTATGACTAGTAGTGACATTGCTGGCATTGGTCACCAGGAAATCAGTACCTGGCATGATCTGTCCAGGGTCCACAAAGTTAGGTGTCACCATGGTGACACTGGCACAAGTGTCCCTATAGGCCTGAGCCATTTTGCCATTAATCAAAGGCGTCTGCCTGTATTTGCCCAAAGTATTGGGACTTATCTCAGGGGTTATATCCATATCCCCTGTACAGACAAGGACAGCCTGAGTGAGTGTGCCAACTAAGTTGTCAGACCCCTCAGTTCCCAAGGTTAACCCAACTAATGCCTTGGGAGGTACACTACCACTACTGACTGTACTAGGGGGTGCAGTTGCCTTAGGGGCTGTAGTGGCAGGAGTTTGTCCTCCTCTTTTGGTGCACTCACTAAACCAGTGAGATTTACTTTTGCAGTACTGGCACCACCTTTTTGACTGGCCTTCTTGAGTCTTCTTCTTCTGGGAAGCCTGACCCCCACCCTCTTTGGTTTGTTGGGGACCTGGTGAAGACTTCTGGTCATTTTGTTCACTCTTTGCATTACCCTTCTGGTCTGCTTTCTTCTGACCACCCTGGTTCTGGTTCTGGTTCCGGTTCTGCTTGATCCTTGTCCTGACCCATTTGTCTGCCTTCTTTCCCAATTCTTGGGGAGAGGTCAGATCTGAATCAACAAGGTGCTGGTGCAACAACTGGTTCTGACAATTGTTTAAAATTTGTTCTCTCATCATTAGATTATACAATCCTGTGTAATCTGTAACCTTGCTACCCAGCAACCAGCCCTCCAAAGCCTTAGTGGCACAATCCACAAAGTCAGACCAGTCCTGAGACTGAGTTTTCTGGGTGTCTCTGAACAGCAACCTGTACTGCTCAGTGGTTAAACCAAACCCATCAACCAGTGTATTCTTCAGGACCTGGTAATTGTTAGCATCCTCTACTCTTGTAGTGAGGAGCTTATCTCTACCTTTACCATCAAAGGAGAGCCACAGTATAGCTGCCCACTGACTCTGGGGAATGCACTGCACAGTGCAGGCCCTCTCCAGAGCAGCCATCCATTTCTGGATATCATCCCCTTGCTTAAAGGGGGGCACTATCTTAGTCAGGTGTTTAGTATCTAAACCCTTCTCTCTATCTCTTGGGAGATTGCTGCCACCAGTGGGAGCTAACCCACTCATCTGCTGCTCTCTTGCCAGGGCAAGTTTCTCTTTGGCCAGGGCAATTTCTTCCCTTTCAATCCTCAGAGTAGCCTGTCTCATCCTGGCTTCATGCTCCATTCTCTGAGGGGAAGTCAATCTCCTCTGGGGAGAGTTCCTTCTCCTCTGAGAAGAGGCATTAGAGTGCAGAGATCTGTTGGAGTCCCTAGAAAGAGATCTATCTCTCCTAACTCCAAGGTTAGGCCTACTTAGGGTCAGTACTGGGGGTCCCCCAGATCCTAGCCCAAGCAAGTCTAAGTTGGCCCTAGTTAGCCTTCTGACTACCTCAAGACCTTTGTCTACCTCGTCCCCAGAGAGTTCCCCCTGATCCTCCTCCTCAACTGCATTGGCAATGTTGGGGAGGTCTGGATCCCCAGAGGTACCCTCTAAGGCTGGCATATTCCCATCTAGCTGAGAAAGCTTTCTCGCATCATAAGTCTCTAAGAGACCTATTAAAAAGGGAATGGTGGGGTTAGACCCCTGCTTCAGTTTTCTGGAGACACAGATTTGTCTCATCTCCTGGAAACTGAGAGCTGCATATCTTGAAGTGACCTGTGGAGGGTCAACACTGACCAGGGGAGTCTCAGTAGATTCTCCCTGGGTAGACATGCTTTTCTAGTGAGGTGTAAGTGGTGCACTTACCTACACTATATGTTTGCCTACTGATCCCTTGCTAGAGTTGTAGTTTAGGGTGTGCTAGGCCCTAGGAGCTACAACAGCTGGTTCAGTAGAACTCAGAGTATTCTAAGCTAAGTTATATGTACCTTTAGTACTTATGTGATCTTTCACAAGATATTCTTAGGGCATGTGTGGTAAAACAACAGCAAGCTCAAATCCCAACCGCTGCTCACCAATGTGAGAAGTTGGCTTGATGTGCAGTGTTCACTATTCTAGTGATCACTATATATCAGTCCAAACAACCCTTATTGATGATTGGTTGTAAGTCAACCTTATAGACCAGCTATCCTAGTAGCATGGATACGAGCAGTCTAAGGCTAAGACTCTAGAGGGCGTGTTAAGCGAGCTGTTTTACCATCACATTACCCCTTGAACACCCAGTGAAAGGACACCACACAAGTGTTATGAAAATAAACAATGTATTTATTAGAATCACAACAACCCTGTACTCTTTATGAGGACAGGGTGCTAAGCACACAACAAAACTCTTATGAAAATACTTAAGTGAGCACGTTATACACAAATGCCCGAGGGGCACGAAAAACCATATACTCTAAAAGTGGAATGCGAGATTACTAGCAGGTAAGTACAGTACTAATAGGCTTTGGAATCGCTAGGACTTGACTAGGGAATCGTTAGATTACTTCTAGGAGACCTAGGGGACTCGGGTGCAGAGTGTGCACTCTCACGCGGGATGCGGGACAAAGTCTATGGAAGCTAGTAAAGGCAAAGTTAGTGTTCACGGGCGAACCCGACCTGGTAGGGAGAAAACGACAGTGGATCCTGACCCTTGGATAGTGAGGCTATGCTGGGACACCGAAGTGCCGAAGTTACCTAGCCCAGGGGCTGCAGCTGCATAGGTCTGAAAAGACGTCGGGAATCTCGTTGCCGGACCAGGAGCCTGGAAGAAGGAAGTTGCTGGCAGGCGACCAGTGAAGGAAAGTTCGATGGATCCAAGCCTGGATCAAGGAAGAAGGAAACCTGAAAGCAGAGGGGACCAAGTTCTTGAATCACTAGCCAGTGATTAAGTGGGCACCAGGATGGCACCGGGCGAAGTCACCGCAGTCAGGTGAGTGGGCGCTGCTGGGCTCTGCAGTCTCTCGGACCAGGAGGCGTTGTCGGCGACCAGGATGGAGGTGCGAGCTGTCCCACGAAGGTTCTTGCTGTCGACGTCGCTGGACCCAGGATTGGGCAACAAGTCTTGGCAAATGCAAGGCCCACGCGGTGGACCTAAAATGGCGTCTTAGCCGGACCAGGAGGGTCCAGGGTACTTCTCCGATGGAGGGAAGCAAGGGCCAGTCTGGAGCAACCAGACCAGCAGCAGTGTTGTCGTCGGGCGTCGTTCGGAAGGCCACAAGCCAGCGGGCTAGTAGCCAAACAACGCGGTGAGCAGCAAAAAGCAGAAGGGCCCCACGCCGATCGTGGAGATGCTGGGGGGCTGCTCTTCGGTGTTGGAGCTGCTCAGGGTGGGGGCTTCTCGGACCCCAAAGCACTCACCAGGAAATGACTCGGTGGGCTTGCTGTGCAGAAGTCGTGCAGTCTTGGCGATGGCCGGTCCCTCGAGGTCTCGTCGCACCCACGGTTCTCAGCTGTGCTGTAGAGGTGGGTAGGGGTCAGAGGTGCCAGGGAAGCCGGGTCTCGTCGAGCTGGGCAGTCGGATTCCGGAGGAAGGACGTGCAGCAGACCGCAGTGTTCTTAGATGGTGCCTGCGGATGCAGGGTGACTACTCCTTAGTCACAAGGGAGAATCTTGAGGAAGAAATCGTGAAGTCCTTTCGTGGAAAGTGGTATCTTGATTCCAAAGATGATCTGATTTGGAAGGGGGCCAGTCTCTACCTTTATCTTGGAAAAGGGGGCTGGCACGCGACTAAGTCCTGCCCTAGGGGTGGGACCAGGAGGGGGGTGGTTACACCCACTTCCTTGGCGGGCTTTTCCCCAGCACAGGGTCTGGAGTGTCCCTGGAACTGGTTTAAGCCAGCCTATGCACAGTGAGCACCGGGGTGCCACGTGCAGTCACCTTCCTCTGAAGCCCTGCCTACCTACAATACACAAAACCCTGTCTGGGACGGTGCTGGCACCGCCCCTGGCAGGAAACCCTTTGTCCTTATCTCCTGCTCTGGGAGGACTCCCAGCAGCAGGAGGGCAGACTTGTGTCTCGGTGGCAGCATCCATTTTGTGGATGCTAAGGCTCTGTCTGACTTTTAACCGGGTTATAGGTTACATGCATGTCGTGTCCCTCTAGAAGGGTGGAATGCTAACCCCGTCGCCAGAATTGGCGAGGGGTTAGTATTCCAATTCGTATGACACCTTACTCGACATGTTTTGATAAAGCGATACCAGAGTTGGCATTTAACCGCGAGGATTATAATGCACTTAAGAGTATATGGTATGCGATATCATGGAAACGGCTAAGGGATAGATCCCGAAAGCCGCAGACAGGCTCAGCTCATGCCAGAGCACCATCTCACACGATTCCAAGCACTCTGTCTTCAGGATTGTTAAGGCCTGCCATAGGAGTGACTGATAGGAGATCTGTGTGTCCATTTTAGGGTTAGATATAGGTATACTATATCTAAAGCAAAGGGTGAGTACACCACCTTGCCCCAACTGTCGTGCAGCCAGTTGTGCCAGTTTAGTTAGTCAGCCCAGGGATGGCATAATACATGCTTCAGCCCCTGGGAGACTTCTGGGTACACCTCAGCCCTGGGTACAGGGACTTGGAGAGGGCCCAGTGCCAATTCAGTACCTGAGTACAATTTGGATAGAGAGAACAGCTAGGCTGTGGGTCTGATTAGCAGGCCCACAGCCAGGGAAAGTCGTAAACCAGTGCAGCAAAAAGCAAAAATCTGGGTGATCATAGGATTGCAGACCCTACTCTCCTACAGCCCCCATCAGGGCTTTGCTGAATGCGGCTACGAGACTCATCACGGGTTCTAAGAAAACCAACCACATCTTGCCGGACCTCAAATCACTCAACTGGCTTCCCTTTGAGGCAAGGATCCAATTAAAGATTGCTTGTATGAACCATTGAGCTCTTCACTTTAATACCCCACTCTACCTGGCAAATAAGCTGGAACTTTCTGGGGGCTCCCCGCCCACAAGGAGCACTGGCACCTTGCTGCTCAAGCCAAAGAAATTCAATAAGCTTAAAACCTATAACCGTACATTCTCAGGCATTGCCCCGAGAATCTGGAATGCCCTTCCAGTGGAGACAAGGCTTATTCCATCCACCTTTGCCTTCAAAAGGGAAGTGAAAGCACTACTAATGAAAAATGCGCTGATCTACAAACTTTGCTCCTCTTACCTTGAGACGTTTTGGATATCCTCACTATTACATGTCATCTGTTGCGACCTACTGTTGCCTGCCATAATGTCCCTTTTTTTCTTCATGTATACTGTCCTAAATCTCCTGCTGCAATACCCTTCTACCTATTTCCCTCCACAATGTAATTTTTACTCTGGTGACACATTGACCTACTTGTACCTTGTTTTGTCTCTTTGAGCTGTGCTCCTATTTCTTCGTCATCCTTATGTAAAGCGCTCTGATACCCACTTGGGTCATGTTTGCGCTATACAAAACTTATAAATAAATAGGTACAGCTCCCCATTATCTATGTTCCCTGGCCCAGATATATCACCCGACACGCCTGCTTAGATCTTCTTCCCAAGCCAAATTCTCAGTCCGAAGATTCAAACTAGCACGTACGGGGGGACGTTCCTTTTCTCACCTGGCCCCAGTGTTGTGGAATTCACTTCCATGTTTGCTTCGGCATGAATCTAATCACAAATGTTTCCGCAAAAACCTTAAGACCTGGTTATTTAACCAGTAAATCTGGTCTCTCTGCTGCGCTTGTCCTCAGCGCCGGTAAACCTCCAGGTAGCTGTGCGCCCTACAAATTTAATTTAATAATGGTATAGCATTATAAGTGATTAATAATGACTGTGTTTATTTTCTGTAGAAGTATGGCTTTCTGCTCTGCAGAAAAGGCCTGAAAGAAACTTTAGAAATAAATGCGGGTTAATCCTGAGCGAGAAGGGGTAGGTGGAAGACAGTTTGTTCTTCACGTGTCCTGTGTGCCTGCCAAAGTTTGCATGGAGAAACAAAATAATCTTCGGAAGAAGAACACTTCCTTAGAGAGCAGCCTAAATGAAAAATCAAGGCAAAAAAGTTGTTACACGACCGGGATGGAGGAAATGTGTACTATGTCAGCGGCTCGAATTTGTATTTCCTGGGCTGGAAGTTGATAAGATGAATAAACAAACAATGAGGTCCCTGAAGAAAGTGACATGACGAGAGTGGTGTGACAGTACACCCCTCTTCCTTAACCAATCAGAATGAAGAGAAATTGTCTGTTCTGACACAAATGTGGGTTGGTCTTTTTGGGGATAATTGAGGTTCCCAGTGGGAGGGAAGGAGGAGTTGCGTGATTTCTACCTAGCGTGAGGAGAGGGCCGTGTTGCTGTCTCCTATTCTTGATCTTGCTGTTCCTGTCTGCTGATTCCTGACTTTCTCTTTGCCTCTTCAAAATCTTCTTGAGGGGCCTACTGCTCTCATGGCCAGAGAGTAGTTTTCCTATTTCTTATTGGACTAGTATAGACAAGAAAACTGAATTTTGCATAATCATTTGCAAATTTATTTTATCTGAACCTTTTGTCTCTACACCTGTCCACTCTGTCATGAATTGTTGTTGAGATGTATGATTGTCATTTCTCATTTATTCATCTCTCGTGAAGGGCTATGATTCATACTGAATTGGTATTGATGAGCATTTCAAACATTTATTAGATAAAGCGTTATAAATATACAAATGTGTTTGTCTTTTATTAATGAGAATATTTTTAGATCCAAGTATTAGTTTGCCAAACCCTGATTACATAAATAAAGATTGCATCGCCAAAACTTTCGTGCAAACATGACGTGGTAATTGGATGTTGGTAACTTTAGAAATGTTCACTCACCCAGCGTGAAGGGGCTAGTTGGGTAATGAACTGGGCCCTGGAAATGAATTTTTGTTAGTCCCGGATCGTTGGATCAGTTTTGGTAGCAGCCTGATGGTTTTATTTAATTATTTTGGCAAATTAATGGTTGAATTAATGATTTTGGTTACTAATATGTTGTACTAGCGTTTTGTTTTATTAAGTCTGGAAGTAAAGGGTACGGAGTTGCCTACGATCCCGGGATGTTTTTAGCCTCAGGGGCAGAGGAAGAGTGTGGGAAAGTAACACACTAGAGAAATGCTTTGTCTGTTGTTGTGATACTGAACAACAAAAGAGGTTGTTAATATTACATATTACATAAGGGACCTATTCTGAAGTTAGTAATAGTGATAGATTATTGGGAAACGTTAGAAAGTGCACTTGAAGTAGTAACAAGAGTTCTTTCACTTGATTGAGAGTGGAGTGACGCTGGTCGATATTCCACTGGATGCAAAAGGATTTCTACGAGTGATCGAACTATCTTTTTATTAGTGGAGCAGACAAATTAGCAGTGTTTTGTGTTATGTCTAATAATTTTATTCTGAGAAAACGTTGTAGTTCATTGCCGTAATATTTTGTAAAAGGAGGGTCAGTTGTAAGAGTTATACTGACGTCACTGAGAGCCGCGCTAGCATTAGTCAGATAGTGGGATCGTAATCAGAAAGTGTTGTGCTGTGATTGGTTGATTGGTGTGAGTCGCGCTGGTATTTGACAGTGTGAACAATTAGCGTGAGTGGAATTACGGAAGGATTTTCTTGGTTTCTGAGTTTAAAGTAATGAAAAAAAGGGTGAAAAGTAAGTTATTAATGATGTTGCAAACTTTGCTTAGAAAAGACAGGTCTATACCTATTAGACAGGGAGTTCCTATACCACCTGCTGGTTCACCTGCTTCTTTTATGACACTAGAGCATGGATAGCATATGTGTACATGATTGGAGAATTGGGTGAAGTTTACAGAAGGAGATGGGTGTTTAGCTTTTCCAGAAAATTGTACTTTTAATGTGAGAGTGTTGGATAATTTGAGGAATCTGATGAGACCAACCCCTAGACCTATGCAGTATGAGGCGCTTGAGGAATGTGGACATGAGGCATGTAGGAGAGATATAAACAGGAATTCTACAAAAAATAGAAATACAGTGAGTAGGTATTCAGTGGCGAAGTGGGATGCACAAATGAAGAGATGGAGAAGAGATGTAATCTCAGAGGGATTATATCCAGTGACTGTTGCTGAGGATCAGGCTGGAGGGAAATGCAAAGAGAAAAAGAATAATGTAGAGAGTAGAACCAGATCCAAATGAGATCGATGATGAGTTATTGGATGAGATGTTATTGAATAGACCTCCACCATATCATGAAGATCAGGAAAGGATTACCTCAAATGCACCATTAATTGAAATAGAAGCTCCACAGATTTCACAAGTTCCATTAGCTCACAGTCTTTACAGATGGCACAGGTATCACAAGAGAAAGAGGTAGATGTACTTAATAAAACAAAAGAAGAATTGACACAGAGTATTAATCAGTTGAGTTTGAACACAGAAGCATTGTCAGTTCCAGTGCCCATTGGACCTATAGTCCCATTGTATAATAAGGGTCAGAATATTTCACGAGCACATGCATTGACAGTTCCAATGAATAATGCTAGGAGTAGTAATAGTTCTGAAGTAAATGAAATGGGAACATTGATTGATACGACAGAAAGACAAATGGACACCCCAAAGAGAAGTGTACAAGTAGACCATAGAAAATGAATGCAGAATGCAAGAGAAATAACTCCCGCATAAGGGGGTTCAGCAGGACCATCACAAGAGTTAGATGATTGGGTCAGAGTGATGGCGTTTAGTAAGATGAAACCAAGTGTGGATGTGAGTAGACTAAAAGCAGATCTGGAAGAAATGATTCTAGGTACAATTAGTCCGGAGAGATTGGGAAAATATCATGAAGAAGAGTTGTTATTTTTGTGTAAGAATGTTACAGTGAGAGCGAAGAATTTGCATGAGATATTTCCAGAAAGCTGCACAGGCATATAGAGTGGACATTGAAAAGTCAAAAGCTTTGCAAAAGACATATGGATTGGATTAAAGTGACAAAGAAATCCGTAAGGTGACGGATGAAGGGGGAAGGGCGGTACTGGTCCTGCTTGATCTAACAGCAGCCTTTGATTCTGTAAATCATACGGTATTACATCAAAGGCTGCATGATGCAGGTATCAGTGGTAAAGCTCTTTCTCTCCTGTCATCCTTTTTATCATCCAGAAAACAAATGATTGTTTGGGATGGATACAGATCGGAGGAATTCTCCCTCCCGGGTGGAGTCCCGCAAGGCTCGACCTTATCACCAACACTATTTAACATGTATGTAGCCCCTCTGGCCAGGCTGGTAAAGAACTATGGCTTTACATTGGTGTCTTACGCCGATGATACTCAGCTTATAGTTTCTGTAGCTAAGTCTGCAGATGCTCGGGCAGCGGATTTCTGTAAATGTATTTCAGCTTTGATGACTTGGATGAGCTCGAACCTCTTGAGGCTGAACGCCGAGAAAACGGAAGTCTTGGAGTTTGGCTCAAAAGACCCAATCTGGAATCAGCTGTGGTGGCCTATTACAGCTGGCACTTGTCCAGGGCCAGTCATAAAGGCCAGGAACTTGGGAGTTATGTTTGATAAAAATCTCACCTGGGCGTCACAGATTAATCAGGTTACGTCCGCATGCTTCTTTACTTTAAGGGGCTTGAGAAAGATTCTCCCTTACATTCCCTTCCCCCTGAGGAAAACGGTTGTAGTATCCACCACTTTATCCAGAATCGATTATTGCAACACCCTCTATCTGGGAATAGGTGTTGCCCAATTGGATAAACTTCAGTCTATCCAGAATGCGGCAGCCAGAGTTTTGCTTGGGCTGCCTAAGCATCAGCCGACATCAAAAGCTATAAAGAATCTTCACTGGCTCCCGGTACGAAGACGCATTGAATTCAAATCACTCTGCCTGGTGCACAAAGCTTTGTTTGGAGCAGGGGCCGAAGATGTGCAAGCTCTGTTTTCACATTATTTCCCTCCCCGGACTCCAAGGTCATCCACTCTTGGCTTTGTACAAATTCCAAAGATAAAAAGAGTACGCTGTGGAGGAAAGCGGTTTTCCTTTCTAGCGTCCAAACTCTGGAACACACTACCAGTACATCTGAGAAGATTACCTAACAGATTAGCATTCAGGAAAGAAATCAAAACATGGCTCTTTCTCCAACACTAAAGTATGCGTTTTATGTCCCAGCTCATCTCTACCCCAGCGCCAAAACGCCTCGGCAGTAGTGCACTTTACAAATACCGTCAGTCAGTCAGTCAGTCTAAACATGAAAATATGCTCCCCCGAAGACATCAAGGCTCTCAACGGAACCCCGCTCAAAACCCTAAACTGGCTTACCTCCAACCACCTCAAACTAAACGCCCTCATGACGGAATTCCTCCTCATTGCGCCGACTAGGCAAACCCCCACTGTTGTGAAATATCTCTCTAATCTCACCGCGCTCAACTGCATTTTGCATGAGAAATTTCCAGAAAGCTGCACAGGCATATAACATTGAAAAGTCAAAAGCTTTGCAAAAGACATATGGATTGGATTATAGTGACAAAGATTTAGAGAGTTTGAATGCTTCAGGTAAATGACTGCAGATAAAGGAGTTCATTAATACCTTGAAGAGATGGGGTGAATTGGAACATTGCAAAGGCAGATGGGCGATAAACAAAGAAGAAATGCTAGTGAATAAAGGTGCGACTGCATCTCCTTTGCTTCCGTTGAGGGAGGCAGGGACAGAGACATTGACAGCTGAAATGATATATCCAATGAGAGAAGTTCCAGGTGGTGGATATGTCCTTGGTCAAGACAGGATATATTGTCTTTTAAGAATGAATTTCCCAGATTGAGAGAAACACCTGTCGAATTGTAAAAGTTTGAAAGGTTTTGTTGAAAGATTTGGATGGTTTGTTTAATATTGTGGTTCCAACTGATTTATGGACTGAGTGTAAAATTGCAGTAGACTGGCCAAAGGAAGAATATCCTAGAGATATTAAAGCTGGAACCCCATCAGAAGAGCTGATGAGAATATATAATCAAGTAATTACTAACTTGAAGAGTAAAAATTCCCCAAAAGGGACAGATTTGGATAAAATTGATAGAACGACACAGGAGTAAAAAGTATCAGTGCATGCTTATTATGAGATACTTTTACATGTGTTTAAGTGGTATAATGGTTTTGAGAGCATAACTGACAAAGATATGGGTTATTTTGTATATAAATTTGTGTTTGGATTGAAACCAGAGATTAGCAATATGATTCAACAGCATCTGATTTGTTTGCAGAACAAGACAGTGGATGAAATTTTGAGATATGCAAAATATTGTAGTGATGATATTGAGTCGACATTAGAAATTGAAATAGAAAATGATGTGGGCACAGGTGAAAGCAGCACAGAAAAGTGGGTACAAATACCACAAGCTCCTATGCCTAATAATGTGAATGCTCCAGTACAGATATACAGTGCGAATGCTGGATTTCAAATGGATGAACACGTTTGTAAGAATCAAAATGTACAAATGGTTTCACAGTACTGACTACAGTGTCCTGATAGTGATTCAGATACATCTCAATGACGGTGCCTGAGGGGGGAGGAAAAGTGCGTGCTTGGCGCATCTTTAGAGGTAGATTGGTGTTGTCCTTTTGTGGATCAGAAAGTTGAAGGCAATGATATTACATTCCTTGTGGACACTGGTGCTACTCGTACTCCTCTGAGAACAGCAGAAATTCCAAACCTACCCCTCTCGGGAGATACTATCCAAGTTGTAGGAGTCTCAAATCAGCTTATTAAAACTCCAGTGACAAAACCAATGGAGGTACACATTGAAGAGTTTAGGGATTTGCATTAGTTTGTGGTGTAGGTAGAGACTTGTTATGTAAGATGAATTGCACCATCTATTGTACACCAGATGGCATTTTCCAACGCCAGATGAGGATGTTGCATTCAAAGTGATGTTGGCAAGGCAAGAGAAAGAAGTAAATTATTTATATCCTTTATTTACAGAGAAGGATTTGCCTGTTGAGTTGAGAAAAACTGTGATGACTGATGTATGGGACTTTTCAGAGAAAGACATTGGATTGATGAAGGGAGTTGATCATATTCAGATTTCATTAAAAAAGGGAGCAGAATTTCCAAAAACGCCACAGTACAAAAGGAGTCCTGAGACTATTGCAGGAGTTACATCTGTGATTGAGCAAATAATTGAACAAGGTATCTTGAGAGAAATACTAGGGAGTCCTTGTAATTCACCTATTATGGGAATTAAGAAACAGAGTGGAAAGTACAAGATTGTTCAAGACCTGAGGAAGGTGAATCAAATTGTGGTACCCTGTTGTCCAATTGTGCCAAACCCAGAAGTGATTCTTTATCAAATTCCCTCTGATGCAGAATGGTTCACAGCAGTGCTTAATTGGTAATTTAATCCTTGTGCACCAAATACCAAGGCTGGGTAATCTTGAATCGACCTCATGACTCTTCCAACCACACACAGACACTCCCCCCTCCTTTATGTGACTTATGAAGGTTCCTGCTTTATCTTCCTTTGTCATTCTGCTTTGTGTGTTATCCCTGTTTGTCTCAGTAAACGTCAGATGCAGAAAAATAAGCGGTGGTCCCCAACAAGGAGTGCTGGTGAGCCCCAGCTGCAACCACCGGCTCAAAATAAGCTCTGTACTACATTCAATATTGCATTTGATAGACTAACTGCAAATAAGGACAACGCTCAAGTGTGTATTGCTGCTCTTTTCAGGTCGATTCTATTTTTAAGACATCCCCTGAGGGAAGGCAAGTATTTGGGACAACAGCCTTCAGTTATCCTGTTTCCAAAGCCAATTAAGCAATGGCAAGTGTGTAACAAGAGTGAAGGAACAGAGAACCTGTGCATAGGTACACTTCTTCCAAGGGTACAGCCTGGGGCGGGAGAGGTGGATACAGAGTAAAGTGTGCAGGGGCTGATGTTTCTAGACCAAATGTATGGATTCTGTTATCCTCATTACACTGAGTCCTACTCTTCCTTGTCCTAGAGCCCTGTATTCAAGTCGACAATGGTTTGATTTATGCATGACATGAATTCACAGAATGATTCCTTACAGAGGTGTAAGTGGTATTACTAATGCAGATTCCTCCTCCTTGGCTGTGAAGGATTCCACAGAAGGAATTCCTACTCAAAGGGTAGCGAATGGATAGATCAAGGTGTGGGTTGCCGTGAAAGTTTGTTAACAGAACACCCATAAACTTGTGAGTTTGTTGGCATTCACAAACTCTGATTTGACCTCCTCCCACCTCAGAAACGCTTGGAGCAAAGGGGTGAATATACTCCCTTTTCAGGGTTGAAAGGACAATGGATCACCTTCAAACCTGAAACTGGGGGTGGAGAGGGGATTTCTCCACAAGGAAAAATGTACTCCATGTGGAGAAAAAAATAGAAAAAAATTGCAAATGTTCTAGGATCACTTAACTTGCCGCCGCCACCGCCGAGAGTCTGCAGCAGGCACCAGCCGCCACCGCCAAGAGTCACCTTATTCACAAGGTCCGCGCCGCCGCTCCGGGGACTACAACACCCGGCAGGCCACGCGGCGGCGCACAGCACGTGACGAACGAGGCGGGGAGAACGCGCCAGGAGGCGCTACAAATCCCCAACACCCCGGCAGAGCGGGGGAGACACTTAACTTGCCGCCGCCACAGCTGAGAGTCTGCAGCAGGCACCAGCCGCCACCGCCAAGAGTCACCTTATTCACAAGGTCCGCGCCGCCGCTCCGGGGACTACAACACCCGGCAGGCCACGCGGCGGCGCACAGCACGTGACGAACGAGGCGGGGAGAACGCGCCAGGAGGCGCTACAAATCCCCGACACCCCGGCAGAGCGGGGGAGACACTTAACTTGCCGCCGCCACCACCGAGAGTCGGCAGCAGGCACCAGCCGCCACCGCCAAGAGTCACCTTATTCACAAGGTCCGCGCCGCCGCTCCGGGGACTACAACACCCGGCAGGCCACGCGGCGGCGCACAGCACGTGACGAACGAGGCGGGGAGAACGCGCCAGGAGGCGCTACAAATCCCCGACACCCCGGCAGAGCGGGGGAGACACTTAACTTGCCGCCGCCACCGCCGAGAGTCTGCAACAGGCACCAGCCGCCACCGTCAAGAGTCACCTCATTCACAAGGTCCGCGCCGCCGCTCCGGGGACTACAACACCCGGCAGGCCACGCGGCGGCGCACAGCACGTGACGAACGAGGCGGGGAGAACGCGCCAGGAGGCGCTACAAATCCCCGACACCCCGGCAGAGCGGGGGAGACACTTAACTTGCCGCCGCCACCGCCGAGAGTCTGCAGCAGGCACCAGCCGCCACCGCCAAGAGTCACCTTATTCACAATGTCCGCGCCGCCGCTCCGGGGACTACAACACCCAGCAGGCCACGCAGCGGCGCACAGCACGTGACGAACGAGGCGGGGAGAACGCGCCAGGAGGCGCTACAAATCCCCGACACCCCGGCAGAGCGGGGGAGACACTTAACTTGCCGCCGCCACCGCCGAGAGTCTGCAGCAGGCACCAGCCGCTACCGCCAAGAGTCACCTTATTCACAAGGTCCGCGCCGCCGCTCCGGGGACTACAACACCCGGCAGGCCACGCGGCGGCGCACAGCACGTGACGAACGAGGCGGGGAGAACGCGCCAGGAGGCGCTACAAATCCCCGACACCCCGGCAGAGCGGGGGAGACACTTAACTTGCCGCCGCCACCACCGAGAGTCTGCAGCAGGCACCAGCCGCCACCGCCAAGAGTCACCTTATTCACAAGGTCCGCGCCGCCGCTCCGGGGACTACAACACCCGGCAGGCCACGCGGCGGCGCACAGCACGTGACGAACGAGGCGGGGAGAACGTGCCAGGAGGCGCTACAAATCCCCGACACCCCCGCGTCGCGGGACGCGAGCGGGATGCCCGGGGCTAAGCCCGGGCAAAGGGCGGGCCCTCTACGGCCCTCATCGGCACGAGGAGGCAGGGGCAGGGCCAGAAACGCTGCAGGATCCATCTGTGCAAGTAAGACTCACAGTTGAAAGAGTTTTCCTATTAGTTATCTTAGTTTAATAATTAAGGCTGTGAATATATTGTAAATATGTCTACGAAAGCGAAGGATGCTCCACAAAACACTCTTGACAACTACCTTGTCCAGACTGTGAAAAAAATAAACACGCAGAGGAGAAACTCTCTTGGGTTAAGCCAATCCCCAGACCTTCGTTGTTTGTCCCCGACTGCATCTATCCTGATTGATGACACAATTTTGCAGGAAGCCAATCAGGAGAGCATAATTAGTGGCCCTATGTTTCAAGGATTAAGCAGCGCACTTGACAATGTAGTCCCGGCCTCTGAGGTTTCCAATATACAGGCCGAAAGTGACATTGACATTGACTCTGACCAGGAGAAACATGCACGAGCTTCATCTGATGGGCAGACACCCAAAGGGCGCGCAATAAGGCCAAAACGATTATGTACTAAAAATCCACCGAAGTTGGGTGGACCACGTCCAGGGTCAAGAAGGAAGAGGGCTATTACCCCAAAGACAAAGCAAGTAAATACAGTGGAGGATAAACAAAATCACATTTCTGAGGACGCTTTTTTTGAAAGGATTGCTGACTTTCTTGAGTTAAAAATTAATGCCATTGTAAAACCTTTAATATCTAAAATTGATAAATTGCAAGCGGAGATTAAAAGATTGGGTGGTCTCCACACCACGGTTGCAGGAGGGGTAGAAAACATTACCACGATAGTTACAAACTTGAGCAATAATACAGGGGGAAATGTGGTTAACGAGGTTGTAAGCGATGGTGTAGGGATTCAGTTGTCTGTTGAGAATTTACCGCCCCAACCATTAACATCATTGACCACCACTATTGAGGGCCCCCATTTAGTTAACATCCCAACAGATAATAATCCCCCTGTCAGCTTACCCCCAGTAATTGCTCATTCTACGGACCCCCTACAATTTTTAGTCGAGGCCACACCAGTGGTTCTTGTGTTAGCGAATGTCCCTCCTTTGGAAGGGGGAACAGTGGAAAGCCCTACCTCCCTTGCAAGCAAGGCTCTGCACTGGCTAACCAGTAATATGCGGTTAGCTCCAGGGGGAAAACATCAACTGGCAAACGTAATTAAGTCAGCAACCAGGGTCCCCTGGCTGGGAAACCGGCCGAAAAAGTTTAAAGGGGACTGTGTGGCAGTGAGCCTCTCAAATCAAGATGTCCTTCCTAACATACTTGCTAACTTACTTCCTCCTCAACGCAGACAGGGTACTGTTGTTCCACTAACCCTGAAGTTTTTCTACGGAGAGCAACAGAACGTCACTCATCCAAGGACTCCTGAGCCAGGGTGGGATAGATTCTGGGACTTTAATCCTAGACAGGGGCAAGACATAAGGCATAATGCATTGGTCCATTATCCCCTTCTACCACAGCAAAATTCTTTCGTAGAACCCCTTCAATTATTTAATCGCTATGCCCCATTATCCTTCATGGATCAAAACGATTGACTCTCTCTCAGAAAAGATTCTAATGATGAGGGTCCTTTGCCTGTTTTCGGGCCTTTAGATCCAAAACTCACAGATAAGAGGCCCTGCAGAATTATGAGCTGGAATGTTGCTGGTATCAGATCTAAATTCAACGATAAGAACTGGTTGGAGATGGTCAGATCCAATGACATTCTTGCCTTTCAAGAAACTTGGGAAACGTCAGACAGACTTGTTCTAGACGGCTTTTCCCATTTCTTTGTACCTGCAGTACCTAGTAACTCTGGAAGGGCAAAGGGGGGCTTGGCTATATACATTTCCTTAGATATTCAAGGAAAGCCAAGACAGATTAAAACCAATTCAACAAATATCTTAGCGGTTGAATTAACCACACAAAACTCACAGCCTATATTATTTGTCAATTTTTATAATTCTCCCGTCAGTCAAATCTTGAACGAGCATTTGGTAACTCTAGAGGATTTCCTGTCCACCCACAGTGAGAATAGTGTTCATGGTTTCGATGTGATTCTCATGGGAGACTATAATATTCACCCATGTAACATGGATTGCCGCGTGGAATACGAGGATTTTCCCCCTTATCTCTCCACCCCGCACTTTGAACACTCATCACGTGGAGAGGCTCTGGAATCACTCTTAGCAATTTTTAATCTCTATGAATTTTATAGTAGTAACACTTGCTTGAGGTTACCAACATACGTGGGTAACAACACCGGCACAGTTGTGGATTATATTTTTTTATCGTCTAGTATTCTGTCTGAAGTGTTTAATTACAAGGTAGAAACTTCAGTTTTTAGTGACCATAACCCAATAATTTTAGATATTGTATCTCAGGGAGTTTTGGGAAAGAGAGAAATTGAAGTTTTATGTGTGACTGATTTAGTTCTGGGAGATCAGAATCGCAGACTGAAATGGGATCAAGTAACCCCAATTACCTTTATACAGGATACCCTGTCTAAAGTTGAGGGGGAGGTTGCAACCTGCTTGGATAATAATAACTCTGTTACCACTTTGATAGAAGCGTTTAATGTTAATTGCCACCAGGTCAACCTAGACCTGACTGTAAAGAAAAAGCCCCATATATATAGGGGCCCAAAATGGTTCGATTCAAATTGTTCCAAGGCTCACTCAATCCTCTTGAAGGCTTTAAAAAACAAACCTAGAGACAAAGAACAGATAGCATTACTGAGAAAAAAATATAATTATGCTATCAGGATGAGGAAGTCTGAGATCAAAAAGGAGGCCTGGAACGATTTATTGTCGCCCGATACACAGAGAGATAGTTCTAGATTTTGGGCGATAATAAACCATCCATTTTTTGTGGGCTTAGAGAAAAAGAGAGCAGATTGCACCATACCCGATGAACGGTACTCAGACAAAATATCGAAAATAAAATATCGTAAAGACAAAATATCGAAGTTAAAATATCGAAGGTAAAAAATATTGGGAAGCAAAAATATCGGATACAAAAATATCGTAATAGGTAAGTAAGTATAAATATCGATAATAATAATATCGTATGACAAAATATCGACAATACAAAATATCGTGTAGTAATGGAAAAAATAAATAGTATAGGAAAAAATATAATAATTGTACATAAAAAATTGATAAAAAGGTCTATATTAAAAAATGAAAATATATTTAATAAATTTTTTTTTTAAAAACATATCTAGTTTTAGGAGCGGGTAATTGGGTTTATAGGGGATGAGGGTGGGGAGTGTATTAAAATGTATGTAAAAATACATAAAATAATAAAAAATATGAAAAAAAAGATAATTTTTAAAATAATATTTAAATTATTAATATTAATAAATAATAATAGATATCAAGTTTTAGGAGCGGGTTATTGGGTTTATAGGGGATAAGGGTGGGAAGTAATTTAAAAATAATTAATAAATTAATATATGTTTGTAATTTTTTTTATTAATAATTAATTGGTAAATAATTAATATTAATTAGTTAATTAATTAATATAATTTTGTACATTATTTTATATATTAATTAATTGGTAATTAATGAATATTAATTATTTAATTACTAATTATAATTTTGGACATAATTTTAAATAATAAATAATTGGTAATTAAATAATAATAATTAATTGGTAATTAAATAATATTAATTAGTTAATTAATTAATATAATGTTGTACATAATTTTAAATAATAATTAATTGGTAATTAATTATTAATAATTAGGTAATTAATTAATATACATTTTTACATAATTTTAAATATTAATTAATTGGTAATTAATTAATATTAATTAGTTAATTATATTAATTAGCTTCATTTAGTTAAATATATATTTTTTACTTATTGTAAATTAATTTGGAAAAAATAATATTAATAATTAAATTTATTTATTTACAGCTAATGTGCTAATATAGTTACTTTATTGTTATTGTTAATTAATAATTAATTTGTAATTAATTATTAATAATTAGGTAATTAATTAATATACATTTTTACATAATTTTAAATATTAATTAATTGGTAATTAATTAATATTAATTAGTTAATTATATTAATTAGCTTCATTTAGTTAAATATATATTTTTTACTTATTGTAAATTAATTTGGAAAAAATAATATTAATAATTAAATTTATTTATTTACAGCTAATGTGCTAATATAGTTACTTTATTGTTATTGTTAATTAATAATTAATTTGTAATTTTGGGTAAAGGAGTATTGTTAGAGTTCAGGGTCAGTTTTCAGTTTTTGGGTAAAGGGGTATTTTTTGGGTTGAGGGTCAGTTTTCAGTTTTTGGGTAAAGGGGTATTTTTAGGGTTCTGGGTCAGTTTTGGGTTTTTGGGTAAAGGGGTATTTTTAGGGTTCAGGGTCAGTTTTCAGTTTTTGGGTAAAGGGGTATTTTTAGGGTTTAGGGTCAGTTTTCAGTTTTTGGGTAAAGGGGTATTTTTAGGGTTCAGGGTCAGTTTGGGGTTTTTGGGTAAAGGGGTATTTTTAGGGTTCAGGGTCAGTTTTCAGTTTTTGGGTAAAGGGGTATTTTTTGGGTTCAGGGTTAGTTTTCAGTTTTTGGGTAAAGGGGTATTTTTAGGGTTCAGGGTCAGTTTAGGGTTTTTGGGTAAAGGGGTATTTTTTGGGTTCAGGGTCAGTTTTCAGTTTTTGGGTAAAGGGGTATTTTTAGGGTTCTGGGTCAGTTTTGGGTTTTTGGGTAAAGGGGTATTTTTAGGGTTCAGGGTCAGTTTTCAGTTTTTGGGTAAAGGGGTATTTTTTGGGTTCAGGGTCAGTTTTCAGTTTTTGGGTAAAGGGGTATATATAGGGTTCAGGGTCAGTTTTGAGTTTTTGGGTAAAGGGGTATTTTTTGGGTTCAGGGTCAGTTTTCAGTTTTTGGGTAAAGGGGTATTTTTAGGGTTCAGGGTCAGTTTTGGGTTTTTGGGTAAAGGGGTATTTTTAGGGTTCAGGGTCAGTTTTCAGTTTTTGGGTAAAGGGGTATTTTTTGGGTTCAGGGTCAGTTTTCAGTTTTTGGGTAAAGGGGTATTTTTAGGGTTCAGGGTCAGTTTTGTGTTTTTGGGTAAAGGGGTATTTTTAGGGTTCAGGGTCAGTTTTCAGTTTTTGGGTAAAGGGGTATTTTTTGGGTTCAGGGTCAGTTTTCAGTTTTTGGGTAAAGGGGTATTTTTAGGGTTCAGGGTCAGTTTTGGGTTTTTGGGTAAAGGGGTATTTTTGGGTTCAGGGTCAGTTTTCTGTTTTTGGGTAAAGGGGTATTTTTAGGGTTCAGGGTCAGTTTTGGGTTTTCGGGTAAAGGGGTATTTTTAGGGTTCAGGGTCAGTTTTCAGTTTTTGGGTAAAGGGGTATTGTTTGGGTTCAGGGTCAGTTTTAATTTAATGTACTCTGGATTTGGTATAGTAATAATTAAATTATTAGAGTCCAACATATACTCACATTTAATATACAGTGCAAAATTTCTAATAGGATTGTTACATTATAGTAAGATAATGATACAAATTGTTCAACATGATTGTAGAAACATTATTTTTATTTATGTTTCACAAATAAAATGTTATTTCATAACAAAAATCTTTTTATTACATTTGGTTTTATAAACATATTTTATAAACACAATGATAAGCAACTATACAGAAGCATTATTATTTTCATCCTTTTTGTAAAAAAATGAAAATTATTTATTATCTCTTTTACATATTGTAATTTCAGAAAGAAATGTAGAAATAACAAAAGTATTTTTTCCACTTCATTTCAATACATGAAATATTTATTATACAATTCACACATTTTTTACACATTTTTCAATTATTATAATTTGTGACAATGTACTTATATTTCTAGACATTGTTAACATAAATATTATTCTTTTTTTAATATGTATTTATTACATTCATTTATATATT
Organism: Lissotriton helveticus; assembly: GCF_964261635.1. Taxonomy (NCBI): domain Eukaryota; kingdom Metazoa; phylum Chordata; class Amphibia; order Caudata; family Salamandridae; genus Lissotriton; species Lissotriton helveticus. Next base: position 1,048,591,480 of record NC_136072.1, read on the forward strand.
TGTTAATCAAATCATTGTAGGATTAAAGTAAATATTTCTTTACAATAATATAAACTTAATGTTTATTTTTGCCTATTTAGTTAAGTATAGATATTATATTTTATACTTGGGACTATTTTATTGCATTTGGGTGCTTTATTTTGTAACCGGGTTAGGTCGTTTTGGGTTATTTGGAAGAAGGGCTGATCGCGGTTGGGAGACACTTCACGTCGCTTCAGGTAAGGTTTATTTTATATGTTTTATGTGTATTTTAATGATGTTTTGAGATTAGTGACCTTATATTTTGTGTTGTTGAATGTGAGGGAGTTATGTTTTAGATTTCGAAAACAGATAATTACTTATGGTATATACACGTAGTGTTAGTTAGTTAAATCATTATATATAGAGTGAATTTTAGTCTTTTACGGTATATCTACAAGTGAAATCATCAATTTTAATATGTTTGTACCTAATTACTAGCTAATTAATGTGGGTGGGAATGTCTGTTTTCTATGTTTTTGTCATAGGTGTACGCTACATCGGAAGTTCCGTTTTTTTTTAAAGGAAGTGTTTGTTTGTTTTATTCAACACTGCTTTACAAACACTTCTTTACATTTTTCGGTTTTGCTGGAGCGATTCTTTCTATTTTTCCAATTTTTCGGGTTTTTTATGGTTATTCGATGGCTCTGGACAACGTGGATGTCTTAATTTTGGAACAGTTGTATTTTTACATTTTTTTGGGGGTTAATTTTGCACTACCTGGATTACTTTGGTGGAGAAGGACGTTATTGGATTGACAACATGATTGATAAGTCCTTGCTTTCTTATTTTGTGTGGGTGGGTAATGTTATTTTTATTATGGAATTGTTTTTTACTTGTTATTTAGTTTTAATGTGTGCATATATTATAATAATATCTCTATATATTGCATACATTAAATACTTTAGAAGCTCACGTTACATATTTTTGCATACTTAGGTGATAATTTTAGTGTTTTATAACATTTTGGGAATTAATTAGAGTAGTGTTTTGGCAATGATGTTTAGGTATTCTATGCCTTTTGTACTAGGGTAAAGTTTAACTTGTTCTTCCAGGTACTTGTGCATTTGTTTATTTTGCTTTGATGTTTTAGGGACAAGTTCAGTTACAGATTGGTCCATTCTAAATTCCTGGTAGCTCTGTTCTTTCTGTAGGCATTTAATGAAATGTTCTAGAGTTTGTTTGGTTCTGCCAGTTGATTGTACAAATGCATTGTGCCAACCTTCCACTGCATTGTTAGTTTTTGATTCTCCGTTAAGGGTACTTCTGTAAACGTTCCACCAGGGTATGAGGAATTTGGGATTTCGTCTGTGGCCAGATCTGTGGAGTCTGCCTACCCAGGTGTCTTCAAAGTAGTCGAGAAATTGACTTAATTTAGCTTCATTTTGTTTGTAGAAGGGGCTGTCTATAAGAATGTTGTAGTGTTCAGCTACGTCTGTTTCAGGGACATAAGCAAGTGCAATGAGTTTTTTAATTTGGAAAGCAAAAGATGAGTTTGTAGCATATTCGACACTTAGGGTAGTTTTTTGAAGGTGTTTCCATAAACACTGGTTTAAATGATAATAGCAGCCTTGAATGCAGGTATGGGGGTGGATTTTTAGGATAGTTGAGAGCATTGCTTGCTCAAAATCAAGAATGATTTTTTCAGGAGAAAAATCATTAGTTTTTTGTTTAATTATATTTATTAATTCCATATATGTGGAATTATTTTTGTTTGGTAATAGTGCATATAGCAAAGGTATGTTGCAGTTGTGGTAGAGGCCATGTATTGTGTATAATTGGAAAAATGGTTTGGGACAGATGTTAAATGTTCCATCCATCATCCAATGTTGGCTTTGCTGCAGTTTAACTAAATTCATATTGGTACCAAAAATTATAAGCCTTTTGTCATTGTTTTCGTTGTCGTAAACTATAAATGGTTGTTTATTTAAAGTTATTATTTGGTTAGCAGTTAAATTTATATCCTGATATGTTCTGGGAGATGGTGTTGTAGCAGTAGTAGCTTTTTTAGTTCGTGCTATAGTTCTTTTTAAGGAGAGGATATTTGGCATTTGAGTTGTGGCAGTTTTTGGGATTTTAGGAATGGCTTCTTTTAAAATGAAATTTGTTTGCTTTTGGGAACCTGTACTAGCTTCTTTTATATTTTCCAAAGCTGTTCTAACTTCTATTTCAGTAACATTAGGTGGATGATTGTGTTCCCTAGTATACAGTACTGTAGCTTCTCTAGTTGTTGCTCTGCCATAGCACTTGTTAGAATAATATTTACAACATTTCCAATTAACTTTCATGCCATATTGCTTTTCTTGTGTATAAGTGTAACCCATGTAGCATAGTAATAGTTTTCCTTTCTGGCTGGTCACAAATTCGGCTCCTTCGGTCATTTTGTACTTTGTATATCTATAAAATATATATATAATAGTTAATGTCAAATTAAATGTGATAAATAATCTATGTTAGTGATAAGTAGGAATGTTTATACTTACGTGTTTTAGAATTTACAGCAAAATTAGGAGTTGCTTGCTTCTTTTGTTGGGGATAATTGTTTGTGATGTTGTTGTAGCTGTTATGAAAAACATGAAAGTAGTATATTATTAATTAATGTTTCGGTACATTTGCAATGTTAGAGCTCATTTCTACTACAAAAGTGTATCTTCATGATTCACATTGTGAAGATACTTACATATTTTTTTAGGTTGGTCTTTGCCAGTATAGTTGTTTCTTCAGCTTCTGGAGAGTAGTTTGTAGTGTTATCTTAAATAAAAAAGGAACATATGTGTTAGAATAATCACCATGTTGGTATGTTTTTTAATAGATTATCTGGTAATTATGTTCTTTAATATACTTACTTTGTGATTAGTATCTTTATTATTCAGAATGTGGAGTTCTGTATTATGTCTGTATATCTATTCGTTGTGTTTGCTCTGTAAATAAACAATATATAATAGAAAATAATTAGAACACTTCTAAATGTTTGTATTGTTTTTCCACATTTATTTCAGTTGCATAATACTTACTTAGTAAAATGTATTGGAGAAATAGTACTGATGTCCTTAGTTCATTAGTAGTGAAGTTTTCAGTAGTAGAATCTACAGAAAAAAAGAAATATGTGGGGCAAAAGTCATTATTTCTGTGTGTTTAGATTTATGTGCACATAATGAAACAATGTGAAATTACTTACATAGTTATTAGAATCTGTATTCCTATGCTTTGTTCACAGTTATTTTGAGTAGAATATTCAGTAGTCGTTGTATCTAAAAAAAATAGTTTCATATAATTATTTAGCATGTTCAGTAGTATGAATAGCAAAGGGGTACTGGGTATTTAGCAGGTAAGTAAGTAGTAGTAGCAAATAATGCAGTTTCTATTTTATTTACTTACTTAGAAGATGTGATAGTAGGTTGATAGTCTGGTTCTTCTAGTTGTTGTGCAGCAATTCGGATAGAGATAAATCTCCTTCAGTGACTTTTGGCAAGTAGTTTGTGCTTAGATTTTAATTGTTTATATAGGGGAGTGTCAGTAGTAATTACTTTGCTATTGGTTCATTTGAAAAATTAGGTTTGTGATTGGTTAGTTACTATATTTGAATTTCAGTTGTGATTACTTTGTAATAGAAGTGAAAAACCAAAAAAAATAATAAAATTATACAAAGTAGTATAGAATATTTTTATATGTGTAGGTGATATAATTATACCAATAGGATATTTTTGACAAATTAATAGTGTGTCTATAGTATTAATTTAAGTATTGCGTGTTTATTTAGATGTGAAAACATATAAAACGTTAATTAATTATGCAAACAGATACATATAAAAAGTCGATATAGCTGATAATCCGATATTGAAGTGCACGATATTTTTGATGTCGATATTATAGTTAATGTCATTATTTTTTGTAGATAGCGATATTTTTGTTTTCCGATGTTAATGTAGTCGATATAAAAGTAAACGATGTTTTTGTATATCGATATTAAAAAATCGATATTTGTGTATATATCTAGTTAAGTATAGGAAGCCGATATATTTGATTTCGATATTTTTGCTCCGATATTTTTGTACGTCGATATTGTGAATGTCGATATTTTGTCAGACATTCCCGATGAACAGTGGGTTACACATTTCAGTAATACTTATAGCTGCCCTGATAACACTCCAGGTTGTGAAATACAACCTACACAAGTAGTAGCTATCATCCCCCCTTTTAGCATTGAGGAGGTAAAAAAAGCGATCAGTGACACACACTCTAAAAAGGCACCGGGCCCGATGGGGTTCCCGCAGATTTCTTTAAGAGTGCCCCTGAATTAAGTGCCAAAATTCTCACTAATATTTTTAATGCTACAAGAGATTTTATTTTTCCCATTAGCTGGTCTAAGTCTACCATAATACCGATTTTTAAAAAGGGACAAAGAACAGACCCGGCCTGTTATAGGCCAATCTCCCTTATTGATTCTAGTGTTAAAATCTTGGGGAGAGTCCTTTTAGGAAGACTGACTCAGCTTTTAGAAGGGAAGGGTGCTTTATCAAATGCACAATATGGTTTTAGAGCCAAAAGAGGAACTCTAGATCAGTGTTTAAATCTAGAACTAATCGTAAATAAATATGTAATTGCCAAAGGGGGCTCTCTGTACATGGCCTTTATGGACCTCTCCTCAGCTTTTGACCTGGTCAACAGGGCTAAGCTGTGGGGGGTCCTTTTGTCCATGGGCATTGATGCTCCCTTGGTGGGGTATCTGGCGGAGCTACACAGAGACCTTAAGACCTCGGTCAGAGTGACTAGGGAAGGAAGATGTACTTGTCACTTTAAGTCAGAGAGGGGGGTTAGGCAAGGATGTATCCTTGCCCCCCTCCTCTTTACTCTTTACATAAATGACCTCGAGGCAATCCTGGCAGATTCCCATACTGACATCCCGCGTGCAGGTGAGATAAAGATACCTGTCCTCCTGTACGCGGATGATGCTGTCCTCTTAGCACGCTCTGGAGTGGCATTAAATAAACTCCTTTTATCCTTTGGGGATTTCATGTCCTCTTTGGACATGAAAACCAATGTAGAAAAATCCCACGTAATGATAGCAGGAGCCGCAGGCAGGAAAAGAAAGACTAAAACTTTTTTCTGTGCTGGGAAAGAGGTTAGGAGAGTCCCATCCTTTCCTTACCTAGGAGTGACCTTTGATGAAAAGGGCACGTGGGGTCCCCAGCTTTTGGCTAAAAGCAACGCTGTAGCAAGAGCGGCTGCTGGGTTGCTTGGTTTTGCTAAAAGACTTGGAGCCCGTCCCATGGAAAGCATTATCAAGGTCTACAAAGCTAAATGTTTGTTGGTTGCTCAATACGGCTCTGTTATTTGGGGGTACACAAGTCATGAATATGATAAAATCCAGAAAGTAGAAAATAAATTCTTGAGAACCCTGCTTTCTGTCCCTCAATCGACTTCCACATATATAGTACATACAGAGCTTGGACTGGGCTATATCACCGACATTTTAAAATTAGCCCCAGTTATTGGATGGTTGAAAGTTTGGCTCAACCAGGAGCTTACTTTAAATCATAACATCCTTAAAGACTGTTTAGCCCTGGATAGAGCACATAATATTCCATGGTTAAAATACGTTCAGACGCAGTTAACTTTAGTTGGCCGAGCCGAACTCTTTTCTTCTCCACGTTTGATAACTCAGGAAGACATAAAAATAGTTAAAAATCTCCTGACAAATCATTATGTTTTGGAGAGGGAAGCCACAGAGTTAAATAAATCTTCGGTTAGGAAACATTGTACGTTAAGATCTGTCCCAGGTATGGAACCATATCTTTTTTTGGTAAATAAACCATACCATCGTTTCCTTCTAACGAGATTTCGTCTTGACCTGATTCCCTTCATTCTGGGTAATTTTAAAAAGTGGATTAGACCTCAAAATGCTGAACCATGTGATTGCGATTATTTTTCCACCCAGGACACGACTCACTTTATCTTGTTCTGCGGCCATTATAAAGAGATTAGGGAAAAATATTTGCTACCTATACTGTGCAATTTGGGTTTTACACAGGTAAAACCAGCTATGATGTTCCTGCAACTTCTTCCGAACTTAAAAGTAGCATTTCATGTTGCTAGTTTTTTGGTTGCAGGAGTACGTACAAATAAGCATCGTTCTAGAATTAGGCACCTTGTCCCAGACTAATGTTTACCTCTTATATTTTAGTGATTTTACTCTTTTTAAACATTAATGTATAATTTATTCTGTATAATGTGATTTTAGGTTTTTTTTAAACAAAATATTGATCTATATTATTATGTGTCTTGATGAAATGTTGTCATGTATTATTGCTCGCTCTTTTATGATTTTTAATAATCGAATAAAGATAATTGACTGACTGACATTTATTCCTTAGGAACATAACTTTCCTAGTAATAGACCTGAAATCCTACACATAGCTCAGCTTTCCAGATCACACTACTAAAAATGTTTGCGCATTCCAAAACATTGTAAAATGCACCTCTTTGTTCATGTGCAGATTTAATACTTTTCTTTGTTAATCAGTCCTCCAGTGATCAGCGCTCTAAATTTTCATAATAATAGTTTAAGTAATCCATTTCCCTCAGTTGTGGAGGCTACGAGCAACAGGAACTTGAAGAAAGCTGACCAAGTGTCATGGCTAGTAATATGACGTGTATTTGTAAAGCGCACGTTCCAGACGTCAGTAGATTTATTCTTTGTACACTTTTCCATCTGGAGATCGTGAAACACGGATTCAGCCCTGATGAAGTAACGTAAAATACTTCTGATCTCGAGCACATGTAAAGTCAGAGGCGCTAAACTAAATTCTGGAGATAGTCAGTTCTGAGCGGGGTTTAGTTCTGTTTAGGGAGCCTTTAAATCACAGTTTATTCCTCCTAGGTGGCATCCCTTGGCACAAAATCTGATTATTAAGATTATATCCCTAACAGTGCTTAATTTTGCAAAACAAGGTAAGTGCCACGGCCCTCGTTAGGAGGCCACTGCAGCTTGCACCACCCATTGCCCTTGCCAGCTCTGCCAATGAAAGTACCAACACAACTACTAACCATTCACTCCTACAAGCATGACAATTACGACTTTTCCAGGCCTCCAAAGCCTTAGGAATGGAATGGGAGGCAGGTATTAGTCATTTTACATGTAGGATGAAATAATAGGCAGGTATTGGGCTCAACACTAAAGTAGACAAACAGCGCCACTATGTGGCAGACTGTTATAAGTGCCGGTTGCTGCCAGTTAAGTGCCTATGCAGAGTTCCGGAAAACACTTGCTCAAATTAAGCACTGACGCTACACCATTTTCCCACATGTTTATGCACAAAATTCCAGTTTGTGCACCCTAGATCATGTTCCTGGCTACACGACTATTTTGCAACTAGCAGTATTCCAGGGTGCTCCAATTAGAATGTCATTCCTTCTGCTCCAGCTGTCTATGCTATGAGGACACAGGCAAATAACTACCTCAAAAGCAGCTTAAAATCACTCTACAGAACAAGGTTTATTGGTGATGAGTACAACAAGAATGTATTTCACCTTCATAGAAGTAACACACTTGCAATTTTTAAATAACGTATCAAAAGACATGAAAAGATGTGACAGATCCTGCGAAAATGTATGACTTTCTTTACAATAAATTTTAAGACATCAAAATGTTGTCTCCTCTTTTGAATGTTGTGGAATGTGGGTTTTTTCCCTGAATATCCATACTTTTACTGTGTCCCCATCATTTTTACTCAAAAGCTTGTGCGCTTGTTGGCACTCACCCCTGTCTGCATATGGGTGAGGCATCTTCTTTTTGCCTCCTTTACGGCCAGATGTACCACTTACTGGTTGCAATTTGCGGCCAGTATCATTGCGACCAGTAAAGAATTGTAAGAGCCGACCTATGATATAATCGGTTAGGTTGTAAAATTCCAATTTGGAGTGGGTTGTAAAAGCTAACTACCTCATGAATATTAATGTGGTAGGTCACAAATTCTACATCACCTGGATGCCATCACGATGGTGGCCTGCCAGGGTCAGCAGTCCACTAAGTCTGTGATCGCCTTTCCATAATTTAAACATTTTTTAAATGCTGCCTGTTTTCCTTAAAGAAAATGGAACTGCGTTTATAAAATAACAACTTTTTAAGTTTGTTTGCTGGCAGTGGACCCTGGTTCACTAGTTACTACTTTTTTTTTTTTTTGCGAATGAGTTACCACTTTAACAGGGGGAGTCAAGAATTTTTTTAAATGACTGGATTTTAATCGTAAAACATTATATACCAAATCGATATTTGGAAAGAATGCCTACAGCAAGCCCGTTCCAAATAGTGATTGGGTATGGGGTCGGAGTTGGTCAAAGACTACAACTCCTAAAATTGGATTTGTAGATTCTAAAAAGCATTTTTGAAGTCGCTAAGAGGGGGTTGCTTCCGTACACTTGTCTGACTCTTATTTTGCGATTAATTCCTTCCTTTTCCCACTCTTTTGCAGCACTTATTAGATCTTTGTCGAAGATTTACAGCTCGCAAGTCACTAGTTTATGCTAATATACTCAGTTTTTTGTACTATATATACCCTATATATGGGCAGCTGATCCCTATCTTGAAATCTAAAACAGTGAGTGTTAAACAGAACAGTCACAACACATTTTGCACGAACAATTCTCGTACTCTAGCTCCCTCTTCTGTCTTAATGTAGGTACTGTGTTATCTGCCAATATGAAGTATTGGACCACTTCAAACATCTTTTATTCCAGACTCCCTTTCACAAAATCCCGTTCTGCAGCTAGTTTGGTGCAGGGACCGCACTTGTGATTAGAGGTGGTGGGCAAGCCACTGAAAGTTCGAGCCAGGCTCGAGCCTGAAGTCTGGCCATGGTTCAGCACGAGGTTCTGTTGGAGCCTCGAGCCCATAACGAGTCGAGCTTTCATGTTGTGGAGCTTTCATGTTGTGGCTTCTGCCTGTCTCCCTCTGTGGCTTACGTCAGAGCAGCCAACCGGGGAAACAGGTGGGAGTCTCGGCGTCGGCTCAACATCCTGTGATTCTGGGCAAAATGTCTTAATCTCCCCATGCCTACAAACAAGGCATGTGATCTTGTGTAATGTAATTGGCGTTCATGTAAAGCACACTGCCTCACATACCAGCAAAGATTTCACCCAGATACTTTGTGATAAATGCAGTGACTGATAAGACTCACTTTAGGGGAAATTCTTTAGTTTTCAACATTGTTGGTGCAGCCAGTGCTGTGTATCTCTAGACACGTGTTTCAAGTTTGCTGTCCATCTTCAATAGAGTAACAACTTAAATTTGAGGCTGCTCGCAATGCGGCTCACAGTCTTCCCAGGTTTCTGTAGCACTTCCAGAGCACCAGTGCATCCCAGAGTTTGCCAGCTCAGCAACTCCACTAGGAACCAGTGGGAAGGATCACACTGCCTGGCGTACCAGCACCCATGTTTCCCAAATGCACTGTGGTAAACACGGTGCATGATAACACTCACTTCACTTTAAAGTCTTTAGTATTTACCTTTCTTGACACAGTCAGTGCTGTGTATCTCTACACACGTGTTTCTGGATATTTGTCCTCCTTCAGTAGAGAATAACAACTTAAATTTGGGGGACTGGCAATGCTGCTCACAGTTTTCTCAGGCTTCTGTACCACTTCCAGAGAACATGTGCCTACCAGAGATTGTCAGCTCAACATCTCAATAAGGAACTAATCACAAATTGTGTGTAGAGAGCACTGTGTCTGGCATACCAAAACACAGTTTGCCCGGATGCACTGAGGTACATGCAGTGTATATTACTCATTTTAATTGAAAGTCGTTAGTATTCACGATTGTTGGTACAGCCAGTGCTGTGTACCTTTAGACATGTGTTTCCAATTATTTGTCCCTTTTCAGTACAAAGTAACAACTTAAACTTGGGGGTGCTGGCAATGAAGCTCAATGTGGTTCATGCACCACTCCAAGATTGCAGGTGCATCCAAGAAATTGTCAAGTAAACAAAGAGCCAATAATTAAGGGAGGAGGGAGCACACTGCCTGGCATACCAGCACACGATGAGCTCAGATGCACTGTAGTAAGTGCAGTATATAATAACACTCACTTTAGTTGCAAGTTTTTAATATTCACCATTGTTAGTACAGCCAGAGCTGTGTAGCTCTAGACACATGTTTCAGGATAATTATCCCTTTCCAGTAGAGAGTGACAACTTACATTTGGGGGTGCTGGAAATGCAGCTCAAAATCTTCTCAGGTTTCTGTACCACTCCAAGAGCGCAGGCGTATACCAGAGTTCATGTGATAAACAATTCAACAAGGAACCAATCACAACAGGGGAGAGGTAGCACACAGCCTGGCATACCAACAAACAATTCACCCAGATGCACTGTGATAAAAACAGTACATGATAACACTCACTTCAGTTGAATACTGTGGACATTATAATTGCAATCCTAGGCTGTAACAATTTGTTTTTATCAGCTGTGTCCTTTAAATTGTTTCAATGGGAACAATCCATGTCTTGAACACCTTAATAAAATAGCCTGGGTTGCTTACTAATTGCCAAAGGGTGGAAAGAGAGAGGTCCCAGCATGCAAAGTGGACCTGAGAGGCAAGAGATTAGTTCTGCTGAGGAACCAAGAAAAAGTGTGGGACCTACACTCCCCCCCCCTAGTTTGTGTCATTCATGGATTTTATTAGGCATGACTCTGATTGGCCTTTTTTTGTATTCACACCAAGGGAGTGCACTGGAATTCAGTAATAGTCACTGAACCCATTAAGTGGGGTTGACTCATTTCCAGACAAGCAAAATGAAGTGAAATAAGGTCAGGTTTACTACTGCAAAGGATCTGTGGGCTGGGATGACCAAAGTAAAAAAAGCCAAAGTGGTGGGCGCTTTGGAAAATAGGCAGGTTTGGTCGACCTCACAAAAACAGTCACTACATGAATCTGGCTATGGAATGTTGACTAGATTGAATCGTCTTCGTCAGAATGTAATGTTCATTTTGGGGCCCTGGAATCCCTATAGCGATAGCTGCCCACAGTTTGCACAGCTTTTTGGTTAGCCTTTTTTGGGGAAATTTATAGTGGGCAAACTGGTAATCTGTTCAACATATGTCAGTGGTGGGGGCTGTAATAGAGACAGGAAAATATTGGCAAAAATGTTTTTAGTGTGAAACTGAGGAGATTAAAGACCATTAAAGACATCGTAAGCAAACTGGTAAAGTTGGAATGCATGTGTACTGCAACTGTTGCCCCAAGTGCCCACTTCAATCATATTTGTTAAACAGGCCTGTGGGTTTAGCATTGCCCCACCACTGCATAACGATTTATTGTGTTATGCTATTGTCCCCAATTAAGTATCAGTTGCAAGCAGCCCTATGTCCCTTGTCCTCCTCCCAGTCATGCAACTTGAGGTAATGTCACCTCTTGACAGGAAAGAAAGCAGGAGGATCCTTGACTGCTAGCCCCACACACCCACCCACTCTGGGTGCCAGAAAGGTGTCTGGGACTCCCTGCTCCCTGGGTCATAATGCAGCTTTGCTTACTTCCCTTGCTGGTGCTGGTAAGGGGGGTCTTCCTTCGTGGGAGCAACATGCCCCCCAGATGCATCCCTGCCAACGCGCACGGTGCCACCTTGTGACACATGATATTGGCTTCCATCACACGGTCTTCCGATGAGAAGCCTATATCTAGGGCCGGACTGGCCATAGTGTGCACCAGGCGTTTTTTTCGGTGGGTCCGAACGGTTGGGGCGGTTTTCAAGCAGTGGGTGCCGGTTTTGTTACTGGGGGCTGGTTTTGCAGTGTTGCTGCAATATCGGCCTCCTGTAACAAAACCGGCAGCAGTGCTAAAGCGTAAGCAGTGCTGCTTCTCACAAGCATTCCCCCACCCCATTGGCACCAGCCTCAGCAAGCACTTTTTTTTTTTAGAGGAGGGGGCTTGGGGAGGGGTGGGGTTCAAAATTTGCCTCATAGGTACTTCTCAGCACGAGGTTCCGCCCCCTTCAAGGCCACACCCCCTCCTTCAGATAAGATTGCTCTTGGAGTTGGCAGGTATGCAGATGAGATTTTTTGTGGCTCTCTTTCTTGTTGGAATGGCCTTATCATGTCTCCTCCTGTCTGGCGACCGAGAGACAGCTCTATTGTAGTCTCCCTTCTAAGGTTCGCAGGGTATGGAAGGAGTTCCTACTTGCTGTTCACACATGTGGGCTAGATTATGGTGTTCCCTCATCCGTGGTGGGATCAGACTGGCCCGAGAATGCACGACCTTTTGCTTTGAATGCCTGTCCCAGGGTACCCTTTCTACTATATCCAAGGCCCCTGTAATTATGCGGCAGAAGAGTGACAAATTATGTGGCAGGGTTGAGTACATTATGCGTCAAGAAAATAAATTATGCGGCATAATGCGGCACATTTTGTGATAGTATTACTTCTTTATTTCTTCATTTTACACTTGTGAACACCCAAATATACCAATAAGCAACACAAAGGTGACCAGTCCAGCTTTGCAAAGGGTCTTCCACTGCGCAGCAACACACGTAACTTTTGAAATATTTGAGCTAGGAACAAAATGTGTTGTTTGCCAAAATCTGCAGATTATGCAGCAGATGATGGATTATGTGGCAAATGAGGCAATTCTAGAATTATGCACACATTGCCACACAACCACATAAATCCAGTGGCCTTAGCAGGTGAGGGGATCCTTTGCTTAGTGGGTAAAGCAGTGTTTTGGATTAGCGTGGGAACATTAATCTGTTGTGACAATGGGCAAGCATACATCTCAACTAAGGCATACCTTGCCACAGCCTTCTTCCTCATCGCATACCTCTGTGCATTCACCAGCCTTTAAAGAGGATTCATCAACTGCCTCCAAGGAGAAAAAGAAACCAGAGGCAGTTTATGATACAGGAGACTCAGACTCAGCAGATGAGGCTCATAGGTCTACAGAAGTAAAGGGCAAACACATAGCTAAGGAAATGATGGCGGATTTATTGGTCCATGTTAGGGAAAACATTAACTTTCCTGCTATGCTACTAATATTATTGGCCTTGTAATAGTTAATGCAATATAATATTAGTGGCCACCGGCAGCGATCACCTCAGTACATCAGGCAGGGTTGCCAGCAGTAACTTAAAAAAGTCTTTATCAATTTTTCGTAGGTAATTCACAACAGTCGTAGCTTCAATGCACGAGGCACTGGTGTAATAACATTAGTGATAATTCACATGAATGTGACAAATGTATCACTTGGCTCTAAAACTATTTTGGAAATCCAAACATCATCTTGTGAGTTCTGAAAATGCACACATTTTCACCTTGAATAAACACTTTTCAATTTTGATGTAAATATATTAATTCAATCTTACAAAAGCTTCTAATTTAGTAGGCTGGGATGCACACAGGGGAGATACTCAAAAGTAGCTGGAGAGCTCCCAGTAGCTCAGGACCTACTAGCTAGAGAAGCCTGCTCTGGAGAATATTGATAAAATGTTGCCAATGTTCATGTGGATTCTGTTGTGGCAAGACTTGGAGGCAGTTAAGAAAGAAGCCATTGTTCCAGTTTGCAAGGAGGAAGTGGGCAGGAGGTGTACTCCCTTGTCTTTCTGGCTCCAAGGTCCTCGGGGAATTATTGATTGGTCATTAGCTTAAAGAACCTGAACAACTTCATCCAGAGTATCAATTTCAAAATGCAAACCCGGCAGAGAATTATTCTTCTAATATCGGCCACACATTTTCTAACATTGGTTCTCATCAATGTTTACCTGCATATTCCTATTTCAAAAAGTCATCACAAAGCCTTCGTTAGCAAAGCAATGCAAGAACGCACAGGGTAAATCACTTGGAGGGAAGGCAGAGTCCAGCTCTCCTTCCAGCAGAGTCAGGGAGCAGCAGGCAGCAGGGCAACAAGCAGAAAAGCAGTCCAGTTCAATCCTTTAAGCACTCAGCAGTCCTTCTGGCAGAGGTTCAGTTCAAGATCCAGAAGTGTCTGATTTCAGGGGGTCAGAGACCCACTACTTATACCCAAAAGTGTCTTTGATGTAGGGTGTGACTTCAAAGAAGCTCTCTGAAGTGCACAAGGATCCCTTTCAACCCAGTCCTGTCACCAGGCTAACCATGGGGGGTAAACCAGTGCTTTGTATGAGGACAGGACACAGCCTATTCCGATGTAAGTGTGAGCCACCTCTCCCCTACCTCCCCAGGAAGGCTACCAGAATGCAGGTGAGTGCTCAGTCACACCCAGCCCTTCCTGTGATTGTGGCTGTCTAGAGGGAATTTACAATGTAACTGTCACCCTGCCCAGATGTATATTGGAGACAGGCTGCCAGGCACAAAGAGGAGTAAGTACAGAGAAATGCACACTTTCTAAAAGTGCCATTTCTAAAACATCATGTTAACTCAAGCTTCACCAGTAAAGAGGATTTGCCATTACCATTCCAAACATATCAAACATGAAAAGCTACTCTTCTCTAATCAGGAATTACAGTTTAAAAGTCTATTAAGGAATTCCCAATGCTGGTCTATGAGAGGGGTAGGCCTCAAAGTAGTGAAAATGAAATAGGCAGTTTGTCACTACCAGGACATGCAAAACATACAGATACATGTCCTACGCTTTACTCAGCCACGACCCATACAGGTAAGTGCGGTGGGGCCGGAGATTTCGGTGGACGATGGCTAGGGTAAACTAAATAAATATTTACTTTCCCCTCGTCATCGTCTGTCGAAAAACAGCCCCACGCGTCCCACTGTGCTTACCTGCACTGACCGCGGCTCACTTTACTTACATGGCACCTTGCCCTTAGGGTTTCTTAGGGCCTACCTTAGCTTTGACTTATATGTAATAAAAGGGGAGTTTAAGGCTTGGCAAGTAGTTTTAAATGCCACGGTGAAGTGACAGTAAACTGCACACACAGGTACTGCAGTGGCAGGCCTGAGAAAGGTTTGAAAGGCTACTCTGTGTGTGGTACAATCAGTGCTGCAGCCCATTAATAGCATTTCAAGTACAGGCCCAGGGTATATGGTCTACCACTTTACATGGGACTTACCAGTACAACAAATAGCTAATCACCAATGTCATCATGTTTAGGGGAGAAGCACATGCACTTGAGCACTGATTAGCAGTTGTAAAGTGCTCAGAGTTCTAAGGCCAACAAAAAGAATCAGCAAAAATAGGAGGCAAAATGTCGGGGAAAGACCACCCTAAGGATGACAGGTCTAACAAGAGGACTGAAAAACGATCTGATAACCATCCTGGATTATCCACAGTACCTGTTGTTCTGATACTGACTCCTCCCATTCATCTGCGTAGCCCTTGACCCAAACTCACAATGGGTGCTCTGTTTCCCCCACATGACAAATTAAAGCCTCTTGAAAGCAGACATTACAAGAAGAAATGTCTACATTTCGCCTTTCTTTTCTGACTTTGCATGTGTGCTGCACTGTACATCACACGTAAAAAGGAGAAACGTTTTATAAGTTTTCTAGGCATAGTATTTTGTACTGGAAAGGAACCTTTCCAGTACAAAACCTATGCTAGATGATGTACACACCCTTGCACTATGGCACAAACTAGTGTGTGTGACACTCAACAGCTAAAATCTGCGCCTGCGCTAGAGAGAGGAGAGAAGAGTGCCACCTCTGTAGATATGGCGCTCTCCTGCTCCCTCCCTGGCATGCAACGCAGCACAGCATTTTTGGCTCCTGCACTGCAATGGGTGTATATCTCTTGGTATATCTGGCCCTTAATATCTTATTTGATTAGCTCTCTTTTTATCGGTCACTTTATGACAAGGCTAATGAGCACTCTGGAAACAACTAGTTCACATGAGGTGTGGCTTGTTGGCACACTGCTGACGGCAGAGGTAGTCTCAGTTTCACTTTGTTCGCCATAAGTTGGCAGGGTATGCTCAGACGTGAGTCCCTTGCTCACTTTGCCACTGGATTCAAGCAAGCCGGGCTGAAGACGGCTGTAATGCCAGAAACCGGTCCTCGGAAGCTTGTTTCCGGTCCAGGGAAGGCATGGCTTGGCAGTTCGCGCTGGACTGTTCCCATGAGGCATAGGGTCAGACTGATTTGCATATGGCCATGTCTGAACTGGGTGGCAGAGTGGGCTAAAGAACGGTGATGGATTAAACCCAGATCTGTTGACTGGGTCTGAGTGTTTGATTGGTTCAGATGCTCCGTCCATCGCCACCCCCTTTTGTACCACTTTGTTCGCCATAAGTTGGCAGGGTATGCTCAGACGTGAGTCCCTTGCTCACTTTGCCACTGGATTCAAGCAAGCCGGGCTGAAGACGGCTGTAATGCCAGAAACCGGTCCTCGGAAGCTTGTTTCCAGTCCAGCGAAGGCATGGCTTGGCAGTTCGGGCTGGACTGTTCCCATGAGGCACAGGGTCAGACTGATTTGCATATGGCCATGTCTGAACTGGGGTGGCAGAGTGGGCTAAAGAATGGTGATGGATTAAACCCAGATCTGTTGACTGGGTGTGAGTGTTTGATTGGTTCAGATGCTCCGTCCATCACCACCCCCTTTTGTACCATCTCTGTAGATATGGCGCTCTCCTGCTCCCTCCCTGGCATGCAACGCAGCACAGCATTTTTGGCTCCTGCACTGCGATGGGTGTATATCTCTTGGTATATCTGGCCCTTAATATCTTATTTGATTAGCTCTCTTTTTATCTGTCACTTTTTGACAAGGCTAATGAGCACTCTGGAAACAACTAGTTCACATGAGGTGTGGCTTGTTGGCACACCGCTGACGGCAGAGGTAGTCTCAGTTTCACACTCACTCAGTGTGATCGTGGGAAACTGATAAATGGAAGCTGCTAAGTCCAATCATTTGCTATTCGATGAGTGCTATATATCTTGGTAATTTTTTTACAAAGCTTTAGGGGCATAATGTCGTTGTTTTTATTCAAAGTACTAAAAAAACTCTTCCTAAATATATTACCCAACTGGATAGGACATCTTTATTGTCACTAGAAGGATGAAAAGCTGGGAAGACCCCGCTGGGATAGTAAAACGTGGCCTGCATATTACAGTCAGATATCCACATCAGTTGAATTTTTGGCTTTCGGTAATGTGAAATTGTGACCTACGAGTTCCTCACAGATCTTGACAGCGAATTCATTAAACTCTTGTGCAGGTGATTAGCCGATTGCAAATAGTTTGCTACAGTGTGCACCTAACATGCTGAACTATCTTACTGGTCTTTAATGATATTTAAATGTGTCTAGACACTCAGCACATAAACACAAACATCCAAAGCATCCAGATTTTGAGGCAATGAGGATCTTCAGGTTACTGCGCCTCTTCACCTCCTGTACTTACTATAAAGATGCTCCCTGAGGGCTTATCAATTCCGCTTCATAGGCAAAGCAGAGTTTTATTTGTCATATGTTTAGTGTACTCAGTTTGCATGTTTAGGTACTTCCAATAATTAGGGATTCGGGAGGTCAGATTACTGTTTTCACTATGAATTTAGGTGTATTTCCTCCACTAAGCCTCTTGTTCCAATTGGCCCTTGAAATTAGCCAAGGCCGAAGTTCCCCATATGGCTAATATAAGGAAGCAGCAAAAAATTAAGCCCATTACAAAGTGGACCTTGAGGACCACTAATAAATGAATCCATAAAAGCAGGAATTTCCATATAAAGAGGTTAGAATAATCTACAATTGTTGTTGCATGCATAGAGTGACCTGATCCTTCGTGCAAGATTCTCATTGGATCATTGAAAACTTGCCAAAAAGACTAGCACGCAACCTTCCCAAAAAGCCTCATTTGATCTCACGAAACGTTCGGCCATGCTTGAAAGGCGACACTGTTCAATCATTTCATTGCGATACCCTCAAAGATGTATCATTGGTATAATAGAAAATGTCTTACTTTTCAATATTGCACATACATTCATGGCAAAAAAAATGGGTATCACACTTGGCATTTTTTTCTTATGTATTTTTTTTATATTACCCTTTAATTTAATGTTTAAAATAAAAATTATTATAGATTTCAGTGTATCAATAAAATACAAATTCGACTAAAATTGGGATTTAAGTGAGAAGCCTTTTCCTAAGCAATGGCCGTGCGATGTTTCTAACATGGCGGCGCTATGCTCTGCTTAGGCACCGCCATGTGGTGTATCGTCTCTGTCGATGAGACGGGGTGTGCACGCGAGCGATGGTGACGCGCCTCGCGCGCGCTGGAGCAGCTGTTGCGGAGGCCGGGTGCTAGCGGTGCAGGATGTCCTCCTGCAGCAGCCCCGCCATGTCTTTGGAGAGATGCCGGGCGGACTGGGGGGAGTTGGAGGACGAGTTCCAGCAGCTGCAGGTAAAGTCCCTGTCGAGGGTGGGTGAGTGGGGGCCAGTGCGGTGCCCCTTGGAATCCTTCCCAACCTGGAGGTCAGAAAGCAACCTGTGTATAAAGTCCACACATGGGCCATTGTGGGTATTCTGTACAATTAGTTTCATGGTGACCTTGTGCAGCCAACCTCTCCCAGCCCTTATGCACACACTGCAGACCACACGCCTAGTGTTCAATGGGTCAGAGGAGTCGCAGGGATTGTTCCAAGTGTAGAGCGCTGCAGTCTGGAATTAATAAACCCGAAAATGTAGCATGTAATGCAGTTAATCACTTTATTAAGCATATCCATTCAGCGGGCCGCCGTTAATTTGCTGATTACCAAATCCTCTAGTTTTTGCATAGTTGCGTCTAAAAGGATATTCAATGGGTTAAAGACACTGCAGAGCGTTCATTACCACATGTCGTAGGTTTCAGTGATCTACAGGAGTGAGATAAGATCAAGCCTTGCACGAAAAACAGTAATTCTCCATACTTCCAGAACTCGCCTATCCATAAACCAAGAGTAGCCCTGCCTTTTTTTTTATCCAAAGCTTAGGAATCCGTAAGTAAACTTCATATTGAATTAGTTGTGAGTAAAGTTTTGCTGTTTCACTCGGCAATAGCACCAGCAAAGCAGCTGAGTGCTAATGAAATCCAAGCAAAGCATTTCGTTGTTGAAGACGTCATGAGTGACACTGGTATAGGCTGTCATCGTTGTTGTGGTAGGTGACATCACCTGAAACGCACTTAGATAGAGACTGGCCAGCTTTCTTGCAGCTCTGAAAATATTGCCATGTTAGGTAGGACATGAGCGATCGCCTCTGGCTTGCAGACAGTGCAGAGCTAAACACAGCATTATTTTGCTTTCAACATCTTTAAACCAGTATCCCCTTGCCCACTATATAGTTCTTGATTTTTTTGTTGTTTGCATGTTCGTTTCTGTCTACAGCAATGCTGGCAGTATGTAGTCACTAACAACCTGTCGCAGTTGCCTGATGTGTGCTTTGGTTGTACAGAAGCATTTCTGCCCCCGCTTTGTCTTGTTCAGGTAATCTGGTTGCGCATGTGTACAATAGAGTGGGCATAAGGCAGTGTTCCTAGGTGGACTCCATATGTTTGTCAGCTTCTCGTGTTTGTTGATATTTCATCAAGAGCTGTGGAAACTGTTTGCTTAACTGTGTTTTAGCCTTCTAACCCTAACAAATAGAAAATTCCTGGATGCCTTCTAAGATTGAATGCTCCTCTCCTGAACAGAATTCTCCTGGAAACTGGCCTTTTCTTTCAACATATCAAGACTACCAGTTGCCAGTACGCTACTGGTTGCATTTGGGTTCTGTAAGCCCTAGTCCTTGATGTGAAATCTCTATCGGATATTGGAATTGGGATGATTTCCTTCTGTTATCTAATACATACTTTATCAATATAAGTACTGGCGTTCTGTTCTTTTCTATTGCTCAGCAAAGTTTAAAATAACCAAGCGATCTCTTTACTTCATCTAGTTTAGGGTAAAGAAATTCCAGCAATCTACTTTTGAGGTCTATTGCGAGGCAAATAAATTAGATAAACTTGTTATTTTATACAAGGTGAAATATCAGTCCATTTTCTTCTGTGATCTGATGCAAGATAAATAAATCAGTGTCATTTGCTTCCATACACTAATACATGGGGAAACATTTCTAGTAATCTCATGAAATCAAATATAGCATATTCTACAGAGAGTAATATTTTCTAATCAAATGCTAGTTAAGGCACTAAAGCTTTTAACACACGCACTGTAAAGTATACAAGTAATGACCTGCTATAACCTCTGATGCCAGGTAAAGCCACTCTCCCCTCCACCCTCTGTCCGTTATCCGTGGAGGGGTTGGGCAATCGAAGTTGTATCCAGCAGGCACAATCAGGGAAAAGCAATGAGGAGTGATCCCAGTCTGTTATCATCTATTGAGTAATCAGAGCAGTCACCTCCTGTAAACAAGTGCATGACAGGTGATCGGAGTATCTTCCTGTGGTCTATCACTGGGTGAAGAAACCAGCGCAATTTCCATTTAATGTAGCAAAGGGTCACATAAGCGAGGAAATCACTTTCTCCATACTACAACACTAAATTAATGGGACTGGTTGCCTTTATTACAAGATAAGGTAGTCTTCGATGATCTAACTCGGGAAGTCAATGTAAATAATTGTATCTAATTGAGGATGAAGCAATCCTAGTAATCACTCGCTGTAATATAATGCAAAGAAAGGTAAACCTAATCTTTTGTATTTGAGTGCAGGTTGAAGTGATCCGCTGTAGGAAAGTGCCCCTTTTTGCATGATTGCCCCCCACCTTTTGCCTAATGTTGATGTACTTTGCCTGAGTGTGCCCTGGGTTCCTGCCAACCAGGTACCCAGGGCCTACGTTCTTTCCCTAAACTGTGAAGTAGCAAAACCCAATTGGCAACTCTCTGGCCATATGCAAGTCCCTTGTAAAAGGTACCAGACGTACCAAGGGCACTGTGACCAGGAAGGCCCCTAAGGGCTGCAGCACTTATTGTGCCACCCTTAGAGACCCTGTACCTACCTACCTACCTACCTACCTACCTACACACACACACACACACACACACACACACACACACCTCCCCCTCCCCCTCCCCCTCCCGGCTTTGGGTTTTGGTGCAGAACCAAGTGAAGAATCGACGTGGCTCATATCCCTGTGTGCCATGCCTACAATCCACTGTCCTGGCATAGATAAGCCACCCCTCTAGCTGGATGCACCATACCAGTGGTGAGGGTACAGGTGCATGAGCCCTGTACCCCTACAGTGTCTAAATCAATTCTTAGACATTGTATGTGCAGTAATGCCATACAGTATATGGGAGTTAGTCATTACGAACTCCACAGCACTAAACTGGGAAGTTTGGTATCAAACTACTTAGCACATTAAAACTACACTGATGCTAGTGTGGGATTTAATGAAAAAGTACTCGGAGGGCATTTTCCAGAAAAACGACCTCACTCTAGTGACCTGGCTGAGTGGCTGCTCACCAGATTCGACCACCAGACATGTTTCTGGACCCCTGGGCTGAGAGCCTGCCGCTCTCGGGGTCTGAAACAAAGCACATACTGGGTCAAGGTGCCAAGCCTCCTCCCCCAGGATGGGCAGGGTCCACGAAGGGAAAGCTTCAAAGGCTTTCCGCTTTAGTGAGCTAACCCAGCTAATTACTGCTCCCAACAACTGTCCCCCACCGGTTCTGATCCCCCACTGTGGGCGGTAGAATCCGCTGTCAAAACCACATTAGGAGGAGAGGTGTGACAACCTTTGCCAACCCCATCCCTCAGGTGGGGGAGGCGAGGGGAAGCACAACTCTGTCCCCGCCATCTTGCAGATGGAGGGGATCCAGCCAACCAGAGTGAGGCCTATGCCCCCCTCCCACTGGAGGGTGGCATAATAGGGGGTGTACCCACCCCAAGGAAGGGACCCGTTGGTACTGACCTGTACCTACCTGTAACACCCTTAAATTTAGTATTTAGGGGCAACCCTGAACCTTGCCTCCTTAGACAAGAAGGGCAGAAGAGCCGTCCTGAAGAAGAAGAGGACACCAACCGACTTGGCCCCATCCCTACCGGCCTGTCCCGACCTTGACCTGCGCCAGTGAAATCCTGGTGTGTCCTGCAGCCAGCAGCCCCCCCAGAACCTGCAGGATCTGTCCTGCCTTCCCCAACCAGACTTTTTCTCCTGTGAACACCGGAGTTGCTCACCAACAGACTTTGGCTCCGGCCAAATCCAGGGGGTCTGCACCCGACGCCCACGACCTGAGTTCGAGTGGCCTTATACCATGAGGAGGTCTCCCCGGCGATCCAGACCTGGGATCTGACGATCCCTGACCCACCTCAAGTCTCCAACTGATGCCTGCAGCCCTTTTCTCAAGGATTCCCCTGACCGCGACTGGAGCCGGTAAGAAAAACCCAATGCCAAAAGACACCCCTGCATCTGACGTTCCATGGCCTTGGGTGGCCCAAACGACAGTGTCACTGCATCCCAAGACATCCCAGCTTACATCTCCAACTGGTGGTCGACTCCAGAAGATCTTCGTCCTCAAACCTGTAATGTTTGTTGCAACTGGAGAATCCCCATTGAAACCAACAGGGCACCAAACGCCAAAACAGCACCCTGCACCCAGCCACCCCTGTGCTGCTGTGGGTGCACCTTGTATGCTAAATCGGATCCCCTTTTACCCTGAGCCCAAGTCCAGGAGCTTTGCTCCCACAACCTTGTGGCCTGCTCGTGAGCAGCCACCAACCGGTGTCCACCTATCCCCCATTGGATAAAATTAGGCCTCAGCACCCGGCCGCCCTATTGCCATTGAAGGTGCTTTGAGTGTGCATTCTTGACCCTGGGGGGAACCCTATTCTAACCCAAGAAAACCAACTCCCAAACCTAAGTACTTACCGTTAACCTGATTTTCTCCCATTGGACTGCATTGTGAAAATTGTTGCAAGTGTGGAGTTGGATTGTATGAAACCATAAGAAACTATTTACATAAACTGATTTACTTACCTTTTATCTAGGAAATGCCCCAGTGTGATATCGAGGCATATCAAACTGAGTAGAAAAATTAACTTAGAAAGTAATCCGAAAAGCACCGTAATCTGAAAAGTAATTATAAATGTTTTATGAAAAAATGATACATGTAACCAATCCAATTTCATTAAACTGCATTCAAACTGTATCTATCTGCATTATACTTGCAAAGTATTATTATACTTACCTGTACCAGGCATGGCTTGGTTCTAGAAAATAAAACGCAACTAAATAATATTTTTATACAAACAAATTGGTGTGAGTTTGGTCTTTGAGTGGGTGACATCATTTCTTGCCTGACTGTGTATAATAAATGCTTAATACCTTCTGATAAAGCCTTACTGCTCACCCACACTATCAACAAGCATTGAAAATGCAATAGGTCTTGCCTTTGATTAAGTTAGTCATTTGCTTAGCTAATGGTATTGTTTAGCAAAGCAAATGGCTTTAACTTAATAAAAGGCGAGGCCTATTGCATTTTCAATGGTTGTTTTACACTTGAAGCCATAGTGAAATAAAGTCCTTTACACAGAATCACACAACGTCAGTCAACTGCAGAAGTTTGGATTAGGATGCATGATGGCAGGCTGTGAACTTGGATGCCAGCAGTGCAGACCATTTTTTTGAGTGTAAGTTAAGACGGGCTCCGCTGAATTCTAACTGAGGACGTCTTGTGAACCAGGAAGGGGTCGTTTACTTAAATTGTGATGCCGAGCCTACAAACCGTCTGCACCAGCCCTCCCTCCACCTCTCTCCACCCTCCTCACACTGTCGGGCAGTCTGAAAGACAGTGGTGTAACAAAACACTAAGGGACTCACCATATACAATCACCCTAGCATTCGCACATGCAGGCATATGGATACTTCATAGGGGTTGGTATGACAAAGTTGGCGACTTGTGAATGACCTTCTTTCAGCTTACTACCGGACCAGATGGAAATTATTGTGGGTTTTAGACCATCCCCAGTATTGTAAACACCAAAATATGTTATGTTAGCTGGTGTCCGTATGCGTGCAGCTTCTGCTGGTGTGACATTATGGTGTTGTTGCTTTGTCCGCGTGCGAGCGAGTACACATGTGTGTGACTCGAACAGTGTGTTGCTGGAAGCTTTACTGTGTAGCAATGTGCGAAGTTTACCTCCAAGGTAGATGGATGCCGGAGGTCTTTGTTTGACAACACAACTCAGATGGATGTGAAGAGTCTGAAAGGTCACTTGTGGAAAACTTTTTGAACATCCTCTGATTCTGGGTAAAAGACTCAATATCCTCGGGTCTTAAAAAAAAATGAACGTATCCTTGTAATGTACCTGGTGCTCGAGTAACTCGTTCCAATAGCATCAGGTCTATGGTGGAATGGGGGAGAGAGGGGAAAAACACAACAGAAAGCCCCTTGGTTAGGCTCCCCCTCCCAGTATTAAGGACACGCAGGGATGTGGTGCGGGGGTGAAGAGTGGATACAATTATAATGGGTGATAGGGTGCGGCTGCACCCAAGGCTTAGTCAGGGTACCACCTTGCGGGCCAAGCAGCAGCGTGCATGAAGGACTGCATGACTTTCGCAGTTTATTTCTTCTGTTACCGGTAAACACCATGTGTTTCCCAGCACTCTGCAGAGACTTAAAATATGACGTGCATCTAACCAAACGAGCCTGTCATTAATAAAATTATGAACTTTCCTGCAAGTGTCTCTTGCAAAAATCTCCATTTCTCAAATAAATGTGATGTGGGTTTGTGCGTCGCGCCTGGGCTGCACTGGAGCGTTTGGCGCGCTAGATTCTGGAGTACTTTACTCAACAGGAGAAATTAAAACAAAAAATGTGTTCACATGTCTGAAGTCTCGCAGGCGGGACCGGCAGGGGTGTTTGTAAATATAGCGGGCTAAGCGAGGTGCCGAAGAACTGCGGCGGGGACAAGTGAAGTAAAACAATAGCTGTTTTAAAATGGATCCGTGCAATCCAGTCAGAAATGTGAGCAAAGAGTTTAAAAGTCTCTGAGTGGAGAAATCCGGTGCGGGCAGAAGAAAGCGGGTAGGGAAGTCCGCCGAGCAGATGAATTGTTCTGCTTGCTTGTTTTCAGAGGGGGGGGTCTTGTTAAAAGGGAGGAATTTGTGGGGCAGCCTTTGGTGAGATCTTATCGCATCCTCTGAGTGGAGTCACGGAGCTGCCCCCTGCGCTCGCCTGCCCTCCTTGCAGCGGGAGGATGTATGTGGTGGTGTGTATGTGAGGGATGATGGCTGGCGTCAGTTTTAAAGACTCCTCCAAGAACAAGAGAGGGAAGCAGATGCATGATGTGTGCGTGAGAGGTAGTGTGAAGACTGGGAGAGAAAAGGGCTTGAGAAGGGGCGAGGTTGAGTGCAGAGAATTGGAGAGAAAGACGTTTTAGAGAAATAGGACAGGATCGAGCGGGGTAGGACCGACGGTGTGGTTCTCAGGGAAAAACCCCATATTAATGAAATTGGCTCCGGACCCACACTCATAAACCAAAGTCCACATGATACCACCGACTTAAAAAAAAGCTGTCGCCACGTCATTGTGCGAATGAAAAAAAGAAATTGCTCACCCAGCAATTAGAAGGCACTGTGTCACACCGCAAGTAAAACAAGTTAAAAAAATAACACTGGGAGGGGGGAGGAGAAACACGAGAGACGGCCTGCGGCTGTCAAAGTGAAAGTATGGCCGGCATTGCTGTGGGGAGGGGGGAGGAGAAATGCGACACGGCCGCAGCAGGGGGCGGAGCGGGCAGAGAGGCGATGAGGGAGATCCCCGGCCTGGCGGCCGTGAATAGTGTGAAGCAGCAGGGGCCTTTGAAGTGAAGCTTCACTTCAAAGGTGTGGGAGGAGTGCGGCTGAGCCAGAGCGCACGCTGGGGGAAGCTTGTGGGGCGGAGCGGGAAGAGCTGCTGGGGAACAGATGGCTGGCGATTTGATGCTGTGCACGCGAATTTTAGGTCTATGCGCTTGCGCATTGACCTAAAAGCGCACGGGCACAGCATCAAATCGCCAGTTAGTTAAAGTCTGTTTAAGCCCCTATAGTCTCGCTCCGCTCAATGCGCATGCGCATTGACAGGTCGCGAGACCTAAAAATGGAGAGTAAGGTATTATCTACTTTTACCTCTGCCTACCTTTGGGGATCCACTGGACTCTGTGCACACTATACCTTATTTTCAATTAATCAATCAATAATTTGTAAAGCGCGCTACTCACCCGTAAGGGTTTCAAGGCGCAGAGCCAGCTTCCTACATCTGCATAATCTGTTTTTGTAATCTAAAACAGGATGAAGCAGATGGTGCAATCTTTCTGTAATCTACCACACAGTAAGACAGTTGTTGTAATCAGTAAATGACAGAAGGTTAAACCGAGTTAAGCTCTCTCATTCCGTATTCAAATACAGAGTAACATAATCCATTGTCTCCTTTGAGTAGAGTGACCAGAATTATCTCATTCTGTAATATAATGCAAAACAAAGTCATCAGAGCAGCTACAGGACTTCACCTTTTCTTTAGGAGAAGTACACTCTGATGCCAGCAAAGGATCCAGGACCTGGGGGGCACCTCTTGCAGATCAGGGACTCACCCCAGCAGAGGCCAGCAGGGCTCAGACGATCCAGTTAGACGTCCAGGCAGGTCTAGTTGCAGCAGGTAGATAGGCAGTTGCAGGGAGGCCTGTGAAGGTTGTTTTTTCTCTGTACCTCAGACAGGACGTCAGCCTGCTGACCCTTAAAATCACTCTAGTTAGCATGCGATGTAGGTAAGCAGGCCCAGTCTTCCTTCTCAGATAGCAAGGCATTCTTTTAATCAGTGGGGCAGTCCTGTTGCAGCCGGGCAGTCCTTATTCTGTAACTTCCACAGGTCCAGGAGTGTTTTGAAATGTGTTTCTGGAGGTCCAGCCTTTGTGTAACAATCCCAAACAGAGTCGCGAGTCTCAGGAGATATACTACATTTTCCTTATTTGTATAAATGACAGTAATGGGTACAATGATAGTTATATTGTTGGCCAAACAACTTTTTTGTTTGAGTTTGTTTCTGAACTTTATTGTTAGTCAACTTGTAAAACTGGAGGAAGATGCCGAACCACATGTTAGGATAATAACACCGCTATAAAGTTTTTTTTATCTTGTACGTATTGGGAGCAGGGCCAGAAAGTGTATGCTCAGAGTTATCATTTGGTCTGAAACATACTCTGTTAATGACGAGTGTGGTGGGCAAACACGTGTCACTGTATTATCTAGAAAAGCCCTTGTCCCTTATTTATTGGCTGTAGTCCACAGCGTGTGTATGCAACTGACTCAGTAGGTAAATGCTGCATCTGTCTACCTTCAGTGGGCAGTATTTAGAGATGTGAGCACAGAGAAGTTGACTGCCTCTGCTGATGTATTTCAGTGAGCAGGGTCCAAGGAGGACCACATCACCAGGGTGAATAGGATCAGTGCTCAGTACAGGAGGTTTCAAAGGGTAAGCTCACACTCGCTAGACTCTGCTCAAGTAGGCCCAAACTAGCATGGTATTGCTTATGTTATCATCTGCAGTAGGCTAGGTCTGGCATGTCAGGCTAGACTGTTCCAATTGGAGGAGGCACAAACTGATTTGCATGTGTCTGGCCTCTGTCTAGAGTGGAAGAGTGGGCAAAAAACCATGCACTAGTATGATGATTGTGTGATTGCCAGTGACTGGGATTAATATAAGCTTTCCTTCTATCACATTATTGAAGTAGATTATGCCATGCGGCAGCTTCTGAAATAAGCGCCGTCATCAAGGTCTGCCCAGCTTCTGCCTTTTGTTCACCGTAGACACAGGTGGACACCGGGTAATTTCTCACACCCTACGTTTTGCATAAATTCCTTTTGCAATTTGTGTTGCAATCATTTAGCTTTATTTTAATATGCTAAAGGTAATTTCAATTATCCTTAGGTGCCCCTGACAGTCCTGATGAAGACTCTACTGTAAGGATTTATGCTTCCCTACACTACCACTGGGTTGAAACGTCGACCGCTCCATTTTTTATGCCAAATGTGGACAAGTGTTTTTTTCACTGAGCCAAATATAACATTATGATTCTGTAAATTAATTTGTAGCCTTGTGTAAGGCTGGATAGGCCTTGTATGTATTTTGTATTTACATATTGTCACTGCCCTCCTCTTTTTTTCACCAAACCCTCACTTCTACACATTGCTGCACCATTCCTCCCCTTTCCCTCCTTTGGGGCACCACTGCATAATTTATTCAGACATATGCTGTGTTTTGAACATGCCAAAATGTGTGCAATATGATTAAATAATGTTTAACATGAGAAATTGTTTGAGTAATTGAATAGGCGGAATACAAATTAATGTTTTAATTTTGTTCCACTGGGACCATTTTCTCTTGTACCGTATTTTACCCGGGTCCTAGTGACGTATTTGGGTTATGCCCATCCCTCCTTCCTTTCCGCCCTTCCTTCCTCTCTTCCTTCCTTCCCTCCCTCTCTTCCTTCCCTCTCTTCCTTCCCTTCCCTCTTTAAAATAATGGCAATGATCTGCCAAAAAAGAACTTTGCACTGTCTTTTTAGGTTGTATATAAATATGGTTTTCTATTTTTCTTTTTTATTGCGGGGGCAGCCCTCGGCTGTTAGGAAGAGAATATGTTCTGGGTGAAATAATAGGCCTGGCTTGTGTAGATTTAGAACGGGTGGGTTGTTTCAGAAGCCTTCAAGCATCTTCAGGTTTGTACAGAATCCGAATGTTAAAAGCCACCTTGAAATTCTTTGACCTTATACAGTGTCTCAGCCTTCTGCCCCCTGCCTCACTCAGTATGATATCCAGATCGTGTGTGGTTCAGGGTACTTTGTCCCGTATAATTCTTATCCTACATAAGTGGTGCTAAATCAGAGATCCGCTAGGCCCACATTGTTTGTAGCGCCTTAGAACCCTAAGACTAAGAGACATCTGTATTTGGCTCATTCATATCTTTTGGTTGTGGGAGGTACACGCTTTATGGTTTTAAAATCATTTGAATTAGAAAATAATACCTGAAACAGTTTTGTCCTGGGCTAGAGAACATCTTTGATGTACAAAACCGAAAATGTCTTGATGTTTTATAGAGAATCGAATGTTCTTTAGTGTTAGTGTGGCTTGTATCACCACACTGGTAGTATTTTGTGTGTGGAATCACCATGCTGGTAATGATTTGCACATCTGCTTACACAGGTGATGTCTTCCACATGTGGTTTCTCCAGTGCTTTGTTGAGCCTTAGATAATCTTAATGATTATATTTTTTTATACACGAGATCATTAGTCAAACATTTTTTTTGCATGTGCCTAGCACTATTGTGATATTTTGTGCAAAGGATTTGCAGTTTTTGCCTGGCATTATCTTAGGCAGTATTCTGTACATGGGCAAATCATAATGTTCATGTGTAGTGCTGGAATTTTTTTTCGATGGTGATATTTTGTGTCTGGGATAATTCCAGCATGCCGTGAACGCAGTTGTGATGTTTTGTGCCTAGGAATATTGCATGAGGAATGTTGTGTGCATTTGGTAATCCCAGGAGTGACATGTAGTGTATGCGGCTGTTTAATTTTGATGTGTATTTCGGATCTTCCTGTGGTGGTGGTTTGCACCTGGGAGCATTACATTGTTGTTTTGTGCATATGCACATTGTCCTATTGCCAATATTGTGTCTTGGAACATTACATTGAAGATATATTTGCTTTTGATATATTGCGCCCGAGATTGCCACAAAAGTGGTACCTTGGGCCTGATGTAACCACCCCTCTGATGTATGCCTGGGGGCTTTCGCATTGTTATGGTGAATATTCTTAGTTTTGCCATAACAGTTACCAGACCTGTTATGGTAATAAGTCTACCCCAGGGTCAAACCAAATACGAACCGTAACTCTACCCTTCACTTAAACCAAACACTGCCCCATATCTAATGCAAAACTAACAGTACCGCATACTTTAACGTTTAGCCTGGTACTGAAATATTCTCAGAAATGGTAATCTCAGTCCTCATAGAAACATCTATACAGTGGTACATCAATGTAATGGATTCTGAGAAGTCACTTGTGTCATTTAAAAAGGAAGGCAAAGGGCTACTACTGAACAAGTTCTTGCTGAAAGGCTCATGTACTTTAGTAGCCTACGCATTAGCCCGTCTTTGCTGTACCAATGTAAAGTATTGGACTTCTATGATCATGTATATTTTGTGGGCGCTTGGTTCCTATGCTGGCTTCCTGCCTCTGGTTAGGACCTAACACATCCTGTTTTGCTCTTGATTTTGTTGTTTCTTCCCACTTGTAAAGCGCTCTGATACCTTCTTGGGTCATGTTCGTGCTATATACAACTTTATAAATACATAAAAGAAAAATGATGGCCTAATGTTAATGTAATCACCAGGAAGATATTTTAATTATTTGCTTTCCATTGTGATTATCTTTCGGGTATGGAATCATCAGAATGTTGATGCTTTGAAAATTGGAACACTAAAACATTAATATTTTGTACACCTGTATGTCACTGTGGCGATATTTTGTGCCTGTGGTCGTTTTGATGGTGCTGTTCCATGCATGTGACCACCCAGTATTGGTATTTTGTTCTGTGAGCCATACAATGGTGATGTAGTGTCCCTGGGATCTTCACGGTGGTGACATTTTGGTGGCATCATTAAAACGGCAGATTTTAGATGGGGTCAGAGGTGAACCTTTTCTGTCCTGGCTTATTTCTAAACGGTGGTAAGTCACAAACACATGATTGACACAAGTCCTATGCTGCCAGTGCCTATGCTTTCATTGACTTTTTTTTGTTTCTAATGCCACTTACTTTTAATTTGTATGTTGTTTGCTCATTGAGGACTGTAAATTGTCTATATAGAACACCAAAATAAACTGATATGTTGGGCCTGAGAAACATATGTTTGTAATTTTGAGCAGATTATGATTCATTGACACCACTTTTTTTTCTCGGAAAATGTATCCATGTATAGGCATCCCATAGTGAATTCAGACTCAAAATGGGATGGCAATCAGACAGACGTTGCTCAGATGTCCAGATCTCTAAATTGACTGTTTCCGAGACTGTTTAACCTGTAATGGGAACCACATTAGGCTACCTTAGCCCCCACTTTCACGTTCGGCTGCTACATGTCTTTCTGATGCAAACCAGGTCAATTGCTATTCATGCTCTGAAATAAAATAAAAAAACTCGATCCATGTCTGCATTATGTAAATGAGGTACTAATCCCTTATACTCTGACTGAACTGACATTATCCTAAATTAGAATCCCTGTTATAGCTAGAAATTGTTTCAGAATCATTCCCCGTCATGATGCAAAAATGTACTTTGACACCTGTTTATGTTATTTGTCTATTTCCTTGTGCTGTGTCTAACAGCTCACAATCTACTTACCTGCCTTTACTACTGTGGTGCTTTGACAGGCTAGAATTCAGTGCATCGGTGTGATAGTTTCGCATTCATACGGAGTTGTCACTTGCATTTAAATACCTATTTTGTTGTCATGTTCATTAAAAAAGGATATCTTTTTGATTCTGCTTCCTGCAGGAATCTCACAAAGTATACAGGCAGAAACTTGAAGAACTCAATGTCCTTCAGACAGCTTGCAGCAGCTCCATAAGCAAACACAAGAGGCGGCTGAAAGACTTGGAGTACAGCCTGCGGAGGTAATGCGAGAGCGTCCTGCTTGGCCTAGTACTTTTCCTGCTCTGTCGATAGCTAAACGCAGTTTGAACCATAATAAGGACAACATGAGCAATCTTTCTTGGCAGCTGTGAGCGTGTGGGCTTGCATCGGGCACACATGTCCAAAACTAGTTTAGTATTTAGCGACCACCAAAGTATTGTATTACAGCATTCATATACCACTTACTACCTTTGTGTGGGGCACTGCAACTCTTGCCTACATTAGCAGCAAGCTTTGCCATGTACATTGTGTGGTTTGATGGATGTTGTCTTTAAACCTAAGTGGGCGGTGTTTACATATTGTGTGTGATGACCACCAAGGGGAGGTTATTGTGTTCAGGGACGCAGCATTTGGCATTATGGTTGATGATGAGGTGTGAAAGATAATAAACATGCAGTTTATGGTTTTCAGGATGCTGGCAGCTTTGAGCAGCTCTGCAGGTCCCTTTATTGTATTTTTTATGATCAGTCTACTTAGCTGGTTACTGAACAGAATTGTTCAAACTAAAATTTGGTTTATATTTTTGCTCTTGAGGTGGCATGGTTGGAACAATAGCAAAGTGGGGAAATCTGTTGAAATGGACTTTGTTAATAACTACCCATATTGCATTTTGAGATGTAAAGAAGTGGTCATATTGTGTAGATAGTTGGGACCTGTAATGCTAGACTAGATTACATTCCTCCAATAAACCATCAGTGTGTGACAGTTCTCTTCATTTATACCACACCTGTTAATTTGGTGATGGCTCATTTATTGGCCGGTACAATAATGGTATTGGACAAGCCCCGTAGCAGTTTTGTTTCTTATGTGACTGTAAGAACGGTAAATGTTACAGTTGGCTGACCTAACTATATAATATCCAGGCAAACTATAGGTCAGCACTTCTTTAGCTTAACTGCATATCGAAAGTAGTTTGCTGGTTGGGTTGTTCTCTATGAGTGGGTTGAAAGATAAAGATGGAACTTGAAGGTGTTATTGTCATTCCCGGTTCTATCCTAGTAAAGATGTATTTATCTTGGAAATAGCCATGTTTTTAACTGTCTTCGCGAGGGTATATGCTTGTGGAAGCTTTGTATGTTGACTGCTATGTAGAAACAGTGGCTTACATCGATTTCAACGGTATGATGATCTGTGGTGCAAATAGGAAGCACAGTACCTTGTTTTGTGTATATTGCTTACATTTAATCTGGTGCTACAGTGTCCTTTTCCTTGTGAGGCTCTGTGGACAATGCAGATTGCCTTGAAGTATATTTTTCTAGCTATAGGTAGCCTGTGGCGTGACTGCAAGACTAGATTCATGCATTCTTTGGGGTGACTTAGAAGTTTGCGGCAGCATTTTGAATGAGTTGTATTTTGCCTATGATGAATGTGGATGTGCTGGGGTATAGGCTTTTGGCATAGTAAAGCTTGGTGTTTACGAGTGTTCACATAGATAGCAGTTTCTCTTGGCATCCAAGATAAGGGTAGATGTGATACTTTCATTGTGTAGAAGGCACACGTTGCAATGATGTTAACATATGGTATTAAAGAAAAGTCTAAATCCATGATTACCACTATGTTTCTGAGTTCCTTTGATGCTGGAGGGGCCTCATGTTCCTTGGGCCATATGGTAGTATTTAGCCATAATCTGCAGGTCATGATTTTGGTCTTTGTTGTGTCATACTGTAGGTGGGTATCCATCATTCATGTCTTTAGAATGTGAAGGCAGTCATTACCTTTGGAGTTGTAGAGTTCTTGCAGGCCATTCACTTTATAATGATTTGGGTGTCCTATGCATAGTTGTAACAGGTGAGGTTGAATGTCTTAATCAGGTTTGGTAAGGGGGTTAGGTAGATGTTGAATAATAGAGGGGATATTTTAGCCCCTTGAGTGAAACCACAGAGTAAGGTGTGAGGAGCTGATGTGAAAGGTGGTTGGTAAACTACACTTTGTCCATCTCTGAAATAAGCAATCCATTATAAAGCAGTTTCACATTCTCTGTGATGATTGTCTGTAGTAGCATGTGGTGGCGGACTGTGCCAAATGCAGTTGATCAGTCCAGAAGCAATAGTGTTCAGCCACTCCGTTCTTGTCCACTGTGAGTTTAGACCATCACAAATGGATACTATAGCTGACTTTGCCTGGTCAGAAGCTGGAGTGTTGGTCTGACATGGAGTCATTATCTTCTGTAAAGTTTGAAAGTTAGGTAAACATTTCTCTTTCAAATATTTTTTCCTAAGAATGATATATTTGACGAAGGCCTGTAGTTTTTCTGGGTCAGATGGATCAAGGTTTTTCTTTTTGGGGAGTGGTCTAATGTAGGTTTTCCGCTTGGGTGGGAATGAACCTAGTTCTAGTGAGTTGTTAATTAAGCATCTAGCTATCTCCTCTGCACACACTATGTGAAGGATTTCTCTAAAGATTTTTGATGGTGCCAAATCTGAAGGAGATCTTGATGGTTTGCTTGTGATGATACATTTGAGGAAGTATTTTTTGAGTGTGTATTCAAAGTATTTAGTAGTGGAAAATTCTCTATGGTTATAGGGTCTTGTGTTGGGGTTGTATTGACTGTGTTCTCTAATTTTCTGTCTTTCTAATTTTTTAGATCGAGTCTATGGAGATTTTATTACAGAAGTCTTGCGATTGTGTTGTTTCTCCGATTTGGCCTTGTGAATGGTGGAATTCTGCAAATTTCTTAGGGCGTTTGTTGGAAGGGCAGTCTGCTTCAGTTACGCGTGTAGAGTAGTGTTACCTTTTTTTAGATCTGTTGGTTCTGCTGAAGGCTCTGCTTTAGTGGTGTAGTGTGCTTTTGTCAGTTTCATTTCTTGATTTTCACCACTTGCTTTGTAGTATGTGGAGTTGTTTTCATGATTTTGATACTAACATTAATCCATTTGGTGGTCTTTTTGTGGTCCACCCTGGATCTGTTCTTTATTAGTATCTGTCTAGTGTAATGGAGATCCAGTTGTAGAAGGTGTGTATGTCTTTTGGTCACATGGTTATTGAGGTATTTTCAAGATGAGAGATGAATTAGTGAATGTCTCGTTTTTCCATTGTCTGTGAGTGTTGTTTGTTGCTGACTTTGAAGTGTTGTCATTGATAGGTGGTCTAATCATGGAAGTCACTATGCTTTAGTCACCCCAGCTTAACTGGGGAGTTATCTGTAAATATGGCGTGTGCTAAGGTTGCTATTATGATATCTATGGTATCTCCAGCAGAGGGAGTTGGATGGAAACAATTTGTCGAACTCCTGGGCGAGGCAAATGTATGCACACTCTTCCCCCCCTTATCATCTAGGATTCATTGTTGTCCATAGTGTGCTTCAGTTTTAATTTGTTTTTTTATTGTTGATGACCGGTTTTCTTCCTCTTATTTTACAAATACAATTTTTGTTGATGATGCACAAATCTGAAGGGATAAAATTCTGGCATGTGGGTGCCACGTCTTTGCTGAGCCTTGTTTCTGCAATGAAGGTGAAGTCTGGTGTGATTTATGAGAGTAGGTCAAACATGTTGAAGTGATTTTTGTTCTTGGATCTTGTATTGAAGAGTAAGCACTGTAGTTGTGTTTATTTCTTGGTTATGCCAAGGTGTTTTGAGGTTATTGTGCGATGTAATATATGAGGAGGAACATGGGCATAGAATAATTTGGTGTCACTGCATTGGGAAATAGTCTGGTTGCAGCATGGGGTGAAGGTGGAATGGATGTTTGTGTGGAGAGTGTGTGTTTTTTGTGGATGATAGTTGTGTTATAATGGCTCTGGTGTCGGGTGATTTGAATGGGGTGTTGAGGGTTCTGTGGGGGGAAGGTACTATCAGGGAACCTAGCGATCATATGTTTGAGCCTGTTGATTTTTAGTTTTTTTTTGGGGCAATTGACATTGTGTTTGTCAGTTCTTTGAGTTGTGGGTTTAGAGTTGGTGTATTGTTTGTAGGTTGTGTGGCATAGGTGTAGTGGATGGTTTTGCTTTTGAACAGGTTATGTGGTTGAGGGGGTGGTTTAGTAGTAGTTACATTCACTTAGTGAATGTATATGAGAGGTGTGCATTTAGTACATGTTTCATTTATGAAGCAGTAACAGATATGGATTTTGTAAATTAGTTACCAGAAAAACCTCTGGTAAACAGATATTGCAACCTTATGATCTCTCCAGGCCCAAACAGAGAACGCCCATAACCTGAGGCCCTTTACCTGGATGCCTTAATCCCACTGTTTAATATCCATAGTGATGAGATGACCTAGATACTAGCTCTAACCATAGGACCTTATCCCTAGGAACCAATGGGAGACCATACCCTAAAACCTAAGGTCAGTAGAAACCCTAGCCCTGGAAACCAATAAGAACCCAAGCTCTAAGCCCTAGAGCAATAGGAATCCTACCCCTAGAAATCTATCCACAACTAAGCCATAGAGCCAATAGGAAACCTAGTCCCAGGAGCCAGATGGGGACCAATCCCCAAACCCTAGAGCCAGTAGAAACACTAGCTCTGAGAACCAATCAAAATGCAAGCCCTAAAGCCAATAGGAACCCTAGACCCAGGGATCAATGGAAAACCAAACCCCAAGTCCTAGGGCCAGTAGAAACCCTAGATCTGGGAACAAATCAAAACCCACATCCAACAGCAAATCGAAACCAAAGCTCGATGAATCATGTGGACTCCAACTTAAGGGGCTATGCAAGGTGAGAGGGGAGGAGGAAGGCCTGTTCAGGTGACTAGGCCCCGGTCCAATCACAAAGCCTGAAACTAGTGTGCTGAGGGGGAAGGAAGCTGCTGCTCAGCTCACAATCTTAGTCTCCTTGGTTGTATCTTGGCCAAATACACGATTTTTACTTCCTGTTCAATACTGTATGAACGACCCAATTTAAAGTCACAAAAATACTTTAAACTCCTTCGCCTACCACCCCTAAAAGGGGCGCTTAACAGACTGACTCCCAAACACAATTTAACACACACAAAACGATTAGGCATCCTTAACACACAGGTATCGATGAACTTTTTTTCCCTTTTTTTGGCAGGGAAAAATCTGTCTATTGTCACTTTAGTACAGTTTGGGGGGAAAAGGAAGAAATATGGGGCTGCACACAAAGCACGGATTCAAATGTGAAATTTCACAGCAAGAGCCGCCTGCTCTTACCAGCTTTCCCCGGGGCTGCTCAAGGCTCACAGTATGTGGGGGGCACCTAATAGACCCTTACGGGTGATTGTGCGCTTTACAAATGTGGACTTTACTTTACTTTTAATGGAGATGGCTTCCTTGTGATTCCTATCCCAAATGGAGCTCTGCTAGGAGGGAAGCGGAGGAGGAAGGCCTGGTCAGGGTACTCTGGGCCCAAACCCAATCATTTAACCTGAAATTGGTGTGCAGAGGGGCACGGACGTTGCTGCCCAGCCCGCACTCTCCTTGGTTGCAAACCGGCCCAATACAGACTTTTCAGTTGCTGCTCAATGCTGCAGGCAAGCCCAATTTAAAGCCATGAAAAGTCTAGCACAAGCTTTAAAATCCTTCCATTGCCACTCCGAAATCCAGTGTTTTTGCTGCCCTCAAGTACAGGAGTACAGTGACGGAGGTAATGTAGGCACAGGATAAAGTATTTTTTATTTCTGTTTTGGAAGTAGGTGAAGGTGGCACAGCCCTTTGTACAATTACCTGTGCTAGTTTAATTTACATGTTACTGGCAGTCCAGTAACCAGGCCACCACTCGTCTTCAAACAGAAGGTGTTCTGCTCATGTCAATGGTATTCAAGCTGTAGAATAGTAGGTACAAGGGTCCCAGTATCCCCCCCCCCTCACCCCTTCCCCCACCAAAAATGTGTTTGGCTTACACCATTAAAGAATATTTGGTGGGAAAAAATACCAGTCTATGTTTAGCAGATTCAATGACACTACTAGTGTAGTGCAACATGTAACTTTAGCCAAAACATTGCTGACCCCATGGAAAACGGGGCCCACATGTGGGGAAAGGAGCACAACAATATAATTCCACCATGAATTTCTGTGTCCATCGGAAACACTCCCCGGAGATCCAGCACAATGTGTTCTATGGTGCCACATGGACCTGACAGCTTTTGGTTGCTTGGCACCTGCAGGCATTGGAATAAAACATCTACGGCCAGATAAGACATGTGTAGCAGAACTGTGCATTGGGGGCCTATGTCAAACATATCTAGTTTCTTTTAGATCAGATGGAAGTTCAGGACAGAATACTAGTCTTAGTCAGCCAACCCAAGAGTTCTGCTACCTATTGTATGTAAATTTGCTTAATAAGTTAAAGAGGTGCTTTTTTGTGAAGGCATTGCTGGGCCAAACAGGTGTGTTTGAATATAACCATCTGAGAAACTACCTGGCCGGAGAATGTGTTCTTGTACACAAGGGGGACATTGATGCCCATGGAATGACATACACAAATTCTAACACAGGCAGTCCCCGACTTTTCTGTACCATCCCATCAACCCAGCTCCGATTTCCTCCAGCCCTTTAATGCTTGCATCTTTACCTCTCTTGCTTGCTTAAGGCTAGCTACTTGCAATGCACCACTTCTCCTTCCAGCGACATGCTAGCAGTGTTGAAAAAGGTCGTTCACCCACAGCATGTTTTATATTTCCCTCCAACTCATCCCCTAATTTCCCCTCTATTGGGGCGTCTTTTGCATCTCCCTTGTCGTCCTTCGCCCTTTGAGGCAGCCTGAGAGTTGCATAAAGCATTGTGTAAAACACCAAGTAAAAGAACGTAGAGCGGTATATTTTTAGATTACTGCTTGTGCAATTTTGCAGCATTTTGGGGTGCATTTCCTGAAGCCACCTGAGGCTGTGAAATTCCTGTTACTCTTGCTCAACGTGATCTGCAGCCAACATGGAATGCAGGTATCAGCACTGGAGTGGAATACCTCCGACACAAGCCTTTAAAGGCACCAACACATAAGTTCCTTTCCCCCTCGCTGAGTAAGACTTGCACATAATGATGGGCATCCAAACGGATAAATGTCCCGCTTGCTGTTGCACAACTGGGCTCTGTCTCAGTGGTGCCTGTAGGTTTATAAACGCAGGATCCATGCCACATTTTCAAGACAACCCCCTACTCTATACATTATTTCCATTTAGATTTATTGCATGAAAATTGTTACTGTGTGGATATCCTGAAAATCTCGTATGGATCTGGCCCAGAGCATGTCTGCTCTAGCCTACAGTGCACCCTTCGCTTACACTATACGTTTCGCTCTCCGGGGTAAGGCATTTCAACACTGGTTTGCCATGCCCGGGGGTAAGGCATTTCAACACTGGTTTGCCATGCCGTTGCTAAACGTGCGCTGCATGTTGCAGCTTGCTTTTTATTCATCCTTGCTAAACTATATTAAACCTGTTTTCAAGCATACCTTTATTACTGAGAACAAGTAATCAATATTGAGAACTAGTGCTAAATATTGTTCACTGCAACAAACATTTCAATTTTTTCTTTTGGAAAGATAAATCACCAGATTGTAAAATTAGTTGTGTGCTTGGAGGACTGTTAAGTATTGGTTCAGTATTTGATGAATGCAGGTGTGATCTTTGGATCTTGGGGAATTTAGATTTCTCGGTCTGCACAGTTTCCCTTTTTGGGCAAAAATTGGGAGTGCCCAGAAACGGGATAAATGCTGGTCCCAAGTACCCACAAAACAAGTCTGGGCTGCTAATTGGTATGTTGTGGTTCAGCTGTTTTTCAATATTATTCCTTTCTAAAAACAGAACAGATTATGCAATCTTTTTAACCCTCGAGGTGGTTTGTCAACCTTGCCTAACTTTCAATTGTATGATCGTCTGTCCATTGCACAAACAGCATTACACAGTCCTCTGTATTTGTGCAAGCTGTGTCAAGGATTCAAGAGATTGAGAAGGTTTGGCCTGCTGTGTCGACTGGTCTTTCAACCAAAATATGCTGTCTCTGTGAGCATCAGTTCCAAAGAGCATGCTCTGAGACTTTCAAACTTTGTACAGAACCTAGGGTCAGGTTTAACATTAGCCAACACAAGCGAGAAGCAAACTGATCTGTGAACTGGGCAATGGTTCAGAAAGTATTGCATGGGCGTCTCAGCCCGTGCAGTTCAAGATAAGCTAAAAACGTCTATAGTAAGTTACTGGTAGATGAGGGCATTTTATGCCAGTTGTAGACGCTGAAAGACCTGGCCACCATAGTGCAGTTTTGTGGTTAGTGTGCGAGTGGCAAGGAGTTTAGCTAAGTATGGTAAATTCTTCTCACCACGTATTTGAGCTGATACTGCAGCCTGCAACAGCTGTGCAGGGAACCCGCAAAGCATCCATTAGCAAAGTTATATTGCATATATTAAAATAAGCCTATTTCACCCAGGCCGCCATGCATAAAGAGCACGTAAACCCCAGCCTTCCAGGTGTACTAACGGGACAAACTTGTTGGGAATGCTTCTTACTTTCTTGTAGGCCAGTTCACCTCTGCATGTCAGAGCCTGCTAGGACTGAGCCTGTCAGCCTTGTTCTACATCTGACCAAGACAGTATGTGTTCCCGCATGTACGATGAACAGTTTGTCCCCAAATGTTTGCACTTATGCATCAAGACCTATAAAGTAATATTCATTGGAGTCTTGAATAGGTATGGTTTGTCTCTGTCATACATGTTCCACTAGGAATGTTCGGAATCATCACAGTTTTGTTTTGTTTAGTAATGTGCACTATATAGTGTGCGTGGGGAGCTTGTGTCCTCTCTACTAAATGAGACCCATGCTCCAGCAGTATATTCCGGGTAGTCTGTTTTGATTTATAATGTGAATTTACTGAAATAATTCTGTGCTTCTTTTAATTACACTTGAGCAGGGGCCTGTGTTTCTTTCCCTGCGTCCAAACATCACCATGATCTCTAAAGGAAATGAATTAAAATGTGAGGCAGCACGTGACCTCCTCGTTAACCTTCAATGTGGGCCCCCCAAGAGGGGCCCTCCAAGCCCGTCCCTTCCCTCTTGCTATCCCTTCCATGTCCTGTTACATATCGGGCTCTGGTGCTCTCCAGTTAGTTTGCAGCCAGAGAAATACCAGTTCACACATTCGTGAATGTACAACTCTCCGTCTACTCTGTGCTACACCACTCGGCCGTGTCACTTCAGGAGGGACCGTCAGGTTTGTGGGACGTTGAAATTACTATTGTTATTCGTCCTGTTTAAATTCTAGTCTGTTCGGTGGAATGGAGTACTGCCTCCCTTTCTGCCCCCAAAACATCCCGCACTTGAAGGGATCGCCAAACCCCCACGAATGCTTGATTTGCACATTACAAAAGGGTGAACCTGTTGGGATTTGGAAGTGCTAAGCAGATTTGTGCACACACATT
Organism: Lissotriton helveticus; assembly: GCF_964261635.1. Classification (NCBI taxonomy): domain Eukaryota; kingdom Metazoa; phylum Chordata; class Amphibia; order Caudata; family Salamandridae; genus Lissotriton; species Lissotriton helveticus. Next base: position 1,048,632,356 of record NC_136072.1, read on the forward strand.
CCCAAATTAACAGACTATACATAGTGCATTTTTACCCCATTTACTTCCATCAGTTTGTATTCTTAATGAGAAAATGTAATTGTAGGCCTATAGTCCTATTCTGCAACTCTGAAGGCTGTGATGTTACCTCCAAGATGCCTGTGTGGTTAGGCTTAGCATTTTGTAATTCATAAAACAGGATAGTGCCTACCTATGTATCCACTGGATCACACTAGAGGCGTACACCATGTAAGCATGCTACCAAATGTATGGTCATTGCTTGTTGCACCACTGATGCGTGAAGACTGATCTCTGCAGCGTCCTCTGACTTTTATTTTTTCTTCAATGTTTCCTCCGTGTTATTTAAAGAGTTCATTTTCAAAGTGTTTGTTCTGTTTTTAAATGTCTTCTTTATGCAGGCACAAACAAACCGCTGTTATTGAAGATGCTGAACTTATACAGCAAATCAGCAGTCACATCAAAGAGCGGAAGCACGTTTTCTTTGATATGGAAGCCTATTTGCCAAAGAAAAATGGGTATGTTTGTTTTTCAAAGCGTATGTGGTATGCTCGTCAGCATAGTTTGAATAAGCTTCAAAATATACTCCTGTGCGCTTGTTTGTTAATGTAGCTTCTGCATAGGGGTTGTGACTAGCGTTGGGAGTTGCTGCCTGGAGCATTTCGGGGTTAATCTAACCTGTTTGACCACTGCCCTGGGCTGAACTGTCCCAGTAAAGCTGCCGACTAAAGTCAGCAAATGGGCTCAGGGAGTTAAGTGCTCAAGACTGACATTTGATCTCAGGATCGAACTTTTGATCAATTAAGTTCCATTAAATGAGGTTTTGTTAATTACAGCTCGTAGAAACTGCAAAATCTGCCCTGCGTCAATGCACATTGTGATTACCGTGTGTCAGTCTTTTGGATTCAAGTACTACGAGCAATCATTCATATGTGTTTTTTAATTTTATGAAAGCCTAATTGTACCCGGTGTTCTCCTGCCATGCGTTGAACACTTCCATGCCTTGGCTTAGTGGGATCCACCTTCTCCTTTAGCATGCGTTATTAACAATGTATTTAACATATGTTTTTTGAATACAAAATGTACTTAAATTTCCCAAAATATGATCTTAGAAAGTATTAGTTTATTTTTATTTTTATATAACCAATGATATTTATGGTGTTTTGGTATTTAATGTCAGAAATACTATCATACAATTTCGAGCCTATCTCCATACTGGCTGATAGTTATCGGTGTCTATTTGAAATAGTTTTTCTCTAATTTATTCCATAGTTTGTGTTCCTTTTCTCAGCTGGTTTGGGGCAGGATAGTTGACTCTAGAGACCATATATCGTTTTCAAGGAATGTTGAGAGCTGAACTACCAAATGGGATCAGTGCACCTTGGTGTGTTTATATTTGATTTATTCTGTCTTTGGGACATTTATCTGTGTATACACCGAGTCCCCTTGTCCTGTATTCATTTATTACTTAACTCATGGCAGAGCGGGTCCTAAGTCGTGCACTGTTTTACCAAGCAAACCATCTTCTGTTGTTGTTCATGTGTCATCCCACACCTAATAAACATCAGTTGAGACACAAATAATCTAGCAACAAAGGCCCAACTTTGAGCCTCCCACTCATCACAAGGTACTTAAAAGGGAGTTCGCTGTCTTTAAAAGGACCTAGCAGTCAAGGTTTAGACTTGGAAGGAAAGCCTTAGGGGGCAATTATTGATGGCCTTAGATGAACCAGCTCTTGCACAAGCTGATATCCCTAGACGAAGATATGAACAATGTCCTTGACTTCAAGATCAGCAGGCAGTCGTTGATAAGGGCAAGCACGCAGCCATGATATCATTTCTTCCTGGTAAGCTTTAGCACTGTAAATTGTATTGTGTTTGTACAAGGACCATAAACATTTACAGAGAATGAAAAGTATACTGCAGGTATTCATATGTTCTATCGGTCAAATTCAGTTAGTAGAATTTGAGTCCGAAAAGAGAGCAATGCTTTTTTGACCTTTCGGAGGCATCTCATCTGTTCTGCCTCCTGTGAATGCATATGTGTTGCCCCTAGCAGGCCTCCTACAGTCATGCCACTTGCCATTTTAAACAGCTGGTGGCACCCAAATCCACCTAATCCTTGGTATTGACATATGTATGTGTCCAAATATACCACCTCTAGGCTGCTTTTCCCACAGGTTGAAATGGATACATGACCGCAGCCTATGCCTAAACTAGACTAAAGTACTGGTACAGCTTGGGAGCGGCCACAGTAATTTAATGTCTTTCATTTTGACTCCAACTTTTCACACCCCACAGCTAAATCATGCTTCCTCAAAAAGAGAGCTTGATTTAGCTCCTCATTACCAAGATTGAAAACATGCCTGTGCCCTCGTCTTAAATAAACCTTAAAGTGGCCTATACAGTAGTCTCCCAAAAATAAAGGAACTGCAGGAAGTACACAGATTAGCAGCTAAACATATGGTTTGTCAAAAAGAGAGACCAGGCAAAAACCCATACTTAAAGCCCTTCTTGAGCCATCTGTTGAATGATTTGTGCACTGTTTCATTGCAAAAGTTCTTAGGGACGGAAGGTCTTCTACAATTTAAATAAAACCTCTAACCCACTAAAGTGCACTTGGGAGCTGCAAGCCGAAGCGGGCATTACAGGATACTAAAAAAGATTGTGTCTCTGTGGAAGACTATTGCAAGTGATGGCACTAGTAACTTGTAGAATTTAGGACCATACTATGCCATTAGATTGCAACCCAGCCAGTTTAGGCTCAAGAGAAGCTGCTGCATACTGTGTTGTGGAAGATTTGCACTAAGTTTAAAACCAGCAAACAAATGCATTCCAGTCTACCTAGTCTGACACCTAACAACGCTTGCTGTGTAATCTTGCATGGCAATCCGGTATATTTTAGTGTTTAGAGCTCTGTCCATCACAGTGGAATACTCTATTTAACGGCCTAAATAACTACTTAAATCATTCTATACAACAAGCTCGCTATTTAATGAAATACATTCTTAGTTTCTACCGGTATGTGTAGGTTATTTGCACCCTCAGTTATTTCTGGGGACTAAAACTTAATTTTCATCATCAGTATTTGACCCAAAAAGAAAGAGGGAGAAAGGAGTAGAATGATGGGCAATGGTGATAGAGAAAAGAAAGCATTGATGGGAATGAACCCGGAAGAGAGAAATATAGGGGCAGGAAATGTTGGGTGGCAGAATAAAGAGGCATGAGATGGAATTAAAACATTTCTTTTGTATTTACCTGCGTTTCCTTTTTGCAAATTAAGCAATCAAAATGAACGTTCGCTTATGTGCTTGAGAAGTTGGTTCCACCAGATCATGCTCTGTATGTTAACAAAATGGATCCTCGTTTGAGCGAGCTAGATTGGTCAGTACACAAAAACATGCCTCTTCCTGAAGACACCATGTCATTTTGATTGAAAGAGTCAATTCTTTTAAGGGGCATTTTAAAAGTTCCTTGTTGAGGCATTTTTCATAGCGAGCCAATTGGCACTTGTATTTTTGCCAAAAATACAAGAAAATCTGGGCACTGTACAAGGAAACTCTAGTCACCTAGTGGTAAGATTGTTCGATCTTGTCTTCTAAGATTGAGGATTTTTGTTAGTAGGGTTGAATGAATAGAAAATATTACTTCATTTTGAGCATTCTCTTCTTTCTTAAAAATTCCTGGTGATGGTTTAACACAACCAGTTAAACTTTGTGAATGCTTTAGGCGCACCTCATGCTCTTTGCAGCTATGCCCCACTTTATTCATCAAATACTTTGCTAAAACCTACCCTGATAATCCCTCGCTCGCTTCTTTTTTTTTATGAATTAATTAATTTCAGTAATGCCTCAGTCTGCTCTAAGTGTTATTCTTTCCGTCTTGACTTATTGTATTTGAATGAAGAGTGCCAGTAAAACCCTAGGAAATCATGGTTTGTTTGTTTTAAGCATAACATTTGCACTTTCTCATTCTTACCAGGGTTGGGTCTAAGTCCAGCATGGTCTTAAGCTCTTAAGCTCTCATGCTCTCACCCTCCTTTTTTATCTCAAGAACGTGTTTCTAATTTTACCGTTCTGTTACTCTGACACTGATCATCATTGCTTTTGGTTTTGATCCTAAAACATTTACCTTGACATGAACACTTTTCCTTCCCTGATGAACCCTTATTGACCCCAACAAATATACATTGGGTAGAACGAGCGCAACCCACACGTAGAGGGAGTCCCAAAGCTCAGATTTTGGTCATCCTCTTTCAATTTCACACACGTCTGTTCTGGAAGCCAGTGCTTTGTTCATCCTTGTTAGAGTAACTTTTCTTTCTTCTGCTTTTCTTAGTAGGGTACAAATTTGGCGTAGCATGTGCCACTTTCCTCCAGTCTCCCCTTTGTGGTGGTAGCTTTATTCCCTTAGTTCCTTTCAGTTTATCCTTCATCCTGGAGATGTTTTTTTTCTTTTCAAGCAAGGGCTTCTTGTACTTGAGCTCAAGGTTTTTTTAATATGACACAATAGCCCACTGACCGATTGCTTGAAAACGTAGCTCCTCAGTCAGGCAAAAAAATATATGGCAGCCTCCTCAGGAAACATTTCCTCCCTCAACAAAGACTGGTGACACAACCCCGTTGATCGATTTGGCTCCCCTTTAGAAGTAAACAGACAACTTTTCATCCTACCCTTCAATCAAGATTCATGGGGAAGCCCCCTGCCAAGGTATAAGTCCAACAGGCACCCACTCCATACCACCAGCCATGGAACACCACTGATCTCTCCCAAAACACAAGACCCATTCTTAAGCAGAAATCAATCCATGACTAGATGGACTTTCACTATCTGAAACTAAATCCATTAATAAACAAATTCCTTTTAGTTTCTCAGAAATCATATGTTAAAACCAACACATCTCTGCTCATGGAACTGTGTTCAGTGGGACTTAATCTATCATAATGTGACTCTGACAAATGCCTGGGTTTCATGCTGGATTCCTATCTCTCACTCTCAGTTCAGGTGAGCAAAATGGCAGCATCTCCCAACTTTCAACTAAAGAAAATAAAAAAAACACTCTTCCTCCAACCAAGATCCGCAGTTATGCTCTTAGCCCAAGAATCGACTCTGGCGTTCATTTCCTCATCACCTCTGGTCCAGCTAAAAGCCATCTTTCTCTCGAACACAAGCCTCAGCTCAGAGAAGAGATAAATCTGACAATATTTCTTCAATTCTAAGAGACCTCCTCTGACTCCTGCTGAAGGCACGGCTAAAGTTCAGAATTGGATGCATCCCCTACAGATATTTTCAGTACCTCAGACCCTCTTATTTATCCTGCTTCTCGCACTGTCAGGAGGTGTAAGACAGTCAAGTAGCAAATCCTTCTTTAGTCTAGAAGCTTCAAAATTCAAATCCTTTTAGTCTGGAAGAAAACTTCACGGGGTGGCTAAGACAATCAGACATTGTCTTCCAGGGAAGGCCTAAATACTTTCCCCCTCAAATCATACCTCAGCGGACAGTGACTCTTCTGCACAGTGACTCTCAGGAGATCACTCCCTTAATCACACTCTCATTTACTACTTGTTGCCCTTGTTCTAATTTTCGCTGAATGTTCTGTTGTATCTCCGTGTTGGTCCCAGTCCCCAAACTCACCAAACCTCCTCCATGATGGTGCTCATGAAATTTTCGAATTCTTTTTCTGCTCTCTGTAAAATGCTTTAATACCTACCCAGGTGACGAGGCGCTATACAAATATTTCTACTAAATAAATGCGTTTGGCCTACATCCCCTGGAGAAATTAAACCGCTGCCTCTGCTAATTTGTCTTGCTTTTCAGCCGTAGGACCATTACCTAGCCATCTTCCATAGCCCAATTCACAAAAGTGCATTCACAGGTCACTCCTGCCCTCTCGCTTAGTCAGTGTATATTACAAAATTTGGGATATACTCTGATGCACTGTTCAGCGGGTCCCATAGCTTCATCCCTACTTCACTTTCTTCTACCCAGCGGAATACCACTGCATTTAATGTGACCCAATCTGAATGTAGCCCCCCCCCCTCCTTCCCAACACTCTACCTTCTTGCTGTCACCTAGCATTCCTTGATCATCTTTGTCAGGGATTACAGGGGAAATCCACCATTGTACTTCCAATTGTGTGTTACTTGCGCTTGCCTGGTCACACGGGCAGCTTCAGGGCCTTCCTTTGGCACCTCTCTTCATCTAGACCAGGGGTACTCCTAGTACGGCCCGCGGGCCGTCAGCGGCCCGACAAGCCTTCCCTGGCGACCCGTGGACCTTGCAGACATGTACCCGTGTTTTACTTTTTTTTTTTTTACAGGGTGTCAGCAAACACCCCTGTGGCAGCGCGACTCAAAGACTCTGCTGCTATGTGGGGGCCGGGCGATTCCCGCCATAGTCAGAGTGGGGCCGCAGGGGGCTAAGAGGTGAACAAAGCCTCATTAACATGCGCATGGTCTTTTAAAGACCTGTGAAGTGCTCGGGTGCGGGTGTGTGTGTGTGTGTGTGTGTGTGTGTGTGTGTGTGTGTGTGTGTGTGTGTGTGTGTGTGTGTGTGTGTGTGTGTGTGTGTGTGTGTGTGTGTGTGTGCGAGATGACGGAGGAAGGTAGAGAAAGGGAGGGAGAGAGACAGGGAGGGAGAGAGACATGAAGGGAGGGAGAGTGAGGATGAGAGAGAGTGAGGGAAGGAGAGGGAGGGAGGGTGAAGGAAGGATAGTGAGGGAGACTGAGGGAAGGAGAGAGTGAGGGAAGGAGAGTGAGGGAGCCCTCCAGCTTGAGTGAGGGAGCCAGAGTGAGGGAGGCAGACCTCAGAGTGAGGGAGAAGGACGGAGAGAGAGGGAGACAGAGGGAAGGAGGCAAAGGAAAGGAGAGAGAGGGAGACAGAGGGAAGGAGGGAGAGGGAAGGAGAGATGGAGACAGAGGGAAGGAGAGATGGAGACAGAGGGAGCGAGAGGGAAACAGAGGGAGAGGGAGACAGAGGAAGACAGAGAGACATTCAGAGTGAGTGAGACAGAGGGAGAGAAGGGGTGAGACTGTCAGAGTGAGGTTGAGAGGGAGGGAGACAGAGTGTTTGAGACAGGTGGAGACAGAGGGAGAGAGACAGACGGAGAGAGAGAGAGAGAGATGTGTGTATGCCGGGTCTGGTGGCTCAGTGGACGAAGGCGTGCTTTGCAGGGACCTGTGATCAACCTCATGGCCACAGTTTATTTTGTTGCTCTAGCCCCGCCCCCTCCCCCACTGACCCCGCCCCACCGGTGCGGCTTTCGTACATATACCACACTGTAAATTTGGCCCCGGAGAGAAAGTTTGTGAGTACCCATGATCTAGACCGATATGGGAGTGATTTTGTGCACTCTCACTCCAGTGAGTGAGTGAGTGAAAGAGTAGATCTATCTCAGTTGCCTCTTTCTTTGTCATGCATTCCAAATCACTTAATTTGTGCATAATTGAGCTTTACTTTGTAAAGTCAGTAGCCCCCATTCCAGACAGATCAAGAACATCCATTAGAAATCATGAGGTATGATCTACAATAGATTTAATCATTGCAGTGCCGTTGAATATTTATGATTGTAAACAGGCTCCACAAAGTTATCATGCAGTTGTATTACTCTAGCTGAGCTCTTGGAGCCAATGTGATGTCTCAATAGAGCATGCAATTAGGCTCCGGAAATGTAGTGTGCAAGTGTGTATTCTCTCCGCTTTCATTGTGCTGGGCAGTGTGTCTCATCAGTTCCTGCCTGTAAGAGAAGTTATGCGGCTGATTTTCAGGATCCCCTACAGTTGTTGTGCTATCAGTCCCGCCTTAGCAGTGAAATGTTGCCGTTCATCATGTGTTCCTCTAGCAGAGATATTGTGCCTGTAGTCGTGCCTATATAGTAGAACTGTGTCAAATCATTGGTCTCAGAAACATTTACATCTGTGAACATTGTTAGAGGGTTTTACTACCCTTTACCAAAGGATATACGCCTATTTTAAAGGCTCCTCTGCATTCATAGCAGTAAATTGTTGTCCCTCAGACTTATCAGTACTACTTGGGCCAGCGTACATTTTACGCCCATATTTGTGGTTCAATCAAAGGTGCTAAGTTGATATTTAGTCGCCCATCAGGATGCACGTCTGTAATCTGTGTTTGCCTCACAGCGTGAAGTATGGGTCTTTCTTGGCTTCAACTCTGCAGTGCACGGCCGTTGCTAGAGAATAGCATAACTACAGCCCTGCTTCACATGGGCAGCTTTCCACAATTCTGGTAGTAGAGGGCTAGGGAAGACAATACCCCTTCATTGCAATCCTTTGACAGCTGGCTATGTCCCCTCTCTGCTGCCACATGCTCTATTTACTGAGAAAGTCCGATGATCTGGGTGGATTTTTAAAGTAAGGTTTTGTAGGGATGCTCCTGCCTGTGTGGTCATCTGCACTCTCCTTTATGAAACATCACTACTTTCCTAAAGGGTACTTTATATTCTACTTGTGGAGGGTAGGTAGTGCTTGGCAAGAAAATCTGCTCCAGATGCAGAAACTGGCCCTGCTGTGTGCTCTAGGAAAGCCGGGTCTGGCCTGTTCACTGGTGGATGCTTATCTCTGGTTAGTTTGCTGTCCTGCCTGCATCGAATGCTGCGTCTTTAATCACTGTTTTAATGGTCTTTAAAAAGCAATGTTTTTGTTTGTGTACAGGTCATAATCTGTTTCTCAATGTTTTGTTTTTCAGTTTATATCTAAACCTTGTTCTTGGAAATGTGAATGTAACTCTTCTTAGTAATCAGGCAAAGTAAGTAACACTTCTATCCTTTTCCATTTTAATGTAAACACTTTGTTTTATTGTACTGGAGTTTTTAAACTTTGTTTACGTCTTTATTCGATGTTAACATGTGAACATGACAAACCAGTATCACAGTACTCCTCAAGTAGAATGTTATTGCAATTTTTTTTTGTGTGTGCGGATTTATATAGCGCGAACCCGACCCGAACGTATTGGAGCACTTTACATGTGCACCAGTTACGTTACACAAGGACACATTCATATTTGGTAGGCGCGGGGAGATTAAGTGATTTGCCCAGAATCACAGGATGCTGAGCTGACACTGAGGCTCGAACGCGGTTCCCCAACTCCAAAGTCGGGTCTGGTGGCTCATGGTTACAGGTTCAAATCCCGGCGGGTCCACTCAGCCTTTCATCCATTTGAGGTCGATAAAATGAGTACCATTGAGTTGAGTGACAATATACATCTGTTATTTCAGCGCCAAGATGCCCCGTTGCTGGGGTGAACGTGCGCTTTACAAATACACGTTATGGTATGTTAGGCTACATCCTCTCCCCGAAAATAGCACCTCTGCATCCAGTGTAGCTACCTCTACTTCCCGTCTCACTCTTCTCTCGATTGGCCTGGTCAGATACTCGGAGAGCACCTGTCTAAGATGGCCCATCGGTCCCCTGGTGTCCTTGATCTGAACTGAGTTACCGGTTGCCCGAGGGCTAGTATGTAACATTGCTCTCTGGCCCTTAGGGAGTCTACCTTTCTGTTGTGAGACATGCTGTAATGAACCAGTTATTTCCACAGCCCACACACAGCTTGATCCCAGTACACCCAAACCTTGTGTTTTAGGGACTGAATAACTCAGTATGTTATTTATAGTGGCAACTTCCAGAATCCCAGACTTTTTTTTATATATGTCCGATATGTGTTTGATGTTGATTCTCTTGTCACTGCAATGTCTCCAGTGTGTATTTTGTGTTCCTGGTTACATAACAGTAGAGGTTGTTGTTGGTCAAGTCTGATTCTGTCACTGACCTCGCCTCTAAATCGCTCCTCTGTTTCCCTATCTATTTGGATCAGTAAATTGGGGCTGCTTCATCAGGGTTCCCTGCACATTCAGCCTGTCTGTGTATGACCGTGTTGTAATAAATGTTTTGAACGGTGTCAAAGGTCTTTTGGCTGCCACTGTTACAGCTTGTTGCATCAGAGTGTAATATGTAAGCCTCTCCACATTGGCAGCAAAGTGAGATTTCCAGGCCTCAAAATAGCTGATGGGGTGACCCTTGAACATGTTGCCTATCGCTGTACCTTTTCCAAGTCTACATTGTACAAACTTTTTGGGGCTATTTTGGTTATGTTCGAACCTTCCAAAGCCTTTTACACCATAACTCCCATTTCTGCTGATGCATAGGATGCAACAGGCTGGGCTCAGGGATGTTGCCTTAAACCTGCTGGAGTCTTTTTTGGTGAACAAGACTGCGGTATTTTAGGGCTAAACCTTTTCTGCTTCCCTGTGAAGTTCAGCGGGGTTCCTCCCTCAGTTCTACCTTGTTTAACCTGTATGTCGCCCCGTTGGTGCAAATGGTTTCACCTGGTTTCCAGATGCCGTCCTGTGTGGATTGACATCCAAATCGTCGTCTCCATCTCCGATGATTGGGAAGGGGCGGCAGACAGGTTTAGCTCCTGTATGGCTGAAGTTAGTATTTGGATGAGTGAGAACAGGCTTAAAATGAACAAGTAGAAAACTAAGATTGTGGTTTTTGGGCCAAAAAATTCTATCTGGACCGACCTTTGGTGGCCTGAAACCTATGGTCCACTATCTGTTCCGGAGGCCAAATAAAAAAATCAGGGGGTGATCTTTGACAATACATTGACATTTGATACCTGGTTCTATAGAAGAGGGAGTTCTTGTTTGTGAATCATTTAGACCTTGAAGAAAATGTTTCCCTTTCTTCCTGGGAAGTTGCCTGTGTGAGGGGTCATTGTGCTCATTACACCTCGCCTTCAATAATGTAAGGCCCTTTATTTAAATGCCAACCAGTATTCGTTATATAAGCTTCAGGTTATCCAAAGTGCAGCTGCTCGGTTGGTCCGGGGTCTGCCTAAACACAACTCAGTCAGTCAGGGAGAGCTTGAGGACTCTCCATTGGCTGCCAGTGAGGAAGCGGGTGATTTTTAAAGCCCCGTGCCTCTTCATCAGCAATGATCATGTTATCATAGGGCCGTCTTCAACTGGTATGCTCCTAGAAGACCACTGAGTTCGGCAAGACAGCGAAAGGTGATAGTTCTTAGGTTTCGGAAAGTTGGATGGGAGAACAAGCTTTCTCGGTGGCAGCGGCCAGGTAAATAGTAAGAGTATGGAATCTTACTTGATTTATCATAGGGAGGTGGTTATCTTGTTATAATTGCAGTTCTCTGGGCAATTTCCTGGCTTTTCTGCCTGTACTTTGCTAGGGTTGTCCCACTTCCATTTGGTGCATTACTCGGTGACAGCGATTCGATGGCAATTGGTTTTATCTGCTTTATATTTCAACTTTGCTCTTTTTTTTTGTTTTTTTTCTTCTGTCTGATAAAGACCGGTTGAGTATAGCTGGTGAGGGGGAACGTGGAGAGCATCACCCTGATAGCTACACCTTCCCATCTGTCCTACAGTCAATTGGGGATTTTCCTGCAATAGAGGTTTCTTTCACCTTCTTTAGAGCATATACAATCATAGCACATTTCAGAGAGTCTTGCCTGCCAATGCCAGGCCTGTATTGGAAGAATGTTCTTTGCATCCACTCCCTCCAGTGTCCTCTGCCGCTCCGTATTGCCTAGGAAGGCTAAGCCAAACTCTGATTCAATGCTGTGTGCATGTTTCAACAAGCTACCATCTTTTGTTCTGTCATATGATCTCAAGGGCATCTCTGGTGCGTCCCCTGCAGCACTCTGCTGATCCTCACTGTATTTGATCGATCAAGATGCATATATTTGTACGATAGAGCTTACCTATTTGGGGTGCAATGTACACTTAAGTAAGTGCTCTTGGGTGATTCAAATTATCTAGCTAGAAGGCTCAAAGCTGAAGCATTCCATGCAGCTCCACCTTCTGATCACTGCTCCAGATTAGCATACACACTCTTGTTTCCTCTGCTTTATCCTCTCTGCACTGGTTGCCGGTAGCTAAACGGATCCAATTTAAATCACTCTGCATTGCCTTTAAATCACTGAACACATTGGGGCCAACACAGCTGACAACATTTCTTAAGCCATCTATTCCAGGAAGGTCCATCAGGTCAGCCAAGCTTGGAAATCTTGCTGCTCCTAAAGTAAGGAGAGCCAGGTGGGGTTGCAGGAGCTTCACTACAACAGCAGCTAAACTTTGGAACTCCTTGCCAACCTCGCTTAAACAAGCATTTGCAATGCAATAGGTCTCGTATTTGCGAGATTTTGAGAGCTACTGGCATTCTAAATGACAATGCCTTCAATTTATGTGTTTTGACAACCTGCAAGCGGTGCATAAAACACGCCCTTTCTACCTGTAGTCCTTGTTGACTTAACCCCTTCCCCTTCTTTCTGTGCTGTACCTGCTCTGTGTGTGAGGGAAGCTTGCACTGCTGCTGCCTGTGCTGTACCTGCTCTGTGTGTGAGGGAAGCTTGCACTGCTGCCGCCTGTGCTGTACCTGTTCTGTGTGTGAGGGAAGCTTGCACTGCTGCCGCCTGTGCTGTACCTGCTCTGTGTGTGAGGGAAGCTTGCACTGCTGCTGCCTGTGCTGTCCCTGCTCTGTGTGTGAGGAAGCTTGCACTGCTGCCGCCTGTGCTGTACCTGTTCCGTGTGTGAGGGAAGCTTGCACTGCTGCCACCTGTGCTGTACTTGCTCTGAGTGTGAGGGAAGCTTGCACTGCTGCCGCCTGTGCTCTACCTGCTCTGTGTGTGTGGGAAGCTTGCACTGCTGCCGCCTGTGCTCTACCTGTTCCGTGTGTGAGGGAAGCTTGCACTGCTGCCGCCTGTGCTGTACCTGTTCCGTGTGTGAGGGAAGCTTGCACTGCTGCCGCCTGTGCTCTACCAGTTCTGTGTGTGAGGGAAGCTTGCACTGCTGCTGCCTGTGCTTTACCTGTTCTATGTGTGAGGGAAGTTTGCACTGTTGCTGTCTGTGCAGTACCTGCTCTGTGTGTGAGGGAAGCTTGCACTGCTGCTGCCTGTGCTGTCCCTGCTCTGTGTGTGAGGAAGCTTGCACTGCTGCCGCCTGTGCTGTACCTGTTCCGTGTGTGAGGGAAGCTTGCACTGCTGCCGCCTGTGCTGTACTTGCTCTGAGTGTGAGGGAAGCTTGCACTGCTGCCGCCTGTGCTCTACCTGCTCTGTGTGTGTGGGAAGCTTGCACTGCTGCCGCCTGTGCTGTACCTGTTCCGTGTGTGAGGGAAGCTTGCACTGCTGCTGCCGGTGCTGTACCTGTTCTGTGTATGAGGGAAGTTTGCACTGCTACTGCCTGTGCTGTACGTTTTCTGTGTGTGAGGGAAGCTTGCAATGCTGCTGCCTGTGCTGCACTGCTGCCGCCTGTGCTGTACCTGCTCTGTGTGTGAGGGAAGCTTGCACTGCTGCCGCCTGTTCTGTACCTGTTCTGTGTGTGAGGGAAGCTTGCACTGCTGCCGCCTGTGCTGTACCTGCTCTGTGTGTGAGGGAAGCTTGCACTGCTGCCGCCTGTGCTGTACCTACTCTGTGTGTGAGGGAAGCTTGCACTGCTGCTGTACCTGCTCTGTGTGTGAGGAAGCTTGCACTGCTGCCGCCTGTTCTGTACCTGCTCCGTGTGTGAGGGAAGCTTGCACTGTAGCTGCCTGTGCTGTACCTGCTCTGTGTGTGAGGGAAGCTTGCACTGTTGCTGCCTGTGCTGTACCTGCTCTGTGTGTGAGGGAAGCTTGCACTGTTGCTGCCTGTGCTGTACCTGCTCCGTGTGTGAGGGAAGCTTGCACTGTAGCTGCCTGTGCTGTACCTGCTCTGTGTGTGAGGGAAGCTTGCACTGTTGCTGCCTGTGCTGTACCTGCTCTGTGTGTGAGGGAAGCTTGCACTGTTGCTGCCTGTGCTGTACCTGCTCCGTGTGTGAGGGAAGCTTGCACTGTAGCTGCCTGTGCTGTACCTGCTCTGTGTGTGAGGGAAGCTTGCACTGCTCCTCCCTGTGGGGACACAAGAGGTGCGGGAAGGGAGTGCTTGTGGGGGGGTGGGGGGGTCCGGTGAGTTGATTGAAGGAATGATGAATTTGCGACACCATGCAAATGACGTTAGCTATTCCGGCTCCTCTGACTGTCATTGTGTGTCCTGCTGATGTAGTGATTGTGCTGACGGCAGAATGTTTGCGTTGGTTAAGGCTGGGTATAGCTGAACGCTATGTTCTGGGTCAGTTTTGAATGAATTTATCGATCTTCCTTCTTTTATGAATTACGTGGTAGCACGAGCTGTTTAAAAATTCGAGGGTGACAGTGACTGCTTAGGAACGTGCATATCAACAGATTAATAAAGTTTATTTAAATAAAGAAGCACATAGAACATTTTAAGACGAATGCAAACGTCTGGGATGCAGTCTCACAGTCAGAGGCGAAGGTAGGAGGCAGCGGGAAAAAGAAGTCCAGGTCTGTCTGAGAACAGGATATATTACACGGGCCTGACCACGGGCAATGAATTAGAACAAAAGTCAGTTTTCTACCAGGGGTGCCCAGGAAGAGAGGGATAGAAAAGGAGATGAGGGATTCAGGGAAGAGGGGAAAAGCGAACGAGGAAGTAAAATGGAGCAAGGAAGAGGAGAGCAAAAAAAGAGAAGAGAGATCAAGGGACGCATAATGTTGACTAACAGAGCGACAGCGAAAATGAGAATCATAAAGGGGGCGTCAATTTAAAGCAATTAAGCCAAGAAGACTAACTTTGAGCAAGAAAGACGAACAGAAAAAGGCGCGAGAGACAGAAAGGTAACTGTTTAGTGAGAAAAGCATTAAAAGAGAACTCCTGTGGCCACGTTTGATTAGAGGATAACTCGTAATTTAATTAAAAGTGCCGTGCAATTAATAAATAGGGTATGTTCTCGGCCCTAATGTCCAATCATAGTATTCTGTAAATCTTTACAGGTTTTACATGTTGCTACCGATTGCCAATTAAAGATCAGAGTGCTCTGGGGATGGATGAAAGCATGTGTGATTCACTGTGCTTCCGTTGTATCGCAGCTGGTAGCCCATGTAGGCAAATCATTTAGCTGCATTCACAAATGCTTTTATGCTGGACCTGTTGGCTTTACCAAGACTGGTAAAAAGTAGCAAATACGTTTGTTTTATGTATAGACAGCATAAAGGAGGTAACGAACTGAATGAAACAAACAGTGTGATGACAATGTACTTTTCTGGCCTGGGGGAAGCTGGCTGGGGAGGGGGAGGAGAAATGCAAGGAAGTTAGGGGAGGAGAAGCCGACAAGCCGCAGAGCACACGGTGGGCGAAGCCCTTTGATGTGCTGTGCGGCCGCGATGCGCGCTCTGTGCTGGGGGAGGGCCATTAGGAACAGGAACAGATGGCCATGAAAGTGTATGGGCCAAATGCGCGTGCCTGTACGTGCACTCGAAGAAAACGCCACGGAAAAAAGTGGTGGTTTGACTATCCGATGGAGCACATGAATTCTCCCCCATTTCCCATTGCTTCGCAATGGAAAAGGACGAGACCTAAAAAAGAAATTATCCTGTTAAAATTTAGAAAGGGCTTAAAACCCTGGCTTTTCAAGGCATAATTATTAAACTTACTCCAGCTAGATCTGTAGGTGCTAAGTGTAGTTCCTAGACACCTCAGGGTATTTGTTGCGCTTTATAAATACATCTTCCTCATCATCATCATCATATTCTGTCTTCACAGCGTCGGTGCTTCTCTCTGCCACGGGGAGATTGAGACACCGGTAGCCTTTCCTAGCAGCGGTCTTATTTTTTCAGTTGGTCACTGGGGCAGTTGAATCGATGCCCACAAGAAATGAAAAATACAAATGCGTTACAAGTGCAGTGACATAGTTTATCACTATTTTTAGTTTCTCAATATCCACTAAAAACTGGAAATTGTAGGAAAAAAATTGAACATCTGTATGTATTTGGATTTTTTTATTTTAAAGTCGAGGGGGCATGTCTCGTCCTTCCCCACCCACAGACAAATCTATAGCACCCATCCTGGGCTTAGGCAAGGGAGAGGGTATTTTTTATTTTATTTTTAACGCCCCCTAGAGTGCCATAATTGCCAACAAAGCACTGGGATTACAAACTCGGCACTGGGATTGTCGTTACCCTCCTGCTTCTTCTCCTTCAAATAAATGAGTGAATGCTTTTGCTTTTGCAAATTGGGCGCTGGGGCATCTCTTAGCTGGTTTGGTTTTCGTTTTTTAAAAATGTTTTAAAAATATTTTTAATTTTCTGTTTGATAACTTTCAGCATGAGTTACAGTAGACATAATGCACTGAGTTCAATCACGTCTTTATATACTCTATAACAAAATATCAGAAGTTCTTGAAACAACAACGTAACATGACAGGTATCCATCAATTATTTTGCTCTGTGCTCACTATGCCAATATAAATGTGGGCAAGAGAGTGGTTGCATCAGCGTGAGGTTTTACTTGCAGTGTGTATTCAGGGATCCCGCGTTGCCAGGAGGTGTTCCTGGTGTTTGATTTCCCTGCTTATAAATATATTTCAGAGTTGCATTGTTTTGTCTTGGTTACTATTCTTCATTTGGCTGTCTAGAGTGACCTGTATCAAGCATTTTGGTACAGCTTTTAGTATAATTTCACATCATGTATGGCCTCTGAATAGCATGCAAAGTCTCTCTCCACTTCAAAGCAGTTTGTCATTTTGATCAATCAATTTCTGTTGTATCATGTCTTAGACTGTAGCCTGGCAAGATTTCCTGCCCTTTGTTCTGTATGTTAATGTTGGCCTTTTAGCTTAAAATATGGCCTGATTATTGATATTGCAGTCAACTTTGTTCTTTTTTTTTTTTTTTTTGGTTTGAGTTATGACCCCTAACAAGGCACGTCTTGGAGGTGTCTTTGGTCATTCTACCAGTCAGGGGTCATATTGCTTGCATGATCTCCGTCCTGTATTGGGATACGTCTATGCAATCAGAGTACATGTACATGAGGTTTTTGTTTTTGGAATGACATTTGAGAGAAGAATTATTTTTATTGTTCAGTTAATAAAAACTCACAATGTAACACATTTTGCACAATTCATGCATAATATCCCAAAATAACAAATTTAAAAATAAAGTTGTTACCATATTTAAAACAATTAAGTCGTAGTTTAAAACCACCTAAAACATACTGCCAAAGTGCATTTGCGAGGACATGTTCCACCTACTAAATCCGCTGTACCTAGAGTGCCCTATTCCCTCTATTGATTATTAATCATGCTGCACACTGAGTAATCCCATTCAGAAGGGCAATAAATGAATTACTATGGTATGACCTGCCGAGCAGCTCGCAAGGTTTTTTATTGGGCCCTGGCATTAGATATAGTGAGCTTACATCATAGAAGGTTTTGAAGAGCGCGCAATACGACCACGAACATACGCCGCTTGATGCGGCTGCTAGAAAGTGATCACTTCGAGACCCACCATCCAATGATATTATCGTTCGACATAGAGAAGGCATTCGACAGCCTCGAATGGGAATAACTTTACAAAGTGCTTAGGCGCTTTGGTGTGGGGGAGGACTATCTGAAATGGACCACAGTGCTATACACCTCAGCGGTGGCCAGCGGTGGCCAGAGTGAAGACTGGCACACTAATATCACCTCAATATCCGGGAGGCACGAGACAGGGGTGTTCACTGTCTCCACTGTTATTTGCGTTGGCAGTGGAGCCCCTCGCAATGTCAATCCGCACGGGAGACCACTATAGGGGATTGCGGAGCAGAGTTGGCCAGCAATACATATCGCTATATGCTGATGATCTTCTGCTCTTCTCGAAGACGCCGACGGGGCCCTGGTAGGGGCCGACAATCTTTTAACCAGCTTTGGCGAAATATCCGGCCTTACAGTCAACTGGTCCAAGACGTGCTTATTTCCAGTGCATAAAGGTGAGACCCAGCCCTCCACGACCAGAGCGATCAGATGGGAACCCAGCTGCCTGAAATACCTAGGGGTTTATGTCTATCACACCCCTGCTGACGTATTGGAGGGTAATATTGCCCGCGGCATACGAGCGTTAAAGGGCAGCATGACCTTTTGGGCCACCCTCCCACTGTCAGTGGCAGGTCGAATAGCGCTACTCAAAATGGTGGCGCTCCCAAGGCTCCTATATTACTTCAGAACGCTACCCATCTGGATTCCTCCTGCTACCTTCAGGCTCCTGAAGTCCATGATAGTGGCCTTCCTCTGGGGGGCAGGTCGACGTAGAGTAGCCTTAACAACGTTGATGAGACCTAAGACGGAAGGGGGTTTGGCGGTCCCCGATTTCGAAGTGTATTATTTAGCAGCTCAATTGCAGACCTACACCCAGGAAATAGCACGTGAATTTCGAGGGCCAGAAAACAAACGGGGCCTAGGCATACCTCGTCACGTGCTTTTATAGCACGATAGCAGAAATTGGACCTCCGAGACCTCACGCAAGAGGAAAAAGCGATTAGACTATGCTGGAACCGTACACAGCGTAGGGCGGGCGTGTTGCACCCATACGCCCCCGAAATCCCGCTAGGAATGATAACAGCATTACCACACGGCGGCGATTGGTCGCAGTTGCAGAGGTGGGAGGAAGCGGGGATCCAAGTCCTGGGGGACCTCTACGAAGACGGGACACTATTGCCGTTCCCGGCACTCCTGGACCGGTATGACCTACCTAGAGGGGACTTCCTGCTGCATTCAGCGCTCACACGAGCAATACAAGCGCATTGGAGAGAAGGGCTCACAGAACCAAGAACAACGATGGCTTGCCAATATACTATGATGGCGGTGGGAAGATTTAAGGCGGTCTCGTGCCTTTACTTCAGAATGACCACTGAAGGATTACCTCCTTTAGTGGCGCTGAAGGGCAAATGGGAAGCTGATATAGGAAAGGAGATCCCTGAGACAGTGTGGGCGCAGTTAATGAGAAGGGCTTGGAAGAGTACACACAACGTGCGATTTCAACTAGTGCACTTTTACATTCTCCACCGAGCATACTTGACCCCGGGGAAGATCAAAAGGTATTTTACTGCAGACTCCGCAGGATGCCCTAGATGTATGACGGTCGGTGTTGAATTAGAACACATCCTATGGACATGCCCAATCTTAACGCCTTATTGGAAGGAAGTGGGAGACACTCTCAACGAGGTGACGGAGAGGGGTCTAGTGTTTGACATGGCCGTTGGGGTTTTACACTGGTTCCCTCATACCCCTAAAAATAAGATCACGAGTAAATTCATAGATATGGGGCTCATCCCAGCAAAATGCGAAATTACACGACATTGGAAGGCAGTGGCGGGCCCCACGGGTACTAGGTGGAGAAACGAGTTTCTTAAGTGGGCTGGCGGGGGAAAGCATGCTGAGGTTTCAAACTGCACGGCGACAGCGGAATGACAAGACTTTGGAAATGGCGCAGGCATGGGATGCACTAGTACAAGCACTGCGCGACTACGACACACGGAACGAACTAGCGAACTGATACCATGATTGGAGTACATCCCCGTAACATGATAGGTACATAGCACAAACCATTGTCTGACAGCTCCTGTGCATGCTGACCACCACGACTGTAACCTATTCCGCGCACCGATGGTGGGATCTGGGGAGGGAGGAGGGTTAATAATAGTGTTTATTAAGTAATTGGGCAAGACAAACTAGGAGTACCCTTTACTGGGGTTTCCTGTATACGATCCTGTTCATATCTGGGTCCACCACCTAAGTCTATAGGATGAATGGCCACTTTCAGTAGCCTGGATGGCACAGGAAATGTAATTAATGATGTATGTTGTGTGAAACAAAACCCAATAAAATTTGTTAAAAAAAATAGAAGATTTTGAAGAGCAATGTGCCTTTTGGAAAATCATCTCAAAACTTTACAGATACTAAGGCCTTATTTTTTCACATTCTTCAAAGTACTCATATAATAATGAGCCAGCACGACTCTTGCTATGATTATCTCTCCTTCCTAGCGGTTTGTTCCTAAATTGATAGAATAGTGTGAAGGTAAAACCCTTTAAGGGGCTCATTTAGCTACACACTGAGTAATCCCATTCAGTGGAATGGCATTTAGGGTATTTATCAAAGAATTGATGGCAAGATCCTGTGTAGTCTGTAGGGCATCAAATACATGCAGTGTACTATGTTAATACTGAATCAGCTTAAACCTACCATTTCTGGATACCGCTTTCAGGTACCCTAGTGCCTGTTACCAATTGGCATCTGTCAAGTCCCTTCCCATATCCTCGGCCAATGCTTTTCTGTGTCTGGGCAGATACTTCCGCCTCGTGGCCCTCAAGACCGAGTACAGCTGGGACCCAGTGTGTGGGTCTTAATGGCCTCCATGCCCCAATCCCAACCTCATTTTACAATGCTAATTACCTCATTGAAGGTTATCATTTTAGCTAGTTTCACAAGGTAGGGCAGGCACCATATTAGGAGGTGGGGGACGCATATACCATCACCGTGGTTGTCTTCTACAGGGTTTTGAGTTGTACACAGCATCCTTGGCAGACTTCGGCGTTGCTGCTGCATTAGAATTCATGTGTCATCAGCAGTGTTTCCTCTATTTTCCTTCATATTTATTGGACCTGCATTATCTGGGTCTGCTAACAAACCCTGACCCACTACATCTGTGCTGCAAGATAGTATTGTAAGATGCTCTAACTCCGAATCATGGTTTCTGTTTCAGAGAACTGACACCTAGGTAACTGGACTGGGAGAGTACTAAATATGTAGAGCAAGCTGGACAGTACCATCATTTTGATGACTGCAATGACTGGACTCCTGAAAGCAGCAGGGTTATGTTTCCAGTTATCGATGCCTCTTCTGTATACTAGAACTGAACACCTAGATATTTAAAAGTTATGGGTTCCTGTTTGAGCAGGTAACACTGGCAGATCATAGGGGTCTAGCCCTGATGGTGACCTCAGTGGGTACCGTTCACGACTTGTCTGTGTTCACCTCGAGCCTAGATACTTACCAAAGCTTTCCAGGTGGGCCAGCACCGTTGCTGTACTCATTGTACAACAAAGGTACTTTAATGCGTACAGTAATTCACCTTCTGCATATAGGAACAGTAATGGTCTCCTGTCCAAATTTAATTCTCCTGACGTGCCTTCTTGACGCAACACCACCGCCAGGTCGAACAGAAGTGGCAACATGAAACTCTAACTCTATTCTCCCAGATTTCATCCTGCGGAGGACTAGGTTTATATATTTCCAGTCAAGTGTCAAATGCTTTCTTTGTCTCTTATTCCTTCTCTATGACGCCATCACCACCATTGAGCACTCTCTTGAGTAGTTTCCTTACATTCAATGCAGTATTTCTCTGGGAACAGAGCACAATTCGTCTGGATATAAATGAATGTAGTGCTTATATAGCGCACGTATCACCCCCTAAGGGGTCTCGAGGCGCTGAACACATACCGCTGTCGAACCCTTCCTGGTCTTTCCCTATGAAGTGCCCACTCCTGGGCACCGCCAAGGTGAAGCCAGGCATCCTACCGCTGTTGGGGCCGTTGTGGAGATTAAGCAAGCTATTGCCCAGAGTTGCAGGGTGGGACCCATGCTTAGAATAGGCACCGAGGCGAGAATTATCAGGTCCGGGGAAATTGAGCCCAAGACCCGCCGAGGCGGGAATTGAACCCTGGTCCGGGCCAGACCTCTGCATCAGGGTCTGCCGCTCTAACCATTGAGCCACACTTCTCCACGAAGTATACGGTTGAGTAACACTGTATATGCCAGCTGCAGATATTTTACCCAGTATCTTGCAGTCTAGATTCGGCGTGGAGAATGGTTGATAAGAGGACACCACCAAGGGTCATCTACCTGACAGCTTACTGTGTATCCCAGGCAGTAGTGCTGGCCTCTCAGCCATCAATGTTTGCAGTAGGTCTCTTGTGAATACCAACCATTCATAGAAACTTTAACAAACATATCCCTTGGCTCTGGTTCTGAACTGTCCAAGCCCAACACATTTGAACATTACCAAAATTCACCTTCCCCAATTGCTGGTGCGATCTTGAAGTCGTGGGGTGGGAACTGTGAGTACATGTGACTTCCACTGTGCACCTTTCTCTCATAATGTGCCTCTATCATGTGTTGGCCTTTGGCAATATGTTGACTTTGTGTCTCTCATGTGGCACTTCTTGCAGCAAATCAGTCTAGGAGAAAGTTCATGTAGGGTTCCACTTCATGTCCTGATGCCCAATCCATCCTGGTTTAGCCAGCTGTGCTGCTGACCATACATTGAATAGTAGGTGAGCAGGAGAGGACAATTTCTATGTGTCTCTCAGTCTGTAATCTCTCATCCGCCATCGTAGGTATGATTCCTGTCAGAAGTTTTGAGCCCTGGTCATCGTCGTCCTCCTCTTTCGTTGCTCCTGGTGTCATTGCACTAGTCTTGGAGTCGCCTTTGGCATCTCTGGAATTTTTATGCTATTATGCAATGTACATCAGTGTCTCCCCGGTTGACTTGTGCGAGGTCTTCCAGTTTTGATTCTTATTTTTGTGTGAAGCCTGAGCCTTATGGTGCTTTCCACCTTCACTTTGTTCCGCTTCCCATCCGTTGACCTGCTCGCTGACAGCAAGTGACACTGTGAAGTGTGAGCCTGCCACATCTACGATTTTCAATGTAGCTGGGATGAAAAGCATGCATTTGAGGTTTAGAGAGGGGAAGAAGAGATTTGTCTTCAGGAACGCGCTGTATTGTTACTGCAGCCCCGAAAGCCCTCACCCACCCTCCCCCTCCGGTAGTCTTGAAAGAGGAATATCTTGTTGTCCTGGACTTCATAGGGTTCCCATGCAATTTACCATTTCAATCAAAAAGATTTTGGTTATTCTCTGTGGCTTGGTCTCGATGCTGAGCCACTTCTCAAGATACAGATCCATGCTCGGGCCCTCTGTTTCCAATGGAAGCCCTGTCATCCTAATTTTGTGTACCCTCTGCGTCCTCTTCCAGGTAGCTCCATAAAGTATGAGATTTGTGTTTGGATGTCTCGTTTGAATGGCTGCACTGTTGCCACACAGTTTTAACTTCATTTATTCTACATAAAATCTTATGCTGGTCCACTAGGAATAGGTTAAGATCAAATTCACTGTCGGTTTTCAGCTCCAGGGCCTTGCATGTCTCTCTGATGGCCATTAGCATAGAATGTAACTTGTCCTGCTTCAAGGAGTTGTCTCTGAAGTCCCCTATTACCGATTTGGTTGGCTAGCAGGCTCCTCGCTGTTGTGCTGACTTCAGATTCATTGTGTTGGGCCTGTGTGCCTTGGGTTTGACCTTTATAAAGGATATAATTTTGGCGAATGTATGACGTTACAACGCATGCATTTACAATGCAGTTTTTACATCGCAACATCCACAACGCATTCCATTACATCGCATGACACTACATCGCATATTAAAAAAACTACCTTTACAACGCATTCCATTACATTGTATACTACCTTTACAACACATATCATTACAACGCATACCATTACATTGCATTTAAGGTAAGTATTGGATGGTATAGGGGAAAAAATTACTATTCTAACTCCAGGGGGTGCAACAGTAAGGTAAGTGTTGGATAGTGTAGGGGTTAAAATGACTATTATTACTCCAGGGGGTGCAACAGTAGGGTAAGTGTTGGATAGTGTAGGGGTACTATGCTTTGTAATGGTATGTGTTGTAATGGTATGCGTTGTAGTGACATGCGATGTAGTGTCATGCGTTGTAATGCCTGCGTTGTAGTGATGTGCGTTGTAAAGGATGTTGCGTTGTAAG
Organism: Lissotriton helveticus; assembly: GCF_964261635.1. Classification (NCBI taxonomy): domain Eukaryota; kingdom Metazoa; phylum Chordata; class Amphibia; order Caudata; family Salamandridae; genus Lissotriton; species Lissotriton helveticus. Next base: position 1,048,656,012 of record NC_136072.1, read on the forward strand.
TGTAGTGCAATGTAATGACTGCGTTGTAAAGGTTGTTTCCCATTTTTGGAGGGGAGATGACAATTTGGTGGACTCACCCTTCGCACCATCCATCCTCACTTTCCCGCTCCCAGTAAGTGAATAATGTCATCCAGCAGAGTACCTTCTCCCCGTGTGGCCCTGCAACCCTAATGTGCTTCTTCCAGTGTCTTTTTCTGGCGGTGAAACTATTCTCTGTGCTCACCCTAGTGAATGAATGAATTAATGGGGGGAGGGGGGATTGGTAAAGTGCATAGTCTCTCCGGGGTATGTCCTGACACTGAATGGGACAAAACCCCCAACATTGCACAACTACTGCCATACTTTACTGACTCACTGGAAAAGCCAGAACTTGACTTTCTCCATCGGAATCAGGCACCGTTCCTGTGGAAGTTAGTTCCAGGCTTTAGCTGCCCAAAAGGAAAAGGCTTTGCCTATCCCCTACGGGCGCTCTTAATACGGAAATCGACAAGAGAGCTGAAGAAGACCGCAGTGTTCTAGAGGGACAATAGTGTATGAATCTCTTTGCCAAGTAGCTGGGGCTGGACAGAAACACCGCTCTATGAACCGGTGCCAAGGCTTTGAATACTATCCGCTTACTTATCAGCAGCCAGAGGAGAGCCTTCAGAGCCGAAGAAATGGATGAGCGCCTAGGTAGACGCAAGAGGAGCCTGTCTGCTGCATTTTGAACCACCTGCAGGCAGTTCACAATGCCTCCACAATTCATAAATAAAGGTGATCTTCGCATGCACCACCACCACTCTCCTTACTTCCTAAGAGAGGGGGGGGGGGGAGTAATTTCTTCAGGGTGCTGAGCATGGCGAAGCACTGACCCACTTGCGAGATCTGCGGCCGCATGAAAAGAAAAATGTCTGACTTCAGCGCTAAATTTTTTAGGACAGTGGCTGGAGGGGAAAAGGGGGTGGGGGCAGTGCAGGGGACCAAAGATCTTCCCACCAATTAGACAGATAGATCCACATGGGGTAATCTGTCTTTTCTGAATTATATTTAAGTTGGCAGCCATTCAAAAACAGCATGCAAACACTGTGAAGGAGGTTGCAATAGATGCATGGGGCCCATCAAACGCAAGAAGAGCAATTGGGTATCCTATCCGTATGAAATAATTTGACACCCAAAAGGTTCTACCACATCAGCCAACGGGGACATGAAAATATTGAATGGGGTATGGCTTAGCAGGGAGCACTTTGGCACCCTTTGCTTGGCTGCCTTAACTACAGAGGAAAAAGGAGTGAGCCAGACAGACTGGCATTTGGAGTCCAAAAAGGACCTACACCAGTCCCACACAGTACCCCCCACACCTAGGGCAGACAGTCGGTGCAGGACGATGGTGTGTGGGACGGTGTCGAAGGCGGAAAACAAATGGAGAAGGGTCAGAACCAAATTCATTTTTCTTCATCCATTGGCCAGTTAACATGATCCGATATGGAAGAAGTGAAATTGGCCTGTAATTACTAAACATTTTGTGGTTTAAAGCTGGCTTTTTTTAGCACCTGCACCCAATTTTCAGGCAGCAAGCAGAACCTCCAGAGCAAAAGACTGATTGAAAATAGAATTGAGCAACGGGTTAATGACATTTGTCGCTGCGGCACGCATCAAGATTGCTTCTCTCGATTGTGATAAATAAATGGTCCTAAACTGAGTCAGCCTGCTGCTAAGGCTGTCCGGAGTCAGAGCACCTACAGGAGGTAGATTCTCCTGGAGAGCAGACCATGAACTTTGAATATCCGAGATTTTAGTCTTGAAAAAATTTGTCAAACCATTGCACATCTCTTGAGATAGGGCAGTTGCCCTGAGACAGGGCTGCGGAAAGAGAAAAGGTTTTCACGAGCTTAAAGATTTGAGTTTGAGAGACGTGATTAGCTCTAGGGGCAGCTTTACAGTTCTCTTGCCTATAGTTTGCTGCACACTGGTAGTTATCCCTGCACAGTGCGCAGTTCAGTGAGTCCCTCCCTGTTCCACTACCCTTTGGATTTCACTTGCTGCATCCCATGTGAACTGCTTGAGCTGCTGCAGTCTTCTAGATTGGACAAAGTGGGGGTGGGGGGAGGGGGGGTGCAGAACCTGAACCCAGCAGTGTACAGTGGCAGTATGTCAGTCCTCAACGTAATCGGGCTCAGCTGGTTTCCCCCACACATTCATTTACGTGTGGTTCCTGCTGGATTCCCCACCCCTGCCATTGGCTCATCGGGCCTGTGGAGCCTGTGTGGCCTCTCCACTTCTCTGTCCCAAGCCACCAGAGCAACCCACTGGCTGATTTGTCAGGGGCTTTTGCCTGCCAGCTTATGAGAAGTTGGATCACCATTCCATAATTTCCAAGCCGCAAGCTTTCCCGCTTCAGCCCTACATCTGCGTCATGCTCCATTCTGCTCCCCCAGAGCTACCCGCTGTCTGAGACACCAGCGTTTCTCAGTGACGGCAGTTGTACACCTGTGTCTCCAGAGATGGGTGAGCCACCTAGGGTGAGATTCTCTTGGGCCCTCCAGGCCGAAACGAGCTGAACTTTAAAGTGGCTTCTGAATGCCACCAACGCTTTACCATCATGTGCCATGAATTAAAAACAATGCATAAATCTCAAGTGTTAAAAATGAGAGAGATCGAGGTAGCCATCTTGTTGATGAATTGCATAATGTGAAACCAGAAAACCTCAGACCAATTCTGGCTTCCCAGATTGACCAAATTGTGTGATCTAAGCAAATATTTTATTTTATAGAGCCACTTTTTTTTTCATTATCACGTATGAGCGCGCCTTCCATACGTAAGCTTAGGGTGTGCACGGTACAAAAATGATCGGCTTTATTAAGTTGAAACGCTTGTGCGTGTTAAAGAAATACCTTAAGAGGCTATCCTATTTTCACCCGATTGTTGCATGATTTAGATGCCAACTATTTGCAGGACTTGCTCGTGCATGCGATCTTAGAGCCCAGTGACACCCTTGACTCTGGCTCGGCTCTGCCTGTTATTTTGGTGCCTCACCCACCTCTGTTGGTCTCTCCGCGGCCTCATTGGGCAGAAGCTAGGGTAAATTGAGGTATTAATCAGCGGATATTGCGAGGAAACTTCGCAGGCTAGGTGGAGTGTTTTGAGAGTGTGTTTTCCCGACCACGGCCAACAAGTCATTCTGGCCCGTCTGTATCCTAAAAAAACAGGGGGTGTAGTTTGCACTTCTGACTAGGGCACCCAGAATTATGCCATCTGTCCCTACCACCCTTTAACAGCTGACAGCCATCTCAATGCTCAGTTTTCAGGCCACTGAGACTTGGTCTTCTGTACCGCACACCATTTTGTGAGGCAAAATATACCTCAAAAACCCTATTGTCCTGTTTTCTTTAGGTCTCGACCTGCCAATGCGCTTGCTCATTGCAGCTCGAGACATATAGAGGTGCATCAGGAAAGCTTACCAAGAGGGCTTTGGCAGGCGGATTACGCACAGTGCATGTGCTCCGTGCCTGCGCTTGCCATTTGCTCCCCAACGCTCGGCATCAGACTTCAAAGTAATCCCTTCCGCTCCCCAGCCCCCCGCCACATCAGCTACGTCACAAACCACCATTTGCCTCACAACAGACTTCAAAGGCTTGCGCTTACATCCTTTTCTTTCCCCTCATTAACAGGCTTTTTTTTTTTTTACCAGCAGGCAGTCTCTTGCCCTCGGCTGCTTCTACAACAGTGTCCGTGCTTTAAATTATATGTAAAAAACGCGATGTAACACTCGCGCTTAGATCCTTCTCCTCTTTCCTATCCTTTTCTCGACCCAGTCTCCTTTTGCACGCTCTCCCTTCGCTCTTTCTTTTCCTCTCCACGTTTCTCAGCAGCTGGTTTCTCCCCCGTCCCCCAATCAACCCCCTCCTGCTATTAAATACTTGCTGTGCTGTCCGAGCCTCTCATCGCCCCACCCCTCCTCCATTCTCAACCATTCCCTTGCTGCTTGCTCCTGAGCGCCGCTCGTTTTAGAACTTGTTATTATTAAAACTCGCTGTTACTTATGCGGCTCTGCTCGCACTCCCTTCTCCCCCAGGCCTTCTCTGCATAGTTTGTTTTCTTTACGCACCATCCCATGGCTTTTTAACACAATTGTTAGTATTGAGGCTCCTTTGCTCCTCGCATTCCCCCCTACCTTCTCCACCAGCTCTACTGCTATGCAGGAAACAGACAAGAGGCGCCACTGGGCCTGAAGGCAGACAGAGCCATCCTGCTTGATTAATGGCTTTTCATTTGTACGTGATAGCAGGAAACATGCCCGAGGCGCCAGCAGAGGCCAAGCCACACGGAGACATTCTCCTTAAGTGTTTTTTCCCCTGGGGGCAGAGTCATTTTACGCTTAACTCCAAACATATATAAGGTTTTTTTTTTTAATTATCATTTCCCCTGAGAACAGAGTAATTTTACGCTCAACTCCAAACCTACAAAAGGTTGTACTTTTTTTCAAATTATTAATAAATACTACCCTAAACAGTAATGTTTGTGGGGTAAAATTGGAACGTCACTATGTTCATCTCAGTATTTCACCCTATTAGCATTATGTTGGGGGTTTAAGCCAATGTAAGTATATATTTTTTTTATAAAATACTTTGATAGTCACACACAACGTAAAGGAGTTTTTGTATTATTTTGTTTACACTACATTTGTAAAACAATTAGTTTACACATTACACTAGATGATTGTCTCTCTTTTCTCTCGAATTTTTGCAGTACTTATATAACTTTACATTATGTACTTTGAATGCACATTAAAATTGCTCTGACACCTTTAATTTACTAGCAAAACACATGATTTCACTCCCTTTCTCCTTCTTGTTTTTTTTTGTCTCACACACTACACTTTTTTATATATACATCTTTTATTTATAATGTTAAACACTCTCAGAAATAGCCTCTTTCCTTTAATTTGCACTCTTTATTTTTGTTGCACGCTTTCACACTTTATCTTTGGCACACACCACCAGCCGTCAGTGCACTCTTTCACTAGACATACACACCACCAGCTGTCAGTGCACGTTTTCAACAGGCACACTCCACCAGCCGTCAATGCACTTTTTCACCAGGCATACACACCACCAGCCATAATTGCACGCTTCAACCAGACATTTCACCAGGCATACACCCCACCAACCATCAGTGCAATGCTTACAGCAGGCACACACACCACTCGTCCTCAGTGCACACTTTCACCAGGCACACACCAACAGCCGTCAGTGCACGCTTCCACCAGGCACACACACCACTAGCCATCAGTGCACACTTTCACTAGGCACACACCATCAACAGTCAGTGCACGCTTCCACCAAGCATACACACCACCAGCCATCAGTGCACGATTCCAACAGGCACACACACCACCAGTCATTACTGCACGCTTCCACCAGGCAGACACACCACTAGCCATTAGTGCACCCTTCCACGAGACACACACACCACCAGCCATCCCCACCAGTCAGTGCACGCTTTCACCATGCACACACACACACACACACCACTAGCCGTCAGTGCACACTTCCACCAGGCACACACTACCAGCCGTCAGTGCACGCTTTCACCAGGCACACACACACACCCCACTAGCTGTCAGTGTACGTTTTAACAGGCACACTCCACCAGCCGTCAGTGCACGCTTTCACCAGGCATACACACCACCAGCCATAATTGCACGCTTCGACCAGCCACACACACAACCAGCCATCAGTGCAATGCTTACAGCAGGCACACACACCACCAGCCATAATTGCACGCTTCAACCATACATTTCACCAGGCATACACACCACCAACCATCAGTGCAATGCTTACAGCAGGCACACACCCCACTAGCCCTCAGTGCACACTTTCACCAGGCACACACCAACAGCCGCCAGTGCATGCTTCCACCAGGCGCACACACCACTAGCCATCAGTGCATACTTTCACTAGGCACACACCATCAACAGTCAGTGCACGCTTCCACCAGGCATACACACCACCAGCCATCAGTTCACGATTCCAACAGGCACACACACCACCAGCCATTACTGCACGCTTCCACGAGACACACACACACCACCAGTCAGTGCACGCTTCCACCATGCACACACACCACTAGTCGTCAGTGCACACTTCCACCAGGCACACACTACCAGCCGTCAGTGCACGCCTTCACCAGGCACACACACACCACTAGCTGTCAGTGCACGTTTTAACAGGCATACACACCACCAGCCATAATTTCACACTTCCACCAGCCACACACACCACCAGCCATCAGTGCAGTGCTTAACGCATCCACAATGAACTATTGTAGCAATCGCAATATGGCGCACTTTACTTTTAAACATATTCATCTAAAACTCAGCATGCCACCATTACTACAAAAATAAATACACTTTTTTTTGGGCCTACAATTTATAGACTTTTGTTGCAATTGGTGTAGCAATATTTAGCAATGCCAATAGCTCCAACTTAATTGATGCGGGACCTATTGCATTGCAAATGCTTGTTGCAGTTGTGAGCACAGCACCAACATACAACTTTCAAAGCGTTTTGCAGCATTATTATAAAATGAAAAAGTGTATTGTTTAACATAATAAAAATATGCCCAAAATAAAAAGTAAATACTAAGTCTTGTAATACAAAATGCAATCTTACCAACAATTCTTAGTTATTTTCAGGCCCTAGAAATAATAGGCACCCATCCTGTCTCCCGGGCACAAAGTACGTTTATTTCCTTTCTAAAGCAGAGGAGATGAAGAAGACACTCGAAGAAAACGGGAACCTGACTCCAGAAGCGTGTTTTAGGGCAAAGAAAAGGCAGTGTGTAGTTTTTGTTTTTTTGGGTTCGCCTCTCGGTAACTCCTTGCTCTCAGGAAGATGGACACCACCCGCTTTTGCCTGCTGATCGAAGAGATATTAAATCTGCTTCAAGATGAGAGCTTCTTGAAACTGAGCTAAAGCATTGCCCAGAATGTGTGATAAATGATCAACTCTTGCACTTCCATGAAACTGAGGGATGCATGGGAAACACCCCTGGGGATAGTCTTGCGCATTTAAAGATACCCCTAAAACACTTTTTCATCAGCCACTTGCCAGTGTCCGCACCTGAAAAGTGGAGTGGGACCTATCATGCAGTGATAGGTCAGTTTAGAGTTCTAATGGAGCTACTTTGCCATTTTTAGGTATGTGGAGGCGTGTAGGCTGTTGAGAACCCAACGAAAAAAAAAACAAAGACTTCGCAGTTACTACATAGGCAAGGGGTGTACAACATTTTCTATAATAAGAGCTACTTTTGTTCTAAGAAAATTATCCTGAGCTACTAAAAAATGTTTAGTGTTGTAATAGTGACCTGATCAGACAGGCGTGCATTAGCGGCAAACATTTGCAAGATTACCATCACCTCAGTTCATCAAGCACTGTTGCCAAAGGCATTGTAAACAAGGTGTTGTCGATCTGCAATGCCTCTGTGTCATACATAATTGCTATATCTGCAATGCATCTGGCACCAAGGTAATAACATGTATACCAACAGACCGGATTCAAGCTGGAGGCTCCCGGTTTTCAAAGCCCGAAATGGATTTATTTTAGCTGTCTAAAATTGCATCTGTTTCGATGTAAGTCAGTGGGGGAAATAAAATCCCTCAAATTTGTTTACGCTGCCTCCCTCTCTAGAAATATTGACATGTACGTATTAATATTTGTAATGGGTCTCCCCAACGCCACATGGTTTATCACTGAAATATCATCTTTCAATATATTTTAGAAATCCAACCATCTTCTCACAGAACATCAGATTATTGAATTCTGATAAATACCCACATTTTCTTCTCGAAGAAACACTTCTCAATTTTGGTATACATACATTAATTGAACTAAATAAATGTTTGCAGTTTAGTAGGCAGGGTTACACAGATAAGAGATACAGGAAACTGGAGAGCTACCATTAGCTCCAGAGGTACTGGTTGGTGAATCTTCAGGGTGAGAAGGGTTGATTGTTCCGATCCCTTACTAGCCGTATTTAATTGAGCAAAATTTGAAAAAGGTAATTTTCCTTGACAGTGGGATGCCCCTTCCCCCCTGGCAACAAGATAGTTCCAAGAAAAAGTCAGGACAAGTGAAAATCGCTGTTTCGCATGGAAAAAATTCCAGTACAAGGTATGCAAGGTTGTAATATTTATGTGTTACGACTCGCTTCAGTGACAGCCAACATGTGTTTCGCCCCCTTTACATGGCCATCCGGCCTGGGGTTTCCTCAGGGCATGGTGAATTCTGTTCAGGACTAATTTGGCTCGTGGTGATAGATTTCTCAAGTGTCTCGGGCGTAATGCCCCGGGTTCGGCAGTCATTGCAGTCGGCATCATAACACTTAAATATTACAACCTTGCATACCTTGTACTGGAATTTTCTCCATGCGAAACGGCGATTTTCACTTTTCCTGACTGAGTACTTGTTGGTGAAGCCTGACTGAGACACAGTCCCTGGCGCTGCCATCCAAGTCGGTAGGCTGATCGTGTGAAATCCTTACTGGAGCATAGTAGACTTTACGATTTGGCAAGAAAACCAGTTGCCCTCATAAGAGCTGGCAGCACACTGGTTTATATTGTGCTAGCGAAAATAGCTGGATTCGCTCTGTGATGCCACTATCATTGAGGGAAAGTTGGTTCCCCTTCTGCTTCTCACCTCGCTTCGACGCCGCAAACATTTGCTACTTAAGAATGATTTTAAGGGTCTTTACTAACTAGCTTTACAATAAACTACTTTTACATCCAGTGCTATTCCCTTAACATCCAGCAGGGGGAGCTACAGAATTAGCTTTGAACAGTTCCCTTTCAGCAACTGGGTCCATCACTTCAAATCTTTGTGTTTTATAGCCGCTTTTTCTTCAAGAATGTGCGTTCACTTAAAACCACCTCACCTTTGAAGTGAAAAAATAAGCATCTTTGAGCAATCTATACTCTGGGTGTGCCCGGTATGGGAAAAATGACTTTCTTGAGACTAGAAATTCCTTTTTAGGTGAATGAGCAGGTTTTCAGCTATTAAGCTCGTCTCAAGGGTGTCACGGAGCATGACCGTTTAAGTGTTTACTTATTCAGTCTGCGCATTGTTTAGCTCCTAAGGTGTCGCCAGGAGAGTTGAGTAACCTGTCTGCCTTAATGTGTTGTCCTACCTCCTTCAGACAGCGTTTAACATTCATTTGTAAGTCCTCCGGGAAGTACGATGCGCCAACTCGCACTAGCCTGATGGGTTGGAACCCTCCGGGCTATGGCCGTGTCTACATGATAGCAGTGTGCTGGCGTGCTTCAGCGGCTGTGACTGTACGTCTGCATGACTGCAGCGTGGCTGCTTGTTTCAGCCGCTGAACTCCTGCATGACGGCAGCATGGCTGCTTGCTTCAGCCGCTGAACTCCTGCATGACTTATAACAAATGGGGTTGGCTCTAATCAGTAAAGCTGAGCCAATGAACTAAATAACAAGAAAGAAAAGCCAATATTGATACATTATTCAAAGCAATTATTTCGAACCCAAATACAGACTACAGTTCAATATTCAGGATTGCTATTGAATAGCTGTTTATTCAAAAAAAGTTTTCTTGAAAATGCACAATTTTGATTTAGTGTTCAAGTTCAAAAACAAAACATAAAACAACAAAGGACATCAGAACACCAAATGGTACGGTAAAAACTCATCCAAACTCACACTCGTAAATCATCAGACATATCACATTCAAACCACTATCATTCAAACATTCAAACTCAATACCTCACACGATCTGGAGCTAAAGTGAACCAGGTGGTAAAGTATAAGGTCTGCTCAAAAATCAAAAGCATTCAATAGTGTTCTATAGTGTTCTAAACAGTGCACCATTGATAATTCAATAAAGTCGCAATAATTTTCATGTCATTTTATAACAATAAGTTTGTCAACAAAACTCGAGGTGCAAAACAAATAAACACCAAGGTATAATGAGCAGACCAAAGGGCCTTCGCGTTTCGAATCCTTTTGAATACCAAGATTCTCATCAGGGCCAAGCGTCTCTGTAAAAGAGAAAAAACAATATATCTAAAATCGAAAAAAACAAGAAAACTAGAGAGCACTGCTACACCTAAGTAAAACTTCAGCTTACCAGTCTTTTTTCTCAGTAAACAAAGTTCCCAAGAGTGACCTCCTAGACCAGTGAGGAAACAAGAACAGAAAAGGAGAAAAAAAGTTTGTAAACAATGTATCCTGTGTAATTGACATGAGTGGACTGGAAATGGGGGAGACAACCTACAAGTCCGGTTACCTGAGCAACGGGTTAAGGTGCCCTCATTTCACTAATGCCATGGTGTCAGCTTGCTGGGCAGGGGTTGAAAGGATCTAATGGAAAAACAAAATAAATTGTAATGGACCGCCAGAATGAAGGCGATATGAAAAGCCAGTGGACCCTCCGGTTTCTTACCGTGCAAATCCTAGTGCCACAGCACGGAAGGTTGGTTGGAAAGGGATGGTTGGGCGTGGACGGGTAAATCAGTCCAAAGCACCGAGCTGCTGGAAAAAGATGATGCGGGGTGTCAACCGGGTTGCTAATCGACAGCTTGATCAAAACATAGAATCAAGGCTACGTTTTTTAGAGGATCACATACCTCCATCGCCGGAGGAATTGCTGCGTCTTCAATTTCAAAACAGCACCGGAGGTACTCGTCAATTAGAGCATGCGCGAGCTCAACCGATGACGGGTAATGTAGTCCAAGGCGATTACGGCGGAAAATGACGCCGTCGGAAGGCGGGATTATTCATTGAAAGTCTAACCCCTGAAGCTCACGAAGGGGAGCTGGGGCTGGTAGTTTAATGGCCAGAGGAAATCATAAAGTATAGTACAAAAATTCAGAAAAGGGGAGGGAGGTGCAATTAAGAAACGCCAATCAATAAGTGTACCGCAACAACAGCAAAATACGGTCTTGCTGCGTCGGGCTGAACAATGAAGGGGACAGTGTTTGAAGATCTACAGTTTATAAATCTCAGAAAGTTCATTAAGGCCTGACACAGCTGTGTCAAACTTTACGATCAAGAGTGCCTCCCTTTTGGTCAATTTTAGGTCCAAGTCACCCCCACGTGAGTCCTTTTCAACTTTGGAAATGACGGTCCATTTGAGATCGCTGATTTGATGTTTCAGTCTTGTCCAATGATTGACTAGTGGCGCCGTTTCCACTTTGTTCTTAATTCGAGATTTGTGCTGTGAAATTCGTTGGCGAATTTCCTGGTTGGTTTTACCAATATACAGAAGTCCGCATGGGCATAAAATTCCATATATAAAGTATTTGGACTTAGTTACTGAATAAATCATGTTTCCATGAAATACCTTTGTGTTGAAACAGTGAACCTTCTATGGTTAGATCACAGCACAGGCATGTGCCACATTTGTGGTGGCCTATGACATGAGTTAGACCCATCAGTTGTCTCAAGGTTGGCTGGGTTTCTTTAGGGACCGCCGCTCTTACCACATGATTGGCAATACTGCTCTCTTTTTTGAAAGCAAACATTGGGGGGGCCCGAAGGCTCTCATCCAAGTTTTTTTTATCAAATGCCAATTTTGTTCAACGATTTTTTTTAGTTTGGCATGGGGACAGAAGGTTGTAACAAAAACTTGACGTTTTAGTTGTGGTCTACTTCTCCGTTCAAGCAGATTTTCCCTTGGAGTCCATCTCGCTCTTTTCATGGAATTACGGACTAATTTCCTTGGATACCCACGTTCGCATAATTTGTTTACCAGATTTCCAGCGTGCAGATTGTAATCCTCATTGTAGGAGCAATTCCGACGGATCCTTAAAAATTGGCCATAAGGCAAATTTTCTTTCAAGCTCCTCGGGTGATTGCTCGAATAGTAAGGCCTTAATGCGGTCTGTCGGTTTGGTGAAAAGTGAAGTGGCTAATTTGCCTTCAGCTGGGTACACCTCAACATCTAGAAAAGATAATTTTTTTATCCGAGTAAGAAATACTGAACTGGATATCAATTGTTCTGGTATTCAACCAGTTATGAAACAGCATGAGTTGTTCTTCACCACCCGTCCAAATAAAAAAAACGTCATTATAGAAACGTAGCCACGTTCCAATGTATTCTGAAAATGGATTGTTGTTATGGACGTAAGTGTCTTCATACAGAGACATGAATAAAACAGCTAGCTCTGGGGCGAAAGGACACCCCATAGCAACTCGTTTAGTTTGAAAGAAGAATTCTTTGCCAAAACAGAAGTAGTTCTTTTTAAGGGCAAAGGGTGCCAAGTCCACCAAGAATTGTGTAGGGACCCTAACTGGTCTAGTTCTTAAGTCCAGGAAGTGGGAGAGCACTGCCACCGCCTCATCTTGGGGAATTTGGGTGTAAAGGGATGTCACATCCATTGTGACCAATAAATCCTTCCCTTTATTGAAATTCACCCTTTCTAGTTTATTAATGAAATCTGTGGTGTCCTGTAAATAAGAAACCACAAGAGTCATGAATTCTTTCAAGAAAAAATCTACATATTTAGCGATCGGTTCTAATAATGAATCGCACCCAGCCACAATAGGTCTTCCGGGTCGGTTGGTTTGATTCTTGTGAATCTTTGGTAAGATGTAGAACATAGGTGTCTTGGGGTGTTTATTTTGTAAAAATTCAAACTCTTTAGGGCCGAGGAAACCTTGGTCAAACCCTTCTTTCAAGATGGAGAATAGTTGGTTTTGTAAATCAGCAGTGGGATCTTTTGTGATTTTGCGATAGCATACCGGGTCATTTAACTGCCTCATAACTTCGGTGGTGTCCCAAACAACAATTGACCCGCCCTTGTCCGCCTGTTTAATAGTTATGGTAGAATCATTTCGTAAGGTGGTCAAAGCTTTGGTTTGTTCTTTAGAGATGTTAAATTTAACAAACTTTTTTTGTTTTTCCATATCAGAAATGGCAGATAGAACAGTCTTTTCAAATAACAAGATTTCTTTTGGTATTTTGTTACCTGGAGGGCAAAAAGTAGATTTCTTACGAAGTCCTGTTACTTCAGCTGGCATTTTAGCTGGGCTGTCAGCGAAAAACATAGTCAGTCTGAGCTTGCGACAGAATTCAATGAATTCTGTTTTTATTTTCACGAAGTCCGGTTTTTTTTATGGTACAAAAGATAGTCCTTTCACAAGGACACTTTCCTCAGTATCCGTCAGGCTTCTCTTGGATAAATTAAAAATAGGGGATCCCGCTAGTTTTTGTAATGTTGGTGGCACGTTGTCATCTCCCATGGCTGTGTGTATCTCGGCCTTCCTCTTGCACTGGGTTGGCCTCTCCCTAAAAAAGGCTTCTGAGTTAGGCCCTGAGGTTGTTGTTGCTGGTTCCATGTGCGATTCCTATTGGGTCTACTATTGCTGTTATCCCTTTCACCTCCAGAGGAAGAGGATGTATCAGAAAAGGTGATAAATTGATTACGAAATCTCCAGCGATTGTCTGAGAGATAACGTTGTGAATCTGATTTTGTGTAGAAGTCCACTTGGAGAAAGGGGTACACGTTTTCTAATGAAAAATTATTTTTATCCTTTTCAAACTGGGTAGTTTTCTGCGTGATCGTATAATCCTTAAATTCTTGGATTTCTTTATCCACCTTATCCAATAAGGCTTTAGAGTCTGTTATAGTTTGATTACTGCTTATGAACTCCTGCATGACGGCAGCATGGCTGCTTGCTTCAGCCGCTGAACTCCTGCATGACGGCAGCGTGGCTACTTGCTTCAGCGGCTGTATGTCCACATGATGGCAGTGTGGCTGCTTTCTTTAGCGGCTGTACATCTGCATGACGGCAGCGTGGCTGCTTGATTCAGTGACTGGAGACCTGCATGACGGCAGCGTGGCTGCTTGCTTCAGCGGCTGTGGCTGTACGCCTGCATGACTGCAGCGTGGCTGCATGCTTTAGTGGCTGCGGCTGTACGTCTGCATGGCGGCAGCGTGGCTGCTTGCTTCAGCGGCTGGACGCCTGCATGACTGCAGTGTGGCTGCTTGCTTCAGCGGCTGTGGCTGTACATCTGCATGACTGCAGCGCGGCTGCTTGCTTCAACAGCTGTACGTCTGCATGGCTGCATGCTTCAGCGGCTGTGGCTGTACGTCTGCATGGCGGCAGCGTGGCTGCTTGCTTTAGCGGCTGTACGTCTGCATGGCGGCAGCGTGGCTAGGTGCTTCAGCGGCTGGGGCTGTACGTCTGCATTACTGCAGCGTGGCTGCTTACTTAAGCGGCTGTACTTCTGCATGACGGCAGCGTAGCTGGGTGCTTCAATATGATTTATGTTGTAAAAAAAAAAGTTGTTTTCCTGCATCTTACTGGAAAGGCAAGAAATCCTACTTCAATTTATCTTTCATTTGGGGATTTGCGCACACTTTAAGTCGCTTCATTCTGCATTTGGTCAACTCCCTTCGTGACTGAGCTCACTATGAGAGTCCCTTACCACTATTGTGGTTTTCAAGACACGTTTCCTGGAAAAAGTACATGTCCAAGATGTTGCATTTGTTATTTTCTCCTATTCTAAAAGCTCGAAAGAACAAATCACTCGAGCTTAGTTTCACCGCTTGTTTTTTTTTTAACCATGAAATCACATGGTTATCTATAAACTTTATGGAGAATTTAAGCCGCTGCTACAGCATGCTTGGGCCTATGTGCCTTGCAAGTGCCAGATGAGTATTCTATCTGTCTCTGACTTCTTAAATAGATTTGACATAGACAGGTTGTTGATTGTTGCTGAATTTTCATCTGAGAAGCATGTATTTTCCTAAGGTAGCCTAGCTGGTGCTAGTGATTTTAATGTTTCCTTTTATTTGAATCTCGTTTGTACCTGGGCAACTCTATATATCCAATTTGAACTGGGGTAACACAGTTACATGAAACACATTTGTCCATTAGGATTCATTCATAGGTACATATGGACTGATTTTACACAACTTATCAATGCCGTACTAATTTGTGGGTCCCCTCAGGGCAAGGTGGTCTGACTCGAGTGTTCTCTTGCACTGGGGCGTTAGTAGGTATCCTTCTCCTTGGTACGGGTAAGTGACCCAACAAATATACTTGCAAGCAATTTGCCATCAGTTGCTCAGGTATGCACAATGTGTTGAGCGTCTGTCTTAAACCTTAGAAGCTGAATAGATGTGCCCAAAAAGGTGCGGAATCATGAGGGAACTAGGCCAGTGCCCCATCCACAGTACCCCGAGGAATTTGGGGTCTATCGCAACACCCCAAATCAGTATGTATAGGTCGTAGCCTTCTGGAAAAGCTACTATCCAATCGCTCTCAGCAAAACTCGAGCAAAGTTGTTTTTACAGCTGCATTCAGACTTTGAGGTTGCGCGAGGGTTACAGTGTGTCTCCTCTCTCCAGCCTGCAGTGCGGCCACAACTTTTTGTCCTGATGAGACTTGCATATCGAGACCTTGGTCGAAAAGCAGACACACATTTCTGGTTATATTTGAATTTGATTCAGTTTGAGACCACGGATAATACACTTTGCTTGTCTCTTCATTGTATTGAGGAAACACCAGATGATTGTTATATGCATTGATGATATCGTATAGAAATATCCACACCACAATGAGGACTGTGACGTCTCCACTCTATTCATTTAGTTATTTTGGAATACACTGAATATGCACCATAAAGCTAGGTCTCATTCTTTTCTATAATTCTTACATTTAATGTGGAAACGCTCTTCCTTGTGACCAGATTACCGTGTCCTACTCCTCGCTGCCAAAAGGAAAAGAAAGGATTCATCTATCCCCTACATCGACGGGCTGTAGAGACCCCCCACCGCCTACCTCCCGCCGTCCTGCTGTGTCTTGCAATCTGACACCGGGACCGCCGAGTGGAGTGAGGCGAGGGGCTGCCTATAACTCCCGGCAGCCCTCGAGGTCTCCAGCCACACCCCCTCCAGGACGCGCCAGGTGGCGCTTAAAGGGCGTCATAGCTGAACGGAGCTTTGAAACGCTCTTCCTTGTGACCAGATTACCGTGTCCTACTCCTCGCTGCCAAAAGGAAAAGAAAGGATTCATCTATCCCCTACATCGACGGGCTGTAGAGACCCCCCACCGCCTACCTCCCGCCGTCCTGCTGTGTCTTGCAATCTGACACCGGGACCGCCGAGTGGAGTGAGGCGAGGGGCTGCCTACAACTCCCGGCAGCCCTCGAGGTCTCCAGCCACACCCCCTCCAGGACGCGCCAGGTGTCGCTTAAAGGGCGTCATAGTTACCTCTCGCGGGACGCGAGCGGGACGCTGGGCGAAGCCTGGGCCAAGGGTGGGCCCGTCCAAGCCCGTCACAGACCGGAGGAGACTGGGCTGGGCCCACCCCCCTAACATCTACTACCAGGTATCATACATCTACAATTTTAACTGTATGTATTTCAAGGAGGGTTGGCTGAATACTTATCTCACCTCCCAAGAGTTGCATGTGATTATCCTCTATTCATCTACAGCCTAACTCACACACAATGTCAACAAGAGGACTAAGGAGTAAAACACTGAAAAATATGACGTCCTCTACTGGTCCTATAGAGCAATTTCTCACCAAGGTGAATCAAACAATAGATCACACTGTTATGATGATTGATAAACGTGTTTCTTTTGAACTTGAACAAGCAAGACGCTCCTCGATGGGTCCCTTAGCTCAAGCACGAACACCAACAGCACAACCTCATGACACCATTACATTGGATTCACATGCCGATATCCATGTAGTTCCAAATACAGTTGATCTATCGGTATCCTTACAACTCTCGGATACACAGTTGTCTCATGGCTTAGAGCAAACGCCAGACATATTCGCAAGTCCTCAGTTACCCCCAAATGATCACTCTCAAAGTGAAACTAGGGGGATACGGGAAGGTGCTATCCCGAAAAAACCAACGATTACCGAAACTCATAAAGGTTATCAAGAAAAAACCAGAGGAAGGACTTCTCAACTTAATGTATTACCAAACCCACGTGACTTAAATAAATCTCTAAGTGCGAATACTATCAGTAACACAGCACCTCCAAACCAAGACAGTAACACCAATGAAATCTTATTCACAAGGGAAGTACATAATGCAAGTAATCCCGCCCAAACTCTCCAAAACAAATTGGTGCCTATGCAAAATAGTGACTTGCATATTGTTAATTCACAATCTTCTTTAATCAAAGATTTAGAGGACATAGTTAAGTATCAGCTACGACCCATACAAAAAAGTCTAGAACTGATAGAAAAACAGGTTGCGATATTAGTCGCCCAATCTAAAAAGACTACAAATCCACGATCTCAAGACCCATTAACATTGCCTCCACCTAAAGCCCCACCCGTAAAGGCGAAATCTGTTATTAACTCAAAACAAACAGCCAAGACTTCTAATACAAACACAAACCAATCAGTAAAAACCCCCAATAACTCAACCCTCTTAACCAAAGCTAAACCATCTCAAGAACTCTCAAAACCAACACCAGGCAATCAAAATCAACCACCAGTAAGTGCTCCATTAGACAAAGCCTCTCCAGTAAATGTCTCTCCCAGACTACCTGTGACCTCCATCTCACAGCCAGAGTGCGCACAAAAGCACTTTAATAAATCAGAGCGACCAAAGAAAAAATGGACTAGACCAGTAAATCTCCCCCCGGAAGCAGCCCCCTTCGTAGTCATTTTAACAGGGGTTCCGGAATTAAGCAATGATATGGATGAACCTACCTGGTCTCTGCTTAACAAAGCCCGGTATTGGTTGAATACCAACAGACCTAACCACCCTAATAACATCACCAGGATCACCACGGCCAGAAGGGTCTCTTGGATAGGTCACCAACCTAAAATGATCCCCGGTGACTGTATAATTGTCAATCTTGAAAACCCACACGCTGTGGATTATATATGCTCATGGGAATCACTGGAAGGTAGTGGCGAAATAAATACGAAACGCCTATCTTTCTTCTACCCTCGACAGAGCCATCAGCCCGAGGATCCTAACTGGCCATCAAATTGGTCCTGGAACCAGCCTGAGCAGAGAAACAGGAACCAGGGCGAATGGGGTTTTGGAAATAACTTTAGGAGAAGACCACAAGCGGATTGGGGGTTTGATCAAAGAGATCGGAATGAGTGGAACACCTTTGGCCGCAGGGGACAGTACCAACCACCACAGAGGGAACCATGGGCCGGATTACCAACCTTTAATACCTATAGTTGTTTAGAGTTGGTTGACTGACCATCACCACAGTCTTACGATAAGTCTCCTTCAATGGAAAACAGTTTTGCAATAAATAACCTAGATAATTTTCCTCCAAGCAATCCACCCATCAAGGAACACACACAAATAACAAAGATTAAAAAACCCATAAAATCATCAATAGATCAAATTAAGGCAAACACGACACATGATCCATACTGTCATCCAAAGACCTATACAACCCCTTCATCAATGTTGTCAACACCCAACAAGTCGCAGGAAACTGCCTTAAACGTAACATCTGCTTCGCAAACCATTTATCAAGAAGAAATTATTGCCCAGAATATGTCTGTTAAACCAACCTTAGAAAAAGCTGAGATGAGGGCGCTCTTCTGGAACGTCGCGGGACTGGCGACCAAACACGCAGAAAAAAGTTTCCTTGAACTAATTGAATCAATCGAAGTTCTGTGCCTCCAGGAGACGTGGCTAAATAACCCAATCCACCTTCTGGGTTATAAAACATTCTTCTCCCAAGCCATAAGATCAAATTCTGGGAGAAGTAAAGGTGGTCTAACAGTGTATATCTCGAACCTATGGCCATGTCATGAAATAACTCCCATGATACTACACCAAAATTACCAGATCATCAACCTTCAAGGCAAGCATCGCGAAGTTTTTACTATCATAAACTTCTACAACAATATGAATAACACAGAATGGACCAAAACCTTAAACGAACTCCAGCACCACATAAATGTTTTTAAAACAAAGTATGTCAAGGTCTCCCATACAATAATCTGGGGTGGAGATTTTAACCTCCACATATGTAACGAGACAAACACTTTCATCTGCGGAATATCAGACGACGAAGAAAACTGCCATACGCACTTCTCTCACACCATCGAGGGAAACGATATGCTGACCGTAATGACCGAACTAGACCTAGGATTTGCCAACATGTTAAAAACCCCTATTATCGAGTTTACCCCCACGTTTCATGGAAGAGGCCTCGAAACTCTAATCGATTATATTCTGATATCCACCAATAAAGCCACACGTATCAAGAACTTTGAGGTACTTAAGAACGTACTTAGTGATCACTTTCCACTAAAATTGACTTACCAGGAACTGAGCCATCGAAAGAAAACAGATAAGGCTAACACCGGATTGCTTAATCAGGATGTACTTACATTAAATAGACTTAACGGATATACCCTTAAATGGTGCAAAATTGATCAAGACGTGATCAACACAAGAATAATTGCCACCTGCAAAGACCAAATAGATAAATGCTTAGATCCCTTTTCATCTCCCACTGAGGTTATGACTAACTACGAAGAGATCGTGACAAACATAAGAAATGAATTAACTAAACCTCACAAACCAAACAAGGTTGCAAGAACAGGATGGTTTGACACAGAATGTACTAAAGCTTATTCTGAACTAAAGAAGGCCCTAACTAAAAAAGAAAGAAATAGACAAGAAGTATCAAGGCTACGAAAAATCTACAAATTAGCTATTAAGAAAAGGAAAAAGGACCTGAAAGTCAACCTTTGGGCACAATTACTAAAAAGCAGCCTGCTAAAAGATAGTTCAGCCTTTTGGGAGATAGTAAAAAATCCTTTCCTAAAAGACACAAATGAAGAACCCTCCATGGATGTAGCCATTAAAGCACAGGACTGGGTCCAACATTTTTCAGGAGTATTTGGTGAGGACCTCCGTGTAGACCCTAGTGTCCAGGAATCCTTTCACCCCTTACCTCCGGTGAAGTATCCAATTGACATCCACTTCACACTGAATGAAACAAGGAAAGCCATTGAAGTGGCTAAGTCGGGTAAAGCACCGGGACCTGACTCGGTCCCAATGGACCTTTACAAACTTTTACCGGATCTTTGGGGTCCGCTTCTAAACATAGTACTAAATGCAGCAAAGAGCACTAATCTCCCTGACTCTTGGTCCACTTCATTACTCATTCCCATATTCAAGAAGGGAAACAGGGACAGTCCATCCTGTTACCGCCCTATTTCCCTTTTGGACTCCACCGGAAAGATGGCAGGTCGCATTCTTTTGGACCGCCTCCAGGAATGGTCCAAAGAACAAGGCGTATTATCAGACCTGCAATATGGATTCAGGGCTGGACTGAGTACCGTAGATCAAGTCTTAAATCTATCACTATTGGTTGGAAAATACGTGAACGCAAAAAGATCTTCCCTGCACATGGTTTACGTCGACCTCACGGCAGCATTCGACTGTGTGCAACACTCAAAACTGTGGTCAATAATGCTGCAAATGGGGATTGAACCACCAATAGTAGACTTTCTCCGTGAACTATACACAGGAGCGTCAGGCAAGGTCAGATTCGGGTTAGATGGCCAATTGACAGACAGCTTTCCGATCCAGAAGGGGGTCAGACAAGGTTGTGTACTGGCCCCCTTCTTATTCACGCTCTACACCAACGGGCTCGAGAGGGCAATGTTAAAGGATGTGAAAGATCTCCCCGAAGCAGGTCGTCGGCAGATTCCTGCGTTATTATACGCCGATGACGCGGTAATTCTTGCCCAGACTCCTATCCAACTTCAGCGGGCCCTAGATAATTACTGCTCCTTCATGACTAGTTTAAACTTGAAAATGAACATCAAAAAAACTTACGTGATGCATGTGGGTACTAAGGGGAAAAAAGTAAAGACTATCTTTGTGGACAATCTACCCCTTGAAAGGACTAAAATTTACCCCTACTTAGGCATCACCATGGACGACGATCTCAACTGGAAAGAAGCAGTAAACTCACGGAAACTGTCTCTAATAAGAACAACGGGCGCACTAAAAGCCTTTTCCCTTCGCCTGGGAAAAAGACCTCCCACTGAAATGATTAAGATTTATAATGCTAAATGCATAAGCGCCGCTACTTATGGAGCGGGGGTCTGGGGAACAACCAATGTCGAGCAATTGCAAACACTCGAAAACTCATTCCTAAGATTTTTGTTGGCCGTCCCGAGAAGTACAACAACTTACGGATGTCATCTTGAACTCTGGATCGAATTTATCTCTGACATTATAAAAATCCAGCCCATCATGTTATGGCGTAGGATATGGGCGACGGATGAGTGTCATCTTACAAGACCAATAATCCAGGATTTCTGAAACTAGATAAAGCAAGAAAGATAAAATGGCTGGCCTACGTAGAATCCTTTTTCACAGACATTGGTCTTTCAGGGTTTTTTGATGACCCATCGTCGGTCACAGATATATCAAAAAAGGAACTTAAATCAATTTGTATGTCACATTTATCCCAAATCCGGCTGATGACAGAAATAGGGAAGCCTTCAGTCCAGCATTGCTCAATGATCCAGCAGGTCCCTACCATCCAACCTTATTTGCAATATGATTTGACACAATTTGAAAAATTTCTTCTCACCCGTTTTAGGTTTAATTGATTTCATTATTTGGTTTTGTTTCCCAAACAAAATGATTGGACTCATAAAATCTCACTGTGTCCCTGTGACCTAACATCATCACAGTCCACTATCCATGTTTTATTCTTTTGTAAATTTTACATTCCACTTCGCAGACGATGGATAATACCAGTACTAAAAGTACTAAAAATCCGCAGATGTCGCCCTGCCTTTCTGGCATTACAATTCCTGGAAAACAATATGATGACTAAATA
Organism: Lissotriton helveticus; assembly: GCF_964261635.1. Taxonomy (NCBI): domain Eukaryota; kingdom Metazoa; phylum Chordata; class Amphibia; order Caudata; family Salamandridae; genus Lissotriton; species Lissotriton helveticus. Next base: position 1,048,677,826 of record NC_136072.1, read on the forward strand.
GATTGCCCAATATCTTAAACTTTGTATTAAGCATCGATTGAATTTATGAACTTGTCAGATGTCCAACATTAAGTTTTATGAATTATCAGAGTTAAATTGAATGTATTTTTAAATATTTATTATGTTTTTATGTACTTTTATGGCTTTCAAAATACGAAAACCGAATAAAGTTGGTTTGATTTGATTTGATGTGGTTGATAGTAATTGAAAGTAGTACAATATTGATACTTTTGGTAGATCCATTCGATATGTACCTATGAAAGAATCCTACTGGACGAATGTCCATTTGTTTGAGCACAGGCTGAGGTCAGCATCTGTACCCAGTGCCTCAAAAAGTCAAGGATGGTCATATATGTGAGTTGAAAAAGGAGGATTTGAGTGTCCAATCGTTAGGAATGATGAACATGCCTTTACTTTATCTAACACTGACAGTGCATGGTCTCTTCCTAATTTTGTTTCTTGGCAGGATGCTTTTTCAGTTTTCAAATCAGTCTCTAAATTTCTTTGAACATTTGATATGTTTACATCATGTGAATATCATTTATATGCTGCATTCTGTGTCATATGCTAATCTTATGATTCTTCTTGCAGATTTGCCTACAAAGATGAATATGAAAAGTTTAAGCTGTATCTGACTATTATCCTGTTACTTGGTGCGGTTGCATGCATGTTCTTTCTACACTATAGGTAAGAACTTGACCTAGTATGATGACCATAAGGATCTCTCTACTGCACTTTAGAAAATGTTTGTCAACTTTGGAGCTGGCAGGGTCCTGGTGTCACATGTGCCTGGTTAATTAAAGTTCTGGCATCTCCAGCATTGTAACTATGACCTAGTACTTGCATTAAAAGTGCATTTTTAAAAATTGTGGTGAAACGCCTTAACTTACTCAAGCATATGCCATTGGAACTGTACTTGGAATCCCACATGTTCCTATGTTATGTCTGAAGATGGACTAGTATTGTTTAATAAATCATTTTCCAGACTATAATAGTTCAGCGAGGAAGTCTTTTTGTGGTTAATAAGTTATAGAACTGTTTTTGTAGAATAAAGTGTAGGGTGAGGTCGTCCGTCAGGTGTACCAGCCCCTAGTGGCTAATTAAGGCCTATAGGTATATTAGTTCGCAAAGGGTTTTGGATATAGACTGTACATTGTCTCGTATATATATTATGGGACTTGACTGTACAGCTTTGACATTCTGGCTACAGAAGTGTGTGTAAGAAGTGTTATCCGACCACTAACTCTGACCACTTTATTTTCCGTGGCAGAGTTCATTTCTAAATTAACAAATTATGATGACCTTTTATCTTCTCTTTATTCCAGGCTCACGGGGGAGCTGCTTGGGATTTTGCATTGTCCCCTAGCCTTCATTCACTTTGATAGTATTGTGGGTTTTTAGCAGTAGGCCTACTCTTTTGCCACAGTCAATTATTGATGGCAAACAGATGCTTGGAAATGAAGGCAAGCAAGCCACTTTTGTCAACTGGCAATGGTCACTTGATTTATTTTTCTTCTAAGGGTTCCTGTGCCACCACTTTGAAGTACATGATGTGATATCATTCTGAATGGACAGTGCTTAATGTCTATATATAGACCATGCTAATGAAATTCTTTGTGATACTGATTGGGTTAAGACGGGTAATGGAATGTCAAGACCCGAATGAAGGCTCAAAACAGCATTGAGCTGAAAGGTGGGTTTTGGAAGAAGGTCCCCAGTATCTGGAAAGCTACCTACCCTATAAGCTGATGCAGTAACCATCAGGAATTTTTATTTGCGGTTAAGAAGGTCAAGATGTCTGAATAAGGAACTTGAGGACTACAGGCCTACTATTGTAAACTTCTTCAGAAGTTGAGAGACTAACAGGACCTCTGGAGAATCTTCTAACTATGTCCAGTCTGGAAATCTGAAATAACTTATCCCTTAACTCCTACTGTCAAAACTGCTACTAACAGAAATCAGCCCCATAAAAAATCCAAAAAAAGATGCGGTGCTAGAGTACCTTTTTTTTCAGTTCAGTACCCTATACAAGCGTGCCATGAAGTCCAACTTCCTCCACTTTCTTTGCACGGCGTTAGCTGATTCTCTTAGGTTCCTTTTTCTTGCATACGTTTTCTGTGACAATTCTACTGTTGTACTGATCAGGTCTTACAAAGCTGCTGGCAACATGGGGGTGGGATAGACAGAAATATATAAAAGGTTTGTGCTGAATATTTGATGAATTATGGAAAGACCCCTATGGGTGCAAGCAAATAAAGAATTCTATGCCCACCAACGTCGATTTCCCCATCGAAGAAATCTAAACAAATCGGCTCTATCAAAAGTTATTTTTAATAATGTCTTTAGAGACACTACAAAATAAATGGATACATTGCAAAGTACAAAAAAAATCATATTCAAGCCAGTGCCATTCTTCAGCTTGAGCAAGAGTCCTAACTCCATAAATCTTTGCGCCATAGAGCATAAATATCCTGTAAATGTGCAAAAAAAATCCTTAAACTATGCTCCTGTTTAGCCCAACTAATCCCAAAATGTGAATCTTTTTCAAAGTATCATCGATTGATTAAACAGTGAACATTCTAAAAGACAATACCAACACACTTTTCAGGGGAATCCTCGTCATTTGCAGTTCACCTTCTTCAGCATAATCTTTGTGATCATATTGCGAAACAATTACTATATTGCATAGTTATGTGTGTGGTATTAAAAGGCAGAAGATGCTGCAATGTCATGAACATGACGTGGTCTATCGTTCCCCTTCAGCTAATTTGTCAAAACCAACTCCTCTGCGCATCTAGGTTTGCACAGATACATTCTGCATATGTGCATGTGTCTAAAACATGTCTCAGTAACTTATGAAACAGCTCACTTAGTCATAATACATGAGCTAACTCTGGGATCATCAAATAGCATATTCCAACACTGAAGATAGCATATGGGTTCCTGTCAAACATAACCCAGGCGATTGTGACTTTGCAGTAAAAAACAAAATAGGACTCTGAGCCTGGAGTTGGGATACATGAGTGATGTCAGTGTAATTGTTTCATCTCTGCCAATTGAGAGCCGAGCTGATTACATCCTAGCTCCTCGTGGGAATCCCTTCCTTTACTTGTAACCTGTTGCTTAAGAAAGTACCTAACCCTTTACTATCCTGCCTTCAGGGTCTACTTACCAATGTGCATCTTTGAAATGAAAGTAAGTTGCAAGGAAAGGGTTTTTCCTGTATATTGCAAGGGGCACGTGGCATTGCCTGTTTCCTGGTGAGAACTCTTCATAAGTAAGCATTGTACGGTGCAGCTGGATCTGTTTGAAATACATTCTTTTACTCCAGTGAGTCCTGGTATTTCAGCAATGGTTTTTGCTGCTTTCTGCCTCAAGAGTCCACGGTTCTGCCCCAATAGTTCAGGAATGCTGTGGACTACACTTGTGAGTCTTGGCTTTATGATTATCTAGGTCTCAATTCTCCTTGATTAGCCATGTGTAAACAGGGTGTATTCCATTTTAGTTGTGGTCTGGGAAGTTGAGCTCTTCTCCCTCATGGACCTGGTTCCAAAGATGAGTGTGATTAAAACTTGAGATATTCTTTTATATTTCTATGAGGATTTTGTTTTATTCTAGGAAGGCATATGTTATTTGGATTGGAAAAAAAGTGGGACTCAGTCTAATTCCAAAAACCTTAAGTGATTTTTAATCTTTTTCTGTTATCATTCTACAGTGGGCGGCCATTGGGAGTCTGTTGACTTTAACAAGGAAGATGAGGGACCTTTTCCAGCATGAGGCTTTTAAACAGTGTAGATGTGCTGCTAGTAGGAGTGAGAAAAGGAATAAAGGGATTTGTGAGGGCATCCTCTGAAATTAACGCTGAGATGGAGGCTGCATACAAGGCCCAGAGTGATGCACTGGTATTTGCATTTTCTGTTTAAGAATTCTGCTAATGCTCTTGATTCTCTTTGTAAAAATGCAACTATTATTTTTTTTCTCACTTTTCTTTGGTACCACAAGTTTCCTCTTCAAAAGGCGTACTTACTACATCACTTGGCCATGTCCTTGCACCTCACCTACGTGATTGAAGCTTGGGCTAGACCACCTTCTCAAAGGATCTTCATGCTGGAGTTTAGGCCAGTGGTTCTTACCCTGTGCTAGATAGCGCTGTGGGTGCACAGACTGGTGATTTTAGCTTGTAGCAGAGCGTGTTTGGTACCAGCTGTATTACTTCAGTGCTAAGCTTTGTAAGAGTTTACCATCAGAGTTGCAGCAAGTTTTATTTAAATAGAGATACATACCAATTTTGTAAAACGCGATATTTCAGAGCATAAGGAAAACCAAATGGCAGCTTATTCAAGTCACACTGCCCATGCAGAAATATTTAGCTTTCTGTTTACGTGGTCCTCTTTCCATGGTCGGGTTTTGTCTCTTTTAGGCGTCGTCTTTACTGGTAATTTTTGTATTTGGTTTCTTAACGAACGGAGATCTAAGTAGCAAGTATATCAGAATTGTAGACGAACGGAGAACGTTTTTTTTTTAAGTCACTCTCTTTAGGTATCATGTATATTTTGTGGGTGGCTTAGTCCCTTTGGTGGCTTCCGGTCTCATTTTGGGACTCACCACATCCTGTTTCGCTCTTGATCTTGTTATTTTTTTGCTGTTTCTTCCTTCCTTACCACTTGTAAAGCGCTCCGATATCCTCTTGGGTCATGTTTGCGCTATATAAATCTTTATAAATAAATGAATAAATACATTAGGTGATTTAGTTGTACATGCCAGGAGTAGCTTGTCCTGTGCTTAACATTAAGCCTCTAGCCCCAAAGGAATGTCATTGTATCCTTTTGACATAAGTGCATGTCTGGGTATTTGCACTAGAGTTCTGCTGCCTTCAGTGTATTTCTTTTTATTTAGTTGTTTTACATAGCTGTTCTCTGCTCATTTTCATGTCTTTATGGTTTGTGTTTTTTGTCTGTCTTCCTTTGTTGGAAAGACAAGGGGAAGTGACCATTTATTCACGGGTTACACAGGATGTATGTGACAGAATTGTTACCGTACTATTATAGTTAACAATCCGATGAGACCAGGGAGATGCAACTTTTAAGGCCAACATGTAGAAAAAGTCCTTACATTCCTCCAGGGAGGTATTGATGAAAAGCTAGTCGAGCTGAAGTCTCTTCACAGAATGTGCTATAATATACGAAATGTCTATAAACTTTGGAAGGTAGATGATGAAATGTGCATAAGGGGATGTAAACAGAAATGCACCGTTCTTCACACATGCTGGAGGTGCCCTACGCTAGAATGGTACTTGTAGAAAGTACCCTGAGAACTAGGAAAAACCACAGGCTGAACCATGAAGTTCACAGCACCAACTGTATTTTCAGGGATCTGGGATGCAACAGACTTGATTACATTTTAATAGACTGCTTGTAAATCAAGGACTTGCTGTGGCAAAAAGGAACAATCACAAAATGGGCTTGTAACTGTTGCACTGCTGCCGAAAGGATGGTCTCTTAAGGTTGTCGCAAAATATGTGAAAGTTTGAGAGAATGGATTAAACATAATGGCAAGTGCTAAAATAAGACTTAAAATAAGTTATCCCTTGGAGAAGTTATGTAGACTACATGCAATACACGAGACCAATATTGTTTCCATGATAACAGTTTATTTTGGGAGATGAGCGTTCTTAGTTTAATACGAAACAGTAGCAGAAATAAGAGGGAGATGATGGGCCATGTTATTTCTGTACAAATTATTTGTATGATTGTATAGATACTTCACTTTGCACGCTTTCTGAAATTTGTAAACTGCCCATAAGTACATCATGACTTTTTTGCTTGCATGGCCTGCCGTTGTCCCCTGATGGAGATGCCTTACTGTTTTTTTTCCATTGACCTAGAATCAACCCTTCAGTTGGTACCTTTTCACGGTAATGACCCTGCTACCCTTATTTTTTGCGTTGTGCTTTCCCCTATTTGGCCTGGCATTAGCCAAGACCTTTTTGTTTTCCCCAAAAATTAATTCGAAACGTATGTACGTTGAGGGGTTGTCAATCAGCCATCTTCTTTCATTTGTCATTCAGCCCACACACACACAGCATGGGCTAATAGGCCATTGTCTCCCCTCTCTGTCACTGACCACATCCTGCCTCTGCTGATCTGTGTAAAGTTTAGTCTCCTTCAGTGCCATGGACTTGCGCTTCAATATGTTCTCTTTATAAATAAAAAGGCAACAAACGCATGTATTTATTGATATTTAGTTTTGCCAGAGCCGGATTCCCTTCAGACTGCGTCTGAGCTCATGCTCCTGTTTGTAGTATGCCCCTTTCAGTGCGGTCATGGCTAGCGGCCACCATCTTGGAAATGGTCTTTTTAAAACATTCCAAGACTGGCATGAGTGCACAGATTCACATATGACTGTATGGTGTAATAAAATGTATTACAAAAATATTCTAGGTTGGCTGCCTGTGGGTGCAAATGCATGTGAATTCACAAACATCCTTGGGCATTTTTTGAAAATTGTATTACAAAAACCATTTCAAGATGGCTGCCCCTGCATACGTGTACACATGCATGCATGGGTGGTCTTGTTGCATGTCTTTGCTAGCTAAAGTGTAACAACATTTCAAGATGGCCACTCTTGTGTCTCCATGCATACGCATGTTTGGGCTACCATCTTAGAAAGGTAAAATATGGCAACGGAAATGATCATTGCCTAAGGCAATAGGTCCTGCTTTTACAATCTCACACTGCCCTCTAACCCTTTTGTCTTTTAGTTTTTTGCAATTTCTTCTTACATAAGGGTAATGGAACTACCCTATTAAATAAAAATAGTGGCCAAAATCAGCAAGGACATTTTCTCCTGACTGCTTTTGTGAAGTGTGGGTGGGTAAGAATCAATTTCTAAGCTCAGCAAGTTAAAGCTTACAGTACCGGTACTAAAGTAAAAGCACAGTACAAGATAGTGTATGTTCTGTTCTAATTGATTCCTTGTGAACAAACATGTGGCTCATTCTGCAATTCACTGTTTTTCTTCCAGGGTCACAGATGAAGTCTTTAACTTCCTGCTGGTTTGGTATTACTGTACGTTGACAATAAGGGAGAGCATTCTCATCAGCAATGGCTCCAGGTAGCTAGTGTGTGCATGCGCATCCAAGAATCATGGGTTGTATGGTGGGCTGAATAGATGCTTTGGTGAGTTCTCTAACCCGCCATGAGCATATTTTTCTTAGGCATTTTACCCAAACTAAAGAATGAGAAAGACGGTGGGATTTGCTTAATGCATCGAGTCACTCATGTAAATGTACCAGACAGCTTTCTTCGCTCTCCTTCCTGTTTCCTCTCTACTCCCTCTTTCTCACCCTCTCGAGTTCTGTTCTCTTCCTTTCTCATCCCTCCCCCATGTTGTCCCCGCCCGGTTTGTTGTGCTCCCCATTGTTGGGTATGGATGTTTTGCTATTGATGATCGTCCATCTCTTCTGTACCCATGATGGATATACATGACATTGTCACTTTTGTTATTTTTTGGGAGTTCTTGATACCAATAAAAATAATTACAACAGAAAAAGGGCGGCTGCGAGCCATTGTTGCAAAGTAAAATTAATTTAACCCCTCCCACGCTTGTAACGGAACCGTTCCGTCACGCCCCTCGGGTGGGCTGTGCTGGTGACGGAACGGTTCCGTCACGACCCGCTCGCCGCGCCTGCGCGGCACGAATTCCGCGCCTGCGCTGAGCGTTCTATTGAGCGGGCGGGGCCGCGACGGAACCGTTCCGTCACAAGCACAGCTCACCCGAGGGGCGTGATGGAGCGGTTCCGTCACAAGCGCGGGACCGCCGCGCGCCCCCCCAGCCCCTTAGCACTGTGGCGGAATAGCCGCCGCAGTGAAAGGGTTAAAGAGACTGAAGTAATATCCACGCTTCAGATATCTACAATATTCACACATCACGATATTCAGTCAAAAGGGGACATCCGCAAGAGCTGCATAATTAGGCACTGGGGAACAAGGTATAAATGCTGACTGATTGATCGATTCGAGTACCTGTCTCGGAGGAACATCCTGTGATTGTGGACAGGTCGCTTTATCTAACTGCGCCTAAAAAAAAATTGTAACATAATTTGGTGCACATGTATACTGGTTTAATGCCCTAGGGCCAAGTCTGCATTAAATAAAACTGTAAATCAAACATCTAACAATGGGAAAATATTTTTAGGAAGTCCATTTTTATAATGAGTTGGAGTTCTGGAATCCTGTATCTTTTCCCTTTTAATTTGAATTTTCTTACATCTATCTCAAAGAGCCTAAAGATCTAGGGATTTGGGCCATCAGCTCGCAATTGGTACCAGTGTGTTTGATCAGCTACAAATCATTTAGTTTGTGGTATGTACTAACATTTTGTGTTGGTGCTTATGGTTTTTGTCCTCTGCCTTTACAGTGTCTGCAATGAGTGAGGGCATCTGTTTTGTGCAGTAGCACCTTATACCCTTGTCTTTATTGCTCCTAAATATGAGATACATTTGTGTTAAGCAGTCTTTGTTTACTTCAACCTGTGTTGTTTCCTTTTTAGTGTTTTGACGTGCTCTCCCATCAACAAATATCTCTTTTTACGTAGGTGCTTTGAATTGTAAACGTTGTAAACCAAAGTAGATCCAGAACCGCCTGATCCATTTACATTTTCAGGAAAGCCAACTACAATAAATTTACAATGGAACTTGTTTCCATTATTGTGAAAATCTGGCTTGGGGCTGGCTCCTGGGACTTAAATTTTGCGCCTGTGTTTGTTAATGTGTGTAGAAACCTCTAATGGCATTTTTGCGTTCTCCACATACCCTCTTCCCCCTTTTTAACCCACCTCCTCTAACCAACAAGGCAACAGTGAATCCAGAAGTGGCATTCCTGTGTTGTATATGTCCACAATAGTAGAATTTGGTTCTGGGGCTTAAAGAGAGGGGTCACCCTTTGTAAGAAAAGAAAAACAAATCCGTGTTTTACCAAGTCCCACATCGCTAACCATCACAAACTATAGATGTACTAGAATGTTGCCTCATTTGATGGCTTCAACTGGGGTTTTGAGATGTTTCTTTTGTAGGGATAAAGTTACTTCTTGTATCCGAGGGTGGTCCTGGTGACATAAAAGTTAGCAGGAAAAGCCTATTTGAGACAGTTTGTCTTTAGGTTCAATGGACGGCCGATGGACTTGAGCAATTCTTCAGGCTTGAGCTTACCATGTTCCTGATCTGTATGCTGGGAACATTCTACACTAGCTTCTTTTGTTCAGTCTGTTTGCCCTGCCTGACTTTACAAAAACACCAGTGATGTGAGTGACTTTTGAATAATCCGATGTAGCGTAAAAGCTTCAGATAGGTGACAAGAGTACAACGTATATTGTCACAGATATTTGTGCTTGGCAAACTTGAGGCACTTAGCTTAGTGTTACTATTTTGTGCCCTGTTGTTGCAACCTAAAGCAGGCTCACAATTCCCCCAAAATGGTGAAATATATATTTTGTCCGTGCAAAATACAGCTGCATTTTTTTTAACAGCTACATAATGAGGGCACTGCTACTTGCAGATGAACAGAATGAGTCTGCCTTTAATTTCCTTCACCCATGATGATGCATGACATCTTTGGTGTGTGAGGGGAGTCATCCTTAAATGGATAACTTCCCTAGTGAGTTGTCACTTTCTTAGGGTGTCACTTCCTTGTATTAATAGTTGTTTGGACCTGTGGGCTCTTTTGTGTGTTATATAATTGACTGGGAGGTTTGCCCACGTTGGTCCCTAATCTCCTCTTTGTGTGTGATATGCTCTGTTTTTCTGGTTGTTTTTGGCCTACCATTTGCGTATTTGTTTTTTTTGTAACCTGTGTGTCTATGGAGTTCCGTGGATTTATGTTTGCATAGCACATTGTAGTTATTGATCTCTGGCGTTGTGCCGGCTTCCAGTTACCTGGTTTCTTTGATCACTTTGTTTAAGTCAACCAGCCAACTGTACTTCTGCTGACTGTTCTCCATACCAGACAGTTTTAACCTTTGTCGCTTTATTGCTAACTGAGAAAATCTACTTAAACTTTTATTTGTCAGCTGAAGGGCCTTTTGCTTTTTTTTTTAGCTAAGCAGGTTCATTTTGTGCATGGCTCTTGCAAAACTTCAGTTAAAAACGTACGGGCAGGATGAAGTTTTCACTGACACATAGCTTATAGCTGGGTGCATTGCTACTGTGGTCATGAGCATTTCCTGAATAGATTTAGGTTGGTGATGGTGTGGCGGATGAAGCTGTGTGTTGGACCCAGCTGTGATGGTGACATATGCTATGCCGTTACAAGTCATGTATCAGCTGCTGCTGTCAGCCCTTACAGACTAACATTGGCAACCTAATCAGTGAAGTAATGTTAGCCACCTCTAAAAAAGGAGACCAAAAGCCCACATCTTGAGTTTCATGTTATTAACTTTCTTTTCCTTTACACTTCTCCAACGCGTTCTGTTGATTTTCCTGAGCAATCATTGTCCTCTTTTCAGCCTGGCATGCTTCCCAACCTGTCTCGATGTTTGATTGGTAGTATGCTGGATGCCTCCGAGTGATGCTTTATGCTCGTAGAGAAGAGCCCTGCGGGGCCAGTCATGGCATGAATTGTAGGGATTGAACAATGGTGTGTTAGAAAGGCGACCCCGGGGCGGCAGAAGATGTCTGACTGACCACCCCTAGGTCCACCTCTCCGTCAAGAAGTAGCCGAGCGTTACTGAGAGGCCTCCTGGGTGAGGGCCCTCTCCTAGGATCGCACAGCAGAGTAACCACACACTACAAATGGACACCACACCAGAGGTCGAGTTCGTAAGCTTTATCAGGAAATAAAGGCTGCTGATTCCCAGCGATATGTACAAGTAGACCGAGGGGTCTGTAAAGGCTCGAAAAAGGGGGGTCAGGGAAGCGGGACAGTCTCGGTTGGGGTGTATGAAGGGATACCCTGCGCACAGCTCTCAATCCTCGAGCCGGGGGTTCTGAGAGGTTGAGCCGCGGCAGCGCCAGCAGGCTCTCAAGATGGTTCGGTAAAGGTGGGCCGCGGCAGCGCCAGCAGGCTCTCAAGATGGTTCAGCAAAGGTGGGCCGCGGCAGCGCCAGCAGGCTCCCAAGATGGTTCGGCAAAGGTGGGCCGCGGCAGCACCAGCAGGCTCTCAAGATGGTTCGGCAAAGGTGGGCCGCGGCAGCGCCAGCAGGCTCTCAAGATGGTTCGGCAAAGGTGGGCCGCGGCAGCGCCAGCAGGCTCCCAAGATGGTTCGGCAAAGGTGGGCCGCGGCAGCGCCAGCAGGCTCTCAAGTTCTCTTCAGGTTCCAGGAAATGAGTTCTTCTGGGGTCGGCCGTGACAGCGTCAGCAGGGCTTTCCAGTCCAGGATACAACTGCCGTCCTACTCCGGGGCTGGCCCAGATATAGGACTGGAGTCCTTTGATGTCCGGACCCTCGCTCCTGGGGGTCAGAGGGGCCGGGAAGATGGTGTCCAGACACCCAGCAGGGGGGTGGGGCCAGCACCCAGGGATGCCGGGGGTGATCGATACCAGGCGTCCGGGGACGGTTGGAGGGCCATCGAAACTCCCCTCCTCCGGGATCTGTCGAGTGGCCACTCGACCACCTGGGTAGATCTTGGCGCCTCGATGTCTGGGCTTCGCTGGGCCTGGGCCGGGGCCGGAGCCACGTGGTCGTGACGTGGTGGGCCCAAGATGGAGTCGGGCGCGGCCTCGTGCTTAGGTCGAGAGGGGCCCACGATGGGGCCAGGCCGGTAGGGGGGGGGTCCGGGATGGTGCCCGGACCAGCAATGTTGGGGCGTGCAGTGTCGGGCAAAAGGGCTGCCCGATGCTGGGTGGAGGGCCGATGTCGTCCTGGGCCCGCCATGCGGGAGGGGTAGGACCACGCCATGAGGCCGGGTCCAACACGCGTCCCCCCAGCTGAAGGCAGGGGAGAGTCACCCATCTTCTTGGGGATTCTCCTCGCCGAGGCGGAAGAATCTGGAGAGGCCGTCAGCATTGGCGTGGTCGTTGCCGGGGCGATGCTCCACTGTGAAGTCCATCCCTTGCAGGGAGATGGACCATCGCAACAGTTTCGGGTTTTCTCCCCGCATCTGCATCAACCACCGCAGGGGCCGGTGGTCGGTCTGGACCCGGAGGTAGGGCCGGAGCTTCTTTAGGGCCCACACGACGGCGAAGGCTTCCCTCTCGATGGTGCTCCAGCGCTGTTCTCTGGCGAGCAGCCGCCGGCTGATGAAGGCAACGGGAAGGTTGATTCCCTCAGAGTTCACTTGGGAGAGGACCGCCCCAATGCCGTGCTCCGAGGCGTCGGTTTGAACCACAAACTCTCTGCTGTAGTCGGGGGCCTGGAGCACAGGGGCGGTGCACATGGCAGTCTTTAGGGTCTCGAAGGCTGCTTGGCACTCTGGGGTGCAGCACACCTTCTGGGGTAGCTTCTTGGAGGTCAGTTCTGTGAGGGGCCCCACAATGCTTCCATAGTCTTTGATGAAGCGCCGATAGTATCCTGTGAGCCCCAGGAAGGCTCGGACGGCTGTTTGGGTGATTGGGGGCTCCCAGGCCCGGATGGCGTCAATCTTTGGCTGGAGGGGAGCCACCAGGCCGCTTCCCACCTGGTGTCCCAGATACGTCACGGACCCTTGGCCGATCTGGCACTTGCTGGCCTTTATTGTTAGTCCGGCCCGTCGGAGGGCCGACAGGACTTCCCGGAGGTGGGTCAGGTGTGCATCCCAGCGGAGGCTGTACACCGCAATGTCGTCTAGGTAGGCGGCGCTGAACTCTTCTAGCCCGGCCAGCACTCTATTCACGAGTCTCTGGAAGGTGGCTGGGGCGTTTTTCATGCCGAAGGGCATCACCTTGAAATGGTAGTGGCCATCAGGGGTCGAGAAGGCTGATCGCTCTTGCGCTCCAGGGGTGAGGCCGATCTGCCAATACCCGGCCGTGAGATCGAAGGTGCTGAGATACTTCGCAGCCCCCAGGCGATCGATCAGTTCATCCTCCCGGGGGATGGGATGGGCGTCGGTCCTGGTGACGGCATTCAGCCTCCGGTAGTCAACACAGAACCGGAGCTCCGGGGGCGTGCCGGGGGCGGCGGCTTTAGGGACCAGGCAACTGGGCTGGCCCACGGACTGTCGGAGGGTTCGCCTACCCCCAGCGCTAGCATCTTGGCCACCTCGGACTGGATGCAGGCCTGCACTCGGTCGGGCACTCGGAAAGCTCGGTGTCTTACAGGCGGGCTGTCTCCGGTGTCTACATCGTGGACACACCACCGGGTGACTCCGGGGGTGAGGGAAAACAGATCTGCAAATTGCCCCAGCAGCTGCCGGCAGTCATGGTGCTGCTCCGGGGTCAGGGTGGAGGAGAGCATGACCCCTTCGATGGAGCCGTCCTTCTCAGTGGTGCGCATGAGATCTGGCAATGGTTCGGAGTCGTCTTCAGCTCCGTCATCGGTCGCTAATAGCAGACTTAGTTCAGTGCGGGCAAAGTGCGGCTTGAGCCGGTTAGCGTGTAGAACCCGGAGGGGGTTCCTGGGGGACTCCATGTCCACCAGATAGGTGACGGGGCTCTTGCGCTCCACCACTTTGAAGGGCCCCGTCCACTTGTCTTGGAGGGCACAAGGTTCAACCGGGGACATGACCCAGACCTGCTGGCCCGGTTCGAATTCGATGGACGAGGCGTTCTGGTCATACCAGCGTTTCATCTCCTCCTGACTGGCTTCAAGGTTGGCTTCGGCAAGTTCCCGGAACTTCCGAGTCAGGTTGCGGAGGGTCAGGAGGTACTGGTAGACATCTGGTGGAGCACCTCGGACAGCCGTCTCCCAGCCTTCTTTGACCAGGCTGAGGGGGCCTCGGACCGGGTGCCCATACAATAGTTCGAAGGGGCTGAACCCCAGGGACTTCTGGGGTACTTCGCGATATGCAAACAGGAGGCAAGGCAGCAGAACATCCCATTTGCGTCGTAGTGGCTCCTCGAGGCCCTTGATCATTCCCTTCAGCGTTCGGTTAAACCGCTCCACAAGTCCATTTCCTTGGGGGTGATACGGGGTGGTGAACTTATATGTGACCCCGCACTGTTGCCACAGGGATCGCATATATTTGGAAATAAAGTTTGTGCCCCGATCACTCACGACTTCTTGGGGGGAAGCCGACTCTGGAGAAGATCCCCATTAGGGATTGGCCTACTACTGGGGCCGTGATGGTTCGGAGGGGGATGGCTTCCGGATAGCGGGTGGCATGTTCCACCAGCACGAGGATGAAGCGGTGCCCTTGAGAGGTGCGGGGGTCCAGGGGCCCCACAATGTCTATCCCCACTCGCTCGAAGGGGGTGGTGACCACGGGAAACGGCTGGAGCGGGGCTTTGACTTTCCCCCCGCTCTTCCCGCTGGCTTGACAGGTCGGGCAGGATCTGCAGTGATTGTGCACATCGTTGCGCATTTTCAGCCAGTAGAAATGAGTCACCAGGCGGCTGTAAGTTTTGTCCTGCCCCAGGTGCCCGGCGAGGGGCACTTCATGTGCTAAGTTCAAGAGGAAGTCTCGAAATCGGAGGGGAACGACCAGCACCCGGCTGGCCCCTAGTTCGGCAATCTTCTGTTCACTGTTGAGAAGGTCGTTGTCCCAATAGACCCAGTGGGACCCCGCAGGGTCTCCCGCGGCTTGAGTGGCGGCTTGCCGTCGAATTCCCTCGAGGGAGGGACAGGTGCTCTGTTCTTGTCGGAATTGTTCGCGGGTGGGGCCACCTTCTTGGCGCCACTGAGCTAGTTCCGGCAGGTGGTCGAGCTCGGTGATTTCCTCATGGCTGGGCCCCTGGGGGCCGGGTTCAGGGTCGGTGTCCTCGGGGACGGCGGGCGGTGGAGGTGCGGGCCACTCCGGCTCCTCGATCGGGGCTTCCTCCGTTGGGGGGGAGGCCCGGGCGGACATGGAGCGGGTGGTCGCACAAACCCACTCGGGAAGGCCTAGCATCCCAGATGTTCTCTCCGCTCTACGCCGGCCCAGAGGGAACTTTCCAGGCCGTTCCCGAGGAGGCAGTCCACGGGGGCATCGTCTCGGACAGTCACTTTCAGCATGCCCGACACCCCTCCCCACTCGAAGGGGATGCAGGCCATCTGGCACAAACTTTCAGAGTTGTCCGCCGACCGCACTGGGCACAAGACGTTGGGGAGAATTTGTTCGGGGGTCACCAAGTGGCAGCGGACCGCCGTCACGCTGGCTCCAGTATCCCGGAGGGCTTCGGCCCGGCGTCCATTGATGGTGACCCATTGGCGGTATTTCTGGGTGTTACCTGGGATCGGGTCTCGGGGGATCATGTCTCGATCACCCAGGCAGGCTAAGATCATGGCTGCGGGCTCCCACTCGGCCTGCTCGTTGTCGTCGCCCTCTTCTTCGCCTCCCTCTGCACTCAGGGCGGCGGCCGCGATCTGGCGGCTCGGGGGACTGGTGGTGCCGGGTCGCTGGTTCATCGGGCAGAGAGGGTCGTTCGCATAATGGCCCTGTCGCTGGCATCTGTGGCACGTAACATTCGGGCGGGGCCCGGGTCTTGCTGGGGGGCCCCCCCTCCAACCCAGGGATGGCGACGGGGAGGTAGGGGATGGCCCCGTGGGGGTGTCTCGGCCCCTGCTCTGGCCTCCTCCGCCGCCTCGTGGTCGGTGGTTCCCCGGGGATCCCCGGCCGTAGTCTCCCATCGGACTCCGGGGAACTCGGTTGCTCACCCATCTATCCGCCTCGACAGCGAGTTTTCGTGGCTCTGTCAATTTGCTGTCGAGGAGGTGCTGCCGGAGTTCGACGAAGCAATTATTGGACAGATGCTCCCATAGGATGAGGTCGACCAACTGCTGGTAGGTGGTGACCTGGCAGCCTCTGATCCACCCTTCGAAGGCTCTGCTGTAAAAGTTCACGTACTCCACCCAAGTGGTACCGGGGATTTTTTTACAGTCTCGAAATCGCTGCCGGTACATTTCGGGGGTGAGTCCGTAGCGAGTGAAGAGGGCGGTCTTCATGTGTTCGTACGAGGTCATCTCGGCGTCGGGGAGCTCTAGCAGGGCGTCTCTCCCCTCGTTGATGAACTTTCCCCATAAGCCGGCGCCCCAGTCTTTGAGGGGTACTCGATGGGCGGTCATGGCGACCTCGTAGGCTTTGAACCACTGTTGGATGTCGTCGTTCTTATAGTATTCTTTGACGACCTCCTTGGGTATGTGCACCTTCGTGTCCACCGGCGGGGGTGAGGTCTTACCCCCGGCGGTGCCGGTGTCTGTTGTCTTGGCCTTGATTTCCAGTTCTTTGAGGCCGCGCTCATGCTCGAGCATGAGTTTCTTTTCTTCGAGGTCTCGTTGTCTTCGCCTTTCCTCTAGGTCTCCTTCTAGCCGTAGTTGCTCGAGGGCTAATTTCCTTTCTGCCAGCTGTATCTCTCCTTCTTGTCGGAGTCGGGCGAGCTCCAACTCGTGGAGCCGGTTCTTCTCTTGTTCTCGGGCGTCTCCGTGGGGGAGGCCCGCGTCCAGGTTTTCGGGTCTTTCCCCCGCTGGGTTCGCGTCGGTCTCCGGGCGCCCGTTTGGGCCCGGGTTATCTTCATTCTGGGGCGGCGCATCATCGGCGTCCGCCCAGGCTTGCAGGGCTGAGTTAAAGTCCTCTTTGGTGTTGAGGCCCGTGGTAGCGATGCCTAGGTCCTTGCAGAATTGTTTTAATTCCTTGTGGCTGTAATCTTCCATCTTTTCTTTCTGGAATTCCGCCGTCGGTCTGGTTTCCTGAGTAGTCATGGTCGCGGTGTGTTTTTCTCGGTAGTGAGCGAATTACTCTCTGTACGATCTGCGTCGGCTCGGATCCCGTCGCCTGCCACCAATGTTAGAAAGGCGACCCCGGGGCGGCAGAAGATGTCTGACTGACCACCCCTAGGTCCACCTCTCCGTCAAGAAGTAGCCGAGCGTTACTGAGAGGCCTCCTGGGTGAGGGCCCTCTCCTAGGATCGCACAGCAGAGTAACCACACACTACAAATGGACACCACACCAGAGGTCGAGTTCGTAAGCTTTATCAGGAAATAAAGGCTGCTGATTCCCAGCGATATGTACAAGTAGAGAGGTTGAGCCGCGGCAGCGCCAGCAGGCTCTCAAGATGGTTCGGCAAAGGTGGGCCGCGGCAGCGCCAGCAGGCTCTCAAGATGGTTCGGCAAAGGTGGGCCGCGGCAGCGCCAGCAGGCTCTCAAGTTCTCTTCAGGTTCCAGGAAATGAGTTCTTCTGGGGTCGGCCGTGACAGCGTCAGCAGGGCTTTCCAGTCCAGGATACAACTGCCGTCCTACTCCGGGGCTGGCCCAGATATAGGACTGGAGTCCTTTGATGTCCGGACCCTCGCTCCTGGGGGTCAGAGGGGCCGGGAAGATGGTGTCCAGACACCCAGCAGGGGGGTGGGGCCAGCACCCAGGGATGCCGGGGGTGATCGATACCAGGCGTCCGGGGACGGTTGGAGGGCCATCGAAACTCCCCTCCTCCGGGATCTGTCGAGTGGCCACTCGACCACCTGGGTAGATCTTGGCGCCTCGATGTCTGGGCTTCGCTGGGCCTGGGCCGGGGCCGGAGCCACGTGGTCGTGACGTGGTGGGCCCAAGATGGAGTCGGGCGCGGCCTCGTGCTTAGGTCGTGAGGGGCCCACGATGGGGCCAGGCCGGTAGGGGGGGGGTCCGGGATGGTGCCCGGACCAGCAATGTTGGGGCGTGCAGTGTCGGGCAAAAGGGCTGCCCGATGCTGGGTGGAGGGCCGATGTCGTCCTGGGCCCGCCATGCGGGAGGGGTAGGACCACGCCATGAGGCCGGGTCCAACACGGTGTGACCAAAACTTCATGTAATGGAAACCTTGGTTGTTTGTCCATAGAGACTCAAGTTCAGTGTTGTGTGCAGTGTAAGAAGTTACAACCCGACTTTTGCTGGAACCCAAACAGCTGTTGGACTCTCCAGGAGGAGGCCTTCTTTTGAGAAGACTTGATTGTACCTGAAAAAAATGAAGTACCAGAATAATCTGAAGAATGATTTTTGTTGAATCTACTTACTCTTTAAATCCTTTAAAAGCCTCATAACAGACTTACCCTTCTAGACCACATTAGATGTTATGTCTGGCGACCCAAATCTGCCGCTTACTTTGCTTGAACTTTTTACGCTTTTAGACCTTTAGAGGCCAAACAGCACTCACAAGCTCAATTACATTTCTTTTTAGCTGTAAAGTTGGTTGAAGTTCATTGCTGCTGTTAATTTTAATTCTGTCTAGCAGTCCACCAGGATAGGTTTTTTTGTTTTCATTAAAAGTCCTGCTTGGATCCTTATTTCGTTAGATTTGTTCATTGATATCAACATTTGATGAAAATATAATCCGCATCCAACAGCTGTTGGTGTTTCTTAAGCTTGCATGATACGCTTGTAGAAAGGTCGCCATATGTTGTTGCATCTTTATGTAAATAGGGAGCGAATCCAAGCAATTTTTTGAGTTGGATGATAGCTCATGGTATACTATTGTTACTGAATACAAGTTAAACCTCCAAATTTCCTACCCCATGTTTCCCTTATTGTTGCTGCTCGTTTGTACAGTTTTACACCTTTTTTGATTAATCCTATCTTTAAATTTTGAGTTAGAGATAACCAATTTCCTGATTGTCAATAACTGTTGAAATAGGAAAACGTGCAAGTTGATTATAGAACAGTTTCAAACATTTTGTAACTAGTATTTGTGATCTCTTCTCCCTGTTCCTTCTTATACCTGTTGCTGAAAGTTCCTCAATAAAATGGTTTCATAAAAAGAAAATTTTCAGATTGTTCTCCCGTTCTGTACCCCAGACAAAGTTGTAGGGGGCTCATTTGTGATGAACAGGCATGTTTCTTGTATCAAAGTTAGTTAAGTCTTTTAAAAGACCTCAAGCCTTTAGTTCACAGTGTAAGTCAGAGGCTTGGGTGAGAGCGGTGAAGAAACCCTTCCCTGTGTCCAACTCCTAGTTTTTCATTCTAGTTGATCCCCGCTTGCGTTTTTGACTATTGTGTTCTATTTCTTACCTCAGAGCCCCCACTTAGGCAAAATATTTGCATTTTAGCGACTTATCGGTATCTGCTTAGGAAGATGATTGGTTCTTGGCCCCAAAATAAAATTGATTTTGTATCTGCATGTACCGAAAAATGCGATTTCTTGACACATGTAGAAAGAAATGGATCCTGCTACGGAAGACAGTACAAAAGTGTTAGGTTGCATCTCTTTAAAAGTGATACATTTCACATAACAAATTTGTATACCCACCGTTTCTAGAGTTGCCAAATGCCTGTACTGAATTTCTATCATCCCGTCTACACTTGTATGACAATTACTTCACAGGTTGCTTTAATGATCTCCTCAACTGACCAATGCCAATCTCTGGGTGGAAGCCTATTGTGTAACTTGCTCAAATATTGGCATGCCAGGCTGGATTCATCACACAGATAATGCAAACAGAAGGTTTTGCAGGCACGCAAATGCCACACTACGTACACTATTGACAGCTGAGTTGGAAGTTTCTTCCGTGCAGACACAGCAACATTACACACTTCCTCTATCTGATCAGAGACAACAGAAAGCAGTAATTCAAGCTTCCCTTTAAACAGCATAGGTGACATTGGTGCAAGATTCTCACACACACAGACAAGGCATACTAGGGTGACCACCTCACTCCTGGTCATTACGAACACTGCTTCCAGTTCTGGACTTTTGGAATAGACACCTGCATTCTGGTTGTTGTAGTCTTGTCTCATTTTATTAAACGAGTTCTGGAGTCCTCAAGATATTTGTTGTCCTGTACTGAAGGCTTCCTCTTTGGTGTTGTGTTTAGTTCCGAAGGTCATCTTTTCCTCTCTCCACTCCTCGCTCCAGCCTCGAGTGGTCGCTCCCCTGCCTCAGCGCTGCAAAAGCGGTAACGTGGTTTGGCTTCTGATAAAGCGATCTGGGAGAAAGTTTTACTTCTATAGCGCCAGGATAAATATAGCGCTTTCATTGCTTGGCTTGCTCAGCTTTTTTCATCTGCGCACTGTTGTTGTGTTCTCCCCCAGCGCACTGTTGTTGTGATAAATATAGCGCTTTCATTGCTTGGCTTGCTCTGTTTTTCATCAGCGCACTGTTGTTGTGTTCTCCCCCAGCGTCCTGCTCTGCCCTCCCCTCCATTTTAACGCTGTTGTTGTTGTGCTCCGTTCCCTTTAACCCGCCCTGCCTCCCAGCTGAGACGCCCTCGCCCCTCCCCCTTCCCACCATCCATATATGACAGTAGCCCATGCGCGCAGCGTCCACGCGCAGCGACCGCGCCCAATCCGCGCCGAAGGTGCGCCAAAGGTAAGCCCGTCTACGCCCGTCCGCGCCTGGACCGCGCCCAGCGCCAGACCCCCTGCCCCTCGCGCTCCCCAGCCCTCCCGCATTACCTACGATGCCGCCACCCTCCTAGCCCTTGACCCCGGTCGCGCCCCCAACTGTGTCCAAGCCGCTCCTGGACATACCCATGGACCTTTCTCCTGCTACTCCTGCAAATTCAGCGGCACCGACAACATCTCCGCTACGATCACACCACAGACTCTCGACCCCAACCACCTACAGTGCATCCTTCTCAACACCCGATCGGTCCACAGACACGCCATTGACCTATGGAATCTACTAGACACCATCTCTCCAGACGTCGCCTTCCTAACAGAAACATGGATGAACGCTTCCTCCGCCCCAGACATCACTATTGCCATCCCTGAAGACTATAAGATCACACGCAAGGACCGTACCGGCCACACAGGAGGAGGAATCGCTATCGTCCATAAGAAATCAATCCACATCTCAACCAGCTCTGACGCCAACCTCGCTAACTCCGAACACCTTCACTTCCAGATCCACATCGACCCCAAGACCACACTCAGAGGCACCCTCCTCTACAGACCACCAGGACCCCGCGCAAAATTCAGTGAAGACATCACGGACTTCATCACCCCACACGCGCTCCCCTCCAAAAACTACATCCTTCTGGGAGACCTCAACTTTCACCTCGAAAAGATCAACGACCGCAACACCGCCACCCTCTCGCCACCCTCTTAGACAACCTCGCCAACCTCGGACTTAAACAACTAGTCACTTCCCCCACCCACATCGCAGGTCACACACTCGACCCCATCTTCACCTCCAGCAATCATGTCTCCTTCAGCCACACCACGGACCTCCTCTGGACTGACCACAGCTGCGTTCACTTCACCTACAACAAGCCGAAACCCACCAACCACCTCCAACCAACTCTGCAAAGAAACTGGAACAAAATCACCACGGACCAGATCTCCGCCTCGCTCCTTCTAAACGCCCCAGCCCACTCTTCTAACGCAAACGAAGCCGCCGCCAACCTCACCCTATGGTTATCCAACACCGCCGACACCTTAGCACCACTGAAAAAACGTCAAAGCAAACCTGGCAGCAAGAAGGCCTCATGGTTCAACGATGATCTTAAGAAGTCCAAGAAACTCTGCCGCTCCCTTGAAAAGGCCTGGAAAAAAGACCCAAACACTAGCACCAAGGACGCCTTCAAAAACGCCACCCGCACTCACCACCAACTAATCCGAAAAGCCAAGAAAACTGCATTCAAGGATCGACTTGACAACAACACCCACAACAGCAAGGAACTTTTCAACATCGTCAAGGAATTTTCCAATCCCTCGGCCAACTCCAACGACATCACCCCCTCTCAAGCCCTCTGCGACTCCCTAGCCTCATTCTTCCACAACAAGATTGCAGACATCCACAACAGCTTTGACAACCAACCCGGAAACCAACCCACCCTACCATTTGCTGAACATTCTCCCCCCGTGAACACCCTTAACGACTGGAACCCAATCTCCACTGAGGACACAATTCGCCTGATGAATTCCATCCACTCAGGATCCCCCACAGACCCATGTCCTCACTACATCTTCAACAAAGCAGACTCCGTCATAGCACCGCACCTCCGAGACGTCATCAACTGCTCCTTCAACTCCGCCACCTTCCCGGAAGACTGGAAACACGCTGAACTCACCGCCCTTCTGAAAAAACCCACAGCGGACCCCACCGAACTCAAAAATTACCGTCCCATCTCGCTCCTTCCATTCCCGGCCAAAGTCATCGAGAAAGCTATCAACAACCAGCTCGCCGCCTTCCTCGAAGCCAACAAATCCCTCGACTCCTCACAATCCGGCTTCCGAGCAAAACACAGCACTGAGACCGCCCTCATCACAGCAACAGATGACATTCGAACTCTACTGGACAATGGAGACACAGTCGCCCTCATCCTCCTCGACCTCTCTGCAGCATTCGACACAGTCTGCCACAGCACCCTTTTACAACGCCTCAATAACATCGGAATCCAAGGAAAAGCACTTGAATGGATCACCTCGTTCCTCTCCGGAAGAACCCAGAGAGTCCGCCTCCCACCATTCAAGTCCGAGGCCACTGAAGTCATCTGTGGCGTACCACAAGGATCCTCACTCAGCCCCACCCTCTTCAACGTATACATGAGCCCCCTCGCGGCCATCGCCCGCCAACACAACCTCAACATCATCTCTTACGCGGATGACACTCAACTAATCCTTTCTCTCACCAATGACCCCAGCACCGCCAAAACTAACCTACACGAAGGAATGAAAGAAGTTGCCGAATGGATGAAACAAAGCCGTCTGAAACTGAACTCAGATAAAACAGAAGTCCTCATCTTAGGTACATCCCCCTCTGCATGGGACGACTCCTGGTGGCCGGAAGCCCTCGGAAAAGCACCCATCCCGACAGACCACGCACGGAACCTAGGCGTCATCCTGGATTCTTCACTCTCAATGAACAGACAAGTCAGCGCCGTATCCTCTTCCTGCTTCAACATTCTTCGCATGCTCAGAAAAACATTTCGCTGGATCCCCACCGAAACAAGGAAAACAGTCACCCATGCTCTGGTCACGAGCCGACTGGACTACGGAAACACCCTCTACGCAAGCACTACCGCTAAACTCCAGAAGAAACTCCAACGAATCCAAAACGCCTCAGCCAGGATCATATTAGACATCCCACGCAACGAACACATCTCTGGTCACCTTAAAGACCTCCATTGGCTACCCGTCAATAAGAGGATCACTTTCCGTCTGCTAACCCACGCACACAAATCACTCTACGACATCGGACCAGAATGCCTCAACTCACGACTGTCCTTTTACACCCCCTCCCGCCAACTACGTTCTTCCAGCCAAGCCCTCGCCACGGTACCTCGCATCAACAAGACCACCATGGGAGGCCGATCCTTCTCATACCTGGCTGCTAAAACATGGAACTCACTCCCCGCTTACCTTCGCCTTACCCAGAACCACCTAGCATTCAGAAAGCAACTTAAAACGTGGATATTTGACAAGTAATCCTCCTCCCCTTTCTAAGCGCCTTGAGACCCTCTGGGTATGTAGTGCGCTATATAAATTCTCTGACTTGACTTGACATCTTTTGTGTATGGTCCTGAAGGCTATCTTTTTGCTTTTGCCTTAGATCACACACCGTCTCAGTGTGAAGCTGTGATTTCAGTGCCACTCATTCCCGCCGGATTCATCAGAAGTAAACACAGCAACATATTTTAGGGAAGGGGGGGTTTCAGTTGATGCCCAGAGTGTATCATCAGCAGTCCAACACCACTACAGTAGTGTGGTCCCTGAAGACATGGTGCTCTCAGGCACCTATTACTCTATTGCACAGATATCACCCGTAAGCTGCACAGTGGATTAATGTATTTGACGAAGAGAACAGTGCACATTAGCATTTTTGCTCAGTTGTTGAAGCATAGACAATACTTTTCTTATTGACTTTGCATTTTGAAGTTTTCATTTCTCCAGGCGCTATAAATAACAGATGCTGCTATTAGTTTAGTGCGATACCAAGGGGGATGATGGACGGAGTGTTTGAGCAAATCAAATACTCACCCCCAGTCAACTGATCCGGGTTTCATCCATCATCATTCTTTAGCTCACTCCACCACCCCAGTTCAGACATGGCCATATGCAAATCAGTCTGACCCTGTGCCTCATGTGAACAGTCCAAACTGGAATGGCATGGTGAGCAAAAAAACAATGGATTTAGGCCCAGATTCTGTACTGGGGTGAACATGACATTGTTCTGGATTCTGCCCATCATTAGTTCTTTTTGCATTGCTTAGTTTAATGGCATACATTTTGCATGCCTCAAAATGCAATAAGACAAAGATTCAAGTCGGTGCTGTTTAACTCGAGCCTTCTAGCCACGCCAGATAGGCATACGACGTCACCACAGCAATGTTTCCATGTCATGTTCAAATTGGCTCTACTCTTCACGGTATTGTTCCTGTTGCTTTGTATATGTAATATATTTTCCCTGTTCTCGTCGTACAACAGTCCTTGTCATACTGTTTTCCTCCTTCTATACGTGTTATGTGGTCTTGTATGTTCCAAGTGCTCCTGCACACACGGAAATATACAAGAATTGATATGAAAAGTTCACTTTTCACTCAGTTAGGTACACAATGACCCCTTACACACCATAATTAGGCACACATTTTAATGGCACACTGGCATGGAAATGGCAGTGTCCTCTTTTTACACACTGAAGTACTTTTTAGTGTGGGATCCTCTTTCTCGCGGCTTGTCTTCATGCCAGGTCTGCTGCTTCATTACCTGGTTTCTCTGGGCATTGTCAGGCAGACAGAAATCGGCACTGCCTGCAACCTCTATCAGAAAAGGACCATGGAAGTCTTCTGCACTGTAGGAAGCAATTAGCACTTCTTATGTGCGTCAGCCTGTCTGGTTGGTTATCATCGATTGTGTGTTGCAGGTCTAGCTATGCTCTATGTAAGTTATGGGAGAAATGGCTGCCTTGCACAAAAGCAGGAAGAGGCAGGAAAATTTGGCTTGTCACTTTTGTGACTTTTCCTGTGCTCCCTTTTTGATATGTTACAGCAGCTGTTGCAAGTGCTCCTTTCTAGGGCTTAAGATAATCTTCAGAAACGGATGGTACAAATCTAGAGCAAAGTGCTTGAAATGCAAATTCATTTAGCAATCAAATTTTGCTCAATGCGAGCTAGAGATCCGATCCTTTGCCAATCTGCTACACCGCTGCCATCACTGTGCCATACAGCTATCTGACTCATAACCTCTGGATTTTACCTTCCAACTATTGACAGAGTGAGGCAAACTCTGAGCTAGGCGGTGGGGAATGGGGGTCCGGTAGCAAGTATTCTGTGCGCTGGGTTCAAATCATTCACACTGGTTTCTGACCACATGCCAGTGCATCCCAAAATATTCCTGCAAATTGAAACTAAGAGCCTGAAGTATAAATCTTTTTTTATGTTGCAAATTCTAGGATTTGCAAACTTCTAAGATTGGTGAACACCAAACCGTGTGTTCTTTGTGGGTTAGCAGTCTTGTTGACTGCCACAGTACACCTTGCGACCCTTACTTAATCACAAATCCATAGAGGCTTGTAATGGCTGTGCCTCTCTCCATTGCGAGTCGGGGTGAAATGTATCAGTTGAAACCTTAATTTTGGTTGCATACCCTTTATCTGTTAACAAGACCCTAAAGGGAGTAGTAAAGCATTCACAAAGTTGAATTTGTACCCAAGAGATAGCTTCTCCTTTGCTCACCCCTATGCCTGCAACAAGCACTGACAAACAGTCGCCAGAGATATCTGCATTCCTGTTCAAGGTCCTTCACACAACGCCTACTTTACTTGTACAAATGTAAATGTACTTGGTACACCCGGTAATCTTCAGAATCTGGGCTTGTATTATGTTAAAGATATCCTGATTCTGTTAGAAGCAAATTTACAACACATTGTAACTCAATAAAAGGCTAAAACATAATTTTCCTTCGTTGACCTAATCAATGGGATGGGAAGAAAATTGTACACCTCTTAATTACAAGATGGAAACAAGTACACACCAATATTATGAATAGACTGGGTCTATTTTTTCAACACAATATCATGAATCACAGAAGTGTGTCCCTAATGGAGAGTTATAACAGTGTGGTGCTTGTGAAGCAGCCATAGGACAAAAGACAGTCGGGGAAACCATCAAAATCTTGGTATACAATGATACCTAAATGTACATTGGCAAGCATTAACTCAATGTTTATTCCCATTCCTCATTGTAATTAATCAAACATTAAAGTATTTAGATGTCAACATTTTGACCCAATTAAAGATGATTTAGGATAAAGTCTTCATCAGTACAAAAGGAATTGCTGCACCCTCTATAAAAGAAATGTGTGATGAGTGTTGTATCTATAAGGTAGTAGACACAGACTATCAATGTACATACGTTTTAACACTTAGCCTAATTTTCTTATAGAATGAGGCATACCATATAATAAAAAAAAGGGGACAAATAATATCCTCTATGGCAGTGGACCAAGCAATTTTGTCCTACAAGGTGTTCAAAGATGATCATCACTTATTGATTAAACAGGACAACTCTGTGGCACTGGTGTTCATGGGGAATTCCTCACTAAACAATAAGTAAGTTTCTGGGCCATTGGCCTCTATGATTTTTTATGGACATAAGAAAATAACTTGCGAGCCTACTGCCGTGCAGTAACGAAAACTGACCTAACTCGGAGAGCTGGTGTTCCACAACATGGCAGCGTATTGTGTCGTAGTACACCAGGAATGCTCCAAATTCTTATATAAGGGGCGTAACAGCTTTACAGAAAGTTATAGTGGGGAAAAAAGGTTGCTGTCCCTCATACTCCATTCAGATATTGACAAGAAATCCCAGAGGCTCCTGCATCATACATATTAATTAGGCTGGAGTTTTTACGACTGCATGAGTATTTTGCACTGCTGCATGCGAGTACAACAGTCGCAGTGCAACAGGAAAGGTCAGGTCGCAAACCAGTTGCCATGCAAACAAACTGAACAGATTGTGATATAAAGTTTGTGCATCAAGACCGAAACACTTGCACAAGTCTGAAGATAATAAGGTGTATCCATCCCAAATTTAAAATAATCCTGCTACAATGTTCTGTTACTTTCAGTTTCAGGTGCGTGCAGGGACTAATGTTTCAAAAAAATGTAACATAAAATGTGACCAGCAATATTATGCGCTGGGCACGTGACATGCATGTGGGTTCTGACACCTCTGTAATGTGCTGCAATGACTGCATGGACCATGGTGTTTGAACTAATGGTCGTATGGTGGCTTCCTGGCAGGTCCACTTGGCCTGCCATCACTTCAAGGTCGATAAAATGAATACCATTTAAGGTGCTTAATCTTTATGCCTAGGCTTCATCGTCAGCAGGAGAGCACTTGTGGTGGATCTGTGTGCCCAATAATGCAGGTTGATTTTGCTACTGGTCAAATTGCTCAGCAGTGGTATTTCATCTTATCTAGGGATTACCTTATAGCCCAGAATTTGTTCTTGCATGAGCCAACAGCCTGTGAGAGTGTTTACAAACTTGAGGGTTTGCACGCCAAGTGGGGGAGTGCGACCAGTTGACTTTTACATCAAGCATTGGAAAGCTTGTGAAGAAAACCTTGCCATTATAAATATCTAATGCACCTTTTTGACGCTTCTGTTTCTGTTTCATAGAATCAAAGGCTGGTGGGTGTCGCATCATTATGTTTCAACATTTCTTTCTGGCGTGATGTTGACATGGTAAGTGACTCCGGTTCTGCAATCTCTACCTGTACAGCTAGGTTATTGACATATTTTCATATCATTTGACTACGACATTCCCCTTATTGTTTCTTCCTACGAGCACCCTATTTTGTCTTCGATGCCATTAGGTAAGTGGCTAATTCCCATGCAGACGGGGCGCAGCCGTGTGTGTCGCTCCATCACCCACCCAGAGCCTCTGCTGATCTCCTGGTTGACTGCAGGATGCAAGATCATTGCAGTGAAATCTGTTAGATAGAGTTGTCTTGCCCCCTGGAACCAAGCTTTTAGTAGAGGAGCCAAGTATACACGGGCAACCCAATATCTCTAGCAACATGATTAATCCTATAGAGATTCGATAAAGCAATGATTCTTCCAGAGTTTGGGCTATCTATAAACAACCTTATTTATATGGGTACACATAGATTGTAGCCATTGAACCCGTCTTTTTCAGCATTCATTTCAGTAGTTCTTTTGATTCAGGACTGCTCCACTTCTTCAATTAAATAAATTAATTGGTCTACTGCCTTAAAAGCCATGGTAGGCAAGCGGCCATTTTGGCGTTTTTTCTGCTTACCTAAGCACCTTAACTTTGGCACCTATAGACTTTATACTTTCTTTCCTGTTACTATAGAATAGATGCTACTCTTCCTAAATGCTATTACATGATGCTGACACAACTTCTGCCTTGTGCGTTTAAATTTTTCACGTTTAACACTGGAGCACTGTGTCGTCACATGTTCATGTTTTTTATTCAATTCAATTGCTTTATTTAAATAACCTGCATCATAAAAGCATTGTGCAGCACTTGTACAGTGAATAAAAGCCAGTAAATCAGTGGGAATAATTATTTGATACATTATTGGACTAGAGATTGTGCTTACACAGTGTTTTTAGACTTCATGTTGCACCACCGAGCATACAAACAGTTCTCTAAAAGCTATGCACACGAGTTTCTGCAATCATACCATAAAATCATGCATGTATTAAAAACAAGTGTATAAAAGAAAGCATAAAAACGAAGTTCAACCCAACGATGTTCTATAAAGTACCAGTGCTTTATCATTCTGAAGAGACTTTCTTGGGGTAAGGTGACGTCCTGGTCATGTCTAGGATTTAATGAATGCGGCATCCCGCTCAAGGCTTTTTGCCTACTTAATAAACACATTCTATTATGTTTGATAACACAACATAATGCCACAACTGTACAATACACACATTGCACCACACAAATTCCACGGCCCAGGCCCTTCTAACACATCGCACACCTTCACCCCTCACCATCATTCAATTCCTTTGTGATATGTTTAATTTGCTGAATCAATATTCTTACTGTTGTTTACAATATATGGATAAATTGTAGTTTCACCAATCAAAGTTTTTTTCTGAGTTGTGTTTTATAGTATCTGTTTTATTTTTGGTTGAAATAACTAACAAATGCAGCGGTCTTGGCATACAATTCTTGTGTACTCTAATAACAAAAATTGTTTATAAATAGCCCCAAAGCAACCATTGTGTTTTTTTTTTTAATGACCTGGCCCCAGTCCAGCATATTTCATCAGCTCTTTTGTGGATTGTTCCACCCACGTCAAGTGTCTGCCCTTTCCTCTCTCCAAAAACCCCTCCTCCCACCGCCCTCACACAGTAATCACAAGTGGACTATTCAACTCATTCAGGTTTTGACATAACGTTTCCGAACAATGTAGGGCTGCCTCCTTTATGGTAACCTGTTTAATGCAATTCTCAAGGCAGGGTCCTAATACAGCTGAAACAGTTTTCTTTATCTTAAGCCCTCTCTACCCCCCACCATCAGATATAAAAGTGAGGCCATGTGACATTGTTTTCTGAGTAAATATGGACGCAAAACTTTGTTCATAGGATACAGGTGCATTAGCCAAAGCGTCTTTGTTGCTGAAAGAAGATTTCCCCCCTCTGTCTCACTCCACCGAGACAGATAGTTGAACTCTCTTCCGCTGTGTCTTTACTCGCTAGGGAAAGTGATACTCTATCCATTTAGTACTTTCTTAACTGAAAGGCTGTATTGGTTAGCGTCACTTTAGAATATTACAGTAATATCTGTTCAGTTTGCAAATCTCATCTCTTTCGGTAATCAATGTTTTATGTCTTTGGGTCAAGTACTAAGTCTGCTTTTGTTGTGTGTGAAAGAAGTCCTACTAATCCTCTGCGGTATTCTTCAGTACGGCTAGTAAAAAGGACCCACCCTGCAGATTGAAAGGCATTGCATGCATGTTTTGTTTATTCATGTTGAATAGATGGTCATTTTGCTTTAGGAGAACTAAACCATGTTCTATTTCTTTTTTTTTTTTTTCTTTTTTGTTTCTCGTTTCTCGCAGGCCAAATGGACTAATGTACCAAATGTTTCGCAATCAGTTTTTGGCGTTTTCAATTTATCAGAGTGAGTACATTACCACCCTTTTCGATTTATCTATTCCGTAACCCTTTTACCATAAGATTTTACTTTGAATCTATGGTTATTTGTGCTGTTGAGTTCTAGCTTAAATACTAAACCCTTTATCATGGACTGATTTTTTTGAAAATGGCTTTTTATAACTTGCTCAAGCATTAGCTCTTGAGTACTGGGGCCAAAGCGAAGCTTCTCACGGGGTCTACTAAATCTTTCAGGTTGCGTACAGTTCCTACAATATTATTACCAGAGTGGCTGCCTCTACAGATTACGTGCATTAGGTGAAAGAAACCATCTGGACCTTACAGTCGGTAAGCACAGCCTATTACATTTGTTTTCTCCTTTTGCTCTGTTTCTTTGTCTGCAAGGATGCGCCCTGGGTGAATATGGGGATTGCTGGGCGAATATCAGTGATCAGAGTAGAGGAAATACAAATTCAGCAATCTTTCAAAAGCAAACACCTGTGTTGTCAATTTTAGAAATTGGATGTCTGTGAGCCATGTAGTATTTTTGTAGCTGTAGTTTTTATCTACTAAACAGTAGCAGGGAATTGAAATGCAGGCTGTATGGGATTTTAAAAGTTTGAGTTGGGATGCAGACAGTAATTGTTTCTCTGCACAAGACTTGAATAATCGGATACAATGACGTGAGTAATAATATTTTCATATATTGGCTCATGTAATTAGCTGGAAGAAGAAAGGCTCGTTTCTTAAATACAGATAAGCTTATGGCTGGTCATTGTGCTTGTCCTCTGACATGTTACATCAGTTGGAAAGGAGGCGGTAGCTAAATTCAACATTCCTTTTTTGAAAAGTTGAGGTGTGTAGCTTTGCGGTAATGTCTGATGATGACGTGCTCCAGTGCAAAATGGAGAAAGGGTAACAAACCAGTCTGCTTGTTCCCTCCAGAAACAACAGATGGCTTTCCCTCTACAAAATTAATATTTGTTTACTTCTCCCTTCACATATTTCTATTAATGAAAAGCTCGCCCTTCTTTCTCATGTCAAGGTGCTCCTCAACCTCCTTCTTTGGCCCACTCTCTAGCGATCGGTTTGCTCTCTCAACTTCTGAGCTACAAACCCCGCCCATTGTTTACCATTGGTAGCCTTTGCTTTCACTCATTTTGTTTGCTTATTTTTCGGTGGTTAACCTTCCTCCTTTTGTTGTTTTCTCTTCCTTGGAGCATAGCCTCTTTACCTTCCTTTTGATTGGCTAGTATCTTCACACTGTTCTAATTTAGGGAGCATTTTTTTTCTTTTGCATTAAGCACTCCATTAAAGAGTGTGGGTTTTCTAGCTCTCTCATATCTGCTGCTCTCCCGCCAATACCCACTGCCCTTTTTGTTCTTATTCACAGCCACCAGTCACACCTCTGTTACTCCTCTATACCCCACCACCAACCACCCTGATGTTACGCCCCCCCTTCACCCACCCACGGAATCACCCTTCTCTACAACCCTTGCTCTCGACGTCTGAAAAAAAAAAAAAAAAAAAAAAAAAAGTTTTTGTTTATTTAGTTCGTTTATTTTTTGAGAGCCCAACAGTAGCAATTTGCTGCTGGGCTAGTCTGCATTCCAAAAATCTTTTGTGCTCCTGTGTTACTTATCCTCTAAGCAAAAAAACAAGGGTTCCCTTTTCCTGGTTATACGTGACAGATTGGCCAAGCCTTGTGGTCCTTACTGTGAAATCCTAATTTCTAATGGCCTATGAGTATCATCAAATTTGAGTCCCACTCCACAAAGTAGCACATTTACAATAATATCATCAGTATAGATCATTAGCTTTTCCCACATGAGTATTCATAATTAAATGCAATTTCAGATCTGCATCAAAAGTAAACAAAAGATATTGGAAAGAGATTTTACAATTTTCATAGATGAGGTTTATTGTAGCCAAAACAAGCCAATGTTTTACCTTCATTAACATTTCATTTAAAATTACTTCAAGAAAAAGCACACAGACAGTTTGTGTGCTTTTTCTTGAAGTAATTTTAAATGAAAAGGAATGTAATATTCATATATTTTTTAATAAATTGTATGTGTTGATTTGTTTTTATGAAATGTTAATGTAGATCTATACTGATATTATTGTAAATTTGCGTATCACATATCCATTCCCTTTTCTTTGCAAAGGGTGTCTCCTCATATATATTTTTATTACTATTACTATTTTTATTTACTGCTCTCCCCCTCCTCTGTTGGTTCCGTACCCCTTAGTCTTTCACTTAATGCAGTTAATTTGATTTTTTGGGAGTGTCATTCGGCTGTCGGTTATGGCCAGGCCACTCCACATTGCTAAAAGCACTATCACGCAAATATAATAGAACTTTTTTATTTGTCGATCCAAGCGGTGTCCGCCTTCTTGGAACAGTAAATTAAAATTTAAAAAAGGCACCTGTCATTCCTTATGAATGCGCATTCCCATTGACACGTGCATAAGTCATCAAGCATGTACATGCCTACATAATGACGCAGGCATTTTGTCTTCTTTATTTTATTCTTTTTTTGCTGATGCTGCACAGCATTGTCAGAAAACATTTATACTTTTATATGAAGTGCTGTGGTTACCTGCAAATGAGATGAAGCTGTATGGAAAATGTAGGTGATTACACTAATTCCCTTCCACACAGAATATTCTGCTACTCTCTGGGGATGTGCACAAAGGATGATATTGATCTCTGAGGTAGTGGATAGTTTTTTTCTTTCTACAACCCTGATTCTAGAAAATTCTCCCAACTTCAAAGAATGACTTTAACCACATTTTGTCCTCACCTGGGAACTTGTGTGATTGTCTGAGGCCTGTAATGCTATTCTATAGTATTCCCAGCATGACGTCTGATTCAGCTGTTTGCAGCATTCATATGTGGTGTGTTTGTTTTCCAGTTAGCCTTAAGATAATTTTGCAGTGGCTGGATTGTTGGTCATTTCATATTTCCCTTTTGGTTTCATGGACCGGATACCAATATTTTGTGATTCGTTTTTGGAATTTTCTGACTAAGTACATCACCGTCCTTTTCTAGTCAGCTGACACCTTTATCCTTCTTCCCTGAGTTTTATTCTTTGTTCAGGCGAGCTGGGTTCAAGTTTGAATGAAGCAAGGTGGCATAGGAGAAAGTGAAATAAGGATAAATCCTGGTTTTAGAGGTGAAGAAAAGTGATTTATGATTCAATTTTCTTGGGAACCTGAGCCACAGGAGAGATGTCTTGGGGGCAAGAGACTTTCAGGCACATATGCGTGTCCTCAGGTTCTAAATGTTGGAGTGGTTAAAAGAGAGCCGATGAATTCATTATAAAAATTGAATGTTTTAGGAGACAGATTCTTTCCTTGGGGCATTTCCTGCAGAACATATGTTTGTTTATATTTTTTTGCTGGTTTTCATTTCATAACTAGGAAATCCAGCTGAGAACTGTTCCATTTATCCCAGTTTTATCTTGAGGGATCTAATAGTAGATCTAGCATTGTCCCTATATTGTGTGTGGGAACTTTTTATAATTGGAAGAGTTCATTGCTGGTGATAAATGACAATTGGGATCACCCACTGTAATTCCCCCAGAGATATATTTTTAGTAGACGATACCGGAGTTGTGATTAATTTTAGCACTTGTACTATGAAGGTTTAATTGTTCCATCAAAGATGGTATATCAAATGCTTTGTCGTGGGAATTACGTCAGTGGTCTTCAGTTATACAGGCAGGCACTGCAAAGTTTGAAAAGGGCCGCCTTTCAACCATTTAACTTGCATTGACTGTCTTTGTAAACTAGCAACTCCTGGTCCCATGGTGTAGTATAGAAATCCAGTGGGATGAGATGTAAATTTGCACAAAGGATTCACTCAGCCATGTTTTCAATAGGAAGTGCCAAAGGTTTTCACTAATATAAAATGTGCAATCTTGATCCGACATTTATTTGCAGATGTGCTCTTTATTTCTTTTATCTTTTTGCTACTATTATGCCCCATGCAGGAACAAGGAACGCCATTAAGTGCTTTGAACATACTGTGGGCTTAAAGTTATTTGCCAAATCTTCCCCATCACATCAGTAGTTTCTTCAAAAAATCTGCTCTTGTACCAAAATGTGTATTATGTTCTTAGACCTTAATTTCAGGTCTGGTGGGAGGTAAGAAATGGGAGGTATCGACCTAGTACTTCATTCACTAAACATTTATCAACTATAGCATACATTCAAACCACTGAAGTAAGATCTTCCAAAATAAACCTTTTGTTCATATCCAGCGAAGATATTTTCGATCAACTCCCAGACTTTGGATATCCCTGTTGGACTTCACGCTGGTTGGATTGCATCAACTCCCTTTCAGGACTAAAGTTTCCTTGCTGCTGCCAGATTACTGAAGATGTTCATCTTGATTGCATCCCTGACTCACAATTTAGCTGTGAACCACTGTCTGCCCTTGAGCAGACATGGACCACAGCCCTGAGTGATGAGGCTCAAGTCTGGAAAAGCGTGAACTCTTGTGTCGCCCCATTCCAACCAGCCTGGAAACCGAGTCATGATGTTGTTAGAGGTTGATCAGGACGGTCTCCAGTAGCCTTGCCTGCCAACCTCCTGGTTGGCAGGAGTGGTCCTTAACCACCATCATGTCAGTGTTGCTGTACTGCCACTTGCAAGTACACAGACTACTGTGTCTGAAAATACCAGGATTCTCTTCTCCCTGGCCTGCTCCTTGTTCTCCAGTATTTCTGCCTTAGCTTCCAAGTTACAATTACACATTTCTCAAATTTGATACATCCGAAAATTGCACCCTTTGACTTTCCTCTCTTTTTCACTCGCCTTTTCAGAGAGTCCATCCGCTTATCGGGGATCCCACCTCAAATTCTGTGGTCACCACTCAGCCTTTGGTTTCCAAGAGTGCAGTGTAACAGAGGGAGTGAGATTTTTTGATGGTGAAGATATCGGAGGAACATCAGACAGATTTATGAAGATAGCTGCCTGCCTGTGGTAGCTTTTTTGTGCAGATTATTACACCTATAGGAATGAGGATCGACGAGTCCTCTAGCCGAGAATTTTTCTTATGTTTGACCTTTCATTGTAGTTAAGCAACTTAAGGATATGCTTGTTGAAAAGCATAGACGTGGTTCTCCAGGTTCTACTATCTTTTAAGTTTTTTGGCCTGTTTTGCAATAGGAGGAAGGAACATGACTAGTGGACAAATATTCAATTTTGTTCCTATGGAATTCTGAAGGGAGATCACATTTGCTCTGATTCAAATAAGGGGACTAGGGGCCAGATGTAGGTAAAGTACATGTTCGAGGCATGTGGGCTGCTAAATTCATATCTTAGCATTAGATCGCCGCCTAGTGTTGGGCTCGGATGATCGCACATTGTTGTCCTGGAAGAGTCTTCGAAGTATCCTGAGATAGGTGGCTCCTCCCCTGGACTACAGTGCGCATGGGCATCGGCTCCATCCCCAGATTGTTTTTTTCCGCCATTGGGTTCGGATGTGGTCTCGACGTCTTACTGTCGGAACCAAGAAAAACTAACTTTTAGCGGCCAAAAGGCCTCGATTTTCTTGCGTCGGTATTGTCTGCGCACGGTCTCGAGTCTTCCGTCTCTTGGAGCCGGAATAAGCGGAGTTTTCTTCGCTCTCGGAACTTTGATGCCTTCTCATCGCGACACGACTGCAAAACTTTTCGGACATGGAGCGGAGCCCGTTTAAGTACTGCCCGCTCTGTGGGTCCAAGTACCCACACATCGATCTACACCCCGTGTGTAACAAATGCCTTTCGCCTGACCACGACGACGGCAAGTGCAAGTTGTGTGCACAGTTCCGCTCAAAGAAGACTCTCAAGCTTCGGCGCGCGGTGCGCATGGAAGCTAAACAAGCGGCCCCGGATCCGGAGAACATCTTCGGCGACCAGGACGAAGAGGACCAGGGTCATCATCTCCAAATCTCCCCACCCGAGACGGAGGTCGAGGCGGATCCGGGAGACGACGACGGAGTCGTGGGTCAAGGCCTTGAATACGTCGACGAGGTAGGAGACGACGATGAGATTTATGGGGCCGCGGCAGACAGCTCGGGGGACGAGCTCTGCCCCGAAGGTTACGAGGATACTGACCGGGACACGGGATCGCCTGTCGGCCTTACCCAAGACCCGTTGCCGCAAGCCACAGCCCCGCCTTCGGGCCCGGCCACGGACTTACTTGCTGGGCAGACTGTTTCGAAACCGAAACCGAAACCGAAACCATCGGGATCGACAACACCTAAAATGGCCGACCCGAAAACGAAACCGAAACTTAAGGACTCGAGTGTCCCTAAGATGGCTGCCGTGCCGGTGAAAACGACGGTGCCCGCTACCCCATCGACTCCGTCGACCTCCGGTCCGCAGAAGTCGAAGAAGTCCGTCGATTCCGATGCTGCAAAATCGAAACCGACGCCAGAGGAGGGGTCCTCCAAGAAAGATGGTCGGCACGGGTCAGCGGCTACGACGCCGTCCAAGCCCGCCAAAGTCTGCTCCAAGGAGGCTACGCAGGCACACGGAAAGAAGTCTGCGCCCCGAACACAGGAATCGGAGGCGGTAAAGACAGGATCCGCGCCCAAAGCGCACAAGGACGTCGGATCCGAGGGAAAGATCAGACCATCCTCGTCAGCGCCGACACAAACTGCGAGTGAGGCGTCCCCCATAGCCGAATCGCTGCAAAGAATCAGGGAGAAGGCCTTTGCCCCGTCGGCTCCGATACCATCGCCGCAGCCGCTAAAGGACACTCCAGCAAAGCCTTCTGGGAAACTTCTCTTTATTTTGCCGCCAAAGGAGGCGCCGAAAGCATTTTCAACCAAATCGGCACCGAAACAGGTGATTTCTTCACCGACTGGCCCGCTTCCACGTCGGGTACTCGAATCAGAGGACGATTCAGAGCATTTCATCGACGCTGACACAGGCAAACTGACCCTCTATAAGAGGAAAATCACTTCGGAGCCAGTGGACTCCTATGTCATCCCACTAAAGAAGAAGAGGGTGCCCCTTGACGCCTCAGGCCTCACGGAACCAATCCAGCCTCCTCCGAGACGGAGCCCTACTCCCTCCCCAGAACACTCTGCGGGTGAGGGGTATGATGAGGACGAGCAGTACAATTTCCCTATCAATGAACCTGATGCACAACCGGATTCATATGATGACACTGGTGACCAGAACACCCAAGGTGTGGGGCAGGACCCGCAGCTTTTTAATGCACGTGCATCCCCGACTGAGGATTCAGCAGGTTTTCATGCACTACTCGAAAGGGCGGCAGCCAATCATGATGTGGACATGCATGCCGACCCGGTTGAGGAAGACTTCCTTTTCGACACTTTTTCAGTCTCTGAAAGGACAGTAAAGACACTGCCTATGCTTAAAGGAGTCCTCAAGCATGCTGGGGACATATTTAAGGAGCCTACAAGAGCGAGAGTGGTCAACCCTCGCATTGAAAAAAAGTACAGACCTGCACCTGCAGACCCCGCATACATCCGGGGACAATTGCCACTGGACTCTCTTGTGGTCGCCAATGCCAGGAAACGTGCCAACTGACAGACAACGGATGAAGCTCCTCCCCCGGATAAGGAGTCCAAAGTGCTAGAGGCAGGGGGCAAAAGAGTAGCTGCACAGGCATCAAACTTTTGGCGCATCGCCAATACACAGGCACTCTTGGCGCGTTACGATAGGGCGCACTACGACACCCTAGAACAGATTGTACAACACCTGCCTCCACAGTTCCAAGAAGCCACCCAACTGCTCATTGAGGAAGGAAAGCTAATCTCAAACGCAGCCATCAAGTGTGCACTTGACGCTGCGGACACAGCTGCTAGAGCTATCAACACTAGCGTTATGCTGAGACGACAAGCGTGGCTCCGCATCTCAGGGTTTAAACCGGATATTCAGACAACAATCCTTAATCAGCCAGTCAATCCTGATAGTCTGTTTGGTCCAGATGTTGACACCACCCTAGAGAAAATAAAGAAGGACACAGAAACTGCTAAGTCCATGGGGGCCCTGCAGTCACAACAGTTTCGTGGCAGCAATTTTCGTCGCTCAGGTGCACGTGGAGTCACCAGAGGACAAATGGGTCAACAATCCCAGTTCTCTAAAGGTGGGGCGCAATCCTCGTTCACAAAACAGAACAAGGGAGGTTACAGAAATAACAGCAACAGAGGTCGCGGCAGAGGAAACAACAGCTCCCGCTCCTCTGCTCCAAGCAAACAGTGACTCTCTGTCACTGCCCCCCGACCACCTAACACCTGTCGGGGGGAGACTACAGCAGTTCCTGCCCGTCTGGAGAAACATCACCACAGACAGGTGGGTGCGACAACTAGTCCAGTATGGTTATTGCCTAGAGTTGAGGTCCACTCCACCCAACATCCCGCCAAGGCAAAGGCCTATGTCCGCAGAGCACTTGCTCTTATTGCAGCAGGAAGTAGTGGTGATGCTGCAAAAGGGAGCAATCGAGCTCGTGCCGGTGGGAGAGGAAGGCACAGGGGTTTATTCCCTGTACTTCCTTATTCCAAAGAAGGACGGATCTCTCAGACCCATTCTAGATCTACGTCCCCTCAACCTGTACATACTATCAGAACATTTCCACATGCTTACACTGCAACAGATTCTTCCATTGCTAAACCAGGGAGACTTCTTAGCAACCTTAGATCTCAAGGATGCTTATTTCCACATTCCACTACACCCGTCACACAGGAAATACCTCAGGTTCACTATTCAAGGCAGGCACTACCAGTTCAAGGTCCTACCCTTCGGAGTCACCACAGCCCCGAGGGTGTTCACCAAGTGTCTGGCGACAGTAGCGGCGCACCTCAGGAGGCAGAACATCCATGTCTACCCCTACCTAGACGACTGGCTCGTGCAAGCCAAGTCAGAGCAACAGTGCGCCGCAGACATGTCGACTACAATTCACCTTCTTCACGATCTGGGTTTCTCCCTGAACTACCCAAAATCGCATCTTCAGCCGGCACATGTCCGGCAGTTCCTAGGTGCGACGATCAACACCCTGACGGCCATGGCTCAGCCAAACCAAGTCAGGATAGACAGCATGCAGTCTCTGATCCAAAAGTTCAGACCACAACACTCGCTTCCAGCGAGAGTGTTCATGCAGTTGATAGGCATGATGGCCTCCTGCATCTTCATAGTCCCTCACGCACGGTTACATATGCGCCCGCTCCAGGAGTGCTTAGCGAATCAGTGGACACAGGCTCAGGGGCAATTGACAGACCTAGTGTTGGTTACCAGTCGGGCATACGACTCTCTGCATTGGTGGACTCCACACAACCTTTGCAAGGGCCGACTGTTCCAAGAGCCTGTGCCGCAGATTATCCTGACAACGGACGCATCTCTCCAGGGATGGGGAGCTCATCTGCTCACTTACACAGTGCAGGGACTATGGACGACGCAGCAACAGAAGATGCACATCAACTATCTGGACCTGATGGCAATCTTCATGGCGATCAAGTCCTTCATTGTACATCTGTGCAACAAGGTAGTGTTAGTCCGGACGGACAACATGACTGCGATGTACTACATTCAAAAGCAGGGAGGCACCCACTCGCCACAGCTGTCTCATCTGGCTCAGAGCATGTGGAAGTGGGCCATTCAGAGGAACATTTTCCTCATGGCAGAACACCTCCCAGGGAAGGACAACCAGATGGCGGATCTGCTCAGCAGGTACAGCCATCAAATGCACGAGTGGGAGATACACCCATCTGTCCTCCACCCGTACTTCCAGCAGTGGGGTCATCCGGAGATAGACCTGTTTGCCACAAAAGAAAACGCAAAATGCCAACACTTTGCCGCCAGGTTCCCTCACCCACAGTCGCAGGGGAATGCGATATGGATGAACTGGTCAGGCAAATTTGCGTACGCTTTTCCGCCAGCCCCTCTAATACCGCTGGTCGCAAGAAAGCTAAGGCAGCACGAGATGACTCTCATCCTAGTTGCTCCAACGTGGGCGCGCCAGGCTTGGTACACCACGTTCCTCGAACTCTCAGTGGTGCCGCATCAAAGACTGCGCCTCACGCCCAGTCTTTTGACGCAGAACCATGGAGAAATTCAGCATCCAGATCCGCAACAGCTCAACCTGGCGATCTGGCTCCTGAAGTCCTAGAGTTTGGATACCTTAACCTACCTCCGGAATGCATGAACATCATCAAGGAGGCGAGGAAACCAACTACTAGAGCATGCTATGCTGCAAAGTGGAAGCGTTTTGTCATTTACTGTACAGCCAATGACATCAACCCGCTAGATGCATCTATCCCCAACATCATCTGCTATCTGTTGCATCTTTACAAGTGCAATCTAGCGTACACTTCCATTCGGATACATCTATCCGCCATAGCGGCTTATCTCCAGAACAGGCAGCACCTCTCTGTCTTCAGAGTGCCCGCCATTAAAGCCTTCCTTGAAGGTCTGAAACGAGTCATTCCCCCAAGAACACCGCCAGCTCCGGTGTGGAACCTCAATGTCGTTCTCACCAGACTGATGGGACCACCATTTGAGCCACTGCACTCGTGTGAACTCCAGTTCCTTACGTGGAAAGTAGCTTTCCTTGTAGCTATTACGTCTCTGAGGCGTGTCAGTGAGCTGCAGGCGCTCACAATCCAAGAGCCATTCATTCAAATTCATCCAAATAGGGTAGTGCTAAGCACTAACCCCAAATTCCTTCCGAAGGTGGTGTCACAGTTTCATCTAAACCAAACTATTGACTTACCAGCATTCTTTCAAAACCCGCAAACGGTGGCGGAAAGAATGCTCCATACCTTAGATGTACGGAGGGCGTTGATGTACTACATAGACAGAACACAACCCTTTAGAAAAACAAAACAACTCTTTGTTGCCTTCGCACCACAACACAAAGGCAACCCGATTTCCAAAGCAGGGATAGCCAGATGGATTGTTAAGTGCATCCAGATATGTTATCAAAAAGCCAAGCGCACTTTAACAATACCCCCCAGAGCGCACTCCACACGCAAACTGGGGGCATCCATGGCTTTCCTAGGGAACATTCCTTTAGAGGATATTTGCAGAGCAGCCACGTGGGTTACACCACATACCTTTACAAAACACTACTGTGTTGATGTGCATTCCAAACAGCAAGCTGCTGTAGGACAGGCTGTTCTCAAGACACTTTTTCAGGTTTCTGCAGCTGGCACGGGCAACCGCCGCTGATGGAGGGACTGCTATGTATTCTATGCTAAGATATGAATTTAGCAGCCCACATGCCTCGAACTGAATATGCTACTTACCAGTATGCATCTGTTCTTGGCATGTAGGGCTGCTAACATTCATATCGCCCGCCCTCCTCCCCGGTGCCTGTCGCAGCTGCAGATATACTATTGTATTTATTCATTAGCATGGACATCCTTTACACTTTTCACTCCATCTTCTGCCACAATGGCGAAAAACAATCTGGGGATGGAGCCGATGCCCATGCGCACTGTAGTCCAGGGGAGGAGCCACCTATCTCAGGATACTTCGAAGACTCTTCCAGGACAACAATGTGCGATCATCCGAGCCCAACACTAGGCGGCGATCTAATGCTAAGATATGAATGTTAGCAGCCCTACATGCCAAGAACAGATGCATACTGGTAAGTAGCATATTCATTACCGATTCTAAAATACCTAATTTTACCGATTCAGTATGTTAGAATCGGTAAATGCTATGTAGCAAAAAAAATTGTAAAAATGACTGAATCGGTAAGATTCGGTATTTACCGATTCGGTATTTGCCATTCATTCCTATGGGCCTCACGGCCCATAGGAATGAATGGCAAATACCGAATCGGTAAATACGATTCGGTAAAATGGGGGACACATACAAGGGTGCCAGGGTGTCACTTTGACACCCTGTTGCACGTCTGAATCGTGCTTGTGTGCAGATGTGGCACACATACATGCCCTAAGGGCATGTATGTTTGCCACATGGCACAGTTGAAAATGCACTGATTTGCATTTTCAAAGGTATTCCTTATTTACCACCAACTTATAGTTGGTGGTAAATAACCAATCCTAAAATGGGAAAAGCACTCATTTGAGTGCTCCCTACATTGCAAATTCGGTAATTTACCGATTCGGTGTTTTAAGGAATTGGTAATTTACCGATTCCTTAAAATACCGAATTGATAAATTACCGAATTTGCAATTTAGGCCACCTACATCCCAAATGCCCAATACCGGTCGGTAACGGCCGAAATTCGGTAATTTCGCACGTTACCGATCGGTATTGGGCCACCTACATCTGGCCCTAGGTCTCCACCTGGTGTGGGAAATGGGTGCTAGAGACCAAAGAGGGAGACAATTTTGTACACTTTGTCTGTGATGTTTGTACTTGTGGAAGATTTCCAAATGTCGAGCATGATGCGGGAATGGAATTTGAAGGATTTGAGGCTAGCGTCTGTCAATTGAATCATGATTTCGGAAACCGATTAGGCTGTTCAAGTATACCTTATTCCATAGGAGTGTGTGATCTGTTTTTGGCAGCCCTTTCTGGAACAACAGTAAAGTTCAGTGATGAGAGTATTAGGAAGCTTTTTGAGGTGTATGTAGAATGATTTGTTGGTGTGGTGTATGATTATAACAGCACACCAGCCTTTTTTTTAGGTCTCGCCTAGCAGCTCTTGCGCGGTCTCTTCGAGACATGCTGTATTAAGGTATGGACTTGAAGCTCCGCCCACTTTCCGCACATCTTTTTAATTGGCTCCTGTCACTGCCCTTTGTAAACTGTGGCTTAGGAGTCTCTCCTTATACCGCCTTGTCTCATCTTGTAACCTGCCATGAGGACACCCCCTGTTACATATGTTGTTTCTCAGTAAACTTTAATTACAGCCTCTGAACACCTGCAACACAGGCAGCACACGCTCTACCGCAACACTTATTTCTATAGTCACTTATCTAGAGTTATATGCTGGCCAAACGGGGCTGCATGCCTTTCTTTTTCTGCTTATTTATTTTGAATGATGGCACCGTGCTTTAACTTTAAACATCTTAAGCTAGGGCGTGGCTAAGCCGAGCTGCGAAATGGCCGCTCGTTGAGTGAGCTCCGCCGGCTACAAAAATTAATCCTTTGATAATCCTGTTCCTGGCGCCTGTGAGCCCCCGTTCCCTCGGGGTCTGAAAGAGAGCATTTCAGCAGATCTGGAGTGTGACTCTGGGACACGCCGCAGCAGCGGTTCGGAAACCGGAGCCATCCTGCACTTTGTCGACGAGGCAGCCGGACCTGGCGCTGGGCGGAAGTGATTAGCCCTGGGCGGCGAGTCACACTGTAGCCCGCGGCTTTGTGGGCCTCCGGAAGCCCGGCAATCGGAGGCGCTGATCCTTGACGGCGGCGGCGGCGAGGCACCGGACGCTCCTCGGAGGTCCCCTGCTGAGCCCAGGACCGATCGGGACCTGTGGTGGGCTTGGCGACGGAGGTTAGCAGGATCCTCGCCTGACGACGGATGCCCCCGGGCGGCGGAGGCCGGGCCCGCCGCCATTGCAGTACGGACGCGGAACGGCCGGACCCGAGGTAACCTGGTAAGCACTCGGTCCTGCCCCGCTATACCCAGTGGAGGTGGCGGGCGAGGGGAGGCGAGCAGAGAATCGCGGTGGTGCCCTTGCTGATGTTCACAGGCCATCGAGACCCCGCCTGGAAGAAGTCACTGCGCATTGCAATTATTAATACCTGTCCTGCTGCCTGATTGAGGGGCTCCGGCCCAGAAGACGTGTGCAGGTCACCTGCCCGGCCACCCTGGTTGATTGAGGCGCCGCTGCAGTAACCCGCGAAATCGGCCCGCCATTTTGGGACCCGAGGTTGGCCTACCTGGCACGGTACCCCTGTCTTGGGTGGCGAACAATCACGCCACTGGGTCCTGAACTCTAGTCTACATACCCGAGCCCCCCGGGACTGCCTATATCACTCCTGAGTCAGACGGGTCGACGCGCCTGCAGCGCACAGAGACCACTGAGGCTCTGTACCACTCACTGCTGGGGTCCAGCCGCCACGATGGGGAAAAACGAAGCTAAACAACAAAAGATCAGCTTTGATAATAAGCGTCCTCCGAAGAACCCTACTACTGAGGCGGATGGCGACGTGGCGACATCTCAGGGGTTGCCAGCCGATATTGACTTTGGGGCGCTAATCATGGAGGTGAGATCCAGTCTGAAGAGTATCGATACCAAACTGGACGCCATGTCTGCGCAACTGGAATCTGTGAAGTCCAAGGTAGATGTGCATGAGACTCGGCTGGACTGCTTAGAAAACAGGCAGACTGAATGCTGTGAATTCCAGCAGCAAGCCAAGAAGCATATTACATCTTTGGAACGTGAGATAGACATTTTGCGATCCAAGTCAGACGATTTGGAAGCGCGTTCCCGCAGATCCAATATACGCATAACGGGAATTCCGGAGACAACCAACATTGACAAGATGGAGACATATGTGGCGGACCTCCTGCACGAACTTTTCGACCCGCACTTATCCTCAGTCTTCACGGTTGAGAGAGCACACCGATCGCTGGGGAAGAAACCACCGCCAGGGACTACACCTAGGCCCATCCTCGCTAAACTGATCAACTACCAGGACAGGGACTTGATCTTGCGACTGGCGAGGGAGAAGGGCAGAATCACTCATAAAGGGAATAACATCTCCTTCTATCCAGACTTCACCCCCCTGGTGCAAGCGGCTCGTAAGGAGTTCCTGCCGGCGAAGAAACTACTACTACAGGCGGGAGTGTCGTACTCCCTGCTATACCCTGCGAAGTTGAAGGTACTACATGACAACACCACCCACTTTTTCACGG
Source organism: Lissotriton helveticus (assembly GCF_964261635.1). NCBI lineage: Eukaryota > Metazoa > Chordata > Amphibia > Caudata > Salamandridae > Lissotriton > Lissotriton helveticus. The sequence continues at coordinate 1,048,722,647 of NC_136072.1, forward strand.
ATGCGAAGTCGGCGCTCAAATTCGCTAAGCACATTGGCGGAGCGGTGCCCAGGAGAAAATCGCCCAGACATGAAGACACGACGGAACAGCTAAGTGACAATGACTAAATGTTGTTCTAGTATGGGCGCTACTCCGCCGTAGGTTTGCCATCTTCTGCATTACATGGGTTGGCACGGACTCCTTATGATTACTGTTATTACACGCTCCCTAGATATGTGCTAGATGAGGCCGGGCCCTGCCCCAGGCCTCTCGACTGAGTTACATGGTGCCTAACTGCTCTACGGACGTGTTGAAGCGGTAACACCAAGGGGCCCGAGGTGGGGAACTCGCAGAACCCATGGAACATTACACCTGATTGTAGCCACCCCGTTCACACGGGGCTGATCGCTGGGCACACCACGCCCCATGGGGTGCCCCCCGTTGTTTTTGCTGTTGGTTCTAGGTCACGCCTTGTGTACCTTACTATGGGGTATTTCACGACCTAATTGGGAGGTTGCTGAGGGTGGAGGGGAATGGGGGGGGGTTTGTTCGCTTGTTGTTTTCTGTTCTGACATGGTGTATAGAGCTTGATACTATATTTTCACTTTCAAGGGTGCGATTTGTGGCAGGGGAGTGTGGTTTCAGTTGCGGATGTGAGGGACGGGCTAGAGTGAGGTTGGTCCTGACGCTGCATTGCTCCAGATATGGGAGGGATTAAACTTTGGACCTGGAACATTAGGGGTCTCGGGGATTACAGGAAAGCCCGATTGATGCACGGCACGTTGGCCAGGCATAATGTTGATGTCTGCTTTCTGCAAGAGACTCATATTAATACTACCCCCTCGCCCAGATTGAAGAACTCCAGATGGTCTCAGGTGTATTCTGCCGTTTACTCCAACTATGCAAGAGGGGTGGCTATTCTTGTGCGCAGGGGGCTAGACTGGAGGGAACGTACCCATGTGCATGACGTGGATGGCAGATATGTGATCTTGCATGGCTCCATACAGGGGCGACCTATTGTGCTGGCGGCTGTTTATGGCCCGAATGTGGATGACCCGGACTTCTTTAGGGACGTGTGGGCGCAGATCGCGCTGCTTGACTGCTCATCAGTGGTGCTAGGGGGGGATTTTAATGTTGTGCTGGATGATGACATGGACAGACAAGGTGTGAGTAGACCTATGCATGCCCGTGCACGCCAGGCAGTTCTTGATGTGATGTGTGAGGGAATGTTGTCGGATGTGTGGAGGGTCCGCCACCCTGAGGTGAGACTGGGAACTTGTTACACGTGCCACAAAGCGGCTTGGTCCAGACTGGATTTCTGTTTGGTGTCTCCTGAGGTTGCGACATGGGTAACTAGGGTCGAGATACAGGCTAGATCCCTGTCAGATCACTCCCCCTGTGAGCTTGAGTTGCGCCTCCCTGACACCATTAACAGAGCATTCACATGGCGATTGCCCCCGCATGCACTCACGGACCCGGTATTCGTGGAGGAGATAAGAGAGGACATTATTAAATACTTTGCTGAGAACGCAGGTTCTGTCACATCAGAAGCTGTTGAATGGGATGCATTTAAGGCAGTGATAAGGGGCCAGTGCATAGCGAGAAAGGCGGGTGTGCTGCGAGCGATTCGCGACACCCTGACTAGACTGGAGGGAGAGTTACGAGGGCTCGACGCGGCCTTTAGCTTGGACCCGACGGTAGAGATGGCTGGTGATATCAAGACGAAACTGCTAGCCTTTCAGGAGGAAGCGGAGCGTGAAGTGAAGTTTCTGGGGAGACGAGCTGAGGCCCGAAGATATGGTGAAGGGGATAGGCCCAGCAGAACACTTGCCAGGTTGATAGACTCTCGGGCACACTCACACTACATTCACACTATTTATGACAGGGAGGGATCTTTAGCCGTAGGCCAGGAGGCTGTGCTCCGTGCATTTGCTGACTTTTATGCGTCCCTATACGCCTCCAAACAACCAACTGCCCCGGCCGCCTTGAACGGCTTCCTTGACTCCATTGCATTAGTTTGGTTTAACAGCAACCATAGACAGTACATGGACCTACCTGTGACCGTCCAGGACATTGCCCAGGTGATAAAAAGCATGCCGGCAAACAAGGCCCCTGGCCCTGATGGACTGACAACGTCCTTCTACAAAACCTATGTAGATGAACTGGCGCCGAAACTGCACTCAGTGTTTGTGGAGGCCCTTGAATTACAATCCCTGCCAGATTCCATGCACGAAGCCTTAATAATCACACTTCTAAAACCCGACAAGGATGAGATGCTCCTGGATTCCTATAGGCCCCTCTCCCTCATAAATGTAGATGCCAAAATTTATGCTAAAATAATTGCGGACAAGCTGCAACCGTTGTTGCCGATCATTGCTTTGCCTGACCAGTCCGGCTTCATCCCCGGCAGAGCCACGTCCCATAATCTCAGAACTATTTTCTCGGTCCTTCATTACCTACACCCATCGGTGCAGGCGGCGGTGGTGTTCCTAGACGCGACCAAAGCGTTCGACTCTTTGGAATGGCCGTATCTATTTAAAGTGCTGGAAAGAATGGGCTTCAGTCGCAACTTCATGACCCTAATTAAACTGCTGTACACTGGTCCCAGAGCCAGAGTGAGTGTAAACGGCCTGGTTTCTGAATCTTTTGATATCACTAGAGGGACGAGGCAGGGGTGCCCACTGTGCCCCCCCCTCCTCTTCGCTATCGCGATGGAGCCGCTTGCGGCTCGGATACGACAACACCACACTGCGAGGGGCATCGGGTTTAGCTCTCGGAGCTTACTGATCTCGTTATATGCTGACGATGTGACCTTGTACATTGTTGACCCCAAAGACAACATGAACCCGCTGCTCCGTGAGTTTGTGAGGTTCGAGGGCCTGGCGGGAATATCCATCAATTGGTCTAAATCCGTAGCTTTTCCACTGACGGATGGGACTTGTAGACCACCTGCGGACTACCCTATTCGTTGGGAAACTGAGGCTGTTAAGTACCTTGGGATATGGATCAGTCGTGATACGCAGGAGCTATGGTCCCTGAACTTTGGAAGGACAGTGGACTGGATGGAAGGGAAGATTCAAGTTTGGAACAAATTGCCTTTGTCCCTGGTTGCGCGGATAGCGTTAGCGAAAATGGTGATTCTTCCCAAATTCCTATATCTGTTTGTGAACATCCCGCTACCCATGACGTCGCACTTCCATGCGCGTGTGCGGTCGCTGTTGCTGACACTGGTTTGGGCTGGAGGACAGGCGAGGGTCTCCTGGGACCTGCTCACACTCCCACTCCGGCAAGGAGGCCTTGGGGCCCCCGACTTGAAGCTGTATTCTCTGTGTGCACAGGCACAGTTTCTGCATTTTTGGACCTTCCCCACCCCCTACCAACCGCACGTGGCAGTGGAACTGGCTGCGCTGGCTCCGTCACCTCTACGCGTGGCCCTATATGGGAAAGTCACACGCCCTACAGTGGAGGTCGACACCGTAGAAATGGTACGCTGGACCTGGCGAGAACTGCAGAAAAGAGCTGGTCTCTCCTCCCTGTACGCGCCAGCCGTCCCACTGAGAGGAAACCCGATGCTGCCATGTTTGGCTGCCAGAGGAGACGCTCTAACGCTCCGAGGGAAACGGCTACACACATTCGCCGATTTGTACCCTGAAGGCACCTTCATTGAGTTGTGCGCAGGCAATGGGGACCAACCAGAATCCTTTGCGGATGCACTGCTATACCACTCCCTTAGGGAATCTTGCAAAAAGTTGGGACCCCACTTCCCAGAGGAACCGCAGGCACTGGATGCCCTGCAGAACCTGCTGTCGAAACCCTCTCCCAAAAAACTGGTGTCAAGACTCTACAACAGCATGCAAGAGCAGGCCCCGATCACGGTGGCCACAGCCAAAGTTGCTTGGGATGCGGACTTGGAAGTTCCTCTCACAGACGAAATATGGGAATACTGCTGCAAACAGTTAACGGCACTGTCCCCGAACTACCGGCTGCGGCTCATTCACTTTAAATTCTTACATCGCTACTACCGAACACCGATGCTGCTTCATCGCATGGGCATCCGCACGGATGCGTCCTGCTGGAAGTGCGGAAGGGAGGATGCCTCCTTCATACATGTGGCATGGAGCTGTCCCAAACTGACCGAATACTGGACAGACGTCTTTACAGCTATAAACCAAATCCTAAGCAGAAATGACACGCCGTCGCCACTTCTGGGCCTGTTGGGCTACGTCAAGGACACAGAACCTTGTGACAGGAAATTACATGCACTCCTCCTCCTTTATGCTAAACGTCAGATTGCACTGCACTGGGGCAGGAGGGCGCTGCCACTGTTCACTGGCTGGGTCGGGGATGTCACTTATGGGAACGCACAGCTTACTCACTACTGGGAAACCATGCCCACTGCCTCTAGACCGAATGACATTTGGGAGCCATTTCTGCAATGGACGAGAGAGCGGGCTGGATCGGTCGTCTCTGGGAGATCGTCTGATGTGGGTGTCTCGGATGATATGGGCTGAATGGTGGGAGCGAGAGTTTGGATGGCCTTGGAACTGTTACTTTCTCCTGGTACTGCCTTGATTTGGACATGGATGACGCTCGCCCTGCTGATCCTTTATGGCTTTGCACTTGCGGCGAGCCCTGCTATCCCTCACAAATCTCCCCTCGGACCACTTGTCCCGACCTGATGCCCAGCTTTGATATCTCTCCTTTCCCCCTGCGTCCCCCTCCCCCCCCTTTTTTCACCTCAGTCGGGTGTGCTCGTTGCCGGCCACACCCCCACTACTGCCACGGATCGCTACCTGCCGATGGTCGCACGGCGCGGACACGCGTGGCCCCGTTGAAATGTGGGGCACTGCGTGATTGAATTGTTATGATTGCACCAATGTTTAGTTGTTTACGTTTTTCTTTCTTTACTTCTACATTTTGTTGGGGATGGTTGGGCGAAAACAGTGCTGCTGGATGTATGTGTCTCAATTGCTGTTCCTCGGGCTAGGGCCTGCTGATTGCCCCGGGACGGCCTCCACATCTCCTGCTATGATCATCTAACTATTGCACTGGGAAAAAAAGTAAGATCACTCACCGTGCTGAGGGTGCATTGCTCACGTACGATCCATTAAATATTGTGCATACTGTTGGGAGCTTGATCCTCCATAATGTTATGTCACCATTGACTGCTCTTTTACATTGGATGCTGTGTGACCTTATTGCGGCCTGCCTCCGGGTTGTTGGCGTGACGCAGTGTAACCCTCTGTCCCTTTGCTCAAAATAAATATCTTACGCCAAAAAAAAAAAAAAAAAAACATCTTAAGCTAAAGCACGGGTGCCGAGATTGCTTTAAAAGTAAACGAATAGAAACAAAATGCAATTTTTTTTTCTATTTGTTTACTTTTAAAGCAATTGCGGACCTGTGCTTTAGCTGAGGGTGTTGAAAGCTAGAGCGCGGATGCCGCGATTGCCTCAAGAATAAAGAAATGGAAAAACTTTTTGTTCTATTTCTTTATATATAAAGCAATCTCGGCAACCACGCCTTAGCTTCCACATCCTAAGCTGAAGCGTTGGTGCCGCGATTGCTTAAAGTCTCGCATTAGTGAGAGTTTGAGCTATTGGCATTTTAAATGACAATGCCTTTTATTTATGTGTTTACAAAACCTGCAAGCGGTGTTTAAGCACCGCTTGCAGGTTTTGTAAACACATAAATAAAAGGCATTGTCATTTACAATGCCAATAGCTCAAACTCTCACAAATGCGAGATATATTGCATTGCAAATGCTTGTTCCAAATAGGAATGCAGTGACCATGTCCCTGCATTCAGGTTGTTATCCCCTGACAAAATGATGCCAAAGTCATTACTTGCGGGTTGTGAAAAAATGAGCTCCACAGATTTTATCCTTAATTATAAAGCAGCATGCCTGGAAAAGAGACTATGATTGTATTTAGGTAAAAATTTGGGGAATAATAATAAAGCTTCTGGTTCTATTAATGCTTGAGTAACAGGCAGGCGTTGCTCATCTAAAATATTTATTTAATGGGTTAGGTTCACTTGGTCATCATTTTCAAGATCCTTACAAATACGTTTTTTAATAGATCTCTTATCATTGACAGTCTTAAAAAATGCATGTGTAACAGAAGTATATTCTTCTATTGTGTAACAGAATGTGCCCTAAATTTTGATCATAATTGTGATGTATTACATTGTACATTTGAAACTTATTTTGTAGACCTTGATGAGAAAGACGCTAAAGTCAAACTTAACAAAGAAGACATGACCCTCGAAATGTACGCATATAGTGGATATGTTTAAGTAAAAATTACTTTTTTTCATGCGGCACAGGCTGCACTGCATTCCCATTTGGGCAGTAGTTGTGAACCATATGTTGAATACAAGCATGTATGACTTGTCTGCCTAAGACGGGTAAGAGATTGCCAAAATATGCTGGCTTGATTTGATTTCTTGCCTACACTTGTCTTTTCATTTGCCGGATTGGCAAGGACTTTGACAATCAGTTCTTAAGTTGAGGAAAGCAGGCATCTATTCCAGTGCAGGGTTCCACTTTTCTGCTTTTACACTGTTAAAGTGGTGTCTAGGTCAATGAAATCTGCTGGATGGATGGTTTCTTTTGGAGAATACTCTGAATTTGTTTAATGATAATGTACCATTTACTTTGCATTTCCCATCTGTTATTGCTTTAGGCTAACAAGAAATGATCTAATTATTTCTGTTTTTTTTAGAGGGATTTCAGTCCTGGATGTGGAGAGGTCTCACATTTCTTCTTCCTATCCTGTTTTTTGGGCATGTAAGTTCGACACTGCGCAGTTAATTATTGCTTTAACGGGATTCATTGGCAGTTGTAATTTCAAGGCTCACTAATATAACTTTTACGTATGTACCTCAAAAAGCCATCTACACAGGAAGGAGCACTGTTCACAATGGAGGATTTTCACTGGATAGTGTAGGTGAAAGAGTTTTCCCCTGATAGTCTTACACAAGTATTGTTCAGAGAAGAGACTACCATCTCTCCTGATCTTGTTAATTGGAAATCACTGGCATTCTGTAAATGAAACATTTAAGTGGTGTAGATACCCATTACAATTTAAGCAACTACATGGCACGTTTGTTAGGACACTATTCATATTGTCCCCTTTAAGTTAAATCGTTTTCTCCTGATTCTGTTTGCACAGTTCTGAAGATTTGTATTCAATAAACAGTAGGCCAGTACCATTCAGAACTCTTGACAAAAAAAGATGCCTCATTCTCTGCGCCCTTTTTAGGTCTTTGCTACAGCTTTAGCTATTTGTTTAGCCATCCTTTTGACTAGTACCCTTCGGTTGCTTACATTCAGAGAGATACTTTTTTCTTTTACTATAGCATTGTGCATGTGTTCTCTGGTGTGCTTTCCCATCCCTCCCGGTTGTGCCCTTCTTTTTTCATTTTTGGCATCTTATGTATACTGCCGTGCTGCTCCTCTGTAAATAATGCGCTTTGCCTTTTTTCTATTTTATTTTGTTCTGTTTATTTTATTGTGTCTGCAATTTTGGAATGGTACATTAAAATTAAAATGCCCCCTTCCACACACTCACGTATTCATAGTCACTCTGGTGCTTTTTTATTTTTTTACCATGATTGTAGGAGAGTAGGGTCTGCTATCCTATGGTCACCCCAAATTTTTGCTTTTTGCTTCACTGGTTTTCGACTACTGAGGCTGTGGGCCTGCTGATCAGACCCCCAGCCTGCTGTTCTCTCACTAAATTAATGATACATGTGCTATAGGCACATACCACAATTGGAAATGGACTCCTTGTCAGCCCCTGTATAATGCACTATAGGTGCCCAGGGCATAGGGGCCACCAAGGCCTACCAGGGGCTGCAGCATATCTTTTGCCACCCCTGGCTGGTTCTTAAATTGACACAACTGGCTGATCACTCAGCTGGGGTAAGGTGGTGTAATCACCCCTTACTTAGATATAGTATACCTATATCTAAACCTATATCTGGACACATATAAACCTGTGAGCCACTCCTATGGAAGGCCTCATCAATCCTGGAGGCAGAGTGCGTGGTTTAATGTGAGATGGAGCTCTAGCATGAGCTGAGCCTGTCTGCAGCTGTCGGGAACAACTCCCTAAGCTGCTTCAGGATAATGCCATACCATATACTCTTAAGTGCCTTATAATCCTCACGGTTATATAGCAACTCTGGTTTGGCTTTATCAAAACATGTCGTGTAAGGTGTCATACGATTTGGAATACTATCCCCTCGCCAGTTCTGGCGACGGGGATAGCATTCCACCCCTCTAGAGGGGTAAGACATGTTGCTTTACTTTAATGCGGTTAATTTCTAAAAGGGCCTTAGATCCACAAAATGGATGCCTCTGCCACAGACAAGAGTCTGGACCCCTGCAGCTGACCGAAACTCAGCCAAATGGGGCCTGGACAAAGGGTTTCCTGCCACAGGAGGGTGTGGAAGAGGTGTGGCGCCGCGGCCAGGGCGACTGACGCTGGAATCTGGGGACCACGGTTCGATCCCCGGCTCCGGCGGCAGGTCAGCCCAGCACCATGTGACTCTGGGCAATAGCTCGCTTAATCTTCCCGACAGCCCCCCAGCGCCTAGAGACCCTTACGGGTGATTGTGCGCTTTACAAATGTGGACTTTACTTTACTTTACCACCCTCCAGACAGGAGATAGTGGATTGTAGCAGGGAGGTCTGAAAGAAACCAGACACTGCCTGGGGCGCACAAGGCTGCCCCTTGCATAATCCGGCCAAACCGGTTCTGGGGCACTCCAGCCCTCGTGCCAGGGCGGCCTGGATCAAAGGAAGGGGGTGTATCCACCCACTTCCTGGGTCCCACCCATAGGGGGGGACCTAGCAGGTAATCACGCCCCCCAGATTCGAATAAGAGTGGGAGCAGTGCCAATGCACTTCAGATTATCCTGAAAAAACATAAGAAACGAAATTCTGGACCCTTCGACATCCTACTCGACGTAGGAGCCCGAAGAATCTCCCTTGTGGTCAAGGAGTGACCACCCTGTGCAAACAGGCACCATCCAGCCATCGACGTCTGCTTTGTCGCAGTTCCCGCCGGAACTCGAGCGACAGAGATCGACGAGATCAAGCTTGCCTGCCTTCCTACAGCCCGATCCACAGTCCCTGCAGAGCTGTGACCCGTGGAGGCGACCGGAAGCGTGGGGCACGCCATCTTGAATTGACCATGAGACGCTGACTGTGCAGCCCACGAGTGACCCTCGAAGCTGTACACCGGGGTTTGAGAAGCCCCAACCCTGAGCCACTCTTGCACCAAAGCTCACCCCTCTACACTCATCGAGTGCTGCGTGGGGCCCTTCTGCTACTTTTGGCTCAACGCGTTGGCCCGGTCACTTGCCAGCCGGCTAGTGGCCCCTGTGCCGACAAACTTGAAATCGACTTGTGAATCTGGTTGCTCCAGATTTGCACCAGCTCCCCTGAAAAGGAGCCCCCACTCTGACCCTCCTGGTTCGAGTGAGAAGCAATCTCCCGGTTCCGCGTGGATTGCTTTTGCCAAGTGTTGTTTGCTCCAATCTTGAAGCCGACAGCGCCGACGGCGAGAGCCTGCGTGGGACAGATCGTGACCTGCTCCTGGACGTCGTAGATGCCCCAGAGCCCACGTGACAGCGGAGAGAAGCACCTCGACAGCGACCTGATTGCGCCCGACATTGCCTGGTTCCGTCCTGGTTCCACCCTGGTCACTGCTGAGTGACCCAGACTCTGTCCCCTCTGCTTTCAGGTACTTTTCTACTCGAGTCCACCCTTGGACTCCACCGGACACTTCTCTTTCACCCCGCCTGCAGCCCTTTCAGCTTCAAGCACCAAGAGCCTGCGTGACGAAACCCGACTCAACTTCGACCCTGTGCACCCGCTTCCTGTGGGTGAGGTAACTTTGCTCCGCCGGTGTTCCCACACTGGTACACATCTCTAGGGTCTGTGTCTTAAGTTTTGTTCCTCTAGGTTCAGCGGAAGTGTCCTTAAACTTTAACTTTACAACTTTTACGCACCATTGGTTAACATTGGTGCATGCGTGCGCTTTCCGCACTGCTCCCGAATCCCGTGGGCCTCTCCCGACTTCAGCATTGCTTGTCCCGACTGCTCCCAGCGATTCCCTAGGCCCTAGGCCTAACCACTGTTCGATTGGTATCTCTTATACCACTTGTTTAGTATATGGTTTGAGTGGCCCCCCGCCCTCATCCATAATTGTGCAACTTTGTATGTTTAAACTGTGCTTTTGATTTAACGCTTGTGCCCCTTTATTCATAAAGAATACTGGGGATTGTTTTTAGTAATAAACACATATATTTTTATAATATATACTTGTGTGGTGTCCTTTCATTTGATATTACAGGATTGTATGTGGTAAAACAGCTCGCTTAACACGACCTCTTAAGTTAAGCCTTTAGGCTGCTTAGTCCATGCTACCCCTACGATAGCTTGTCTAACAAGGTTGACTTACAACCTGACACCATAAGGGATTGTTTGGTCTGATAATAGGTGGTTCCAGAATTGGAAACATCACCTATCAGGCCAACTTCTCACATTGGTGGCAGCGGTGCGGATTTGAGCTTGCTGTTGTTTTACCATTGCAATCTTTTATCAAATTGAAAGATCACATCAAGTGCCTCTAGGTACATATAAATCAAAAGCTTAGCATATTAAGTTCTACTGAACTTAGTAGTTGTAGATAAAAGGGATTAGCACACCCTGACTACAACTCACTAGCAAGGTACAGTAGGAAAACACTTAGTGTAGGTAAGTGCACCACTTACACCTCACTAGCAGTCATGTCTGACACAGGAAAAGCCTCAGGGTCTGCTCCTGTGACAGTTGACCTTACCAAGGCAACTTCCAGCTATGACAAACTAACCCGAAAGGACTTGATAGCCTTGTGCATATCAAGAGGGTTAAAAAGGGGCAGAAGTCCCACATGTCCTATCCTGATAGCCATTCTAGAGCAGGATGACTTAGAGAAGGGAAATGAACCCCCCTTAGAATCAGGAGAAGGAGTGAACCCCCCTGTAACTGATACCACTCCAGAGGAGGAAGAAGAAGAGGAGGAAGAGGAGGAGGAAGAGGACTCAGAAGTAGAGGACCCAGAGAATCAGGATCAGAGGGGTAGCCAGGTTCAAGTTGCCAGGCTTAACCAGGCCAACTTAGACCTACTGGGAAATGGAGAGGGCCAGCACCTCCCCAGATCCAACCATGTCATTCTCCCAGGCAACAGAAGAGTGAGATCTCCCTCAGGGGACTCTCATATTTCTAGTGCCTCTAGAGAATCTCAGAGAGGCATGACTGCTTCTCAGAAGACAGAGCATAGGGCCAGAATGAGGGCTGTCAAACTCCAAATAGAGAGGGAGGAGGTAGCCCTGGCTCAAGCTAAACTTACCTTGGCTCAAGCTAGACTTACCTTGGCTAGAGAGCAGAAATTGAGTGGCTTAGATGCCACTGGTGGCAGCAATTTTCCTAGAGAAAAAGACAGGGGCTATGATAATAGAAACCTGACAAAAATTGTGCCCCCCTACAAGGAAGGGGATGACATCCACAAATGGATGACTGCTCTAGAGAGAGCCTGCATGGTACAGCAGGTTCCTCAGGATCAGTGGGCTGCAATTTTATGGTACTCCTTTTCTGAGAAAGGGAGGGACAGGCTCCTCACAGTTAGACCTGAGGATGCCAAAAACTACTCTGTTTTGAAGAGTGCTCTTATTGAAGGGTTTGGCCTAACCACTGAGCAATACAGGTTGTTGTTCAGAGACACCCAAAAAGCACAGACTCAAGACTGGACTGATTTCGTTGAGTGTGCCACTAAGGCTTTGGAGGGTTGGTTGCAGGGAAGTAAAGTTTCAGACTATACAGGATTGTACAATCTTATAATGAGAGAACAGATCCTTAATAACTGTACAAACCAGCTGTTGCATCAATACCTTATTGACTCTGATCTGACCTCTCCCCAAGAATTGGGAAAGAAGGCGGACAAATGGGTCAGAACAAGGATTAAGCAGAAACCCCAGACCCAAGGTGGTGACCAGAAGAAAACAGACCAGAAGGGTGGGAATCAGAAAGATAAAGATAAAGAAAAAGACCAGAAGTCTTCAGGCCCCCAAACTAATAGTAAGGAGGGTGGTTCCCAAAATGGAAACAAGAAGAAGAAGAATAAAGGTCCAAAGACACCTTGGTGTAATACCTGCAAATCAGTTTCACACTGGGGCAGTGAATGCACTAAGGCAAATCCAGTCTCCACCACTCCAGCTCCTCAAGCAACTGCAGCCCCTAGTCCAGTAAGCAGTGGTGGAACACAGTCCAAGGGTGTAGCTGGGTTGACCCTGGGTATTGAAGTAGGATCTGGCCTAGTCAGAACCCCTACTCAGGCAGTTCTCCTATATGATGTGGACATAGATTTGCCCACTGCAGTGAGTCCCAGTAACCTGGGCAAATATAGGCAGACGCCTCTAATTAATGAGAAACTGGCTCAAGCCTACAGGGACACATGTGCCAGTGTCACAATGGTGACACCTGACTTTGTGGACCCTGGACAGATTGTACTAGGTGAGAGTTACCTAGTGACCAATGCAAGCAACTCCACTACTTCCCATAGTGTGGCAGTTGTGAACTTCTCCTGGGGAGGGGTAGATGGCCTAAAGAAAGTTGTTGTGAGTGCAGACCTACCAGTAGACTGTCTGTTAGGCAATGATCTTGAGAGCTCAGCTTGGTCAGAAGTGGAGTACAGGACTCATGCAGAAATGCTAGGGATTTCAGAGCATGTCCTTGCCATGACAAGGGCTCAGGTTAAGAAGTGCCTTCCTGAACCAGTGGTGGATCTTGGAACAATAGACCAACCACAACCCAAGAGAAGGAGCAAGAGAGGAAAGGCTGAGCCTTCCACCTTGCCCCAGGTTGAGGATCAAGTTTCAGAGGAAACTGATTCTGCAGTCCAAGAGGAGACTGTCTCTGAGGAACTTGAACCTGACCAGGTTGAGTTTCTGGGGACAGGGGGACCCTCAAGGGCAGACCTGAGGCAGGCTCAATTAGATTGCCCTTCCCTTGAACCCCTCAGACAGCAGGCTGCTGCTGAGGCTGCTGGGGATGCCCAAGGTACCCATACTGTGTATTGGGATGATGGACTCCTTTACTCCGAGGCTAGAGACCCCAAGCCTGGCATGACCAGGAGGTTGGTTATACCTCTGCAGTTTAGGGGGTTCCTCCTTACCTTGGCCCATGATATTCCCCTTGCAGGACACTTAGGCCAGAACAAGACGTGGGACAGGCTTGTTTTCACACTTTCACTGGCCTCATATGTCAGAAAATGTCAAGGAGTTTTGTCGCTCCTGTGTCACTTGCCAAGCCAGTGGTAAGTCAGGTGGCACAACAAAGGCCCCCCTAATACCACTACCTGTGGTGGGGGTCCCCTTTGAAAGAGTTGGAATTGATATTGTGGGTCCCATGGACCCCCAAACAGCATCTGGGAACAGATTTATACTGGTGGTAGTGGATCATGCCACCAGGTATCCAGAGGCTATTCCCCTGAGGACCACCACAGCACCTGTGGTGGCAAAAGCCCTCATTGCAGTTTTCTCAAGAGTGGGCTTCCCAAAGGAGGTATTATCAGATAGGGGCACCAATTTTATGTCCAGCTATCTGAAAGCAATGTGGAAGGAGTGTGGGGTAAACTACAAGTTTACCACCCCCTACCATCCACAGTGCAATGGGCTTGTGGAGAGATTTAACAAGACCCTAAAAGGCATGATAAAAGGATTACCAGAGAAGCTCAGGCGGAAATGGGACATTCTTTTACCTTGCCTGCTCTTTGCTTACAGAGAGGTCCCACAGAAGGGGGTTGGCTACAGCCCTTTTGAACTTTTGTTTGGCCACCCTGTGAGGGGTCCATTGTGTTTGGTGAAGGAAGGATGGGAGTTACCTCTCAAAAAGCCTAAGCTAGACATAGTGGACTATGTACTTGGTCTCCGCTCCAGGATGGCTGAATACATGGAAAGAGCATCCAAAAACCTGGAGGCCAGCCAAGAATTACAAAAAGCTTGGCATGACCAAAAGGCTGTACTGGTACAGTTCCAACCAGGACAGAAGGTGTGGGTACTGGAGCCAGTGGCCCCAGCAGAACTCCAGGACAAATGGAGTGAACCCTATCCTATCATTGAGAAGAAGGGAGAAGTCACTTACTTGGTTGACTTTGGAACACCCAGGAGCCCTCACAGGGTAATCCATGTGAATCGTTTGAAAGCATTTGTGGACAGGGAGGACATGAGCTTGCTCATGGCCACAGATGGGGATCAGGAGGAAGAGAGTGACCCTCTCCCAGACCTGCTTTCTCAGAACCCTGATGATGGTTCAGTTGATGGAGTAGCCTTGGCAGGCAGCCTCACTGACCAGCAACAGATGGACTGCAGACAAGTTTTGCAGGCCCACAGGCATTTGTTTTCACTCACACCCAGCCAGACTGACTGGTGTACCCATGTGGTGGACACTGGTGACAGTCTGCCTGTGAAGAATAAGATCTACAGGCAACCTGACCATGTCAGGGATTGCATCAAGGCTGAGGTGCAAAAGATGTTAGAGCGTGGAGTGATTGAGCAATCAGAGAGCCCATGGGCCAGCCCAGTAGTCCTTGTGCCAAAACCTCATACCCAAGATGGAAAGAGAGAAATGAGATTGTGCGTGGACTACAGGGGTCTCAATGCTGGCACTAGGACAGATGCTCACCCCATTCCAAGAGCAGATGAGCTCATTGACAGATTGGCTTCTGCCAAGTTTCTGAGCACATTTGATCTGACAGCTGGCTACTGGCAAATCAGACTAGCTGAGGAGTCAAAAGCCAAAACAGCATTCTCTACCCCTAGTGGACATTATCAGTTTGTGGTAATGCCCTTTGGTTTGAAGAATGCACCTGCCACTTTCCAAAGGTTGGTGAACCAAGTCCTTACTGGGTTGGATGACTTTTGTGCAGCATATCTAGATGATATTGCTGTCTTTAGCTCCACCTGGGAGGATCACCTGATCCACCTGAAGAAAGTTCTGGAGGCCCTGCAAAAGGCAGGACTGACTATCAAGGCCACCAAGTGCCAGATAGGGCAGAGTAAGGTTGTATACCTGGGCCACCTAGTAGGTGGAGGTCAGGTTCAGCCACTGGAGAGCAAGATTCAGGCCATACAGGACTGGGCTCCTCCAGTTACCCAGACACAAGTCAGAGCCTTCTTGGGCCTGACTGGGTATTACAGAAAGTTTGTGAAAAACTATGGGTCTATAGTGACACCATTAAATGACTTGACATCCAAGAAGATGCCAAACAAGCATTTGCAATGCAATAGGTCTCGCATTAGGCAAAGTTTGAGCTTTTAGTATTGTAAATGGCATTGGCTCTTTTTTTTTGCAGTAGTTACGTTTTGTTTTTATAAAAAGGGACATATAAACCCAATACAAGGTAGGTCACTTTTTTCCGAAATGCTGAATACATGTTCAGTTTTTTTCCCACTCAAATATGCCAGAAGAAGCCATAAGATGTAATTCGAACAAAGAATGTCACTAGAGCGTACAGTTAGGTGATGTGTATTTTTTAAGAATATTTTTGAGACGCACCTTAAGTTCAAATGCAAACTGAACACATAACTATTTGCGGTAACATCCACCCAAGTAAAAAATCCAGTACACATGTACATGTGGGGGGGGGTGGGTGTAAGTGTCAGAGTGTGAGCAAAAAAAAGCATATACCATTTTAGATAGTTTCTCCAGTTGCAGGAGTCCTAGGCATATCAGTGTTATTAAATAACCAGTTTTCAAAAAGATGATTATCTGGGAAAAACAACATTTCCTTAAAACGGCAAAGACTGCCTTGATGGAGTTTGGTTGAGTAAAAAAAATGCGGCAGTGCTGCTGGGCTAAAATTACAGTTATTTTGTTTTAGTTTTGTCGTTTAATTACTGCCCATGTTTGGGAGCATTAAGATGAAGTTACTGGATTTTTTGGATATGCCTAGGACTCCTGCAAGGAGCAGAGTACATTTCCCTCAAATGTTACTTTGTACGCATTAAAAACCATACATGTGTATTGAACTGCATGTGTATATAATGGGTTTGCCTAGATCACTTTGTCTTCATGCGACATCTTAATTCCAGGTATATTATTCGTTGTCTGGTTTTCATATGCCAACCACAACATTTTCCCCAAACATCGGCACAGCAGCATTGGGATTTACTTATGTTTTGTGACAGTAGGGCACAACTGGAGAAACTATCTAAAATGGTATATGCTTTTTTTTGCTCACACTCTGACACTTACACACACCCACCCCCCCACGTGGCTAGTGATTTTCATGCAAATTCAAAGTAAATCTAGTCCTGATGGACCAACGCTTAACACTTATGATATACCTGGTCCTTCAGCTTGAAAAGAAATTGGGTTTAAAGGAGAGGAACCCTCAAGAAGCACAGAAGATGAGAAAGAAACTGATTTAGCAATGCAAGCATGCACACAAAGTACAACTAAAAGCGACCACCAGATTAATTTGGCTTATCTACAGCATTTATATAGGGCATACTAAAATACCAGTTTAGGAACATGATTAAGATATTTAAAAACGCAAACATAAAAATGCGTTGCGACTTAGGGCCGCAAAAAACACTTAAGTGTGGCTCACATCGCTAATCTGTGTGTTGAAAGTCTGCGCTATATAAAAATGCATAAATACATACATAAATAAATACCGCCTTCGGGTAAAGTCTGCGCTATATAAAAATGCCAAATTAAATAAATAAATAAATACATACCGCAAAACATCCTCGTTACAGGCAGGCCGGGGGCGGTACTGCGGGACACCTCTGTGACGTCTTTCCCGGGCCGCGCTCTGATTGGCTGCTGGCCCGGGACCTGACGTGCAACTAGGACGAGGAGCCGGCAGCAGGAAGTGGCGTGATCATTGCGGCCCCGGGGCTCCCGTGACCAGGAAGGAGCCCTGGATACTGTTTCCCTTAAAGTCCCGGTCCCGAGATGGGGGACCGGGTGAAGACCCGCGGGGCGAAGCGGGCGCACTGAGGAGGCGGGGCTCCCATGTGGAGAGAGAGTCCCGCGTGATGTGGGGAGAGCCTGCAGCTGCGGAGGAAGGGAAGGAGCCTGGAGACCCGGGGAGCGCCTGACAGACACCGGTGAGTGGAGCCGGGAGGAGAGGGGCTGGTGTGTGTGGAGGGGTTTCTGTGTATGCGTGTAGGTGCGACGGGGGTGTGTGTGCCTGTGTATGGATGTGTATGTGCGCATGCGTGAGTGGCGGTGTGGCTGTGTATGTGCGCATGCGTGAGTGGCGGTGCGCGTGCAGGCAGAGAAATCCAAGCAAAGCTCGTACACCTTCTCGTCCGTCCTTCCCTCGAGACAGCTAACTATACGTCTCCGACCCTGGACGCATCCTTTGGATGCTCATTCCAGGGCGAGACCTAAAAACAGCTGCTCTTGCACACGAGCTACACTTACAGCCAGGTAAAGAACAAGCAGTGAGAATTTAAATTGGAAATATGCAAAATACATACTTCTTTAACGCACAATGAAAAATGATGCTGTTATTGACCGAAGGGAACACAATCACCCGCCCCGTCCCCCAAAATGTCCCAGAAATCGAATTAAGGCGTGCATTACAAAATGTAACAGAGGAAATCACTAGCTCCTAAGTGGCCACTACTAAAATATTAAAAGACAGATTCCCTAAACTATCTAAACACATTACATGTCAGCTACCAGCAATACTCATGGGAGCATGTATTTAATTTTTTCTATTACGTGTATTATACTACATTTTAAAAGTCTTGTTATTGACGTCAAGATTTTGAACATAATATTTTGTTCTACTGGCTACTGCTGTTGATCTTTCAGGCTTGGGACGTGGAAGGTTCACATTTTTCAGTCTGCAGCTGTGTCACACAAAAAGTAAGCAAACTGCAACGCAGCAATGAAAGAAAACGGGGGCCGTCTATATAGGCGCCCACTGCAGACTGGACTTTACAAATGGACTGTAAATCGATGATAAGCGAATACAGAACAGAACAGGCCGGGAAGAACTGAGACAGACCCAAACAGGCACTAACCAGTGACACGTCTTGTTTTGTCTCTGCTCTGTTGTGATATTTGAATTCAAAGCAGGGTGTCGGTACCTTTAGTTTGAAGCAACACAGAGCCCCATCGGCCTGACGCATGTCTTTCTAAACAATGACCGCATTTTAGGCAGGAGAACAAGATGTTCATTTTTGATTTTTCCTGAAAACAATATTACTCGAAGTAACAGCTCGCCCCTGCGCACACAAAACACTGTGCTTGACAAGAAATGGCCAGGGATGTGTCTTTCTCTTGCACAGGCGACCACAGGAAGGAGAAACTGAGCTCACCAGGGCTGAAGGGATGAAAAACATGAAACGTTACTAAACGTGGCTTTTAATATAAATGAATGATTGTATCGCAATTAAGGAAGCAGCTTCCTTCAAGCAACGTCAGCCGGTCTGCAAATCAATAATTAAATAAAAAGATTTAAAGCGATTATTGTGCCAAGACTATTAATTCTAATTCCAAGCTTTCGCCTAATGTATGGGTGCAGGATGAATCTTAATACTGAAGACTTTTATTTATGTACTCGAAGGGGGCTCTTCGGAATTTGTAGGAGCCCTGGCGGGCACAGCAGCGTCTTGAAGTCAGTCCAACTGACCATCCACTGATGACTCTGGCAGGGTGACCAGTGGCAGTGTGTGAAGAGAGCTCTATTTCCTTGCAGATTTATATAGCGCAAACACGACCCAAAGGTATTGGAGCGCTTTACATTAGCACCAATTGCGTTACACAGGGCAATATTAATTTATTTAGCATTTATTTAGCATTAAATAAATACATACCGCAAAACATCCTCGTTACAGGCAGGCCGGGGGCGGTACTGCGGGACACCTCTGTGACGTCTTTCCCGGGCCGCGCTCTGATTGGCTGCTGGCCCGGGACCTGACGTGCAACTAGGACGAGGAGCCGGCAGCAGGAAGTGGCGTGAGCTTTGCGGCCCCAGGGCTCCCGTGACCAGGAAGGAGCCCTGGATACTGTTTCCCTTAAAGTCCCGGTCCCGAGATGGGGGACCGGGTGAAGACCCGCGGGGCGAAGCGGGCGCACTGAGGAGGCGGGGCTCGCATGTGGAGAGAGAGTCCCGCGTGATGTGAAGAGAGCCTGCGGCTGCGGAGGAAGGGAAGGAGCCTGGAGACCCGGGGAGCGCCTGACAGACACCGGTGAGTGGAGCCGGGAGGAGAGGGGCTGGTGTGTGTGGAGGGGTTTCTGTGTATGCGTGTAGGTGCGACGGGGGTGTGTGTGCCTGTGTGTGGATGTGTATGTGCGCATGCGTGAGTGGCGGTGTGGCTGTGTATGTGCGCATGCGTGAATGGCGGTGCGCGTGCAGGCAGAGAAATCCAAGCAAAGCTCGTACACCTTCTCGTCCGTCCTTCCCTCGAGACAGCTGACTATACGTCTCCGTCCCTGGAAGCATCCTTTGGATGCTCATTCCAGGGCGAGACCTAAAAAGGTTCAGTGGACAGTTAGCTGTCAAAAGGCATTTGATAACCTGAAGAAGGCCATGTGCTCTGCACCTATCCTGAAGAGTCCTGACTACTCCAAACAGTTCATTGTACAGACAGATGCTTCTGAGTTGGGGGTGGGAGCTGTGCTCTCACAACTTAATCAAGATGGTCAAGACCAGCCCATTGCTTTCATTAGCAGAAGGCTGACCCCTAGAGAGAAACGTTGGTCAGCCATTGAGAGGGAGGCCTTTGCTGTGGTTTGGGCCCTGAAGAAGTTGAGGTCCTACTTGTTTGGAACTCACTTCCTAGTTCAGACAGACCATAAGCCCCTCTTATGGCTCAATCAGATGAAGGGTGAAAATCCCAAACTGCTCAGGTGGTCCATTTCCCTACAGGGGATGGACTTTACAGTGGAGCACCGCCCAGGGACTGACCATGGTAATGCAGATGGTCTCTCCAGGTACTTCCACTTAGAACATGAAGACTTATCTGGTCAAGGTTAGTTTAATGTCCCTGCGTTTGGGGGGGGGTTGTGTAGGAGAGTAGGGTCTGCTATCCTATGGTCACCCCAAATTTTTGCTTTTTGCTTCACTGGTTTTCGACTACTGAGGCTGTGGGCCTGCTGATCAGACCCCCAGCCTGCTGTTCTCTCACTAAATTAATGATACATGTGCTATAGGCACATACCACAATTGGAAATGGACTCCTTGTCAGCCCCTGTATAATGCACTATAGGTGCCCAGGGCATAGGGGCCACCAAGGCCTACCAGGGGCTGCAGCATATCTTTTGCCACCCCTGGCTGGTTCTTAAATTGACACAACTGGCTGATCACTCAGCTGGGGTAAGGTGGTGTAATCACCCCTTACTTAGATATAGTATACCTATATCTAAACCTATATCTGGACACATATAAACCTGTGAGCCACTCCTATGGAAGGCCTCATCAATCCTGGAGGCAGAGTGCGTGGTTTAATGTGAGATGGAGCTCTAGCATGAGCTGAGCCTGTCTGCAGCTGTCGGGAACAACTCCCTAAGCTGCTTCAGGATAATGCCATACCATATACTCTTAAGTGCCTTATAATCCTCGCGGTTATATAGCAACTCTGGTTTGGCTTTATCAAAACATGTCGTGTAAGGTGTCATACGATTTGGAATACTATCCCCTCGCCAGTTCTGGCGACGGGGATAGCATTCCACCCCTCTAGAGGGGTAAGACATGTTGCTTTACTTTAATGCGGTTAATTTCTAAAAGGGCCTTAGATCCACAAAATGGATGCCTCTGCCACAGACAAGAGTCTGGACCCCTGCAGCTGACCGAAACTCAGCCAAATGGGGCCTGGACAAAGGGTTTCCTGCCACAGGAGGGTGTCACCACCCTCCAGACAGGAGATAGTGGATTGTAGCAGGGAGGTCTGAAAGAAACCAGACACTGCCTGGGGCGCACAAGGCTGCCCCTTGCATAATCCGGCCAAACCGGTTCTGGGGCACTCCAGCCCTCGTGCCAGGGCGGCCTGGATCAAAGGAAGGGGGTGTATCCACCCACTTCCTGGGTCCCACCCATAGGGGGGGACCTAGCAGGTAATCACGCCCCCCAGATTCGAATAAGAGTGGGAGCAGTGCCTATGCACTTCAGATTATCCTGAAGAAACATAAGAAACGAAATTCTGGACCCTTCGACATCCTACTCGACGTAGAAGCCCGAAGAATCTCCCTTGTGGTCAAGGAGTGACCACCCTGTGCAAACAGGCACCATCCAGCCATCGACGTCTGCTTTGTCGCAGTTCCCGCCGGAACTCGAGCGACAGAGATCGACGAGATCAAGCTTGCCTACCTTCCTACAGCCCGATCCACAGTCCCTGCAGAGCTGTGACCCGTGGAGGCGACCGGAAGCGTGGGGCACGCCATCTTGAATTGACCACGAGACGCTGACTGTGCAGCCCACGAGTGACCCTCGAAGCTGTACACCGGGGTTTGAGAAGCCCCAACCCTGAGCCACTCTTGCACCAAAGCTCACCCCTCTACACTCATCGAGTGCTGCGTGGGGCCCTTCTGCTACTTTTGGCTCAACGCGTTGGCCCGGTCACTTGCCAGCCGGCTAGTGGCCCCTGTGCCGACGAAAACTTGAAATCGACTTGTGAATCTGGTTGCTCCAGATTTGCACCAGCTCCCCTGAAAAGGAGCCCCCACTCTGACCCTCCTGGTTCGAGTGAGAAGCAATCTCCCGGTTCCGCGTGGATTGCTTTTGCCAAGTGTTGTTTGCTCCAATCTTGAAGCCGACAGCGCCGACGGCGAGAGCCTGCGTGGGACAGATCGTGACCTGCTCCTGGACGTCGTAGATGCCCCAGAGCCCACGTGACAGCGGAGAGAAGCACCTCGACAGCGACCTGATTGCGCCCGACATTGCCTGGTTCCGTCCTGGTTCCACCCTGGTCACTGCTGAGTGACCCAGACTCTGTCCCCTCTGCTTTCAGGTACTTTTCGACTCGAGTCCACCCTTGGACTCCACCGGACACTTCTCTTTCACCCCGCCTGCAGCCCTTTCAGCTTCAAGCACCAAGAGCCTGCGTGACGAAACCCGACTCAACTTCGACCCTGTGCACCCGCTTCCTGTGGGTGAGGTAACTTTGCTCCGCCGGTGTTCCCACACTGGTACACATCTCTAGGGTCTGTGTCTTAAGTTTTGTTCCTCTAGGTTCAGCGGAAGTGTCCTTAAACTTTAACTTTACAACTTTTACGCACCATTGGTTAACATTGGTGCATGCGTGCGCTTTCCGCACTGCTCCCGAATCCCGTGGGCCTCTCCCGACTTCAGCATTGCTTATCCCGACTGCTCCCAGCGATTCCCTAGGCCCTAGGCCTAACCACTGTTCGATTGGTATCTCTTATACCACTTGTTTAGTATATGGTTTGAGTGGCCCCCCGCCCTCATCCATAATTGTGCAACTTTGTATGTTTAAACTGTGCTTTTGATTTAACGCTTGTGCCCCTTTATTCATAAAGAATACTGGGGATTGTTTTTAGTAATAAACACATATATTTTTATAATATATACTTGTGTGGTGTCCTTTCATTTGATATTACAGGATTGTATGTGGTAAAACAGCTCGCTTAACACGACCTCTTAAGTTAAGCCTTTAGGCTGCTTAGTCCATGCTACCCCTAGGATAGCTTGTCTAACAAGGTTGACTTACAACCTGACACCATAAGGGATTGTTTGGTCTGATAATAGGTGGTTCCAGAATTGGAAACATCACCTATCAGGCCAACTTCTCACAATGATGTTCAGGATCTTAAATACAAAAAAAATTGGCAAATACAAAAGTCAAGACTTATTGGCTTTGCCAATATGTGTTACGTTTGGCTTTAGTTGTATCACTAGTCTTGTGATAAAAAATAAATAAAGAAAAAATACATACCTCAATACATATATTGAAGGGCTCTTGGTTAACCATCTTCATCTACTGGTCAGTCGCATGCAGGATGGGGCTCTAGTGACCGCATTTGGCCTGATCACATGTGCAGAGTCCCCTTGAAAGAAGTGCCCTTCAGTGCCAGGGCTGGAGGACGGATTCTTTATTTTGCAATTGCTTTTTTCTTTTCGTTTTTTAGGTCGAGGACCTAAAGGCTGCGCTTGCGCAGTCTGGGGTCGGAGATTTAATGTCTTAGTGTGCTGTTTAACCCGCCTCCCTGCCCCGTCTCTCCTCCCTTGGCTGGCTTCCTAAACGGAGGCCAGCCATTGGAGGAGAGATGCGTCACTCTAATTTAGCCCCGTCTTTTTCGGATTCGGGGGCGTAAGTTTTGCTGTTCTTTAGCTCGTGACGTCGTCCGTCACTCAGGACAGCAAAACACGTCCCCGAATCCGAAAAATTTCGGAAGCTTGAGGCCGCCATTTTGCTGCTGGTAAGGTTGAGGTAGGCTGCTCTCGCTTTCCTCGTTCCCGCCGTCTTTTTTTCCCGCTGCCCGTGTCTTTGTTCCCCTCCCGCTGATGAGATCGTCTTGCTGTCCTCCCCGCCGTGTCTTTTTCCCGCCCCACTCCCGGCACTCAATAGAGCTCTTGAACACGAGTCTGAGCTGCTGATAGTCTGGTGTCTGCAGCCCGCCTGCACAGGATCTCAGCTGGGTTGGCCGGCTCACATGCACGCCATTACAGGCGTCTGGTACCGGAGCCAGCTTACAGGGGGCATTTCGCAAATCTTACTTCCTCACCTAGTGTACAGAGCTGAGGCGCTATGGGGAGCTGTGTAGCGTCTTTTTTTTGTTTGTTTTTTTGCATTAAATGCCACACCCACACAGAGCTAGTCTAGGGATTTACGGAGCCCGGGCCTGCTGCTGACTGACTCTCTCTTTGTCCCTCAGTAATGGTCCCTGCGGGCGCTGATTGTGCGCGCTGAATCTGCGCCGGGGCACCCCTGCTCGTCTGTGGTGGCACATTTACTGCTCATCTTGAGTGAGGGTTAAACGCATGATCCGTGCTGCTCCCCCCCCCCTAGTCCCCCCCTGTTTCTCCCAGCTGCTCCCCCTCCCCCAGCTGCTCCCCCTCCCCCAGCTGCTCCCCCTCCCCCAGCTGCTCCCCCCCTGCTCCTCTGTGCCCTTACACGCACCTCCTCCGCTTCACTCTCCTTCATGATTCATTTGAGTGTTGTGTTTGCACCGCCTAGTTTTTACCCGCACAAGTGGAGCGTCCCCCCCCCCCCCCCTCCCCGACCTTCCCTTTCACCCTTGACCTGTAAGGTTCGCACCTCCTCGGCAGACGAGTGCACATTAGCAAAGCATCTCTCGCTCACGTGCATTTCTTGGCGAGACTGAAGGCAAGTGCGAAACCTTTGTTATTTAACAAACACGCCCCTTTTTCCCCCAAACTGGTTTGCTACTTAAATGCCCCCAAACTAGCATTTGGCAGCTCTTCTTGACACGATGCCACACCTGGACAGCAGCGACGCTCAAAGCTCCACCGCCTTTGCTTTACACACAGTAAGTTTACAATGTTTACTTGTGATCTCAGCGCAGACTTCACCCCGCTGCAGCATTCGAGGGTCGGGGGGGACTGGGGGCCGTGTTTGTTTTTATTAATAATGTATCAGCTTAGGGGCCCCCTCTCAGCACCCCCCTCCCACCCCGGCCCTTGAGCTTACACCGCGCTATTGTGCCAGCCACACTGCCCGGCCAGACCTCTGCCACCCAGGCCCCCTCCGGAGCCATCCCCGGCCCCATCACCCGGCACTCCTTGTCACCCCCAGGCCCCCCCCAGGCCCTGCCCCGTCACCCCTTATCACCCCCAGGCCTCCCCGGGCCCTGCCCCGTTACCCGGCACTCATTCTTGTCACCCCCAGGCCCCCCCGGACCCTGCCCTATCCCCCGGCGCTCCTTCTTGTCACCCCCAGGCCCCCCGGGCGAAGCCCCATCCCCCAGCGCTCCACAGTTTTAGGGTCAGAGTCCTTTGCTGCAAAGGCTCTTAAGCTGCACCCTGTTTGAACATGGATGTAGGAAGTTCGGAAGAGTACTGAAGACAAAATTGTTCTGCTCTGTGTAGGAATCATCAATCGTAAACTAATTGACGTATTTTTTTTCCCCGCCACCTGCTCATTCTCCAATTCTCCTCTGTGTTTGACCCGTAGTACTCTGAAATATGACCTTGGCAGCCGGAGTGCCATACTAAAGAACATATTATAAAATAAACGAAATAAATATTAGACGAGGGTTTATGTTCTGGTTTTCGAAATTTGTGTAGTCAATCCAGGTGAAGAAGAGTTGCACTTGAAGACTGAGTTGTTGAAATTCTTTCACATGTTGGAGGCTCCTCATACGAACTTTGGACATGTTCTTTTGGTCAGCACCAGCCCATAGGCAGCCTAGGAATGGTATGGGCCAGTAGGACCAGATAAGAGGTGTGTTCGATCACGCCTTATCCCCTCAATGTTTCTTAAGATGGGTTCTGTGAGTAAAGGAAGTGATTGCTTTGGGAATAGTTATATTATGTATTTTCTGTGTCACTTACAATCTGTGTTTTTATAGTGAATTTTCAGATTTTACTTCAAGCGGAATTGTTGCTGTTTATGGTAATTTAGATTAAATGTGTAAGTATGTTTTCAGGAATTTGAAGCCATAAATTACTACTTAAGTGGTAAAAAGAAGATAATCCGAGTCACAATAATAAAGTTAATGAGTTGTTAGCGCTTTAGTATTAATTCAGACAGGGAAGTTCCTGGTACCTTATTCCAGTGCTGGGTTCAGATAAGGCCCATAAATAAACTGAGTAACGTAGTCTGCCTATGCAATAATCTTCTGAGGAGCGCATTTCCGGTTGCTAGTGACACATTAAAGGAGTGTCCCCGTGCCATTTGGACACAGAAGAAGAAAGCAGCCGCAGGATCAATCTGTGGGCAGAGTGCCAGCCTTGTGAACTGCATAGTTCTGAGTCAATAAAGGGCTGCGTCAGCCTCTCATCTTTCTGAGGTCGATTCAACAAGTATCATAGTGTAAAAGTCTCCCATTCAAGGACCTAGCTATAATTCAGTTTGTGATGCTCACACGGTAGATATGTCTTATAGTTATTAATATTTGAAAAGCCAAAAACATGGCATGTTTTTAAATAAAGCTGCAGTGATTCTTTCTGATGGGCAAATATGTAGAGGACGAAACTGCATAACCATATAGATATTGGTGTTTATATAGATCTTTCATTGATTGATTGATTTTGTGGGTGTGGGTGGCACTATGTGAATGACTGTGTGGGTGGCTCTGTATGTGTGTGTGGGTGGCTTTGTGTGTGTGGCTCTGTGTGGGTGCAAATGCAATAGATCTTGCATTTGCGAGCGATTAAGCTATCGTTTTCTTGCCTTCTGCCCCCTGATTGCACTCGTTTTTCTTGCCTTCTGCCCCCTGATTGCACTAGTTTTTGGGTTTCGCCTGCCGAAGGCTGCGCTCTGCGCAGCTTTTCGGCGCAGGTGAAATCCTTTGTTTACAAAAAGGACTTCGGGAACGTCCCCCGGCTCTCATTGGCTAGCTCCATAAATGGAGGCTAGCCATTGGGTGCCGGATCTGTCCGTCAAGGCCGGACCAGATTCGGGGGCGTTCCCGAGATTTTTTCCCTGGGCGGAGTTACGTTTTTTCCCGTTCCCTCCCCTTTCACTGAAAGTGATTTCAGATGCGCTGTCCATTCCCGCCCCCTCCGTGTGCCTCCCCGCCCCCCCCCTCGCTGTCCTGTGCACGTTTCCCGCCTCCCTCCCGCCGTCCGTGTCCCCTCCCGCCGTCCGTGTCCTCTTCCGCCGTTCGTGTCCTCTCCCGCCCCCCTCCCGCCGTCCGTGTCCTCTCCCGCCCCCCTCCCGCCGTCCGTGTCCTCTCCCGCCGTTCGTGTCCTCTCCCGCCCCCCTCCCGCCGTCCGTGTCCTCTCCCGCCCCCCTCCCGCCGTCCGTGTCCCCTCCCGCCCCCTGTGTCCTCGTAGGTGCTTGTTGTTCGCTTTTTGACGACTTGGGCTTGTTTTTAGTTTATTTTGGTAGTAGTTGGCTTGTTCTGGGCTTGTTTTCAAGGCGGGTTGAGCTTCTTTCAGACATTAAAACACTACTTCCCTAGGTGGAATGGGTATCTTACTCTTTGTAACTTTGTCTATTGCTCGTTCAGAAGCTGCTAGAAGACCCTGGTGGGCAGTTTTAGCTGTGTCCATGTTTGTGGTGACCCGACCCGCTGGTCTCTATCATCAGTGCAGCCGCTGATGGCCGAGAGCCACTCGGTCTGTAAACGCGTCACGAGCACGTAGCACCTGCGCCCCGCTTACCCCGCCCTCCCGAGCACCCCGGCTCTACTCCCGGGCTCAGGCCCAGTAGTACTGAGCTGCGGTGGTAGAAGGGGACTTGTGTGCCCTGGACTCGAGCCTCGAGGTCCCTTTACAACCGACCTCGGGCGCTTGTCGCTGCCCGAGGACCTACGAGTGTGGTGAGTATGACCTGCTTCTCCCCTCCTCCTTACCATCGCTGTAGGACAGTCAGTTCACATTTAAAATCTGCACCCAATACAACACAAGAATGCTTTTTTGCCGTTGTAACACTTCAAAATGTTCTTAGAGTTTACTTGTTTACAGTGTTTTATAGTTTGTTGATCCTTAGTTTGAACGTTATGTAGTGAAAGGAAAGACACAGATTCATTGTGTATCATCCTAAAGGCCGATGAAGGTTTTCACCTGCTCTGCCAACGTTAACCTTATGTGTTGCTGTCCTTTTTTGGTGCCTTAAGTTGTTATTAGTTGCTAGGTAGCCATCATTTTTGCACCGTCTTACGGTTTAACGTAGGGGATAGTATTTTGTTCAGCACTTAGTTTTCATTTCAAAGTCTCAGAATTAGTACCTTTTGGTGTCATCCTTTATAATGTCAACAATCCACTGTCTGTACCAGGTCATCTATATTTCTACTATGTGATCTTTTACCCCGTGTTCTGTAACTTTTTTTTCTTCATTTGATTAGCGTTGTTTTAGTTTTCAAGTATTTTGCAAGGTATTTATGATCTGGCCCATTTTTCATGGGCTTAGTTGTATGTATTTCCCAGTGTACTTGTTTATCTTATTTACAACAGTGGTGTAAATACATTTTTTATTTTTTATTTTTTTTGTCTCTTGT
This sequence comes from Lissotriton helveticus, assembly GCF_964261635.1. Taxonomy (NCBI): domain Eukaryota; kingdom Metazoa; phylum Chordata; class Amphibia; order Caudata; family Salamandridae; genus Lissotriton; species Lissotriton helveticus. Next base: position 1,048,750,783 of record NC_136072.1, read on the forward strand.
TTTACTTGTGCCTTTAAGGCATCCTAGGTTGTGCAACTGACCCCCAACTCTGTAGCCGTTGGTCCAGTAGTGGCAGGACTTGGCTCTTCTAATAGTATTCCTAGGTTTTGCATTAAGCTGTACCGCTAGGAAAGCACTTCCTAGCAATTGAAAATTACAACTCTTCATCCCTTTTTTAAACTACTTGCTCATTTTTAAATCATCTCAAAATATTTCGGACTGATGTTAGAAGAATATATATGCTCTTGGGCTAATTTGGGAAAAGTATCACTTTACTCAAATATTTTAGGGTTTGAGTTAGTATAATACTTTTGCCTTACCATCATTCACAAAACAATTTGCAGCCCTGATGTAAGGGTCTACTATATGCTCTGCCAACATGATTAAGCTTCATCTGGTTGAGCATGTGCTTTACAAATACATAGAGACAGGCACTAAAGCATGAAGACTCTCAAAGGTGATAAAAGGAGTGCTTGTATATAGTCTATACCCGTGCTTCCCATACCTTTTTAGAACCATGACCCACTTTTTAGAACAACAAACATTTTCAACCCACCTAGCTTTAGTAGATATGAGGCAGGCAGTTTTTTAAATTATTGATTTTTAATGTAACTAAAGCATCGTGTGGTAGCGCACTGCCGGTTACAGACCGCACATTATCCATTGAATGACCACTACATTTGTACAGACAGTTTTACTGATCAATCAAAATTGCACACATGACAAAATGTGGAAATCCGGTTTCAGTGAATGTTTATAATTTGTGCATCACGAAGTAAAGTATCTTGATTAGTTTTTTTGTTGATCCTAATACATCTTTGTCTCCATCACACTTGAGAATAATGCAAAAGTGCTTCATCTTTGCTTTCCTAACTGCTGAATGGCTACAGTTCATTTATAGGTTTTTACATTTTGTTGTGTTTTACAAAAAATGATATCTTGTGGCCTTTCAGTCAGAATATCTTTATTCGACTTATTCCAAGTCATACAAAGAAACAAAAAACAGTAAGACAAGACAAACATATGACATTACATGGAAAGCATACTTAAGCATCCAATTTCCTAAAAAGCATCAGCCTAAAAAACACATTTTAAATACTATATACACATTTTTAAAAAGAAAGTACATTTTATATAAGAAGATGCATTTTTTCCCATAATAGGGACATTTTTAAGACAGAGAATTGCCAACGGCTTTAACCCTTGCGGCTGCCACTAAAAATTTTGCAATACTAAAAGTAGTGCGAGGATTTGTCAAAAGCTGTAAAAAGAGCAGCGCAGGGCGCACCTGTGTGAACCCTGCTTCTTTCAAAATGGGGAGCAAGTATTTTTTTCTCTGCTCATGAAACAGGCTACAAAACATGACAAAATGCATTGTGTCCTGCACAGAAAAATTATCGCAGCTGCAGGGGGCGGCTTGTTCCGGCTTCTGCCAACCGTTAAAAGAACCAAGGTGAAAATGTAAAAGATTGAACCTAAATTTGATTAGTAAAAACCTATGATAAGGGATTGTAACGAAGCTGAGATAAGGTGCAAGATGGGGTTCACTTACCAAAAGGTAGTGGGCCCTGACTGCTGGTTTCTGCAGTTCAACTACCTCACGGCACGCATCCTTCCTTTCATAGAATAGCTTTTTTATGTGACCTATATCTTGAGCCCTGATTTTTTCTGGGCAAAAGAAAAGTTCTGGGCGACCCAAATTTGTAAAAGATTTAATCAAATAGTCCATCCATGGGATTTTCCTGTATTTATCTAAAGACAGGACATCCTTCATGATACTGTGGTTCAGTGGGAGATCTTCGTTTAACCACATTTTCATCCACAAGGTCAGGGGCGCTAAACTCAGTAGGTCTGATAGATACGATAAACCCACCTCCTTGTGGATAGAATAGGTTGGGGTTGACTGAGGGACAGATAAGAGAGATCTAATAAATCTGTTCTCGGCTCTCTGGATGGGGTCAAGATTTACGTATCCCCACAGGGGAGATCCGTATAGAGCGATGGCCACAGGTTTACACTTGTAAATTTTTAACAAAGCTTCCATGGGTCTTGCTCCCAACTTGCCTGCAAAACCTAAGAGAGCCGAGGCGGATCTAGTTACCGCCAATCGCTTTGCACTTATCTGTGGACCCCACGTCCCTTTATGGTCGAACAAAACGCCCAGGTAGGGAAATGTGGTGACCTTGGAGACTTGAACCCCACTGTAAAAAAATGATTTATGGCTTTTTTTTGCACAATCCCGGCCCATGACCATCGTGTGTGATTTAGACACGTTAATCTTAAGGTCCAATTTCTCCATAGAGGAGCCAAAGGCGTTCAGGAGAACCTGAAGACCAATACCAGTGCGGGCAATCAACACGGCATCGTCCGCGTACAGGAGTGCCGGAATTTGGACATCACCTGCACGTGGAACGTCCGTGCTCCTGCCTCGCAGGTATGCCCCCAGGCCGTTAATATAGATGGTAAAAAGCGTGGGGGCCAAAATGCAACCTTGCCGAACCCCTTTTAAGGATTTAAATAAAGGGGTACACCTTCCGTTGTTAGACACTCGGACAGCTGCAAAAAGCTCCTGATGCAAAGTGGCCATAAACGTGACCAATGCTTCATCGATGCCTAGTTCCAATAGGCTCGACCATAGTTTGGACCTATTAACGAGGTCGAAAGCCGAGGAGAGGTCCATAAATGCTAGATACACGGACCCCTCCTTGGCCACCGTATACTTTGAAATGAGTAAATGCAAGTTAAAGCATTGCTCGATTGTGCCTTTTCTTTCTCTAAAACCATATTGCAGTTCGGACAGCCCACCGCAACCCTCAACATTTTCCCTTAGTCTGTGCAAAAGGACTCTACCCAAAACTTTTACGGTTGAGTCCAAAAGTGAAATGGGTCTATAAAATGCTGGGTCGTCCCGCTGACCTTTGTTTTTATAAATAGGGACGATAGTAGATATTGCCGATGATGCGGGGGCTGAGTTGTCAGTAACAGCATTAAACACATTACACAAAACGTTCAACCATAGTTTAGGCGAGTGCATAAAAAAGTCAGCCGGGACTCCATCTGGACCGGGTGCCTTGTGTTTTGTAGTTGCCTTAAGTGCATTTTCGACTTCTTGTGGGTTAAAGACGATAGGGTGTACGGGCCCATTAGACAATAAACCCTTATTGATGCCCTCATCCCCTTCGTCGCCCCCATATACACTTTTAAAGAAAGACAGCCATTTATCGTCAGCAATCACGCAGTCCATGGGTTCATTTCTGTCTTCGGAGAATAGGGGCTGCTTGATAATCTCCCAAAACCTCCTACTATCCTTCAGTACTGCCGCTGACTGGAGGTTTTCCCATGTTTCATGTTTGATGGAATCTTTACAATTTTTTATTGCTGTCTTGTAAACTTTCCTTAGCCTCGCGATGTCATCTGTTGCCCTCGGTACGATTTTTAGAGCCACCATCAGATCTCTGTGGGCCTTCGAGCATGCTGAGTCGAACCATCGCTTGTGTCCTTGAGGTCCCTGAATAGGTTTAGCTAACAACTCGTTAGAGACCTGGACGCATATCTCCTCAAAAGCTGCTACAATCTGTTTCCCTTGAACGTCCGAATTCTGACAAAGCTCCACCTGATCTTTGATTTTAGGGAAGCATTTTTTGTAGAAATTATCCGGAATCACTTTTGCCCACTTCACTCTTCTGTCTTGGTCGGTGGTCCTCAAGGAGTGTGAAGCTTTTACGATTGATGGTGAAACGCCCATCTGGGCTCCCCAGGCCACTTCCAATAATACTGGGTTGTGATCGCTATAATGGGTTTCTACTGTGCGATAAGCAATAGTTCGATTGAAGATACCCATTGAGACAAAAATATAGTCTATCACCGTTCCATGATTGCCGCCCACAAAAGTTGGCGTTCTCAAACCATAGTCGGGTTCAAAAAGATTATAGTTGGCGAGTAGATCTTCAAGCTCTTGGCCCTCAGCAGAATGTACAAAGTGAGGTCCTAATGGTACCGCATCATCCACTTCATCAACTTCTATTCCCTTACAGTCTAAATTGCATAAATGAATATTAAAATCACCTACTAAAATAAACTCGGAGGCAAATACGATATTCTGTGAGACTTTGTTTAAAATACTGTCCAGACTAGCAATGTTACGGCCGGCGTAGTCACTATTCCCAGAATTATAAAAATTAACATATAGAGTCCTACTAGTTTTACTGATCACCCTTTCTACTATTAAGATGTTATCAGAGTCAGAGGTGATTTGCCTATAGCTTCCTTTTAAGCTCAGCGCAAAAAAGAGCGCCAAACCCCCTTTAGCCCTGCCCGTTCTACTGGGGACTGCAGGTCTTATAAAACTAGTGAACCCATCCCACCAGATGTTGCTGGATGTAACCCAAGTTTCTTGCAGAGCAATAATATGATGTTCTAAAATAAAGCTCCGCCAGACAGGGTCCTGGCTTTTAGTATTTAGTCCTGCTACATTCCAGCTTATGATCTTGCACGAATCAATAATTACACTTGGCTCATTTCCGCCCTCAGAGTCTCCTTCCGGTGTATCTTGCGATGGAGGTACCTCTCTGATTTCCCCATGACCGCGACACTGTGTGTCTTCTCCATTAACACCCGGTTTCACGCCGGCCACAAGCCCGGATAGATTTGGTTGCTGAGTAAGGTTTGTAGATGGGTGAGGCTCAACCACTACCTTAGACACTAGAAAACTAGAGTGTTCTTCTATATTGAAACCGTCGCTACTAGTTTTTAGGTTGCTGGGCCCCACGCGTTCCTGATCCGCTCCTGTTGCAAGTCAGTCGCAGGTATTTAAGTCAGATAGGGGGCCAAATCTGTTTCCTGTGGCGAAACCCCACACGGATGGATTAGGTGGCTGAAAATGACCATTGTGAGCTACGTTCCAAATGGGGTATGAACTATTTGAATGGATCGAAAAAGGGTCCGATCTCTGCCACTGTGTGGGCCTAAAACCCCGCTCGCTATGGTCGTATCCCAAAGGACCTGGCCCCCACCCATTTATTCTTAAATCATGCTGATGATCAAACTGATGATTTTGCTCGTGCGGGTAACTAGATCTTCCTACATCCCGATGTACCATTGGCTGAAACCACTCGGTTGGGTGTCGCAAACTAGTGGCCCTCCCCCAACTACTGGTACTGATAGACTTATGTTGCCTGATGGCGTTAGGCAAAGTGGCAGCCTGAATCTCATCATAAAAAAACTTGAGTCAGTGGAATTATAGAGCCACTGCGGCGTTGTGGTGGAAACACATTATTTAAGATGTCTGGGAGAACTTCAGCATTAGCAAAATTTAAAATAACACAGTCGCCTTTAAACTTTTTAGGCTTGCTGCCAATCCAAGATACCCTCCTAGTCAGAACTATGTCCCCGGCCAGTTTGTCTAGCCCTTCCTGAGCCATATACATATTATTAGAGAGCCAATGTAGAACTTTGTCTTTTAGACCCTGTTTGGACTCAGTTTTATCTTGTACAAGGACTGGGACATTGGCCAACACCAAGACTACCGGTGAGGCTTCCACAATAAATTCTGCTGAGGGAGTCTCTTGGTGCGCTACCACTGTTGCGTCAGTTACACTGGTGTGGGGGACTCCAGTTTCGACATTCTGATCCGTGACAGGTGGTGATAGCGATGAAGGAGAAGGAGCCAGCCCTTGTTGGATAGTCTGAATGGGCTGTAAATTACTTTCAGTGGGGGAGTCCTCCTCGTCCGTAGATGTTAGATCTGTGACGAGGGAAGATAGATTCTCTACCTCCTTAGCCAGAACATTATGGACCCCACTCAACTTCCTCACTTCAGCAGTTAATTTATCCACTTTCCCGATCAGAGGTTTGATTATAGTCCTAATTTTGATATCTATCATATCTTGGATCCTGTTGAAAAGATCATCATCACTGATACGTTTAGACTCGGATTCTGCCTCAAGGACTGTATGTTTGCCCGACCGCCTAGGGGGAGGGGTGGCAGGCTTTTTCCTACCTAAATGTTTTCCCCCTCGTTTCGTAGGAAGCTTTCTACACGCTCTAACCGCGCGTGTTTCTGGCTGCGGGGATTGTTGGTCTTCATTCTGAATGGCTATCTGGCTGTTTGAGTCAATGAGGGTATTGTCTGACAAATCTATTAAATCAGTTCTACCCATCGAGGGCTCGAGATCATCATTGGCCTCGATGAAATTATCGGAAGAATCGGGATCAGCCCTAATAAGCGGAGGATTGTCTAGCAATGAGTCAGACATTGCAGTGCTAGCTGCACCTGTTGATGGACTATCTTCGGGCAACACCGGTGATTGACTCAAGCCCAGAGATTGCCTTCGCTTATTGTTAATACTACTGACAACTTGAACAAGATACGAATCTAAAGTATTCAGAGTTTCAACTGGGGCAGATACCAGTTTTTTCCCCATACTCTGTGCTGTGCCTCAAGAGGGCAATCAGAAAATAGCAATAGCACTATGTAATGTGGATGATACGACTGTGATAAAAATAACAGAGGATGTTCTCTGAACAATGGGCTATGCCAAATGTCAAACAGGAGCACAGTACCTTAGTATCCGAGCGTTGGATGTCAGGGGATTGGCCTTGCCTGGCCTTCTCGTGCCTCTGAGGGCCACAGAGGGCCCGCCCTTTGCCCGGGCTTAGCCCCGGGCACTCCCGCGCGCTCCCGCACAGTGATGTTCGTCGCTTTTTATAGGCGTCAATGGAGATGATGGTATTGCAGGGCGGGGCGGTCAGGGAGAGCGGGCCAGGTGACTTGGCCTCTGGGTTGCCGGGACTCCTGGGAGAGTGAGTCCCGGTCCCACGCTCGCAGCCCTGTCGCTCGCGCACTCACCCTGCAGGGGCCAAGCTTTGGATGGGCAGGGGACAGCGAAGCGGGTTCCGCGAGGTGCTGGTTGAGGATCCTTTCCTTGAGCAGCAGCAGCTGTTCCCTCCTTCTGCTATCACGGTAAAAGTCTGTAATGGCCTTTCCTTTCTCCCTGCCTGTACTCCAGTAAGATTGTCACATAATTCACTTTACATTTCTCTCTGACTGCAAAGTTAGATAACTTTGTAAACACCAATCCCCATGTAAACAGCACTTTGGGGACAGCCAAACATTTGACCTCTGTCATTAAAGCACAGCAAAAGCGACAAGATAAATACAGAATTTAAAGACCTCATTTTTTTTTATTGCTTGGACTTTCACAACCCTCCAAAAATCGTCTCACAACCCACAGTTTGGGAAACACTGGTCTAAACCTCACAGTTCCTCCAGGTAGCATTGAAACCCATCATTTTTCACTCACTCTGCTACTCCAAAAAAAGGCTTTCCATATCCAAATCAGAACTGAACCTGCCCATCATGGGAACAGTTTATCTAACTATCCGGATACTGAAATACTATGATGGTGACCTGACTTTTATGCCTTAATTTTTGGAACTATGCCCTTTCATTTGTTTAAGTGTATCATGTTTTATTCCCACTCAAATATCAGTCTTGGAAAAGCTATTTCACTCTCTTTTAAATGGTTTTATAGTCATTGAATTGTATCATGGAGAGTCCTGCAAACCTTGTGTTTTCTGGGTACATGACCTTTAGTTTCAACTAAAATGTCAGTGCTGGAAATGTCTCGGTTCAACAGGCAGTGTCCACTTAAAAAACAAGCATTTACAATGCAACGGTTTCGCCTTTGGAAAAGTTAGAGCTATTGGCAATGTAAAGGACAATGCCATTTATTTATCTGTTTTCAAAACCCAACACATAAATACAAATTTTGTCATTTACAATGCCAATAGCTCAAACTTTTCCAAAGGCGAAACCGTTGCATTGTAAATGCTTGTTCTTGTTTTGTAGGTGGCTCTATGTGTGGGTGGCTCTGTCTGTGTGAGGGTGGCTCTGTGTAGGTGGCTCTGTGTGTGTGGGTGGCTCTATGTGAATGACTCTGTGGGTGGCTGTGTGTGTGTGGCTCTGTGTGGGTGTAAATGCATTAGGTCATGCATATGCGAGCGATTAAGCTATTGGCATTGTAAATGACAATGCCATTTATTTAACGATTAAGCTATTGGCAGTGTAAATGACAATGCCATTTATTTATGATTTAAAAAAAAAAAAGGTCATGAGCAATGCCAATAGCTCAACCTTTAATAATGCCGAGACCATTGCATTGTAAATGCTTGTTATCCTTCTTTTTAAAAAAATGTAAGTTTTCTTGTATATTTAAACAGTATGTTCAGGTTGCAGTCTTTCAAAGCCAATAGTACGTTTTTCTGTGCCGTAAGAACCATTTTCCGGTTATGTGCTCTAAAACTAAAAAAAAAGGCTTCCAGGTTAGCAGTGCATTTCTTAGCAAATAACTAATTTGCACAAACGTGGTCAGGCACAAAACAAATCTTGATGCTCAATGCAATGGATTCTTAACATAAGACCAATCTTTTGGCAATCCATTTGCAGCCTCACTTTCCGTCGCTTGTCCCCACGGCCTTAGCTCGCTGTGTGGCTCTTTTGTGGTGGTCATTGGATACAACCCTCTCAAATAAGAAGGCCTTTGTGCTCTTGGCGCTGCTGGCCCAAAGTGCCGCACACTGTTTATCGTGAGGGGATCTTGTATGTTTACAGTGCTGATCTCATTTCCCAGAGGCTATTGAATGGCTAGATCTGAACCTTGTTTATATTGTCTATGTTTATATTGTCTATTTTCACATCAAGTAAACATCAGAAGTTCTTGTTCGGTTTACATACCAGTTTGTTTGAGTTGATCTTGAATCTAATTATCCTTTTAAAATTCTCTTGGATGATATTGGATTCAGTGCATTGCCCTACTACGCTTCCCTGCCAGAAAAGAGGACAGTTATCAGTAACAAAGATTGTCCCTGTGATCTCTGCCCTTCAGTTGAGCAAACTAACAGTATTTTGTTTCTTTTGTCCACAGTTTTGGCAGCTGTATAATGCGATCACACTTTTTGGACTGTCCAGGCATAAGGAGTGCAAAGAATGGCAGGTACTGTAGCATATGCATTTACATTTCATGAGTACCGTCTAATTTGTACTTCATTCTTTGGGATGTACCCTGCAGTACAACTAGGTGTGATGTTAGTTTGGCCTCTGGAAGGCACAAGCAGTTACTAAAGCCTTCGCCTGTTATTTCTCAGGCATGTCTGGGTTTTCTCCGTCTGTTTTTCCTTTCAATGTTGGTGCATCTCGGTTCTTGAGGTGTCTTCTTCCGCGTGCCAGTGCGTCTTAGTCCTAGTGGCAACTCGCCCCTAATGTCAGTCTTTTTTCTAGTATTGCGAAAGATATTGAGGACAGAGGACCAGAAAGTGAGGCACAGAAACAGGCACTACCTGTCACAGTTTCTGTGTCGCCCTCTGTCTGTAGGTCTGCATTACCTTTTCTGTCCAGTATTTACTCTGTCCCCATGTCTCATTTATCTGTGCCCCTTTGTCCCAGTTATTCGGCCCAGCAATACATCTGTGGAATTCTCTTATGTTCTCTACTTAAGGTTTGCAGCAATCAAGGGAACGGGCACCAACCCTACCACACGCTAAGGAATCATTAGTTTCGTTGATGAGTGCCCACTTTTTCAAAGCTCTTATATCACTAATGATCACCCAGAAACTAAAAACACAAAATGTTTGTGATTATTTCCTTTCCAGAAATGTTTCTGATGTAATATATATATTTGGGGGGAGGATGTATCCTAACGGCTAGGGCGGTCGACCTCTTATTTGGGGTCCCGGATTCGAGTCTCGGCAACGACGCTCCCCGTGCCCAACAAAAATTAATGTGTCTTCATTTAACGCAATTGGTGCTCATGTAAAGCGCTATGGTACCTAATTTCAGGTGAAGTTCGTGCTATATAAAACTTAGGGAAAAAAATATATATAGATAATGTACAGATTATATTTTAAGGGTGTGCCCATAGGCTCTGGATCTCAGGATTTACCATTTGCATTAGCCGGTTAGTGTGTGAGATGTACAGGGCAGGTGAAGTGGCGCCATTTTGTGATCTTCCTTAATCGTCCATGAATTAGATGTTGCCCTCGACTATGGCTTTATACAAGGAAATCAGGGTGTTTTAAGGCAAGTATATTTGTTGGGTAGCAGTCAATGTTTAGGATTGTTAGTTGGATCTTGAACAGGAACTCTTCTCTGGGCAGCCAGTGCTCACCCTCACATACACAATAAATTATGTTTTTAAAATATTTTTTAAAAGATATCTATTTGTTCAACAACAATATGCCACTGTAATCCAAATTCTTTTGGAATATTAATTGTGCTGCAGTATGCTTAACATTCAGTCCCAGTAACCTTTATATAAACAGGGACCCAGTTAATGTCTATGGGTCACTAAGTCCCATTGTTGTTCTTGTGTGGCTTTAATGTAGGTTCTCGCGTACCACCATTTCGACGAGGGCTAGTGTGTGCTGTTGTGTTCATTTTACTGCTGTTTAAGATATCTGGGTCGTTATGCTTTGTCCTTCCTTTCTGGCACCACTGGGACCGCTCACCCACAATAGCCAGATGTCACCGTAACAGCTTTAATAGGATCTAGTTCTGTGCGTTTGCCAAGATGACTATTACCCATATTCAGGTAATAGTTCTGTGTATTGCACACTGGTTATGGCAGAGCTCCTGTACTTGTTGTAAAGAAGCAACCACATTACTTTACGAATTACAACGCAAGTTCTCATGATCTGAAGCCCTGGTGTGTTCCTTAGCTCTGACACTCCAGTAGAAAAATGGCAGGTGAGAACTCCCTCCTTGAATGTGCTCCACCTGTGGTCACTTGCTCCTATTACCCGGATGCTTTCCCATCTCAGTACGAAAGATTCACACTACGAGAACCTTTGGGTGCAATTGGAGTTTAGAAGTAGCATTCATCATCATTGTCGCCATCAGCATCTGAACCAAACTGAACGACTCGAATGCAGAGCTTTTGGAACTGGCGACTAGCACGTCCACAGTATAATAAAAAAAATTCTATTTTAATTCATTGATGCAGGTATGTAATAATGTGTTCGCGAATCCGAAATTATAGATTTTAGCTTTATTACGCAACGGTGGAGTGTGCTTTCGGGGTTGGGAAGCAGTATATATTTGTTTTGCTTATATGTGACAAAGCCATGATTTTTTAGATGCTGTCACCTTAGAATATGTTGGTTTTCTCATGAAAATCCTGTGCTAGACACCAACTTGGCTTAATGGCAACCATGTGTCTTGATGATGATAAACCTCTTTTTGGAGCTGCACTAAACTTAGTGCTGAGTTTGTTGTTACCTTGTTTGTGGCAGCGCGGGGCATGTGGTCGGGTTCCATTGCCATTGTTATGATGCGTTGATTTTCTGTTGCCAAAGCACAGGGACAGGATTAACCTGAAAAACTGGGTGGAGAAAACTGACCTTCTGAGCCCCATCCATGTACTTTTTAGCTATTCCTTTAGGTGTTGTGTATCCGATGAAGCACATGGATGCATCATCGGATGGCTGCATTCCCCCTGTTTTCTGTAAACATATTGTCGGAATGCAATTAAAAAAAAAATTCTATTATTGTTTAGAAATGTGTTTATTGCGCGTAGGTAACAACTGTATTGTATAAATGCTCCTATTTAAAACATTAAGCAGTAATCAAAATAAAAAGTGCAGTGAATTGGTTAGGAGTTAGAAGTAATACAAAAGTATATTGTAATTTGCTTGGAAGCATAACATTCACATCAACTGCAAGCTAGCAATTGTAGCAATCCCTCCCAGGCTGATGAGCTGGATATAGATGAGCAAAGTGCAGATGGAGCTCGGCTAGTATCAGTCCTTGTACGTAGACTAAAGGCTTGAGGTCTGTTGGTAATTCCCAGTGTTTGAAATTCCAGTCTCGGCCATTCCTTCCTGGCTTCTTACAGAGAGGACAGGCAGGAAATGATCAAATGTTGCATCATTGCTGCTTCCTTGTAAAATGCACCCCAGCAGCTTGGTGAAGGAGGCAAGGGGAATGGTACCCAGTGAAGTTCGGCATGAACAGTCTTGGCCTGGGCTGGTATTATCATATGGATGTAGCACATGCATATTTAGGATCAAGGGGCTGCCATACCCAAGAATCTTATGTAGGTATACAAGTCTGGTGGGGGCACTCCATAGTTATATGTGCTAATTTACAATTAAAATGCCATTGCCGCAGCTTTTGCTAGGGATGTTCTTTATCACATTTAGGACACCTTATCTCTTGCGTCATATTCTTCCTTCCCTTTTTACAATTGTGTATAGTGTCCTTTCTTCTTCCCTTATTTCTTCACCCCTTCCTTCTCACCTTTATGTATTTGACTTTCATTTATCCATTTCGTTTTATCCTGGTCTGTTTGTTTATTCGGCCTCTCTTTTTTTTCTCTTCAATGAAGCCCCTTTAAAAAAAATCTTTTTATCCATTTCTTTTGTTTAAACCTGTTATTACTATTTTTAGCCCTTCCTTGCTTTCGTTAGTCCGCCCTTCATTTCCTAGGCCCATTCTGCATACCCGTAGCCCATTCTGCCTTACCGTAGCCCATTCTACCTTTAATGTGTCCTCCTTTTGGCCTGTTATTCCTTTATTTCATGGCCCATCCTTTTCTTTCTGAAGCCAATCCTTAATTCTTGAACCTGTCCTTCTTTTGTTTCTTTCCCTCAATCTTTAATTATTGGCTTGTCTTCACTTTGTTTGTTGGGCTCGAACTTCCTTTATTTTTGTCCAGTTGTTACAAACCTGTATTACTTTCTCTGTTCGGCCCATCCTTCTTGGACACTTCCTTCCTTTGTTTCTAGGGCCCATATTTCCTTTGATTCTTTAGACTCATTTTTCACTTTAACCTGTCCTTTCTGGTTTTCTCAGCAGCTCGCATGTTTAGCTCCAGATACTAAGAGTGCAGCAAAGTCTGTACCCAAGAGGGTACCAAATCGTGATGTCAGGCTCCAGCATAGTGGTGGGCGATGGGGTACTTGGAATCATAGTTTATAGGGGCTTTTGGTATTCAATCTGCCAATGGGGATTCTGCATTCTCCACATAAATCACATCACAATGGCTTTATTGGCATGTGCACTATGTGTGCTTTGCAGTGAATACAACACAGCATTATCTTCTCATTGCTGCCTCCAGATCCACTGAGTCATGCCCCAGTAATACTCCAGATCGCCTTGCAGTAAAGGCACAATTTTCAATTCAGCAAATGTTGTTTTTGCTAATTTGACAATGCACTTCATTGTGTGCCCATTTTGAGCAAGTCTAGGAGATAATCTTGTGGTGCATCGGGTGTGTACATGCTAGGTTACTGTGCTTTCTTGTAATATTTGATCTGTAATGTGTGAACTTCATCTCATACAAAGAGGCCAGTCTTGATGAGTTTCAGCCTTTAGGGACTCAATGGGGTGCCCAAGGTGGTCCTAGGGTTGTAGGAGTAAAATAACCTGTGCCTTCTCAGAGCCCTGCCTGTACTTTTAATATAAGATAATTGTCTGGGTCCCTGAGATTTGATTAAGTGTGATTTGGCTAAAATCAACAACATAAATTGTTTTATAAATGATTTAGGTGCTGCTTCTGAAATATTTTTTTTTCTTTGTTTCAGGTTTTTGTGCTGGCACTCACGTTTTTTGTACTATTCCTTGGAAATTTCCTCACAACCCTAAAAGTAGTGCATACCAAACTTCAAAAAAACAAAAAGAAACTGAAGAACCCTTAAGTTTGCTTGGAGACGGACATAGAAAAGTTGGAATTTTTCTTTTGGCAATACCATGTCATTTTCAGAGGATCTATGGATTTACTATATATTCTTTACTGACAAGCTATTGCATTGGCAGATTTTGTGTCTGGCCACAATGTGAACTACTCAGACTACTGTACGAATTTCGTACGAGCAATGCACCCCACTTCCACACTGTAGCTAACTGTTAATGTGTGCTTTGAATACCAACTTTACCTTCAGGGGCTTTTGGTCTTTTTAACTTGGTGTATAATGCATTAATCTTTGAAGCTTTGAAAAAGGGATCTGAAGAAAGGGAAATTGGCTGCCATTCCTACAATGGGACTGCCTTCTACACTGTCAGCAATTGTCCGTTTTGGAGTTTTTGATTTCCTGATATCAAGCACCCTCCTACAGGCGCAACCGGAAGAAAGGAAACTACCGAATGTTTTGGGAATCATGCCCAACTGTTCACTTTGAAAGTGAGAGATGTTTGCATTAATGTACTGTTCTGGAAGGCGCATCCCTCCGCTGATCTGCTGTCCTACGTCCTGTGGGGTTGACCAGATTTTTTTGTAGCCCAGGAACTTTTTATTTTGTCCTATCAGAGCCACCATTTTTTTTTTTTTGGGGGGGGGGGGGGTTGTTTACAGAGGACCTTGTTTCAGTTCACATAAAACTGGTGATATTCATGTGGAAGACTGACATTAAAAAATACAACGCTGTTGGTTCTTTATTTATTTTTCTAACACTCGCCTGTTTTTTCTATTCCCCTCAGAACAATGGAGTTTAGATGATTGGCTGAATTAATGGAGAAGGGGGAACAAATTTTGCCCTACTAGAGGTCTGTAGCACATGCGACACCCTAGTGTTGTGTTTGTTTAAATGTTTTAGGTCGAGCCTAGCGCAGCTCGCAAGCGCTGCTTAGGAGATGACCTCTTGGAATTGGTCTGTACTTTTTGGAAAACACGTGCATTTACAGCACTGTTTACAATGAGTACTTGTGCATGTACAGCATCCACCTTGCGAGAGCGAGCAGCTGCGCCATCTGTTTCCAATTATCGCTTGTTTACATTTGCCTGTCTCGCGGTCGCGTTAATTGGAAACAGATGGCGGTCGCCTTCACTTTTGTGGCTGCTTGTTTCCTGATGATTGTGACTGAGGCCATGCTTTTGCTCTTCTCTGCCTCACCTTTGTGCCCACTTTCGAAGTTTGGAAGGACTGGTCGTTCTGTCAGTTTTGCACATAAATCAGGGAAAACTTTGGGGTTGGCTGTGATTGCCAGTTCTCTATTCCGGAGAGTGTGATAGATTTCTCCTACAGTTTCATTTCTGAATCCCGCACCATTGTGGACAGCAGGCGACGCGATGAGTGGGATGGCACACGGAGGGCTGCTGACGGTCCTGCGGTGAGAGAACTAGCCCATGTCTCTCTCGTGAGATTGGGAATGTCGGGTAATGCGCGCTGGTTAGGATTACATATTGTTTGTTGTGGTTTTGCTCTTTGTTTGAGACGTGATTTTAAAGGGAGTCTATTTACGCAGCTGGGATTGGACTCCGATTTTGCTGTACGCATTCTCCGGAATGAAGTAGGTGCTGCAGGGGAAGGTGCAGAGCCGCTGAGTGTACAAGAATGCTGACGGGAACCCTGTGTGCACTTAGATTACTGCCTAATGCAAGTTCACAGAACACGTTGTTAACAACCCAGGCGTTCTTAGCAACAAAGAAGCTGTCTTTCCAGCACAAAGTAAAATATTGTGTTTTTCTGGCCTTCATGATGGTGCAACTGTTATGTGTTAATAGTCTTTGTTCTTCTTTGGACTGTCTGAGGGTTATGACTAATTGCCAACGTCCATGCTACTCACATACAAAAAAGGCTTTTCTGTCCTCTGCTGTACACATATTTATTGCAACAAAATAGTACCGGCCCTAAAGAGAAAACTGTCCCATCAGACCTACGAAACCCCCCCTTTCCCCCCCAACATTATTTATATCTACACCAATCTCCTTGCTTCCGACATACTTGTTGAACAATGATGAAAAACTAGTTAATTAAGAAATTGCCTTAATAACTTTTGCATTGTCATCAACCATATTGGGAAACATTCTATGACCACAAAGGTATGATTTTTCAGTTTTTAAGAGTACTGTTTAGACTAATAATGACATCAGTGGAACAGATCATCTCATGACCTTTGGCCTCCTGATGACGTTCTAGAACATCGCATCAATAGAGACCCAGTTTTGAGCAAAGTAGCTTTTGACCCAGGCATGGTGAGGGATACATGATATGGTGTTAAATGAGTGCTGGCACCATCCTTAAGCTCATGCTTGTGGTCGTCACAAATACAGTGCACTGGTACCAGAGTCTGAACACCGATCTTCCCCCTTGGCTACATTGTGTGATCCTAGACAAATCAACGCATCTGATAATTCTTATACATGTCTCCAGCAACGATTGATTCTAGAGAAAGCTGGCGGAATTCCTTGGGGAAATAGTTTAAACACATTTTTCTCCACATACGTTAGACACTCTGCCCCAGCCTTACCTTTTACTGGTTTGTCTCACGCACCACGCACCGTGCTATATGTCTCCAATGACTGCCCCAGCCCTACCTTTCACTGTTATGTTATTTTAATTTGTAGCGCGCATGGATACTCACGAGTGTCCCGGCGCGAAGCCTAAAAAAAGGGCGAGGGAGTCTGTTTAAGCGAAAACTTGAAAATACATGTTTTTCTTGAATACTGCTGGGTCTTGAATGTTATGGAGGGCAAGGGGCAGCGCATTCCAGGCAACAGAGGCCTTCCTTGGCAACAAACTGGTGGGCCAAAACCAGGGCTTTGAACTTCACCCATTCCACCACGGGCAGCCAATGCAAATATCGCAGGTGATGTCGCACGCTGTTCCTGGCAGAGATGCCCAAAAGAAGCCTGGTTGCCGCATTTTGGACCTCCTGGAGCTTTTTCAACAAATATCACGGGATGCCCATGTAAAGAGCATTAGCCTAGTCTAGCCGGGACAGAATAAGTGCACAGGTGACTGTTTCTCTCGCTCCCTTGGTAAGGAAAGGAAAAAATTTCCTCAGTCTTGAGGAGGCAAAAACAGTTGCTGGCCAACTTCTTGATATGATTTGAGAAAGAAAGGCTCTCATCAAACCACACCCCTAAGTTCTTGGCCGGCTTCCCAGCAGAGGTGGGCAAGGGAAACTCAGGAGGCCAATGATTCCCGAAAGTTGGGAGGAAATTTCCGTAAAGGAGAATTTCTGACTTCTCCTCATTACATTTTAATTGCGCAGCTGCTAACCATTTAAAAATGGATAAGAGACAGAGATGAACCGAGGAAACTGACTCATCACTATCGTCCCATGTAAATGGCAGCTGGGTGTCATCGGCATAAGCCATCACCTTGGCACCCAAGCTCTCGACCATTAGACTAAAGGTGTCATATAAATGTTAAAAAGAAGGTGACCAAGGGAAGACCCCTGGGGAACTCCCGTGTTCACAGACTGTAGAGATGAGGAGGATGGAGGAATCCAAATCTCCTGGGCCCGCCCTTCTAAGAAGGATCTAAGCCAGTTCCAGGCAGTATCTGACACACCGATCCTGGTAAGTCGCGAGAGGAGAAGAGAGTGCGGGACCGTGTCTAACACCACCGAGAGTTCAAGCAGAATCAATGCTGCCCTCCCCCCAGCGTCCAGACACTCCCCAATGGCCTCGACGACATCCACCAGGACCGATTCGGAGCTATGGGCGGCCCGGAACCCAGACTGTGCTGGATGCAGAATACCCTCCCTCTCAACGAACGATGTGAGTTGTTTGTTGCAACCTCTTGCACACCTTGGCCAAGCCAAGCAGAAGAGAAATGGGCCGTTAGTTCCCCGGATTGAGAGGGTCTAGTGATGTTTTTTATTTTTTTTATTTTTAGAAGTGGCAATATCCTGGCCTGCTTCCAGGCTACTGGGACACTGGCTGTCTGGAGAGACAAGTTGATGATACTGTTAACCTCTACATCAATCGTCTCCGCTGCTAGCAGTCTAGCAGGGCAAAGATCAAAAGGTGGACCCGATTTTAAACTCTTAAGAATTTTAAGAGAGTCAGACAAGTCCACTGGCTTAAAAGCATCCAAGCGATGTTCAGCGCTGGCAGGTGGAGACAGACCAGTTGCCACCAAATAAAAGAGCCGCCCGAATAGTGCGAATCTTATCCAAGAAGAAATTCGAAAGGGTATCGCACCAGGTGACTGAGGTGGATGTCACGCTAACTTGAGCGGAGGGAGACGTAAAGCTCTGAACAATCTCAAAGATTTCTTTAGCGTTGTTTTTAGCAGAGTCTTTACGGTTTGAATAGAATTGCCTTTTGGCAGGAGTTATGGCCCCATAATAAAACTTCTGTTTGATTCTTAACTTCAGGTTTGCTGCGGGGCAGTAATCACTGCGATGCAACGCTCGCTCAAGTGTCTTACATTCGTATTCGAGTGCTTTAAGTTCAGGGCTGAACCAGGGTTTAGAAGGGGATTCCCTAGACAACCTAGGAGAGCACTGTGGGGCGAGTATGTCAACAGCATTAGAAACCCAGCTGTTAAGACCATCAAGTCGATCCTCAAGGTCACCTAAGACCATGCTATACGTCTTCAAATATGTAAGTGACTCTGCCCCAGCCTTACCTTTTACTGGCTTGTCTCACACACCACGGACCATGCTATACGTCTCCAAATATGTAAGTGACTGCCCCAGCCCTACCATTTACTGGCTTGTCTCATGCACCATGCTATACGTCTCCAAATATGTTAGTGACTCTGCCCCAGCCCTACCTTTTACTGGCTTGTCTCACGCACCACGCACTGTGCTATACGTCTCCAAATACGTTAGTGACTCTGCTTCAGCCCTACCTTTTACTGGCATGTTTCACGCACCACGCACCGTGCTATACGTCTCCAAATACGTTAGTAACTCTTCCCTAGCCCTACCTTTTTACTGGCTTGTCTCATTCACCACGGACTGTGCTATACGTCTCCAAATACGTTAATGACTGCCACAGCCCTACCTTTTACTGGCTTGTCTCATGCACTAATATGCCTAATAAATATGTTAGCTTTCACCCACGATAATGTAAAGCATAACTAAAAAATAAGGTCCCAAAGACGAGACCTATTGGCTATGCCAATGCTTGTTTTTCTTTGATTTTGGAGCATGGAAGAAGAGCATCTTCTTATTGGTAAAGCTCAGGCTATGCAACTGGCCTTTCCATATTTCTGAAGGAGGCCTCTTTGAATATGGTAGCAGATTCCTCGATAATAGCCCTTCCGTGAATGCGTGTCAAGAAATCAGGGATCTTAGTCCACAGAATCTTACCCTGTGAATTGCCCAAATTCTAAATGAAGGATGGTGGATTGGTCAGATTCTGGAGAGGCTTTGCCTTGCTAATTGTGAGTTATGGAAAATGGCTATATGTACGCACAAATATAACTTGGTGAGTGTTTCTACATTTGGCTGTGGGTTGGTGTCTACAGCACTAGTATCGCACTACCTCCTTGTAGTATAAATTGGGTAGAGAATTTTGTTTGAGTCCTAAGGAATAGGAAGAATGGTGATGCAGGATTGTGCATATAAATGCTACTGTTTCCATTTTGCAGTTTATTTTTGCATATGTCTTCAGAGTATGAAATGCTTCCCCATGGAAACACCAATGCGTTGTTCAACTGATCTTATGTTACGTTCTTACAAATATTATATGATGACAAATAGGTGGACCTGTGGGGATCTTTGGCAAGCACAGGTATAGAACAGCTTATTAGTCTTGGGATGAAAGTGCAAACAAGGTATGTCCCAGAAACCTCCCTTAACTTAGCCGAAGATAATAAGTAACAATGCCAGAGACTGTTGGGGATATAAATATAATTTTGAGTTCTGGTAACCTTTTCCCTAATGTGTTCACTCATACAAATTCCACACAAACAAAATAATTGCAGAAATCTGTAAAATTATGATAGTTGGCAGCATATTTTATACAGTTTCTTTTTTAGAATCCCTGCATGCCTAATCTTAAAGCATCAAAGTATTGCCATAATAAGGGTGAGTATGTCAATAGAATTAACGCACATTTGGAGTGTCTCTGCTGGGAAATAGGTTGAGACACCAAGCAAATCAACTTTTGCCATCGCCATAGTCCGCGCACACTGGGTGGGGACACCAAGGAGTCCGAGGGGATCTCTCCCAAGGGACATGATAGCTAAATTGGGGTCCTCCCAACTGAATCAATCAGGGTTTCATAGAGAGCATTACTCGCCTGTGAGGGTCTCAAAGCGATGGGAGTGAGCAGCTCCGTTTGGGTCATTTGAAGAGCTAGGTCTTGAGATCCTTTCTGAATTGATGCAGTGTCTGACTTCGTCAGAGGTGGAGGGGGAGTTTGTTCCAGGTCTTGGCTGCGAGGTAGGAGAAGGATTTTTCACCTGCTCTGGTCCTGTAAAAGTGAAAGACGTTTGCTAGGGTGACGTCGACTGTGCGTAGGTTTGTCTTCGGGACGTGGGAAGAGATTTATCGTTGAGGTATTGGGGTCTGGTGTTGTGGAGGGCTTTGTAGGTGTGTGTGAATAGTTAGAAGGTTGATCTTCTTTCAACGGGGAACCAGTGCAGGTCACGGAGTTGTTTGGTGATGTGGTCGTGTTGTGGGATGTCGAGGATAAGTCCGGCGGCGGAGTTCTGGAGTTTGCAGAGGAGTTTTTTGTTGATTCCACCGTTGAGAGCGTTTCTGTAGTCAAGTCTGCTGGTGATGAGTGTGTGGGTAACAGTTTTCCAGGATTTGGGGGATGGGGGAGCGGGGGGAAAATAAACTTGAAAGTCTTGTGGAGGGTATTAAAGCATGTAGAGGATATGGCGTTGATCTGGTGATTCATGGTGAGAGAAGAGTAGAGTATGATGCTGAGGTTGCGTGTGTGGTCCATTAAGGTGGGTGAGTTTCTGAGGGTGGTGGAAGTCTGACTCGCTGGGTCCGGACAGTGAGGAAGGAGTGGATCCAGTCCAAAGCCTCATCGCGGATGTTGGCGTTGTGGTTAGAGTGCAGTGGGAGACAGTGTCGAAGGCATCCGAGATGTTTAGTAGGATGAGGGCTGCAGACTCGCCCTGGTCGAGTTGGGAGCAGATGTCGGTGGCGGTGAGGAGTGCTGTGGTTGCTTCAGAAGCTGGATTGGGAGGTGTCCAGGATGAAGTTCACTTTGATGAACTCTGACAGCTTGGCTTTGATGGCCTTCTCGATGACCTTTTCACGAAGGGGAGGAGGGAGATGGGTCTGAAGTTCTTAAGGTCTGTCATTTCCGAAGCTGGCTTCTTCAGCAGGAGGTTGATCTCGGCATGTTTCCAGTCGGCTGTTTGATGGCCACACCAAAGAGAATTCTCAGAGGGATTCAATTGCTAGAAGCATATAAAACCACTGCCTCACTTAAAACCTTTCAAAAGATAAGTTCCTAGGGGTCATATTGTACTGTTGCCCACAGATTAATCTGAAAAAGTGTTATTTTGCCTTAAGCATCGATTTTTATGAACACTCGCACAAATATGGGTCACATCTGGCCAGGCATTTACAACTCCAGGTGGTCTCAAGAAGCTCTATCCTCACTTGAGGGCCCCAATGGCAGTATTCTTAACAAGCCTGTAGTGCAACATAAGGCGTTCTGCGAGTCTTATGTTGAATTATTTGTGGAAGATCCAGTTGACACGAAAGATGTCAGGCCCATTATAGCTGCAGCAAACCACCTCAAACTTAAGGAGGCAAATGGAGATAGTCTGAAACTACCCATAATGGCAGAAGAGGTAACTGAATTCATTTGTAAACTGAACCCTAACAAGTCTCCATGGCCCAACGGCTTAACTAACATATTCTATAAACTGTTTAAATCAAAATTTACACCTCATCACAATTCTATACTTTAATCACAATTAATGATACCTTCGATGACGGAGGCTAACATCTTTCTCTACCATAAATTTTTATGAAGCTGCTACCCAATGGACTAACGCTCCACCTATCATTCCCAATCAACACCGATCATTCAGGCTCCATCCCACAGAGACATGCTGCAGGCAACTTAGCTGAGGTCTTCATCTGATCGCGTGAGCTGCTATAGGAAAGGTTCCATTAGTGATTCTGTCACTTGTTGCAGAAAAAGTATTCAACAGGGTCAATTGGGTGTTTCTCTCTTGAGTGCTCGCTGCAAAAGGCCTGGGTCACCACATGCAGAATTGAATGGAAGCCAGCTATAAACGTCAAACGTTAGTTAAGGGAGAGAGCAGACGTTATCCTACTAGAGAGGGGTACACAACAGGGCTGCTCCCTCTCTATTGATATTTGTCCTGGTCACGGACTCACTGGCTACATTAATAGGGCAATGCCTCGATATCACAGGGTTACCACTTGGGGATGTAGGTCATAAAATTCATCTGTGCAGGTGACTGTCAAAATCAGGCTCTTTATGTGATATGTCAATACGTTGATATGCTTTGTAAAGAGTCCAGGGATACCCTTATGAGTAGACAGGGGCTTGCTATGCAACTCCTACGTGCTCTATTACGGAGTGGGGAGGTAGAGCAGCCTTAGGCCTAATACAGAGGAGTGCAAGACATTTGCAAAATACAGACCATTATTAATAAATGACAACACGACTCAGTATGATTTGGCATCAGAGAAAGATTGTTCAGGTAAGTACTTTTTTAAAATAAAAAATATTTTCCCTTTAAAAAGTGGACACAAAGCAATTTCTGAGTTTTGTAATGTTATCCTATGGAAGGAAGAACAAGTTCTGTAAACAGGTCCAGTACATAGACTTACAGGACCAATCTCCAGGAGTTAAGGTAAGTGGTGGGCAAAGTCCAAGGCAGCACCAATAGTACTGCACAAAAGTGGGGACCTCGTCAGGACCCAACCCCGGGTGCACTGCTTATTTGGTGATTCCAAGTAAATGTATTCTGACAAAACTTTGTCAAGATTAATCCATTTTTATTTTGTCAATTTTAATCCGTTTGTGTTTTGTCCAATTTCTCCAAAATGCCTATTTAATCCAATGTATTAAAAAGTTCAACCACTGGCTATCCAGACTTTTCTTCTACAAACATGGAGATTCACTGTTCTTTAGAATACGATGTATTTGGTTCCTCCCAATGCATTTCGGGTATGAAATGCCCTTCTTCAGGGGTAACTACAATAAAACATCACCAACAGTACACCACCAGCGTCATGAGGGCAGCCAGGTGCAGGGTGCAAATCAGCATAGGGAGCACAATGTGTTTCAGTGGATATCGGTCATTGTTAAAAGGAGGGCGCCTGCTCCGGCTAGGAAGCCAGTCAAGCTGAATTAACAAGTGAGCTAAGGCCTTGCGATGCTTGGGGGGAGGGGGGTGGGGGCACCTTGGGTCCTCTTTTTAAATGCCATGGGGCGACATGTGCAGGAGTGTCCTTAGGCGTCATGTTTTTCCTTACAGGAGCAGTCATGGTTAAAGGGGCCTGCGTGCAGAGGCTGAAGGTGATGTCAGGGAGTTTAAGAGGGGTGAAACCACCATGGACTTGAGGGCTGGGGAACCTTGTTGGCACCTGTGGCCCACTTTAACTTGGGCCGTGGGCGACAGGTGCAGTGGTGGACTTCGGTGTCAAGTTTTGGTGGTTCTGGAGCCCTCAAGAGTCTTCTCTTTTGGGGAATTTTTAGAACAGGTCCCCTGAAGGCAGCCCTCCCAGGTTTCTGGAAACAACAGCTGCAGGATCAGTCGTCTTTTGTGCAGTTTTTGATATGGGATGCAGATCTGCTGGCTGGGCTGGTACCTGGTCAGCTGCTTCTTCTCTCCTCTATTGCTGCTCTTCAGTTTCCTCTCTTATGTTATCAGGGTCTGCTTCTCTGGAGCCAGGGGGGGTCCCCTAACTACTGAATTTAGGGGAGCGTTGGGTAGTAGCCAATGGGCTACTGACCCTAAGGGATCACTACGTCCCCGATGTGATGACTTCCTGTGGGAAGTCCCTGACTCCGGAATTCCTAAGTATGCCATCCTAAAGATGGCTAGTTCTGAAGAATCGTGTCCACCTCACATTAAATATTTAGGTATATGTATTGTTATTAAGGTTAGACATGTCATACATAACTGATTATCCCAGATTACAACACTCAATTATAGTGATTACAAAAATGTCAATGATTTAACATATCTTTGCTGGCTAGAATATCTGCATTTAAGCAGGATATTCTACCCGGCTGATATATATTTTTCAGGCCCTCCCAGTGAAATTTCCTGGCAAGGACGTGCCGACCCTCTAGAAGGCAGTAGAACCATATATTTGGGCATGTATGTCCCAGAAGGTATTACGAGCCTAGAGAGAGGCTGGGGAACAGGATCTACCTGATATACGGAAATACTACCAAGTGGCACAACTTGATGACTTCTTCGAATAGTCCCTGTATAGTACGGAACGACATTGGGTACGTAAGGATGCAGCTGTGATGGGGCAGACTATGGGTAGTCCCTCTGTAACACAGAAATGCGCAATGTTATTTCTCAAAAATTCTACAGCCTGCCATAGATATATGGGATGTAGTTACCAGTAATTGTAAGCTCTCATCTCCATCCCCATTCATCTGCCTTTGGACAATAGTACATTCTTCCCAGGACTTTCGTCATCCGATTCTGATGCCTGAGGCTATAGAATGTTAAGGGACCTATTCCAAAGTGAAGAAACAAAATAATATCCACAATGTAAGCAGCAAATTAAATTAAGAGACACAAAGCATGCATTATTTTCATCTTCGCCACTCCCTGAAAATAGGGCAGGAGCAACCAGACCAACCACACCGTGGGAAAAGCTTTTCCTATGGTGTGCCTTCCCAAAATACCTGATCTCAAACATCAATGCAACTCTAGGAGATGTGGGCCCAAACCTGACCTGGCCATACATGTTACACTGGCAGCGCACACTGGGTACTGACATTACTATCTCTCGTTGAGAAAAGCATTGGTCTGATATCCCATTATTTTGTGCTCCCTGGCTGAGCTGTAGGTGACTGTGGGGAAGAGGTGGACACCAAGAATATGCCCCTACATATAGTCCAGGATTGGGTAGACCAACTCATAACCCCTCAAATGGGGCAAATGGTTGGTGGAAGTGGATTATATTTTTGGGGTCACATCACAGTGGCGTAACAAAACCTCAGGCCCACCACCCCCGGTAAGGTGAGGAGGTCTCCATTCCCTATCTGCTTCTGAGTGTTCTATTTGTTTGCAGCTTGCCAGCCCAAGGGGTCCCCTTTGAGGTAAACAGTGTGGGTCTCTATGATCCCCCCCCCCCAACCAACCTCTAGTACATCCCTGGTACATTATATTTGTCACACGGGGCATTGTCTACTGGTCCACCCCCTCCTGCTTGTTCGTTCTATTAAAACATCTGTAACAGGGTTCTCTGCACCCACCTTGATCGTGTGTGGTGTGAGTGAAGTGTATGAATAAAGGGTGTTTGACTGGCAGAGCCTGCCAGCAAAACAAACGTGCCATCCTTCTCTTTACTCCAGTTGCAGTCGGCATGGCTCACGGATGGGGGGGGATGAATCGCGAGGGGTGGTGGGGACGGGTGAGTGGTTACGAGGGAAGGGGGGTCACACAGGGAAGGGGGGTTTTAAATAATAAAAAAAAAAAAAACGTACCCTTCCTGGGTCCTGCGTCTTTACTGCTCGGTCTGCTCCTGCTTTCCTGCCTCCGGCAGGAACAGGAAGCCTCCCTCCCCTAAGCCAATCACAACAATGCAATGGCAGTGTTGTGATTGGTCGGGACGGTGCCCAACCATGTGCCACAAGGGGAGGACATATTCTCCATGTAGGCTGCGTGCAGTTTACATGGAGAAAAGGCAGAGTGCACATGACTGCTTTGGTCGGCCCCAGGGGGCCGACCAAACAGTCAGTGCCTTCAGCAGTAGGAAAGCCACTCCTCCCCTGCTCTAGAGCAGACCCGCCCCTAACCAAACCCTTCTGCTTTCTCGCAGTGCGAGAAGCAAAAACATAAAATGGTAGTTTTACCATTTTATGTTTCTGCTTCTCGCACTGCGAGAAAGCAGTGGGGTTACGCTCCTCCACCCTAGTGGAGGAGCCGCCCCTGTTTTCCTCCCTTTCGTTTGGAAGGGGGGGGAGACAAGTAAGGAGGCTCACAAACCTTCCTCCCTAGTCGGCCTCCTCAAAAATGTGCAGTAAGATACCTGCAAAATCCATCAAGAACACTACTTAAGTGAGGGTTGTCTTGTCCAACTTTGGCTTGGAATACATGTCTGATCCAATCCTGACACTCTTCAGAATGGTAGAAAGCCTCCAAACATGTCCTACATACTGAAT
This sequence comes from Lissotriton helveticus, assembly GCF_964261635.1. Lineage (NCBI taxonomy): Eukaryota > Metazoa > Chordata > Amphibia > Caudata > Salamandridae > Lissotriton > Lissotriton helveticus. Next base: position 1,048,776,819 of record NC_136072.1, read on the forward strand.
TGTAGCTGACCAAAACATGAACTAAGAAAACTACTTATATTACCAATGCCTCTGAGCCGAATTGAAAATATAATGTGTAGCTTCAGTCCATCAGTTGGAAGAGCTACTCCTGACCAAACCAATGTGGTCTTGTTGGAGCTTCTTGGATACTGTAAGCTGCTTGTCCTCCTTAGGCTGGGTCCAAGAGTGGTGAAGTGCCTCCTGCTATGCTGCTTCCATTTTTGAGGCGGGCAGACACCCAGCTCTAGGAGATCCAAGCAAATCTGTTTATGTAGCCCAGAAAACACTCCAAAGATGATCATTCCACAGCAAAAGAGCTGTCGAAGATGACACCTTTGAGGCCTTTTTTTTGTCATTTGTTTTTGTATTTTATTTAGAATACTCCAATTGAAGAACCACGGCTCATCATGCTTTACATAAATAAAATCACATCCTTAATCCACTTTATTAAACCATGAACTTATGATTTGGTGAATTTCTATGAAATTTGATTTACCAAAAGGGCATCCCACACCAAAAAAGGTCCAGAATGACCATAAAAATCTGAGGGCCTGTTTATGAGCAGATGTGCGTTGCTCTTGCACCACGCAGCGTGGTGCGAGAGCGATGCAAACCTTCCATGTGATTTATGAAGCAACACAAGGCCCCTCTTCCTGGCCCTGAATGGCTCCATAAATCGGGAGTAAGGCAACGTAGCTGAACTCGCTACATTGCCTAACTCTGCCCTGGGAAGGCGTTCTATGGGCGTTGCGTGGGTTGTTCCCAGACAACACTCATGGTTTTTGAGGTATTTCCAGATTTACCAAAACAGGTAGACCTGGGAATGTGCCAAAAAGATATGGATTCTCAGATGAGGCATAATGAGAAGAAATATATTTATTTCTCCTTGTTACTTCCTGCAGAATGCAGCACACATAGAGGAAAATACTTCAAGGATTGTTTTTGTGCAGGGAGGTGCAAGGGTGCCTGCATTGGTGCGATGCTGCCAAAAGAACGCCAGCACAGGGAAAAGGCAGTAATGCACCATATTACCTTAAATATGGCACATGTCTGCCCTGTGCCTGTTATGCAGCCTAGCAAGGTGCCTTGCTGCTCAACACTGCGTAACATTCTTGTAGAAAGGCCTCGAGGTGTACAGCAACCATTAATAAAAGTACTATCTTTTAATTCGCATTACATGTAAACCTTTAAACGATTACATACCATTAGTGTGATGGGATTTATCAGGAATGGCGTTTTCTTTGTTTTATTGATCTTTAACTTGGGGCTATTTTTGAATTCAACGCCCTTAGAATCAATCCCTGTGCAGTGGTGATTTCCAGGTGAATCCGTTGCCACTGTCCTTCACTCTAGGTTTCTTCATTTTTTGTTTGTGTACTAGCGGAACTGTTTCTGGGGTTTCGATCTCTTTATTTGATGTATGGATTATCGGCCCCTGGAATGCTTCATGTCACTCAAAGTCTCAAGACCTCAACTGAAAGGAGCAGAAAACAAAACCACAGGGTATCCAAACAAGAGACAAAACTTACAACCAGAGGACAGGTTAGCAGAAATTCATTATTTACACTGTTTTCGTGAATGCCAGATAATTTTCTAGTGCTTACTGCAAAGGAAGTTTTGTATTTAACGACAGGAGTATGACCCGTAAACCACGTTGAGAGTAGGGTAGGTACATAAGAATAAACAAACAATATCTTAACTGGTATTACTTTAAATGGCAATTAGACATGTATGCATCAAGCATTACGTGAACAAAAGCAAGGAAACTCAAACAATGATTTTAAAAATGTGCTCATGGCATCGTATATACGAACTCGCCACGTCTGTGTGCCTACACCGCCGCGGGATTCAGTCTGCACTAGGCTTCCTTCATTGGGGGTACCACCCACGTGAAACCCCAATCTGAACCTCGTCCCCCCCGAGGTCCTCTGCAACACAGCTCTTTTTAAACACCACCAATCGACTGCAGTTTACTTCAGGTCTTCCGTCCATCAGCCAAGACAGCCGCCTACCCACAGGCTGCGCCTTCCTTGACGCTCCGTCACCCTTTCAGCACCGTTTGCAATGACAACCCGGTCCTGAAGATGATCCGGATTGATAGGATCGAAACGTCGTCGACCGTTCAGCGCAACTGATGGCGCATTTTCCACTGTGGCTCTGATAACTAACCCTAACTTTTCAAAAATTTCGATTGTAAATCATTGCTTTGAGCCACATTGTTCACTGGATACACTGTATATATTCAAGCACCTTTGCACCATGTGCCGTTTCCACTGATTACACAATTGTCACTTGCGTCGCCACTTTCTGTGTCACATACATATTTAGAGCACCAAGTCCAATTCGGGTTGTTTCATATTTGTTTTTCTACAGTGCTGCTACAACTGCATACATTATTTTGATTTTAATTAAACGATGTCATGAGCACATTTCTAAAATCATTGTTTGTCTCCTTGCTTCTGTTCACGTAATGCTTGATGCATACATGTCTAATTGCCATTTAAAGTAATACCAGTTGAGATATTACTGCAAAGGAAGGGCGGCCCAGAGGCTAGAACTGTGAGCCTCTGCAGCACTGACGGTCGGTGACCCTTGACACCTGGGTCGCCCGTACGCTGAGCAAAGCCGACCGTCAAACGTGCGGCAAGCATTTACCACACAAAAACTGTTTGGAAGTTATTTAAATTGCAATTGCATAACGTGGTCATTATTGTCCGCATCCTCACAAAAGCTGTGCGCAGCCATGCTAAGTTCTTTCGCCTGCACCGCACAGAGCTCGAGTCTGGCTGCGGGTCACTTCCGAAGTCCCAGTAGGGCCACCAGCATGGGACAGGGAGTTCAGTGCCACCCAGGCCCCCACAGGCAACGGAAAGCAGTTTGGCGTGCGTGTTGCTCGTTTCTGCGCACCGGTGCCCTGCATTTCCGGTCCAGGGCCTCCAGCAGGGGGTCCTAACTTGCAGTACTGCCAAGTATCACGCATCAGGCGTTAGACTGACGCCTTTCGATGCGGTACTCTGCATTACCGCACTGAAATGCATTGTCACGCCGATGCTGTGTGGCACCTGGCACTCAAAGTGCTGCCTAAATCTAAGTATGTGGCAGCACGCTGCCCGTGGCGTGCCTGCTCTGCTCCCGCAGACTTTGGGGTCGCAGCTGAGCTTAGGCTGCTGGCAGTGGCAGCCTCATTCAACTGATACAATGTAAATATCAGGATTGTGATTTTGATTCCCTATTGCGTGGCTCTAACCATCAGCCTGACGTCAAATCCTGCTGCTGGAGCGAGGAGTTTGTTTTGGGAGCTAGCAGACGGCTCTTGGTTCAGGGATGCGCCACAAACAGGCCTTTTCCTTTCCTGCTGGTCACACCTGGCTCCAGCGAGGTTTTGTGCAGGTCTTTCCTGCCACCTATACGGAAGTTAAATCTTCCAGTATATATGTGGCTTGCGCTAGGCTGTATCAGTGCCAAGAAACCGTTTGGTGTACGTGCGCTTTATAAATGTTAATAACATAACATCGCATCTCTTTGGCCTATAGGCACCTGGTATTCAGTGCACTTCCTCCAAGGGCCCCCCTTGTGTTTCTTTGGGATCCAATCTGTGTTCAGAATAACTTCCTTTCAGGTGGATTCATTCACACCCTCTTTGCAGTGATGATTTTTGTTTTTTGTAAGTTCTAAATGGCATGTTTTTGGAATTGTACGTACTGGATGATCACTGCTTTCTTCGTTTACACCCTTTCCGCGTGGCTGCAGGCCACACCCTGAGCTTGGCAGGATTTTTAGCAAACTTAGGTTACTGTTTATGACACAATAGTGATTTGGTAGTTAACAGTAGACGTGCACCTCGACAGCTGTTTATAGCAAACAAAGTAAGGTACACACAGTTCGAATCCTGGTTTCCTGGATGACTGGATTTAAAAGAATGGAAGCATGTTTTGCTTAAAAGGTCCTTCAATGAAACCGTAGTTAAGAGTCTGAAGTTTATTTGCAGGTGCCTGCATAAAGATGCCTTTCCCACTGGAATATCAAAGTATCAGTCAAGTAAAGAACATTGATCAAACAAAGAACACCTAAAAAGGGAGCAATTGAACAAGGAAAATATAGAAAAACAAACGTTTTTGGGGGAGGTCAAGGTAGCACATTTGTTATGGGTTTGCAGGAGCAAGTCACGACAAGTGACAAACAACCCTTTGGGGGCCTGCCTACCAACATGACCGAATAGGACTAAAATCAAGAAGCTTCGCTAGAAACCTTTGCTTCACTGCCAACTTAAATTGAAAGTAATGGTTACTGCAGCTGATCCAGATGTGAACTATACAGATGTACTGGCACGTACGTGTTTGAGAAGAACACCTCTGTAGCCTCACTTGTACAGTGATGGTGGACTGGACTTCTGCGCTAGGTTGGGTGCGGTGCATGAAGATACCAATGCCAGTCGGTGCTTAATATGTGAAGAAAAAAAATAAGTGCCAGGGCTTTCGTCAGGAGTCAGTGCAGCATGCACCATACACCATACACCATACATTGCCCCTGCCAGGGCTGCCAATGACAGTGCCAACAAAACTACTAACCTTCACACTCATACAAGTCTGACAATTCAGACTGTTCCAGGCCACCTACTGATACAAGAATAGCTTGGGCAGAAGATTTTGGTCCAGATCTACAGAGTTTGCATCACGGTAGTGTCACTTTTTTGATGCAGCTTACCAACGAGACAACAGCAGATAGTGTTTCCCTGAGTATAGGTGACCAAGCGAACCCTCCATTAACTATCTTAACACTAGGGTATAAACCCAGTGGCAGGGTAGGTAGTATAGTCTCCTGGAATATCACGGGATTAGGTCCCAGAATGCATTCACCAGAATGGGTATCGTTTATAAATGGCTATGATGTTTGTATTTTCCAAGAGACATGGGCCTGCGAGCCCCTGTTTCTCTTGGGTTTCCTCAACTTTTTTGTTCCTGCTGTGAAGGGTCCTAAGGGTAGACCAAAAGGGGGATTGACGATTTGGACTCGACAGGCACTATTTGCAAAAATAGTAGAACTCCCCACAGGTAATAATGACATCCAGCATATAAGATTAAATCTTACCAAGGGGGAACCGCTAGACATTTATAATTTGTATAGAAGAGGTTCAAATGGAGGGAAATCTCCCGTTCTAGTAGTACTGGACCAGCTGATCGAAGCCCAACCAAGTGCTAATAATATGTTAATTGCTGGGGACATGAATATGACCTTTGAGCCTCTTCCTATTGAAGACTGGCATCCCGGAGAGGAGGCAGATATCGAGTGGGGGATCCCCAAGCTGGGTTTAAATCCCGTGTGTAGATGGTCTGCTGAAATAATTCAGATGAATGCTCTATGCATGGAAAGGGGGGTAAGAGCTCTGAATGGAAGGTCCGTAAGTGATGGACAAGGGGCTAACACATTTGACAATGGCCGATGGCAAAGTCGGATTGATTATGTCATCTGCAACTTGGCAATCTGGCACCTAATGATTGACATGAGGGTGGTCTGCAGGCAGGAGAGCGACCATAATCCCCTATGTATCACCCATAAATTATGGGGTGGGGAGGTGGAGGGCCTAAACAACACAGAAGAGGGGATACCAGAGATTGTTCCAACGAACGACATGAGAAGAGTCAAGTGGCCCAAAGTAGTGGTGAACCAAGAGGCCTTGGATAGTATCAACAAGGAACTGGAGACTGCCACTGTAGCCATGGAAGCTATGTTGAAGATGGGAATGGAGGGAGGTACAGAAATGGATGAGATCACTAACCTCCATTGTGCATTCTTTGGCCTAATAAAAGGTCACTTTTATAGGGTAGTACGGGTGCAACCTGGCAAGAAAACTCCCCCATATCAAACAGGGTGGTATAACGCACAGTGTAGGGCAGCAAGAAGTTCATTGGGGATGGCTATTAAGAGCAAGGTCCCAGCAGCCGTGAGGGAAGCAAGGCGGGTGTATAAGGCTAGTGTCCACCAGGCTAAGAAGGACTGGGATGAGCAGCATTGGTTAGATCTTAAGGCCGCCAGCTCAGCCAAAGATTCCAGATTATTCTGGAATATAGTCAAGTGGGGGAAAGGTGGCATCCCTGAACCACCCTCAAACTATGTCTCACAGAGTAGCTGGTTGGACTACTTTGGTCCTCAGTACAAATGTCGTCTGGAGGACATCTCGGGAGATTCTGTGGTACCTACAGTTTTTAAATCACCGCCTTTTTTAAGAACCGACGTAGTAATGGCCCTAGATTCAGTGGCGCGGGGTAAAGCTCCAGGACCAGACGGGGTGCCCGCTGATGTCTTCCTCCACGATAAAACCTGCTGGGGGGAGTATATCTTGAACTTGCCGAATGCGGTAGCTCTAGGGGCACCAGTGCCAAAATCGTGGCTAGGGGCGGTAATAATACCCGTATTTAAAAAGGGAGATAAAACTATACGGGGAATTATAGGCCCATCAGCCTAATAGATACGGTTGAGAAGGTTGTAGGAAAAAGAAGGTTGTAGGAAAAATGACCCTAACAAAGATTATGAACTGGGTAGAAGAATTTAATGTACTATCACCCTACCAAGCAGGTTTTCGCAAATTGACCAGCACAGTAATCCGAACGTTAGGTTCACTTTGCTACATTGGAAAACAGTGCAGTTGGGGAATGGAAGCCTGTACGCAGCTTTCATCGATCTGCGTGCAGCTTTCGATTTAGTCCCCCGCTCCTTGTTATGGAAAGTCCTAAGTGAGATGGGTATGCCATCTGAGAGTCTATCCCTGGTCATGAGATTACACAAGGCCAACCATGCGAAGATCCAGTGGGGTAGGCATGGACAGGTAACTGATGAGTTCCCAGTGGAAAGAGGGGTTCGTCAAGGCTGTGCCATGGCGCCAACACTTTTTTCTTTATATATCAATGGTGTAGTGGAGCGCATGTTGTCTGCGTCTGTTGATGCTCCAGTTTTGGATGGTCTGAAAACCCCAATATTACTCTTTGCAGACGACACATTGATAGTATCTAAAACCCCTAGTGGCCTTCAGCATGCCCTGAACATTTTCGAGGACTTTTGCAGGGATCGTGGCCTCGAAGTAAATGTGGCAAAAACAAAGCTCATGACTTTTAACGCTCACCTTAGTTTCAGAGGGAACTTTTTCTTGGATGGCCAGAAGGTGGAAATAGTATCAGACTTCGTCTACCTGGGAGTCCATATTGATAAGGGTGCCAAGTGGAAGAAACATATGGAAATGGCGGCCCTCAAATTCCGCCAAAACACAGGTGTCATAAGTGCTGAGCATAAAAATTCATTGACTAGACCTATCAAGCCAGCACTTCAGGTATATGAAGCCAAAGCAGTTGGCTCTGCGCTATACGGCGCTGAGCTTTGGGGCTATGACAACCTGGTACCACTAACACTCACTGAAAATAAGTTTCTCCGAAACCTTACTGCACTGCCTAAAAGCACACCCTTGAAGCCGCTACGTTGCGAGTTGAGCAGGAAAGCCATATCTGATATGGCCAGATTGCGACCCATTCTATACTGGCGTCGCATCTGGGTCACTCCTGAACACTCTCACTACGCTAGGGGCTTCCTAGATGTAATCTACCGGGACACATTCCATAAGATAGGCTGGTTAGGGGATCTGCGCAGATCCTTGAGATCTTTGGGTTTGAGTGAGCTTTGGGAGAAACCAGAGGAGGTGCAGTTTCCGGCTAAGGAAATTATAAAAGCAAAGTATTGGGAAACAGTAAATCATAGGAATTGGAATGATGCTGACCCTTCTACCCTGGAGGGCCAGTACCTTGAATGGAAATCTTGCCCTTTCCTTGAGCTTTACTGGGATATTACAACCAAGGCCCAGGAAAGGAAGTTATACTTCCAGCTCAGGGTGGGGTCCATTCCTATTAGATCGCTAACTGGAAGATGGGCTGAGGGTAACTCTCACTTTTGTCCATCTTGTAAAAGTTGCATAGAGACCATTGCCCACCTACTGTTTGTATGTGCGGCCTACTGTTTACCCCGACGTGTCTGGTTGAGGGCCATGTGTAAACAGCTTGGTACAAGTGATAGTGTTGTGGCCCTTAGAATAATACGTACTAGTTCTTCCCCCACTATTGTCGTGGCTGTTGCGAAATACCTAGGCTGGGCATGGGCAATCAGAAGAACTTTTCTGGCACAGTAATAGGATGTACAGTGAAATGTAGTCCTTCTCCTGCCCCTCCAATTACCTACTGAGAATCTGATTATATATTGGTGTTGTATCTTTGCATGAACACTGTGGTTATAAATCGAATTTTAAATGGAAGTCTTGCAGCTTTATTTTTTAATTTCCTTGTGATTGTAAACATGTTTTTAATACCATTGTTATGAATGTAAGGTTTTAAAGGTGTTTTGCTTTTATGAGTTTTTTACCTCAAATAAAGCATACTTGACTGACTGACTGATTTGGTAGTTCACAGTAGACGTGCACCTTGACAGCTGTTTATAGCAAACAAAATAAGGTACACACAGTTCGAATCCTGGTTTCCTGGATGACTGGATTTAAAAGAATGGAAGCATGTTTTGCTTAAAAGGTCCTTCAATGAAACCATAGTTAAGTGTCTGAAGTTTATTTGCAGGTGCCTGCATAAAGATGCCTTTCCCACTGGAATATCAAAGTATCAGTCAAGTAAAGAACATTGATCAAACAAAGAACACCTAAAAAGGGAGCAATTGAACAAGGAAAATATAGAAAAACAAAAGTTTTTGGGGGAGGTCAAGGTAGCACACTTGTTATGGGTTTGCAGGAGCAAGTCACGACAAGTGACAAACAACCCTTTGGGGGCCTGCCTACCAACATGACTGAATAGGACTAAAATCAAGAAGCTTCGCTAGAAACCTTTGCTTCACCGCCAACTTAAATTGAAAGTAATGGTTACTGCAGCTGATCCAGATGTGAGCTATACAGATGTACAGGCACGTACGTGTTTGAGAAGAACACCTCTGTAGCCTCACTTGTACAGTGATGGTGGACTGGACTGCTGCGCTAGGTTGGGTGCGGTGCATGAAGATACCTATGCCAGTCGGTGCTTAATATGTGAAGAAAAAAAAATAAGTGCCGGGGCTTTCGTCAGGAGTCAGTGCAGCATGCACCATACATTGCCGCTGCCAATGACAGTGCCAACAAAACTACTAACCTTCACACTCATACAAGTCTGACTATTCAGACTGTTCCAGGCCACCTACTGATACAAGAATAGCTTGGGCAGAAGATTAGGGTCCAGATCTACTTGTGTCACTTTTTTGATGCAGCTCAGATGCAAAATCCTTTTTAGGTTTCGGCTCGCCGAAAGCTGCGCAGCAGACTTTCGCGCAGGCGAAATCTTATGAGTTACAGTATGGATGTTTGTGCCGCCTCTCTGTTCCATTGGCTAGCTCCATAAATGGAGGCTAGCCATTGGAACAGAGATCTGTCCGTCATGGCCGGACCAGATTCGTGGGGGTTCCCGACAGTTTTACGCATTTTGCCCACGTCATGCGGCGGTGGGCGGTGCTTTTATTTTTTTTCGTATCGGCATGTTGGTTTCATTACCAATGTGTGCCTTGCAGGGGTGGCCTGCGTGATTTCGAGTTGCTAGCAGGTAAGCGGCATATTTTACTCCTGTTCCCGCCCCCTCCCTGTCCGTGTGCCTGTCCCCCTCTCCCGCTGTCCGTGAGCCCGTCCCCCTCCCGCTGTCAGTGAGCCCGTCCCCCTCCCGCTAGTAGTGTAAAGCAGAGGGCCCCGCTCCGTCAGTTCATCGATAATCGCTCCCCTTTGCTGCTTCAGAAACAATATTGACCCGTTATTAGATACTGCCTGAAAATGGCGCCAGCTGTAATATGGCCGCGTTCCTTACTTCGTTGTGTTCACCGAGCGGGGTGTGATGTGATCTTCATGTGAGCTGGTAACTGGGCCTAACCAGCCCATCCAGCGCATTCCTCCGAAGATTTACAAGTTCAAACACTGAAATTAGCCCGCTCTGCACTTTTAGTTTCGATTTGGACTGGTGGCGGGAGACGCTGCCCAGAGGAAGTGTTTTCAGTGTTTACCCAGACATTTCACGGCCACGAAGTTAGTGGCTGTGAGCGCTGCATCCCTCCCAGGCCAGGGGGAGTTTCAAGTTAATGCCAAAAGGTTGAGTCACTTTTATTTCTGTATAAATGTGGATGTTTAAAAGACTCAACAGAACAATACAAGATGCAGTTTTCCTTTGTTAATCAGCCATAAAAGTTAGGCTCATTTGAGAAGAGCCAGTGTCCTGTAGGCGTGGAAACCACTTCCCCTCGCCAGTGAAGGCTCTGACACAGGAAGTTGGCTACGCAAAGAGTTGGACATGCGAGTTAAATGGACCCGTGTGTGTACTTCTCTGCTTTTATTTTTTAATCGCGGGCTGCCTACGTTTGAAGTCAGTGTTATATTTGTGTGTCTCGTTTTGTGCGTTTTCTCTTCACCTGCGTATATTTCTACGCACGTGTTTCTCTTTCCGTTTGTATTTCTGTATGCTTGGGTGTATATGCATCTGTGTGGTAAGGTGTCCATGCCAGTATTTATTTTTTGTGTTTTGTGTTTGGTGTGTTTCTCTGTGTTTGTGTGGGTTGGCGTGTACATATTGCTGCTTTTTTTCATTTACGCACTGTGGGTCGAAGAGTATATATGTAATAATATATTACAGTGCGCTCAAAGTGGATTGGAAAAAATACATGCAAAGTGTAATATTTGTGTGTGTGTGCGCGAGGGTGGAATGGGTAATCACACAAATTATAATATGTATGTGGGCGGGGTGGAATGGGTAGTCACATAAGTGTACTATGTGTTTGTGTGGTAGTCACACAGATGTACTATGTTTGTGTGGGCGGGGTTGAATGGGTAGTTACACAAAGTGTAAATGTGTGTGTGTGGGGCTCTGTTGGTGTGTGTGGGTCTGTGTGTGTGTGTGTGGGTCTGTGTGTTTTTGTGTGGCATTTGGCAGAGATTAAACTATTGGCATTGTAAATGACAATGCCATTTATTTATCTGTTTTAAAAATCAACACATAAATACAAATTTTGTCATTTACAATGCCAATAGCTCAAACTTTTCAAAAGGCGAAACCATTGCATTGTAAATGCGTGTTAGTATTTGCAAAGGTACGCAAATTCCGATTTGCATTGCTTTGTAAGAAAATGTAACCCAACGCACCGCATTGCGCTGCCTTCTGTTACTTTGCGTCAGGAGGCATTCCATGGCTGGTGCATGAGCATTCTGGTAAATCCACCCTGGTATTTTGATGCAACCCCCGATTTACAAAGATATGTAAACATGGGTTTGTGCAAAAATGTTATGGGTGCCTGAGGCTGAAGTAACCAGGTGAAATATCTTTATTTCTCCTCCTTATTTCCTTTTGGTACATGCCAAGAGGAAACACGCTCAAAAGATAGTTTTTGTGCAGGAAGGCACTTCTTCCTGCACAAACAATATAATGGCCACAATGCAAATCAATCAAACAATCAGGGGTTTATATAGCGCACTACTCGCCCGTGAGGGTCTGAAGGTGCTGTGGGAGGGGTGGGCGGCAGCTCCGGATCAGTCAAAAAGCCAGGTCTTGAGGTCCTTCCTGATGGTGTGCAGGATTGGGGAGCATCTGATGTTCACTGGGAGCTCATTCCAGGTCGTGGCTGCGATTTAGGAGAAGGCTCTCCCGCCTGTTCTGTTTCCGCGGATGTGGGGGACCTCTGCCAGGGCGAGGTCGGCGCAGCGGAGGTTCCTCTTGGGTACATGGAAGGATACTCCCTCATTGAGGTATTTAGGTCCGATGTTGTAGAGGGATTTGTAGGCGTGGGGGAGCAGTTTGAAAGTGACCCTTTTCTCGACGGGGAGCCGGTGGAGGTCTTGTAGGTGTTGGGTCATGTGTTCATGACACGGAGTTCCGAGGACGAGTCTGGCGACGGCGTTCTGGGTGGTCTGGAGTCTGTCTAGTAGAGTTCTGTTGATTCCGGTGTATAGGGCGTTGCCGTAGTCCAGTCTGCTGGTTATGAGTGCGTGGGTGACTGTCTTTCTGCAGACGGGTGTGGGATCCACTTGAAGGTCTTGCAGAGGATGCGCAGGCAGTTGAAGCTAGTGGAGGTGACGGCGTTGATCTGGCGGTTCATGGAGAGGGAAGAGTCGAGGATGATGCTGAGGTTGCGTGCGTAGTCAGTAGGAGTGGGTGGATTCCCGAGGGTGGAGGGCTACCAGGTGTTGTCCCAGGCTGAGTTGCAGGATATGAGGATGAGGACCTCGGTCTTCTCTGAGTTGAGCTTCAAGCTGCTGTCCTTCATCCAGGCTGCCACGTTCTGTATTCCTTCCAGGAAGGAGAGTCTGGTGTCTTAGGGATTCTTTGTGAGTTAGAGCATGAGCTGGATGTCGTCGGTGTAAGATACAATGCTGAGCCCATGCTGTCTGACGATGGTAGCGAGGGGGGCCATGTAGATGTTGAAGAGCGTGGGGCTGAGTGATGAGCCTTGCACTATGGAGCAAGTCAGCCCAAAGGGGGCATTGAAAGAGAGCAGAAGTGCAACATGTCTTTGAAGATATAGTGGAGCTTTGCTCTCTCCAGGTGATACAATGCAACACAGTAACTTTGTTTGTTGCCCTGTGTTGCAACACTTCTTTATAAATATGCCCCTACATCTAGAGAAGAACAGCCCAGGTTCTACAGAGTGTAGGACACTATTTAAATTAAACCACACATAGTGTAGACAATAAAGCTCCACAGTGGAGAAGACAAAATGGGGCAGTTACCCTCTGGGTCTTTTAAGCAAAAACAGCCAAAACGCCTGTATTAACCGTCGTAAAAATGAGGAGACTGAGGAGGAACTTTGCGCGCTACCGAGATGGTCGCGTGAGCACAGGGCTCCCGGACCTTCGCCACCTCCGGCATTTATCCTGACCATAATCCTGGATATGACTACGGACCATCGCAGATGAAACCCAGCTGATATGACAGTTGCTTTCAAAATTTGATTTGGTCCAAGAGAACCGATTTTATGGTGTTCTGAACTTTCCTGACCTGCTCCACGGATCTGCCCCGGGCTCGAGTTGGTGGACTGCCTGGTCGTAATTGAACAACAGCGGTCTCCCTGATCCCACTTTCGATCCTGGACTTGGCTTTCGGTTTCGCTTTTGGCCCGTACCCTTCTGCGCAGCGGATTTGGCCCTGCCGCCCATGGATTGCTTCACTTCACGGTCCCACTTTAGGGCCGGGACTGTATATCACCGCTCGGTGTGTGAATTGGAACACGCTGTACTTTGGTTGAGCATCTGTGGGTGATTTTGACGTAGCCATTTTCACCAGATCTCGGGTCCCCTCGGGGGCGCAGCTTCCAAAATGGCCGGCAAGCCCGAGGTTGAAAAGCGGAAGACCAAGGCTGTTCACCGTGTGGGCTCCATACAATCTAATGTCATGGACCGATACACTCATCCCAAGGGATCCCCCGGTGGAACGGGCAGGCCCCCAGCAGACAAGGGAGACGACCCTACGGCGGACGAAGACCCGACTCTGCACGATATCATGGGCGCCATTACGAGTATGCAGGCCTCAATTGGTGTGCAGTATGAGACCCTGGCGCAAAAACTGGATACAGTGGCGATCGATGTCACCTTGATCAGGGCGGATTTGGCTAAAACGAACGAAAAGGTCAAATCCCTGGACTTGAAGACTTCTAGCCTTACGACGGATGTCTCCGATCTACAAACGGAGGTTCGCGATCTACGGTCCTCTAATGACTCCTTCTCCCATCGTTTGGAAGATTTTGTAAGTCGTTCTAGGCGGAACAACGTCCGTATTGTGGGTGTCCCTGAGAATTCAGACAACTTAAATGTTGACCTCATCGTGGAGGACCTCATCGTCAACCATCTTGCACCCAAAGGTCTGAGTAAATTCTTTGCGGTGGAGCGGGCTCACAGAGCGCCGGGTGGTAAACCTAAGCTGGGTGCTACCCCGCGGCCTATCATCGCCAGGATATTTCATTTCCGTGATCGGGATGCTATCCTGCAGGCATCGCGTTTGAGTGTCCCCACGAAATTCGAGAACACGACGGCGAGTTTCTATCCCGACTTCACTCAGTTGGTGCAGAAGCAAAGGATGGGGTTTCAGGGAGTGAAGAGACGATTGAGAGACAGGGACATGAAATACGCAATGCTATTTCCAGCCCCACTACGTGTGGAGCATGGAGATCGGACGTTCTTCTTCGATCGCCCTGAGGCTGCAAGTGACTGGATCGACACATTGCCCAGGCAGCGGGAACACCCTGAACATTCTGGTGGAGCTGAGGGTGGACTGATGGACCAGAAATAGTAATGCGACTTGGTTCGCTGGACTGCGCACAGATCTTTCGGCACGGTTTGCGGATCCTTTAACCTGTTTTAATTGAGGTGGTCCTCCAGGGTTGGTGGGGGGAGTGAGTCTCTTCCTCCTCTGGGGTTTCTTTTCGTAGATTAGTTATTTTCTAGGGCAACAGGCACACTGCAAGTTGGGAGGCCTTTGAGTCTAACGCAGGGGTGCAGGGTGGGGGGTTTTGTTTCCTGGGTAGGTTTTGGGAAGGGGGGGGGAAGTTGTTATTGTTTGGTTTCCTTCAAGGCACTATATTGATGGACATTTGGACTTGGCTGTCGCGACTAATGTGGGGTGGATGCTGCGAATACGTTTGGGATGGGGGGTAGGGGGCTAAAATTACTGTGTTGGAATGTTAACGGGTTGGGGGACAGGATAAAACGTGGTGTGGTGTTACAACTCTTGAGACGTCTTTCCCCTGATGTTGTGCTGTTACAAGAAACGCATCTGATGGGCAATACATGCAGGCTATGAACCGTAGGGGCTACCATCTCCTGGCACACTCCGGCTTCACTACTGGCTCTAGGGGGGTGGGTATCTTGATCAGAGTCTCCCTCCCCCTTGAAATCGATGCTGTCATCCTTGACGACAGGGGGCGGTATGCCGCCATTACTGGACGGTGGGAGGGTAAGGTCGTCACTCTGCTCTCCGTTTATGTCCCGCCTGGCCTCCAGACTATGACCTTGGCTGACCTGGGGAGGGTGATACTGGGGCTCCCGGAGGGCATCCTTGTGGTGGGTGGCGATTTTAATTCAGTGGTCTCCGGACATGTCGATCGCTACCCGCCCAGGGATCTTGGGAGGTCCCAGTCCTGGCTGGGTGGCTTTCTTGACACTCTGGGACTAATAGATTGCTGGAGGCTGCTACACCCTGGACAATTACAATACACCTTCCACTCTGGTGCACACGGTAGTCTCTCGAGACTTGACTATATCCTGATGCCCGCAACGCAAGCCACGCTTGTTAAGGAAATGAGACATTTGGCTAGGGGTATTTCAGATCACTCCCCCTTATGGCTCGTCATGGAAGCAGGCCCGGGAACTGAGGGCCGGGTGGCCCCGATCAACCCTTGGTATCTCCATGACCCTAAGATCCGCACGGAACTAATCAAATCACTAGACCATTATTTTGTGGAGAATGTGGGGTCTGTGTCATCGTCTGTCTCGCTATGGGAAGCCTATAAGGCGGTCATCCGCGGCCACGCCTTATCGTTAATTAATAACGCCAAGAAACGTAAGTGCGAGGCAGTGGTCCGACTTGAAACTGAGATATCAGACATAGAAAGAGAGCTGGAATCTGATGTTACCCAGGACAGGTTGCACCTTCTTAGCCTCAAACAAACTGACTATAGAGCGTTGGTCACTGATGCCGCCAAGGTGATGAGTAGAGAGCGGCAGGGCCATTTGTATGATGTGGGTGATAAGGCCGGAAAGTTGATAGCCTGGTTGGACAAGAAGGAGAGGGCTAGTTGTGTGGTTCCTTTGATTGAGAGGGCGGATGGAGTGAGAGTGACTGACCCGGTCGAGATTGTGGAGTGTTTTTCTGAGTATTTTCAAACCGTATACTCCCCTGTATCGGACAGACCGGAACAGGATTCACATCTGCTTCTGAGAGACATTGCTTTGCCCTGCTTGTCGGATCTAGATAGGGAACTGATGGACGCGACACTCTCGGCTGAGGAGGTTGCGACCGCGATCCGCTCTGTGAGATCGGGAAGGGCCACGGGTCCGAGTGGACTTCCCATCGAACTCTATAAGTTGCGCCCAGACAAAATACCACCACATCTTCGCTCGATGTTTTTAGAATCGCTAAACGCGGGTACCCTTCCATCCGATCAAAGGCTCGCGTCTATCGTCGTGATTCACAAGGAAGGGAAGCCGCGGGATTGCTGCGCGTCTTACAGGCCCATCTCGCTCTTAAACGCTGAGCCTAAGATCCTCGCTAAAGTGCTTGCTAACCATTTAATCTCTGTTGTCTGCGACCTGATCCATCCGGATCAGTCCGGATTTATTCCGCACCGGAACACGGCGCTGAATCTCCGGCGTCTACATGGCGCCCTTGCAAGAGCGTCCTCGCTGAGTGAATCGGCCATTTTGGCTTCTTTGGACACCACAATGGCGTTTGATACGCTGGAATGGCCGTACCTCTGGGTTGTCCTTGCCAAGTTTGGTTTCGGCCCTGTTTTCATCAGTTGGGTGAAACTACTATATCAAAACCCCTTGGCCCAGGTGGTTGTCAACGGTCGTGTTTCTGCCTCATTTTCTCTCGGGAGGGGTACTCGCCAGGGGTGTCCATTGTCTCTGCTTCTTTTTGCTCTTGCTTTGGAACCTTTGGCGGCTTGGCTGCGCTGGGAGCCGTCAATGAAGGGTATCCGCTGGTCCCCTGGTTTCGAGGACCGGATATCGCTTTACGCTGACGACATCCTGTTATATCTCACGTCGCCTCGGAAGTCGCTAGAGGTATTGTTTGATGTCTTGACTTCCTTCGGTAAAAATTCTGGCCTTGTGATTAATTGCTCCAAGTCCTGCGTGTACGTTATATCGGGAGACCCTCCTCCCTTGCCGCGTGGGTGCCCAATACAGGTGGCACACGCGGGTTTCAAATACTTGGGGGTGTTCATCACCTTAGATCCTTTGGTTCGCTATGAACGTAACCTGCTGCCCCCGCTCCAGCGCTTGCGATCCAATGTTGTGGCATGGCGTAGTCTTCCATTGTCCCCGCTCGGACGTGCGGCTTTATTTAAGATGATGTCACTTCCCCGATTTTTATATGCCTTACAAAATACTTATGATACCATCCCGGCCAGCTATTTTCGGGAGACTGAAAGCTTACAGCGACAACTGATATGGGGTGGACGGTCCCGTATAGCACTTGCCAAGTTGACACTTCCTTGGTATGACGGTGGAATTGCTCTCCCAGATATTAAGCGTTACTACTGGGCCTCCCAACTGGGGGCGATTAATCACGGCACGTATGGTCCAGCGTCAAACCCCGCGTTCAAAATGGACAGATGGTTGCTGCCTGGTGGTGACTACAACAGGGCGCTTTACACGAAGTCCGCTGGGAGGCTGCTCACTGGCCCCACCAAGATAGGGGTGCAGGTATGGCATCATGCGAATGATGCCATGGGATGGGAGAATAGGCTTACACGCGCTACTCCGCTTTATGCTTCCGAGAGACTGGGCTCCCTATGGAAGACGAAAGGCTTTGATAGATGGGACGTGATTGGAATATGCAGGGTGAATGATGTGTGGACCAAGGGTAGAGTCAAGACTTTCGACGAGTTGAGATTGGAGTATGACCTGAGTGACAGGGAGTTTTTTTAGATACGCTCAGCTCCGACACGCGCTGATGGCGGTTTTCCCTCCGGGCACGGTGGTTCCGGAGGCGTCACCGCTTGAAGATCGGGTGCTGGATGGGCACGTTCCCGACAGTACGATTTCGCTTATCTACAAAAAGCTGATTAACGATAGGACCGACCTTTTGCAGCGACTCAGGGAAGCCTGGACTGGCGATGGTTTGGAGCTAGATGACGAGGATTGGCAGTCGGCCATATCCTCGCCGAAAGAGGTTGCAATCCCGGCCCGCCTTAGGTTTGTGCAGCTTAAGATTCTCCATAGGATCTATGTTACCGGTCCGCGTCTGGTCCGTGTGGGTTACGCCTCGGATGAGCTGTGTAGGCGTGGTTGTGGCCTTCCAGGCACTTTTCCTCACATACTCTGGGAGTGCCCGGTGGTTGTTCGCTTCTGGAATCGAGTGCATGCAGTAATGGAAGAGGTCACGGGTGTTGCGTTGTTGCCTGAAGATAGACGCTGCTTGTTGAATGTTTGGGAACCGAATGACTATGATTTGTCACAGACTCAGTGGGTGACCCTTGGCAATATGATTGCTAAGAGGGATATCGCCCAGTTGTGGGGCTCCCAGAGGCCACCCACAGTTCTGGCATGGAAGGAGAATATGGACTGGTGTATGTTCAGGGAGAAGATGGTGTATGTGGCCCGTGGCAGGCCCTGCAAGTGGGGTAAGATTTGGGGACAGTGGAACTCCTACCGAGGAGATATATGTACACCTCCCTTCACACAATTGGTGGCGGATCCCCCCTCCCCCTGACCCGACATTCCTGCTATTATGTTGCTTTGATTGTCTCCGGACTCGCTGTCTCCCTCAATCCTCCAATCCTGCAATGTCAATGATTGTATTATGTTCTTATGCTTTCCTCCCCGCAGGCCGCTTCGCCATTCGATTGAATGCACTGCCTTGATTGTTTTTTTGTTGTTCATGTTGTTAAAAGTTTCAATAAAAAGAAATACAAAAAAAAATAAAAAATGAGGAGACTGAAAACACACAAAGGAGTATCTCCTGGTACCTTCTGAAGGAACTTGAAAACACTATACTCACTACCCCCTTGCCCAGGGGTAAAAGGATGAATGAGATGGTTGTCCCTACTGTAGGGTTGTACAAAGCTCGCACATACCCAGAAGGTGCCCCGGAAGAGCCTCTGGACCAAGAGAAAGTGACAATCACAATATGAGACATGGAGAAAGGAAAATCATGGTGCGTCAACCGTATGCCTGTCGTGTTCTACCTAACGTAAAGTGATTTTCTGATGGATTAACTTACAGGAGTTTATGCTGTTGCTAGAGACGTGGGTAAGGTACCACTGATGCTGCAAAAAGCCCTCTTATGATGCTCAAACAAGATGGCGGTCACAGGACTTTAGGGTATAGCGATTCCGATCAATGTTAAAAATAGATGCTTACTGCTCACCAAACACTAGTGTCGAGGGCAGCGGACACTCTGGTACACCCTGAGTAGAATGGATTTTATACAGGTCAAAATCACTATTGTGAATCTCAGACAGCCATCACAGGAAAATCTTTCAATAGTATGGAAGTGGCAGAGATGTGGCCAACTGGCTAATGCCACTGACTGTGGAAAATGGGCTTCAAATCCAGACTTAGCTTGACAACCCGTGGTTCTGGGCAAATCACTTAATATCCCTTTGCCAAGCCAAAAAGATGTGTTACTTGTCTGGTTCTGTTTTAACTCGCTATAATGCCATTGGGCCATGTTAGTGCTATTAAAAAACTGCAAAAAGTAAACTAAAGTAAACTAAAATAAGGTAGTTGGTGCCATATGAATTTCGGTCCTAACTTTATGTAATGTATGTGGTATTTGTATAATGCAAGCCACACCAAAAGCAGCGGAGCACTCTAAAGGGATGGGCACAAGGGGCACACATCAAAATTGTCTCCATCACTATTACTCTTTGCCCCGGCTAGTTAGCCATTGGCCGGAAAACCAAAAAAGTTCCTAAACTGGGGAATATTAACTGGGGTAATAATGCATATTGTCTCCTTGCGCGCAGACAATATTTTTTTCTAGCTCAAGCAACCTTAGGTATCTTCATTTTTAGGACTGTAGAAAAACTCGGACAAATCAATTTTCTTTCCACTGGAAAGTTTGGTGGGCTTGAACAACTGCCTCGATTGGAAAACTAGATGAGTGCAGGAATCTGAAAATACAAATGCTACATAAGGTAGGAATACTAGACTTAAGAATAGCCAAATAATCATGGGAGACCTGAGGAAATCTATCGAATTTTGGGCCACTCTCCCCTTACCATTTAAAGGCCGGGTGTTCTTAGCCGAAAAGGTGATGTTGTGCAGATGCTTATATTTTAATCCGGAAATCATGATCCTTCTCCCTAAAAAGTTATTTAAAGACTTAGACCAATTGGTAGTAAGGGATCGCTTGGACAGGGATACCAAGAGGGTATAGCTGACGATAATGAAGCACCTGCATGAATAAAGTGGGTTAGCACTTGCAGACTCCAATTATACCGCCGACCTGCACAACTCTAACATGTCAGGATCACTAAAGTGTAGTACACCTGGAAACCCCCCCACAGGAATAAACACATAGAGACACCTTTGGGGTATCTGCTTCTATCAGGGGGAAGAATCCCACAAGACTAACTGTATATGAACTGCCACCCCTGGCAAGCTGGTGGTAATTCCTGGCATTTTGTATGATCATCAGTGGCAAGAACGTGTCTTTGTAGGACAAAATGCTAGCCCAGGCATGTTGTTGGTAATGCTTAGCATTTTGAGGCCACCCATGCCAAGTTGGTGGTCATTCTTCTCATTTTAGGACCATCCACGATAGGATGATGTCCTCACTGACAATCATACTGGCCCTGGTTTATTGATGGTATTCTTAGCATTTTGTAGTCATCAATGCACACTGGTAGATTATCTGAGTGTAAAAGGACCTGGAATGGAAATGTTCAAGTTTAGATAGCACTCCAGGACAGCACTGAAATATTTCAGTAAAAATGTGCTTTAAAATGCACTATTTTATCTATTGTTTTCAAAATTGTCACGGGGGGAGGTCATTACTCTTCCGGAGCAGCTCAGTTTAATTGTTTCACTCACCTTGCGGTCTGGGGGAGGTCTCTTAAGTCCCATTACTTTAAAAAACATCACCAGCTGCCACTGCAGACAACAATTATAGATGACATAATAATATTTTATTTCTTACTTGGCTTCAAAGATGAAATCACATTTTAAACCATTTTGCCTTACTTGACTTCAAAATAAGTCAACCCATGGTTCCCTGATGTAACCGCCCTGTGAGTTGTCCTAGGTAGACTCAATGTTTCTGTTTTATTTGGTCAAAATCCAATTCCTGTATTCTGATTAGATTTAATTTTGATTTCTTGAACTCCCTTCTATTCTTTAAGGAGAAATGTAAATAGACAGTTGTAATTGATCAGCGATTGGGATTAATTAGCTTTCTTATGAATACTCCAAACTCACACCGATATCTAACTGCTGAGTTGATGAAATGTTATCCAGCACGAACACCAGGACTTAAATCCAAGACTACAGATTCCACAATTTTATCACCTGCAATAAATATGTGTATACGTGCAGAGATACACAATTTCACTTGAATTGTTTTTACTAAGACCATCGCAGTAGTCTTACCGCACTGCATACTGGGTGTCATTGGTACCCAACTCAGTACTACACATTTTTATCAACCATAGATGAATGAAAGGCTGATTTTGCTGCAACCTTTCCATTTCCTCCAGATTTTCAAAGTAAGACACTCACTCACTGAGACATTTTACCTGCTTTATATGCTGCCTAAATGTATCTTTTTAAGTAGCGATAGCTCAGGATGTTCCAGTGCTTGCTGCAGTGATTTGTTAAGAACAAGCAAGTCCGAGGTTACAATAATACTAACGGGCCTGTGGTTCAGTGGACTAATGCATCCAATACTTGAACCTATGTTTAACCTCATGGTCACAGTTTAGAATCCGGGAAAGTCCAATCCATCTTCTCTCTTCTGAGGATGATGAAATAAATACTATTAATTTGGGTGTCAAACGTTCCATTGTTCATCAGCAAGGGGCCCCTCAGGATAAACATGTACTTTGCAAATACATATGTTAATTCATGTTACGATAGCTCAGGTGGTTAATGTACGTGCAGCAGAGAGACCTATATGTAACCGGCTCATTACATGTTTACATACTCAGAAGGCGTTAAAATGCCTGCTGCACAGCACTGTACTTAAAATGCAGATGTGAACTTAGTAGCATAGGTTAGTGGCTTTGGGTTTGTGTTGTTGAGATCAATGTGTAACTTTTAGATCGTAAATTTCTACCCAGGTAAACACGGCTCAGTCTGTTCTAAGCCAGCTGAAAAGCTCTGCACATGGTCTGCAGGGTGTACGCTTGCAGTCTGAATTGCTTTCATTCTTGTGATTTCAATAAAATGAGCACCATTCAGTCGATGTTTACCTTACACATAATATCAAATACTAAACCAATGTAGATTGTGGTGCGTTGCATATTTGACCTTGTTTGACATCACACCTGTTTAAAGAGACATGACGTGGATGAGACCAGCAGTCCTTGCACTTTCGCTGTCTTGGTTTACAGAATCTGATCGCAGGCAGGGTATGACCGGGGGTGGATTAGAGCCGCACCTGTATGTCCCGACACTGTCCCTGCAGAGAGCAGGCCCCCTCCTACCCTCTCTCCCTTGACCTAATCTCTTCACAGGAAGGTGATTGATAGACCGGAAGTGGATTACAGCAGCACCTGTATGTCCTATTACTGTCCCAACAGAGGACAGACACCCTCCCGCCCTCTTTACTTTGCCCTGTGCGGTGGGCTGGCAGGATCAGGGCGCCCATGTACAAGGTGGGATGTGCCTACTGTGTGACATGCCACTGGAATATACAAGTACTGAGCAGACATGGGAAAGGGAGAGTTGCCCACCCTCAATGACAGTAACATTGAGGGTGGGAAACTCTCCCCTCTGTAGTAGGGGATCTCTGTGTATAGTCATAATCTAGTGAATAGTCCCGCCCATGTGCGTGGACCCCGGAGCAATCAAAAATAATCCCTTAAGCTGTCTTCTTTGCAGTCCTGCATAGACACTTAAGAGAGAATTAAGACAAATAATGCAGCCTAACATATGCAAGGCAACAAAGGCCACCACTTCATCTTAACAGTGAAAAGGATAGCCCACCATGTCCGGTTTAACACTTTTTACCAAGTTTTCCTCACCGGGAAAACTCCCCTTCACCAAAATCCTTGAAATGATGGAGAGGAAGGGTTGGACAGACAAGCCCCCATAGGCTGCCATTGTGTCTTGAAAAGGGATACCGTGCCTTTAAGGAACTCTCCAGAGACCCTCAGTATCCTAGGATGCACAGCCAAAGTCCTTTTACTTTCAGTTCTTTTTTCCGGCTCCTGCTAGCAGGATCCTGGAGCATTGAGCTCTCCCTTTTTGGGTGTATTTTCAATTTCAATTTTTTGACACTTTTCATGTGTTTTGAGTGTTTTACTCGACTTCTGACTGCTTCTTCTTCCTTTTGCTGGGGTTTTTGGCCAGTTTTGCCCACTCTTCTGTTGAATATGCCAGCTTTGTTCGACAAGTGCCCTGAGTGTGCCAGGAAGAAGGCTAAATCGGACGCTCACAGAGTGTGTATCCTCTGTCTCCCATCCTCTCATGTCCCTGAAGACTGTGAGATTTGTCAATCCTTCTCCAGGAGGACCCTGAGGGACAGGGAGAAAATCCGTCTCCAAGGCCTGGAGCTAAGGAGACATCAGGAACCAGGTGGGTCTGGGCATGGAGGGACTCGGTCCTCGTCCTCTGCCCGTGCTTCGGCCTCTTGGGGGCTCCCCAGTCAAGAAAAGGGCAGGAAACGGCACAGATCTCCGTCAACGTCGATAGCCTCGACGTCAGCGTCGAGGGGGATGACCACCATCTGCTCCCTGTCGCCCCAGAGCTCTGGGTCGAAGCTACATTGCCTTTCGACGTCGAGGGGACTGACGTCGAGACCTCGGATGAGGTCGACGTCGAGGGCTTCATCGGCGTCGAGACACCATCAATGTCGGGATGGGTCCAGGAGGCACCAGCGCTCGCCGTCGAGGCGACACCGTCGTTCGCCGTCGAGGTCGACTCGACGTTCGACGTCGAGGAGAAGAGAGTCGACGTTGAGGCGTTCGACGTCAAGGAAGGGGTCGACGTCGAGAAAGGAGAAATCGACGTCGAGGAGGCGATCAAGGGCCAGGACTGTGTCCTTTGCATCAGTGATCAGCCTGTCTTCTGCATCCACGAGCCCCCGGTCGCGGCGGCGCTTGCGCTCGTCTGAAAAGAGGTCGGGCTCGAGAACATCCTCGTCAAGGGCTGCGCAGAAGAAGAAGAGGAGAGTGGTTAGGTCTCCGGACTCTGAATCTCCTCCTCCTCCTCCTCCTCTTCCTCCTCCTCCTCTTCCTCTTCCTCTTTCTCTTCCTCCTAGCTTCCGCCTACTGTACGGCCAGTGGATCGCCCGAGGCCTAGGATGTCTAGGTCACGGTCCAGACAGAGGCACCGATGAAGGAGTGACCGTCGATCTTCGACAAGGTCCCGGCATCGTCACCGGAGGGACAGGTCAAGGTCCCGTCATACGGACTCTCCCAGTTCCTGGGGATATTCGCCCACCTTATCGGATTCCCCCAATACGAGAGTGTCTCCGGTGATGACATCGTATCGTTTCAGGAGGTGTTATTGAGAGGAGCAGCGAAGCTGGGGATTACTCTAACGTTACCCACACCTTCTACATCAGTGATTTTCGAGACCTTACACAAGCGCCAGTTGTCTCGACCCTTGTTGCCCTTGGTGCCAGCGCTGGAGGAACCGGCTATGGAGCTCTTCCTCACTCCGGCGTCAACGAAATCCGCTCCTTCCCGGCTGCAAAAAAAGTACAGGCCCCCTGTCTCCGATCCAGCGTTCCTTCGATCTGACCTGGTGCCGGATTCAGTGATCGTCACTGCGGCCAGGAAGCAGCACGCTACTGCCCCGTCTTCTACGGTGCCTCCGGATAAGGAGAGCCGTCTGATGGACTCGGCGGGACGAAAAGTCTGCGGTACGGCTGCTACTTCCATGAAAGCCGCTAGTGCTTCTCTTGGGTCGGTATGACCGCTCTTTGTGGGAGTCCCTGCAGCAGTTTATGGAGCACCTTCCTAGGGACAGGAGGGAGGACTTCCAGGAAATCATCAATGAGGGCATGATGGTATCCAATCAGGTTATCAGCTCGGCTGCAGATTCCTCTCTCTTGGCGGCTCATGGATACTGCCACAGGATTAATCTGAGACGCCATGCCTGGTTGCGCCTGAAATCGCTGAAACCAGAGGCGCAGCAGAGAGTCACCAACTTTCCGTTCTCTGGGTCGACGCTCTTTGGTAAGCATGCGGATGAGGAGATGGCCCGCATGAAGACGGAGGCAGAAACCCTGACGGCCGTCGGGTTAGAGAAGCCAAAAGAGCAGAAGAAGACCTTCCGTCCCTTCCAGAGGTGTTTCGGTGCCCAACGAAGAGGGCAAGATCGTCAAGCTGGCCAGCAGTACCAGCGGAGGCCATTCCAGAAGCGACAGAGGGGCAGAGGCGGCCAACAGTCCTCCTCGACGCCCAAAGGCCTGGCCGGGTCTAGGCCCTGAGGGGTTACTTCCTCCTCATCCGTTACCCGCTCCGGTGGCAGAGTGGAGAAAAATTACTCAGGACAAGTGGGTGCTGAATATTGTTTGCAATGGATACAGTCTTCGTTTCGTCTGCCCGCCTCCAGCGATTCCCCCGGTTTGCTTGTAGTTCCAACTGCGCAAGTTCCAAGTGGAGGCCGATACCCTGTTAAGAAAAAGGGCGATAGAAGACGTCCTCCTGTCTCAAAGGGGAAAGGGTCTTTACTCACGGTTCTTTCTGGTACGCAAGAAGGACAAGAACGAGTTCAGGCCCATTCTGGATTTGCGACAAGCAAACAAATGGATTCGCAGGGAAAAGTTTTGCATGCTGTCTTTGCACCAGATTTATCCTCAGCTGCAAAGGGGAGACTGGCTTTGCGCAATAGATATGCAAGATGCGTACTTCCATGTGCCCATTGCACGGAAACACCGGAAGTTCCTGCGCTTTCTAGTCGGCACCAATCACTATCAGTACACCGTACTACCGTTTGGACTGAAGTCTGCACCCAGGACGTTTTCAAAATGCATGGCAGTGGTGGCAGCGCACCTGAGAAAGGGCAAGGTGTTTGTCTACCCGTACTTGGACGACTGGTTGATCAAAGCCTCCACCTTCCAGGAAGCGCAACTGCATTTCAACAGGACAGCCAATCTGTTGAACCAGCTGGGGTTGCACATAAACATGTCCAAGTCTGTTCCGACGCCTGTCCAGTGCCTACAGTACTTGGGAGCCTCCATCGATACTCATTCAGCAAACGTGTCTACTTCGGAGGAGAGACGCTTATTGATCCTTCTGAAGGCTCAGGCTCTCATAGCTGTTCCATCTACAACAGCGAGGACGGTGACTTTTCTACTGGGGTCGATGGCCTCTTGCATCTTCCTCATACCACACGCACGCCTGCACATGAGGCCGTTGCAGGAATGTCTGGAGGATCAATGGCGTGACCTACATGGATGGCCCCAGTGTAGTCCCTGTCTAACTACCCTATACATTGTTTTGCCTCCTTGTTGTAATTTCAGCCCTAGCAGCTACTAGATATGTCCTTTGCAGGCCCTAATGTAACCTTATAATTTTATATGCGTGATTGTGTTATTACTGTAGTGAGTGAGGTTGAGAGTGAATGTATTTTTAGTGGATGACTGCGGTAGTGTGTGGGACCCGAATGAATACACGTCGTCTAATTTCCAGTATGATGTACACTATGTAAGAATTCAAATCAATATATTTATATCTCGTCAAAGCACCCATATGGATTTCCTATATAAACTGAAACTCTGCTAAGAATCAATATATTTTCATAAAAATACCTATTTTGATCTTGACTCTGTGTGAAGTATTGTCAGCTCTGATATGCATTTCCTGTCACCCTTTTGTTAATTGTAAGGATCTCCTTGTGGGACCTCGAAATCAAACCCTTGCAGGGTAGTCTTTGTTTCTATTCAGTTGGAGGATCAATGGGACCAGAAGCGGGGGAGCTGGGACGACAGGATCAAGCTGTCCCTCCACGCTCAACAGTCCCTGAGATGGTGGTGCTCTGCAGAGAATCTCCTCAAGGGGGTTCCTTTCCACAAGGACATTCCCATTCAGACTGTCGTCACGGATGCTTCTCTCCACGGCTGGGGAGCGCATTTAGTCCATCTACAGATCCAGGGTACGTGGTCCCCGGCGGAATCCACGTATCACATTAATTTCCTGGAGCTCAGAGCTGTCCACTTGTCACTGAAGGCCTTTCATCCGTCCTTCCAGACCAACTCTTTGCTTGTGCAGACGGACAATACGACCACAATGTATTACCTCAACAAGCAGGGGGGATCGAGATTGCGCACACTGTCACAGGAAGCGCAGGTGATCTGGCACTGGCTGTTAGCCAGAGGACTGACGAGAACGGCTACCCATCTGCCGGGTGTGCAGAATGCTCAGGCGGACGCCCTCAGCAGGCTGATGCAGGAAAACCACGAGTGGGTTCTAAACGACAAAGTGCTAGGAGACATCTTCGACAGATGGGGCACTCCGGATGTAGACCTGTTCGCCACCGCCGAAAACAGAAAATGCTGAGACTTCGCCCCCAGGTATTACCAACCGTGATAAAGATCAATTCAAAAATGGTCAGGCTATTCTGTTGATGTTTCCTAAGTTAAATTTGCCCGGCGTTAGACGCCTCTAATACCATACGAAGTTATCCAATAAAGAGGCAGGCGCTGGAGACAGGAAGACAGGAAACAAGTTTTATTCCGACGGAGTAGAACACATCAGATCGGACAACAAGGTATCGTCTCGAGGTGCTCTCCCAGCCTCTCTGAGACCTGGTCTTCTATACCCTGGTTTAAGACATGTGAACGCTCTTTATTGCAACAAAGACATTGTGAAGTATGAGAACGACATCCCCGGCACCCCCCCAGTTCCGGCCCATTCCAACACATGACAACAGTAGAGGCCCTTTCCCCTCATATGATTGGGAGGGGGCTATCACGCAGCTGAGTGTTCTGCCGATTCCTTTGGAATGTGTGCGCCTGATCGAATCTCAGGGGGTGGGGAGGTCATGATCAATAGTGGCTCCTTTCAGGAAAGGCGAGTGCATACAGTAGTGGGCAATAAACTGTATCCTCGGGCTAAGGGATGACCAGCGGTTCGTACAGGCAGTCGGGCTCAGAGGAAGGGGTCATCAAAGGAGGGGTATTCATGGACGGAAAGGAGGTGTTGGTCAGGCGCGGGGTGTGATTCTCAGAGACAGAGTCATGCGGGAGGGGAGAGCTTATGCCTTGTGCATGTGAGAGCGGGGACAGCCAGGGTGCGTGGGGGAGGCTCGCAAGGTTCAGGGAAGTGCGCTGACGGGTGATCGTGAATAGGGAGACCATGGTACCTAAAATGGCTGTCGTGTGTGTTCATGTGTGAGTCTGCAAGATGGCGTAGATGATGTTCAGTACACGAACTAAAATTCCACAGTCCTCCCTTTTAACATGTCTCGCCAGCTTGTCAGTTTGGATCGATCCCCATGAGACCACGCACCTCTATCTCGTATAGGGGACTCATGTGCTCAGTTTTAAAGTCCAAAGTCTTAGGGCACATACAGTTGGAAACGAGTGCACATAAAGGTGGTAAACATTGAATACCTAAGCAACACCCACACAGTATCATGATTGGTATCAATATAAACGTCCCAGTTCTTCAAAGTGTCCCAGAACCAGCCTCCAAGCGACCATCCTTCCTGCTCCTGGTGAACCTCTGAGGACAGTCTGTGGAGGTGTTCGATTGCTTTGTAGACTGAAGGTGAGTTATCTGGCACGTAGGTGCAACAGCTGGAGCCGATGATGCGGCATGCTCCTCCACGGTCGGCCAAAACCACATCTAGAACAAGACGGTTTTGAAGAGCCACCAGGCGGACTGCCTGAAGCTCAGCCGTGTTGTTGGCGAGGATGCCAGCGGTGATGTTAATGGTTGTTTCTACTGCCTGAGTCAGGTGTCGGATAGCGCGGCTATTTGCCATTGGGCCCCACAGAGGAACAAGTCCCTTCGCCGCATCCAGGAACTGTGCTCCGGTGGAGTCGGCTTGTCCAATATCTCCGGCGCGCTTTTGCCGGTGATGGTAGGCTGGAGCCACATACGTGGGAGGAAGAATGAAGGCGATGTAGCACGTACCCCTCCAGCCTTTTGGGAGCCAAGTGTAAGCTTTGGTGCCACAAACAAAGTACATATTCGGGGAAGCAACAAAGGAGGGGGGTCAGCTGAGACCAATGTTTTGGTGATGCGACAAGAACTGTGACCCACCAGCTGCGTTCCCTGTCCTTCGAGGCATACGAGTCCTGTGACATTGATGACAGACAGGGCCACGGTCAGGGTGGCAGCCGTTTGTTTCCGCAGGTGGGAGAAGGTGGGTCTGGCTGGATTGTGGAGCACTTGCATTTCGACCCTCTCTTTGGCAGGGATGTTCGTAAGGAAGGTTGAACCTGAAATTGCAGGACAAAAGAGGGCAGACGTCTTTCCTGTTTTGTTCAGCCAGAACCCATAGTAGAAGTGTGACACTGTTTGACCGGAAGAGGCGTTGTCCTTGTGGCTTTCCTGCATGAGGATCAACCAGGCGAGGCAGGAGCCGTGAACTGAGAAAGGAGAAGGGATGAAGGGGATGGAGTGTCCGGTAGCATGTGGGAGCAACCCACAGATCCAGCAGTTCGTGGCATTTGCAGCAAGGTTGTGCTGGTGCAACAGTTGTACGAAGGAATTGTTCCAGAACTCCTTACGCCTTTCTCGGAGCTGAGGTGAAAGGGTGATCAGGTGGTGCTCTTTCATGGTGGTTGGCTGGACAGTGGTTGGCAACATCTGGTGAGCGGGTGTGCTTTCCTCCAAGATCCAGAAGGAAGTCATGAGGAGGAGGCAAAAGAGGAAGACAATGAAGAAAGCGATTGTCTTTGATTTGTGCAAATTATCAGTCTTTGGGTTCCTGTAGTGGGTATTTCCTGTTGCTTCCGACGTCTTCTTATCTGGCGCTTCCATCCTCTTCTTATCTGGCGCTTCCATCATCTTCATCTTCAAGGTGCTCGGTAGTGGGCAGAACCACAGACTTCGTTTAGCTTCTCTCCGGGTAACCCTTGGTTGCTTTGGGTCACCGTTCTGAGATTTTTAACTTAGTCAGTGGCCTACTTAGCCGAAGCTCCCTCCTTTCGATGCAGGAAATACCCTTCTCGGGATGGCACAGTGGGATCAGAGTGTTTTGCAAGTTCAAGTGCCTCGGTATCAGGATAACAGTTCAGTGATGGTCGGTCTTTGTTCAGGAGCTCCTCTTGGGTGCTGACGTTGTCTGTCGTGGCCAGGGTCGAGGAAACCTTTTTGCAGTGGTGTGCGTGCAGCCAGTGCTTCTTCCCCTCCACTCGAAGAGCCGTCCGAGTGGTGATCAGTACTTGCCAGGGGCCCGTCCACCGGGGTTCCAGACTCTTCGCCCGTTGAAAATTCCGGACTAGGACGTACTCTCCCGGTTGGATATCGTGACCGGGACCCCTGGAAGCATCGGGGATGGCCTGCTGCACCTGTTGATGAATGACAGACAATGTTTTAGTCAACTTGTATAAATAATCTGACAGCAGGACGTCGGGGACGTCGTGAATGGAGGTCGGCTTGGGGGCAGTCCAGAGGTTCATTGGTCGCCCAAACACAACCTCGTAGGGGGTCAGGTGGTGCTTAGTGGGAGTGGAGCGCATCGATAGTAATGCCAGTGGGAGGGCATCTGGCCACTTAAGTCCTGTGGTGGCCACTATCTTTGACAGTTTCAGTTTCAGTGTAGCGTTGTGTCGCTCAACCAGGCCAGCGGATTGGGGGTGGAAGACTGCATGGAATCTCTGTTTTACCCCCAACCCCTTCAGAATCAGTTGGATAACTTCAGCTATGAAGTGGGGGCCATTGTCGCTCCATAAAATTCGACAAAGGCCGTAGCGAGGGAAAAACTCTTTCAGTAGTACTTTGGCAGTAGTCATGGCAGTGTTATCACGGGTCGGATAGGCTTCCACCCATTTGCTGAAGGCACATACAATGACTAATACGTACTTCAAGCCTTGGCACCTCTCCAGTTGGATGTAATCCATCTGGAGGACCTCAAAGGGGTGGTCGGGGATCCCAAACCCTCCCCGGGGTACCACAGTTCCTTTCCCGGGGTTGTGTTGTAAGCAGATAAGGCACTGCTGGACTAGGCGTTTGGCCGAGTCGGGGATCTTGTTGTTGTGCCAGACTTTGGAAATGAGTTCAATCATGGGGGCAGAGCCTATGTGTGCAGGGGAGTGTGCCATTGTCAGTATGGGGATCAAGTATGCATCGGGCAGCAACCATTTGTTCGTGTCTTTTGTCCGCCAGCAGCCTTCATCGTCCCTTAGACCCACCCGTGCCCATTCAGTCAGTTCGAGAGGTGTGCTAGCCGACTGGATGTCCCTAATTGTTTCCCTAGTGTCAGTCCATTTTTCTGCTTGTGAGCTGGTCACATACATGCGTGTCGTTGCCCTATTCTCAGCTGTGGTTCGGGCAGTGATGTCGGCTAGTGCGTTTCCCTGTCCAACTAAATCTGTCACCTTCTTGTGTGCCTGGCATTTGATCACTGCTAATTGTTTGGGGAGAAGAACTGCTTCAATCAGGGCGGAGACTAGATCTCCGTGAAGGATGGGCGTACCGTGGGACGTCAGGAATCCCCTTTCCCTCCACAGGAGCCCAAAATGATGAACCACCCCGAAGGCATACTGGCTGTCCGTGTAAATGTTCGCCGTGGTTCCTGCTGCTATGATACATGCTCGTGTGAGGGCAATTAGTTCGGCCGCCTGTGCGGATCGTTGTGTGATGCGAGCTGTTTCAACTACTGTTCGGGCTGTAGTCACCGCATAGGCCGCTGAAGTGGTGCCGACTGGGAGTTTGATACAAGAGCCATCTACCCATAGTTCTCCATCAGGATCTGTAAAAGCAATGTCTCGGAGGTCAATTCTACTCCTAGTCTGTTCATCCGTGAGGGTCACACAGTCGTGTATAGGGGGCACATCGGGGTCATTTTCGGGCAAGGGTAACAGTGTAGCAGGATTCAATGTCGTGCATCTCTTCAGAGTGATGTGGGGTGCAAGTAGAGTCAATTCGTACCCTGTTAGTCGTGCGCTAGTCAGGTGTTGAGTCTTAGTCTGGTTCAAAAGGGTGTCAACTGCATGGGGTACTAATACCGTGAGAGAGTTCGAAAGTACAATTCCCTCACTCTGGCGGATAGAGACAGCAGCAGCGGCTACTGCTCGAAGGCAGGCAGGTAGAGCTCGGCGACTGGATCAAGAGTGGCAGAGAAGTAGGCACAAGGGCGCTGTTTGGCGCCGATGGGCTGAGTTAGAACAGACAATGCGCATCCCTCCCTTTCGTGAGTGAAAAGGGAGAAGGGCTTGGAGTAATCTGGTGTTCCTAGAACGGGTGCCGAGCAAAGGGCATCCCGCAACTCCTTAAAGGATGCTTGGCATTCGGGAGTCCAAGGGAGTGGGAACGGAACATCTTTGGCCAACAGGGAAAGTAGGGGTTTTATAATGAGACTGAAATTTGGTAACCATTGTCGGCAGAAAGAGGTAAGGCCCACTAATGAACGGACTTGCTTCTGTGTTTTTGGAATGGGGGTGTCTAGGATGGTTTGGATTCGGTCGGGCGTAAGTTTCCTCCCTTCTTTGGACAGGAGATGGCCTAGGTATGTCACTTGGGGCTGGCAGAACTGCAGTTTCTTTTTGGAGACTTTGTGGCCATTCTCCGCAAGAAAGTGCAAGAGTTGGATAGTGGCTGTGATCGCAAGTGGAGTGGTGTCGGCCGCCAAAAGGATATCATCGACATATTGGATCAACACCACTCCATCTGGTAGTTGGACGGCGTCCAGCTGTCTTTTGAGGGCCTGGCTGTAAATGCTGGGACTTTCAGTGTAGCCCTGGGGAGCTCTACAAAATCGGTATGAACGGTTTTTTAAAGTGAAGCCGAAGAGATAACGGCTGTCTGGATGGATGGGGATAGAGAAAAATGAATTTTTAAGATCAATAACGGTGAAGGTGGTGGCAGTGGACGGGATGAGAGTCAGAATGGTGGCGATGTCTGAGACTACGGGGTACTGTGGCACCACCACTTTGTTGACTTCTCGCAGGTCGATGATGAAGCGGTACGCTTTCTCATCTCCCTCACCTTGCTTCTTAACAATGGGTAGGATAGGGCTATTGCAGACATTACTAACCACTTCCTCTACCACTCCTGCATCTACCAAGGACTGAATAATCGCTACCAATGCCTTCTCACCTTCGGGCGATATCCGGTACTGTGGGAGTTTCGGGAGTATTGTATCTGGTCAAACAGTTATGTGTACGGGATCGATCATCATTCGTCCTACATCCGAGTCGTTTCTGGCCCATAGGTACAGGGGTAGGGTATCGAGCGAGGATAGGTCAGCATCTGTTATGGCGTACATACGTCGTGTGGGGTAGGGTCTGGACATGCTTGGGTTGTCGTACAGGATGACTCGGACTCCATCCGGGGAACACCTAATAGTAGCTCGGAAATGCTTCAGTAAATCAATACCCATAATGGCGTCAGGGGAGTTGGAGGAGAGCAGAAATGTTGTGTCAGTGGGATTGTTTCCTAGGTCAAAGGAGATAGGTACAGACAGGGGATTAGTGGAGGGCGTTCCATCGAAACCTATCGATGTAATGTGTGAGCCAGACAAGGGTGCCCTTGGAATCAGTCGCTTTGATAATACACTACGTGTCGCTCCAGTGTCTACCAAGAATGGAGACTTTGTACCCAGGACCTTAGCAGTGACGTAAGGACCTTGCTGGTCAACACAGAGCTCGACTGGATCCCTCCCTTGCCCCTGGCAGTCCTATGCAGAGTCGTGAGCATTGTTGCAGTCGGACTGTTGGCACTGATTTTGTCGGGGTCGGTCAAATGTGTTTGGTCTGCCAGGTCTGTCATTGGTGGTGTCGTAGGTCTGCCCTCGCCCCTGCCCTCCAGTTTTTGGGCCATTTGTCATGTCCCTTGTCTCTTTATTTTTAATCATTTCCCGAAGGGCCAGGCATTGAGACTTCCAATGTCCAAATTCTTTGCAAAATGCACACTGGTTCTCATCGAGGTCGGTTCTTGGAGCGCCAGGTGTGGGGTTGCGGTCTCTAGGGGGCGAATTCCTAGGGGCATTCGACTGGTAGTTTCCCCTATACCGTTCCCTTCCTGTAGTCACTCCCTGCAATTGAGCAATCATCACTCGTTCCTTTAAGTCCTTTTTCTTTCTCTCAGTCGCCCTCTCGTTCTCGTTCTTTTGGTGTTCGTAATACTGAGCCATCTGAAGGATAGCTGCAGGTTTGGAGGCTCCCCAACTACTCTCACTCGTCTGTAACTTTTGGGAGACCTCTTGCGATAGCCCTTTTACGTAGTTTTGCACGAATAGGTGTTGTCCGGTTGCGGTGGTCATGTCTTGGCCACTGTAGTCGGATAACACCGTTTCAAATCGGGAGAAATATTCTGATACGTCTTCCTGGGGTTTCTGACGGCAAGCCGTGACTACCGACCAGTCTACCTTCTTCTCTGGGATCAACGTCTTTAGCTTCTGCACTATTTTGTCGGGGAGTTCCAGTATGTCTTTTACAGGTTTCTTTCTGGGCTCTCGCTGCCTATCTAGTTCATTGAGTTGTTTCCAGGTGTGTCCGAACAGGTCTGTGTGGTCGGCTTTCCGGATTTGCTTCCACACATCGGCCGGCAGACACAACCCGAAAAACAAATCGATGTCCGATAGAGTCATTATGGTTGAGCCCAAGGCTGTGCCTAGTTCGGTATAAAATGCTGTAGGGTTCTTTCTTAAATCGGGCAGGGTTTGCCTAAAAGTTAAAATATCTTGCCGATCCCATGGTTGGTAAACCCAGTTGTACACAACCCTCCCTTTTGCATCTGCGTGGTTGATATCATCGTTTGTTCCCTGACCTCTTGGGGGAACCCAGTAGGGGGCGGCTTCTCTGATAGGCATCATAGTGTTGGCTGCTTCTAATGGGGGTTCAATTGTCTCAGGGACTTTGATCTTGACCTCTGGTTTCTGTTCCGCGAGGTGGCGGAAAACCTCAAGCGTTTGCATGAAGAGGTCCGTCACATCGTTCTCAGTCCCATCTCCAACATCGACCCTTCTATATAGAGCCGTCAGTTTAGCAGGACCCTTATTCTGGTACCTATCCTCATAGGCGTTCAGGGTGTGGTAGCTGAACCGTAAAATGAAATGCCGTCTGTGACTACCAGCATGTGAATTGTGCATATTCATCGTATATTCTTCGCTCTCCTTCCGTTCTACCAGGGTCTTTGCTATCTGGTCGATTCCATCCCGCTCATCTTTGCTCAACCTATTTGGCCTGGCTGTTAGCTGCCTGCTAGTCTCATGTTCATCTGCTGTTGTTACCAATGCGGCTTTTGCGAAGGCCGCAAGAGCCGGGGCACTAGCGCTAGGGTCACCCACGCCTGCACTTTGAACTGGTGAGTGTTGTGCTAGAGGCTGGCAGGGAGCATAAGGAGGGGGCATGTAGATAATTGGAGGACTGAGCAGTAACTCGTCATTTGCCCGCTGTTTGGAGGGCATCTCCGGGTAGAGCGTAGGGGGGGTCCTGACAGGGCATTGGCCTGCCAGTCCTGATTCTGGTGTTTGTTTAACTTCCTCTCTTCTTCTTATTTCTTCATCTAGTTCTTTTGCGGCCAGATGGGCTGCTTTTCGTAACTCTTTCACTATTTTTGCTTCTTCTCTTTTCTTTCGCTGTTCTGCTTCTTTGCGCCACATGTCAATACTATCGAGCATAGTGGGCGTTGCCTTATTTACTTTTACAGCTGCTTCTAGTGTTTTTATTTTATTTTCATCAAAAGAACCTATCAGTGGCCACTGACTTTCAGGATCCCTTTTTGTATATTTATGCCATAACTTACTATAAGCTATAGCGACTAGTCCTTGCTTAGTAAACATGTCCTTATTAGGGGTGCCTTCCAGTGGAGCTGGATGGTTCATCTCTAATAAGCGGTCCGGGTTGACCCAACTATTAACCAATGGGGAGAAGATAGGCATGACGGATTACAATGGGGGGCAAAAGCCTGCACTACCTATCTTTTCACTACTTGCAAAGACTGGGCAAAATATTCTATTCTACGTTGTTTGCAAACAGAGAATACCTCCAGAAAGAACCAATTCCAAACAGTCAATGTTTGGACAAACAATCAATCAATGAGGAATGAAAATAGGCACGACGGGTTACAATTGGGGGCAAAAGCCTGCGTTACCTACCCTTCACTATCTGCAAAGGGAGAGAGAATATTCCTATTCTTCCCCGTTTGTAGGCAGAGAAGATCCTTAAGAGAACCAACTTCGAACAATTCAATGCCCGATTCAAACAATCAATCAATGGGGAGAAAAATAGGCACGGCAGATTACAATGGGGGACAAAAGTCCGCGTTACCTATCCTTCACTATCTGCAAAGACTAAACAGAGTATGGCGACTCTGTGCTTGTTTGCAAATAGAGAATCTCTCAGAGACAATAAGACGAGTAATACTAGTATTTTCAAACAATCAAACAATCAATTTCGCAATTTGTCGTGTGTCACGACCTTACCCGGACCGCACGGACCGTTTCTCGTCTTCCGCTTCCAGCGCCCGATCGTCCTCTATTCTCTGTTGCTATCGCGGCACTCCTGGTGGTTCCCAGTCAGGACCGTAGATCACTCGGGAGAGGTCTGCTCGGAATCAGTGAAGTTCAGATGATCGGCTATCAGACGAGGGTCTATCGGACAGGAGCTCTCCCGATCGTTGCAGTCGTTCACTCTGTCGTCGGGACCTCTCCCACTGGATCCACGTG
Organism: Lissotriton helveticus; assembly: GCF_964261635.1. NCBI lineage: Eukaryota > Metazoa > Chordata > Amphibia > Caudata > Salamandridae > Lissotriton > Lissotriton helveticus. The sequence goes on from NC_136072.1 coordinate 1,048,813,528, forward strand.
TCGCTGATGGGCCCCACGTTTGGGACGCCAATTGATAAAGATCAATTAAAAAATGGTCAGGCTATTCTGTTGATGTTTCCTAAGTTAAATTTGCCCGGCGTTAGACGCCTCTAATACCATACGAAGTTATCCAATAAAGAGGCAGGCGCTGGAGACAGGAAGACAGGAAACAAGTTTTATTCCGACGGAGTAGAACACATCAGATCGGACAACAAGGTATCGTCTCGAGGTGCTCTCCCAGCCTCTCTGAGACCTAGTCTTTTATACCCTGGTTTAAGACATGTGAACGCTCTTTATTACAACAAAGACATTGTGAAGTATGAGAACGACATCCCCGGCACCCCCCCAGTTCCGGCCCATTCCAACACATGACAACAGTAGAGGCCCTTTCCCCTCATATGATTGGGAGGGGGCTATCACGCAGCTGAGTGTTCTGCCGATTCCTTTGGAATGTGTGCGCCTGATCGAATCTCAGGGGGTGGGGAGGTCATGATCAATAGTGGCTCCTTTCAGGAAAGGCGAGTGCATACAGTAGTGGGCAATAAACTGTATCCTCGGGCTAAGGGATGACCAGCGGTTCGTACAGGCAGTCGGGCTCAGAGGAAGGGGTCATCAAAGGAGGGGTATTCATCATGGACGGAAAGGAGGTGTTGGTCAGGCGCGGGGTGTGATTCTCAGAGACAGAGTCATGCGGGAGGGGAGAGCTTATGCCTTGTGCATGTGAGAGCGGGGACAGCCAGGGTGCGTGGGGGAGGCTCGCAAGGTTCAGGGAAGTGCGCTGACGGGTGATCGTGAATAGGGAGACCATGGTACCTAAAATGGCTGTTGTGTGTGTTCATGTGTGAATCTGCAAGATGGCGTAGATGATGTTCAGTACACGAACTAAAATTCCACAACCGGGGACTCTGGGGAACGCGTTATGGATCAGCTGGTCCAACAGCTTTCTGTACGCTTTTCCACCCATTCTCCTGATTCCGGCGGTACTCATCAAGCTGTCTCAATCCAGAGCACGGATGATCCTCATTGCTCCGGAGTGGCCCCGACAGTGGTGGTTCACTGATCTGCTTCACCGGTCTCTCCTACCCCACATGAGGCTGCCGTATTGGCTGGACCTTCTCACGAAGTTCGGGGGGCTGATGGTGCACCCCAACCTCTCATCCTTGAGTTTGGCGGCATGGCTCCTGAGATAGTGCAATATGGGCACTTAAATCTTCCTGGCGACTGCATTACTATACTTAAGGAAGCTGAGAGACCTTCCACAAGGACTTCCTATGCCTATAAGTGGAAGAGGTTCTGCATCTGGTGCACTTCCAAGGACTATGATCCCACAACCTGCAAGGAAGATGTCATCCTTCCATATCTTTTGCATTTGGCTCAGTCTTGCCTTAATTTTCACTCTTTTAAGGTTCACCTCGCAGCATTGACTGCATATAGGAAATGCCCTTCACAGACGTCCTTCTTCCAGATCCCTGTGATTAAAGATTTTTTGGAAGGATTGAAGAAAGTGTTTCCTCCTATCCGGTGTCCTTCGCCGTCATGGGAGCCGAATGTGGTGCTGTCCAGGTTGATGAAGGAGCCTTTTGAACCCATCCATAAGGCTTCTCTGCAGCACTTGTCATGGAAGGCGGCTTTCCTTGTGGCCATTACTTCGGCCCGCATGGTGAGTGAAATTCAGGCATTGTGTTGTCAAGAACCTTATACTGTATTTCATGCTGCTAAGGTTGTGATGCATACTCACCCTAAGTTCCTTCCTAAGGTGATTTCTGATTTCCATGTCAATCAGACCATAACTTTATCTACGTTTTTCCAGAATCCTTCCACTCCAGCGGAAAGGTCTCTGCATTCCCTGGATGTCAGAAGGGTGTTGAAATTCTACTTGGATAAGACCAAGGACATTCGTAGGTCAGACCAATTGTTTGTCAATTATGGGTCGGTCAGGACTGGTCTTGCCACCTCAACACAGTCCATCTCTAGGTGGATTGTGTCCTGTATCCAGTTATGTTACCAGAAGGCTAACAAGACCTTAGGAGTTAAGCCTAAGGCTCATTCTGCCAGGGGCAAAGCAGCTACAACAGCTTTGCTTTGTAATGTTCCCATTGCAGAGATCTGCAGGGTTGCCACTTGGAAGTCGGTCCACACCTTCGCTAAGCATTACTGTCTGGATTCTGATGCCAGAGCAGATGCTCAGGTTGGGCAGGCTTCATTGAGAAATCTGTTTGCACACCGCCGGGTTCGTTTTTTGGGATGGGCTTGCCATTCTATTCACTAGATTATGACTATACACAGAGATCCCCTATTACAGAAGGAGTAGTTTCTTACCTGTAACTCCAGTTCTGTAGAAGGGGTATCGCTGTTCTAGTCATAAGCGCCCGCCCTCCTCCCCGGTGGAGAAAATGGTACTGTAATGTATGCTACAGGCCTTGCTTTATACACCTTCGAAAAGAACTGAAAGTAAAAGGACTTTGGCTGTGCATCCTGGGATACCGAGGGTCTCTGGAGAGTTCCTTAAAGGCACGGTATCCCTTTTCAAGACACATAATCGCAGCATATGGGGGCTTGTCTGTCCAACCCTTCCTCTCTATAATTTCAAGGATTTTGGTGAAGGGGAGTTTTCCCTGTGAGGAAAACTTGGTAAAAAGTGTTAAACCGGACATGGTGGGCTATCCTTTTCACTGTTTAGATGAAGTGGTGGCCTTTGTAGCATTGCATATGTTAGGCTGCATATTTGTCTTAATTCTCTCTTAAGTGTCTATGCAGGACTGCAAAGAAGACAGCTTAAGAGATTATTTTTGATTGCTCCGGGGTCCACGCACATGGGCGGGACTATTCACTAGATTATGACAATAACAGAGATCCCCCTACTACAGAACTGGAGTTACAGGTAAGAAACTACTCCTTCCCCATGTCTGCTCAGCATTTGTGTCAGTCACCCTGCTAGGAAGACCAGCACCCATTTGACTCCCCAATAGATCAGTTGCTGCATAATAGAGAGTTCCAAACCCCCTTGAGACATCTTCCTGCTCATGTATGCAAGAGGGGCGTGCTCGTTGCCACCAGTGTAAAAACCTAAGTTCTTAGTTCAAAACCACATTTGCTAAAATAGTTTGATCTGGCTTTGCCCTAAACATGCTCTGCATTGTTGTCCTTTTGCGATGCTTCTGATTCCACTGATTAGGCCATTTGGTCTGTCAGTATGTTACTATGCCAGGAGCACCCAAATGCTGGTCATGGTCTTCTACCACTCCAGAAGGAAGAGAAACAACTGCAAGAAAGAGGTAATTAATTTGATGCAGCAAATCAAACTGAAGCCTCTAAAACAGGGGTTCTTGGAGTTGGCTGTAGGGCCATATTTATGTATTGGTTGCGTCACATTTGCACCACACAATGAGGTGCATGCACGACCCAACCCTAAAATGTAATTTATCATGCAACGCTAGGCCACCTCATGAGTAAGGCAACGCAGCGAAAATCACTGCGTTGTGTTACTTTGCCCCAAGAAGGCGTTCCAGGAGTGGTGTGTGGTTGTTCCTGCAAAAAACGATGGATTTTCACGCATTCCCAGATTTACCATTACCGCTAGACCTGGGAATGTGTCAAAATGCTACGCCTTCCCAGGGGAGACGTAATGAGGAGAACTATCTTTATTTCTCTTGGCTTTTTCCTCTTTCTATGTGTGCTGCATTGCTGTGAACAAACATTGGAATGTTGATGCTTCAGGCTTCTACCGGCCATTAGAATCCCGGAGCACTCCATTGTTTTCAATGGAGCGCTCAGCATTCCAACGTCCTAATAGGCCTTTACGTTTTTCAAAGATTTTTCCTTATTTGCTTTTTCTGGGATGTGCTGCTAGAAAGGTTATGCTTGTGCAGTTCTTGTTTGCTCACTCCTCCAAAACTGATCTGGTTTAGATATTTCTTGTTTATTAGGAAGGCCCTAGTCAAGCAGGCTGATATCCTGGAGGCCTTCCATGCACCTGGAGTGTCCAACATATGCCACGAATGTCCTGGGTCACGTTTAGCTCTGCTGTGCTAGCTGGAAGCTGTACACTAGTCCTTGATCCTTCATACCATCAGGATCTCGGTCAGAACTCATCTACTTTGCTTCTGACATCATGGCCCTTCCGTGTATTCAGTGTGATTTTGATAATTTGGCATTTTTTGCGCTTAGATTGTGCTCTTGCTTTTGCTTCAGGTTTGTTCCCATTGGGCTGGCTGTATGGTATATATCCGGGTCCATCAGAGGTGATTTTTTTATGACTGACATGATGAGTCTGCTGTGTGATTATTCTTCTCTTGCGATTCTTCCCTTGACTGTTAAATGGAATTGACGCTTCTCTGAGGGTTATCCATGAGGGCACGGATTGTCCCCTAGGGAGAGTTTGGTGGTTTGGTTTACTCACAGCTTCTGAAAACAATGAGCTCAGTAGCATCTTCTCCAGAGCCACGACACTGTCAATTATGTACCTGCTCGGATGATCTGTTTGATCTGTGCCATTCTCCTGTGGTCCGGCATCCTGACAGAGTTTTGATGCGTTAAGGTTATTCTGTGCCATACATTTATTATACTGTGCTGGTGTCTCCCATGTTTTTTCTGAGAATATTCTTCTTTTCATAAGCCTTGGTCCCAGTCGGTTCGGCAGGCGAGCTATTGACTGGCTCCTTCACCGTTGAGATAAGAGTAGGTGTGCTCTACACTAGGGGGTGCCACTCTGTCTTTGGACGTAGTTTACGCATTGTCACTCCTGGGGGTTGGACAACTGTAGCCTATTGGTTACACTCTCCTCCTGCGGTGGACCGATCTAGGATCTGAAAGTAACCATTGACTTGGTGGTCTATTGGAAAGTTTCTTTTCTTCCAAAGTGGTGTTTTGCAACCCAACCCCGAAAGAGGGTCATGAGTTGTTCATGAGTTGTAGGCTACTTCTGATTTTTATCTGACGACAAAAGTCGCTAACAGGTACATCTTCCTAACTTAAGGCATTTTACTTGGTGGAAGGTTGAAGGGAAACAGTACTTATCAGATTTCTAGACGTAATCTTAATTACGCCAGTTCTACTCTTCCACCTCACAGTCTTAGGTTCTTACCTCCCACCCTCCTGTGGCGTCTCTCTTGTATCTACTTGTATGCAGTGCTTTAAATGGACCGGTACTGAGTACCGGCACTACTTTGATTTATCACTCTGAGTACTGGCACTTCTCTACTACCGTGGAGAGTACCGGTACTCATGAAACGGTAGGCTCATTGGCTGTGAGTGCTGGTGAGCAGGAGTGGAACTTGTCTGGCAGCAAGGCACCCCTTCTGTAGCCCCGATCTGAGCCCCAGCTGAGCTATTCAGCAGGGCTCATCTGAATAATGTCCAGTGCTCACCATCACGCTGTGCTTGACAGAGCAGGGACCGTAAGATTCCTTTTACCTGCTATTGTGAGCGTGTGATTTTCAAAGCGCAGCACTTCAGGTAGTGAAAAGTCAGTGCAGGGTAATACTTTAAACATAGAAATTTTATCAGGGACAAGGGCGGCGGATTCTCACACTTCCTGTACTTTCTCTCGATCGGAGGGTTAATGCCCAGACAATGCGATTGAAGAGGCCCTGGAGCACTAATCTAACTGCTTTTTGCACTGAGGTACCTACCTTCCTAACACCAAATGCCTCAATAACCTGGTCTGTGCATAGAAGGCTTTTTTATATGCCAAAGAAGCTCAAAACTAGCACCGCCAACCCTGCTTGCTGGTTCTGTTCCCCGGGTCACGTCAGGTCCCACATGGACACACTGTTGCGGAGGAACCATTTCTGGCCGGCGCCCACGCTGTTGCAGCCTGCTGCATTTCCTGCCTGCCAGCCGGGCCCCAGGGCACCCAGGAATTCACCTGCTGCATGGAGTTAAAGGAGGAAGCCGGTGTTCGAGAATCGATCACCTGCTCACCTCCTCTTGACCTTGACATGATGTGCTATTGCTGTGCCCAAACCAGCAGAGCACGGCTTCTGCCCCAGACTCACCACGCCATTGTGAGTCTCATAGTGGGAGCAGATGGCACAGGCTGGGACACTGCAGCAGGGCTCGCTGCCTGAATCTCTGAAGAAGAGACAGGCTAGAGATCCACGCGTTGCCAGGCCAGCAACTCCTCTCGGTGGACCGTTCTGACAGCTGTAAAGAGATTCAGGTAAGTCAGATAATAATTTATTAATCTGCTGCTTGTGACATTTAAAATGTTTGTTACGAAAATGATTAGGGGGCTCCAGCACGGCATAGGGCCTTGCAAATGGACACACTAGAGTTGTCTGTCTGTGCTGAAAACGTGCTCCATTTTGTCTGAACTATTGCTGATTTATTATTAGTGCAAAGTGTTTAACATCCCTGCTTGACAGTGACACTACAAAGCAGCACCCTTTATTTTCTCAGCACAGTTGGACTTGCTAAGCCAGAGATAAGTCCTGTGATCTTTGTTCCTGCTGGAGAGAGGTCAGAGTTTTCTCTACTGGCAGCTTTCACTCTCTCCATTAAGTAGCATAGAGGGTTAATATGCCTCCTTCAAAAAGCATATTGTATTGTACTGTATTTTATGTGGATAGCTCAGTGAGTTGCTGTTTTTGTCACAGAGATCCCTTTGTTACACGTGGTTTGGCCGCACCTGAAGCTGCGGTTGGGGTGGTGGGTGCTGATTTTTTTAGAAATTAAATAATAGCTTCAAAAGCACCTGCTGCAGAGTTTGACTCCCTTGTTGCACAAATGAGTGTGATTTCTGATATTTGTCTATTTCCATCGACTTCATCCCATGATTTTGGTCGAAAGAAAGTGCCACGCTAAGTGTTACACATCTAGTTGTTGCCTGACTCTCGTAAATCCACTGAATCTATGAATGTCACACATAAGCAATCTGAAACATTAGCAGCTATACTTAAATGGGTGTCATTTCTGATATTTGTCTATTTCCATCGACTTCATCCCATGATTTTGGTCGAAAGAAAGTGCCACGCTAAGTGTTACACATCTAGTTGTTGCCTGACTCTCGTAAATCCACTGAATCTATGAATGTCACACATAAGCAATCTGAAACATTAGCAGCTATACTTAAATGGGTGTCATTTCTGATATTTGTCTATTTCCATCGACTTCATCCCATGATTTTGGTCGAAAGAAAGTGCCACGCTAAGTGTTACACATCTAGTTGTTGCCTGACTCTCGTAAATCCACTGAATCTATGAATGTCACACATAAGCAATCTGAAACATTAGCAGCTATACTTAAATGGGTGTCATTTCTGATATTTATATGATTCCCTCGTCTTTATTGCTTAATTTTGATAGCGAGAAAGTGTCACTCATAGTCGTTGAAATGTCACTCATAGTTACAATGAAAATATGAAAATGTCACACATACCAATCTGAAACCTTGGCAGCTGTGGGGTCCATTCAGGCCCTGTGCTGTCACCCACATTCACACTTTCCTCTGCATTTGCGCAAACACAGGAATCATGGTAGTCCCCTGACAGTGGCAATTAAAAAAGCCATGGTGAAGACTATAACATGGCTTTTAACATACCAGAGTCTTTTGTGTGTCTGCTTATGTTTGTATGTTTGCCTGCATTTGTATGCCTGTTATGCCTGTTTTTTGTCAGAAAAAAGCGAGAGAGAGAATCAAGACACTCTAGGGAGGTATTTTAAAGAAATTGGGTGGTACTTTGTGTGTACATGTCTGCTCGGCAACAAAGGTTAATACATAACGTAGTAGGGAGGGTGGTGGGTGAGTGAGTGGATGGATGAGTGAGCAAGGGTGGATGTATAGATTGATGAATGGATGGATGGATGAGTGAATGGATGGATGGATGAGTTAAGGGATGGATGGGTGAAAGAGGGTGGATGATTGGATAAAAGGGTGGATGATGGGTGGATAAGTGAAAGATTGGATGGATAAATGAAAAGGGAGGGAGGATGGATGAAAGGGTGGATGATGGATGAGTGAAAGGAGGGATTGAGTGAAAGGGTGGGGGGAATGAAAGGGTGGATGGTATAAAGGAGTGAAAGAGTTGATGGATAGATAAGCGAAAGGAATAATGGATGATTGAAAGGGTGGATAAAGAGATGGATGAGTGAAACGATGATGGATAGGTTTAAAGATAGATGGATGGATGGATGGATAGGTTTGGATATGAAGGGTGGACAGACGGAATGGTAAAAAATTTAAAGATGGACGAAAAACTGAATAGACAGAATGTAAAGGGTAAATGGTGGACATCAGGAGATAAATGGTAGGATGAAAGGATGAATGGATAGATCGATGGAAGACACAAGAGATATCTTCTGGGGAGGGTCATGATGATTTGCTTCATTTGCTTGGTGCCATTAAAGCTTTGGTTCGAAGTGGGGTATGCTCAGTTTCTTTCTACTCTCGCTCAAAAATATAAAGTATTGTGCCAAACAAAAGCAAATAACAGTATGGCATTAAGAAGGTGCAACTATTGCCAAAAAAAGGAAATGTTAACATATTATCGCATTTCTCTTTAATTTTGTGTAATGAGTTAACCTGCTTTGTTTATATAAACACATTTATTATGTGTTTTGGTATGTGCTGCAACTATTATAGAAGTCGTTAAGTATCATCATGTCTTGCCCTTAGCCCCGCCCACTCACTACACCTCTAGCTTATTCTAATGAGTACCAGCACTTATTTTTTTTAAAAAGCACTGCTTGTATGCCATGTTTGGCCCAATTATTATTGGGGTTCCTAACCTGTTACCTGCACCTGATCTCCAATCACCATGTTATATTTGTCCAGTAATATTTGTGCATTTCCTGAACATCATCTACCAAATTACTTGAAGTGTATAGCTCTTGCACCTGTATATCTATTCTGATTTGTATATTTCACATGTTGCTTTATCTTTTTATCTACTTGTATGCCATGTTTGCTTTATATTATCTTCTCATGTAAAGCGCTCTGATACCTCTGGGTCTAGCCAGCGCTATATAAAACTTTTCAAATAAATAAATACTGCTGTGGTCAGCTTGGACAAACAGTGCTTCCGTGTGAAAGGTCAGGTATCCCTGTCTCTGTAACAAATGGCAGAGGGGCGGTAAACCAGTTCCATTAAATGTAAAGGGCTAGCTTGATTCACTTTTCCCCTGGCATGACTCGCCCTCATAATGTAATGACTGGAAAATGAAAAGTACGATTCTGTGTAATTAAGATTATTAGTCAGTAATCTGTGCATTCCACCGTAAAATGAACAACAATTACTAATCAAACACCGAATGAAACTGTGATCACTGTATTGTATTGAATTGTATTGTATTGTAATTGCATTTATATAGCGCTTACTATGCCTGACGAGGCGTCGAAGCGCTTTTTCGGCGAGTAGCACGCTACTCCGGGACACATAGAGGTTTAGTGTTGAATTAGTATAGTGAAACATGCAAGTACATTTTAAGTGGTGGATAGGTTAGTCAGTTATTTGGATTCGGAAAGATAGCAGAAGGATAGAAGAGAAAGCAAGCATTTACAATGCAATGGTCTCGGCATTATTAAAGGTAGAGCTATTGGCATTGCTCTTTATTTTTTTTGTTTTTATTAATAAATGGCCTTGTCATTTTCATAGGCAATAGCTTAATCGTTAAAGAAATGGCATTGTCATTTACAATGCTAATATCTTTATTGTTTGCAAATGCATTACTTTTTGCATTTACATCCACACAGAGCTACCCACACAAAGCCACCTACATAGAGCATTCACATAGAGCTACCTACACAGAGCCACACTCACAATGACAGAGGCATCCACATATAGAGCCACCAACAATAAAAGCTATCTACACAGAGCCACAGTCACATATACACAGCGACACACACAGAGGCACAGACACATAGCCACACACACACAGGTACACACACACACAGCTACACACACACAGCCACACACACACAGAGACACACATACACACACACACACAGAGACACACATACACACACACACAGAGACACACACACACACAGAAACACACACTGAGCCACATACACATACCTACACACCCAGAGGCACACACACAGAGCCACACACACACATATTTACACACACACACACACACTTATAGTTACACACAGAGCCACACACAAACAGAGCTACACACACACATATAGACAGAGCTACACACACACACACACAGATTGTTATACATACACACAGAGCTTTGTTTAGCCAACGCTGGTATTAACTTTCATTTATCATGTAATTTCTATTAGAAAGTACACATTGAACTGCTACTTGGTGCTTAGTGTTAAAATCTGTTGGTATTATCCGACGTAAGGGATTTCATTACACATCGAAAAGATGAACCACTGACTTGGCCCTGCCATTATTCAAACCCGTGACACGTAAGTTACATTCAAATCTCTGCTGTAGGCGCATTAATACACCGAGCTACCTTAGAAGTATGATTGCCCGGTCAATGCTGTTGGTATACCCGTCTGACTCTGAAACGCAGGGGTGAGTTTAGTTTCGTTAAAAGGCGGAGTCGAAGCACGCGCTTCTGACCCCCAGCGCTCCTGATCTCGGCGCTGCAGCAGGCGCGTTCACCCACTGAGGGTCCCGGGGTCTCCACAGCCCAGACATCTGTGTTTCCAAGAGGAGGGGCTGACAAAACACAACAAAAGCACCGCATTTCATAGAAGCGAAAGAAAATGTCTCCTGCGTCATACAAAATACAGAAAATGCAGTCAAATAAATAAACGCCAAAGTCTGTGTTGCATCTTTACCTTCGCAGCACACGGGGGTTTCAGTTTCTCATAATATACTCTATTTTCTCTCGCAGGCTGTGGTTTGTGGCCGCTTTGTATCTGTGTTTATTTTGTTTTTAATGGCACTTTATGGCGTTGACACTGATTATTACACTTGTTGGCGCCTTGGGAAACGCGGACTAATTCAGACATTGTGTTTCCTACGAGCACGGCAATCTGTTTTTTTTTGTTTTATGTTTTACTCTATTGCCCTGTTTGTCGACATCTTGCTTCCCTTTGCCTCGTTCTCCGTGGCTGATACCCACCGTCTTTCGGGAGGAAGCGCAGCGCAGAGGACATTTTTATTTCAGAGAGTGTCGCTATCTCCCCCATCGGAGAGAACCACATATAATAAAACAACAACCTCCACCTGCTTTTCCTTCCCTGTTCTTACGACCTCCTGGTCGTCAATCGCGAAATATGGGTTCGAACGAAAGGCGATAGATTTACAAGCCTCTTCCTACTTTTCGGTCGAAAATTAAAAAGCGAAATTCGGAAAGGAGGCTCAACAGAAATAAATATTTGTGGTTCCGCCAGCTCAGCGGGTGAATGCGGCTGTAAACAAACCCGTGTCTAATGTGAAGGGCACGAGGGAAGAAATGCAAAGAGGGCGGCTCAGCATTTCACCGTTCTGTGGTTGATGAAAGGAGCGCCGTGGGGGTCGGCGCTGTGTAAAATAAAGCACCTGTTATTCAGAGCCGCTGTCTTGCACCATGGGGGCCGAACCCTGGGTGTCTCTCTGGCTGGAAACCAGGGCAGATTCTGAGAGTGCCCGAGTTACTGTCCCATCCTCGGCGTCATTTGCACTGACATATATCCCTGTTGGCATTTTATTATCAGAGTACGGACCCACATACACCCTTTTATTTTTATGTCGAACCATTTTGAAGTTCAACATCTTCATATTATGAAGCCAGCATCCGGGGGTAGACGTCTACTATTTATATAACACGCCATTATTACATATTATATCCGTTCAGTACATAAAGAAACTAGGGACCCGGACTAGAAAGCGATCACCCGGGATCACACGTGTTGGCGCGGAGGAGCCGTGACTCGAGTCCTCCGCCTTTGCTGATACCGACACCAGCTCCGTCAGTTATCTCCTGGCGACTTCCGCCCAAAATAGACATGTTCAATGCCCCAGCGATGGAAACACCCCCCAGCGGTTACCTCTAAGACGCAAAGCTGTCCATTCACGACGGGCAAAGCGGTCCATGCAGGAACGTAAACATAGACGCCAGGACACGATGCAGACCTACAAAGTAAAGTTGGCTCGCATTGAATAAAGGAATTCACTTTACCCTTTGGTGGTGTGTTTCATAACACAAAGACAGATTAGAAGCGACAAAGACAAAAAGACGATCCTCACGGGCAGACGAGACCAAAAAATGGCGGCCGCAAGCGTCCAAACATTTTCAGATTTGGGGGCGTGTTCGGCATTCTGAAAAGGGGCGTGGCTAAAAGTGGAAAGAACAGCACGAACACGCCCCAGAATCCGAAAGAGACGGAGCTTCTTTCGAGGGATGCCCCTCTCCTCCAATGGCTGGCCTCCGTTTAGGAAGCCAGCCAATGGAGGAGAGACAGAGGAGAGAGGCGGGTTAAACTACCCTACTGAAGATCATTAAATCTCCGACTTCCGGCTGGCAAGCCAGCCGTCGGTCCGAGACCTAAAAAAAGGTTTGGATTTATATAGCGCTTGTTACCCCTGATGGGGTATTATGAATCCGTTTCTAATTAATGCGACCTATTTTATTATCCTTGAAGTTTTTATAAAGCATCGACAACCGAAGGATGCTTCACGGCACTGATCGCGCAAGGTACTCTGGGAAGGAGGGTATGACAGGCAGCGAGTGATGTTCAAGCCTCTCTGTGGTTGGAATGACCCATGGAGCTATTGGGCGGATTCTGGCCAGGCAGAGGCCACTAACTGCCCAGTGGGAATGGGAGTGAGCAGCCACATCTAGGGGGGCACTTGCTGGCATGCACCGGACACACCGGACTCCACCCCAGCCCTACCGGACATGGCCAGTCTGCTTCCGTGTAGGGTGGTGATAGCCGAGTTCGACAATGGGGTCATTCTGTTCCTTTGGCTTCATAAATCATTTACAAAGTGCATCACCCCGCCCCCCTCCCCCCGTATGCTAGCCCTGGCTGCAGTGACAATGACCTCCAGGAGCCACTCTCTGTAGCCAGGCGCCCTCTGCAGCCGTAACCTTTCACCCACATTCCTAGACTCTGAAGTGGCGGGCTCAGCCTCAGCGCTGCCTGTTGGTATTTCTCTCGTTTGACACACCTGCTTTTTTTTAGTAAATGATGCAGAACATTGCCACTGGCCCGTGTTTTTGGTCTCTTGTTTTTAAAAACAGCGTGCGAATCTTCACTGACTCTACACATTTTCCGGTCTTTGCTGCTGTTACCATCTGAGCATTTTTTTTTTAGACTTTTACAACTTTCTTGGTTAAAAACATATGTTGAGACAGACTCTTCAAATATGTTCTAAAACCGGTGAAAAACAATACTAGACATTCAGGAAAGCGCAAAACCAGATTTCGAAATATTGCTTAGATATATTTGGTAAAACCTATTATTTGGTTTAAGACAGTGGCTTCATAAATATTACAGGCAGACTCAAAGCTGTGTGCCCCCTTTATTTCAGACAGCAGAATGGTGCATGTCAGACATGACGGTTGAACAACCCATAACATAGTAGATGTGTTGCATAAATTAAAATATCGTGTTAAAGGGACAAAGCAGTTGAAATTAAAAAAAAACACATAAAAGCTGCACGCCTCCTGTATAACGAACAGGAGCCCATTGTGGACTATAACATTCTTGCAGAAAACAGAGACAGGCGGGACCCCGACCCAAATCGTCCCGCTTTCTTCACAACCATTTCTGTTTTTATTTTTCTCCTGTAACTATCTCGCGCAGTTCCTCCTCTATTTGCGCTGGCTCGTGCCAAGTGTGAGCTCCCTTTGCTGGCACGCGGATGCCCCACAGTCTTATTTCTATTTCTACACCACTTTGCCAATATTTGAGGCAAAGCTCCTGTTCCCCTTACCCAATAGCACTTTTAGGGCCTGATGCATCAAAGGGGTTTGCCCATTCTGTGTCTATGGCAAAATGGGTTCATGCATATGGCCCTTCATTTCTTTCATTGGACTGCCCGTGCCTCGGTTTTGGTTCCCTGCTTTTACGGACATTTTTGTTCTCACAATTCACTTCCGTTGCAGTACGAATAGTAAGACAATGCTGTGTCTTAACTGCGCTTTTTGTCTAGATTTTGGACCATGTGAAAATCCATTTTGTGGCAAATGACAGAAGAAAACTGCATCCCCATAAAAGTAAAAAAGTGGAATCGCACGAAGACATCTGTACATATAACAGTGGGCACCGTTGCACCTCCAGTAAGAAGTTCCTTGTGGGGGTCCAGTAAAGAAATAGTCCCTTTGAACCTGTTCACTGTTGCTGGGTCTCACAACACCAAACACTGCCGGCGTCGTTTGTGGTTCTTTGCTTTTTTCATACTGTGCAGTGCACTTTTTGTAGCGTCTCTAAAAATGTCCTCTATATTTTCACGGTACTTGGCGGAGCACTCCAGGTATTCTTCCGCATTAATCTTCTGTCCAGTAGCTTCTCCCTTAAAACAAATAAAAAACACGCGGATAAATCGCGGGTTGAAAGACAGAAATAAAGTTGTACACTTTTGCAGTTAACACTACAGCTTACAGCTCTGAAAATAAACATTTTCCAATATGAAAGATGAGCAAAATTATCAAACTTCATCTTGCACGCTTACTAAAGTCTAGAAAATCTTTGATAAACATTTTAATTACCTCAACTATATCTAGGCGCAATGTTTTCTGCAACAAAATATTAAGGGGCTTATTTATGAGCCGGTTTGTGTAGCGTTCGCACCATGCAACGTGGTACATGCGCATCGCAAACCTTAGAGGCCACATGTATTAAACAATTTTGCATTCACAAACAGTGCGAATCAGTAATTTTGGCTGTTTGCGAGTGCAAAATAGCCTTTCAAGATGTATGAAAGGCTTTGTAGTTGCAATTTTAGGTAATTGCAAAAATAACGATTACCTGAAATTGCAAATACAAATAGGGAACTGCATATGGAACGCCATCCCCCCTCACATCAGAATGACCTCCCATTTCCCGAAATTCAAGACTTTACTCAAAGCCCTCTTCCTTGAGGCCACCTGAACCTTATGGCGATGATCTTAGTATCCTTCACCCTTGTAGACCTTATGATATGTATGACTGCTATTTGCAATGCCCCCAAGTTCCCAAGTTTTCAACCTTCCATCGCGGTTAAGGCACATTGTTGTACCTGCTGTGAAGCGCTCTGATACCCTTGGGTCCAGCTAGCGCTATACAAAACTATTAATAAATAAATAAATAAATTTGCAATACATGTAACAAGCATTTTTTAAATGCATACTGTGCATCTAGGAAAATGCTATTACCATTGACTCCACGTTGATGGTAAGTAACCATGTGAAATTAAAAAAAAAAAGCATTTTTTAAAGCGCCATGTAGTGCACACATGCCCTTAGGGCTTAAACTGTACACATTTTATTTTTTTAGTTGTTGCAAGGGCCTTAGGTCACTGGGCACCCTTGGCTTTGCATTACCTAATTTTGCGATTACCTGTAGCATAGGAACGAATGGAGTAGTATTACCTAATACCTATTAGAGAATCACTATTTGTTAATATTAAGGAATCACTAAATTTTTGGCAATTCCTACATACATAAGGCATCATTTATGAACAGTGACGCATCGCTGCATGAAAACAGTGATGCGTCACTTTTGATTGTGCCCTCCTTGCGACATGCTGGATGCATCATATTTACAGTATGACGCATCATGTCGCAAGGAGTTACAGATACGTCAGTATTTCTGACGTATCTGTAGGCGCAAAAATTATGCATTGCTGGAGTGTGTCACGAAAGTGACGCAACTCCATCAATGGGTCATTTCACATGGGCAAGTCCCATTTCAAAAGTGCCTGCATCAGTCTTATGCCTGCTGTGAGGCAGGCGTAAGATATTGATGCATTTGCGTCCTAGAAGTGAGCAGTGAAATCTCAAAGATTTCACTGCATCACTTCTACAAGGCTTACTTGCGTCAGAACGCCCACCCTGCATACATTTTACCTGGCACAGGTATAGTGTGGCGCAGGGTTTACAAAGTGACGCATCTACCTAGATGCGTCACTTTGTAAATATGGTGCATTTTGTACCCTGCTGGTACGTACAAAAAGTGACGCACCGGCGGCACAAAAGTGACGCAAGGGCTCATAAATAAGCCCCATAGCATTTTGCTATTACCAAATAGCGATTTAATAAAAATCGCTATTTGGTAATAGCAAAATGCTTTTTTGAAACATGTGGCCCTTAGTGAGATTTCTGAAGCCACGCAAGGCTACTTTACTTGCCCCTGAGCGGCTCCATAATTCTGGCCTAAAGCAATGCAGCACAAATCGTTGTGCTGCCTTACTCTGTGCAAGGTAGGCGTTCCATGGGCGTTGCGTGGGGGTTCCCACGCAACTCCCACTGTTTTTGACGCATTCCCAGACTTACCAGAATTGCTAAACCTGGGAATGCACCAAAAAGATATGCCTTCCCAGCAAAGGTGTAATGAGGAGAAATATCTTTATTTCTCTTCGTTACTTCCTCTTTCTATGTGTGCTGCATTCTGCAGCACACGTAGATAGCGGAATACGACTCTCAGGATTGTTTCTGTGCAGGAAGGTGCCCTTTCCGTCACAAAAACAATCCTGTTTGCAACGCAGGCACCCTTGCACCATGGTACAAGGGTGCTTTCGTTAGCGCTAGGCTGCCAAAAAGGTGCCAGCTCGGGGAAATTGCAGGAATGCACCGTTTTGCCTTAAATGCTGCACATTCCTGCCCTTTCCCTGTCCCGCAGCACTAGCAAAGTGATTTGCTGCACTGTGTGAAAATTCAAAAATATACCCCTTAGTTTCTGATGAAAGGTACTTTTTTTTACCACAGTTACAACATTTGAATGTATATTTTAAACGTTTTAGAAATTCAAATACTGTGAAGAAAGGGGAGGCATGGTTGATTGGAAAAGAATCATATTTCCCTGCAGGTTTCTATTTTGTAAGAAACCAATAAAAACATATTGAAAATCAAACTGGATAAGCCACCTCTTAAAACCTGCTGTGAATGGTCAGATGGTTGGTAAGGCTTTGCCAGATTTACTCTTGCCTTTTGGGGCAGGCCTTTTTCAATATTTCTTGGGCAGCTGCCTGCACAACGAGGCAGCTCAGACTGCCCTGACATTCTGATGGCCGCAAGGAGCGACGGTGGGCAGCTAGAATGCTCCCCCTTGTGGCGCTGGGCCGTGGATGTATGGCGGCTACCTCTTGTCTCCCGCTTGATCACTGGCACTGCAATCTCTGAACCCGGGTGGGGCGTGGCCGAAGTGGCTTGCGGGCCTGTCCGAAGTGACTTTTTTAGTCGGAGCTGCCTGTGAGCGCCATGAGACTTTCGGGTGATATGAGCGCTAAACAAATGCCCCTGATTTGATTTGATTTGATTTGACTTGCAGGCCTGTCCTGGGGCTATGTTGGCGGCCCAACATCTTGGCTGCTCTCTGCTCCTGAGGCCTCCCATGGAGTCACTCTGCCCATGAGCCCCATGATCCTGCTGAGGGAGCCCTAGAGCCCCTCCCGGCTACATAGCTATGTTGTGTGCCTGATTTTTGTGCAACCCCCCCCCCCGCGGATGCGACTGGGGGGTATGAGAACAAATTGTACTGCCTAGAACACTAGCTGAATGACACTCGTGCAAACTGACTAGCATTTTTTTTAAAACTGTAACTAAAATTTGTTTGAACTGCTGAATCAATAGCATTTTTAAAACAATTTTCCTTTATTTTGCGCCGTCATTGTATTAGTGTTTACTGTGATTGCCACGACTTGCTAATACCTGCTGCTTTACACTGAGCCCCGCCCCGGCATTTCCCCGGCCCACCGTGGGTTAATTTTCACGACTGAAGTGGAGGGAAAGGCTGTTCCGGGTAGGCGGTGGCCGAGTGGTGCTGCTGGTTATAAATTTCCCACACAAGGCAGAGCGCGCAGCGGATGCGACTGGGGGGTATGAGAACAAATTGTACTGCCTAGAACGCTAGCTGAATGACACTCGTGCAAACTGACTAGCATTTTTTTTAAAACTGTAACTAAAATTTGTTTGAACTGCTGAATCAATAGCATTTTTAAAACAATTTTCCTTTATTTTGCGCCGTCATTGTATTAGTGTTTACTGTGATTGCCACGACTTGCTAATACCTGCTGCTTTACACTGAGCCCCGCCCGGCATTTCCCCGGCCCACCGTGGGTTAATTTTCACGACTGAAGTGGAGGGAAAGGCTGTTCCGGGTAGGCGGTGGCCGAGTGGTGCTGCTGGTTATAAATTTCCCACACAAGGCAGAGCGCGCAGCGGATGCGCGCAGCGGTGCGCCTGAGTTGCGCCAGAGTTAAAGCCCGTCTGCGCCCGTCCGCGCCAGACCAGCGCCAGCCGCCACCTCCCTTGCATCTTGAGGCAACACCGCGCCATGGCCATCATCAGGTATACCCGGTCTGAGCTCCTCTCTCTAAATATTGCCCACTCCCCGCCCCACAGCCCTGCCCAACAGCCTCTATCTACGCCATGTCCCAAACATCTCAGCTGTATGTATGGCAATGTACGCTCACTACCTAAAAATGCCCTAGCAGTATGGGCTTTACTTGACCTAGAACAGCCAGATCTGTTCTTCATTACGGAGACATGGCTGAAAGATTCATCCCTCCCTGACCTTGCAACAGCCCTACCCACGGGCTATAGCATCATAAGACTAGATAGGACTGAAAAAAGGGGAGGTGGAACAGCTATAGTATTTAAATCTCACATAAATATTGCCATCATTGACACGCAAATTACAGAGAGAGGTGAATTTCTAGTTTTCTCCCTAAAAGTAAACAATAATGAATCATGGAAAGGAGCACTCGTCTATAGACCACCAGTCGGCAAAACACATTTCACCACCCAGTTATTAGAGACTCTGGCCCCGCATGTCCTTGCCTGCCATAATTTCTTGCTAATAGGTGATTTTAACTATCATATAGAATTAAAACAAGACACGCACACCATGGAACTCATTGATAGCATCAATTCTCTTGGCATGACGCTACTAGAAACTGGTCCTACACACAAGGCTGGCCACACTCTTGACTTCTTATGTACTAACTTCCAGAATATACAAATGGTGGAACTCTGCCCAGTCCTATGGTCAGACCATACGATAATAAAGTTTAACATTTGTATGAAGGTGGCTAAACCTGTCCATACAAAGAAGGCGAAATTAAGCAGGCCTTGGAACAAAATCACTCCTGACTCCTTTGCCAGTGCAATTGCACTCTCTCCTGTGACTCCCAACATGAATCCAGATATAGCTATAATAAATTTGGACATAGCTATCACTAAGGCATTAGACCACATTGCCCCAAAACAACAAACCAAATGTCCTAATACTAGGTCTCCTTGGTTTACTCCTGAGTTGAAACTTGCCAAACAGGCTGCCAGGAGCGCAGAGCGCAAATGGCGTAAAACTAATGACTTTACTGATAAACAAAAATACAAGTCCGCACATAAAGAATACATGTGCCAGATAGTGGCAGCAAAAAAAAGTTACCTGGGAAATAGAATTGAAAAAGCAGGCAATTCCCATAAAGAGCTTTATTCCATACTAAAAGAATTCACCAACCCTACTTCCTGCCAACCTCCCATCATTGAGTCCCAGGAGTGGGCTGACAGGCTCTCAAGTTACTTTAAAGACAAAATAGATATCATACACGTAACCTTTCCTAAAGAAACTCAACTCACTGACGCTAAGGAAAAAAACATCAGCACACCCAAACTGCCTGCCGCCCAATTAACATCTCTGCCTATATCCCTCTCAGAATTTAATACCTTTACAGAGGAAGAAGTTAATGATAAACTTAGGAAAATGAAATCAGGTTCCCCAAGTGATCCAGCATCGGCCCAGATCCTTGCAAAAGTCTCACCTGTCATAACAACTCAAATCACAGAAATCTTTAATCTGTCGATTACCCAAGCCATCTTTCCTGCAACATGGAAAAAAGCAACAGTGAAACCCATCCTTAAAAAGAATAATGCAGATCCTAAACTGTCTATTAACTACCGCCCTATTTCCCTTTTACCATTTTTTGGCAAAGTCATGGAGTCCTTAATAAATAACCAACTGACTAAATATCTAGAAGACAACAGGATCTTAGACACCTCCCAATCGGGCTTTAGAGCCTGCCACAGCACTGAGACCGCGCTTTTAGAGGTGGTAGACAACATCCGGCTGGCCCTGGATGCCAAACAATCTGCCATCCTGATCCTATTGGATCTGTCGGCGGCCTTTGACACCATTTCCCATAGCGTCTTGTTGAGACGGCTGGCGGAGATTGGTGTCGGAGGCCGCGCACACAGTTGGATCCAGAGCTATCTTGCCGGAAGACAATCTCAGATTAAGATCGGTCCATTCTCGTCTTCCTTTGTGGAAAATGATAAAGGAGTACCGCAGGGCTCCATATTGAGCCCCACTCTATTTAATGTTTATCTATCCCCACTAGCAAAGGTAATCAAAGCACACAGCTTTGATACGATATCCTATGCTGATGACACTCAGATTCTGATAACCTTAGGCCCCAATCCGGCAGATGCCAAAATCAGATTCCAACAGTGCATGATCGACATTCAAAAATGGATGAACAACAATTATTTAATGCTGAATGCTGCAAAAACAGAGATCATGCTATTTGGCATGGCCAATAAAATCTGGTCCGACGAATGGTGGCCTACGGCCTTAGGCCCCTGCCCTGTCCCCAAAAACACAGTCAGAAATCTGGGAGTCATCATTGATGATAAACTATCCCTGACCCCACACATAAACAAAATTGTCCATTCAAGTATTGGATTAATGAGAAGTCTTAGAAATTTTTTTAAGTGGCTCCCACTTGCTTCTCGAAAACCCCTCATTCAAGGCCTCATAATCAGTCGTCTTGATTATGGAAATGCGTTATTGGCCGATGTGAACGACAGTGCCCTCACCAAACTCCAGACTCTGCAGAATTCAGCGGCTAGGCTGACTCTAGACCTCCCACCCGCACACCTTCAGCCCCCTGTCTGAAGGCGCTCCATTGGCTCCCCATAAGAAAACGTATTTCATTTAAAATCTGCTGCCCGGTGCATAAATCCATCAACGGACATGGACCAAATTACCTGCAGCGGAAACTCCAAGGTTACTGTCCCGGGAGAACCCTGCGCTCTTCTACTAAACATCTTTTAAAGGTCCCCAAGGTCAGGACCGTAAGAAACGGAGACAGGAGCTTCTCCAAAATAGGCCCCACCATCTGGAATACACTACCACTAACCATCAGACTGGACCCCAACCTTAAAACTTTCCGCAAAAACCTTAAAACATGGCTTTTTAGTCGGTAATGAATCCCCTTTGGGTTCTCTTCTCTTCAGTTGTCTCGCAAGCGCTCTGAGACCTATTGGTGAATTATGCGCTATATAAAAATAAATACATAGACATAGACATATACATCTGTTTTTAACTAAAAAGAGCTTACCACTTTTTTGAGCACTGTCTGTCTGCCTGAGACCCCGTTCCGTCACGGCTTGTGCCGCTTGCAAGGAGGGTCGGCCCAGGCATCCACATCACTTCCGGTTGTACTACCGGAAGTAGTAGCAGCGCTCTAGCCTGTCTCTCCCTATATAATCGGGAGGAAGGCGCGGACGCGCGCAGCGGCACCCTGATTAGAGGGACACGCTGTTTTTACATTTCTCAGCCTGCAAGGAACTTAATGCGAGGTTGGGGTTAAGCTCCTAAAGATCGCTTTTAAAATGTCTATGTTGTGTGCCTGATTTTTGTGCAATATACATCTGTTTTTAACTAAAAAGAGCTTACCACTTTTTTGAGCATTGTCTGTCTGCCTGAGACCCCGTTCCGTCACGGCTTGTGCCGCTTGCACGGAGGGTCGGCCCAGGCATCCACATCACTTCCGATTGTACTACCGGAAGTAGTAGCAGCGCTCTAGCCTGCCTCTCCCTATATAATCGTGAGGAAGGCGCGGACGCGCGCAGCGACGTGCCGGTGGTGCGCCTAAGGAGCGCCATAGGCCAGCCCGTCTGCACCCGTCCGCGCCAGACCGTCGCCAGTCGCCAGGACACTCTTCTGTCTCCTTCCAGGTATATTTGTTTTAGTTATAGTACCCTCTAATCCCAAAACAGTATGTCCATCCTTAGGTATTCCAGCATCGAATTGAGGGGACTTAATCTCCCCCATATTATTCTTCCGGATGCCCTAGCAGCTGATATCAATAAATTTCCGCAGATCTCCTGTCTTGTCCCTTCCCCTGACGTGACTGGAATCTCTGCCCCTTCCAATTTCAACTCCCTTGGTGGGGCTCCTCACGACCTCACTGCTATCTATTTTAATGCTCGCTCAATCTCAAAGCATACATTGGAAATATGGAGTCTCCTTGACGCAGAGGCCCCTGATATCTGTTTCGTGTCTGAAACCTGGCTGCATGATAGTGCTACCCCTGACCTCCATATAGCCTTTCCTCCGCAGTATAGTCTAATACGTCAGGATAGGAAGGACTCTAGAGGGGGAGGCTTACTAATCGCAGCCATTCATAACATCAATATAAGCTGCATGGAAAGCCTGGTGTTTGATCGTAGGGAAATTATTGTATTTCAAATGAATGGTCCTTCAAATGAGGTCTGGAAGGGGGCCCTACTTTATCGTCCCCCTGGCGCTAAGGGTGAGTTTGCTAACTCACTATTAGAAATTATCGCCCCTCATGTTCTGACCTCGGATACATTTTTGCTGATTGGTGACTTTAATCATCATGCCGAAGAGCTATCCGACGTAGATACTGAGAAACTAATCTCCAACATGTGTACCCTGAACCTCACTCAGAAGATCGCCGGTCCGACTCACCTGGCCGGCCACACTCTTGATCTTCTTTTTTCCAACTCTTCTGATATCAGGGCTGATCCCCCCCATTCCACTGCTCTGGACCGATCATTATTTAGTGAAGCTCACAGTTCCCACGCCTATAATAGAGTCAGCCTCTAAAGTGGAATTTATATCTCGCAGATCCCTGAAAAAAATTACCTTCCCCTCTTTTTCTGAGCACTTTCAATCCGAGTCCATTAGCTCCATCAGAAGTGTTAGTGAAGCCGCACAGCACTTAGATGGAACCATTGAAAGAGCACTTGATAAAATTGCCCCCCGACGTAAAATCAAGTATAAGACCAGGACTGCTCTATGATTCACCGAACAGTTAAAAATCACAAAATCTCGGGGCGTGGCCAACCCCATGAAGAGTTAAGACGTGCGGTGCCGGAGCTCCCGGTGAGCTGCTATAAATCTGACATTTCTATACCCCAAATAGCCACCGAAACACCTGAGACGGGGCGAGGGCAAGGTGGGAACCGGCGGAAGCAAGCGCCGGCCAGCATATCGGCACGGAACGACTGCAAACTCGATCTTTGTGGAGCCGATCGGCGCCCCCGGCCGGAGACAAGATGGCGGCCGCGGCGCTTGAATATTGCCGAGACGCCTGTAACCCGGCTGCCTGAATCTCAGCAGTGAGTGCGGAGTGAGACGTCTTGGAAGTGGCGAGCGTCCAGGCGGCGACACCCCCGACGCACAACATCAACAGCCCTGCGGTTGTGCCAGCCCTATCCAAGATGGCGGCGGGAGCCCCCGCGACATAGAAAAGGACGCGGTGAGGACACCGAGCCTCTGCCACTTGGGGCCAGTGAGGTGAGCAGCGGCGGAACGCAGACGTCGGCAGTTCTAGGGACAGTGTCTCGGAAGGAGACTCTGTGGACTGGTGGGGGCCTGCCCTGGGCTCACCATCACCGGGACCTCGACAACCGGAGCTGCGGGCTAGGGAGACGGAGGCCCCGATCCCGACCTTTATCCCTGCGCCGCCCGATACCAGGTGAAGTTACACACAGGCGGGCATCCGGGGGGGTCATTGGGCGACCCTGACGCCCTGGATCTACAGAAAAGAGAGCGGTCACGACGAGCCCAGCACCAAGCGCCGGACGCCGACTGCTGGGACACAGACACTGCCTGCACCCCCTCCATTAGCGAAGCCTGATCCGACTGCCCCACCCCCTCGCCACATTGGGCTCTCCAGGTGATCTCTACGAGCCGCGCTGGGGTGTGGGTGAAAGAGAGGGACGGGAAAGGCAGCCCGCAGGAGGAAGCTGGACGGTCAATCCTACTGGGTGATACCCGCCACTGCCCTGAGCACGGCTGGTTGGGATATGAGAGCAGGTGGAGGCCCGCGTAGACACCGGAGAGAGACACACAGACCCCTGATACTCCGAGCAAACTACTGTCCAGTCTGCCGGCTCATTTGAACATGCTTATTGCCCAGTAAATTGGGTGAAGTGTCGTCTGCCCTGCGTGCTTGCACCAGCCACCCTACGCGTCATGGGGAAGAAAGATCTTGCCCCCAAAGCGCCTAAACAAGGGCCCATGGACAATTTTACCGCGCCTAGACAGGTGGTGGAGCCCCTATCGACTGCGTCCGGGGTGTGCTCGGACACGGTGCTCCTCATGGAAGCCATTCAGGCATCCCGGGCCGATATCCAGGAATCACGAGCCGCACTGGAGGTCAAGATCGGTGAAGTAGGGTCCGAAGTGACATTGCTGAGGCAGGACTTCCGAAACTTATCCGACAGGGTGATGTCTGCAGAGGCGCGGATGGGAGAGGCCGAGGACACGATTACGACCTTGAAAAAAGACATGGCGGAGCTCAAGGCATCACACCAACAACTCCTTTGGAAGGTCGATGACGCTGAAAACCGAGCGAGACGCAACAACCTGCGTTTTGTCGGCTTCAGGGAAGGAATTGAGAAGACGGACATGGTGGCCTTCCTTCGCTCCTGGCTGATGGAGACCTTCCCGGCGGTGCAATTTTCACCTTGCTTTATTATTGAGAGAGCGCACAGGGCCCTTCTGGCAAAACCACCGGAGGGGGCGAGACCGCGACCGGTCATTGCGTGCTTTCTTAATTTCGCGGACAGGGACCTGATCCTCCGGGAAGCGAGGAAACTAGGGGAGATCCGTCTAGAAAACGCACACATCATGATCTTCCCGGATTACAGTCAGGAGGTGCAGAAGCAACGCCGCTCTTTTGACGCTGTGAAAGCAAAACTTAGAGACATGAAGATCTCCTACATGCTACTCTTCCCGGCAAAACTCAAGGTGATCTACAAGGAACAAACACTCTTCTTCACCCATCCAGAGGATGCCTGGCAATGGCTGGAGGAACGCCCAATCCTCAACAGTAGGGAGACCACCGGACGAGAGGAGCTTATTAGATCCTTGCCAAACGGGCCAATGTGGGAACTGCCCAGGCCGCGGAGGATGAATGCCAGGAGAGCAAAAAGGCAGAACCCGGCGACACCATACCGGGGCCGCGGCTCTGGAGGTGCCCGAAAAGGAAGATCGGCCTCCCCGAGAGCGGGGGCTGAGGCGGGATCGAGATTCACCTGCTTACGAACTAATGCTCGCTCAGAGGGGGAAGAAGACGATGTACTTGAAGACCACACCTCTGGAGGGGAGGAAAGGGTAGAGGATAGTCAATCGGTCCACCCGTTGGCGAATGAGATCCGAGTGTTGGAGCAGTACATGTCGGAACAACACAGCGCGCCTGAATCAGAGACTCAGGACTCCAGATCTTGAACAAGAACAGTTCGGGCTATTGAGTGTGCAGCTCGAGGATGGGATGCACGCAAGTTGACACCCCCCCCTGGTTATTTACGTTCAGGGTTTAGCATAAGTTTGTGTTTGATTGCCTGAAGGGAGGGATGTGTGGGTGGGCGACAGACCTACTCCTACGGATGGTCCTGTCCTGTGTCAGGCTGCGACTGGACGGGGAGGGAGGTGGGGTGTGGGGTGGGTGAGGGGGCTTTCAAGTTGACTCAGGTTGGGGATCGGGTTGGGAATGTGGAGGAGAGGGGGGGTCAGTTGGGGAAGGGAT
Source organism: Lissotriton helveticus (assembly GCF_964261635.1). Classification (NCBI taxonomy): domain Eukaryota; kingdom Metazoa; phylum Chordata; class Amphibia; order Caudata; family Salamandridae; genus Lissotriton; species Lissotriton helveticus. The sequence goes on from NC_136072.1 coordinate 1,048,839,407, forward strand.
TTCCGGGGGTGTTCGGGTGGGGGACCGGGTGGGAACAATTGGGGGGGGGAAGAAAACACATGTAAGAGCTCAGCTGCATGCACTGCGCCTCCGCATCACCTACACGTGCTGGAGTCTGGTACTTCATAGTCACTGCATCTTCCAATGGCAGGTACCGTAGACACGCCGAGAGAGGGTGGTGGGAGATTGAGTATCCTGACATGGAATGTCAATGGGCTAGGCTCTAAGATCAAGAGAGGCCTTGTGAACGCTATATTAAAAGGGTCGACCCAGACATCACTTTTCTACAGGAAACGCACCTCAAGGGCACCCAGTGTGCTTTCATTGCTAGAGGTCGGTACAGGGTACTGGCGCATGCGGGATACACATCCGACTCTAGAGGAGTGGCAGTTATTGTTAAGAGATCCCCACCCTTCTGTATCACTCGCACACTGATCTCGGTCTACGCCCCACCCAAACTGCAGTCCCGTACGGGCACAGCGCTTGCAAACATACTCCTAGACACAGCGGACACTGTACAAGTGGTGGGAGGGGATTTTAACGATGTCATGAACATAAACCTTGATAGATCTGGGAGCACGGTTGGAGAGGGGCACCGGACTGCGCTGTTCGACCAGATGTCCACAATGGGATTGACGGATGTCTGGCGATGGCTCCACCCAACACAGAACGCCTACTCATATTTCTCTGGGGCACACAAGACGTTTTCGCGCCTCGACTATGTTTTCATGTCCCGGCAGCGTCTGGGAGTAGGGGATATTACAGACTACAGAGCCAGGGGGATATCCGATCATTCCCCATTATATGTGAAGGTGGGCCATGACCGAGGCAGGGACGCGGGTTCCTGGCGCCTCGCAGCTTGGGATCTCCAAAACACGGCGGTCCTGAGGGGCGTGAGGGCAGACATTAAAGTGTATATTGCGGAAAATGAGGGCACAGTGGACTCGACTGTCACTCTATGGGAAGCCCTAAAACCGGTCCTACGTGACAGGATTAGATCTAGATTGGGCGAGGAAAGACGGAGACTCCTGGCCGAGGCAGCGGCACTAGAACAGGCTATTCTGAGTCGGGAGGGTGAACATCTAACCCATAAGACCGATGAAACCCTCAGACGGCTCCTTGATGCCCAGAGGCACTATAGGGAACTGGTGACTAATGAGGCTAGGACCCAATCTCTAGCCGCCCTCCATAGATTGTATGACGTGGGAGACAAGTCGGGGAAACTCTTGGCATGGATCAGTAAGAGAGAACGAGCGGCGTGGTGGATAGATACCATAGCTACGGCAGAAGGGAGTTTGGTCAACACTGACACCGGGATAGCGGAGGTTTTTGCTACCCACTATGAAAGGTTCTACACAGCCCGAGACCTTGCTACCCACGAGGAAGCACTCCACTACCTAGACGATACTATCCTACCGGTCCTCTATCCAGAGGACATGGAGGCTCTGGAAGCAGACATTACGTCTGATGACATCACGAGCGCCATTGCCAGGCTGAAACCTGGCAAATCCCCGGGCCCGAATGGCTTCCCTGCAGAGCTTTTTAAGCGTGCGGCGGACCTACTGACCCGTCATCTTAAGGGCCTCTTTACTGGTGCCTTTGAGGAGGGAGAGCTCCCTCCAGATCTTGCTACGGCCACGATAATTCCGATATTTAAGGAGGGCATACCACGAGAGAACTGTGCCTCCTACCGGCCCATCTCCCTTCTTAATACGGAAGTGAAATTACTGGCAACCATCTTAGCTGTCCGCCTGAGGGCGGTCATTACGGGCCTTGTACACCTGGACCAGTCGGGCTTCTTACCTGATAGAGCAACAAAGCTGAATCTCAGAAGGACCCACAACTGGCTGCAAGAGGTGAGGGGGAGAAATGATCCACACTGGTTCCTCTCCCTGGATGCTGAGAAGGCGTTCGACGCGGTCCACTGGCCCTTCTTGTTTGCAGTGCTCCATAGGTTTGGCTTTGGGCCGAAGTTTATCAAGTGGGTCCAGTTGCTGTATACTAATCCGAAGGCTAGTGTGAAGGTGAACGGGACACTCTCACGGGAGTTCCGAATTCAAAGAGGTACCAGACAGGGCTGCCCCCTGTCCCCTCTTCTCTTCACGCTCATCATTGAGGTGCTCGCGGCTCGAATCCGGCACAATGAAGATATCCATGGCTTTACGAGCATGGAGGCGGAGCTACATCCAAAAAAGGTCTCGCTTTACGCAGACGATGTCTTGCTCTACATCACTAAACCAGAGATCACCGTGCCGGAGCTCTTCCGAGAATTAGAACGGTATGGAGGGATGGCGGGCTACAAAACAAACTGGCATAAATCAGTGCTCTACGACCCGGGGGGACGCAATCAGTGGGGGAGGCTGCCAGAGGAACTGCTGACAACTGTAGAAGGCTTCCAATACCTTGGGGTCTATATAACCACGGATGCGACCCTGTCGTACCAAAGGAATCTGGAACGGATTATAACCAGTGCGGTGGCGGATATGGACCGCTGGAGACTGCTCCCATTGACACTCCTGGGCAGGGCGGCTATGTATAAAATGATCATTCTGCCGAAGTTCCTGTACGCCCTACAAAACGAATATTATCCAATTCCAGTGGCGGTCTTCAACAGGATCCACGCGGATCTGAGATCCTTCCTTTGGCTGGGCAAACACGCCAGGGTGGCTCTGTCCACGCTTCAGAGGCACCAATATAGTGGAGGAATCTCGCTCCCCAATTTAGAGGCTTACTACTGGGTGGAACATCTGACCCCGATTAACGACTGGTGTCATGCCCCGGCAGCCCACCCAACCTACGCTCTAGAAAGGACTAGAATGGCATCCAAGAACATATTGAGCTATCTTTATGGGAGTTCTGGAATTGCGCTCCTTCTCCCCGCCACCAATATAACGCTTTCCGCGTGGACGAGGGCCACACGCTGCATGGGCTGGGAGAGGAAGCCCACACGGCAGACGCCATTGTGGCACTGCCAATGGTTGGCAGAGCTTCATAAGCTGCGCGGGTTCCGCAGATGGGACGATATTGGCATCTCCACTGTAGGTGACGTAATAGCCAAGGGGGAGTTGAAATCGTTCCAAGCCCTTCAATCAGAGTTTGGATTACATAATACACAGCAGTTCAAATATGTCCAACTACGGCATGCTTGGTTAGCCCAACGCATCACCCTCACAGATATCCCGAAATATGCGCCACTGGAGGGGAGGCTCCTCCAAGGACAGATGGTGGGAAAGGCGGTCTCCCTAACTTATAAGACACTGACTAACCATATGCTGGGCGATTTGACTAAACTCAGAGATACCTGGGAGGCGGAAGTGGGGGAGATGGAGGATCTGGATTGGGAGATAGTCTTGATGCATCCCCGAGAAGTGGCAATCAAGTCTAGGCTGCGACTTATCCAATTTAATATCCTTCATAGAACCTACTATGACAGGTTGCGTTTGTAGAAAATGGGGAAGGTAGAGGACCCAAGATGCCTTAGGTGCCTACAGGGGGAGGGAGATTTTTACCATACTGTCTGGACTTGTGATGTAATACAAATATACTGGACCCAGATATTTAGGGAATTGGAGGAGGTCCTCGGGGGCGCCGATCACCCGGGATCCCAAACTGGCACTGCTGGGCATGACAAACGAGGTTGACCTGACCCGCCCATTACTTACCTTTCTGGTACTCGCATTGGTTGTTGCCAAACGGGACATTGCAAAACGTTGGGGAGCGCCGGAGCCCCCGGACCTGGAGGAGTGGAGGAGAGGATTAGACCTGTATATGGCAGCGGAAAGGGTCACCTATAAGGCCAGGGGCTGCCCGAAAAAATTCCGCAGAGTCTGGTCAAAGTGGAGACATCATCATGGGCTGGAAGGGGGGTTGTAGGAGGGTTTTGCAGGGGGGGTCAGGGGACACGACACGGGATTAATGTGATATACGTTACGGACACGTCTGCTCACTGATCCTGTAGGATGCCGTGAGATACCTGCAGGTGCGGGCCTTGGACAGTGAAGGACTTTGGCTGGTACTAGGGAGATGGGGAGGGATAAGGAAGTGTAGCTGCGACAGTTTTTCGTGTATGTATTTTTGGAGGATCTTAAACTTGGGTTTTCTACAGTTCACTATAGGGGGGTGGAGGGAGGGGGGGGGGGGTTCTTCCATTTAAAAATCAAAAGCAGACACTAGGAACGCCCATTGAATGTTTGCAACTGTGTGATACTTGGTTAATACAGTGCACCAATCATGCTTGCCGCCTGACCTCCGGGGTGTGGGCTGAATGGCCGTGTATCCCTCAGCCGGTGTAAGTGTCACCAACTATGATGAATAACTGTAATCTTTGACAGATTGTTTAATGGCTCCTGGTATATCTGCAATAACAAATTTAAATTTAAAAAAAAATCCCAAAAAAAATCACAAAATCTCTAACAAGAACCGCCGAGAAAAAATGGCGGCATAATAAAGATCAAACAAATCGGAATGCATATAAAACTCTGCACACCAGATACATGCGAGAGATAAGGGTGGCTAAACGATCATATTTAATGGACCGCATAAACACAGCAGACAATTCCTCAAAAGAACTATACCAAATCCTGAGAGAATTTACCATTCCTAATAACCCATCGTCAACTCCTAATTCTAGGAATGTGCGGAAGCACTTTCGGGGTTCTTTGAGGATAAAATAACTGCGATACATGCTTCCTTTCCTCCCTGTCAAATTCCATTGCAGCCCACAGGACCGATACCTACTTCAAGGGACCCATTACACATCTGGGACAAATTTGAAATGATTGATAATGATAAGACCTTGTCTATTGGACTAAAAATCAAGTCGGGCTCTCCCACTGATCAGGCCTCTCCAAAATTGTTCACTATACTTACCCCGGCCCTAGTAGAATGTCTTACTAGTCTCTTCAATAGATCCCTTCTGGAGGCAGACTTTCCTGTAATATGGAAGGCAGCCAGAATCAGGCCAATATTAAAAAAACCTCAGCCGACCCTAATGTTCTCCCAAATTACCGGCCAATTTCTTTGATACCATCCTTTGGAAAGATACTGGAATCCCATGTCAATGGACAGCTGGTGAGCCATCTTGAGAATCAGGGGCTCCTAGATCCCTCCCAGTCGGGCTTCCATGCCGCCCACAGCACGGAGACGGCACTAGTAGAGGTCGCGGACAATTTCAGGCTAGCTCTGGATAAGCATCAATCTACGATCCTTATCCTACTTGATTTATCCGCGGCTTTTGACACCATCTCCCACCGCATTCTTATCCAACGGCTGAGGGAGATTGGTGTCGGAGGGAAAGTCCTAAAATGGTTCACCAGCTACCTATCCGGTCGCACAACTGCTGTCCAAACTGGCAATAATATCGCAAACACACGGCCGGTCAAGATGGTGTACCGCAGGGCTCTATTTTGAGCCCTACGCTTTTTAACGTCTACATGACACCCTTGGCGAGAGTAATTAGAGCGTTCGGTTTTGAGGTTTTATCGTATGCCGATGACACCCAAATCCTAGTCACCTTAGGCCCGGATCTCAACGAAACCAAACTGCGCTTCAGAAATTGCATGATCGAGGTTAAGAATTGGATGAGCAATAATCACCTGCAGCTCAATGGCGACAAAACCGAGATCATGCTTTTTGGGAAAGCCGCTGAATACTGGGCCCATGACTGGTGGCCGGAACAGCTGGGTGACTACCCCACCCCTAAAGAATCCATACGGAATTTGGGCTTGTACATGGACAATAAGCTGTCCATGAAAACCCAAAACAAACCATATCGTGGGAACCTGTTTCGGACTCATGCGCAGTCTGCGCAAAGTCTTTAAGTGGTTTCCAGCGGAGGCACGGGTACAGGGTCTTATTATAAATAGGCTGGACTACGGGAATTCGCTCCTCCTGGCAATAAACGAACACCACTTGAGAAGACTGCAGTTTCTCCAGAACACCGCGGCCCGGCTGGTTTTGAATCTTCCCCGGAGATCTCCGTCTGCCCCATGTCTCAGAAGCCTTCATTGGCTTCCGGTCAAGAAGCGAATCATGTTCAAGATCATATGCTTGGTCCACAAGTACATGTACGGCAGCGGGCCAAAATATTGGTCCCAGAAGCTGACGTGGTACACACCCCTAAAGAAACTTAGATCTAGCTCTGCGTCACTCCTCACTCCTCTGAGAATACAAACTTGCAGAAATGGGGGTCGAGCTTTCTTCTTTCTTGCCCCCTCCCTTTGTAACAAGACACCCCTGAATCTGCGCACCACTCCAGAATACCACTGCTTCCGTAAGAAGTTAAAGACCTGGCTTTTTGCAAACTAAGTTGTCTTCTCATATCAGAACCGTCTGCAAGCGCCGTGAAACTCTTTGGAGTGATATGTGCGCGATACAAATGCACCTGACTTGACTTGACTTGACATAGCAAGGACTTGGCTTCACTGATTGGTACCGCAACCGCATTACTGCACCTGATGACCTCGCAGCAGCTAGTGAGTCTGCATCCATTTCTCTATGCTGTGGGCTCCTAGCTCCTGCACATGGGCTACACCTGGGCCATGCCTTCTTCAGTGACCTAAACTGCCTGTACCTGACTGCACCCCTGGTAATGTGGTCTCAGTAACGCTCTGTCTCCAGTCACCTCCATTGTTACCTTCTGGGGAGGCGTACAGTGGCCCCATACTTACCTCATCCCACTGTTGCTTTTGGGGCCCCTCTGGACTCCTTCACTGGTGCCCACATGCCTGCTCATGCGCCCGTATTGGTTTATTGATTGGGGTTTCCCGTGGCTCTGGAGAGAAAGCATATACTTCAGTTGCGTCTTCCGTGCGGCTATATTCTCCTCGGCCGCCCTCCCTCACGCTGCTATACTACCCGTCGTAATCCTGTCAGTGCTATTGCCCCTAAGCCACCTCTTTGTGACTGTCTTCCAAACAGGAGTCACACCAATCCAAGCTCACGTTGGAGGGCAAGCGGCACATCAGACAGGCTGAGCAAGAGCCGCCGCAAACGGATGTCCCTGTGAAGTCTGGGGATTCCATCCAACACAACATCGATCTTAAGGCACTCCTCATGGACGTCAAGACCAGCCTAAAAAACATTGACAAGAAACTTGACACCCTCACCAGTAACCTGGATTATATGAAGCAATGCGTGGACAATCACGAAGGGAGGCTGGACCATCTGGAAAACTGGGTCTCCAACGCGGACGACGTCTAAGCTGACTACAAGGAACCTCTACTGCGCATGGATAAGATACTTAAACTCATCAAGGTGATGAACGAAGATTTGGAATCAAGTTTCTGCCGCAATAACCTTAGAATTACTGGGGTCTAAAATGGAGAATTTTGTGGAACCTATGCTTTGTGACCTCTTCAGAGAGGCTCTCTCCCCGGTCTTTATCGTAGAAAGGGTTCACCGTTCGCTTGGGCCATGGCCTCCACCGGGTGCTACGGCCAGCCCCGTTGTTGCAATGCTTCTGAACTACAGAGACTGTGACTTGGTCCTGAGGTAGGCCCGTGAACGTCAAACAAAGCAGTACCAGGGAAATGTCCTTTCCTTTTATCTGGGCTTCACCGTCACGGTGCATGCTGCCAGGGGGGAGTTTCTGCCTGCCAAGGGACTTCTACAACAGGCGGACATCCCCTACGCTCTTCTCTACCCGGCCAAACTCTGCATCCCTTTTGAAGGGAAACCTCATTTTTTCACCAATGCCAAATCAGCTTTGAAATTTGTTAAACACCTCACCGCCAAATGCCTTTCATCCAGGGATTTGTCGTGTAGCCCCAGCGAAGACCACCTCGGTGATAATGACTGCCAACAGGCACCCTGATGCCCCCTGGGCGGATGTATGACGTTATAACGCATACTATTACTCCGCATACCATTACAACGCGACTTTTACTCCGCATACCGTTACAACGCATAGCGCCTTGGGGCGCTGGATAGTGGTAAGTATAATTTACTATTCTAACTCCAGTCCCCGTGGACCCTAGGGAAGGTGTTGGATAATAAATTATACTTATTCCCTATCCTAGAGCGCCCCCCAGCGCAATGCGTTGTAATGGTATGCGGAGTAAAAGTCGCGTTGTAATGGTAGTGCGGAGTAAAAGATGCGTTGTAACGGGTGTATACCCCCTGGGCACCTGCCCTTCCATGAGAAACATACTTGACCACTGACCATATCTGTCCGAAACTTGCATCCTCTGACTGTGCCAGTTGGCTGCGCCCCCGGAGAGCGGCTGTGTTTTCTATTTTGCCAGACAACTTCGCCGTGCCTGCTGCCTTACAATGGGTGCATTCATCCACTCTGCCTCCCCCCACCTCTTGGCTGGGTTGTCTGTCCATCTTCCTTCTGTTCCAAGGGATGCCTCCCAGACTTTTTATTAAATTCATTATGGGATATTTGGGCGGAGGGAGGACTGACATACTCAACCATGTTTGGGAGTTGGAGTGGGTGTGGGGTGGGTTCAGGCTGTTTTTTTATGGCTATTGTTTGTACCTGTTTTGTCCCTCCCTCTGGTCATAATGCACATACTGCTCCTTTCCTGCAGTTGCCTAAATGGCACACACTTTTCTGCTGACCCAGTCTCCTCTTGCACGCACACTCTTCACGACGACATGACTGCAATCAAATGTCTCACATGGAATATCTGTGGTATTGATGACTGTCGGATATTCACTTGGTTCATGGCTATTTGGTCAGATACCATATGGATATCTGCTTTCAACAGGAGCTCCACCTCACACAGTCCTTTGCCCCCTGGCTGCACTGTACCAAATGGTGTGATGAATCTTACACCTCTCTCTATTCAGGTTATGCCAGGAGAGTTGCTTTTCTCCTGCGTAAGGGCCTACAGTGGAAGCTGCACCACACCATCTGTGAAGACTGAGGTCATTACGTCCTCCCTCCTGGCACCACTGACAAACTTTCATTTTGGCTGCAGTGTACGGTCCTCATACTGAGAACCCTGGGTTCTGACAGCACCTAGCCCTTGGCAAAAGTGTGGGCGGGCACTTTAATATGATACTGGATGATCGCTTAGACCGATCGGGAGCCTCCTGGTGCATATACACCAATGCTGCCTCTGCACTCAACACGATCATCCTTGATAACCAACCCCAGGGCATGACGACACTCAAGTGCTGACAAGATAGAGGGCACATGTATCATGACACACCACAACGCATGGTCCAGAATTGATTACTGGTTAATCTCCTGAGACGTGCGGACCTAGGTTGGTAAAGTGGCCCATCTCCCTGGCACACTTTGCGACCATGATCTAGTTCTGCTGGAACTTCTTGTACCCCAGATGGCCTCCTGAACCTTCTCATGGTGATTACCTCCCAGGTCAATGTGGGACACGGTATTCCACGAAGACATCGGCAAAGAAATAGTTAAGTATTTTGCTCATAACGTGGGCACTGTGCTGTCCCCGTCCATCATGTGGAAGGCCTTAAATGTAGTTATCCGCGGCCTGTGCATCGTGAAACAGGTGGGTGTACTACGGGTCATAAAAGGGAGACTCTCTTTGTTTGAATACGAGATTTGCAGACATGGGTTGGTAAAGTAGCCCACCTTCCCCGCACACTTTGCAACCATGATCCAGTTCTGCTGGAGCTCCTTGTACTCCAGATGGCCTCCTGCACCTTCTCATGGGGATTACCTCCCGGGGCACGGTGGGACACGGTATTCCACGAAGAGATTTGCAAATAAATAGATGAGTATTTTGCTCACTCATAACGAGGGCACTGTGCAGTCCCTGTCCATCATGTGGAAAGCCTTAAAGGTAGATGTCCGCGGCTCATGCATCGTGAAACAGTTGGGTGTACTATGGGTCATACGCAGGAGACTTTTATTGTTTGAGTATGAGATTTGTGATCCCGAAAAAGACTGTTTCCAATCTAAGGACATGCCTCTACTGGTGGCTATTAGGGGGAAGTTGCCAGATGAGCCTACTCGTGAGACACATTTTGTTAACTGTGATGTGCAGGCCACCTGGTATGGAGAGGGCAACGGCCTCGAAGGACACTAGCTATATAAAGCACGTGCGTCCACCTGTGTGGTGGAACTGTTGGTTGGCAATCTAAATCTCCAATCCACCCTATTCGTGCTCTGTGGCACGAGGACCTCCTTTTATGCTAAACTTTACACCACTAACGATGTTCACTGTGACAGCGAGTTGATTGCATACCTGGGCACTATCCAATTGTTTTGGCTAGATCGCACCCACCGGGCATATCTGGACTCCACATTTACAGTGATAATCAAAGTTATCCAAAGCCTTCTGGGCGATAATGTGCTGGGCCTGGATGGCCTGACCACCGCATTTTTTAAGAGATACGCCACCATTCTACCCCGCTTATGCTTGCTATGTTTGAGGAATCCCTTGATCGGGACTCCTTGCCACCCTCGTTTAGAGAGTCAGTCATTGTTACGCTCCTTGAGCCCAATAAACCCTCATCACACTGTGACTCAAATAGACCACTATCAATGATTAACATGGAAAACAACATTTTTGCAAAGTTCCTGGCAAACCGCCTCCTTCCCCTTCTACCCAAGCTGGTGAGACCAGACCAGTCTGGATTAATCCCAGGCCACTCCACATCCTATAATCTTCGCACCGTTTTTTCTGTTCTGCACCACCTACACCCCAGATCTTGGCAGTGGTTACTCTATTCGATGCCATGAAGGCGTTTGACTCGCTGGAATGACCCTATCTTTACTATCTCCTCGCATGCTTTGGGCTCAGCACCCATTTTCTTTGGCAAATATGATTGCTATGCACTCTCCCCACTGCCCAGGTACGACTGAATGGCATGCTCTCTTACCTGCTCCCAGTTACTCGTGGTACACGCCTGGGGTGTCCACTGTTGCCCCTCTTGTTTGCCATGGCCTTGGAGCCCCTGTCAGCGAGCCTTCAGCAACACAATGCACATAGTGGCCTTGGCTTCACCACCAGAGGACTAATTGTCTCAAAGTATGCCAATGACTTCATGCTATACATCAGTAGACCCCATAATAATCTCACACTGGTGACCCGAGAGGTCATAAGATTTGGAAGTTTTTCTGGAATTCAGGTAAACTGGTCCAAATCAATACTACTTCCCCTAACTGACAGCACCTACCCATTCGCCACAGAGTAACCAATGTGGTGGGCATCTGATCCATTACAGTACCTGGGCATTTGGCTGAGCAGAGATCCCAATGTGCTCTGGAGAGATAAATATGGCTGCGCTGTCTTGTGGTTGGAGGACAGAATGCCCATCTGGCCCGGTTACCGCTGTCGAGTCGAATTGCAATCACGAAAATGATTGTTCTACTGAAGTTTCTACGGCATCACAGATCAAATCTCATAGTTCTGATCTGGGCTGGTAAACAGCTCTGTATTTCCTGGGAGATTCTTACCTTGCCGCTTGCTCAGGGTGGTCTGGGCATCCCGGACATGTCACTTTACGCATTCTGTGCTCAGGCGCAATACTTACACTACTGGTTATATCCAACACCCTTCCAGCCTCACATTGCCATTGAAAGTGACCTTTGCACTGCAATGGCCCCTCTCCACTGCTCTGTATCTCCCTTGTAAGTGTCCGAGGGCAAGGATCGACACGGTGTAATGCGTGCACTGGTCCTGGGATAGACTGCGATCCTGCGCAGAACTTTCCTGCCACTATGCCCTCTCTATACCCTTTGGTCAGAACCCTCTGCTACCACCACTGCAGGAAATGGGCACCAGGACGCGCGCACGTGGTCGTGGCCTCATAACCTTTTCAGACCTTTACATGGTGGATGCCTTTATACCACCGCGTGCGAGCTCAGATCCCACTCCCGCAACTGTGCTGGACACACTTGTCTATTATCAAATCCGTGTGACCTGCCGTTCACTGTATTACACATTCCCGGCTCCGCCCACTTAAATCTCTGGCGCACATGCTCACTAATCCTACACCACGCAAATTAATCACTCGCTTATACACCATTATGCAATGTTCTGCAACCATCGCATTCCCTAAGGCACATGCTGCATGAAAGGTGGACACGGGGCCCCTAATTACAGACATGCAATGGTCCTTTTGCTGTACACAGATGGAAGCACCCTCCCCCAACTACAGATTGAGAGTGATACATTTTAAATTTCTTCATCGCTTGTATTGTACCCCATTGCAGCTCTTGTGAATGGGATTGGTCGCGGACCCCGCTGCCTCAGGGGCTCGTTAACACTGGCCTCCTTCATACACCTCGCCTGGCACTGCCCCAAGGTTGAAATTAAGTCTTCTCCATCATTCTCACCGTCACTGGTCATTCTACCCCCCTGTCGCCCAATGGCGAGCCTCCTGGGATAAGTCAAGGACATCCAAACAAGTATATGCCGGCTCACCACAGTGTTCCTCCTTCTTGCTAAACAGAGCATGGCCATTAACTGGGGCCACCGACCTGCTCCTAGGATCAAAGCTTGGTTACAGGATGTCACATACTACCAGGAGCAGCTTTCATACTTCTGGGAATTGATGCCCCTATGCTCATGTCCCTTCATGGCTTACATGCACCAGAGAGCCTCCACCCCACCCTCACCTATTGTAACACACTCTGAGATGAGCCCTATCCGGTCACTCACTCACTTTAGGACCAATACTACCACTGGTGACTCCTAATGTTTCATATTTATTTAATTAGCAACTTGGTCTCCTCTGAATTGTGTATTTTGTCGTTGTATGTACTTCTACTGTACTGTCTGTCAACTTGATACATGCCCCTCTTGGGGCGTTGCAACTGGGGACATTATGCTGTATCTGATGTAATCTACTGTGCTAAAATACTCCCCCCTCTTAACCTACCTACCCCTTCCCAACTCTCCTTTTCCCTCCTGTTTGCTGTTGTGCCACTGTTCTACTTTGACTTAAATGCCCCAAAAAAATAATACAAAAAATTAATGATGGCACAGATTTAATTTTTAGATGAAGCACTGCTATCGGCTATTATATGATAGTGGTTAAAAAAATGGACTATATTTAGTTTTTTGTGATTTATTGTACTATGGGCTTTGTATAGTGTGGATCACTTACATTATGTTATGGTCAGTTTTAAAAATTGTGAAGTTGTTTAATGTACTTGTGTCTAAATAAACTACTATGACATAATAAGCAGCAAAAAAGAGTGTCTCCGACTTCCACATCCTGGGTGTTTGCTGGTGGGGAGATCAGATCACAACCTCTTCAGAAACAACACAGGACATCTTCATTAAACCAAGACTGGAAATCTGGTCTTTTGAAGGCCTGATACCTTTCACTGTCCTTGGACTTAGCTAAGAGCTAGTATCCAGAGAAGGTCAGCATGCTCTTTTACAGGAGAATCTGCCAAAACACTTTGCATTTTTACCTGGTTATATGTGATTGGTTCTTGTTGAGAGGCCTTGAGTTTCCGCAAGCGTTCCTTGTCCTTTCGAAGATCTGTCTTACAGCCAATCAGAATGATGGGGATTCCGCGACAGAAGTGATTCACCTCTGGATACCACTGTTGCAAGTAGATTAAAGTACATGAATGCATTAATGAACTTTCCGACAGGTAACATTTAGTTAAATATTTCGAAATATTATCGTATGACAAAAATCACAAACATTTTCTGTTGAGGCTACGCAAATGTTGAAATTGCCATACACATCTTGACATCATACTATGTTGGTTGCCTGTGTGGTGTTTTATGCCACTTTCAATATTGCCTGGAAGCCTTGAGCAGTGAACGCTCCCAAGGCTCATTGCCCAGGTTCCTACATTGCTCCTTTAGCAGAGGCAGGAGTGTGTCAATCCGGAATGTTTCTAAGTATATCCCTGTTGGAATATTGTCTCACACCTGTAAGCAAACATAGTAAACTATATAATTTTGTGATGCAGCTTGTATCCCTTATTAATTAAGAAAGGCGAAGGGAAGTGCAGCAATACCCGGTAATAAAAAAAAGAAAAAAGAGAGAGTTGAAAAAAAACACACAGGGAGAGAGAGAGTGGTAAAGGAGTTGGGCTGCACCTTGGATGTGAACCTCGGCACCTATCCTGACTTAGTTTCCAGGTCAGGACCCACCTCCGAAAACTGAAGAACCACCTCTATTTTCCCGCTCTGATTCTGTTATTCTTCACTGAAAACACATGATAGAACAGGAAAAAAGGGCGGCAGACAAACAAAAAAAAAATTAAACGTATGAAAAGAATAGGATCGGATCGGAAGAAAACACAGTAGGAGGGTCTGCAGCAGCAACTTTCCAATTATGTATTGACCTATAATGTGGCTAATTCTAACATTGCAAGCTTCAGCTGAAGGGTGTCATGACCACCATTGGTCTGATTAATAACAGAAAAAATGCATAAGCTCTGGGTATCCAGGTACAATACTATGCAGTTAGCTAGTAAAGAACTATTTCCCTATGGGAAAATTGAAACTGTGAGAACTTTGTGATTATTTAATGGCACAACATCCCATCATGCAAATGTTGCAAAATGCAGCTTTACCTGACTTCAAGGATTATTAGTACATAATTTGAAAAAAGCTAAATTACACAGTTGAAAAAGTCAGACTAGAGAAATTTGCAAATCCTGAACTATGATCCATGGGCTGGTTGGATGTCGTCAGTTTCTATTTTCTTAATCTGCTCAAATTTTACCACTACATATCTGCCATCTTTTTAGCCATGTAAGTTGATTCTTGTCACATCACTCGCACAGGTAAACATCTGTGTAAGCATCAAATATATTGCACGGGCTTTTCACTGTACTATCACAACTGTTCAATAAAAAGAAGAAAATATATATATATATATATTTATTTATTTTCTTCTTTTTATTGAACAGTTGTTCAATATATATATATATATATATATATATATATATATAATCAGAGATACCACTAGAATAAGGCCCAGCTTTATTTAGCCCTTGAATTGTCATGGCATCATGCAAAGCAATGCAAGGCAACGCAAAGGCTTAAGTGATATTTACTAAGGCACGCAAAACATCCTTCCATGGCTCTGCGTGGCTTAGTAAATCCAGAGTAATGCAAGGCAGCTTAAATTACTACCTTGCATTATTTTGCTGTGGGAAGGTGCTCCATGAGTGGAGTGTGGGTGTTCCCATGCATTTCCCTATGGGTAGTAAACCTGAGAATGCGTGAAAATGCTAAGTCATCGCAATAGAGGCGTAACAAGGAGAAATATACTATTTCCTCTTTGTGCTGCATTCTGCAGCACATATGAAAAAAGAGGAAAAAGCCTTTGACACTATTTTTTTGTACGAAGGTGTGACTTCCTGCACACAAAACAATCCTGCCTAACGCAGGCATCCTTGCTCCGAAGTGCTAGGGCGCCTGCGTTGGCGCTAGGCAGCAATCAATTCACCAGCGCACAGAGAGAACAGGAATACGCCATATGTTAGTAAATGTGGCCCATTCCTTCTCTTTCCATTTGCCTCAGCACAGCAAGTTGTCTTCCTGCGTTGTGTCAAATGTTAGTAAATCTGTCCCTTTGTTTTTTAGCAAAATGAGTTGAAATGAGTTGAAATCACAGTTATCTGTAATCAGGGGGAGCTGAACACCCGGCTGCTTGTCCCTAAATTAATTCATATAATTAAGTAGGAGAAGATAGGAACGGTATGCTGTTTCCTTAGGTGTTGGGTATCACTGAGCTCGCAACAGGATGAAAAGTAATAATAAAGCGTTGCAATCTCCAACACAACACACTAACCACTCAAAAATTACTGATTCAACTGAATTGGCCATCGCCGACTGGATGAGGAGCAGCCGTCTGAAACTGAATTCGGACAAAACGAAGGTCCTCATCCTCGGACCCACCCCCTCAACCGCGGACGACTCCTGGTGGCCGACCGCTCTAGGGACAGCACCGACACCAACCGGCCACGCACGCAACCTAGGATTCATCCTCGACTCCTCCCTCTCCATGTCCAAGCAAGTCAACGCCGTCTCCTCCTCCTGCTACAACACCCTACACTTGCTCTGCCGGATCTACAAATGGATCCTGACCGAAACAAGAAGAACAGTGACACAGGCCCTCGTCAGTAGCAGACTGGACTACGGCAACGCACTCTACGCAGGAATCCCAGCCAAACACCAACGGCGGCTACAACGCATCCAAATCGTCTCCGCCCGACTGATCGTCAATGCCCCCCGCCGCAGCCACATTACCCCCCTCCTGAGAGACCTGCACTGGCTCCCCATCGACAAGAGGATCATCTTCAAGCTCCTCACCCACGCACACAAAGCACTCCACAATGCCGGGCCAGCCTACCTGAACAGCAGACTCAGCTTCTACACCCCCACCCACCAGCTCCGCTCCGCCAGCCTCGCCCTCGAAGATGTCCCAAGCATCCAACGTACGACCGCCGGCGGCAGATCCTTCTCTTACCTCAACCGCCAAAACCTGAAACACCCTCCCAACCCACCTACGCCAGACCCAAGACCTACTCGCCTTCAGAAGACTCCTCAAGACCTGGCTCTTCGAGCAGTAGCGGCACTCCCCCACCCCCTCCCCTCAGCGCCTTGAGTCCCTCACGGGTATGTAGCGCGCTTTACAAATACCCTGATTTATTGATTTGGGAATTAGAATCTGGTCTGTGCCGGAATCCTCGATAAAAATGCACGAAGGTGCACAAACTATGACACAATGACGAGGCCAAACTAATAGCCATACAGCACTATGCAAACACCTGTAGCACAAAATGTAACATAAAATACCCGTATATGGTATTTAAAGCCTGATATGAAGTTGGGTGGTAATAGGAAATCCTTGGATGTCAAGAGGAAATTCTGCGAATGGATTGGTGGTCGGAGGTACCATTATCCCCTGAAATTGGGTAATTTCTGTTAAATCTAAATCAAGCCTTTATTCGCAACATTTCTTCAAAATCTGTCTACCTGGCCATATTCTACGACAAATTGATAGTGCTAGTGGCAGGCGGATTTAACATGTGTTCTACTGCTGCCTTAATGATCCATGACTAATAATCTCCTTGGAAGGAGCGGGGTAGAAAAATAGAGTAAATGTCACAAGTTTCTCAATCTTTGGCCATAG
This sequence comes from Lissotriton helveticus, assembly GCF_964261635.1. Taxonomy (NCBI): domain Eukaryota; kingdom Metazoa; phylum Chordata; class Amphibia; order Caudata; family Salamandridae; genus Lissotriton; species Lissotriton helveticus. The sequence continues at coordinate 1,048,856,456 of NC_136072.1, forward strand.
ACAGAAGAGCTACAGATTTTACAGACTCATACAGCAGTGCTATTGATCAGGTTACTAAGAATTACAGATTCAGATGGCAGACATGTCACAGCAATCAGTCATTCTAGGGTCTCAGAAAGCTTTAGTAATTAGAATTCAAATACCAGCTTTAAATAAAAGCATTTGGAAATACATTTGTTTTGTACCCCACTATTAGCTTTTTCCTGTATGAAAATTCACACATTTGTATTGAAAATTAGCTTTTGAAGGAATACAGTTCCCCAAAACAGAAGGTTTATTTGTGAAAAGAATTAGGTTGTCCAGCAATTCTAGCTTTACATTTTATGTAAAGTTGATGCATATTTGCTATTCAAATATCACTGAGATTGTCATTTTCATTGTGTATTCACATGTGCTACTTCCACACATGGATAGATAGATACCCACATTGTGCCAAGAATTAACACCATTATGTCAGTCGGGGCAATCATTATCCTAGAACAGAGCACCAATATGCTGCAGATGCCCAGAATATGCCAAGAATCACTGACATTATGCCATGGCCAGCACTATTCCAGTGGTAGGTACCACCATCACATAAGAGAAAAGATAGCAGTGGTAATAACAGGCAGTCAGCATCTTTCTTAATTAGGTAAATGTAATGTAGAAATAAGTATAGTGTGCTCAAATGAATAGACACTATGCCATCCCAGTAGTGTGCATTAATATATGGAAAGATTTCCACATATACACAAAACTATTTTACAATTCAGAGCACAACAATAGAGTGATTTTGGTCCGTCACTGTTACAGATCCAATTTTAATTTGTAAAACACTCCAAAATAGCATAAATTCAAAAAAGTCCTTATGTAGACAAAATTAGTAGCCCAAAGGTCTGTTGACACGTAGGTTGATAGATGACGCACACAGCCGACACATGTTTTGTCGCGTTGACGACTTTTTTAAGACTTGAAAATGTTTTGGCCCCGTTTGTCCTTTTCAAATCAAAGGGTTTGACCTCAGGAGCCCCCTTTGTATTTAGGAGGAGTATGTGATAAATACAACCCAAAAGGAAGTCGAGGGTACGGCTGGATCCAATGTTGGATCTAATTGCCACCTCCAATAAAAAAAAAATGAATGCTCGTAATTATCTATATTTCACCTCTCAGTTTAGGGTGAAAGAAAGAGTTTCAAGAAAGTAGCGTGGGCATACGTTAGACCATTATCCAGTAAGGGGAGGACCGTAGTGGCTTGGCAAACAGTATTAGGCGTAAATATTACCACCATGACATGGAACCCACACTATGGCAGAAAGTAAACCCACTATGTCAGGGCCTGCACTATGCGAGGTGTAGGCACCATTATGCCATGGGTGACTACAGTAGGCCATGAATTGCCAATATCATGCCATGGTCAGCAATACATAAGGAGTGGAAAGTGGGCGTATCACACTCCCCTACAGACATAAGGTTCTGCACACACACAGACAGTCACACATGCAAACACACAGACATCCACAGCATGCCACAAAGCTTGTTTTTCTTACCTACTCTGTGACACATGCACAGTGATGTTACTAGGAGCTGCAGTCCTTGATTTTAGACCCTTTCTCTGAGCATTTTACTTCAGTGATGTGGACATCACAAACCTTGCATACCTAATAGGCTGAACATGGACTGCCAGCCCATCAAACCTGTTGTTTTATTCCCAGTCTGGAGCAGCTCTACAGAGGCAGTGAGCAGACCCTTGCACAGTGATAGGGAAAACAAAGAAGAGGAACATCACCTGAATGTCCTAATTGACAAGCTGTCCTTGTCTTCTAGAAGGGTGCCTGAGGGGTTTTCAACAAAAAAACACTAGAGGGGCCATCTTTGAATGTTGCCTGGAAGCCTTGAGCAGTGAATGCTCCCAAGGCTCATTGCCCAGGCACCTACATTGCTCCTTTATAAGAGGCAGGAGTGTGTCAATCAGGAATGATTCTAAGTATATCCCTGTCGGAATATTGTCTCACATCTGTAAGCAAACATGGTAAACTATATAATTTTGTGATGCAGCTTGCAATTTTTGTTGGTGGCCCTCCATCCCCAATGGGGTCAGAACAGAAGTCCTATGTTCCTTCACCCTGGTGGATTACCGCCTGCATATTTACAGATCTCACCCTGCCTGGCAGAGTTCTGTGTGCCTTCAGAGGAGCTGCTGTCATTGCGGCTCTTCTGAAAACATTGTACGTTTGCTCAGTACCCGTCACCTTTCATGTAGCCGCTCAGCAAACATTTTTATTTTAAAAAACAAAACACGAACGCCGTGCTACTCTGGAATCTTTCGCCCAGGGCTCTTGGGGTGATTTGCTTCTGGGCTGCCAGGCTTTCACTTGGGGTCTTGAACAAAAAAAAGGTATGTCAGAACGTTTGGCGTCAACAAGGCAAAGACCCTCTGGCCATTGGTCTAAGGTTTCCACCAGTGGTGCCGCAACGGGTTCCACCAGCAAAAACATGACACTTTGCCCGACTCTAAATAGAGTGGGCGAACCGTCTGTTTGGTGGATGGGCGACTCTGCCATATTTGTGGTGGGGTATCCTGTTCACCAAACCCTAAATATACTCCTAAATCAGAGTATCTCGAACTGAGGTATCTGAGGTGGTGCTTGCCTGGATGCAAAGAAATTACTAAAATATGGTTTAAATGGCCAGTCAGGTTATCAGCTGCAAAGATATCCATAGATATTTGGTAATGCCTGTTACTCCATACATAGAATGTCTGTCACGATGTACATCAAGCCTGTCCGTCAGCACTCTGGTCTTAATGACTGTCACACGTCACTCTGCACAGAATGCCTTTCCTTTCAGAGTGCTTCAGTCCCACCAGTTACTCTTCACAGAATGCCTTTCTATCAGTCACTCTGCCTAGAATGCCTATCTCTCAGTTACTCTACAAACAGCGCCTCCCTAATATATTACTCTACAAAGAATGACTGTCAATGGCTTGCTCTGCACAAAATGCCTGCCTAATCCTTACTATCTATCCATCTGTTACTCTGGACAAAATAGCTGTCTATTAGTTACTCTTTAAAAAATGTCCATTGATCAGTTAATACCCAAAGAATCCCTTGTCCTTTAGGGAAGCGTATGGTTTTGGAGCTGCCTAAGGTTCATGCTGTGTTGTAAATCTGGGGCGGCATCAAAATCCATGGGTATTGCTTGGGAACACCCACAGCAACACCCATGGCACACCTGCCTGCCGCAATGTAAGGCAACGCAGTGACTTGTGCTGCGTGGCCTTTAACCTCCTCTACAAGGCCATGAAAAGCCATGCAGGGTGGCTTTGTGTGGCCTTGTAGTTATAGGCCTGCATTGTGCACCACAGGAGCATAAAAAAGTGATGCTCTGGTAGCGCAAGGGGCTTGTACTTATGCCCTTTACATTTTACAGTTTTGGTGCTCCTAGCAACTGCTATATTTAAGGCCTTTTGTTACAACCTGGAGCCTCTTTGTGGTTGTACCCTGAGAAGGCTGCCTACAGCCATCTTAATGTACTACTGGTACTTTCCACAGGGTTGCCTCGGAGCTTGTGGGTGATGCTGCTATTTCATGCACCATATTCAGGGCTGGGTTTAGGAATGGGTGTGCTGGGTAAAGATTTATTTTATACTTCAGACTGCAGGCGTCTGGTCAATCTTTCAAGCTGTCGATAAATCTGTGTGTTCTTCCTCCTTCTTTCTCCATCACACCCCTGTCCCCTGCCCTGGCCTGTCACCTGCAGTTTGGAGTTCCCCAAAAAGAGCTAAAGTTTGGCATAAGTGTTTGATGTGAGAGGGAGGAGGGGATACAAGGTATAATGATGTCAGAAAGACCAAGTTTTGCTCATTTACACCAATAAAGCCACATATAATGGTACCAGGAGCATCACTATTAAGTTGCAGAATAGTAACTGCTGTTTACATGTAAAGCTAAAAAGAGTGTAAGTTTAAGGTCTAGGGGTGATGGACTTGGGGGTTAACATAGGATAAAAGTAGAGCACCAAATTTGGTTTCGCCCGGAGCACCATCTAAGCAAAGGCTTGCTCTGGCCGTATTAGAAGTGCCGTAAGCTATAATGCACTTGTAATACAGAATATGGGATATTCACCAGTTTTGTGACAGGTATCCGGTCCACCAAACTCTAAATAAGGCCAAGACAGATTTGCATATGGCTGGGTCTGAACTGGGGTGGTGCAGTGAGCTAAAGAACTAGGATGGATTCAACCCAGATCTGTGACTGGGGTGAGTGTCTGAAAAGTTTCAACGCCCTGTCCATCATCTCCTTGTGTTTGCTTTGTTCGCCCTAAGTTGGCAGGGTATTCCCAGATGTGAGTTCCTTGCTCACTTTACCATTGGATTCAAACTAGCCTGGCTGATGAGGGGTGTTACCCCAAAGCCGGTCCCAGGATCCTTGTTTCTGGTCCAGGGAAGACTTGGCTTGGCATTTCGGGCTGGACTGTTCCCATGAGGACCAAGGTCAAGACTGATTTGGATATGGCTGGATCTGAACTAAGGTGGCGAAGTGAGCTAAAGAATGAACATGGATTCAACCCAGATCTGTGACTGGGGTGAGTATCTGAAAAGTTTCAGCACTCCGTCCATCATCTGCTAGTGTTTGCTACTTCTCTTTAAGACACATCTTTTCAGGAATGTCACCTATCTCACCCTGCTCTCTCTCTTCCCCATTTTTCTTTCACTTCTCTCTCTACCATCTACTCACTTCCTTGTCAGAGACCCGGGCTTCTCTATTCTTGCTCTTACCTCACTTTCGTTCCAGGAATGTCTGATCTCTGGCTCTACTTTTCTCATTATTCACTTCCTTACCTTGGTTCTCATTAGAGATTCCAAACTATCCTCTCTCTCGTAGTAGGGGAGAGTCCCACCTCTTGTTTCTGCTGCTATATTCGCACTCCCTTCTCAGGAATTTCACATATCTAAATCTGCCTGTCATTTCACTCACTCCTTGCCTCTCCTCATGTCAGAAACTCTTGCCTCTCTTTCACAGACTTACGCTTCTCTCTTCTCAGCAAGACCCCCAACTCTCCTTCTCATCAGACTCCCACCTTTCTCCTCGTCCTCTCTCTCCTCATCAGAGACTCCCATCTTTCTCATTTCCTCAGACTTCCATCTCTCTCTTCTCTTCAGAGACTCCTATCTCCCTTCTCTCATCAAACATCCACCTGTCTCTCCTCACAGTTTCTCACTTCACCATAGACTCCCACCTCTATCTTCTTACTACCTGTCTCTGCCTTCACCTGACTTCCTTCTCAGGCATGTCACTCATCTCATCTCCCTCTCACTCCCAGGTGTGAGATGGGCTAAAATTTGGCCATTTCAATCTTCCAGTTTGAAAGATGCCCATGTGGCTCTGGAAGTAAAGTTCAAATAATCTGTGTGCAACCCTAGTCCGTCCGCGGCCCACCTTCCATTGCTGGACAGCACAGCAGAGAAAAAACAGACCTTGAGGTAACCTACGTACCAGGCTGCCCCTCTTCCATTGCGTAAACAAGATACATCAGCATAAACAAGGGAAGATGACATAACAATGTAAGAGACAAAGTGCCTCCAGGCGTTATCCTTCATACTGACTATCCATCAAACACCAGGGCACATATCGTTAGGTCAAACCTACTTGACATCGCAAGCTGTCTGGTTGCAAAAGTCTACTGTCAGCCTATTGGTATCTTATACTGGGCTTAAAGTCTGCCCATTGGGTACCATTGGTCAGCTTTATTGTCACTCTCATTTGCTTGTTTATTTTTCGATGGCTTGGCGTGTCTATTTTGTTTGTCTCTCTCCTTTAGCCTTGTTACTTTTTTTCTTCCAATGCTCACTGCAAATTGGAGCAGGCAGCTCCATTTTCTGCTGTAAGACGCAGATGTGGCAAGTGAAAAAGGGCTTCTTTCATGAGAGCACTGATTTCATCGCTTGTGCATGGGAGCTAACCCCATTTCCTGAATGGACTTCTTCAGAGTTACTGCACAAGGACACTGGGAGAATACTAGCTGTGTCACTTTGTACAGTTTTGTACATTGTCAACCAGCTAAATTCCCTACATTTGTTACATTTGGAACCTACCCTGAACACATTTTTCTAAGTACTTTTAGCCTATCATCCCTGGTACTGTAGGGCATTTTCTCTCTTCGAAATACATTTTTGTGTTATTTTGTGCAAGATTTCCCAATGTAATAACATTCTTTTTTACAATCCCATTCCATCAATCCTCCACTGCCATTTTTGCAGTTACCTGGTGAACCTCCAATTATATGGAAGGAGCGGTTCAGAGCTTTCAGCACATATCCGGGTTGTATTGCTCGTTTCAGGTTCAAGGTTGACAGGAAAGGTTTGTTACTTGAGCATTCTTTGAGCTTGGAAGGCTGAAAACTTTTCAAACTCCTACCTGCCTTTGTGCCTAAGAATGAAGATGAAGAATTGGATGAGTATCAGGACCCGATTAAAAGGTTTGAGAGAAATTTCTGTAAGCCACAAAATGTAGCTGGTGAAAGACATATTTTGCTTTTAGAGAACGAGAAAGATAAATGGTTAATGTGTGTGTTGCTTCATAGAGAGTATTTTCCACCAAGATGATTCAAAAGACTCTGCTAAAGAGCTGAATAAGGGTGTTTGTGAGATGATGTATGCAGTTAAAAGCAGCCAGAGAGATCACAAAACATTGAAGAAAATTAGAAATTACGGTGAGAGGGAAGTTGTTTCAGATGTGGTTCACAGTTCCATCTTGCTACTTTCAAACAATGCCTTGTCTTGGCAAACGGGTGTATGAAGTGTGGTGTGACTGGCAATTTTGTCAGGGTTTGTAAGACATTGCACAGGAATGATGAAGTCAGCACTGTTGTAGAAGGGTTAAATGATAAATGTTTTGCAAGCAATGAGTAATTTGGTGCATGAAAGTGAATGAGAAAATGTGCCTATGACAAAGGTGGAGAATTTTGATGTGGGAGTGATGGTTGTACCCCTCTTAACTGTTTCCAGATCTAAGATCACTATCATCTCTAGAAGTAAAGTAGAGGAGAAGGATCTTAACCATCACTTTATTCCCCTTGAAATAAATCCTGGGGGTATAACGGATCCAAAATTGATTTGATAGGTTATTTTGAAACAACTGTGGCGTTGAGTAGTACAAGGCAAATTGTATGGCTCAGGATGGATTCTGATATTTTAGAATGGCTTCATCAAGTTTATTTAGGTATAGTACTGAAAACAGGTTGCAGACAGCATGTTTTGTGGACAGAAGATGTGAAGAGCATTACATTTGATTTGGAAAATGTATAGGGACACTCTTTGGAAGTTTTCAAGGATGATTTAGGATGCTAAAAGGGTTTGAAAATGTTATTAGGGTGAAGGAGGGCACTGTACCAGTGAAGCACAAACTAACATGTATTCCTCTGAGTGTGAGAAGTGAGTTGCATGGATTATTGAATAAACTGTGCAGAGTGGTGGTGATTGAACTTACAGAATCTTCTCTATGCTTGTCTATAATTGTGGTAGCGTACAAGAGGGACAAGGAATTATGAATGTGTGTAGAGCTTAGAACCTTGAAGACAGTGATTTCCTTTGCCCAAGACTGATGAGATGGTAACCACATTGGGTGAAAGGGGCGCAAGTTGTTTCCAAATTCTATTTGTGCTTGGCATACCATCAATAGGTACTGGCCAAGGAGTCTCACCATCTTAAGGCTTTTGTTATGCCTAATGGCATTTTGCAGGATGCTATTTTGGTTGTTATCAGAAGCAAATGTGTTTCTTCATGTTATAGGTGAAGTGCTGGCCAGTTAGATGCCTAGACTGACTCACTCCACACACACATGCATGGTTTATAGGCACTGAAGGCAGCCCGCCACCCGCCACCCCCCCCATGGCGGGAATACATCGGGGTTCCGCCCGCTCTCTTGCTTTCCCTGGAGCACCTGTCGGTTTTTGCTCCTCCTGTTGTGACATAATCCTACCACTCATGTCCTGTTAGTTGTTATGGGAAGCTCCAGCCACGCAGTTCATGATGTTATTGGCTTTTTTTTGTTCTATGTTACGATGCGAACATTGGCTATTCCTCTACAAGGCACGGTAATTATGGTCCTATCCTTCTCATATTTCCTCTTAATTGTTACCTTGCTGGGACCCTCATATCATTTTATGATCTGCTACCAAACTTTAACTCATGTCAATATACTGGGATGTGTTTGTCAGCTTACTAAATGACTATGTTTCGTACTGTATCCTGTACTATACGCGTAGATTCTTGACTAAAAATACCAATAAAGAAATAAAAAATAAAAAATGGGTGTATTGCAGCATGGTTTGGATGGAATTTTGGATTCGCAAGATGACATTTTAAAATATGAATTGAATTTGCACAGATTGTATGTAGTTTTAGGAGCACTCATGAAGAAAGGGCTGGGGAGGCCCAGGAAAGATAAGTGTGTGTTTAATGTCCAAAAAAACAAATATTTACGGCAATAATATACAGACTCTGGCACATTCAGTAATGGAAGGAGTCAGTGCTTAAGTTGTGCTGGTGGATTCAAGTGGTTGGGGCAGTGAAACTCATTTTTGGGGACAAAGAGTTATTTTTCATCAACGCTCTTTTTCATTTAAGTCTCTCCCTTTTGTTGTATTTCCTATATTTCTCTTTTCCCACCATTCCCCTTCCCTACCTTTTTCTTTCTGTTGGTGAAAGTATGTTGATGAAAAATAACTCTGTCTCCAAAAATGAGCTTCACTGCCCCCACCACCCGAATCCACCAGCACAAATGAAGCACTGACTCCTCCCATTACTGAATGTGCCAGAGTCTGTATATTATTGCTTCTCTGTGTTAAAATGCATAAAACCGTTTTGAAAAGCTGAGGGCCTCCAGCCTCACCATCTAAATATCACCAAACATAGACAAATACCAAAGTCTAGAAATATCCATGATTACTGGGAATTCATGAGTAAAATGAACACCTAGCTTAATGATCTGGAATCACACCAACCAATGAACACATTCTGTCACACGCAAGGAAACTGCAGACATCAGGGGCTGTGATACAGAAAGTGCCCATGTGTGCCCGCATGGTGCGCCCCAGGTCACTTTGGTATTACAGAAGGGGAAGCAAATGCTTGTATGGCCCTTTATGTAATACTGATAGTGCTTGCTTGCGCACATTCAGCACCAAGAGGGCATTCCTTCATTTGCCTGAGTATCCTCCGTGCACCTGAATACTCTCACTGGTGACAAGCAGCGCTCTACAAATCCAACTTGCATACTTTCCCATTTTTGCTCTTAGTCAAAAATATAATGGTGAAAAATAAGGGGGAACAGCGTTTACAACGCAACTTTAACAACGCAGTACCTTTACGACGCAACCATTACAACGCAAGTCATTACAACGACTTGCACTGGGGGGCGCTCTAGGATAGGGAATAATTTTAATTTACTATCCAACACCTTTCCTACTATCCACGGGGACTGGAGTTGGAATAGTAAATTAAACTATTCACTATCCAGCGCCCCCAACGCAAGTCGTTGTAACGACTTGCGTTGTAAAAGTTGCGTCGTAAAGGCATGCGTTGTAAAAGCATGCGTTGTAACGACGTACATCCAAAAATAAGTTCTGTTCCACAAAAATGAACGCTGGTGCTGATCACTTGCAACTACTTGCAAAACTTGCACAATATTTCATACATTATTCCATTAGTGTTCATGCTTAAGTATGTACAAGGAAACTCGTCTTCTGTCTGTAACAGTAAACGTGCGTGTGGGAGCTAATGTACAGTGAATGGCGGAGGTACAGGGAGGGTTAATGTAATAGCTTTACTCTTAAAATAAACTGAACTTCAAGGGCCCGTGATCGAGTAGAGCAAATGTTCCGTGTCGGTGTGACATTTCACTTGCACTCTTTGCTGTGTGGATTTGGAAGGTCACTGCTGGTACTTCTTGGAAGGCCTGAAGAGCCTGGATTCAAGTCAGCCTCTGTTGTGGCATATATCGGGGGGCCTTAGGCAGTGTTTGGGACCCTAGCCCCATCACCTTCTAATAGTCACACAAAATTGACAAACACCAAAGACTAGAAATATCTATGATTACTTGGAATTCATGAGTAAAATAAAGACTTGGCTCTTCATAAACAAATGATCCAGAATCACACCGACCAACAAACAAATCCTATTACCCACAAGGAAACTATAGACATCAGAGGCTGTGTTACTAGAAAGTGTGCCAGAGACTCAATGGGCATGTGCGCCCTCTCTGCGCCACCCCCAGGGTACTTTGGTATTACAGAAGGGGACGACAACGTTTGTGTGACCCCTTCCGTATTACTGATAGCGATGGCCCACATGTAACGTCAGCACTATCTCAAGAGGCCACGCCCCCATGCAAATGAGGGTATGCACACACGCTGTATTATGGAGACGGGTGAAAAGGCATAGAAGATGTCAGGAGACGCACTGAAAGTTCTCCACAAAAGGTGACGCACTGCGAGCGTGCTCCCTGATGGCAGCCCTCTGGAGGGAAGGAAGTTGGTCCCATGGCCACCCCAGATATTCCTTTGCAGGCTGTGTAGTCACTTAATGCACCCGCCTGCAAAGGAATCTCTAATCTCTCCTTAAAGAGCAGGCGGGTTGGCACCTGCACAGTGAAACATGGAGCAGCTTTGAAGCAGCCGCTTTGCATTTCATATGAATAAGCAGCCCCCAGGGCAGCATGAGTACACGGCTGCCCTGAGGGCAGCTCATTCTCTGTAATAGACCGCACGGCCCCTGTTTGAGCATGGCACACCATGGGACAAACAGGAAAAGTGCCCCCTATGTGTAATAAGGGCCCAGACAATCTGGGACCATTCACACCCAAGAAATGGACCAATCATTCTCAAAGATGGTAGGCACCACCGCATCCACCACTGTCTCTAATTCCACTTCATTCCACTTCAAGCATAAGTGCAGCTATACAAGTAGTGCATTCCACTAAACATCAATGACAACACTTCCCTCGTTATCCTCACTCATAACCCACATACTTTGGAGCACACACAATAAATTAATATAAAGCTTGTGCCTCCCTACCAGTACTCCCCTCATTCCTTTATACCAAGACACTGATCTTTAAAGAACTGATCACCTAGCGGCCTGAGACCCCTATTTTTCTGGGTGAGACTATGGACCACACGGGAACTTAGCTGCTGTAAGGAAAGTTTAATAGAACTTCTGGAAATAGATGAATTGCGTAGCTTTCCTTGGACCCGACATGTTGAGTCTTGGGTTGTTAGATTAGGTCTGGACTCCTTTTAGAGTCACCCTCAGGCTTTGACAGCACATTCAAATAGGCAGCTAAAGCAGGTTTTTTGGGTTTCGTTACTAACATACTCCATCATAATTCTAGACCGGCTAGGCTGACTAAGCAATTTCTATTATTTAAGCCCACTCTGCATTTTGAATCCTTTTTGGATGAAGTCCAACCCCAACTGGCAAAATCACTTTATTTGAAATTCCGCTATGACACTCTTCAAACTGGAGAGTAGATATCGAGATGGACAACTGATAATAGAGATTAGGTTGATGTAACATGCACATTGCGTAATTTACACACTAAAGAAAACACAGCGCACATATCATTCTTCTTCCCAACCCATGCAAACTTGAGAAGGTAATGGATATCCGTCCCATATGCTATAATTTGGGATTTAGGAAGTACCAAGATTAACTAATGATCCTTAAACTGATACTTCTCCGTGCATAGTATTTAGTGTAAACCGTTATTTGCTTGCAGTTGGGTTTGTTCGGAAAAAGAAAGGCATGAACCTCTAAGGTGGACTCCACCTGCAATGATCATCCGTAAAAGCTGTTCTATTACGATTCACATAAAAATGTAATTTGAAATTTTTATTGATGAATATTGATGTTCTGTAAGTTTGGTTGCATTTTTTATTCAATAATGTTTTATAAATTAATTGTTAAATGCTAAGGATCCATGGAATGATTTTTAAAGGATTTTAATTGTTTTTAGATAATAGGATCATATATTGTTTGTTTTAATGGGTTCCTTACTTGTGCTTTTTAAGGTTTGTAACCAAAATAAAGTGATGTTACTACTACTCCTCCTACTAACATAAAGCTCATTCATTCTATCCCATACTCCTTTTCGCTCCACTACTCGTTTAAGGGCAGAGACTAATGTGAGGATAAGAGGACCTCTTTAGTCGACACGCACAACCCCATAACACTTTCCTTACAGGCCACACTGCAACGCTACCTTCTTTCAACCAATTACCTTTTTAATAACCAAATTTGAATAGTTTTAACAGTTCATAGCAGGATCCACCAACAATCAAGTCTTTCAACCAATTATTACCAACGGAGTATGATATTACTGGTTTTCGTATGTGCATTAGCATCTGGTTGAGCGTACCTGAGCACAGAAATTAGACAAGGAAAGACAAGATTGGAGTGTACCGCCAATTTGCCCATAGCAGCGCAGGGAAAAGGAGTATGGCGAGCCTGAATTAGAGCACCCAGGTGAGATGTTCTTCCTAGAAATCACAACTCTACCCTGCCTCTATAAGCTGTTAGAGGTTGTGTGCTCACTCTTGCTACTCCTCCAATCAACATTCTCCTTAATCACACAGTGCTCATTTCCAGCTAGGTAGCATAACCAAGGCAACATCTGTTGGAAAAAAGGCAGAGGTGATGGTTGTTCTTTGCACAACCTCTGGGGCTGAAGAGAGACTGAGTAAATGTTTTGTAAAATTTATCAAAACCATTACAGTGACAAAATGAAAAACAGTGCTGGGTTACAGGCCCTTAATAACAGAATGTACATAATTATGGTACTCTCTCACTCCTGATTTAAGAACCCAACCTTCTTTACTCAGCTTTAGGAAACATTAAAAGACTCACCTTTTCAGGATATTCGTGTAATAATCTGGATATCTAATTCAATGTAACTAATCTATTAAACTAGGTCACTTAGAAATGTTACTCACTTGTTACAGCACTATTTGTAACCATTAATTAAAAATAAAATGCTGGTCAAAGTAAGCTTTCTGAATGCATTGTCACAGAAACATAACACTTGTTTAAAATAAAACTCCCAAGTGGAAGTAAAAAACTGAGAATATATATATATATATAAAACATATTTAAAATCACATAATGCTCAGTAAAGTGTAGATCAAGAGTTTAGTTCTCAGAGGCCCTGAAGTATCACATATCTTTCAACATTTCCCAACAGTTTAAATATATTTCACTACTTGCCCATGAATTCTATTATTATGATTGTTAAAACACAGTTCAAGTGTGGCACTAACTACTATAATCCCGTAATAAGGAAACAAACATTTTAAGAACTGTTTTCAGGGGAATCATGATAGATCACAAAACAGCATAAAGTGGATTAAAGTTACTGCAGTTATATTTCTTAGGCAACAACATTCGGCAGTTCCATGATTGAAAACTCAGGATCTAGTGATCTGAAGAATCAGAAGAAATGTAAATCTTAGGCTCACACCAGGATGTGCACTTTATGGGTCAAGATTACCGACAAGTAGCGATGTTTGTCATGGGTTGGATCAGAAGTAAATGAGCTAGAAGTCACTTTTAATGTTGTAAATGTCTTGCTATTCTTTACTATGTCCTTATAAAAAGTATATGAAATGGTATTATCTTTCAAATATAATTTAGCACATTTATATTGTAATATAAACAAATGCTTTAGTTTCAATCAAGTCAATCTTCTTAGTGAATGAGAATTATTGAAATTAGTTGAATGAAAAAGCAAGCACAGAGAGAGGCACCTAAAGGAAAGGGAGGCACCACAACTTGACAGTGATTGGGGGAGCAGAGTACTAATATGGTGTGTCCTGTTTAACTAGACACATTTACTACTCCATAAAGTTACTTCCACAAATGTACTTCTCTTTGTTTTTATATCCCATTACTTTTCAATTGGGGTCTGAGGTATGGGGGCTTCATTTACAACACAAAAAGAAATTAAATAGTAACATACAGAAAATACACTCCTTATTTGACACTAATCATTCTTCACCCAAGTTCAAAACTCGCTGCATCCCACTGATATCACAGAGCAACACTCCTAATGTCATTGAAACTTCCAAATCGATGAACTTCATGTTTGATAACCGACTCAACGTTTAGAAACAAAATAGTAACATGGCCAAAAACGGCTAAGATGCATACGGGCAATTAAAGTTTTTGTTTACCAAAGAAGTAGCGTAAGCCTTGGTACTTTCCAGACTAGAAAACGGAATTTCCATGTTCCGTAGCATTCGTACAATTCCTCTTGGTCCACTCACGGCCTCCATGCATGCAGTATCCCGCCTCCTCCCAGAACCTCACCACCTTTACCATATCACTCCTCTACTTATCTGCTGAGACTGACTCCCCACTAAGGGCAGATGTGCATAGAGACACCTCTATACATAATCTTTGTTCACTTCAATGATGTTGCCAAGAAAGTGACGTTTTCAGGCGCTCTACCCAACTGCTCGATTGGAAACTCTGACCTTTAAAGTCTGGAAATCCATTCCTCCTGGTATTTGCATCATTACCTCAATCCTTGCATCCATATGAGGGTTTTAGCAGCTTCTGGTAAATATTCACTTTCTTCCCTGCTTTCTCCTTTGAAGCCTGAGGCTTGAATTTGTTAGTGATAGTTTTTGAGCTTTCTATCTTGGATTGTGCACGGTACTTCACACTATCCACATACTACCCTGCATATGTAGTATATACAAGGTTCTCACTGTTTGATTGTACCTTTATCATCCATGTAAATAGTTTTGTATCCAGCATTGTAGATCCTCTTTTTATATTTGAAACTTGAATTTTCTATTGTATTCTTTAAGGCTTATATATTTGATCCGTCATGGACCAAACTTTGTTCTATGTAAAGAGCTATGTTGCTCCTGGGCCTTGTACATGCCATACAAAAACACTCCATAAATAAATACCCACAAATAAATGATGTAAACATGGAGAAGTAAAGGTCATATTGAAGTAAAATAATGGCGGGGAAAGGTAGCAAAGACATACATCCACTAGTGTCCCCCTTCTTCCTATCACCTTCTCCCAATCCGAACCCCGTGAACTCACCTTCTCATATACTTTGCGCTGCGCACCTTTTTTTTTCATCCCCAGTTGCCTCCCTCTGGCTGACATGGGCTGGCTTGTAATTTTCCAGACTGAGCAAGAATGGAGTGGGCCGAGCTTATGCCTGCTGATTGGTTACTCTGACATATAAACTTTGGAGCAGTGGCAGGAACAGTGAAATGGCTTGAAGTCCTTCTTTAATGCTTAGATGCCTCTCTAGCTGTCACCCTTAAACTCCTTAATCTCTCTATCAACCCCGGATAGAGTTCCCACTTGACCAGTATTTTACCAGTCTGGCTATTATCAAGACAGGTAAAAAAATCTGGAAAATAACTTAAAATGTGGTATCATTTCCCCATGCAAATATAAACTTAAAACAATAAATTTAAGTTGAAAACATGTCAAACTAATTTTAATGCTGTTCAGACGATCCATAATCGTTTTAAAGGAAAATGAACAATAACAGCTGTGTGAAAAAGAATGTAGAGGGTTTTATACAAACTGCTATTCTAGTATTAGCGTCCGGGCCCCCAAGAATCCCAAAACACACACACACGTTGTAATTTTCTCTGAGAAAGCTGGTAACCAAACAGGCCCTGGATCAGGCCCACAGCTTCCCTTGTCATTCAGTTTCGGGCCTTTGTTCTTTATTTTACTGCTGTCCCCTCATTTCTCTCCTGAGGACTGAGCCTAGAAAGAATTCTGTTAGTGTGTGTTTACCACAAAAAATAGATAACATATAAGGAAGTCAACATACATTAAAAATGAAGGAGAGAGTGGATTAACAAATGGATTAGTACATAATCTTAAAATCCATGAGGCTATGAACACACTACACCATTCAAAGAGATGAAGAATTGTGACGTCACGTTTTTGGGATGATGCTAACATTTAAGAGTAGCTAGCCTCCAATTGTATGATGTCAATTGTAGTATTATTTTTTTAAGGCTCCTACAAACTGAAACTTCACCTTACCTTTATTAACACATTGTCGAAGCTTGTGGGATTCATGACGTCGTAGCAAATTAATACTATGTTGGCACACTGATATGAAAGCGGGCGCAGTCTATCATAATCCTCCTGACCTGGAACAAAAAAAGCATTGCTTGTGAGAAATTATTAGGGACATTTAGCAATCCAAATGTCTAAGGGGCATATTATTAAACACAGCGTTAACATTATCGCCGCTTTAGCAGCAGAAAACTGCCGCTAAAGCGGCGATAATGGGCTTGATAATATGCCGTAGAGAATTCCCTTAAAAGCTCATGTTCACACCAGAACATGGGCTTCTATGGGAATTCACAAGGGCGTAATATCAAGCCCATTATCGCCGCTTTAGCGGAGGTTTTCTGCCGCTAAAGCGGTGATAATGTTAACGCCGTTTCTTTATAATATACCCCCAGATGACTAAAACAACTTTAAGACTTAAGACTCTGTTATTTGTGTTCCAAAGAAATGGAGTCATCATGCTGGAAGAAGTCAATCACATGGCTTGAGATGGGGCAAAAACGAACATTATTTCCTTGCAGTCAGTGCTTAGTGAGCGTCAAGATGTCTACATAGAACGGCTGCAGAGGGAAGGGCTTTGGGGTAGTTCACAAAGGGTTTTTCCAAGATGTGACTGAAAGGCTCCCAGTACCTAGAGCAAACCCACTTTTACATGGAGGGTGAGTCCCCAAATCAATTGAGTAATTGATGTGACATCACACACACCTTGTCATATGTTCTGTGCAGGACCATTGACATTTTCCCTATGTTAGTATGCGCAAGTTGCATGCCGCCCTCTGCTTTGTGCACGTTACTATGCAAACATATTTTCTTTTGGGCCACACTGTACTTTCACACCAAATCTGCTGTTGTTTTTGAGTTCTGTTCTTTCCTGGGATTTAGTCTGAACACCATAGACACAGTCAAACAACAATGCCCCTTGTTAATTTGTTCTGGTTAGGCCTAGCACCTGGACAAAACACACAAAAGCAGCTGTTGTTTGGGAACACATACTTTTGTCATATAACTATGCACAGATTGGGTAACAACACATTTGGAGAGGGATCTTTCCAGGGAAGAGATCGTAACGGCACTTGAGATGTAGAAGTTTCATCTGTGTATGCCAAGGTACAGGGTCTGCTGCCAACACACAGAAATATTCTGATATATAATCATTTTCCTTGTGTAACAGCTCCTTTTATGATTTATGGACTACTTACTTTCCTGACTGTATTATTTTTAGGCATTTTCTTACTTATTATGGCACGTATACTGCATACTAGAGCATTTTAGTTAAAATAAGCATTTTAAACTTTTCTCGTGTCTCTGTCAGATCTTATTGTGGAGTAGTATGAGTGTGAGAGCGAAAGTGTGTGTCCTATAATCGCGATTCCTGAGAGGGTTGGGAGTGTTGTGTTCTGGTGTGTCTAATCACTTGTTTCTCAACTGAGTGAGTAGGAGGGCAAGAGAGACACTATAGCTAGTCGGTCCCAGGCACATGGATGCTAATGTGGTAGGATTACTCAGTCCCTGCTTTCTAATGTTCTATGGTCCCAAGCATAGTTTTGTGCCTACACAGAAACCCTGCAACAACCTTGATCTCCAATGACATGATTGGAAGTGACGTCATATGACCTTTTCCCTTCAAAGGAAGTAATGTTACATAAACCTTACTCTAATTACAATTTAGGAAGTGTTGTCATTTGAGAAAACTCAAACGGTGCAAGACTATAAAAATAACCCAAAAATTACTTATGCAGCTTAAAGTCTATTTTAGTAATCACCCATATATTAACTAGCATGCTACCATTATATGACAAGGGTGAAACATTGATATTCCAGCAGTACACACAGTAGGTCGCCAGGTAAGGCAATCACATGTCCAAGTAGAACATGGGTGTTTAAGTACAACCTCAAATTACCAGGCATAGCCATCATATGCTCATTCACTGCACCAAATGCCCACACAAAGTCCTGAATGCCCAGGCACAGCAGTCATAAACCGAGGTATATCATGTGACATAAATAAAGAGGTCTAAATATAATTTACAAAAATATAGATCCATTGGGTGTAGATTTGTTATATTTATTTCTCCTTTGGGGATATATCTTTGTAAACAATAGTCAGGACACACAATTTGTGTCAATCGATATTTAGGCAATGATATTCTGGTACTACACCCTTGTATTGTCTCTAAAGCACATAATAAGAGGCAGGACTTTCATGTGAAACCTATGCCACTGGGGATATGCTCTGAAACAAGATTTGGAGTGTCCTCATCTCTGTCCACAGTCAGATATGTTTGTTTCACTGTTTTAGCCCTTAAACCCCAGCACCTCCACTCCCATCCCCCACTCTGCATGCCAAGATTTGTGAGCGGTGCCAAGGAGGCCTTGGGCTGATCTTAAAAACACAAACAATTAAGAAGCCTTTAGAAGAAGGGCAGTCTATGTAACTAAGGGAGTGACCAAAATACTTGTTGGAATGTCATGTGTCCTTGTGTTCCTATAGAGTGAGCATAGCTTCTGGCCTCATTACAAGGCAGCTTTAATACACACTCGATTTCCTACTTTCCATCTTGTAAGGTTCGAGCAGGAAAATAGGTCCCCTATACAATTCTTAAGGAATGAAGACCAAAAGCATTGCTGGTGGGACACCACATTTTCTTGGCCAGCACCAACACAAACATGGACTACTAGAATTAATGTTTTTCAATGGCATAATAAGCCACGAATGCCTCTCTGAAAGACCCTCTACCCCCATCTCCTTCCTGGAGAATGCCAGAATTCCCAGCTGGCGAGTTACGCCTTGAATTTAGAAGCTCTGTGGAAGAGAAATCAGAGTTCTTTCACATTGTCTATCATGACAAAAAGCTAGACACTGTGAAAGGACTTCAGGGCAGACTCTGTGACCTCAACGCAAAATAAGCGGGCTCATGTCTGGCAAGAGACAGAACATCCGCAGATTCTAAGAAGCAAAACAAAGATGAGCCATGGCAAAGATGGACAGAATCAGAGAAAGGAAAAAAAACAATGGTACAGGACGTCTTGAATGTATGACAGAGAGAGAATCTCTGCACTTATCAATGAGGTAAATGGTCTAACCCGTTGTAGCTTGTAAAAGCAAGATTCTGAAATGTTATCTAGGAGGTTTAGTGGGAAAGTTAGACTCAAGGTGCGGACTAGTGTGAGAGAAATGGAGAGTGAACAAGCCAGGGTGTTCCAAAAAGCACCAGTGTGTTTACATGGGCACCTCCAGGCCACAAAAGATCCCTATCATGTATGGAGTCCCCCAGGGTTCCATATTGTTCCTGTCACGCTCCGTCTTTACATTGAGTCGCTTGGTGCTCTACTCACAGATAACTGCATCAAGATTTACCAATATGCCGATGATACACAACTCTACTTGAAAACCTCCTCTGTTTTAGACATCCAGTGCCTCAAACACGGTTTGCACATTATCCAAACCTGGATGTCCAGCGCCTACATGAAGCTCAACTCATCCGAGACAGAATCCTGTTATCAGGGCCGGACTGGGAACCAACCAATTAAACAAAGGGGACTCCTGAGGAAACTAATACTAGGAAGAAGGGCAGGGGAATTAAAGACACATCCAACGAGCAAAAGCTCTGCCTAGATGTGATAAATATATAGGCTGATATAGAGTCCTAATCGTATACAGTCAGTCAAAAGCCCACTAGACCAACCAATATCATAATTCTAATCTGATGTCTGAATTGATATATGTAAATAATCAAATAAATATGAAACTTTTTTCTAACTGCGGTCCTTTTGATGTTATGATATTTTTTTGGTCTAGTGGGCTTTTGACGGACTGTATAAGTTTGGGACTCTATATGAGCCTATATATTTATCACATCTAGGCAGAAGTTTTGGTCGTTGGACGGACTGGGAACTAAAACCGACCCTGGCAAACTGCTCGATCGGCCCCCCTAGTGGGGCTGAGGGGGTTTGAAAGGACCGGTTTCGGCCAATTTTGTTACCGAGGGCCGATATTGCAGGCCCCCGGTAACAAAAATAGCCCCCATGGGGCTCAAAACCGGCCCTCACCTTGGCGGCCCAGCGGGGAAACACCCGGTGCCCGCTACGGCCAGTCCGGCCCTGCCTGTTATCTGCAAAGACCTACAAACAAGAGACTGTGCAAACCTAGATCAATGACATGAAACTTGATGGTTTCAAACCCCATCTCTCACCGAATGCCAAATCACGTAGATTCACCCTGGATACCAACCTCACCCTCACGGAACACATTGCCAAAAAAAACAAGATCGCCAGGTGCCAACTTTCTCTTCTAAAGAAAATCAAGCCATTTCTTCCAGAAAGCAACTTCAGAACTGCTGTTGAAGCCCTTGTACTCGTGCATGTAGATGGTGGCAATGCTCTGCTCCATGGCATCTCATACTCCACTCTGGCCCCTCTTAGGGGTATCCTAAACACTGCAGCATGTCTCATACAGATGCCGGTTCACTTAACAAATGACAGCATAACTACTGCTGGCACGCGTTTTGAATGAATGGATATGAAGTTTGACCTACCCACTGACGTGATGAGAAGGAAGAAGCACCAAGTATGATTGGATCATAAATTAACTTAGCAGATTAACACTGGGGCTCATAGACTGAAATTAATAGCTTTGAGTCAGTTACTTATTTAACGTCACATGGAGACGCTTAAAAATTGGAATCTGAGCGATGGGGCCGCGGTTTTGACTCACTTACGGCCTTCTGATGTGGATGTGTTTTTGATGACCACCGCTAAGTGGAAGTGTTTGGTTAGCGCACTAGCTGTGGCAGCAGGGAGTATAACATGAACTCTCGTCGTCGGGGCGTTTACTTCCGCATACACACGCGGACGGCAGAGAGGCGGAGATACCGGATCTGCCGAGTAAATGATATCAACACTAGGTAAGCGGAGCTTTTGGGGCTCTGTCCCTTATTTTGGGTCACGAGAATAGATCGTTTAAATGGAAGGTTAACATGATTTGGAGAAGCAGCAGTTAACTCACTATGGTCTATAGCGGGAATTGCCACAGTGGATAAACTTGTTTGACAGCGCTATCGTGGTAGCATGTTGGGTCTCTGGAGATCACAGCAGTTGCAATGACTGGACTCGCACTGGATATAACTAATCCGTGCATGGTTATGAAATGCCTTACTATGGCGATTAATAAGAAAAAACAGCGCCATCCACAAGTATGCAGGGGCAGTGGCATATGAAGCAGCTCAATTGACTTAGCTTGCATAACTTATGGCTAAGGTCGCGTGGTAATGTAATGACCTTTTTATTCCCCAGTGTTCTATTTGTGTACTGGTACTGACCAGCTTATTCGTCGCTGTTAACTGTCACCATCAGCGCCACATATTCCCCAACAGCCGGGACGGAAGTACAACCGGCGGAGAGGTGAGAGACTCTCCTTATCTAGTATATCATGACTGTCAGTACACTCTATTTTGAGTAAAATAGTTTGTTTCAGGGATTAATAGCGGTGTGTTGTGATATTTTGTATTATTTCAGCACATTAATTAGTGCAGGAAAGCGCTGATAAGACAGCCCGACCCGGTAAGCTGTATGTGCATGAGTATGTCTGCTTAGGATGAACTAGCAGCTCTACACTTGTTCTTTTTCACCCTTTTAGACGGGTCACTTAGGAGCATGGATGTCCCCCTTAAACTCTCACCCACCATGAATTAAAGGTCCAATAATCAGGAGTAAACGCATTACGTAGAAGGTAATACTGTGAACAGATGTGTAGACTTTTTGACACAGATGGACGCACTAAAAGACACAACTCACGAAGACCGCAAGTGCATGAATGGGATATCACGCGTGTATTCAGGTAGCACTAATGTGTTTATATAGTCTCAACAGTGGCTTCGGTACTCAGACGATGCCCTGAAACACAGTACATGCACTGATTTGAATGTACCTATACTACACCTGGGATCAGTTTTTATTTAATTTAATGTTGTGTGCTCGTACTTCAAGTCACCTTGTCGCATATTGCTCAATATTGACATATAGATTTATGTGGTGCAATTACATGTCTGTAACATGCAACCATTGTACATTTTGTAGAGCCCTGATGAAGTCGTGGGCTGAGTGCCCTGACGAAACACGTGTTGGCTGGGCGTTGTGATTAAAGAAATCGTGAAGAAAAACATCAATCAAGACTATATGTGCATTACTATACGTTTTACTGTTGGTCTTTATGTATTGAATAACAAGATTGAAGTGATATTAAGAAAATGTGTGCACAGATCCCCACTTGTATCATTTATATGTGGATTTAGGTCCCTACTGGAGGTATTGGGTTTTCCTCCTTTCTGTAGCACCATTTTACTAGGCAGCAGAAGTGATAAACGTAACACACTGTGGGCGCCATTTCTGATCGACCTTAAAAAAAAGCACAAAAAAAGCCCTTTTCCAGTATTTATTGTCTCATACATAGCCTGAAGAAACATGATTACATCACCCACAACTAGATTTAACTATGTTTGCTCCTCTTGCCGTCTCGAACCATCTTCTAAACCAGATTTATAGTTTACAAAGACATAATAACCCGCACTCCCATTTATCTTGCAGACAAGTTCACCATCTCTGGTGGTTCTTGGCACATCGACAGCCAGGACACTATTAGACTGCAGACTAAGAAGTGTATAAACATGAAAAACTAGAGAACTAGGCTCTTCTTTCTATGTACCAAGGATCTGAACAGCATACCTCTATCCATCGGGCCCGCTCCAACTCTGCTCCAATTTAGGAAAGAGTTGAAGACACATCTCTTTAGAAAACACTACATCACAGTGCATTAACCATCCACAAACCAGCTTACTCGCCTATTACTCGCTGAATTTAAGTTTGCCTTTGATCAGGTACAGAGCTTCCCTGCCTTTTGGCTAGGTTCACCCTATAGAATTATCATATAAATACATACATAAATACAAGCGGGGAGTAAGGGGAAGATATCCACTCCTGATGGTGCTGACACAGCCCCACAGGTAATAAATGTCTCCCACAGAAGACCCTCAAAGTCATAGCTGGTCACCATCAGCATATAGATGAACAGAGATTATAGAAGCAGGCCCCTCATTTCCTGGTGGCCTCACGAAGATGTTAAACAACATGGAAACTATGATCAGACCTTAACCCCTTCACTGCGGCCGCAATTCCGCCGCAGCGCTAAGGGGGGCGGGGGGCCGAGCGGCGCTCGCATGCTCGTGACGGAGCCGCTCCGTCACGAGCCGCGGTTGAGCTGTGCTCATGACGGAGCGGGTCCGTCATGGCCCCGCCCGCTCAATGGAACGTCCAGCGCAGGCGCGGAATTCGCGCCGTGCAGGTGCGCCGAGCGGGCCATGACGGAACCGCTCCATCATGAGCACAGCTTAACCGATACACATAAAGACTGAGGCCTGGAGTATCCTACCAAGCAGTCATTTTGGCAAAATGTAAATCAATCTAGGGCTCACCACCTCCTCTAGGGCTCACCACCGCCTCCAGCCCCCATGAAAGTGAAGACAATACATTAGAATGCTTCATGTTCCACCATATGAAAAGCCCATGAGAGACCACATTAAAATGGATAGTTACCACAGCCATCACAATGCTCATGGCACTGCCCACAGGTTGCATTTCAGCAGTCACAGTGTTACCTCGAGGGTGATAAGTGGATTGATAGAGACAGAAGACTGTGCTCATTAACAGGAGCATAACGTTTCAACACAACACAGGTTTTCAGGGAACTTATCCAGGCTAGAAACTGGCAAGGAAACAGGAGAATGTCTACCGGTGGTCACCACCTTCGACCCGTTGTGCTCAAAGATCCGCCTGATCTTAAGAAAACACTGGCACCTTTTGAGCACTACCAGTTTCAAGATGCCCCCGCCGCGGTTTGCCTTTTGAAGATCCCAAAATCTGAAGGACAGACTAGTGCATTCACGACCTAGACAGGAAGGTGCAGCACCACAGACAGTTGATGGGCATCCCCCGTGTGGGTGTTGCTCGGTGTGTGGCCTCACTGATAAGACGAAGAGTGTCCAACTGATGAGCGGGAGAATAAGGAACTTGAACAGCCTGACTAATTGCAATACAGCTAATGTCATATACCGGCTTACATGCCCATGCAGACTACATTACATTGGGTTAACAACCAGAAAGGCTAAGGTCCGCATTCAAGAACACCTCAGCACGCTGAGAGCAGGACGATTAACAACTAAGCTGGTACAGCATTACAAACTAGCGAAACATCAACCGAAAGACATACGCTGGGTGATTCTAGAAAAAATCATGGGGGACCCAAGAACGATAGAAACCAGGCTGATGTCAAAACAAGCTCGCTGGATCTACCAAGAGAGGACAGACAAAGATGGACTTAATGACCTCATTGAATGGAATTGGATATCTGTAAGATGAATGAGCACTGACAGGAGGGCCCTCTGAGTTACTTCTTCCTTGAGAGGCTGTGGCACTCTTAGGGAAATTAATACATCTCCTGCAGGTACAATCAGCTGAGACTTTGCTACAGGACACAATCCCAGGAATGCGTACCCATTGAGAATATATAAAAGAATAAGGCAAATGCATATATATACATTTGGAATATAATGAGGGAGGATCCCATAGAATGCTAACTATAATCTCTTTTCTTAACCCCTTCAGCGCTAATGACAAGGGTAACTCGTCATGGACTTTCCATTGATTTCAATGGAAAGTCAATGGAACCCCTCGCACACCCCTTAGCAGCCAAGTGGTTAAAGTAGTGAAACTTATCAACGTGTAATCTATATCGGTACGTAATTGCATTCTAGTGTTAATTAGTCGAGAAATTGCATACACTACGAGGAGGGGGCAGAGCCACGACGTAGGGAAAGAACGAGAGATCTTCCCATTCCAAGATGGCCGCCGCGATGCAGTAGGTCATGTGACACGTTACGTCACACGCCAACTTTTAGTAAGCCGGCGAGAACACGGCTTGAGGTAGCAGGAACGGGAGCCCTGAGCGAAAGAAACGTCTACAGGTATAGACGGTAAGGAGGGGGATCCGGAATATGATCATACCTGAAGTATCCACAGCCCGTGGATTAGTAAACGGCAGATACAAAGACTTGCGGTAGTAATTTGCTTACACCTTAAGAATCGAGAATTAACATACAGGAGATGGAAGGCTGCGCGCCTGAATTATGACTCACCTAGTATTAGGGGGCAAGCATATTTGCATTGGACACTGGAGGGGCGAGAGCAGCAATAACCTTTGGGAGCCTAGGTGACAGCGGGCACAAGTTATGCTGGAGATTTAAAAATAAATGGGGAGAAGTGGCACAGTTAGGAAGTGCAAGTCATTTACTAAGTGTGCGCATGATTACAGGTCGACGAGAAGCAACCACAAAACATAACCAAAAGGTGGAGCAGTACTGCATAAGAGGGTACGAAGAACCCCAGGTATGCCAGTAGGCACCGAGATGAAGGTAATACTTCTAAACATGCCCCTGAAACAGTTGGATTCTAAGTACATCTATAGGAAGTGGGCACTTAACTAATGTGTGTCACTCTATGTTTTTTATGTCTTTTGTCTGTGTGGTTGTACTACTGTGTCTACAGATTTAAAAGCCGGTAGTGCCCGGCTGTGTGTGGAGAAAACACCCCCAGCCCTGAAGAAGTTGCAGACGAATTTACATATGCAATGAAACATGTTGGCTTCATAGAATACAAAACGAAGCACAACGGTAGAGTGTTGGTTTTAGTGGGAGTAGATACCCAGCATAGAATAAAATTGTCTGAATAGCTAGGGACTTCTAACTCCATTTTAATACAGTATCACACTGAATAGCGGTGTTGATACCTGTGGGGGTAGATGCACATCAGTATTGTAGGGATATACACTTTTGAGTTGATTAAGATTTACTTTAACAATTTTTCCTACTTTCTATTTTGTTTATTTTTGGTGGGAAGGAGCCAATGTTGAGAAGTGGAACACACTGACGAGAACCTGTCAGTAGTTCCCTGGTGGTTGCTCCCGTGAGGCACCTTCCTTCCTTCCACACATTTTTTCTGACTTTTTCTGATTCTTTCTGATTCAGTCTGATTTATCCCTCTCCGCATCCATACATGGGGTTGCACGAGCTCTGCTTGAGAGTAGGGACTATAGACACACAGGGAATGACACACACAGAATGTGCAAGGATATTTGAAAGACAGGTACACCTTGTTGTAACTCCTGGAGTGGGTGTAAGGTTAAGTGTAACCACACTAACGAGTCAACAGGAGATGGTATTTAATATACCGCCTAGTGTATAGTAGGACCAGGTTTTGTGAATATGATTATATGAGTGGAGGGCACCTGGTTCTGATATTTCCCTCTGAGCTCCTATTTTGTGAGAATAGAAACTGGTAAAGCCTTCATGGGCAAGTATTGGCTTTCTTAATACCTCAAGTACTTGGCCAGCTTTAAAAAGAATGTGGGGCCTTGCTCTACTGAAAGGCGACATTCATAATATGTAAATCCAAAGAGTATGCCGTTCCTATCAAAGAAAATGTGATAGAGAAGTGGTCAATGGTCAACTGAGAAACCAGATTGCAGGATCTGATTTCTCAGGAGCAATGGCCCTCACAGACCCAGATGGGTGTCATGTTTCATCATAGGGCAGCTCCTCATTGGGCCGGTGCTGCAATGGCCAATGGACCCCGCGAGGGGGCTCTTTAATGGAGATCTTTTGATTTTGCCGCTGTGAAGTATGAGTGCCCGTGCTCTGTATGTGATTAAGTGTAGATTGGTGTGACATGAGTATAAAAATAACTAAGAGTTACCCTGGCATATTTAATTTGTGGGTCCCCTAGTTATAATAAAAACAATGAGTGGCCGGAGGTGGGTATAATGGTCCAATCCAGCTCAAAGAGTTGAGTGAAAGTAGGTCGACATGTTTGATGCCAAATTACAGTCGCTATTGATATCAGCAATTCATCAAGACCGAGGACTTCATCTACTGAGGATGGGGTTAATGAAGGTGCATATGTGTATAAATACCCAAACGCAATCACAAGTGTATATAGTATACCTTTTTATAACAAGCATTTAGAATGCAATGGTCTCGTCTTTGTTAAAGTTAGAGCTAATGGCATTGCAAATGTCATTTTTTGTCATTTATTGTTTTTTTTTTAAACCGATAAATATATGGTATTGTCATTTACAATGGCAATAGGTAAGCATTAAAGAGTAGTAGAGAGTAATAGCTTAATCTCTCGCAAATGCGAGACCTATTGCATTTGCACCCACACACACAGCCACACACACACACACACAGAACCCCACACACACAGAGCCATACACACACAAGAGCCACACACACACACACAGAGCCACACACACACACAGAGCCATACACACACAGAGCCACACACACACAGAGCCACACACACACAGAGCCACACACACACAGAACCACACACACGCTAGCTCTAAGGTAATTGAAGTGAAGTGCTTATCTTCTATACCTAGTTTTGTTATTTGTTTTATATCTCGCATTGACGTACATGCACTTTGTATTGTCAGAACTGTCTCCAGCTAAGACCAATAAACTGTTTACATGATTATATTATTTCACATGTGAACTACTCGAATAGATTATACTACATATTTGTGATAGGCCATAACAGTTTATGTTTTACCCAATCATGTTTATTTTATGTATCCACCCTTGCTTCATTTTTTGCAATCCATTTTAGAGCACACTCACTGTCTCACACACACACTGTCTCAAACACACACACACACACACACACAGTCTCTCACACTCACACACACACACACACACACAGTGTCTCACACACACAGTGTCTCACACACACACAGTGTCTCACACACACACAGTGTCTCACACACACACACAGTGTCTCACACACACACAGTGTCTCACACACACACAGTGTCTCACACACACAGTGTCTCACACACACACACACACAGTGTCTCTCACACACAAACACACACAATGTCTCACACACACACACACAGTGTCTCTCTCACACACACACACACAGTGTCTCACACACACACAGTGTCTCACACACAACTCTCCGCTCTTGTCCCCCACCCCCTGTTCCTACCCTGCCCGATCTCCAGCCTTACCCCCTCCCTGGATCTCTCGCTGCCCAGTGCCAGCCTGCTCCGCCTTGTTTCACTGCCAGTTTCTACCTACAGTAGACAACAACAATGCCTATTAAAAAAGGTAACTGGTGCAGGGGCAGTGCCAGTCTGGCTCTTAGAGCAGGTGGGGGTTGACAAGCACTTTCCCTTCAAGGCAGGTTTTGATAATGGCAGGTAAGTCTAGGTTGGGGTTCGCCCACTCAGTGCGGTTTATGGAGCACGGTGTTTGTGTGCCCCCCTCCAGATGCACAGACACAGAACAGGCAGGAGACACATTACTTAAAAAAAACAATCCACTCCCTTGAACCATCAGAGTCCACCCTTAAAAAGCTGGAGGTGACCACCCAGCAAGTAGCCAGAGGGGGACCCCGAAGCTTACCTTGGTCACAGTGCAGGTGGCTTAGAGTCCAGGTCCCTTGAGGGGAGGGGCCGGGTTGCGCCCCTCCTGCAGAGTCACTGCGCTCCAAAGAATGATACAGATCTAATAAAGGGGTGCAAGGAATCCTGGGGTCTCCAGCAGCCGGGCCTCTCAGAGAGCCCGGGTGGGCAGGCAGCAGCAGGCCATCGGGTCACAGGGAGGTGTGTGGGGAGTCCCCTGCCCTTTGTCTCCCACTCCCCTGCTGGGAATAGGGACCCTCCTCTGGCTTGGTGAGCTCTGATGGCCACATCTGCAGTGCCGGGGCGCCATATGGCTTTAGGTGGTGTGAGGGGGCTCTGCAGAGAGTTCTGGATGGTGTGTTGCTCACCTGTTGATTTGAGATGGGTGTGAGGGTGGTAATGGGTGGTGTGAAGGCATGCTGACACCTCTGGAGGAGGTACAGAGAGCCTAGCCTGCTCGTGAAGTGCCTACAATATGTTGTAGCATCTGCACCTAACACTGGAAGTTCACAACACGCACACTACATGCTTCAGAGATGTGAGCAGGGTACATACACTGCACAGGGTGATGGAGGCTGTGAACTGGTGCGAAGGTTGTGAGCAGAGCTAGTACAACCTGTGGAAGGGTGAGAGGAAGTAGGCACTGGTGTCGGAGAGTGTGAGTAGAGCGCTGCTGCTTGTGCACATGGTGCTGAGGGGGGGAGCCGGGTGGGAATGCGGGTGCTTGTGGGTATAAGGGGGTGTACACATGAGTGTGGGCCGATGTTTGCGCAAGGTGCATGTTGGGTGCTGGCAGTCGCGAGCATAGAGTGTATAGAGTGCGGTGAGTGTGAGCAGAATGTGCCCTGTGGGTGTGGGTCACTGTATGAGGAGGGTGTTATGAGGATGTGTGTGGGTTTGTGTGTGAGTAGAGTGTGTGTGCTGTAGCGCTGGACTGAGCGCATAGGTCTGGCCGGCGTCGGCAGGATGCGCGCACGGTACTCACGAGCAGCGGGTGTGGCTTGACTCTCCTCCTCGCCCAGCGGTCGCTCGTTGGTGCAGCCGCCCTGCTGCAGGCGGGCCTCGACGGAGGCGCAACAGTAGCGCAGGACACAGGAGCCGCAGGAGACGGCGGCGTCGGCGGTGTCGAAGGCCTCCGGGCACTGGAAGCCCTTGTGGTAGCGGGCGCCGCTGTCCATCCAGCTGTGGCAGTACTCGCCCTGGGCGGCCGCCGCCCGCCAGCGCAGGAGCAGCAGGAACAGCAGCATCGGCGCCTGCATGGCCTCAGCGGGTCTCTCTAGCACTCCTTAAATTCAGCTCTGCAGCAGGAACAGCAGGGTATTGAAACGGAGGATGCCCAAAGTGCGATTGAGTTCCGTCCTCTCCCGTGCTGCTTGTGTGAAGGAGGTGGGTGCGCACTGAAGAGGCAGCGCCCGGGAGCAGGCGCTAGGCTGTGCTGTTACTTCAGCGAAGCCCGCGGGCCATGTGCTCACAGACCGTGCTTCGGCCGCAGTGCCTCACAGCTCGCCGATCATCATGGCCGGCCGCTCACCCCTACCCCTGCGGTGGAACATCAGGTGGCAGGTCCCGTCAGGCGCTGGAAGCGGTGGTGTTTCCGCACCGAGGTCTCCTCTCGGCTAACGGACCAATGCAGCCGAGAGGGCAGGAGCCGCCATCTTAGCTCGCTAAGGGAAGGGGTTGCGGGAGGAACGGAGCAAGCACTCGCCATGACGTTGTGTTTTCGCTGTAAGCCCTGTCCTTTTCAGACTGGGGGGCATGTTTTTCTTTCTCCCCTCAGAGAGAAAGAAACGAAAAAAACACGCCCCTCAATCCGAAAAGGACGGGGCTTACAGTGAAAACACAACGTCAGAGAGACCTCTTCTCCAATGGCTGGCCGCCGTTTAGGAGGCCAGCCAATGGAGCTGAGGGGCGGGTTCAAGCCCCACTACTAGAGACATAAGATCTCGCGAGCGAGACTGCCTACAGCCTACGCTAGCCGAGACCTAAAAACTGACCAAATTGTGGTAAAGTTAGGAACCCTTTGGTTAGTGGCAGTACTCATTTGTGGACTTAAGAGTTCTGGTGCATGATTCGCAGTGATCTACCCCTGTCTCTGCCACCTTGGAGGTGGCAGAGAAAGGGTTAGGTCGTTGGACCATTATTTCCACCTCCAGCCACTCACTGCTTTTATTATACTAAGCATGACACCCATCTGGGTGAGTGAGGGCCATTGCTCCTGAGCAATCAGATCTCCCGATCTGGTTTCTCAGTTGACCACCGACCACTTCTCTGTTACATTTTCTTTGATAGTAACTGCATACCCTTTGAATTTACATATGCTGGCCTCTATGCGCTTCTACTCACCCCTTTTGTATAGTAACATTCATAATATGTCTTATCCTCTGTTAGTCTTTGCCAGTTCTAGCCCAGCATGCCCCTCTGTTCCGCAAGGATCTACGATTTCACCAACGCTCTTCAATCAATACATGGACCCACTAACTGAAATCCTTAAACAATCAAAAATCTCGTACCACATGTATGCCAGTGATACTCATCTGTACATCAAACTCTCCTCTCAAGAGAATATCTGGAGGCTGGATGACACCCTAAGTCAAACACAGGACTGGTTGGCACACAACTATCTAAAACTACATCCGCTGAAAACCAAATGAATTATTTTCTCGCCAGCCCTTAGATCCCACCAAACACAACTATGGCCTCTTAACCTCAAATCACTAAACTGCACTCCAACCATCCGCGACTCTGTAAAATCACTAGGCATCAAACTAGACTAAAATGTAGACATGCAAACTCACATAGAAGCTGCAACCAAAAGCTCTAACCTACATTTGCACATGGTAAGAAAACTAAAACGCTTCATACCGCTAGGTGACCTCAAAATGGTGGCTCAATCTCTAGTGCTCTAAAGACTGGACTATGGGAATGCCACACTAATAGGTTTACCTTAAGCCAGCCTAGCCGCAAAAAAAGCAACAATAAATTCAGCAGCAAGACTTTTAATAGGCACATGTTGGTACAACCACATTTCCCCATCACTCAGAACCCTTAACTGGCTCCCGGATGAAGCTAGGATCCAACTGAAGGTGGCTTGTAGAACACTTAAAGCTCTACACAATTCCGGCCCTAAATAAATGGTGAGAAGGATCAAGCTATCAAGAGACGGAAGGGATTCTAAAATCGCCAAATCCCTAATACTAGAACCCGGCAGGTTAAAAAAAGGAAAACACAGGGCCACACTTTCACCGGATCTGCTCCAAAAATATGGAACTCCCTACCACCCTCAGCGAGAGCAATTACCTCACTCAGGCTTTTTCAAAAAGGAATTTAAAGCTGTAATACTAGGAAAATAGCTGTCATAAGAGAACTATGTTGAAACTGTCATTCACTTATTTCATATTGTACCCTATTGTTTTATACCTTGTGTTCCGAACTCTATGTATAGCGTTTCCCATTTTATATTGTTTCCTATTGTTTTATGCCTTGCTACTCAAATTATTGTACTGCAACCCTCTTCAGTTCTTTCTTTGTACAGCGCTCTGATACTGTGATGGTCATGTTCACATTGAATAAAATACAATAAATTGATATGAGTCCCCTTCTTCTGCTTGTACTGTGCATACGGGCAAATAGTTTCACTTGTTTATACTTCACTAAAACACCTGTACAATAATGTCACTTTTTGCTTCAGCCTTAGTTTTAACTGCAAACTGCACGTCATTCTTTTTGAGCTGCAGGAGCTCGCGACGGCAATTAATCAGGGTAGGCGAAATAGACATAAAGTTAGGGAGGCAGCCACCAGAGGCCGAACTCAAATTATAAATCGGTCTTGCTCTGCTGCGCCAATTGCTCAGAGAGGTTACCAGGGCTGCTGTGCTGATTGTCTCGTTTAATCGATTCCACCCGCTCCGCACCACGAGCGGAACCTGGCGCTGTCGAACATCATTGTGCGCAAGAGGATGTCTGATGATTTATTCACACCTTGAACTCAGCCCTTTCTTCTTTGAAACAATGCACTCCATGTTAACTTCTTCTCTGCAAGGAGCTGGACGCTTATGACCAATGACATAAGCTTTACTAGTGCCATGCACAGACTGCCTGCCAGAAAGAAGGCTTTGATGGGAGTACCAAGGTCACACATTGCACCGCTGGTGCCCCTGGCTAAGGACACGGGAGGGGACTGCAGTCGAGGGTGAGTATCTTCATGATGGAATAGGGTTTACATGGTCGTCGATTCAGAAAACTACCTGGGGAAGCGGAAGTAACATCACAAGCTCGTTGACCACTAATGACATTACAGAGTTGACCCACTGTCCCACCCTTAGCTCTTCATTCGCCTGACATTTGCTACTGAGGGGCTAGAAGAAGGACAAAAACTGAAAACTAAAGAAAGACAACAGGGCTAAAAAAATCCCTGTTAACTTTCTGTTCTGAAGCCTTCTCCAGGAACTCTGAGATCAGGGCTAAGAAGGCCAAAGACTAGGGTGACCAACTGGCATGGGTGCAAGGACAGCGAGTGCAAAAATTCAGGACAAGGGGTCAAAATTCAGGACACAAATTCAGGACAGAAGGTCAGAATTCAGGACGAAAATACGGGACAAAAGGTACATTTTGCATACACATCAGAGGAAGTCGGGCAATAGTGCATAAGTGAATAGACAACCAAAATACGTTTATTTTAAGTTGAGAGAACCTTGTGCTCACTGCATCTGTTGTGTATGCGAGTGAAACACACCTGCGTTTGCATATTTAAAAAAAAGTGAAGAAAAAGATCAAAGCTGAAGGCTTCTCAGATCTTACATGCCCCACTGAAAAAAAAAACACCAGATCCAAAATGCTCTCACTGGGCAGAGAAGCCATTCTGTATGTAATAATTAGGCCAACATACAGAATGATAATAGGCCTGATAGCAGTCTGGGCCAGGTCGGGGAGGGGCTGCTGCAGGCCACAGATCACAGCAGGAGTGTGAGCTGGCCCCTGCAGTGAGAGTTACAGGCTGCTTGCAGGGGGCAGCTCACGCCAATGTCTGAAATTACGGACAAAAGGCGCCAGTGGAAGAAACCCTTACGGGCAAGAGGCCCAAATTACGGGCAGTCTGTGAAATTTACGGACAGTTGGTCACCCTACCAAACACAGTTGTGACGCAAACTGCAACAGCTACCCTAATTGACATTCATGAGTGTTTGCCTTTGAGGCCTTGTTCTGGTTGAACCCCCCCCCCCCTCTTCTATATCCAAGTGTAGCACTTTCTAACACCTGGTATGCTCATCACAGGAGAGCGCAAAGGTCCCATACAATAGTATCCGTAAAGAGTGGTACAATGTGTGGTGTGAAAAGGAGAAACTATCTTGTCCCCAAGGTGGTGAATCTTTTCATGTGCATGAGGATGAATGCTACCTCCAGCCTTCCACTGGGAATGGGGATGGGTATGGTACCGTGCTGCCATTTTGTTTAAGTGCCAAGAAAATAAACAACAGCACAAATACCATAGGCCAACTTCCGCTTGAATATCCACCCCGTTAATTTACAGAAATAACTGGAGACCCATTTATCGAGGTTAAACGGAGAGTAGAGGGTCGATTTTTGGAGCGATAGATTAGTCTCACACAGAGTACTAGGAAAAACTCCAGGTTATATTACCCAAGCACATATAGGAAGAGCAGTCGTGTATTTCACTTGCACTGGCCATCATAGCTTCAGGCGGACATTACAGATAAATAGAGCTAGGGGCTTCCCACCTATTTGACAGATCCTAGTCCAGGGTGGAAACTTTCCAGCTAACCTCTAACTTGAATCCCACCTGCCCATGTCTGCCTACCCAACCCATAGCAGCTGGATGGATCTGTCTGAGGTGGGAGGAACGCAGCTGTCTTGGCTGGTTAGTTGACAACGGGGAAAATACCCCTTTCTTGCATTACTTGGGTCTCTCATTAACAGATTGCTGTGGGTCCCAGTGGAAGATTCCATGGTACTTGCAAGGCATGCTCCCAGTTTATGGGGTGGCACGCTCACTGGGCTTTGGTGGGGAAATGCGCAAGTACCCTAACCCATCCAGATAGCTAGCGTCACCTACTTTGAGTTACTGATGGACCTGTTTACTCTGCCCAAGTAATCTGATTTTCTGTGACTGTGTCCACAGTGGGTTTGTTACCTCCCCTGGGTGGGTATCTTCATGCACCTTTGTTAATTATGGTTTCCGGACCCTTGGGACATTTTCTGGTCGCTCCTGCCCCTAGACACTGTCCCAGAGAGAGAGGGCGCCGTTGGCTCCTGTGTGTGGTTCCATGGATGTAGGGTTGCCAGCTGTTGGGAAGGTACCAGTGTACAGGGTGCAAGGCTTCCCCTTCAATGACAGCAGTGAATGCAGATGACACTGAAGAATGTGCAGGAAAGCTGACCTGACTGGAAGTCTCCTAACGCGTCAGTTTCACTTTCTCTTTCATTGCTGCCAGTTTCCTGGGACCTTCCAGTTTCCATGACTCATGTTTTGTGTCCATGGGCTGCTTGCTGTCCCTCAGTCAATGGCACAAGGAATGTTAAGTGCAGCTCTTCACATGAGAACGTGACTCCGAATTCTTCGCTCTCAGTCAGGGGCGAAGAATATTTAAAACAATGCAACTCAAGTCATGAAACCAAATACACTACTTAAACATAGGGTTGCCGCCTTCCCAAGAGAATAATACGCGCCATTTGTTGTTGTTGTAAGAGTCTGCGAAGGCCTGGACGTGTTGTTAAATAGTTCTGCCAACAACAAGACTTTTCTGCCTTTGTCTACTTTAATTATTAGTCAGGGACGTGGACGTCAATTCACCAAAATACCAGGGATAACGGAAGTGACATCACCCGCCATTTGACCTTAACTTTGACTCACGCAAACGCTTACACATACTAACACATTCACACAATCTCGCAAACATAAACACCCGCAATGATGCAGGCATTAACAGCATTTTTTAATTACCTTAGCTTCCAGATAGGGTAATCATCCAGCTAATGTACTCCATTTTTTATTACATTAATCGTGAATAAGATTATTAATTATTTGTTTAATAAAGAAATTGACAGAAACCAGGCAAGTGGAGCTCCAACCAGCGTCCATTAGGAAGAGCTGTCCCCATATTCCAGGCACTGATTTTGCCACCTCTGTGGCCAGGGGTCACAGAAACAGTGCCAGGGGTGGCAAGGGGAAAGCCAGGGGTTGCAGCTGTGACCCCTGGCGACCCCTATATGACGTCCATGGTCAGGGATAATTAATGCAGCTCTAGAACACACTTTAAAGTGCTCGCCATTTATTTTTGCCGTTTGAAGTATGTACAGATAAAAGACAAAAATACCCACTTTAAATGATTTAACTTATTTTTCTTCCTCCTTCGTGCGTCAGGTCTCGAGTGTCGCGGAAACATGCCTTTCATGACGCACAAAGGAGGAAGAGGATTTAGGGGTACTACACCACCCAAAAAGGGATATATTACCCATGAAGACACTGAAACAGTAGGCTATACTTCTTGCTATTTAAAAGTCACATAGGTTTGGAAAGCACAACCCTTATGAAGTCCATAGAGGACGAAACGCGTTAGCTGGTCTGATTAGAACATTGAATGTACTGAAAAATCAATACAAGTTGGATAGTGGATGCATTTTTAAGACTCCTGACAACTGAATCTCCTTTTTGGTTTATCATTGTTATATTTGTTAACACTGGATAGCCTAAATTTTGGAAAGAAACAAAACAATATAGTGGACTCTCCTTTTCTAATTGTTGTGGTGTAAACTGTTCTTTTAATAGTCAACACACATATACACTACAAGGACATTGAGGAGGATCAAATGTATTTTAATTTCACATTATCCATATGAAACTACTACTAAACTAGACACTTAACAAATCTGTGCTAAACATACACAACCAAAAAACCATGCAGAGCCAATCAACTGAAATCCCAGTACCACATGAAAGCCCTGTTATACCATGCAAATGGTAAGCGACTCCATAAAAATTCCAACATTATAATACAAAATATTACCCAACACCCCTCCTTGAACTTGTCCCATGAGGTATATCATCTCAGAATATTGCAAAACAAAAGGCATGCAGGGTCCGCTCTGTCACATAAGAAACATATCTGAATAGTGTAACAATAGGTTTTACAACCTAACCAGACATCATCAAATAATGGGACATTCTGGAATCCCTATTGCTGATAACTCCTTATCTTGCGAATGGTGCAAGACGGAAGGACAAGATTTTTACATTTCACCCCTTGGAGGCATTTAAGATTCAATTTCTAGTGACAATTATCTACTAATAAAAGCGGTTGCCATGACCTTAACCCATCATCGTCACAGGCTTTACCTATCTGAGGGCAAGTTCAAATTGTAGAATAAAGGTTTTGCCGCTTACTATTTATACAAATAGCCTTATACCTAACTCCCTCAGATGGGTTTGCTGTTTACTGTACTGCTGTGGTACCAGCATTGGTCAAGGATGCAGTGCGCACAGCCAGGTGGCAGTGAGGCAACGCAAGGAGTAGAAGATTTGAATTCAGTGCAATATAGACTTACAGCAAGTAAGCAACATATTACCACCACATATCTCTTTCTTGTGACCGCACTCCTATTGGAGGAAACACCAAAGCTCTATGTCCCTATTCCAAAGGGTTTTCTAAAGAACAAAGGGATGATTGAAATGCTGGTGGAAAGGAAACTCCTTCGCAACAGAGTTCCTTCCTCGTCAACATTATGGTCTACCCACCCGATTTAAAATTGGGTGGACTATAGGTTTGACGATGGTGGAAAAGACTCCATCTCCGCTGTGGTCAAACCCCTTCGAAGGACCGAAGGAGTATGGTTTGGTAATATGTCCAGCTACCTGATTTGGAGGGGCGGACATGCAGCCGATTGTCAATTCATGTCACCGCCTGGAAAAACCTGGCAGTAAGGGGCATTGAAAAGTGCTCAATGCTCCCCTCAACAGAGCCATCCGTCAATCTTGCAATGCATTGGAGGAGGAGCTACGCTCGGAAACAAGATGGCCGCATAAGCTCCCGGCTCCGTCGACCGCCGCCAGAAGCTCATAAATCTTGCACTTTATCCTGAAATCCCGCCGGACCCCCGTGCTGGTGAATAGCATCTGATTTGAAAGGTGCAACCCCGACATCTCTGGCGGCCCGGACGGCGAAGTTATGCCATGCGCCATTCTTGGCCTGCTTCCGCTCTGATGCCGGGGCCTCGAGTTTTAACTTGGCCGGGTTGGAGTCGAACAACAACGGCTGCGAAAAGTGGGTGGATCCGGTCTCTCGAAGTGGCTTTTTTGTTTCTCCCTATTGGATGATGCCCCGGTGATGGCTTTCCCCTGCAACTACAGCGGCCTGTAAATATTGTCTGCTTGCTCGAGGTTCCGCTTCCCGGAGACCCCGTTGGGCTCCCGGTGGTCCTCTGGGCTCGGTTCCTCATTAGCGGCGACGGTGCACCCACTGTGCTGTGTGCGTGCTTAATTGTGGTTTTACATCGATTCTGCCCTGAGCCCCGGAGAAGTCGACCTCCGGGGTTCGGTTACCCGCCCGGTTGCTCATTGAGGGGCGATGGGGCGGACTGAAACTACACCGTCGCTGCGCACTGTGCTGGCCGCCATTTTGCAGCTCCACGAACGGTTCACCGCCGCCTTCCAAGGGATGGTCGTAACTGCAGACCGTATTTGCTCGAGACCGGATTCCGACCCTTTGCTGTTAGAAAGCCTAGATACTCCACCCGAGGATACTGTCTTTCTTGTCACCAAAGTCCCCGTGCAGACTATTGACCTGGACCCTCCCAGCAACCCTAGGATGGCGGCTATCGAGGCCGAGAAGACTGGATGTGAGTTACGCCCTACATTGAAGCCGCCCGAACTGGATGTTACTGCTATTATGGAACAATGTTTCTTCTGCAACGTTTGCCAATTTCGACCTTCGCTTCTTTCTGTACTCGATCGTCACCGCCTTGCTACTTTCTCTCAGGTGGACCATGGACTTGCTTTGACTTTTGAACTTTGTGTACGTTTATCCTGCTTCTCCTCTCCTTGCATTGCCTTTAACGGTTTACGATTTTCTGGCACTCCTGTTATGATGGCGGTTCGAATTGAACTACTCAACGTGCATAATCATGGCGATCTCTGTGTGCAGGAGGGACTTTTCGTGATGGACCGCGAGGGTCTGGGCTGAGCTTGGCTACGCTTCACTGCACTGTCGCTGTTTTTGCTGGGTGGTATCTGTGGGAGCGGGACCGCTTGTACATTTGATGGGCCTGGGTATTGTTTTTCTGATGTGTCTTGACGGGATTTGCTCTTCTTCTGAGCCGGGGTTGGATGGGATGTTCTTTTTGTTACGGCTCCCCTACGAACTATTTCTTGATTTGCCGCGATTTGCTGTCTTGCCGGTAGGGGGTGTCTGCTTTTGGCGGGGGGCGGGAGTCTGGGAGCTTGTATCGTACTTTACTATTCTCCTCCTCCAACCTTTTTCCCTATCCTTGGGGTGTAGTTTAGGGGGCGACAGACACACTGCGAGTGGGGTTGGGTCGTAGCCATAAGCAGGGGTATAGGGTGGTGGGTTGCGGGGTTTTTTTTTTATTTTTCCTTTGTTAATTTCTATGACCTTCCTATTTCCCCCTTTCCTCTCCGCAAGAGCTGTGGCTTATTCTCCTGTTCTTCTGCATATCTGGGTGTCACATATGCCTATTGTATATCCTGTCATTTTGGTGGTGAATGATGTGGGGATGCCGGCGGTCATTGACGTTTAACTGTACGCTCCAGCCTCGCTGGTATTTATTTTTCTCTTGCTCATGACTGTAAGGTGTTTCATATCTTCGTTCCCACGTACACGGCTGTGCTGTGTTTCTCTTGGTGGCGCCTGATATGTGTATTATTTCTCTTGCGTTATAATAATAAAAATATATATACTAATAATAAAAAAAACTTGCAATGCATTGACAGGAACAGCTGTGACGGCGTTTCCTTCCATTGCTAGAAATGTATGCTTCGTCAATAGACATTTTGAAATTAAACGGGTAGCACCTCCGTCAGGGCAACGGAGTAGTTTACTAGATCACCATGGAGGAGAAACAGGCCACCCGCCAATATTTAAATTGGGCTCTAAATACCTCCTTTTTACTACTTCAGAGCTTCTTTCCAAAGGCTTGGAGAAGTGAAGCAATATGGCAGGGAGTTAGGTTCCAGATGGACCAGTGGCTAGCTGTGTCTGAGTTACTTTGATCATGGCCCCTGCACTTTGTTCAGTTCAGTTAAAGGGAAATTTGAATAGATCAGTATTCAAAAGTTTCCTAAAGGTACATAGCAAAAAACGAAGACAACAAACCTAAAGAAATGTACACAACAATAGGAAACTGTGAATAACAGAGCCCTAATCAGCAACCACAAAACCCAGGTTCCTAACACAGGAATTAATTGAGTAATGGGGAACCCCTAAAGTGTCATTGCAAAGATCTGTCAAAAATATGCCATTACTAATATGGATTGTATTGTATTGTAATTGAATTTATATAGCTCTTGCAACCCCTGACGAGGCATTGAAGCACTTTTTCGGTGAGTAGCAGGCTTCTCCAGAACCCATAAAGGATTAGTGGTGAATTAGTATAGTTAAATATGAAAGTAATTTGCGTGGTGTATATGTTAGTCAGTTATTTCGATTCAGAAGGATAGTGGAGGAATAGAAGAGGAAAAAAGGTTTGCATTTATATAGCGCTTGCTACTCCTGAGGGGTGTTGAAGCGCTTTTTTCGGCGAATGGTACGCTACTCCGGAACCCATAAAGGATTAGTGGTGAATTAGTCTAGTGGAATATGAAAGTAAGTTGAGTGGTGGATATGTTAGTCAATTATTTGTGAGGCCTGAAGAACAGATATCCAAGAATACCAAAATCAACTCTATGATTTTTAATGACATGCAGGACATATGACACATAAAATCACAAAGCACCCATGAGAATAACCTTGGGAGAGCAGAGGAAAATCCAGCTGCCTGGGCCAGAATTCCCAACCATACAATAGAGCTGGAAGATTCAGAATAAAACAGAGATCAAGTGTTCCCAGGCCTGTAACTAGGAAAATAATGCAACATTGTCATGACAAGGAGCCGCATCTAATAACTCCTGATCTGGACCAGACCCGGATGAAGGCCTATCAGATGTATGGCCAATGTCTGGGAACAAGCAAGACTCATGCACAACTGGTCAGCTAATAACCTAGTTTCACAGCACCTGCCATGTCCTGTGTTGTCCTTTCTCTGGCTACCCATAGATGGGATGTATGTGTGTTCTTTCTGAGGAACCATGGAGGTCAATCAGGTCTAGCTATAACTGGCTTCCCCTTTGGTAATTCTAGCCCTCCCCTTGAAACACCTGGTCCCACGCGGAGAAGTGTGGCTCACTGGTTAGAGAAGGCAGACCTGGAAGCAGAAGTCAGCCCGGGACCAGGGTTCAATTCCCGGCTCGGCGGGGTCTTGAGTCCTAAAATGTCCATTGACTCGACAATTCTCGCTCCGGTGCCTACTCGATTCACGGGTTCACACTCTGCGACTCTGGGCAATAGCTTGCTTAATCTCCACAACGGCCCCTCGCGGCGGGATGCCTGGCTTTCACCTTGCGGATACCCTGCCGGGGTTATCTCACAGGGGAATACCAGGACGGGTTCCCTAAGCAAGCGCTTAGAAACCGCTTGGTGATTTGCGCTATATAAATTCCTGTACATTTACATTTACATGCGTCATAGAGGCAGTGGCAGAAATAGAAAGTAAATATGGCTGCAAGAGCCTCCCTGAGCAGCAAGTAAGAGCCTGTTGAGGGGCTAAAAGTCACCCGTAGTGATGTCATCATAGGTCTAAGGGCGTGCAACATCTGATACCCTGGCAGTTTAGTAAATTAGCATCCATGCGAGGAGCTCTGTGCTGACTCCTAGAGCGTGACACTGTTTCTGGGCTAAACCGCGTGCCAAGCAACAGGGGTACCATACAGTCACTCGAAGGAGGGCTACTATGCAAGATCATGCCTCATCTTGGTAAACTCCTTGGGAGATAGCAAAGGAGAAAAGGGATTTTCATTCAAACGAATGTCTACTGTAAAGCTTACTTTTCTTGTGCAGGCCATTAGCAATGGAAGAGAAGCCCTTGCTACCTTTCACAAGAAGATAAACTGAACTGTGCCCTCTTCTTAGAGTACTGTGCAGACTGGCGTGGTATGGAGCGCTTTCAAGAAGAGGCGAAAGGGTAGTTCATTTAGAGCAAGAGTACTGATGGAAGGGATTTTTGAGCACCAGTTGGTACGTCTAGTTTGTTGTAGCTAGTTGTTATATTTAGCAATGCATTGCCGTGAATTGTTCAGGGTTGAGTTTTGGATGGTATATATATATGTAGGTATTCTACAAATTTTAAATGTCCTGTTCTAAAAGGTTGGTACCATATGTCGAGGACCCAAAAATTGACAAGGTATGTATGTGTAGGTAAGTAATTGGTTTATTATACTCAACATATATGTACCTTGACAATATGCGTCTTCAAGGTACATAGATGTGGATTTAGAACTAGTACATTTGTTCTTAATTTATATACTTGCCTTCTCAATATTTTGGTAATCTGCTTAGACTGACCGGGACGAAAGTATAACCATATCCAAGATAAGAAGAATTGTGAGATATTGACAGCCCTGACGAAGTCGCTGGTGTATCCCGAACAGCGACGAAACACGTATTGGCTTGGTGGCTATGAATAAAGATGTGGACTTCAAACAGAAAGATGAACGAGCCTTCTCAATATTTTGGTCATGTGCTCAGACTGACCTGGACAGATGTATAACCGGATCCAAGATAAGAAGAATTGGGAGATATTGACAGCACTGATGAAGTCGCTGATGTATCCTGAACAGCGATGAAACACGTGTTGGCTCAGAATAAAGAATTGGACTTCAAACAGAAAGACGAGTCATCTGTGAATGGTCTCTGAAAGGTAACATTGTACTAACTAACTTTACTGTTTATTAGCTTGTGCTTATGATGAGAGATATGTGTATTGATGATCGCATGATCACATATAGGGAGTTGGGTGAATCGCCCTCCCCTGTAGACACCGCATAAATACTACTACTGTTAACCAATAGTATGTGCACTGTTTTTGAGCACCATTACCCTTGTCTGATCACCCAGAGGAACTGATGATATACAAAATAAACACTAACAATCACCATGATGAAAATAAGTTGTCTACAAACAGGAAGGAATGTTCTCCCAACCGGAATGTAGTCATTGGGCAAAGGAAGAGTGTCATATCTACAACAAACTTATCTGAAGGTAGACACACAAGACTTCTTGTTGGAGTGAGCAGGTAGAAATGGAACATGGGCAGTGAGAGGGGCTAATATTGTTGACATTTTGAGTTGCAATGGCGGTGTCTTGTCATTTGGGACACGGTCCCGCCTTCCTGAAAAGGAAGAGGTACCAGGTGGTATTAACAACGAGTAACATCTCAGCTCGTCTGAAAGACTAGTCTTGCACAATGTATACGTTCTAAATATATTCTCACAGCTTCGTAAACAGTTTAGTAGCTCCATTGTGAAAATCTGAAAAGGGGTGAAGTTGAAATCTCATGTGCACATTTGAGCTGCAGATGAGTCGGTCTGTTTATTTGAAAAACAACACATGCACCAGTCAGTAAGTGACATATTGAGGTGTGACTACAGGAAATGTTGCTTTAAGCCAGAAAAACAACAATCAATCAAAGTTTACTTTTAACATCACATGGAATGACTAACCAGCTGACTCACTCCCTTCAGGTGTCCACACCCAAAAGTGGTAATTTCTGTGCTTGTGGGCACGGTTGGGAACACAGTACCGCCCCCCTCTGGCAATGTGTTGTCACTCCAGGCCACAAGGCTTCATGTAATGAGCCCTGTGCTCTGAGGGATCCAGAAGTTGTGGTTTCAAATGGTACAAAAGAGAGTATTTTCCACTCACCCTTGCCATGCCAGGCAGTTCCTTTCCATCGGGCACATTGCCACTCACCATGAGACATGTGGGTACCCTCTTCAAATAACATGGCACCAGTGTAAACTGCCTGCACACATTTACACTCATTTCTGCTGGCATGGCACATACAATTGGCCCAAAAACGTATTACCTTAATCAACTCTACTAATAAGCCTAGATTGACACAGTAGTAAAATGCTGAAGTTATATTTAGACCTGGGTACGTAATTACGCTGACAAAATGTGAGAAATTTCTGAGTTTTCAATTGCACTAAATAAAAAAA
Source organism: Lissotriton helveticus (assembly GCF_964261635.1). Classification (NCBI taxonomy): domain Eukaryota; kingdom Metazoa; phylum Chordata; class Amphibia; order Caudata; family Salamandridae; genus Lissotriton; species Lissotriton helveticus. Next base: position 1,048,900,349 of record NC_136072.1, read on the forward strand.
ATCGCATTGTTATTTTGTGGAACTGTTTTTAAGTAAATGCGCACCTTGTGTGAAAAAGTATCACAAACTACCAAGGATGTGCTGTTTTGCACTAAAAATGTGTCGCTGAGAGACATCTTCAGCGCAACCCAGGCTATTGCTCGTATATCTTACAAGACTGTTTTTGCGCGAGGTGCACACTCACATCAAAAAGCAATGCAAGATACAGACAAATTCCATTTTACCATGAAAGTATCTTTTCACAAAAAATTTCATGGAATTTTGTGAAATTCTGCAAAAAAAACATTTTACGATTTTGCACACCTTTAGTTATAGTCAATATTGGTACCACCATGCTGCCTATTTAACTTGAGAAATAACTTCTTACGGCTTTCCTGATTATATGTTACATTTTACAGAGAAACAAGTGGCCTCACTTCGACAAAGCAAATTTAATGAATCTTTTGATTCGTTTTGGAGTTTAACCCCTTAGGGTCTGGTTACATTACCTAGGTGTGTAAGGACCAGCCATTAAAAATGGCATTGCATAAACCATATGTTTAGACTCGCTGTAAGTAATATGCTATTTATTACCACTGTTTGAGTATGGGAGACAGTGGCATAGTGTGGAGGGGTCCACAGGGCCGGTTGCGTATGCGCAAAATTCTTAGAGGCGCACATTTTTTAAAGAAAGTCTTGCACACCCTATCCCATGCACTGTTAGCACTTCCTGAGCTAACAGTCCACGGGTTAGGGGGCGCAATACTTTCTTTTAAAATCTTGCCCTGGGCGCTGCCAACCCATGGTACGCCGCTTAAGGGGGGAATCGTGTTCCCCTCTACTGCCAACAACGGGCATCAAACTACGCTGGTGAGGATGAGCCTTTTAGTTCCCCATGCAATCATAAACATTCTTGACAGTGTCTAGGGTGTGCCGGTGGTTGTAGGCAGTGGGTTGTGGAACTCACTTTTGGGGGCCAGGATTTATTTTCATCATCAGGCTTCGACCCAGAGCAACAGAGAGAAAGAGACAAACGCTAGAAAGAAGGAGGAAGAAAAAGAAAAGAAAATAGTGACAAAGGGAAAAAGTAGAGATGGAAAAGAACTGCCAAGACTGAGAAAAAGAGAGAAAGAGCTGGGTCACACGGCTCTTGACTTCGTATGAGAGACTGAATCCTTAGACATCTAGGAACACTGGATTTTGGGCAATACTATTCGGGCACTCCGACCTAATCACCCCTTCCCCCACATGGGTGCCCGGCAGGGCCCGTGTAAGTACCACATCCCCATTTAATTTCACTCTAATGGTGTGCACGCCCTCAATTCCATCAGGTATCCCATATCTTTAGGTCCTGATGAGACCCCTCATTTGTGTTTCTGGGGTCGAAACGTTGTCAGCTTACTTTGAAATGAACCTTTACCGGTCCTCTATGAAACAAATAATACGGAGGCCATTGTATAAACATTGTCATAAGGTCATTTTCATGTATTAAGAAACCTTGCTATCCATTATAATTGGTCACAAGTTATTTCGGTGTTGCCACTTGGGACACAGAGCACTGTCACTATATTTTTTATTCAAAATAATAAAAAAAATATTTTTATAAAATAGTACTTGACTTGTGTAGCATGTTTCCCCCATGACATTTTAATTCCAGTACGTTAATGCTATTATGCCTATTCATTGATTTTCTACACATTGCCCACAAGAACTGTTGTTTTTTTATATATTGTATACCCTGGTTCAGTGTGAGTAGGGGGGCCCTTGTTTCCCCTGGTAAAAGGCATTATAGCTGCAGCGCAAGCTTAGAATTTGTTTAAGGGCAAGTGAAAAATCCAGGATCTGGGGCAGAGGGAGAGTAAAAGCCCCCCTTTACTCCCCATTGCGGACACCCATGGGCAGAGTGCATGTTTACGAAAGGTCGCCGAGACCACCCGATCCTCAAGTGAGGTTTCCTCTGCCACATCTTGCATAGCTTCACTCTCCAAGAGGCGGGGGATCCCTTTATAGCACGGATCACTCCTGGGTTGTCTCTTGGCTTGTCAGCTTTCTCTTAGGTTCCCTTGGCTTCTCTGCTTGGACAGTGTCTCCTCTTCCCGGGGCAGACCCATAGATTCCCTCTCCCAGCAGGCAGGCAGCCTTCGAAAGTCTTAGGCAGACTCTAAACTCTTCCATTAGAGAGTGTTGACTTCAGGCGATGTCCCATCATATCTGGGGGAAATGCTGTCAGGCAGATACCAGTCCTAGCTGCTCAGCAGGTCTTTGAGTGCTCAATGGATGTGGTTCCACAACATAGACTCAATGAAGCGCGAGTTCTCTGCATTTTGCTGTTATCATCCTTCTTGGAGTAGCCATCAAAGGTAGGCAAAAAGGCAAATCTTGCCCAGAAGCATCCTCACCTTGAACACAGGAAACTGCAGTCCCACCTATCACCCCTACCAACTACCAAGTTTTTAGTGTTTAGGCCCTTGCTGAATTTCTAAAGGGAGCCCTGTCTCCATCCTCCTCACAGCATTATCTTGGTGTCCATTCTTTAGCCTCAGGAATGCAGGCAATAAACTTGCACTACCTTGTGAAGGAGTCTCCATCCTCCGCCTTGCTCCATAATGGATCCTACTGGCACCATTAGTCACCCTCATTCACCATACAGAGTCCTGCTACCATATGAATACTATATATGTATTGCACACACCCACTCGCTGAAAATGGAAATGGAAGTCAGCTCAAGATTGTGGTTTCTATCACAGTGGCACTTTACAGCAGACCACACTGTTTCACACCACAATGGAACTTTACAGAAGACCTTACTCACGCTGGCACAGCAAGTTATAGTTTCAAAAACACAGAACGCCACCACCACTGCTTAATGTGAGACTAGAGGACACAGACAGCAGTCCACTGCCTACATTAGGACACACTTGGTGAGCCCTTACAGGTCACAGGATAGCTCCTGGATCTTTGCATTGTTAAGGACAGACCGACTCCTCTGTCCGCACACTAGATTAGCAGGACGCAAGCGCCAGAAAAACCAAGCATTGGCAAAGTCAATAGGTCTCAGTAATCTGAGAACTATTGACGCTGTCAATGTCTTTTAGCCATGGTGAACAGCAGCATCGCTGCTGTTCAGCACGGCTGAAAGTCATGTAGAATAAGCGTTATGACCCAGCCTGCATTGCATAACATAAATTGAATGTGATGGGACATTGTTTGGGATATTCATGCAAGTATTTTTGCAAAACATGGAATGATATCGTTAAAGTAGCGATGATCCTTTACTTCCATACTTTTGTTGGGTATAGTGAAATCCGGCCATTGTTTAAGAAAGAACACAAAGAAAAAAACAGTAGCAGTCCATTATGAAGCCGAGGAGGGATGAGACGGAGCTTGTAAAAACACAAGCAATTGTTCAACCACAAAGGAAAAAATAGCTCCTAAAACAGGAGCAGTGGATGAACACAAGTACTTGGTCAATGCTGTGGGGAAAGGCTAAACATAAGATGAGGCATTATGCATGCATTCAATGGACAAATAGAGACAAAGGATATGAGACAGATGATGGAGCAAGCAAATGGGAAGCATACGGGTGGTTGAAGCCCACAGATTAACACAAAACGTCTCTCCGAGACAGCGTATGCGCTGTCTAGCCGAGACCTAAAAAGGAAGAATACCAGTTTCACTTGAAGTCGGGCACTTGGGGACAGGTGTTCATGCCCATATACCATGCAGAGGGCATTCATGTCCCCAACATTGTTATAATTCCATCTCATTATATAATACAGTGATGGCAAAAAATACACCTGCTAAAGCTAAAGTCACTATCATAATCACATTTTGTTCAAAGGTACACGCTTCCTGAACACCAAAATGCTATGTGTCTGCCTCACGTGTTTCACAACACTGGTATGTAAAGAGTGTGACTCTTAGCTACTAGCAATACACAGTAAGTATTTTGAGACCGCCAAAAATAGGCAAACCTGCATAATGACAGTGATTGCTGTGTTGTGCAAGAGCGTAGACTGAGATGATCACCATCTTTGTACAGTATGTGGACAGATGTATGAGGCACTCTGTGCTAGTGACATAAGCAGTTCATGGTGAGTGTTAGAGAAATCAAAAATGTGTTTTAACAACTTCATTGCTGCTTGACAGAATTTTCAGCATCCTCTTCAGGTGAAGGTTTGGTGGTATTAAATATTTTGCATTACACAGAAAGTGTGAATCTCGTGCAACTCATACACTTCAATTGAGAGCATACAGTGCCAAATGTGTAATGCTATTAGCCAATGAACTAGTCAATTTCGCAATATCTCATGAACACAGAGGGCTGCTGTAATAGGCCAGATGGTTTAGCACTTGAGTTGACTAAATACCAACATGAAACCCGGTGGGACCAACTAATCCTTCCAATGACCTAGGTTGAGCTTATAAAATGAATATTATTGTGTTGTATAATTATAATGCCTCTTTTTTTATGATTTCAGTGCCTCCAGAATGAATTATACAAAAATAGTATTATTAGAATCTGTGGTGTGCTGAGAAATGTTCGCTCTCAGGATAAGGTGGCTGTTTTTAATATTTAATTTGGAGTGGCCACTTTATATTAAACAAGTTGCTGTCAGAGCTCCAATATTTGATAATAATCACATTGTTGTTTTTTTTTTTGCAGAGTTTTATATAGCGCGAACTAGACCGGAACCGAATCAGGTATCAGAGCGCTTTACATAGCACCAGTTACGTTACATGAGGACACACGTTCATTTTTTTAGGCACGGGGAGATTAAGTGAATTGCCCAGAATCACAGGAGGTTTTGGCGTCGTTACCGAGACTCGAACCAACTTGTCCAAGTCCGAGGTCGAGCGCCCTAGCCGTTAGGCCAACTCCTCTCCCCATTTATTTTACATTTATACATAAATATTAATTTTAATGAACAATAGAACTGCGATAGTAAAGTGTAATATAATATGTTATCATTAATAGAAAGACATATTTGTAAATAGCGCATATTACCTCCCTTTTGGCCATTTCTAAGAACTGTGGACAACAAATGTTACTATTATCTTATGCAGCGGTTCTATCAGTACGAAAGGAAAAGGTGCAATATGTTGTTGTCAGAAAATAGTAAACTTCTAATTACATGTTCGCTGGCACCCAAACACATTTAAGAACCTTTACTTGTTTCCCAAGAATGTATCTTCTGACAGCAAGTCCTTCCTCAAAGATAAATTTAGAAACACAGTGGTGGCTCCTTCGCTAAGGCGGAGGAGCGCCGGCCCACTACTTTTAAGTAGTGCTAAGAAGAAACATAAAATGATAATAACTTTTAGTTATTATCATTTTATGCTTCCTGCTGCTTTGCAAGTCGGCGAGTGGGCGGGGCGGGGCTGCTCTCCTTTCGGAGCAGGGCACGGGAGGAGTGGTTTGCCAACTCCTAAGTGAGCGATGACTGTATGGCCGGCCCTTTCGGACCACCCAAACCAGTCATGTGCACTTTCCTCATTCCCCATGCAGGCTGCATTACAGCCTGCATGGAGAACAAGCTCAGGCCCCCATTCCCTGGTTCAGCGTCGAATCAGGACTCTCAAAACCAATCACAACGCTACACTGCAGCGTTGTGATTGGTCAGAGGAGCCTGGTTGCTTACCAATCACAACGCTGCAATTCATATGTACATTGTTCTCTACATTTCTTAAAACTCCCTTCAACCCTTAGGGCCCGCTTCACAAAGGTAAATATACCTGTGTGTATTTACTTGTGTGCATATTTACTCCTACACCTTGGTGTTACTGTCAACACTTGTTTTGCTATTCAGCATTTCTGAGTGAAAATGTACCTCCAGGTATAGACTTGCATGTCTCCACCCCCTCAAACCAGGTAATGGAATCTCCTTACAAGTGTAAAGTTAATACTTGTAACTTTTCATCTGTTGGTGAAGATCTCCGTCACAGGGATAGGGAGCTCTCTATGGGAAATTGTAGCGAAATGTAATTAACTTTACTATTTTCTAAAGAACTTTTAAACTATTTTAATGTATAACTTGAATCTAAAGTCATTTCAAATATGTATTATTCACCTGTGAATAAAAAAAATAAATTTGCACAGCACATTACCTCATCAATATAAGTTAAAAATAATTTTTAAAAAGTACTCATACTCACTAACACTTTAATTTGTATTCAATATTTATTATAGTTGTTTAAAAGGAATGTGTTTTAAGTTTAGGATGTTTAAAGCATTTTTTAAATATATATTTATTTAATTAGTTTCACGTTAAAAATGCAAATAAAAGCGGAACCCCTGTGGTAACTCATGAGGATAGACGCACAAATTTGGGGTTGGAAGAGAGACTCAGGTTGGGAAGAAAGACTATCGCTCTATGCAGACGATATACTGCTTTACCAGATGATAACAGAATGATCTCTAGCTTGTGTTGGCAAACATTTCCAAGTCTTTGGTGAATTCAAGGGATGTGCGATGAACTGGGAGAAGCCCCTCCTCTTCCCAATGGTTGGTTGGAAGCAAAACTCCGCTGCCCTTGCAAGTGGATCGCCCCATAGGTTCAAATATGTGGGCATATAGTTTACCAGAGATGCCGCTTTATACACCCAGGTCAACCTTCTCTCGTTAATTCAGAGGCTGGAATGGGACATTAAACCCTGGTGCATGTTACTGCTGTCCCAGTTAGGCAAGACAGGCATGTTTAAAATGCTTGTTCTCTCCCGGCTGTTATATGTGCTGCAGAATAGTCCCTATGCAATACCGAAAACTTTCTTCGCCCGGCTGCACGTCCTGGTGCGGACATTACTTTGGGTGAGAGGACAACCCCGAATAACAATACAGATGCTACAACATTCCAAATTTGAAGGAGGCATAGCACTCCCTAATGTTAAAAAATATTAAGAGGCAGTACAGGTTAGTAGGGTGAATGATTGGGTGTATGTAGACAGAGATGAGCCGGCGATGTGAGTGGACAGATGAGGAATGGGCGACCAGAGCCATTTGCAGGTGTTATATGGGGCAAACTTAACACCTGGGCATGCCCAGTGATGGATGGACAGAGTTCTACCAGTGTGGAGAAGACTGCTTCATAAGGTTTATTGGGATACGAGAATCACAACCCGCACACCACTCTGGAAAGGCTCAAGACTAAGACAAGTAGCTGCCTTGAAGGGCTTTCAGGGCTGGGATACGACAGGTATCTCCATGCTCGCTGAAATGTAACACACTAATGGGGTGGTTCCTTTTGAACACCTCCAAGGGTAATATCAAATGCCGACTGCTCAGTGGCTGAAGTACAGGCAACTAAGGCATGCACTCAAAGGTAGAAAAGATAAACAGGAGGAGACACAAGAGGACTCCCCGTTGGAGAGGAGGCTTCTAGACGGGCGAGTCTGACACAAACTGATATATCTGACATTTGGCATGTTACTGCGGAATACACAGAGGGCATTAACACACCTCAAAGATAGTTGGTAACATAAAGAAATTTGATGGCCAGAACTGGCAGAAGGCATTGGGTTTCCTCAATTCAGGTCAGCTACTGGCTAATTCAGCTAAAAATAATCCACAGGACAGACTAAACCTGAACATTGATTAACAAAATTAGGAAGTGTGCTATAGACGGTACATTCATTCATACCTAGTGGCACTGCCATCAGGTCTGCCATTTTTGGGAGCAGGTGGCGAGATCCCTGGAAGGAGCGGTTGGAGCTGCCATTGAGTTGATACCTCAAACAGCTCTACTGGGGTTGAGGGGCCCTCAGACCTCATGCGATTCCAGAGATTCTGGTGAACATGGGATTTATGGTGGGGAAAAGGGACATCACCCAGAAATGGTGATGTGGGATCCCCCCGTCGCTCAGAGAATGGGAAACAGGGATTGAACGATGTTCAAACCTAGAGCAAGAGGTATACAAGGGAAGATGTTGCAAGAGAAAGTTGGAGATGATCTGGGGGACATGGGATCCAAGAGGTCCAGGCTAGCTACCGGACACATAGAAGGGAGTCACACTAGACAAATTGCAGCTGGGTCACAGGAGGGCGAGGACTACAAGGAGCTGGGACTACATATGCTAGAAGGATCAAACTTATTTAGTCTGTTTTAGGCATTTGTATCTGTGGCTGAACGGATTGCAGTGGGTTGAAGGGAGGAGGGGTGGAGACGTATACTGTACTGTTTGATTGGCAGTGCGTTGTGGTGTCAGATTGGTGTTCATGAACAATTATTGTTTCACTCTATATGAAAATAAATAAAAAAGATTTAAAAAATGTAAATAAAATTACCAATCCTATGTATTTTTATGGCTTAAAATATATATGTAATTTTAAATGTTGAACTAATTTATTTAATTTTATGTTAGTTCTTAATGGGGGTTATTTTAAATACCTTCCTCCATGGTTTTCAATGGCAGTGTGGTGCAGTACCAGAGGTTGGCCAAATGTGGCGCCTGCCTTACAGCAAGGCTGTACTGAGATATCTGAGCCTGTTTTGACATCTTGGGTTGTGCATGGGCCACTGGACTGGTCTTGCTTGTCCTCCTTGTCAACCCAGCCAAGTGTAGTTGTAGTCTTCAGTGAAGGAGCTGGAATTTACCAAGGTGGGGGTGCATAGGCAGCACCAATATCAGAGGCAGAAAATCTGAAGGTCCTAGGATCAAAATCTGAAGGTCCTAGGATCAAGGTAGGCACCATCATTGATGGCCTTTGCTTCCATAGGACAAGGTGAAGGAGCAGCTTCTGCAAATAATGGTCCCAAAATTGCATTGTTTTCAATTAAAAGGTAGAGCTTCAGAAAAAAAAAATCTTATAATGTTCTTGGTCATTAAATACCAGAATTGAGCCCTGAACACTTTATAGAGGCATTGCTCTTGCTTCCCAACAACTACAGGCCTAATGTACAAAGGTAAAATTACACTTTTGTGTAAGTTTGCTAATTTTTTCACGATTCATGAACTCTATATTAATACTAAGGGCCTGATTATGATCTTGGTGGATGGGATACTCCGTCACAAACGTTACGTTTATCCCGTACGCCGTATTACAATCCCATTATATCCTATGGGACTTGTGCTGGATATCCCATCCACCGTAATACAATTCCATTATATCCTATGAAACTAATATGGTGGACAGGATATCCATCACATTTGTGACGGAGTATCCTATCCGCCAAGATCTGAATCAGGCCCTCAGTTTTGAATGGGGTGAGTCTGCCGTCAGAGCGGAGAACACCACACATAAAAAGATAGGACAGACCTACTTTTTTTATGTGCGGAGTTCTCTGCCTCTTCTGCGGAGTCTACACAGTTGTAAACTTACTATTAACTCAGAGTTTGAGAATCGTAAAAATAAGGCAAACTTACACAAAAATGCACGTTTTTCTTTGTGATCAGGCCTGCCCACATATTTTATTTGCAACGGGCCATAAGCAAGTACAGGGCTTGAAGCTGGCTCTTACTGCACCCCTCTAACTAGCCACGGCCAGTGCAGGTAAGAGCGGTGTGGCGGTCGGGCCGGGTGAGGGAGTTTCGACAGGCGACGACGAGCGAAAAATAATTATTTATTTAATTTTCCCTTGCCATTGTCCATCGAAATCTCTCCCCACCCCAGCCCCGCCGCCCTACGGCTCTTACCTGTACGGGCCGCGGCTGCCACCAACCATCCCTTGATCTTCAGAGCAAGGAAATTGGTAATATTTGCAAAGAAGAAAAAATAGTGCAAATGTTTTCAACTGAAGACACGCTGTATTGTGTGAGGATCTGGATAGCTGCCAAGTGGACCTGTATCATATCCAGCACCTTTAACTAGTCTGGCCTCTCCCCCATAAGCGATTTGCACCCTGGGAGTTGTAGTTTCACTTGTATCCTTTATGTATAAGCCGAGCGAGCCCTATATTGAAAGTGCCGGAGACAGACGTCACACAAGATGTGGGGTCTGTTCTACTCAAGGCTTTAGAGTAAAGATTTGAGTTATGCCTTTTGTTTTCAAGGTCGGGTTTCCAGATGAACACTTCTCTCCAGTGAACAGTTACCAGCTATAGAGTTTCCTTTTACAAGGCCTTGTTATTCGATGTTGTAGTCAGACTGGTACAAACTAAATTAATTTAGGATAAAAATTCAGATTGCATTGGTTTGTTAAACGGAAACCCAGTTCTGGAAACATAGTCTTCGGAGAGGCATAGTCACCTCTCCGCTCTATGTAAGTTCCTCATTATGATTTTGAAAGGGCTGTTTAGAGTTTCCTGTGACTCATATTGTTCCTGCGGTGTGCCAACCTGCTCATCCGACCTGCAGAGTGTTCACAGCATGCACAAGTGGCTCAAGTCCTGTGCAAACAATGGAGCTTATTTACAAGCGACTCGCGCCATCAGTACCTCACTTTTCCCATGTTGAAAATGACGCAAAGGTGGCACAAGGGGCTTGTAAATAAGCCTCAATGTCCTCAGTACACAGCAGCCGGATTACCCCTTGTCACGCGTGACCCCTGATGCAGTTGGATCTTGTCGAACAGTATTCCTCTGCATTCTGAGATTTTAGTTTTGCTTTCTCCATCAAACGTATGCACTTATAACTCCCAACACATGGGCCTTCGTTGATCCCTCGACCCCCTTCAAAGCTGACGAGCCATTATTACAACCTGGCAGATTTACTAGTTTCAACCAGTGCTTAAAATGGAAAAATAGAAGTGCTGGTACCCTGTAACAGAGTACCTGCTTGTTTCTGAGAACTGCCGGCACTCTCCAATTAAAAGTATCTCGTCACTCTTGAGAAGTGCAGGTACTCTTCCACTCAAAATTAAAAAGTGCTGGTACTCCGTACCGGACAGTACCGGCCCATTTAAAGCACTGGTTTCAACCAATATGGATGTAGGAGCCTTGATGGAGTGGTGATCTGCCGAAGATGTGTTTGGTAATCATGAAGTAGACTTGTATAGCGCTCTGCTACCCTGAAACATGGTGTCCTGGCGCTTGCTCATAAACATAAGTAGGTGCATGCATGTGCCCAGGAATGGTGACACTGAGAGGGAAAGCAGTGGGGAGAAAACACGTTTTCAGATTCTTATGGAAGAGAGTGTCTTGTGGTTGAACATAAAGTTGAAGGAAACACATTCTACGGTTCGGCCATGAGGACCAAGAGCGCTCAGCCTCCGAGGCACATAGTTGACGTCACCCTCATCCATAATCCCTTATCCATGAATCCTCATCCCTCACTCCTCACCTCTCATCCATCATTCTAGTTCATCGTCATTCCTCGTCCATCATTCCTCGTCAATCATTCCTCTTTCACCCTCCTCACCCTCCATCCATCCATCATCCATCACTTCTCACCCTCGTGCACATGTTGTTTGCTCCACTGGGAGCTCATTCCCCACCTGGGCGAGGCACTGCCAGCCTGCATATGCTGCCATGCATATAGGCTGCCAGTGCATCACCCAAGTGGGGAACGTGCACCCAGTGGAGCAAACAACATGTGCTGTAAGACAGGGCGATGAGTACTTTCAGGTTAATATGGGATCTTTTTATTCACTATATGGGGTAAGATGGTTTTGTCATTTTAAGTTATGTCATCTTGTCTTATCTTATCTTAGCCAGCAAAGAACCAAGTTTTGTTTTCTTAAAGTAGGAGCTAATAGGAAGTAGTTGCTTGTAGACTGGAGACTTCTCTTTGAAGTGTACCAAAACCAAACGTTTTTGCATACCTCACAGTTGTACTTGATACCCCCTTTTGAAGTTAATGATTTTAGCCTGTGGTTCTGCTGAGCTGGGAGGCAATATGAATTTCATGTTTTAACCATTGGGAACGCAATGGAGAACACACTGTGCCCTTCCACCTTTTCTGCATCACCCAGAATGCATTAGGCCATCACACAAATGTCCAGGACAGGACACGGTCTCTGTAGTGACCTGGAAGGAGGTGGTTAGCCAAGGCCGGGCAATCCGGTGAAGTGGGTGGCACAGATATGACAAAATAGGAAGACATTAGGGAAAAAAGCAAACACTAAAATGTGTAGTTTCAATGGTGGATTGCAATGCAGCATGCAGGGTCAGACTGGCCTATAGGACAATCACACGGTGCCCGAGGAGCTGGTCTGGTAGATCTGAGTGTGTGGAGATTTTCCTGGCCTTTTTTGGGCCTGTTATATGTTCTGCTGGGCCAAGATGTACTGTTAAATTATGTGATGTTTAAACAAACACTGCCTGTTGCAAGCTCAAACCCATGCAGTTTCCATACCTGGCAAACACTAATACATCAAGTTCTAAACTGCCCAAAACATGGGCCACTTTTTCAGCAGTCTAATTTAGCAATGGGGGCCACTTTTTTATGCGGTGCCCGGCCTAATTTCTGTCCCTGCCCGACGCTGCCAGTATGTGAGATATTTATTCTGAAAGTCTGCTGTGTATCGCAGCATTTGTATAAGGGATATATATGTGCCTGTGTTTTGTTGCGCGCTTGCAAAAATGTCACCTTTCACCTACTTTTCATCCTTCCCTTGGTTTCTAGGAAGGGAGCACTTGACACACTACAGTTGTCAGAGTAAATAACGCTGCTGCTAAGCCGATGCCCTTTGCATTCAAGGAACCTGCCAGCTCCATTACCCTACCAGCTGGCATTGGCATGAGAGACTACAGATGCCCGCATGTGCTTCAGGCAGGGGGTGAACAAACTAAGCAAACTGAACAAGCGAGAGCAAGCCGATCCATGCAATGAAAATCTAGAGGCCGCCATCTTGTTTCAGGATATTACAAACCTCCATTGAAAACCCAATATCACAATATAGGCGTGTGTGTCTTTGCTAAAGTCACCCCTCCAGTTCTAGGTGCCAGGAAACATTCATGCCTCGTAGCACAGAATCATGATTAACATTCTCTGCACTTCCTGAGAGCCCACTAAGAACTGAACGATTGCCCAGGGAATCAGTAACTACAGATGTGATTCATGGTAATTCCATATTTTGGACCAGACTTTCAGCATCCACAATTTCCAGGTGAAACATCACAGATCCACACATCTCATAATTCTGACGCGAAGTGCGGCTACCAGTCCCGCCTGAATTAAATGGCCACACACCATGGAAACATTTATGGCCAGGTCTAGCTAGGAGCACAACCCAGGTAGGAGATTTCATGGTGGTGACAAAGTAGCAATATTTCTTGGTGGAGAGCTGCTACAAAATCAACTAGTCTTCCTTGCGCAGAAGACTGAAGCTCTGGGATACTGTGACAAAACTTGAAATACAAATGAAGTATTTGGCCCCATTTTTCAAAATGTGCGTGAGGGCTGAAAACTAACTCCCCCTACACAGGGTGCGACTCGGTTTGCTTGCAAAGTTCAACAGAGGACTGTATATTAGAATTTCCTAGATCTACTTTTAGTTGCCAGAATGACCCTGCACTTAGAGTGTGCAATATCACAATTCCAGCTCCAAAAGTGTAAGTAATGTTTTTAAAGAATCCTCCCACAAAAAAATTGCATTTCTGTTATATTCTCCTGCTAAACTTACTTTTCAGGGGATTTGGTTTTTAAAAACGTTGCCAAGTTTGTCAAATTGTCACAAAGTAAGCTCAATCCAACTTTGTACAACTCTTCCCTTTTATTATCTGGCTTCAGAGTGTTTGTTTCCTGGGTTGTGGAAAAATGTTACCATAGGAAATAAGCTCTGTGAACTTGAAGATCAAGAAACAATGTACACAGTTGGCTTGTTATGTTTTGTATTTTCATCATGGCTATGTGTACTTTGTTGCTCCTTCGTAATGTTGCCTTTCTCTTTGTTTCACTCTCTTCCCTTTCTTCCCAGATTTCCTCATTTCTCTTTCCCTACATCCCCACAGTGGCTCCACAGTCAGCCCTCAACCCCCATCTCTTAGCTCTGTCATGGCCTTCTGGGGAAATTGTATTTTAGAGCTTCCTCATAAATAACAGACAGAGAAGAGGGTCCATAAAGGAGTAATCAAATGTTTTCACCATGGCACCACCCCAACCCAATCAGTTTCTGAATTTTTATAGTAAACGTTTTGCATTTCCAGAACAGCAGCTCTGCAAAGCAGGGTACAGAGCCAGCACACCGCACTTCTAAGTGACAAACAATCCAGTAATACACAGAGATTTTTAAGCAAGTGTAAGCGATAGCTTACATTTTTTAATAACAAGGTACTCCTCTTTCGAACAGTATATGAGTACCCTTTTTATATTATTATTATTACTTTGAGATTTATATAGCGCTAGCTAGACCCAAAGGTATCAGAGTGCTTTACATGTTATGTGATAACATGAAGGAACTCGTCAAAGTGGAAAACATAGAACAGCTTGTTGATACACATTAATTGATTACAAATCTTCAGTACAGAATTATTATTATTATGCGTTCTTATATAGCGCTCGATTACCCGTAGGCATCTCGGCGCTTGCCTTGGGAACCCATCCTGGCTTTATCCCTGTGAGAACCCGTACTGGGCATCCCCAAGGTGAAAGCCAGGCATCCGGCCGCAGGGGGGCCGTAGTGGAGATTAAGCAAGCTGATGCCCAGCTGCAGAGTGTGAACCCGTGATTCGAGTAGGCACCGAAACGAGAATTATGGAGTCCGTGGATATTTGGGCTCAAGACCCTGCCGCGTCGGGAATTGAACCCTGGTCCCGGGTCTGACCTCTGCTTCAGGGTCTACCTCCTCTAACCAGTGAGCCACACTTCTCCACTCATGAATATATCGATTAATCTTCAGCAATGGAGCTTTGATAAGTCCAGGTATTTTACACATATATACACATATATACATATAACACAGACACATAATACACATAACAAGTACAAAATAATATGCACATTAACATAAGCATATAGACGGGCGAGGGATCTACAGTCCAGGATATACAGCCTATGTAGGTCTTATGTCTTGTGCTCTTTGCACCATGTCCTGGCGATCACAAAAGACCCAGGGCCTTGGTTATCCTGTGATTTCAGGAGAAGGCAGAGGAAGGATGTATGTACAGACTACTCTTTGATTACAGTGGAAGGTCCAGGACAGGGTGCCTGGGCTATCCTGTGAGTTCAGTCGAAGGTACACAACAGGGTTCAGTCTTTCCTATGATTTCAGTGGAAGTCACAGGGCATGGTGCATTAACTACCCTGTGATTTAAGTGGGAGATACAGGACAGGGAGCACGTCCTATTCTGTGATTTCAGTGGCAGGCACAGGACAAAGTGTGTGGGCTATCCTGCGAGTTCAATAGAAGGAGCACAACAATGTGTTGGCTATCCTGTGATTCCAGTAGTATCTACCTCTATTGAGTCTTAAGACATTATTTCCATTAAATAAAAAAATAAATAGTGGCATCAAACGTTGAGAAAAAATACCCAACATCCTAATGTTCTCTCCTCTTCCTTTCTAAGAAAAGATAATAGCCTAATTTTTACCATCTCTGAAAAAAACGTACACAAAACCTGTGATGATATATTGGGATAGTCTAGAATTCTGTTATTAATTGCAAAGAAATATTTTAACAATAAATTAACTTGACAATCTTAATGAGGTGTATGTTTGGTTTTCATAACTTCTGGACAAAGATCCAGTGTCACTGAAAATGTGTAAACAAATTTGAAAGAGGATAAAACTTGAAAAGTACAGCATTCCAAATTGAATTACATTATCCTGCTTTGCCTGTACTACATACATTAAATGAACATTAAGTAGCTCAGTTGCTAGGCGATCATCTGTTTAGCCCATTATGAGCATCTTCTACCGGTCAGTATACCTACTCCATCTATACTCACTGAATGTAAAGTCCTACAAATCCCTATGCTGGACTGTGAGATCAGTGTAATCTTCTTGATTTGTGACCTAGGTTATTTTTTTTTTTCACAACCGTGTTTATTAGAAGTTTAAGCAGATCATAGGTACAATCCTCCAAAAACAGGAGAACACGTCAGTGGTTTACACACAATAGAATACATGCATAGCTTAGGCGTTTAACTGGCCCCCCTCCCACACCTTTGTCCCCCCCAACAACCCTAAAATTCCCCACTACCCACCCCTTATCCCGCCCTAACCCGATGCACGTGATCACAATCAGCTGCAGTATACAGATTAAAGCAAAAACAGGCGTCTTGGAGCCACCTAGACCCCGAGGTCTCTATCAGCAGACAGTCCATCATCCATGTCAATGGGAGGCTCCAAGGTTAAGTCTCTGTAGTCTGCCCACCGCTTCCAGATCTTATAATGTTTCCGGGGGCAACCCCTGGCCTCAAACACTGGCAATTCTAGCCCCATTAGGAAATCTAAGCCCACCCGCCAGGCGCCAAGTGGGGGAGCGCGGTCACTCTTCCATGCCCTCGCCAGATCCCTCTTGGCCACAACGAGGCCCAGCAGAAGGAGATGACGCTTATAGATGTTACCACCTACTTGATCTAGGATATGAAGAAGACCCAATCTGGGCGTACGAGGGAGATCCCATCCCAGCACTTCCGACAGGCAGTCCCACACCCCATTCCAGAACCGGGCCAGGCCCACACACGACCACACAGTATGCACCAACGTGCCTCTCTCAGTCCCGCAACGCAGGCAGACTGGGGTAGCAATAAGGCCGGCCTTCCACAGTCTCTCTCTGGTGTAATAGGCCCGATGCAGGTACTTAAACTGTATGAACCGTAATCTCACTGCTACCGCCGCCCCCCTGGGGGACTCTAGTGCCTCCCTCCAGTCATCTTCATCCAACGGACCAACATCCACCTCCCAGGAGGCCTTCAACGACATAAGGGAAGAGGAGCAGTGGGTGACCAGCGTCTGGTAGATTTTGGAGACTTTTTTATCCCCCAGATCTCCCATGAAAAGCTTAGCTTCCACGGGGCCAAACTCCGGAAGCCGGTCCAGCCCTACCAGACTCGGCGCAAGAGCATGGCGGAGCTGTAGGTATCGAAAAAATTGGGTCTTGGGCATGTCAAATTCAGTGCTAAGAGTTTGAAAGGATTTGAGGGTAGTCCCGGTAAGGACATGGCCAAGCGACGAGATCCCTATGGAGTCCCAGCCACCAAACCCCCGCAGCGAAGCCAACGCAGGGAGCTGTCCGTTGTTCCAAAGTGGAGTTTCGGCCGTCAGCCGACCCCACCAGCCCATGCGACGCAGTACCTGTCTCCAAATCAGGAAGACCACCTGAGTAGCCCTCGGCAGTTTCTTCCGCTGTCCGGCCGAATACAAGAGTGTATGAAGCGTGGCATCTCCCATCAGAAAATGCTCCAGGGCGCATGCCGGATCGCCATGCCCACCGTACCACCACTCGTTTAGAACCAACAAATGGGAGGCTTGGTAGTAGGACAAGATGTCTGACGTTGCGAGACCTCCGCAGTACGTGGATAAAAAACAAGTCCGCAGTGCCACTCTCGAAGCGCCCCCAGCCCATAAAAACCGGCCTAGCACTGAATTCACACGACGGAACCACTGCGGGTCCACTCTGTGTGGATGGTTTTGCAGTTGGTATAATAGTCTAGGAAGGGCTACCATCTTGAAAATGGCAGATCTGCCATAAATGTTAAGAGGCATACGCGACCACGTTTTGACGTCCGATTGAACCTTGTCCCACACCGGCTGTATGTTACGCTCCCATGCAATTGCAGCAGACTCCGACAGGAAAACTCCCAGATATTTCAATCCACCAATCGCTACTTGCAGATCCAAGGCCCAAGGGGACACCTCGGACCGTCCCCCTAGCACCCAAAGAGTCGATTTGCGCGGGTTGAGGTAGAGTCCCGAGACGTCACCAAAAATGCGCAGTATTTCCAAGATTCGAGGGCCTGAACGATCAAGGTCTGTCAAAAAGAAAAGGACATCATCCGCATAAAGCGCGATCTGTCTGAGAGTCCCGCTCCCCATACAAAGCCACGAAGCTGCGCATCAATGCGCACCCACGCAGCCAGGGGCTCCATGACCAGCGCAAAGAGGTACGGGGACAGGGGGCACCCCTGCCGGGTCCCCCTAGCAACCGGAAACCTTTCCGATATGGCTCCCGAAATACGCACTGAGGCGGTGATGTCCGTGTATAGCAGTCTGACGTATGAGATAAAAACCGGACCCAGATTGAGGCGCGGTAAAAGAGCAAAAAGGTAAGTCCAGCTGACAGAGTCAAACGCTCTGTCAATGTCTGCAAGCAGGAGTGCCGCCCGCTCCCCAGTCGCCCCCATCGCATCCACCGCCACCTGTGCACGTCTGATATTATGCCTCGTCGCTCTACCCGGCATAAAGCCCGCTTGATCCGGGTGGACCAAGTCCACTATATACGGGAGGAGACGGTTCGCCAACGCTTTAGCCAACAATTTGGCTTCAAAGTTAATGAGAGAGATTGGGCGATACGACTCGTGCCTGTCTGGGGGCCTGCCTGGCTTCTGGAATACCACAATCTCAGCCTGACGCCAGTCTACCGGCAAGCTACCGCACTCTCGCGCTGCTTCCAGAGCCCGCCGATAGTGTGGTCCCAGCTGCAGATGAAATTTCTTGTAGAATTCACTGGGAAATCCGCTCGGTCCGGGCGCCTTACCAGAGTTTAATTGTCCCAGTGCATCGCCCAGTTCCTCCGCTGTCAGGGGAAGGTCTAGGGCCGTCCTGGCCTCATCCGAAATCGCTCGAGGGGGGAGGTCGGCTATGAATTTGTCAATTGCCTCCGGTGGGAGACTGTCCCTTGGGGCGTATTGCACCGCATAGTAGCCAGCAAAGCTCGCCGCAAGGGCAGCAGGATCTGTCATGGCAATCCCCTCTCCGTCCGTGAGGCCCGGAAGAGTGATCGGCTGTAGAGTTTGTTGACACAACCGGTGGAGCATGGTGCAGGACTTGTTGCCCCATTGGTAAACCCTGCTCCGTGTGGCCAGCCAGGCTTGTCGAGCCTCGTCCAGTAGGACCGATGCATAGGATTGCTGCGCCTGCAGGAGCAGTCTTAACGCTACATCGCCATTGTCCTCCCGACACCGATTTTCCAATACTCCTACCCTAGCCGCAGCTGCCACCGTGGCCTCCTGACGCTTTCGACGGGCTGCAACACACCAGGCGATATCTACACCTCTCAGCGTGGGCTTCATGGCCTCCCAGACCGTCACGCTATCTACACCCTCAGTCAAGTTTTCCTGCCAGTAATGGGCTATTGCTCCACGCATGTGCGACGTATAATCTGCCTGTTGGAGATGCCACGAAGACATCCGCCACCGGAATGGCTGGCGCGACTTGCGCAGCTCGATCCGTACCACGACCGGGGAGTGGTCAGACAGCCCTCGAGGCTGAATCGCGGCCTGCTTCACCCTATCGAGGAAGGCCCCTGGTACAAACACACAGTCCAGCCGGGAGAAGGAGCCATGCACTGCTGATACATACGTGTATTCACGCTTCCTGACATGCAAATGTCTCCAGACATCCGCCCAGCCCATCCCATCAATCATTGCCTTCAGACGTGTAGGGGAGGTTGCCACTGCGGCTCCTTGTACTCTCTGCCTGTCCAGACCTACATCCACCACATCGTTCCAGTCGCCTCCTATCACAGCCAAGCAGTCCGGGATCTCAGCCCACAATTCAAACAGGCGCTCTGCCAAGGACCATTGTAGAGGCGGGGGAGCATACACACTGCCAAACACCACAGGTTCCATGCCAATCATACCCTTAACAAACACATAACGACCCTGAGGGTCGAGCCAATGGCGTTCGTGAGTATAAGATAGTCTTCGATGAATGAGGATGGCCACCCCCCTAGATCCCCTGGTAAAACCTGCATGGAACACCTGGGTATATCCAAACCGTTGTAAACTCAGGACCTTCGTTCCCAACATATGTGTCTCCTGTAATAGCATAACATCTGCCGATTCCCTCTTACCCCAGCGCAGCACAGCCCCACGCTTAATTTTGTCCAGCATTCCCCTGACATTCCAACTGAGGATTCGCATGGAGCCACCAGTAGGCGCCTTCTCTGGGAAATCACCCATAGTCTCGATGGGAAAGCTTCTGAAAGTCCCAGGACCTAGCCCAAGCGCCCTGTACTACGGAAATCCTGACAGCAAAAATCACGTGCATCCCTGTCCAACCACCCCATGCCCCCCCCCTCCCTGCCCACCAGTACAACCCCCTCAACTACCCAACCTCCGCCTATCCCCCCTCCCCCACCCCTATACCTCATGGAACACTGAAGTATCTGTCGCGGCATGAGGAGCTTCAGGCCCAAAACAGAGCGCCCAAAGCCACTCATACCAATGGATCCCACTACTCTCCCCAACTAACAGTACCTCCCCTTAGGGCCCCCCCTCGAACGTGAGAGGACTAGGCCGCCCATGGGTCAGTACCCCGAGCCCCATTGAACCACATGTGTCCCACCGCTCTAACGGAGCGAGGTAGTTCTACAACATTTAATACGCCCCTCCTGTGTCAAGCCATGGCCCAGATCTCGCCGCGCCAGGCAGACGATCAGCGAGGCAACCACTCAGGGTCACCAGCATAGACCAGTGTTGAAGTGTTGCCTGGGAAGCAAAAAAGAGGCTGCACGGCCCTCAGGTCCCAGTCCCGGATTGGGCAGTGTCAGACTGTGCACCATCCAGCGGGCCACCCCCGGATCGGGAGCGTCGCCGTGATCGAGACTTCCTGTGTCGTTTGCCTCTGATGGAAGACTCGCTTCTCTCCTGTGACGACCCACGCGATGCTCCGGGGTTCAAGCCCGGCTGGGCATTCGGCCGGATCCTGACCGTCTCATCCGTCCAGCTAAACACTGCCTCTGGGGTATCAAAATAGTGGGTCTTGGATTGGAAGACAACTCGGAGGCGAGCCGGGTACAACAGTGAGTACTGAATTTTCAGACCGCGCAATTTGGCCTTCGCATCCTGAAAGGATCGGCGTTGCTGCTGCACCAGCTTAGTATAGTCTGGGAAAATCATAATTCTGTGACCCTCGAACAGTAGATCCTCCTTGGCTACCGCTTCTCGGAGTATAGTGTCCCTGTCGTGGAAGTTAAGGATTTTAGCGATGACCGGACGCGGCCGCTCTCCCACTGGCGGTTTCTGCATCAGGGCCCTATGGGCGCGCTCCACCACAAAGCAGCGCGACAGGACGTCCGGGGGAAGCCAGCTTTCTAACCAGTGTGTCAGGAACGCATCCATGAACCCCTTCTCACAGTCCTCTGGAAAGCCCACGAAGCGCAGATTGTTCCTTCGCGCTCGCCCCTCCGCATCTTCGACGCGAAGTGCCAGCCCCTTTTGGATCCTGGCCATGTCTTCCACCTTCTTCTTCAGGGCCACTACATCATCTTCCACCCCTGTGATCCGAGTTTCGGTTTCTGTGATGCGGGCAACCGCGTTACGGAGGTCCTGGCGCAGCAGCATGACATCGGCCCCAACCGCACCTATCTTGGCATCAAGCATGTCTCTGGATTGTGTAATGGCGGCCATCAGGGCCGCGTTGTCAGGACCCGTGCCCTGGCTGCCCCCGGAGGCCCCGGATCCCCCACTGGGTCCAGTGAATTTATCGATCGGTCCTTGTTTGGTGGAACCAGTGCCGCCCCCACCTCTCGTCATGGTTGGCAGGAATGGAGCGGACCGCTCCGCACCCGCGATGGGCCCTTCCCCAACAGCAATTCAAAAGTAGAGTCCACTCGGGGGGCCAAAGGAGACCACCGTCTACGCCTGGAAGCCGTCTCCAGCGAGCACCCCTAGGTACCAGGCACCACAGCCAAGCTCCAGGCGGCGAGCCCCGGCAGAAGATGTCCGGCCCCACTAGTAGTGTAAAACAGGTCTGTCTCTTCACTCGCTCAGGGTCTCCAAGGTCTAAGTCCGGACCCCCACCCGGACCTGTGAACCGGGGCACGTACAGCGGAGACCCAATTCACTGATAAGCCCAGCTACGTCGGTCCTCCTGGCCCCCCTTTACCCCACTCGGGTCCCAGTGTAGCACATGCAGGGCAGGCATCCGATTCCTCCAACTGATCAGTACAGACCACCCCTCGGGCCACAAGTCTCTTCACTGCGCCACATAAGCAGGTCCGCCAGAGGGGAAGGGGCACTCACAGTTCGTCGCGGGCAATCCGTGCATCGGCTCCCGGTCGCCACCAGAGTAGTAGGCGCGTCTCTCCAGGCGCGTATGTGGGCCCCACTGGACAGCACTATATAGCGTCGGTCCTCCAAATCTGAAGAGGCGCCCGACCCTCCAGCACTCCCGGTCGCACAGTGCTCGCTCCCCCGTCCAGGAGCCAATGAGGATGTTGCCTGGCGGGGATTGCTAAACTCGAGGCCCCGGCGCCTCCAGGGCCAGGCAGGCCGCAGTCACCCACTGACGTCCCCAGAGCCTGAAGCAGAATCCAGCAGGGATGTCCCCTGTCACGCCGCTGGTTCCAAGCGGCCCCGGGTCCAGGCAGGGGAAGGCACGCCCCAGGACTCACACCATCAGCAAAGTCTGGCCCATCGGGCAGTCGGGCCCCAGTTGTTGTCTGCCCCTACGGGCTCTCCCACATTTGTCCAGCGGATTCCGGGCACTGCAGCTGCCCCACCAACACCAGGGGCGAGCCGCGGCGACTCATCGTCATCTAGGTCCGGGCCAACCCGGGGTCGCCAAACTCGAGGCCCCGGCTTCTTGGGGTCCGCACAGGCCGCAGCGCCTCTGCGCCGTCCTGGGGTCCCCTCAATGCACCAGGCTGCTCCACCGGGCCCCACCGTGGCACCTTCGAGCTCCGGTGTTGCTGTCCCCGGCCAGGGAATCGCCCAACCGGCCCGACCACCGGCCGTCGGCTGCCGACCTCGAAAATCGAGGTCCCGGCTCCGCTCGCGGACTCCAGGCCGCACCACGCTGCTAATGTTCTCGGTGCACAGGAGCGGCAGAGGGAGCGAGTCAGCACACCGGAGGGATCCGGGCGCCACCAGGAACACCCTCCACACAAGTAAGGTAGTTAGCGGGCTCGGGGGCCAGGATAAATAGTAGATTGTGTCTGGGCCGGCGGGAGCTCCTCTAAGCTGCGACCGCCATCTTCGCCCTCCAAGCCACGCCCCCCCGACCTAGGTTATTTTAACTATGATGTGTTTAGCTTCAGCTTAAAAGGCTGTCAACCACAACTGGTTTTCAGAACAACTACTCGTTATGTATGATTGTGACGTATGTAGCGCAAACCTAGGTTCAAAGCGACAAAGAGCTGCTCAGTATTATAGGCTACAATAATCAGGAAGGGAAAGACTAATTAATGTATAATACAGAAGGGAGGAGAAGATAAGGAAGATGGTAAGAGATACACAGATGATGGAAAGGGGTGGAAGTTTGTAGGATGAGACTAGACTGCCAGGAGTGTTGTAGATAAGGGTGAGAGAGGGCCGAGGAAGAGTGCAGCTCTGACGAGGTGTGCCTGAAGAGACAGGACTTTAACTTATTTTGGAAGGGGAGAAGGGATAAGGCCTGTTGGATTTTGATTGCAGTGGAGTTCCAGACCCTTAGTGGTTAGTAGCAGAAGGACTACAATCTTGTCATCTTCTTCCTGCATTTTTTGGTTTGGAGACTACGTAAAAGATCTCCAATCAGATTCTTCTGTAAATGTATCTCCTGTGGACAGCCTGAAATTTTGGTATGTGTGCACCCTAGTTCCATATTATTCCCTGCCATCTTCAAACTCTACATGGATCCGCTTTGTGTACTACTCACAGATAACAACATCAAGATTCATAGATATCCTGATGATACACAACTCTACTTAAAGTCTCTTCTGCTTCATTCCTCCACTAGCTCAAACACAGCCTGCACGTCATCCAGACCTGGATGTCCTGCGCCTACCTGAAGCTCAACCCAATCAAGACAGAGCAACAAACTAAAACTTTACAAACGATTCTCAATAACATAGACCTTGACAGCTTTAAACCCCAACTTTCATTGAATGCCAGGTCACTTGGATTCACTCTGGACACCAACTTCACCTTCAAAGAAACCACTCTAAATAAAAACAAATAAAGACTGATATCAGCTCTGTCTTCGAAAGCAAGTGAAACTGTTTTTTCCTGAAACCAACTTTAGAACTGCTGTTCAAGCAGCCGTACTCTTTTGACCAGATGTTGGTAACGCCCTGCTCCATAGCTTCACAGAATCAATACTGGCATCCCTTAAGAGCATCCTTCGCTCTGCAGCATGTCTCATTTAGAGCCTGAAGAAAAAAGTTCATATTAACCCCACCCTCATGGAACTCGATTGGATCCCCATGTCAACCTGCACTATCTTCAAAATCAGCTGTACCAAATACAAAGTTATCACGACCAGCACCCCTGCTTATCTTGCAGACAAACTCACCATCTGTGGTGGTTCTCTGCATACCTAGAGCCAGGTCATCATGAGACTGCAGACTAAGAAATGTATAAAAAGCAAGACAACTGGCCTCTTTCTTCTATGCAACCAGGATCTGGAACAGCATCTCCTAAATTGGCTGTTCCGATTTAGGAAAGAATTGAAGATGCACCACTTTATGGAACACAACATGACAATGCATTAACAAGCCACAAACCAGCTACCTCTCCTATCCCTTGTTGACTTTATGTTTTTCTTTGACACAGTGCAGCGCTCCATTTTATTTTGGTACGGTTAGTACTATAGAAATACTACATACAAACTGATTTTATAATCATGGTTGGAATCTGTTATTGTCAATTGCTCAGGTTTAAATCTAGTTACTTGTACTATGGTACATATTAGGGCTGTAACTCATAAACCTTTGGGTCTCTACAAAATATGTCTAAAACTTGTCTGAGAGTTTTAAGCCTAAACAAGTCAGTGAGAGCTGCTTCTGCTGAGTCAATTCATGTGATGTGGTTCAGCACATCAGCACATCTATTCAACTTTTAAAAATGGAGGGCATGGCTCTTTCCCATTACTCAGTAGTAATCAGGCTGTCCAGATTGCCATTTAAATGTAGTTCAGCAACATGCCTGTTACTCACTGTGGATCTTGAGCACTATCTTTGTGAGAGTGACCTTCCATTTTGTAGCCAATAGCTATCTGCACCCATGATCAACGAGCAGAAATATGTGGTGCAGAAAAATATTGCAAATACTAATGACACTGAAAACTACTGTGGTTAATGTGTGAAGAAACCAGAAGTTGGTCCTACTGAGATCCTTAATGAGCTTTCCTCAGGTCACTGTGATACCCACATTGTATCTGCACATGTTTGGTGAAAAATATCTTTAAATTATAATTTTCTTTACCCAAAGACTTCAACGACAAAAACTAACCAAAGGCCTGCTTTCTGTATTTCTGTATGTTTTATCAATAACATTTTGATTCAACTCAGCATATTTTCAACTGCCTTACGCGTTTCGGACTGCCATCGTCCTTGTTCACAGGCTTGAAATGCAGGCTCACATCTGATACTGCCGACCACCAATTGATTCACCAATTGCTTTGTGTTGCCCTCTAATGAGCTTTCACAAATGAACCAATGCATGCTGGGATTGGTAGTTCAACAATATCCAATATTACCCTTCAGTGGGTGCTGATTCAACAATCACAAATTTTCAATAGTTTTCATGCCCTTCAGTGGGCCTCTAATGTAACCGCACAGTTTTCATTTTCCTTTCCCTGACGTTATACGTCATATACACAAAAGAAGGGGGCACAGACTCCATAAATCAAAGTGCAAATACTTTATTCCTGCTGCTGCGACAAATGTCCATGACGTGTTTCGGCCACTACAAGGTGGCCTTGATCACGTAGCCGCACTACAGCATTTCACCCTTATTTAAACCTTTACCACGTGATTAAGCAAGATAATTTCATTTGATAGCAACCGATAACAGACTATCGTAACTACGTATTACTGCCTGATGTAAAAGACAGACTGCCAGAGCTAAATACTGTTTTAAATTCTTTCTTATGAAGGAGAAAATTCACACACCAATAAATTATAAAAATGATCATGAAACATCATTATGATATTATTAATAAATGCGTGTTAAAAGACTCAGACTCACACAAGATATATCATAACAAAATATAACAGCAAGAGAATGTCTGGCAATTAGCAATACATGGTACATCAATTGTGTCCAAAGACGTCGCCTCTCAGGAGAATGCTCGCTAAAGTGCTAAATGTATAAAGTGCGTAGTGCCTAAAAAAGTGCTTAGTGTGATGAAATACTAAATATAAGATAACTAATTCACAGCTTATAAGTTAAATTCTAAATGTTCTCTAGACAAATGAATTATGCATATTTCAAAGTGCATACTTTTATTGCAAAAAACCCTATATTAATACAGATTCAGTAGGAGTGGGTCCATATCATACCTATATATGGGGAACATGATGTTAAAAATTATAGCTACAATAGTGCTATTAGAAAATCGATATTACTCAAACGTGATGATAACTAGTTATAAAAAGTTGTGGAGGTCTTCACTAGTATTCAGGCCATTAGGCATTTTGGAATCCAGATCCAAAATGACCTTAGTCTCCAACTGTTGTACCATTTTTTCTCTATTGCCACCTATCCTTAAAGCTAGTACTGCACCTATAACAAAATATGTCAGATTATTTAAATTGTTGTTGTGCACAAGTTTGAAATGACGTGCTACTGGGTATGTTGGATCCGCGTTTACTGTAGCCCTTTGAAGTTGTAAAATTCCTATATGTACTTGCAACTTCATACTGCCTACATAATGTAGGCCACAAGTACACTCTAGAACATACACTGCAAAATCTGTTCCACAGTTATAGTGTCCCTTTAGATCAATTGGTTTCGAACTAAACACTGACACATAGTTAGAAGTATTGACCCCAAAATGACATGCCCTACAGGAACTGCATTTAAAGAAACCATTTTTAGGGGATGACCAATTGGTTTTACTAACTATTGCAGGGCTACTCGTTACCAGTGCACTTCTCATGTAGGGGGCTCACCAAAACATCAAAGTGGGTTTCTCAGGAAGGCATTGGCCCAAAGTGACATCTGTTAAGACTATGGCCCACTGTATTGACAATGGATTCTAATCCTCCTTTCCTGTCGGCTAAATGTGGGGATAAGTCTGATGTCACTGACTTCATTATAGCCTAAGGGCATATTTTCTGGTTTGCTCTCAATATCACTGGGAGTTTGAAATAGAATGGTATCCGTGGTTTTCTCATTCACTTTATTGATAGCCTGTTTAATGATGCTAGCATCATATCCTTGTTTATGGAATCTAGTTGCGGCTTCTTGTTGGCTGCTGTGCAAATCAATTTACAAACTAAATATTTTATGTAGTCTCAGAAATTCCCCATAAGGAATGCTACTTATTAAGTGTTTGGGATGGAAGCTGGATGTATGCAAGATGGAATTACCCGCTGTACTTTTTCGCTGTAGTCCAGACTTTAAATCGTTGTTGTTCACATTTATTTGTACATCCAAAAAATTGATGGTCTTTGTATCTACACAGGCAGTAAATTCCAGATTCAATGTATTGGCATTGATATGTTCTAGAAACACCTAGGCACTCTCCTTGGTTCCCTTCCAGATAATAAACACATCATCGATGTATCGCCACCAGCTCACCTCATGGTTCTCCCAATCATTACTGTGATCAACCCTAAGACGCCACTCCTCCCACCAGGTCACGTGTAGACACGCGTAGCTGGGGGAGAAGCAGGCTCCCATGGCAACACCCCTCAGTTGTTGGAACACTTCTTTAACAAACAAGAAAAAGTTAATATTTAGGCACCAGCTAATCATGTTAACCAACATCCTGTTGTGATTATACAAATGAATTGATCTCTTATTCAGATTGTATTGTACTGCTCCTAAGCTATCCCTATGTTTTATACTGGTATAAAGGGAGGTTATGTCCATAGTCATTAGTATATATTCGTCTGATCATGGTATACCATATAGCTTCTTGGGAAAATCACCGGTGTCCTTTATATAAAATGGGAAATCAACTACAAATTACTGGAGGAAATAATCCACATATTGAGAGATTCTCTTGAACAGGCAATATTTCACAGAAATAATTGGTCGGCCAGGTACTGGAATGATACCTTTATGAACCTTTGCAATGAAGTAGATGACTGGTAATACAGGAAATTCTTTGTGCACAAATTGAAACTCTTCTTTAGTAATCAAACCTCCACCTTTCCACTTAGTTAGATCTTCTTTAAGTGCAATTTTAATTTCTTTCACTTGTTGCATTGTGGTTCTTTTATAGCATGTAGTGTCATCAAGATGATTGCGTGCCGCCTTAAGATATTCTGTTTTTGGCCATAAAACTACATTGCCACCTTTGTCAGATTTGTTGATGACTACTTTATTCAGCTTTTTTAATTTGGGGATCAAATTATGGTATTGTTTCTCTTGATATTTGAATTTCCTTGATGTTAGTCTAGTTTTCAGATTAAGTCTCATGGCATGTAATATATATGTATAATATATATCTATTAAATAAATATATATTTATTCATATGCAAAACAGGAAGCAAGGAACTCTGAGTAGCTCAAAAGTTTAGGCGGACAGAAACTCCTACAACACAATACAACAACAGTTAGTGGTCCTTGATAGGCTTCAAAGGCAGCCACTATGGAGGGGACGGATGGGATCTGTTACGGTGGGTATTGTTGACACTGATGCAGCCTGCATAGGCTGGCTGACTACAATAGGCGGGGCTTAGTGGGGGGGGGTTTGTTGGTTAGAAAATGCAGGTACTAAATTTTGTTGATGACCAGGTATCTCTATGAGATGATCACCGTGGCACTATGCCGGAATACTGATACGCCACCCAGCCTCCGGGATGTGGGCGAAATGGCTGTGTATAATTCTGTTGATACTACGGGGCATATTGGTGTCATGGGTGTACTGGTTGATTTGATTGGATGCTTTGCTTCTAACCCTGCAATAAAAACATATTTAAAAAAAAAGAAGAAAAAAAAACACAATACAACAACAGTGACACTGAACCTGCTCACCTTAAATGTTTTTTTTTCCTAGCAGACTTTTAAGCCTAAGATTAGTACAGTGCCATCCATGCTGGCCACAATGGAACAAAGCCTTCTGCCATTTTCACAACAAAGTCTTAAATCATAAGATTAGCAAGTGCCATCTATGTCGATCTGAAAAATGTCAAAAGCCTTTTACTATTACAGGAACAGTATTACAGCTTTGGATTGCTGAAAAGATACAGAGGTAAGGATTTGTCCAGACTTAAGGGAGCAAGTTAAGACAACACCCTTTCAGGCTTAGAGTGCCAAATAAATTATGCAAAACAGGAAACAAGTAATTCTGGGTAGTTCCCAAGTTTAGGCGAAGATCAGCTCCTTTATATGGATCATCCTACATGGCATGCTGCATCTGCACACCTCAAATGCCTGTTTTTCGAGCAGAGTTTTAAGCACAGGATTAGCACAGTGGCATCCATGCAGTGTGAGGCCTGCAATGGGGAGGAGAGAGAGTCCATTAATGCTAGTGCTGGATGGTGTCAGGCTCTGTCAGGGTGAAAACAGTAATGAAAGCGTAAGAATGTGTAAGGCCCTGCGATGGAGAGCAGGTAGTATCTTTCAGTGCAAGAGTGGCACAGTGTGAGGCCCTGGGATGGAGTAAAAAAGAGTCTAGCATTAATAGTGTGGAATTGTGTCAGCCTCTTTGATAGTATGCTGGGTGTTGGTGTTACCAGGCGCTTTACAAATGGCAAATGTGCAGTGAGAGGCCAACAGTGACATTACAGGACAGTGTGGGGCCAGTGATTGAGTGTAGATGGAGAGGCCAGCAGAACTAGTGTGAGGAATATCAGTTGTGATACCGCATCGCATTTACAACACAGGAATTTACTACAGATTTTTACAATGTGGTATTTTACAACGCATTGTATGTATCACTCTAGGACTGCTGAATTCTCCCTGAACCCCATCACAGGGTGCACAATGTATCACACTAACACTGCTGGACTCTTGGTGTACCCTCCATCACAGGCCCCCGCTGTCTTACTCAGACAATGCTGGACTATCCTGCACAGCACCACCCACATTCACTTCTGAACTCTCCCTGTATGTCATCACAGGGCTCACAATTACGCCCACTATTGCTGTAGGCCCGCACAGTTCCACCCTGTCAATGATGTGGCTTCCATTAAAGGCCTGCACTGCCCGACTGCATCAATGCTGGACTCTCCCTGTACCCTCTCTATCACAGGCCCGAACACTGCCACTGTGTCAATGGTGTTGTAAAGCGTTTTAGGACCCTAGTGTAATTTTCCCGATTCATACCCTTATATAGGTATAAATCACCTTGTCCTTAAATAGGCATATAAATCATTACCATATTTAGACATGGCCCATGCAGTCCAAATACGGTATGGCTACTTCCACTAGTTCCGAAAAGCCACAACGATTTCTTCGAAAACTCGGCTTCAGCAGTTAGGGACTTCCCCTTGCTTGAATATTGATTTGTCCAAGAACTCATGGAGTTTTCAAAGAACTAAGGGCCATATGTATCATCAACCTGATTTGCGATTCTGAAATAGCGATTTTTTAGAAATCGCTATTTGTAAATGTAAATGTAAATGTATGTGTCTTGTAAAGCGCACTGCTGCCCTGAGGCGTCCTGGCGCTGTAGACCGCTGGGGAACCCGTCCTGGCTATCCCTGTGAGATGGTCCCTACTGGGTATCTCCAAGGTGAAACCAGGCATCCCCGGCGAATGAGTATTTCAGAATCGCCAATAGGGATGTATGTACAAATTCGCACATTTTTTGCAAATTCTTAGTATTCCTTAATTGCGATTCGCAAATTGCGAATCGCAATTAAGGAACACTTTCCCATTCATTTCTATGGGCCAGGAGGCCCATAGGAATGAATGGGAAGTTATTCTCAATTTGCGATTCGCAATTTGAGAATCGCAAATTAAGAATAATTTCAAGGGTGCAGGGGTGTCCAAAGGACACCCTGTTGCACCCCTGAAATAAGCATGGGTGCACATGTGGTGCACATACATGCCCTAAGGGCATGTATGTGCGTCACATGGCACTTTGAAAAATGCAAAAAAGTGCATTTATCAAGGAATTCGCAAATTACCACCAACTTGAAGTCGGTGGTACTTTACGATTTCTTAAGGACAATTTGCTTTTTCTTTGCTTCATACATTGCATTTAAGGAATCGCAAAATTTGCGATTCCTTAAATGCAATTTCAAAATAAGGAATCGCAAATTTTGCGATTCCTTGTTTTGCACCAGATTTTCCTTAATACATACCATTTGGAAAATTCGCATTCGCAAACGCTGAAATTCTGCGAATTTCGGCGTTTGCGAATGCGAATTTGCTTGATACATATGGCCCTAAGACTCTTTGATGACGTTATTATGTCCAACTTTACGTCAAACTCGGGACCTTCAATGTATAAATATGCCCACACTTGCCATAGCAAACACAAAGTGGCTTGGAGCAGTTCGACTATCTACTTGCCCGACGCAGCTCGCTACAGCAAGTGACGAAGGAAGCGGAACCTCCAGCAGACACACTGAGAGAGACGCTGTCTTTTCTCTTGCAGAGAAATCCAGCTCCAGTGTTTCCAAGCTCCCCTTGCGGGGTGTTGGGAAATCGAGTCCTGAGACAGAGAGATACCAGACCTCCTTCATTCTAAACCAAGGTATGGAGCTGATTAGACCCTAAGAGAAATCTTGGATAGATTCTTGGAAAAAGAATACTAAACTTATGCTACACCACACTTACTTCGTCCCTCGTGCTAGACTTAGGTTAGGTACATTGGGGTAGGTGTATTTTAGAAGCACCAGTTGAGTACTTTTAGTCTTTATTTATATATGTATGTATTTTATGGCTTAGAAACCATACCATGCTTTTACAGTATTATTTCATAATACTCTTCTTGCTGTACACATTATACTGTTTTGTGGAGAAGTGTGGCTCAATGGTTAGAGCAGGCAGACCTTGATGCAGAGCTCTGGCCAGGGACCAGGGTTCGATTCTCGGCGGGTCTCCGGCTCATTAATTCCCCTGACTGGATATTCTCGCCTCAGTGCCTGTTCTGATCATGGGTCCCACGCTGCAACTCTGGGCAATAGCTTGCTTAGTCTCCCCAACAGCCCCAAAAGCGCTGGGATGCCTGGCTGCACCTGGGGGGTGCCCAGGCGTGGACATTTCCCAGGAAAGCCAGGAAGGGTTCCTAAGCGGTATACAGACAGCGCCGGGACACCTCCGGTGGAGGTAGCTGTGCGCTTTACAAATTCCGACATTTACATTTACAGCCAGTATTACGATTGTAGCAGTTCATTTCTTATGCATGAGAAAGAAGACTGTTCAATAAATACTTTTTATTGAAAACGCCCGTCTCTCTATTTCTCTGCACCTCTGGTGAAACGAAGCATACACGATTGACTGAGTAAAATATCTATCTATTGTTCCCACGACTCTGAAGACACGTTTTCTTCTTGGGGAAACAAAGTTTTCATGTTTATGCGGTTGTCAGAAACAAATCCCTTGTTGTTGATTCGAGAAAGTTTCTAGTGACCTCTGAGCTAGCTGGCACTCGCAATTAAGTTTAATATATTTGATAGAGACCTAGTTGACCTAAGTCCTACGTCAAATCTATCGGATATATTATTCCAATGCGCAGAGCCTATCGGGAATATAGGAACTACACTACAATGGTGGATTCTCCCTGTGCCCTCCATAACAAGCCCGCACACTCCCACAATATCAAATCTGGACTCTCCCTGCGCCCTCCATCACAGGTCCACACACTCCCACTGCGTCAATGCTGGACTCTCCCTGTGCCCTCCATCACAGGCCCGCACACTCCCACAATATCATAGCTGGACTCTCCCGGCACCCTTCATTACAGGCCCACACACTCCCACTGTGCCAATGTCGGCTCTCCCTATACGCCACAAAGTGGTTCATAATGTCCAACACTAGCACTAGTGGACTCTCCCTGTACACTCCATCACAGACCACCATTGTCCCACCCTGTCAATGCTGGACAGTCCCTGTGCCCTCCATCACAGGCCCCACACTCCCACCGCGTCAATGGTGGACTATTCCTGTGCCCTCCATCACAGGCTCACACACTCCCACCGCGTCAATGGTGGACTCTCTCTGTACCCTCTATCACAGGCCCCCACACTCCCACCCCATCAATGCTGGACTCTTCCTATGCCTCCATCACAGGTCCGCACACTCCCACCGCGTCAATGCTGGACTCTTCTGTGCCCTCCATCACAGACCCTCACACTCCCACCGTGTCAATGGTGGACTCTCTCTGTACCCTCCATCACAGACCCTCACACTCCCACCACGTCAATGCTGGACTCTCCCGTGCCATCAATCACAGGCCCGCACACTCCCACCGCGTCAATGTTGGAGTCTCCCTGTACCCTCCATCATAGGCCCGCACATTCCCACCGCGTCAATGCTGGACTCTCCCTGTGCACTCCATCACAGGCAAGCACACTCCCGCCGCGTCAATGCTGGACTCTCCCTGTACCCTCCATCACGGGCCCGCACACTCCCACCGCGTCAATTCTGGACCTTCCCTGTACCCTCCACCAGAGACCCTTACACTCCCACCGCGTCAATGTTAGAGTCTCCCTGTACCCTCCATCATAGGCCCGCACCCTCCCACCACGTCAATGCTGGACTCTCCCTGTGCACTCCATCACAGGCAAGCACACTCCCACTGCGTCAATGTTAGACTCTCGCTGTGCCCTCCATCACAGGCCTGCGCAGTCTCAGCCCATCAATGCTCTCCCTGTACACTGCATCTCCAGGCCTTGCACATTGAACTTGCTCCCTCCCCTCCCATATGCTGGATAAAATTGCTATAAGTGTTTAAGGCAGCCTCTGGGTGGCGCTAGAGTTATGCACCAACAAGCTCTATATATCTACTATCTCATGTGCCACTGATCGTTTTACTGCCGATTCGCACATGCTGCTGACCAGATGAAGAATGCTTCAGATACTTTCAACACCATGAGAGATCCACCTGCACAGCAATAACATGCAATCATGTTGTCATTTTAGGTCTGGCATGATAGTGCAGCTTATTGCTGACCTATTGTTACCAGTTCTTTTAAAATATACAGATTGGGGCATTGGCTCCCCCAGAGGAGTTTTTATCGCTCTCGCCTCTTGCTATTGGCTGTTTGGTGTAGTTTTCCACCTTACACGTGTCTTGTAACACAGGGTGCAGAATTGAATATAACAGAAGCCCTTGGGGTGGCTGCAAGGCAGCATGTAGGCGCTATATAAACACCCCCACCCCCAGGCCAGCAGACTATTGGCTATTCAGCTACCAGGCAGCACTGAGTCCTCCCCTCACACTTGCCCAGGCCCCTTAAGGCTTTGGTGGGTGCACCCCAAATCATTCTCCTCCATCTTGTGAGTTGCAGCCTTTCTGTGCCCCAGATTGCAGTGAGCAGAGTCCAGGACTAGTGCTGTCTCTCCCCCAAAACAAAAGTTGTTAAAAAACGATTTTCCCTTTCTGTGATTACTGTCTTTGCCTGTGGTTGTTACAGTTTAAAATTGTAGTTTTAACCTGCCTGTGATTGCATATTTTATCACCTGTTTTGTGTTTTAAACTTGTGGTTTTCCCTGCCTTTGATTGCTTCCATTTAACGTGTTGAATTGTGGGATTTGCAGTCCAAATTCTGTAGTTTATCCCTCTCATTCCTTGTGACAATTCAGTTTTCCCTCCAAATTTCTCCTCTGCTGTGCTAAGATCTGTATGTTAAACAATGCACACCCAGCCACCATTTTGTGTTCACAAGCCAGTGAAACCAGCCCCCTGCCTCTCCCTCCCATCCCCCCAGCAACAGGGATATTCTACATCAGAGGGTGCTTCTGTGAGCTGTTTATACGGTGTTTACTAGGGACTGGGCACTTCGTTTTTTTGAGGCTCCATGTTTGAGCCTGTTTGAGACTGACCAGGGCCGGGGCCAGAAATGCTGCCCATTTTTCCCATTTAGCAATACCCAGCCCACTCCATCCACATCCACAAACTTAAGGTACGTATGGATCTATATATTTATCACTTTCTTCTAATTTAGCATTTCCAATGCACTACCCTATTTCTTAGCCTATACATCTATCAATATATTATATACATCCACTCTCTCATTTATCCCAAACCCCATACCACTGCTATGACCCCCAAAATAACCCTTTCTTGACTCTCTCCTACTCTACCCCTCCTTGCATCATCTGACACCTCTTTCTACTATACGTATCCTCCAAAACAAACCTTTCTAAACTCTTCCCTCTGACTCCTCCCTTCCAAAACTCCTTTTTACTCATCCAAAAGCCTCCTCCTACTGCTAAGACCTAAAAACAAAACAAACAAGAAAAATAAAACCCATCACTCTTTTATCCCTCCACTATCCTTTTCAATCAAAATTAACAGACTAACATGTTCGCTTCTCAAATTCCATATTCAACTATACTAATTCACCACTAATCCTTTATGGAGTAGCGTGCTTCAACATCAGACGTAACAAGTGCTATATGAATGCAAACCTTTCTTCCCCTTCTATCCCTCCGCTATCCTTCTCACTCCAAATAACGGACTAATATCCACCACTGAGATTACTTTCATATTTCACCATACTAATTCACCACCAATCCTTTATGGGCTTCCGGAGTAGCGTGCTTCAACACCCCATCAGGGGTAACAAGCGCTATATAAATACAAACCTTTTTTCCTCCTCTATCCTTCTGCTATCATTCCAAATCCAAATAACTGACTAACCTATCCACCACTTAAAATGTACTTGCATGTTTCACTATACTAATTGAACACTAATCCTCTATGGGTCCCAGAGTAGCGTGCTACTTGCTGAAAAAGCGCTTTGACGCCTCGTCAGGGGTAGTAAGCGCTATATAAATGCAATTACAATGCAATACAATACAATATACTCAGATAAATTAACAGAGTGTGAAACCGGGCAGCCAAAGCCAGGAACTACTTGCTCTGTGTGCTCACGATGGGTTTTGCAAAATAGGAAATTGCTAAAGCATGTGATAATTGCACAAGGAAGGCGTCTGGAACAATGAAAAGCTGCATCGGCTGCAGTTGTACAAATGATTGACAGTCGTGATTGAGAGAGAGGCAGTGATCCCTGCCTAAGGCAACTTGTAGTACTGGGCACTTGGTTACTAAGACCTTTAAATAAATGACTTCCAGAGTACCCATCAGCCCTCAATTAATCATGATTTTAAGTCACTGTTGCAATTCGCAGTCTGATTCCCAGCGTCCTAATTGATCGCATGATGATTGCTGGATTAAGGAATGGTCAGCTGCTGCATAACATCTATTTGTAAAGAGCATGTTTACCCAGAAGGGTCTCTTGGCGCTGAATACAGATGTTTTTTGTGACCCAACTCAATGGTAGTTGTTTTATCGATTCAAAAAGGATGAAAGGCTTAGTGGACCCGCTGGGAATTGAACCTGTGACCATTCGGTCAAACACAGGCCCCTACAGTGGACGTATTTAGTCCACTAGGCCACCAGACCCAGCTGCTATAGGCAGATGTGACCCAAGGAGAGGAGACATCCCTGAGGGTTCTGGCCACACTGTGCTGCTTGTGAGAGCACTGTAGTCTCTCCTACACCAGCTCACTCTGCTCCAGGCTGCATCACTGCTAACCCTCTAACACTCCAAGGCGAGAGTAGTGCACGTCTGTGTTTCTATCAGGGTGGCCTCAGGTGCCCCTGCCTTTAATGAGGGGAATAAGACAGAGGATGGTGTCTCATCTATGAGACTGAGCCACAAGGGCCTGTATGAATTACATTTACCGTAGGTGTTTCTTATATGTATTGTAAATGCATTTATATAGCGCTTACTACCCCTGACGAGGCGATGGTGCGTTTTCTTTGGCGTGTAGCAGTCAAGTGCTAACTCTGCCTTTGCTGGTAGTTGTGATAATACATATAGTTACACCCACCATGGTCTACGGCAACAGCGGTGACACGGTGCACATACATCTCGGAGTACAGACGCACCGCGACTGCTCAGCATCAGATCTGTGAGGGAGACATGTAACTAGGGTTCCTAAACCCCGATAATCAGGCAGAGACCCCAAAAGATACAGCTACTGTAAAGTTGGTTTTCCCACAGGACACACTGAGGCAGTTGGGTGTGTAACACTGGTTTATTTAATTCACAACATTTGTAATATCTGGAGCTAAGGGCGCCGAGCGTCTAACTGTCCCGAGCTCCGGTCGCCAACTGCCGTTATTATCCTTCGCGCCTATTCTTTTCCACCTCCTGCGCATGCGCCGCCTCTCCGCTCTAGTCTAGTGCGTGCCGCGTCATCGCGTATGCGCGCATAGACTAGAGCGCACACCACATATCTCCCCCCTTTAATGAAAACAAGGTTAAAGCGTTCCCCCCCAAAAGGTCGGGTGTCCTTCAACTGTGAAGTGTCTTGGTGGGGCACCCAAGGAGGGCAGCAACCAGCTATTGTCCTTCCATCTCAAAGTCTCTATAACGAGAGGGCACGATAACTGCCCTTCCGCTGCGGGTGTGTCTTACCGGCATGTTCTCTCCCGCTTCTGTCTCACCTCGGAACACCCCAGCTTCTCTCGCATCTGCTCTCTGTTCTGCATTCGCCTGTACATCACCGCCATCGGAGATCCTGGCTCCCCGGACTTCCGCTTCACTGTCGTCCCTTGCACCTTCTTCGTGGTTGTCTGTGCCGTGCTCCGAGAGGGCTCTGGCCTCCTGGTCATTCATGCAACTATCTTCCTCCTCAACCTTGGGCCAGACTAATATTTTGTTGACTCTGGCCATGCGGTCTTGCGACCAGACCTTTCCGTCACTGAGGAGAGCCGCCCTACCACGCACCTCCTTGACTTGTAGCGGCTGGCTAAATTTACTTTCGCCTTTCTTTTGCAGAGTGGGGAGTTTGATCCTAACCCACTCCCCTTTTTCCAACGCCGTGTCCTTCGTGCTGCGTCGCTTGTCATAGTGGGCTGCATAGATCTTCTGGGCCTTCTCCAGATTGTGTTGCACCACCGCTGGGGACCACTTGCTGGTGATGGTCTTCTCCCTCCATGCTACATTGTCCCAGGTGAAGGGATAACGTCCCCTAAGCACTTGGAACGGACTGTACCCCACCACCGAGGGCGTTATCCGGTAGGCCCACAGCATGTTCATCACTTCCACCTCCCAGTCTTTTCCTTGCGATATGGCCGCCTGAATGGAGCCCATGAGCACCCTGTTAAACCTTTCGACCTGGCCGTTGCAAGCCGGATGGTACACAGCCGTGTGTTTCACCTCGATCCCATTCCTCTTCATGTATCTCCTCCACTTGTCCGACACAAATTGCGGCCCATTGTCACTAAGAATGGATTTGGGTATTCCCTCTCTGAGGAACACCGAGGTTAGGAACTTAAGGATCGTCTCCGTGTCCATCGACTCTTGTATGTCCACTTCCGGCCATTTGGAATACTTGTCAATTATCACACAAATGTACTTATTCACCCCTCTGCTGTCCAGCACAGGCCCCAGAATGTCAATGGCCACCTCTTCCCACGGGCCTTGTGGGGTGTCGAACTTCCCCAGAGCTGGTCTGAGTGGGCGAAGCACCTTATCTGCTCCTTGGCACTGTTCGCACTCCCTCACTTGCCTCTCAATGTGGTTATCCATTCCTGGCCACCAATACATCTGCTTGACCAGCGCCTTGGTTTTTACGATGCCCAAATGCCCCTCATGGAGCAATTTCAGCAGCCTTGGTATCAGTGTCACTGGGGGCACCACTTTCTCTCCTCTGTACAAGAATATTCCCGAGTCACTCAGGGACAATTCTTCTCTTATTTCATAGAATCGTCGCACACCCTCCTTGAGCTTCTTCTTGTCCGGCCAGCCCACGGTAAGGTGTTTCCTTACTTCCATCTTTTCCTCATCGAGCTCGTAAGCCGCCTGCCATTCCTGTGCACTGATTGACATTTCGTGATCCTCCATGCTGGCCACCATCTCCTCTGTGTCCGGGGTCTCACCCGGCGCCTCCTCCATTGCTGCTGCCCGGCTGAGGTAATCAGCTACCTTGTTCTGCGTTCCTGGAAGGTATTCTACATCATATGTATAGTCTAGCAACTTCAAGGTCATCTTCGCTATTCTCGGGGTGGCGGTGTCATGACCCGATGATGTCAACACTTTGATGAGTGGCTTGTGATCCGTTTGAAGTCTGAATCTCGTGCCCCATATGAACTGACGAAACTTGCTCAACGCCCACGTGACCGCCAGCATCTCTTTTTCAATTACGCTGTACCTTTGTTCCGTCGGGGACAGCGCCCTGGATGCAAAACTGATCGTTTCCTTGGCACCATCTTCCCTTTCTTGCGCCAAGACAGCCCCCAA
The DNA here is from genome assembly GCF_964261635.1 of Lissotriton helveticus. Classification (NCBI taxonomy): domain Eukaryota; kingdom Metazoa; phylum Chordata; class Amphibia; order Caudata; family Salamandridae; genus Lissotriton; species Lissotriton helveticus. The sequence goes on from NC_136072.1 coordinate 1,048,939,617, forward strand.
GCCCTTGTCGCTTGCGTCTGTTGTCACCACAGTTTTGCCGGTGGGGACATACCCTTGCAATGGGATGGCGTGGCTGATACAGTCTTTAATGGACTCGAATTCGGATTGGGCCTCCGCGTCCCATTCGAATTTTGCATTGTTTCTGATTAGTTGTCGCATCCTGTGCGTTCTAGTGGCAAAATGTCTGACGAACCGGCTGTAATACTCGGCCATTCCGAGGAATGACCGCACTTCCTCTTTGGTAGTTGGGGCCTTGGCGTCTTTTATTGCTTTCACATTTTGCTCCTTCGGTGATATGCCATGCGTCCCTATCTCGTGCCCCAGGTAGGTCACAGAGCGGGACCCTATTCTACACTTGCTCCATTCCGCCGTCAATCCCCTGCTTTGCAGCACTCCCAGCACTCGATGTAGTTTCTTATCGTGCTCACTTTTGTCGGAGCCCATCACTAGGATGTCATCTTGGAAGTATTGCACTCCCGAGATGTCCTTAAACAACCTGTGCATAAGTTTCTGGAACACGGCCGCAGCGGATGCTAGGCCGAACGGCATTCTCCTGAATTGGTAGCATCCAAAGGGCGTTATGAAGGCTGTGTACTTCCTACTCGACGGATGCAGTTCTATCTGGTAATACGCAGACGTCAGGTCTATGGTGGAGAAGTGGGTGATCCCTTTTGTCCTAGCCAGCATCTCATCTATTCTGGGGAGCGGGAACCTCTCCACTATGAGGTTTTTGTTGAGCTCCCTTAGGTCCACGCAGAGCCTGACCTTGCCATTTGGCTTCTTGACCACTACCAAGGGCGATAGCCATTCCGCACTGTCCACTGGTTCGATGATGTCTTGCTCTTCTAGCTTCAGTAGTTCTTGGCGCACCGCCTCGCTCGTGGACATCGGTATGTTCCGGACCTTATGCACCACTGGTACTGCTCCCTCCTTGAGGACCATCTTGTGCACGAATTTGTCCAGTTTGCCAACCGTGCCCTCAAAGACCTTGGGGTATGCTGCCTTCCAGTCCTCCTCCTTCGAGAGGGGCCATTCGTCTGTTAGCAAAATCTGTTCTTTCCCCCCAGGATTGAGTATGATACCGAGATCACCTGCATCTCTCCATCCCAGTACCGACGGGCCTTTTTCTGCTACATACAGGGTGCACGTGGCCGACCGTCCTCTGAATTCGAACTCCAGGTCCCTGCACCCAACCAGGGGGATGGCATGCTCGGTATACGAGATGGGTCTGATGTCCGGCGGCATTAGGTCAGGTCCTATGACCGGCGCGAAGTCCTCTTCCCATATCGACCTTTGTACAATGGTCCAGGGGGATCCTGAATCCACAGCCACATGTACTTTGACGCCCCCAATGAGCATGTCGGTGCGGGGCTTGTCTCTTCGCTTGCCGGACACGTCCAACACTTGATCCTCTATGCACAGGACCAGATCATCCTCATCCAATTCGTCTTCCTCACTTACGTTGGCCGTGGCTGCATCGATGCACTTAACAGTGGACTTCGTCCCTTTTTTCCGGCAGACTTTTTCGAAATGACCCGTCAACCCACAGAACGAGCACCTGGCGCGGAACGCGGGACAACGCCTGTCCTGGGCCGCGTGTGCTGCACTGCCACATCTGTAGCATGCGAATTTTGTTCCCGGGCCGGAGCGAGCCATCTGTTTCCCAGACCCTCTTATATCCTTCCTCGGGTCCCCGTAATTGCTTTTGGGTTTGCTGGATTGTGGTGCCTCATCAATCTTGTTGACCATCTGTCTCGGGCCACTTTCCCTTTTTGCCGCGTCTGCACCTCTCTTCGACATTTCGGCCTTTTTGACCATCGCCACAACTTCTTTCAGGGTTGTCTCGTTCATTGCCCATAGCTTGTCTTGCACCGCTCTGCTGGTGGTGTGCATTACAATTTGGTCCTTAATGTATTCATCCTGCAGGTTCCCATACCTACACGTGATTGCTAGTCGGCGAAGGGCTGCCACATATTCATCAATGGACTCTCCCGCCTCCTGTTTTCGCTGTTGGAAGTTATAGCGGTCTATCGAGACGCAGACCGCTGGGCGGTAATGGCTGTCCAGGTCATCCAGGGCATTCACAAAAACATCCGTCTCCGCTGCACCCCTCTCCTTGGGCACCAGGTTCTTAAACACCCTCACCCCTTCCGGGCCTAAGTTGTGGAGCAACAGTCTCTTTTTCCTTTCCGGCGTGTATTCACCTTCACTCTCATCTCCCAGAGCCTCAATGTAATTTAGGAAATAATCTTTCCAGTCTTCCCATTTTAGTTGGGGTTCACCTGGTCTAGGTAGGAACGGGACTGGTGCCATCAGGGCTGACGCTTGGTTCGCCATTCTTTCTTCGCCTCTAGGTTCGCCTTCCTGGGCCCTCCTTTGGGTGGGTTCACCAGACACTCCTGCGCTCTCTGACGTGTCAACTTGGCCCCTTGGGCTCCCTGGGGTGTTATCCCTCGCACTGTGCGCAGTCTGTGCACACTCCCCCCCTTCCTCTGGCTTGGGGGAGTCTCCCTTGGTTGCCAGGTTGCTGCTTGGGGGCTCCTGGAGTCTTGGGCCACACTAACCTGGCTTGTGTGGTCGGTGTTCAGCTTAGTGCCGTGCTGCTGCGCTGCTGCCACGCCCTTTGCTCTTGTCTTGCCAGTGATTTGCCTTGCTGACTCGTGAGGGTGGCTGTGGGGGTGTTTGCTGTCGTCCCTGCACCTAGTGGTGTCCGGATCCCAGCCTCGTCGCCACTGTAAAGTTGGTTTTCCCACAGGACACACTGAGGCAGTTGGGTGTGTAACACTGGTTTATTTAATTCACAACATTTGTAATATCTGGAGCTAAGGGCGCCGAGCGTCTAACTGTCCCGAGCTCCGGTCGCCAACTGCCGTTATTATCCTTCGCGCCTATTCTTTTCCACCTCCTGCGCATGCGCCGCCTCTCCGCTCTAGTCTAGTGCGTGCCGCGTCATCGCGTATGCGCGCATAGACTAGAGCGCACACCACAGCTACTGGCATTCAAGAATGAGCACCACCCCCACTAATTCTTCTGCCCCCCAGACCAGAAACGTATCCTGCTCAGGTACAGCCAGACATGTCGCCGAAGGGGGCGGATGTCGCAGGTAGGTAAAGCTAGGGCTACATTAAAACTATCCACACAGCGCCTACTTTCACCTTATTGCCACTTGCTGCGCTGTCAATGTCTGGTACAATCGTTACCAGACAGTGTTCCAAGAGAAACATGATTGTATCAATGTTTCCCCACGGTACAAACAATGCCAAAACTAGGACTGTGAAACTTCTTTATCCCTGCCCACTGAAATAATCGAGAATTACTACCCCTACTCTGCGTCGTTCAATCATCTAAACAGTACTTAAGCATGCATTGTGTGCACTCACTCACTTGAACCTATGCCTGTCATTCATGTACCATATAATGTCTGACATCTGCAGCTATCCTGGCTTTTTATCCAACAGCCACTCTAATGGTGTCTTCAGAGAGCCCTGGAATCTTACAACAGGTCCAGATTATAATTAAGTGACAGCAGGCAGGCCAATATTGAATATCTGGATGGACTTGATTTTCCACCTGTAGGTCGCCAAAATCACCACCTTGTTAACTCGACCAATCAGTGTTCAGGGATGACGGGCTGCGACTGCAGATGCAGTCAGTGGGAGTAATCCTGCCAAATGAGGTTCACGTGCTTTCACATGTTAATTCAAAGGCTCTGGGTTTTACATTCCAGTCTCTTTTCAGTACATGAGCTCACGAGCACCACCACGCCTCTGAGCCATGAAGGGTTCCATTAAGGGGCACTGACGGTTCAGCCCTAAATGAAGAACAAAGGCGGGATCCCCTTCCGGCTGACCCATGGGGCAATCTCTCAAGTTGTGCAACAGACTCAACTTTTACTTTCCCAGAACTTCCACCTAAATCAGTTTCACAACCTCATGCTGGAATGTGTTGCTGCACCCTGCAGTGTGCTCAATGACGCCATCGAGTGGAGGGTGGGGGGCGGGGGTGGTGTGAACACAGCAGTGAATCAGGGTGAAGAGCAAAACCTAAAAGAATTAGACCAGTGAAGAATTTTAAAAATCATGAATATTTTCCAGTTGACTCATTCATTCTGTGCAGCACAGTAATATATTTTGACACCTCTTTCCAAGCAGTGACTCATTACAGCATTTCTTGATGTTATCAGCCAGGTAGTAGGAATGTACTATAATTGTGAAATAGGCCCAGTTGGAATACTTTACATTTGAGTCAAACCATCATCCACAGAAGTCCAGTTCGCTCTCTAAAGCTGCAGGATGGTAGGCTGAGACTGGGTGGACCACATTACAATGGTCGTAGACTCTCTATGGTGGGGTCATGGGTACAAAGCTGGTTGAGGTTTCTATGACCAGTTGATCGCGGAGGAGTATCCCAGGAGCACACAGGTACCTTCACCATGGCCAGTCAACATGCAATGCACACTTCAAGAGCACCCAGGCCAATGACCTCACAATAGCTGGTCAACCCCCCATTAATGTCCGCCTGCACCCCAGGCAGGTGATATTAACACACGTAGTAAGGCAGGCAGCATGTCCCCCTGGCCAGAGTCCAGAGGAGTACACTGGCATGTGGTATCACTAGGTGGCCTACAAAGCACCACTCGGTTCACCACACAGGTGACATTCCCATGGCCAGCTGACCCTCAAGGAATGCGTCTTGAGTTTACAGGCACATGATATGGCCAGGACAAGATAAAGTAAGATGAGAGATAGGTAGACACTGAGTTTTTTGTTTTTTTTAAAAGCTCACAAACGTATGCCGCTTCCCCGCTACCAAGGAAATATCTCTAGTTTTAAAAGAGGTACACAAGTCAGACAGTCAAAATATATGTATCCGGCTTCAAAAATCACCATAAAAGCATAGAACACACAAGTCAAAACTGAAATTGCAGTCAACAGAAACACTTAGGGACTCATAACAAGTGCCATAGACTTGACCCAGATAACTTTGCTGCACATGATTTAGTGATATTATGGTACCCGGTAACTCCAGGATTGTGGAGTTAAGGAGTATTACACCAGGAGCGCTGAGGTCCTACTGACAAATGAGGAATTCCTGGAAGAATCGAGAATACTGCGTTTACCTATGCCGGTAATGTCAGTGTAACCTCCTACAACTGTCCATGGGAACTCCAAGCCCACGTATCCTGTTCACTAGTCTCCTTCCTAACAACTTTTCTCAGGTATATTGTAATATTATGTAATAGTCTGCACAGCCATGGGTATGAGCTACTGGACTTGTCAAAAAGGAGCGTTAGCCCTTCTGGTCCCTTCCTGGGCACCGCCATGTTTGGGAGATGGGACTTCGGGTGATGGTGAAGCAGCCTGTATAGTGTGGATCACTCAGTCATATGGGTGGGTGGGGTGATACTCAGCAATACTGATATTCTTTACCATCACAGGAAATCCTACATCAGGCACCAAGATGGCATTTATATAAATAGGAGCACTGGAGCCCGGGCTGGAGTGTAAAAGAGAAAATAATAGGGCATAAAGGAAATTTCGGCAAATGAAGGGATTAACAAGTGCAAGGTATTCACAAAAGGATACCTTACTTGTTAAACCATTTACTCCTTTGGAATATAACCCTACAAGAGCGTAATATTTGGAAGAGATGAATCCAACGCAAAACTTCTTTCTGAACGTTTGGTAAACAGGAAACGGTTGGAGATTTACTCCTACCAAGGGTCATTGTAAAATCCTTTTCCAAGGAGGGAAACGGAAAGAAACTTCCTCACACTTCATGGGGTTGTATTTTTTTGCTTTACTTCTATTTTGTTTCCTTATGAGGTTACCCTGTAGCTCGTACTCAATTATCTCTGCCATATCATTACCTTCCATCGTTTTCCTTTTTAGGTCTCGCCTGCTAGACAACTGTCTGTTGCGAGACGTATTGTTAGCTTACAGTGAGCTTACAGCGCCCACCCATTACTTACCACTGGTTGGCTTTATTGTCACTCTTCTTGTTTGCTTCTTATTTGTTAGCATGTGTGGGCGTTTCCTTCCTCTTCTTGTGTTTAACCCTCCCCTGGAGCATGGACGCATTACATGAGTCCTTTCACTGCTCCCTTTCAGGTGGCACTTTTTCTTTTTGTTTAAGCACTCCACAAGAGTGTGGGTGTCTTCCAGCTGTCGCCCTCGCCTACTTCTCCCCCCACCCCTCCACTGTGCTCCAGTGTTCCTCTCTCTTGCCCATGTGGCTTTCCCGCTCCCTGTGTTGCTTTCTCACCCGTGTGCTTTTCTCCACCTTCACTGCATTTTGTTTCTCTATGCCTTTTGCCCAACCAGCGCCCTCCATGCTGCTTCCCCCCACCATGCCCTCTGTGTTGCTTCCCCCCACTGCTCCCCCCCTCCAGGGATACTCCAGTGTTGCTCCTTCCCTGGTCTACTGTGAATCTTCTGTCCCCTGTTGTCTCCACCTCATTTTGTTTCCCCCCACCCGCTTTAAACAAAAAAAAAATGCTGTAACACTTTTTTTCTCAAGATTAGGATTGCTTGGTCCACCAGCCCCTCTCCTCCTCCTCCTGCTCTGTCCACTTATACATCCTTCTCTTGCCCTCTGGCATCTGGCAAACTGAGCCAGTGTCTTGGTGGTGAGCAAGAGTATGGCGGGAGATGCAGAATTTCCTCCAGAGTCTTCACTCTTTCTACTCTGGTGGACATACACACCATACATACACACGCCGCTCCCCCGCCCCCACCCACGTGCACATCGCACACCACCATTTGTCTGAGCCTTGGCATCAGACTTCAAAGGAATGCGCTCCCGCTCCCCCCCCCCGCCACAGCAATGCCGAGAGCGTGTTTTTTTTTGCATCCATTTAGGGGAAGCCGTGTTTTGTTCGGCGTTCTCTGCACCTTTCTTGTTTTTTTTCTGGACGAAAGTGAAAGCCTACCGTGCTTGTTAACAGTATCCTTGCTCCTCAAATGCTGTTGCTGTGTTGACATCTCTCTAGGGACACTCGGCTTCAAAACACTCGACTTGCTAGCTGCAATGCTACATCTGCTATGCTTTGACTCTAGACACGTTGATCCCTCGCAGACTGTGCTGACTCTGCCCCTCCTGATTCTGAAACTGACCAACGCAGTCACCACGCAGTCTCTTCTCTCTGTCTTATGAAGTCTGCCCTGCCACCATTTACTTCGGACCCTCACCCTCACACCTCCTCACCCTCACACACCCCCCACACTCTCACACACCCTCACTCACCCTCACACACCCTCACTAACCCTCACACACCCTCACCCTCCCTCACTCACCCTCACACACCCTCACTCACCCTCACACCCCCTCACACCCTCACCCCCTCACCCTCACAACCCTCTCACCCTCACTCACCCTCTCACTCACCCTCACACCCCCACACGCCCTCACACCCCCCACACACCCTCACCCTCACACCCCCTCACCCTCACCCTCACGCCCCCTCACCTCCCTCACCCTCTCACCCTCACCCCCTCACACCCCCACACACCCTCACACTCCCTCACCCTCACACCCCCTCACCCTCAACCTCACACCCCCTCACACCCCCTCACCCTCACCCCGTCACCCTCACCCCCGTCACTCTCACACCCCCTCACCCTCACAACCCCACACCCTCACACCTCCTCACCCTCCTCACCCTCACAACCCCACACCCTCACCCTCACAACCCCACACCCTCACAACCCCACCCCCTCCCCCTCACACCCCCTCACACCCCCTCACCCTCACACCCCCTCACCCTCACAGCCCCTCACCCTCACAGCCCCTCACCCTCGCACCCCTCACCATCACACACACCCTCACCATCACACACACCCTCACCATCACACACACCCTCACCATCACACCCCCTCACCCTCACACCACCTCACCCTCACACCCCTTCACCCTCACACCCTCACTCACCCTCACTCCCTCACCCTCACACCCCCTCACCCTCACACCCCCTCCCCCTCACACATCCTCACCCTCACACCCCCCCCACCCTCACACACCCTCACCCTCACACCCTCACACACCCTCACACCCCCTCACCCACCCTTACCCACCCTCATTCACCCTCACCCACCCTCACCCTCACAGACCAGCACTCACCGTCACACCCTTTCACCCTCACACCCCCTCACCCTCACACCCCCTCACACCCCCTCACCCTCAACCCCCTCCCCCTCACACACCCTCACCCCCTCTCACCCTTACACACCCTCACTCACCCTCACACCTTCACCCTCACTCCCCCTCACATCCCCTCACTCACACCCTCACCCCCCCACACCCCCACACCCTCACACACTCTCACACACCCTCACCCTCACACCCCCACATCCCCTCACCCTCACACCCTCTCACTCACACCCCCTCACCCTCACACACCCTCACCCTCACACACCCTCACCCTCACACATCCTCATCCTCATACACCCCCTCGCACCCCCTCACCCTCACACCCATTCACCCTCACACCCATTCACCCTCACACCCCTCACCCTCACTCACCCTCACCAGCATAGCATAACAAAACATAGCATAGCAAAACAAAGCATAGGATAGCAAAACAAAACATAGCATAACAAAACAAAACATAGTATAGCAAAACACAACAAAGCATAGTATTGCTTAACAAAACACAACAAAACATAGCATAGCATAACAAAACACAACAAAACATAGCATTGCATAGCATAGTAAAACATAGCATAGCATAACAAAACATAACATAGCATAGCATAACAAAGCATAGCATAACAAAACATAGCATAACAAAGCATAGCATAGCATAACAAAACATAGCATAACAAAACATAGCATAACAAAGCATAGCAAAACAAAGCATAGCATAATAAAACACAACAAAACATAGCATAGCATAACAAAGCATAGCATAGCATAACAAAGCATAGCATAGCAAAACACAACAAAACATAGCATAGCATAACAAAACACAACAAAACATAGCACAGCATAATAAAACAATTCATAGGATAGCAAAACTAAACATAGCCTAGCATAACAAAGCATAGGATAGCAAAACAAAACATAGCATAGCATAACAAAACATAGCATAACATAACAAAACATCACATAGCTTAACAAAACACAACAAAACATAGCATAGCAAAATAAAACATATAATAGCATAGCAAAACATAGCATACCCAACACAACAAAACATAGCATAGCATAGCATAACAAAACATAACATAGCAAAACAAAGCATAGCATAATAAAACACAACAAAACATAGCATAACAAAACATAGCATAGCATAACAAAGCATAGCATAGCAAAACATAGCATAGCATAACAAAACATAGCATAACATAACAAAACATCACATAGCTTAACAAAACACAACAAAACATAGCATAGCAAAATAAAACATATAATAGCATAGCAAAACATAGCATACCCAACACAACAAAACATAGCATAGCATAGCATAACAAAACATAACATAGCAAAACAAAGCATAGCATAATAAAACACAACAAAACATAGCATAACAAAACATAGCATAGCATAACAAAGCATAGCATAGCAAAACATTGCATAGCATAACAAAACATAGCATAGCATAACAAAACACAGCATAGCATAGCATAACAAATCAAAGCATAGGGTAGCAAAACATAGCATAGCATAACAAAACAAAACATAGGATAGCAAAACAAAATATAGCATAGCATACAGCATCACTCCGCACCACCACAGCATCACTCAGGGGCACCACAATATCACTATGTGCTACCACAGCATCACTGAATGCTACAGCATCACTCGTTCGCCATCACAACATCACTCAGCGCCACCACAGCATCAATCTGTGCAACCATTCAACAACACCTGGTTCAAATATGTTCTCTCAATGTTTCAAGCTTTATTACAAATGTAACAAAAAGATGTTATTATTTCACTTCTGTTCTTGGATTTTTGTCACAATAAAATACACTGAACATAATCTTCACAAAAGTTATTTACAAAACTTTAAGCTATTGGCATTATAAATTACAATAACTTTTATTTTATTTAAGTATTAATTATTGACAAAAAATTAAAAGCCATTGTTATTTGTAATATCAATACATGTAAGTCACGTAAATACAACAGATATTGCATTACAAATGCTATTGGTGTCACATTTGCGAAAGTTATAACTATTGGCATTGTAAATGACAAAGCTATTAATTTCGCTATTTTCAAAAACAAAAAATAAAAAAAAATGTGTCATTTACAATACCAATAGCTCAAACTTTCCTAATGCGAGGCCTATTGCATTGAAAATGCTTGTTACTGTTGTCTCCTCTCTTGTGCCAATAAAGTCTTGTCTGAATATTGGCCCAACTGCTTGTAGTTATATCCTACCCGATAAGCACCTCCTAGTAAGCCTCAACTGCTCGGCATCGGTACCCCAAGAGAGTCAAGAGTAGATCCATATAAACTTTGCCACTTTTGAGTAGTCTCCTAGTTTCCAGGATAAGGGGCCACCAGGGGAACTGACACTTAGTCCCAAAAGAAATGCTCAGAGGGTGATCTAAGATTTCTCATTGTTAATGCCGTTTCAAATTGTAACATGAAAGGTTGGTAAATCGAGTTCGAAAACAAATTCATGAAAAGTAAAGAAAAGAAAAAAGAAAGGAATAGAAGAAAAGAGAAAAAAAGAAAATGATACAAAAGAAAAGAAAATAAAAGAAACCAATAAATGATATGCCTCGGCCTCGGTACTGTTGGAAGAGGAAACATCCACAAATATCTGAGGAAATTCTTAAACTAAATTCATCAAGGTTTAGTGCACGCGGAACTGTGTTTTGTTTCTATTCATGTTATACTTTTCCTTTTGATGTTGTCGCATTCAAACCTCTCAGTTGGAACTGTTGTCCGTCTGTCATCGGTTTTGCATCACCTCATTTGTTTTTTGGTTCCCTTTGTTAATCAATTTGATTCAGAAACAAGTTGAATCCGGGAATTATGTTTGCTTCTGGGGTCTGCACACACTTTTTTCTGAGTATGTATTTTATCGATCGCTGTTCTCTTCCTTTAGTTTCTATTCCTTTTAATGTAGTTTCATTAGTTTTGAGCAGGGAGAAGACAGAAGACCTTTATGTATCTGTAGCTCATTGATACCTGAAAAAATCTATAGGTAGAACCAGAACTAAAAAAAGAAAACCTGCAAAGGTGAAACGGATGTAAGGGACACTGGCATCCTCAGGGCACTAATGCCAGAGCGTGGGGGGTCACCCGTGCAGGGCCAGAGGACTGGTCCTCCCAGGACTGCACAGGCCCTCACTGGAGGCCCCTTGTGAACTGCTCAGGCCTGAGACAGGCCACGTCAAGGAGATATGTGCCCTGCAGATTCATTTTAAAGTTTATGTAAATGACTTTAGACTCTAGAACAGAATGACACGACGACTCCAAATAGTGAATTCTTCTATGCTTTTATCTTCTATAAGATGTGTACATTGTCATGGCCGTCACCACTGTCAGCAGGCACGCCTGGGGCTCTCTCAAGGCTGCTAGCGTCCTCTGTCATTTGTACTGTCAAAAATTTGGAAACTCCAGGTGGAGTACAATACAGTCTGTAGAATCCCTCAAGTTACAAGACGCCTACCTGACACAAGGCAGGCACGCTGACTGGTCTTAAGTACCGGAAATGGGTAGATATGAATATAGGCATGGAAAGATTGTACAAAAGAAGCGAGCAACAACGTTTAGCATATCGTAAATACAGGACTTTTCGGAAACCCGCGAGCATGTGATGCCGTTTTGCATTTGGAAAACGAGCATCATTTTGCAGAGTTTGCGAGGTTCAGAAATTTCACAATTTATGGGGTCAGAGCAAAAAAATTAACATGCATACATGCAACCAACCACTATAAGTTTAAAAGATGGAAAGAGTGAGGGTGCATGAAGGACAGCAAACAACAAGAAAGTGAGGGAGAGTTATAGTTTTCACGGTGGCGGCGTGAATTATGATTTGTGGACTGAACTATAGCCAGTGAATTTCACGTATCTTTTGTGAAATATATATATATACATTTTTGTATACATATGTGTGTATAATATATATATATATATATATATATATATATATATATATATATATATTACAGCTCCTCTCGCACCAGCCTGTCGCACACAAAGGCGGGTGCCTGCCAGTCGGGGGTGCACCCGACTCAAATATCTGCTCCAACAATCCCTCCCCGCAATCCACGGGAACCAGGAGGCAGCACTCCAAAGGCAGGTTACACACAATAGGTTTTATTCTCTCACAAAGCGCTTTCGGCACTCGGCCTTCGTCAGTGAAGAGACGCCGACCATCTCAATCAACATATATTTAAACGCCCGTGTTGCTCGGGTAGTAAACACAAAGATAGGACTATCGTAGCAATGAAATCAAAAAAGTGGCGGTCGCCATCTTGGAATGATATTTATCGCAATGTGTAAACAATACCTCAGTGTATTTAAAATCAGAGAAAATACACAATGCGAAAATGCAAATCATAAGATCACGCCCTGAATGGGCCAATACATCATCTGTCAATCCATAATGGGTACAGAATATAGTGTTAATAGAAAACGGGAAATCAAAATTAGACCCCAAGCGCCATATGGCTGCAATATTAACAAAAGCTATAGTCCTATGTTCTTCTTTGTGTTATTAGGCCCTGGATGGGCAACAATTTATCATCATATCTGCAACATAACTCAATCCTCATGGAAAAAGTTCAATGGCAATTCATTCTTCATACTTATGGAAACAAATAAATAAAGAAATAAATGAATAACGTGAAGCAATGTGACTGTCAGTATATATACACACACACCTATATACACACACACACACACATACATATATATATAATATATATATTTATTCATTTGTTTATTGAAAAAAACAAAAGGTTAATGTAACGTAACGTTACAGTTGGTTGTTGAAATGATTAAAAAACAAATGCTTAAAAAACAAACAAAAAACAGTGAAATTCACCAGTTATAGTTCATAGTTCAGTGATTTACCTATAATTTGCACCCCAGCCATGCAGTGCTTATGACCTCAGATATTTCATCAGTCATGACATGTTAAATGACACTTTGGTGTGACCAGCATACACTCCCCAGTCCAATCAGGCGTTGTCTATTCCTGATAGCCACGCCCTGGCTTTGTCGGGTTGGTGCATTCCCTAGTGGAGACAGTCCAACTCTCCTGGACGGGTGTCTACACCTTGGCACTGTCACTGGAATAAGCCCTGCGTGGGCAGCTAGTTCTCAGCCAAACCTGCTGAAGAAGTCTGGACTAGGTGCCCTGTGCATTCCATGGTGGAGTCCGTAACGCACGTATCACCGAGAAACTGTGACTAGGTCTCCTAAAGTTTAGTAAATAAGCTTGTGCACACAGTGAGAGCACAGCGCACTACTTTTTAAATAACAAAGGTATTTGAGAGATAAAGTAAAGGCAAAGTAAAAGTGACCTGGGTAGCTGTGACTGTCGCTGTCAGCCTTGTGAATAAGCTGCCCAAATCTCCTGTTGTGGTCACCACTGACGTGGCACTTTGGAGTAGGTTAGACGAGGCTGAAGATGTGGTAGGAGCTTTCTGATAGTCTGCAAGAGGTGTAATCAGTGCAGAGACATTCCAATGTTTGCAACCAAGGTCAAAGTTCTGTAATAGATTCCTAGTTTCAAGAGGTGAGCAGCAAATAGCTCCTTGACATTGTCTAACAAACTACTTTCTGTTAGACCCGTCTACACAACATCCACTGACAGTTGTAGCACTCGCTTCCACAGGAGAACAATTTTGGCATAGCGGAAATGAAGTCATCTCTATTCTAATGCCGATTCTTGATGGCATTGTAGACCTCAACTCAGTTTAGAAGAAGAATGATCAAAGTAAACGTATACTCAAACTTTTCTATGGAGATAAAAGCCTATACTGACACGCAATAAGGTAATGCCATTGAGTGGTTACTTAGCCGATGAATATCTTGGTATTGCTAGCTTGTGGGAATAAAGGTTGGTGGGGCTGGTATTTCTACTTAGCTGGGGTCATACCTCCAGGGTGAGTTTCCTTAGAAGTAGGGTGTTCTGAGAACAAGTGTGAGTTAGTGAGGAATTTAAATAGCAATTGCAAGGCTTCTCGGCTCTTGAATCGGATGGAAACCTGGTGGTTCATCACATTGGACGTAGACTGGAAGAATAATATTTCTGTGAGGCTAGAACTGTACCGAACTTCAGCAAGCTCTCCGGTAAACACTTTGCAGAAGATAAAATGGATAACTTCATCGGAAAGCTTACAACTGGAAGAAAAGGCATCAGGGGAGCAAAGGTAAGGGTTTTTAAAAAGGGTCAGGTTAAAAAATAGTTTTATGGTTTCCGCTAGGGTTAAAGTACTGTTGCATCCTGCTTTCATTTCTTCTCTGTCTTTCTTTAGTGTTTGTCATTACTTGCTCAGCAGGCATCTATGATGTCACATAGTGTTCCAATTGTGTATGCTTGAAAGCAGGGACAGTTACATCTGAGGCTGAGCTGGAGTCCATCTGCTCCTGCTGGGGTTTCTATTATTGGATCTACTTTATTCTATTTTATCTTCCTGACCTGAATCTTATCTTCAATAAACCTAATCTGTTTCATATACTGGACTTAAGGACTTCAATTTGTTACAATTTTGGCGACGAGGTACTGAGCCTATGCGTGAAGAAAAGACTGGATTACTGCAACTAAGAATTTGGAACTACTGCAACTGGAGAACTTTTTCAAGCCAAAGAGGAAAAGGTATTTAATGAGAGCACCCTGGTTAACCCCACCACTGTCCTTTGTGATCTGGACAGCCTGTTTCCCCAAGGTGTTGGAGTTCTAACTGCATGATTTGGCCTGAATTTGGTAAAACTTGGAGAAAACTATTAAGATTTAAACCAGATTGGCCCGGATTTAAACCACATTGGCCCGAATTGTCAAGAACTTTAAAAGGAAAGATGTGTGTCATGTTTGGGAGAGACACGCCTTTGCCAACAGCTGTGGTGATTGGAGGTGCAACATTCATTTGTATTAGACGTTTCAAGAGGGTGAGCAACGTGAGTATGGACATGATGTTTTGCTTTGGCCCCTCCAAGATAAACGCTGGCTTTTGTGAGCGGAGCACAGAGTGCGGTGTCTGCTCTGATTTTGACGCTGGCATCTGTGAGCGGAGCACTGAGTATGGTGTCTGCTGTGACTTCGGAAAAGGATGTTCAAGTGTTTTGAACCCATGTTTTTCTTGTACTGTTCTAAGGCTTTGTGGTGATTTTTGCACATTTCTTGCATTTCAATTCTTGTGGCGATTTTTAAATAAGAATAACAACGACTTACGCGAGCAATGGCTCGTGCGCTTACAACGATTTCTGAGCGTGGTCATCACCTTGACAACGCTGTGCTCTCCTTCTTCTCTTCGTCCATGGCAGCAGCTGATGTCATCAACGTTGCGTACGCAGCGCGGTGTACGTGACACAACGTAGCGTCATTATGTCACCGGCAGCCATTTTCAATTTCACTTGGACTTCATTTCACTTCATATCGCCGTCAAACCGGAGAATACTTCCTCCATCTATTGAAAACAGATTTTGACAGTGCAATTTGTGAAGACTATCATCCAGAGGTATTTTAGTAACATTTGGTGATCCATTGAGGATTTCTACTACGCTGATGTGCACAGCTCAAGAACAAGTTATTATGTGCACGATTCAGTTATGTTAGTGCTGGAAATTGTGAATGTATGGTAATTAATTTACCTAGTGATAGTTGAACGAGGGATTAACACATATTTGAAAGCTATAGTTATCTAGCTTACATGTGTGTAATGGTGTAGAATTTTCATATGTTCAGTGGTGAGTTTGTTTTCTTTAATATAGTGAGCCATTCATATGCTCAACTATGGTTGAGGTGCTCAGTTTTCATTTTAAGATGTGTGTATTGGAGCTGATAGTACTACAGTCAGATAGTATTTTTAATGGAGGGAGCCATTTTTATGCTCAACATTTATTGAGGTGCTCTGTTATTTTATTTAAATCCGTTGTAGATTGCATGTTTGATTGCAGTTACATTTAATTTCTTGTTCATGTGTTGGGACTTATTGGTGTGTACATGTCTATTTTGCGGGGCCACATTTTGTGCTCATTTATTGAGGTGCTCCATTCTTCATTTCATTCCAGCGTTTCTGTATTTTTTATGTGTTTACGGTTTGCATCTTAGGATGAGCCATGTTTGAGAAATTTCTATATTTTGAAAAGTTTTAGTATTTTGCTGAACCACAAAGTGCTCGAATATTGTTAGAGGTGTTCAGTTATTCGAAGTTTTTGAGAGTGAAAGTTGCTCTATTTTAGGATATGAACCGCTTTAGTGCTCTAATATGTTAGAGGTGTTCATTTTATTCAAGGTTAAAGAGCCGCAGGTTACTCATTTTTAGAACCACAGGTGTTCGCTATGTTTGATTTGTAGAACTACAGGTGTTCGTTATGTTTCATTTGTAGAACCACAGGGGTTCGCTATCTTTTATGCTTAGAGAGCCGCAGGTCGCTCATTTGTAGAACCACTTGTGTTCGCTATCTTTTATCTATTTATTGAACCACAAAGTGCTCTAAGGTTTAGAGGTGTTCAAATTGTTGGGTGTTTAAAGAGCCGTGTTTGCTCAGTGATATGTATTATTACATGCTCTAATGTTTTTAGAGAAATTCACTTTTGATTTGTCAAATCCACTCATTTCCATTCTTGTGGATTTTGTACCATGCGGGTGACTGTATTTTCTTTCGTACTTTCACCATTTGATGTTCTATCTCTTTCTTTTGCTTTACCAGTATTTTTTCTGTGTATATGCTGTATGTTCTATTATCAATTTTTCTTCTCTCTTTTGTTTTCTTATCTTGTTTTATTTTGTCAAGGGGGAGATGTGTTGCATCCTGCTTTCATTTCTTCTCTGTCCTTCTTTAGTGTTTGTCATTACTTGCTCAGCAGGCATCTATGATGTCACATAGTGTTCCAATTGTGTATGCTTGAAAGCAGGGACAGTTACATCTGAGGCTGAGCTGGAGTCCATCTGCTCCTGGTGGGGTTTCTATTATTGGATCTACTTTATTCTATTTTATCTTCCTGACCTGAATCTTATCTTCAATAAACCTAATCTGTTTCATATACTGGACTTAAGGACTTCAATTTGTTACAAGTACACATTCAGTTTGGAATATGGGGCTGTTGCTTGTGTTAGGGTATCTCCAGGGTTAGATTTAATGGTAGTGTTAGAGGAGAGCCAGCTCACTGTAAAGGTTTCCTTCAGCAGGCAAGGCCCTTTTAAAACCTAAGCACACCCGCAGGATGATACTAGTTCAGTAAAGGAGGTAAACAAAGGAAATTCTGCTGTATGAACTACATTTTTGTGGCTTTCTATTCACTTCAGTTGCGCCACATTTAATGGACTTAAATTTGTCATTTTTGGTGGGGTTTTTCCGCTGTCCATTTGGTGAGCAAGGAAGTAGCGTTTACATTTTATGTTTGTGGCTTCAATTTCATTTGGAAAGTGATCAGTTCTTTCTACGTTTCAACTACCTCTTTACTGATGGCACCAGATTTTAATTTGTCAAAATAAAACCTAGGCACAAGGATCTACTAAACTCTTTTCCTTAGATGTCCACTGCCAGTGCTGTTGAAGACCAGTGTTACAGACTACCAAGGCTGTCTAGTTTTGATTCCACTGTGTTTTTTTTTTTCTTCGCTTAGTTTTGATTCACCTCAAACCTCTTTTTCCACCAGCCTACCCTTCCTGCCTTTCTAACTCTAGGTTTCTCTCTTTGTCCCTGTTGTCCTATCTTTCTCTTCCTCCAACTCAATGTCTCCTTCTTGCTCCGGATCAAAGCCTAATAATGAACAAGCATTTGCAATGCAATAGGTCTCGCAGCATTAAAGTTTGAGTTATTGGCATTGTATATGACAATGTGCTGCATTAAATATTTAGCAAAGTCTGTATTGGTGTATAAAGATGATTTGCAAGATGATAGCGATGGAGTGGGGGATGGATGGGTGGATGGATGGAGTGGAGGGGATGGATGGATGGAGTGGGGGGATGGATGATGGGGGGCTGGATGGAGTGAGGTGGATTGAGTGGGGGGATGGAATTCATGTGTGCATTAAAAAGAGGAATCTAAGGATAGAAATAAATGGGGCACCCTCCACTCGCATAGTGTATATAAATACTAGCCCCATTTATGCACCGCTCATTTCATTGTAGTGGGTGGTGCCCTACCTTCTGTATTCAATTGAAAGGGGCAGCTTGATCCCATCTTAGGTAGTGAGATCCAGCAAAATGACTGATGCAACAGTTGACAAACTAGGAGACAGCAACTTACTCACACTCCTTCATATACAACATTCCCTAACTAGCACATATCCTGCCCCTTTCGCCTGGTTACCCTCACACAGAGGAACACTCCGATGATGAAAAGTGCGGGGAACTGTACGACGTGTTCATGGCACCCTTGAATCCGTGAGGTGTCTCCTTTTATGCATGGGTGAACAATTGTGGCTTATGTGGTACTTCTCAGACAGGGCACCAGCAGCTCCAGAACGAGTTTAAGCTATTCGCATTGTAAATGACAATGCCATTCATTTATATTTTAAAAACAAAAATAAAAGGCTTTGTTATGTGCAATGTCAATAGCTTAAACTCACGTAAATGCGGGACCTATTGCATTGCAAATGCTTGTTTACAATGTGCCCAAAAAGAAGGTTATCTCTCAGAATAAGGTAAGCCAATGGCTTAAGTGGCCTGATCTTGTGCCCCATTGTTGTGTCTGCAGTGGCCAAAAAAAAAATGTGTATCGGAGAACAATGGATGGGCTGACTGACAGCCCCTATATTTATGTATAATATATGTAATATTACTAAAATCAACAAGCATTGAAAATGCAATAGGTCTCGCAATAGAATAGTTACACATTTTTCGTTTTGCAAATGGATGAGTGGTGTTGCGTGGATGAGTGGCGTTGCGTGGATGAGTGGCGTTGCGTGGATGAGTGGCGTGTGTGAGTGGCGTTGCGTGTGTGAGTGGCGTTGCGTGTGTGAGTGGCGTTGCATGTGTGAGTGGCGTTGCGTGTGTGAGTGGCGTTGCGTGTGTGAGTGGCGTAGCGTGTGTGAGTGGTGTAGCGTGTGTGAGTGGCGTTGCGTGTGTGAGTGGCGTTGCGTGTGTGAGTGGCGTTGCGTGTGTGAGTGGCGTTGCGTGGATAAGTGGGGTTGGAATGCAATAGGTCTCGCATTAGAAAAGTTCTAGTTATTGGTCTTGTAAATGACATAATTTATTTATTTTTGCGTTGTTAAAATAGCTATATTGATGGCTTTGTCATTTACAAAGCCAATAGTTATAACATTTGCAAATGTGACACCTATAGCATTTGGAATGCAACATGTTTTGTATTTACGTGACTTATATGGCAGCTCTTGTCGTTATGCTACATCTCTAGATAGTTTTATCTTCCGCAAATGTGACACCTATTGTAACACAATATGTGTTGTGAGGGTGAGTGAGGGTGAAGGGTTGAGGGTGAGGTGTTGAGGGTGAGGGGTTGAGGGTGAGGGTGAGGGTGAGTGAGGGTGAGGGGTTGAGGGTGAGGGGTTGAGGGTGAGTGAGGGTGAGGCTGAGGTGTTGAGGGTGAGTGAGGGTGAGGAGTTGAGGGTGAGTGAGGGTGAGGGTGAGTGAGTGTGAGGGGTTGAGGGTGAGTGAGGGTGAGGGTGAGTGAGGGTGAGGGGTTGAGGGTGAGTGAGGGTGAGGGTGAGTGAGGGTGAGGCTGAGGGGTTGAGGGTAAGTGAGGGTGAGTGAGAGTGAGGGTGAGTGAGGTGTTGAGGGTGAACGGTTGAGGGTGAGTGAGGGTGAGGGTGAGGTGTTGAGGGTGAGTGAGGGTGAGGCATTGAGAGTGAGTGAGGGTGAGGCGTTGAGGGTGAGTGAGGGTGAGGGTGAGTGTGGGTGAGGGTGAGTGAGGGTGAGTGAGGGTGAGTGAGGGTGAGGGTGAGTGAGGGTGAGTGAGGGTGAGGCTGAGTGAGGGTGAGTGAGGGGTTGAGGGTGAGTGAGGGTGAGGGGTTGAGGGTGAGTGAGGGTGAGGGGTTGAGGGTGAGTGAGGGTGAGGGGTTGAGGCTGAGTGAGGGTGAGGGTGATTGAGGGTAAGGGGTTGAGGCTGAGTGAGGGTGAGGGTGAGGGGTTGAGGGTGAGTGAGGGTGAGGTGTTGAGGGTGAGTGAGGGTGAGGGTGAGTGTGGGTGAGGGAGGGTGAGGGTGAGTGAGGGTGAGTGAGGGTGAGTGAGTGTGAGTGAGGGTGGGGGTGAGTGAGGGTGAGTGAGTGTGAGTGAGGGTGAGTGAGGGTGAGGGGTTGAGGGTGGTTGAGGGGTTGAGGGTGAGTGAGGGTGAAGGGTTGAGGGTGAGAGGGTGAAGGTGAGGGTGAGTGAGGCTGAGGGTGAGGGGTTGAGGGTGAGTGAGGGTGAGGGTGATTGAGGGTGAGGGGTTGAGGGTGAGTGAGGGTGAGGGTGAGTGAGGATGAGGGTCATTGAGGGCGAGTGAGGTTGAGGGGTTGAGGGTGAGTGAGGGTGACTGAGGGTGAGTGAGAGTGAGGGTGAGTGAGAGTGAGGGTGAGTGAGGTGTTGAGGGTGAGGGGTTGAGGGTGAGTGAGGGGGAGGCTGAGGGGATGAGGGTGAGTGAGGGTGAGGGGTTGAGGGAGGGTGAGGCTGAGTGAGGGTGAGGGTGAGTGAGGGTGAGGGGTTGAGGGTGAGTGAGGGTGAGGGTGAGTGAGGGTGAGTGAGGGTGAGTGAGGGTGAGTGAGGGTGAGTGAGGGTGAGGGTGAGTGAGGGTTAGGGTGAGGGGTTGAGGGTGATTGAGGGTGAGGGTGATTGAGGGTGAGGGGTTGAGGGTGAGTGAGGGTGAGGGTGAGTGAGGGTGAGGGTGATTGAGGGTGAGTGAGGGTGAGGGTGAGGGGTTGAGGGTGAGTGAGGGTGAGTGAGGGTGAGTGAGGGTGAGTGAGTGTGAGTGAGGGTGAGTGAGTGTGAGTGAGGGTGAGTGAGTGTGAGTGAGGGTGAGTGAGGGTGAGGTGTTGAGGGTGGTTGAGGGGTTGAGGGTGAGTGAGGGTGAGGGGTTGAGGCTGAGTGAGGGTGAGGGGTTGAGGGTGAGTGATGGTGAGGGTGAGTGAGGGTGAGTGAGGGTGAGTGAGGGTGAGGGTGAGGGTGAGTGAGGGTGAGTGAGGGTGAGTGGGGGTGATTGAGGGTGAGTGAGGGTGAGGGTGGGTGAGGGTGAGTGAGGGTGAGTGAGGGTGAGGGTGAGTGAGGGTTAGGGTGAGGGGTTGAGGGTGAGTGAGGGTGAGGGTGATTGAGGGTGAGGTGTTGAGGGTGAGTGAGGGTGAGGGTGAGTGAGGGTGAGGGTGATTGAGGGCGAGTGAGGGTGAGGGTGAGGGGTTGAGGGTGAGTGAGGGTGACTGAGGGTGAGTGAGTGTGAGTGAGGGTGGGGGTGAGTGAGGGTGAGTGAGTGTGAGTGAGGGTGAGTGAGGGTGAGGTGTTGAGGGTGGTTGAGGGGTTGAGGGTGAGTGAGGGTGAGGGGTTGAGGCTGAGTGAGGGTGAGGGGTTGAGGGTGAGTGATGGTGAGGGTGAGTGAGGGTGAGTGAGGGTGAGGGTGAGTGAGGGTGAGTGAGGGTGAGTGAGGGTGAGGGTGATTGAGGGTGAGTGAGGGTGAGGGTGGGTGAGGGTGAGTGAGGGTGAGTGAGGGTGAGGGTGAGTGAGGGTGAGTGAGGGTGAGTGAGGGTGAGTGAGGGTGAGGGGTTGAGGGTGAGTGAGGGTGAGGGTGATTGAGGGTGAGTGAGGGTGAGGGTGAGTGAGGGTGAGGGTGAGTGAGTGTGAGTGAGGGTGGGGGTGAGTGAGGGTGAGTGAGTGTGAGTGAGGGTGAGTGAGGGTGAGGTGTTGAGGGTGGTTGAGGGTGAGTGAGGGTGAGGGGTTGAGGCTGAGTGAGGGTGAGGGGTTGAGGGTGAGTGATGGTGAGGGTGAGTGAGGGTGAGTGAGGGTGAGTGAGGGTGAGTGAGGGTGAGTGAGGGTGAGGGTGAGTGAGGGTGAGTGAGGGTGAGTGAGGGTGAGGGTGATTGAGGGTGAGTGAGGGTGAGGGTGGGTGAGGGTGAGTGAGGGTGAGTGAGGGTGAGTGAGGGTGAGTGAGGGTGAGTGAGGGTGAGTGAGGGTGAGGGGGTGAGGGTGAGTGAGGGTGAGGGTGAGGGAGGGTGAGGGTGAGGGAGGGTGAGGGTGAGGGAGGGTGAGTGAGGGCAAGGGTTAGTGAGGGAGGGTGTGATGCGAAAGCACAACATCTGAATCCCTGAGCTTGTGTTTGAATAGAAGATTGGAATACATTCTGAATGGCGTGCACTGTTAAAGCTTACCAACGGCCGGTGCCATGCTCTGCTAATAAGAATTAAGCTGCAAAAGCGCCTCACTCATGAGCCTGCACACTTCATTTCAAAGCAATATAAAGATGACTTGTTCCCGAGAATGTTTTATGGCTGCCTCGTTGTCGCTCTTGTACTCATCCGACCTTATTAATGTGTCTGGTATTAACAAAATCATTTTCTTTTTGCCGATCTTGCTTTATTGCTTTCCAAATTTAGAAGAAAAAAAAAGAAACGATAACGAGCTGGCAAACAGGCTAACACACTCGTCAAACCAAGTTGTTTTTATTGCTCATCACAAAGGAATCAAAATGCGCTCCGAGCACTTTCAATGCAGGTTTCCGTGATTGCCCGAGACAGCGTTTGCCCAACAATGTCACAGAGGTCAGCCGAGAAATAAAATATGATATGCTTTTTTCAAGAAAGCACAACATCTGAATGCAGTGTCCGCGGTGTAAGAAGAGCCCTGGGGGAGGGAGCGAAAGGGATGCACTTGCAGAACAAAGGCACCGCAAACTGATCATTCTCGGAGATTTTAATCTCTGGCCCAACGGCAACCTGGATAATGCTCTGCACAATCTACTGCTCTCCTGCGAGGGTCTTGGCCTCTCACAACTGGTTAACAAACCCACCCACATTGCCGGGCACCAATTGGATTTAATTTTTGCCTCTTCCCAGTGGGTTCACCTAGGCGACATCCTGCCCTTGTGTTGGACCGACCACGCACTTGTTAAATTTCACATCTCTTGTGATAAATCCTCTAGGCCCCTACGTGGCTCTACTCCAGAGTTTCTGTATAGAAACTGGAAAGCCCTTGACACTCTCAGAGCGGCGGGCTCTGTATTCAATGTGGAAAATAGTTTTTCCTCCAACAATTCTGTTGAGAACAACTTCAAAGCCTTCTCCTTAGCAATCACATCCATCGTTGACTCTCTTGCCCCTTTGAAGAAAGGAAAGGTCAAAGGCAGAGTTCCTGCTCCTTGGTTCAACGACTCTCTAAAATCTCTTAAACTAGCTTGCAGACAATCTGAGAGGAAATGGAGACAAGGGTACTCGGAGTTTAACAAAGCCATCTGGAAAAGCCATCTCCTTGCATACAAAACTGCCATTACTCAGAGCAAAGCCAACTATTTTTGCTCAATGATTAGTAATGCCCCCAACAGCTCCAAAAGCATATTTCAGATCCTCAGAAACCTTACCCACCCTGATTGTGTCTCTACAACTACCCTTCCTACCCAAGCCCTCTGTGACAACCTTGCGTTGTTCTTCAAAAACAAAATTGACACCATTATCTCTAATCTGAACTCCTCCCCCCCCCTAGGGGGCCCCATTACATCTAGATCCGGTACTAGCGATCCCACTCCGGCGCACTCAGATTTTCCTTTTAGGAAAAAACTGCGGGAGTTTCCCCCTATCCAAGCTCCAGAATTTGAACGGCTGGCTCTTGGGATCACCTCCGGTTCCCCCCTGGACCCAGTACCTCCTAAAATTTGGAAGAGTTTTGGTACCGACCTCTTTGACACACTACGCAGGATCTGTAATCAATCTTTATACTGCGGACTTGTGCCTTCCACCTGGAAGGAGGCCCTTATCACCCCATTGTTAAAAAAACCTTCCCTGAACCCTGATTGTCTGTCCAATTACCGGCCTATTTCCCTTCTGCCTTTTCCTGCTAAAATTGTGGAGCGCTGGGTAAGCACCTGTCTCTCCACCTATTTGGAGGATAATCAGATCCTGGACGACTTTCAGTTCGGCTTCCGCCCTGCCCACGGGACCGAAACAGCTGTCCTGACAGCCATGGAAGACCTTCGTATGCGTGCAGACAGGGGCCAGGCAGTAGCCTTGATCCTGTTGGACCTGTCTGCCGCCTTCGATACGGTCAACCATGGGGTCCTGCTGGAACGACTCCAGGCAGCGGGGATTGACGGCACTGCCCTTCTCTGGTTTCACTCCTTCCTTCGGGACAGGAGACAGGCGGTATCTCTTCCCCCTTATCAATCCACGTTCTCCCCTGTTTCCCACGGGGTGCCCCAGGGCTCCTCCATCAGCCCCATT
Source organism: Lissotriton helveticus (assembly GCF_964261635.1). Taxonomy (NCBI): domain Eukaryota; kingdom Metazoa; phylum Chordata; class Amphibia; order Caudata; family Salamandridae; genus Lissotriton; species Lissotriton helveticus. The sequence continues at coordinate 1,048,964,104 of NC_136072.1, forward strand.
CTTTTTAATGTGTATCTTAGACCTCTGATCACGTTAATAAAGGCACACGGGTTAAAAACAATTAATTATGCAGACGACACCCAGCTCATTCTCTCTTGGGAGGGAGAAGACTCTACCCCCCTGGCAGCCTTTCACGACTGCTTAAGGGAGACGGCTGGGTGGCTACTCACTAACTCGCTGCAATTTAATTCCTCCAAAACGGAGGTTCTGTACTGTGCGGGAAGCCGCATTCCCCGGCAATTCCCCTGCGATTTCTGGCCCCCGGAATCGACAGATAAACCTCGGCCAGTTACATCGGTCCGTAATCTAGGAGCCACGCTGAATGAGAAAATGAACACTGAAACCCAAGTTGCAAAAACGGTGGGAACTTGCACAGCTCTCATACGTTCCCTACGCAAAATTATGCCATTGTTACCCGCTCAAGCTCGGGAGCAGATAGTCAGGTGTACCATCCTCAGTCGCCTGGACTACTGCAACGCGCTGCTTCTTGAGTCCCCAGCTGCCCTGCTTGACCGACTTCAACGAGTTCAGTCGGCCGCAGCCAAACTAGTTCTAGGCTGGACTAGGAGAGCTTCCGCCACAGCGGCCCTAGCTGAACTACACTGGCTTCCGCTTAGGCAACGTGTGGCCTTCAAGTCCCTCTGCCTGGTATTTAAAGCGCTCCACGGAGCTGGACCTAAACCTCTGCAGGCTATGTTCACATGGTACATCCCTTCCAGATCTCTACGTTCTGCCTCGGCTCGCCTGGTGTTTGTTCCTAAATACAACAAAGTCAGGACGGGGGGCAGATCGTTCAGAGTCGCTGCGGCTAAATTGTGGAACAGTCTTCCTCCTGATATCCGGCAAATCTCACAGCTCCTCCCCTTCAGGAAACGCATCAAGACGTGGTTATTCCCTTAGAATTTCCACCCCCCCCTTGCTCCCTGCTGTTGTTCCCCTGAGGTACGAGTATTCGCCAGCGCCAGGAAACCTGCAAGGTGTCAGCCGCGCTTTACAAATGGAGAAAATAAATAAATAAATAAGGCAGACCTTCTGCTAATTGACTGAAAAATTAGCCCGGCCCCCTGTGGGAAGCACGCAGGCCAGCAGCAGATGGAGACACTTCGGACACTGTTGCAAGCCAGGCTCCCCACAACCTGCTGTGAAGCTGCCCGCAATTAAGGGTCACAACACTTTCTTGTTTAACAGAACACAAGCAAGATGAGAAAAATAACAAGCATTGACCGCCAGTACCACTCATTTTTAGCCAGCAGCCCTTTTGTCATCAGACTTTCACCTTGAGCAGGAAAGAGGAAATCATTAAATAGAACAAGGGAGGAGAGAAGGAAAGGTGACAGAGAACTGCTGGAGGAGCAAAGAGGAGAAAAGAAATGCACACGGCGGGCAGGGGAGGGGGCGGAGCGGGGAGAGCGGCATGTGGGTGTGAAGAAGCCGGGGCCTTTGAAGTGAAGCTAAGCTTCACTTCAAAAGGTGTCGGAGGAATGCGGCTGAGGGAACAGACGGCGATTGCGGCTGAGGGAACTGATGTGCACGCGCTTTTAAGCTCAATGCACATGCGCATTGAGCTTAAAAGTCACGGGCACTGCAAGGAATCGCCACGATTCCTTGCAACTTGGTTAAAGACTGTTTAAGCCGCAATAGGCTCGCAAGCTCGATGCGCATGCGCATCGACAGGCGAGACCTAAAAAGGACATGCCTGGCACCAGATCTACAAATAGTCCATTGGGCTTGTGCTTCTCCGAATTGTAAGATCAGATCACCTTTATGGAGGTATCAATTATGACTCCTAAATATGTAATGCAGTGAACACTCTTTATGGATGTCTATTAGTGCTCATAGACTACGATGTAATATTTCTTGCATCTAAAGCCATAACGTAGTACTAAGGCCCATGGTATCCATTAACGTCAAGGGATCCATTCAGGACATGAATCTATTCACTTCGTCTTAGAATCCAATTAAGTTCTTGATGACAGAACTGCATCATCTGCACAGACAACAAACACTGGCAAAGCCAATAAATCTAGGTCTTAAACTGCTGAGCAACAGCATTTGGAAACGTTTTAACAGGCAAGCAAAAGCATGTGCCCACAAGCACATGCATGCCTAGCTGCTAATTTTGCAAAGAATGGGTTTGTAATTAGAGGGAAATCTGTTCAAGATCGCCCTCATGCATGAGCACGGCACGATGCACGGCCATCATTTATCATAATTACAAAATTAAAAGAAGGAAAGCGTGATGGGGAAAGGAGATGCACTTCCCTGGAGTGAGTTTAATGAAAGTCACCTCAAATATACAATGAATGAAAACAACTCACCCAGCAGGAACACTGAAAGGCCCCAACACACCTGGGTGACAAACACACAAATAAGGAGTAATGTCTTTTAATAAAGTGGTGACAACTGACCAAGACAACAAATTCCTCTAACCATGAGCAAGGGGCTGAACCAAATCACCGCTGGATGTATGTCAAAAACAATAGCTCTGACCAGTGGACAGCAGCTAAAGCAATCTGTAGCTGAGACCTGAAAATTGAAAAAACAACAGCCATACTCTATCTATGGCAGCTCTAAATAACTTCAGAGAGATTCTCGTCCACACCACTTATATATATTAACAAGGATGATGCATCACATATTCAGGCTAGCGAAAATGACGTCATGAAAAGACTGCATCTGTTCCTCCTAGCACTTCGACGTATGTCTGTCATCCGCACTGGGGAAATCCTGTTTGGAGGGTAATCTGAGACTTTCCCCCTTAATGCTGTGGCTCTCTGCCTGGCCAAAGACAGAAACAAACCTTAACCGACTTCTGACTTCAGATTGTCTGCGATATGAATAAGTATGTACCAGCCCCTGGCTGATATCCACAAGTTCAACCAGCTCATATAAGTTTTCGAATGTAATATCTTGAGAAGTGTAGTTAGTCAATAACAATGGGCTTAATCTATTGCGGGTGGGTGACTGTATTTTCTATTTGCATGCAAGATGGGGTGATGATTTGCACCCATGGGTGTTTGAATAGCATTTTGTAGTAAGTGGAACTACTGCAGCACTACGTTACATATTACAAAATGCAGTTTGTGAATTGGGCCCAACAAGTCTATTACCAGAAATGCTGCAGGAGTTTACAGGTTGGTAACCAATGGAGTACTTAACCACTTCGCTACTAAGCCTTTTCAGCCGTAGAATTCTTTGAACTTTCTTGCCATTTTGGGGTAGTCACACTTAATGCCTTAATAACCTTCTTTTCACTGAATGATTCAATGTCAAACCTACGATCTTCCACCAAGGCCCTCCCCCACATTTTAGGCAATGTAAAGTTACTCAGGTTCTTTGATTTACTCTGCAAGGCAATGATATATTAGCCAAAATATGGTAACATTATGTTTAAAAAGACAAGAACAAAAGGTTTGTTGTGCCAACATTAGCCTTTTCCCAGTTTCCAGAAAAATAGGGGGTAAAAACCTTTTTTGACCGTTATTTTCTAAGTGGTGGTCAATATTTCCTTTTCTAGGTTTTTTTTCTACTTGCAATATTGTAGGGGAAAATAGGGGTGAACTATAAATGCTATACATTGCTGAAAACTAGACCAAAATTCTGAATTCAGTAAAAGATTACTTGTGCAGATCACTCAGTGTTTTTCCAAAGTAACTAACCATTGAGAGCAAGCATAATAAGTATGGACTAAACATATTTGAACTTGTGACCTCTCCTGATACACAGAGCTTTTCAGCACATTAACCCCGTGCCCTGAGAATACAGAAAGGAATAGTAGCAGATAAGCAAAAGTGAGAGGGGGTTATAGGAACAAGCGGGGCACAGAGAATGAGACAGCAAAATCGAAAAGTGACAAAACAAGCATTACCCCTTCCTCCAGCACTTCCGCCGCCTCCATTGCTGCTCGTCCTGGTTCATTCGCGGGCGCCGACGCACGTCCCCAACTCCCCGGGTTTCCGAGGTGAAAAGGAAAACGAAACCTATGAAGCTCACGCGCGACGCGCGCGACCAAATCCTAAAGCGCGCATCGTAATCCGACTCTGCCATGCCGTTTGAATGCTGCGCATGGTGCGCGTGGCCAGCTCCTGTCTCCACTCCTTGTCGGCTGAACTGATCACTATAGTTCTCTGGCGAAAACGCGCTTTGCGCGTTTAGCCGAGACCTAAGAAAAGGAATGGTCACCAAAAACCTATGCCTGTGCCTATCACCTGCCAGCACCGGCACAAATTAGACCCTCAGCAGACCAAGCAGCTGAGAAGTGCACATCTTTGAAAACTGAATTGAACTCCATTTCAAAGAAAATGCATGTGGACTGATATCTGACATCAACTGTACTTGTAAACTTCCTCTATACTTTAAAAATAGCTGCACTCAAAATGTTACTTCTACTAATATCTGGACGCACACTTGTGAGTGGTAACAGGCTTTTGCATATGCACAGCCGCAGTTTCGGAACCCAAAGGTCTCCATTGGCAATTGAAGTCTGTCAGCGATGGTAGGGCCAGCCGTGAACTTTACTTCAACCTCTATGATGGCATTTGTAGACCTGCCCTCCGTGCGCGTCACAGAAGCATGCGCATGCCTGCTGCTCTCTAGGCATTGGCTCCCACGAGCCATGTTGGTGACGGCCTGGGAGGCTTGCTGATGTCATGCCTCTTCAAGCCTGTTGGACGGGGAGCATATCTGCAGGAATAAATTTGACTGTGCGGGTCAATAATGTAAATTGCAAGTCTACCCTTGTTTTATGGGTTGCAGAGTAAGGGAATACTTCAACTCTCATGCGAACTAGAATATAGGGAGAGGGCCCACTTACTCATTTCATATTCTCTGTAAGCGTAAGAGACAGAGACATGGTTCAAGTGGTTCTAGAATCAGGATGGCCAGTCCCAGTTAATGGGGCACTTGGCGAAACCCTAGTGTGAAAGGGAAAATGTCCTGTGCCCTTTTCAGGATGGATAAGGGTTATATGAACTCCCTTAATGTCAGTGGTGGGACATGATGGGTCAGGATGATGGAGGCTCACCAGCCCTGTAGGCCTCTAGATTGTCTCTGAATTGTATGCGCAAGGCCATTCTAAATGCATAATTCGCATCACCATTTACAACAATTAGGCGTTTTAAGATGTCAGCAGCAGAGGTGGTGATTTGATCCACCCTATTTTGGGAATGTTTTCAATATCAGCCTACTTAGGTTGTGGGAAAGTTTTTTACCAGCAGGTTTTAAGATACAAAGATTACTGTGGAATATATTAATGAAACACCAAAGGCACACTGACACCCTACCAGCATTAGATATACACGATGGTACATATTCAAATATGTCTGCCATAGAAGTTTGTATTGCAATACTCATGACTATTGTAGTCCATACTTTGTGTCTGGCATTTCCTATGTTAATGAGTTGTCTGCATTGGATGCAGTGTGTGATCAAGACTGTTCTCAGACAAAACGAGTAACTGGAATTAAATTTCATCTACCTAGCATATCTTCCCCGAGTGTGCGCTTTACTTCAGGATTGGCGACATATCTAAACTGTCTGGCATGCTCCACCGGCACAACGCACCACCTATATAAGGGCCTCAGAGATCGGAAGGAGCTCTTTGCGGAAGGATATATATATATATGTATATATATATATATATAAACACATACACACACACACATATATATACATACACTATAGATAGATAGATAGATAGATAGATAGATAGATAGATAGATAGATAGATAGATAGATGGATAGATAGATAGGTAGATGATAGATAGATTTTCTGGGTTTACATGAGGCTGGTGGCACAGTTAAAGATGGCTCCTGGCCAACCAGATGAACAGAGATGCCACATTTTGCATGGTATAATGTCTTCCAAAACAAGAGTAACAGAAAAGCACAAAACACTGCATTCCATAACATGAAGTAACTCCATGACAGTAGAAAACAATACCTCATGACGATAGTAAACAGTGCAGACACTAAAAGAGCCACATTGGTAAATAACTGGATACCAGGTCCTGCACCCACCACAACGTGCCATGTATATGCCCTGTGTCACAAAGTATCTGACTGGCACAAAACTGCCACCACTTGGCAGGCACCACAGACTACTGGGCGCAAAAACTCTAAATTCTGAGACCTCCAAACACTGTAATATGTATGAAAAGTGCTGCATACACATATCCATTGCGTAGATGAAGATTACTCTTATGTGCATACTCTGCACACCTAGTATTAGCACCAGCTGAAAGGTGCTAGACACACACCCGGGCTTACGTTACCATGCCATGGGTATATTTGTGCACTGATATTTTATATCAAGGCATGGATTTAACCTCAGGTTTTGCTATCTAGGGTCCATCCACTAGCAGGTTGTATAATACCAAGATGCAGTGATGTTTTCTGAACACAATATTGCATAGAAAATTAGGGCTATTAACGACGTACACAAGAAAAGCGTGTTCAGAATATGGCCAACATTTCTCTCCCTTATGACAAACACTCGAAATCTGGATAGACCCCTCTTCGTAGATGCTCAACGTGGAGTCAGTTTAGGGTTCGAGGTGATCAACTGGTCTGTCACCTTAGAGTTCAGATCAATGGGGAAATTGTTGTAGGGTCATCGTGCCATACTCGCTCAGAATCTTGCCAACTATGCTAGTGTACAACTGTCTCCACTGCAGGGCACAATCTCAATCCTTTATAGAGTACAGGGATAGGTACATAAGGTCCACTTCAACCGCAAACTCCCTTCACTCTGACCCTAGATTTCAACTTGACCAAACTAAAGAATTATCAAAGCAGCAACATTAAATGTGAACGCACAATGTCTTTGCCAAAGAATTAGTTGAACATTCTCTAACACACACATGATGTGTGTTGTATTACATGCCACTTATTAAATATAGTGTCTTGCACTAACAGGGTCGAACTGGGACCGAAAATAGGCACAGGCAGGGGCAGCTCTTCCTCGGGAGCGGAGGAGCCTCGCCCCCCCACCCCCTGCTGCGAGCGCAGCAGGCACACACAAATAAGTAAAATGGAACATCAATGCCATTTTACTTATAAGAGCAGTGTGAGTGCAGGGGGTGGGGCTCAATCCAGCTATTGCAGGATTTAAAGTTGCTCCTGCAGTGCGCATGTCGGGTTGGCAGACTGGTGTGCTACGACCAGCCCGACATGTGCAGTGAAACATGTGCTGTGAAACAGCCTGGGGATTGCTGCCAATGGCCCCCAGCCTCAAAATGAGCACTGGGCTAGCTTGCCCCACCTATCCTGGAGCTGCCATCATGCTGACAGCAGCTCCAGAATTGGTTGTTGGCGTTCCACTGAGCAAGAAGGAAATCCTTTCCTTTCCTGCTCGAGGACACGCCCCCACAATATTTTTCTCTTGTTGCAGCCGCCACTGGGCCCAGGCACCAAAATAGAAGTGATCTCCATTAGTGAATTAGATAGCTAAAAAAGTGGCTTGTGTTGAGGCAGTTTTGAACTTGTAAAGGCGGGCTGTATGAGTGTTTTGAAAGGCATGGGAAACTGCATATATTTGAGCTTGCTGCAGACAATGTTTGTTTTAATATCAGGCAAATCAATATTAAAAACCCACCCAGCAAACCATAAACCAGACCCACAAACGGCCAAAATACCAGCCCACACACTGATCAGCCAAACCAGCCCTTCAGGTGCTGTCAGATTTCCCTATAGAAAGTTCCAAAACTGGCCTACAGGTACTGGTAGTTTCCAGAGTAACAAGAAGGTCATCTTCTAGGTTGGTGGTTGTCCATGTCAGAGACTGCCTATCCTAGTACTACTGTCTCCTGCTCACTGTGTTTGTTTGTCCCTTTTCTAGTGACTGTATTGCCTGTCTCTATGTACCTATTTTCTTGTCACAGTCGCTTGGTTCCAGCTGTGCTGTCACCTGGTCCCACCATGTACATTAGTGACTCATGCCGGTGTAAAAACATAGTTTGCATGCTATTTTCTGTACAAAATTTTTCATTAGATACAGTGGTGTAGCCCTGGGCGGCGGCCTTCCCCATCCCCATCGCTCTTACCTGCGGCTGCGGGACCGCAAAGGCTGGGAACGCCACGGGTGGCAAATGGTCTAGCTATGCCACTGATTAGATATAAATACAATTTACAAACACAGGGCCCAATTCACAAAGGTAAAATGAGACGAAAGTCTAACTTTAGGACGTTCAGTATTCAATTCACCAAGGGCATAAAGGAGTAGTAAAGTCAGACTTTTGTCTTAGTTAATGTTAAGTAATGGTTTTAAGTTTAACTGAGACCAAGACTTTTGGTCATAGTTAAACTTAAGACCAAAACGTAAGTTTAACTGAGACAAAAGTCTAACTTTACGACTCGTAAATGCCCTTTGTGAATACCGAAAGTCATAAAGTTAGACTTTCTTCTCTGTTTACCTTTGTGAATTGGGCCCTTGGTTCCCATTCCTACACACACCTTGCAAATACTGTCCACATCAGTGCACTTTGGCCACTGTCTGCACAACTTAAGCCAGGATAATGTGGATGCAAGTATGGTGCTCAGGTGAGTGCTGCACGGTCACCTGCAGACATTTGTGACAATTAATAAAATTACAACTTTGTGGGTGTGTGTCAAAAGGGCACTGGTGTTTTTAGCAACTTCCTTTGCACGGCGGTGGGCAGGTATGCTTTTGCACACCCATCCCATGCCACGTGCAAACTCTGGCCTCGACTCACAAAGCTCAAATATGAGTTTTACCCTTGGAAATTCAGAAGTAAGTCACACCTAAGTAGGGAGCAAGACCCGGCTACTCACAGCTTTATAAAGCTTTATGACTCAGTTCCTTGTATGTTTGAGAGGTACATCTGCCTAGTGTACACGTAGAAAATACCCAGGTATGACACTGTGTCATCCAACTCTTTACAGATATGTACTGTGCAACAATGCAGCCGCAAGAGACCATTGGCCTTGAAATATTAACTAATTCTCTCACAGACACATGATGAGTAAAACCCTTTGGTAGGTAAATCCTATTTTCTTTGTAGAATGCTTGCAAACCTGCCCCTTTCAGTGGTCTGGCTCACATCTGGTTGAGTCGTCTCTGTTATCCGCTGGGTGAGGCCTCTGCAGGGGCAGACTCCAGCCTGGAATGCCAACTATCTCGTTTGACCCGTGAAAACCAAAACAAGTTTTACCTGCAGTGTCATACAAGTGCAGAATCACTTCCTTGTTTCCGACCGTGATGCTGGTGGTGTACTTTTCAAAGACCGAGGGGGCGTATTGCTGTCAGAAGAAAAGAAAACACAAATTACCACCTTGAAAAGAAATGGCGTCTCTCCAATGCAATCAGCTTCAAGTAGTTGCATCTTATGCTCGTCTTTTTAACCCGTGTTTTGTTATTGTTAAAAACAATTCACTTCCCCGCATATATTTTAAAATAAAATAGATAATATTCCCCCCTAAATACCACGCATCTTTCATTAAAAAGCTTCATCACCTCCTCAGGGGGTAAAATGTGCCATGTAAATGCCAACTCAGTAACGCTTTTACAGTGCTTTCAGGTTCCCCAGGTAAACATGAGAAAAAATCCCAGCTTCTATAGAAAACAAGCATTGGCATTGCCAACAGGTCTGGCTTAAAAATGAAGTGGCTCTTCAGTCATCGTTGGGTTTAGGCACTTAATAAGTCATCATACATACACTGTCACTCATCTCTGCACTCATGCATCTATTCATTCTCCTACTTATTTATTCTTGCATTCACCCACTTACACAACCACAATGAAACACACAAACTCAACAATGTATACAGGGCGGGCATGTGACTGGAACAACAAATAATATTAACCGCATGCGCGCTGCGGCTATTTTCGCGCTGCGCGGCTTTTTTCCAAAAGCCGCGTTACATGACGAGCTCAGCTCGTCATCAGCGTGCGAGCAGTGCAACTGATGACGAGCTGAGCTCGTCATCAGCACCGAAGGGGTTAAAGATAGCAGCAGGTGACCGCTTTAGAAATAGTATTGCACTTATTGTATCATCGTTTAAATGTTTCAGCATGGCCGCCAAGTACAAAACCAAAACATTGGCCATCTTGGATGGTAAAACAAGGATACACTAAGGCCAATACTGTTTTTTTTCGTTTGTTTTTGTTCAGAAGTTTTTATTGGTTGTTTTCCAACAATGAATACATGGAACAGACATACAATCATGTAAAACACAATACTACTAATAAACTATACAAATTAGGCACATTAATCTAAAATATACAAATTAGGCACATTAATCTAAACTATATTATAAAGCAGAATAAAAATCCACATCTAACAACACCACAGGAAGACTTCTACTTAGTTATTGCAATGACATAGTACGCATGGTTCCCTGTGGAAGGATATCATTTGCAGTCCTGTATAGGTATGGCTAAGGAGCGCCCCTAAGTCTCCCTATCTCCAAAGATTTCAGTTCACGGCGGTTTGTGCAATTCAAAATATGTGTGATGGCTATCCCACATGTGTCTGAGGGGGGGTTTCCATGGTGAGTTTTGGTGGGCGATTGTGTCAGCGCCCCTAAGGTTGGAGACCCAATTCAACCAGCATGTAAATGACTTGTTATTTGTGTCCTTCCAGTTATTTAAGATGACTTAAACTGCTGCCATCAAAAGAAGATCCAAAAGGGCCCTGTCATGATCACTCAGGGATTAGACTCTGAGGAAGCCAAATACCAGCATGGAGCATTCTCTCTTAAGGGAGCATGAAAATAGTTTAGAGGCAAAATCAAAAATCCTATCCCAGAATGTTGTTACGCACAGGATAGGATCGGATAGAAAATTCTGAGGCCAATACTGTTTTATGACAGTCACCTGGTTTAGAAGCAGCTTGCAAGGGGGAATGAGGCGCTCTACAGATAGAATGAATGGCAAGCAACAGGCCCATTTACAATGCGGATCTGGCAAAATATGATAATAAAAAGAGCTGAAGGAAAGAAATATAAGGGGATCTATAAAAGGAGAAAATGGAAAACTAAAGGACCAGTCCGCCCACACAGGCGCACTTGTTTTCAGGTAAATGCGCATATGTGATCCAACCAATTGTGACACAAAAGTAATTTCCAAATGATATTAGCACAAAAGTTATCTAAGTCTCTAAACACAGTATGATTACACCATTTTTGTATGTAATTTACAGAACTCGCAATCCGTTGCACAAGAGGGGGATGTTAAACTACGCTTCATACTGGTGCTTGCCGCTCGCGTCATGACTTGTCACTGTGTGAACTGTGTAACCATGCTAAAAGTTTTTTACACCAGAGTCTTTTGCTGAGTGGAAACATCACACGACTTTCCACATATACACTGTCTTTGTGATTTGACTCATGAATCGGACTACTGCTAACTACACCACTTGTGTATTCTAGAACCATGTACGGTTCCACTGTTTTGTTTTGAGCTACAGACTGCCTGCACTCCAGTACAACCTCCTATCATGAACCCACAAATGTCTTCTTTCGCTCCTCTATAATTTGTTCTTGACATTTTAGGCAACTAATATTAGGTTTTCTAGAATTTATAAACCAATAAAAATACAAATCACACATTGCCCATTTTTCTGTTGTCACCAACATTTTGTACTTTCACCTGAACAGAAGCCCCCTCCACAGTTGGCTGCCCCCCAGCATTGTCCGCTATCACATCTTAACTTGCAACTACACCATGGTGATCACTGCTGTTACTCTATCGTATCTGTAGCTCTACTTAGATAAGAAGCAACAAAGGGAGCCTATATTTCTTTAGGGCATGATTTATGGACCACCTTTTTTACGCACTCCTCTTATTTAATTTATTTATTTAAAGCATTTGTTAAGCGCACTGTCACCATGGCAGGCATCCTGGCGCTGACTGAAACTGAGAGGGCGGGGAAAAGTCAGAAGCATCGAGTACGGAGTTTAGTGGCCAGTTGACCTGGGGAAAAGCCAGGTTTTAATTCTTTTCCTGAAAGGCAGAAATTCAGAGATGTGTCTAATTTCTGCTGGAAGCGTGTTCCAGAGCTTGGCAGCTGCCACGTCAAAGGATCTGCCACCGGATCTGATCCTTTTAAATCGTGGAACCACTGCCAGCTTGGCTTCAGAAGAACGAAGCTGCCTAGCTGGGGTGTACCAAGCAAATTTAGATTGGATGGAGGTGGGGCCTATTGCATGTGGCGCCCTAAACACTATACAAAGGGCTTTAAATTGTACCCTTTGCCTCACCGGTAGCCAGTGGAGTTTGCTCAGTGAGGAAGCTCCACTTGCTCTTCTAGGAAGCCCCAGTGCCAGTTTTGCAGCTGCTGATTGGACTCTTTGGAGTCTGTCTAACAGGAACCCAGGGGATTCCAGCAGCAGGGCGTTACAATAGTCTAGACGACTAAGAATGGTACAGCGTACCACTTGGGCACGTGCATGAATGGGGAGGAGAGGCAATATCTTCCTTAGGGAGCGGAGGATAGCGAAGCAACAAGCAGTAGTCTTTTGAATGTGCAACTCCATACTGAGTTCCTGATTCAGCACAACCCCAAGGTTGCGAATTGTAGCTACTGGACGAACTGTGGTCCCGGATTCAGGTGGCCAGAGGTTGTCTGGAAAAGGCAGAGGAATCTTAGTACCAGTGCTAAAAAGTACCTCCGTTTTCCCTGCGTTGAATTGGAGGGAGTTGTTTTTTAGCCACCAAGAGGTGTCACGCAGACAGTTGTGAAATGTCTCAATAGAGATAGAATCTTCTCCCTCCAGGGAGAGGATCAACTGCGTGTCGTCGGCGTAGTTGATAATTTTGATATTGTAGCTTTTTATTAACGAGATCAGCGGTCTTAGGTAAAGATTGAAAAGAATTGGGCTAATTGCAGAGCCCTGGGAGACCCCATGTGAGACCAAAGTGAACGCCGACTGAAAAGGGGGAATGGACACCGCTTGCTGTCTATCCTGCAGGAACGAGTGGAACCACTGTGCTGCCGAACCTCTTATTCCTGCCTCAGACAGCCGCTTCAGCCGAATATCATGGTTCACAGTGTCAAAGGCGGCAGACATGTCAAGCAGGATAAGGAACGCTGCCTGCCTTCTGTCTGCCCGCCTCTGAAGCTCGTCCATAGCAGTGATTAGGGCGGTCTCGGTTCCATGGGTGGGCCTGAAACCAAATTGGTCCGCATCAAGAAGATGGTGACATTCCAGATGGGTAGAGAGGGTGTTACGAACCCAACTTTCGACAATTTTGGCTGGGAAGGGCAACAGAGATATGGGACGGTAGTTCTTAGAGCAGTCTGGGTCAAGAGAGGGCTTTTTTTAGCAGAGGGGATATTAATGCCCGCTTCCACTGAGCCGGAACAATTCCGGTAGCAAGTGATTGATTGCAAATTGCATGCAGGGAAGGAAGAAGTTCCAGCTCAAATTCCTTCCATACTTTGGGAGGGACAGGGTCTAGAGGAGACCCAGAGGAGATCTTACTGGCTAGTTTAACGAAGGCCTCATATGTGATAGGTGGAAACTCGAGTAGAAGGTCATTTAAGGCAATTGGTGGCACTACTTGCTGGTTCGCAGGGGGACTAGGACTAAGATCGGGGGGAGAGATAGAGTCAGGAGAGGCATCTAGGTCCTTAATGATAAGTTCAATTTTATCTTTAAAAAACGCAGCAAGATTGTCGCAGAGATCTTGAGACGGGACAATGTTTTTTTTTTTTTTAAAACCTTTATTGTACAGAAAGCGCTCACAAATACGGGCCTACAACCCGTCGGGCCGGCCACCACAATGAAAGAAACATATCAGGCAGTACAGAAGCTCCAAAAGGATATCACAACAATCCATACAAGAAGCAAAGGCGAAAAGCCACCGAGCAACCACCACGAACAGGATGAGAGAAGGTTGATTTTATAATAGAAGAAAGGGTGTTGCAGAATAATGGCAAGCCGTAAAGTCCAGAGGGCCGTGGTGGGCCGCGAGCAAGCAGAAATATCGAACACAGGAAAAATCAAAAAGAACAGTCACATTTTGGTAAAGGCAGAACGTGAGTCCCACCACAATAAGCAATTACAACCGGTGCCCAGCGCCCTCCCACCACTACGAGAACACACAATAATACACAAAACTAAAATTAAGCTTATAAAACAAAGAGCCCTCTGTTACAACAACCCGGGGAAGGAAAGAAAAAAAGGGGGGGAAGGGGAAAAAAGGGGGGGAAGGAACATAGGAAAAAAGGGGGGGAGAAGAAGAACGCAGCATCACTGCACGCGCCCCACGGCTAACGAAGCACTCAAGAAAAGACCGGCACATGGAACTAGCGGTAACAGGAGGAATGAATGCGTAGTAAACCGTGACGGCAGAAATACCAGAAGGCCCATGCTAGCAAAAAACACCCCAGGGGGCCACATGCCGACACCGCGTCTCGAAAAAGGGGATACACAAGAGCCATAGAACCCAAAAAAAAAATTAAGGGGAAAACACAATACGACAGACCCCCCCCCCACCCCGCACATCCCACCCTGCACCCCTGCAGAAGGCTATGGCCTACCCCCCGGCAGCGTGCCTGTCGCCCTAATCAGAACCCGAAATATAGAGAGATAAAGTAAGAAAGAACCACAAAGACAAAAAGAAGAAGGGAAAACAGGGAAGTAACAACGGGAGAGGAGCCATACAATCAAAACCCCATCAGCTCCCACCTCCCCGTCCGAAAATATTCAGAGCCCACGGGAAGATAGTAAGCACAAGGATAAAGTCCAGGAACATGAAGGAGAATCGAACATAGTCATACAGTTACAAACGGATCATCCGACCATACCCCAAGATAATAGTCCACCGAGGCAAGTTCATCTCAACCCTGTCCTTGTTTATCCCAAGCTGTAGTCGTCCAACGCACAAGGAACCAGATCATGTGGAACAGGAGGTGAATAACAGGGAGTCCGATCGGCAATCCACACAAGTCATATCGATTGCGACCCGGATGAACAGGATAGAACGGTAACCACATCAGGCAATGCAGGCACAGTTCCGGCGACAATATGAGGAAAGCCGATCCGGCGGAGCAATCACAGGATCTTCGTTCGGCCATTCGAGGCAAAAAAGGAAGGGGAGATCCAACGAGGCCGGTCCGGACGGGACCCGGCCGGCGGACCCCCTGCACAGGGGGGAGCACAGGATGAAGGAGGGCAGCAGACATCCGTACACCCACACCGACGACAGCCGCCGGGCCCACGACCTCCAGGAAAGTTCCAGCGGCACACAACAGAGATGAAGCCGCACCCATCAAGGGGGGCCCAGCAGGCCCGGCAAAATGATCCTCCTCCAGGTCAATGATAGGTGCGGCCATGGGAGCACCCCAGGAGCGCAAGGCGGCGAGGATGTCGCCAAGCGTAGGCTCACCTTTACGGTATTCAGCAAACGTGCCATGCGGCGGACCAGCGTCACCAGTCTCGGCCAGGTCGAGAGACATGGGGCCGGCCGCCATTTTAGAAGCCCGGCGGGGCCGCGGCAAACTCCGACCCCCGTCCGGACACCAGCGGGGCAAACAGGATACAGCCGACCACCAGCAGAGGCACCACCAGAGCAGGAAGGGGGGCCACCAGAAGAAGGCGGGTTGCCGGCTCCCCACACGCCACCGGCTCCGTTCTCCGAGTCCGGGCGGAGGGACTCAAAATGGCCGGACCGGAGAACAAAGGGGAGACGAGCCACATACACGGTCAACCCCGTCCATGGAAGGCAGCGCCCCAACACCAGGCCGCAGGACCGTCGGACCAGGCCCGGATAGCCGTCACCGGTCTAATTGCACATCGGCCTCACCGACCGAACCCACACCGCCACCAAGGGCCGGCCACAGCGCATCGTCCCTCCCGGGCGCCGCCAAGGAGTGTCAGGCCCCCTCGCTCCGGAGGCCCCGAAGCAGACAAGGGCGCAGCTCAGGATCCGCGGCACCCAGGAACAAACGGATCAAACGGTAAGTGCCTGTGAAATGTCGTAGTTCCATAGTCCATCAAAGAATACTTCCCGGGGCAGGATAAAACACAGGATAGACGTTCCAGACAGGAAAGCGAACGGAGCTGAGCTAAAACGCGGCCATCTCGGACGCGAGCTTGGCTCCTCCCCCGACAATGGTATTTTTGACACATTCCGGGTTGGTGACACTATTCAATATATTAAAGATGTTTCTAGAGCTGTTAGGGGAGTTGCAGATCATGGAGGAGTAGTAGTCGGCTTTAGATTTTTTAATCAAGTTCTTATATTCCCGCACTTTATTTTTCCAAAGTTCTTTGGTGGTTACAGTGTAATTTCGTCTCCACCTTCTCTCAGCCTGGTTACAGCTCTGCTTCAGATTTTTTAGGCTATCGTTAATGGTCCTAACACTTAGTGAGGCTATCTTAATGGTCCTAACACTTAGTGAGCTCAAGCAGCCAGGTTATAACTCTCCGGTTTGCATTTTTACCCCTCGGAGATTGCAAGGCATTGCTACCCCATGGCTAAAGCCAGCGCAGTCAGTACCTACTCCTCTTTAGTATCGTGAGCTTCAACCCAGGAACCACGACTGATGGATCCCTTGGCATGGATGGCCAATCATCACCTCCACATCACGAGCAGCGTCCTTCCAATGCAATCGAACATAGGGACAGCTCCATGCCAGATGCAAAAAAGTGGCTGCAGTAGGTCTACTTTTAGCGCAGGTGCCCGATCGCCTTGGGTACAGTCTCTGCAGCCATTCAGGAGTGCAGTGCACCTGATGAAGATACGTAAAAGGCAACAACTTATGTCTGTGCTAAGTTTTCTACTTAACCTTAATGAGGACCTTGGTGCAGAGGAATGAAAGATGAACTCCAAACTGTCCAGATGAACCATCTTCCAGAAGTCAGTCAGTTCATGCTCGTCCTGAAAGTGTAGGAGATTCCTATCCACCATAGTGAAAGCCCTCACACTGGCTGTGGCCCTATCTCTATTCACATCCATGATTGTATCGAAGTGCCCAACGGACGATGAATGGCGAGCCATGATACCCCCATCATCGCACAGCCAGGTCGTCATAGAAGTTTGCATCATCTAAATTTGGGCTGTAATTATTAACCAAGATTGCAGCTCAATCAGCTAAGCTACCATTCACCTATAAATACCTACTTTTGGGCATGTCACTACTTTTTGCATATAGAATCCAAAACTAGTATGAACCACAGCTGCAACCCCCATTGAGTGTGAGGAGTACAATGCGGAGAATAAATGACCAGTACCAGTCAGGTGGCACTCCAGTATTCACTTTGCGCCCCTTTAGATACACCAATATCGTCCTGTCTTTAATAGAGCAATGTAGGCCTCGCAGGAGCAAGGCCATTGTGTTCAGGTGTTGTGCAGTCTCAATATCATCTTACTTGCACCCGCGCTTTAGGTGCCTCCGTGCCACATGATGTAAATAAAACTACCCTTATTTCTGTGAGCACCAAATATGTCACATGCCAGCCTCACACTGCCAAAGGTGAGAATGCAGCCAAAATATTCCCTCTGCTCCCCACACCACCAACACATCTGCCATTAAAGACCTCTCAACCATCACTCACCCTACCCTCCCCTCAGACTCCCATTAATGCTTGATTCATCGTGGAAACTAATACCAAATCAGAGCTACTAAGCAAACTGGTGGGATGTAGAGTGTGCCCTGGTGACACCTATCACCACATTCATATATCATTTTGGTTCCCCACTAGCTTGAGTCTGCATCTTGTTACCAAACAATGAGATTGTAAACGCCCAGATCAACAGATACTGTGAATATACATCATCCAGCTTTGCTCTATCTTCATTCACCGTCCTTTACCATATTTTTCCAGAAGAGGTGCCCTGTGCCCATACAGTTTGCCCCCTTGCATGAGTGTCATTGACCGCAAGTGAATTCCAGCACACTGCCCTCCGACTCCAGTCCATACACACCCAGTCATTAGCAAAAAGCTTGCTCAAAGCTTAAAGCATTCCCACCATTTCATTGCTCCACACCTCTTCTTGAAATATTGCTGGACAATCCAGGCATGTACCAATTGATAAAGTCCATGTGATCGTCAGCTGAACTGCAAATTGTCACTTCCCTTGAAATTCAATGTGTAGCTTCGATGGTAACAGCATCACATATTTAATATTTTATCATGCAGCATCCTCCTGATAGTCAATAAACAATTTCAAAGTCAAACAGCGTTTTCAGGAAATTCCCAATTAAATCCTCCCTGTTAGCTTATTTTCTTCAATCCCCTATATTCAGATATTATTTCTGTGAGTGCTTCCCTCCGAATCGTTAACTTTTGCATCGACATCTACCATTTAAGACTCCAGTTTATGGACAGTACCGGAAGTTGCATCCCCTGCATTTCCAATTTCAGGAATTTTATGTTCCGCCTGCCCAATCCTATTGCTTTGTTTGTCCAATGAAGCTTGAATATACTCACATTTGCACACGAGTATATTCAGTTTATTTCTGATGCCATCAATCCAAAGCTTCAACTTGGAAAATATGATCTTTTTGTCAGAAGAGCTCTTATGCTCACCCTGATTCCACACTCCTCTGAAATCCTTGTCTCCTCCATCCTCTAGAGTGATCAATTCCCTTTGACCTTGAAAGGGGACTTTTGACTACTGCTTTTTGCGCTTTCTCTTATTTTAAGCTATTTAGCCTTTGGGAAGTCAAGCCCTTTCCACCAGTGTCATATTGCATCAAATCATGTTTCTTCTTTGGTCAGGGTTACTCCACTTGTTACGGGATGCAGTTAATGATATTTAGGTCTTTCTATGCCTCGCCCTTCAACATCTTGTCAGGCAGCAGAATTGTCTCAGTGTAACACTCAGAGCTGAAAGTCTGTGCACCTAGGAGGTGTGACCAGCTCTCTTGCAGACCATCGCCTGCTGCAGGCACATTTCAGTGGCTTGCCCCATTAGACAAAATATGCTGTTCGGTCTCGCATGCTCATTCAATCAAGGCTCATTAATGTAATGTCCTCCGACCTGTTCCAGGAAGTCCACACTACAGAAAGACAGACAATGGATCACTCACCTGGGAGAAGCCAACCAACAGGATTCTCCCACCAGATAAGTCCCCCTCCCTTGGTCACACAGGGCACTAGGCCTCTGAACTACCCCATGATCGCCCCTAGTTCACACCTGCTCGCTTCAAAGACTTCCAACGCCACCTGAAGCAGCCAGCTGGTCCCAGAGCCCATGGTCCCACAGCTAGCTATTTTTGCCTCCTCCCGGCGGCCTCAAGCCCCGCACCAACCACGCTCCCAGAGGCACACAGGGCCACAGTCACAACACTTGAGGCTCAAAGATGCTTCGCTACACTGCCCATGGCAGGTCTTTACTGCACACTTACATCGTAATCAGGGACGTCACCGGGTGTGCTGTAGGTTCAGTCTCGTCATTCTTCGGTGCTCCAGCTGGGTCTCTCTAAGGCAGTCAGCTCTGTATTATTTGTGCTAAATTTTCAGCACAGTCAACTTCAGGAACATTTAGAAGCTCTCAAACAGCACTAAGTAAGATCAGTTGTCAGAATTTACTCAGGACTTTGACATAGAGCTCCCTAAAGAGCACCCACCTTGGCTCCTGTCACGCCAGCAGTCCTCAACACGAATATGAGTTAAAAGCATTTGTATCCATCCATTTTTTTCTCTGTGCAAATTTACCAAGCCACATCACCAAGTTTATTCCTTTTCTGACCCATTGGACTATCATATTGAGTAAGTTCTCCCTTATTTTTCTGTAAAATCACATATTATAGATGTCCAAAGAATCCTTGGGCGCTCATCCCCTTTTTCATAAAATAGACATTTTTACAATTTCAAAATCGTGGATACGTTTTCTCTATTTTCCCTCCACTACTAATTCATTAGTATGGTGGATAGCACCTTTGAATTACACAGAGTTCCTTCTATCTTCTCTTTTAAACAAGAATTGCTTTTTTTGTAATTATGTGTTATTATCTTTCTCAGGATTAAGTAAAACGGTATTGTAGGAAGGTAGATCCCTGACTATGGTTGCCCCCAACTTTTTGCCTGGTGTTTTGCTGGTTTTCTGACTTAGTTGACCTGGGGCCATTCAGGTCCTGCTATTCAGGACCCCAGGCCCACTGCTCTCTCTGTTGGATTCCATGTACCTTAGGTACATATCTAATTGGATACTGAGTCACCTTATCAGTCCCTGTACAGTGTACCTTAGGTACCCAGGGCATAGGTGTACCCAGGGCCTATCAGGGGCTGCAGCATGTATTATGCCACCCCTGGCTGGCCATCCAAATCAGACACAACTGGCTGCTTGACAGCTGGGGCAAGGTGGTGTAATCACCCTTTGCTTTAGATATAGTATTCCTATATCTAAACCTAAAATGGACACATCTATTCCTATCAGTCACTCCTATGGCAGGCCTTAACAATCCTGAAGGCAGAGTGCGTGGAATAATGTGAAATGGTGCTCTGGCAGGAGCTGAGCCCGTTTGCAGCTTGCGGAACCAAGTCCTAATAGCTGTTCCATGATAACGCTATACCATATACTCTTAAGTGCATTATGTACCTCGCGGTCATATGCTAACTTTGGTATAACATTATCAAAACATGTCGAGTAAGGTGTCATACGAATTGGAATACTAACCCCTCGCCAATTCTGGCGACGGGGTTGGCATTCCACCCTTCTAGAGGGACACGACATGTTGGTAACCTGTAACCCCGGTTAAAGTCAGACATAGCCTCAGCTCCACAAGATGGATGCTGCCACCGAGACACAAGTCTGCCCTCCTGCTGCTGGGAGTCCTCCCAGTGCAGGAGGCAAGGACAAAGGGTTTCCTGTCAGGGGCGGTGCCAGCACCGTCCCAGACAGGATTTTGTGTATTCTAGGTAGGCAGGGCTTTGGAGGAAGGTGACTGCAAGTGGCACCCCGGTGCTCACTGTGCATATGCCGGCTTGAACCAGTTCCAGGGGCACACCAGCCCCTGAGCTGGGGAAAGCCCGGCATGGGAGAGGGGTGTAACCACCCCCCTTCCTAGTCCCACCCATAGGGCAGGACGTAGTCGCGTGCCAGCTCCCTTTTGCAGGATAAAGGTAGGAGCAGGCCCCCTTCCAAATCAGATCATCTTTGAATCCTGAACCAACTTTCCACGAAAGAAACTCAAGACTCTTCCTAAGATTTCTCCCTTGTGACTATGGAGTAGTCACCCTGCAGCAGCAGGCACCAACCAAGCATCGCGGTCTGCTGTAAGTCTCCTCACCGGATCAAGACTGCCCAGCTCGACGAGAACCGGATTCCCTGGCACCTCTGACCTCTACCTGCATCATCAGCCCAGCTGTGATTCGTGGGTGTGACGAGACCTCGAGGGACCGGCCATCTTCCAAGACTGCACGACGCTTGACCAGCACGACTCCCGAGTGACCCTCGACCGAGTGCTTTGGGGTAAGAGAAGCCCCAACCCTGAGCAGCTCCAGCACCGAAGTTCAGCTCCCCTGCATCCACGAGATCTGCGTGGGGCCCTTCTGCTCTTTGCTGCTCACCGCGTTGTCCAGGTCGCTTGCCCGTTGGCTAGTGGCCCTCTGACGATGAACTTCGACGACAAACACCGCTGGTCTGGTTGCTCCAGACTGGCCCTTGCTCCCCTCCAACAGAGGAGCACCCTGGACCCTCCTGGTCCACTCCAGACGCCATTTTAAGTCCACCGCTTGGGCTTGCATTTGCCAAGACTTGTTGCCCCAATCCTGGGTCCAGCGACGTCGACAGCAGATATCTTCGTGGGACAGCTCGCACCTCCATCCTGGTCGCCGACAACGCCTCCTGGTCCGAGAGACTGCAGAGCCCAGCAGCGCCCACTCACCTGGTTGAGGTGACTTCGTCCGGTGCCACTCTGGTGCCCACCTAAATCACTGGCTAGTGATTCAGAACTTGGTCCCCTCTGCTTACAGGTCTTTCTCTTCTCCGATCCAGGCTTGGATCCCCAAGAACTTCTTCACTGGTCGCCTGCCAGCAACTTCTTTCTTCAGGCTCCTGGTTCATCAACGAAGAAACCCGACGACATTTGAACCCTATGCAGCCGCAGCCCCTGGGCTAGGTAAACCGAGTACTCCGGTGCTCCAGCGTAGTCCAACTCTCTAAGTGTCTTGAACCACTTTCGTTTTTGACCTACG
This sequence comes from Lissotriton helveticus, assembly GCF_964261635.1. NCBI lineage: Eukaryota > Metazoa > Chordata > Amphibia > Caudata > Salamandridae > Lissotriton > Lissotriton helveticus. Next base: position 1,048,986,214 of record NC_136072.1, read on the forward strand.
TTGTCGGGTTCGCCCGAAAACACTAACTTTGCTTTTACTAGCCTCCATAGACTTTTTCCCGCCTTACGCGTGAGAGTTCCCACTCTGCAAACGACGTCCCTAGGCCTCCTGCTTGCAATCTAAAGGTGCAGTAGTCCAGTCCTAGCGATTCTAAAGCCTATGAGAATAGTTACTTACCTGCTAGTATTTCGCATTCCACTTGTATAGTATATGGTTTTTCGTGCCCCTCGGGCATTTGTGTAAATTGTGCGACTTTAAGTATTTCTTTAAGAGTTTTGTTGTGTGCTTAGCTCCCTGTCTCATAAAGAGCCAGGGTAGTCTTGTTATAAATAAATATACTTTATTTTTCATAACAACTTGTGTGGTGTCCTTTCACTTGGTGTTCAAGGGGTATATGTGATGGTAAAACAGCTGGCTTAACACGCCCTCTAGAGTTTAGCCTAAAGACTGCACGTGTCCATGCTACTAGGATAGCTGGTCTATCAGGTTGACTTACAACCAAACATCAATAAGGGTTGTTTGGACTGATACAAAGTGTTCACTAGAATAGAGAACATTATATATCAGGCCAACTTCTCACATTGGTGAGCAGCGGTTGGGATTTGAGCTTGCTGTTGTTTTGCCACGCATATCCTAAGAATATCATTTGAAAGATCACATAAGTACTAAGGTACATATAACTTAGCTTAGAATACTCTGAGTTCTACTGAACCAGCTGTTGTAGCTCCTAGGGCCTAGCACACCCTAAACTACAACTCTAGCAAGGGATCAGTAGGTAAACAAATAGTGTAGGTAAGTGCACCACTTACACCTCACTAGAAAAGCATGTCTACCCATGGAGAGTCTACTGAGACTCCCCTTGTGGCTATTGACCCTCCACAGGTCAAATCAAGATATGCAGCTCTCAGTTTCCAGGAGATGAGACAAGTGTGTACCTCCAGGAAACTGAAACAGGGGTCTAACCCCACCATTCCCTTTCTGATAGGTCTTCTAGAGACATATGATGCTAGGAAAGCCTCTCATGTAGATGGGAATATGCCAGCCTTAGAGGGTACCCTTGGTGATCCAGACCTCCTTGACACTGAGAATGCAGTTGAGGAGGAGGATCAAGAGAGACTCTCTGGGGATGAGGCAGAAAAGGGTCCTGAGTTAGTCAGCAGACTCACTAGGGCCAACTTAGACCTACTTGGGCAAGGATCTGGGGGACCCCCAGTACTGACCCTAATGAGGCCTAACCTTGGAGTTAGAAGAGGTAGATCTCCTTCTAGGGACTCCAGTATATCTCTGCACTCTAATGCCTCTTCTCAGAGGAGAAGGATTTCTCACCAGAGAAGATTGACTTCCCCTCAGAGAAGAGAGCATGAAGCAAGGATGAAGCAGGCTAATCTGAGGATTGAAAGGGAAGAACTTGCCCTGGCCAAAGAAAAGCTTGCCTTTGCTAGGGAGCAGCAGATGAGTGGGACAGTTCCCACTGGTGGCAGCAATCTCCCAAGAGATAAAGAAAGGGGTTTAGATACTAAACACCTGAGTAAGATAGTGCCCCCCTTTAAACAAGGGGATGACATCCACAAATGGATGGCTGCTTTGGAGAGGGCCTGCACTGTCCAGTGCATCCCCCAAAGTCAGTGGGCAGCTATACTGCGGCTCTCCTTTGAAGGCAAAGGTAGAGACAAGCTCCTCACTACTAGAGTTGAGGATGCTAACAATTACCAAGTCCTGAAAAATACACTGGTTGATGGGTTTGGCCTAACCACTGAGCAGTACAGGTTGCTGATCAGGGATACCCAGAAAACTCAGTCTCAGGATTGGGCTGACTTTGTTGATTGTGCCACTAAGGCTTTGGAAGGCTGGCTACTGGGTAGCAAGGTTACCGACTTCACAGGATTGTATAATCTTATTATGAGAGAGCAAGTCTTAAATAATTGTCAGAACCAGTTATTACACCAGCACCTGGTAGACTCTGATCTGACCTCTCCACAAGAATTGGGTAAGAGGGCAGACAAATGGGTCAGAACCAGGATTAGGCCTAAGAACCAAGGTGGTGACCAGAAAAAGGAATCAACCAAGCCTCAAGAGAAGGGTGGGGATAAATCTACAGAGAAAACTTCCCTAGGGCCCCAAAACTCCAAGAATGGGGGTGGGTCCCAAGACACTTCCTCTACCCAGAAGAAACCTTATTGTTATCCCTGTAAACAGGTGGGTCATTTAAAAACTGACAGCAGTTGCCCAAAGAACAACAATAAGGAGAACATACCCCCAAGTAACATTCCCAAACCCCCTGTTACTACTAGTAGTAATCCCCCAGGTGGTGGGAGTGCCCCCAAGAATTTGGGTGCATTTACTTTGGGAGTTCCTGGGGACTCTGGCCTAACCAGGTCCCCTGACTTAGATACTCTTGTCTGTGAAAATGGCATGGGGTTTGCCAACTTCACCACTTGTCCCAACACTTTGAGCAAGTACAGGCAGGAGCCCCTCATCAATGGTATAAAAGTTGAGGCCTATAGAGATACAGGGGCTAGCATCACCATGGTGACTGAGAGTCTAGTCCCCTCAAGGCAACTTTTACCTGGTGCCACATACCAGGTGACCAATATTGATGGAGTACAGAGAAACCATCCCATGGCAGTGGTAAATCTCAGCTGGGGAGGTGGCACTGGCCACAAGAGAGTGGCAGTGTCACCAAACTTGCCTGTAGATTGCCTACTGGGGAATGATTTAGAGCTCTCAGCCTGGGCTGAGGTAGAGCAAGAAACCCATTTTAAAATGGTGAACCTCCATGGTAAGGTTAGTGGGGCAGTGATAGCCACAGCCCCAGTCCAAGATGTCCTCCCTGAACAGGTCAGGAAGGCTGTGCCAGTCACAGCCCAATCTCAGACAGCTTCCTTCCCAGAAAAGGTTAGCAGGGCTGTGATGGTCACAGCCCATACCCAAACTGAGTCCCTTCCTGAAAAGGTTGGTAGAGTTGTGATGGCCACAGCTCAAACTCAGCCAGATAATAGTGTTGTGAAGCCTGAAACTATGGATCACTCCACTCAGACAGAGAGCATTGAGGAGGAAGAGAAATCTCCCTCCCACCAGACTTTAGGAAAGCATCAGCCTCCTCAGGGAACTGATCTGACCCCTTGTGAAGAAACTGCCCCAGAGGTAGTCAGGCCTAGCCTGGCAGAACCCCTGATGGCAGTGGACCCTTCCAAGGTGGGACCCAGTCTGGAGCAGGTAACCTGCCCCTCTCTACCCTGCCTCAGCCAGCCCAGGGCTGTAGAGGTCAGGGAGGCCAGTGGTGGACCCCAAAGGGCCCCCTGTCCAAAAGAACTTCCCAATCAGCAGGTTAAGGGCACTGAAGCTAGTAATCCTAGCCAAGTGAAAATAAAACAAACTCCTGAGGGATCCCCTTTAAACCTAGTTAGGGAATTCCCACAGCTGGACACTGTTGGGCACAGCCAAACCTGGGACCTGAGGGCCCCAAACATGACCTGTCCCCCCAGTAAGCCAAACAGAGGGACTCAGCCTCCAGCTTTAGGTAGCCAGGGGTTGACCCTGAGAGCTCAACACAACTCAGTCTTGGAAAGAAAGGCCTCTATGGTGGATAATGATTGGAGGAAGCTGAGCCCAAAATTAGTGGAGCCTCACTTCAGTACTCCATCTCAGCACCAGCCTTTTACTTTGCCAAAACACACCTCAGGTAGAGATTCCCTATGGTGGAGACCCTCAGACACCCTTAGGGTGAGGGATTGCTTAGTGGACCATGAGATAGGGGGTAACCATGCCAGTGCTGGTACTTCCTTATATGGCCACTTAGGCAATATAGGCTTACCTGTCAAGGATAGCCTTATCTCCTTTCGTTTGGGGGGGGGGGGTTATGTAGGAAGGTAGATCCCTGACTATGGTTGCCCCCAACTTTTTGCCTGGTGTTTTGCTGTTTTTCTGACTTAGTTGACCTGGGGCCCTGCTATTCAGGACCCCAGGCCCACTGCTCTCTCTGTTAAAATGGATTCCATGTACCTTAGGTACATATCTAATTGGATATTGAGTCACCTTATCAGTCCCTGTAGAGGGTACCTTAGGTACCCAGGGCATAGGTGTACCCAGGGCCTACCAGGGGCTGCAGCATGTATTATGCCACCCCTGGCTGGCCATCCAAATCAGACACAACTGGCTGCTTGACAGCTGGGGCAAGGTGGTGTAATCACCCTTTGCTTTAGATATAGTATTCCTATATCTAAACCTAAAATGGACACATCTATTCCTATCAGTCACTCCTATGGCAGGCCTTAACAATCCTGAAGGCAGAGTGCTTGGAATAATGTGAAATGGTGCTCTGGCAGGAGCTGAGCCCGTTTGCAGCTTGCGGAACCAAGTCCTAATAGCTGTTCCATGATAACGCTATACCATATACTCTTAAGTGCATTATGTACCTCGCGGTCATATGCTAACTTTGGTATAACATTATCAAAACATGTCGAGTAAGGTGTCATACGAATTGGAATACTAACCCCTCGCCAATTCTGGTGACGGGGTTAGCATTCCACCCTTCTAGAGGGAAACGACATGTTGGTAACCTGTAACCCCGGTTAAAGTCAGACATAGCCTCAGCTCCACAAGATGGATGCTGCCACCGAGACACAAGTCTGCCCTCCTGCTGCAGGGAGTCCTCCCAGCGCAGGAGGCAAGGACAAAGGGTTTCCTGTCAGGGGCGGTGCCAGCACCGTCCCAGACAGGATTTTGTGTATTCTAGGTAGGCAGGGCTTTGGAGGAAGGTGACTGCAAGTGGCACCCCGGTGCTCACTGTGCACATGCCGGCTTGAACCAGTTCCAGGGGCACACCAGCCCCTGAGCTGGGGAAAGCCCGGCATGGGAGAGGGGTGTAACCACCCCCCTTCCTAGTTCCACCCATAGGGCAGGACTTAGTCGCGTGCCAGACCCCTTTTGCAGGATAAAGGTAGGAGCAGGCCCCCTTCCAAATCAGATCATCTTTGAATCCTGAACCAACTTTCCACGAAAGGAACTCAAGACTCTTCCTAAGATTTCTCCCTTGTGACTAAGGAGTAGTCACCCTGCAGCAGCAGGCACCAACCAAGCATCACGGTCTGCTGTAAGTCTCCTCACCGGATCAAGACTGCCCAGCTCGACGAGAACCGGCTTCCCTGGCACCTCTGACCTCTACCTGCATCATCAGCCCAGCTGTGATTCGTGGGTGTGACGAGACCTCGAGGGACCGGCCATCTTCCAAGACTGCACGACGCTTGACCAGCACGACTCCCGAGTGACCCTCGACCGAGTGCTTTGGGGTAAGAGAAGCCCCAACCCTGAGCAGCTCCAGCACCGAAGTTCAGCTCCCCTGCATCCACGAGATCTGCGTGGGGCCCTTCTGCTCTTTGCTGCTCACCGCGTTGTCCAGGTCGCTTGCCCGTTGGCTAGTGGCCCTCTGACGACGAACTTCGACGACAAACACCGCTGGTCTGGTTGCTCCAGACTGGCCCTTGCTCCCCTCCAACAGAGGAGCACCCTGGACCCTCCTGGTCCACTCCAGACGCCATTTTAAGTCCACCGCGTGGGCTTGCATTTGCCAAGACTTGTTGCCCCAATCCTGGGTCCAGCGACGTCGACAGCAGATATCTCCGTGGGACAGCTCGCACCTCCATCCTGGTCGCCGACAACGCCTCCTGGTCCGAGAGACTGCAGAGCCCAGCAGCGCCCACTCACCTGGTTGAGGTGACTTCGTCCGGTGCCACTCTGGTGCTCACCTAAATCACTGGCTAGTGATTCAGAACTTGGTCCCCTCTGCTTACAGGTCTTCCTCTTCTCCGATCCAGGCTTGGATCCCCAAGAACTTCTTCACTGGTCGCCTGACAGCAACTTCTTTCTTCAGGCTCCTGGTTCATCAACGAAGAAACCCGACGACATTTGAACCCTATGCAGCCGCAGCCCCTGGGCTAGGTAAACCGAGTACTCCGGTGCTCCAGCGTAGTCCAACTCTCTAAGTGTCTAGAACCACTTTCGTTTTTGACCTACCTAGTCGGGTTCGCCCGAAAACACTAACTTTGCTTTTACTAGCCTCCATAGACTTTTTCCCGCCTTACGCGTGAGAGTTCCCACTCTGCACACGACGTCCCTAGGCCTCCTGCTTGCAATCTAAAGGTGCAGTAGTCCAGTCCTAGCGATTCTAAAGCCTATGAGAATAGTTACTTACCTGCTAGTATTTCGCATTCCACTTGTATAGTATATGGTTTTTCGTGCCCCTCGGGCATTTGTGTAAATTGTGCGACTTTACGTATTTCTTTAAGAGTTTTGTTGTGTGCTTAGCTCCCTGTCTCATAAAGAGCCAGGGTAGTCTTGTTATAAATAAATATACTTTATTTTTCATAACAACTTGTCTGGTGTCCTTTCACTTGGTGTTCAAGGGGTATATGTGATGGTAAAACAGCTGGCTTAACACGCCCTCTAGAGTTTAGCCTAAAGACTGCACGTGTCCATGCTACTAGGATAGCTGGTATATCAGGTTGACTTACAACCAAACATCAATAAGGGTTGTTTGGACTGATACAAAGTGTTCACTAGAATAGTGAACATTATATATCAGGCCAACTTCTCACAGGTATCATAAGTGGATTGTCTTGCTCTTCATTTAGTCACACTCTGCTCAGACACACACTGACAATAGTGTATGTCACTAGTCCAAGGACATGGGGTACTAGACATATGAGCCCCAACTCTCTCTGGAGCAACTGAAATGTTAGAGCATGCATTTATACCAAATTTCATGTGTGACCAGGATAGAGTCATATAATTGAAGCCTTTAGGGTATGATGGTGGGTAGTATGCATTAGATTACAATGGGTTTCCACTAATCCTGGATATCGAATGGGGTTTAAATGGTGACAGCCCTTTCACCTCTTGAACTTTGTTCGTTGCAGGAATCCTGTTTTGGAGCATTTGTGAGTCAAATCCATACAAAGGCTATGCTCACATGCTAGCAGTATAATTAGGGGTCACAAGCCATTGTTGGGTGAATTCATTATCACCTACAGAAAACTGAGACACGCGTTTTGACAATCAACATCAAGGAACTAGATCAACATCCCACCACATATCAGACTCGCAACATACCGCCAGTAGTAGTACAGACAAGAACTAAAAAAATAATCTTTTCATAGAGCACATTGCTGCTATTTATGAAACTCCAAGGATCTAGGGCTTCCAACTCCACCAACGAAGAATCGCTTTTGTGTCCCAAATTAGTCCTCATCATTTCCATTGTTCATGATCCATGTTCATTCCTGAATCCCCCACAGATGGGTCAGATGACACTTTCTTACTGCTCATATCCAACAAATGCATCAGATGTCTACCCTCATATTTGGCAGGAAAATACCTTGTGGAATTTCCCGCCTTTTGGCACTGCCATTGGAATTTGTCAATATTTACCTCGACTGCCTGTCCAAGGTAAGTGAACTCTACCAACCGCAGTTCCAAATAATCGCTGATGACACATTATTCCTTCTCCATCTGAAAAATGTACCTGGTTCCCTGGACAACCAAAGAAAGTTAGAGAGTACCTCAATTCCATTTGCACTTGATAACAGAAAGTTCTGAACAAATCTGATGCGCTGACACTATTCAGAGAACAGATAAGTACTTCTCCATACACTTGGTGAAATACAACGCCTCGTCAGGGGTAGTAAGCGCTATACAAATGCAATTTAAATATCCCAAGTATGAATCCTGAGACTCCTTTTCGATTTAGACCTCACTTTAGATAGATACTTGCTGTCAGTGAGGGGGTCTTTTTCCAAATCAGTATGCACAGAACCAGGCACCATTAGTTACAGGCAGAACATTGGCTACAATTCCCCAGAGCCATCTTTTTACTGACGGTGGACTACTGTAAAATCACACCCATGGGCAGTTCCAGGGCAACGGTCTTCAAACTACAAATAATCCAGAATCAAGTGATTACACTCTGATATGGCCAGAGATATAAGTCCATAGCACTCCTGCAACACAGTTGCTACACTGGCTCCCACCTGAGCACCGGATTAATTTCAATTTCCTATAATTCTCATTGAAAAAAGCCCATTCTATCACTTTTCCCTATCACATTATCACATTTCATCTAGAAACGTAAGATGCAGGCCTTCCTGGAAGGGTGAGCAGTCTGAATTTGGTGTGTCAAATAAGTAGACAATGTTTTTAAGCTGTAAGGTCCCCTTCTAAGGAATGATTCTGTCACTTACAAGAAATCCCTATAAACATTCAACAAAAAGCTGTACTTTTCATGCAAACAGATCTATCTCAGTCCAACAACTCACATAACACACCCGCCCAATAGGAACAGGAATCCATGAATCCAAAAGGCGCATCCACCAAGCTAACCACCAACACATCACAAAATCTATACAGGCTTGCCTCATTCAGTCTGCCAGCCCAATGAAAGGAATCTGCTCCATGCCATGAGGGGATGCAATTCATTGGGGCATGCTGACTTTCCTAATCCCCCAAGACTGTCACAAAGCCACAGAACAGTTCAATTTTTAAGTACAAATCGAGGAATCCAATCAGATCAGGATGCCTCCTGAGGCTCTAAATTAGCTGTGAGGAAATGTTAAAAAAAGGATTTCATGGCTCTTGGTTGGAGGCGAGATTTCTAAAGCCAGGTCAGAGTCATTGATAGTCTGGGCTTCATTCGTTTTTTATTCTGAAGAGCAAGAACATCTTCCACTTAAATGTTTATTAAGAACTCATATATGGTTAGAGATGTTTTTGCATCACTCTGTATTGATGGTTTTGTTTTTTGCTCTGGTATTATCGATTTCTAAAGCCAATAAGCGCATGCTAAGAATTTACCACCCCACCTAAACCAATAATTATTTATTCAGCATTATTGATTTTTTTTCTGAGTAGTCCACTTGCTTTTTAAAAAGTCCATATGTTATTGGTGGCTCACGCAGTCAAATGCCTTTGCATCACTCATTGATATCAACGGTGTCCAACATTGGTCCTAGAATGCTTGAACAATGGCATATTTCAGGGGCTTAAATAAATACAGGACAGCCCTATAATCTCGCTGGAAGGGGATTTGTATTACTAAAGAAAACGTCTGTGTTGAGGAATATTTTTCTGACTTGGAAGATGATTCAGTCAAGATCCCCAGCTGGTTATAGATTTAAATTGTTTGTGGCCTATTCACAAGCTGCATTTTACAGAATGTGGTACATTTAATAGTAGTACAATTATACTTCTAAAGTACTACAAAATACTACTCACAAGCCTACTAGTGTTAATCTCCACCTCTCCTCTCTTTTCTATGGGAAGATCTTCACACATGTAAGTTTACTAACTAGCAGTATATGTGGGAAGAACCAGGGGGCTGACTTGAAAAAGGGGGATACTTACTACTAAATGGGAGGGGTATAAGGTGGATTAAGGATGAGTTTAGAGAGAGGGCATGCATACACCCATCCACAACTGAGCAAGGCAATTGCTTTTCAGAATCTGCACTTCCAAAGTTACTAAAGTCAAAAAAGGGACCCAAAACAGTTGTACATTGCTCTTGATCAAAGCTGCAGCAAGCCCAGCACCACACAGGGCCACCCACTGGTACTACTTGTACTGCAACACCCTCCCAAACAAAATAATGTATTACATTTTAATTAAATTACTTGTAATGAATTCTATAAATCTTTTTTAATAATTATTGATGCATAACACAAACTTTTTAGATGGGCATCTATTTTTTCAATTTAAACTACAGAAAACTATTTTTATTTAATTTTATATATTTAAATTAATTAAAAATGTAATACAAACTTAAGTAAGAAGAGCTGTATTTTTTTAACTTCTGTTCTATATTTAAAATAAATATATAAAATTATGTTTCTTTAATATTAAACATAAAAATATGTTTACTATTTTTCTCAAGTTAAATAAAAAAGAAATTCCCTATACTTTACTATAAGGAAACCCTCAGTCGGGGTGAAGATCTATAGTGAAAAGTAAAAATGTTTATTAAACTTAGAAAAAAAATAGCAAAACTATTTCATGGTAAATATTAATATACATAAATGTGATACATATATTTTAAATGTAGAACAAAAGAAAAATGCTACCACTCAGGTAACTTACTTTTGAATAAAATCGTTAATTAATTTAAATAAAATCATTCAAAAAAATTTTTTAATGTAACATTGAAAACAATTCCCACCTACAGATAAATAGTGATATATAGAATTAACTAAAAGTGCTTTAAATTGTAATAAAATATAATTAATGTTACATTATTTTTACATTGGAAAAGGTTGTTAAAATATTTCATAATTACATATGAATTAAGTTTCATTTTAAATTCTTTTAACATTAAATTATAATTATGTATGCTTTTAACTATTATAAAGAATTGAACATTATTTCCCCCTTTTTTAAGGTTCTACTGCCAATATTTTCTTTGGGAGGGTGTTGCAGTATCAGTGGTGGGCCATGAGTGGTTCTGGAGTTACTACTGTTTTTTTTTTTTTTGGCAGTAGCAACTTACACTTGTAAATTTGGCTCTACACCCTGATTTGGGGGGCAGAGACATGCTACATTGTTGAGTACCTTTATAGTTGGATTTTGTGACTAGCCAAAAATAGTAAAGTTACTCCAAAGGCAATGACATTAATAAATTACTCACAAGTGAAAGTTGTCTTTGTGAATAGCCCCGAAATAGGCTCGGGATTTAGTAGCACAGCCCCAATACAAAATGCAGTAGAAACACCAACAATTTGCAGTGAAATATTGAGCATGGAACACAAAGTGATACATGGGGAAAGTTTGAAAGTATGTCCACCAGAAAAAAATTGCTGCTAATCGAAACCCATACTGATCAAAAAGAAGTAGGATATTCAGGATTTTAAAATGCCAATTAGCACAATGACCTCAGTTCTGGTAAGCTTGATCACTTTTAATAGACCAAGACCTGCTGTTGATGCTAGGCCAGGTAGGCTATGAGGGCTTCTTCCCCAGCTTGAATGGTTTGTAGATTGGTGGCGTTGTGACCCAACATTTTTATTGATCTTGCTCGCTGTTGGGGGTCACTGCGGCGGTGGGTCTCCAAGTTGTCTCTAAGCTCGGGCACGCTGGTGTGGGTTGGCAACTAGAAGTTACTGGAATCTGAGGAGCTGGATATATCAGTTCTCCGGGTTTCACCTAGATACTGCTCCTACTTCTAGCCAGAGTCCCACCTGCACGATAACAGTGGTACGGTGCAGACTGTCACGACCTGTGGTTCTCTGGAGCTCTCGCCAGGGTCATGTGAAACAGGCTGTCTAACTCTGCCTCTCTTTAGTGACCAGTCATTGTAGGGACAGTCCAGATAAGTGTGACTCAGACCATACCAAAGCAAACGGAGCAGTTACTAGAACTCTACAGGTACTATCAACACTGCTGCCCAATAATCGGCGGTAAAAGTTTTTGGTGTGCACCTTAGAAAACTGCTGCTTCTCCTAATACTCCACCGGTCTGTACACAATACCATCCACCCGAAGGCCACCAACAAATTCTCCTCTCTCCCCTGCTGAGACATGTACAGTCACTATTATTAACACAGCAGAACCCCAATCTACATAAAACTGAGGGCCCGGGACTCTGCTGGCGGGAGAGTGCAGTTGAGAGACCCCAAATAACACTAGGCAAGATGTTTGATGTCAACACTATATTATATCTCCCATATTGTCAATAGGCTACAACCCCAATAACATCAACACAAAAGGACAAACAAACTGACTGCAAGGCATAACCCTGTTGTCCTTAAATCCGAGGCCCGAGGCATTTGTAGCAGGCCAGCAACCCACTGTTATTTAAACTGAAGTGGGAAATGCAAATTCTTTATTTGCATTTAAAGAATGCACATACAGTTGCCTACAACTAGCGGCTGGAGGTATGATAGATGACACTGAACCAACATGACGCCCACAATTGAAAAAAACCCCTACCGCAACCCTCACGCTCCCTTACCAGCGTTCATAAAGGGCCCAACAAAGTAAGCTCGAGGCCTTGAGGCGTGAACCTCAGGGAATGCAATGTCATGCACGCGCCTGCCCATCTGCCATTAGATGTTGCGCTCAATGCAGGTCTGTGAGTGCTGGAGGCATATGAGATGTCTGAACTCTGAACGTAAGATGCCCAGGAGGCGTACCCCTCTTTCCCATCTCTGTTCATAACATAAAGAAATATTCTCCATCCCCAGAAAATCCAATATCCTATAGAACCGAGCCATTCCTCGAGTCTGGAGGCCTTTCTTTTCCCCACAAGTTTGTGATGACCGAACTGACTGTCCATAACGCTCATGAATTGTGTTTATTCTTGTAAGAGTACAAAGAAGTCGTCTACTTGCTGTTGACATCAATGTGTACACAGAGAACCATGGGACTGTGGTTTTAAACATAGTATCTATCACAAGGTCATTGACCCAAGAAGTCTGAAGCCTCAGACAATGCCAAAGAAGGTGTGTTTGTTGTACTCATTCATGTAGTCTTGTAGGTTACAAAAGAAGCAGGTTTATTATGTTCAGATCAAGTTACAGGGTAAATCAGGTAAAGCCCCACCAGGAGTAGCATCCTGCTGCTCAGCTCTTCTCACTCCACCTGTCCACTCATCCAGGCACAAACACTCTTAACATACCAACCATCCAATGACCTCACTCACTGGCTGCACAGCAGGGACTTGGAACTCTGGGGGGATGCACAGTAACTAAGACAAGTCACAACAATATCCAAGTGCCACTTTCGACACAGCCACACCATCATGCATCTTATCTACAGAAATCCCATTTGTGTTTCTTGGTTTCTCTGTGTTAGAATCACCTTCCTTCCCAGGCCTTTGGCCTTCCAGATATCGAACTTTCTCCGTTGGCGGAGGCAATCCAGGGTTATCTATTAATGGTGAGAATGGAAAGGGAATTGGACCGAGTCTTTAATGCACCACAACCCTGTTCCACACCGCTAAAGTTGCTCTTGTAATGGGTGATATATAATGAGCGTGGTAATGTGCTTTTTAACGAGCCACTGAACTTTCTGACTATTGATCCCTGAATCAACTGGTCCATACAGCACCAATGCTTCTCAGACGCAGGCCTCTCCCGCACAACTATACATCAAAGCTGGCCTCCTTGATAGTATCGTTCGATGTTAGGCAGTCCCCACCACCATGCCTTAGGCATTTGGAGCATAGCATGTCTGGCCAGTCATGGTGTCTTCCCTGCCCATGTCCAGTTATCTCTGGCTCCTTGGAGTTTTAGGGGATTTTAGACAATGCTGTCATTTTCACAGCTGCAAGCCTGCCACACAATAAAAGGTCCCCATATGCTGTGCTTTCAGATCCTGTTGTACCGCCTGCAGGAGAGAAGTAAACCAACTAGAAATATATGGTCAGAGGAGGGAGAAGTCTACATTCCCACTGAAAAGGAATTCATGCTGCCAATAAGACCACCATCTCATGTGGGACAAAAATATTCAGAATGTGAGATTTTGGTATGTTGATTTTTAAATCTGAACACTTGCCATCTTCCTACAGCTCCTACATCAAGATAGAGATGGAATATGATGGGTCCTGTTAATGACACCAGTGTCATCAGCATAAATTGTGAGAGTGTGCATATCCCACCCTATCTTGACCGCTCATATATAGACATTACTGTACAAACCATAGCTGGTGCAAATAGGATTGGGAAGAAAGGCCACCGGAGCCTGGTGCCCCTCTGAATCTCTGGTGGAGGAGAAGAACCCCCATTGATTCTGACTATGGTAGTAGGCCTCTTGTATCTGCAAAGAACCCAGTCCTGGAATCTGAGCCTGAAAACAAAGGCTTCAAGGATTTTATTTAGTATCTGCCAGTTTATGCAACCCATATTCTTCTCTGCATTGAGTGACAAAAGCAAGGTATTCTTTCTAGTTAGCAGATGTTATCGACAATTTCAAATTTTCTTTTGATTTTTTGTGATGTTCCTCCCAAAGACAAAACCCAGATTAATTCAGATCAGCCTGCCATAGAAGCCACCCCTAACCAAGCTGCAAGATCACCAGTGAATATCTTCGCATCCATATTTAATAAGCATATCGGTATATAAGAGCTGCACAGGGAGTGGTACTTATTGGTTTAGGTACAACTGTGATCATGGCTCTTGACATAAAGGTTATCATGGACTCAGGGCCAGATGTAGGTCGCCAAATACCGGTCGGTAACTGCCGATTTCGGCCGTTACCGACCGGTATTTGGAGTTTGAGATGTAGGGGGCCTAACTTTACAGAATCGGTAAAGTTACAGATTCGGTATATTTACCGATTTGGTAAAATACCGAATCGGTAAATTTACCGATTCTGCAAATCCAGATGTAGGTGGCACTGAAAACAGTGCCATGGGCCCTTAGGAATTCATTATTTACCACCAAATAATACTTGGTGGTAAATAATGAATTTCTGTGTACATGCACATCTGTGCATGTACACCGGTGCCATGTGGCACGCATACATGCCCTAAGGGCATGTATGTGTGTTACATTGCACCCAAGCCAGAATCAGGGGTGCAACAGGATGTCAAAGTGACGCCCTGTCCCCCTTGTAAATTCGGAATTTTACCGAATCGGTATTTGCAGATTCGGTAATTGACATTGATTCCTGTGGGCCTCAAAGCCCATAGGAATCAATGGCAATTACCGAATCGGTAAATACCGATTCGGTAATTACCGAATCTTACCGATTCGGTAATTGAATAGGTAAAAATACCTACATCCCGATTGCCAGTTCTTAAATACCGAATCGGTATGATTCGGTATTTAAGAATCGGTAATCGGGGATTACCTACATCTGGCCCTCAGTCTCTAAAATGGAATTTTAAGGAAATTGAAATCCTTCCTCACTCAAGACAACTTCAAATCACCGGACTAAGCTTCCATTTATCCCCAGGTTGGATTATGGAAGTGCAATCGTTTGTGGCCTTTCCAGACCCAAGTTGGCTCCTCTAAAGGCATCGTTCAATCCAGCGGCCAGACTCATCACAGGAAAAAAAAGAAACAAACACATCACCCCAGATCCAAAAGTTCTAAAATGGCTCCCTTATGAAGCAAGGATTCATCTAAAAATTACTTGCATAACCCATGAAGTACTTCATTACAACACCCTAGGGTGCTTTGTTCAAAAGCTAGAATTATCTGGTGGATGCAGATCCTCCGGAAGCACCAGCACCTTTATACTGAAACCACTGAAATTCCATAAAAGAGCACTTGCAACAGAGCCTTCTCAGTTATATCTCCAATAATTTGGAATTTCCTACCACCCAATATCAGACTGATTCTCTCAACTGAAAAATAAGTTACATGACTACTTATGAACACATTTCTGCCCTAGGTCATACAATTTGACTTATGACCAACAACCATGATTATTACTAGACTGTCAGACCTCGTCCATTATCCAGTTTACCTGTCTCAGAAATATTACCTTCCTCAATTTGTGAAATTACATAGTTTGTACCTCTGTTGGTTATGCTGTTGCTCGCTTCTTGATCTCTTTTTCCTGATCTTCCCAACCTTTGATCTACTCCAACGATTATTACTAGATTCTCGGACCACGTCCAGTGTCCCGTCGATGTGTCCCAGAGATATTACCTTCCTCAATTTGTGAAACTACACAGTTTTTCATCTCATGATTATGATGTTGAGTGCTTTCTTGTTTTCCTCTTTGTTGTAACAATCTATAAAGCACTCTGATATCCTCACAGATCAAGTTTGTGCTATATAAAACTTTATAAATAGGATAACCATGTTCAAATAGGGGCAAGAATTTGACACAAGGGTTTAAAAAATAATGATGTCTGGGCAAAGTGACTTACACGTCTTAAGTCTAGGTATATGGGGTTTCACTTCCTCCAGTTTGGTGGGTTTGAGAAGTACTTCTGTTCGTATTTCCGACAGTCGCTGCATTTGCGTGTCTATCAGATATGCATCAACTCCGTTGTGGAAACTCCTTCGGCTTTGTATATGTCACAGTAAAAGGTCACCATAAAAGAGCATCCTTTCTCAAAGACTCAGCTGAGCCTCTGGCTGTTGTGGGGTTTTTTCTTTCACCACATTTGCTTGCAATTTACAAGCTAACAATTTGCACCTTTTATTTCCTCCACACTCATGTTGCTGCTTGATTCGAAGGCTTATTCTGACTTATCATTATGTAACATTTTGACTTGGGTTCTTAACGCTGAGAGCTTGCACACCTTTAGTTTTGTTAGCTGTGCTTCTAGGGTTTCACACTTTTCCTTCCTGTCTTTCTTTAACCTGGTTGAAGATGATAATGTGCTCCCCCCAACAACAGCCTCATGCGCATCCCACATGGCGTCCCCCAGACCACGCCGAACTCTAATGATCAACGACCCCATGCTATGTGAAGTAAATATGTCTATCCCTCCTTCAAGCCTGACCATGAGCCATCTGTTTCTAGAGTCAAGATTCACTTCCCTCTAGCCTCCTTGAGACGCGTCAGCACAGCCACCTTGATTGCTTCCATTGCACCAGGAGACAGTCTCCTTGATCGGTTTCACCCATTGACATAGTGATCACATCTAAGAGTACATTGTGTTAAAGTATGAAAGCTTACCCTACATTAACGCTTTACAAACCATCATAGGCTATGGAAGCTTTGGAACAGACGTAGGTGGCATCGGGAGGTGTGCCTGACAGGGAGCTAGGTTTCAGCACTACACCTCTGGGTGGTGGGCAGTCACTTCCACGCTAAGGCAGGGAGCAATTGATACAGAGAATCTGTGCCTAGCAACATCACAAGGTTGCAGTTGCTTGTCCACACTTCACTCTAGTTTGCCTCTTGTTTCTGCAGCTTTAATTTGTTTTTCCTTTCAGCTCCCCTCGGGTTCCCTCTTTGAGCTAGATTAGGGTACTTACCTTTTGCCCCTTCAGCTCCTGTTTGTTCAGCATTCGCGGATTTTGGGTGGAATTCCTGGTCTTCCCAAACGCTTGTTAGCATCTACGCAACTATGAAATTTGGTACGGGTAACTAAAACTGTACTTACCCATTTATTGGCATTATATGTACGTGTTGATTAAGTCACTCTGTTGGTTGTCTTTAGCAGGAGCACAAGAGACACGTGGGGCTGTTAAAATACTAGGGGGCCCATTAGGATGACAGGCGGACTTTGTCCGCCTGTCATCCTGTCGTGTCTAGGGACCGCCCGCCATAAGGGCCGGGGTCCCGTTGGGGGCATTAGGATGCGCCCGCCACAGTGGCGGGCGCATCCTGTATCTTCAGCATTGCGGCGGGCGGTGCTGAATGCATCGCACGCCGCAATGCTGAAGATACATGCAATGCATTACAAAGCACAACGTGACAGGCACCGCGTGGTGCCTGCCACGTAATACTTTGTAATGCTGGGGGGTACCATAGGTACCCCCCATGTGCACCCCCCACGAGTCCCTGGGGGCCCGCAACGGGCCCCCGCAGGGTGTCTCCGCATGCCTTTCCGTGGCGGCAAGCAATTGTACATGTCCATGCTAATATGGCTGGCGGTGTCTCATAGACACTGCCACCATATTAAACCTTTTCCCGCCGGCTGCAAGGCGACCGGGGCGGAAAAGCGGCGGACGGTCTTTCCGTCCGCCGCGGTCCCCCCCGTCATCCTAATATGGCGGGGGGAATTTAGGTGCGGATGGCGGGCGGATTGCCTTCGCCAGGCTGCCGGTGGCTACCGCCAGCCTGGCGGGGGCAATCCGCCCGCCATCCTAATGGGCCCCTAGGTTTGAAACTAAAAGCACCAAGAAGAAGCCGCCATATCTGCTGTTTGTGTCTCTCCTTACTTCCCCATGCTCCCCTTGATGCTTCTCCCTTTCAGAGTTGTGGCACTCTGTACCTGAGGCAGGGGTTCAGGGAAGGTGTGAGGTTCTCTACAATCCACAGCTTATGCATATCCCAACTTCAAGGCAGGGCTGACTGTCAGATGACCGTCAATCTGTTTTGGTAATTAGTTTAATCGTTTTGCGTTGTAGGGACGTAGAAATCATATGCCGGTAGAAGCTCAGAGCTCTCAAGTTGTATGATGCCAGTGTTAAGTTGCTGATACGGTCTTGTTTTTTCCTTTTCTTTTTTTTTTTTTTTTTTTTTTTAAAACCTTTATTGGCATCAAAAGGATATGCAATTCTAGGCCTACAACCAAACCGGCCAGCCGCAATGTGTAAAGCAATCAGAGGTTCCAAGGCAAACAGTACAGAATCAATCAGCAAGAAGCAGAGGCAGTACAATCGTAAAAAGGGGAGAAGAGACTTAGGAACCAGAGGGCCAAAACACAGGAGCAAAAAAAGGTTAATTTTATAATATGGGGATAAGGCGTACGACAGGCTCACTTTCAATATAGAGACGTCCGATGTCCCAGAACCAGCCTCAGCGTCAATAAGGGGGTAAGGGGCCGCAGTACAGGAGAGACAACACAATGCACACAAGAAGATCAGGATAATTGAGACATAATCGACACCTGAGCATTATCATCGTCGCATGCCCACCACCCAAACCACAGCTAAGCCAGAACAGAGGGATCGGAGAAACAGCACATCAAAACTAGCCCGTCATAGTGACCTCTAGGAAAAAGGAGGGAGGGGGGCGGGGACAAGGAAAAGAGGGGGAAGAGGGGGGGAAGGAGGGGGAGGGGAGGAGGACAAGGTGGAACAATGAGAAAAGGAAAAAAAAAATGAAATATAAAAACGAAAGAAAGAAGACACGTCGACACAGGCGTCCCGTGGCGGGAATACAGGAGACAACAAGAGTATCAGCACCAGTGAGGGTACAGCGATCGAGAATAAAAGCAACCGAACCATAAGAGGAGGGTTAACGACGCCACACACCCCACCCCGAACACACCACGGGAGGCCGGGACAGACGCGGCTTTACGAAAAGGAGATACAGAAGGGCCATAGAACCATAAAACAAACAACAAATAGAACCCAACCCACCCATCCCACCCTGCACCCCTGTAGAAGGCTATGGCCTACCCTTCAGACAGCGTGCCTGTCGCCCTAAACCAGAACCCGAAATATAGCGAGAAGGAAAGAGAGAAGAACGAGACAAAAAAGAAACAGAAACGGAAATAAGAAAACAGGAGGGAGGAGCATAAGAACAGCAATCAATATGGTCGGCCACCGCCCTCCGCCCAACCAGACAATCACAGCAAAAACAGACCAGGACGACACCCCATCAAGCGCCATAAAACGTACAGAGAAGGGGACCTCCCACCGCTCCACGGGTACAAACAACTGCGCCACTAAGTCGTATACCAAGAATCAACCAAGAGTCGTGCATATCACCCCCATCCCTTCCGAACCACAAATCCCACCCACCACATGACAGAGTAAAATGAGATACTAAATACAAGACCAGCATACAGTCGAAAAAAATGGTGACTACCATAACAACATGGGGGGTAAATCGGTCCGCAAGGGAGCAGAAGTCCAAACAGAGAGTTTAGATGCATCAGCAATCGCAGCACGGATGATGAAAAACAGGAGTTCAGTTTCGCCGCTGGGGAGGGCGAGGGGGTCTCTATGATAGACAAAGGCAAAGCCATCGGAGCAGGTGCAGGCGGCAGTCCACCAATAGTTCCAGGCATCCATGCCGGACAGGGCCGCGGCACAATGTCCAAGTCCCCGGGGTCAGAACCTCGAAAAACAGGGAGCTCCAAAGTCACCGGCACACAAAACGATCTTCGATCAGCGGCAGCAACACTTGCAGCAATCGAGGGGGGCGAGGCAATGGAGTCACTGAAACAAGAGGGCGGCAAGAAGAAACGGCTGCCCAAAATGGCGGCAGATCGTGGCGGACCCACAGGGACATCGGGGGCCAGGGATGCGCGCAGGGATCTCAGAGCTTCCAGGATATCTCTGACCGTAAGCTCACGCTCACCAGACCAGACCCCCGCGCAATTAGGCAACCCAAGCCCGCCGCCACAGGGCGATTCTTGTTTCAGAGGGTCGGCCGCCATTTCGTGAAGTCAGCCCAGTCGCCGCCCTCCACGACCCCCGGAAAAACAGTTCGAAAATGTAGGACTTTACAGAGCTCCGGGGGTCCCAGCAATGGCAGCCTTGGTGCCGAAAGGATGTCCGCCCAATACGGGTCCCCGCCTACACCAGCACCGGCGCCCCCAGCAAGCAGAGTCCGGGCGCAGAGGAACAGGGCCGCCCGACAAAGCAGCGGTGGGGGGAGGACCCCTTCACAGAATCAGTCCCCGGTGCATCTCACCCACATCAGCCGCACGGTCACCAGGGCAGGCCCGGATCAGGATCGCCGGGATTTTCGCACAACGGCTCTCATCATTGGTTCACGCTCTCGGCCGGGGCCGAGATCCGTCGGATCCCACCGGCTAGGTCCCGGTCTAGGTTCCACGGAGGCCCCGATCTTGCGGAGGGCACAACTTCGGAGCCGCTGCACGTTGAAATCTCCGGGCCAAATGGTAAGTACAAACAAGGTGTTCTGTTTCCAATTCCCCGATAACGTGTCGTCTCCGGACAGGATAGTAGACAGGATAGGCAATCAGGCCGGAGGGCTGCGGGAGCCGAGCTAAAAGGCGACCATTACGCTCGCGAGCTTGGCTCCTCCTATCGTTTTTTCCTTTTCATTCAGTTGCCTTTGGTACAGTATTTTCAATCAAGATCAAAATGAAAACATGACTGGATGAATTACTCACACCTAGAATGAGGATGCTTATGATGTCTCGGGATACTTTGCTTTGCCTCCTTGAACATTAACTCTTGCGCAGCGCACACTGTATACTGAATTGCTCCTAAGGCACACTTACATTTTAGAAGGTAGGGGAAATGGAGGCATAAGTGCACAGTCATGTATCCAATGACACATAACTTAAGCAAACAGAGAAGTCATGATTCTTTGTCTCCTGGCTTGTCAGCTTTGATCGATAAGCCTTATGCCTTATCAAGCAACCCTTCCAATGACCTGTTAATGCCAAACCACAGTTTCACACTCATGCCACAAATGAGGACCCCTTTGGAAATTCACGGAATGTTGGCTATATGCGGCATGGCCGCCAGTCATATGTGGCACCATCGCCAAGTTATCGCTTTCCAGACAATGATACTTTACAGTCTGGAACTTAAGGTTTTATGTTTTCCAGCCTAAGTGTAAATATAAATATACCAGAATGCAAAGTGTTCAAGGCAACAAAGCTGGACGAATGGGTTGCAAAGGGTAACATATGGCATGAAAATGTTAGGCAGCTATATGACTACAAGTACATCAGCTATTTTGTTGATATTCAAGTTTTTTTAGAAAATGGAGATTTTCAAAATTTCAAAAAGGAAATCTGCAATACAGTAGAACATATCAACCTAACATTAGTGTTTTTTTGAATTTGAAATGTGTTAATATGTATTTCTTTGTTTGCTGCAGATAATGTATTATATAAATGTGACAGCGACCTACTCATTGTTTAAACACCTAGGCCCTGGGGTACTTTTTAGGTCTCGCCTAGCGTTGCAGCGCATGCGCTGTCGCTCTGCGAGATCTATTGTCATCGGGTTGCTTTCGGAAGTGGCCCATCCTTTGTATTGGCCGGCATCATCCTTTATGGTAAACGCTGACTTCTGATAGAAAGTGAGGCTTTTCGGTGACCGCCCTGTCTCCTTTAGGCACCGCCCACCCGGACTGGATCTTTTAGTTGTCTGTTTCTCGTCTGCGCGCTGCGTCTCTTTTAGTCGTCTGTTTCTCGTCATGCGCGCTTGCGTCTCTTCACTTCTCCCTCCTCATGAGGCGGTGGGTGGGTCGGCACTGTAACTCACCATTGTTTGCCTGTGACTGACCTGGACTGTTTAACAAGGAGAGCAAATTATCTGAAACTGGCAGGGAATTGTTTGAAAATGATCAGAAATTGCATAAAGTTGTTTTTTAATAGTGCTATAAAAATGACAAGGGTTTCTCTGGAATGGAGCATTTGTCTGAAATGGCCTTTATTTGTCCGAAACGTCCCAGAATGTGTCTGAAACTGACAACAGATTTACAGAAATGGACCAAAGAGCGCCTGGAACTGACCCGGGGTGGGCTCAGTCAGACTGAGGAGCACCATGGCATGTCCATGGGTCGCCGGCATCTGGCCCTGGACTCGCACCTCTTGAGGACACTTGTCAGTTATTGGAGACCAGTTGAACTTTTCCGAACATCTCTTTATTTTCATTTATTTGTTCATTGACAAGTAGTTTGCTTGTTTTCTGGACACCACACACAGGGAAAACAAAATCAAAAGATGTGTTTGGGTGTTCGACTACACCCTCTCTGCCTTGGTGGATTTACACAAGTGGACATTTGGGCCTCTTTTGGAGTGCTTGATGGCTGACTCTGGGATAATGTGGATTTTTTGCCCGATTATTTTGGAATTGTGTATTTGCTCTCGTTTTTTCGTGGAATGCTGTTCACGGGCCGTTTGGATCTGCAATCCTGGGAGCGCCAATTCCTCAAATTAGGTAAGTGCCGCTTGTACCCGGCAGAGGTTAGACACATGGTTTAAGGAACACACAGGCCCAAGTGTTTCTAACAACCCACTGCAGGTGGACATTAATCCACAGGCAGCTTTTGCCTTTTCAAGAAATAAAAAAAAAATTGCTGCTTGCCTCTCAGGGGGTGAATGGCTGTATTAAGTGAAAATTGCTGTCGTTTTAGCAGGCACGACTCAGGCCCTAGCTGTCAAGCCTTGTGTGGGCAGTGTCCTCCGCAGGAACATATAAAGTGTCACATTGCAAAGAAAACCACATCCAGGCGCTTTTTGTAAATTCCTGGTAGTGTCGGAACAGGTGCACAGGCTTTTTTGCTTTTCAATGGCGAGGAAACGCTCTGTTGCAGCTAGCACTAATAGGAACAAGCATTTGAAATGCAATAGGTCTCGCATTTGTGAGAGTTTAAGCTGTTGACATTGTAAATGGCAATGCCTTTTATTTATGTTTTAAAAACCAACACGTAAATTATAGGCATTGTTATTTACAATGCCAACAGCTCAAACTCTTGCAAATGCGAGATCTATTGCATTGCAAATGCCGGTTCATGCTAGTAGCTATATAAAATATGTTTGTTTTGGGGGACATGTTCTCCATTTGAACTTTGTAAAAAAACACAGAAAACAACTCAAAGAAATGTAACTTTGATTCATTAAATCATATTTCTTAAATACCAAAAAACTACTGCATTCCCTTGCACTTACTATTTTGTAAATTCAAAGTGGTCACTAGTTGTGGGAGCACATATATGCTGCTGCAACGCAAAGCCTGGTTGTGTCAACAAGTCATCTCGCCTCTCTGAGGCTGCGATAGCTGGAAACGCTCAGGTCACACATTTCAGACTTGTCTGTCTGTCTAGGGCACTTCTATGCAAGTTAGGGCTTCAAGGGCCAGCAAATTGATTTTTTTTAAATTAACAGTACTAGCCTTTTGGGCAGTCTGGTACTGACAGATGCGCCAGCTTGAGTGGGCCAATGTGTGGGCCCTTTTTTATGTCCCGTGAGCCATGAATGGACCAAAAAACCCAGCCCACACACTGGCCCCTTCCAGCTGGCCCATCTGGCAGTACCAGACTGCTCGAAAGGCCAGTCCAGTACTGTTTAACTATATGGACAAAGTTTTTTAATAATGCATTTTCTCTTCAGTGCGCTATTCCAAACAACAGCTTTGTTCCAAGCCGCCAGATCCCATCCATTTCCTGATCACCTCACTCTCCATAGACGGATGCACACTTACTGCCTCTAGTTCACACTCCCAAGAGGCAGAAACCTGCAGATGGGTTTTCTACTTGAGTCGCCACCAGTGCACGGCATGTATGTAAGGGAATAACTGGGCTATTTCCTGTTAATCTGCAAGCTCTAGCCCAGGCTGAGCTGACTAGGCTGCTCTTCACTCTTTGTTGCTGGACTTCTGGATTTAATTGACCTCAGAGTCATTATCAAATAGTAGGGTCTCCGCAAGCGCTTTATGAACCACAACTTCGCCAATGGCGTGGACCCATACTTGATCTTAATGTGAGCTGGACTGCCCCCCCCCTTCTCCTTTACTGGGTCAAGGACCGGTGGCTCAAACCAGCCCTCTCAAACCTCTGCATATGGGCGTTGCTGAGCAGAGCTACCTACATAACCTTTAGAGTAACCCTCGACCTTTTTTACTTGGCAGGTTGACTAGGCATCCGCCTTTACACACCCTGAACCATGCTACTCAGTTCATCATCTTCTTCCACTGCAGGGGGCATCCGCGGTCCTAGCTGTGATCAAGGGCCCATCTACTGTACTGCACGCCGCCCACCTCTCGACTTTCTCAGAAGATGCGTGGACGCGCTTCCCCACCACAGCAAACCCACATATGCTGCATGGGGTTTCATTGTCGATCCAGGTCACAAGGCTTATAGGACAAGATTCAGATAATAATCCATTGGAATCCAAGGGTCCTTCTGGACCATAGAGATACCAAGATCTTCACACATACGATCGTGCTTCTTGCCTCTGAAACTTTAACACAGTAAGATAATTGGGAATAAAAGGGTGTCCATGGTGGAAGCCTCAGAGATACCATTGCCATCTTATCCTGCGGCTAGGCAAGGCATAATCCTTGGTTAAATAAAATATGGCCACTGAGTTGTACCGAACCTCGCCCAAACCATCCAAAATCTTAATGGAGCCAGTGCTTAATTTGTAACATTCTATGCCCACCCGGCCGCAACCCACGCTGTTGGATTCTCACCTTTCCAAATACCAAGGCTAGGGCTCATGATTCCACCACATGCCTTTTTATTTCCCGATCCTGCACTTCCTACCTCGTTATCTCACTCTTGTGGATTCAATGTTTTCCCCTTTCTTCCTCTGTGACTGTTTTCCTTTCACTTACTCCCATTTCTGACTGTATCTCTCTGGCTTCAGGACAAAGTCTGATGATGAAAAATAAGTCCTGGTCCCCAAGATGAGTGCCGGCACAAATTAAGTACTGAATGCTTTGAATTGATTGTAATGTTAGTGAGCGTGCTGATTACAGTGTGTTTCAAAGAGAGGATACCCAGGCAGGGGATTGACATAGAATGCAAGACTGGAAGTAACAAAAACACAACATCCAGTATTTGTATAAAGTAAGGACACCTTGGGGGCTCACATTAACCTGCTGTGCAGTACTCACAGCTTTCTATAAATTGCATAATTTGTGGAAGTGGTGGAGACTACACAACTGCACAGGACGAGGCTGCTTCTACTTTGCAGGGTGCCTACACAAGATGGGGGCGGGGCCAAAAGGAACTTGGACAAGCAACATGGAGTTAAAGGAACTTGCACAAGAGCACAATTAGACATCAGCTATGTTGAGGGAGCGATAGAGACCCAAAGATGAATGCGGCATGCTGGGTAGGGGTGGGGGTGCAGGTGAAGAGACCTGAAGTGTGAGGTGTGCAGAAATGTAGGGGAATCAGATTTTACAGGTAGCAGATCATTCGTCACCAGGAGACCGTGTGAGCAGAGCCGATATCCTGTGGCACACGCCGGCACCGTGTGGGTTGGCAGCTCTGCAAATGGTCTGGGAACACAGACACGACAGGTGGAGTGTGGACGTGCAATGGTTATGTCATGTTATGTCTATTTGTATAGCGCATTGATCACTGGTCAGAATATCCAGGCACTTGGGCAGGTGTGTAGGCAGGAGGTCCCGTGTAGTTATTTGTGGGATGGAAGGGTATGGGGGGATTTGTAGTGGATGTATGGGAGCAAGGAATTCAGACATAGCGAGTCATAATTAGTCCGCTGGAGTGGGCTCCGGGTACCTCCCAGAAGAACTAATTCCGGCTGCAGTCCGCCTGTTCAGGAGTAACACGTGGGGCGTGGTAAAGAGAACGCTGGGTCCGGGCGGGGCGGGGCTCTGCTCTTTAATTCCGCCACGTGAGATCTCGTCGGATACTGACACATCTAAGCCAGGCCTGACCTCTTCCGCCTCCCTTCTAAGAAGAGGAAACCACAGGGCAGAAACGTGTCGGTGCCGTGGCCGGCCTCTGGCGCTTTCCCACCATACTCATGCCCGCCTTCTGCACACCAACATGGCTCCTGCAATGTTGCAAAATATTTAAATGATTTACCTACAATGATCTCCTATAAGTACCCTGTATAACAGCGTTAAACATGATCTACTCTGACTGGAAGAGAGAAATTAGAAATAATCTGAAATCTCCTGAATAGAAACTATTATTGAAT
Organism: Lissotriton helveticus; assembly: GCF_964261635.1. Taxonomy (NCBI): domain Eukaryota; kingdom Metazoa; phylum Chordata; class Amphibia; order Caudata; family Salamandridae; genus Lissotriton; species Lissotriton helveticus. Next base: position 1,049,012,437 of record NC_136072.1, read on the forward strand.
TAAGGGGCCACCTCATCATTTACACCCTGCACTAGGGTTAACAAGCACAGGCAAAGTCCAGTGGCGTAATTCAAAATGACGGAGGCCTCCTACAGAATAGGATGAGGAGCCCCCGAGTCTCCCCTATCATTGACCTTCGGCTGAATAGTGGGCCCCTGAAGGGTTGAGGCCCCTGGAGGGTTGGGGTCACTCCTACACCGCAGGGGCCTGTATTACCCCCATGACAAAGCCAATAAGTCTGGCGAGCATTTTGAATCCTGACTATAACATTAAAAAGCCAACTAAAAAACGATAGTTTTTCTGTATGAAAAGCATTTATGAGATAAAGAATGTAATGTACATTTACGCAGCATAATTTTGTGATGTAAAGTAGTTCCTCAGGCAACTACCAATTCCAGCAAGAGGGAAATAGTCCTCTGAGCGGAGCCACAGCCAGGGTTGGATTGGTAAGGCGGGCACTCGGGCAATGGCTGAGGGTCCGCTATCCGAGTTCCAATATAGGGCCGCGTTTTTGGGTAGCATAGGGTCCGATTTGGGTGGTGTCTGTGCTGTTCGGATGCCGCCAACGGCTCAGTGGGTGCCTGAGTGGCCTTTCTGAAGACAGATGGCCTTTGTTTTCTCCTTTTTACTAACAGAGCAGAGGTGTCACTTCCTTTCTCTCGCTAGGCCGGCCAATTAATGGATGCAGATTGAGCGGGGCACGGGGCCTGAACAGAAGTGGTCTCACTTGTATGCAGGTGTGGTTCACCTATGTGAACTTATCCATGCATTTTTTTTATCTAAGTGAAGTTAAGAAAAGATGCCTCTGTCGGAGACCCCCCCCCCTCTTTTCATATAACTTCGCCAAAGCAGTGTTTTGCGGAAAGGCATTCCGCAAACGTGGGCCACCTTTTTAGTGTGCTAGGACCTATTTTGTAACCCAATCCAACCCTGGCCACAGCCCACTATGGGCCTCATTTATGAGACCCATTGCACCGTCAGAACGTCACTTTTTGTGACGTTCCGTGGCGCAGGAGCCTGCTACATAGTTAGGAGGCAGCACTAAGCCACATTTATTGGCTTAGTGCTGCCTCGTAAATATCATCCCCTTTAACGTAGTTTTCTGCGTGAAAGGGGGCGTGCATGGGTGTTGCTGGGGGCGTTTCCAGCAACATCCCTGGCATTTTGACACGACCCCAGATTTACAAGAAATCGTAAATCTGACACCAGGGGTGGCATAAGGGAGGCACAACGGGGAGAAAGAACTTTATTTCTCCATGTTTTTCCTTTTTGCACACATAGAAGAAGGAAAATGCATCTACTGATTGTTTTTCTGCAGGAAGGTTTCCCTTCCTGCACAAAAACAATCATCCCCTTAATGCAGGCACCCTTGCACCATGGTGCAAAGGTGCCTGCGTTGGCGCACAGCAGCCTGTTGTGCGCCGGCGCAGGGGAAAAGGACAGGACTGCGCCGTATCTCATAGATATGGCGCATTCCTGCCATTTTCTTTTGCTGTAGGGCAGCGCAGCAGGAAGGCCTGTTACGCTGCCCTACGGCAAAAACACATAAATGAGGCCATAAGTATACTTGAAAAGATTGGTAACAATAGGTCACAGACAACAGTGCTGTCAAACCAGACCTAAAAACAGTTGCAAAACAGTATTTGTGCGTATGTTAGCACTTAGAAGATAGTCGAAACAGCACTCTCTTCTTTGCAGAAGCAATTACTACTAAGTTTACTCCATGATAATCTGGAAAGTTTTCCTTTCACATTCTGCCAGGAGAAACCTGGCAAATACCTCCCCCAGTGCAAGTGCTATTTAGTTGATGTGTAATTACCATCCGGCTGAGGTTAAATCAAGCATTCCTTCCATTATCTTGTTGTTTGTTGCAGTAGATGCCCTAAGTGCAACGAGGATGTCTAGATATGGGTCCCGTGCTCGCTGTGCCACACGACTCAAGCCACTCCTCACTGACGAGGCCTAATAAGTGGAAACCAGCCTGGGTTCCTTATGATCCCATCTGGAGGGGACCAGGCCTGGCCATTCAGACTGGACTCTGCCTATTTCAACAGGAATAAGACTAATTTGCACGTGACATGTCTCTTTCTAGTGTGGCTTATTGAGTGAAAAACGATGAACTGGAATGCGATCCCCAGCAATTTCCACTGGTTGACATTAATTCAAGCATTCCTTCCATCACGTTGCTTGTTGCAATTACCACTTGAATGTAAATAGGTGTGCTAGTCTTTTGTTTTGCAGAAACCATTTTATGTTCTGCACTTAAAAATTGGATTTAGTTTGCAAACCAGCTTCCAAGGGCAGGAGCAATTCCAAAAGTAAATTTTAAGTCATGTAAGTAGAGAAAAAGTGGGTGATGATGATGACATGGAACAAATTATTTGACATTAGATTTGTTATTTGGAGGTCAAGAATGGAAAAGCATGGTGATTAGGTAGTAGTCTTCATCCCAAAAACCACGTCAAATAGCAGGTGAACAGAATTCTATGCAGGATTCAAAGCAAACTCTAGTTTTTTTAAGTAATGCATACTTTTTGAGAGTATTCCCAAAAAACCCTATTTTAGGATCCTAATTTACAACAAAATTAGATTGGAGGCACCTCATTTGTCCACACATATATTTTAAAAAAAATCTGAACAATTAGATTCAGTTATTGCATCGCGTCTCCTGTGTCATAGTTAAAAATCTAAATTTTGGGGCTGATGTCTAAAGCTTTTTTCTGGCGTAGGTTTTATTTACAACTGAAATAGAAGGCAGAATGCATGCATGACTAGCTTACACACCTTTCGTGAAATCAAAAGCACGTAGGTTACACATTCAGGAGCGTACACATGTCCAGGTTAGGTACCCCTTATTTACTAATATATGTATGTGTGCATGCATAGGGTGCAAGTAAGTGTGAAAGGGTGCACTCCCAAGGGATGCAACCAAGAAAAGAAGAGTGTGTCAGATGAGAGGCCAAGGATAAGAAATGCACATTTCTGAAAACTCAAAAATAGACAATATAGTAACTATTAAAAACTTTTGAAGAGCCCTTGCAACAAAATTGGGAATGCACATCTTACACCTAAATGAGAGGGGAAACATCCTTTACAACTAAACTTTTACAACGCAGTGCTTTTACAACGCAGGTTTTACAACGAAAACCATTACAACGCATTGCGCTGGGGGCGCTCTAGGATAGGGAATAGATTTAATTTACTATCCAACACCTTCCCTAATGTCCACGGGGACTTGAGTTGGAATAGTAAATTAAACTATTAACTATCCAGCACCCCAAAGCGCTATGCGTTGTAAAGGTTTGTATTGTAAAAACCGCGTGGTAAAAGCATGCATTGTAACGTCAAACATCCAAATGAGAGTAATGCGTAAAGGAACATCAGACTCATGTGGGAGGAGTGTTTATTAGCTAAATTGCAATTATTGAACCATGCAAATGTGGAAAATACTAATTGTCTAAATACTGTATTCGCGTGATATAGAAATAGGCGTACGTCACTTTTTATGTGAATACTAAAAATGGGCATCCATATTTACAAAAGCTTTTTTGTCTATTCACCTGTGACTCAGGCAGCTTGTCAGCTCTCAGCACATTAAACTGTGAAAATGAGGAACATGATGTGTTCAAATGAGGAACTGACAATGGGCAGGAGCCCAAACGTTGATGTTAAGAGTATCTTACAACTTATCAGAAAGGTCTTTGTTGGTGTTAGAGGCCAGGAGGATTGTGCACTTTACATACAGTGGTACAATTAATTTGACTAGAAAAATGAACATAGATGGTGACGAAAACTAACCAGGGGCTACAAGACATTTGAAGTTGTGTGACTCCAGCAAGTCAAAGCAGGTCTGCTTTCATTTCTACTGCAGGCATAGAGGTGGTGGTTTGTATGCTCTTCAGTCACAAAAAAGGCTAGTACCAGGGCACATTCTGCAAGTGATTTTCTTCTCCCAGTGTGAGCCATTAGGTCCCAGAAACCAGGGCCATCAGAAGGGAGAGGCATAGTGGGTATTATTGCCCACACTTTTTTTCAGGCCCCCACATTGTGCTCCAAAATTAATTTATAGATGTTGGAACAAGCATGTCCAAACGTTGTACTATACCAGCATATGTACTTTACCAGCCTCTTGAAAAGAAACTCACTTTGCTCTTATTTTTTTTAGGTCTCGCCTGTCGATGCGCATGCGCATCGAGCAAGCGAGACTATAGGGGCTCATCCAGACTTTATCTAACTTGCAAGGAATCGTGGCGATTCCTTGCAGTGCCCGTGACTTTTAAGCTCAATGCGCATGTGCATTGAGCTTAAAAGCGCGTGCACATGCCCCCAGCCGCCTGCCTTGCCTACTCTCTCTCACAGCCTCCCCCAGCTCCGCCCCCTCACTACTTGATTGCACGGCCGCTAGGCCGTGCCTCCCCTACTCTCCTCCCCCCTCCTCCTCTCCTCCCCTGCCTGCCTGCCGCTAGGCCGTGCCTCCCCTACTCTCCTCCCCCCTCCTCCTCCTACTGCCGTGTCGCACCTCTCCCCTCTCCGCCCCCTCCCCTGCCAGCCGTGTTACGGTGAAAGGCTTGTTTGTTTATTTTACCCGCCGTGTCTCTGCTGCTTCCCCCTGTCCTGTCTCTCCTCCTCTCCCTCTCTATACCCTCCCCCTCCCCCCCACCACTCCCATCAAGTCCCTCTGGCCCTTCCCTCCTCCCCGGACCCCTCCTCCCCTGCCCCCTCCTCCCCTGCCCCCTCCACCCTTTCTTGTTGTTACTACGTAAATGGTAGTCTGCCAGCACCGCCCATCCTAGGAACTCCAGCACAAGCTTCTCCTGCCTCCGCCCAGAACTGTAACCAAACACTCAGCACAAGCTTTTCCCAATTCAACTTCAGACCGCCCTCCGCTTCACTGCCCAGAACTGTGTCGGAAGTGCGGGTCGGTTTGTGGCATATTCACCTTCCACCTCTAGCAGTCGCAGCACTTCTTACAGAATTCTGCGAAGTCGCTAATGCATCCAGGTGTTTCTTTTTCTGCTCTTACCTGCACGTTTGTACAAAGTAGGCATAGGACAATTTGGTTTGTATCCAGGTGTTTATTTACGTTGACAACTTCCTGCCGCAGATCTTTCAGTACGTAAAGGAAAGCCCCTTAACCCTAGTTATCGTAAAATGCATATCTCGCCCACCCAGACCTCTCTGCTATTGGTAAGGCGCGTGTCAGGGTTCTCTTTGAGCTCTCTAAAACAAAACATGATAACATGCGCCCAACATAAACAAAGTCTACATGCTTTAACAAACAGGACTCAGGGATCCGGGGTCACACATACTCCAGCTGCCTTTTGTCTCCGGCCAGCATGTGTTTGTGGGGGCGGGGCGATAACCTCCTGTTATCTCACTGGCTGTGTCTTATAAAACATATACACGCACATTAACATTTAGAAACACCTGGTAGGGGCGTAAAACAAGGGATTTTTCATTTGCATGGACCGGCAAGCAGAGTCAGGAATAGAAGGGGTCGAATCAACAGAGAAATCGACACCATGTTTGGCTAAAAGGAATGTCTCACCTCACCATCACCCACCCTCAACCCCTCATCCTAACTCGCAATAACCCTCCCTCACCCTCACCCTCACTCACTCTCACTCTCACTCACCCTCAACACCTCACTCACCCTCAACACCTCACTCACACTCAACTCCTCACTCACCCCCACCCTCACTCACCCTCAACACCTCACCCTCACACAGTGCAATAGGTCTCGTAGGATTTTTAGTTACAGCTTTTACAATTGTTTATTGCTTTTTTGATTTGTAATTCTTTAGCATTGGCAAAAAAAAAAAAAATGCAAAAGATTTACAACAAAAAACCCATAAACAATTCTAAATGCACTAACTCTAATGCTGCGAGACCTATTGCATTTCCAATGCTTGTTAATGAATTTCTCTTTTTTTTTGGTGGTATCTCTGAATTACGTAAGTGCCGCAAGATTATCCCCAGCAGGACTTGCTTTTTAACATTGGCGGCTGGCATCAACGGGGAGGGGGTCGGGCACACAAGCTCAAATAAAATTAAAGGATATAAAAATAAACGGGCGCGAGCGAGACAATAATACTTTAAAATATATTAAAAGTAAACTTACCTTGCAACAGGACCTCCTGCTCTGGACCTCTGGCGACTGCAGCCCAGCCACCGGGAAACTCCCTTGACCAATCCTCGCGCTGATCTCATGCTATGACAGCAGCGCCCTGATTAGAGGGAGCTGCCTCACTTGGTGCTACACAGCGCTCTGGAGGCATGCACTTGCTCTAACCTAGCTGTCTTAAAACAGCTGGCTCAAAGGTTTCAAAGTGCGCATGTCTGGCTGGCGTCTCAAGTCGGCCAGCCAAAGGGACATACGCACTTTGAAAATTGCACATACAGCCCACATTCCTCCCTGCTGCTGCTCTCAGTAAGCCCCACCCCATTCTGAGGGTGAGAAGATGAAAAATAAAATGGTAATGAATTACCATTTTACTATGTATCATCTTGGGGCTCTGGGGCTTTTAAGTGGGATGACGCTCCTCCGCTCCAACAGAGGTGGGGTCCCTGCTTTTTAAGCAACTGGCAGTGGCAGATGAGCCACTCTGACATCACAGTGTGTGTGTGTGTGTGTGCCAGCTTTGTGAGTAAGTGTGGGTCATTTTATAGCATGATGGGAGTGTTTTGTGGATAAGTGTGGCCCAGTTGTGTGGTGTGTTGAGCCAGTTCTGTGGCGTGGTGGGTCAATTTTGTGAACATCATTTTAGAATGACTTGGAGGCTGCAGCAGTCAGCACTGTGCAAAGAATGGCACATTGCCCTGGACATACAGACTAGCACAGGCCAGGCACAAGGAATGGAAGAAGCTGCATCATGTCATATCAGGTGCTTTGCCGCAGGTGGTGCAGCTGTACTTTGAAAGTCCTTAAGCCTCTGGCTCTACCCCGCCTCTAGTAAGGGTGTCAGTGAATGCCCATTGCCCTGTTCCGCCGTGTGCTGCTGATTGGCTGTATGTTGATGGGAGGGGCTCAGTGGGCAAATGGGCTCTTGCACAGGATAGGCACTTTAGAAATGTGGGAGTTGAGATGCCTCCTGCCTGGCAGTTTCAGCCATGCAGTGCTATATGAGGGTGCATGAGTGAGTGGGCAAGCCTGATTACAGTCACTAATTCACTAATATTTAGTCAGTGTTTATGTGAGTGAGTCAGACTAGGTGGGGAGGAAGGAAGGAGGCCACTGGCAGCATAGCTTCACAATGACAGTTCAGGGACATAGCTTGGTCACCTATTATGTACCCTTCACATAGAGGGCAGTAACATAAGCGTCTGCTCTTTGAAAGGATCTCAATACCTGTGGATGGAGAAATAGGGTCCATTTATGTATGAAAATCACCAAGTAACTGATAGTGCTACAGATCTGCACATGCTATGGTGGCCGATACAATGAATGCATCCACTGACGAGATCGCCCTCCCGGCCGCGGATATGAAATCCAGCAAAACCATTCAGAATTGTATCCTTCCAAAGTCAAAAAAGAGTACCACTTAGTTTAGTACCAATACATATAAGTTGTTCAGTCAGGTATAGAGTATGCCTAGGTCTTGGGTTTTCAGTAGTTCTTCCACATATATTTACCAGTGTTGACACAGTGCCCTTCTAGGGTCTGGATCCAGATTAAAAGTTACCAAGAAGGACATTGGATCCCAGGTGTGAGGAAAATTGACTATTCTTCCAAGTGTAATAAGACTGAAAGAGGTCGGGTTTGATTACCTGTGAATGCATGGTGAGAGTACACTGAGAGACAGGCTAAACACCATACCATGAGTTACCTTTTGGTGCAAACACGTTAGTGAATCAAATAAATACAAATAATGACAGGGAATTTTCTTGAAGAATATCAAGATTTCTCTAATATCAACAAGTGTGGAAAACCTGCAAAGAGAGGTAGAGCAGGCGGGTACTATTGGGTGAGGGTCATCTGGCCAAAGGCAGGGAAATAGATTCCTTCTCTTTGTTGGTGAAGAATGCCAGACTGTTGCCCCACCAGTTGTCTGAGGCACCTGGAGGCTTGTAGCTAGGCTAGGGGGTACCATCTCTAAGGATATAAAAATGTTCTTTGGTCGAGTTACTAATGTCCTCTCAGTGTGCTCTGGTTTGAAGCTTCAATTAAATTCAATTAAAAGCATTTAATGTTGGTCATGGAATTGGGCTTGAGTGTGGGCAAGGGACATGAGTACCTAATGCACAAGGTACTTTCTTTTCGAGATCTGCTAGGATAGGCTAAATTTTGCTCCATGTTGAAATGTATTTTGCTTAGAGTTCCACAGAGAACGTCTATGAATCCTACCCGTTATAATCTTTATGGGTGCCTACTTGACAATCTTATTGCATCTTGTGGTTTGACGTTTTAAGCTTATGCCGATGACACACGTATTATCTTGAAAGCCCAAGACCCCCTCGTATTCACTTAGGACAAAGGACTAAATGTTCCTTAACCCATTAGCTCCAGGGATAAAAGCCAACTCTTTATGCCATTCTAATGTTTTCTTCGGGCATAGTTAATTAAAACCATAACATGTTCATATAAAACACATTAAAATATGACAATGGCAATACAATACTACAATATAATCATTAAAACATCTCAATTGAGAAAACAGCTCAACAGTGCATGTTATCAAATTGGATTTTGAGCCATCGAGGCACACACAATAATAATTGAATACACTCAATTAAAATCCTACATCTCATATAATAAAAATAAACCAAGGCCTGCTTCTAGTGAGAAACACCTCTGTTACCTAATTGTAAAGTGCCACTATGCTGTGAAAACATGTTGCCATAAGGTGCTTTTGCGCTGTTTTATAATAGACTGAGTAAAGTGCTATTTTCCTTACAGGAGATTCTAAAGGAATTAATAGGCTTAGAGTTTATAGGGTGCTACAATCACCGGCCTGGTAGTGTAGCTGGAATACAATGTTAAAATAATGACGAAACCTAATGTGTACAAGTGATGTGTGCCAACTACCTCTAAGGAAAACCACTGGCTAGAAACACCAGTGAAAGAGTCATGTGCTAGATTTTTCAAGCTCCTTTGCAGCCAGGTTCAAGAATCTCACTGTCTTGCAAGCCAATTGCACTGAGACTCCCCCCAGTAAAGAAATAACCACTGGTCGACCCAACCTCATTTGCAGATATCTTAGTGATGGCCATAGGAGTTATTGTCTATGTGTTAACAAAGCCAGGCAGACACACGGATGATGAAGCAAAGATTCATTGTTTTGGCCCACGAGCCGGCACTCTGAAGTGGTCCAGTGCTGTTTCCATGGGGGGCGTAAGATCTTCCAACCTGAACACACCAAGGCGTATTAACATGAGGTTGTGTTTCCTTGCCTCTGAGAAGTGTGCTGATAGATATGGTTGGGAACCTCAAGTAGCATATGATGGCATAACTGCCCATGAATGTGATTTGCTTGCTACAGCAGCCTTATCAATAAAAAATTATGAAACGTTGGCAGCTTTATTTGTAATACATTTAAAAGCGGCATAGTTCATGGGGGAGAGCCAGGCACCTTCTAATCGGAGAGCTGCAATTGGGTGTTGTAGTGATGAAAACATACAGTTCTTTATACGGGTCTGCCTTTCTATTTCCACCCAACACTGCTGTGTCAGCGAATTAACTTCGGCTGCCCTCATCCCCTAGCAGAATTTAACCAGGGCACCCTGCTTGGTTGGGCCCTGATGGAACAGACCAAACTCAAGTTTAATGTGGGCTTGCGAGACATGCAGCGGGGTCGAACAGAGTGTTTTTTAAATAGGCTTGATTATAAGATGTTTAAGGTTGCAGTGTCTTTCCCTTTAAGCAATTCCGAGCCGTAAGATATTGAAGGCATTAATGTGGCTCCCACGACCTGAAGAAGACAAGACGTCGAGGTGTTTCGTGTCTTGTGTTTCAAGATTTTAAATGCAAACAGTAGTTTGTTAGCAATGACTCATCTAGATTCTAGATGAAATTTGTAAGTTAAATTGGAATCCAGATGGGCGCTGAGATATTTATAGGTCTTAACCAAATCTAAGACATTGCCATCTGCCCACCAGTTAAATTTGCGCTGTCTCTGGCTACCTCAACATCTAAAGGGGATAACCTTTGTTTAGCAGTAGTTCAGGCTCAGTTGCAGACTGTTGATATACCCTAATACTTGTTCTAAAGACCGCTGCAGCCCATTCCAAGTTTTGCTGAGGAGGACTATATCATCGGCATATTGCAGGCTTCTGATTTGTGCATTGCCAAACCAAGGTGGATCTCCCTGCACTTGGGCCAGGGGGCTGTCGTGGAGGTCCATCAACATCTTTATTAAACAGAATGCAAGAACGCACCCCTGTTTTAGACCCATGTTCGTAAATATTTTTGGGTGGTTCTACGGACACCGCTTATCTTAACTTGAACCCATGTGTTGATGTATAGGTTAACAAGTGCCTCCAGCAGTTTCGCCAGTGCACACCACCATTCCATTTTCTCCACAGGCGGGCTCTCGGAACTTTATTGAAGGTGGGTTATAGAACAGGAGACAGCTTACAGGATTCTGCTGTTGCTTGGTCAACCAAGAGGGTAAACGCCTACAGATTTGTTAGAGAGCTCATTCCTGCCTTGAAGCCAATCTGGGTTATCGGAATTATGTTTGTGTGGTAAACCCAGTCCTCCAAGTCAATGAGCACATTTGAGGCATAGATCTTGGCTTCTACATCTGTTAACCTCTTCGAGGCTCATGACGAGCTGAGCTTGTCATGAGCCACGGCGCTCCGGTGCTCATGACGAGCTCAGCTCGTCATGAGCCGTGGAACGCTCAGGTGCGGGAAGAATTCCCCTCCTGTGCTGAGCGTTCCACGGGAGGTAATACACCTGTGACGAGCTGAGCTCGTCATGAGCACCGGACCGCCGTAGCTCATGACGAGCTAAGCTCGTCATGAGCATGGGGGTGCTGTGCACGCCCCCCTCCCCCCCAGCACAGCGGGGAATAACCCCCGCAACGAAGGGGCTAAGGCGATTAGTCTATAATTAGACAGATTTGATCATTTCCCTGATTTGTAAATAGACTGAAAAATACTGCCAAGCCAGGATTCCGGGATGGTGTTTGATACAATGCCATAATTAAAACAGAGGAGTTAAGTGTGAAGACAAGAAGCAGACGTCCTTTCTAAATAAGGTGTTTGATAGGCCGTTGAGCCCAGGAGTTTCCTCCAACTGGAGCCTTTTTAGCATTTGGCCTACTTGTTTGTCACTGATCGGTAGATAATCCGCCTCTGTCGGGAGCAGGCTTTGTTGCTTCTCCCGGGCAGACTCGGTGTGTGGTAACGGAGATGGAGGGTCCTAGTCCACTAGATTAAAGACTGTAGCAATATGATTTGACCAGGCTGCTTCTGAAATTTCAGCTGTGTGGTGCTTGCTCTGCCCATTGATCAGTTTGCTTATTTCAAGCGAAAATAATTTGGAACTTGCTTGCTGACATGCATGAAGGGAGAGGTGTGGCGCCGCGGCCAGGGCGACTGACGCTGGAATCTGGGGACCACGGTTCGATCCCCGGCTCCGGCAGCAGGTTAGCCCAGCACCATGTGACTCTGGGCAATAGCTCGCTTAATCTTCCCGACGGCCCCCAGCGCCTAGAGACCCTTACGTGATTGTGCGCTTTACAAATGTGGACTTTACAAGTAATTTGATCCAAAGTCCCATTCTGGAATTGTGTTTCGCCTCCCAAATCGCTTTTTGTAGATTTGTTCCATTTTTGTTATTTTGGACAGCACAACCTGATTAGGTTGGCCACCCAACTAACGGGAGCTCCTGAGCGCTCTATGGAGTTGTTTCTTCATTCTTCACTGGCTTCCTATTCAAAAAAATTCCATAGGGCTCTTTTATGCTCTCAACCCAAAAATTAAGTATGAGCTTTATTTAGCTTATGAGCCTGCCTGTCCCTTGCGCTCTTCAAATTCTTTTAAAGTGACGGTCACTCGCTTCAAGAAAATCTCACATGGGTACTGTGCTCTCTCTACAGTTACAGCTGAAACTTGGAACAATCTCCTTCTTTTGATTAAGTCAAAATCCCATCTGCTTAAGTTTCGTAGGATGCTAAAAACTCATCTGTTTACACCGTGGGTACTCACAAACATTTTCCATGGGGTCAAAAAGTATGGTCTGTGCCATGAATGAGGGCCACTTTGATGATAGCAGTGTGCCTAAATAGGGGAGAGGTGTGGCGCCGAGGCCTGGGCGACTGATGTTGGAATCTGGGGATCACAGTTCGATCCCCGAGGCCGGCGGCAGGTTAGTCCAGCACCATGTGACTCTGGGCAATAGCTTGCTTAATCTTCCCAACGGCCCCCAGCGCCTAGAGACCCTTACGGATGATTGTTCGTGCTTTACAAATGTGGATTATTTATTATTATTATTATTAAGTGAAAGGTGGGCATGGATGAATTGAAGCAGGAACATTGTGTGGACAGTCGTGTAGATATTTTCAGGGTCAAATCATATCCTTCCTGTGTCTTTGTTCCCTTAATTGCCAATATGTGATACCTGGCTCTCGCTCCGGCTCTGCTCGAGGTTCTCTTGGATACTCAAGCGCAAAATGAACCGAGCCTTCATGTGGCTTATGTCTGCCACGAACACTTGAACCTCATGCGCTAAGAATTAAAGACAAAGCATTAACTTGTGATGTAAAATATGAGAGAGAAAGGGATACCCAACCAGTGGTTGAACTGCACAACATGAAACCAGAAATCCTGGGATCAATCCCGGCTTCTCCACTTGACCAAATGGCCTGATCTTAGCCAAATATTTTATTTCATTAATTCTCCTTTTTCTTCATGATCTGACATGAGAGTATCTTAAAATACATGAGTTCAGGATATGCGCTGTACAAAACCTGTTATTGTGCTTGATTTAATAAACTATCATGTTATTCCACGTATATATTTACAACCTAAGCCACCCAGAGGGGTAAGATGACAAATGACTTGCCTCTAGGTTCACGAATGGCATTGTTGGCAGGGTGGGGGGAGTGAATGTTTCTAAGTTCATGTTTTAAAACTGTCACTTCTAACAAATGCCTTTCAATGCAATGATATCATCTGATGTACTAACGTGAAAAGCCTGTGCATGTTAATCAAATACACTTTTTTTTTATTTTGAAAGTTTGTAATACTTTTCCATGTTTGTTGCACAAAGCCTTTAAAATTGAATGTGCTAAAAAAATGTGATGAAGGACACCTTCTGCATTTCTTTTCCTTTACCTTAGTTAATATGTAATTGATTGCTGGCCCAATTAACAGCTTTCTGAATGTTAGGCTCAGTCAGGTGACCAGCAGGCCAGGGCTGCTGTTCCCCAAGGGGCCGCATGTAAAGGTCAGGAATCTGCAAGCAATTCCTGGACTGTACTTTCAGAGTCCATAGTTTACACTGTGATTTCTTCTTTCCCTTCTTTCACTAGTACAAGGACACCTTAAGGTATTCGTGTGCTTAATACATTAGAAATTAAAAGAAATGATTTAGCTAAGTGCTCCAAATTGGCAGGTGAGTACAGAAGCAGGTGTGTGAATTTGGCAGCGTAGAGTTTACATAGGTTTCTGTGGAATGCAATGTTCTCAGATGCCAGAGGACTTTTTTTTTTTAAACAGAACTTACTTTTGTTGGGATCGTTATTTAAACTGAAACAATAGTGGAACTTCACCCAAACGCCCCTGCTAGCGAGCCACAATCTGAGAGTGGTAGACATATGACAATCATACGGCTGCATGCCAGTGATTACTTTCTACAAAAAAATAAATGCCAGGGTTCTCGTCAGGAGGCCACTGCAGGTCGCACCACACATTGCCCCTGCCATGCTGCCGAGGATAGTAACAACACAACTACGAACCATCACACGCCTACATGTGTGTCAATTTGGACTATTTCAAGACCCCAAAGCTATAAGGTTGGCTTGGGCGTCAGGTAAATGTCAGTTTAATGTATATTGAATCAATAATTACCTGTTGTGGTGGTCCTCTCTAAATTAGCCAGACAGCGCCACCCTGTGGCAGACTGTCAAAAGACCCGGTGTTGACAATTAAGTGAGGCGCACTGGAAACCACCCGCACAAATTAAGCACTGCTGCCTGCAGCACTCTACTTGAAGTGGTGTTGCCCAGTGCCAGATAGCTCTACGCCATCCTACCTCCCATTGCCACTAGTTAGTGTTTTCTAGTGCCCGACAAAACAGAGCCTGCAGCCCATCCCCAGGACGGGTACCAGTCCTAGGTGGTGAGGACACCCCAGGCCAATATACTCGATCTCTTTTCTCCTATACTTCATTAATATTTTCTTAGGATAAAATCATCCCCAGACAGGGACGTTTAAGGCATGGGTGCGGCGAGCCACTGCCCCCATTTTCCAAGGGGCCCCCACTCCGTCTCCATTTGCCCTCTCTACTGCATTTCTCTATTTAAACCTCTCTCCACCTCTCTGCCTCGCCTTCCTGTATCACTTTAAGTATTTTTTGTGTCCTGGCCAAGATATATTTCAGCTTTTTTAGTGTGATTCTGTTGAAGTTTTAACATTAAATTTAGAATTGTTTAGCACCATGCGGACTTGTATTAGCAGGAAATGTATATTAAAATTTAAAGTTGCTCTCTACAGGGCCCCCCAAAATATGTCTTGCCCGAGGCCCCCAGAATCCTTAAAAAGATGCTGCCCCCAGACTGTAATGTCCAATCTCTGGGTCAGGCTGTCTTCTTAGTCCAGAAGCAGTGCATCATCTGCTTGTCATTTTTTAGGGTTCTTGCATGGCTCACGAGTAGTCTGGTAGTGCAATTGGCAAACAGATATTGAACAAAATGACAATAGGTAAGGAAGGCTCACATAATGGAGAAGGCGGCTTGTGAATGCTGGCACATCTTCACCGGCAACGTCGGTGGAGCAATAGTATGTTGTGGGTAGAAAGGCAACAACATGTTCATGTGTTTAATCATAGGGCTAAGGAACGCCTCAATCCCCCTACACAGACACACACACAGATACACACAGACAGACACACAGACATGCCTTAAAACATTCAGAGATGCCTAGAATGGAGGCCGACACTGATCCGAAGAAACCAAAATGTCACGCGTTGCGCCAATTGAACCATGTTAAAACCACCACCATGTTCTTGATGGAACGAGTTAGGGTTCGCTAAGAGTGGCCTGGTGAACCAACAGATACAAGAACTAGTTCCATCCGAGCCCAGTATCCCAACTTGTGTGACTCGGGGCAAAAACACACCATCTCCCCCTACTTCAGCTGTTCTGCTACTTGCTAACAGGTATAGCGCTTAGAAACTACGGCCGTCATCATGAAGCGCCACACACTTAAAGAATTGGACATTTTCTTGTAAAAAAAATAATCATAAAACACATGCGCTGCCTGACTCAACCTCTAAAGAAAGGGAGTGCTCGGTGAAAGAGACCCAGTTAGTTAAAAGGTGGGAGCGAGGCCGCCAGTAACTCACCTCTGGGAAAGAGCCCTTGGCGTAGACCATCAACAGAGACGTCTTCCCGCAGCCCCCGTCCCCCACGATCACAATTTTAACTTCTTTTCTCCCAGAAGTGCTCTTTTTGGCCCCGCCAGGTGCATCGCCGTTGATTGCGCCGTTAGCTTCAGTCATGTTCTTGCTCATCAAAGGGTAGCACGCCTGACCACTCTCATCAGGGATGAAATGCGGAGCCACAGAGGCGCAGCTCAAGCCCCGTGCATGACTGCGGCTTGCTGCTTCCTGGGCTCTGCGCTGACACGGGGCAGCAGCCTGTGAGGGTGGCGGTGACGGCGAGAAGACAGCAGGATGTGGGTGCGCTGAGCAGCGCCGCGGGAACCTCTTCACTTGCTAAACCGGTCGAGAAAAAATAGCCTCAGGGCGCCCCCTGCTGGAAGACGGGAGAAGCACTGATAACTTAGACCCGGTACTCCACCTCCGGCAGGGAGCACACATTGGAAGCAGTGAGTATCAGAGGGCCCTGCCCAGTTTTCCACCTGCTCAAGATAGCAGAGGCACAGAGCCCCGCCGCCTGCGTGCAGCACACAGGACCCGGCTACAGGTGGACTGCACCTGCTGGCAGACATGGCAATCACGGTTCACACAGCCTCAGTGCGCTTATACACAAGGACCCTGCCCAAGGAATCCCCCTGCTGGAAGACGCGAGAAGCACCGAGAAGCCTGTCCCAGTGCTCCGCCTGCTGTGTGCAGCACACAGGACCTGGCCGCAGGACTGCTGGAAGACATGACAAGCACAGAGAACCCAGACTCAGTGCTCAGTCTGCAGCACACAGGACCTGGCCACAGAGCTGCACCTGCTGGAAGACGCGAGAAGCACAGAGAACCCAGTAACAGTGCTCCGCCTGCTGTGTGCAGCACAGGACCCGGCCACAGGACTGCACCTGCTGGAAGACATGGCAAGCCCAGAGAACCCAGACCAGTGCTCAGTCTGCAGCACACAGGACCCGGACACATGGTTGCCCCTGCTGGAAGACATGACTAGCACAGAGAACCAAGACCCAGGGCGCAGCCTGCAGCATGCAGCACACAGGACCCGGCCACAGGAATGCATCTGGGGCGTGCAGCACCCAGGACCCGGACACAGGACTGCACCTGCTGGAAGACATGACAAGCACAGAGAACCCAGACCCAGTGCTCCACCTGCAGCAGAATTATGGATCTAGTGACGTCATAGCACACAGGACTCAGCCCTGAGCTCAACCTTTTGAGCAGCACATATTGTCCAAACCCAAGATTTCTACAGCTGGATAATAGGAGTACCACATAGGACTGGAGGCGGCTGCCTCACGCAGGGCACTGACGGGACACAGTCACCGGGTTTCACCCAAGGGTGCAACCCCTTCTCCAGCCACTGCAAAGGGCCCAACCCTACACGTGCTAGAGGACACTTCAGGGACATCTTAAGGATTTTGGGGGCCCTGGGCCAAACATATTTTGGGGGCCCCTGTGCAGGACAGCTTTGAATTTATGAATAAATTTGAGCCCCTGCTTCACACCGCCTTTCCGCTTCCTTAGCTGTGTTAGTGATCCAGTTTGCATCATAGGCATTAGCCTATATATTCCTGATGCAAACGGACGCTTGCTGCTAACAGCAGTAGGATTTAGTGTTTCCTGCCCTGCTACTACGTTTTTAATACTTTTAAATTGTATATGTGTAGCTGGATTACTCTGTGCTTTTTAACAATTTCTCCTACCTACGCGCACTTGCACTTTACTTGATTCTGCTTGCCTACACTTCCTTAGCTGCTTTGATTCGCATCTCACTTTTCCTCCAGTCCTGGTCTGCCGTGGCTGATATGTCGATTGTGCGGAGGGCTGGAGCTACTATCGGGCTCCTCACTTCAGCCCAAGCAGTTTCCACTTTCTCAGCTGCATTAGCAATCCATTAGCGTATATATTCCCGATGCAAATGGATACGCACAGCTGACAGCTGTAGGATTTAGTGTTTCCTGCCCTGCTAATAGGTTTTTAATACTTTTTAAATTGTATATGTGTGGCTGAATTACTCTCTGCTTTTTAACAATTTCTACTACCTACACGCACTTGCACTTTACTTGATTCTGCTTGCCTACACTTTCTTAGCTGCTCCAATACGCATCTCACTTTTCCTCCAGTCCTGGTCCGCAGCGGCTGATACACCAATTGTGTGGAAGGCTGGGGCTACTATTGGGCTCCTCCCCTCTGCAAACACAGTTTACGCTTCCTCAGCTGCGTTAGCGAGCCAGATTGCATCATAGGCAATAGCCTATATATTTCCAATGCAAACGGACGCACCCTGCGGGCGCGCCGCTGGCACACCATGGCACACCAAAGGCAAGCCTGTCTGCATCCGGCACCGGCCATGCTGCCCAGTTCCCCTCCGGTGAGTTTCTTCCACTATATTACAATAGGGAAAACTGCTTAGCCTTAGGCGCCTACCATTATGTCAGTGTACATCGGCTGATCCGAGCTTGGAGGTAGACCTTCGATGCAATAAGTGCAACTGGTCTCTCCTCCAGCCCAGGAAACTCGCACCCAAGATCCTCCCACGCAACAATAAGTGTAAAAACAATAAGAAAACAGAGGACTTAAAGGCCACTCTATTAAATTGTCGCTCTATGCAAAAGCATGAACCACACATTTATGACCTACTTTTAGACGAACAACTTGATCTTTTATTTCTCACTAAGACTGGGCTGTCTGAAGCCTCCAACCCTACTATCACCTCGGACATCCCTATGGGTTATAAAATCCTTTGGAGGGACCGGCCGACTGGGAAGGGGGGCGGTGTCGCCATTAATTACAATCAAAAACTAGACTGCTCTCCCATCCCGATGGGAAACATTGAGGGCGCAGAGTCCTTAGGCTTCCACTGTACTTTATCTCCCATCATAGCACAGCTGGTTTTCTGATTTACAGACCTTCCGGTGCAATTGGAAATTTTATTAATACGCTTCATACAGCCACCACCTACCTGGCCTTAAAATACAACAACTGCCTTATTCTGGGAGATTTCAGTATACAATGGACAATGGAAAAGACGCTGCAGGCCTGCAACATGTTTCCATCTATTTCTTCGGCCACCCATGAGAAGGGCCATACCCTAGAACACATCTTTCACAACTTTGACATATCAGTAAGCCTACCTTTTTTTATTACCTGGTCTGACCACCTCCTATTAGAATTAGTCCCTAATTGTTATGTTATGTTATGTTATGATGAATTTATTGAGCGCACTGTCACCGTGAGTTTCCTGGCGCTGACGGACTTGGAAAAGGAAGGGAGGAAACAGAAAAGATGAGAGAAATTAGTGGGGGGAAGGGAAGAGTAGTGTTTTTAATGATTTCCTGAAGGAGAGAAGGGAGCAAGAAGACGTTCCATATATTATACATTCCGATGTTAGCAGATGCCCTAGGTCATTCTTCTCCGGACCTGTCTGGCTGCCCCGACTCGGACGCCCTCTCAATAGATTCATGGCTCCGAACCAACATTGATGTAGCGGTACCGGTTGTCTCCCGCTCCTCAAAGAGGTCAGCCCTACCAGCTCCATGGTCTAACGATTCCCTCGAATCTAGCAAAAGAAATTGTAGAAAAATGGAACGGAAATGGCGTAAATCCTACCTACCTGAGGACAGGAAGGTGTATTAAGACTTCTTAAAAGCTCATTACATTCTCATGAAGGCAGCCAAGAAAAACTTCTTTCAAACCAAGATAGAAAATGCTCAAAATAACAGTAAGGAAATCTTTAGCATAGTTAAATCCTTTACTGCCCCGAAAGCCAGCACAAAGGAAGGGCCATGCATGGAAGAATTGTCTAGACAAATAGCTCAATTCTTCCACAAAAAGATCTCTGTGATCCAACAAGCCTTCACTAACAACTCAGAGGAAGAACTGACCTTTTACATTAGTTCACCTCTTGTATCCTCCATCTTTACTCACTTTCCCCGAGCTTCAGCTTAAAGAGTCACTAACCCTTATCCAAAACATTAAGTCTGGCTCTCCTACTGACCCATGTCCAGTGAATATCCTGAACCTATTAGCTCCCACCATAAACCCCACGGTAAACCAGTTCTTTAATGCTTCCCTCTCCTCAGGCAACATGCCGAAATTATGGAAGAATGCTAAGATTCTTCCACTGATAAAAAAGACTAAACCAAACCGACGGACCCACACAACTACAGGCCAATCTCCCTTCTTCTGGCCCTCTCCAAAGTATTAGAGAAGCATGTAAACAAGGCCCTCCAAAAACACATTGAAGATGGGAATCTCCTTCATGAGTCCCAATCCGGTTTTAGGGCTAACAACAGTACGGAGTCCGCTCTGCTGGAAGTGACTGAATTTCTCAAGGGTAAGCTGGACCAGGGAGCCAAGGCTGTTCTGATACTGCTTGATCTGTCGACAGCCTTCGCTACGGTCCTACATGAGAGGCTCCTGAAGAGACTTGCTAACATCGACTTGGGGTGAACCGCCTTAACATGGATGTCATCCTTCTTGGCAAATATATCTCAGGACATCTGGCCCCCCTTTCTAATCCCTGGTTCCAGCCATTAATGTAGTCGTCCCTCAGGGCTCCAATATCAGTCCTACCCTTTTTAATATAGATCTATCATCCCTTGCACTTCTGGTAGAGGAAGAGGGCGCCAAAATTGTTTCCTATGCTGATGACACTCAGCTGATTTTTACATATGAAAAAGGAACAGACTTTGGCGGGGCAATGATTAGGTCTTGCCTCTCAAAGGTTTTTTACTGGCTTAAGATCAATCAGCTAAAGTGCAATCCTGACAAAACTAAAGTTGCTTTCTTTGGTAATGCAGAAAGGCCTGACTGAAGCTCTTGTGGCCAAAAGATCAGCCGCCCCCGCCCGCGGAAAAGGAGAAAGTAAAAAACATAGGAATTGTCATAGACAAGACACTCTCTGTGCGCTTTCAAACCCAAAATCTAAATGCGCTTGCTTAGGCATACTCCCGATGCAAAAAAAAATCCTGCCACTGTTACCGCTTGAGAGCAGAAAGATCGAGGTGCAGGCTCTCGTGACACCAAAGCTTGAGAATGTCAGCAGCTTGTACCCCGGTCTTCCCAAACCCCTTATCCAGCGCCTACAAGGGGTACAAAACACGACAGCCAGAGCCATCCTGAGACCTAAACCCAGATCTAGTATGACCCCTATTCTGAATTCTCTACACTGGCTCCGCATATAAGAACGGATCTTCTTTAAAGCGTTCCTCGGCTTAGGAGCCGGCCACCTAAATAAGCATGTTAATCGCTACACAACAAATAGACACTTAAGATCTTCCAATGCCAACCTGGCCATCATGACTACAATATGCAGTGCCCGCACTGGTGCCAGATCCCTCGGCTTTCTAGGCCCAAAATTGTGGAGTAGACCCCCTGAGTCTCTGAACCTAACCACAGACCTACTCTCTTTCAGGAAGAACTTAAAAATCTGGCTTTTTTAATAACGGGTAGGTCTTTTACGCACTTTTTCCTCCCGCTGTCACGTGCCAGGACACTCTAGTCTGAGTAGCTGCGTGGCCTATTAAATACACTATTCCATTTCATTAGGTCCCTGACAGTGCAAAGGAACACTCATCCAAATTCTAAGGGCCTTATTTATAAGGCATTGCTTCACTTTTATGCCGCCGGTGTGTCACAGCAGCATAACAAATGTGCCATGTTGCACCCTAGTTACAAAGTGACGCATCTAGGCAGATGCGTCACTTTGTAAACCCCTGCACCACATTATACCTGCACCAGGTATAATGTATGCAGGGTTGGTGTTCCCCTGCAAAAAGCCTCGTAGAAGTGGCGCATTGAAATCAATAAGAACTCAGTGCGCCACTTCTAGGATGCCATTGCGTCAATATCTTACACTTACAGGGGGATTTCCCCATGTGAAAGGACACATTTCTGAAGTTGCATCTATTTTTAGACACACCCCAGCAATGCATCACTTTTGCGCCCACAGATATGTCAGAAATACTGACGTATCTGTAACTCCTTGCGACATGATACATCATGTCACAAAGCGGGTGCACTAAGGAGTGATGCATCCCTGTTTTCACACACAGCGATGCATCACTTCTCATACATAAGGCCCTAAATGTGTTTACATCTAATAATCAGGGATT
The DNA here is from genome assembly GCF_964261635.1 of Lissotriton helveticus. Taxonomy (NCBI): domain Eukaryota; kingdom Metazoa; phylum Chordata; class Amphibia; order Caudata; family Salamandridae; genus Lissotriton; species Lissotriton helveticus. The sequence goes on from NC_136072.1 coordinate 1,049,034,097, forward strand.
GTTATGTGTGTTTTAAATATTTTAACACAGCAGCAGCTCACCAATATTACTGCACATAATCTCCGTGATGCTCTCCCATTTCTTATATGTTAGTCCTTGTTTTGATCTAAAAGAAATTCTTTTTATGTACATTGCATGAAACATAAACACAATATTTCTCTGCAAAATGGCTGTACTAAACTCTCACACATCAGGCTCATAAAAAATAAATTAAAGGAAAACAGTATTTAAAACAATCTGTTTAAGAAATAGTCAAGGTCATTAGGGCAAAACTCTGGAGAACGGAGCTGACTCTGTCAGGGGGGCCCCTGAAAGGCTGGGGCCCTGGGCCAGAGCCCACTTTGCCCATACATTAAAACGTCTCTGGGACACTTGCAGCAAACAGATCCCAGTCAAAGGTGCAACACCCGTTACAGTAGCAAAGTGCATCACCAGGACACCACCTACTGCATGCAGCACACAGGATCCGGCTTCTGTCTCCACCTGTAGGGGTACATGAGTACATATCGGATTTAGACCTAGGGTTTCGCCCACTGTATGCAGCTCACAGGCCCCAGCTCCCGTCTCCACCTGTAGGGGGTACATGAGCAGCATATATAGGATTCAGACCCAGGGCTTCACCCAGTGCATGCAGCATACAGGACCCAGTCTCAAGGCTTTATCTACTGCATGTAGCACACAGGATCCAAGTCCAGGACTCCATCTGCTGCATGTGGCTCACAGGACCCACCTACTGGCTCCACCTGCTGGGGGAAATGAGCACTACACAGTGCCCAACCAAATGTACAATTCATTCTACTGCAGCAAAGTATTCAATGTTCCAGTTGCCAAAGGGCACTTGCAGCGCACACAGCCCAATCAAAAGTGTAAAACCTGTTACAGCAGCATTGCTCTGCACTAGGACTCCAACAACTGCATGCAGCACCACGGGTTCAGCCGAGTTATCATTAATCATAACATTGTTGGTGTGTGGATGCCGAGTCACTTTAGTGTTGAATTTGATGAAGATTTCTCTCCTGGTTTTGGAGACTAAGGGGCATATTTATAAGGGGACATTGCCACCAGAACGGCACTTTTAGCGTCGTTCTGGTGGCGATATGCCTTTCTCCATATTCACAAAGTGGTGTTAGGCTACTTTGTGTGGCTTAATGCCGGCTTCTAAGTAATTATATTCGAGGTGGGTAACCCAATAAACCCTTGCGAGCTTGGGCTGAAACTTGTTTTAGTAGATTTGCCAGCAAGGGAATTTGTTGATAACTAAGTTACAGGTGGTTGGTCGATCTGAACTTTTACGATTTGGACCAATTTAATTCAATTAAAACCTGTTATTAATCTATTTTGTCACTTCAATCTTGACAAAGTGGTAAATACTCACAAGGAAAGGAAAAAAGCTACACGGAAATAGATTTAAAGAAATTTAACTTTATGTAAAGTTTTCATCATTCAGGGTACATTATTTTTATCTTCAGCAAAAAAAGAGAAAATAAATCAACAATATACAAATGGACAAGAAGTAAATTAATTCACAGTTGTGAAAAACTGATTATATTTGGTTTTGATCCAGAGCTTAATTTGGTTGAGTCATTGGCAAAACTGGTATATATTATAGTAGCAGTGGCTAGATCACTGATTCTTAAGTATTGGAAGACAGATATAGTTCCGTCAGTAGATGAGTGGTATGAGAAAATGAAGAGAGTAAGGAAAAGTGAATTTATATATGCACAAAGGATTAGGGGACTGCGCAAATTTGAAAAAATATGGGGGACTTACTTTGACTAAAAGTTAATGCATGTTTTCAGAGTAAATTTTTTTAATGTCTCTATCTCCTCAGAGATGGTGGTATTATATTATATTATTTGTCTCTCAGCTTATCATTATGCTTTTTGGATTTACTGTAATGAATGGAATGAATGGAATGTCAAGAACTGAATAAAAACTTTACAGATTGTATGACAGCTAATCTTGCTGATTACAAACAAAGATAACGTTGTACAGAATAAATCTGTTTAAAAAGATGTGGATTTATAAGTCGACATTTCGGCCTTATTGTTGTAAAATCCTTAAGGCCATCTTCAGGACCTTCAATCTTTAAAACAATTATGAACCCCTGTTAATGAAGTTAACTTCCTCGCGAGACTACGCCACGCCGTATGAAGTTCTGCATTCTAAACCAGACGACTGAAATAATAAATTGGTGACGCGGACTAAGCACGCAGTATCCAACTTCTTTTTCGTGTCCAAGCCTTAACAAAAGAAGGAAACTTAAAGATCCAAATTCCTCACGTACCCGGTGTTAAGAGACGATCAATTGGACACTCAGATTTATTCTGTACAACGTTATCTTTGTTTGTAATCAGCAAGATTCGCTGTCATAGATCTATAAAGAGTGGAACACAACGCAACTGGATTTTAAGAACAATTAATTTACTTCTTGTCCATTTGTATATTGTTGATTTATTTTCTCTATTTTTGCTGAAGATAAAAATAATGTACCCTGAATGATGAAAACTTTACATAAAGTTACATTTCTTTAAATCTCAGGGTAAACAACCTTTACAACGCAACTTTTACAACGCACTACCATTACAACGAAATTTTTACAACGCAAAAAACATTACAACGCATGTATTTACAACGCATTTTTTTACAACGCAGGTACCTTTACAATGCATACCATTACAACGTAAGTATTGGTAAGTATATAATTATATTTTAAATTTTATATGTTTGGGTTTTTTTAAGGGGTATTTTTAGGGTTCAGAGTCAGTTTTCAGTTTTTGGGTAAAAGGGTATTTTTAGGGTTCAGGGTCAGTTTTCAGTTTTTGGGTAAAGGGGTATTTTTAGGGTTCAGGGTCAGTTTTCAGTTTTTGGGTAAAGGGGTATTTTTAGGGTTCAGGGTCAGTTTTCAGTTTTTGGGTAAAAGGGTATTTTTAGGGTTCAGGGTCAGTTTTCAGTTTTTGGGTAAAGAGGTATTTTTAGGGTTCAGGGTCAGTTTTGGGTTTTTGGTATTTTTAGGGTTCAGGGTCAGTTTTCAGTTTTTGGGAAAAGGGGTATTTTTAGGGTTCAGGGTCAGTTTTTGGGTAAAAGGGTATTTTTAGGGTTCAGGGTCAGTTTTGGGTTTTTGGTATTTTTAGGGTTCAGGGTTAGTTTTCAGTTTTTGGGAAAAGGGGTATTTTTAGGGTTCAGGGTCAGTTTTGGGTTTTTGGGTAAATGGGTATTTTTAGGGTTCAGGGTCAGTTTTGGGTTTTTTGGGTAAAAGGATATTTTTAGGGTTCAGGGTAAGTTTTGGGTTTTTGGGTTAAGGGGTATTTTTAGGGTTCAGGGTCAGTTTTGGGTTTTTGGGTAAAGGGGTATTTTTAGGGTTCAGGGTCAGTTTTGGGTTTTTGGGTAAAGGGGTATTTTTAGGGTTCAGGGTCAGTTTTGGGTTTTTGGGGTACAGGGGTATTTTTAGGGTTCAGGGTAAGTTTTGGGTTTTTGGGGTACAGGGGTACAGAGTAAAAATAAAATTAAATTAAATTTAAATTAAATCAATTAAATGAAATTAAATTAAATTAAATAACATTACATTAAATTAAATTAAATTAGATTATTTTTAATTATTTTAAATTAAAAAAATTAATATATACTTACCAATACTTACGTTGTAATGGTATGCGTTGTAAAGGTACCTGTGTTGTAAAAACATGCGTTGTAAATACATGCGTTGTAATAGTTTTTGCGTTGTAAAAATTTCGTTGTAATGGTATGCGTTGTAAAAGTATGAGTTGTAACGTCATACATCCAAATCTATTCCCCGTGTAGCTTTTTTCCTTTCCTTGTGAGTATTTAGCACTGTGTCAAGATTGAAGTGACAAAATAGATTAATAACAGGTTTTAATTGAATTAAATTGGTCCCAATCGTAAAAGTTCAGATCGACCAACCACCTGTAACTTATTTATCAACAAATTCCCTTGTTGGCAAATCTACTAAAACAGGCTTCTAAGTAAGGCCTCTTTACATGAATCACTTAGCGTGAAAGGGGCGTTCATTGGGTGTTCATGTGGACCTCCCACCGCAACACCCATTGCTTTTGACGCTGTTCCAGATTTACAAGGAGGTGTAAATCTGAGGCTGCACCAAAAACTAATGCCATGCAAGAGCCGATGTTAGAATGGTGAAACAAGGAGAAATACTTTTATCTCTCCTCGTTTTTGCTTTTTCTGCATTTCTGCAGCACACATACAAATAGCAAAATTACATTAATGATTGTTTATGTGCAGGAAGGTACACCTTCCTGTACATAAACAATCATTAAATAATGACGATTTGCTACTTCTATGTGTGCTGCATTCTGCAGCACACATAGAAGTAACAAATCAGCAATAGTGATTGTTTATGCGCAGGAAGGGACAACTTTCTACATATATTTAATCATTCCCTGCAACACAGGCACCCTTGCACTATGGTGCAAGGGTGCCTGCGTTGGTGCTAGATGTTGGACTTGGTCTTTTTTGCAGGGTCATCCTAGAATTTTTTGCCTTCCTCCTATATTTTTTTCTGACCAGATGTTGGTGGTTTTATGACTCTGGGCACTTTACCACTGCTGATCAGTGCTAAAGTGCATATGCTCTCCCTTAAATTGTGGTTATGGATTGGTGATTCCATGATTGGCATATTTGATTTACTAGTCAGTCCCTTGCACAGTGCACTCTGTGTGTCGAGGGCGTGTAAATCAAATGCTGCTGGTGGGCCCGCAGCACAGATTGTGCCACCCCATAAGCAGCCTGTAAATGTACCTCAGACCTGTCACTGCAGTTTCTGTGTGCAGTCTGGTACTGCCATGTCGACTTGGCAAGTGCACCCACTTGCCAGGCCCTAACCTTACCCTTTCTTACATGTGAGTCACACCTAAGGTAGGTCCAAGGTACCCCTGTGGGCAGGCTGTAGTGTGTGTGAAAGGTAGGACATGCCCTGATGTGTGTGGCATGTCCTGATAGTGAAATACTGCCACTTTCGTTTTACACTAGTGAAAGGCTATCTGTAATAGGATAGAATGGGAGTTTATTTATAACATCTTATACATATAACTTCCCATTGGGAGAAGATAGAAAGAAGGAGTTTAGTGTGCCTGAACTCAGAATAGTAAAGATGATTTTTATATTGTGTGTTAGAAAATACCACTTTTAGAAAGTGGGTATTTTCTTGCTTAGCCATCCCAGGTGCCTCTGCTGGTTTGTGGATTGATTGTTTGGCTTTTGAATGACAGAGGCTGGGGAGGTGCATTCTCTCAGAAGGTCACCGGGGGAGGGGGGGTTGATGTGTGTCCTGCCTTTCCTGAACTATTCAGGGCTGGGCTGAATAGGGCTGCATTCAGAGTAGGGGGAGGAGTTCTCACTACCACCTGAATAGGCCCAGTCTGCATTTAGAGTGGTGAGAGGAGATTTATTTATTTATTGCGATTTTATATAGCGCGAACATTACCTGAAGTAGTCAGAGCGCTTTACAAAATTACCAGTTGCGTTACATAAGGACTTTGGATTACATGAGTTACATAAGAGATACAAATAGAAAAAATTGCAAATGTACAAGTTGCAAAGTCACTCAAGTAGGAGATACAAACAGATAAACTCTAAAATCACATAGGAATGGTAGTAAGTACAAAGGTCTACTACATATACTAGTGGTTAGAGTTTTATATATACAAATTGCAAATTCCCTCAGGATTACATTTTAACAACGATTAGGCTTGGACAATTATATATTACATATTTACAGAGCAGGAAATTCTTGCCATCCTCCAGCCAGGTGTTCAGGTGGTGTTACACTCAAGGGTGGTGGTCTTGGGTCTGGAGGGATCCCCGAGTTGGAGATGTCCATAGGAGTAGAAGGCCGGATGATGGGGGGGGAAGCAGCATGCTGGATCCCCGGGCTGATCTTGAGGTCATGCTGAGCTCCATCTTGTGGATAGAGGAGGGCGCTCAAGGGCAGGCGGAACTGTGCCACGAAGACAGGTCTCCCGCCTGGCTCAAGCACCCGAAGAGGCCCCGGCAGACCCAGCATGCCAAAACCACGTATAGGCATTGTAAGCGTTGGGCACCATGTTTAAGTCCCGGGTCCCGCACAGGTCTTCAGGTGCAGTGAGGGCTTATGCGCAGCCAATACCCTGGGCGGTGTCTTTTTGTGTGTCAGGGCCCTTGCTTCATTCCCTCCTGTGCATCCCTAGCAGGGTGATGAGTCTCCTGTCTCCCGTTGTGCTCCCCTTATCCATGCTTATTTCCCATGCACTGTCTGGTCGCTTCGGTCACCGTCTTAAGGTCAGGCAGCTAGGCTCTAGTCAGCCCACGCTGCCTCTCCCATAATCAGGGTATCTCGAGGGGCACACACTCTCAATATCAAGGGCTGCTCAGCGTCAATGAGGATCCCAAATCGCCACTAAGTAGAAGGGGGTACCCAAAAGGGATTTACAGATAACAGGCAGGCCAAGGGGTACAACAGCTTAAAAGAAACACGAACCCTGCCCAGTTAATACACATAGGTCCTTCACAAGGATCCTACACTTTATAAAAAGTGTGACACATTAGAATAGGAGCTCCTATTCTAATGTGTCACACTTTTTATAAAGTGTAGGATCCTTGTGAAGGACCTATGTGTATTAACTGGGCGGGGATCCCAAATCACCAACCTTAGCCATCTCCTACCGGCGCACCCCTCTAGGCGGATGACGGAAGCTGCCCTCGGTCTTGGAGCTGGGCCCCTTGTCTTGTCCTCCTCAGGTTACCCTCCAGCCTCCGTGCCTCACATATTGCTGCCGCTGCCTCGGGGTCCCATTAGTGTATACTGCTGCCCTCCTCCGTCACCTGATTTGACCCCGTTAGTGTGCGATTCATATCCACACTCAGATTTTGCGGGCCGCCGCCATCTTAAGTCCGGGCCGCTCCTCCTTCCCCGATCTTCTTTGCACTCTGGGGGACGGGAAACGGCCCTCAGCACCTGATTTCACTGCTACCTGTTACACCGCAGCTTATTCCCCACGCTTGGGTGCACTTTGGTACCTTTATGCACCCGCTAGCATCATAGACAGCCGCAGGGACGACAGAGCCGAGGAGAACTACATCCTCTCGCCCATCTTGCCCTCCATCAAGATTTCCCTTGCACCTGAATAGGCCCTGTCTGCCTTATACAATGCTGTCTCCACCTCCTGCCAGGAAGCTGTACCAGAGAGGACAGAACTGGTTTTGGCAAGGCAAAGAGCTTCTCTGCCACCAGAGAACAAAATAATTTATGCTATAAAAAGTGGGGCCCAGATCCCTGAACTTTAGACTACTGCTGAACTAAGGAACCTGCCAGAAAGAAGAACTGGGAAAGCTGGAGGAGGAGTAGTGCCCCTGTGCTCTGTGCTGTTGGGGTTGGCAGGCAGTGGTTGCTGCTGTCTTGTGCAAGTAAAGGACTGGACTAAACTTTCATCATCCTGCTGTTAGAGTTTTCTTCAAGGGCTTGAAGTAGAGCTTGCCTCCTGTTGGAAGTCCTAAGGATAGAAAAGGCTTCATTAATCACTTCTGGAAATAGAGACGAACCTCTGACAAGGAGACGAGCTGGAGAAACTGAGGAGAAATACTGCCCCTGTGCTGTTTGCTTTCTGGGGTTGGCCTGCAGTGGCTACTTTCCGCCAAGGAAAGGAGAAGGACTTTGCTGTTTGCTGTGTCCCCTGCTTGAGGAAGATCTCCAAGGGCTTCAGTAGAGCTTGCCTCCTGCTATGAAGTCTCAGGGACACAAAGACTTCACCCTAGTACCCCCCAAACTCCTTTGCAGGGAGTTCTGACCTGCTGAGAGGTGCCTGCCAGTGTTCTGGACCTCTGGAGGTTGTTTTGGGACTGGAAACAGCAAGAACTGTGAAAATCGACGCATCGCCTGTTTCTGACGCATCGCAGTGGTGCGAGAGAATATTTCCGAAGGATCGCAGCTGCTGAAGAATCAAGGCACCGCCTGCCCGCGGCTAAAGTGTCTGCCGTGTGACGAATCCTGTGCACCGATCTCCGACGTCCGAGATCACCGCACTGATTCTGACGCAGGAACGGTTGGAGAAGAACTGATGCATCGTACCAGATCGTCATGCATAGCATCGTAGCATCGAGTCTGTCGCGTCGTTGGGGGACAAAGTAAGATACGGACGCATCACCTTCCCACGCAGTAAGAAAGCGAAGTATCACCTCCTCTCCGGTAAGGAACCAATGCATCACCTCCCCTGCGCAGCAGTAAGAAACTGACGCATCACCTCATCCGAAGCAACAAACCAACACATCACCTTCCCTGAGTGTAAGGAACCGACGCATCACCTTCCCTGCAACATTTGTTGCTTGCATTTTTCGACGCATCCAAAGAACTTTGTGTCAAAGTGTCACATTCCACATTTTCTTTTAAACAGAACTGTTTCTACTTTTTAAGCATCATATTTTTAGTACTGGATTGTGGATTTTTGGTGTTTGGTCTTGTTTTGGTTTAGATAAAGATGACTTATTTTTCTAAATTGGTGTGGTGTCCATTTGCAGTGTTTTCACTGTATTATTGTATGTGTTCACAAATGCTTTACACACTGCCTCTGAGATAAGCCTGTCTGCTTGTGCCAAGCTACCAAAGGGGTGAGCAGGACTTATTTTAGAAGTGAATTCCCCCTTACCCTGACTAGGAAGAAAGGTCCATACTTGGACAACGGTACAAACCATTGCCAACTAGAGACCCCCATTTCTAACACGAGGCAGCTAAATTTAGCGCCAGTGAAAAGACAGGGGTGTGCCATATTCTTGTGAATACAGTGCTTCCCCATGTTTTGAAAATGTTGGAGCTGCCAAATTTGGAGCAGCTCCAAGCTCCAAATTTTTCTCGTAAATATGCCCCTCAGATGGCTGGTGCCCAAGACTCGAGCATCACTATGCTTTGAGCAACAAGTAACCCTTACATGTCTTACGTGCAGTATTTTTGTGCCTGAGCCTCCTCTTTGTAAATTGCTTAAAATAATAGGACATGTTGCTGGTCATGGAATGAAGCAGGGGCATGTCTAGAGGGAAGTTGATTCAGATGGGTTAGGATAATGGTAGTGTGGTGCAATGGTACCACCACTGTATTGAGGCATAGTATATTTACTTCTGTATAATCCCCATATGTCACAGGATGGTTGTGCCAAAAAGGCATTGCTTCAAACTGCATGAATTACTCATACGTTCAGCACAGAGGAAAACCAATGACTATTCTCGATGTGATGGTGTGATACTTATAGCGTCATAGTGCCTCTGAGCTACAAAATTCTGTGTGATGTTTCGGAGGTTTTTCTTGAGTTAATATGAATTAATATGCTTTCTAGAGCAGCGCACACTGCAAACTGAATCACATCTGCTCTCCAGGAAGAGTTACAAAAAAGTCCAAAGTGTTCCACACTTACGTCCACGATAATATGTAAGACAAATTAGAGCCCGATATGGCTTCAAAGTTGCTAATGACAAAAACAAAAATAGAATGTAAACAATCAAAACTCGTGTATGAAATAGTGCTCAACTGAGTTTATAGACTTATTCGACTTAAATCAAGAGTGTGTTCCATATGAATACTATAAGTGCCTCTATATTACCCTGAACCAGCTCCTATGTCTAATAAGACGTTTCCCTAGATTGCCCAAAAGTTAGACCTGTACCTCGAAGAGTTAGAATATTGCTCCGCATGAGTCATGATATGGCCCATACAATATTTGAAACTGAACCCACACAAGTCATGAAAATGGCCACATGAAACATAGAAAAGGAAAATAACTTGAGAAGAGATTAAATTTACTATAAAAATCAGCTCATGACTCGGTGTGAATCATGTTCACACACACGGGAATTGTGCTACAAACAACAGGGTTAGACCCAAATTAGTCACTGGGACCTGGGTAATAATTGTCATGGAAAGAGGGGTCCCAGACTGAAAGGATTCATTTGATATACAATAGAAGGTAGAATAGAAAGGTTGAGAAAGGAACAAACAAATGAGGTTACGATGTTTTAATTCACAAAGTACCGATGTCAACCATACATGGTTATGCAATTTTTAGAGGATTTTTTTCTTTTGCTTCATCAAAATTTCAAGTGCCCACATAGGGAAGGGAGGGAAGTGATATGAGGAAGTTGAGTGCACAAGAGTGACGTATTTTAAACAATAAACAATTAATAATATATACAAATTGAGTTGGTCTCCGTAATTTAGGAGCCACTTAGCGAAATTCATTCGATGTTTTAATCACAAAGAACAGTATCTCCTTTGATTGGGCTGTACGAATCCTTATTCACCATAGGAGTAAGACCAAGGGGGCAGTCTACGTTTCGACCCTATACAAGTGTAGGGTATTGTTGTGACCAAGCGTTAACCACGCCTAGGCAATTGGGATTTTTAGTACCCTTTCTGAGTTCTTTTCCATATTCTTTTTTTCCCCAGGAGGTTTGCCCACCGCCCCTCTGTCCTGATGAAGACCCGTTTTGTAAGGGCGAAATACCCTACACTTGTATAGGGTCGAAACGTAGACTGCCCCCTTGGTCTTACTCCTATGGTGAATAAGGATTCGTACAGCCCAATCAAAGGAGATACTGTTCTTTGTGATTAAAACATCGAATGAATTTCGCTAAGTGGCTCCTAAATTACGGAGACCAACTCAATTTGTATATATTATTAATTGTTTATTGTTTAAAATACGTCACTCTTGTGCACTCAACTTCCTCACATCACTTCCCTCCCTTCCCTATGTGGGCACTTGAAATTTTGATAAAGCAAAAGAAAAAATTCCTCTAAAAATTGCATAACCATGTATGGTTGACATAGGTACTTTGTGAATTAAAACATCGTAACCTCATTTGTTTGTTCCTTTCTCAACCTTTCTATTCTACTTTCTATTGTATATCAAATTAATCCTTTCAGTCCAGGACCCCTCTTTCCATGACACACACACGGGAAGTCAAGATTCAAAACCCCCTCCACATTACTAAAATGTTCACATAGCTTAGTGAGGTTCCGAACCACAACACAATGTCAGTGGCTTACAATATTGCGGTTGAAATATTGGTCTGAAAAAATAATGTTCTGACATTATAGCTTACCACTATATTGTCAAGATACGTAGATGTGAATTTAAGAATAGTAGATTTATAGTTAATTACATATATACATTGATGATATAGTGATGGTTGATTTTGTGGACGCAATATTGCAATAGGTCAATAAAGAGGCGTGTCTCCTTCCTAACTTGGAGCTCAATTAAGGCGGTCCTTATTGTAACAGGCATGTTGTTCAGATCCTGGGCCGATAGCTGGAGAAGGCATTTTGCCTTGTTTTTTCTTTTTTACACCTTCTTGCCTCTAGCCTGATGGTTTTCTGGCTCAGAGTGCGTCAATAGCCACTTCGTTTAACCTACCCTAACCCCTCTTCCTTTGACAGGCTCTTCCACCTTCAACACACAGCAAACTCTGTCTATCTTTTCCCCACTGATTTCCAGATCTACTTGGGCTAAAGAACGGTGATGGATTAAACCCAGATCAGTTGACTGGGGGTGAGTGCTTGTATTGTCAACGCTCCGTCCATCACCACCTTTGGTTTTGCTTTGTTCGCCATAAGTTGGCAGGGTATGCTCAGACGTGAGTCCCTTGCTCACTTTGCCACTGGATTCAAGCAAGCCTGGCTGAAGACGGCTGTAATGCCAGAAACCGGTCCTCGGAAGCTTGTTTCCGGTCCAGGGACGGCATGGCTTGGCAGTTCGGGCTGGACTGTTCCCATGAGGCACAGGGTCAGACTGATTTGCATATGGCCATGTCTGAACTGGGGTGGCAGAGTGGGCTAAAGAACGGTGATGGATTAAACCCAGATCAGTTGACTGGGGGTGAGTGCTTGTATTGTCAACGCTCCGTCCATCACCACCTTTGGTTTTAATCATGAAATTGGACACTTACTTTGTTATCTCCCCTCTACTGGAGATCTACACCTCCTCCCTGGTTTAGTTCGTATCTGCTGGAAACAAACAACAGCTTCACCTTTCCTGAAAAGACTAACACAGACCCCACTTTCCAGTCTAATTATTGATCTCGCCCTCTTTTACCTTCAAAATTACCAAATCTTTGGTATAGTCACACTTTTCTAATTTTCTAGCACAGCAATAATGAGCTTTTGCAGTTTTACAGCAAATACGACTCAGTTTTAGACATCCAAAACCCACTGGAAATTTCAAGCTAAAGACAATTTACCAGGACGTCAAGAAGTCTGCAACCCATTCACCACCCCTCGTATAATTGTGAATAGTGCATATACGGTAATGCTTAGTCTGGTGAAACTACAGGATTATATTTACTACTGATTTCCCGAGCCCCCTTTCCCAATGGAGGAACACACACAAGAAATCAACACTATATATTTAAAAGGGGCTTATTAAAAACTAAAGGTCTAATCTAGTGCAGACTAGATGAATGGATATTGCTACAAATATAAACATAATGTTTGCAATGAAACAAGAGATTAAGCAGTAAATTAAAAAGAACTGCAGCATATTATATGGATTTTTGATGGTACTCATTAAGTCAAAGCACTAACTTATAAACACAACCTATGCTACCAAGCCCTCTCTACCAAATTCAACAATGTAGCATGAATGAAATGAGGGATTAAAAAGCAAAAGCTGGTTCAAGGCGGCTATATATGGAAACAGCAGCAGGTACTGTTCGTCCTTCTCATGTCTTACCGAATTCATTTCATTCTGAAACTGATGGTACATACAAATATGAAACGTTTAAACCTGCAGCATGGAAGAGCAAATCAAAAGATGGGGGCAACGATGTTTGACAAGTCAAGGTGCATTGCAGAAAGCTGGAGATGTTCGAACTAGTTGCAGTGACACTGGAACTCACCGATAGTAGGTGATGAGGATGCAAGGACATGACTAAAGATTGAACTAAAGGACCCGCTGGGGAGTATGGCATTCGGTGTGGCATCACAGGCGTAGTTGAAGGTTCAGCTACAGCGATAGGGCTGATTTATGAAGTGACACTAAACACGTCAGAGAATGGTGAGAGTGGCAGTCCCTCAATTGTCATTTGTAGCACATGGGTCAGCACAAGAAATGAATCAAAAGAATCAGCTTTGACAATGGACATTGGCCCTTCATTGCAAAGTGCCTGATGCTCTTTAATTGGTCAAATTAATTCCCAGCAATCAAGAAGAAGCACAGATTGTTGTTCCAGGGATACGTTCCACGACAGACAGTCTGAAAACAGTTCACCCATTGAAATATGCACTCAATTTAGAAAGGCAATCTCCTCCCAGATAGAGAGAAAGATCTTTACACTGTTATTCAGCTGGGTAAGGTGTTTTGCTGTTCATGATGATCGCTTTAGGCAAACAAAAATGAAGAAAACGAACCTTATGATGAGAAGATTCATTGCTATTCCGTCAAATAACTTTGAAAACAAAGAACTGAAAAAGGCAGGAATAGTCCCAACAATGAATTTAAAGGCAATTAATAAACCAGAACTGATAGTTTTAAAAACATACACAATCCCCGCTATGTTTAAGGCATGGAACACAACTTGCAGCAGGCCAGCAAAGTGAGTCCACAACTGAATGTGCAAACGCTGTTGTATCTCTGCAGCAGAGTTGCTGTTTGAAGAGCAAAGGTTTCCGCTGCAGCCGTCAATGGTGCTTCTTTTTGGGTTAGAATTACAACAACCTCATTTAATTTATTGAGGTGTGTATTTGATATATCCAACAAATCTGTACTGGAGGCGGATAGAGTGTAATTCTGTAACATTTTACTGTTTTCTGAACAGAAAAGAGATACACATAACCTTAGAGTAACCCACAGTAACAATTGTTTGTTCAAATCACAGTTTCCATTGTTTAACAAAGTATGGTAACGGGGATGGAAGGAACCAGGGGCCACAAGGGGATCACAAGAGCCTTGGTTCGTTATATACTTTCCAAGGAGCGAGGGCACATGAAGATCTGCTAAAGAAAGTTGGATTGTCATTAATTAAGCAGTGGAATTCAAATGGCAAAGTGTTCAGCATGTTCCAAAGATGTGTTGTGTATATATTCATACCATTCAAGAGGCATGCATTTACGGCAGACATAGGAATGAAATGCAGTGAAAGGCAAAATATTACTCCCACTTTGAACTAAAGCTCTGATGACAACAAACAAGCGAAGTAAGTGAGCCAAACCCTCAAAAGAAGGGCTCTCTTGACTCTTCCATCCAACAATGTATCATTCATCCTTTCAACCTTCCATCCACCCACTGATATACACTATTTCACCTTTACATTCTGTTATCTATTTGTTGTTTCATCCATCATTCAGTCATTCCCCTCCCATCCTGCTATCCCATTCATTCTGCCATCCTTCCATGTTGCCATCCATCCACCCACGCTGACATCTATCCACTCTGCTGCCCATCCCTCCATCCATTCATATATCCGTCCACTCTGCCATCCATTCACTGATCCATCCACTCTGCCAACCGGCTTCTCATCCATCCACTCTACCATCCATTCACTCATCCTTTTCCTGACTCATCCATACATCCCTTTACTCTGCCATCTTTTCACCTGCCAATCTATCCATCCATACACCCCTTGACTTTGCCATTATTTCTGTTATCTATCTGCCTATCCATTCACTCACTCATCCATCCATCCCTGTACTCGGCCATCCTTTCACCTGTCCATCCACCTTGTTGCTCTGCCATGCTTTCACCTGCCCATCCATCTATCCATTCACTCACTCATCCATCTATCCATCCCATTACTCTGTGATTCTTTCACCTGTTCATCCATCTATCCATTCACTCACTCATCCATCCATCCCATTACTCTGTGATCGTTTCCCCTGTCCATCCACCTATCCATTCACTCATCCTTTCACCCACTCATCAACCTATCCACCCATTCATGTATCCACCCATTCTTCCCCCACTCATCCATTCTTCTTTCCACCTTTCCTTCTTTCCCTTTTCTATTTACCCATCCTTCATTTTAACTTCCTACTGCATGCTCTTCAGGTTATGCAGTATTCCTTTATAGCACAGCATGAAGAGACCCATGAAAAATCCCAGCCCAGCTGAAGCTGCTATAGCGGGGGTTCACAGGGCCCCTGTGAGAACCATCAGAAATTGAAAAAGGTGCATTATTTATTTGTTCAATTGAAATTTGAGAGAAGGCTACATGAATCATCTTTATTAGGAATTATCTGTGTGTTGAAGTGAGACTGTATGGAAGAAAGATAGATGTTTTGCTAATAAAGACCATAATATTTTATGTGACTAAAACATGTGTGATACCCACATTAATTTTGTCAGTGCAGTCGTTTGATCTTGCCCAGACGGCAAAAAACGTAAATCATCTTGAAAAGATTCAAGGTAGAAGAAATGACAGAAAAGATAATATAGAAGTGCTTAGATAAAGATTGAAAGCTATTTTCAAGAAGTTTAAAAGGTATTTGAGGTATTTCCTTATCAGCCTCCCTAATTTCCCTGCAGCCTCTCTCTATGAATACCCTTGTTCTTCTTTCATAGCTGCACAGATGGTTGTAACTATGAATCTTTTATTTTTCACAGAATGTGGTCTTAAAAGAAAATCACTCAAACCAATATCATAATTTATCTTTAATATATAAAAAAAATCACAGCATTCAGACTTGATCGTGATAACACCTCTGAACATAGGTTGACTCTGCCAGAGGACAAAATGTAGTATACCTAGGATCTGGTATGTTTGCTAACAGACCTGTAGATTTAGACAGAAACCTGTACCCATCTACATTATTAGCTATTGACAATTCCTGTCCGATCTAAACAATGTTATAAGTGCCATTGTGAACCATGTTATTCAAATCCTAATCAGTCACATTTTCCTTCTATTTCTAGTTGGCAAAATGTGTCAAATACATTTTTGCAAATAATGGTGTTTTTAAATCTAAAAGAGAAGCCAAGCTTGAGCAAGTAATTTGCAGCACTGTTTTATCTTAAAAAGCTTATTTTGTGAGTAATTCCCCAGGCACTTTTCTCATTAATATTCTATTTCCAATATGTATAAGATTGTTCTAGAACTTGGAGACTCCACTGTGGGCGGACCATTGGCTGGTGTGGGTGACGAAGTTCATGTGGTTCCGGGGATGGGACCAGGCGAGCATCTTGCATTTGGAGATGTGTGGGGCAAGGGCCATATTCACTCCTTCCGAGAGCTGTAGACTAAGCTCCACATGTACACATTCCAGTTTTCCTTTACCTGCAGCTCAGGCACTCCCTCTCCTCATATCAGGATACCCCTGGGTATATCCTGGAGCATTGCCCGCTTGAGTCCCGGGTGCTGATGGTTCTGGTGGGGAAAGGAGGGATCTCACAAATATACAAGACCCGGGTCGCACACTCACCGGCCCAACTGGATATCCTAAAGGGGCACTGGGAGGAGTGGATGGGTCCAGTGGAGGAGGCGGACTGGCAGGACACCTGCATGGCCCTTCCCGCCTTGGCGATTTTGGCACGAGTACACCTCGGCCAGTTTGAATATTTACACCAAGCACACCTCACACCCTATCGCCTCTGAAGGGCCCAGTTGAGCAATTCATTAGCTTGCACTGCCCGGATCCCAGAGGGGACTACTATCATGTGGTATGTTATTGCCCAGTTATACAGCAGTATTGGACATGATCCATTCCACACTGTCTAGGGTGGTGGGACAGCACACTGAGATTAACCCTAGGCTGGCACTACTTGGCAACCTTAAGGATATGGGTTGACCCCATGGGTACAGGATACTGGTGGGGATAGGGACGATGATGGCTAAAAAAGACGGTCTACACTGCTTTTCTAGTTGTTTTTCTTTGTGTTTAGGGGGCCAGGTCAGACCAGTTCAGTGCAACTAATACAGAGTTTGAAATGTCAATAATATTTGATGATCATGAAAAATTGGCAGCAGACCTATTCAAACAGACTAAAAATATAATGACAGAGATAACCAAAACTCCACCTAAAGACAGCTCAAAAATTAGGTTTACCAACCTGGAGAGAACTATGTAGAGAACTTCTAAACCGAGTGGGAAATGGAAATGGTTGGATTTAATCCACTTTTAGTCAATCAATCAATCAATCGGGGTTTTGTATAGCGTGCTACTCACCCGTGAGGGTCTCAAGATGCTGGGGGGGGGGCGGGGGGCAGCAGCTCCGGATCATTTGAAGAGCCAGGTCTTGAGGTCCTTCCTGAACGTGTGCAGGGTCGGGGAGTGTCTGACGTTCCAGGTCTTGTCTGTGATGTGGGAGAAGGCTCTCCCGCATGTTCTGTTTCTGCGGATGCGGGGGACCTCCGCCAGGGCGGCGGATCGGAGGTTCCTCTTGGGTGCGTGGAAGGATAATCTTTCGTTGAGGTATTTGGGTCCGATGTTGTTGAGTGATTTGTAGGCGTGGGTGAGGAGTTTGAAGGTGATCCTCTTCTCAACGGGGAGCCAGTGGAGGTCTCGTAGGTGTTGGGTCATGTGTTTGTGACGTGGTGTCCCGAAGATGAGTCTGGCTGCAGCGTTCTGGATGGTTTGGAGTTTGTGTAGAAGGGTTCTGTTGATACTGGCGTAAAGGGCGTTGGCATAGTACAGTCTACTGGTTATGAGTGCGTGGGTGACGGTTCTCCTGCAGTCGGGGGGATCCATTTGAAAATCTTGCAGAGGATGCGTAGGCAGTTGAAACTGGTGGAGGCGACGGCATTGATCTGGCGGTTCATGGAGAGGGAGGAGTAGAGGATGATGCTGAGGTTTTGTGCGTGGTTTGTGGGTTTGGGCGGGCTCCCGAGGGCGGCGGGCCACCAGGTGTTGTCCCAGGCAGAGGTGCAGGGTCTGAGGATGAGGACCTCGGTCTTCTCAGAGTTGAGCTTCAAACTGCTGTCTTTAATCCAGGCTGCCACATTCTTCATTCCTTCCTGGAAACAGAGTCTGGTGTCTTCTATGTGAGTGAAAGGATGAGCTGGGTGTCGTCGGCGTAGGATACAATGCTGAGCCCATGCTGTCTGACGATGGCGGCGAGGGGGGCCATGTAGATGTTGAAGAGCGTGGGACTGAGCAATGATCCTTGGGGAACTCTGCAGTTGGTATCAGTGGGTTCGTAGAGGAAGGGAGGGAGTCTGATCCTCTGGGTTCGGCCAGAGAGGAAGGGGTTGTATAGTGATAACAGGACGTAGAGTAAGGACCTAATTGTAATGTAATGTTGCGTGGTGTATGACTCCCCCATATTTACTACAATGATACGTACATAACATGCTGTTTTTGAAGGATGTTCATGATTAATGTGCCACTGGATTCTGCTACCCTATAGAACCTATGTTGATGAAGCCCTGCTGAAGTCTGGGTACAACTGCACAGTTTTTGTTCTAAATTGAATAAATAAAGTTTTTTAAAAAAGAGGATGTTTACAAAATTAGATAACTTTGGTGGGATGAAGGAACTCTAAAAAGATACATTGAAAACAAACACATCCCAAGAGGCATGCGGATTTGAATCTTCCCCACATTTGATGACTTAGAGAAGGACCATCTGAAGGAATGGTTGGATAATTTGGGGCAGATTTATGAGGCCCTTGCGCCACGTTTACGCCGCTGTTGCGTCACGCAAGGCGGCGTAAACGTGGCGCATCCCTACGACCAATTTACAACGTGACGCATCTAGGCAGATGCGTCACGTTGTAAAGCCCTGCGCCGCTTGTGGGCGTTCTGGCGCAGGGTGGGCGTTCCGGGGCAGGTGCGCCTCGTAAAAGTGGCTGAGTGAAATCTATAAGATTTCACTCAGTCACTTTCAGGCCAATGCTGCGTCAAAACCCTGCGCCTGCTTGAAGCAGGCGTAGGTCTTGACGCAGCATTGCAAAGATGGGGCACCCCCGAGCCTTGCTGGAGCTGCGTCGCGCTTGCGACGCAACTCCAGCAATGCGCCACCTTAACGGCACAGATGCGTCACGCATCTGTGCCGTTTTTGCCCCATTGTGCGCCGCATTGTAAATGCGGCGCACCATGGGTGGCGGAGCAGCGGCGCAAGATGACTGGCGCATCCCTGGAGATGCGCCAGTTATCATAAATCTGCCCCTTTGTATTCAGCCTCATTTTGCATGCTGCATATATTAACGCCTTAACGGCGGCCGCGATTTTGCGGAAGTGTGGCACTTCCGCAAAACGGGTGGAGCCGCGTTGGCGATTGGCCGACGGCAGCACTTCGGAGGTAGTGCTGCCGTCGGTCAATGGCCGACGGCAGCACGGAACGGGTTAATTAAAATGCTGAAAGAAAGGTGGAAAACCTGAAATTACAAATACTTGAACTAGAGAAGGAGATAAGAGATTTAAAGGTTAAGGATCTTACAGATAAGAATTATGAAATTTTGAAAAAGGTAAACAGCAAACACCTGTTTCAGATTAAAGAAAGGAAATTAAATAAAATCAGGAGAGATGGAAAAGATTACAGCACTGGCCGTATTTTCACATTTGCAAGGAGCTTTGCTTAGGCAAATAAACCAAAAAATTTACAAAATAGTGAACAGGTAGCTGAATTGAGCTCAGTAAATTGCAGTAGCTCTGATTTGCCTACCAATGATGATCCTGGTTGCAGTAATATGGCAGGACCTAAACTACCTCAATACTCTTCTTTTTCCAATGTAATTCAGCAAATGAAGCTAGAGAGGAGAGGAAACCCAGGAAAACAAGGAGCGGCAGGAGAAAACACAGAAAATATAAGGATGGGAACTCCCAATCAGAACAAGAACAAAACCTAATTCTGAATGAGGGAAATTCACTAACTAGGTTAGACAGGGATGTTGTCTTACAAGTAATAAATCTTTCAGATAGCGCTTGCTCTCAATGAAATCGAATTGAAGGTTCTACAATGTGGTCTTACCTTTTGTCCTTGCATGCATTGTGATTTTACGGAATTACAGATTGACCTTTACAAATTAGCTAGGCGTTTGAAGCTCAAAAGCTTTTTTGCAACTATTTAGAAACATGATGTACCTGTACAAATACAAATAAATAGATTAAATCTTACAATATTGAATGTTCATGATGTACATGTGCTTTTATCTTTTTCTGGTGATGACCAGTTGGAAGTAGACAATTTATCTGTCATGGTTGATGTAGAGATGGATTACAGCTGCACTGGTGGTTTATCATTATCCTCTGAGTTTGTACCACAAGGGAATACATTTGCAGCCATTGATTTATTTGGTAAAAACACTAATGAAGAATTGCATAAAATTGAGGATAATAGATTGATAGAAAATGAATACCATAACAGATGTACTATTCTAACACATGAAGAGATGAAGCCTTTACCCAATTTGGGTTCTGATGCTTCTATTGTAAGGCTGACCAGGGGGGAAGATATTGTTTTATGCATAGGATTGATTACAATAATTGGATAAGAAGACAATTGAATAATGTTCAGTGCTATAAAAAAAGTTCTGAATAATCCTACTTGGGAAGTGGGTAGGCTCATTTCCAACAAACTATACTCCCGGAAAGAGATTGGGCTACTTGACAAAAGAGAATTCAGATATCTTAAAGTCACCAATCCTAGATTTCCCTTCATTTATATTTTGCATAACATTCATAAGTCACAAGAACATCCACTAGGCAGACCTATAAATTCCATTATAGGAAGTTAAACAGAACCAGAACATTTATCTTAATACATGGATTGATTCTTAACACCTCTTGTAGTGAATCTACTCTCATACATCTGTGATACCATGGATGTATTAAACAAGTTACAAAATGTGGTATGGGATCAGAGCATGAGCTTCGTAACATTTGATATCATGGGGCTATATACTTGCATACAAAATAGTTTGGTCCAGCAAGCTTTCAAGTACTTTCTGTTTAACAGAAGTGCTAGCCTTATGGAGATCTTTAAAATGCTGTTGGAAATGAGCGAATTGATTCTGAAAATCTTTTTTTCTTATTTGAAGGAAAATGGTACCACCAGGTTCAAGGCACTGCTATGGCGTCCAGGTTTGCACCCTCTTATGCTAATCTCTTTATGGGATTGTTTGAGAGGGAGCATGCCTAGGCCTCATCAGCTGAGACGTAGATGGAATATATCCTTTTCTGGGATCTTTTCATAGACAATGTACTGATTCTCTGGACAGGCACCAAAGAAAGCCTCAAAAAGTATGTTGAATATCTAAATGACAATAGGTACAATGTACTTTTTTCAATGTGCCATGATCATGATAAGATTAATTGCTTAGATGTAAAACTGTACAATTCGGGAGATAATATACAAAGTAAATTGTATCATAAAGAGACAGCCGCCAATAACATCTTAAGGGCGAATAGTGCATATCCTGTATCTGTGATCGCTGGAATTTCCCATGTAGAGGTGATCACAATTTGAAGAAGTTGTAGTAAAGAAAGTGATTTCAATGAATGTTTGGGTAATCTGAAAGACTGATTAAGGGCACATGAATATCAGGAGCCTGTATTAAAAAAAGCTGAAAGGAGAATCTGAGTTTGAATAGAACTGACACTTTAGTGCAAAAGCCTAAAATAGAACACCAAGATAGACTAGCCTTCATATCTACCTATAGCCAATAAATAGATAAACCCAAAGTCACATATAGGAAGGGGCAAGCAATAAGAGATAAAATAATGAGAAACTATCTGTAACCTTAGAAAAAATCTAATTCAAATTGGTTATCAGTACAGCCCAAGGAATTTTACACATGTGGAACTTGTGTCATTTGTTGTCAAGGGTATACCAAACTCAAGTAATTCAAGCATAAAACTCAGAGACTGTATCACATACATTAGTTTAGTGATTATAACAGTTGCTATGTGATTTATGCAATTGTATGCAATTGCTCCAAGATTTACATTGGAAGCTCTAAAAGGCAACTGCAGTTAAGAGTTCAAGAATATCGTAGAGCTATTTTATTTTATTTTTATTTTAGAGTTTTTTATAGCGCAAACATGACCCAAAGGTATGAGAGCACTTTACACTGTGAGCACAGCAAAGAATAACATGAGGTCCCTAGATATTTGATACAAAGAAAAAAAGGATATTTATATATATACACACACATATATATAAACATACACATACATATATATTTATATACATACATACAGACCCCCCAGGATATAGCGGCATGGATTGGCAAATTTAGCGGCACAAAAATGAAAATTTAGCGGCACAAAAATGGAAATTTAGCGGCATTTAGCGGCATTTTATTTTGGGTTTTTGCAACACCAAACACAGATATCTTACTGTTTGAGTTATTTGACAACATGGAGCTATGTACATTTTGTTTATTTACAATTCAGCCCATTTGTTTTAGTTAAAAGGCATGTTAATCTTGGCCACGTACGTTCAGTTCTTCCGAGCACTCCAAATCTCCCTCTGCTCTACCCCCCCGACTTACTGCCCTCCATTCTTTATTCCTACATCCACCCCCGCTCCATGCTCTCCCTCTCACGTTGAAACCCCCCCTGAACCCATCGAACAGCCTAACTTTGTAGAGTAAAGAAACTAGGACTGTACTAATTGCTGAGCATATATTAATGAAATTTTTTTTATAACAAAACGATGTCACTAATTTTTGTTTCTTTTGCAGGTGACTAGCTTGCAAGTAGGGAGAAAGCAACATTAATATCCACATTTACAAAAATCCTTTAGTCCTGGACACATACTTTTTCGTAAGCCTGGGTTTATGTTTTCCTTCATGCAAAACTATAAATAATTGTAAAAGGAGAGACAAGTGGTGGGACACGTCAGGACCGCACAGTTACCGGGTTTTAAAATATACAGAAACCAAGAAATGGATGTGTGGTATGAATCGTCCAACAGCCCTTGCAGAACTCTTGAGCACACAGAGTAGATCAGTGTATGCCTGTGATTGGAGGGTGTGCCTTTTGTAACATGCACACACCACTCTGCCCTTGCAACACACGGCTGCTACCTCTCACATGTTTTTACCTTTGATACTTGCACAAGTGCCACCTTGCCCACGTAACGCTTGTTCCTGTGCCTGAGTGTCTAGCACTTATTGCAGTACTATACCTCAAATTATACTCTGTTTTCTCTTATAACTGCACACTTGTCACTTTCATCTCCTCTTGTGCACTTTTGACTACCTCATGCATTTTTGGTTGCTCACAATTTTTACTCAAGTATTTTGTTTGCTCACGATTGTCACTATTACCTTTACTACCTCATGTATTTTTGGTTGCTCACAGTTTTTACTACCTCATGGATTTTGTTTGCTCACAAATGTCACTATTACCTTATGTAAGTAACGTATGTTTTTGCAATCTGTTCTTTTGTAATGTTTCTCATTATGTTTCATCTCTGTTCCTAATGTGAAGCGCTCTGATGCCTTCAGGTAAAGTCCACGCTATATAAAAATGCATAAATAAATAAATTATAAAAACTTTACCCAAGGCCGGGCGAGGCCTGCAATAACAGCTTTTCCCTCTCTCCTCTTCCACATCTCCACTGCCTCCCTCCCACCCGGGCAGCGCTTCTTAACGAAGCTGGTTTTAAACTTGCCTACGGACGGTACCTGTCAGTGTTCTGTTCGCCGCCGGCCGGCTTTCCTCCTGCTCCGACGAGTCCGAGTCTCTGAGGAATGAGGAAGAGTCTTCGTGTGTGTCGCTGCCGCTTCGTGCTCTCTCCCCCTCTTGCTGGTGTGGTGCTGGTCTTCTCCCTCTCTCGGCCGCTGTGGTCTTCTCCCTCTCTCGGCCGCCGTGGTCTTCTCCCTCTCTCGGCCGCGCGTCCTCGACCTCCTGGCTCCTTCTCCTCTCGCCGCAAATCAAATGGAAAATGGGTGCCTCGCTCCTCTTCGGCGGAAACGGCAAATTTCGCGGGCTTTAAGCCAAATATCGCGGCATTTCCAGAGATCGCGCGATTTCGCGATTTTTTTGCAAATCGCGAAATCGCGATAAGCTGGAGGGTCTGATACATACATACATACATACACATATACACATATACATACATACACACATACATACACACAAGTAAACATGCATATATATGTGTGCGTAAATATATATATACATATAATATATATATATATATATATATATATATATATATATATATATATTGCAAATCCAAATTGCAGTAAAAACTGGCGTGCTGCCAAATCGCTGGTGGTGCTTGGATGGTGGCGCTACCGCTGGCGCTCAGTATGTACAAAAATAGTTCCCAACCATATCTGATTGAAGAGCCAGCACACGCCATCGTGGGGGGTTCTCTCGTTTATTGCGCAGGCTTCAATAGACCCATGGAAAAAACAGGAACGCGTTTCAGCAAGGCAGCTTGACTGCTGAAACGCGTTCCTGTTTTTTCCATGGGTCTATTGAAGCCTGCGCAATAAACGAGAGAACCCCCCACGATGGCGTGTGCTGGCTTACTGGCTCTTCAATCAGATAAGGTTGGGAACTATTTGTGTATATATATATATATATATATATATATATATATTACCTACTGGCGGTCGCCAGTAGGTATATATAGTTAGGATTTTTTCTCTATGGGATTTTTGAAAATTCTATGTCTAATAACTTTGGCGTTTGTGGACGGAATTGGCTGAAATTTTCAGGAAAATGGCACATTTTGTTTCTGAGCAGCCCCTGAAAATTGGGGGGGGGTTCATCCAGGGGGGGTTGAGAAAAAAGGGGGGTCCCAAAACGTGTTTTTAACATTGAGTTTTCCATAGGGCGGTTGGCCTCACTTTTAGCCCGAACGGCTGAATGGATTTGCACGAAACTTGGCAAAATTGTAGGGACTGGTAGCCCGATGTGCCTTTTGTAGGTCTCAATATATGTGCTCCAGTGGATTTTGAGAAATTAACGTTTAAAAAAAGATATATATCTGTAACAGAGGACCGGGCAGCGCTCCGGTTCGCGGACTTTTCGCGCAACGGAGCTTTGTGAAGCGAAGCTGATTGGTTCTCCGGCGTCTGTAAACATTCCAAACAGTCCGCAGCGGCCGCCATCTTGTCTCTCGGTAGGATCGAGAGACAAGAGGAGGCCAAAGCGAAGGGGCAAATGACCATAAGGGGGCATAGTAGATTCTCGCTGACCCACTAGGTTTGATGTGGAGGTTTTAAAAGGGCCCCGCGGGGCAAAAAAAATAAAAATAATAATAATCGAACGGCTGAATGGATTTGCACGAAACTTGGCAAAATTGTAGGGACTGGTAGCCCGATGTGCCTTTGCTAGGTCTCAATATATGTGCTCCAGTGGATTTTGAGAAATTAACGTTCAAAAAAAGATATATATCTGTAACAGCGCTCCGCTTCGCGCACTTTTCGCGTTACGGAGCTTTGCGAAGCTGATTGGTTCTTCGGCGTCTGTAAACATTCCAAACAGTCCGTAGCGGCCGCCATCTTGTCTCTCGGTAGGATCGAGAGACAAGAGGAGGCCAGAGCGAAGGGGCAAATGACCATAAGGGGGCATAGTAGATCCTCCCTGACCCCCTAGGTTTGATGTGGAGGCTTTAAAAGGGTCTCGCAGGGCAAAAAAAAAATATATCGTTTTTTTAGTTTTTTTGCGTGGAGTGCGCCCGGTTCGCGAACCGGGAAGCGTTCTGGGGAGCGTACTTTCTTGAAAATTAGTGAAAAAAGTTAGAGTAAAATAATAATTGTGAGTGGTCAGATGTAGGGTAGCTCTGAGAAGAGCTTTTGGGTTTATGGTACATTTAGGTACTTATAAGTAGGTACCAATGCACAGTCTTAAATTCAAAATGAAAACTCTGTTGCCCTCATCTGAGAAGTGAACTCCATCTCCTCTGTAGATATCTTGCATGTAGTAACGCAAGTTATTGTTGTACAGGGAGCCCATTCCATGGTCTCTCATGTAAGCTGAAACAGATTTGTTTACATGCTTCCTCGATTTCTCAATTTGTGGACAAAATTGGTTCGACCACCTCCATTTTTGTCTTTGGCATATATTTGAATATACCAAGGCAGTCTGAGGAAAAAGTGCCATCAATTGCTCAAAGGTGTCCTTTAAAAGCATTTCCAGACCTACCCCAGTCAAAGTGCCCAAATCATTACCTCCACAGTGCACAATTAACAGGTCAGGTTTTGGCAAATGCATAAAGGTTTTCACCAATGGTATCAATTGGTGACATTTTAATCCTCTGTGGCCAAACCACTTAATTTCCACATCTTGTAAATTGAGGTTAGGTAAATTCCTGTTTTAAGCGTACCTCTGAGCCCAATAGATGTAACTATGTCCAACAATCCAGACAGAAAACATGGCGAGAGAAGGTTCTCCTGCAGTCAGATGAAGTGTGGCAATGAAATGGCAGTTGAAAAAATGAGAGTGTAAAATGAAAAAAACTGAGGAGTTTCTGTGTTAATGAAGCAGTAAGAGTGATTGGTGGATTTTGATTGCTGAAAACAGAAAGTTAGGGTGCATGGATGAGTTGTTTGAAAGATGTATTTTGAGTGGTCAAGAAAAAATCATTAAATGAAAGAATGCACTGGATATGAGGTGCACTGAGAGTTCAGAGTTCAATTGCAACATTGTTGTGTGAACTTGGAAACACCAGAGGTCTTGCAAGAGGTGGTTGCTATGCAGAAAAAGCAGAGAGGGGGCAGAGGGGGGAAGGGTTTTTATTTGAAAAAAAGTGAGGGAAGAGTTTTGATTGGGTGACATGAGAGATATGTGTGAAGAATTACAGCATTTCTGTGCTTTTGATAGCTGCAGACTCTGGAGTACATACCTTTTGCTCTGCTGAAGACAAATTGGTGTGTTTCTGAGACTGTTTTGAAACTCAAAGTATTTGCTAAGGTGAGAAAAGATTTCTTTAATTTAGATAGAAAATAGTGTGCTTTAAGGAGAAAATTATGAAGAAAGTTGTGTTTTTCAAATGTTGCTTTGTCTCAAGTGTTTTACAAATAGATTTTGTTTCTTTGAGAAATTGTAATTGGAGAAAATGTGAAGTATTAGTACTGACAGGGTTTTTATGTGCATAGGAGCTGTGGAGTGTTTTCAAATTATGACTTGTAAATCGTTTTTGAGAAAAAGCAATGGTTTTAATATTGATGACAAGGACATAATGGTGTCTGCTTCTTTATAAGGTAATTGAGAGTCTCTGATGTTATTTTTCCCATTTCAATGTAAGAAGTTTGTCTGTGGAGCAAATTGCTTGTAAATATGCTTCCACCTGTGCATGGCAAATTTAGATTTTGAATGTTTGCGTTACATAGGCATGTTAAAGGTGACTGAAACATGCTGCAAAGGCAATCAAAAAACGCTTTTATGTGTCTTAAGGACATTTTAAGTCATTTCCCCATGTGCAGTGTTTTCAAATTATGAGTTGAAAATCGTTTTTGAGGTAAAGGAATGTTTTCAAAATTTATGTGCGCCATATGCCCCTAAATTTCTTTTTCAGGGGTGCAGCAGGGTGTTCTTGAGACACCCCTGCACCCTCGGAAAAATTCGTAATTTGCGATGAGGTAATTGCTAATCGTAAATTGCACCTTCATTCCTATGGGCCTCCTGCTGCATGGAAATGAATGGGTAATTTGTAATTAGCAAATAGCTCATCGCAAACTAGGAATGGTAAAGAATCGCTATTTATTCCTTAAAGTTCGCTATTTAGGAAATGCAAAAAACTTTGATGATACATATGGCGGTTCATCTCTAACAAGATAAGAAGCATAGGGATAGATTTATGATGACTGGCGCATCACCAGGGATGTGTTAGTCATTCTGTGCCGCTGTTCCGTCACCTATGGTGTGCTGCATTTACAATGCGGCGCATCATGGGGCAAAAACAGCACAGATGCGTGACGTATCTGTGCCGTAAAGGTGGCGCATTGCTGGAGTTGTATCGCAAGTGTGATGAAGCTCCAGCAAGGCTCAGGGGTGCCCCTGTCGCAGGGTTTCTGTTCTCACACAGAACTGTGGACAGAGGATTGGAACCTCGGCGAATTAGGGTGCCCCAAAACTCACCTTAGTAATCAAAAACCCCTTAGCAAGCTAGGTACAGTGTCACATTGGATATAACAAACTCTCAATATTTAGACAATCCAGAATATGAACTTATAGTACCCCAGGATACGTGGAACTCATGAACAGTCGGTCGTTATATATTTCTTAGAAACCAGAACATGGAGTTAAGAAGAACACATGTGTATTTGAAATGTTTATTTACTAATGCCGTCTTCTCAGGCGTAGTATCTTAGATAATACAAGTACACATATTATCAGTAGCAAAATTACCAGCATAGTTACTAGTACATAAAAAGCGAATGGTGACAGTATGTTAACATGCTGTAAATGAATAAGAGTTAGCAACACTTATAAGCAGCCGCGGGCCGTGGAGGGAGTTACGGTGGGGCAGGGAGGCGGGGAGGGGGAGGGGCAGGGTGGAGAGGGCTCCACCCTGCCCCTCCCCCTCCCCCTCCCCGCCTCTCTGCCCCACCGTAACTCCCTCCACGGCCCGCGGCTGCTTATATCTCACCCTCCCTAATACACATATTATATTATTTGCTAAGAAGGTCTCTTTGTGTTGGTTTAGGGCGTGCCCATACTTTAGTGTCTTAGATTTGAAGGAATCACATCAGCATACACCAGCTCTCTCTTCATGTGAACCGCATCAAGTGTTGTGTATGTGTGTTCGGCAAAGCAATATAAAACCCGCCTCATGCCCAGAATTGGCAGAAGCTGCACTTATGTTATGAGTATGAAGTCGTGGAGATCAGACCTCATAACAATTCTGTATCGTGTTGTTCTTGAAACTTCAGCACTCGCTGTACAGATATAGTTTAACAAGTAAAGCAGATAGTAGAGCAATAACATATTATTCTCATGTAAATCACGATGAACTATTAGGTTGAAAGCTAAAGCAACAACTAAGTGTCGTGTGCAGAAGTTGCAAAAAAGGAAAAATGGCGTTTAAACCGGTAATGAGACCATGCTAACTTAACACGGTGTAAAGATATCCAGGATCTAGATGACACCTCCCCATGATCCGGAAACAAACTGAATAAGATAATAGAAGTGCCATCTCATGAGAGCAGATTGCAACTTTATATGTGGACGGTCCGCAAGGTAAAACATTAAAAACTAGGAAAATTTAATGCTAAAGAAAAATAAAACAGCCAACTACTTTATCGAGGCTTAAGCCAATAGGCAAGCTAAATAATAAAAACTTGACAAATAAGTCAATGAATTGTCAATGAAATGCTAGTACTCAGCATATCAAACATGAAAAAGGTCTATGACATAACTGTGTATGCAAAATAAGCTGCAACAGCCTCTAATAGGAAGTCACCGTCTTCATCCGAAAAGAGTTCAGCCATCCAATTTAAAAGCGGAAAAGAACATACGTGCTCTCCCAGCACCGGATCCTCTATCACCATCAGAGGACAGCTCGGTGGGTTTTCAAGAAAGCTCTGTTCCAAGAAAGACTGTGTTGCCGCCAGTAAATTCCAGGGACCAATTAGTCCATGCATCAATGCCACAGCCATAATCCTTTCGCCAGGACAAACCAACTCGTGAGTAATGATAGGAGTCATCAGCTGATTAAAGTCGACGTCAGGAGAAACTGGTCCGCAGAGACACAAATCAATGGCCCAATCGAAATCACAGGTCAGGCAGTGAAATACAGGCTGGACACAGGTGAAGTAGGAGAATCGAAAAGATAATCCATATGCCGTGCTTAATATCGCCAACGGCATTGTGCCATAATATTCAAGCATGCGATTGCGGAACAGCGTCAGCAGCTGCAGGGCGGGAGCTTGCACAGGAGGGACATCCATATTTAAAAATGTAAAAAAGCACAAGAGCGTCCGTTGGTAATGCAAGTAAAAATGGGAATCCACCAAGCACAGTGGAAAAAATAGAATGAAAGAAAGCAGGGATGACTCGAAAGATTTTCTCAAATGAAGTCACGAGACCACTGGTAACAACTTTAAAAAAGTGCGCCAGGCCCTTTGTGGAGGACGCGTTAAAGATAGTCCGAACCATGTCGCTGAAATGCAAAGGCGAATCAGTATTTAAAAGGGTCTGCACCTCTGTACAGGTGTTCGCTATGTGAAGCACGAAAGTTTCACGGGCCGAACTCAAGGCCACCTCTCTCTGAGACAAAAGAGCTCTTATTCTTGCCATGCCGTTGAAATGTGCTCCCAAGGTTGGTATTTGTGGCCAGATTGAAAACTCCCTATGTTCATGTGTGGGAGGAAATAGAACATTTCTGCAGCAAATAACCCGTTCACTTACTGTTACGATAAAAGGAATATTTTTAATTAACCCAGAACAATCTTCATTATTGAGCATCAAATAACTACCATTTTCCAACAACTTGAACGTGGGGATGATAGCAGGAACTGGCGTGCCTTGCAACACGCAAGCCATATTTGGTCGGTGTTTGTTGCATGAACCGTGTAACTGTATGTGCCTACACATTAGTGAATGATCTGGCGTCTCAGTGCATTCCTCTCCATTCAGATAAACTTCTTGATCATCTTTGAAAATCTGTATGTGTATGGAAGCGACCAGACCTCATGAAGAAAACCACTACCTAAAGGTTCATAACGACCTATTGGTATATATTTCATACAATTTGAAAACTTATATAAAGCAAAAGGCAGCGTTATTAAACCGTGGATAAGGCACGTTGCCAAAGCAGCCAACCTTTTGGATTTATACTGGAAATGTTAAAGGAAGAATTACGGAGTAGGGCCTGTAAATCTTTAATGGACAACTGAGTAAAATTACTCCAACCATCATATTCCTCTAACTCCGGGATAGTAGGGGTGTTTAATTTTTTAGAAGTAGCCAATCCAAAGCATTTGGTCTGGGAAATTGTTTCATTCACAAACAACATATGATTTGGGATGAGACATGCACGGTGCAAAGCCTCAGTGCCTTGTACCTGCCAGGTTTGTGAACCCCAAACTGATGTAGATCCTGGATATCTTTACACTGTGTTAAGTTAGCATGGGCTCATTACTGGTTTAAACACCATTTTTCCTTTTTTGCAACTTCTGCACACGACACTTAGTTGTTGCTTTAGCTTTCAGCCTACCTGCGTCAAGATCTATGCCTGCTTCAAGCAGGCGCAGGGTTTTGATGCAGCTTTGTCCTATCTGATTGTAAATGCGGCACACCGTGGGTGGCAGAGCAGCGGTGCACGTTAACTGGTGCATCCCTGGGGATGTGCTAGTTAATATAAATCTGCCCCTTTACATTTAATTATGTGCAGGGGACACAGAGTCGGTGAGGTTTATCCAAGGTTAAGAAGAGATGAGTCCTGTTCAGTGAAAAATTGGAGATAGGCTTCACCTCCTCTGCTCCTCAGCATCGTTGGACATGGTTAAATAATAGCTGCAAAATGTTACTCTTGTTAAACAATTTTACTATTATAATCTCTGAGATTTGTCTCTTACTGTGCAACATCTCATTGTTGTTATCTTTCTTTAAAGATAAAGACAACATCAACATGAGCGACAATCAGCAATCAGTTGATTTCGACCTCATCATTGAACTCGTAATTGAAACATCAGTGGATGTTGATCCCTTGGATGATTTCAATCCTGAGGATGAAGAAGAACGTGATGAGGATGCAGATTTGTCAGAATTGTATGACATAGGATGGGAAGCTGACGTGCTTGAGCCTATGGAACTATAAACATTTATTTTATTAATTTATAATAAATAAAAAGTAAATATGTAAACCGTTTAATTTAAAAATAAAGACACCTTCAAAAACAGGTTATGTGTAGTGTCTTCAATAAAATATTAAAATATGGTCATAAAATTAGATCAGATTCATATATAAAACAGCACAGGTAAAATGAATATAAATTCCATTTCTTTTCTGCTATTTCTGTATTCTAAATTTGCCATGTACAAAAAATTCTTCTATGTAAAAATGTTAAGTAGTGTGTTAAGTTTTTGATGACTGTTATTAATTTACTGTTGGGTAATAGTGGTTAATAACATTTTTTATTATATTTTACCACAGATTCAACTGCAGATTATTTCAAGATTTTAGGATGCCAAGCAAAGAAAGAGTGAGAAAGGCTGCAAAACGTCAAAGACAGCAGGTGAATGAAAGAAAGCAGCAGTACTCTAACAAAAAGATTTGTCAAGTCACCAAGAAAGCACCGGGTAAGAGTACAAAAACATTCATAAGAAATATCTCTAGTAAAAAAAATATTACTACAGAAAATGTTTCAGTCCAGAAAAGGAGAAGCAATTCAAACGGTAAGGAAAGGCCAATGAGAAATGTTACTGCTAGAGTAAGAGATAACTCTATGCATGAAAGTAGAAGGAAACAACAGTTTAGGGACATTCGTAAACGAATGTTCCGCAACAGGATAATTGGCAATTTGTTAAAAAATATTAAGAAAGGTCAACAGAAAGTGGTTTTTTATAAGAGAAAAAAAATAGTTGAGAAAGTTATTGATCAGGCATTTGAAATTAAACGTAAGTTATTTATTTTGACAATCAATAGAATTAGGAAGCTAAACAAGGCAATTTATGATTTCAAAAGAAATAGTAGATGGAAGAGAATAGTTAATCGTAGTAATTTTTGTGAAGTTTTTTCTGGAGAATGGATGCATAGTTCAAGCTCTGAGGCATTTTTTAATGAGGAGAGTTATTTCCAGGATAATGATTTGGTGCATGCAGTTGACACCAGTGGTCGAGCTTATGAAGTGAAAGATGGTTGTCCAGTTGAAAAAGAAAAACTTGTGACAACAGAGATAGAAGAGGTGTTAGGTAATGAGGTTTTAGGGAGACGTCCTAAGGGTCCTGTGTACACCTGGAAGTGTAGTAGTATTTGCAGTGTACGACAGGATTCCATCAATTTGCTTTGTGATTTTATACGGTCATTTAATAAGAAAAGTTTGAAGCAGAAAATGAAGTTGTTGCAAGAATTTGATCCTTGCAGAGTGAGAGAAGTGATAGGTTTGCATGGTCATTCACTGGCTTGTCTTTCCAGGAGAGTATGCCAGAGTGTTTTTCATCATTTCAGGATGCTAGCAGTGCATCATAATAAAGTGAGGAAATTAGTTAGAATGTTGTATTATGCTAAGAGTCCAGCAATTATGCTTAAACAATTATGCGCTGCTCTTTTGCATGGTTCTGAAATAGATGTGAAGAATATATGTGAAGAAATTGAGTTTTGTTACTTTGGAAGTAAAGAGGAGAATGTTGAAATTGACCAAGAAGAAGAGAGTAATGTGGAAGATAGTGTACAGGTTTCCAGTACAGATAATTTCCAGAGGGAAATTGCTACGTTTGAGGTGAAATCAAGTGAGAGGCCAAATTTCACTTGTGTGTGTTGTCGACGCACTTATTATAAGAATCAGACTAAGTTAGTGGATTTATATGGAAAAAGTGAAAGGGAAAATAATAGTGAATGGAAGGATTTTACAACATACTTGATGGTAGAAAATTGTTTTGATTTGGGATTGGATCAACGTGTGTGTACTTATTGTTGTAACAAATTAAATCAAAACCAGATGCCTGCTAGAGCAGTTCATAATAATCTGGAATTGGTTGAGATTCCTTCTGAATTGAAGGATTTAAATACTTATGAATCTATTTTGATTCAAAGTATCCATCCCTTTCAGGCTATTGTAAGAATGGAGCCAAAGACAGGGAAATTGCCTCCATCAGATTTACAGAGAGGATTAAAAGGAAGAGTTGTTTATTTGCCTCTAGATTTGAAGAAAAACATTAACACAATTGGAGTAGAAAAAGTGGAAGAGGAACCTCTTGTTATCTTAGTTAATGGGGTTCCGACAAAGAATAAGAAAATATGGCAAGATTTAGTAGATGTTAGGAAAGTCAAAAGGGCAACATTGTATTTGAAAAAATATAATAAATACTATAAAAATGTATATGTTGCAGAAGAGGAAGTAAGTGAGGAAGAGGATAGCGATTTGTGTGCTGGTCAAATTGAGAAAGTAGAACCCTGTACTAGTGAAGAAATATATGAACATTATAGTGTTCATCCTTTGCATTCCAAGGAAGTCATGGGGAATGCTATTGAGTTGTTTCAAATGAAACAAGCAAAAGGGAGTCCCATTAGTGTTTGGGAGGAAAGTTTGGAAGCTCGGTGTTTCCCACAGCTTTTTCCAACAGGTCAGGGAGGAAGATATGATGAGCGACCTCATCAAATTCCTGCTTCTGAATACCGGACTTTGCGATTGTATGCAGGAGATCCTAGGTTTCGACAATGCATTCCTTATTTGTTTCATCTCCTGTTTGAAAGCGATCTGTCTGGACTGTCATATGCAGTGAACCACATCTTGAAAAGTGGTATACACATGCAAAACATCTCGGCAAGTGACTTTATGGATAAAGTCAATGTCCAAGACAGTATTTTGGATTCTCACCTGATTAATCTCATGGCGTGTCAGCGTGGTACTAATGAGTACTGGTACCGTCGTCATGGTGATTTAAAATGTATGCTGAGGAACTTAGGAACTCCCACATGGTTCCTCACTTTGAGCTGTGCTGAGTATGGCTGGGAAGACTTACTTGAATTTCTACGAGAGGCAAATGCTAACGTAGAAAACATCGAATTCAAGACACCCGGAGAACTGTGCTCTTTGGATCCAGTCAATGTATGTAGGTACTTCAATCATAGATTTGAAGGTATGATGTCTTTCATCATGAATAAGAAGAATCCACCTCTTGGAGAGGTGTTGGATTTCTTCTGGAGGAAGGAGTACCAAGCAAGAGGTGCTCCTCATATACATATGTTGCTGTGGATCAAGGATGCACCTAAATTTGGAACGGATGCAGAAGACTCAGTGATGAGTTTCATAGAACAGTATTCTACGTGTGCTGTTCCAAACGCAAAGGAGAAAAAAAGCCGTGGGAGAAAAAGTTCTACGTTTCCAAAGCCATCGATGTGGAAAGTACTGTCGTCGTAAATTCCGGAACAAAGACAAGTTCTACACCAAATGTCGTTTCGGCTTTCCACGACCGGTGATTTCTAAAGGAAGAGTGAACAGTTTGATGTCTTCGCTGCGACATAATGTGATGAAGAAATCACCTAAAAACACATACAATTTGAAGAGGAACGAAGAGTCTAAGTACATCAACGACTACAACCCGGTGATTTTGTCCATGTGGAATGCTAACATGGATATACAGTTTGTGGCTGATAACTGTATGGCTGTGGCTCGGTATGTGACATCTTACATCACCAAAAAAGAGAAGACAGAATTGAAGGATATGTGGGAGGACATTTCCCATGAAAAGAGCCTCAGCAAGAAGTTGTACAGTTTCAGTCTGAAGATGTTGTCGCATCGAGAAATCGGAGCTTACGAATGTTCTGACCGGTTGTCTTCAGCAAGTCTCTATGCCAAGTCCAGGAGTATCATTTGGGCGAGTGTTGGTCTTGCTGCAACGCGTAATCGAGTTCTGAAACCTGTGCGGGAAATTGAGTATTTGGCGGAAAAGGAGCCAAACAGTACCGACATTTTGAAGAGCAACATGTTGGATACATATTATCCAAATCGAAGCAGTCACCTCGAGAATGTTTGTCTGTATGAGGTTCTGCAAAATTACATATTCAAGAGGAACATCAAAGAAGATACTGAGAAAGGAGTGTATGCTGTAATAGGAAGTGAGGGATGTCTGGTCAAGCAAAGAAAATGCCACTTGATAAACCATCGAAAATTGAGTGGCGAATCTCCTGAAAAAAAGGAGTTTTTCTATTTAGCACTTTTGCAACTTTTTAAGCCTTGGCGTGCAGAAGAGGAACTGCTTGGAGATTTCCTTTGTTATGAAGACTCATTCAATGCTGCCAAGGAGACCATAGAATGTCCTGCTTTTCCCAAATATGTAGAAATGTTGAATGTGGAAATTGAGCAGGAAGCAACGATTGCAGCCGAGATTGCCAGAGACAGTTCTCAGGACAGTCAGAGTTCTGCTTCATTGAGTCAGGATCCACTAGGAGGACCTCTTATCGAAAATGAAGCTGCCACTGCTATAAATGAAGTGGAAAGAGCCATGGCACATGCTCAGGAGGATGCGGTTAACTTAGAAGAGTTGGAAAGACAACTCAACGTTGAGCAGAGGAAAATATATGACGAACTTACCATGCAAATTGATCATGGATTAAGTCATGAGAAGAAAGAGTGCTCATGTACGTCGTTGAAGCCTGTCCGACTGTACGTGAGTGGAGAAGCGGGAACTGGAAAAAGTTTCCTTATTAAAGCAATTTCATGTTATTTGCAGGAAAGGACAGAGTCATCGCTGTCTTGTGTTGTCACCGCTCCAACTGGACTGGCAGCACATAACATTAACGGGATTACTTTACATCGTTTACTGATGCTGCCAGTGAAGCATGAGAACAAATTAGAATATCACAAGCTATCTGGAGATGCTTGTTTTGAAGTTTCAAGAGTCTTGAGGAAAATGAAACTTCTTATCATTGACGAAGTAAGCATGGTTTCCAATGTCATGCTTGCCTTTGTGCATTTGAGAATGCAAGAAGTTCTCAAAACAGAGTATGATGTGTTATTTGGTGGCAAACACATCATTGTTTTCGGAGATCTTCTGCAGCTGACACCAGTGAAAGGGCAACCTGTGTTCAAAATGCTCACGCATGAAGATACCAGGAAGTGCTTAGGGAGCATTGGCAACGTCAATATATGGTTAAACTTCAATTATGCTGAACTGCATGAAAATATGCGTCAGGCAAAGGATGAAGTTTACAAGACTATTCTACAAGATGTTAGAATTGGAAAAGTGACCGAGCATGGGAAAGAAGCTTTACATGCACGATTACTGACAAATTTATATCCAGACGAAGATGTTGTGCCTGAGAATATTTTTCAGAAAGTTACTGAGAAAAAATCTGGAATATGTTTGATGCCAACTCTTGCAGAATGTGCCAAATTCAACAACAAAATGTTGCATTTAGAAAAGCAAGAGATTGTGAAACTGGAAGCTATTGACAGAGTAGAGCATATGGGATCAACAATTATTTTGTCTGAGAATCTGAAAACAAAATTGGATTCATTAGAGAAGAGTATATCTAAAACTGCGGGTTTTGAAAAGACTCTGAATGTGTGCTTGAACTGCCGTATAATTTTAAGAAGGAATTTACATGTTGAAAGAGGTCTGGTAAATGGATCAATGGGTAATGTTGTTGATTTTGTGAAATACAGAAATAGAGATGGAATTGAATTTTTAAAAATTAAATTTGATGGCATTGAGGAAGTACAGCTAATTGCTCGTTGTTCTGCTAGATTTTTGCTTGTAAAAGACTTATATGTTTGTCGTAAGCAGTTTCCTGTTT
Organism: Lissotriton helveticus; assembly: GCF_964261635.1. Lineage (NCBI taxonomy): Eukaryota > Metazoa > Chordata > Amphibia > Caudata > Salamandridae > Lissotriton > Lissotriton helveticus. The sequence continues at coordinate 1,049,071,388 of NC_136072.1, forward strand.
GCTTGGCATATGCGGTGACAATCCATAAATCGCAAGGTTTAAGTGTAGACTGTGCATTGGTGAATATTGGCAGTTCTGTGTTCAAGGAGGGTATGGCATATGTGGCATTGTCACGAGTTAGAACTTTATCGGGATTGTACTTGATTGAGTGTGATGTCACAAACATTTGTGCGGATCTAGATTGTGTTAAGGAATACAATAGGTTAAGAAGAGAGTATGCGCCACATTTGCCTCAGTATCCTTTGTTTGAGAAACGTGTGGTAGGCCGGAAACGAAGAAATGTGACCAATACTGGGGAGGTTGTAGCAAAAAGACGAAAAGTCGATGAACCTGAAATTATAAACAGAAACAAAAAGGATTCTGTTGAAGATGTTGTTGGTTTTCAATTTGAAAACAGTTCTGGTGTCAACTGCTATGCTAATGTAGTGGTTAATGTTTTGTTTTCTCTAGAAAATGTAAAAGAAGAGATTGTGGTCAATTCTGATCAAAGATTTTGCAGTTTGTTAAATTCTGTGTTAGAGAAATGTAGCACTGATAGAACAAACATAGAAAGTGTGTCTGAAATTCGAAATCTGTTAGACAGATGTTCAGGCCAAACACAATTCTCTCAAAATAGTCAGCAAGATTGTCAGGAGTTTTTAATGTATATGCTTGATGTATTGCATGATGAAGGTGTAGATGCAGATCACCTGTTTGGGCTTTCTTATCAATGGCAGCATGACTGCGAGAACTGTAGGGTATCAAGTACTACTAGTGTAGACTCAGAAAGATTTATATATTTAACTTTGCCAGACAGTAAATCAGTTTCTTTTAATAAGCTAGTAAAAGCAGCTGATCACAACATGGAGTGTAGCCAATGTAAATCTGAAATGATGTCCACATTATTTATACGAACATATGGCCAGTATGTCATTTTAATGTTCCAACGATGTAGGCCTGATGGAACAAAATTGACAACTTTAATTAAAAATGTTGTGGCTTCACAGTTGTCAATATCAGGAAGGACTTTTGTAACTGTAGCAATTAGATATCATGATGGTCCTTCAATAACATCAGGACATTATACAGCTTATTTAAAGTGTAGAAATGGCTGGTCATTCTGCAATGATTCTGTTTTAATTTTCACAAAAAAATTGCCGTATGACCATAAAAACTCTTACCTGGTGTTTTTAAAACCAACATTTTAGGGAAAGAATCTCGGGATGTGCTCTGAGGAATTTCAAGAAGTTCTAATGGCTCCTACACGATTTGGCCTTGAGGATAAGTGTAGTACAGAGACATAACTTCTTACCATAACACTGGACGTCATGGAGAAATACGTGCACTTTGAATGAGTTCAGAAAAACTGTTTCTTTTTATAAGCTAATTGAAGCAGCCAATCAAAACATGGAGTAGAGGGAATGTAAGTCTGCAATGCTGTCTACTGTTTTACATTGCTTTGTGATTAAAAGTGATGTAGAGAATTAAATAATTGTACTAGTCATAAAGGTAGTGTAAGTCTGCTTCATAGTAAGCAGTATCAGTGTGATAGGAAATGTAGAACATGATTGAGCAAGAAGGGGAAGATATTACTAGTCCAGGATTGTGAAAATGATCTTCAACATTTTAATTGTGAAAGTTGCGGAAATACAACATGACGGGATTGGCTTAAAAGAATTCTAAGAGTTATAAATGGCTCAGACACGATTTGGCCTTGTGGAAACGTGTGGTAGAGAGCGAGAAGTCATTTATTGTATGTAACATGTTTTTGAAAACGATGGAGGTTTTCTTTCAGAAAGTGGCGGGTTGAAAGTAATAACAGCACAACAGAGTGTAAGCTGTTCATAGGACATCCTTGGCCGTCATGGAAAGTAAGTTAACTTTAAGGAGTTCTGACTTCTGATTTGTTATGTTGTATGGGTTTTTTAAACACAATCATTTTGATTGTGTTTTTTTTTCCCCGCTGTTATATGATGAATACCTTCAAGTCACTGTTTTAGTGAAATTTGATACATTCTGAGAACAGCAAAAATAAACCATTTAACATGTATAATTAATTCTGTTCTGTTTGCATTTATGATGTACATGTAGAACTGTGTAGGAGGCATGGAGAAGGTGAGGCTTCTGTAAGTGTCAAAGTTGTTGCATACAGTGCTCATATTCTACGTAGTCTTTTATATTTCATTACTTTCACTGTTTCTGACTGATCTAAATTTTTTTTTTTTAAAAAGAACAGTAAGTATAAGGGAAGGAAACAGACAGTTATGTTAAAAGAAACACAGCTATAGGGAATAAACTAGGGATACTGTTACCCGCAATCCTCTGCTGATGATGTCACTGAGCATGTCATGAATGATGTAATATGTGACATCATCAGCAGTGGATTACGGGTAATAGTATCTCTAGTTTACTCCCCTATAGCTGTCTTTCTTTTAACATAACTGTCTGTTTCCTTCCCTTATACTTACTGTTCTTTTTAAAAAAAAAAAATTTTTTGGTTCGCTTCCGGTTCGCGTATTGGGGAGCGAACTGGGAAGCGAACTAAGAGAAATAGAGGTTGGCACAGTTCCAAATATTGTACCAATTTTTTAATAACGGGGAGGTAGTTCTGAAAAGAACTTTTTTTTATTGTTTTTGTTGTTTTATATTTTTTTATTATTTTTCTGAACATTTTTTTACTTTTTTTGAATTTTTCTGAACAGTTTTATATTTTTTTGGGTTTTTTTTCGGAGGGGGCAACGAAAACGATTCATTGTAAAGGGCTCAACAGGAGCAACAAAACAAAAAAAAAGAATTTATTATTTGGGGCGTTTCGTACAAACTTGCATATGATAGTCAATAGCTCTGTTGATCAGAGTGATGCTACCATCTCCGTAGCAAATGAATCCACTGCAATGTACGCAGACTTGTTTTACTTCACGAAATCTCGTTTGTATATTTGGCACCATCTCCCTGCCCTCTGGTCCCGTTACTTCCGGTACAACAGATCTTCTGGCCATAATAGGGAGATTATCTAGGTCGTTACGAAACTGTGCAGCACTGTAGTTGTTAGGATGCCACCTAGTCATATGGCGATGCATTGTGTAGTTTCCGAAACTGTATTTTTTGTCGGTCCCTCTGGACAGTCTATCTTGACATATAAGGCAAGTTACGTATCTTGCATTTACTTTTTTCTGACCTTTGGGAATTTTAAAAAATTGCCAAATGAAGTTTTCTTTCCGGTGAGACGTCCTGGGCTCCTCAGGCAAAAAGTGCCTCTCTTCGTGCTCGTCGTCCTGTTCCTCTTCTTCCTCTTCTTGCTGAATTATAACTTCAGCAGGTGGTCCACTCTTCCTTGGATGTGGTGGAGGTGGTGGGGAAGCACCAGCTGAAGCTACTAAAGAAGCCATTGCTCACTGGTAACAAAGGGTCTTTCTCTCACAATGATGAAAGTCAGAGTGAGGAAAGAAGGAGGGATTTTCATCATTTGGGAAAAACAATAGTTCTCAACCAATGAAAAGTGTTCATTTTAGATTATATGACCTAGTCTTACATCATTAGGAAACCAAAAGTGAAATGAACCAATGAAAAGTGTTATTACCAAGTCACATGACCTGCTGTGTTTACGTTACGCGCTTTGCAGGGCCTCCCGGTTTGCTTCCAGAAACCTGTGCTTTGCGACTCGGTAAGCGTACCAGTTCGCTAACGTAGCACGTCATATGACGTATCACGCGACAACGCGAAACGTCATGCAGACGGGAGGCGTCACGATGTTGTTTTCTAACGCGGCAGTTGCGGTAAAGAAACGTTTACCGGCTCGCGGTCTATTTCGCTGCATCAAGGTCAGCTAACGGGAAGCTTCCCGATTCGCGAAGCGGGAACGAAGAAAAAAAAATATTTAAAAAAAAAGTTATTAATAAACATATAAAATATATTTTTGGATTTAAAGAAGAATACATTTTACAGCTACAGATATTAGCTGTTAAAAAACCAATGAAATTCACTGAAAAAACCATAGGTTATAGACCATATATAGTTAGGAATTAGCATTTACAAAACCTTGAAAATTCACTGAAAAAACCATAGGTTATAGACCATATATAGTTAGGAATTAGCATTTAAAAAACCTTATTTTACTCACACAAAACCATTGAAATTCCATATATAGTTAGTTGCACTAACTATATATCGCACACCCGCAATCCACTGCTGATGATGTCACATATTACATCATTCATGACATGGTCAGTGACATCACTGATGCCATCACTGATGACATCTCAAATGACATCACTGATGACATCATCCAGTGACTGTGTGTTTCTGAAAAGTTTAAATATGTTTTACATATTGAAGAATGAGTAGATGTAGAAGTGTCTGGATGATGGATTTAGTAGGTGCGTGACTGACTGTATGAGTGAGTGATTAAATGTGTCTCACTGAGTGCATGGGTTAGTGACTAAACTGTCTTAATTTGTGCATCATTATGTCTGTTGTTCTGTAAACTGCTGCATGTGTTGGTCAGTAGCTATATGAGTAACTATATGGGTTATTGATTGATTGCCCAAGTATTTGTATGGGAGACTGAGTGTGTGTGTGGCTGGCTGGGAGGTGTGTGACTCTGTGCAGATCAATGTGTACTTGTATCAATGATTGTATAAGAGAGTAAGTATGTGTTAGTATATGTTTCAAAATGTAAGGTGCTCTATGTTTAACTGTATAGATTAGAAAATGGAAGTGTGATTGATTATTTACAGGACTGACTAGGTGTGTGAGTAACTCCATGGATGAGTGACAGAGTGTGAGAGTCTGTATAGGTGTATGAGTGCATATGATAGTGTTGTAAAGATGAGTGATTGTATGTATGAATGATTGTATGGGTAAATGAGTGAATGTGTGTGTAAACATAGGAATCACTGAGTGCGTATGTAGTAACTAGTATTGGTGTGTCAATGGTTTCAAAAATTATACTCTGTATTTAACACTGGGTGTAACAGAGGTTATATTAAAGTGTGAGGAGATGCATTGTATTGTCACATGAATGATATCATCAGTGATGTGGTCATTGATGTCAAATGAGATGTCATCAGTGATGTCATCAGTGATGTCATTTGAGATGTCATCAATGATGTCATTTGAGATGTTATCAGTGATGTCATTTGAGATGTCATCAGTGATGTCATCAGTGATGTCATTTGAGATGTCATCAGTGATGTCATCAGTGATGTCATTTGAGATGTCATCAGTGATGTCATCAGTGATGTCACTGACCATGTCATGAATGATGTAATATGTGACATCATCAGCAGTGGATTGCGGGTGCGCGATATATAGTTAGTGCAACTAACTATATATGGAATTTCAATGGTTTTGTGTGAGTAAAATAAGGTTTTTTAAATGCTAATTCCTAACTATATATGGTCTATAACCTATGGTTTTTTCAGTGAATATATATATATATATATATATATATATATATATATACATATATACATATATATATATCATCATCAAAAACACACCAGACTTGGAGAGCCACACGCCATGTGTAATAATTTATTTCCTGCCAGGCAGCCCCACCAACAACCGAAGCAAGTTCAGCGATTTCTTTCTGCCAGCATATCCTGACGCGTTTCGAGCGTCCTCGCGCCCTTGTTCACAGGTGTTGGCCGATGAGTGTGAGCAGTATTCCGCATCTCAATTACCCATTATTATAGTCCCGCCCATTTGGGCATGTCAGCATAGTGCATACTGGGATTTGAAGTCTTTTCGCAAGGTAATTCTTTCAGTAAATGCGTCCGCCATCACAACATCTAAATATAAACGAAATAAAAACCACAGTGGGTTTCTGTACCTTGTAGGGTTGCAGTAAGGCTGTTTTGACCCTGTGGCAGGAAACACATAAGCTCCAAACAAGCGTCTGTAATCACCACGCTGGACCCGCTATTCAGACTTCAAATCCCAGTATGCACTATGCTGACACGCCCAAATGGGCGGGACTATAATAATGGGTAATTGAGATGCGGAATACTGCTCACACTCATCGGCCAACACCTGTGAACAAGGGCGCGAGGACGCTCGAAACGCGTCAGGATATGCTGGCAGAAAGAAATCGCTGAACTTGCTTCGGTTGTTGGTGGGGCTGCCTGGCAGGAAATAAATTATTACACATGGCGTGTGGCTCTCCAAGTCTGGTGTGTTTTTGATGATGGAATAAATTGCGGCCTGCCGGGGTCGCGGAGTTGCCTCACCGCTGAATAGCGGGTCCAGCGTGGTGATTACAGACGCTTGTTTGGAGCTTATGTGTTTCCTGCCACAGGGTCAAAACAGCCTTACTGCAACCCTACAAGGTACAGAAACCCACTGTGGTTTTTATTTCGTTTATATTTCGATGTTGTGATGGCGGACGCATTTACTGAAAGACTTACCTTGCGAAAAGACTTCAAATCCCAGTATGCACTATGCTGACACGCCCAAATGGGCGGGACTATAATAATGGGTAATTGAGATGCGGAATACTGCTCACACTCATCGGCCAACACCTGTGAACAAGGGCGCGAGGACGCTCGAAACGCGTCAGGATATGCTGGCAGAAAGAAATCGCTGAACTTGCTTCGGTTGTTGGTGGGGCTGCCTGGCAGGAAATAAATTATTACACATGGCGTGTGGCTCTCCAAGTCTGGTGTGTTTTTGATGATGACATACATATGTACATGTGGCAAAAGATATGTAGGGTCTACAATTCATCCAGCTCACGTGCGGATCTTACAACACTTAAGAGCAATCGCCAACAATGATCCTGCGTATCCTGTGGCCAGACACATACATGAGGCTCACCAAGGTAATGCCAATAACATACAATATTTTGTTATTGACAACATTCCTAAAAACCCAAGGGGAGGCAATCGCCCATTGGCGCTACGCCATTTGGAGTCAAGGTACATCTTACTCCTAAACTCCAAGATCCCATTCGGTCTGAATGCGGATGAAGCCCTAAGTGTCCATCTATAGCAACAGTGCCACTATATGTCCTCTCTTCTCCTAGTACCATTCGTAATAACATCTGCAGTTCACGTACTACAAAACTCACGGGCATATACAGGGGCACGATAGAGCACATTACTAGACATATCATGTCAGCAAAATCATCACGTCTTCACATTCACAATTTTTAGTTCATTTACTCACCAACACGTTTTTTCCACCACGCGCTCTCTAGCCACCAAGGCTTCTAATATTTTATTAGATTATTAACTCACAGTATTTGTTCCCGTTATTGCCCCCTTTTTTTAAAACTCTGGCGAGCATTCAGCGAACCAGGGCAGCGTTGCTAAAGCCATTGACGCACCTAGCCGGCTTCGCACGCCCACCAGGGCATAAAACTATGGGAAGACTACCAACTATCATTACAAGTATAATGCATGTATGCAACATGTACCAGCATAAGTGCGTCGCAGAATCTATGCTTCAGAAGCAATTTCCAATCAGAATGTGTCCCACTGCTTGGCGCACTTGCGAGCGATAATTATTTAAACTTCTGTGTATCCTTACACAAGCATCGCATTCGCCTACAGCGGTACTATTACTAAGATGCACAAACAATTGACTGTTTACACTATATGTAATAGACTTCGTATCTTTCTACGCACACATGTGCGGAACACAGTCAATTACATACCGTGAGGGAACCGTAGCATGGTGTAGGTTATCGCTTGAGTCAGCCGTCTCGAGTGTAAGTGCCTCATGTCCCATACACGCGCGCAGCGTCCACACGAGGCCTCAGCAATGCTTTGACATACAGGCAAACCAGAAGGGCTACCATTGAGGGACCTTTATTGGGAACATCCATGGGAAGAACAGTACAGAAACTGTAGCACGTTGTGGTAATTAACATTATTTTGTTTTACTTAATAATGTCACTGATGTTTGTAGGATGACCTTATTTTCGGCTGTGAATTTTAACATGCTGTATTAAGAAATGGTCATTAATATATGTTGACACATATGGGTTTGGTGAAAAAAGTAACAGGAAAAATAATTTTAAAATGTAAAATGATTTCTGAAGTAATGCTCGTCCTGGATACAATAATGTAAAAAATAATAATTATGCAAAAAGTAAAAAATAATTATTTAAAGACAGGTTTAGCCACACTGTAACCATGGCAATTTCCAGTTCTAACCTGTACTGTGATTGAGAGACACGCCCAGGAGGTGATGCATATTTAAACGCCCTAGATTGAAATGCAGATGTAGTGAACAAGGCGGTAACGCCGAAACGCGTCTAAGCAGACACTGATCCTTGAATAAAAGTTTGGATTCAGACCCACGGAGTCAGCGCCTTCTTGAATCTCACAAGCATGGTATGAAAGAATAAATAGGGTGGAAGTCCTTGAAACCCAACGCTGACCCTCCTCGATAAGGATGCTCTGAGCATAGAAGGACGCCTGCTGGTATCTCTTCGAAACAAGACACTCAGAGCCCCCCGGAGCCTGCAAGAGCCACAATAACCCGAGTAACCTGCCAAAACAGTGGAACGCTATCTGCCTGGAGGTCCACGACGGCTGGAGAGTAGTCGGAGATTGCCAGGTAAGACGGCTGACAGCTGGAAGTAGCGGGAAGCGGGTGTGAAGTGTTCGGTTCAAGGGAGAGGGAGACCCGGTGTTTGAGCAATACACACGCGGGCAGTGGATCTATACAAACTGGAAATTGTAACGAATATATTATCAGTATGTCTGTCGAATGGGAAAGGGAGAGAGAGGAAGCAGCTGTTGATGTATTCACAGACACTGATACAGGCATAAGTGGCAAAAAAACCCCAATGCCCAGGCACAGCCTGTAACGCTGGATGAAACAAAGAAAATACTAATTGAATTGGAAAAACTCCGCAAGAAAGAGACCGGGAAGTGGTGGGAAGTTAAATCACTTACTAGGTACCTTGAAGTTGGGAGAATCCCCAGAGGGCTCAGAATCCTAGTAGCCCCCACATATGAAGACCCTGACCCGGAAATGTTGCAAAAGTGGGCAGATAACAGTGCTAAATCTTCGGAAAATATGCTAAAGATCTTAATTGAATTTGCAGTAAGCGATAGACAAAAAATGATAACCCGCATTAATGAAATAATGAAGTTACTCGAACAGAAACCAAATCAAGATGAAATCACTAAAAGTCTCAATGAAATCAAAGAAAGAGTTCTTAAACTTGTAACGGAAATCAAAGAACGTAAAGCAATAAAGTTCCAGTGTGATCGTAATGACTATATGAGCGGAAGGATCTACACGTTCGCTAAAAAATATGACCAAATAAGAAAACAACCCCCCAAACCACAGTCAAATGAGGCGAATATGACAGTGGAAATGAGTGAGAATGAAATCAGCTCAGAATATGAAACGGATGGTGAAAGTACCTACAGCACCGGTACTGGTACAGCGGGCCCACCACCTACTCCGGCACAAGAACTGGCTTTTTTACGCACACAGCGCCTCAGAACACTGAGGCCCCGTTTCCCTTCAAAACAAGAGTCAGGAGCAGACAGAGGGAAGACACACAACAAAAACCAGAAACAACAACCAAAAGCCGGAGAAGAAAAAACCGACGGTGGAGAAAAACAAGGCCAAAACCGACAACAGAACAAGCAACAAAACAGACGATACAGACGCCGATAATGGGAGTACAAAATAAAACAGACAACACAGTCATCAATTTAACAGATATGGAGTTTGATGCACAGGAACTTTCTATTTTGTCCCTAGGACTATCGTACTGCTCTAACACAAACTTTGATTATGCCCAGACTCGCATTGATTTGTTTCAATATGTTTGGAAACTTAAACTGCAAAAATATTTTATCAATGCTAAAAAACGCCCAACCATGACGGCACAAACGGAAGACCCAGACCGCAACCTATCAGTGGCTAACATGGAAGCTCTACAAACTTTAATTGATCTGGAACAAGAAACTGTAGGTGATGGTATCACACCCAGTGGAGCAGCCGCCGTGTCAGAATTTAGCATATATGATTCAGTCAAAACAACTTTTAAACCTAAATCACAATTCATGCCTTTGATGCCAAAAGACAATTTAGATCTATTCTCTGATAATGTCATAAAAGACCTCAAAGATTTGTCACTACAAAGTACAAAAGAGTATTGGAAAGAAAATGAAGACCACAGAAGGAAATACAACAACCTAATGGCAAGAATCAAATCAAGATCAGATGTCGTGGTCAGATGGTCAGACAAGGGGGGCAATGTAGTACTGTGGCCCCTACAAATGTACAACACGGAAGCTCTCAGTCAACTCCAAGACAAAGATTGTTATATGCGGGTAAGCCCCACTCACAACGTGGGCATCCAAGAAAAGTTCCACAAAGAACTATACAGATGGAAAGGAATGGGCCTCATCAGCAAGGATGAGTTTAATTACCTGAAAAACGACTACCCGGTGACACCGCAATTATATCTAATTCCTAAGGTGCACAAAAATGAAAAGACACCACCCGGGAGGCCGATAATTTCAGCGATTGGCAGCCTCTTTGAAAAAACCAGTATTTTAATTGACTCTTTCCTACAACCTGAAGTGAAAAAGCTCCCGGCTTACGTTAGAGACACGAGTGATTTTTTGTCTAAAATCTTTGACATAGAATGGCATGCCAACTACCATTTCATGACATTGGATGTACAATCATTGTATACTAGTATTAGACACACTGATGGACTCAAAGCTATGAAACACTACTTGGGCAGCAGACCTATTGAACTATACCGCCATACAGAAATGCTATTGGAAATGGCTGAGTGGGTTCTGACAAACAATACGTTTATCTTTGATAGATTACACTATAAACAGCTACAGGGATCAGCCATGGGAACTTGCTTCTCCCCCAGCTATGCGAATTTGCATATGGGCTGGTGGGAGGAGCAGGTACTGAAAGTCCAGCACGCAGAAATTATGAAAAACAATGTAATAATGTACAAACGATACATTGATGATATTTTCATCCTGTGGCAAGGTAGTGTTGAAGAGGCAGAATGTTTTGCTTTGACTCTGAATGAAAATGCCTTAAACTTGAAATTTACATGTAACACCAACGCTGAACATATCCAATTTCTAGATCTGGAGCTATATGTACAAAACAAAAAGATACAGACACGCACATATAGAAAACCCACCGCAGGAAATTCCCTACTGCATGCGCACAGCTTTCACCCCACACCACTGAAACAGTCAATTCCCTATGCCGAGTGCCTGAGAATGACTCGGAACTGCAGCACCACTGAGGGACTTTCCAATGCCAAAGAGGAACTTTTCACAAGACTCAGAAAGAGGGGGTATACAGCTAGCACGTGCCAGCGGGCCGAAGAGAAATGTAGAGGCAAAGACAGAAAAGATCTGATTTTCCCCAAATCTGAGGCAAAAGTAGGGGAAGAGAACAAGAAAAATCCCCCAAGACTCATAACCGGGTACAACAGATACCACAGCAATCTGAGAAAAATCCTGAGAAGACATTGGCCCTTAGTTCGAGGTGATGCAAACATAGGCACGATAGTGGGAAAAAGCCCTTCGATTACTTTTCGGAAGGCTAAGTCAATGAGGAATGAGATAGTCTGCAATGCACCAGTTCTCAAAAAAATGAAGAATTGGCTAGATTCCCAGAAAGGCTTTAGGAAATGCTCCAAGTGCAAGGCTTGCACGCACGGTGTAAACACTACCACAGTGCAGGTTCCATTTAGGACAAAACCTTTCATTTTGAGGGAAGCATTCACGTGCAAGACAGACTTCGCAATATATGTGCTGGTCTGTACATGTGGCAAAAGATATGTAGGGTCTACAATTCATCCAGCTCACGTGCGGATCTTACAACACTTAAGAGCAATCGCCAACAATGATCCTGCGTATCCTGTGGCCAGACACATACATGAGGCTCACCAAGGTAATGCCAATAACATACAATATTTTGTTATTGACAACATTCCTAAAAACCCAAGGGGAGGCAATCGCCCATTGGCGCTACGCCGTTTGGAGTCAAGGTACATCTTACTCCTAAACTCCAAGATCCCATTCGGTCTGAATGCGGATGAAGCCCTAAGTGTCCATCTATAGCAACAGTGCCACTATATGTCCTCTCTTCTCCTAGTACCATTCGTAATAACATCTGCAGTTCACGTACTACAAAACTCACGGGCATATACAGGGGCACGATAGAGCACATTACTAGACATATCATGTCAGCAAAATCATCACGTCTTCACATTCACAATTTTTAGTTCATTTACTCACCAACACGTTTTTTCCACCACGCGCTCTCTAGCCACCAAGGCTTCTAATATTTTATTAGATTATTAACTCACAGTATTTGTTCCCGTTATTGCCCCCTTTTTTTAAAACTCTGGCGAGCATTCAGCGAACCAGGGCAGCGTTGCTAAAGCCATTGACGCACCTAGCCGGCTTCGCACGCCCACCAGGGCATAAAACTATGGGAAGACTACCAACTATCATTACAAGTATAATGCATGTATGCAACATGTACCAGCATAAGTGCGTCGCAGAATCTATGCCTCAGAAGCAATTTCCCCAATCAGAATGTGTCCCACTGCTTGGCGCACTTGCGAGCGATAATTATTTAAACTTCTGTGTATCCTTACACAAGCATCGCATTCGCCTACAGCGGTACTATTACTAAGATGCACAAACAATTGACTGTTTACACTATATGTAATAGACTTTGTATCTTTCTACGCACACATGTGCGGAACACAGTCAATTACATACCGTGAGGGAACCGTAGCATGGTGTAGGTTATCGCTTGAGTCAGCCGTCTCCAGTGTAAGTGCCTCATGTCCCATACACGCGCGCAGCGTCCACACGAGGCCTCAGCAATGCTTTGACATACAGGCAAACCAGAAGGGCTACCATTGAGGGACCTTTATTGGGAACATCCATGGGAAGAACAGTACAGAAACTGTAGCACGTTGTGGTAATTAACATTATTTTGTTTTACTTAATAATGTCACTGATGTTTGTAGGATGACCTTATTTTCGGCTGTGAATTTTAACATGCTGTATTAAGAAATGGTCATTAATATATGTTGACACATATGGGTTTGGTGAAAAAAGTAACAGGAAAAATAATTTTAAAATGTAAAATGATTTCTGAAGTAATGCTCGTCCTGGATACAATAATGTAAAAAATAATAATTATGCAAAAAGTAAAAAATAATTATTTAAAGACAGGTTTAGCCACACTGTAACCATGGCAATTTCCAGTTCTAACCTGTACTGTGATTGAGAGACACGCCCAGGAGGTGATGCATATTTAAACGCCCTAGATTGAAATGCAGATGTAGTGAACAAGGCGGTAACGCCGAAACGCGTCTAAGCAGACACTGATCCTTGAATAAAAGTTTGGATTCAGACCCACGGAGTCAGCGCCTTCTTGAATCTCACAAGCATGGTATGAAAGAATATATATATATATATATATATATTCTCTGAAAAAACACATAGGTTTCAGATAAGTTATAGTTAGGAATTAGCATTTAAAAAACCTTAGAAATTCACTGTAAAAAACATAGGTTTCAGGGGTGTTATAGTTAGCTGGACATTTCACTCGTAAAAAACTCGAAATTCCCCCGTTACAGTTAGTTGTACTAACTATAACTCGCGCGCCCGCAATCCACTGCTGATGATGTCACATATTACATTATTCATGACATGGTCAGTGACATCACTGATGACATCACTGATGACATCATCCAGCGAAAGGGTTTGGTTTGTTATTTAAATATTTATTATATATATATAGCAATATGCCTTGAAGACTGAGTGGATGTATAAGTGTGTGAATGGAGGATTTAGTACCAATATGATTGACTGTCTAAGGGAGGAATTTTAAGTGTCTCACTAAATATATGGGATAGTGATTAAACTGTATGAATACCTGTATCACTCTATCTCTTGTTGTGTAAACTACTACATAAGTTGGTTACTACCAATGTGAAAGCCTACATTAGTTAATAATTAGTTAAATGAGTATTTGTATGGGATAGTGAATGAATGTGTGTGTGGTTGGGTGGGACGTGTGCGACTGTGGAAAGATGTGTAAATAGTTGATTTAGTAAGTATATGAGGTTAAGACTGTGTGTGGAAACAGTTGTTTGGGTGAGTGAATCTCTTTATGGGTGTGGTGATGAGTACATATATTTCTCAATGATATATGTTCAACAAACTAAAAATATAAAAGGCAGTGTATGTGACAGTTATTGTATATGAATAAGTATACATAATACTCAGTGATTGTATGAGTGATGTATGGATAACTGTATACTTGTAATAGTGATTTTATAACACACTAAGTATGAGTTACTATCTAGATGAATAAATAAAGTGGTGTTTGTATACGTGTATAGCTAAGTAAATGTAAGTATGATCAATTGTTTGCATAAGTTAGTAGGATGTCTGCATAAAGTAATAGGATATGTGCTGGTGTGTAATGTTGACCTTACCCGGTACATGGATAGAGGAGCTGGGGATGGATGCACCCGTCTAATTACCCAAGGCAGCTCCTTCGGAATACTTTCCAATTGACTTTCTATGCCCATTTACTCCTTGGAGACACATCGTTATATTTCGTTCGCTAAAGTATATATATCCCAAATTCAACGCAACTTGGCGTAGTCCTTATTAGATGTAACTTGGAGTGTCCCACAGGATTGAATTACCTTGTTATTTCTCGCACTATGGATATAACATGCAGAGAGAGCTGCTCACGGTGCCTGCTCTGTTTTTGTCTTGTATTACTAGAATTCTCGAACCATCACCAAATTAATTAACAGTCCAGGGCCCTGTCGGGTCGGAAGTATCACCGACAGAGCGACTCTCCCAACGATACTTCATTCTTTCTTAGCCCTAAGGAGTCGCAGGAAGACTGTCCCTTAAGCGACGAAACACGTGTCGGCTGGTTCTCTTGAACATTAAAGACACCTTTTTCCGACGACTGTTTCTAAGAATACCAATTATTTGTCTCCAAGTGAAAGGCTTTGTCTAAAATGTCTTGAATGTGTACATTGACACTACTGTGTAATAATTAGAGTGTGCATAGGTGTTTGTCTTGTACCATACGTAGTGTTAGCCTGGGCTGACACCACATTGGGGGGTTATAGGGCTCATCCCCTCTTCCTTTTCTGCACCTCACATTTTACCTGAAATCTCTTAATATTTTTGTACTATCACTTAGCTGTGCGCCCTTTTCTTAAACCTAACTAAAAACCCTTTTCTCGGACCCCTATATAAATAAGTATACATAATACTCAGTGATTGTATGAGTGATGTATGGATAACGGTATACTTCTAATAGTGATTTTATAACACACTAAGTATGAGTTACTATCTAGATGAATAAAGAAAGTGGTGTTTGTATAAGTGTATAGCTAAGTAAATGTAAGTATGATCAATTGTTTGCATAAGTGAGTAGGATGTCTGAATAAAGCAATAGGATATGTGCTGGTGTGTAATGTTGAAGTAGGTATATAAGTATATTTAATAGTGTTCTATTGATCTTTGTTAGCATGTATGAGTGAATCTATAGGTAAGTGTTTAGATGTGTGTGCAGATGTAGGAATCACTGAGTGGGTTTTTAGAAACTTGTACTGGTGTGTCAATGTTTCAAATATGGTACTTCATATTTTATAATGTGTGTTAAAAGATTTTGCTACTGTATGATCAGGTGTATCAGCTTGTCACATGGATGATGTCATCAGTGATGTCATTTGAGATGTCATCAGGGATGTCACTGACCATGTCATGAATGATGTAATATGTGACATCATCAGCAGTGGATTGTGGGCGCGCGAGTTATAGTTAGTACAACTAACTATAACGGGGGAATTTCAATGGTTTTATACGAGTGAAATGTCCAGCTAACTATAACACCCCTGAAACCTATGGTTTTTTCAGTGAATTTCTAAGGTTTTTTAAATGCTAATTCCTAACTATAACTTATCTGAAACCTATGGTTTTTTCAGTGAATTTCAAAGGTTTTTTAATTGCTAATTCCTGACAATAAAATGTCTGAAACCTATGGTTTTTTCAGTGATTTTCAAAGATTTTTTAAATGCTAATCTGTAAATATTTTTATTGTTTTTTTAAATTTTCTAACTACATTTTTGTAATCTTTTTATTTTTTGATGTTATTTTTTTGATTACATTACACATTTTTTAAGATTTTTTTTTACATAAAATTATTTTTTTCATTATTTTAAATTGTTTATAATATACTTAAATTATTTTGATAATTTATTTCTTTTTTTTTTTGCAGTTGCGCACCCTACGAACACCCTACTTATTTATTGCGCGAAACGTGTCCGCCATTTTAGGGTCGCTGTCTAGGATCCGCGAAGGGTGTGCGACGGTTACAACTTTTCCCACGCTGTTGCTATGCAATTTGTGCGCGATGCCTTGCGCATACACGAGATGTACGTATAACGCGACGTGACGGACGCGCGGTAGCGCTTCACGTCATATACATATTAGACGCGGTGTGTGCGACTCCCGTGATTTTTTCAATGTTGAAAAACGTATTTATATATATTTAATATAAATATTACGACAAGAGATTATCTGAGGTTATTATTTTAATAATTTTCTTTAACTTTCTTAAAAAGTACATCACTGTTATCCTATGGGTAGAAATTCAGTTAGCAGGTAAATAGTGTTATCGTTACCTTTTCTTACTCAGTGGTGGATCTGGGATACAGCACTGCTGCATCTCCTCTAAACAGTTGCAAATGCAAACAATGCAAATGACTAAAGACGCGCGAAAGGCCACGTCTTTTTAATTTTTTTTAAAATATCGCTAGAATGCGCTGAACATACGCGCACCCCGCGGTTTCCCCCCCAAAAAAAATAGGGGCCCTGGGGGACCTTGTGGGACCCTTTGAGGAGATCTAGAGGATCAGGGTGTGTCTACCCTCCCCCTTTTCACATTTTAAACACACATTTCACACGCTTCTTCAGCCTCCCTTGTACCGAGACATAAAATGGCTACCAACAGTTTCTAGTTTCAAATGTTGACAACCACTTGACTGCCAATTAGACTTCAGTGCGTGATCTGAAGGGTGCGCTTATGGTATGATGACAATAAGCGGAGTATACGTATTCAATTTTTTTATGGGAAGTGGCCCGCGAGGCCCACCTTCCGTGCCCCCCTCCTGAAGCCACTTCAAGACCACGGGGACATCAGAACTCCATCTATGCATGTACCCCGTAGGAGTTGCCTTCATTTTGCGCACGCACGCATGCATGTTTGTGGTAGCGAATGCGTGTTAATGTTACGCATGCGCACAATACGTCCCACCGTCTGGCTATGTACCCCTAACGTATTTCATTTTATTTGCGCATGCTCAATTACAACATGCCCAATCACAGCTCTCACACAAAGTGACTTCATGCTCAACCAATCATCCTTCTGCAAAGCATTTATAAGCTGCCTACCTTCTTGAACTTTTCCTATTCAACAGTCACAGCCATTGAGAGTGTTGTATCCACTTCTTCATAGGTGAGCACTTTTTTTAAGAGTAATTTATTTAATTAATCTGAACAATCTTTAAATACCGCGTAAATGCAAATTTATGTTTGATTTGGCAATGTTGTTTTTAAGCACGCTTTCCTGCTTTTTTATATCGTTAAAGTTGACTTCGTAACTTTTGTTTTGGTGCAAATCACTTAATCCTGGTGCGTTTGTTTAATTTGCCAAGCTCCTACAACAGTGTGCTACGTACTGTTCAAGTGAATACGATGTAGTTTTTCTCGTGTAAGTATTGCTTCACGCGCTCCATGCATTGCAAAAGTAATGTTTTCGGCAAAAGTGTATTTTAGCTCGGTTTCCAGCTCTTTTAACTGAAATATTTTGCCTTGGTAGGCGATGTTTCTGAGCAAATCACTTAATTCTGCCGCATATAATTTTTTAAGTAGTGCGTCACGTGCTGCTTCCACCCCATGCACTGCACATGTAATTGATTGGTCAATGTTGTATTTTAGCACGCTCTCCATGTTTTTTAATAACCTTAAACTTCATTTGCCCCCTGTTCTATCTCATTATACAGATAGCTCAACCATGAGACGTACTGGTCGCCACAAGCTGTCCTGCCCATTACCTATACCACGTGATGGCGAACAACTCGACACACCAGATCCACTGACTGCTCTCCATATGTTATCAGCCGAAAATTGCAATGGACCTAATGGAGTTATAAGATTTGTCTTCAACATTTCATGATCGAAAACTATTCTGAGATAAGCACTTATGTATTGCATGTGTTTGTGTAAAAGAACCGTGCCAGCAAAGTAGTCCCTTGTGGGCGTGTTTGCGTTGTGCTGTGGGCATGTGCTGGGGGCGTGACAAATGCTGGGGGCGTGTGGTACGTTCCGTCCTTCATGCCATGTCTCATATCGTGTGCTGTGGGCGTGTGCTGGGGGCGTGGAAACGTGCGGGGCGTGGGATTACGGAAAAAAAAAGCGAGCGTTGTGCCCAATATTTCATTGTTTTTTCTTCCCAGGTTCTGTACATTCCAGCTCCGGGTGTCCACCCTGCTCCCTTTAAATACCCCTGCACCCCATAATCATAACCCACCCGTACTCCTTAAAATACCCCAACACCCTTAAACACTAACCCATCTTAACCCTATAAATATACCCTGTATCCCAAAACCCAAACCTATCCCTAAACCCTACAAATACCCCTGTATCCCAAAACCCAAACCTAGCCCTGAACCCTTAAAATACCCCTGTACCCCAAAACACAAACCTACCCCTGAACCCTAAAAATACCCCTGTACCACAAAACCCAAACCTAGCCCTGAACCATAAAAATAACCCTGTACCCCAAAACCCAAACCTACCCCTGAACCCTAAAATACCCCTGTACCCCCAAACCCAAACCTAGCCCTGAACCCTAAAAATACCCCTGTACCCCAAAACCCAAACCTAGCCCTGAACCCTTAAAATACCCCTGTACTCCAAAACCCAAAACTACCCCGCAACCCTAAAAATACCCCTATACCCCAAAACCCAAACCTAGCCCTGAACCCTAAAAATACCCCTGTACCCCAAAACCAATACCTATCCCTAAACCCTAAAACTACCCCTGTACCCCATAACCCAAAACTATATCTGAACCCTTAAAATACCCAAACACCCCAAAACATATACCTCAGTACCCCAAAACATATACCCCTATACCCATACTTACCTTATCCAAACATTAAAAAAAAAACATGCTTTTACCATTCATGCATTTACAACGAATTTCGTTGTAAATGTATGCGTGTTAAAAGCATATACAATGTAATGCCAGAGGGGGCGTGGCTTGGCCGGTGGCGATGGCGGCGGTGTGTTAGGCTCGCTCCGGCCGGCCCCGTTCAATATCCTTTTATTTATCCTGTCCTGAGCGCTGTTATTTACTGCCTGGCTGCCTCAATCACCCTACTGTGGATCGCTGCCCTCGGTGGCTGGACGGGACCGCCTGATTGCGGAAAGACGCGCTGCTGGGGAGGAGTGGCCTGGCGCCCCTGGGACGCTCTGGAGTCGGGGCCTCGAGTGTTGGGCCAGGCGGGCTTGGTGGTCCCCGACCGGGGAAGGAGAGTTGGGTCGCTGATGCTCATGGCACCCCCCTTGCGGATTCCCAGCGCTGAGGGGGGCTGCGGCGGCCGTGTGTGGCCGAGGCCGACCGCGCTATCTGAGGCGGCGGCGGCGGCGGGCGGGACCTGGCTCCTCTGGACGACGCGGAGGCCTGGGGCGCCGGATATCGTTTGCCCCTGTGGAGACGGCGGCCATCTTCGACGTCTTGGGTGGCTGGCTCTGATCCCGCTGACCGCCTGCTGACAACTACTGGGTGCGACGCGTGGTGCCGCTGTGCCTTAGCACCATTGTTGGAATCCCCTGGCTCGAAGAAATTGGGTCAGTATCGTGCAGGAGCTGGCAGCGCGGCCGTGCTGTTGTGGGGGCAGGCGGTGGGCTATGTAGCGCCACCCACGGCTTGAGGCGCCATTCTGGACGGTTGAGGGTGGCTGGAGCTGCCTTGGTGGTGATCTCCCGACTCTGTGAGTGCCGGCGCCCCGACATTTTTCCTTCCTGTGTGGCTGGTGGAGCCGCGGTGGATCTGCCTTGGGTCCGTTCCCCCCCGCACCCACATCGCTGGGCCCTCGGAGGTCGTGGGTTGGCCCTGGCATTGCTGTGCTTTCTTGTACTGGTCGGCCGGTGGGGCGGTGGGGCTGCACCTCCGGGGGGAATTTGGACAGTGGGGGCTGCGGTCTGCGCCCTGGTATTCGCGGCGTGGGAGTCGGTGGTCGGAGCGGGCCGCGGTGTGCAGATCGCTGCGGACCTTGTCTTGAAGAGGGAGGCCCTGCCTGTAGTGTGCCTGGTCCCTGGCTGGCCGAAGGGGCCCGGTATTGGGGGTGCCGGTCCTGCCATCTACTGCCTCCTTTGAGACCATCATGACGCGAGGCGGGCCCTCCAAACAAGGAACGCTGGACAAATTTACGGAGGTGGGCCAGGCGGCTGGTAGTGCGGGGCAGCACAATCCTGTGCCGGACAATGCTGCGCTGTTGGCGGCAATCACGCAATCTAGAGACATGCTCGATGCCAAGATTGGGGCCGTTGGCTCGGATGTCATGCTGTTCCGACAGGACTTGAGGAATGCGGTGGAGCGGATTACAGGCATGGAGACGCGCATTTCGGAAGTGGAGGATGATGTGTCGGTACTTAAAAAGAAGGTCGCGGCCATGGAAAAAATGCAAAAGAGCCTCGCTATGAGGGTCGAGGATGCAGAAGGGCGCGCTCGTCGGAGCAACCTCCGCTTCGTGGGGTTTCCGGAAGACTGTGAGGGCGATAATGCGGAGCGCTTCTTGGCCCAATGGCTGGAGAGCTGGCTGCCGTCGGAGGCGTTGTCTCGATGCTTTGTAGTGGAGCGTGCCCATCGGGTGCTTATGCAGAAGCCCCCGGCCGGGGCGCGCCCCTGGCCCATCATCGCCAAGTTCTTGAATTACGCTGACCGGGACACCATCTTGCGGCAGGCGAGGGCGAAGGAATCTCTCACATATGACAATGCCAATATCCTCATTTTCCCGGACTACACGCGACTCGTGCAGCAGCAGCATCAATCCTTCCTCGCTGGCCCGGCTCCGGGGCCTTAACCTCCAATATGCGCTATTGTACCCGGCGCGGCTGCGGGTCATCTTCCAATCTCGCACGCTGTTCTTTGAGTCCCCAGAGGAAGTCTTCCGGTGGACGGACGAGACGGTGAAGCTACGGGTCACTTCGGCTCCTGGAGGGGAGTCGGATTCTTCATCGAGTGGTGTGGCTCGGGGGGGACTCCGGGGTCAGCGGCGCTGCCGCGGAGGATCACACTCCAGCCGGAGCTCGAGGTCCGGCTCTGTCCTGCGTCAGGGGAGTCCTGTGCTGGACCGACAGCGGTAAGAGGGATTATGAGTGGCAGATTCTCTGATCTGTACTTTGCTGTTGGACATTATGGACGCTCAGGAGCTCAGGTATCGTGGGCTGGGGCCCGCCCCTGGTGTGGTGTGGGTGGGTGAGTGGAAACCCTGTTCCGATGGGTAGCCACTCGGGCATCCATTGGAGGGGGCAGCCCAGGGTTCCCTGTTAGGACTCGGGCTGTGGTCAGGCCGCGATAGGTACTTCCATGTTTGGGAGGTGCAGGGTGGGGGGTGGTGGGGTTGGGGGTAGGGTGTTGGGGGTTGGTCTGTGGGGGGGGGTTTGCGCTTGTTGAGCTGCTGCTTGTTTGCTTTGTACGGTGTGTGTTGAGTCATTTGGACACTTGCTGCTTATTGTTTCTTCTGGTCCTATGTCTGCGCGGGATGGAGAGGGGCGGGTAGGCCCTGGTTCCTTACGGATTGTAAGCTGGAATATCAGAGGGTTGCTAGACAAAATAAAGCGGGGTGCTGTTCTTCAGTGGGCCAAGAGGGCGGGGGCGGATGTACTGCTTCTGCAAGAAACGCACATGCTGGGCACGAAGATATTATGTCTCCAGCGTTATGGGTTCACACACGTATACCACTCAGGCTTTACGAGGGGGCCTAGGGGGACCGCCATCCTCATACACCGCAGGGTTCCCTACGTACACGAGCGACTTTGGACGGACCCTCAGGGCAGATATGTCCTTATACAAGGTAGGATAGGAGGTGAATTGGTGGTCCTGGGTAGTGTTTATGACCCCCCGCCGCTGCAGTGGCCCCTGGTTGAGAAACTTTTGTCCCTCTGGGGTGACATGACTGATTCACTGTCCATCGTGGGTGGGGATTGGAATGACGTTATGGATGTAGGCAGCGACAGATGGCGTAGTCAGGCGACTGTGGGGAGGGGGGCGGCTGGCACCTCCATCACCAAATTGCATGCGCTTGCGACAGGCTTAGACTGGACTGATACATGGCGGCACCTTCATGGCTCACGTAGGGAATACACATACTTCTCTAGGGTTCATGATTCATTCTCTAGACTTGACTATATATTTGTTTCCCGGAGTTTGGCCCATAGAATCCTATCCATAGATATTCTGCCGAGAGCCTTGTCAGACCACTCACCGGTTGCCCTCACGTTTAGTATGGGCCCTGCCAGGCAGCCCTTTTGGTGGCGTATGTTGGGGTGGCATCTGCTGCAGGACGATTATAGGACGCATATGGCATTGGAACTGGACCGCTACCTTGAGTCTAACACAGGATCGGTGGACTCTCCGTCTGGCCTCTGGGAGGCCCTTAAACCTACTATGCGGGGTGTTGACATCTCCTGGTGCGCGGCTGCATGCAGGAAGCGGCGTGAGGAGCTCGTGCGCCGTGAGGCGGAGGTGGAGACCCTAGAGCGCAGTTGTCGAGATGTTGATGGGGGCCCCAAATGGCGACAATTACTCTTCGCCCAGCAACAATATGCTGCGGTGCTGATGGACGAGGCACGTCAGGCCTGGCTGGCCACCCGTAGTCGGGTTTATCAATGGTGTGACAAGTCGTGCAAAATGTTGCATCGCTTATGTCAGGGTACGCTACACGCCCAACCGCTGCCTCGCATTGTGGATCCCGGGGGCAGACCTATACTTGAACCCTTGGCCATTGCAGATAGCTTCGCTCGGTATTACGAGGAGCTTTATGCTCCGCGGGAGTGCTTGCCGGCAGATATGGTCCAGCGCTTTATTGATGATCTTCCCCCACGGGCGGTATCCGACAAGGTGCGGGATTTGCTGGATGGCCCACTGACTGACGATGAGATCGATACGGCTCTGGGCGAACTGAATCCCGGTAAGGCACCAGGGCCCAATGGCTTTCCCTGAGAATTTTTTCGGCGATAGAGGAGGCGCGAGAGAGAGGAGCGCTCCCAGCGGATTGGCGACATGCCGAGGTTGTTGTTTTCTTGAAGCCGGGCAGGGCCCTGGAACATCACGTTTCCTACCGTCCGATATCGTTGTTGAACACCGAAGCTAAAGTGCTAGCCAAGGTGTTGGCGAATAGACTCCGGCCCCATATAACAGATCTGGTTCACCCGGATCAGGTGGGTTTCATGCCCCAGAGAGCTACCCGCCACAATATTCGTCGTGCCCATGTTGCGGTCTCTGCGTGGGAGATCCTGGGGGAGCGGGCGGCGCTGTTCCTTGCAGACATGGACCGCGCCTTTGATTCCCTCAGTTGGGTTTATTTGTTTTCTTTATTGCAGCGCCTCAATTTCGGCCCGTGTTTCCTGGCGTATGTGCGGCTTTTATACACGGACCTCACGGCATCCGTGCGAGTGGGGGGATCAGTCTCTCGCTCTTTTGCGGTTCAACGGGGGACGCGTCAGGGTTGCCCCTTGTCTCCCTATCTGTTCGCGCTTGCAATGGAGCCACTGGCGGCGTCGGTGCGTATAGATGCCCAGCTCAAGGGGTTCAGGTGGTCCGTGGGTCTGACCAATAAAATAGCGCTCTACGCGGGTGACGTTTTGTTTTTCCTTACAGACTTGGATCGCTCTGTGGCATAATGGTCATATGCCCCATGTGTCTGCGCTGGTGGGATTCCAGGGCTGGGATGCCATAGGTGTCTCCTCTCTAGGGGATGTTGTTATGGGCTGTTCCTTGCGGTCGGTCCAGGATCTCCGTGAGGAGTTCGGGATGCCCCACTCACAATTTTTTAAATATCTTCAACTTCGCCATGCCCTGACGCCCTATCTGTCGACTCTGGAGCAGCTCCCTGACTTCAGCCCTATCGAGGCCAAGCTATTTATGGGTGAGCTGCCGGACAAGAAACTCTCACGCATCTACCAGACACTAGTCCATCATTGCTCATCTGACTTAGTTAAGCTCAAGGCTGCGTGGGAGGGGGATGTGGGGGTCCTAGAAGATGAGGACTGGAACGAAGCCCTGGCAAGCTCACGGACTGCAGCAATCTCCACGCGTATGTGCCTGACCCAATTCAGATATTTCCATCGTACATACTTTACACGGCAGCGCCTATGGCGGGAGGGTCTGGTGGCCTCCCCAGAGTGTCTCAGATGGGGTACGGAAGTGGGCACGCTTTTACATACAGTTTGGGACTGTTCAGCACTGCAAAGGTTCTGGGGGGGTGTGTTTTGGGATTTGTCGGAGGTGTTGGCATGGGTGCTTCCACGTGATCCTCGATTAGCCTTGTTGCATGTCATGGAAGGGGTCGGAGGCAACAGATACAAGCGGCACCTGTTACTTTTGGGTCTCACGTTGGCCAAACGAGACATTGCTAAGGCCTGGAAGTCGCCCCAGCCCCCGCCTCTGGTTGCCTGGAGAAATGGCATGGACTTTTGTATGGGACTGGAGCAACCTATATTTCTAGCCAGGGGCTGTCCAGGCAAACATTTCAAGATTTGGAAGAGGTGGGCAGACTATCGTGGCCTAGATTTAGATCCCCACCTGATGGGCCTGCTGTCCCGTCACCTTGATTTCCGGACATTTGATTTTATTGTAGTGTGTCTTGATATCACTCTGTACATCGTCTTATTGCATTTGTTCCTTAGGCTTAGCAGCTGTGCAGTTGGGTGGGAGGGGGGGAGCGGAATGGGGAAATGGTTGCCAAAAGTCTGCAACTAGTATTTAGGATGTGTGATTGTTTGCACTAGTCTCCGGTGCCCGGAGAAGTGCAAGTATATGTGTATCCAGACAAATAAAATCTGTTTTAAAAAAAAAATGTAATGCCATGCATTATAATGGCATTGCGGAGTCATGGTTCTTTCGTAATGAAAGTATGTGGAGTGATGGTATGCGGAAAGAAAGTTGCAGAATAATGGGTGTTTACCCTCCCCCGGTAAGTACATTGGTGGCACGACGGCCCACATCTCCAGCAACATACTCATATTTTTTCACCACAGATTTGAAAAATGCACAGGTCTCTCTCATTGATGGCCAGCATCGACATACACTTTTAGACACACCTCCGGCCACAAGCTCTAGAATTGCGAACTTTAGAGCTTGGGAGCTACGTTCGAATCTCGGCATCAGCTCAACATCCTGTGATTCCAGGCAAATCGCTTTGTCTCCCCGTGCCTACCACAAATGAATGTGTTCTTCTGTAATGTAAATTGTGCTCATGCCATGTTGTCGACTTCTCGCTATATAATATTGCAAGGAAAAATAAAGTAGGGAAACTCGAGTTCACACACTACTGAACGCGCACTCTTAAGTGCATCAGCAGTGCACTGTGAATCGAGCATTTCACAGGCCTGTCACAGATAAGAAATGCTAACAAAACGAAATCCCACAAAACAATATACTACTGGCCGGCAGCAATTTATACCCGGACAACGTTGGGACGGGCTGCTAGTAAAATATAAATCTGCATTGTGATAGTCTTATAGATTTTTTTTTCTGAAACCCATTTCTCATTTTAATGCTTGTTACACGTTTTCAGCCTGTACTTCAGATACATAGTAAAAATGTTTTTTTGTTTTTTTTGTAAACTTGTCTTTTAATTTTCCTTGCTATTTATTTCAGAATTTCTAGATCATGGAAGTCCAAAAAGGGTTCTATCAGATCAAGCTCAGGAGTTTGTGAATGAAGTGAGTGACCAATCTCGGCCTAACATTTGTATAATGCAATACTATTTCCTATTTTTCTGTCCAAATATAACCTCTGATGATTACTTTTCATCCCCAATCCTATTGAAAACAATTGTTTTTATGAACATTAAATTAAGCTTGGACATATGTACAACATATACATTTTTAACTCTTTTTTCCGTTACCACAATGTTACATAAGTCAGCAGCAAGTTACCAACATTGAAGAAAGTATATCCTCCTGTTCCAGTTCATTTCACCGATGTCTCAAATATGGCATGAACTAGTTGTATGAAGCCAGAGAGATTCACACATTTTTAACGGACAACTTTAAGGTAAATACTCACAATACGACTACTCGACGCAGTTAAAAAGTAACGTACTTGAGGGGTTTTCGGTGGCAGATAATCTCAAATTCACACTTGTACGGATAGGTCTGATACAGGGTAGATCTCTGTATAACTAAAGGATGATTAGATATTAGGATGGTATACAGAGCTCCCAACTTTCTTACTTTTTTTCTTTGAAGGTTCCAAATTGGGGACAAATATTAGGCTGTGCAGTAGAGGTTGACGGTGTTGCTCCACTGGTACTTGGGCCTCCTCATGAAGCAGGTGGAGCCTCTCTCAATCTCCTTAACTCTTCCCTTGCAAAGTTGACCAGATTCTTAGTCTGCAAGTGCTTCCGCATACTTGCAGTTCCACACCAGTCCTCTTTATTGGGGTCTCCTCTTGAAAGCAGTCTTGCATATGCTGCAAGTAACTTTTCTTGCATTCACCTTTTTTAAGACTTGTGAAAATTAATTTCAAAACATTCAATAGATACGGTGTCACTATGCATTGTGTCAAATGCTTTATTAAAAATATGCAGAAAATGTTCCTTTTAATTGTTGTTAACGTCTTTACAGGAGAATTTGAAAGGAGAACGTAGGAGATGAATAACAGAGGTAGGACGTTATAATCTCAAACTGCAAAAATTGATAAAAAGGGTGGACCAAAGTCTGCATGTACAATGCCAGTGTAAGCATTTCAGACACACTGCAAACATTTAAAAAAATATAAATATCGTCAAGTGTTACTTTGACTTGTAATGTTTGACCTCATTTAGTCACATCAATCTAATTTTAACCCTGTCGCTGCTGCCGCTGGCCGTTGGACGTCGCGCGAGCTACCTCCCTGGTGCTGCGCACGTCCAACGGCCGACGCAGCAGCACCCGTTTCTTCGAACGTTCAGCACTGGCGCTGAACGTTCGAAGCAGTAAACGGGTTAAACACTAATTTTCTTTTTTGTTTTGCAGATTAACTACAATACTTCTTTTGGACTCCATATTATATGTTGTTTATTATATTGTTTTGTTAGTTATAGTTCTAGTTATTTATTGTATTGTTATCTTTTAGTTATAGTTCCAGTTATTGTTTTTATAAAAGTTAATTAAAAAAGTACATATGTCTGTTTTTTTGGGGGGGGTTTTAATTTCAAAAACCTTTATTGTCAAATTTTGCACATTGTTACAGTTCAGGATGAAAATAATAATCCACATTGCAAATATAGGCAACGTCTTGTTATTATTACAAAACTCTCCTTGCGAAATGTGTAACTCAAACTTATTTATACCCCAACTTTCTAATAAGCACAGTTCAAATTGTGAGAGGCAAAATATTACCAGTCTTCAGTATAATTATACTTAAAGCAGGACAGCAGGCTGACGTATACAGTGTAGCTTGTAGGAAAACTAAAGTATTCCTGAAGACAGTACATCACATTCGGCCATCACACATTACCCCGCCAGTCCCCTAGCTATTCTCGTCAAAGACAATCATGAGATTCTCACCCATTTTAGCGCCCAGGAGTGTTTCGGTAGCCCCCAATTTGTTAAGGCTAATCTGCTATGTATTCTCTAATGGTCGAGACTCTAGCCATCTCCCTCTGTCTCCTGACTCGCATCTCATGCAAGAAGATATGAGGTTAATGGGCCCCAGATGTCTTTGGGGCGAGATTTAATGGGAAGCATGTCTGCGTAATGGTGCATGTAATCCTGCCACGTGGTCATGGTATGGATCCAATCCTTAAACTTGGGAGTGCGGCCTCTACCCTACCTACATGCCACCTGTCATTTTGCCAGTAGCAGTCCCATCGCTAGGAATTTTGTGTATGCTGTTTGGGGTCCTGGAATTAGGACCAGGAGGGCCTTGAGCGGGCATGGAGCCAATTGGTTACCTATCATGTCCGATAAACCCTGACATGTCTGTGTCCAGTATGTCAGCACCTGAGGACATTCCCACGCTAGATGGAGGAACCCTGCGCCCTCTCTGCCGCAGCGCGCACATGCATCGTTATCACGTAGGCGAATCCGTTGTAGTTTGGCCGGGTATGGTATATGCGGTGAAGAAACTTAAAATGGATGAGGCGCAACCTGTTGTTGCCAGTTACCGCATCTATTTGTGAACAGCTAGTCTCCCATTGTTCATCAGTTAGGGTAATGTGAAGATCTGTGTCTCATTCCCGTCTGGCCTGCAGCAGGCTAGGGGGAGGCGGGTTGGTAAAGGAGGGACGTGACGTGGCGAGGGTTGTCTGTTTGTAATAGAGCATGCAGTGGGGCTAATGTGTCAGGTTCCAGTGGGAAATCAGGAGTCAGAGCTCTCACACTTTGCCTAAGACGGGCGTACATAAACGTGTCCATTACTGTCGGTTCGCAGGTGTCAAAAAACGTTTCGAAACTGCCCTTCCACATATAGATCCCCCCAAGTACAGTATTTGAGTTTCTCCAGCTTCTTCCGGCAGATCCCCTCAAAGGTGACCTGTAACAGCGGGTTTCGCAAAAGTGGCAGTTTGGGGGAGTACACCAGGGGTGCCTCCAACCGCCGGGCTATGTACTGCCATGCCCATATAGTACAGTCTACAGTGGACGGATCACGATCCCGTTCCTTCACTGTGGCGAAAAGGTAACACATTCCGCAGGCGTTGTGGCCATATATCCATCCTCCACTGCCAGGTGAGGCATAAAAGGTGGTGGATGAAACCAATACAGCGCAAAGTGAGTTTGTGCACAATAATAATACAACTCGAAATTAGGAACATCATACCCTCCTTGACGATATGGTAACGTCAAAGTAGCCAGTGTAAGTCTCGCCTGGTTCCCTCCCCACATGAGCCTCGTAAACTGCGAGTTAAGTGTTTTGAAAAAGAAAGGCCCAGGATGATATGGTATGTTGATGAAAAGATATAATAATTTGGGTAATAAGACCATTTTAATTAGTGAGATCCTGCCAACCATGGAAAGTGGAAGACGTAGCCATTTGGTGAAAGAGTCCGTGATTTTGTCTACTGCTGTGCCATAATTGAGCCGCATGAGTGCGTCTCGATCTCTAGTAACGTGAATACCTAGATATTTTACTTCCTCTTCCTCCCAGACCGAGGGGTAGTCCAGGTGTTGCTTAGGTGTATTATCAGTGAGAGGGAAGATCGCCGATTTGGACCAGTTAATTTGCACTCCCGATATGGCCCCAAATGTAATAATTTCTCGAAGGACAGGATTGAGATTATCTTGGGGTTTGTGTATATACAGCGTCAGGTCGTCCGCATATAAGGAGATAAGCAGCTGCCTGGCCGGGTAGATTAACACTCTGTGATTGTGGTGTTGACGGAGCTTAGCAGCTAAAGGTTCAATGGCCAGGGCGAAGAGGATGGGGGACAAGGGACAGCCCTACCGGGTGCCCCTGGAAACAGTGAAAGGAGAGGACTTGGTCCAATTGAGGAGTACCGAGGCCACTGGGCGGGTACACAGTAATTGAATCCATTGAATGAAGGTGTCAGGCATTCCTATGTATTTCAGAGTGCCCATTCTAGGGAGTCAAACGCTTTGGTAGCGTCAAGGAATACTGCCACCGCAGAACACTTAGGATCAATATCTTGTAACACCGCAGCCAGGGTACGGAGATTATGCGATATGGCTTTGCTCGGGATAAAGCCTGCCTGGTCAGGGAGTGCCAGGCGCTGCATTAAAAGGTTAAGATGGGTCGCTAAAACTTTAGCCAATATTTTAGTATCGCAGTTTAAAAGGGAGAGGGGTCTATATGAATCAAAGCTAAGGGAGGGCTTCCCCGGTTTTAATAGGGAGGTGATGAGTGCTTCCCGCATCGTTAGAGGCAAACGACCTTCCTCCAACACAGTGTAGAATACTTCCTTCAGGATAGGGGCTAAAACGGGAGCGTATGTTTTGTAAAATTCAATGGGTAATCCGTCGGATCCGGGGGCCTGACCAGATTTCATTTGCATTATGGCATCAGTGATCTCGTCCAGTTCGAGATCTAGGTTGAGAAACTTCCGTTGGGTATCCCCCAACCAGGCTAGGGCTGTGTCCTCGAAGTAGGACGGCAAATCTAGCGGGGTGCCTCTATGGGAGGAGTTTAAGTTGCTATAATAGTCTCTAAGCGTGCGCAGTTGGTCAGGGAGGATTCTATGTATATCCCCTTGTCCGTCCTGTAGTTCGGTCACATAATTGGAGAATCTGGGTGGTCTGACCACGGCCGCCAGGGCCTTCCCTGGGCGGTCCCCTTCTCCATAGACTCTTGCCCCGTGGTGCTTCCCCCGAAATTTACATTCCCTATCAGCTACATCTTCATATTCCGAGAGTTTATTGCGCATAGTGGCTCTGAGGTCGTTCCCAGCAGCAGCAGAGGCAAGCTCACCCTCCATGCGTTTGAGCTCCTTCTCCAGTGTGGATAGGCTAGTACGTAATGACTTAAGAATACCCCCTCCTTTAGATATGCACCAGCCCCAGACCGTTACCTTGAACGCCTCCCAAACTGTTGTGATACTTGGAACAGAGTCAAGGTTGCAATCAAAAAAGTCCTGTATGTCCTGCTCCATCTCTGTTCGGAATGCTGCATCATGCAAATACAGCGGATTAAGGCGACAATTATTATATGGAGAGTGATTGAGGGTGCATGCAAATTGATAACTACAGGGGAGTGATCCGAATGCGCACGTGCTAAGTGAGTCGCCCGTCCTAACCAGTGTGTCATCCCAGTGGATAAAAAAAGTAATATAATCTGGCCCAGGCTGAGTGAAATGCTGAAAAGTGCGTGCCCTCCCGCTGTGTGGGATGTAAGTGTCTCCAGGAATCTAGTAAGTAATTCTCTTCAGTAATATCCCGTAGTGTCCGCTGAGTGCTCGTGTAATGCGTTGGGGAGTCGTGGGAACGATCCATGTGGGGATGCATAACAGTATTAAAGTCCCCGCCCCAAATAATATAAGTAATTCCTATCTCTTGTATCCTGCCCTTGAGGCGGAGGAGGGTCTGTGGGTTGTCTGTATTTGGCCCATAGTAATTAGCAAAGATGACATCATGGGAGTAAAATCTGCCCCAAAGCAGGCAGTATCTACCTTCCGAATCAGCTTCCGACCCATCAGGGTGAAAAGCAACTCCTTTCTTCACCAAGATGGCCACACCCCGGGAATATGTGGAGTATGACGCAAAGCTGCGGTGTGAAGCCCACTGTGAAGCAAAGTGGGGGGTAGTGCCAGGACCCAGGCGTGTCTCCTGTAACATGGCTACCGTAATGTGATGCCTATCTAGATAGCCCAGGATCTGCCGCTTCTTCCTAGGGTCATTAAGACCTCGAATATTCCAGGAAGCTACTACAATGCCTGTGTGCCTTCAGCCATTTAATCGTATGTAATGAGTACCATGAGCCCATGCCATGTTGCACTTGGAAAACTGGATAGATCGCTGTATAGTCAAGTTCAAGAAACCGGCTTCCCCAACCGGCCGGGTACAAACCCTCTCCTTCCCCAAAAAACCAACATAGGGTAATTATCAGTACTCCTCTTAAGGTAGCTACAGGGGGTGTGCCCTCTCGGGTTCTCGCTAGGGGCTCACGACCCGCCCACTTCCCTCCATGCTCTCACCCACCCATTCCTCCACCAGCTAGCGGGTAGTTACTGTGGAACGGAGGCAAGTAACCGAGCCAAACAGTTGTCCAAAATGTGAAACCACATATACATCACCAGCACTGTTCCCGATATCATGAGCAGTTCAGTAGTAATAAAGTCTTTCTGCAGTCAACGTTAGGTGTACAGTTCAGCCAGGACCTGGCCTGGGCGGTGGGGATCTGGACCGTTTCCCGGTCTCTGACTCCGCTGTGGCCGAACGCCGGTGGCGTCGAAGGTAGTCCTCAGCTTGTTGCGGGTTCAAGAAATAGTGTTGCGAGCCATGATGCGTAATCTTCAGCTTTGCCGGATATAGCATCGAATAGGGAATATGCTGCGCTTGTAGCTTATTTTTGACTGCGGCAAATTTCCGTCTAGCATCTTGTAAAGTCTGGGAAAAAGTCCAGGAAAAAGGATAGCATCGTGTTTTCGTATAGAACCTGCTCCTTTTCACTAGCCAGGCGTAGGATCGTGTCTCTATCCTGGTAATTTAAAAATCGCGCAATCACTGGTCGAGGTGGTGCACCTGGCTTCGGATGGGCTGCCAAGGTCCTGTGTGCTCTCTCCACCGTGAGGTGCACAGAGAAAGAGTCTCTACCAAAGAGGTCTAAGACCAGGCGTTCTATAAAATCTTCCATACGTCCTGTCTGCGTTGTTTCCGCCAGGCCCAGGATTCGGACGTTGTTCCTCCGGGAACGCGCCTCCAAATCTTCATTTTTGTCGGCAATTACTTTCAGCAATTTGTCCATTTGCGACACGTGAGTTCTACTTGCCGTAGCACCATCTTCCAGGTCAGATATTGTAGTTTTGGCTTCTTTCAGGTGGTTCTCATGTTGACCTAGTTTGGTAACTACAGAATCCATACGTGTGTTCATTGAACCAATCTTAGCATCTATAGAGGTGATGTCTAGCTTCATACCCAATAAAATGGCCTTCCAGTCCTCCCCAGGCACATCAGCAGCGTCAGAGTCTTCTTGGTCATCAGAGCATGACTTGGGCGTTTTGCGCGCATTGAATGAGAGCTTAGCTTGTCTGGCATCAGTGCGCCCCATGGCGTAAGGTATCAGACAAAGAAAAAAAAGGGGGGGAATCGCCGAAGGGATCCACTGCCTGCGCCTCAACAGTAGGTAGGGGGACTCCGCTGTGCCTCAGGTAGCTAGGTGGTAGGGCTGGCATCGTCTGCGCTTGAAAGGAGGCGTTCGACTGCTGTTGTGTCGTTAGTAGCGGAAAGTGCGTTTACGCAGAGTAGGCTGTAGTGGCTTGTTGCCCAGGTCCGCAAGGGACAAGCGCCCACGAGGCCCAGACGGCACGCGGAGAAGGGAGGCAGCGCCGCGGCGCCAGCAGTGATGAACCCAGCACTCCCAGCAATAATGATAAGGGATCCCATAGGCAGCCGGTGGCAGTGCCTCCCACCACCCGTTCCGGCGGTCTCACCACAGGTCCCACACCTGCGAAGTTATGGCCAGTGTTCAGGAGGCCAGGTGTAGTATGAGCAAAATGGCCAGTAATGTGGCCTGGATGGTATTAGGATGGCTCTGGGGGTCCTGGGGATCTCAGTCCCTGCAGGTGGTACACAGTTTGGCGTGCGGAATTAGGCCCCGCAGTGCGTCCCCAGCAGCAGCAATAAAAGGGTGGGTGTTCCAGTAGCGGCAAAGTCCCGGCAGGGCAGTCAGGAGCGCCAGGGATTGCTCGTAGGGCGTGGAGCAATCTGGTTCCATCTGTGCTTCAGCGCAGGGGGAGCAGCAGGGCGTAATGTAGGGCACGTACCTCCCGATCGCCGTGGGCGGCCGTCGGCTGTGTCGTAGAAGCTGGATGAGTCTCGGCGCCTCTCTGTGCCACAAACGCCTCTCCGCCGCCGGTCAATGGGGTCTGCTGCAGATCACGGCCCGCCACAGCCCGGGAGCAGCTCGCGGTCCTCAACGATGCCCCCCACCATAATCTGGGAATGTCACGCTCCTCCGCCACAGGATTCCGCTCTGCAGGACACGGGCCCACAAAGCCTCTGCGTTTCCCAGCCCAGGCTGACCGTTATAGGGTGTCAGAGGCGGGCCGGCGCACTCCGCCCCCCACCCCCTCCACACCTGCGAAGTTATGGCCAGTGTTCAGGAGGCCAGGTGTAGCGCGGACAAAAGTCCAGAAATGCAGGCTGGAGCGCTGGGTATTTGGGTGGCTCTGGGGGTCCTGGGGATCATGGTCCCCGCAAGTGGTATACAGTTTGGCGCACAGGCCCCGCCATGCGTCCCCAGCAGCGGCCATAAAATGGAGGTTGTCCCAGCTGCAGTAAAGTCCAGGTAGGGCAGCCAAGAGCGCCAGGGAGAGCTTGTAGGGTGTGGAGCAGTCTGGTTCCGTTTGTGCTTCAGCACAGGGGGGAGCAGCAGGGCGGCATGTAGGGCGCATACGTCCAGACCGCCATGGGCGGCCGACGGTCGCGTTGCAGAAGCTGGACGAGTCTCGGCGCCTTTCTCCGCGCCACAAGCGCCTCCCAACCGCCAGTCAGCGGGGTCTGCTGCAGATCACGGGTCGCCACAGCCCGGGAGCAACTCACGATCCTCGACGATGTCCCTCACCGCACCATGGGAGTGTCGCGCTCCTCCGTCACAGGATTCTGCTCTGCAGGACACGGGCCTACAAAGCCTTGGCGTTTCCCAGCTCAGGCTGACTGCTATAGGGTGCCGGAGGCAGACTGGCGCTCTCCGCCCTCTATCACCTCGGGCAGTGCTTCGTCAGTCGTCAAGCCAGGATACTAAAAGTGGTATCCAAGGGTGCGGAACAAACTCAGGAACCTCACGGTGCAGGCAAAGATGCTGGATAGTAATGCAGGAGAGGTGTGATGAATGTTTTTTGGCGTGGTAGGGCTGGAGCCTCACAGGCGTGCAGCCATCTTGGTCGTGCCGCCACCTAGCGCCCCCTCATACGTCTGTTTTTTTTGTGGAGGTAGCAGTCATCGATAGAAATGATATTTATAATTTGAAGTATAATTCTGAGGCTAACTCATTAGCAACATAGTGTGGTGAACTTTTAACCTCTGTGCTCACGTAAGTGTTTCATGAACTGTTACTATCGTAACAAGCAGAAAGCAGTTTGGGGGTAGGGTTAAAAGTTACTGGCTGTACAAAAACCATTATATTTACCCAGGATCTTCTACATCACAGAAAGGAAAGCAAAGTAAAACAAAACACTGTGTACCAGATTTACAACCCCCTTGCACCACTTTCGCGTCCAACCCCTCCTCCCCCCACAACATTACAAGTATGTGGGCTTCAACGACCCCCATCAAGCCCCGGAAACCACCACCCCTTGAAATTTGTATATTACGGGACGCAAACTGCGTGGCCTATGTTTATATTTATTCACATGCCACCTTGCGTAATGCACCACTAGGATGCAGGAGGCCTTCAGCCCCAGGAGCCGCAGCGTCAACCTGACCGAGACCCGGGATAAAAGCTGAAAGATAAGAATCAGAGCCTAAATATCCCGAACCCGCTGTTCGGAGTGAAACACCGGAAACTGCGTCGAGTCCAGAACTGCTCCGATGAAGAGGAGCTTCTGAGAGGGGCACAGGTGCAACTTCGGCACATTGATGGACAACCCCAGCAGGTGCAAGAGGTCGACCGTAGTCTGGAGGTGGGAGACGACTGTCTGGGGTGAGCCCGCCTTCAACAACCAGTCGTCGAGATAGGGGAAGACTGGAACACCTGATCTGCACAGATAAGTGAATAAACATGTGAATAAATCTTTCTACTTTTCTACGAGATTATAGAATATTGTCCATATACCACAACAATCTGCGTTTCAATATGCATGGCATCTATTAAAGAGATAGTGTACATTTTACAGATGAAGGAAACCGAGTCTTCCTCATGAACTTTAGACTCTGCATCGGTACTTACTTGTAATTACTAAAATCTCTGAATAAACACAAGGGCTCTTTGTAGAACCACCCAACATCTATAAACATAAGCTTGATATATATCTCAAAAATACATGCTTAGTTTTTTTCAGCGACCAAATGCATGGATCCTACGCGCATCTCGCGACTTTTTTTGTACGAAAATGTTCTTACTTTTTTTGCCCTACGGGTCCCTATGTCACACCCTGAGCAGGCCTAGGGGGTCAGGGTGTGTCTAACCTGCCCCTGTTCACGTTTTGCCAATATATTTCACAGACTTCTTCACCCTCGCTTCTACCGAGGCACAAAATGGCTGCAAACAGTTCTTGGTTTCGAATGTTAACAACAACTTAACAGCCAATTAGAATTGTGTGTGATCGGGACGGTGCGCTTATTCTACGAGGCCAATCGTCACACAATCCGCGGATCCTCCGCGCCCATAGATATATAAATGACTTTAACCGCAATTTTTAAAAAAACTACTGGACAGATTGACACCAGATATGCCAAAGGCACAAGTCGGAACTGAGGACTACCTCTCTGCCAAATTTGGTGTAATTCCGTTCAGCCGTTCGAGCTGTAGCCGTGGCTAAAGGTCCTATGAGAAATTGCATGGGGAAAACGTGTTTTGGGACCCCCCTTTTTTCTCGGCCCCCGCTTCTCCAATCAACCTCGAACTTTCAGGGAAGGAGCGGAACTGAGCTGACCAAAAGCTTGGATAATTTCAAGAAGATTCATCTATGGACGCCAAAGTTATTGCCAATAGAATGTTGCGGTTTTCCTATGGATAATAGGTCCTAACTACCGACCGCCAGTAGGTGATATATATATACATATATATATATATTATACTAATATAATAAAGAGAGAGCCCAAACCTTTGAGGTGGGTAATCTCAGGAACCACAGCACCAATCACAACACCCAATACAGCGTTGGACAGTTGCAGCAGAAGGACATAGGCTATGCAGACGCCCACCATATACATTTCAAAGGTAAAAGAACCGTGCCAGCAAAGTAGTCCCTTGTGGGCGTGTCTGCGCTGTGCTGTGGGCGTGTGCTGTGGGCGTGACAAACGCTGGGGGTGTGTGGTACGTTCCGCCCTTCATGCCATGTCTCATATCGTCTGCTGTGGGCGTGTGCTGGGGGCGTGGGCATGTGCGGGGCGCGGGATTACGGGAAAAAAAGCGAGCATTGTTCCCAATATTTAATTGGTTTTTCTTCCCAGGTTCTGTACATTCCAGCTCCGGGTGTCCACCCTGCTCCCTTTAAATACCCCTGCACCCCATAATCATAAACCACCCTTACTCATTACAATACCCCAACACCCTTAAACACTAACCCATCTTAACCCTAAAAATACCCCTGTACCCCAAAACCCAAACCTAGCTCTGAACCCTAAAAATACCCCTGTACCCCAAAACCCAAACCTACCCCTGAATCCTAAAATATCCCTGTACCCCAAAAACCCAAACCTAGCCCTGAAACCTTAAAATACCCCTGTACCCCAAAACCCAAACCTACCCCTGAACCCTAAAAATACCCCTGTACCCCAAAACCCAAACCTACCCCTGAACCCTAAAGTACCCCTGTACCTCAAAACCCAAACCTAGCCCTGAAACCTAAAAATACCCCTGTACCCCAAAACCCAAACCTAGCCCTGAACCCTTAAAATATCCCTGTACCCCAAAACCCAAACCTACCCCTGAACCCTAAAAATACCCCTGTACCCCAAAACCTAGCCCTGAACCCTAAAAATACCCCTGTACCCCTTAACCCAAAACTATATCTGAACCCTTAAAATACCCAAACACCCCAAAACATATACCTCAGTACCCCAAAACATATACCCCTATACCCATACTTACCTTTTCCAAACTTAAAAAAAAAAAACATGCGTTTACCATTCATGCATTTACAACGAATTTTGTAGTAAATGTATGCGTGGTAAAAGCATATAAAATGTAATGCCATGCGTTATAATGGCATTGCGGAGTCATGGTACTTTCGTAATGAAAGTATGCGGAGTGATGGTATGCGGAAAGAAAGTTGCGGAATAATGGGTGTTTACCCTCCCCGGTAAGTACATTGGTGGCACGGCGGCCCACATCTCCAGCAACATACTCATATTTTTTCACCACCGATTTGAAAAATGCACAGGTCTCTCTCATTGATGGCCAGCACCGACATACACTTTTAGACACACCTCCCGCCACAAGTTCGAGAATTGCGAACTTTAGAGCTTGGGAACTACGTTCGAATCTCGGCATCAGCTCAACATCCTGTGATTCCAGGCAAATCGCTTTGTTTCCCCGTGCCTACCACAAATGAATGTGTTCTTCTGTAATGTAAATTGTGCTCATGCCATGTTGTCGAATTCACGCTATATAATATTGCAAGGAAAAATAAAGTAGGGAAACTCGAGTTCACACACTACTGAACGTGCACTCTTAAGTGCATCAGCAGTGCACTGTGAATCGGAGCGTTTCACAGGCCTGTCACAGATAAGAAATGCTATCAAAACGAAATCCTACAAAACAACTACTGGCCGGCAGCAATTCATACCCAGACAACGTCGGGACGGGCTGCTAGTATATATATATATATATATATATATATATATATATATATATACACCAAACTTTCGCCAAACAAAGGAGTAGCCCAAACAGGATTTGAAAATCCGCCGCCCTTTAATGGAAGCAGGTAAGGTACGCTAGCAGAGGTAAAACTTCACCCCACAGTGAAACGTCCAGCCCGACGCGTTTCGTGCAGGTAGCACTTAATCATGGGCTAAGGGCTTGTAGCTGATGAACTCTGGCATTTGCAGGCATTTAAAAGTCACGATACACGCCCCACCGGGCGTGGCCACAAAATGGCATCATGGTACTTGTAGTTAAGTGATAACTCATGTGAGTCGCCTCGTTCAGTGCAAGTCTTAAAAAATGTTCCCCAAGTGGGTGGGTGTTGTTTACCATCTTGCTGCACACCCCTCGTAATATTCTGCATCACCGGCATCCCGTTCCTTGTGCTGCGGCGAATTTCAGCGCTACAGCGGGACCGCTGACAGCAGCAGGGCTCTCTCCGCATATATATATGTACACAAACATACACATAGTTACTGTAAAAGTAGTAAACCGTGTACAGTGAGATGTGTAAACAAAATAGCAACAACTAACCAAGTTACACAATGCATAAACAAAGATACGTAGCAATGTTATAAAAAGAAGAATCCGATAGACCGTAGGACATGTGACCGTGACAGTTCTGAAGTAGTTGAGGCAGGGAGATGTGAGGGAGGGGATAGTTTTCACCGAGGTAGAGAGAAATATGGCTTCTTAACACTAATGTTCATGACAACTTAGTGCTTCACATAGTAAGCACAACAGCAATAGCACGCGGTACATAGAGAGAAGGTAAAAGTAAATAATAATGGTAAAAAAATAATAAACGAAATACAGTGGAATATGTAAGCAAAACAGCAGCAAGTACTTTAGTTACATAAAGTATAAATAAAATACATAGTGACAACAACTCAAAGAAGAATACGATACACAGTGTACAAAAGGTTTGGAGGTAGTTGTGGTAGAGCGTGGTGCGGAGAGTAGATGCACAGGTAGTGATGGATAGATTTACGTGAAGGATGTAGCATAACATAGGCCCGAGACACAGGCATGTTATGGAGTGCCAAGAGGTGGCGGACAAAAAAAGGTCTGGGCGCGACAGGGAACGAGGCATGGCCAAGATCTCAGTGAGAGAGGAATTTATTGGATAGAAACTGTTTTACTTCTTTCCTGTAGAGGGATGTAGATGGGTAAATCTGATCTCTGAAGGGAGAGAGTTTCAAATATTTGGGGCCATACCAGAGAAGGATCAGTAGTAGGTTTTCTTTTTCTTTAATTTTTGTGAATTGAGAAGTAAGCAGCTTGTACTTCTGGAGGGTCTGTTTCCACCCAAAAAATTCAGTTTCTGGGATAGGTAGGAAGGGCTGTTATGATGCAGCGCTTTATAGTAATGCAAGCAATTTTGAAGTGCATCCTGGCCTGGAATAGTAGCCAATTCAGAGCTTGAAGGTCAGAAGTGATGTGATCACTTTCTTTATTTTCTGTGATGAGCCTAGCTGCTGCATTAAGTGTAGCCAGCAGAGGACCAAGTGAAGTTTTCGGGAGGTCCACAAGGGTAGCGCTACCGTAGCCCACTTTCGACAGCACAAGTGCATGAATCGCAGCTGTGAGGTCTGCAGCGGGGAGTAAAGGCTTTACAGAATATGGATGAGCGGTCACCTTTGGCACAACATATGAAAGAGTGCCATCCGAGTAATATAGATTTTAAGTTTCACGGCATTCAGAGAATTTACAAAGATATGAGGGGAGGTAACATGGAACTTAAACGCTGGCAGGAAGAGGGCAAATGGTTTAGCAGATTGAGGACTGTGCACGTTGGTCTAAACCTTGAAAATGAAATGTACTATTTTTTGTAGAGAAGTCAGTCTAATACTTGAAATTAGTATTTTTATTCAAGCAAATTTCACATTGGACTTACTGAGAGCAATCTGAATGTATAGTGTGATTTGATGGTGGACCGGGCGATATGTGCCCGTTGGCTTAATCTCAAAAGAAATTAAATTGGCTTTGGCACACAAGATTATGTACTTTTGAGTGGTATTACTAGAATTGTTATACTACTAGTAACCTTCTTGAAGTAGACGATACAGGTATTTCAATGGTCAGATCAGGCAAACTACTCACACCGATGAGTTAATGTTATGATTTAGTATACACCATTTGAATTAAGTGTGATATGCTGTTGCTGTCTAGTGTTAGTATTCGCACATAAACTAACAATTCCTTTTTAGTGGTCAAACTGTGTCAGACCGTAGTGGGAACCACATTAAGATAGTATGATGAACAGGTATGGGTGTACGCACTATATGATTAATATAATAGATTAATTAAGGAGTCATTAGCACTACGCATGAATTTTCACACATTTACGAGATTTTCAAAATAAATAATTTTCAGTAGAATGTACACGTACAAGTAATTATTATTATTTTTTTTTTTTAAACCTTTATTGTACAGGGAAGGCTCACAAAAACGGGCCTACAACCCAGCGGGCCGGCCACCACAGATAAGGAGCATAATCAACAATACAGAAACGCATACAGAATATCACATCAAATCATACAGGAAATAAGGGCTAAAAGCCATATAGCAACCAGCAGGGACAGGATACGAGAAGGTTGATTTTCTAATATAAAGAAACGGGTACAACAGGATAATAAACAGATAGGAATACAAGTAATTTTTGTTGATATGTAGATGGCTGAGGCTAGCCACCGATTGAATCTAACCATATAACCATTTGCCGCACGATGGGAATATCTATTTTTGTGAGGATGGTTTGATTTGGACACCACTCTGATCAGACCAGAGTGGGAACATGAAGAACAATAAATTCATCATATGCCCATATGGATAGTTTTTTTCACGCAATGGATTTCATATAATCAAAAATAGCTTTACGCGTCATATTTTGCCCTATTAGATTAATATGAGACAAGGTTTTTTTTTTAGCAAAAGACAAGCATTCCTGTTGACATTTCAACTATGGAGGAAACCAGCCTATCCCATCTACAGTAACGCTTTGTGATGCACGATGTAAATACTACTTGTTGTAAGGAAATTTTTGATTGGACATTAATCAGGTCGGACCAGAGAGGGAACTGGGAATACTATTAATGCATTATGCGTCTGCTATGGAGAATCTATTTCATGCGCTAACTCGTATGTTTTTCTAAAAATAGATTAGTGATCATTATACTATTTGATAATTGGATATTAGGGACTGTTGGGTGCATGTACGTGGTACGTGGCAGTAGCGGACTGGAAACGAACTTCAAATACATGATAGCCCGGCACACTTTATACATAATTTGCAGTAGATCAAAACAGTTCAAAAGGATCTAGTTCCATAGACAAGTCGATGTTCGTTTTCAACGTATTCTTTATTTTTCATGCTTTAAAAAACTTTTGAAAGCACCACTTTTGAAACCGCCAACACGTTTCGTCCCATCCTGGGACTTCTTCAGGGCTACAAAAGTACATATAAAAAAAGGCTATTTACAATTTGTACATCACAGTTTTACGCAAAAGACAAAAACGCACACATCGACTTTTGCAAAAATATCAAAATAGTCTGTATTACTACCAGATTTCTTTCTTCATAAGACAGGCTTTTTATGTTTTCATCCAATTTCTTTATCGTATATTGTTACATTGACATTAGACCCATAACCAGCATCAATATTAAAGAGGCGACAAAGGGGAGGAACAACTTCATCCATTGTAACATTAGAAATCCATCAACACGGTCAATTAAAAACACATACCTTAAAAAAGTAAATAACAAATGTTCTATTTGGAATCTTTCATATGTTCTCAACTGGTTATTCTATGAAATCGATTAAAGAAATATACTGACAATTAGTTTGAACTATAGCTGCGTCAGGGAAGTTTAACCTATACATCTAATTTATTGTTTACTTACTTTGGATTTTAGTTTAATGTACTTCCTCATGTATTCAAGATAGTATTTCACAAATAGCAAGTCTTTAATAAAGAACAGTATCCTAAAAATAGATAAAGTTAGATGCATATTACTTATTTTGCACAAAGCCATATCAGTCATTACTAGTTTTATCATTGTGATTCTAAAAATCAGTCACATGGATACTCAAATATGTTTTATTATCAGGTATATTTTTGTAAATATATCTACACAGCCAATAATTACTGGCATCCCAAATAAGGATTTATGAGGTTTGAATATTATAATTATATGAGCACAATGTCCAAAGCAGAAATTGTAGGTAACAGACATGACACGAGACTAATTTATGAATAACCAAATGCAGAGTAATGTTGCAATGATAATCAAATAAATGTGCCCGTATTGGTTGTACCACGGTAGTAATTATTTAGAAGAAAATATGTCAAGTGACAAAAGGCCAGAACTAGACACGGTTATTTCTCTTCTATATACAGATGTCAGATTGTGTACTCTCCTGCCGATTTTTTAGAAATGGATTAGAAAAGGAGAAGTATGCCAACAAAGTGATAATGGCACATCTAGAAGCGCACTAAGCTAGAGTTATAGAGTTAAGATGATTTAATTATGAACATATCGATATTATTAGCAAAATGTTATTTTTAAAGCTAAGAGCGAAATTTCCACGCACTAGTAAGGGGTATCAAGAGGCTTTCTCTATCAACTCACCCGGATGCAGTAGTTCGAAACGAACTTCACCCTGTTTTAAAATTGGAAAATGACTGTGCTCTATGATTGGTGCACAATAAAAGCAGGTATTAGGGAACAGTATTGGATGTTACCTAGGTTTAGATACCTACCCAGAACCGGAGAATTAATGGCAGAATATGATTGGCTGCTGCTTAGTTTAAATAAGGAGCTTGGGAACGGGTGATTTCACTGAAGATTTCTGGTGTTTGTTGCTCCTGCCACAATAGTGAAGGCCAGAAAGAACAGTGTGTGTCATTCGAGTTTTAAGGAAAGCCAATGAATGTTGCTAGTTTAAAATATGTAATTTGTATATTGGGTGATTATTTAAAGGTGAAAGGTAGATGTTTAAGTGATATACTCAGTTTAGTGAAATTATGGTTTGAATGGTTATGTATGAAAGTGGCATTTTAAGGTGGTGAAAGGAATTTTGTTGTTATATAATTAGGGTATATGATTATATTCTATTCAATTTCAGATCCCACTTGGGGAGAATTAAGCCACATGGAATTTGGATTCTAGTGCTTATTAATCTGGCCATGGAAGGCTTTTTGAACTACTTTGAGGTACTTAATACATAAGTGAGTGTACATTTTATGAGTAGTAGTAAAAAATACTCTCTCTAGTATCAATACATAGGGAATTGTAATAAGTTAAATGAGAAAATAAATTAGTGTGAAATAAAATGTACTGTAATTAATAAGGGAACAGAACACATTGTCAGATGTGGTTAAACGTGTTGATATGACATTTTTTAAAATTTGTAACCTATAGATTTTAACAGGTTTGTTCTCACTTTAGGCATAAGGTGGTACTGTTGTAAGGAGTCATGTAGACCATGTCAATTGATTTATGTAATGTGTGTCATTATTTTATATGTTATTGTTGTAAAACTGTACATACATATGTATTATGTATTATTATCATTATTATATGTTGTTCGTATATGTTTTAGTCTGCAGCCCTGATGAAGTCCCTTGTGGATGAAACGTGTAGGCTGGGCTGAATGACATTTGTAAAAGAAATCAATAAAACTGGATTTGGATATTAACACAGGACTCCTTCACTCGATGATGGGCAAGACAGGAACAAAAGAGGCTAAGCAGGATGGAAGAGTGCTTCGCTTTCTAATCAACGCGTGCATGTCTACTGTCCTGCCTCTCTTCACTTACCTGACTTTCTTCTGGGTGGCTCTGAAGTTCTATGGTGTACTCTCGCCTGAATCTTGTCTTGACTGGTGCTTTTCGCCTGACGCCACGGGGCCTTCAGAATCCTTCCTCAACTCAGAGGTTCACCCGACGCT
The DNA here is from genome assembly GCF_964261635.1 of Lissotriton helveticus. Classification (NCBI taxonomy): domain Eukaryota; kingdom Metazoa; phylum Chordata; class Amphibia; order Caudata; family Salamandridae; genus Lissotriton; species Lissotriton helveticus. Next base: position 1,049,115,814 of record NC_136072.1, read on the forward strand.
GCGGGGACCTTCAGAATCCTTCCTAATTACAGCGGTTTACCCAACGCCGTGGGGGCCTTCTCTCTCTTCCTGGTTACGGCGGTTCACCCGACGCGGCAGGGGCCTTCATGATGTTTCCTGGAAAGTAAAACAAAGGAAATTGATTATTCACAAAGAATTCACGCTCTTCTAAGCGGTAACTTATCTGAAACAGTCTCCACGGTGTATGGAAATTCTGCAACCTTGCTGACATTGTTTGATGGCTATAAGTAAGACACATATAAGATTAGCCTCCTGAGATTGAAGGGGCTGAATTGTTTACTAGTACTTTAGCCCTGCACATTTTTGTGTATATTTTTTTATTGTTTTTCTTATCCTTTCCAGGAGAATATGTTTTGGGGTTTTCGCCTGGTTTTATTGGATATTAATAAGTTAGGGACTACTTGGATTCCATGCTGAACCTCCCTTAGGTTAGTCATACGATATACCTCTTTGATTACTGTGACTTCTTATACGTAGTAAGCTCATAATTACATATCTCTTTCATATATATATATATATATATATATATATATATATATATATATATATATATATATATATATATATATATATATATATATATATACATATATATATAAATATATATATATACATATATATACACATATATATATATATATATATAAATAAATATATATTACCTACTGGCGATAGCCAGTAGGTATATATAGTTAGGATTTTTTTCCTATGGGATTTTTGAAAATTCTATGTCGAATAACTTTGGCGTTTGAGGACAGAATTGGCTGAAATTTTCAGGAAAATGGAACATTTTGTTTCTGAGCAGCCCCTGAAAATTTGGGGGGGTTTCGTCAAGGGGGGGCCGAGAACAAAGGGGGGTCCCAAAACGTGTTTTTCCCATGCAATTTTCCATAGGGCGGTTGGCCTCACTTTTAGCCTGAACGGCTGAATGGATTTACACCAAACTTGGCAAAATTGTGGGGACTGGTAGCCCGATGTGCCTTTGCTATGTCTCAAGATATAGGCTCCAGTGGTTTTTACGAAAATTAACTTTGAAAAATATATATTGGGCTACATTGGGCTATATATATGTTGGAGCCCAAATGTAGCCCAATGTAGCCCAATGTAGCCCAAAGATGGCCACCAGAGACAAAAAAAAACAAATGTAGCCCAAATATCAGCCAGATGTAGCCCAACTATAGCCCAATGACAGAATGTCCCAGAGTGTTCTAAAGAACAACTAGAGTGCTAACAGTCCTACTTATTACAAAGGTATGGCACACCTGAAGCCATCTTGATTGGAATAAAGTGGTAACTCTTAAAACATTTAATTTAAAAAGGAACAAAATGAGGGGGTTCATTTTGCCATAGAAAGTATGATTAGCGAATATATGATGAAATCCCGCATACCATCAGTCCGCAAAAAAAATCCCGCATGTACTATTAGGCCGCAAATTAAAATAACGAAAACTTTTAGAACGAATATGCCTTTAGCATACACTAAACAACTAAACTACCCTAAACCCTAAAACACTACCCCCAGCATGACCCTACACTACACAAACAGTACAACACTACCCTAAACCCTAAAACACTACCCCCAGCATGACCCTACACTACAACACTACCCTAAACCCTAAAACACTACCCCCAGCATGACCCTACAATACGCAAACACTACAACACAACCCTAAACCCTAAAACACTACACCCCAGCATGACCCTACACTACGCAAACACTACAACACTACCCTAAACCCTAAAACACTACCCCCAGCATGACCCTACACTACACAAACACTACAACACAACCCTAAACCCTAAAACACTACCCCCAGCATGACCCTACACTACGCAAACACTACAACACTATCCTAAACCCTAAAACACTACCCCCAGCATGACCCTACACTACGCAAACACTACAACACTACCCAAAACCCTAAAACACTACACCCCAGCATGACCCTACACTACGCAAACACTACAACACTTCCCTAAACCCTAAAACACTACCCCCAGCATGACCCTACACTACGCAAACACTTCAACACTACCCAAAACCCTAAAACACTACACCCCAGCATGACCCTACACTACGCAAACACTACAACACTACCCTAAACCCTAAAACACTACCCCCAGCATGACCCTACACTACGCAAACACTACAACACTACCCTAAACCCTAAAACACTACCCCCAGCATGACCCTACACTACGCAAACACTACAACACTACCCTAAACCCTAAAACACTACCCCCAGCATGACCCTACACTACGCAAACACTACAACACTACCCAAAACCCTAAAACACTACCCCCAGCATGACCCTACACTACGCAAACACTACAACACTACCAAAAACCCTAAAACACTACCCCCAGCATGACCCTACACTACGCAAACACTACAACACTACCCAAAACCCTAAAACACTACCCCCAGCATGACCCTACACTACGCAAACACTACAACACTACCCAAAACCCTAAAACACTACACCCCAGCATGACCCTACACTACGCAAACACTACAACACTACCCAAAACCCTACAACACTACACCCCAGCATGACCCTACACTACGCAAACAATACAACACTACCCAAAACCCTAAAACACTACCCCCAGCATGACCCTACACTACGCAAACACTACAACACTACCCAAAACCCTAAAACACTACCCCCAGCATGACCCTACACTACGCAAACACTACAACACTACCCTAAACCCTAAAATACTACACCCCAGCATGACCCTACACTACGCAAACACTACAACACTACCCAAAACCCTAAAACACTACACCCCAGCATGACCCTACACTACGCAAACACTACAACACTACCCTAAACCCTAAAACACTACCCCCAGCATGACCCTACACTACGCAAACACTACAACACTACCCTAAACCCTAAAACACTACCCCCAGCATGACCCTACACTACGCAAACACTACAACACTACCCTAAACCCTAAAACACTACCCCCAGCATGACCCTACACTACGCAAACACTACAACACTACCCAAAACCCTAAAACACTACCCCCAGCATGACCCTACACTACGCAAACACTACAACACTACCAAAAACCCTAAAACACTACCCCCAGCATGACCCTACACTACGCAAACACTACAACACTACCCAAAACCCTAAAACACTACCCCCAGCATGACCCTACACTACGCAAACACTACAACACTACCCAAAACCCTAAAACACTACACCCCAGCATGACCCTACACTACGCAAACACTACAACACTACCCAAAACCCTACAACACTACACCCCAGCATGACCCTACACTACGCAAACAATACAACACTACCCAAAACCCTAAAACACTACCCCCAGCATGACCCTACACTACGCAAACACTACAACACTACCCAAAACCCTAAAACACTACCCCCAGCATGACCCTACACTATGCAAACACTACAACACTACCCTAAACCCTAAAATACTACACCCCAGCATGACCCTACACTACGCAAACACTACAACACTACCCACAACCCTAAAATACTACCCCCAGCATGACCCTACACTATGCAAACACTACAACACTATCCTAAACCCTAAAACACTACGCCCAGCATGACCCTACACTACGCAAACACTACAACACTACCCTAAACCCTAACACACTAGCCCCAGCATGACCCTACACTACGCAAACACTACAACACAACCCTAAACCCTAAAACACTACCCCCAGCATGACCCTACACTACGCAAACACTACAACACTACCCTAAACCCTAAAACACTACCCCCAGCATGACCCTACACTACGCAAACACTACAACACAACCCTAAACCCTAAAACACTACCCCCAGCATGACCCTACACTACGCAAACACTACAACACTACCCTAAACCCTAAAACACTACCCCCAGCATGACCCTACACTACGCAAACACTACAACACTACCCTAAACCCTAAAACACTAGCCCCAGCATGACCCTACACTACGCAAACACTACAACACAACCCTAAACCCTAAAACACTACCCCCAGCATGACCCTACACTATGCAAACACTACAACACTACCCAAAACCCTAAAACACTACCCCCAGCATGACCCTACACTACGCAAACACTACAACACTACCCAAAACCCTAAAACACTACCCCCCAGCATGACCCTACACTACGCAAACACTACAACACTACCCAAAACCCTAAAACACTACCCCCAGCATGACCCTACACTACGCAAACACTACAACACTACCCAAAACCCTAAAACACTACACCCCAGCATGACCCTACACTACGCAAACACTACAACACTACCCAAAACCCTAAAACACTACACCCCAGCATGACCCTACACTACGCAAACACTACAACACTACCCAAAACCCTAAAACACTACCCCCAGCATGACCCTACACTACGCAAACACTACAACACTATCCTAAACCCTAAAACACTACACCCCAGCATGACCCTACACTACGCAAACACTACAACACTACCCAAAACCCTAAAACACTACACCCCAGCATGACCCTACACTACGCAAACACTACAACACTACCCTAAACCCTAAAACACTACCCCCAGCATGACCCTACACTACGCAAACACTACAACACTACCCTAAACCCTAAAACACTACCCCCAGCATGACCCTACACTACGCAAACACTACAACACTACCCTAAACCCTAAAACACTACCCCCAGCATGACCCTACACTACGCAAACACTACAACACTACCCAAAACCCTAAAACACTACCCCCAGCATGACCCTACACTACGCAAACACTACAACACTACCCAAAACCCTAAAACACTACCCCCAGCATGACCCTACACTACGCAAACACTACAACACTACCCAAAACCCTAAAACACTACACCCCAGCATGACCCTACACTACGCAAACACTACAACACTACCCAAAACCCTACAACACTACACCCCAGCATGACCCTACACTACGCAAACAATACAACACTACCCAAAACCCTAAAACACTACCCCCAGCATGACCCTACACTACGCAAACACTACAACACTACCCAAAACCCTAAAACACTACCCCCAGCATGACCCTACACTACGCAAACACTACAACACTACCCTAAACCCTAAAATACTACACCCCAGCATGACCCTACACTACGCAAACACTACAACACTACCCACAACCCTAAAACACTACCCCCAGCATGACCCTACACTATGCAAACACTACAACACTATCCTAAACCCTAAAACACTACGCCCAGCATGACCCTACACTACGCAAACACTACAACACTACCCTAAACCCTAACACTCTAGCCCCAGCATGACCCTACACTACACAAACACTACAACACAACCCTAAACCCTAAAACACTACCCCCAGCATGACCCTACACTACGCAAACACTACAACACTACCCTAAACCCTAAAACACTACCCCCAGCATGACCCTACACTACGCAAACACTACAACACTACCCTAAACCCTAAAACACTAGCCCCAGCATGACCCTACACTACGCAAACACTACAACACAACCCTAAACCCTAAAACACTACCCCCAGCATGACCCTACACTATGCAAACACTACAACACTACCCAAAACCCTAAAACACTACCCCCAGCATGACCCTACACTACGCAAACACTACAACACTACCCAAAACCCTAAAACACTACCCCCCAGCATGAGCCTACACTACGCAAACACTACAACACTACCCAAAACCCTAAAACACTACCCCCAGCATGACCCTACACTACGCAAACACTACAACACTACCCAAAACCCTAAAACACTACCCCCAGCATGACCCTACACTACGCAAACACTACAACACTACCCAAAACCCTAAAACACTACACCCCAGCATGACCCTACACTACGCAAACACTACAACACTACCCAAAACCCTAAAACACTACACCCCAGCATGACCCTACACTACGCAAACACTACAACACTACCCAAAACCCTAAAACACTACCCCCAGCATGACCCTACACTACGCAAACACTACAACACTATCCTAAACCCTAAAACACTACACCCCAGCATGACCCTACACTACGCAAACACTACAACACTACCCAAAACCCTAAAACACTACACCCCAGCATGACCCTACACTACGCAAACACTACAACACTACCCAAAACCCTAAAACACTACCCCCAGCATGACCCTACACTACGCAAACACTACAACACTATCCTAAACCCTAAAACACTACGCCCAGCATGACCCTACACTACGCAAACACTACAACACTACCCTAAACCCTAAAACACTAGCCCCAGCATGACCCTACACTACGCAAACACTACAACACAACCGTAAACCCTAAAACACTACCCCCAGCATGACCCTACACTACGCAAACACTACAACACTACCCTAAACCCTAAAACACTACCCCCAGCATGACCCTACACTACGCAAACACTACAACACAACCCTAAACCCTAAAACACTACCCCCAGCATGACCCTACACTAAACAACCACCACAACTCTACACTACACTAACACAACACTACACTACACAACACTACACTACACTACACAATCACTAACCCACGAAAAAATTAACACAAACCCACTTACCTCTCTCGTCATCGTGGTTTTCACAACGCAAATGCATTTACCATACATGCCTTTAAAACGTAATTCTTTGTAAAGGCATGCGCGATAAATGCACATGCGTTTTGAAAAAATGCGGGATAATGGTATGCGAGGTCAATGACCTTGCGGGATAATGGTATGCGGACTGAAAGTCTGCGGGATAAAAAATGCGGGAAAATGGCTGCAAACCATGATTAGCAGCAGACTTCCCTGGTGAGCACTAGCTTTACTAAAGTGATCTAATGAGCAACTAGAGTGCTTACATTCAGAATTGATGGCAAATATGTGACACATCTGAATGCCTTCTTGATAGAACCAAAGTAAACAAGCATTGAAAATGCAATAGATCTCGCCCTCGTTTAAGTTAAAGCCATTCTGTTTGTAATGAGGTGGCTTTTTAGCTTTGCTTTTATTAGTGTTTTTAAAACTTTCATGTAAATAACATGCATATGTATGCATATATGTATGCATGCATTTATATTTATATAGATATGCAGATTATATATGTTTATACATGTATATTACCTACTGGCGATAGCCTGTGGGTATATATAGTTAGGATTTTTTCTCTATGGGATTTCTGAAAATTCTATGTCTAATAACTTTAGCGTTTGTGGACGGAATTGGCTGAAATTTTCAGGAAAATGGCACATTTTGTTTCTGAGCAGCCCCTGAAAATTTGGGGGGGTTTTGTCAAGGGGGGCCGAGAAAAAAGGGGGGTCCCAAAACGCGTTTTTCCCATTCATTTTTCCATAGGGCGGTTGGACTCACTTTTAGCTCGAACGGCTGAATAGATTTACATGAAACTTGGCAAAATTGTAGATATGGTTTGCCCGACGTGCCTTTGCTATGTCTCAATATATGTGCTCCAGTGGATTTTGAGAAATTAACGTTTAAAAAAATATATATATCTGTGACAGCGCTCCGGTTAGCGCCCCGGTTCGCGTACCTGACGTGTAACGGAACTTCGCGAAGCGAAGCTGATTGGCTCTCCGGTGTCTGTCAACATTCTAAACAGTCCGGAGCGGCCGCCATCTTGTCTCTCGGTACGATCGAGAGACAAGATGTGGTGAAAAACGAAGGGGGAAATGAAGGAAAGGGGGCAAGGTAGACCACTCCTGACCCCCTAGGATTGATGAGGGGGATATTAAAGTGCCCCGCGGGGCAAAAAATAAAAACATTTTTTTTGTTGTAATTTTACGCCGTAGAGGCGCGTCCCGGTACGCGAACCGGGCAGCTCACCGGGCAGCTCACCGGGCAGCTAACCGGGCAGCTAACCGGCAGCGTAGCTGTCAACATTGTAAACAGTCCGGAGCGGCCGCCATCTTGTCTCTCGGTAGGTTCGAGAGACAAGATGTGGTGAAAAAAAAAGGGGGAAATGAAGGAAAGGGGGCAAGGTAAACCCCTCCTGACCCCCTAGGATTGATGAGGGGGATATTAAAGTCCCCCGCGATTTTTCGCGGTAGAGGCGCTTCCCGGTACGCGAACCGGGCAGCTAACCGGCAGCGTAACGGGAGTCCGCCATCTTGTGTTTTTGGAGCGTCCGGTTCGCGTACCGGGTAGCGTCCCGGTAAGCGTAACAAGGGGAAAACCAAGAGAAACAGTAAAAAAAAAATTAAGGGAATAGATTTCCAGCAAACTTGGCAAAATTGTAGGGACTGTTTGTTTGATGTGCCTTTGCAAGGCCTCAAGATATGTGCACGTGTGGATTTTGTCTAATTAAGGTTAAAAAAAATATATATATCTGTAAGCGTGCTCTGGCACGCTTACGTTACGGGTTTTGTTTGCGCTGCAGAGCCGATACGTCACGGTTATGCGACGCGTCATGAGGCGTCTCACGTGGCTACGTGATACGTCACGTAATAAAGAATATATTTTACAGCTATAGATATTAGCTTTTAAAAAACCAATGAAATTCACTGAAAAAACCATAGGTTATAGACCATATATAGTTAGGAATTTGCATTTACAAAACCTTGAAAATTCACTGAAAAAACCATAGGTTAGAGACCATATATAGTTAGCTGGACATTTTATTGACATAAAACCAATGAAATTCCATATATAGTTAGTTGCACTAACTATATATCGCGCACCCGCAATCCACTGCTGATGATGTCACATATTACATCATTCATGACATGGTCAGTGACATCACTGATGACATCACTGATGACATCTCAAATGACATCACTGATGACATCACTGATGACATCTCAAATGACATCACTGATGACATCATGACACACCAATACCAGTTACTACATACGCACTCACTGATTCCTACGTCTACACACACATTCACTCATTCACCCATACAATCACTCATACATACAGTCACTCATTATTACAACAATATCATATGCACTCATACACCTATGCAGACACTCACACACTGCCACTCATCCATGGAGTTACTCACACACCTAGTCAGTCCTGTAAAGAATCAACCACACTTCCATTTCCTCATCTATACAGTTAAACACAGAACACCATACTTCAGTGACATCACTGATGACATCACTGATGACATCTCAAATGACATCACTGATGACATCTCAAATGACATCACTGATGACACCATGACACACCAATACCAGTTACTACATACGCACTCACTGATTCCTACGTCTACACACACATTCACTCATTCACCCATACAATCACTCATACATACAGTCACTCATTATTACAACACTATCATATGCACTCATACACCTAGTCAGTCCTGTGAAGAATCAATCACACTTCGATTTCCTCATCTATACAGTTAAACACAGAACACCATACTTTTCACACATATACTAACACATACTTACTCTCTTATACAATCACTGATACAAGTACACATTGATATGCACAGTCACACACCTCCCAGCCAGCCACACACACACTCAGTCTTCCATACATCCACTCATTCTTCAATATGTAAAACATATTTAAACTTTACAAAAACACACAGACACTAGATGATGTCATCAGTGATGTCATTTGAGATGTCTTCAGTGATGTCATCAGTGATGTCATTTGAGATGTCATCAGTGATGTCATCAGTGATGTCACTGACCATGTCATGAATGATGTAATATGTGACATCATCAGCAGTGGATTGCGGGTGCGCGATATATAGTTAGTGCAACTAACTATATATGGAATTTCATTGGTTTTATGTCAATAAAATGTCCAGCTAACTATATATGGTCTCTAACCTATGGTTTTTTCAGTGAATTTTCAAGGTTTTGTAAATGCAAATTCCTAACTATATATGGTCTATAATCTATGGTTTTTTCAGTGAATATATATATATACATATATATATATATATATATATATATACACACCACTGATCCTGCTTTCAGATACAGACATACCTAATAGGGAGAGGGATCTTTACAGGTAGTTATCCCAAATCATCAGGGTGTGCCATAAACTTACTATGGCTGGACCAGAGCCTGGTTTCACTCTTTCAAAGATTTTTACCCTTCAACCTCTATAGAAAAGAATTGCCAAATTTTCGAATGTGATATTTTAGAAATGCTTGATAATCAGATTTCCTTTACAACCCAAAAACCTAGCATAGGTTTGTCCGCCCCCTGGTACAATACTTATTGATTGATTGATTGAAGGCTTTATTTCGATATAAAAATATCATAAAAGCATAATACAATGGATTAAAAAAGCGATATTAAACAATCACATACTATATACACAGTTAAAACACTGTACAAGCAATTAAGACAAGCATTAAATTGACAAAGAAAGCCTTTAGGGAGGCAAAATGAATTTGTAGGCAACTCAAAAGGAAATGGCGGCGGCCTTAGCTAGACGAAGACAAGATCCGTTTTACAGATCTCCTTAAATGATTACAAAAATAAAGTCAGGAAAATAAAAGCTGATTACTACTGTGGTATCATTTTGGCTGCTTCTAATAAAGCTAAAAAGATATTTTAAATACTTTGTGATCTCATAAATCCTTCCTGTATCAATCAATCAATCAATCATGCCATTTGTATAGCGCACTACTCACCCGGGAGGGTCTCAAGGCGCTTGTATTTGTCACCCCGAGTGGGATGGGTATGCTCAGACGTGAGTCCCATGCTCTCCACACCACTGGAGTCAAGCTATCCTGGCTGAAGACGGCTGATAGCCAGAAACCGGTCCTAGGATGCTTGATTCCGGTCCAGGAAAGACATGGCTTGGCAGTTCCGGCTGGACTGTTCCCATGAGGCACAGGGTCAAGGCTGATTTGCATATGGCCATGTCTGAACTGGGGTGGTGTGGGGTGCAAAAAAACGTTGGATTTAGGGCCAGATCTCTGTACTGGGGTGAATGTATGACATTGATCTGCATTCTGTCCATCAACTGTTGTTTTGCATTTTACTGTTAAAGCGGCACAGTTATGGAACAAGTTACCATCCCAAGTAGGATGCCAGACTGACTTGCTCAAGTCCAGGAAGGCCCTTAAAACTTGGCTCTTCCATAAGTAACATTGGGAAGACTTTTTGGACTTCTGCTGCTGCATCCTTTTTCACTATTTCTGCTTTAATTGATGAGTTTTAGTAATATTAGCGACAGGATACCATTCTGCTCACAGTGCGCTCTATAAATAACCAGTACAAATACAATACAAATTGCATTAATTGGGCATTAGTGTTATTTTCCTCCTTCATGCTCATTGTAATACATATAACCTTATATCCACTGCAAGGATCACATGAGGACCATTCAACAAGAATATCCATACCTGATGTGTGTTGGTGACGTGTCTTCTCTTCTCCATTTCCTTGTGTTGTTCCCCTCTTCCTTCATTTCTATAGTGTTAGCTTTGAAGCTGTTGGGCTGACATCGGTGGGTGTGGGAAGTTGGGACCTTGCTACAAAACTTTCATTTCGCCCCTGCAGAAACAACAGGTGAGAATTGCAATGAGTAATCACTATATTTATAAACTTTTCATATACATGCAATAATAAACTGCAGATGGGTCTGATCTGTGATCGCTATTAAAATAGGGTAATCTATTTCAAAAACTTTTATGGCTTATAAATCAGCGGTGTTCCACTGGATGTTTCTTTGGCTATTTGATCAATCAATTTAGTGATGCTCACAATGATGAAAGCAGAACAGCGCCTGATGGAAAAATAACACACGAAATCAGTAAGCAGTTGTTTAACAACATTGAAGTCCCATGAACTTGAAGATTAACCTTTAGGACAATTCCATCTAATGACATTTTCAAAACATATGAAATTTTAATAATTTCTATAGGGGCCCATAATACGATGGGGCACCCTTTCTCAAATAACTCGAACAGATAATAGAGATGCAGTGATGTTAACCTCATGAAAGTCTCTTTTCGCTCTGTGTAATACATGTTTGTAACTCCTGTATAACAGGAGAGGGTGTCAAAGTTTCAGGAAATAATGCCTATGCACCATCAACAAAATAGTAATCGTCACAGTAAGCTATGAAAGAAATGTTGATACAGTAGCAAAGACTCAAATGTAGGACCTTGTTGGGCTAATGGACCTGTAACAACACAAGCAACATACAAGACTCTATCAATATTGTTGTCTAATTGCAGAAGTTAATGTTTCTCATGTTTCTTGGAGAGACAGAAGGAAAACAGCTCCTATTTCAGAATCTGTATTGGGCTCATTCCAAGAATATTGTAATAAAAAAAATATATAACAATTTCTTGCATTGATATAATTTCAATTGATATAGATTCTTTTGGTGTTGGACAAAAGGTTTTAGTTGTAGCACCCTTTATTGATGTTGCAGCATGTTTAGTTGTTGAAGATGTTGGGAAGAGGTGTGGTGTCGCGGCCAGGGCGGCTGACTCCGGAACACGGGGGCTCACGGTTTGATCCCCGGTGGCAGGTTAGCCCAGCACCTTGGGACTCTGGGCAATAGCTCGCTTAATCTTCCCGGCGGCCCCCTAGTGCCGGGTCACCTTTCCGGAGGTAGCTGTGCGCTTTACAAATGCTGGTACGCACCCAAACCGACAGACCACGCACGCAACCTGGGCTTCATCCTGGACTCCTCCCTCTCCATGACCAGACAAGTCAACGCCACCTCCTCGTCCTGTTTCAACATCCTGCGCATGCTACGTAAGATCTTCCAGTGGATCCCCACCGAGACCAGGAAGACGGTCACCCAGGCCCTAGTCACCAGCCGACTGGACTACGGCAACGCCCTCTACGCCGGAACCACCGCCAAGCTCCAGAAGAGACTCCAGCGGATCCAGAACGCCTCGGCGAGTCTCATCCTCGACGTCCCCAGACGAAGCCACATCTCCAGACACCTGAGAGACCTGCACTGGCTCCCGATCAACAAAAGAATCACCTTCCGGCTCCTCACCCACGCACACAAAGCCCTACACAACCAAGGCCCGACCTACCTCAACAGCCGCCTCAACTTCTACGCTCCCAAACGCCATCTCCGCTCGACCAATCATGCCCTCGCCGCCGTCCCCCGCATCCGCAGAGCGACAACAGGAGGAAGGTCCTTCTCCCACCTGGCCGCCAAGACTTGGAACTCCCTCCCGACCGACCTACGCCTGACCCAAGACCACCTCTCCTTCAGGAAGAAGCTCAAGACCTCGCTGTTTGAGCAGTAGCGGACCCCCCCCCCCCCAAAGCGCCTTGAGACCCTCCGGGTGAGTAGTGCGCGGTATAAATGCCTATGATTGATTGATTGATTGGTATTTCATTTTTCATTTCATATTTGCTTGCACCACATCTGAATCAGTACTTGATAATTGGTTTAATGTAAGAGACACAGCAAGCTCACCAGTCTCCGTCATAGGACCAATGATTTCAAGTTACTCTTTTTGGGGTAATTCCTGACTAGGTAGAGGATATAGTGGACTAATCTGTAGGCACTTGGGCTGCTCAAGAGGCCAGTGGGCTGCTCAAGAGAATCGCTCACATAGTGTTTCTTTTTATGATGAGTGATACATTTCTGGTTTTCTTCACATCAGGCTATTAGTGGCAGGATTGCAATGTGTGTGCCATCTACCCCAAGATCTGGAACTGGTGGTCCATAGATAGCTCTATTTCTGAACTAGCTATCTCATTTTTTGGAGCTACCCATCAACAGCTGCTTTCTCTTCAGTGACTGAGTGAGAACGTTTAACCTTTAGTTTTGAAAATTTTCCTTTTACCTCTTGGATGCGCTATAACAAATGCAGATAGAGTACGGCTAATCAAATTTTGACTCTTCCATGTTTTCAGGGAGATCGAGAACAGGGACATACAATGAAACAACAAAGAGCAGGTTATTTTTTGCTTGTTAAATCCTATATAGTGAGAGAATAGCAGTTTACTCCCATAGCAGGCACAGCATCTGTAAACACCTTAGTGGTGAAGGAAAGAACCATTGTCTAAGTGAAAAACATGAACTGCTCCCATTACTACAAGGTTCTGCCATTTGTTATGACTACCTGAGCATTGGCAGTCTTTTGTGGCCACAGCCACAGGAATCTAGAGTAAGAATCAACCACAACCAATATATATTTATATGTATTGACAGCTGGCAGTGGCCAACATGGTCAAGAAAAGTGACACTGAAGGGTTTATCACATATCGTAAAGGGAAGTAGGCACTGGTCTTATAGCAGTAGAATGGTTCCTCTGTTCAATTTTTACATTGCTGAACACATTTATTTGCATTCTTTGGTAGATATGATCACCAATATGGTTGCTGTAGCAGTGATAAAAAAAACACGTAATGAGGCCAAACCTTTACAAGCCACTTAAATTAAATCTAACTCCAATGCCTATCCTCAAACAAAGGTTGTCTTTGGCGAGTCTATAAGAATAGTTAGAAAAGAAACCATCATGGTACTTCTCCATTTTCAATGTTACCTCTTTCACCATCATTATGTCTACATTGATTTTCATTTGTGATAGAGACACAGAAGCAACCTTGAAGATTTGCATTACTGTGTTCACAGCCAAGGCAGCTGAAGAGTTTTCTTTAGCATGAATTCTTTCAGTTTTATGGCTCACCGTACATTGTATGTACACCAAGGGAAGCTTGTCCTGTAGGACATCTACCACTTCTCCAAAGGAATGTTGCCTTCATCAGTTTACCATTTGAATCTCTGCATCTATTTAGACAAATGTGGCAAATCTACAAACTCACTGCACTGCAGCTCAAAACACAGAGTATTTTTAGTGCTAATTACAGGTAGTGCAGAGTCATCTGTTTACAGCACACTCTTATACTTGTATATTAGAGTTTGCAGTTGCCATGATTCTGCCAAGTCAGTTTCCTGGTGCACCTTGTCTGGCAGCTGTTTACTGTTTTCTATTGTTTTTACCAATCTTTGTTGTCATTTTGCCATTTGTCTGTTCCAATGCTTGTTGCAGACTATGATGTTATCCAGGCCTATTGTCCCTTCTCAGCTCCAGTAGTTTACCTGTAAGCTGGAATCTGGAAGCTTCTTCCTGAGCCCTTTAAATAGGGCCAACACCCTGTCCTTATTGCTGGTTATTGATAACCCTGAGCTTGAGCAGCAGCTGTTCCTGTTCTCCAACTGCTGAAAGAAGATTCCGGTTGCATCAAGGAGACTTCTATGTTCTTTTCCCAGTGTGTAGATCCTCTCTCAGCTACAATCAGGTAGGATTGTTCCTTTCTTAACCAAGAGCATCGTGATAGGCACTACATGCTGTTTTTGTTATTTTGTATTTTGAAAGAAAGTTGCATATTGTGTTAAAGCGCTCTTTGATTATTTACATGTTTGGTAATTTTGGCACTTTGTACATCGCGCTGAAGTGCTCTTTGGTCATTTACATGTTTGGTGATTCTGGCACTTTGTACATCGCGTTGAAGCGCTCTTTGGTCATTTACATGTTTGCTGATTTTGGCACTGTTGTACATCGTGCTTAAGCGCTCTTTGGTCATTTAACATGTATGATGATTTTGGCAACTTGGAACATCGCGCTGAAGCGCTCTTTGGACGTTTGCTATTGATGACTGACATTTTGGGCACATCGCGCTGAAGCGCTCTTGGGGGGATTTCCATACCTGATGACTTTGGCATTGTGTCATATCGCGCTGAAGCGCTCTTTGAACATTTGCATATTTGGACTCAGTGCATCGCGCTGATGTGCTTCCTAGATATTTGCATATTTGAACTCTGATACATAGCGCTAAAGTGCTCCCTTGGGCATTTGAATATTAATCTGCCTTATTAGCATATGTAATGTGTTGTGTATTGCAAAACGGTTGTTGGAAGTACCACTGTGATATTTAACAGTGGTTAAAGCACATCCTTACGGAAAGATTATGTCTAAAGCCAAGTGGCTCTTTATATGAATGTGTGCTTTGTTGAGAAAAATGGTTGTTTAGCCATAACATTGTATCCTTCAGAATTATAGTGACAGAAATTGCCAGTGAAGCCTGAGAAGACGTGCACAATGACTGTTCTATGCATAACTTGCTTTTCTTTTACAGGTATGTTGTCATTGTTTAACCCATGTTAAATATAGACAAAAGTTTACTAAGCACGAAAAGAAAGCTAATCAAGGACAACGTCTCGATCCAGGTCTCCCTCCCCGCAGTACCCTCCCTAATTCCCTTCCCCCGTCTAGCCACTGTGATACTGTGATGCAGTTAAGCAAGCTAGCTCCCTTCTCCCATGTGTTGTAGTATTACATGGTTGCTCTGGTGATTGAACCTGCTGTTTTTCTGGAGAGCGGGTAAGCTCCCAAAGATGGTGGCATTGCATTTATCTTCCCTTTTTGCATACATATAATGTATCCTATGTATCTGCTTTATCACAGTTACTGCCTTCACCGGTGCCTCCACACACCTTAGTTGCCCTCCTGCTGAGCCCTCTATGGGTGGGCTGAGCCATTGCCAGTAACACTTTGCAGTGTATTGGAGCCAGCAGCCTGTGTCTATTGTCTCCGACCTAAGACCTCTTTTTGTATAGCTCCTGGAATATTTGTTCTATGCTCTTGGATTACACCAGTGTATGTGCGTTCATCGCTACTCGCTTGCATTGTTTTAGGTGCCTCCTCCATTGTTCCTGCAATCCCCTAGTGAAACTTCAATGTGTTGGGAATATTGGAGGTATGCTTTTGATATGTACCTGGAGGCAGTGGGCAGGGGAAGTGTTTCTTCCTAAACAGAAGTTAGCTCTATTAAGACATAATCTAGAAGTAGAAGGAAGAAACTTCCTAAAAGAGTTACCTGTACCACAATCAGGAAGATGATATGGATCCTAATGAAACAGATGATGAGGTAATGCATGCTACTATGCATACATTAGTGGAGAATTATAGGGTGAATGTAGTATTGGAGCAACACATTTTTTCTCTGCAGAACAATAATCAGAAGAAACTATAGAATAATATCTGCCAGTTTCACATATCTCTGCCTATAAAATCAGACCTATGCAAAGAGATCATAGACCAATATATTAATTGAATGAACAATTTCAAAATCCAAGAGAATCTTTTGAGCACTAAGGTGTCAGGGATGAACCTATTGCTAGAAGGGAGAGCCAGGTTCTGGACTTAGACTATAATCCTTCAATCTTCGCTTAGGGACTTCCAGAGAGGTGGGATGGTAACACAACCTCTGGGATCACTCCAGAACAGGGAAAGAGGCCTATAGAGGTAGGGATGTTGAGAGAAACACACCACACCAGTAAGGACCTGTCACAGGTGGTTCCCATTGCACACCTTGTAGGAAGCTGGCTCTGTATATACTATGCCAAAGTAAGGTGTAGTGTGCAGGTAGACAGTACCTTACTCTCTATTTGTGGTAGATAGGTCGAGCAGTAAAGCTTTGTCAGAGGGTAGTGTTAAGCATTTATTGTATCCACTCAGGCAAGAAATAATGTCACACACTCAAAGACTGAACTCAGACCAATTTTATTTGTATAAAAATATTACTTAGTTATATTTAATTTCTAGAACCAAGCTATGCCTTGTACAGGTAAGTGTAATAATACTTGGCAAGAATAATGTAGTTTAAATACAGTTTGAATGCAATTGGATCAATTACAGGTAAGTCACTTGTTCATAAAACAATTGGAATTTCTTTTCAGTTACTTTTTAGATTACTTTGTATTTACTTTCCAGATTATATTTTAGATTACTTTGTACTTTATGTTTCTGATTATTTTTCAAGTAATTCTTTCTACTCAATGTGATATGCCTGTAAGAAAGTGGCTCTGTACATACTGTTCCAAAGTAAGGTAGCAGTGTGCACAGAGTCCACAGTCCCCAGAGGTTTGGCAGAGTTTAAAGTTAGATATAACCTTACTCTCTAAAGTGGTAGCTTGGTCGAGCAGTAAGGCAGTATCAGGGGACAGTGTAAATCATTTTATGTACACACTCAGTCAGCAAATGGTCTCACACACTCAAGAACTGAGCTCTAGGCCAATTGTTTTGTATATAAAACTATATTATTGTTTTATTTTAGAACCACAAGTAGGTATAAAAATACTTTCACAGAATGAGGGGCTACTGTTGAATACTTTCAATTAGCAATAGACTTTTCAATGCAATAGATACAGTTGTTGCAATATGCAACACAATCTTTGACAAAAAGAGTTTTTTAATTGTACTATTTTGTGTATTTATATGTTGTGTCAGGATAAACTATGTTGGACTAATGTAATATGATTTTTTGCAAAAAAACCTATATGTTTTAATAAATTGTGTATACTATGTATATGAAAAATTGGTTTTAAATAGAAAGAAATAATAAATTAGATACATCAAATGTTATGTTTTTGACTTAAATATTATGTGTGGTGGGCTGTTGGTATAATTGAATCAGCCGTTTAAATCTGAACTCGGACAAAACGGAAGTCCTCATCTTAGGATCATCCCCCTCTGCATGGGACGACTCATGGTGGCCACCTGCCCTGGGAAACGCACCCAAACCAACGGACCACGCCCGCAACCTGGGCTTCATCCTGGACTCCTCCCTCTCGATGACCAGACAAGTCAACGCCGTTTCCTCATCATGCTTCAACATCCTACGCATGCTCAAAAAAATATTCCGTTGGATCCCCACCGAAACAAGAAAAACGGTCACCCACGCACTGGTCATAAGCTGACTGGATTACAGAAACACCCTTTACGCAGGAACCACAGCCAAACTACAGAAAAAACTCCAACGCATCCAAAACGCCTCAGCCAGACTCATACTTGACATCCCCCGCCAAGCTCACATCTCCGGTCACCTGAAAGACCTCCACTGGCTCCCCGTCAACAAGAGGATAACGTTCCGACTCCTCACCCATGCACACAAAGCCCTTTACGACCTAGAACCCGAATGCCTTAACAGGCGCCTGTCCTTTTACACCCCCACCCGCCAACTCCGTTCGTCCAATCAGGCCCTAGCCGCTATCCCGCGCATCAACAAATCCAACATGGGGGAAAGATCCTTCTCCTACTTAGCGGCCAAAACCTGGAATTCTCTCCCCACCCACCTACGCCTTACACAGAACCACCTCTCCTTCAGAAAGCAACTTAAAACTTGGATATTCGATAAGTAAAGTACTCCCCCCTCCTCCCTCAAGCGCCTTGAGACCCTCCGGGTGAGTAGTGCGCTATACAAATTCTGAACTTGAACTTGACTAGAACAAATGGTATTGTTTATCTAAAATTCAAATACACAGAAAGGAATCTCCTTTTTAGTTGATAGATACAGTTGTTGCAATATGCAACACAATCTTAACACAATAATAACATTGAGCTCAATGAGAATTTTAAATAAATGCAATATCAATTACTTTGCATATGTTTTTCTTACTCAGGGTTGTATCCTGGATTCAGCACTGGTGCAACTCCTGTAAACAGTTGAAAGAAATTGTTTTTGTTACACAGCCGATTTTTTCGGAATATTTGTATATTTCAAAAATCGACACTTAGAAGAATTTCTGGCAAAAAACAGGCAATGTTATTCTATGGTGGAAAATCAGGTTATCAGAAAAACACAGTTGTAATTACTTTTTAGGGTCAGGGCTTGGCACAAAGATGCAGCACTGGAATCTCTCCTGGTAACAGGTGAGTAATTTTGTTTTTATTGATCGGATGATTTTTAGTGAATATTTCTAAGTTTCAAAACTCGACACTTAGAAGAATTTCCAAGTAAAACCAGTCAATGTTACCCAATGGAGAAAATGTAAGTTATTGGCTTTCAGGTAAGCACTCGACTGCAGAGTTAAGGTTCTGGGGTTAGACTCAGGGGTCTCCCAGGTTCAGGTAGGTACAGTAGTTACACCCTCAGAGGCACAGAGGCAGCCGGGTGCAGTGAGAGTAGGCCCAATGTTAGCCTATGGCAGGTAGGGGGCCTTCGGTTGGTGGCTGCTAGCAGGCAGACCACACGGCTGTGGGAGCAGGGCTCCTGGTCACTTACTCAGGGCAAGTGGGGAAGTAGAACAGAACAATTGGTGCACACCCAGTGGCCCTGGGGCGGCTGGGTGCAGGGTGATTTTGGGCCATCGGGCGCCCAATGGATTTCAATGGGAAAGCTGCAAGATGAACAAAGGCTGCAGGCTCGGGGACGGAGATTCTTCAGGTGCGACCACCACTTCGAGAAGTAACTTGGGAAGCTGTAGGTTAGATAGACACCCAGGAGTTGGGCACAGGGGGCCATGGGGCGCTGGGTGCAGGGGTGTCTTTTGGTGTCGGGAAATCTTAACCTCTGCTGGTGGCGGTTGGAGGGGTTCCTGGTTGTGAGGTTGCAGGAGTCATCAGGAGCGTCGAGGAGGGTCCTTGGGTGCTGGATTCTTGGTCACAGTCATTGGGGGGACGTCCTCGTGGTCTTTGTCCAGAGTGTGCTCGATTCACGGTTCTTGGCTGGCACCAGGGGTTGTTGCTGTTTGAGCAGAACCACTGCTCGTGGGAGTCCCAGTGTTTGGATGAGCAAGGCAGTCAGGTCCTCCGGGGTTTTCGAGGTTGCTGACCACAGGAGACGCCGGGGTTTAGCAGGAGCAGGTTTGAGGGTCGACAGGCCGGTAGGGCTAGGGCCAAGTCAGTTGTTGTTGTCCTCTTGTTAGCAGCTGCATGGCAGGTCTTCTTTCTTCTTATTCTTCTTTGTAGTTTCGGAATCGGGATCTAAGGAAGGAAGGTTCAGGGTGCCCCTAAATACTAAATTTAGGGGCGTTACAGGTAGGGGAAGGTCAAGGACCAATGGGTCCCTTCCCTGGGGTGAGTACACCCCCTATCCTGCCACTCGGGCAGGACCCTGTCTCTGATTGGGTAGGGCTCCCCATCCTCAAGATGGCGAGAGCCCGGAGTTGTGCTTCACCTCGCCTCCCCCACCTGAGGGGTGGGGTTGGCAGAGGCTGGCACAACCCCTTGCCTCACTTTGGTTTTCCCGCCTGTCTTCCCACCAGAGTGGGGATCAGAACCGGCGGGGGCCAGTTGCTGAGTATAGCAAGTGGCCTGGAGAAGCTCACAAAGGCAGCATGCCTTTGAAATTTCCCCTGCCCATCCTGGGGTAGGAGGCCTAGCACCTCGCCCTATGATGTGCATTGATATAGGCCCACGAAAGCGGATGGCTCTCTTCCCAGGGGTCCAGCAACATGTCTGCTGGGTGGCAGCCTAGGCAACCCATCAGTCAAGACGCGGGTTGTGGATTAGTTTCAGGGGGCAACTCTAAGTTGCCCACTGTCGTGCATTTTACATTAAATCCCACACTGGAATCAGTGTGGATGTAATGTGCTGAGAAGTTTGATACCAAACTTCTCAGCCTTCAGTGCAGCCATCATGCTGCTGTGGAGTTTGTGATGACAACCTCTCAGCACCATATACTCTTATCTTCCTACAGTGCCCAGGAATGGACCTGGGTACTGTAGGGGTACAGGGCTCATGCACCTATACCCTCACCACTGGCATAGGGCACCCAGCTAGAAGGGTGACTGAGGTATGCCAGGGCAGTGGTTTGTGGGCATGGCACACAGGGTGCCATGTCGACTCTTTGTTTTGTTCTGCACCAAGACACTCAGCCTGCAAAGGCAGTGTGTGTATGTCAGGGTACAGGGCCTCTAGGGGTGGCACAATATGTGCTGCAGCCTTAGGAGCCTTCTCTGGTCACAATGCCCTGAGTACCGAGGGTACCATTTACCAGGGGCTGACATGTGGCCAGAGGTGCCAATTGGGTTTAGGCTTCAATACATTTTTGGGGAAGGAACGCGTCCCCTGAGTACCTGATTGGCAGGAGCCCAGGGCACACTTAGTCAAAGTACATCAGCAATTCAGGAAAAAGTGGGGGCATACCATGCAAGAAAGATGGCACTTTCTCACAATGCCTAGATATCACACTGGGATATTTCCCAGAGAAAAGGTAAGTAAATCATACAAACCAACTCCACACTTAAAACAATTTTCACAAGAAAGCAGTTAATTCAGTACTTTGGGAGAAAACAATGTTATCAACTTAACAGTAAGTACTTAGGTTTGGGAGTTGGTTTTCTGGGATTAGAACTAGGGTTCCCCCCGGGTCAAAAATGCACTCTCAAAGCACCACTCTGCAGCACTAGGGCGGCCGGGTGAAGAGTGCCGAGGCCCAATGTTATCCAATGGGGAAAAGGGGCCTCCGTTTGGTGGCTGCTCACGAGCAGGCCACGACGTTGTGAGAGCAAAGCTCCCAGACTTAAGCTCAGGGCAAAGGGTGATCCAATTTGCATACAAGGTGCACCCTCAGTGGTGCAGGGGCAGCTGGGTGCAGGGTGCTGTTTTGGCGTTGGGTGCCCTGTTGTTTTCAATGGGGATTTTCCGGTTGCAACAAACACTGCAGGCTCGGGAACATGGATCTTCTGGAGGCTACCACTGGTTGGAGAGGTAAGTTAGGTTGTCTTGGGATGCCAGGACACTGTCGGTTGGGCACCCAAGGCCGTGGGATGTCGGGTGCAGGGGTGTCTTTTGACGTCAGATTCTTCTTACCAGTTCCAGCCGCAGTAGGGGGGATTCTCAAGAAAGAGGCTGCAAGCGCCAGTTGGAGACTTGAGGTAGGTCAGAGATCACCAGACGCCAGGTCTGGATCATCAGGAAGACCTCCTCGTGGTGTTGGGCCTCTCGAACTTGGGCCATGGGCGTCGGCTTAGGTGTGACTTGATGGGCCATCCTGGCAGGATGGGAGGGAGAAGCTAGACTCAGCCTCACTTACACTTGAATACGCTGTGTCACAAAGGGCTGCATACTCCTGTGTAGCGAGTCTAGAGCCAGGGCAGGAAGGGCAGGCCCTCTGTGCACTTTAAAGACCTGTTTATGAATCCTCCCCCACTTCACTGGGTATAAGTACTGGACTTCAGACCCCCCCCCACTTCAGTACACTTCTGGACCTGTGGATATGATAGAGATCGTGGGTCACCCGACCAACAATTTCACCATATAGGTTTCGGGCCCATAGATTTCAAATCACCATATACATTAATCAGGTGACCTCACAAACCTACCATCAGCAACCCTGATTCCTTCCTATAGTATTCTAATGTACCCGACTTACCATCCACTGTTACGGGTACCTATAACCACGATAGATCAGGGAGCTAGCTGTGAAGAAAGGTAGACAAAATACAAAACCCAACTTTAAATATCTTTGATATTCATAAAATGACCACGGACAACTGAGAAGTTTTAAAGGTTTTATCTAGAAATCAGTTTCTGAGAGCATTAGGCTTACAGTTAAAAGGCAATCGATAATCAAGATAACAAAAAGAACATAGCCATAGAGGAACAGTGTCAGGGCAACCATTTATGAGTCTACAAGAAATTATTAACAATGTAATATGCTAAATAGATTTCGGAATGGATCACAAACTAGAGTTTACTGTTTGGGAAATACTTCAAGAGTAAGATTGGAAATCCTATACATCTATAGGAGGGGGAAAAAGTGGAACACGCTATAGTTCTAGAATCATAATGCAAATTCAGATTTCAAGAGAAATTTATATACCACAGTTATGTTTCATAAACAGTATAGAGAGAAAATGTTCTCAAAGGTAGGGGAACATAGGAACATGCTAAGAAAAATATATACTTAATGACCTTATAATAGGTTGCGGAAAGCATGGAAAATTAACATATGCACAGGAATGTCTTTATTTAAGCAAAGACAGAAAAATAGAAGATGCAGTGAAGAGTTTTCGCACTATATTTACCTAGAAAGGTGTGCAGACCAACCCTGACCACGGATCAGTCAAGGACAGGAAATACCCCAAGGAAAGACAGTCATCTATGGGACAGCAGGTGCAGAATGGACAACCCAGGACAGGACAGGGAAACCAGATTAGGATCAGGACAGGACCACCAAGGCACGACCAGCACCCGCAGTTTGGAAGCAACGCCTGCGCTCCACCCTCTCTGCAGCTATCAGTCAGAACCCCGATTGGGTTAGCGAACTCCCCAGCAAAGTGCTCCGCCAGCACTTAAGGTTTAGTAAAACCTTTAAAGTCTAAGGTCAAATTCGGACAGAGTGCTCCGCAGCGCTCTGTAAATTCAGTCACCTATTGAGTGCGTTGGGTCAGTGACAGGTCAGCTATTCAGACAAGTCGGACAATTTCTCTAGCTGAACCTAGGCTAGTTATACTGTTTTGGGGTCAATGTACCACCCCCCAATGTTGCAAAGTGTCAGAATCCACAATTTCGATTGGTCCCAAAGTAGGCTAGGTTAACACACCAATCAGAACAGACTACTATAAGCCTAAATTTACATTCTAGGGATCCGCCTAGCAAGATTGGGGTTCCCACGAAAAGTTTCACAGAATACAATAGAGAAATACAATTGTTACAAATGAAGAACAAATTCTGCTCCATCCTCCTAGGTCAGAGGTGGCTTTCGCAGGAGCATCTTGACTGTGGCTGCCAGCTGGCTGAGTTCCACTGCTCAAGGACATTTCTCCCTGGCTGCGTGTCATGCGCAGAAGGGACCGTCAAAATGGTTCTCGTCACAGTCAGACCCCCCATTTATCGTGGTACATGAAAAGTAAGCGAAAACAAATTAAAACATAGAAATAAATGAATATGCCACATATCATAATTGTGTACTTATGGTTTATCACTATAAAATATACTATGCGGTTTTATATTAGTGCAATACAAAATAACACGAGAGCATCTGCACGAGCTTCACCACATTAATACATAAGCAGCCATCTTGTGGCTATTACGCATGCGCACCCTTGCCCTCCAGAATTACAACTACGTCACGTCACGTGAGTGTGACTAACGCATGCGCAGAAGCAAAATTCCAAAGCAGCGGCCATTTTTAGGACAAGAGTTAATCGTTTTAGTAAAACACATAGGCAAGCATCACTAAGATACACGCACATTCAAAAATAAAGGGAAATTAGTACAACATACAAATTTTGTTACCGGGTTATGACAGATTCGAGGTTCATGATTCGAGTAAGTTGCGTAATATGCAAATTCTTGCTCTATCAATCCCCTCTTTGATGATATTTACTATCATCACAAACAAAAATGGAACCAGATGCCAACTTTTCTCACACCTTATGCATCTCAATCTCTTCCAACAAGCTATTCAATTTCTCTTTCACATCTTTGCTAGGGTGAGAATTTTTCACCTTCTTGTAAATCTGATTATTCAGTTCTTCCAATTCAAGCTCATCCACACTCCGTTTCACACCTCTTCTATTCACAGTGTATTTCTTTGTGTGTTTGCGACATTTGCAACAGACAAATATGAGGAAAATGTTGAAACCTATCACTCCAATTGGCATCAGTACCTTGAACAATAAACTTCTACCTAAATTAGCAAACCAATGACCTACATTGGAGAGACCATCGACAAGTCTCTTCCAGGCACTGTCAACCTCCAGTGGTTTGAGTTCATTTTCCAAATTAGTAATGTTTTTCACATATCTTTTGATCTGTACACTTTTGTCCGGTATGTAAGTGCAACAATGTTGCGCCTTCAGCATCCGGCAGACTCCGCCCTCTTTTGCTAATAAGGTGTCCAGCGCAAGTCTGTTCTGCAAAACCATTGATCTGATCGCAACCATTTCGGTATTGACCAGGAGGAATCCATGAGCTGTGTCAGTAGACAACACATCCACTATGGTGGATAATTTGCAAATTCTGTGTGTGTTCAGAACCACTCCCACTCCAGGTGTCAGTGCACTAAAAATACTACCCATTATTTCACCTACGCTTTCTCTTTTACTACGCATTATGCCATTAGTGTTTTCATTGCTTCCAGCAATTTCCTTCACATGGTATATTTTCGGGAAAACAATGCCAAAGTAGCAGCTTCCATACCAGTGATCTGGCAATTTGAAATAAGCCTTGTTTCCACATATATAATAAATTCCGGGAAACACAGGTTCTGACCCATTTTTGAAACCCCAACCTCCAATTACCTTATAATTGTGTTCACATTGACTGGAACCAATGAAAATATTATTATAATAACTAGTCTTCTCGCGGTGAAGACAGAGTTTCCCTTTCCTTTCGAAATCCAGCAACAAAGCAGGACCACTTCCACCATTTGAGGTGCTTTCCATGGTTTCAGCCCATTTAGGAGTTTTCTGCCTTTTGTCATTAGCCTTTCTTTGGAAACTCTCCCTTCTTTTCTCTGCCATGTTTAGAAATATTTTTTCTTGTTCATGTAATGAACAGGTCAAGTTATCTCTGTGTGCTTCATTTAAGTCTATGGTACCTATAGTCAGGAAGTACTCTCCCATATAACGTGTAACGTCACTTTTAGTATGTACAGGATTCAAATTTCCACGTATGGGAAGTTCAGAAAATATTACATCAGAGTTAGAGTAATAGTACTGTAATGGTCCTCTTTTGTAAAATAAGCTTGCTAAAATACTACAGGATATTCCATAAGTCAAGGGTAGGTGATGATAAGTCACGCCTTCAGCTACAGAAGTAGGTAGCTTCATGCAGACATAGCAGTCTTCTATCTCCATAGTTTCTACATAGTGTACTAACAGGTTTGCGAAAACATTTAACTGTGTCTGGTTTTTAACTCCATGATAATGTAGTCCTTCCTCATCTGATGCTTCTAAGTCTCGTTTTGTTTGTCTGAGTGCTTTTTCACGTCTTTCTACACCTCGTGTTGTCAGCTCTTCAGTGTCAGTAGTCACAGTCTGAGTAGGGTCAATATTAGTATTTTTGCTCACCATATAAGGAATGAAAACTGTTAGTCCTATCCAAATTATTATCACTATAACTATGCTACATATACATACTCTGCAGCATGTTTTGCAACAACTGCGTCTAGGCCTTCCATTCACGTTTGAATCAGACATTTTGCTCAGAAGAAGTTTTCAACCCCTCTTTGTAACTTTGCACAGGTAGCTTACTCGCGCAACTTCAGGTTAATTCGTCTTCTTCTGTAGACTGATCAGCAATCGGTTCTCCGTCACTTTCGTCAGTTATATCAAGATCCTCAAAATCCTCCAAAATTAAAAATGTCCATTCAGGATCTTGGTATTTTTCGTTCAGTCTTTTTATTCGATCACTCCTTCTTTTGGAGCTTTCTCCAGTTTGTTCTAAAATTCGAGGACTTTTCCTTCTTTCTGCAAGTTTTTCTTCTACTGTTTTTATTCTCAGTCTCAGTCTTTTAATGTATCTTGGTTCGATATGTTTCTTTTTCTTGAGTCTTTTAGTTGGCACTGTGATTTGACTTTCTTCTAACGCTCTTTTATTATCGTTCGTCTGTGGCACTTCTGCTTCTGTCTCTTCCCTTCCTGTCTGACTAGTCCCAGGTCTTGTATCTATTTCTTCTGCCTGGTTACTAAGCTGGCCTGGTTCAGGTGAATTTTGGGTTTGGCTTTCGAGTGTCTCTGTTCCTGTGTCCTCAGGGGCGTAGCTAGAGCTTGTGGCGCCCGGGGCTATCCCTCAGATTGCCGCCCCTGGCATCCTTAGCCCTGTCAATGTGTGAGCTTAAGTCTCGAATCGAATTTTAATTCTCACCTCACTGTCAAATTTCAGGCACAATGCTTCTCACATGTATCATTAGAATGCTAGTTTTACATTGATCTATTAACTAGTGGAAGTAAGTGTTAAGTATCTGAACTTGCAGTTGTAGAGGGGTGCGCACAGCACCCCGGGGCCACTCGCTTAATTATACTAGTGTGATTTTTCAAAATACTTTCAAACATATTTGTCATCCTGCCTGACAGTGACCGCTATTGGTGTCTCACAGGCTCTCCTGAGGCCTGCCTAGCAATCATGCTATCACGCACATGCTCACTGTGGTGGCCGGAGTCCTACATTGGTGGGAATGTCTGTTTATGTGCAGGAAGGTGTCCCTTCCTGCACATAAACAAATCGTGATTTGTAACTTCATTATGCAGTATACATAGAAGTTGCAAATTGTCATTTTCTTTAAATGATTCATGGTGTTTTGCTGTTTCTTTATGTGTTGCACAATGCAGTGTGAAATGGGGTCTAATTTACTAGATGGCTTTAAGCCAAGTTCAGTGGTTTAATGCCGCCTCAACTAAGGGTTTATCGCCACAGGAATGTTGGGAAAAGTGACATTCCTGGGGCCATAAGGGCTTGTAAATATGCCCCTATGTTCCTCTCTCCCTTTGATGCAGCGTTTGTTACATCAAAAATGTGTCATTTTTCCCCTTTGTACATGTTTCTGTCCCAGAAAACGTTTAATCTTGCAAATGTGTACTTGCCCAGATACCTCCCTGCTGCCAAAGACATGACTGCTTTATTGCTATGCCATTCTCAGTGCTACATCCACTCACAGGCCCGTTCTGCACCCCCACCACCTACCACCGTCCCCTCCCGTCCCCTCAGCTTGCCTTCCCAGATCTCTCCACCAGTCGTTATTTCTCGCAGTGCTCTCGGAGCGCCAGGCGCTAATATTGTTCAATGAAATCGACAATGCTAATTTAACATTCACAGCCCGAAAGTACAGCAAGCCTGCCCCTCGGAAGTCCCCTTTTAAAACAAGGTGCAGGTTGAAATTCGCCTCAAATTTGTTTTTCACTAACACGGTTTATCAAGGCAGCTCTGCAGTGTTGCACTGGGAGAAAAATAGACCCAGGCCTGAAAATAAAGTTGCCCCTATAGTAAATCAGAAAGCTAAAAAATTCTCAAAAGGTAAGCAAATTGGGACACTTTTAAAGTTGGTAAAACATGCTGTGTGTTCTGCAAGATATGGAAGACTCCAACTATTTGTGCTTTCTGAAGACCATGTTTATGCTACTGTCAGGGAAATCAACAGTAAAAACCGGCCCACAAGACAATAAAACAGGACACAAACATAAAGACAGCTTACACACGGACCAATCAGACCAGACCATTGGGCACTGCCAGATTGCCCTATAGGCAGGGCCACTGAAATTGTGCTATTGTGCGGCCGCAGCAACTTTTCCATAATTTTAGATTTGCCATGTTTGCCACACAGTCCATCATCTTCCGCATAATCTGCGGATTTTAACAAAATTTGTTTCTTGCTTAAATTATTCAAAAGCTACTAAAATGTTGCAGCGTAGTGAAAGGCCCTTTACAAAGCAGGACTGGCCACCTTCCTCTTGCTTATTGCTATATTTGGGTACTAAACTGGTACTAATGAGGTGCAACCAATGCCTAGACAGTGTTACCAATTTTAAAAATTAAAAGAGTAATGAAGTAATACTATTACAAAATGTGCCGCAAAAAGCTTTATAATTTGCCTTGCCGCAGCATTTACTCAACCTTGCCGCATACTTTTGCCCTCTCCTGCCACCCACACAATTCAAGTGGCCCTGCCTATAGGCCAGTCCGATCTTGAAGCTATGAAATATTGACTCAAGTTCTGCCTCGGGTAAAATTGTGTGACCCCCCAGCGTACCCTTAATCAATATGCTGGTGGTAAATTACAAAATTGGCACTGTAGCCAACTGTGCACATTATACCCGATTGAGTACACTAAAATAAAAACCCGTTGAACAGCACTTGGGCTTAATGCTTGAAACTGGAATACAGAAGATTAGGCCCTCGAGGACTCACAGTAGCTGCATGGTACTGACTACAGAGAAGTGTCGGTACTCTAATTACTACTGCACCTCTGCCGAGAAGTGCAGGTACTCTCACTTGCAGAGGGCACTCTGTACCTGCTCATTTAAAGCACTGCTTGTGCAGGTACCCCGAGGTGTCTGCCTCGTTGACTGCCCCTCCTGTAGGCGTCTGCCCGAACCCAGGACCAAACCTTCCCAGCTCCCTTCACACACCCCTGCCGGCCTCTGCGCAAGTTCCACTCTTGAGGAGTGTTAGACGGGGACCTGGAGGGTCGGCCGAGCACAAGGGGAGAGGCCTCCGGTGAGGGCCGTCCCCAGCGATCGTACAGACAAGTAACTTCCCCCCCACAGATGGACACCACACGAAGATCAGATTAACACCTTTTATAGGCAGTTCTTGAAGTAAGGTAGTACGATACAATGAGATCAGGACACGATGATCCTCTCAATTCTAGTCTCTATTAGGGAAGGGGGTAGCGGGACAGTCTTGGTAGCCGTAGGTACGGCGGTGGAACGGTGATAGCTCACAATCCTCGAGCTCGGTGTTCGGACGGGTCAGACCGCGGCAGCGCCAGCAGGTCCCGAAGAGGTCGTAGGTGGCAACGGGCCGCGGCAGCGCCAGCAGGTCCCACGAGGATGAAGGTTGCAACGGGCCGCGGCAGCGCCAGCAGGTCCCACGAGGATGAAGGTTACAACGGGCCGCGGCAGCGCCAGCAGGTCCCACGAGGATGAAGGTTGCAACGGGCCGCGGCAGCGCCAGCAGGTCCCACGAGGATGAAGGTTACAACGGGCCGCGGCAGCGCCAGCAGGTCCCACGAGGATGAAGGTTGCAGAAGGCCGCGGCAGCGCCAGCAGGCAGTGATCCAGCGGGCTATAGAAAATATATCATAAACAACGCTACCCAACTTCATAACCTAAAAACAAAATTCTAAACTAAATATGGACCCATTTATAAACCTGATATATTTTGGGCCTACTGAATCAGGTGGTCAGAATAAATCTATATACACATTATCTACAAACTATATACATTTTTATACATTTGCATAAAGAATATTGTCATTAGAATAAAACCCAAACATTTAAATGACCACCATAGGCGACGTGATCTAGCTAATAGTAACCTACACTTCTGAATAACCAAGACCAGCTTGTTTGTCAAAAGTAAGAATTTATTTTCTAAATTATGGTATATAAGTTGAAAGTTTTATGAATGAAATTTATTAACAATAATGCAAGCATGATTATAATGAAATATGAGAAAATTATTATTTAAGCAATTGAAACAAATTTAAGGAAAATATATAAAGTTTAGCATTTCTAAAACCTAAGTCCCTAAGTAAGCTAAAAGATAGGAATTAAAGTAAAGTTCTTTGAGGATTCTTACGTGCTCCACGCAAAGTCCAGCAGCACATCACCCTCATCGGAAAGTCAGAAAGCAGCAGTCAGCCCAACCCTAAGGGCATGACTTTTTATACCTTTCTACGCTAACTAAACTAGCAAAGGAAAGTTTTCAGAAATCCTCGACGTCCCATTGGCTGAGAGTGACAAGTGACATGTCACCCGTTTCTCAAAAAGTTCCATGAAATCATGTCTCATAAAGACCATTGTCTCTTCCATGTGAAGCCAGAAGCTTCCTGCGTTTGCAACTATGTATTAAGTCATCCTCGCAGCTTCCATAGACTTTCATTACACTTCCGCGGATGCCAAGTTAAGGACTGACAAAATGTTCACTTTCGACCTTGGCCATGTCCGACAGAATGATGTCAGCTCATCAGTTTTTGCTTTGTGAATGCAGCTTCAATAAACGCTTTAATTCAGAATGGGCGTCTCGTGACTTTCTGCAGAATTAAATGTCAGCTCTTTTTCTGCGGTTCAAATGACTAGGCCCAAAAAGCAGGCAACTTATGTTTTCTAGTATAAAACAAACACAAGAAAAGTATTAATGT
Source organism: Lissotriton helveticus (assembly GCF_964261635.1). Taxonomy (NCBI): domain Eukaryota; kingdom Metazoa; phylum Chordata; class Amphibia; order Caudata; family Salamandridae; genus Lissotriton; species Lissotriton helveticus. The sequence goes on from NC_136072.1 coordinate 1,049,147,368, forward strand.
AAGAAATAAAGTAGATTCTGTATCCACCCCATGGTTTACTAATTAATTAACCCACCCGATTAATCAAAATGTTACCTAGCCATTGCAAACAAATAAAGCAGCGTTTATATTTACCAGTCTCCGTTTTTCCATGAGACCCATATGCACCTAGAATAGTAGAAATAACATCACACAGACAAGGAAAAGCAAAACAAGCACATGCTTCTTTTAAGTTTGCAGCAATTAGTAATGACAAAAACGAAAACAATAAATTATTTTATTATTTTGCACGAACAAAAAGATGCAACATTTATGCACGTTTATGAGCACACATGTTAGTCCCCCCACGTGTAAAGTTTAATCTAAGTTGTATTAGCACGACATATCACAAATCATTAATAATTTTATTCATGTTATGGAAATGTGACTTTGCGAGTTTAAACAAAATTTTGTTTTCTATCTCGCTCCATCAACTCCCTCATCTGGTGATTAACAAATCACCACACCAGCACTCAAAATTTTGGTAAATTAAATTTTTAAGAAATCGATTCAAATTCATTTGTATCAGTAAACCTAAAAGTCTGTTTCAGCATAATCTTTGCAATTAACATGACGCTCTCTATGTAACTCCTGTAATTCGATCTCCCTTTCTTCTTCTTTTCTGAGTTTATAGATTCTTTTCTTTTCTCTCAACTGTTTCTTTCTTTTATGTAACAAACAACCTAATTTGGTCAAAATAAAAATGAATACTATTATAATCAAAGGTGCCAGAATCTTGCCAAGAATTGAACTTCCGATATTATGAAACCAGTTTTTAATTGCTTGAAACCTTTTTGAAAGTTTCCCTGTAAAATCTTCTTCTTCTAAAGGAATTATCTCTGAATGCATTTGTGTAATATTCTTAATATACATTTCAATATTCTTACTTTCATCAGGTATATATGTACAGCAATGTTGGACATGTAAAATGCCACAAACTCCTCCCTCTTTTGCTAGGAGTATGTCTAAAGCAAGACGATCTTGAATTACCATAGATCTAATTGCAATAACTTCAACATTCACTAATTGAAATCCATCAGCAGTGTCAGTTGATAATCTATCAACTATAGTGGACAATTTTCTAATTCTCCCAGCATTTAGGGTTATACCAACAAAAGGTATTACAGCTTGAAAAATATCTCCCAGAACTTCGGTAAAAGTTTCTCTTTTAGCTCTATTTACATAATTATGAATTTTAAACAATCCTTCTGAATCTCTGTCAACATGAAACACTTTAGGAAAAACAATTCCCACATAACAAGTTCCATACCAATGGTCTGGAAGGTTGTAGTAGGCTTTGTCACCACAAACAAAATAAATCCCAGGAAAGATAGGATCTTTCCCACCTTTAAATCCCCAACCTCCCATAATCTGATAAGTATCTTCACAGTTACTTGCACCTACAAAATAATTATCGAAAAGTGTATTATCTCTTCTAATGCAAAGCTTTCCACTAACTGGTTTGTCTATGTGAATTGCAATATTTTCAAGCATTTTGCCATTTAATTTCTCATCCTCTTTTTGCCAGAAGGCTGACTTAGTCTGCTTGACTAATTCATTTCTCTTATAAATTGCTCTTCTCTCCTCAACCATATTCAAAAATTTCTTTCCTTCAGCACTTAATTTACATGTTAGATTATTCTTGTAAGCATACTCGTAAGTGAGTTCGTTAGTAACAAGGAAATATTCTCTCATTTGTTTTGCTTTCTTATGCTTATTTAAAGCATTATCAATCTTAACATTAGCAAAAATTTCATCATAATTTGAATAGTAATATTCTAAACGACCAGTTTGATAAAATAAACTAGTTAATACACTACATGTTACAGCATAAGTGAGAGGAAGCATATTATATGTTACTCCCTCAGAAACAGAAGCAGGTAACTTAACACAGACATAGCAGTCTTTTGCATCCATTACCTTGACATATTCACTCAAAAGCTTTGTGAATGTATTACTTGAAAAATCACCTATTGATTTATCTTGATGAATGTTAGGCTGATGATCAATAACTTTTGCAGATGTACTATGTTTAGTTTGGCTAACTAGAGCTTTGCTTGTTATGTTAACTTTGTGTAATTCTCTATTCATTTCTAAAGGGATAATCACAGCTAGTACCAACCAGAGCAGAACTAAAATGAGCAGACACACCAGAGTCATCTTACAGCATCTTTTAAAAACAGAACATCTTGAAGTGTTCTCCTTAACATAAGGCTTTTTTTTTTTTTTTTTTTTTTTTTGTTTTTAGGTTAGTTTTAGCCTCAAAAATAAAAATAAATTTTAAAATTTATATACACCCCCCTTTTAAAATATATTTTTCTTTTATAACCCTAAACAAGATTTCTTCGACCTTATGTCATACATAAGTTTTCTTCAACTAAACAGTTTTTCTTCAACCTTGTGTCAACTAACAAGATTTCTTCAGCCTTTTGCCAATTTAATAATTCTTTACTTCAATCATTGTCACTAATTTCTTGGATTTCGTTTTCTTCTTCACTACTATCATATATGTCAATAACAGGTGGAATTACTAAGTAAGTCCACTCAGGAGACTTGTATTTCTGGTTTGGTCTAATTATTCTCTTCCCTTTTCTCGATATCACTTCAATTTTTCTTCCAACTCCAACTTCTTTTCCTGGACTCTTTTGACTACTTATTTCTTCAACTTGTTCTATTGGCTTTTTGATCAATCTCACTCTCAATCTTCCACCAGGCAAGTAGTCTGCTTTTCTCACGTACTTCTTCTTTGGTTCAGAATTATTTGATTCTGACTTCCAATTCCTTTTCTTTCTCTTTTCACTTTCACCTTCCACGTCACTTTCTTCAGTTTCGTAGTCTGAAATTTCAATTGACTCAGGAACTTCTCTATTCGGCAATTTCACTCCTTCAGGAACTTCACTTTGTCTTCCATCACTGGTACTCGGTAATTCGTTCTCCTCCTCTTCCTCAATTACCTCTAACTTCCCAGATTTCGGATTTTTGTTCCTTACTTCAGAGTTTGTTCTCTGCCTTTCGATACTCTCCTGGTCTGAAACTTCTTTTGGTTCAGCTTCTTTGTCTTCAATAGAAACAACCGAATCCTCAGTTATCTTTCCTTTTAACAGATTCTCTTCACCTTCAGAATCTATTTCAATTATTTCTAAGTCTTTTCTTGTCAGATTTCCATTCACTGGCACAGTTTCCAGATGTCGACTTTCTTGTCGATCTTCAGAATCTGGAATTACTTCACCTTCTGTTCTGTCTTCTGCTTCAGAATCAGAATCATCTGTGGTATCACTTTCAACATCAGAACTTTCAGGAGTTGGTACTGGAATAGTATGACTAGGATGAATCCAGCGTTTCAATCCTCTGCACTTTACAGCATTAGTAGTGATCAAGATTACCTGCCTAGGTTTCTGCCATCTAGGAGATAGACAATTCCTTCTCCGATGTACTTTCGTTCTGACCCAATCGCCAGGTCTCAGATCATGAGTCAAAACTTTTTCATTTGATTGAGCTTCAGTTCCCACCTGATTAGACACAGAAGTTACCATATCAGATAACCTTTTACAGTAATCCAAAATTGCACTGTCATTTATGCTCAACAGTTTACCTACAGGTACAAAAACTTGCCTCATAACTCTTCCCATTAAAATTTCATGAGGACTCAAACCTGTCTTTTTATCTGGTGTACTTCTTAATGACATCAAAACAAGTGGAAGAGCATCTGTCCACTTAATACCTGTCTCAAGACACATTTTTCCAATTCTATTTTTGATTGTTCCATTTATTTGTTCAACTACACCTGATGCCTCTGGTCTGTATGCACAGTGTATTTTTTGCTCAATGCTCAAAGCTTCACAAATTAACTTCAACAGTTTGTTATCAAAATGGCTTCCTCCATCACTCTCAATAGTGACTGGAAAACCGTACCTTGGGATGATTTCTCTTAGCATTAGTTTTGCTACTGTAATTGAATCACAATGTCGTGTAGGGAAAGCCTCTACCCATCTTGAGAATAAGCATACAATTACAAGCACATATTTCAAACAGTTGTGTAAAGGCATTTCAATGAAATCAATTTGTAATCTGGTAAAGGGACCACCCTCTCGACCAATTATTCCTGTCCCCACCACTGATTTTCTGTTTGGATTCATTTGTTGGCATGACAAACACCTTTGACAAAAAGATTCAGCAATTGTTCTAAATTTGGTATTGAACCATGTTTCTCTGAAAAGTCTGACCATAGAATCTCTTCCTAGATGTGCAGGACCATGATATAATCTGGCCATGTCAGCAATCAAGCAATTTGGTAAAACTACTCTGCCATCTTTGTAAACCCACACTCCATCTTCTTCACGTGGTCTACAATCTGATCTTAACCATAGGTCTTTTTCTTCATCATCTGCTTCGTTTTGTAAATCTCTAATCTCATGCCATGTTTCTACAACAGTTGTTAGCATTAATGAATTTGAATCAGTTTCTTTACTCCTCTCCCGATTGTATGAATAATTTTTCCTTGCGCAGTACTTTGCTGTTTCATCTGCGAAGGCATTTCCTTTGGAAATATAATCAGTTCCTCTAGTGTGCGCTGCACATTTGACGATGGCAATTTCTTTTGGCAATTGTATTGCTTCAATTAATCTTCTAATGAAAACTGCATTTTTAATTGGTGATCCTGTTGATGTCATGTATCCTCTCTGTGACCAGAGTTGTCCATAATCATGTACAACTCCGTACCCATACTGACTATCAGTAATGATGGTAACTCTTATATCCTTTGATATTTCACATGCACGAATTAAAGCAATCAATTCAGCCACTTGTGCTGAACGAACTCCTTCAAGACATGATGCTTCTTCAACATCTACAACTGTACAAACTGAGTATGAAGCTTTCAAGACACCTCCTTCGGATCTTAAGCATGAGCCATCTACAAAGTAGACAAAATCCGATTCAGACAAAGGTCTGTCTTTGATGTCTTTTCTTGGTTTAGTGCAGAATTCCATGACATCTAAACATTCATGTTCTGTCTCAATGTCATCAACAATTTCAGAATCAGGCAGTAATGTAGAAGGATTCAGATTCAAACATCTTGAAATCGAAACATTATCTGCTCCTAGTATGATTTTCTCATACTTTGTCAATCTGCTACTTGTTAAATGTTGAGTCTTACCTCTTGTCAGTAATATTTCAACTGAATGAGGCACAAAAACTTTTACAGGAAATCCCATAATGATTCCTTCACTTTGTTCGAGGCTGATACTTGTAGCTGCAACTGCTTTCAAACAACCTGGTAATGCTTTTGCAATTGGATCAAGAACTGCAGAGAAGTATGCAATAGGTTTCTTTAAATTTCCATGTCTCTGTATTAATACAGATAATGCACATCCTTCTCTCTCACTGCAATACAGTTCAAAATCTTTCTCATAATTTGGCATACCTAAAGCAGGAGCTTGGCATAAGCTCTTTTTCAGGTTCTCAAAAGATTCCATCTCAGCATCATTGAGAATAATTGGATCTTTTACATCTGATTTGGTCAGTCTTTGTAGTGGTTTCGCAATTACTGAAAATCCACTTATCCATTGTCGACAGTAACCTACCATTCCCAAGAACATTCTGACCTGTCTTTGTGTTCTTGGCGGTAACATTGCTTGAATCATTTTTATTCTCTCTATTGTTACTTGTCTTTTTCCTTTTGCAATTCTGTGACCAAGATATTTTACTTCTTGTTTGCAAAACTGTAGTTTTGCTGGGGACACTTTATGTCCCTCTTCTGCAAGGCGATTTAACAGAATTATTGTGTCTGTTACACAATTTTCTCTTGTCTTTGCAGCTATTAACAAATCATCAATATACTGCACCAACGTAGACCTACCTGGTAAGTCTAAATCTTCTAATGATCTTTTTAACAGTTCGTTAAAGATTGAAGGACTTTCTGTATAGCCCTGAGGGATTCTTGTCCATCCCAAGGTCTTACCTTGGAATCTGAAAGCAAAGATTTCATAACTGTCTGGATGTAAGGGAACAGTAAAGAATGCATTGCAAAGGTCAATGACTGTATACCATTCAGCATCATGTGGAATCTGAAATAGAATTACTGCTGGATTTGGAACCACAGGACAACATGGAACGACAATTTGATTAACCTTTCTCAAATCTTGTACGATCCTAAACGTTCCGTTAGACTTTTTAACTCCCATAATTGGTGAATTACAAGAGCTACTCTTCATTTTCTTTAATACACCTTGCTTGATTAATTTTTCAATTATAGGTGTAATACCTTCAATTGTTTCAGTTTTCATTTTATACTGTGGAGTGTTTGGAAATTCTATTCCCTGTTTCAATGTAATTTTTACAGGATCTACGTTTTTCATTAGACCCATCTCATTCCCAGTAAAATCCCATATTTCAGATTTCACTGTTTCTTTTAGCTCTTCAGGTAAATCCTTTTCTTCAAATGCAGGAAACAATTTTGTTTGTTCTGCTTCCATCATCATCATTGTCATCCTGTATAAACCATCTTCCTCCATTGTTTGTAACTCAACTCCATCAGGAGAACAATATATTCTACAATTCATTTTACATAGGATGTCTCTGCCTAATAGATTTACTGGACTACTATTACAAACCACAAATCTGTGTTTGTCTCTGTAATTTCCAATTTCAACTGGTACTGGATCAGTTAAGTCTGTTTTAATTTGCTGATTACTTACTCCCACAACTTGGATGGTATCCCCAGAGAGAGGTAGGTTTTCAATTTCCACTGATCTAACAGTAGAACGGGTAGCACCAGTGTCCACTAGAAAAGTAATGTCTACATCATTAACTTTCCCGTTTACATAAGGACCAGACTGGTCAACCTCAAGAGTGGCTCCAACGACACACTCTTCCTCCTCTCTCGGGCACCGTCAGCAATAATCATCAGAATCACTGTCTTGACTTTCTGTTAATAAAAATTGTTGTGAAGCATTTTGCATTTGAACCCTTTGTTGTTTTTGCTGTTTTTGTGGTTTTATTACCTGTTCACATCCCTGAAATCCCACGTTTGGATTATATTTTTGAACTCCCCCACAATTCGGAAAAGGTGGTTGTGGCAATTGGTCTTGACGATTATTCACCTGTTGTTGTTGCTGTTGCTGTAATTGTCGCTGAATATTAAATTCGTTTAACCCCTGTTGCATCTGTAGCTGTTGCTGCAGGTTAACACCATTCTGCATCTGTGGATTCAATAAGGGATTCTTTAAGTTTTTAGGAGGATGAGGACACTCGTCCCTCCAATGTCCAATTTCGCCACAATTAAAACAAGGTAATCTTTGTTTCAGCTCTTCTATCTTTGGGCTAAATTTCTTTGGGAAATTATTACCTTTAAACTTTCCTTGTATCTGGTTTGTATTTCCAGTTTGAACAAAATTAGTGTTCTTATTTCCCATGCTGGCAATCTGTTGCTCAGCCACCTTTACCTGAGCCCACATGGCTTTCTCCTTCAGCTTCTTCTGTTTTACTTCTATTTCATCGCTACAATATTTTGCTTTTCTTAGAATATCATCTACAGATAGTGATTGCCATCCGACAATATTAGTTCTGATCATTTCTCCAATTTCAGGTTTTAGTCCATAAACAAATCTATAGATAAAATGACTCATGTCTTTTTCGTCTAATTTTTCATAACCACTGTATTGTTTAAAGATTAACAATAGTCTTTCATAAAAAGAATGAACTGATTCTTTTGTTTCCTGCTCTGTTCTTTCTATTTTAACCCAATCGACTTCTTTGGGTGGAATTTTGTTTTTCATCCAAACAATTACTTTTTCATAGAAATCCATTACAAGTGGATTAGGAGCACCTGTCTCTTTGATTCGTTCAGGTTCTGCTTTTGGCCAACTAATAGATATTTTACATTCTGTCCAAAGATCAGATGGAACGACAATGTCAAAAAATCCATCTAAATCAATCCACAGAACTTTTGACACTTTGATAAATCTATCAACTTGCCTGTACCATTCGACTGGTTTTTCCCTCAATTTTGGAAAGTCATTTGTAAATAACAGAATGTCCTGTCTCGACCAAGGGACATGAACATATCCTCCACCTGCAACTTCTCTCATTGGAAATTGTTTTGACAATTTATCCAATCTTTCATCTTCCTTCTTTTTCGTCCATTTTACTCTCCATTTATTCAGTTCTCCTAGCTTTTTGATATAGACAATCAAATCTTTAATGTGAACTATTCTTCCCATTGAGTTCAAACTCTCAATGTCACTTTCTGAAAAGTCTAATCTGTAATGCTTTGCAAAATTCTTTTGTTTACTCACATCGATTTCAAGTTCTGCAGCTAGATCCTCTAATTGATCATATTTATTTTTCATTTTCCACTGAATGCTTTTGCAAATGAACAGTAGTTCATCATCCCGATAGTAATTTAAACTATCTGGACCAATTGTTCCAATTATTAATTCTTCGATATTCGCTTTTAATTTGGCCACATCAAGTTTTGGTGTGGTTACCCTGACTTCAGGACTCCCTATATCTGATACAGCACCCATTGGTGTTTTTGGAGATAAATCCTCATTAAAGGTTAAATCAGGCATTCTCGATTTAGAAGTGTTTATTTCAGATAAATCTGAATAAAATTTTTCAGCAGTCTTTTGAATTTCTGTATTTAAAGGAATAGTTAATCCAGTTTTGTTTGTTTCTCTTGGTTCAAATACGGGCTGAACAGGACCAATAGTTACTGGAACTGTGACAGCTTCCATGCCTTTTGTTATTCTTTTAATTAATTCTTCCTTTGATCTTATATATTCATTATAATCAACATCTTCAACATTTCTTGTTTCTCTTGCATAATCTTTTGGAGGTTCCCTTGCTCTTGGAGTCATTGTAAAATGTCTACCTTCATTTCGAGCATTCTCGAATTCTGATCTTCTAGGAGTTTCAGTGATTTCACAATTATTTGGATAAAGTTTAGGAGCTTCACTAATTGGAGGTGCACTCGGTGAAGTTTCAGTAGAAACCACCGGAGTAGACCATGATCTAGGAGGTCTCAAAGGCTGATTAGGCTGTTTCTTTCTAGCAGTTGTATATATTTCTTCCATAACTGCATCCTCAGATTCACTTTCCATAGATTTCCCTATAGGAGAACCCATTACCATTTCATGAATTAAATACAATCCTTCACTCATGTTTCCCTGTCTCCACATTCGCAATCTATCTTCATGAGTTTCTCTTTTCCAAGATGGATTTTTAGAAGGTCTTTTAATTCCACTAGCTTCTCTTTGTAACTGATACATCTCGTCTTCCCACTCAACTAAAGCTTCAAATTGAGTTGGTCTCGGTTTTGGAACAAGAGCATTCATTTTCTCTCGTAAGTTTCTTAAGACTCTTACATTAAATGAACCATCATCAGGCCAAGCTAAAACACCGTCATTTTTAGTATAACGTTTCCAACTGTCGAACCATAGGACAGTATGATATCCGTATTCACCTTCCATGTACGCTGCAGGTGTTTTATACTTATGAAGTAGTTTACCACCTCGCGTTTCGATTTTCTTGTCAGGTGAAAATAAATTCTTAAATTTCTGAAATAATGTTGTCTTTTTCTCAACATGTTTAAAATGATAACTCATTTTTAAAAGTTAAATTTAATTCACAAAATCGTTCGTAAAATATTTCCGGGATGTTCCGTACAACAACCAATCCGTGCGCGAAACACACCAACAAGCCAATGACAGTTGAGCTACGTCACTTTTCTGCTCAACCAATAAATTTAGAGTTTTTTCGAACGACCAATCAGCTCACAGGCCGTCAGAGACTCAAGAGCCAATCAGAATACAGCTTGTGACGTAGGTCACCCAATCCCAGCGCGGCTCTGTGACGTACACAGCAGCTGCGGTTTCTCGCTTCTCACTCCTGGCGCTTACCCCTCCTTCACAAAATCTTTTCACAGCGCCATTTTAAGGACACTTTTCAGTGTAAATTAATTTTTTAACGATGACTATAAAGACAACATCTGTTCGTTTCACTATTTAGGATAGTTTACATACATTCAAGTATCCACACTTCGGAATAGACGACGCTATTCACACTAAGGATAATATTCAATTGTCAGTAGAGTAACTTTACTCCACCCTTCTAACACGTATAATTATGAACTCGATTTGCTCTGAACCCACCGCGAAGTGAAAGTTCTAAGAGTTCCACTTGAACATAAAATACAATTCAAACTCGCACTTTTACACGGAAAATTCCCTAATTTCAAACACACATGAAAACCGTACAGGACTCTCACCTGTTTATAGAAATCATGCACCGTTAGTAAAATAACGACGTTATCCGTACAGGGCTCTCACCTGTTTATAGATATGAAACATGTACCCGTACAGGACTCTAACCTGTTTATAGATATTCATGCACCGACGTTAATTTTACCCTTCACTCAAGCTCGGATATAACTAATACTCTCATCACAGTGAGTTTTATGGAAGGCGCTTTGTCCCTATTCTCATGCTGCTTTGATTTCTTAGAAAATCCTCACTATACAAGATTCAGACCTAGCCCTAAAACTGTGCTGCTCGGCGACAACACTATGGTACTCGGCGATACCTCTTGTGATACTCGGCGATATCACTACAAACAGAACAGATGGCTTGCGTGACTAATTTCTCGCCACACAATCTATACCGGTATAGCTTACAGATAGGCACGAAAAACGAACTTAACATGTGTTAAAACATCGATCCTATTTCCATACCATGACGTAACCCCTAGCAACCAACATATTACCTTGGTTACCTCTTAGCAACCATCAATTTCTGCTACCAGAGAATTGATCCAGCGGGCTATAGAAAATATATCATAAACAACGCTACCCAACTTCATAACCTAAAAACAAAATTCTAAACTAAATATGGACCCATTTATAAACCTGATATATTTTGGGCCTACTGAATCAGGTGGTCAGAATAAATCTATATACACATTATCTACAAACTATATACATTTTTATACATTTGCATAAAGAATATTGTCATTAGAATAAAACCCAAACATTTAAATGACCACCATAGGCGACGTGATCTAGCTAATAGTAACCTACACTTCTGAATAACCAAGACCAGCTTGTTTGTCAAAAGTAAGAATTTATTTTCTAAATTATGGTATATAAGTTGAAAGTTTTATGAATGAAATTTATTAACAATAATGCAAGCATGATTATAATGAAATATGAGAAAATTATTATTTAAGCAATTGAAACAAATTTAAGGAAAATATATAAAGTTTAGCATTTCTAAAACCTAAGTCCCTAAGTAAGCTAAAAGATAGGAATTAAAGTAAAGTTCTTTGAGGATTCTTACGTGCTCCACGCAAAGTCCAGCAGCACATCACCCTCATCGGAAAGTCAGAAAGCAGCAGTCAGCCCAACCCTAAGGGCATGACTTTTTATACCTTTCTACGCTAACTAAACTAGCAAAGGAAAGTTTTCAGAAATCCTCGACGTCCCATTGGCTGAGAGTGACAAGTGACATGTCACCCGTTTCTCAAAAAGTTCCATGAAATCATGTCTCATAAAGACCATTGTCTCTTCCATGTGAAGCCAGAAGCTTCCTGCGTTTGCAACTATGTATTAAGTCATCCTCGCAGCTTCCATAGACTTTCATTACACTTCCGCGGATGCCAAGTTAAGGACTGACAAAATGTTCACTTTCGACCTTGGCCATGTCCGACAGAATGATGTCAGCTCATCAGTTTTTGCTTTGTGAATGCAGCTTCAATAAACGCTTTAATTCAGAATGGGCGTCTCGTGACTTTCTGCAGAATTAAATGTCAGCTCTTTTTCTGCGGTTCAAATGACTAGGCCCAAAAAGCAGGCAACTTATGTTTTCTAGTATAAAACAAACACAAGAAAAGTATTAATGTAAGAAATAAAGTAGATTCTGTATCCACCCCATGGTTTACTAATTAATTAACCCACCCGATTAATCAAAATGTTACCTAGCCATTGCAAACAAATAAAGCAGCGTTTATATTTACCAGTCTCCGTTTTTCCATGAGACCCATATGCACCTAGAATAGTAGAAATAACATCACACAGACAAGGAAAAGCAAAACAAGCACATGCTTCTTTTAAGTTTGCAGCAATTAGTAATGACAAAAACGAAAACAATAAATTATTTTATTATTTTGCACGAACAAAAAGATGCAACATTTATGCACGTTTATGAGCACACATGTTAGTCCCCCCACGTGTAAAGTTTAATCTAAGTTGTATTAGCACGACATATCACAAATCATTAATAATTTTATTCATGTTATGGAAATGTGACTTTGCGAGTTTAAACAAAATTTTGTTTTCTATCTCGCTCCATCAGCAGGACAATAGTTCACAAGGCAGGGCTGCGGCAGCGCCAGCAGTCCGTCAAGGATGAGTTTGTCGCCGTGTCTCTTGACTCCAGGATACAACTGCCTTCCTGTTCTGGGGCTGCCTCAGTTATAGGTCTTTAAAGTCAAAAGGTGCTACAAGGGACTTATTTAGGGACCAGATTTGCTCAGTTTGGAGTCGTGTTGAAATAATCGCACTCCAGTGTATCAAAAGAATATCACATATCAGACAAAATTATAACAGATGAGTAAATCACCGGAAGGAAGATGATACACGGAACAAGGTAGATTGTATTCATAAGAAATTTATGGATTTTGAAAATAAATTTTACAAGTAGACATATGGGGAGACATATGAACCAACGAATTTTGTGCAAATAAGTAAAGAACAGAGGTATGAACAACATAAACACTTCAGTTCAATACTAAACATCAAACTCCAAAAGAATAGGACAGACAACCAACAAAATTAATTAGCGATGGTTGTATGCTCGTGCATAAGCAACGTTGATGGAGATGATGTGGATGTCGACGTTTCGGTCTATGATGCTGCCGTCATGTAGACCATCATCAGGACCAAACAATTCATTGTTGGTGAAAAAAACCCCTGAAAATGTTTCTGAGCTTCGTATGGAAAACGAAAATAGTGCAGCCAGGGAATAAATCTGGGTGATGGCGCATTGAAAAACGCTGGGCTATACAATTTTCGCTGCCAAACGTCTTGTTGGGAATTTGTGATTAAATTTGTTCTCTGGTGATACGGGGCTACTCAAGAAAGTCAGCCGGAGCCGGCTCCGGCTGACTTTCTTGAGTAGCCCCGTATCACCAGAGAACAAATTTTATCACAAATTCCCAACAAGACGTTTGGCAGCGAAAATTGTATAGCCCAGCGTTTTTCAATGCGCCATCACCCAGATTTATTCCCTGGCTGCACTATTTTCGTTTTCCATACGAAGCTCAGAAACATTTTCAGGGTTTTTTTTCACCAACAATGAATTGTTTGGTCCTGATGATGGTCTACATGACGGCAGCATCATAGACCGAAACGTCGACATCCACATCATCTCCATCAACGTTGCTTATGCACGAGCATACAACCATCGCTAATTAATTTTGTTGGTTGTCTGTCCTATTCTTTTGGAGTTTGATGTTTAGTATTGAACTGAAGTGTTTATGTTGTTCATACCTCTGTTCTTTACTTATTTGCACAAAATTCGTTGGTTCATATGTCTCCCCATATGTCTACTTGTAAAATTTATTTTCAAAATCCATAAATTTCTTATGAATACAATCTACCTTGTTCCGTGTATCATCTTCCTTCCGGTGATTTACTCATCTGTTATAATTTTGTCTGATATGTGATATTCTTTTGATACACTGGAGTGCGATTATTTCAACACGACTCCAAACTGAGCAAATCTGGTCCCTAAATAAGTCCCTTGTAGCACCTTTTGACTTTAATTACCTTGCGCCCAAGCCTACAAGGGTAAATTGGGTTTCCCCTGTTGCAACTCAGTTATAGGTCTGGCACTCTTTGATGTCCGGACCCTCGCTCTTGGAGGTCGGGAGGTCCGGGATAAGGGAGTCCAGACACCCAGCAGGGGGGTGGAGCCAGCGCCCGGGGAGGCTGGGGGTGATCGGCACCTGGCGGGAGAGAGCCATCGACACTTCTTACTCCCATTGACCGGCCAAGTGGTCCGTTCACCTCCTGGGTGGATGGTGGTGCCGGGATGTCGGGGCCTGGCCAGGCCCGGGGTTGGGGTCGAGCTGAGGCCACGCGGCCTCGTGGTGCAGTGTCTAAGATGGCGGCTGGCCCGGGCAAGGGTGCTGACGGTGGCCCAGGCCAGGGACACAGGGATTCCCAGGAGCAGACGTCCCATGGGGGACGGGTTGGGGGTTGCTTCTGCGGGTAGTACCTGGAAGGCCGGTACCAGGGCCCTGTCATGTGGGGAGGGAGCGAGCCCTTCATGGGGCCTGTCCAACATGCGTCCCCCCCAGCTGAAGGCGGGGAGAGTCACCCATCCTCTTGGGGACTTTCCTCGTCGAGGCGGAAAAAGCGGGACAGGCCGTCCGCGTTGGCGTGGTCTTGACCAGGGCGATGCTCTACAGTGAAGTCCATCCCCTGCAGGGAGATGGACCATCGCAATAGTTTGGGGTTTTCCCCCCGCATTTGCATGAGCCATTGCAGGGGCCGATGATCTGTTTGTACCCGGAAGTGGGTTCCGAAGAGGTAAGGCCGGAGCTTCTTGAGGGCCCATACTACTGCGAAGGCCTCTCGCTCAATGGTGCTCCAGCGCTGTTCTCGGGGCAGTAGGCGTCTGCTGATGAAGGCCACTGGTTGGTCGACTCCTTCGGGGTTCAGTTGGGAGAGGACGGCCCCAATACCATGGTCGGAGGCATCGGTCTGAACGATGAACTCGCGGCTGTAGTCGGGGGCCTGGAGCACAGGAGCGGTGCACATGGCGGCCTTCAGCTTCTCGAAGGCCGCTTGACAGTCGGGAGTCCAGTTGACTCTTTTTGGGTGGTTCTTAGACGTGAGTTCCGTGAGGGGCCCCACAATGCTGCCATAGTCCTTCACGAACCGCCGGTAGTATCCGGTGAGCCCCAGGAAGGCTCGGACCTCGGTTTGTGTTTCGGGGGGTTGCCAGGACTGAATGGCAGCTACCTTGAGTTGGAGGGGGGCCACCAGACCGCTCCCCACTTGGTGTCCGAGGTAGGTCACGGACCCCTGGCCGATTTGGCACTTGCTGGCCTTTATGGTGAGGCCGGCCTGTTGGAGGGCCTGCAGGACCTCTCGGAGGTGGTGGAGGTGGTCTGTCCAGTGGCGGCTGTATACCGCGATGTCGTCCAGGTAGGCGGCGCTGAATTCTTCGAGGCCCGCCAATACCTGGTTCACCAGTCTTTGAAAAGTGGCTGGAGCGTTCTTCATGCCGAATGGCATCACTCTGAAATGGTAGTGCCCATCCGGGGTGGAGAAAGCGGAACGTTCTTGGGCCCTGGGGGTGAGGCCGATCTGCCAGTAGCCCGCTGTCAGGTCGAAGATGCTTAGGTAGCGGGCTGCCCCCATGCGGTCGACTAGTTCATCTGCTCGGGGGATAGGGTGAGCGTCGGTTCGGGTGACCGCGTTCAGACCCCGATAGTCGATGCAGAATTGGAGCTCAGGTGTGGTGCCCGGGGCCGCGGCCTTGGGGACCAGGACGACCGGGCTGGCCCAGGGACTGTCCAAAGGTTCGATGACCCCGAGGGCGAGCATCTTGGAGACCTCTTCTTGGATGCATGTACGTACCCGATCCGGTACTCGGTACGCCCGGTGTCGGACAGGAGGACTGTCCCCAGTGTCCACGTCGTGCAGGCACCAGGAGGTGACTCCGGTGCGAGGGAGAACAGGTTTGCGAACGGCATCAGGAGGGCCCGACAATCTTGACGCTGCTCTGGGGTCAGGGCCTCGGAGAGTCGGACCCCGTCCACCGAACCATCTCTTTCACGGGTCCTCAGTAGGTCAGGGAGGGGCTCGGAGTCTCCTTCTGCGCCACTGTCGGTAGCCATCAGCAGGCTGAGCTCTGAGCGCACGAAGTGGGGTTTGAGTCTGTTGGCGTGGAGAACCCGGAGGGGGTTCCGGGGGGACTCCAGGTTGATGAGATAGGTGACGGGACTCTTGCGCTCGATCACCTTGAAGGGCCCTGTCCATTTGTCCTGCAAGGCACACGGTTCGATGGGGGACATCACCCATACCTGCTGACCCGGTTCAAACTCGATGGAGGAGGCATGTTGATCGTACCACTTCTTCATGTCCTCTTGACTGGCCTCCAGATTGGCTTTGGCGATCTCCCTGAATTTCCGGGTCTGATTGCGGAGGGTCAGGAGGTACTTGTAGACGTCTGGAGGGGTTTTTAGGGGGGCCATTTCCCATTCCTCCTTCACTAGGCTGAGAGGCCCGTGAACGGGGTGTCCGTACAGGAGTTCGAAGGGGCTGAAGCCGAGGGACTTCTGGGGGACTTCTCGGTAGGCGAAGAGGAGGCACGGTAGTAGCACGTCCCACTGGTGGCGTAGGGGTTCTTCTAGCCCCATGATCATCCCCTTGAGAGTGCGGTTGAACCGCTCGACCAGTCCGTTTCCCTGGGGGTGATAGGGGGTTGTGAATCGGTAAGTGACCCCGCACTGCTGCCAGAGGGATTTCATATACTTTGAAATAAAGTTCGTACCCCTGTCGCTGACGACTTCCCGGGGGAAGCCCACTCGAGAAAAGATCCCCATTAAGGCTCGACCCACTACTGGGGCTGTTATAGTACGAAGGGGGACCGCTTCAGGATAGCGGGTGGCGTGGTCCACCAGGACCAGGATGAAGCGATGCCCTTGTGCTGTTCGGGGGTCCAGGGGCCCCACAATGTCTATTCCCACCCTTTCGAACGGGGTGGTCACCACGGGGAATGGTTGTAGGGGTGCCTTGAGTTTGCGGCCGCTCTTCCCGCTGGCCTGGCAGGTCGGGCAGGACCGGCAGTGGTTGGAGACGTCATTTCTCATTTTGGGCCAAAAAAAGTGAGTCACCAGGCGGTGGAAGGTTTTGTCTTGCCCCAGGTGCCCAGCCAGGGGGACATCATGGGCCAAGTTCAACAGGAAGTCTCTGAAGCGGAGGGGCACCACCAGCACTCGACCGGCCCCCAGCTCTGCGATTCTCTGCTCGCTGTACAAGAGATCATTGTCCCAATAAACCCAGTGGGCCCCGGTGGTGTCTCCTTGGCCCTGGGCGAGCGCTTGCTGTCGCAGTCCCTCGAGGGAGGGACAGGTCTTTTGCTCCTGCCGGAATTGTTCTTGGGTGGGCCCCCCTTCTTGACGCCACTGAGCCAGGTCGGAAAGTTCGGGGGGCGGTGCGGACCCCTCTGGGGTTGGTTCCGGGTGGTCGGTATGGATGGAGTCTTCTTCGGGAGCGATCGGGGGAGGAGGTGCTGACCATTCGGGTTCTTCCGGTCTAGGGATGGTGCGGGTGGCCATGGACCGGGTGGTCACGCACGCCCAGTCCGGGAGACCCAACATCCCCAGATGCTCTCTTCTTTCAACAGCTGCCCACGGGGAGCTCTCGAGATCGTTCCCCAGGAGGCAGTCCACGGGGGCATCGTCGCGGACAGTTACTTTTAGCATGCCGGACACTCCTCCCCATTCGAAGGGGACGCAGGCCATCCGACACAGGCTCTCCGAATTGTCTGCCGATCGGACGGGGCAAAGAACGTTTGGCAGGATTTGTTCTGGGGTCACCAGGTGACAGCGGACGGCCGTCACACTGGCCCCGGTGTCACGCAGGGTTTCGGCCTTGCGCCCATTTATGCTCACCCATTGGCTGTACTTCCGAGTGTTGGCTGGCAGGGGAGTCCGCGGGACCATGTCTCTTCCCCCTAGGCAGGCCAGGGTCATGGCGGCAGGTTCCCACTCGAACTGCTCCGACTCGTATGCTTCAGTGTCTTCGGAGACTTGTTCTTCTCCTAAGACGGCGGCCGCCACCTGGCGGGGCCCGGGCGCCGGGTTCTTCGGGCAGGTCGGGTCACTGGCGTAGTGGCCGACTCGCTGGCATCGGTGACACGTAACGTGGGCTCGGAACCCCGGGCGCATCAGGGGGTTTCCCCGGCCGGCTGGGGGCGGGGTGGTGTTGGCGGGAGTGACCGGGACAGCGTCTCTGCCTCGGCCCGGTCCTCCTCCTCCTCCTCGGGGACGATGATGACCTTGGTTGGATCTGTTCTGCTCATTCGGCCCACTCCGGGCCACTCGGGTGCTCTCCCACCGGTCCGCCTCGGTGGCGAGCTGCCGTGGTTCAGTCAATTTACTGTCGAGGAGGTGCTGCCTGAGTTCGACGAAACAGTTGTTGGAGAGGTGCTCCCACACAATGAGATTGAAGAGTTGTTCGTAGGTGGTTACGTTGTTACCCTTGATCCACCCCTCGAAGGCTCGGCTGAAGTAGTTTACGTACTCCAATCAAGTTGTACCTGGGATCCGGGTGCAGTTGCGGAACCTCTGGCGGTACATTTCGGGCGTAAGCCCATATCGGCTGAGGAGGGCGGCCTTCATGTGGTCATAGGACGTCATTTGATGGTCCGGAAGCTGCAGCAGGGCATCACGGCCCTCATTGACGAATCTTCCCCATAGCCCAGCTCCCCAGTCACTTCGAGCGATCCGGTGGGCCGTCATGGCGATCTCGTAGGCCTTGAACCACTGCTGTATGTCGTCGTTCCGGTGGTATTCTCGGACCACATCCTTGGGGATGTGGACCTTCTGTTCGGTAGTACCCGGGGAGCGCGGTGGCTCGGGCACCCCTAGGTTTGGGTTCAGTTTGCGTATTTCTATCTCTGCTAGTTTGCACTCGTGTTCGTATGCCAGTCTTTTTTCTTCAAGATCCCTCTGTCTCTGTTTTTCCTCTCGCTCTTCTCTGAGCCGTAAGTGTTCTAAGTTTATTTTCTGTTCCGCCAGCTTCAATTCTCCGTCTAATTTGAGCCGTGCCAAGTCTAGCTCGTGTAGTCTATTTTTTTCCCGCTCCTGGATCTCTTCTCGGGAGGGACCTGTTCTCCGTTCTTCCGTCAGGGTGGTGTTGACTTCCGGGGCTTCGAGGTCCCGGGGTGTGGCGGTATTCGTCTCTGTCCAGGCCTCTAGGGCGTTTTTGAAGTCTTCTTTTGTGCTTAGCCCGGTGGTAGCAATGCCTAAGTCCATGCAAAATTGTTTTAGCTCTCGGTGGCTGTATTCCTCCAGCTTTTCCATCTGGAACTTCTCTGCCGATCCGCTCTCTTTGGTCGTCATTGTGGTTTAGTCGTAGGGTGAGTTACTATCTGTACGGTACGCGTTGGTTCGGATCGCGCCGCTGGCCACCAATGTTAGACGGGGACCTGGAGGGTCGGCCGAGCACAAGGGGAGAGGCCTCCGGTGAGGGCCGTCCCCAGCGATCGTACAGACAAGTAACTTCCCCCCCACAGATGGACACCACACGAAGATCAGATTAACACCTTTTATAGGCAGTTCTTGAAGTAAGGTAGTACGATACAATGAGATCAGGACACGATGATCCTCTCAATTCTAGTCTCTATTAGGGAGGGGGTAGCGGGACAGTCTTGGTACCCGTAGGTACGGCGGTGGAACGGTGATAGCTCACAATCCTCGAGCTCGGTGTTCGGACGGGTCAGACCGCGGCAGCGCCAGCAGGTCCCGAAGAGGTCGTAGGTGGCAACGGGCCGCGGCAGCGCCAGCAGGTCCCACGAGGATGAAGGTTGCAACGGGCCGCGGCAGCGCCAGCAGGTCCCACGAGGATGAAGGTTACAATGGGCCGCGGCAGCGCCAGCAGGTCCCACGAGGATGAAGGTTGCAACGGGCCGCGGCAGCGCCAGCAGGTCCCACGAGGATGAAGGTTACAACGGGCCGCGGCAGCGCCAGCAGGTCCCACGAGGATGAAGGTTGCAGAAGGCCGCGGCAGCGCCAGCAGGCAGGACAATAGTTCACAAGGCAGGGCTGCGGCAGCGCCAGCAGTCCGTCAAGGATGAGTTTGTCGCCGTGTCTCTTGACTCCAGGATACAACTGCCTTCCTGTTCTGGGGCTGCCTCAGTTATAGGTCTGGCACTCTTTGATGTCCGGACCCTCGCTCTTGGAGGTCGGGAGGTCCGGGATGAGGGAGTCCAGACACCCAGCAGGGGGGTGGAGCCAGCGCCCGGGGAGGCTGGGGGTGATCGGCACCTGGCGGGAGAGAGCCATCGACACTTCTTACTCCCATTGACCGGCCAAGTGGTCCGTTCACCTCCTGGGTGGATGGTGGTGCCGGGATGTCGGGGCCTGGCCAGGCCCGGGGTTGGGGTCGAGCTGAGGCCACGCGGCCTCGTGGTGCAGTGTCTAAGATGGCGGCTGGCCCGGGCAAGGGTGCTGACGGTGGCCCAGGCCAGGGACACAGGGATTCCCAGGAGCAGACGTCCCATGGGGGACGGGTTGGGGGTTGCTTCTGCGGGTAGTACCTGGAAGGCCGGTACCAGGGCCCTGTCATGCGGGGAGGGAGCGAGCCCTTCATGGGGCCTGTCCAACAAGGAGGCAGGGTACTTTTCCTCCACCTTCCAGGAGCACTAGTCCAGATTTTTTACCCCACTATCAATAGTCTGGTGGATGCACAGTCCACTGTCTGACGGTTAGCTCCAGTTTTAGGATTTTATTGCCCAGCAGGCCTCCTAGTGCAGCAGGCCTCACAGTGTTTAAAGTTTAGCATTCTGAGTTTTTCTCCAAGTTACATGTTAATTTATCTTTGCCGTTTTCCATAGCGCACACTGTCACAAGACCCTATTGGTATCAGAGCGCTTTATATAACTCTAGGCACTCACTTCAAATGAATATGCAGCAGTATTCCATAAACGCGACGCCGGCAGCCTCAATACTTTTTAAATTGTGCAAAGACCACCTCGCTGACAATAAATACATGTAATTCTGTCCAGCTATTCAGTATTTCCTGAATTAAAATGTCCTTGACCACGGATCACATTTCATTCAGAGAAGCACGCCTCTTAAGATAATACATTCAGCAGTTAGGAGAACAAACCTGGGGCCTGCACTGGACTGCTGATCATGGTTTTGTGTTTCTGTACTAATAACTTTCAATGGATGCAGCTCAGCAAGGACATTGCAGCTGCTCTTGTTTACGATGCTAGCACTTTTCAGGTGAGCAGGAGCGTAAACTGACATTCCATGTTTTTGTTTTCACATTGAAATAATTTGACACACCATGCCTCATTGTGTGAAGCTAACTTCATTCCTCAGGGCTCAAATCATTCCTCGGCACTGGCACTGGGTCAGACATAGCATTAATCCGGAGCACGTGTCCGCGTGAAACCAGACACTCCAAGCATTGCTTTACACACCGTGTCTCAAGGCAGTGGGTGCAGGCTCAATTAGGCAGCTACTGTGCGCCGTGACAATTCGGGATTGCCGGCCGCCTCATATGCAAAGGTGCAAGTTTCTGTTTACCGCTCGCCTCCAGTGATAGTCGTGCTGAGGGCTGCACAGCCGCGCTCACGCGAGGCGAGGCGTGATGACGCGTCATTGCTGCCGTGCTACATTTCAGCGCGAGGGCTGGCCAAGTATGCCCAGGGCCGTCATTAGTAGCGCTTTGGCGAGCAACAAGATTGACGGCCCTGGGACCCCGCTTAACAAATAGGTGTGCTTTCTGCGGCCAAACGCGGCGGCTTTTATAATGTATTTGGAGACACGGGACTCTACTGTAGTCATTGAAAGTAGTGTCAGCAAGTGTCTAAATACATTATAAAGGCTGACAGTGCCGCGCGGCGCCGCCCCCAAATAGTGCCGCCTGGGGCGGACCGCCCCCCTCGCCCCCCCCTAGCTACGCGGGTGTGTGTCCTGAACACGTTCTTCTAATTCTATCTGATCCTGTTCAAGCACTTCGATCTCTTGATTTTCTTCTGCTCGAACATTTACACTAGTTCTAGTCTGACCCTTTTCAATTTCAGGAGTTAGTGGAGGTGTGTCAATCACCTGTTCTGTCCCTGTCTGACCTTCCTCTTTTTCCTCAGATTTGACGTGAATCTCAATGATCTGAGGGTCTTCGCCTGTGCCTATCTTTTCCTCTCTATTCCACTCTCTATCTTCTTGAGTTCGCTCTCTTGTTCTGATTGGGTCTTCGGTCAAGTCGATTAAGGGTATCCAATCATCTTGACTGGTGCTCGGTTGTTCGTCATCAGCTACGTCAGGACCAACGTCTGCAGACCCCTCAGCTGGACAACCTTCAGCTTCAGGTTCCTCGTCTGGAATCACTTTCTGTGTATGGCTGGCATGGATCCACTTGGGAACGCCTGCACACTTCACTGCTGTCGTGGTCACCAGTATTATCTGGCGCTTTTCTCCCCACCTCGGTGCAAGGCAACTCGAACGAGTATGCTTCTTGAT
The DNA here is from genome assembly GCF_964261635.1 of Lissotriton helveticus. Lineage (NCBI taxonomy): Eukaryota > Metazoa > Chordata > Amphibia > Caudata > Salamandridae > Lissotriton > Lissotriton helveticus. Next base: position 1,049,169,649 of record NC_136072.1, read on the forward strand.
TCTAACCCAGTCACCAGGAACCAACTTGTGAACTGGAGTTGTCGGGTTGGCGACGACGTCTTCCCCAATCTGGCGAGAGATAGAACGCACTTGGTCACCCAGTTGCTTGCAGTACTCAAGTACCAAATCATCAGTAATGCTTAACAGTTTGTATCCTGGTACCCATGCTTGTCTCATCACTCTTCCCATCAGGATCTCATGGGGGCTCAAGCCTGTTTTTCGGTCTGGAATACTTCTGAGTCCCATCAGTACAAGAGGCAAGGCAGTTATCCAGTTCATGCCAGTAGAGTCACACATTTTTGCTAATCTCGATTTTATAGTGCCATTTATTTGCTCTACTACTCCAGAAGCCTCTGGACGATATGCACAGTGCAGCTTTTGTGTGATTCCAAATGCTTTACAGAGCTGATCGATTACCTCATTCTGAAAATGTCCGCCTCTATCTGATTCAATAGTGACTGGAACCCCGAACCTAGGTATTAATTCTCGTAGTAACATTTTGGCTACGGTTATGGCATCATTCTGTTTGGCAGGGTAAGCTTCCACCCATTTTGAAAACAGGCAGACAACGACAAGGACATATCTTTTTCCCTCACAACGAGGCATGGTGATGAAGTCAATCTGTATTCTCACAAAGGGACCTCCTGATTTTCCAATTTTCCCCAGTTCAACTACTGTTCTTTTACCAGCGTTGAACTGCTGACATGTTAAGCACCTCTGGCAGAGTGATTCTGCTACCTTCCTGAACCTCGGATTATACCAGGTCTGTTGAAACACCAGAACCATGGCATCCCTACCAGTGTGTGAATTGCCGTGTATCAATCTTGCCATAGAAGCGAGCAGGTGTCTAGGTAACACAGGCATACCATTTGGGCCCACAATGACACCATCCTCACTTCTCGGTCGACAACCAAGTTTTCTCCACCTTTCCTTCTCTTTCGATGGCACTGCATGCTGCCATTCTCTCACCTCATGCCAGGTAGGCACTTCTTCAAACACCATAAGTTGGCAGCTGTTTCCGGTCCCTCCCAGTTTGATATTTATTGACATGCGATCCTTAGCACACTGTTTTGCCACTTGATCAGCAAAATCATTTCCCAAAGATACAGCGTCAAGGCCTTTTTTATGGGCAACACATTTGACCACTGCTAATTCTTTTGGTAATTGGATTGCTTCCAGTAAATTTTGTACAACCCTTCCATTTCGAATGGGGGTACCTGATGAAGTCAGGAATTCTCTTTGTGGCCAAAGTCATGCACAACCCCATAACAGTACTGACTGTCAGTATACACTGTTATTTTTTTGTCTTTTCCCAATTTGCAAGCTCTTATCAATGCTATCAATTCGGCTACTTGTGCAGACTTTACTCCAAATAAACACGATGCTTCTTTAATGCTGTCTAAGGTGACTACAGCATAAGCAGCGCTTAGTCCTACAAGTTCGTGTCTCATACATGAGCCATCCACAAAGAACTCCTCATCATGTACAGGCAAAGGTGTTTCCTTAATGTCTGGGCGGGGTTTAGTACTGAATTCTGTCAGGTCAATGCAGTCATGCTCGTTCTCTCCTTTATCTTCTATACTCATGGAATCAGGGAGTAGGGTGGCGGGATTCAGGATATTACACCGAGTAATAACTACATTTGCAGCACCCACGAGAATCCTCTCGTATTTAGTCAGCCGACTAGGGGTGAGATACTGAGTCTTGGTTCGGGTCAGTAAAATTACAACTGCATGTGGAACATACACAGTTACAGGATGTCCCATCACAATGGGTTCACTCTGTTCCAAACTTGTGCAAGTTGCAGCTACTGCTTTCAGGCACCCAGGTAATCCAGCAGCCACTGGATCCAAAGTGGCAGAAAAATATGCCACTGGGCGTCTAGTCAAGCCATGCTCCTGGGTTAAGACTGACAATGCACAATTGTCTCGTGTGTCACAGAACAGGGCAAACTCCTTAGAATAGTCAGGCATGCCTAAAGCAGGGGCTGTACACAGACAATCTCGTAATTTAGTAAATGCTGTTAAGCTTTCATCATCCCATTCAACTGGGTCCTTTGCTCCTTTCTTGGTCATTTTTATCAAAGGCTTTGCCAGGACTGCGAATCCCACAATCCATTGCCTACAGTAACCTACAACTCCAAGGAACATTCTGACTTCTTTCTGAGTGCGGGGTAACTGCATCTTTTGAATTATCCTGACTCTCTCTGAAGTGACTTTTCTGATGCCTTTTTCTATCTGGTGCCCCAGATATTTCACTGACTTTGAACAGAACTGCAATTTTTCAGGGGCCACTTTATGTCCCTTTTCACCTAGGTGATTCAGCAAGGCAATGGTGTCAATCACACAATCTTTATGATTTTTAGACGCCACCAAGAGGTCGTCTATATATTGCACCAAAACAGACTTTCCAGGTAAGACTAAGGATTCAAGGCACTTTTTCAGGATCTGATTAAAGATAGAGGGGCTTTCTGTGTACCCCTGGGGGACACGATTCCAAACATACACGTGACTGTCGAAAGCAAATGAGAAAAGAAATTTGCTGTCTGGATGCAATGGGATCGAAAAGAATGCGTGACATAGGTCTATCACGGTAAACCACTCAGCATCCCAGGGAATCTGATATAAGATCACTGCGGGGTTGGGAACAATAGGACAGCAAGGGACCACTATTTTGTTTACCTTTCTCAGGTCCTGCACTACCCTGTACTTGCCACTAGGTTTCTTGATTCCAATTATGGGTGAGTTACATGGACTACTCATTACTTCTTGTATGATGTTTGCTTCTAGCAACTTTTGTATTTCAATGGCAACTCCTGCTCTCACTTCGGCACTCATTTTATATGGCTTGGTATTGGGGTAAACTGCATTTTCTTTCATGGCTATTTGTATAGGGTCTACATTGGCCATTAATCCTACATCTTTTCCAGTAAAGTCCCATACTTCTGATTTCACTGTCTTTTGGAGTTCTTCGGGTAAGTCTTGTATAGTCATTCGTTTAATCTCTGAGTCAGGTCTGATTAACATTAATTTATAGATGCCATCTTCGTCTGGGGTCTGAATTTCAACGTCCTTTGGTGTGCAAAAGATGGTGCAATTCATTTTGCACAACAAATCGCGTCCCAGTAAGTTTACTGGACTGGTATCACAAACGACAAATCTGTGCATTTCTTTAAAGTTCCCTATTGTGATCTCCATGGGCTCAGTAACGGGGGTACTAATCAATTGATTAGATACGCCCACCACTTGGATTGCTTCTCCCGAGAGGGGTAGGTTTGGAACGTCCGCTGTTCTCACAGTAGAACGGGTAGCACCAGTGTCCAATAGAAAGGTGACATCATTTCCATCAACCTTTCCTTCAATGTATGCCCCTGACTGGTCTACCGGCAAGGAGGCGCCAAGTACACACTCCTCGTCCTCCCCTCTCAGGCCCCATCAGTATTGGTCGTCACAGAGAAAAGTGTCATTTAATAAATACTGCGAAGTTGCTGCATTTCTGTTCTCATTGCCTCCCCAGATTTCTATGTCGTCACCCTGCGGTGATTTTCCCTTAATATTCGGTTTTGGCGCTCGGGGCACTTGGATTGTTTTTACCTGCTGCTGGGTCTTTCTTGGTCTTTCATTCTGCGTCTGTGGAATTAAATCAGGGGTTTGGGTATTATCATGCTGCAAATATGGACACTCGTCTCGCCAATGTCCAATTTCCCCGCACTGGTGGCAGGGAAATTTCTTTTTAGCGTCTTCTCTGCTCATTTTTACCTTGGGCTTTCCCCCACCCCCAGGGCCTTGATTTTGGGTACTCTTACTTAATTTACTTAATTGCTTTTCCTGCTGTTCTGCGAGCTTTACTTGTGCCCACATCACCTTTTCCTTCAACGCCTTTCGCTTTTCTGCCATTTCGTCCTCACAGTACTTTGCGTACCATAGGACCTCATCCATTTTCTTAGACTGCCAACAAATTTTATTATCTTTGATCCACTGACAAATTTCGGGTCTTAAACCGTTTACAAACCTGTAAATGAAGTGGGTCATATCCTTCATCTCGATGTTATCTATGCCGCTGTATGTTTTAAACACCTGTAACAGTCTTTCATAAAAGGAGTGCACAGTCTCGTCCCTTTCCTGCGTGGTTCTATCTATCTTGGTCCAATCAGTTTCCTTTGCAGGCACCTTTTGCTTTAGGTGCAGAATCACCTGATCATATTTTTTCATTACTTCGTCAGAGGGTGCTCCTGTGTTAGAATCCCTCGGATATTCCTCACTAGGCCAACCTATGGCAATCTTACACTCGGTCCATAGATCTACAGGAACCACGATATCAAAGAATCCATCCAAATCTTTCCACAGGCATTTCTGTACTTTTACAAACCTTTCCACCTGCCTGTACCAGTCCACAGGCTTCTCTCGTAATTTTGGGAAATCATTTGTAAAGGACACAATATCCTGTCTGGACCATGGAACATGCACGTATTTTCCACCTGGTACTTCACGCATAGGACATAACTGTTCTGGTTTATCAGCTTCTTTTAGAACGAACTGAGGAGTCACTTGTTTAGATCTAGCCTCCTCTTTCTTTTTGGCCCACCTGACCTTCCACCTGTCCACATCTCCCCATTTCTGTAATACCGTCTGTTAGAACCGGGAGTCTCTGGTTGGCAAAGGTAAGTACCTTGGCCCAAGTAGGGACCCCTAGCTCCGGTCAGGGCGACGGAATAACCCTCTGAGATAACCCCTGCTCACCCTCTAGGTAGCATGGCGCGAGCAGTCTAGGCTAAACTCGGAGACAATGTGGATAACATTTGCACTTAACACAACAGCAATTCCCAATCCACCACAAACTGAGACCACACAGGTAAGTATATATAAAATATAACTTTATCTAGTTTCAGCATGTAAATGAAGCAGTTGCACGATAATCACTTCAGTGTAGTAATGATGCACTTAATCTTAATTGGTGTTTCTTAATTTCAGGAAGTTCTCAAAACAAATGTCTCTAGTCTCTTAAAGTCAGCAAAAAGATATGCCAACGATTTTGTGATCAAAAACGCTCTCAAAATGAGCCAAGGATCATGCCAATGTTTTATAACGTAAACGGGACCCGGCCCCTCGCGTCAGGGACCCTTCGCGCTTCTAGCGCGTCTCACCGCAATGCTGTTGGGAGGGGGGATTCCCTTCCAGGCGCACCTCGCGGCGAGCGCTCACCAGCGCTCCAGCCCGGCCGGTCTCAGGACGCTCCCCCGCCCGCTCTCGGTTCTCCAGGGAGCAGCGGGGAGCAGAGACGGCAGGCCGGGGGCTGGAGCACTCTCTCAGGTCAGTCTTCCCCGGGCCCGGCGGTGATCGCGGTGAATTCTCGGCTCCTCCAGTCGAGCGGGCCAATCCAGACGCGGCAGAACGGGCGAGCCTCCAAAGCACCCGGGAGTCAGCCTATGGCAGTGCGGCTCCCGGGTCAAGCCTGCGATGACGCTCCTCGCCCTAGCCAATCACCACACGGCAACAGTGATGACGCTGCGCCGCACGGGCCAATCCCGTCGCGGCGTTTGGTGAGGGGGCCCGGCTCTCTCGTCCAATCGGAGAGCAGCGGGCTCGTTTTCGGTCGCGTTGGTACCAGCAAGGTACGGGGCCCTTCGTCGGGGGTTTACTGACCCCGGGTCGCGGTGGTGAAGCTGCACACAGGTTGTTTTAGTGCGCTCTGCTCGGGGAAGGCTCACAAACCTTCAGTCTGCACATAACACGTGTCGATGAACACGGCGACCTCACAGCACGGCACAGCAGCCGGTTGGGCAGACAATGCACAGCGCAGCACCCTCCAGCCAAACAGAGGGCCGACGGTCAGGCAAACAGCAGGGCTTCACGATCTCTTCAGCCCACAGCAGCTTCAGGGGGCACCGCAGAGTCTTGTTTCCTTGGGCAACCTTTATGTTCCTGGGTTGCAAACAGGGAGCCAGCTCTTCTCAGGCCCTTGGAGATTCAGTTGTAGACACAGCACACAGCAGAGTCTTGGCAGTTTCAAGTAGGCAGGTTCACAGCACACAGCAAAGTCCCTTTCTTCTCCTTAGCTTCCAGGTGGACAGCAGAACAAGTCAGCCCTTAGAGCACACAGCAAGGCAGTCTTCCTTCAGTTCTCTAGCTGTCCTCCTTCCAGCGAGGGTTCCTTCTTGCTTGCAGAATTTCAGAATCTAAGAATCTGCAGACAGGGGTCCTTTCCTTATACCCCCCAATGTCTTTGAAGTTCTTTGTGCATGGAGGCCCTGGGTCCAGTCTAAACCAGTTCTGGGGGTTGCGGAGCACTGAGGTGTCTCTGGTTTTCTTCTTCCTGTCAGCTTCAGGGCCAGTGGGGTCAGTTGACCACCAGGAGAGAGCTAATGTGGGGGAGGTAGGCAGGCACAGCCCAGCACTTATCTGGCATTCCTTTCTCCCTCCTCCCAAGCAGGCAGATGTGCCCTTTCATCCCCGGGATGGCTCCGACCCTCTCCTCTGGGGCTCTGCAGCCCCTCCCTGTCACATCCAGACCAGGCAGACATTCCACAAACCCAGGCACACAGAAAGGTTTAGACAAGAGAACAGCCACTTTCTAAAAGGGCTATTCTCCAACACAGGATTTAAAAACACCCTTCACTAAAAGATGTGTCATTAAATTCTGAGTCCAGGGATATCTTTCACTTATGTCCCATCTTGTTCCTATGGGGAGATAGGCTGGTATCACATGGGCCCAGCCCCCCTCCATGTTACTCTATGGAGCAAGATAGCCTTACAGCAGTGAGCACACAAAATGGCTGTAGCCCACTACCAGAGCATAGTACCTGCACTAGCACATGCTCTACCTTATCCATACACTGCACCCTGCCCAGGGGGGTACCTTGAGCCTTCCATAGGGGTGCCTGATGTGCACAGACAGGGAAGGGTTAGGCCTAGCCAGTGGGGACACTGGCCAGGCTGACATGGCAGTCACTGACTGCACACAGGCTCTGCGCTGGCAGGCCTGAGTCACCATTTTAAAGCTACTCATGTGGGTGGCGCAATCTGCGCTGCAGGCCCACTAGCAGCATTTGTCATCACCAGCCCTGGCACACACAGTGCCCTCTACTAGGGACTTCGTGGTGATACAAATATGCCAATTAGGTATACTCAATCAATATCACAATTTACAGAAGGAGCACTTACACTCTGACACTGATCAGCAGTGGCAGAGTGTCCAAAACATCTAAATCAGCAAAAACGAAATCCAGCACAGCATCAAAACACATGAGTCAGAGGCAAAAAGATGGGGGAAGAACCACGCCAAAAGGTGTCAGGTCTAACACGTGTCCCCTCCAGCTGAAAGTGGGGAGAACTACCCAACCTCTTGGGAGTCCTCATCACTAAGGCGGAAGAATCTGGACAGACCGTCAGCGTTGGCGTGTTCTGTACCAGGGCGGTGCTCCACCGTAAAGTCCATCCCCTGTAGGGAAATGGACCACCTCAACAATTTTGGATTCTCGCCCCTCATCTGCATTAACCATCTGAGGGGCCTGTGGTCGGTCTGAACACGGAAGTGAGTCCCAAACAGGTAGGGCCTCAGCTTCTTCAGAGCCCAGACCACAGCGAAAGCTTCTCTTTCAATGGCACTCCATTTTTGTTCCCTGGGGATCAGCCTCCGGCTAATGAAAGCCACAGGTTGGTCTCCTCCCTCATCATTGATCTGTGAGAGCACTGCTCCCACGCCTTGCTCTGAAGCGTCAGTTTGCACAATGAACTCACTTGAAAAGTCAGGTGCCTTAAGCACCGGTGCTGTGCACATGGCAGTTTTGAGGGTGTCAAAAGCAGTTTGACAGGCCTCAGTCCAATTCACTTTCCTGGGCTGATTCCTAGATGTCAGCTCTGTCAAAGGGGCCACAATGGTGCCATAGCCTTTGACAAACCGTCTGTAATACCCGGTGAGACCTAGAAAGGCTCTCACCTCAGTCTGGGTCTTGGGGGGTTCCCAAGCCAGAATGGTATCAATTTTTGCCTGTAGGGGCGCCACCTTGCCGCTCCCCACCTGGTGTCCCAAGTACACCACAGATCCCTGCCCTATCTGGCATTTACTGGCCTTGATAGTGAGGCCTGCCTTCTGCAGAGCCTTCAACACTTCAGTGAGGTGTTGCAGGTGTTTCTCCCAAGTGGAGCTGAACACCGCAATGTCATCCAGGTAGGCTGCGCTGAATTGCTCCAGCCCTGCCAGTACCTGGTTGACCAATCTCTGAAATGTGGCGGGGGCATTTTTCAACCCAAAGGGCATGACACGAAACTGGAAGTGTCCTTCGGGCGTTGAAAATGCTGACCTCTCCTTTGCCCCGTCAGTTAAGGCAATCTGCCAGTACCCTGAAGTCAAATCAAAAGTACTCAGGTACTGGGCAGCTCCCAACCGATCCACCAGCTCATCAGCTCTGGGGATGGGGTGCGCGTCAGTCTTCGTGACCGCATTGAGCCCACGGTAGTCCACGCAGAACCGAAGTTCTGGGGGGCCACCGGGGGTAGCAGCTTTCTTAGGCACTAAGACCACTGGGCTAGCCCAGGGGCTGCTGGAGGGCTCAATAACCCCAAGCGCCAACATCTTGGAAACTTCTTCCTTGATGCTAGCTCTGACCTTGTCAGCCACCCTGTAAAACTTCTGTTTCACAGGCATGCTGTCTCCAGTGTCCACGTCGTGGACGCACCATTTGGTGACACCTGGGGTCAGGGAGAACAGTGGGGCGAACTGACCCAACACTTGGCGACAGTCCTCCTGCTGTTCTGGGGTCAGGGTGGGGGAGAGGACCACACCATCCACTGACCCATCTTGCTCCTTGACTGCCAGGAGGTCAGGGAGAGGATCACTATCCTCCTCCCCTCCAACATCTGTAGCCATGAGCATAGTCACTTCAGTCCTCTCAAAGTGGGGTTTGAGGCGGTTCACATGTAGCACTCTCAGGGGCTGCCTGGGAGTCTTCAGGTTAACCAAATAGGTAACCTCGCTCTTGCGCTCCACCACCTCATATGGGCCAGACCACTTGTCACGGAGCGGACAAGGCTCCACTGGCGCCATTACCCACACCTTCTGACCAGGTTGGAACTCAACCAGAGAAGTGTTCTGGTCATACCACCTCTTCATTTCCTCCTGGCTAGCCTCCAGGTTCTCCTGAGCGAGCTTCCTGAAGCGCTTGGTCTGGTTGCGAATGGCCAGCACATAGCTGAACACATCCTGAGGGGTTTTCCCACGGGATTTCTCCCACCCCTCCTTCACCAGAGCCAGAGGTCCTCTGACAGGGTGGCCATACAGCAACTCAAAGGGACTGAACCCTAATGATTTCTGAGGCACCTCCCTGTAGGCAAACAACAGGCATGGCAACAAGACATCCCATTTCCGCCTCATGGGCTCTTCCAGGCCCATAATCATGCCCTTCAATGTGCGGTTGAATCTCTCAACCAAACCATTTCCTTGAGGGTGGTAAGGAGTGGTGAATTTGTAAGTCACCCCACACTCACTCCACAGGGACTTCATATATTTAGAAATGAAGTTTGTCCCGCGGTCCGAAACGACCTCCTTCGGAAATCCCACCCGGGAAAAGATCCCCATCAGGGCACGGCCCACCACTGGGGCGGTGACTGTCCTGAGCGGAAGGGCTTCCGGGTACCGAGTGGCATGGTCCACCAAGACCAGGATAAACCTGTTGCCTAGGGCTGTCTTGGGATCCAGGGGCCCCACGATGTCAATGCCCACCCGCTCAAAAGGGGTGCTCACCACGGGAAAGGGTTGGAGGGGTGCCACGCGCTTCCCTCCACTCTTGCCACTGGCCTGACAAGTCTGACAAGACTTACAAAAGGCAGAGACGTGCGTCTTCATCTGGGGCCAGTAGAAATGGGTGACAAGCCGGTGATAGGTCTTGTCTTGCCCCAGATGCCCTGCGAGAGGCACGTCATGAGCCAGACCCAGTAGGAAGTTCCTGAAGCGCTCCGGTACCACCAGCACACGGGCTGCGCTGGGCTCAGCGAACTTAGGCTCACTATAAAGTAAGTCATCCTCCCAATAGATCAAATGCTCCTTGGACCCCAGGCCTGCGGCCTGGTCGGCAGCCTGCTGCCGCACACCAATGAGAGAAGGGCACTCCTTCTGAGCCTGGCAGAATTCCTCCCTGGAGGGACCACCCTCTTGCTGCCACTGGGACAGCTCAGGCAATTCCCCTAGTTCGGCCACCTGCTCCCCTGTAGGTTCCAGGGCATCCCCTTCCGGGTCTGCCTCCTCCTGGACCGTGGGAACAGTGGGGGCTGGTTTCCCGCGCCCTCTACCCCTTCCTCTCTTGGCAGGTCCCTGGGCCATTGTTCCAGGCTCCAGTTCTGCTAGACCGCCCTCTCTTGCTGTCATTGCACGGGTGGACACACAGATCCACGCAGGCAAACCCAACATCTCCAAGTGAGTCCTGTGCTCCACCTCTTTCCATGGGGAGCTCTCCAGGTCATTACCTAATAGACAATCTACAGGCAAGGCATCACTTACTACAATCTCCAAAATACCGGAGACTCCTCCCCATTCAAATGGAACTTTCGCCAGCCTGCAGTAGCGCACTGAACTGTCAGCTGCCACCACAGGCCGGAGTACCTGGGGAACAATTTGCTCTTCAGACACCCACTGACACCTAATAGATGTCACGCTGGCCCCTGTGTCTCTCAGAGCCTCCACCACCTGTCCATTGATGGTCACCTTCTGCCCGTATTTCTTAGTGTTTTGGGGCAGCAAGGTTTCCTGGGCCATCTCTTGGTCTCCTAGAGAGACAAGGGTCATCAATGCTAACCCCTCCTCCCCACTAGAAATCAAATCCCCTCCCAAAGCTACACTGGCTATCGCCGGAGCTGGAGCTGGAGCACCAGTGGGTGCAGATTTCTTCTTTGGACAGTTTGGAGCAATGTGCCCCACCTCCCTACATGCGTAGCAAGTGAGGGTCTTCTTGTCCTGCGGGCCCTTATGGGGCCAGGACTTCTTAGACTTGGGGGGTTGAGACACCTTCTCCTGGGAACTACTTTGGGGCCCTTTAGAAGACTCCTTTTGATTACCCGTGTCCCCCCCACTCTTCTGCTGGGGACCCTGTCCACCTTTGGCTGGGGTACTTACCACCCCCTTGTGGACCCTGGTGCTAGTCCACCGGTCCGCCTCTTTAGCAAGCTCACTGGGATCAGTTAACTTACTATCCAAAAGATGCTGGCGCAGCTCTGGGACACACAAACTACTTAAGTGCTCCCTACTAATCAAGTGACACAACCCCACATAATCAGTAACTTTGCTGCCCTTCATCCAACCTTCCAGTGCACGCGTGTACATACTCACACACTCCACCCAAGTACTTGAATCAAGCTTCTTGAAGTTCCTAAACTTCTGGCGGTACTGTTCAGCAGTGAGCCCATACCTGAGGCATAAAGCCTCCTTCATGGCGGAGTAGGACAAAGCATCCTTTGCTTCTAAGGGTGCCAAAACATCCCTCCCAGAGGCCTCAAAATGCTTCCACAATCCTGCTCCCCAATTCTTCTCAGGCACCTCATTCATCTTTAAGGCAAGTTCATACGCTCTGAACCACGCATAAATATCCTCACCCCTCTGATAATTCTGTACCAGATCCTTTGGTATGTATACCTTACCCGCCTGTACTGGTTGTGCGCTGCCACCATTAGAACTGGACCCCCTCTCTTTATATTTGAAATCCAATTCCTTCATGCTCCTCTCATGAGCCAATTGGAGCTTCTTTTCCTCCAAAGCGAGAGCATGCCTTCTCTCCTGTGCCGCTCTCTCCTGTGCCTCTTTTTCAACTTCTAGGCGCAGTCTCTTCTCGTCGGCTTCCGCTTTGAGCTTCAAAAGCTCAATCTCATGGGCCCTAGCTCTCTGATTCTCCTCCACCTCCTCTGGAGAAATAATCCTACTGGAGTGGGTGCTGCCGGCCCTAGACGCTGGCTTCGCCACTGGCAAATCACTAGGCAGAAAACCAATCTCCTGTGCACCACCCTCTTCAATAGTAGCTTCTAGTTCACCATGTTTGGCCTCCCACCAGGCCCTCAGAGCTGTCCGCAGCTCTTCCTTATTTGCGCCGCCCCTCACTGGGCATTCAAGCTGTCTGCAGAATTTTCTCAGTTGCTCCTTGTTATAGGTGAGCAACTCCTGGATTTCAAATTCCACTTCCCCTTCTGCATTCATGCTTTGCGCGTTCTGAGACATGGTACCTCCTACCCTTTTTCAACTAAAAAGGTTTCACCAAAAAGAAAAAATCCTGCGCAACCTGTTCCGCTAAACTAGACTAGTGATGTACAAGAAATCACTGCAGGTCAAGTGCAATTATTAGTTCAAAATCCGCACCGCGAGCCACCAATGTTAGAACCGGGAGTCTCTGGTTGGCAAAGGTAAGTACCTTGGCCCAAGTAGGGACCCCTAGCTCCGGTCAGGGCGACGGAATAACCCTCTGAGATAACCCCTGCTCACCCTCTAGGTAGCATGGCGCGAGCAGTCTAGGCTAAACTCGGAGACAATGTGGATAACATTTGCACTTAACACAACAGCAATTCCCAATCCACCACAAACTGAGACCACACAGGTAAGTATATATAAAATATAACTTTATCTAGTTTCAGCATGTAAATGAAGCAGTTGCACGATAATCACTTCAGTGTAGTAATGATGCACTTAATCTTAATTGGTGTTTCTTAATTTCAGGAAGTTCTCAAAACAAATGTCTCTAGTCTCTTCAAGTCAGCAAAAAGATATGCCAACGATTTTGTGATCAAAAACGCTCTCAAAATGAGCCAAGGATCATGCCAATGTTTTATAACGTAAACGGGACCCGGCCCCTAGCGTCAGGGACCCTTCGCGCTTCTAGCGCGTCTCACCGCAATGCTGTTGGGAGGGGGGATTCCCTTCCAGGCGCACCTCGCGGCGAGCGCTCACCAGCGCTCCAGCCCGGCCGGTCTCAGGACGCTCCCCCGCCCGCTCTCGGTTCTCCAGGGAGCAGCGGGGAGCAGAGACGGCAGGCCGGGGGCTGGAGCACTCTCTCAGGTCCCTCGGCGAGGTCAGGTCAGTCTTCCCCGGGCCCGGCGGTGATCGCGGTGAATTCTCGGCTCCTCCAGTCGAGCGGGCCAATCCAGACGCGGCAGAACGGGCGAGCCTCCAAAGCACCCGGGAGTCAGCCTATGGCAGTGCGGCTCCCGGGTCAAGCCTGCGATGACGCTCCTCGCCCTAGCCAATCACCACACGGCAACAGTGATGACGCTGCGCCGCACGGGCCAATCCCGTCGCGGCGTTTGGTGAGGGGGCCCGGCTCTCTCGTCCAATCGGAGAGCAGCGGGCTCGTTTTCGGTCGCGTTGGTACCAGCAAGGTACGGGGCCCTTCGTCGGGGGTTTACTGACCCCGGGTCGCGGTGGTGAAGCTGCACACAGGTTGTTTTAGTGCGCTCTGCTCGGGGAAGGCTCACAAACCTTCAGTCTGCACATAACACGTGTCGATGAACACGGCGACCTCACAGCACGGCACAGCAGCCGGTTGGGCAGACAATGCACAGCGCAGCACCCTCCAGCCAAACAGAGGGCCGACGGTCAGGCAAACAGCAGGGCTTCACGATCTCTTCAGCCCACAGCAGCTTCAGGGGGCACCGCAGAGTCTTGTTTCCTTGGGCAACCTTTATGTTCCTGGGTTGCAAACAGGGAGCCAGCTCTTCTCAGGCCCTTGGAGATTCAGTTGTAGACACAGCACACAGCAGAGTCTTGGCAGTTTCAAGTAGGCAGGTTCACAGCACACAGCAAAGTCCCTTTCTTCTCCTTAGCTTCCAGGTGGACAGCAGAACAAGTCAGCCCTTAGAGCACACAGCAAGGCAGTCTTCCTTCAGTTCTCTAGCTGTCCTCCTTCCAGCGAGGGTTCCTTCTTGCTTGCAGAATTTCAGAATCTAAGAATCTGCAGACAGGGGTCCTTTCCTTATACCCCCCAATGTCTTTGAAGTTCTTTGTGCATGGAGGCCCTGGGTCCAGTCTAAACCAGTTCTGGGGGTTGCGGAGCACTGAGGTGTCTCTGGTTTTCTTCTTCCTGTCAGCTTCAGGGCCAGTGGGGTCAGTTGACCACCAGGAGAGAGCTAATGTGGGGGAGGTAGGCAGGCACAGCCCAGCACTTATCTGGCATTCCTTCCTCCCTCCTCCCAAGCAGGCAGATGTGCCCTTTCATCCCCGGGATGGCTCCGACCCTCTCCTCTGGGGCTCTGCAGCCCCTCCCTGTCACATCCAGACCAGGCAGACATTCCACAAACCCAGGCACACAGAAAGGTTTAGACAAGAGAACAGCCACTTTCTAAAAGGGCTATTCTCCAACACAGGATTTAAAAACACCCTTCACTAAAAGATGTGTCATTAAATTCTGAGTCCAGGGATATCTTTCACTTATGTCCCATCTTGTTCCTATGGGGAGATAGGCTGGTATCACATGGGCCCAGCCCCCCTCCATGTTACTCTATGGAGCAAGATAGCCTTACAGCAGTGAGCACACAAAATGGCTGTAGCCCACTACCAGAGCATAGTACCTGCACTAGCACATGCTCTACCTTATCCATACACTGCACCCTGCCCAGGGGGGTACCTTGAGCCTTCCATAGGGGTGCCTGATGTGCACAGACAGGGAAGGGTTAGGCCTAGCCAGTGGGGACACTGGCCAGGCTGACATGGCAGTCACTGACTGCACACAGGCTCTGCGCTGGCAGGCCTGAGTCACCATTTTAAAGCTACTCATGTGGGTGGCGCAATCTGCGCTGCAGGCCCACTAGCAGCATTTGTCATCACCAGCCCTGGCACACACAGTGCCCTCTACTAGGGACTTCGTGGTGATACAAATATGCCAATTAGGTATACTCAATCAATATCACAATTTACAGAAGGAGCACTTACACTCTGACACTGATCAGCAGTGGCAGAGTGTCCAAAACATCTAAATCAGCAAAAACGAAATCCAGCACAGCATCAAAACACATGAGTCAGAGGCAAAAAGATGGGGGAAGAACCACGCCAAAAGGTGTCAGGTCTAACACCGTCAATAACTCTTTGACCTGTGCCTTTTTTCCTGACATGTTCAAGTTCTCTAGATCCTTGTCTGAGAAGTCGGCTCTGTACGGTTTTTGCAAAGGTTTTGATTTTGAGATATCTATTCCCATACTAGCTGCAGTGTCAGTTCGTTTTTCATGGAGTACTCTGGTATTTCGAGTAAGGCTCTTACAGATAAATAACAGCTCTTCTTCCGAGTAGGTATTTAATCGGTCTAATCCTACATTTTCTGCCATAAGTTCTTCTATTTCTACTCTCAGTTTGTAGAGATCTAGAGGTTTCAACTGAAGAGTTTGTTTTTCTAATTCTCGACTCCATCTCTCAATTTCTTCAGGAGTTACTACCGTAACGCTTTTAGTACCTGAAGCTGACTCCATTTGAATCTCCCTCGTATTGAAAGGATTATGTCTTTTCTGCATCCTCTTTCCTGTTTCCCTAAGGGCCAGATCCATTAGCGAGACTTCAGTCTCACACTCACTTGTTAAGTCATCTACAATTAAGGGCTCTGATCTCGGTTGGGCTACAACTGGGGTAATAACTGGAGTTCTTGGACTTCCCTGTCGGTCCCCATACAATGGAAGCACTGGTCCAATAGTAACCGGGATTGTTAAAGACTCAGGACTTGCATTTAACTGGGAAATCTTCTGAATTATTTCAGCTCTCTGCTTAGCTAGTGCCTCTCGTTCTCTGTCCTCCAATATCCTTTCGACTGAATTGTCATGTAATACTTGTGGGGTTAAAGTTGGAGCACAACTCGGGGCAGTGGGATGTGCCTCTCTGGGTCCTTCACCATAACTGGGTCTTGGGTGCAAAGTACCTGTGCCTAGGGATCTTAGTTCCTCCTCACATAGAGGGTTTAGGAACGGCATTCCTGTACTGTAGGGAGATCTGGGCAAAAAGTCTCTTTTGCGTGTGTATCTCGTTTCTCCACCAGCGGGTACTCTAGGAAAAATATCTCTTGCATCTATGGGTCCTAAACTCTCGGTATAGGGAGGTATTTGACAACTCCCTCCTACACTTGCGGATCTGGCCTCATCTTGGGGCGGAGGTCTTCGAGAATTATCCCCTTCACTAGAAGGTCGGTGTCCTTCATTATAAGGAGGCGGACTTCTTAAAAACATGTCATCTAACAACTCATCATCCGACTCTCCAATAGGCACCCAGTGTTTGCATTTTTCTGTTCTCTTCTCTCCTGCAGGAGGACCACCCACTGGCATCATTGGAAACAGTCCTTCCACAATCATATTCTGTCTCCACTGTTTCATCTTTTTGTCACGGGTCTGTTGTTTCAGTTTTGGATACAATTTAGTCAACCCTTTATCCATCCGGGGCTTATCCCTTTCAAAAGCTTCGATTTCCCATTCCTCTAGTGCTTCGTATTGTGTTAGTCTAGGTCTGGGATGTAAATCATTCATTCGGGTTCTCAAATTAAATAAAATTCTGCCATTGAATGTACCGTCTAACGGAAAAGCCAATACTCCGTCATCTTTCGTGTACTCCACCCAATTTTCCAACCATACACACGAGTGGTACCCTTTATCAAACATCATGAAAGATGCGGGAGTATTCGGTGGCGGAATGACTACACCTTCTCTGGTTCTAATCGGTTTGTCCTTTTTGAAATAATTCTTTACTTTGTTTACAAGAGATAATTTTCTCTTGTTTCCGTACATAATGTCAGTTTTATGACCTTTCCACTGATCGTTCTCAAACCCTAAATGTCGCGGATCAGGTCTAGTATGCGGTCTGTACGAATGCCACATACGATTTCTGCGAGTGACTCTGTTTACAAAATCACCCGCAATCCAAGTGCGTCTCTTATTTTCGTGCGACCAATGAAATGCACGAATTCAAATAATTTCAACCAATGGGTGCGCGGCCTTTTTCGCGAGACAGTCCTCACGCTTCGGCACTCACCCCTCCTTTACAATTCCAGCTCCGCTACACACCCGCTGCGTCTACCAATCCCAGCGCGGCACGGAGTGACGTCAGAGCAGCCTCGCAACTGACTCCCTCCTTCACAAGGTAACGGTAAGTTTATTTCTTTCTTTCTAAAGTGCTAGTGCTTGGTTATTTAACAACGAATACACATTCGCCACTGTACTCAAGTGTCTAGACAGGAAAGATCTGTTTCACTGCAAGTAAACTCCTTCTGTCTCCTTCTGTCTACTTTTCACACACTACGGATAGATCTCTTCTGCCTACCCTTCACTCAAGCATTAGGGAACCTGCTACTTCTTTGACTCATCCACTTGTTTTCGGGATATATTCTAAGCCCAAAGTTTCACCAGCGAACCCTTTTGCTATCACTTCAACCCCCGACGAACCTGCTACTCCTTCCGCTGTGACCCTTACTAGGCTATATCACGATAGAAGTTTTGCCAATGATCTCGTGGCTATCATTTATTCAAACATACATTCAGAAAAACCCTAGTTAGTGCTTCCAGTTCTGCCTAACCTGCACCAACTTTCCTTAAGTCAGTGACCTCAAAGCAAGTGGATTCTCTTCACCACTTGCTATTCAATTCCCCGGGGATTCCCAACAAACATGTAACAGTTTACTTAACGAGTGGGTTAATACATATATCAGTACAATAATAAGAAAAACAATTTAAAACATTTCATAATTTTTCAAAGCAAACATTTCACGTGAGTGATCAGTCCACGAGAAAGTTTATTTTTAGCAGCAATAAAATGTTTATCATAAAACTTAGCAGCATCCAACCTATCTAGCTTAACTAGTCCTACCTAACTTTAAACTAGTCCCTAACTATTACCTCTGCTACCAAAAAATTACTGATAGAGATCGTGGGTCACCCGACCAACAATTTCACCATATAGGTTTCGGGCCCATAGATTTCAAATCACCATATACATTAATCAGGTGACCTCACAAACCTACCATCAACAACCCTGATTCCTTCCTATAATATTCTAATGTACCCGACTTACCATCCACCGTTACGGGTACCTATAACCACGATAGATCAGGGAGCTAGCTGTGAAGAAAGGTAGACAAAATACAAAACCCAACTTTAAATATCTTTGATAATCATAAAATGACCACGGACAACTGAGAAGTTTTAAAGGTTTTATCTAGAAATCAGTTTCTGAGAGCATTAGGCTTACAGTTAAAAGGCAATCGATAATCAAGATAACAAAAAGAAAATAGCCATAGAGGAACAGTGTCAGGGCAACAAGAAATTATTAACAATGTAATATCTAAATAGATTTCGGAATGGATCACAAACTAGAGTTTACTTTTTGGGAAATACTTCAAGAGTAAGATTGGAAATCCTATACATCTATAGGAGGGTGTGAGAAGTTGGCCTGATGTGCAGTGCTCACTATTCTAGTGATCACTATATATCAGTCCAAACAACCCTTATTGATGATTGGTTGTAAGTCAACCTTATAGACCAGCTATCCTAGTAGCATGGATACGAGCAGTCTAAGGCTAAGACTCTAGAGGGCGTGTTAAGCCAGCTGTTTTACCATCACATTACCCCTTGAACACCCAGTGAAAGGACACCACACAAGTGTTATGAAAATAAACAGTGTATTTTTTAGAATCACAACAGCCCTGTACTCTTTATGAGGACAGGGTGCTAGGCACACAACAAAACTCTTACGAAAATACTTAAGTTAGCACAGTATATACAAATGCCCGAGGGGCACGAAAAACCATATACTCTGACAGTGGAATGCGAAATTACTAGCAGGTAAGTACAGTACTAATAGGCTTTGGAATCGCTAGGACTTGACTAGGGAATCGTTAGATTACTTCTAGGAGGCCCAGGGGACTCGGGTGCAGAGTGTGCACTCTCACGCGGGATGCGGGACAAAGTCTATGGAAGCTAGTAAAGTTAAAGTTAGTGTTTACGGGCGAACCCGACCTGGTAGGAAGAAAACGACAGTGGGTCCTGACCCTTGGATAGTGAGGCTATGCTGGGGCACCGAAATGCCGAAGTTACCTAGCCCAGGGGCTGCAGCTGCATAGGTCTCAAAAGACGTCGGGAATCCTCGTAGACGAACCAGGAGCCTGGAAGAAAGATGCTGGCAGGCGACCAGTGAAGAGAGTTCGAGTTGATCCAAGCCTGGATCTGGAAGATGGATGACACCTGAAAGCAGAGGGGACCAAGTTTGTGACTACTAGCCAGTAGTCAGTGGGCACCAGGAGGGCACCGGATGGTAGTCACCTCGACTAGGTGAGTGGGCGACGCTGTGCTCTGCAGATCTCACGGACCAGGAGGCGTTGTCGGCGACCAGGATGGAGAGGCGAGCTGTCCCACGATGGATGAAGCTGTCGGCGTCGAAGAGCCCGGGATTGGGCAACAAAGCCTTGGCTAATTCAAGCCCACGCGGTGGACTCAAAATGGCGTCTTGAGTGGACCAGGAGGGTCCGGGGTGCTCCTCTTCTGGAAGGGAGCAAGAGCCAGTCTGGGGCAACCAGACCAGCAGCAGTGATGTCGTCGGGCGTCGTTCAGAAGGCCACAAGCCAGCGGGCTAGTAGCCAAACAACGCGGTGAGCAGCAAAAAGCAGAAGGGCCCCACGCCGATCATGGAGATGCTGGGGGGCTGCTCTTCGGTGCTGGAGCTGCTCAGGGTTGGGGCTTTTTGGACCCCAAAGCACTCACCAGGAGATTACTCGGCGGGCTTGCTGTGAAGAAGTCGTGCAGTCTTGGCAATAGTCGGTCCCTTGAGGTCTCGTCGCACTCACGGTTCTCAGCTTGGCTGTAGAGGTGAGTAGAGGTCGGAGGTGCCAGGGAAGCCGGGTCTTGTCGAGCTGGGCAGTCAGATTCCGGAGGAAGGACTTACAGCAGACCGCAGTGTTCTTTAGTTGGTGCCTGCGGATGCAGGGTGACTACTCCTTAGTCACAAGGGAGAATCTTGAAGAAGAAATCTTGATGTCCTTTCGTAGAAAGTCGTGTCTTGATTCCAAAGATGATCTAATTTGGAAGGGGGCCTGCTCCTACCTTTATCTGGGAAAAGGGGGCTGGCACGCGACTAAGTCCTGCCCTATGGGTGGGACCAGGAGGGGGGTGGTTACACCCCTCTCCTTTGGCGGGCTTTCCCCAGGCCAGGGGCTGGAGTGCCCCTGGAACTGGTTTCATCCGGCCTATGCACAGTGAGCACCGGGGTGCCACTTGCAGTCACCTTCCTCTGTAGCCCTGCCTACCTGGAATACACAAAACCCTGTCTGGGACGGTGCTGGCACCACCCCTGGCAGGAAACCCTTTGTCCTTGCCTCCTGCTCTGGGAGGACTCCCAGCAGCAGGAGGGCAGACTTGTGTCTCGGTGGCAGCATCCATTTTGTGGAGCTGAGGCTATGTCTGACTTTAACCGGGGTTACAGGTTACATACATGTCGTGTCCCTCTAGAAGGGTGGAATGCTAACCCCGTCGCCAGAATTGGCGAGGGGTTAGTATTCCAATTCGTATGACACCTTACTCGACATGTTTTGATAAAGCGATACCAGAGTTGGCATATAACCGCGAGGATTATAATGCACTTAAGAGTATATGGTATGCGATATCATGGAAACGGCTAAGGGATGGATCCCGAAAGCCGCAGACAGGCTCAGCTCATGCCAGAGCACCATCTCACACGATTCCAAGCACTCTGCCTTCAGGATTGTTAAGGCCTGCCATAGGAGTGACTGATAGGAGATCTGTGTGTCCATTTTTAGGGTTAGATATAGGTATACTATATCTAAAGCAAAGGGTGATTACACCACCTTGCCCCAGCTGTCGTGCAGCCAGTTGTGTCAGTTTTGGATGGCCAGCCAGGGGTGGCATAATACATGCTTCAGCCCCTGGTAGGCCCTGGGTACACCTATGCCCTGGGCACCTAAGGTACTCTGTACAGGGACTGATAAGGTGACTCAGTATCCAATTAGATATGTACCTAATGTACATGGAATCCATTTTACAGAGAGAGCAGTAGGCCTGGGGTCCTGAATAGCAGGGCCCCAGGTCAACTAAGTCAGAAAACCAGCAAAACACCAGGCAAAAAGTTGGGGGCAACCATAGTCAGGGATCTACCTTCCTACATAACCCCCCCCCCAAACGAAAGGAGATAAGGCTATCCTTGCCAGGTAAGCCTATATTGCCTGAGTGGCCATATAAGGAAGTACCAGCACTGGCATGGTTACCCCCTATCTCATGGTCCACTAAGCAATCCCTCACCCTAAGGGTATCTGAGGGTCTCCACCATAGGGAATCTCTACCTGTGGTGTGTTTTGGCAAAGGAAAAGTCTGGTGCTGAAATGGAGTACTGAAGTGAGGCTCCACTAATTTTGGGCTCAGCTTCCTCCAATCATTTTCCACCATAGAGGCCTTTCTTTCCAAGACTGAGTTGTTTTGGGCTCTCAGGGTCAACCTCTGGCTACCTACAGCTGGAGGTTGGGTCCCTCTGTTTGGCTTACTGGAGGGACAGGTCAGGTTTGGGGCCCTTAGGTCCCAGGTCTGGCTGTGCCCAACAGTGTCCATCTGTGGGAGGTCCCTAACTAAATTTAAGGGGGATCCCTCAGGAGTTTGCTTTATTTTCACTTGGCTAGGACTGCTAGCTTCAGTGCCCTTAATCTGCTGATTGGGGGATTCTTTTGGACAGGGGGCCCTTTGGGGTCCAACACTGGCCTCCCTGACCTCTACAGCCCTGGGCTGACTGAGGCAGGGTAGAGAGGGGCAGGTTACCTGCTCCAGACTGGGTCCCACCTTGGAAGGGTCCACTGACATCAGGGGTTCTGCCAGGCTAGGCCTGACTACCTCTGTGGCAGTTTCTTCACAAGGGGTCAGATCAGTTCCCTGAGGAGGCTGACCCTTTCCTAAAGTCTGGTGGGAGGGAGATTTCTCTTCCTCCTCAATGCTCTCTGTCTGAGTGGAGTGATCCATAGTTTCAGGCTTCACAACACTATCATCTGTCTGAGTTTGAGCTGTGGCCATCACAACTCTCCCAACCTTTTCAGGAGGGGGCTCAGTTTGGGTGTGGGCTGTGACCATCACAGCCTTGACAACCTGTTCTGGGAAGGAAGGTGTCTGAGATTGGGCTGTGACTGGCACAGCCCTCCTGACCTGTTCAGGGAGGATATCTTGGACTGGGGCTGTGGCTATCACTGCCCCACTAACCTTACCATGGATGTTTACCATTTTAGAATGGGTTTCTTGCTCTACTTCAGCCCAGGCTGAGAGCTCTAAATCATTCCCCAGTAGGCAATCTACAGGCAAGTTTGGTGACACTGCCACTCTCTTGTGGCCAGTGACACCTCCCCAGCTGAGATTGACCACTGCCATGGGATGATCTCTCTGTACTCCATCAATATTGGTCACCTGGTATGTGGCACCAGGTAAAAGTTGCCTTGAGGGGACTAGACTCTCAGTCACCATAGTGATGCTAGCCCCTGTATCTCTATAGGCCTCAACTTTTATACCATTGATGAGGGGCTCCTGTCTGTACTTGCCCAAAGTGTTGGGACAAGTTGTGAAGTTGGCAAACCCCATGCCAGTCTCACAGACAAGAGTATCTAAGTTTGGGGACCTGGTTAGGCCAGAGTCCCCAGGAACTCCCAAAGTAAATGCACCCAAGTTCTTGGGGGCACTCCCACCACCTGGGGGATTACTACTAGTAGTAACAGGAGGTTTGGGAATGTTACTTGGGGGTATGTTCTCCTTATTGTTATTCTTTGGGCAACTGCTGTCAGTTTTCAAATGACCCACCTGTTTACAGGGATAACAATAAGGTTTCTTCTGGTTATTAGAAGGATTCTGGGACCCACCCCCCTCAGAAGATTTTGGGGCCCTGATGTGGTTTGATCTTGAGATTTATTCCCACCCTTCTCTTGAGGCTTGGTTGATTCCTTTTTCTGGTCACCACCTTGGTTCTTGGGCCTAATCCTGGTTCTGACCCATTTGTCTGCCCTCTTACCCAATTCTTGTGGAGAGGTCAGATCAGAGTCTACCAGGTGCTGGTGTAATAACTGGTTCTGACAATTATTTAAGACTTGCTCTCTCATAATAAGATTATACAATCCTGTGAAGTCAGTAACCTTGCTACCCAGTAGCCAGCCTTCCAAAGCCTTAGTGGCACAATCAACAAAGTCAGACCAGTCCTGAGACTGAGTTTTCTGGGTGTCTCTGAACAGCAACCTGTACTGCTCAGTGGTTAAGCCAAACCCATCAACCAGTGCATTTTTCAGGACCTGGTAATTGTTAGCCTCCTCAACTCTAGTAGTGAGGAGCTTATCTCTACCTTTGCCATCAAAGGAGAGCCACAGTATAGCTGCCCACTGACTCTGGGGAATGCACTGCACAGTGCAGGCCCTCTCCAGAGCAGTCATCCATTTCTGGATGTCATCCCCTTGCTTAAAGGGGGGCACTATCTTAGTCAGGTGTTTAGTATCTAAACCCTTCTCTCTATCTCTTGGGAGATTGCTGCCACCAGTGGGAGCTAACCCACTCATCTGCTGCTCTCTAGCCAAGGCAAGCTTCTCTTTGGCCAGGGCAATTTCTTCCCTTTCAATCCTCAGAGTAGCCTGTCTCATCCTAGCTTCATGCTCCATTCTCTGAGGGGAAGTCAATCTCCTCTGGGGAGAGTTCCTTCTCCTCTGAGAAGAGGCATTAGAGTGCAGAGATCTATTGGAGTCCCTAGAAAGAGATCTATCTCTCCTAACTCCAAGGTTAGGCCTACTTAGGGTCAGTACTGGGGGTCCCCCAGATCCTAGCCCAAGTAAGTCTATGTTGGCCCTAGTTAGCCTTCTGACTACCTCAAGACCTTTGTCTACCTCATCCCCAGAGAGTTCCTCAGGATCCTCCTCCCCAACTGCATTTACAGTGTTGTGGAGGTCTGGATCCCCAGTGGTACCCTCTAAGGCTGGCATATTCCCATCTAGCTGAGAAAGCTTTATCGCATCATAAGTCTCTAAGAGACCTATTAAAAAGGGAATGGTGGGGTTAGACCCCTGTTTCAGTTTTCTGGAGGTACACACTTGTCTCATCTCCTGAAAACTGAGAGCTGCATATCTTGATTTGACCTGTGGAGGGTCAACATCCACAAGGGGAGTCTCAGTAGATTCTCCTTGGGTAGACATGCTCTTTCTAGTGAGGTGTAAGTGGTGCACTTACCTACACTATATGTTTGCCTACTGATCCCTTGCTAGAGTTGTAGTTTAGGGTGTGCTAGGCCCTAGGAGCTACAACAGCTGGTTCAGTAGAACTCAGAGTATTCTAAGCTAAGTTATATGTACCTTTAGTACTTATGTGATCTTTCACAAGATATTCTTAGGATATGTGTGGTAAAACAACAGCAAGCTCAAATCCCAACCGCTGCTCACCAATGTGAGAAGTTGGCCTGATGTGCAGTGCTCACTATTCTAGTGATCACTATATATCAGTCCAAACAACCCTTATTGATGATTGGTTGTAAGTCAACCTTATAGACCAGCTATCCTAGTAGCATGGATACGAGCAGTCTAAGGCTAAGACTCTAGAGGGCGTGTTAAGCCAGCTGTTTTACCATCACATTACCCCTTGAACACCCAGTGAAAGGACACCACACAAGTGTTATGAAAATAAACAGTGTATTTATTAGAATCACAACAGCCCTGTACTCTTTATGAGGACAGGGTGCTAGGCACACAACAAAACTCTTACGAAAATACTTAAGTTAGCACAGTATATACAAATGCCCGAGGGGCACGAAAAACCATATACTCTGACAGTGGAATGCGAAATTACTAGCAGGTAAGTACAGTACTAATAGGCTTTGGAATCGCTAGGACTTGACTAGGGAATCGTTAGATTACTTCTAGGAGGCCCAGGGGACTCGGGTGCAGAGTGTGCACTCTCACGCGGGATGCGGGACAAAGTCTATGGAAGCTAGTAAAGTTAAAGTTAGTGTTTACGGGCGAACCCGACCTGGTAGGAAGAAAACGACAGTGGATCCTGACCCTTGGATAGTGAGGCTATGCTGGGGCACCGAAATGCCGAAGTTACCTAGCCCAGGGGCTGCAGCTGCATAGGTCTCAAAAGACGTCGGGAATCCTCGTAGACGAACCAGGAGCCTGGAAGAAAGATGCTGGCAGGCGACCAGTGAAGAGAGTTCGAGTTGATCCAAGCCTGGATCTGGAAGATGGATGACACCTGAAAGCAGAGGGGACCAAGTTCGTGACTACTAGCCAGTAGTCAGTGGGCACCAGGAGGGCACCGGATGGTAGTCACCTCGACTAGGTGAGTGGGCGACGCTGTGCTCTGCAGATCTCACGGACCAGGAGGCGTTGTCGGCGACCAGGATGGAGAGGCGAGCTGTCCCACGATGGATGAAGCTGTCGGCGTCGAAGAGCCCGGGATTGGGCAACAAAGCCTTGGCTAATTCAAGCCCACGCGGTGGACTCAAAATGGCGTCTTGAGTGGACCAGGAGGGTCCGGGGTGCTCCTCTTCTGGAAGGGAGCAAGAGCCAGTCTGGGGCAACCAGACCAGCAGCAGTGATGTCGTCGGGCATCGTTCAGAAGGCCACAAGCCAGCGGGCTAGTAGCCAAACAACGCGGTGAGCAGCAAAAAGCAGAAGGGCCCCACGCCGATCGTGGAGATGCTGGGGGGCTGCTCTTCGGTGCTGGAGCTGCTCAGGGTTGGGGCTTCTCGGACCCCAAAGCACTCACCAGGAGATTACTCGGCGGGCTTGCTGTGAAGAAGTCGTGCAGTCTTGGCAATAGTCGGTCCCTTGAGGTCTCGTCGCACTCACGGTTCTCAGCTTGGCTGTAGAGGTGAGTAGAGTTCGAAGGTGCCAGGGAAGCCGGGTCTTGTCGAGCTGGGCAGTCAGATTCCGGAGGAAGGACTTACAGCAGACCGCAGTGTTCTTTAGTTGGTGCCTGCGGATGCAGGGTGACTACTCCTTAGTCACAAGGGAGAATCTTGAAGAAGAAATCTTGATGTCCTTTCGTAGAAAGTCGTGTCTTGATTCCAAAGATGATCTAATTTGGAAGGGGGCCTGCTCCTACCTTTATCTGGGAAAAGGGGGCTGGCACGCGACTAAGTCCTGCCCTATGGGTGGGACCAGGAGGGGGGTGGTTACACCCCTCTCCTTTGGCGGGCTTTCCCCAGGCCAGGGGCTGGAGTGCCCCTGGAACTGGTTTCAGCCGGCCTATGCACAGTGAGCACCGGGGTGCCACTTGCAGTCACCTTCCTCTGTAGCCCTGCCTACCTGGAATACACAAAACCCTGTCTGGGACGGTGCTGGCACCGCCCCTGGCAGGAAACCCTTTGTCCTTGCCTCCTGCTCTGGGAGGACTCCCAGCAGCAGGAGGGCAGACTTGTGTCTCGGTGGCAGCATCCATTTTGTGGAGCTGAGGCTATGTCTGACTTTAACCGGGGTTACAGGTTACATACATGTCGTGTCCCTCTAGAAGGGTGGAATGCTAACCCCGTCGCCAGAATTGGCGAGGGGTTAGTATTCCAATTCGTATGACACCTTACTCGACATGTTTTGATAAAGCGATACCAGAGTTGGCATATAACCGCGAGGATTATAATGCACGTAAGAGTATATGGTATGCGATATCATGGAAACGGCTAAGGGATGGATCCCGAAAGCCGCAGACAGGCTCAGCTCATGCCAGAGCACCATCTCACACGATTCCAAGCACTCTGCCTTCAGGATTGTTAAGGCCTGCCATAGGAGTGACTGATAGGAGATCTGTGTGTCCATTTTTAGGGTTAGATATAGGTATACTATATCTAAAGCAAAGGGTGATTACACCACCTTGCCCCAGCTGTTGTGCAGCCAGTTGTGTCAGTTTTGGATGGCCAGCCAGGGGTGGCATAATACATGCTTCAGCCCCTGGTAGGCCCTGGGTACACCTATGCCCTGGGCACCTAAGGTACTCTGTACAGGGACTGATAAGGTGACTCAGTATCCAATTAGATATGTACCTAAGGTACATGGAATCCATTTTACAGAGAGAGCAGTAGGCCTGGGGTCCTGAATAGCAGGGCCCCAGGTCAACTAAGTCAGAAAACCAGCAAAACACCAGGCAAAAAGTTGGGGGCAACCATAGTCAGGGATCTACCTTCCTACATAACCCCCCCCCCCCAAACGAAAGGAGATAAGGCTATCCTTGCCAGGTAAGCCTATATTGCCTGAGTGGCCATATAAGGAAGTACCAGCACTGGCATGGTTACCCCCTATCTCATGGTCCACTAAGCAATCCCTCACCCTAAGGGTATTTGAGGGTCTCCACCATAGGGAATCTCTACCTGTGGTGTGTTTTGGCAAAGGAAAAGGCTGGTGCTGAAATGGAGTACTGAAGTGAGGCTCCACTAATTTTGGGCTCAGCTTCCTCCAATCATTTTCCACCATAGAGGCCTTTCTTTCCAAGACTGAGTTGTTTTGGGCTCTCAGGGTCAACCTCTGGCTACCTACAGCTGGAGGTTGGGTCCCTCTGTTTGGCTTACTGGAGGGACAGGTCAGGTTTGGGGCCCTTAGGTCCCAGGTCTGGCTGTGCCCAACAGTGTCCATCTGTGGGAGGTCCCTAACTAAATTTAAGGGGGATCCCTCAGGAGTTTGCTTTATTTTCACTTGGCTAGGACTGCTAGCTTCAGTGCCCTTAATCTGCTGATTGGGGGATTCTTTTGGACAGGGGGCCCTTTGGGGTCCAACACTGGCCTCCCTGACCTCTACAGCCCTGGGCTGACTGAGTCAGGGTAGAGAGGGGCAGGTTACCTGCTCCAGACTGGGTCCCACCTTGGAAGGGTCCACTGACATCAGGGGTTCTGCCAGGCTAGGCCTGACTACCTCTGTGGCAGTTTCTTCACAAGGGGTCAGATCAGTTCCCTGAGGAGGCTGACCCTTTCCTAAAGTCTGGTGGGAGGGAGATTTCTCTTCCTCCTCAATGCTCTCTGTCTGAGTGGAGTGATCCATAGTTTCAGGCTTCACAACACTATCATCTGTCTGAGTTTGAGCTGTGGCCATCACAACTCTCCCAACCTTTTCAGGAGGGGGCTCAGTTTGGGTGTGGGCTGTGACCATCACAGCCTTGACAACCTGTTCTGGGAAGGAAGGTGTCTGAGATTGGGCTGTGACTGGCACAGCCCTCCTGACCTGTTCAGGGAGGATATCTTGGACTGGGGCTGTGGCTATCACTGCCCCACTAACCTTACCATGGATGTTTACCATTTTAGAATGGGTTTCTTGCTCTACTTCAGCCCAGGCTGAGAGCTCTAAATCATTCCCCAGTAGGCAATCTACAGGCAAGTTTGGTGACACTGCCACTCTCTTGTGGCCAGTGACACCTCCCCAGCTGAGATTGACCACTGCCATGGGATGATCTCTCTGTACTCCATCAATATTGGTCACCTGGTATGTGGCACCAGGTAAAAGTTGCCTTGAGGGGACTAGACTCTCAGTCACCATAGTGATGCTAGCCCCTGTATCTCTATAGGCCTCAACTTTTATACCATTGATGAGGGGCTCCTGTCTGTACTTGCCCAAAGTGTTGGGACAAGTTGTGAAGTTGGCAAACCCCATGCCAGTCTCACAGACAAGAGTATCTAAGTTTGGGGACCTGGTTAGGCCAGAGTCCCCAGGAACTCCCAAAGTAAATGCACCCAAGTTCTTGGGGGCACTCCCACCACCTGGGGGATTACTACTAGTAGTAACAGGAGGTTTGGGAATGTTACTTGGGGGTATGTTCTCCTTATTGTTATTCTTTGGGCAACTGCTGTCAGTTTTCAAATGACCCACCTGTTTACAGGGATAACAATAAGGTTTCTTCTGGTTATTAGAAGGATTCTGGGACCCACCCCCCTCAGAGGATTTTTGGGGCCCTGATGTGGTTTGATCTTGAGATTTATTCCCACCCTTCTCTTGAGGCTTGGTTGATTCCTTTTTCTGGTCACCACCTTGGTTCTTGGGCCTAATCCTGGTTCTGACCCATTTGTCTGCCCTCTTACCCAATTCTTGTGGAGAGGTCAGATCAGAGTCTACCAGGTGCTGGTGTAATAACTGGTTCTGCCAATTATTTAAGACTTGCTCTCTCATAATAAGATTATACAATCCTGTGAAGTCAGTAACCTTGCTACCCAGTAGCCAGCCTTCCAAAGCCTTAGTGGCACAATCAACAAAGTCAGACCAGTCCTGAGACTGAGTTTTCTGGGTGTCTCTGAACAGCAACCTGTACTGCTCAGTGGTTAAGCCAAACCCATCAACCAGTGCATTTTTCAGGACCTGGTAATTGTTAGCCTCCTCAACTCTAGTAGTGAGGAGCTTATCTCTACCTTTGCCATCAAAGGAGAGCCACAGTATAGCTGCCCACTGACTCTGGGGAATGCACTGCACAGTGCAGGCCCTCTCCAGAGCAGCCATCCATTTCTGGATGTCATCCCCTTGCTTAAAGGGGGGCACTATCTTAGTCAGGTGTTTAGTATCTAAACCCTTCTCTCTATCTCTTGGGAGATTGCTGCCACCAGTGGGAGCTAACCCACTCATCTGCTGCTCTCTAGCCAAGGCAAGCTTCTCTTTGGCCAGGGCAATTTCTTCCCTTTCAATCCTCAGAGTAGCCTGTCTCATCCTAGCTTCATGCTCCATTCTCTGAGGGGAAGTCAATCTCCTCTGGGGAGAGTTCCTTCTCCTCTGAGAAGAGGCATTAGAGTGCAGAGATCTATTGGAGTCCCTAGAAAGAGATCTATCTCTCCTAACTCCAAGGTTAGGCCTACTTAGGGTCAGTACTGGGGGTCCCCCAGATCCTAGCCCAAGTAAGTCTATGTTGGCCCTAGTTAGCCTTCTGACTACCTCAAGACCTTTGTCTACCTCATCCCCAGAGAGTTCCTCAGGATCCTCCTCCCCAACTGCATTTACAGTGTTGTGGAGGTCTGGATCCCCAGTGGTACCCTCTAAGGCTGGCATATTCCCATCTAGCTGAGAAAGCTTTCTCGCATCATAAGTCTCTAAGAGACCTATTAAAAAGGGAATGGTGGGGTTAGACCCCTGTTTCAGTTTTCTGGAGGTACACACTTGTCTCATCTCCTGAAAACTGAGAGCTGCATATCTTGATTTGACCTGTGGAGGGTCAACATCCACAAGGGGAGTCTCAGTAGATTCTCCTTGGGTAGACATGCTCTTTCTAGTGAGGTGTAAGTGGTGCACTTACCTACACTATATGTTTGCCTACTGATCCCTTGCTAGAGTTGTAGTCAGTGGCGGCTGGTGACATTTGAAGGTGGTAGGGCGTAAAAGTTTTGTATGAGTGCCCCGGAGGCGAGAGCGTGTAGCGAGTGAGTCCAGCCACCATTTGGTGGGGTTCGAGGAGATTCTCCTCAAACCCCTTCCCTCACCCCCGAAAAAAGAGCAGGCAAATGGTGCATTTAAGTAAATTTGAGGAAGCAAGAGAGTTGATAAAGCAATTGTGAAAGTGTAGTTATGGCATAAATAAAGAGACCCTGAGCCATAATCCCTATTAACAAGCCCTAATCCTTAGCCATAAACACCAACCATGAGCCCTAAACCATAAAATGAAGCCTTAAACCCCATTGCCCAGCCTTAAGTCCTAATACCTAGCCATAAACCCCAACTCTAAGCCACAAACACTAGCCCAAAACCCTTATGCCTAGCCCTAAACCCGAGCCCAGCTCTAAAGCCTATCCCGAACCATAAACCCCATTCCTCACACCTAAAACCCCCTCCTGTGGCTCTCGTATGCAACATACCTCCCGACCCGCCAAACCGTGTTAGAACTAGCTGGAACACCCCCAAATTCGACACCCAAATCACGTAAAAACGCATAACCGCGACTAGGCCTCAAAATCGTGTCCAACTCACAATCACAAAATAAGCACTTCCCCTGCTTCAATCTTCATCATACTTGCAGGGAACATAGTTCCAGCGATTCCCAACAACCTCACCAAGCCACAACTTCCTCGATCTACTGGAACGGGTACGACTTTTCTCCCGAATTTACCCCACACCCCACATTCAAAAACATCCAAAATTCAACTAAACTTGCCTCAAACCTTGCCCTAATGCTTAGCCTTGAAGAGAAAATAGGAGGAAAAGAAAGACAGGAAAACAGGGACAAAGAAGAAGGGATGCAAAATAAGCGAAAAGGGTGAGGGTTGTGGAGAAAGAGGAACATGGAGGAATAACAGTTAGACAACGTTGGCATTTGACAGCCTGGCATTATGTTCTTAAGAAAACTTTGTCCCCACATGTTTTTTAACATGTTAAGTACAAGTTCATTGACGGACCCACACACGACTGACACTCCTCAGAAAGAAGGTCGGTAACAAGAAAAGCCAAGGACTGGAAACGTGGTGTCCGGAGAAACCGCATGTCAACTCTTGTGGACAAAGTAGATTCCCACGTGACAACTGCTGGCCACATCGTGCCTCCAGGCCCCTTGAAAACCTTGTGCTGTCTGTTCCCTCGGGTCGGAAGAGGCCGTCACGAAGACTTTCCTTTTAAAGGTCTGCCGTCTCAGAGTGCAGCACCCTGCAATCCATCAGGCCTTCTCTCTAGCTCTCCGCATATTGTCCGGGCCTGCGTGGTGGCGCCGAGGCAACACTTGGGCCACCGTGGCTATAAAAGGAACTGTACAACGAGCGCCTGACTCACCTTCCTGGCCCACTAGAACACTCCCTGCAAACCACCACGCCAGAGTCGGCATTTCAGACATCCCGGGTTTGCAGGCCTTGAGGCCTGGGTCCCGGATGAAAGATTTGCACCTCGCACACATTCATGAATCCTAGCGCCGAAACACAGACCTGTCTCTGGTCATCTGAAATAAAGCATTCTCTGTCTTCAAACTAACACCAAAAATTATAGTCTTCAAACTTAGTTTACCTGTGGGAAATAATAAAGCGGCTGCTGTTTTGACAGAGAAAGTGTGCGTGTATTCATGAGTGGTTTGAAAAGTATCAGACTGGGACCGGAAATAGCGAAAAAGGCGCCCGGCGTCCCAACCTGAGTTTCTGGGCTTCCTGTTCTTCATGATGACCAGGAGGCTGCCACTCCCGTGCCACTGCAGCCAGCTTGACTCCCGCCGGGCGCCGTTTTCAAATTCATTTCTTGCAGGCAGGACTGCACGCACACAGGACTACAGTAGCCAATCCTGACGCTGCCCTATTTAGAGGAGAGCATCAGGATTGGGCTGAGCACAAAAAAAACGCCGCCCTTTTTACAAGCACTGGGGACTGTTGCAAATGCTAACCCCGTACTCTGCAGTGCTTGCTTTTTGAAAATCCATTTCGTTTGCTTGCTGCATAAAGGCAGTCGGGCAAACGTCACATGCGCAGTGCGCACTGGCACTCCAGCGCCACCCAGTGTCTGCAGACAGTATACTGACAAATAAGTGAAGCGCTTGACACCACGGCCGCAGCAGGACAATAATTATCGGACAATTTATTCGAGCGGCGCGTTAATTTATAAAACTTTTATTAACGCGCCGCTTGAATAAATTGCCCGATAATTATTAGTGGGGCTACGCCACACCGCCCAAATGGAAAAACCGCCACTGGTTGTAGTTTAGGGTGTGCTAGGCCCTAGGAGCTACAACAGCTGGTTCAGTAGAACTCAGAGTATTCTAAGCTAAGTTATATGTACCTTTAGTACTTATGTGATCTTTCACAAGATATTCTTAGGATATGTGTGGTAAAACAACAGCAAGCTCAAATCCCAACCGCTGCTCACCAATGTGAGAAGTTGGCCTGATGTGCAGTGCTCACTATTCTAGTGATCACTATATATCAGTCCAAACAACCCTTATTGATGATTGGTTGTAAGTCAACCTTATAGACCAGCTATCCTAGTAGCATGGATACGAGCAGTCTAAGGCTAAGACTCTAGAGGGCGTGTTAAGCCAGCTGTTTTACCATCACATTACCCCTTGAACACCCAGTGAAAGGACACCACACAAGAGTTATGAAAATAAACAGTGTATTTATTAGAATCACAACAGCCCTGTACTCTTTATGAGGACAGGGTGCTAGGCACACAACAAAACTCTTACGAAAATACTTAAGTTAGCACAGTATATACAAATGCCCGAGGGGCACGAAAAACCATATACTCTGACAGTGGAATGCGAAATTACTAGCAGGTAAGTACAGTACTAATAGGCTTTGGAATCGCTAGGACTTGACTAGGGAATCGTTAGATTACTTCTAGGAGGCCCAGGGGACTCGGGTGCAGAGTGTGCACTCTCACGCGGGATGCGGGACAAAGTCTATGGAAGCTAGTAAAGTTAAAGTTAGTGTTTACGGGCGAACCCGACCTGGTAGGAAGAAAACGACAGTGGATCCTGACCCTTGGATAGTGAGGCTATGCTGGGGCACCGAAATGCCGAAGTTACCTAGCCCAGGGGCTGCAGCTGCATAGGTCTCAAAAGACGTCGGGAATCCTCGTAGACGAACCAGGAGCCTGGAAGAAAGATGCTGGCAGGCGACCAGTGAAGAGAGTTCGAGCTGATCCAAGCCTGGATCTGGAAGATGGATGACACCTGAAAGCAGAGGGGACCAAGTTCGTGACTACTAGCCAGTAGTCAGTGGGCACCAGGAGGGCACCGGATGGTAGTCACCTCGACTAGGTGAGTGGGCGACGCTGTGCTCTGCAGATCTCACGGACCAGGAGGCGTTGTCGGCGACCAGGATGGAGAGGCGAGCTGTCCCACGATGGATGAAGCTGTCGGCGTCGAAGAGCCCGGGATTGGGCAACAAAGCCTTGGCTAATTCAAGCCCACGCGGTGGACTCAAAATGGCATCTTGAGTGGACCAGGAGGGTCCGGGGTGCTCCTCTTCTGGAAGGGAGCAAGAGCCAGTCTGGGGCAACCAGACCAGCAGCAGTGATGTCGTCGGGCATCGTTCAGAAGGCCACAAGCCAGCGGGCTAGTAGCCAAACAACGCGGTGAGCAGCAAAAAGCAGAAGGGCCCCACGCCGATCGTGGAGATGCTGGGGGGCTGCTCTTCGGTGCTGGAGCTGCTCAGGGTTGGGGCTTCTCGGACCCCAAAGCACTCACCAGGAGATTACTCGGCGGGCTTGCTGTGAAGAAGTAATGCAATCTTGGCAATAGTCGGTCCCTTGAGGTCTCGTCGCACTCACGGTTCTCAGCTTGGCTGTAGAGGTGAGTAGAGGTCGGAGGTGCCAGGGAAGCCGGGTCTTGTCGAGCTGGGCAGTCAGATTCCGGAGGAAGGACTTACAGCAGACCGCAGTGTTCTTTAGTTGGTGCCTGCGGATGCAGGGTGACTACTCCTTAGTCACAAGGGAGAATCTTGAAGAAGAAATCTTGATGTCCTTTTGTAGAAAGTCGTGTCTTGATTCCAAAGATGATCTAATTTGGAAGGGGGCCTGCTCCTACCTTTATCTGGGAAAAGGGGGCTGGCACGCGACTAAGTCCTGCCCTATGGGTGGGACCAGGAGGGGGGTGGTTACACCCCTCTCCTTTGGCGGGCTTTCCCCAGGCCAGGGGCTGGAGTGCCCCTGGAACTGGTTTCAGCCGGCCTATGCACAGTGAGCACCGGGGTGCCACTTGCAGTCACCTTCCTCTGTAGCCCTGCCTACCTGGAATACACAAAACCCTGTCTGGGACGGTGCTGGCACCGCCCCTGCGAGGAAACCCTTTGTCCTTGCCTCCTGCTCTGGGAGGACTCCCAGCAGCAGGAGGGCAGACTTGTGTCTCGGTGGCAGCATCCATTTTGTGGAGCTGAGGCTATGTCTGACTTTAACCGGGGTTACAGGTTACATACATGTCGTGTCCCTCTAGAAGGGTGGAATGCTAACCCCGTCGCCAGAATTGGCGAGGGGTTAGTATTCCAATTCGTATGACACCTTACTCGACATGTTTTGATAAAGCGATACCAGAGTTGGCATATAACCGCGAGGATTATAATGCACTTAAGAGTATATGGTATGCGATATCATGGAAACGGCTAAGGGATGGATCCCGAAAGCCGCAGACAGGCTCAGCTCATGCCAGAGCACCATCTCACACGATTCCAAGCACTCTGCCTTCAGGATTGTTAAGGCCTGCCATAGGAGTGACTGATAGGAGATCTGTGTGTCCATTTTTAGGGTTAGATATAGGTATACTATATCTAAAGCAAAGGGTGATTACACCACCTTGCCCCAGCAGTCGTGCAGCCAGTTGTGTCAGTTTTGGATGGCCAGCCAGGGGTGGCATAATACATGCTTCAGCCCCTGGTAGGCCCTGGGTACACCTATGCCCTGGGCACCTAAGGTACTCTGTACAGGGACTGATAAGGTGACTCAGTATCCAATTAGATATGTACCTAAGGTACATGGAATCCATTTTACAGAGAGAGCAGTAGGCCTGGGGTCCTGAATAGCAGGGCCCCAGGTCAACTAAGTCAGAAAACCAGCAAAACACCAGGCAAAAAGTTGGGGGCAACCATAGTCAGGGATCTACCTTCCTACAGAGGGGGAAAAAGTGGAACACGCTATAGTTCTAGAATCATAATGCAAATTCAGATTTCAAGAGAAATTTATATACCACAGTTATGTTTCATAAACAGTATAGAGAGAAAATGTTCTCAAAGGTAGGGGAACATAGGAACATGCTAAGAAAAATATATACTTAATGACCTTATAATAGGTTGCGGAAAGCATGGAAAATTAACATATGCAAAGGAATGTCTTTATTTAAGCAAAGACAGAAAAATAGAAGATGCAGTGAAGAGTTTTCGCACTATATTTACCTAGAAAGGTGTGCAGACCAACCCTGGCCACGGATCAGTCAAGGATTGGAAATACCCCAAGGAAAGACAGTCATCTATGGGACAGCAGGTGCAGAATGGACAACCCAGGACAGGACAGGGAAACCAGATTAGGATCAGGACAGGACCACCAAGGCACGACCAGCACCCGCAGTTTGGAAGCAACGCCTGCGCTCCACCCTCTCTGCAGCTATCAGTCAGAACCCGATTGGGTTAGCGAACTCCCCAGCAAAGTGCTCCGCCAGCACTTAAGGTTTAGTAAAACCTTTAAAGTCTA
The DNA here is from genome assembly GCF_964261635.1 of Lissotriton helveticus. Classification (NCBI taxonomy): domain Eukaryota; kingdom Metazoa; phylum Chordata; class Amphibia; order Caudata; family Salamandridae; genus Lissotriton; species Lissotriton helveticus. The sequence continues at coordinate 1,049,205,683 of NC_136072.1, forward strand.
AGGTCAAATTCGGACAGAGTGCTCCGCAGCGCTCTGTAAATTCAGTCACCTATTGAGTGTGTTGGGTCAGTGACAGGTCAGCTATTCAGACAAGTCGAACAATTTCTCTAGCTGAACCTAGGCTAGTTATACTGTTTTGGGGTCAATGTACCACCCCCCAATGTTGCAAAGTGTCAGAATCCACAATTTCGATTGGTCCCAAAGTAGGCTAGGTTAACACACCAATCAGAACAGACTACTATAAGCCTAAATTTACATTCTAGGGATCCGCCTAGCAAGATTGGGGTTCCCACGAAAAGTTTCACAGAATACAATAGAGAAATACAATTGTTACAAATGGAGAACAAATTCTGCTCCATCCTCCTAGGTCAGAGGTGGCTTTCGCAGGAGCATCTTGACTGTGGCTGCCAGCTGGCTGAGCTCCACTGCTCAAAGACATTTCTCCCTGGCTGCGTGTCATGCGCAGAAGGGACCGTCAAAATGGTTCTCGTCACAGTCAGACCCCCCATTTATCGTGGTACATGAAAAGTAAGCGAAAACAAATTAAAACATAGAAATAAATGAATATGCCACATATCATAATTGTGTACTTATGGTTTATCACTATAAAATATACTATGCGGTTTTATATTAGTGCAATACAAAATAACACGAGAGCATCTGCACGAGCGTCACCACGTTAATACATAAGCAGCCATCTTGTGGCTATTACGCATGCGCACCATTTCCCTCCAGAATTACAACTACGTCACGTCACGTGAGTGTGACTAACGCATGCGCAGAAGCAAAATTCCAAAGCAGCGGCCATTTTTAGGACAAGAGTTAATCGTTTTAGTAAAACACATAGGCAAGCATCACTAAGATACACGCACATTCAAAAATAAAGGGAAATTAGTACAACATACAAATTTTGTTACCGGGTTATGACAGATTCGAGGTTCATGATTCGAGTAAGTTGCGTAATATGCAAATTCTTGCTCTATCAGATACGCTGCCAGGAAGAAGGACTACTGTGCTTCTGATGGACTACTACTCTGCTGGACTGCTGCTTTGTTGGGTTCCTGCTTTGTTGTGCTTACCTGCTGGCCTGCTGCCCTCCTGCCTGGGCGAGAAGGACTGGATCTGCATCACTTGACCCCAGAACACAGAGTGACTGGAATGGATAGCTGGCTAGCTTCCTGATCTAAAGTCTCAGGGACATAAACCAGTTCCAAACTTTGCACCTGGACTCTGCCATCTGTGAGCCTGCTCTGCTAAGTGGTGCCACCTCGGTCCTGGACCCTTTGAAGTGGGCCTAAGGTGCTTGCCAGCGGAACCAACACATCATCTCTGCTGAGCAACGCAACCCCGAGCAGAACTGAGGCATCTCCTTGGCTGAGTGACACATTCCCATGCAGAACTGACGCATATCCTCAGCTGAGTGGAGCATCCCGAGCAGAACCGACACATCACTGCTGTTGCATGGATTGGACCCGTCACAAAAGACTCTCATCTCTGCAGCACCGCCTTCAAAACCGCCACTGTGCAATGCTTTTCGCGCAGCAAGCTCCTCGCATCGCGGATTGGCGGCAGCCTCTACGATGAAGCTCTACTTCATAGCTTCAATGCTAATCAGAACCGACACATCAGCTCTACTGGGCAACGCATCTTTGACAAGGATCCACAAAACGCACTGCAACCAGGATTAAGGTACTTTATTCAACGAGCCTAACAGGGTCCCTGTACCCAGCCCACGCTCCATTGCAGTTGGCCTAAACTTGTGATGTTGTTCTGGTCCAGCGCAACCAGATATCTCCAATAGCTCTTTTTGCATATTGGCGCTATTTTACTTTAAAAGTTTGAAATTCATATCTCCAGTTCCACAAATTGGAATTTTGTTGTTTTGGACTTGTTTTATTTATTAAGCTAAGCTCTGTTTTTCTAACATGATGTGGAATCTTTTGTGTGGTGTTTTCACTGTTTCACTGTTTGAAGTGTTGCACAAATTCTTTACACATTAAGTCTCACTGCTCTGTGCCAAGCTACCAGATGGTGAGCACAGGTTAATTTAGAGTTTGCCTGTTTCTTGCTCTGACTAGGATTGTGGTTGCTGCCTGATTAGGGCTCATACCCCAGGCAACTTACAACTCGATTTCTAACAAAATTCAACACTGTCTTCAAATCATGGGCACATCAATGTGTGCCTTCACTGTGCACCACAATCACAATACTCAAATATTAGAAATACTCTCACAACATTCCATTGCTGTGAAATGCACACACTATACTGCTGCCCTGACTTCAAGGGTGCACCAGTACCCCAGTACTAAGACATCCGTGGAGCTCTCATGATACACCTGCCAACGTCACTTGCTATGAAATGGGTTCTAAAGAACTAGTGAGTCTCTCCTGAAACAGCAAGTGCTCTGTACTGCATTAGGAAGTGCCCAGGATGATTCGTTTTGATGGCTCAATAAGTTTAACCCTTGCTGCAGCGATCTGTGCGAAACTGAAAGATCACAACCCCCAATGCAAATAAAATAACTCAATGGGGTGAGCTCCGGTTGCAGGTGTTATTGATTTCGGGGTTAGTATGTTTATTGAATATTTGGGGGTAGCATCTATCTAGAAATTGGGGTTTCCTAACTCAGTGTGTAACTTTTAGATTGTCATTAGATATGGTTTAGCCACAGTGTTTAGTATGGTATGTCTGCTCTTAATATCTTTGTGTAATATCTGTATATTTTTATTTTAGATACATTATCAGCAGAGAGTGTATATGTTTTTAGTTATGATAAAGATGGTCTAAACTAGGATACCATTGAAACGCGTCAACGCCTGTACACCATAAATCTGCTCGGTGGGCTGTTGGATCCTGACGGACTGTAATAGATCAGAGTCCAGCCCCAACGCTGTTCTTTATGGATATGTTTTTTTATGACAAAGAGTAGTGTCTTTTTTTACTACTCTCGCTGGTTTTTAAACTTGTCTATTTGCACTGTATTTGTAATTCTATGTGGATTCATATAACAATGCAGCTGTTCTTTACACAATGTATGCTGCATGACAACGTTTTTAACTTTGGGATATTTTCATTAATAAACTGTTTGTACAACTTTGCAATTTACTTTCATGTGTGAGTACACTGCTTTATTGGTCAGAGTGGTAACCCTCAAGATTGGATGTTTGTAATCTCGATTGGTGGTGTGTGTAAAAATTGTTGGTGAAATAGTCTCCAAAGGACAATTCTTTGCTTCTTTTAGATTGAACCCTAGTCCTTTGGGTGTTTAATGATTCCTTTCACTTTTGTAAGGTTCCTCCTAACTCAATACAAGATCATAGAGGGACGCTGATGAATCAAAGCAAGTTAACCTTAAGGTAAAACCCAAAGAAATAACATAGAGTGGTCTTTATAAATACTGCAATAAACACAATCTATATTTTTTTGAAAATGCAAACATTGCATGTTGTTTCTCCAAAAATCCACCAGGGGGCAGCGTGCGTCCAGCTTCTTGGCTACTTGAATGGCGCATCAAAAAAGCATGAAGTACTTTTAGTTTCGATTGTTATAATTGAATTAAGCACTATGAGTGATAAACCCTCAGGCTTAAAATGCATCTGGTTTGCAAAGAAGCAGTCCTACATTGAGCTTTAGTAAACTGTGCAGTTCGTAATAAGTACTTTTTAGGGAGATTTTAAATCAAGTAGCAGGTTGCAGGTGTACTGTATAGGGGGTCGGCTTGCTGCTGCGGGGCTACACTGGACACAAGCTGGGACGGGGGTTGCATAGGGGTACAGGCAATGCTAATGACGACACATGGACTACCACTGCTGGGTCGGACCGGAAGTCCCGAGCGACTCCGGACCATTTATTTATAGCCTTCTGGCCACGCCTGGCCAGGAGGTGATACAAAGTGTGTTGGTGTTTCCGGGGCTCAGCCGAGACCCTCAGAAACACTAGAGCGCTACATACTGTCGTTTTTGGACAGTGCTTTCATACCCTTGAAGAAGTCATAGCTCTTTCCGGGTGGTTCAGCAGCTGCTCGTTTTGTTGCGCATGGCAGGTAGCCTGCGCTTTAGGGTGGTCTAAGTGGAAAAAATATAGGTGCCGATCGTTATGTAGAGATACATTAACTGCATCACTTCATTCATTTATGTTGCTTAACACTTATAATTGTGGTGACGGTCTAGTCTTGCATGGACCGGAGCCGGATGTGCGCCAGCGGAAGCGGAAGGCAGCCATGTCATTAGGCGCCGACCGCAGCTCAGCGTAGCGGTGTTTCCCGGCGCTCCGGGTCAATAAATAAGTTAACTCCATTACGGCGAGGTGTCATTTTATTAAAATATACATTCCCACAATGGCGACGAGGAGTGGCGCTCGGTAGCGGCGTCCCACGCATCCAGCGGACGCATCGAGCAGCACGCTACGGCGGTTCCCGCTCAGCAGGGGGCCAACATCTGACCCGGAGCACGGCAGAGGAGAGCCTCAGGCAGTCCCAGCGCAAGCACAACAACCAAGGGTGCTCGCTCACTGCATGGCCCACTGCAGCAGAAGAAAGAGGATTCAGTACCTGCCCTAGGGAGGGGAGGCAGCCCACAAGTCGGCAAGGGCACTTACAGTGGACAGCAATACCACAGTGGTTCCCAGAACTATACTGGCCATCCTCGCTGCCCCCCAAAAGCACTCGACATTGGGAAAAGCGGATTGGTGCTACTCCGAGCAGAACCAACAGAAGGGGCGCGCTATCACGTGGCACTACACGCCGTGCAAGCTGGCGGAGCACTTGGGCCAGGGAGGACGGCTGGAGGCTGAGAGTGGAGTTGGGCAACTTCCCCTGCGAGGTGAGACTGCAGCGTCAGGGAGCGCGATCTCCGGAGGAAGTGAGAGGGCGGACGCAGATCCACGACAAGCCCCGGGCAGCCCTCCCAACCGCGACACCACAGCCCCGACCAACCCCAACATCGTCAGGAAAATGGCGGCGCAATCCACGTCGCTGACGCAGATGGTTCCGTTTCTTCCGTCCAGAGGTGAGCCTGCGATGCCCTGGGAAGACTGGAAAAGGTATTTCCAGAACTACTTGGAAGTGCTAGAAGAGGAAAGCGGCGCAGCTTTTTCAAGCAAGCGAAGGTTGAAAATCCTGTTACACAACTTGGGTCCGGAAGGCATTCGAGTGTTCAACACCATTGTGAAAGAGCTACGAGATAGCAACGATGATGACGTCTTCAGCCACGCTATTTCAGACCTGGATGCGCACTACAGACCGTGGTGTGCGTGGCCATTGACAGACACAGTTTCTTCCACAGGAAGCAAGGAGGAGGTGAGACAGTGGATGAATATGTTGCAGCTCTTCAGAAACTGGCAATCACATGCAAATTTGGTCCCCTCCATGACGAGCTAATTCGCGATCAAATCATCATGCACACGACGAGCACGCACGTCCAAGAAAAATTGTGGGTGAACGGCGATGCACCTTTGAAGGAGGTTTGGGCCATGGTAAAGAAAGCAGAGATGTCAAAGAGATGTGCGCAAGCAGCTAGAAAAGACACTGGGAGTGCACAGACGGTCTGCAGAATCATGGCGAGCCACAGAGGAGAGAAGACCAAGCAGAAGGACACAACGAAGAGTCAAGAATATAAGAGAGGCCCACCAGCGACCGGAGGAACAGCCCAGAAAGCAGGCAGAGGTGGTAAGCCCAGTTGTTACCGGTGTGGAAGCATGACACATTTGGGAAACGACAAAGCATGTCCGGCCTTTAGGGCGAAATGTGCATACTGCAGCACCTTCGGTCACTACGAGAAGGTGTGCCGTCGCAAGCCAAAAGGGGCCACGGTGAGGTATGTGGACCAGGAGCAGCAAGATGACGAGGCGAGCAGATCGGATGACGAGGACCTGCAAGAGTTTCTATACATTGACGCCCAAATTTTGGATGTGGGATGCACAGAGTCGGACAAACCTAGGTTAGACATGCACATAGGAGGAGTGCCCATAGAAATGATAGCGGACAGTGGAGCACCCATCACCATAATACAAAGACAAGTGTGGGACAAGGAATTCGCTATGAAAATACAGGAAGAACTACGCCCTATGGATTTACGACCGGTCACATACACGGGGCAGAGGATACCCATGTTAGGATTCTGCCCTTTGATGTTTGAGTTCAGGGGTCGACAAGCAACGTGCAAGCTGTACGTCGCTGAGAAAGGACCGTCTGTGCTCAGTTGGAAGGACCAGGGAGCGTTAGGGATACAACTCAACCCCGGTGGGGTAGAGAAGATTTTGCTGATGGACATGGAACAAAACGGCGACAATGAAGCATGGTGCAGGGAGTACCCCAAAGTATTCGGGGGACAAATAGGAGAACTGGTAAAATACCAACACCTCATCAAGTTGAAGGAGGGAGTGAAACCGGTGGTGCACAAAGTGAGGAACATTCCACTCAGGAGCAGGGAAGCAGTCCAAGCGGAACTGGACAGACTGGAGAAAGGCGGGATAATACAAGCCATAGAAAGCTCAGAGTGGCTTTCACCTTTAGTGGTGGCCCAGAAGCCTAGCGGGAAGGTGAGACTTTGCACGACCTCAGGGAATTGAACAAAAACATCTTGGTGGACAAATTCCCTCTTCCCCGCATCAACGAGATGTTAGCAAAAACAAAAGGCATCAAGTGGTTTTCCACCTTGGATTTATCTTCGGCCTACCACCAGGTGAAACTACATCCCTCGTGCAGTCACCTCACTTCCTTTATCACTCCTTTTGGCTGCTACAAGTTTGTGAGAATGCCTTTCGGGTTGGCATCCGCAGCTGCCGTGTTCCAAAACCTCATGCACAGACTCTTCAGGAAAATGAGTGGTGTCCAGTTCTTCCAGGATGACATCCTCATCATGGGTGCATCCAGACAGGAACATAATGAGAACCTGCATCAAGTACTACGCACGCTGCAGGCTAATGGATTGACAGCGGAGTGGTCGAAATGCAAACTGGGCGTGCCATCAGTAACGTACCTTGGACATGAATTGAGTGAGAGAGGAATAGAGCCAAAGAGGGCCAACATGCAAGCTATCGTGGACGCGCCAACCCCAGGGAAAAAGGAGGATGTCAGATCGTTCCTGGGGATGGCAGAATATTATAGCAAATTCATTGACAACTTTGCCACGAAAACCCACTGCATGCGCCAACTTCTTAAGGAGAGAAATGGATTCCAATGGAAGGAGGAAGAACAGGAAGAATTTGTCAAGCTGAAGCAGGAACTCAGCACGACGATACCGCTGACCGGGTTTGATCCTGAAGCGGTCTCAGTCCTCACCACCGACGCAAGTGACAAAGGCCTGGGAGCGGTGCTAATGCAGAGATCAGAGAAAGGGGAGATGTCTACCATAAGCTTCGCCGCGAGGTCCTTGGCGCCGAACGAAGAAAAGTTCAGCGTCATTGAAAAAGAGATGCTAGCAGTAGTGTGGGGAATGGAGAGATTCCGGCAGTATCTGTGGGGAGCAAAGTTCCTAGTAAGAACAGACCACAAGCCCCTAATAAAAGTATTGACGTCATGTGGACATGCCCACGCCACTCCCCGAATAGCCAAAATGACACTGAGACTCTTAGACTTCGTGTATGATGTGGAACACATACCAGGGCCACAAAACAAGGTGGCAGACTTTCTGAGTCGGGCAGCAGCAAAGGAAGGGGCCGACGTACAAGGGACCCCGAACTGGGATGGTTATGTGGTAGCCACAATCCAGGACATGGAAGGAGTAATAAGTGCCCAAGAGTGGGAGGAGGCGTACAAATCGGACGAAGACATGGAAGCAATCAAGGGGTACGTCGTCCATGGATGGCCTGAGAAGAGGCATCTCAAAGAGCCGTTGAGAAGGTATTGGGAAGTGCGGGACGAGATGTCACTGGGAGATAATCCCATATTCCTGTTGAGAGGCGACAAGGTGGTGCCCCCCCAAGGAGTGATACCCCATTTAATGACATTACTGCATGAAGGACATCAAGGAATCACAAAAACGAAGGCCTTGGCCAGGCAAATGTACTGGTGGCCAGCCATTGACGCCCAGGTGGAGAGGCATGTAAGACAATGTGAGTCATGCTCCAAGGCAGACAAATCTCAGAGTGTGATGCGACCCCAATTGGGACGATTCCCCATACCAGAAGGACCATGGGAGATGGTGTCCGTTGACATCATGGGACCCATTCTAAACACGGAAGGACTACAAAAATATGTGGTAGTGTTGATCGACAAGTATTCCAAATGGCCGGAGATTGAGGTGAAGGAAACGATGGACACGGAAGATGTATTAACCTTCTTGAGAAACGCGTTTATCAAGGAAGGAATTCCGAAAGTGATAATATGTGACAATGGACCACAGTTCACGTCGGCGAAGTGGGGAGCATTTATGACAAGAAATGGCATAGAGGTCAAACACACACCCATATATCATCCTTCAGGAAATGGACAAGTTGAACGTTTCAACAGGGTGATCATGGGCACCATTCAGGCGGCCATAAGCGATGGTTTAGATTGGGAGAAGGAGCTGCCAAAAATGATATGGGCCTACCGGATCACGCCTGGAAGCACGGGGTACAGCCCATTCAAAGTGTTAAGAGGAAGAGAACCCTTCACAAAGGACAATGCTGTGTGGAGGAAGATGGTGGTACAGAGCAAATGGTCTCCAGTGGTGGTCAAAAGGAACCTGGAAAGAGCGCAGGAAACATACACCGAACATTTCAGCAAAAGACACGTGTCCAGGAAGTGACTTTAGATAAAGGCGATTGGGTGAGAGTAAAGGTAGCAACGCTCAAAAGAAAGGGGGAAAGCAAGTTCACCCCACCCCTACAAGTCATAGAACCATACGCCAGATCGGCACTGCTTAGTGATGGAAAAGTGTGGTCACAGGACAGGATGGCGAAGTGTAGTAAGATCTTGAATTGGGGAACAGATGGAGACGAGAGAACAGAGGATGTGGAGACGCGTGATGAAGGATGTGAAGGACAAACGTGTGAGCAAGTAGAAGAAGGCATGCAGCAAGTGGAAATTGGAGCGGCAAGTGAACACGAGGAGGTCAGAGGACCTAAGGAAGAGAAAGGTGAAGATGGAGGAGATAAAGGTACGGGAGATATCAGAGTGAAAGCGAAGATGTTGAGAAAGTTGTTAGAAGGACAAGGCAGAGCACAAGGAGAAGGAGTGAAGACTACGAGAGCTGGAAGAAGGGTGAAGATTCCTGAGAAGTTCAAGGACTTTGAAATGGACTAACAGTAAGATGAAATTGTTAAATAAAATTGCATTAAAGGAGGGAGATATGTGGTGACGGTCTAGTCTTGCACGGACCGGAGCCGGATGTGCGCCAGCGGAAGCGGAAGGCAGCCATGTCATTAGGCGCCGACCGCAGCTCAGCATAGCGGTGTTTCCCAGCGCTCCGGGTCAATAAATAAGTTAACTCCATTACGGCGAGGTGTCATTTTATTAAAATATACATTCCCACAATAATTGCCTGGTTTGATGCTTGTTACCATCTCTAACGAAAGTATTGCTGAAGCCCCAGGAAAAATGGTACTTTACAACTTGGGTACTCCACTTCTTCAAATAGCAATTTTTAGGACTTCTGTGGCAATCTAGTGCCCTCTTGCAGGGATTTGTGGTTGCGCAGTAAGGTTACCGTTTACATTGGCCTTAATGTAGCATCAGCCCAGCTTGTCACACTGTACAAAAAGTCTGCACCTCCAATACCTTCCACAGTTTGTCAGGCCCACCTTCGTAAAAGCTATGCTTTAATTTAACTTCATATGGTGTGAGAGAACGTCATTCACTGACGGAAACTCCGCGGCTGCATTGCCTGGTTTGCTAAGGTGTTGAAGTAAATCTTATGGAAATGGCTTTATTGAGTGGCAGATCCTCCCACAAGTATGGAGGAGTTACTTCAATACCTAATCAAAAGGCTGACATACTTCCAGTAGATTCATACGTATGCTGACAGTAAAACCCTTCAGTGGCTAGCACCTAACCTTTTATTCCCAAGATTATCACAAAAAACAGGGGAAAGTGCCCCAAGATGTGTGCACACAATCTGAGCACCCAATGTCATGGTGCGGTCCTACTGGACCCAAAAATTTTCAATATAAAGAGCAATCAGTGCACCAACACATCAAAACAGTGACAGTTATAGAGTCTGTATCCAAGAATTGATCTTCAAGACCTCTTTTTATTGATAAAAAATATCAAGCAACATGTAGGGTAGACAAGCCAACGCGTTTCGTCCAATACAGTGGACTTCTTCAGGGCAAAAGCGAGTTCCACTCAAAGCAAGGGGCATCGTATCTGTGGCAAATGCAGATGACTGTAAACCAGGCAGATCGATCACTCCGATTGTAATATAAAATAGTTGCAAGCAGCTATATTCTAGGACAGACGTATTCAAACTGAGGGGTGCGCCCCCCTGGGGGTCCGTGGCTTCATTCCCAGGGGGGCGCAAATGGCTCAGTAAACACTTGCAAATGAAGATGGCCTGGAAGTGCGTTTTCGCATTTCCAGGCTGCTTTCATTTACATGAAGCGCTGGCATTGTTTAGACCATCAGTTTCACTCTCATGCAGAGGCATCACAAGGTCCCCATTAACAATACAGGGATTGTTGCTTAAAAAACAAAAGTACATAAAGTTTGCCAACTGTGATCCTGAACACTGTAGTTACAAGGTTATTTTGTTGTTTTTGGTCACCTTCAGGCCACTTCCTATAAAATAATGCATGAATTTTAAATTAAAACTTAACGTCAATTAAACTAATTCTTTGGAAGTTCTTTCTATTAGGTTCTGAAACCTCAATTGTTTAACTCAATCACTGCCAATGTCTGTTTGAGAAACTAGAGTGCCACAAATTTGAATCCTGGTTTGCGCAGAGCAGAATAGTGACATGTATTTATAGTGCTAGGAGGTCCCTACCCTGTAACAAAAATAATCATGTATATGTTTGTCATTATTTTTAAATTGTATCACCCACAGTATGATAGACTGTCACAAAATGATTTCATGTTTTAGGTAAAACAGGCTCTTTCAAAAAATACTCATTAGTGATAAGTAAAAAGACAGTACCTGGTGCAAACACTTTTATAAGTCCATATAAAAGACACTCTATTCAAAACACGCACCTTTATATTACCTCTAGAAAATAATAAAACTGTCCCCATGAATCTTCAATGGACTCCACAAATGAAACCCTATATTTGCTCCCAGCCAGCCTTTACTTTTGGTGAGTAAGCAACTGCACACATTCACATTCCTATTAGGTAAGTGATGGCCCAATGAATGGGGTGCTATGGGGACTAATTTTTTCATTTACAAATGGACGGAAACGGCTTTCTTAGAGAGATGTCCTGAGGAAGGTTATAGGATAGTCAGGTTACATTTTTCAAATTGACCAGCACTACCATATTGCAGCAGTTTCAGTGGTGCTGGTGTTAGCAGCAAAAAGGGTAGCCATATTCCTTGCTGAAATTGGGGTGCTGGTCACTCTAGCTGTGCTGGTAACATTTCTCGAGCAACAGGGGGCCAAAGTGTGGGATTTCTCCTGTTTTTTAACAAAAAGGGGCAGACCGCCTGTTTTGGTCCTCAGGCATAGGAGCGATGGCCAAGTGGAGTAGGCAGTGAAATACATACCAATGGTGCTGCACTTTTAGTGGAACTGGGGCCCAAGGATGTGATGTTCCAACTAAACCCCAATTATGGTTGCTTTACGATCTTTCCTAGCTTGCACTCAGGCACAGTACACCCATCCTGTCCCAGTTTTGCTATGGGCTTCGGACCAATGGCCTAAGAGAGGGCAAAACTGAAGCAGAGGAAACACCTTAGCCTAGGCCTCAGAGAAATGGAGCAGTGAGGATGGGGACCGATGGAGGCCCATTTTTAGGTCTCGCCTATTCCATTCCGCAGGAACGAATATGCGAGTGTAATGCCGCTAAACCACCGCTAAACCAAGACTTAAACCCAAGGCTCTCAAAAGGCTCTCAAAAAGCGGATTTCTAACAGTTCACGAGAATCACGTGACCACAAGCACGCGCATTTCCCCACATGAAAGGCATCAGCCTCCCTCCCACAGGCTTCCCCAGCGTGCGCTCGGCCGGCCTCTGCCAGTTCTCCTGCCCTAGTTATTCACTTCACTTTTCGGCCGTGACTCGCATTTCTACTCCCCCCAGCCCATGTAGACACCTCCTGCCTTGAAGGCACACATCAAAGGCATCAGCCTCCCACAGGCTTCCCTCCCACAGGCTTCCCTCCCCGCCCCCCCCGCCTGCACTCCCCAACCAGGCTGCCATTACTTGTTTTTTTTCATTGGCCTTTAATTCAGTTTTCCTGTCTGCACTCACTTGCTGGCAACTGACTCCATATAACAAATGTTTCCGAACTTCAGCCAATGCATTTAAATGCATCTTTATGCGGGAGATCTCCTGTCTACATTTCTTTGTTTCTCAGATACTTTTACTATTTATGTGAGCCTTTAATTAACTTCTCTGCCTTCAGACATTTCTTTGCGTCTTCGCATTAGACTCCATTTAACTAATCTATGCATACTTTGTCCTCGCATATGAAAAAATCTTTTTGTGGAAGCACACACGGCTACATTTGTTTGTTTATACTATACTTGTATTATTTCATGGGACATTTATTTAACTTAACATGGCTGCACAAATTTTGTTTGCGTACTTTTGCTTATTTTCGCTGTTTGACCAGCAATGTATTACATGTAAACTTGTTAATAAAAGACAACAGGAGCATTATTTTCTGGTTACATGTACGCATCCCCCATGCGAGGCACTTTCAATCAAATGGCAAACATAGCAGTTGTTTTCCTTGTAGTGCAGCTTTTCACTCAGTGACAAGAGAGTTAAAAGGGCTCAACAGCCTTGTCTCTGCTGCTGGTTTTGAAAGCAACAGCATGGTCTTAAATAACCATTTGCAATGCAATTGGTCTCGCATTTATGCGAGTTTAAGCTATTGCCATTGTAAATGACTATCTTTTATTTATGTTTTATAAACCAAAATAAAAGGCATAGCCATTTACAATGCCAATAGCTCAAACTCGCATAACTGCGAGACCTATTGCATTGCAAATGCTTGTTTAACTGGTGGCAGAGGAGACGGCCTGCTTCACAGGGCGGTAGCTCTCATTATTGAAGCAGGTACAGTGCTAATGGGGTCCAGGACCGTGAGGCGTCCACTGCATTACATTTACGACTGTCTTACTTTACAAAAGAGGCATGGAGACTTATTATCCTAGCTGGCATTATGTCTGAGGGCACCCTTGCTGTAAAGAGGCAGACAACATGTGGGAGCTAATTTCAAGTCTGTTACGAGATTGGAGTGATGACCAGGCATGGTGGGGGAACAACCAAAGATACTGAGGAGATAGCTACTCAGTTACGTAGCTGTCATTAGTGCAGCAGTTGAAGTTGCACTGAAGAAGAGGAGTGTGAGGGGCTCAATTCACCCAAATTATGGGGAGCATTGTTTCTTGATCAATTCTGTTTTCTTTTGATGTACTTGCTCCTTTCCATTTATTGTTGATTATGAGCCACAAAAAAAACACCTCAAAATGATCTCATGAGCCCCGCCCCTTCTGCTTCCCCAAGTCTTGCCATGAAGTTTTAGCGAGGGGCCCGACATCCAAACATTTTGCTTAAGGGGGGGCTCAGAGCAGAATAGTTTGAAGGCCACTGTTCTAGGATCAGATAGAAATATGCAGGGCATCCAGATGAGGTAAAAACCCTCTGTCAAAATATGATTGGGCCAAGACCACCATTTGACCATTCATTTATGACTCTAAGGCTGCAAGCAAAATTCCTCATCTTATATATGGAAGGCCGGAAACCTTTATAGCTTGCTGCAATATTGTATATAAGATGCACGTGAACCCAATATAATTAAGACAGTCCTCAGACATCTAACTTTAGTAGCAGTAAAGTTAGACATTTAGTCTAACTTTACTACTTGTAAATGCCCTTTGTGAAAACCGAAAGTCGTAATGTTAGACTTTCATCTCAGATTACTTCTGTGAATCGGGTCCTACATTTTCATGTAGCTATAATAAAACTGGCACAACCACATTCATTAATAAAGTGAAGACACTAAAAAAGCTGTAACATAAGCTTTGCAAGACCTCATGCAAAATGTGACATCTGAAAAATCTAAATCACACAAACCATACATTTAGCAAACCCACCTATTTAGAAACAACAGACCCCGGGTATTGTACAACTAAAGTGATAGAAAAGCCTTAACGGAAACAAGTGCAAATGAACACATTTTTAGGGTAAGGATAAAAGGATAAACATTGCAAACAAACAAGTGCAAAAATCAAAGGAGCCACTACAAGAGCAATGGAAAAACAATATTGACATTGCAGACTGAGCCACAAACTGACACACAACTGCATGCACTCTCCTGCAACCTCCACTCCATCAAAACACAAAAAAGCACTGGCACATAGAGGAATGCCATCTGTTCTAATGATGCTGCTGACAACCTGCTACCAGAGGTCACCCTAAAACGTCATTCAACTCCAACGGGAGACAAGCTCTTGCGAAACACAACAAGAAAGAAGAGCGCACAGGAAAGGACATGGACGGGCTTTTCTAAAGGTCCTTCAGCTGACTAAGACATCATTAAGAAACTGCTGCGCCTGGTGATGTCCCACACCGCATGCCACTACACCTGCTGCACTCCACGCCAGCCAAAACAAAGATACTATTCACATTATAAGAGCATGCCTCCAGTTCCCTCCACGCAGTCTTCAGAGATACAAATAGTGGTAGAGCCAATAGCCAAATGCTAATCTGCATTTGCTCTCCTACTTCCCCCCAGCAGTAATTATCATTTGAATAGGTATGAATAGGTGTGGAATGCCTCCCAAGAGTAAAGAATAGGCTGATCTGAATGGGCAGAGATGACCCATTTGAACCTGACAGAATATTCAGTATGGGGCTATGAGCATCCTTTTATGACATTACAGTGTCAAATTGTGCTTGAATGTCAAATCCTGCTTTACTGGCCTGCTGGGGTTTTACATATAACACGTGGGTGCACTACAAAGAGGCTTTCCCTGTCTCATGTATTTGTTAGCTGACACCTGGCAGGGCCCTTCCTTTATATCCCCAGCCAAGATGGCTCCAATTTCAGTGGGCCTCATTTTCACATTACAGTGTCAAATCATGCTTCACAAGTCTACTAGGGTTTTACAAATAGCATTTATGGTGCACTTCATAGGATAAAGACAGGATGCTAAAACAATTATTGTGTATTCACTCTCTGGTTGCTGAAAACTCTCCCTTTTGTTCTACCAGACTTCTGTCTCTGGTTTTTTGGGGGGTACTGTGGCTGATCCAGCCACCCACTTCAGAACACTCCTGGAACCTAGGATGATCAAAAGAGGACTGAACCAACGGTCTGCGACCTGTGAAGAGCCCTGGAGGACTGGACCTGTTCGCCCTAGTGCCCAGGTCAAGGAAGTGGATTCCAAGGGTCATAAGGCTGACCTTCGGCTAAAGTTACAGGAACACAACAAGCTACAAGAGGCCTTTGTCTGCAAGTGCCTAGCTGACCAGTGGCATCTGGACCAGGACCAGTCCCTGCTGATGCCCTCTGACTGACACCCTGTGAGCCTCTAAGTGCCTCTTGTGAGGTCCTAGGGGCTTTAGGAGTGTACTCCTCTGATGGGTTGGGACTTGGAGAACTAAAGGTGGAATGCAAAATCTTTGGCCAGGATAAACCTGATTGGTGTATCCAACCCGTGCTCCATCGTGGTAAGCGTCAAATTGCATCTAGGTCTCAGTCTACCACAACCATTGGCTATCTTGGCACTATTCCTAATAAGAATTATCATGTAAAGCGCTCTAATACCTCCGGGTCTAGCCAGCGCTATATAAAACCTTTCAAATAAATAAATAAGAATATTAAAAAATTCACAACTCCAGTTCCTGTCATCAGTTTTTTGTAATTTTGATTATTAATACTTTACTCTAGTTTTCTAATTCAGTTTTCGCTTTTTATTGGTCGATAGTGACTGTGTCTACTTGAGCAATAATGGCATCCAGGATTGATCCTCTGTTATTTGTTTGTTCTGTGCAGTGTTGGGTAAGGTAATTGTTGTGCGGAAGTTCTTTCAAGATTTGGATCAGCGAGTTGTTTTCCTCGTTCCAGTGTGGGTTGAGGTCACCTGTCATTATGTTGTTGGAGTCCTGGAGTGCGCAGTGAGTTATCAGGTTGGAAATATGTATATTTTTTTTGTTTTTAAATTTTTATTGGTCAGTTCATAACATAAACAAACACACCAAAACAAAGGGCAAAGAAGAGTAATTCAAATTAGACAAAAACATAGACATGCGAAAAAGAAATAAACAAAAAACAATAGACATAAATATATTGCCTACTCGGAAAGCTAAAACTGCCGAGTATATCATTACTTCATGACAATGTAATTATTGCAGCGAGGCGTCGAGATGTTCCAACATAGGCTGCCATACTTTCAGTCCTAATTGCTTCTTTTTCAATGAGTTAAGACGATACAAATTATATTCAAACTAAAATACATTATAAAATTTGGCTCGCCACATTTCATACGCAGGTGCCTCTGGTTTCAACCACATTGTAGCTATACACAATCTAGCCACCGCCATGGCCATGAAGATAAAGTAACAATTGGAGTAATTATTCTGTATAGATTCTGCCCTGCTGCAAACCCCAAAGAGCATCATTTCACGAGTTATTACACAAGGCACTTTAGTTATTTCTAACAAAAATCGTTCAATGAATAAAATAAGCTGTGTTGGACCCGGCCTCATGGGGTGGTCCTACCCCTCCCGCATGGCGGGCCCAGGACGACATCGGCCCTCCACCCAGCATCGGGCAGCCCTTTTGCCCGACACTGCACGCCCCAACATTGCTGGTCCGGCCACCATCCCGGACCCCCACTACCGACCTGGCTCCATCATGGGCCCCTCACGACCTAAGCACGAGGCCGCGCCCGACTCCATCTTGGGCCCACCACATCACGACCACGTGGCCTCGGCCCCGGCCCAGGCCCCAGCGAAGCCCAGACATCGAGGCACCAAGGTCCACCCAGGTGGTCGAGTGGCCACTCGACCGATCCCGGAGAAAAGGGAGGTTCGATGGCCCTCCAGCCGTCCCCTGACGCCTAGTATCGATCACCATCCGGCCTCCCTGGGCGCTGGCTCCACCCCCCTGCTGGGTGTCTGGACACCATCATCCCGGCCCCTCTGACCCCCAGGCAAGAGGGTCCAGACATCAAAGGACTCCAGTCCTATATCTGGGCCAGCCCCGGAGTAGGACGTCAGTTGTATCCTGGACTGGAAGCCCTGCTGACGCTGTCACGGCCGACACCAGAAGAACTCATTGCCTGTAACCTGAAGAGACCCTGAGAGCCTGCTGGCGCTGCCGCGGCCCACCTTTGCTGTACCATCTTAAGAGCCTGCTGGCGCTGCCGCGGCTGAACCATCTTGAGAGCCTGCTGGCGGTGCCGCGGCTGCACTATCCCAAGAGCCTGCTGGCGCTGCCGCGGCTGAACCATCTTGAGAGCCTGCTGGCGCTGCCGCGGCTGCACTATCCTAAGAGCCTGCTGGCGCTGCCGCGGCTGAACCATCTTGAGAGCCTGCTGGCGCTGCCGCAGCCTCCTCTCCGTTAAGACCACCTGTCGAGTCCTGCTGGCGCTGCCGCGGCTCGACCTCTCAGAACCCCCGGCTCGAGGATTGAGAGCTGTGCGCAGGGTATCCCTTCCTGCATCCTTACCGAGACTGTTCCGCTACCCTGTCCCTTTTACGAGACTCTACAGATCCCTCGATCTGCCTGTATATACCGCTGAGACCCAGCAACCTTTATTCTTGATAAAGCCTAAGAACTTAACCTCTTGTGTGGTGTCCGTTTGTAGTGTTGTGGTCACCCTGCTGTACGTTCCTAGGAGAGGACCCTCACCCAGGAGGCCTCTCGATAACGCTCGGCTACTTCTCGACAGAGGGGTGGACCTAGGGGTGGTCAGTCAGACCTCTTCTGCCTCCCCCAGGATCGCCTTTCTAACATTGGTGGCAAGCGACGGGATCCGAGCCGACGCAGATCGTACGGAGGGTGGTTCACTCACTACCGAGAAAAACACACTACGACCATGACTACGCAAGAGACAAGACCGACTACGGAATTCCAGAAAGAAAAAATGGAAGATTACAGTCACAAAGAATTAAAACAATTCTGCAAAGACCTGGGCATCGCTACCACTGGGCTAAGCACCAAGGAAGACTTTAAATCAGCCCTACAAGCATGGGTGGACACCGATGATACACCACCCCGGAATGAAGACAACCCGGGCCCGAGCGGACGCCCGGAGACCGACACGACCCCAGCGGGGGAGAGACCCGTCAATCCCGGCATGAGCCCCCACGAAGACGCCCGAGAGCGGGAGAGGAACCGGCTCCACGAGTTGGAGCTCGCCCGACTCCGGTTGGATGGAGAACTACAGCTGGCGGAAAGGAAAATCGCACTCGAGCAACTACGGCTAGAAGGAGACCTGGAGGAGAAGCGAAGACAAAGAGACCTCGAAGAAAAGAGACTCGTGCTCGAGCATGAGCGCGGTCTAAAAGAACTAGAACTCAAGGCCAAAACGAACGATGCCAACGCCTCCGGGGGCAAGACCTCGCCCCCGCCCTTGGACACAAAGGTGCACATACCCAAGGATGTCGTCAAGGAATACTACAAGAACGACGACATCCAACAGTGGTTCAAAGCCTACGAGGTCGCCATGACCGCACATCGAGTACCCCTCAAGGACTGGGGCGCCGGCCTGTGGTGGAAGTTCGTCAACGAGGGGAGAGACGCCCTGCTAGAGCTCCCCGACGCCGAGATGACCTCGTACGAGCACATGAAAACCGCTCTCCTCACTCGCTATGGACTCACCCCCGAGATGTACCGGCAGCGATTCCGAGACTGTAAAAAAATCCCCGGTACCACTTGGGTGGAATACGTGAACTTTTACAGCCGAGCCTTCGAGGGGTGGATCAAAGGCAGCAAGGTCACCACCTACCAGCAGTTGGTCGACCTCTATATGGGAACACCTGTCCAACAACTGCTTCATCGAACTCTGGCAGCACCTCCTCGACAGCAAACTGACTGAGCCCCGAAAACTCGCTGTCGAGGCGAATAGATGGGTGAGCACCCGAGTTCCCCGGAGTCCGATGGGAGACTACGGCCGGGGATCCCCGGGGAACCACCGACCACGAGGCGGCGGAGGAGGCCAGAGCAGAGGCCGAGACACCCCCACGGGGTCCTCCCCTACCTCCACTTCACCAGCCCTGAGCCGAGGGTGGGTTCCCCTAGCCCGACCCGGGCCCCGCCCGAATGTGACGTGCCACAGATGCCAGCGACAGGGCCACTACGCGAACGACCCCCTCTGCCCGATGAACCAGCGACCCGGCACCACCGGTACTCCCAACCGCCAAATCGCGGCCGCCGCCCTGGGGGAAGAATGAGGCGAGGAAGATGACAACGACCTCGAACAGGCCGAGTGGGAGCCCGCCGCCATGATCTTGGCATGCCTGGGTGATCGAGACATGGTCCCCCGAGACCCGATCCCAGGCAACACCCAGAAATATCGCCAATGGGTCACCATCAACGGCCGCCGGGCCGAAGCCCTCCGAGACACTGGAGCCAGCGTAACAGCGGTCCGATGCCACTTGGTGACCCCAGAGCAAATTCTCCCCAATATCATGTGCCCGGTGCGGACGGCGGACAACTCCGAGAGTTTGTGCCAGCTGGCCCGCATCCCCTTCGAATGGGAAGGGGTATCGGGTATGCTGAAGGTGACCGTCCGGGACGATGCCCCCGTGGACTGCCTCCTCGGGAACGACCTGGAAAGTTCCCCTTGGGCCAGCGTCGAGCGGAGAGAGCATCTGGGGATGCTAGGCCTTCCAGAGTGGGTCTGTGCGACCACCCGCTCCATGTCCGCCGAGCCTTCGCCCCACCGGAGGATGCTCCGACCGAGGAACCAGAGTGGCCCGCACCACCACCGCCCGCCGTCCCCAAGGACGCCGACCCTGAACCTGGCCCCCAGGGGCCCAGCCATGAAGACCTCACCGAGCTCGGCCACCTTCCAGAACTAGCTCAATGGCGCCAAGAAGGTGGCCCCCACCTGCGAACAGTTCCGGCAGGAACAGAAAACCTGTCCCTCCCTCGAGGGAATCCGACAACAAGCCGCCACTCAAGCCGCTGGAGGCCCCTCGGGGTCCCACTGGATCTACTGGGACCACGACCTTCTCTACAGCGAGCAGAAAGTTGCCGAACTAGGGGCCAGCCGAGTACTGGTCGTTCCCCTCCGTTTCAGAGACTTTTTCTTGAACTTGGCACACGACGTGCCCCTCCCCGGGCACCTGGGGCAGGATAAAACTTACAGCCGCCTGGTGACCCATTTCTACTGGCCGAAGATGCGCAACGATGTGCACAACCACTGCCGATCCTGTCCGACGTGTCAAGCCAGCGGGAAGAGCGGGGGAAAAGTCAAGGCCCCACTCCAGCCCTTTCCTGTGGTCACCACCCCCTTTGAGAGAGTGGGGATCGACATTGTGGGACCCTTGGACCCCCGCACCTCTCAGGGGCACCGCTTCATCCTCGTTCTGGTGGACCATGCCACCCGCTATCCTGAGGCCATCCCGCTCCGAACCATCACAGCCCCAGTAGTAGGCCGAGCCCTGATGGGGATCTTCTCCAGAGTCGGCTTCCCCCGAGAAGTCGTGAGTGATCGGGGTACAAACTTTATCTCCAAGCATATGCGATCCCTGTGGCAACAGTGCGGGGTCACATATAAGTTCACCACCCCGTATCACCCCCAAGGAAATGGACTTGTAGAACGGTTTAACCGAACGCTGAAGGGGATGATCAAGGGCTTAGACGAGCCACTACGACGCAGATGGGACGTCCTGCTGCCCTGCCTCCTGTTTGCGTATCGAGAGGTACCCCAGAAGTCCCTGGGGTTCAGCCCCTTCGAGCTATTGTATGGACACCCGGTCCGAGGCCCCCTCAGCCTGGTCAAAGAAGGCTGGGAGACGGCTGTCCGAAGTGCCCCGCCAGATGTCTACCAGTACCTCCTGACACTCCGCACCCAGACTCGGAAGTTCCGGGAACTTGCCGAGGCCAACCTCGAGGCCAGTCAGGAGGAGATGAAACGCTGGTATGACCAGAACGCCTCATCCATCGAATTCGAGCCGGGCCAGCAAGTCTGGGTCATGTCCCCGGTTGAACCTTGCGCCCTCCAGGACAAATGGACGGGGCCCTTCAAAGTGGTGGA
Organism: Lissotriton helveticus; assembly: GCF_964261635.1. Taxonomy (NCBI): domain Eukaryota; kingdom Metazoa; phylum Chordata; class Amphibia; order Caudata; family Salamandridae; genus Lissotriton; species Lissotriton helveticus. The sequence goes on from NC_136072.1 coordinate 1,049,226,984, forward strand.
GCGCAAGAGCCCCGTCACTTACCTGGTGGACCTGGAATCCCCCCGGAACCCCCTCCGGGTTCTGCACGCTAACCGGCTCAAGCCACACTTCGCCCGCACTGAACTAAGTCTGCTGCTAGCGACCGATGACGGAGCTGAAGACGACTCCAAACCCGTACCAGATCTCATGAGCATCACCGAGAAAGACGGCTCCATCGAAGGGGTCACGCTCTCCTCTACCCTGACCCCAGACCAGCACCAAGACTGCCGGGAGCTGCTGGGGCAGTTTGCAGACCTCTTTTCCCTCACCCCTGGAGTCACCCGGTGGTGTGTCCACGATGTGGACACCGGAGACAACCCGCCTATAAGACACCGTGCTTTCCGAGTGCCCGACCGCGTTCGGGCCTGCATTCAATCCGAAGTGGCCAAGATGCTAGCTCTGGGGGTAGTCGAACCCTCCGACAGTCCCTGGGCCAGTCCTGTTGTCCTGGACCCTAAAGCCACCGTCCCTGGCACACCCCCGGAGCTCCGGTTCTGTGTTGACTACCGGGGGCTGAATGCAGTCACCCGGACCGACGCCCATCCCATTCCCCGGGCGGATGAACTGATCGATCGCCTGGGGGCCGCCAAATATCTCAGCATCTTCGACCTCACAGCTGGGTATTGGCAGATCGGCCTAACCCCTGGAGCACAAGAGCGATCAGCCTTCTCGACCCCTGATGGCCACTACCACTTCAAAGTGATGCCCTTCGGCATGAAAAACGCCCCGGCCACCTTCCAGAGACTCGTGAACAGGGTGCTGGCCGGACTAGAAAAGTTCAGTGCCGCCTATCTAGACGACATTGCGGTGTACAGCCACCACTGGGGTGAGCACCTGACCCACCTCCGAGAGGTCCTGTCAGCCCTCCGACGGGCCGGACTAACAATAAAGGCCAGCAAGTGCCAGATCGGCCAAGGGTCCGTGACGTATCTGGGACACCAAGTGGGGAGCGGCCTGGTGGCTCCCCTCCAGCCAAAGATTGACGCCATCCGGGCCTGGGAGCCCCCGATCACCCAAACAGCCGTCCGAGCCTTCCTGGGGCTCACAGGATACTATTGGCGCTTCATAAAAGACTATGGAAGCATTGTGGGGCCCCTCACAGAACTGACCTCCAAGAGGCTACCCCAGAAGGTGAGCTGGACCCCAGAGTGCCAAACAGCCTTCGAGGCTCTAAAGACTGCCATGTGCACCGCCCCTCCTCTCACAAGTGAACCCTGAGGGAATCGACCTTCCCGTTGCCTTCATCAGCCGGCGGCTGCTGGCCAGAGAACAGCGCTGGAGCACCATCGAGAGGGAAGCCTTCGCCGTCGTGTGGGCACTAAAGAAGCTCCGGCCCTACCTCTTCGGCACCCACTTCCGGGTCCAGACCGACCACCGGCCCCTGCGGTGGTTGATGCAGATGCGGGGAGAAAACCCGAAACTGTTGCGATGGTCCATCTCCCTGCAAGGGATGGACTTCACTGTGGAGCATCGCCCCGGCAAAGACCACGCCAATGCTGACGGCCTGTCCCGATTCTTCCGCCTCGGCGAGGAGAATCCCCAAGAAGATGGGTGACTCTCCCCTGCCTTCAGCTGGGGGGGACGCGTGTTGGACCCGGCCTCATGGCGTGGTCCTACCCCTCCCGCATGGCGGGCCCAGGATGACATCGGCCCTCCACCCAGCATCAGGCAGCCCTTTTGCCCGACACTGCACGCCCCAACATTGCTGGTCCGGCCACCATCCAGGACCCCCACTACCGACCTGGCTCCATCATGGGCCCCTCACGACCTAAGCACGAGGCCGCGCCCGACTCCATCTTGGGCCCACCACGTCACGACCACGTGGCCTCGGCCCCGGCCCAGGCCCCAGCGAAGCCCAGACATCGAGGCACCAAGGTCCACCCAGGTGGTCGAGTGGCCACTCGACCGATCCGGGAGAAAAGGGAGTTTCGATGGCCCTCCAGCCGTCCCCAGACGCCTAGTATCGATCACCCTCCGGCCTCCCTGGGCGCTGGCTCCACCCCCCTGCTGGGTGTCTGGACACCATCATCCCGGCCCCTCTGACCCCCAGGCGAGAGGGTCCAGACATCAAAGGACTCCAGTCCTATATCTGGGCCAGCCCCGGAGTAGGACGTCAGTTGTATCCTGGACTGGAAGCCCTGCTGACGCTGTCACGGCCGACACCAGAAGAACTCATTGCCTGTAATCTGAAGAGACCCTGAGAGCTTGCTGGCGCTGCCGCGGCCCACCTTTGCTGTACCATCTTAAGAGCCTGCTGGCGCTGCCGCGGCTGAACCATCTTGAGAGCCTGCTGGCGCTGCCGCGGCTGCACTATCCTAAGAGCCTGCTGGCGCTGCCGCGGCTGAACCATCTTGAGAGCCTGCTGGCGCTGCCGCGGCTGCACTATCCTAAGAGCCTGCTGGCGCTGCCGTGGCTGAACCATCTTGAGAGCCTGATGGCGCTGCCGCGGCCTCCTCTCCGTTAAGACCACCTGTCGAGTCCTGCTGGCGCTGCCGCGGCTCGACCTCTTGGAACCCCCGGCTCGAGGATTGAGAGCTGTGCGCAGGGTATCCCTTCCTGCATCCGTACCGAGACTGTCCCGCTACCCTGTCCCTTTTACGAGACTCTACAGATCCCTCGATCTGCCTGTATATACCGCTGAGACCCAGCAACCTTTATTCTTGATAAAGCCTAAGAACTTAACCTCTTGTGTGGTGTCCGTTTGTAGTGTTGTGGTCACCCTGCTGTACGATCCTAGGAGAGGACCCTCACCCAGGAGGCCTCTCGATAACGCTCGGCTACTTCTCGACGGAGGGGTGGACCTAGGGGTGGTCAGTCAGACCTCTTCTGCCTCCCCCAGGATCGCCTTTCTAACAAGCTGTGAAAGTGCATTGCAGTCAAAAAATATATGAACTATATCAGCTTCCTCCATTTGACATCTAAAACATTTACCATCATACATATCCCCCCACTTCATCATTTTGACTGGTGAATGGTATAAATTAAACAGGGTTTTATAGTGTTGTGTACACAGATTTGCAGACACAATTACTTCATTTGCCATATCAATCGAAGTTTGTAGTGTAAAACCAGAGTTTTCTAGTCGAAGCTTCCATTTAAGATCTTGAAGATCAAGATCGTCTTGTTGCTTAGAAATTAGCATATCATATAACGTCCCTATCTTTGCCCCTTTATGCATGGCTTCAATAAATTAATTGCACGAAATATCTTGTAGCCTAGCACGTTTATTTAAAAAATCACGTAACTGTAGATATTTAAAGAAATCATTCTTGGTTACAGTATATGTTGCCATTAATTCCGAAAAGGCCATCAATACACGGTCCTTATACAAATCACCCAAACAACATATACCATTATCTCTCCAAACTTGCATCTTTGCATCCCAAAATATCCCCGGGAATATTTCTATAGATTCTAATGGTGTATAGAAATTAATCCGACCTATGGCCAAAATTTTACATAGCATTTTCCATCCCTTATATGCTGCGATCATAATTTTAAATCTAGTGCGTTTAAAATAGCTTGGCTCAAAGAATTTCAGCATAGCTGCATGGGCCTTCTTCCCTGCTATCATTTGATAGATATTAGGCGATTCAAACTGTCTTATAACCCCCCCTGTTAACATATATTTTGAATTTTGTATGAGACACACTAAATAATATAAAAAAACATTTGGATCCCCCCACCCTCCACGTGAAAGTGGAAGCATCATATATTTTGATGCCCGGCCAGCTTTCTTCCAGCCCCAAATAAACCTATCGGTAACAGACTGAAGCTGTATTAATTGTATCAGTGAAAGCTCAAGAGGAACTGTCCGGAAGTAATAGAGTACCTTAGGGAGAATACACATTTTTAATACATTCCGCCGCCCAACCATTGACAAAGGTAGGCATTCTACCTTTTCAGGTTGTTTTTTAACAGATCCTACAATATCAGCCCAATTTACTTCTAAGATTTCCTGGACAGATATCCTGATTCTAATCCCCAGGTACTTGGCCTCCGGTGTTGCACGAGGTTCACCGGGACATAAACCAGCCGTACAGACAACTTGAGTTTTTGAGATGTTAAGTTTGTACCCGGCGACCTGACCAAACCTTAACGTAATTTTTTCTACCTCTCTTAAAGCAGGCGCAGGGTCTGATGTCAAAACTGCGATATCATCCGCATATGCTAGGACACGTATATTATATTCACCAACTAACATCGATTGGATAAAGTTAGTAGACTCCAAAAGCTGTAATAATGGTTCTATATAAATTGTAAAAAGCAAAGGGGAACACGGACATCACTGCCGTGTTCCCCTGGTTATATGTACGGCTGGAGATTCATGCCCCATAGTACAAATTTTAGCACGTGGACTCTTATACATACTACGAATTGCCTGCATAAAATTCGGTCCAAACTCCATCCTATACATTATAGCCCATAAAAAAGCCCATGTAACACGATCAAATGCTTTTTCAGCATCAAGAAAGATAATTCCAATATTCTTTTGTACCGTATTTGCAAAATCTATAGCTGATATAACCCTATGGAGATGATTGATCGTGCTTCTGCCAGGGAGAAACCCATGTTGCTGCCGAGATACAAGGGAGGGGACATCTTGCAATAGCCGAGTTGCCAATATTTTGGTATATATTTTAGCATCGGCGTTAATTAGTGATACAGGCCTATATGACGCAGGAGAACTAGAGGGCTTATCCTTTTTTTTTTTTTAACTACAATGTTAGCCTCGTCCCAAGAGACCGGGGGATTTCCACCTTGAGCAGTTGTAAAAGTAGTAAGCATGTCCTCTTTAATAATTTCAAATAATAAGCGATAAACCTCTAAAGGGAGTTTATCCGGACCAGATGCTTTCCCTAATGCCAGCTCATCTATTGCAGACTGCAGTTCCAACATGGAAATTGGAGCCTCCAGTTTCTCCCTCTCGAGAAGCCCAAGTTTACAAAAATCGAAATCCTGAAGAAAAGACTCGATTAATTCCTCAGCAACAGGGTCTTGAGTATAGAGTTCTTGATAGTACCTACAAAAAACTCCCATCATTTCCTCCATAGTTTCCACCATATCCCCGCTAGCATTTTCTATTACATCTATACGCTGCGCTGCCTGTCTACCCCGCATTCTTTGAGCCAATCATCTACCTGTTGCCTCGCTATATTCATATCTTTCATTTTTATAGACCTGATATTGGACAGCAATATCCTGGCTCCATATCCCATTGATCCTAGCTTTACAGCTGGCAACCTTAGTTTGAGCAACACCTCTATTCATATAGTTTGTTTTGAGGCAGCCAGCAGTGTAAACCCCATTGAAGATAGAATTTTGTGGTTAGACCAAGAAATATGGGTTTCCTGGATACAAAGAATATCAGGATTGATAAGACGCAACTCGTTAATCACCCGTTTTCTTTTCACAACATTGTTAAGACCACAGACATTAAAGGAACAGATTCGAAAGCACCTAGCCGCCATCAAAACCTATAGAATGCATATCATTAATTATTACTAGTAACCAAGAAGCTATAATTAATCCACCAATCTAAAAAAAACCTGTTATGAGCTGACATTTTATTTTTACCCCCACTACCCCACACCCCCACCACACCCCCCTGGCCCCCACTGCCCCTAACCCCACCCACACACTGACACACCCAACCTGCCCACCCACCCGTGGTGCCCCCCCCCTTAACTAAGGCAATAGGGTAAAGCACCCTTGTGATGTTCGGTGAGTGGCTCCCCTAAAGACTCGGCTCAAAATCCAGTCCATTTTTAACAGATAAACAAAACATATCAAAGAAAGGAAAAATCATGATAACCTGAGAATTAAACCAGACAGTCAGGCCAGAGTAAGTAAATAGTCTTTCGCTTCCATTTCAGATGAGAAGAACCGGGTCTGGCCTTTATAGACAATTTTTAAAGTTGCTGGCTGAAGAAGAAATACTTGTGAACCCTTGGCTTGGAATGGAGCAATTAATTGTCGGAGCTTCCAGCGTTTCTCAACGGTAGAATGGCAAAAATCTGGCCGCACAAAAAACTGTATGCCTTTACTACTTCTCTTCCGATCGGGTCTGGCCTTATCATAAAGTACCTGTCGTGCCAGAAAATTATTTAAAGAAATCATAATTGCCCGTGGTTGCTGAAGTCCCGCTTGTGTGCTTCTAGCTGGTCGCAGTCGAAAAGGAAACCTATGGGCCCTTTGAATCTCACGTGACCAGTCACATTCTGTCACCTCAGGGAATGCTTCCTCAAAAAGCTCTGCCACAAATTTCCGTATATCCTGCCCCTCTAGATTTTCCGGGACCCCTAATATTCATAGGTTATTCCGACGAAGGCGATTTTCCAGCTTGTCAATCTTATCCTGGCTAGCATTTCTATGTGCCTTTATATCCACAAGATCTACCTTTTGAGACACCATCTAATCTTCCAGAGATGATATCCTAGCCTCTACCTCTACCATACAGTCCGTAAAGTCATTACATGTTTTTGCGAGGCATCAAACAGTATTTTGCAACTTCTTGCACGCTGTATGGGTCTTAAGATGTTCAGCTCGGTCCTCCACCCTGTGGTCGTTAATGGACCTATAGATCTCCTCCAGTGATACGGGGCCCGGTGCTAGATTAGATACTGCAGTTACCACTCCGCCATCTACTTGATCAGAAAGATCTAACCTCTCCAATAGCTGTGTTCCCATAGATAGATCCAAGTCAGTCTCCTCGATGTTAATAACCGATCCAGCACTGCCTCCTCTATCCTTCTTTCGTATAGTAGAGGCCTGATCAGATATACTAGCAGAAGAAATATTCTGGTGTTGGCCATCTATATTGGGGGAATTTGCAATGTTGTCGCCACAACTGTCCTCTGGGAGTGACAGTTCATCTTCCATGACCGATCCTTCAGACTGTTCTGAAAGTGAATAGAATTCACCATCCTTACTGCTTAGTGGGTCCGGTGCTTCTCCCTCGCTTGCCGTACCTTCTCCATCCTCCTTAGCACTCAATTCAATTCATAAAGCTTTATTCGGAACATTTAAAAAACATGTCCATAAAAGCACATGCAGTTACAGATACAAACATTTCATTAAACATTACACAAAAGAAAACACATGATACATAATACATAATATCCAGAGGGGGATGGAATAAATATTTAAAATATTAAAAACACATACTTTTCCTGGCGCTGATAGCTTTAAGCAAAAATGTAGCAGTAAAAAAGCAGACATCCACATGATTCAAATTAAAAAGCAGTCTCATAGCGTCCGTAGTTGTTCTCACTCCAAATCTATTTAACATTGGCTTTAGATAGAATTTCCGTAATTCCCTGTACAGTTCGCATGTTAGTAAAAAGTGCTTAGTGCTTTGTACTGTTTTCTTGTCACATTCACAGGGGCCAATAGGGCGCATTTTAATATTAGGGTACGCAACAAGATGATGTACTATGCCCATCCTCATTCTTGTTAGTACAAACTGGTGCGAAACTCTAGTTACCTGTGACAAATACGGTTGAAATCCAATAAAATCGTTCATGCTATTGTACAGTACACATGTGGGTAATTTGGAATCCTCCAAAAAATGCCTTTCATTACAATAATTCAAGAAAATTGTTTTCATATTTGATTTAGAGATATCCAAGACGCTATAAGGATCATTAATCACATTGGTCCCAAAAATCTTTTGGAACCCTTCAATGATGTATTTGATCCAATGGATCTTTAAGTGCTGGTCTAATAAGAGACAGTCCTCAATAATCGCTCTATTCAATGAGGTACCGTCGCTGAGCCAAATGGAGCGCCACAATAATAGGGGTCTTAACATGATCATATCACTAAGGGCTTGAATCCCCGTTTCCTTATGAACCAAGGAGTTGGAGGTAGACTTGGGTAAACACAGGAGCCTTTTCAGGAAGATATTCTCCTCTACCTGAAGGCTCCTTGCTGATGACACACCCCAAACACCACCCCCATAAAGGGCCGCAGAAAGACATCTAGATTGATAGATTTTTAACATGTCTTTGATACGTTTATTCCCCAGCTTCTTGGCAAATAGAAAGACCCCGTTAGCACTCCTAATCATCTTTGTTCTGACAACATTATGTTCAGTGGCCCAGCTCCCATTGTTGGAAAAAGTAATTCCCAAATAGCAAAAATTTTCAACTTTTTTAACCAATTCGCCATCAATAAAATAATGGGTTTTACCTTTCATTTTGGCTCTTCCAAGCCCACACTCCATCACATATGTTTTTGATTTATTGATCACCAGTTTCCTACTTTTGATGAATCGTACAAAACGGTCCATCAAACGTTGGAGACCCAGGGGAGTCCTAGACAGTAACACTGCGTCATCCGCATAAAGTAATACAGGTATACTGAGATTATTAACTTTAGGGGTATCCGCTGTGACTGTCTGCAGGACGGAATCTACCTCGTTTATGAAGAGGGTGAAAAGCAGGGGTGCTAAAACGCACCCCTGTCTGATCCCCCTTCCGATCCCAAACTTAGTCGTACACTCCCCATTAGGTCCGTAGCGGACACTGGTGCTAAGCTTTTCGTATAGGCGGGCAAGGAAGTATATTATACCTTCAGGTGCCCCCATTTCTAATAATTTGACCCATAATATAGCGTGGTCTACCAAATCAAAAGCACTGCTCAAGTCAGCGAAACATAAATAGAGCAACCCATTTTTGGCCTGGGTATATTTCCCTACCAAGAGCTCTAGGTTCAGGCACTGCTCAATGGTACCACAGCCTTTTCTAAATCCAAATTGACAATTACTTAAAATCTCATTGGTTTCTGCCCATTCCTCTAGTCTTACTAGAAGGACCCTACTCATAATTTTAACAGATGAGTCCAATAGGGATATTGGTCGGTAGTTTTTGGCATCGCCCCGGTCACCTTTCTTGTAAATGGGGACAATTATTGATTCCCCCCAAGTAGACGGTATTTTACAACAAATGGCTGCATTGAAAATTTTGGTCAACAATGGACCCCATATCTCCGGTGCAGTCTTATATACGTCTATTGGGACCCCATCCGGCCCCTGGGCCTTCCCTCCTTTGCTAGTTCTTATACTAGCCATGACCTCATCTACGGTAATATCCAAGGCTATGATGGGCCAGCCTTCTCCATGGGAAACTGTTATATTACTTGAATCAAAAATAATGGAGAAATGTTGGATCCAAGATTCCATACTCAGATTTGATGTGAGTTCTGGTGCCTTTTCATCTTTTAGGAATGGACTATTCACCGTGGACCAAAACAGGGTACAGTTTTTCATATCCGCTGCTTGACTAAGGTTGTCCCACGCTTCCTGCTGTAACTCAGCTTTTCTACATTTAAGGATCAAATTATAACCCTGCCTAAGTTGAATCACCAGACTCTTATCCCTTGGTTTAGCTGCTAGAGCCTCTTTGAGATCCATCCGGGCGGTAGAACAAGCGTGATCAAACCACCCCTTTTGTACCTATTCTTGTGCCAAGCCTCTTTAGTAAACTTTTTATTAATGGTTGAATTGATACTATTAAAGTGGCCAATACTGGCAGCCGAGGATTCATCCTGTTCTAAAATTGCCGTGATTTCCATCAGACAACTAGAAATAATGGATTCAGATGTAATGGCCGCTTTTTCTCCCTTCCACCTCAATCTATACCCCTTCTGTCTATGGGGTTCAATATTAACAATATTTCCCTGTTCACGTACATAGACATCATTCCAGAAAGTTAATTCAGTAGTCAAACAGTTATGATCACTTAACATAATATCAATCACCTTGGGCATTGGGCACAATGGGGCAATGGTTGAAGACATGCAAATAAAATCAATAATGGTGTTAGCGCCCCTTCCTTTAAAAGTCGGAATATTTTCGCCCACATCATTTTTAGCATTTTCCATAATTTCCATATCATACTGGGTCAAAAAGTTATTCAGGGTTTCCCCATAGGTGTGATGAGGGAAATGAACGTCGGCGTCCCCCAGTCGGTTATACACACCGCATAACTTCTGAGAAGATAGTGGGCAAACAGAAACATTAAAATCCCCCACAAAAATAAACTCAAATACACCATTAAAATTCTTCACAAGATTATACAGTGTCCTATCTAGTTCATTAATTGCAACATGTCTAGTGCCATCAAATGTATTATTGTAGAAATTAATCAAGAGTATATTTCTACCAGCTTCTTGTGTGAGCCATAGAATTTGTGAATGAGCCCCCACTTTTACATACTTTTTCACTGAGATAGGTAATTTGACTGAAATCAGCACCAACAACCCTCCTTTAGCTCTACCATGGGTTGAAGCCAGGGCTGGAAGTTCATAGGATATAAAACCATCGATGCCTTTAACATTTTTGCACCAGGTTTCCTGAAGGCAAAAAAGATCAAATAAATGCACAAAATCAATCCATCCTAGCGTATCTTCCTTTGCCCCTAGTCCTGCAATATTCCAGCTAGCGATATGGCAAGTTACCTTTTCTCTCTCTTGACTTACAATAAGCTGTTCATCACTAAATATGGGCATGTTATTCCCTATGTTAAAAGGCTCTATGTTATTAATTGAATTTGAGTCTTCTTCCCCTATCAACATACAGTCTACGCACACATCATTGTCCAAATCATCTACAGATAGAATTATTTCTTCATTGTTATTACTATTTACAGCACCCCATAAAGGGTCAATCTCATGTCAGTCATTTTGGTCCAGGTAGCTCAGCGACTGATACCTGTTCTGTGTTGGAACTTGGTAGACCATCCCACTATCAAACAGAGGAGTACTACCAAAGGTTACAAATGGATTGGGGGTATGTGTTACTGAATTATTCCCGCCTAACATAGGATTCACCATATGCATCGGCGGGGTAAATATACCATTTTGTACACCAGGGCGGAAGTTAGATAACGCAGGTCTATTTACTAAAGGCGGGTAAATAAAATTACTCGTTGCCCTCTCCCTACAATTAACTGGAGGTTGCCTGCTTAGGTGATTATAAAAATAGCCCAGTGGTCTAGCAACTACTTCTGTCTCTGACTGTGTGATTGCGGCAGCTCTGAGCAGGACAGTCGCAACGTGTTGTGGGTGCTTAAAATTAATGATCACACAATCCCCCCCGCCTGTCTTTTTGGTGTTACCGATCCAATAGACTCTCCTAATAGAGATGATTTGGTCAGAGTAGCCAACTGGATAACCACAATGGCGGTTTAACCAGGAAACTGTTTTATTCCTCAAAGATTCCACTGTTTCCTGATCATTAGGGGGCTGGGTTAGGATCGGGACATTAGTTAAAACCACAACATAGGGTACACAGTCAGGTGGAAGATCAACTGGGCGCCTGCGTATCCGTATGGGTACCCCATTTGTTCCCCCTGTGACAGCTGGAGGAGCTAAGACCGCTGGTGCCGAGACTGTCCTAGGGGCTGGTAATGTGGGTCTATCACTCTGTGAAGTACCTAACATAGTGCTTGTCACCCCGACATTTGATTGCTTAGAAGGTCCACCTGCCTCCTGGGTCGTTATAGATAACGGTACAGGTAACTCTTTAGAAGGTTGTTTCCTAATATTATTTGGGGGGGCACTAATGGTTGAAAGTGGCTGCACCCTATCTATTAAAGGAGCAGTAGCTGTGCACGCTGGTATTTTAATATCTAATATGGACTCTTCCAGTTTATCAGCATGCTGGTCCACCATGCCCCTTAGTCTAACTACTTCCGCCTGTAGATCTCCTATTTTGATTAACAGGGGCTCTACCACCGAACTAAATTTACTGTAGATAGAACTCAGTAATAGCTCAATTTGATCGGGCTTAATGGAGACAAATGTATTATTTACCGAAGACCCAATTTCCTCGGTTTTCTCCATGTGAGTGGTATCTTTTTTATTCTTTCTAATGGGGTGATTACCTCGCTTAGGAGCCGTTTTCCTACAAGCACGCATAAACTTTGTAGCCCTAATGGATTGCCGAGGAGTACCCCCAGAATCCCCGCATGGCTCATCTTCCCCCCCATTCAAATTGTCTGTAGCCGTGGTTAGATCAACATTATCACTGGTAATATCATGCTCCGCTACAATGTCTGTGTCGTTGACGATGTTATCTGTATCATTACAGTTATGAACATCCGCAATTTGGATCAGTGGGAGGTCTTGAGCAGTACTTTTTCCCAGTGATTTCCTTCTATCACAGTTAATTCTAGATACCACTTTCAGCAAATAGTTATCCGGTAATGTACTTTGGACAGACATTTTGGGGTTAATCAGGAGTCTCAAATGAATAGTTCTTAAAACAAAAGGAACAAGGTTCTTTCCACGAATAATAGCCTACAAGTACTCACAGGTCAAACTACTGGGGGGTGGCCCTGCCCGGCCTCCTCTGGCCCCGGACGGCCACAGACGGCCCCGCCCTTGTCCCGGGCTTCTCCCGCGCGCGACTCGCGGGGCGAGAGGGGGTGTCAGCCTTTTGCAGGCGCCTCCGGGCGCTCTCGTCGCGTCACGAGCGCGCTTCCGCCCCACAGGCTGCTGGGGATTGTAGTGCCCCGGTGTCCGGTCCGGCGTCTATCTGTTCGCCTCCGCCGTTCCCCTCACGGCTGCGCCCGTCGGCGAGTGACCAGGCAAGTCTCTGGTGTTCCCCCCTGGGCTCCCGGGGGGTCAGCCTTTTGCAGGCGCCTCCGGGCGCTCTCGTCGCGTCACGAGCGCGCTTCCGCCCCACAGGCTGCTGGGGATTGTAGTGCCCCGGTGTCCGGTCCGGCGTCTATCTGTTCGCCTCCGCCGTTCCCCTCACGGCTGCGCCCGTCGGCGAGTGACCAGGCAAGTCTCTGGTGTTCCCCCCTGGGCTCCCGGGGGGTCAGCCTTTTGCAGGCGCCTCCGGGCGCTCTCGTCGCGTCACGAGCGCGCTTCCGCCCCACAGGCTGCTGGGGATTGTAGTGCCCCGGTGTCCGGTCCGGCGTCTATCTGTTCGCCTCCGCCGTTCCCCTCACGGCTGCGCCCGTCGGCGAGTGACCAGGCAAGTCTCTGGTGTCCCCCCCTTAGCACTCAATTCGTGACCGTCTTCATCAATCTCAGCGGAAATAGATTTTGGTCTCAAACAGCACACATTGCCATAGTAACTAACCCCTGGCACTGAAAGGAACAACTTCTGAAAGGGTTAGAATGCCCTGACGTACAGTGAAATTAGCCAATAGCTGGACCCATGGACCCAAGCTGCATGCTGTAGTGGGTGGAATTAAAATGTGAATGGCAAAATAATAGACTAATGGAGGAAGAGGTTGGCTGAAAGCCCCTAAATGCAAGAATATTATGCATGTAATTTTAGCAAAATCAAACGTTTTTTGCTAACGCAAGACGTAACAAGCACTGGCAAAACCAATGAGTTTGCAATTAACTGTTAGACCAATATAATAAACAGAAACACTAGCTAAAAGCAAAAATATTTTCTGTCTCTAAAAACACACATTGCCATAGTGTCCCTGCCACTAAAGGGAACTCCTTTGTGTGCAGATGCGCCCTTCACATTCGGATGTGCTCTTATGGAAGGGCAGAATTAAACTCTATCACAGTGAAGTTAGTAAATGACTGAAGTGGGTTGACCCACTTTTACTGTTAGTGGGAGGAAGAAAAATGTGAATGACACAACAGGCCAATGAATGAAGAAGGCTGGCTGAAAACCCATATTAGTAAACATTAAAGATGTGATTTTAGGAAAATCAAAAGGTCTTGGCTAATGCCAGACTTAAAAATGAGCACATCACAACTATCCCTTTGCAAGGCACTGTGGCATGTCATGGATGTACTCAAATCCCACATGGAACAGCACATGACCTTCCCTAGATGCCACTGCAGAATTAATAAGGATAGAGTGACTCCTATGACAAATCTACGACAAATATAAAGAATACACCATCCTCAACATTTGCTCGGTATGGGGCACAGGTACAGCAGAGAACCACGCAGCTACAACTCCATGCTCCCCTACAGGCGATGGTGGCTGGTGGCTACCCACTGAAGAAGTGACTGATGACACTCAGAACCCAGCGGCCAAGGATCAGAGGCCACATGACATGGGAGACATCCAGACTTATTGCACGATCAATTGAGTGATACAGGTGCCTTAGCATGAATTCACATGCCTGCACCAAACATGATTTAATAGCCAATATCAGCCACAGCATGGAAAAAACAGATGACCATCTAACGTGGAAGACCGGGAACAACCTCGGCCAAGGCCAACTCAACAAGTACTTAGACATGGGGTGGTCAGTAACTGCAGCAAGGTCATCATCCTCGGGCAGCGCCAAGGACAGCACTACCGGCCCAGTAGAAGTAACACATACAAGAGTGGGTATGTTGGGAAAGGACTACACAGACCCTCTAAGCTATCTTATGAGAAGCCAGGGAGTACTAGCAACTTTTATAGAGTCTTCTGGATTGTGCCACAACATACACAATCGACGTTCGTCCCTTGGACTATAAACTGCACAGATGTAATTGAGCACATTAACAGCTATGGCAGCCTGCATAACGATGTAAGAAAGGCCAACTGGAAAAATAGCAGCTCGGACTAACAGGATCAGGACCTGCAGGAGATCCTAGTTGGGGTGGAGTGGTGCTTGCAGGAGTTACAGGTTTCACTCAATAGGCTGGCAGTGCCAGCAGTCGGCACCCATGGTTTAGGATCATTTGAACTGACTGAGAGGGGGCTGTACTGATACACGAATGGACTGTCCAGCACTTGGGACCTCACATTTGTGATCCAGGGTACGTGTGTCCCCACATGCACAAATATCTATCCTCACTTCTACTCCCTAAGGTTACTAACACAATACTGATGCATAGCACCGTATATTTCCTACAGCACTGTCTTTTTTAGGTCGAGCCTAGGCAGCATGCATGCGCTGGCTGCAAGAAATGCTCTAAATACAATAAGGGCTTAAGACCACACCTATTGATTGCCATTCGTTCTTTGTTGTTCCATTCAGAAAATCCAACACACACAGACCACAAACACACCAGGGACCAACACACACAGACCACAAACACACACAGACCACAAACACACCAGGGACCAACACACGCAGACCACAAACACACCAGGGACCAACACACACAAACCATAGACACTCCATGGACCAACACACACAGACCACAAACACACCAGCAACCAACATACACAGACCACAAACACAAAAAACTAAGATATCTGTGTTTGTTGTAGGAAAAACCGCCAAATAAAATGCCGCTAAATTGCCGCTAAATTTCCATATTTGTGCCGCTAAATTCCCATTTTTGTGCCGCTAAATTTGCTAATCCATGCCGCTATATCCTGGGGGGTCTGTCTTTTTATTGGTGGGTTGCTTTTAAAGTTTAAGTGCTTGATTGACGACAAGGCGATTTCACACATTGTTCCTTCTGGTTGGCCAACCTCTCACTGATCACTCCCACCCGTAGCAGCGTGCTTGGTTTCCTCCATTCAGATTTCGCTCAATGTTTTGTTCTGATTGGTCGTCCTCTCCCTGATCACTCCTGACCTTTGCTGCATCCTGTTTATGTTGTTCAGCTTCGGTGCCACATGCTTGTCTTTCTTTAACCAAAAGACACACAATTGATAGACGGAATGCAGTACAAATCAAAACATTCAACCCCAGTCAAGAGATCTGGGTTAAATCCATTATTCTTTTGCTCACCATGACACCCCAGTTTAGACCTGGCCATATGCAAATCAGTCTTGACCCTGTGCCTCATGGGAACAGTCCAGCCCGAACTGCCAAGCCAAGTCCTCCCTGGACCGGAAACAAGCATCCTAGGACCGGTTTCTGGGTTTCACCCCTCTTCAGCCAGGATAACTTGATTCCAGGAGCACTGTGAGCCCAGGACCCACGTCTGGGCATACCAGGCGTACTTAGGTCGAGAAAGCAAAAGACACACAATTGGTTAACGGAAAACAGAACAAATCAAAACATTAATCCCCAGTCAAGAGATCTGGGTTAAATCCATCATTGTTTTCCTCACCATGCCACCCCAGTTTAGACCTGGCCTTATGCAAATCAGTCTTGACCCTGTACCTCATGGGAACAGTCCAGCCCGAACTGCCAAGCCAGGTCCTTCCTGGACCGGAAACAAGCATCCTAGGACCGGTTTCAGGGTGTCACCCTTCTTCAGCCGGGCTACAAGCATCCTAGGACCGGTTTCAGGGTTTCACGCCTCTTCAGCCAGGATAGCTTGATTCCAGGGCATAGTGAGCTCATGACCCACGTCTGGGCATACCTGGGGCACTTAGGGCAAAAGTATGCTCACTGTGCCACTGGATTCGAGCTAGCCTGGCTGACGAAGGGTGACATACCTCACTCCCCCACCCCAACCCTTGTCTACTTGTCATTTGGCATAGAGGAGAGCACTGAAGGGGCCTCTAGAGCCCTTGCTGACACCTCTCCCACAACTGACATGTGGATCGCAGCCCTTAGGGTGTGTTTGTGGCTGTACTTCAGCAGCGGTGCGTCCATTGGGGCGTAGGGGCGTAGCCCCACCAGCCCATGGACCCGCCGCGGCTGCAAGTATATTAATAATTGTCAAAACAGAACTGAACTCAGTCGTGTATTTTTTTAATTAATTTACAGCGATTATCCGGCCCGGGCAGCACCCGACTGAAACGGGATGCGCAGGGGGCTGGGCCGGGCGGCGGGGCTGGTCTGTAAGTGACAGTCCAGACCAGGTCTACGTCAGAGTCAGGGCTTGCAGGCATACCTAATGCGCATATGCTGCGGTGGGGCTGAAACTTGCCCGCGCATGCGCAATGATAGTTCCCCCATGATATTAGTGACAGGGGGGTGCTGGTTAAACCAGGCAGGAGCCCCGGCGTTTACGCTGGCGACAGGGCGAGCAGCTAGTGTGCCCCCCCGAGCCAATCCTGGCGCTGCATGCATCGCCAGGATTGGCCGGTCACCGTGCAGCAGGGCAGGGCAATCCATTATAGGATGCCGCGCTGCTGACGTAGGATCCGGTTCTGGGCCCTCCTCGTGGTGGTGTGTGGAGTCAGTGGTCGTGTGAGCATCACCAGCCTCTCTGTGCGAGCAGTCGTCCCTGGCCTGGAGGGGCTGCGAGAGGAGCAGCAGGAGCCGCTGGCAGACGTCGTGGGAAAAGTTTCCAAGATGCCGATTCCTGATTGCCGAAGAAAGACGGTGAGTGCCCTCGGCCTGATATGCATTACTCGAAATCAAAATATTGCCCACAGCCCTGCTCGCTGCCAGCACACACGGTCATGATACCGCCCTAGGACACGAAAGTGTGGAAGAAAAGGTTATGCTCTTCTTGGGGTACGTATGTGTGAAGGGGAAGCAGGAACCTGCAACGACTGAAAGGAGAATAATTGCCAACAACGAAAAATTAACCCTTATGTACTAAAAACGTTGCACATCCCTATACATAGTCGCCCCGTAGCGCAATACATTTTCCTCAAGAACCTAACACAAGTGTGCGACAATTGACTAGGCCACACACCAATCGAGCCTTTTTTGCATGAATTACACCACATAATTGATTTTGAATTATTAATTACTTGCTCTTCAGTCATGATTTTGCATAATTCCCTCTTTGCTACAGTACGGTTTCCCCAAGGTTTACAAAAAACAAAAAAACAGGTGGCATTAATGGTACTTTAAAGGACAAAATACATTTTAAGCAGTTCTTTGCTCAGCTGTGGTACAGTTTAATTAACTTTCAGCTTCTTTGTGTGTGTTTTTTTCTTTCTCTGCTGCTTGTTCTGTGTTGCAATTTATTGTATGGAAAGCTGGGCCGCCTCGGTCACGTTATTTAGTGAGGGACGGGCGTTTGTGGGAGCGGCGGCTACAGTTTAATCTCTGCTCGGGCAGCATTTCTCGACATAAATCTATTTTCAATATAACATCGAGCATGCATGCAGAGGCATTAATGGACATCTAAATACTCCAAGCAGACCTTGGATCCTTGGCAGGGAGGTGGTGCATGAATCCTGTAAATTCATGCGCAGAGGCTGGCATTCAAAGCGTACTGTAATGTGGTGCAAAGGGCACAGAAGTCTAGGCATCACTTCTGTATTCCTAGTTGATACATATGACTCTATTCCAGGGCCCAGGCTGCTGTTTTATGTGATAGTACCACTCCCAATGAATACCAATACTGCATGTTGTGGTACTTACCAAGTGCATCTATGATTGCCCGTTCCAAGTTCTGCATGGGAATTGAAGTTATCATTATAATACAGCTTTCATTTATATGTTCTGATAAGCAGAATACTCTAGGCCTGGTTCACAAAGGAAAACTTTTTTGTTAGGTTTATGACTGCTTGCTATTCACAAAGGGATTTACGTGTAGTATCTTTGCAAGTGCGGAGTCTGTTAGCCCAAAACCGGTATCAGGATGCTTATTACCGGTTCAGGGAAGACCTGGCTTTGCAGTTCTGGCTGGACTGTTCTCATGAGGCTCAGGGTCAAGACTGATTTGCATATAGCTGGATCCAGTAGCGGTGCGTCCATTGGGGATCTGTGAAAGTGCTGATCTCTGGGACACTACAGCGCATACCTAATGCATATACCCTTAGGCTGGCCGTTGCATATAATAATACGTCCGCATGTTTTAAAAGCCGCTAATTAGTACGTTGGTGTTATTTTGACATGTGTCGCAAGTCACTTCGGTTTGGTGCAAAGGTTAGAAGGTTAGACGCATGATTTCCCAAAAAGAAATACCTCAATAAAAAAAACTACCTTTAAAGAGTAGACTTATTTTCAATGCAAAACAGGAAAAGTCACACATGTAAAACGAAGTTCAAGGAGGGTTGGGTCCATGTCAGATTCCCAGATATTGCTTTAAAATAGCTTACATTCAGTGAATCTAAACCAAACTCATTTACATCGTCTGCGGTTATCCTGAAAATCTGGCACGGATCTGGCGTTCCTGGGACTATGTTGGACATATCCCCTTTAAAATCATGGCAGTGTAAAACTGAATGTTTCCCCACACTTTTATGAGGTCGACAGAAAGTGCACACTTTGAAGCTTGTCAGCGTTACAAAGCATTGCATCAAGCATTCTTTGCAGAACAATTTTCCCACAAAAGCTTTTTTGCAAGCAACTTTTTCCACTAAATGTGAGACTTTGTGGGAGTTGTTTTCCATGAACCTACTTTCTGTAAAACATATCTTTACAGTCTTCTTCAACATCAGACAACTAGCAAAGCTTTAATAAAACGTAATGACAGTTGTGGAGAAATACCTTGCAGCTTTGTTTATCTGTGACGTGGAAACTTTCATATGTTTTTCTCTTTTTTAAGCTCTTGTTAAACAGTCTATAGTTTGGGACCAGTCCAACATCACCTTTTTCTTTTCTTTTAATAAATCGGATGTAAAATTGATCATCGCCATAAAACAGGGACTGTTTGAGTTTCAAATGCACTGCTATAGAGTGTGAGAGGGTAGGAACCCATTAATCAACATTAGACTTGAAGAGGGCGGTGGGGAGGCCATTGGGGCCTGGTGAACTGTCTGGTCTTGAAGTTTTTAGAATATAATGTGAACCATGGCTACAAGATAATTCAGCATCTGTGGGGAAGCCCAATCTCCTGGTGATGCGGGCAATCCAGTTTATACCAGAGATTGAGTTACCTGGTTCCTTTTAATGCTGGCAATTAAGGTTATTTATAAAATGCCAGAATGCCTTTGAGCACCCCTAGCGGCACATTTGAATTTGACGTACTTGCATTCAATAGTGACTTCTTCCTGTGGCCCAAGAACCTGTTTAGCTCTATTTTCTGCTGTTCCAATTTTTGCATGTACCATATTTTACTGGTAAGAGGTCTACGCATAGGTACATTTCAGGCTATGTTGGGGCCTAGTGTTAACATGAACTTTGTAAGATCAGGACAAACAGTGTCACAAGTTGTTTGCGGAAGCCACTCTTCTAGAAGATGTGTAATTTCAAATGAATCAACAATGTCAAAGAACCCTGCTGGGAGAAAAGTATAGTCAAACACCGCATTTCGATAATGTGCCAAGAAATGTGTCTGTTTCAGCGGCCTGTTGCCAAGGAACCTTCCATTCAGAGAAGGAACATTTAATGAAGGTAATGTCTTGAGAAGTCTAAGACCCCTGGGTTCATGCCTTTGAGGTGCAACTATTGTCCTGGGAATACCCCAGAAATTGTCAGTGCATGTAAGACATGGATGATCCATCAAATTGTATTTCAAGTTAAGGTTAAAATCCCCTGTTAGGACTGGTCAGTCATCTCTCTCCCTGTTGAGTAGTGAGCGAAGTGTTGTTTCAAGGCGCGCTGTAGTATGTGCTTTAATAGTACTGTCAGACTGGAGATAAATACTTATCGGTAGGAGTCTGGAGAGAATAGACTGCTTTCCCTGTGATATGCCCAAATAGGCCTCTGATATTGCATGGCCTTTGTTAGATAGATATTCAGATCCCCACTGGCTCTACCCTTACTTAAAGGTTTAATAGCATTAACACAGAAACTCAGGAAGCACAAGGCAGAAGTGGGGTCACAGCACCATGGTTCAATTCACGTTAGCAATGCCAGATGTATGATGTTAAAATACCTTAATTTAGTTAGGTGTCATAAAAGGCATGAGAGAAAAGACGCCTCTTAAACGCACCCCATCGTGATTTTCTGTGTAATCTGTAATGACTTCTATTCAAAATCGAGACAGCTGTGAGGGCTGTGTGGGCTGTGAGGGCTGTGTGGGCTGCGAGGGCTGTGTGGGCTGTGTGGGCTGAGAGAGCTGTGTGGACTGAGAGAGCTGTGTGGGCTGTGTGGGCTGAGAGAGCTGTGTGGGCTGAGAGAGCTGTGTGAGAGCTGTGTGGGCTGAGAGAGCTGTGTGGGCTGAGAGAGCTGTGTGGGCTGAGAGAGCTGTGTGGGCTGAGAGAGCAGTGTGGGCTGTGAGAGCAGTGTGGGCTGTGAGAGCTGTGTGGGCTGTGAGAGCAGTGTGGGCTGTGAGAGCAGTGTGGGCTGTGAGAGCAGTGTGGGCTGTGAGAGCTGTGTGGGCTGTGAGAGCTGTGTGGGCTTAGAGAGCTGTGTGGGCTGTGAGAGCTGTTTGGGCTGTGAGCTGTGTGGGCTGTGAGGGCTGTGAGAGCTGTGTGGGCTGTGAGAGCTGTGTGGGCTGTGAGAGCAGTGTGGGCTGTGAGAGCAGTGTGGGCTGTGAGAGCAGTGTGGGCTGAGAGAGCTGTGTGGGCTGAGAGCTGTGTGGGCTGAGAGAGCTGTGTGGGCTGAGAGAGCTGTGTGGGCTGAGAGAGCTGTGTGGGCTGTGAGAGCTGTGTGGGCTGTGAGAGCTGTGTGGGCTGTGAGAGCTGTGTGGGCTGTGAGAGCTGTGCGGGCTGTGAGAGCTGTGTGGGCTGTGGTTCCCAATGCTTTGTGAAGGCTGTTTCCCAACTGCTGTGCAACTTCTTCTACTCTTAGAGCTGAGATTTTCATGAAAGTCTTATAGTCTGAATTCAGCACCTGAGCGTAATAGGACGAAATGTATGAAGCTCTGTGGTTATACTGAATAAGCAGCTACCTATGTTATGCCATCTATTAATGTAATAACTGCACTTTCACAATTGCTTTATTAACCTTCCTGCTTTCTCAAATTTGCTTGAAAATGCACGATTTTTCTTCTTTTTTTCCCAAATTTTTCTGTGGGGGGGGGTAATCCCCCCAAACCCCCCTTTTGGGGTTCGGGCTCGCTCGCTGCGCCCGCTCGCTACGGTGCTGTATGCGCCCCACCACTTTTAAATGTCACCCACCGCCCCTGCTGTACTTGCCACTCGAAATTGACATTGCCTGCCCAGCTCTGCCTGTTCCAAACACTGTATCTCCTGCACCTTCCTGTGCATGACTCTTCTGCTTTCCTTCCCATTTGTCCCACTTTTAATGCTGCCCTATTGCACTTGCCAATCTTCATGTGCCAATCTTCCCAGAATCTACCCTATATGCACTCTTTCTGTGGCTGCTCTGCTGCCTTTTCTTAGTCTTCTCTTCCACTTCATCATTGTCTTCATACTGACTGTAGCCCCTATTCATCACTGTCCTCTGCTTGTGCATCTCTCCCGCCTCCCTTTTTTCCCTTTCTGCACATTGACTGAGCCCATTCTAAAATCCCTCTCCGCCCCTCTCTCCCTAACATTTTTTTTCCTGCATAGTAGCTTCTGCCTTTTGAACTACATGTGCCTACCTAACCACCCAACTTCTCATTCCCGCCTTGCCTATTCGCTGTAATACCTCACCAGTTCCTGCCTGTTCCCTAACTCCCTTGCCTTCCGTCCGAGCCTGCTCACCGCTTGTGTATCTTTCTCCCTATAGGAACTTCTTTTTTGTAGTTGGTCAGTTAGCAAACTGGTACCCTGGAGATCACATTAAAGAAACACCAGTTTTCCGGCACATCATGCTTTAATATAAAAGTCATTTTCCACTATAATTCATTCTTCGTCAGTTGGAGGGAAGGGTCAGCTATCATTTATCCCGTCAAATAAAAATATTCCTTTGCAAATTAACCGCGGGTTGATCAGAGGCGTTACGGTTAATGTCTGGCATACTAATATTTTTACCACCAAATATGAGCAAAATGGTTATTGCTCGATTTTTGGGAGTCCAGTCTTTCAGGACACAAATACAAACCACTGTTACAGACATTGGCAAAGCCAATAGCTCTGGCTAAACACTCATAGAGTCCCAAAAGCAAGACTTATTGGCTATGCCAATGCTTGTTTGATGTGGCACTGCCAACCCTGTGCCGCAATGATTTCCCTCTCAGGGGTGCCCAGAGGCCCCGGCATTGCTTTCTACTCCAGTGGTGTTTGATCCACTACAGGCTCCCGCTGATCAGGCGCGGATATGTTGCCAATGTGTAAATTCACTCCATACGCCACATGCCAGTCACCCTCTTGGACCGCACCCAGTGTTCGCCGGTGCTGCGCATGCCCAGAGGCACTCTGGGTGCTCGTGCGTGTCCGGCTCTGCTGCGGGCTCTGCTGGCTCACCTTATGCTATACTTACAGCACTTCCTACAGGTGAGTCACCAGCACAGCCCCACCCAGTTACAGGGACTCTGTGACAGGGAAATGTCCCTCACCCCACCTCTGCTGCTGAGTGTCCACATCATGCATCAGATGCTGCCCACCGACACCTACAGACTAAACCCTTCAAATCCCTTTATTCAAGATTCCCCCCCATAATAATGCTCGGAATAATGTTAAAGGGGTCCCCAGGGCTGCAGCACAGGTTTGTGCCACCCTGTGTGACCCAAGTAAAATATTGACAGCAGGCCTGCCATTGCAGACTGCAAATGCAGTGCAAACTGCAAAACTCAACTGTGTCCTCACCATGTGTGGCACAGTCAATACACTATTTTTTATATACGTTAGGCACCCCTAAGGAAAGCCTTCTGAGCCTAGGAGGCAGGGTGCATTACATTAAAGGTGAGGACATATAAGTGTAAGCCTGTATGTCTATATAGTGGCATTCCCCATTGGAAACTACTTTAAGGGTTAGCAGTCAATGGAATAACATGGGCTGCCATCCTGGCATTCTTGATGTTGGCAGTTTCATTATGGAATCGCTAAAATAAGTCATGTTTGGTATCAAGCAATGTGCCATCTCACCCCGGACATGAATCTCGTGTCTTAGATGATGTGGCATGTACCCAGGTGGCTATCTTAGAGGTTGTCCACCTGGTTGCCCAAGCTTCTATATTCTCTGGCTGGGAAGCCTGCATTTTCTGCATTTGCTGCAGTCAAGACAGGATTCTGACCTACTGCAGGCAGTGTGTTCACTATCAGAAGTCAGGAACAAAAGCTTGGGCAGGAAGAAGGTCACAACTCCCTCCTCCTAGGCAGGCTA
Source organism: Lissotriton helveticus (assembly GCF_964261635.1). Taxonomy (NCBI): domain Eukaryota; kingdom Metazoa; phylum Chordata; class Amphibia; order Caudata; family Salamandridae; genus Lissotriton; species Lissotriton helveticus. Next base: position 1,049,250,831 of record NC_136072.1, read on the forward strand.
GCGAGGTGGCACATCAAGGCAGTGAGCTTCAAAGGCTGCACCACCTCTGATATGTATCAAGGCTGACTCCCAGTGGACGAAACAGACCTCCCTTTGCCCCAGGCACATTTGCACCCGGGCAGGCGGGAAATTCGTTAGTCAAGGAGGTGTACACCCCAAGAAGACTAGACACACCTCCAGGGTGGACAGCCTGATCTGTACACTAAAATTTGATTCCTGACATTTTTGGGAGTGGCAGAATAGAGGTTTCTGGGTAGAAAAGGTGACCCATACCCCCGGATGTGGTCACCTCAGGGGTGGATTAGCTGCAGGGACTAGCTACCCATTGGCTACTAGCTCCCACACCTGTAACTCCCCTAAATGTAGGATTTAAGGGACCTCCCTGACACCAGAACGTCAGTTCTGAAGAACCTGCATCAAAGAGGAGAGTAGAAGAGAACCGTGTCAGCGACAACAAGACTTGCACAAAGCAAAAGGGGGATACCCTGCACCTGTGGCAATGCTCTTGGAACTGTCCAATCAAAACCCATCTTAGGTTATCTCTTGGCTCCCCCAGACAGAGCGACCCCTGTGGAAACCTCAAGCACCCTCAGACTACTCTGGACAAGGGGCACTAGTCCCCTGCAGACTGCTTAGAAAATAATGCTCTGGATCTGTATAAATACTGGCTATCGGGCCCTCTAAGGGACTGTCCACATCCAGATGGTCTAGTGCATTGTGGGAACTGTAGCCCTGACTTCGACAAAGTTGCAGGCAATTACAGCGCTCCCCTGGACCACCAGACTTCAAAGTTACTTTCCTCTCTACTTACCGCTTCCACGGCTTGCTGGTCACCAGTACAGCAACCGACCCCTTTACTCGACGCTGCATCAAGAGGGAACTCCATCCGACCTTCAACCGACGTCAGCAACCACTCCATTGTTGCCTTTTTACGTCTATTTCCGATGCAGTACTGTTTCAGTGGTAAATGTAGCTCTGCCGCGGCTTCCATTCAGCACAAATGACAACCAAGACATCTCTGCACCGGGGCTCCACGGGCCAGGTAAAATTGAAATGACTGTTGTGGCTTGGTCCTGTAACCAGCATCACCTTTCCCCTGCTAGGGTACCATGCTATTCAACCTGCAAATGACCGATTGTCCCTAGTGGTTTTTCCCATTGACCTCAATGATATAGTTTCACTGTATTATTCTGCACTTATTTTATATTGCTTCAAAATACTCAGGCTATATGTGTGCTATTCCATTCATTTTGGTGTCTAAATTAGGATAAAAATGCACTCTATTTTTACAAATTGGTAACAAATTTCTCTCGAGTCGTGTCAATTACTTATCGTCCATGTTGACACTCTGGAATTCTTAAGATATGTTCTTCTAGTAAAGCATGACTGCTCTTTGCCACACTACCAGGACTGAGCTAATGATTTATTAGTGTGAATCCAAGGACCATCTTTGAGGTATCATGATAGTATTACATGGTGAGAACTAACACCCACACCACATAATACTCCACTTTCCTATAGGAAGGCTGCAGGTGTAACAATAATAGCTCCCTCTAGCAGAGAACATGTTACGCTGAAAGTAACATGTCAGGATGGTGCCAGAGGGAGCGCAAATTTTAAACTGTATTCTGCACTCTCTCTGGCATCAGACATTACATTCCCCAACTAACACTTGCTGCGCTGTGCTGGTTTGCTGGCTAGGCCACAGTATTTTTGTTCCAAAAATATCCCACATATTGCTTTTGACCACAATTTTCTTATTTTGCAGCCGCAAAATTTGGCCATGATGTATTGCGGGGAGGGCCTAGGGTTATGATGACTACACCTGGCATAATAGTGACCCCGGAACAGATTGGCCTTCTTTATCATATTGTCAGGATCCTTGGCATTATTGTGGTCGTCTCACGTATATCGGTGACTGTCCCCATGGCATTAGGAGGCCCCACATGGTTTGAGGTGGGCATCCCGGTATCAGGATGGCATCACTTACATTTGGTGTTTGGCATTAGTGTTTGATTGGCATCCTTGACATGTAATAAAGATACTTGGTCACGTGAGATAGATTCTGTCTATTAGGGGGCAGTCACAGCTGAATACTTGCTAAACAAAATTTCAAGGTGGTGTTTGGGAAACAGGCCAAGATGTACGAAATCTTTTAACACTCACCAATCCTCAGATTCGGTCACTTTATAAAACTTTATGTAACGTACTAAACACAATTAACGGTTCAGAAAAGGTTTTCCAAAATGTGAAATGGGTTAAATAAACATTAAGGAATCGCTATTTGGAATGAGTGTGTTAAAGGTATCACTTACAAATACCAATTCCTTAATATTTTACCACCAATTCAAAATTACTGGTAAGCCATTTGCGAATGGAATCAGCGGACCGTTTTTCAGGAAAAAAGGTTTAACGTATCTTTTGGTTTTTTTTTGAATGAGCTATATTTAAAAAAGTTGGGGCCAAATGTAGGTATCCAAATACCGGTCGGTAACGGGCGAAAATACCGATTTTCGGCCGTTACCGACCGGTATTTGGATACTTAGATGTAGGGGATGTCAAAATACAGATTCGGTAATTTTACCGAATCGGTAATTTTATCGAACCGGTAAATTTACAGATTCGGTAAAATTACCGAATCTGTATTTTGACATGTAGGTAGCACTTTAAACAGTGCTACAGGGCTTTAAGGATTCGTTATTTACCACCAACTATTAGTTAGTGGTAAATAACGAATTCCTATGTAAATGCAAATATGTGCATTTACACCTGTGCCATGTGGCACACATACATGCCCTTATGCCCTAAGGGCATGTATGTGTGCCACATGGCACACAAGCACTAATCAGGGGTGCACCAGGGTGTCAAAGTGACACCCTGCCACCCTTGAAATTTTCGGTAATTACCGAATTGGTATTTACCGATTCGGTAATTGACATTCATTCCTATGGGCCTCAAGGCCCATAGCAATGAATGGCAATTACCGAACCGGTAAATACCGAATCGGTAATTACCGAATCTTATCGATTCTGTAAAAAATACCGAAAATTTACCTACATCAGATTTACCGATTCTAAAATACCGAATCGGTAAAATTCAGTATTTTAGAATCGGTAAAAATGATTTACCTTCATCTAGCCCAAAATACTTTATTTAAAAGTAATCATAGACATGGTGGTTTACTGATCCCAGAAGGCCACCATGCCTGTTACTCTAACCAATCGCAGTGGGTCGCAGTTTCTGACATGTGTCCTGTATATTAATGAGGTAGATTGAATTGCAATTACAATTCGGAATTTTGTGCACTTACACATTGGTACATAAGTCAATTTCCTAAATTCCTTTTCAGTCACAAGCAGTCGGTGCTCAATTTGCAATCACTTTTCGGGAATAGACAATGTGTACATGACACCTACAAATCACCGATAGCCTCCTGCTCCCTTCCTACACCCCAAGGACCCCATGAAGGATCGGATGTGTTTGACGCACAATAAAAGTGCTGAAATATTTATAAGGACTTCTACAGACTAACTCTATGGCATTCTGCCAACATGTTTCTAAGGCAAAGACACAATTGAGCCTATTGTTTCATGTGCAATGTGTTGCATTCCTCGTGCATTGTACATCTGCACAAACTACTGGGGTTTTGTGTGTAGCAGGACCATTTTCACAATTTAATATCTTTAAAACGACATTATGGAGAGTCAATATATTTTATTGTATTCTATTCCAAGAATTATGAAGCCCTATCACCCAGAATTGAGATACATTAAGAACAATGTGCAGAAAAATCTGCTGACAATCCACCCCAGCTCCCAAAGATGCAGTCCAGCCAGTCTATAAAGAAATAAAGGCAGCAGGATGAAGCGTTGAGCGCCCGACCGCCTTTGCAGAGGGATTGGGGCCAACAGACAAGGAGTCGTGATTCCACCTGCCAATTTATGATGCGACCGCTGTGTAGGCGGTCGGAATAATAGCTTTTTCCATTGCTGCTGCAAAGGAAAAAGGGATGTTTTTAAACATCCATGAACCGTGTGCCAGGCACCTCGTGGTGCCTGGCACACAGGGTATAGATGTTTGGGGGGGAACGGGAGCTGCCCCCCCCAGGCCACCTAACAGAGATCCACGGGGCCATGCTAAGAGCCCCCAAAGTCCCTTGTGACAGTCTTTCCATAACGGTTGAACTGCCACAGAAAGGCTGTTAGAAAGGGACATTGTAATCCCAACGACGGTGCCTGAGCATGCACCGCCCCGATTCACTGGCGTAACGAAAAGTGAGGGGGCCTCCCTGCACGGTACTTAGGGGGACCCCTCCGGGCTCAATCAGGAGCTCTCCCGGCCAGAGTTCAGTGCCGAGGGGGCCCCTTGGAGCTAGGGCCCCCCCGCACCGCGTGTGCTGCGGGGGCCTGTGTTACGCCCCTGCCCCGTTTGTAGGGGTTACAATCCGACTGATGGCCCGACAGGCTCCGTGAGCCTGTCGGAAGCATCGGTCGGTCCCTCCGACAGATGCGGTCTGACCTACCCCATCGTAATGCGGCAGTCGAACCACTCTACTGGATGTCGGCCAGAATGCCACCGACCGACATCCTAATGAGGCCCTTAGAGAGAACTGAAATAACCAGGACTAAACAGCTGCCCAAGAGGATGTTCTCTCGGTTTGGGATTTTCTGAGCAGGAATGTCACCGACTGGCGTTTTGTGAATATCAAGGGTACACTGGAGTACAAAGCGCACATAACAAAATATTCGCAAAGTAATAGCCACATGTAGGTTGTCTCACTGGAACATTCAAATGTATTTGCGCACCAGGTTCTAACATGGCAGATTGGAACTTAATCCACATACCAAAGCATGAAGCCAGTGAACACAGATATAACAAATTCAGGTAAGGTAATAACCCTGGAGGCAAAGTGTTGAAAAGAAACAGAATCAAAGCCAAAGGAAAAACCACAGACCAGTATCCTGAATCATAAGCTAAAGAGCATACCAAAATAGAAAAAAAACGAGCGGACCGATAAAAGGAGAAAACAAGAAAAGTGAGGAAAATGGAGCGGGGACTGATCTCTGTGATAGAACCTCGGTGATGCAGTTCTGGAAGTTTGAGCAGGTGTTGAATCGAAATGAGCGATCCCCGCCCATCTGAGCCCAGAATTGCCATCGAGCAACCCAACCAGGAATGAGACACGATCGGTCCGGTCTCCTATGAAGAGGCTATCTTGCCCTGGCGTGGAAAATGCTCAGATAATTGAGTACCCGACCATATTTCCCTTGATATTGGGCACCGCCCCCTGGAAATAAACAATGTTTGGACCCAAATCTGGTAAAAAATTGCCTAAAGATTTTCAAGACAAACCTTTTTATTCTCTGTCCTGAAGATGATGCCACTCATTTCACAATAGGCATCGAAACGTCGTCGACATTTTAGCGTCATATGTAAAATGAAAAGTATAAATTGTATACAATGATGCTTCTAAAATGTATTTTTGTCTGTTCACTGAACTACTAGTATACAGACCGCCTTGTTCGTTCTAACCCCATCCCCTTGTTTTGTCTTGTCCCCTGTGGGTTGCTGGCTGCACCCACTGTGTAAAAAAATCCTCTTTATTCTTGCTTATCACTTTAATTAAAATTCCTGTCCGGCTGGACAAAGGTCATACATACTATTGAGAGTATGTCTATTATTTTTGCGAAAGATCCCTGAACTACTAGGGACCCCTGTTTTTTGTAATTTGAATCGAAATGAAGCAGAATTTAAGGTTTAAAAAAACTGCATAATTTGTGCAAGAAGATAGACATATAGGTTAAAATCTACTAGACTCAGGGAAGAACAATAAGATACTCTTCGTGAGAGTTTGCAGATCCCAAATTGAAAAGTTGGAAAGTGAACAGCTTGAGAACTGTCTTGTACACAGGAAGAAATCCAAGACATTGTCTTTCCAGGAACATCAACCGGATGTAAACGAGCAAAAAGATGTTACTGAAGGTCCCCAAAAAGGCTACTAGCACCAGATCTGCTGAGTGGCCTTGGTCTACTAATAATCTAAGATGATCAAGAACTTGAACATAGTCTGACGTATGGAACCGTCGAAAGCAGCATTGAATTGGATTCAAGATTAGCTTGGATTCGAAAAGTAAATACATTTGAAGAATAATATATTTTTCTAAGAATAGGAAGGGGAAGCCAGGAAATGGAATGGAAATTACTCATTAGTGAAGGGCTTGCAAGTGGTGTCTTATGTAAAGGCAGGATTATGGCCTGTTTCCTTTTTGGCAGAATATCTGATTGTCTATGATACAGATGTGGAAATTGTTAAGCACAGGGTTTGCAGTGCCTGTAGTTTAATTGATAATCTGTACCAGATCAGAATCAAGGGGAACCTTGTTTATTAGACTGGATATGTTTTCTTGTGGACACAAGATTAAAAGTATTAAATTCAGTAGTGAGTAGAAAGGCAGCAGGAGTATCCGGCATTGTGGTGAGCCAAATAGCGGTGTGGTTGGACCAGATTAACGGAGTTACCGAAGGGTGTGTAATCTGTTCTGGCACTCCATCCAAATGTAATGCGTTTTTCCAGACATGATAAATGAATCAACGACCAAGAAGAGAGACACATGATCCGGAATCAACCTGAACGGTCAACCCCCATCACATTTGTCCCATCTGAACATCTTTCTTAACTAGGGAGAAGCCAGTTACTTAAAAGGAACTCCTGAACAAACCTGCTGTTTCTCCTCTCAACCAAATGTAACTCTCCACAGCATCACTGGTTAAGGGTGGACCTCATGTGCCCCTTTAAGTATGGGTCCGTGCATGTCCTTGGGTTGCAGTAGTATCACTTTTAGCATGGGTTCTGTTAAAGTCCAAATATTTCTGCTGCGATGATCCCCTATAGACTTGTTTCATTTACCTCCTGTTCCTTGGGTGGACCCCGAGAAGACGAGTGAGGAATACTCTCTGCCACTGGGGTCAGAAAGATCGTATTGTGATTATTGAATATTCTGGATGGAGGACTATAGAAGAATAGTAATTGTACAGAAACCTATCTCAAGCAGTAGACGTCTGGTATAGAGAGATATTTAACAAGCCCTGATGAAGTCAGCGATGCGGACGCATCAGATCTGACGAAACACGTGTTGGCTATTTTGCTACCTGGAGAAGATTGTAACGTGTAAAGGAAGGATGAACAGTGACCTGTGATGAAAATATCTCAGGAATAAACATCAGAGTTGAAAGAAGACGGACTGGACTTTGATTTCATAATACACACTGAGTAGTGCTCAGGATAATTTGTCTTTTGTTGTTGGGCACTACAAGCCATATATACTTATGGTACGATTCAGGGTCTCACAGTGAATACTACTTGCTGCCAAGGATGCATAGTCTAAGCTGCGGCTGTTAGCGTGGTCGTACCCCACAGCCCATCTGGGACACAATTGAAAAAAAACTTACTTGTGAGAGGTTAGGGTAGTAGTGTGTCTCACTATGGTTTGAACAATAGTGAGACACACTACTCGTGATTCATAGACTCCTACCTGAAGGGTGAGGTATGTGAACTCCAATAGGTTGCCAACTCGTGAGTAATCCTGAATATTTGTACCCTTTAGTGAAATCTGACTATTTTAATTTGATTGCTTCCCATCACTGCTTGGTTTATCTTTTAACGCTTGCTTAGACCAAGCCACAAACTCACTCCTTCTCAAGTACAATAAGCAGGGATGACTTTATTATACTATCAACAAAATAAGCGCGTAAGTACAATATGCAAATGCAAATATGGCTCTGTCTCACTCATGTCTGTCTGTTTCATGCCATGCTTAAGAACAGCCACAAGTCTGCAGCAACATGACTGGAACGCTCCTTCAAACCTCATTCATAGGTCAACAAGCATTTGCAATGCAATAGGTCTCGCATTAGGAATGTTTGAGCTATTGGTATTGTAAATAACAATTTTTTTATTTATGTTTTGTTTTTAAAAATAGCGAAATTAATAGCTTTGTCATTTACAATGCCAATAGTTATAACTTTCACAAATGTGACACCTATAGCATTTGTAATGCAATATGTGTTGTATTTACGTGACTTACATGTATTGATATTACAAATAACAATGGCTTTTAATTTTTTTAAATAATTAATACTTAAATAAAAGTTATTGTAATTTATAATGGAAATAGCTTAAACTTGTGTAAATAACTTTTGTGACGATTATGTTCAGTGTATTTTATTGTGACGAAAATCCAAGAACAGAAGTGAAATATTAACATCTTTTTGCTACATTTGTAATAAAGCTTGAAACATTGAGAGAACATATTTGAACCAGTTGTTGTTGAATGGTTGCACAGATTGGTGCTGTGGTGGCGCTGAGTGATGTTGTGATGGCGAATGAGTGATGCTGTGGCGTTCAGTGATACTGTGGTAGCGCATAGTGATGTTGTGGTGCCCCTGAGTGATGCTGTGGTGGTGCTGAGTGATGCTGTATGCTATGCTATGTTTTGTTTTGCTATCCTATGTTTTGTTTTGTTATGCTATGCTATGTTTTGCTATCCTATGCTTTGATGTGTTATGCTATGCTATGCTGTGTTTTGTTATGTTCTGCTATGTTTTATTATGCTATGCTATGTTTTGCTATGCTTTGCTATGTTTTGTTATGCTATGCTATGTTTTGTTGTGTTTTATTATGTTATGCTTTGTTTTGCTTTGCTATATTTTGTTATGCTATGCTATGCCATGTTGTGTTTGGTATCCTATGCTATGTTTTGCTATTCTATTATATGTTTTGTTTTTCTATGCTATGCTTTGTTGTGTTTTGTTAAGCTATGCTATGTTTTGTTGTGTTTTGCTATGTTTTGTTATTCTATGTGTTGTTGTGTTTTGTTATGCTATGTTTTGCTATGTAATGCAATGTTTTGTTATGCTATGCTATGTTTTGTTTTGCTATCCTATGCTTTGTTTTGTTATGTTATGCTATGTTTAGTTTTGCTATCCTATGCTTTGTTTTGTTATGCTATGCTATGTTTTGTTATGCTATGCTATGTTTTGTTGTGTTTTGCTATGCTATGCTTTGTTATGCTATGCTATGTTTTGTTATGCTATGCTATGTTTTGTTGTGTTTTATTATGCTATGCTTTATTTTCCTATGCTATGTTTTGTTATGCTATGTTTTGTTTTGCTATGCTATGCTTTATTATGCTATGTTTTGTTATGCTATGCTATGCTAAGCTTTGTTTTGTTATGCTATGCTATGTTGTGTTTTGTTATGCTATGCTATGATTTTTTGTGTTTTGTTATGCTATGCTATGTTTTGCTATGCTTTGCTATGCTATATTTTGTTATGTATGCTATGTTTTGTTATGCTATGCTATGTTTTGTTGTGTTTTGCTATGTTTTGTTATGCTATGTTTTGTTATGATATGCTGTGTTTTGTTATGTTATGCTATGTTTTGTTATGTTATGCTATGTTTTGTTTTGCTATCTTTTGCTGTGTTTTGTTATGTAATGCTATGTTTTGTTATACTATGCTATGTTTTGTTTTGCTATGCTTTGTTATGTTATGCTATGCTTTGTTTTGTTATGCTATGTTTTGTTATGCTATGTTTTGTTGTGTTTTGCTATGCTATGCTTTGTTGTGTTTTGCTGTGCTATGTTTTGTTTTGTTATGCTATGTTTTGTTTTGCTATCCTATGCTTTGTTTTGATATGCTATGTTTTGCTATCCTATGCTTTTTTGTTATGCTATGGTGTGTTTTGTTATGCTATGCTATGTTTTGTTGTGTTTTATTATGCTATGCTTTATTTTCCTATGCTATGTTTTGTTATGCTATGTTTTGTTATGCTATGCTATGCTTTATTATGCTATGTTTTGTTATGCTATGCTATGCTAAGCTTTGTTTTGTTATGCTATGCTATGTTGTGTTTTGTTATGCTATGCTATGATTTGTTGTGTTTTGTTATGCTATGCTATGTTTTGCTATGCTTTGCTATGCTATATTTTGTTATGTATGCTATGTTTTGTTATGCTATGCTATGTTTTGTTGTGTTTTGCTATGTTTTGTTATGCTATGTTTTGTTATGCTATGCTTTGTTTTGTTATGTTATGCTATGTTGTGTTATGTTATGCTATGTTTTGTTTTGCTATCTTTTGCTGTGTTTTGTTATGTAATGCTATGTTTTGTTTTGCTATGCTTTGTTATGTTATGCTATGCTTTGTTTTGTTATGCTATGTTTTGTTATGCTATGTTTTGTTGTGTTTTGCTATGCTATGCTTTGTTGTGTTTTGCTGTGCTATGTTTTGTTTTGTTATGCTATGTTTTGTTTTGCTATCCTATGCTTTGTTTTGATATGCTATGTTTTGCTATCCTATGCTTTTTTGTTATGCTATGCTGTGTTTTGTTATGCTATGCTATGTTTTGTTATGCTATGCTGGTGAGGGTGTGTGAGGGTGAGTGTGTGTGAGGGTGAGGGTGTGTGATGGTGAGAGGGTTGTGAGGGTGAGGGAGTGTGAGGGTGAGGGGGTGAGGGTGAGGGTGAGTGAGGGTGTGTGAGGGTGAGGGTGTGTGAGGGTGAGGGTGTGAGGGGGTGAGGGTGAGGGTGTGGCGGTGAGTGAGGGTGAGAGGGTGTGAGGGTGTGTGAGGGTGGGGCTGAGGGTGTGTGAGGGTGAGGGGGTGTTAGGGGGTCTGAGGGTGAGGGGGTATAAGGATGAGGGTGTTTGAGGGTGGGGGAGTGAGGGGGAGTGAGGGTGAGGGGGTGAGTGAGGGGGGGTGTGAGGGTGAGGGTGTGATAGTGAGGGGGTGTGAGGGTGTGAGGGGGAGGGTGTGTGAGGGTGTGTGATTGTGAGGGTGTGAGGGTGAGGGTGTGTGAGGGTGTGGGGGTGAGTGAGGGTATGTGAGGCTGAGAGGGTGTGAGGGTGTGTGAGGGTGGGGCTGAGGGTGTGTGAGGGTGAGGGGGTGTGAGGGTGTGTAAGGGTGATTGAGGGTGTGTGAGGGTGAGGGCTGTGAAGGTGTGAGGGTGTGTGAGGGTGAGAGGGTTGTGAGGGGGTGAGGGTGAGGGGGCGAGGGTGAGTGAGGGGGTGTGAGGGTGAGGGGGTGTGAGGGTGAGGGGGTGAGGGGGTGTGAGGGTGAGGGGGTGTTAGGGGGTGTGAGGGTGAGGGGGTATGAGGATGAGGGTGTTTGAGGGTGGCGGAGTGAGGGTGAGGGGGTGAGTGAGGGGGAGGGGGTGTGAGGGTGTGGGGGTGTGGGGGTGTGAGGGTGAGGGGCGTAAGGGTATAAGGGTGAGGGTGTGTGAGGGTGAGGGTGTGTTAGGGTGTGGGGTTGTGAGGGTGAGGGTGTGGGATTGTGAGGGTGAGGGGTGTGAGGGTGAGGGTGTGATGGAGGGTGAGGGGATATGAGGGTGAGGGGATGTGAGGGTGAGGGGATATGAGGGTGAGGGTGTGTGAGGGTGAGGGTGTATGAGGGTGTGTGAGGGTGTGTGAGGGTGAGGGTGAGGGTTTGAGGGTGAGGGTGTGTGAGGGTGATAGGGTTGTGAGGGTCAGGGGGGTGAGGGTGTGAGGGTGAGTGAGGGTGGATGAGGGTGTGTGAGGGTGAGGGGGTGAGGGTGTGTGAGGGTGAGGGTGTGAGGGTGAGTGAGGGTATGTGAGGGTGGGTGAGGGTGTAGTGTAGTTCCTATATTCCCAATAGGCTCTGCGCATTGGTATAACATAAACGATAGTTTAGACGTAGGACTGAGGTCGACTAGGTCTGTATTGAATATGTTAGACTTAATTATGAATGCCAGCTAGCTCAGGGGTCACTAGAAACGTTCTCGAGTGAACAAGGAGGTGTTAACTTCCCTGAATAGACAAGAAGGTGTGAGGGTGTGTGAGGGTGAAAGGGTTGTGAGGGTGAGGGTGAGGGTGTGAGGGTGAGTGAGGGGGTGTGAGGGTGAGGGGGTGTGAGGGTGAGGGTGTGTGGGGGTGAGGGGGTGTGAGGGTGAGGGGGTGTTAGGGGGTGTGAGGGTGAGGGGGTATGAGGATGAGGGTGTTTGAGGGTGGGGGGAGTGAGGGTGAGGGGGTGAGTGAGGGGGAGGGGGTGTGAGGGTGTGGGGGTGTGGGGGTGTGAGGGTGAGGGGCGTAAGGGTATAAGGGTGAGGGTGTGTGAGGGTGAGGGTGTGTGAGGGTGTGGGGTTGTGAGGGTGAGGGTGTGGGATTGTGAGGGTGAAGGGTGTGAGGGTGAGGGTGTGATGGAGGGTGAGGGGATATGAGGGTGAGGGGATGTGAGGGTGAGGGGATATGAGGGTGAGGGTGTGTGTGTATGAGGGTGTGTGAGGGTGAGGGTGAGGGTTTGAGGGTGAGGGTGTGTGAGGGTGATAGGGTTGTGAGGGTCAGGGGGTGAGGGTGTGAGGGTGAGTGAGGGTGGATGAGGGTGTGTGAGGGTGAGGGGGTGAGGGTGAGGGTGTGAGGGTGAGTGAGGGTGGGTGAGGGTGTAGTGTACTTCCTATATTCCCAATAGGCTCTGCGCATTGGTATAACATAAACAATAGTTTAGACGTAGGACTGAGGTCGACTAGGTCTGTATTGAATATGTTAGACTTAATTATGAATGCCAGCTAGCTCAGAGGTCACTAGAAACTTTCTCGAGTGAACAAGGAGGTGTTAACTTCCCTGAATAGACAAGAAGGGATTAGCTTCTGACAACCGCATAAACATTACAACTTTGCTCCCTCCAGAATAAGGAGTATATCTCCAGAGTCGCGGAAACAATAGGTAACTATTTTACTCAGTCAATCGTGCATGCTTAGTTTCACCAGAAGTGCGGAGAAATAGAGAGATGGGCGTTTTCAATAAAAGTGGTTATTTATTGAACAGTCTTCTTTCTCATGCAAGAGAAGTGACTTACCACAATTGCAATACTTGTTATAAAGTAAAGTGCGTACAGTAAAAGGAGTATTATGAAATAATACTGTAAAGGCATGGTACAGTTTCTAAGCCATACCGTGTTTAAAATAGATAAAATATATACTTATATAAAATCATTGACTAAACGTACTCAACTGGTGCTTCTAAGACACGCCTATCCCGGTGTACCCAACCTAAGCCTAGTACGTGGAAAGGAGTAAGTGAGCTGCAGTTTTAAGTTAAGTTAGTTTTTGCCAAGAATCTGAATCAAGAATTCTCCAAGGATCTAATCAGCTCCGTACCTTGGTTATAGAATGAAAGAGGTCTTGTATCTCGTTCTCAGGGCTCGATCTCCCAGAAACCCGCAAGGGTGACTGGAAACACTGGAGCTGGATTTCTCGGCAGGAGAAAAGACAGCGTCTCTCTCAGTGCGTCAATGGGAGGGTCGGCTTTCTTCGGCTCTCGTTACAGCTGGGCTTCGGGTAAGTAGATAGCCGATCTGCTCCAAACCACCGTGTGTTTGTTAGGGCAGCTGTTGGTATATTTATACCTGGAAGGTGCCGGGTTTGACGTAAGGTTGGACATAAGACGTCACTAAGAACTTACAGTTCTTTCAGGACTCCAGGAGTTCTTGGGCAAATCAAAACAAAAGCAGGGGGAATTCCCGGGATTCTGGAGGCTTGGTTTGTTTAAAAAACGCGTTGTACTTTCTAGGAGTCTTTGGGAGTAGCCTTGCCGTATTTGGACTGCATTGGCTATGACTAAATTTGGATATGACGCTTATGCCTTTATAAGGATATGATTTGTTATAACCACATAAGGACATATATCGGGAATATTTAAATAGGGTCCTAGATACGTTCACAACACCCACTCCACGTATAATGTCCATCATTACTAAATACTAAGCAATATTAAACATATACCTATGCATGTGTTTTCCAGCCCACCCCAAAATACATACAATGCATTTGAAATGGTATGTACACGAAAAATGAGTAGTATACTATACGCTTTTCAAGCAATGATATCATTCAGATTATGCATATATTGTACATTGGATGATGACTGAATGAATCACTAAAATTACATTTATGAAATGGCTCTTAATACAGAAGAGGAGGTCGAGACCATTTCATCACATATTTATACAATACTGTACACGTGCTAGAGGCAAAATCAAATATTGTCTCTAGAGTTTCAAAAATAGAAATCTTGTTCTCTAAGAATAGTTCTACTTTAAGCAGAGTACCATGTTTAGGAGTTTCTGTTTATCAAAACTGAAGGCTGAATTCAGAGTTCAGGGAACTCTGTGTGCTCATGTTTTCAAAAGTTATTCAAAAGTTATTCTCGTTGCTAGGAGAGAACATTAACTCAGATAGGCTGGCAAAGAATTCGTCTACAACAGTAGGTGAAAGTTGGACCAGGTCCGAAAAAGAAGAAATAGTGCATATGTGAGACTCATTGCCATCATCGATGTCTGGATCAGCAATGCTCACTGAAGGTTGTACCTGTGTGCCGCTTTCATCTCGTACCTCACCGCCACCTAATCGTTATGGTGAGGTCTCAACGAATGCCGTCATCAGAATAGGTAGCCGCTGGGGACCACACGTTGCATGAGCCGTTACCAAACCAAGCAAAGTATCGACATCCATAGGTACTGCTGATGGTAGTGTAAGACAGACGTCCAATACGCATTCTTCTCCGCATAGCAGGCATCGTAGAACAGGTAAGATGCAATCTTGCCAGATTGGTCTGAATGAAAGAAACCATGTGGTATTCAGATCTCTTAGCCGAGCTAAGCCGAGTACTTTAGTTATTCTTTCTCGGTATCTCATCGCAAGGATCGTTTCTTCCATTGTAGCCTGGGTTTTGTCTGTGACTGGACTTGCCATATCGGAGCAGAAAGAACAAAAATAAAATTCCTGCTACGAGTCCCAAAAGAAGAGGCAGGCCACCGAACACAGAGTGCACGAAATTCGGGAAGATGTTCAGGACTGCTTCAAAGGGTGCTAATAGTCCCGAAAAAATTGTCTTAAATACATGTGCGATGCCACTGGTATCAGACATGTTTAAGATTTGACCTAACATTTCTACGAAATGTACGGGGCAATTTGTCGATAATAGTGTATGTATCTCTGCCGCTGTCCTTGCAACTTGCAGATCATACGTCTCTTTGGACGAGGTTAAAGGCACAGTTTTCTGTAAAAGAATAGACTTCATTCTGCTTAAAGTATCAATTCGAATAGAAGAGATATTCAGAGAAGGCCATATTGCTGCCTCCTTGTCTGGTTTGCTGTTTGGATACAATACTTGCATACAGCAAACGACCCTGGAAGTAACGCTCACGAGATAGGCTATTCCTGGCACCATGCCACAACAGCTGTGGTCACTTATTAGAACGTAGCTGCCGTTGGAAAGCTGTCTGAAAAAAGGCTCTATCTGTGTTGCAGGGGTGCCGTGCAGATGACATGAAAGGTTATTTGATGAACCTTCGCAGGCTCAATGCAAGTTAATACCTTGACACAGAAGTGTACCGCTTAGTGAATTTTTACAGTTGTTACCACTAAGGAATACTTCTTTTTTCCCTTCACTATAACATCTATGTGTATAAGGTACATTCCAGGTCGACTTGATGTATCCTTTACCCAACCTTTCATACAGGCCTGCTGGTATATACTTTTGGCAGTATTGAAACTGAAAAGCCGTTATCGGAATTGTGATTGTACCATGGATTATCCATTCAATGACAGGTCGTTCTGACGAGTTTTTCAATGCTCAGTATCGTATAGTCTGCTCCTTTTTGTGCCAAAGAGATTTGTTTATCTGTAAGGTTAAAGATAGAAATTAATGACGTTTTGTTGATTAGACGCCATGGCACGTAGCCTGAATGGAGGTTTTGTAACGTCCAGCCTAACTGTACAATAGCACGTAATTGGGACTGGCCATGTTGTAACATTAGCATATCCTGTTCTATGATATCAATAGCAGATGATACAATGCTGTCCAGTGAATAAATTCTGGAAGACAGAGTCGTTAACCCATTGTCCACTACACATAGTGATTTTTCCAAATTAATACGATCAATTTCTCGTATTTTTTCAGCAGTTTCAATTTGCATTACTTTCCAAGCTTCGTTGTAAGCAGAGTATATACCCGTGTATATGGAAAGTTTTTGACCCTGTTTGCGAGGTCCCAAAATGAAATCTCGCAAGTCAGCACCTTCTTTAAGTAAAGTCAAGTGTTGCTTAATTTCAGGCAGTGTGGATTTCTGTAGCCATTCGAGGCATAGTTTCCCTACACTGTATGGTGTAACTATCCCTGGATGTTGTCTTTGGGAATATCTTGGGTCTGGCCTGGTCTGTTTGAACCCCTGTGTTTTGTTCAGGAATCTATCTTGACAGTTATTAGTGTTTGTGGGCCAGATCAACCATTTTTTCCAATCAGGATTTGTTCTGTTTTGGTGTAAAATATGGGATACGTCTATTTTCACATCTGTAGTGCTATTACTATCAGGTATGGGCTTTGGAATAGACGGTTTGTTTAAGTCCTTTATCTTGGCTAGGCCAAGACAGGTAGTTTGTTGAATGGTATCAATCAGGAACATTATCTGTTCTGGGATCATGCAGGCTCTGAATAATGATTCTAGACCTTGTACCTGCCAATCTTTTGTACCCCATATGGTTTTTGTATCAATGTTGTTTTTCCAAAATTCAAAACCAAATGTAGACATTTTTTCATAAAAATTTTCAGAATAAATCAATTTAGTATTTGTCAATATGTTTTTCATTCATGTCTTATTTAACATTTTAAAATAAAACGTTTCTGGATCTGTGTTGTTAAACCCTGAGAAGTATGGAAATTTCTCATAAAATGTTTTCGAGCTGCCTTTTGGCGGTGTTGGGCAATGTTCCCATTGATTATAAGTAAAAACATTTCTAGGATTAGCAGATTTATGCAAATAGTGATGACCATAATGATTATAGCAATACATTTCTTCATAATTTGATGAGCCTTCTAAATAATCATGCTCTGTAAATTTTGCTGACATTTCTAAATCTGACATCATATTATTCATATTTTCAAAGTCCCAATCATCAGAGAAAGTACTAGGTGATACAAAGTCACTTTATGAAACCTTGAACTGAAGTAGATATTTCAAGAGTTCAACCGGGCCATAGATTTCGTAATCAGTTGTGTCCCATGCTACACCACCAGGTATAGGAATGGCTGTGATGTTCACTGATGATAGTTCTCTTTTTTCAATGTGAGAAGATCTGTGAGGCTTTAGGACCAAGTTGATGTTCTGACTTGCTGTGTCCATTGTACTATATTTTCCATCAATGAATTTTCCCAAGCTTAAAACTAAAATGAGCCAGAGTCGGAGTTAAAGTACACCTAACACAATCCATAATTCAATCCATGGTGAAATAAGATATGTTTCTTTGAGTTGATGAAAGAGTTCAGTCATTTTTTCTTTGAAAGTTTTTGTTGCTGGCGTTTCTTCATGTTCACTTGGATCATCAGAAAAGTCATCGAAATTGATGAAGTAGCCAGATGCAGTTCTGTCAATTGTTGGAATAACTTCCGGATTTTCATTAATCTTTGCATTTGTGTAGTCAGAGGCTACATCATTGTAGATTGGTGTTTCTTGACGAGCTGTTGCAATTTGGGTTTCAAGAGGCACAAGTTCCATGGCTTTGTTGCATAGTCCTTTTTTATTCACTGCAGGTTTATCAAATGTGATTAGTCTCTCAGTTTGAACCTCTTGGATTGTAGGAAGGTTTGGTCTTCTGTTATTTCTTGGGAGTCCGCTGGGCCTACTACTTATTATTGGCCACATGATTGTGGTTTTACCAGGTCGATTGATACAACTCTGTTCTCCTTTTTACCAGCAAGTGGCGGTGGTACTACTGATCTTGTTCCGCTGACAGCTAAGACAGGTACTGCTTTTCTGTAAGAAGGCCCAAATTCCTTCTTCACCACGATCTTTTCTCTGACCAGATCCCCAATCTTTGGAATCCAGACAGGTCTTGCTGGGACAGGTGGTTTTTCTTCAGTGGCCGTTGGCTTTAGCTTTATGTTACTTAGACTTCTTCTTGTTTCATTTAAGTCCTGTAAAACAGCCAAACGATCTTTGATATCAAAGGTTTTTTGTTTCACCACTGAAGTCTGACGATCAAGGTCATGAATGATCATTCTGGTACCAAACAAAAGTTCGTATGGAGTGATACCTCCTAGAGAATTTCTTGGCAGATTATTAAGACTACGTTGGACACTTGTTAGATGTTTGACCCACCCGCCATCCGAACCTAATACCCTCGCTGTTATAGATTGCTTTATGTCACGGTTTTTTGTCTCCACTACCGCATTTCCCCCGGGATGGAATGGACTAGAGTACCACAATGCAATGCCCATGCTGGTCATGGCCTCCTTGTAAGCTCGAGAGCTAAACGCAGAACCCTGGTCAGAATGTAGCATGCCAATTGCGTATGTGCCGATAAAGACTCGCAAATCTTTTATAACAGTTCTGGCGTCAGCCGAGCGCTGGGTCTCATCTAAATGAATCTCGTCTTAATAATTATGGGATCACCTTTTTCTATCTGGATTTTTGCGTATAGATAGCCTAATGCTTTCTAATAAAGGTATCTGGGCTGGTGTCTCGTCCGGTTCACAACTGCGATCTCTATTGCATCGTATATTTTATGAGGCACGCTAACTGGTGTCTGCAGTTTCCACCTGAAAGTATTCATTTGTGTCCACTGTCTCCAGAAGATTCATTAGGATCTTGCGAGCTATGGTCACTTCTGCTGCGCTGTCTAGCATTGTCTGGGCCCACTCTCCATTTTTCTGTTGTGTCCTCCGAATCCTCTGCATGTTTTATTTTAATACTAGCTACCTTCTTTTTTGGAAATTGTAATTTTTTACTTTGATGAGCAGGTTACTTGTCTTTGGACTTGACGTGCTTTTCTTTGTGTTCTGACCGTCCTCTTCTTTCCGATTTCTGTGAGGCAGTCTGAAAAGATCGAGAGGGACGTGTATCAATATCTTGATATCTGTCAGATTTTCTTAATTTATCCCTATCTCTAAGGTTGTATCTTTTCTCAGAGGGCTCCCGTTGTGGAGACCTGCCTCCCCATTCTGGAGATCTATTTCTCCGTTGAGGAGACCTTCCTCTGGACTGGAACTGTTTTTCTCTGGGAGTGGTTTGTTTGTTACCCTCCCACTTCTTTTTTGAAGTATTGAGATTATTTTTAATAAAGGTTTTTTCAGGATTTTCAGTTAGTTGGGGATTTAGTGGTTTCCCACCCAAACTATCTCTACCTAATTCTTCATAGGATTTTTCAATTATTCTGGAAAGTTCAAAAGGTTGTTCTGCTATATCTGTTTCTTTCAATTTTTGGCGGATCGCCACAGATGCTGCTTCTCCTTTTGTGTTGGCTAATAGTATAGCTAAGACTTGTTTAAAGTCTTTCTGTAATTTCATACCTAGATTTAAGGCAGGCTCTGGACCGTATTCATTTTGAATCTGTCTTAGTACGTCTGGTATAACCGCCATAGACGGAACACCATGTGTTTTTGTGTATATGGACGCAAAGACTGTTCCCCAAGTGTCACAGTCCTCCACATGTGGTGCGATCCCCATTGGTAGGCAAATAGTCAGAATTCTGTTTCTCATTAGGTGTAGTATCAGGAAATACTGCCTCTATCTGAGTAATTTTTTGAGCTAACCAGAACGGAATTTGTTCCCATTTTGCGGGCAATTTGCCAATGACTGATTGTATAGTCTGTGGTGTAATTTTATTTGTGTTCCCCTGATGAGAGGTGTGCTGTGGAATTTGTATTGCTGGTTGGACTGTTAAAGTCCACATGACATATTGAACCAATTGTCTATGTATTTTTATTTGTTGTTTTAGCTGAACTAAAAGTTCTTGGTCTGACATCTTTTCAATGTCAGGATGTGGTGTATAGCTGGCTAGAACCGGCCATGTGGCTCCTGGTCTACCTAGTGGACCGAGCCTGGTAATGTGATTTTGATGTTTTAGGGTGCCATTAAACCAGAGCTGGTGCTCTTGGTATGTTAGTGGAATTTCAACGTCCTCGAAAGGGGTGTACTCCGCTGGAGATTCCTCTACTTTGTAGTAGTGGAACTCGCGTGTCACAGCATGTGCTGCTGGAAAATGTATCCAGGAATAGAATACCTCTGTCTGCCAATATTCATGGGCCTCTACCACAAATATGACTGTACCATTAAGTGCTGGGTCGACAAGCTCAAGCTCAGGGTCGGGTATTTTACAGAATGATGTTAGACCTATACCGGCCCCAAATAGAGTAAAGGCAGCTCCGGTATCAGCTGGTTTATCTTTGCCTGCTGCAACAAGGGGAAAGAATGGTGTACCCATGCGGACATGTAGGCGCCCAGTTGACCTTCCACCTGAATGTGTACCTTATGTAGTGGTACTAACTAATGTTCCGATTTTAACCCAGGTCCCTATTACCCAGGAGTCAGCGGAATCTTTGATGAATAAAACAATCTCCTGGTTAAACCGCCACTGTGGTTTTCCAGTTGGCTACTCTGATCAAATTGTTTCGATCAGAAGAGTCAATTGGATTGGTAATACAAGAAAAATATGTGGGGGGGACTGCGTGATTATTAATTTTAAACATCCGCAACACGTTGCGACTGTCCTCCTTAGAGCAGCCTCACTCACGCAGTCAGAGACAGATGTAGTTGCTAGACCTCTGGGCTACTTTAATAACCATCTTAGCAGGCCGCCCTCTGTTAATTGCGGGGAGGGGGTAACAAGTAACTTCACCTATCCACCCTTTGTAAATAGACCTGTGTTGCCTAATCCCCGTCCTGGTTTCCATGATGGTACATTTATCCCGCCGATGCATGCGATGAGTTCTGCGACTGGTGGGAACAATTTGGGGAACAAATTTGTAGCTTACACCCCCAATCCTTTCACCAACTATGGTATCATCTCTCCGCCTGTCAATGGGATGGTCTACCAAGTCCCTATTCAGAACAGGTATCAGTCGTTGAGCTTTCAGGATCAGAATGATTGACATGAGACTGACCCCTCCCGGGATGATGTACCTAGTAATAATTGCGGAAAAGTAGTTACGCTCGTGAATGAACCAGATGATAAAGTGAATGTAGAGTGTATGTTAGTAGGGGGAGATGTCTCAAATACAATGCATAACATAGAGCTTTTTAATCTAGAGGATAACATGTCCATACTCTGTGATGAACCGCTTATTATTAGCCATGAGAGCGATAGAGTAACTTGCCACATTGCCAGTTGGAATATTGCCGGCCTAGTGGCCAAGGAGGATATGTTGGGATGGAAAGATTTTGTGAATTTATTTGACATCATTTGCCTTCAGGAAACCTGGTGTAAAAACTTTAAGGGCATTGATGGCTTTGTATCCTATGAACTTCCTGCCTTGGCCTCAACCCACGGCAGAGCTAAAGGAGGGTTGCTGATGCTGATTTCAGTAAAGTTGCCTATTCTGGTGAAAAAATATGTAAAAGTGGGGGCTCATTCACAAATTCTATGGCTAGCGCAAGAAGCGGGTAGAAATATACTTTTGATTAATTTCTACAATAACATATTTGATGGCACTAGACATGTTGCTATTAATGAACTAGATATGGCATTGACCAATTGTGTCAATAATTTTAATGGTGTTTTCGAATTTATTTTTGTGGGGGATTTTAATGTCTCAGTATGCCCATTATCATCTCAGAAGTTATGTAGTGTGTATAATCGTCTGGGGGATGCTGAAGTCCACTTTCCCCATCACTCCTATGGAGAAACCCTGAATAACTTCTTGATAGACCATGATATGGAAATTATGGATAATGCCAAAAATGATGAGGGCGAGAATATACCGACTTTTAAAGGAAGGGGCGCTAATACTATTATTGATTTTATATGCATGTCCTCAACCCTTATCCCGTTATGTTCTGTGATCAAGGTGGTTGATGTTATGCTAAGTGATCATAACTGTTTAACTACTGATGTAATAATATGGAACCGTGCCGCTATATGTGAACAAGGTAGTATTGTTAATATTGAACCTCATAGGCGGAATGGTCATAGGTTGAGGTGGAAGGGAGACAAAGCGGATATAACATCTGAGGCTATCATCACAAGTTGTCTAATAGATATTACGGCAATTCTAGAACAGGATGACACCTCGGTCGACAGTATCGACCACTTTGATAGAATCAATTCAACCATTAATAAGAAGTTTACCAAAAAGGTTGGGCACAATGATAGATATAAAAGGGGGTGGTTTGATCATGCGTGCACTATTGCCCGAAGGAATCTTAAAAATGCCTTGGCAGTTAAACCAAGAGTTAGGAGCATGGTGACTAATCTTAGGCAGGATTATAATTTGATCCTTAAACGTAGAAAAACTGAATTACAGCAGGAAGCGTGGGACAATTTGAACCAAGCAGCAGAATTGAAGAATTGCACTCTGTTTTGGTCTACGGTAAATAGCCAATTCCTAAAAGATGAAAAGGTTCCAGAACTCACATCAAATGTGAGTATGGAATCTTGGATCCAACATTTTTCTATTATTTTTGATACGAGTAATAGACCTGTCCCCAATGGAGAAGGCTGGCCTATTACAGCCTTAAACATCACCATAGATGAGGTTATGGTCAGTATTAGAGCCAGTAAGGGAGGAAAGGCCCAGGGACCCGATGGAGTACCCATAGACGTGTATAAGACTGCACCGGAGATTTGGGGCCCATTGTTGGCGAAAATCTTCAATGCAGCTATTTGCTGTAAAATACCGTCTACTTGGGAGGAATCAATAATTGTTCCTATTTATAAAAAAGGTGACCGGGCAGATGCCAAGAATTACCGACCAATATCTTTACTGGACTCATCTGTCAAAATTATGAGTCGGGTCCTCTTAGTAAGATTAGAGGAATGGGCAGAAACAAATGAGATTTTAACTAATTGTCAGTATGTGTTCAGAAAAGGGCGTGGCACCATTGAGCAGTGTCTGAATTTAGAGCTTTTGGTAGGGAAATATACCCAGGCCAAACAAGGGTCGCTTTACTTATGTTTTGCTGACCTAAGCAGCGCTTTTTATATGGTAGACCACGCTATACTATGGGCCAAACTAATAGAAATGAGGGCTCCCAAAGGTATTATTTATTTCCTAGCCCGCCTATATGAAAAGCTTAGTACCAGTGTCCGATATGGACCTAATGGGGAGTGTACGACTAAGTTCAGGATCGGGAGGGGAATTAGACAGGGGTGTGTTCTAGCACCCCTGCTTTTCACCCTCTTCATAAATGAGATGGATTCCGTCCTGCAGACAGTCACGGCGGATACTCCTAGAGTTAACAATCTTAACATACCCGTGTTACTCTATGCGGATGACGCCGTGCTACTGTCTAGGACCCCCTTAGGTCTTCAACGTTTGATGGACAGCTTTGTGCAGTTCATCAAAGATAGGAAACTGGTGATTAATAAATCCAAAACATATGTGATGGAGTGTGGGCTTGGTCGAGCTAAAATGAAAAATAAATCCCATTATTTTATCGATGGTGAACCAGTCCAAAAAGTTGAAAACTTCTGCTACCTGGGAATTAATTTTTCGAATAATGGTCGATGGGATATCGAACATAAATCTGTTAAAACAAAGATGATCAGGAGCGCTAATGGGGTTTTTGTATTTGCCAAGAAGCTGGGGAGTGGACGCATCAAAGACATGTTAAAAATCTATCAATCTAGATGTCTTTCTGTAGCCCTATATGGGGCAGGTGTATGGGGTGTGTCACCAGCAGCGAGCCTTCAGGCAGAAGAGAATAACTTCCTGAAAAGACTCCTGTGTTTACCCAAATCTACCTCCAACACCTTGGTTCACAAGGAAACAGGGTCTCAACCTTTAAATGACATGATTTTGTTGAGGCCACTACTATTGTGGCGCTCTATTTGGTTGAGCGATGGCACCTCATTGAACAGAGCTATTATTGAGGATTGCCTTTCTTTGGACCAGCATCTTAAAATCCCGTGGATTAGATACATTATTGAATGCTTCCTAAAGATCTATGGACTTAATGTGATCAATGATCCATACAGTGCCTCCGATATCTCCAAACTAAATATGAAAATAACTTTCTTGAATCATTGCAATGAAAGGCATTGTCTTGAGGATTCTAAATTATCCACATGTATACTGTACAATAGCATGAATGATTTTATTGGATTTCATCCGTACTTGTCACAGGTAACCAGAGTTTCGCATCAGTTTGTACTAACCAGAATGAGGATGGGAACAGTACATTATCTTGTTGCGTGCCCAGATATTAAATTGCGTCCTACAGGACCCTGCGCTTGTGATAATGAAACGGAACAGAGCACTAAGCACTTTCTTTTATCATGCAAATTGTATAGTGAATTACGGAAACTTTATTTAAAGCCAATGCTGAAAAGATTTGGAGTGAGAACAATCACGGACTCTATGAAACTGCTTTTTAATTTGCACAATCAGGACATTTGCTTTTTTACTGCTACATTTTTGCTTAAATCAATTAGCGCCAGGAAAAGTATGTGTTTTTAAGCTTTTTTTTAAATATTTATTCCATCCCCCTCTGGATAATATATGTATTATGTGTTTTTCTTTTCTTTTTTTAAGAAATGCTTGTATCTGTAAATGTATGTGCTTTTATGGACATGTTTTTTAACGTTCCGAATAAAGCTTTATGAAATGAAATGAAATGACTGTACCACCTCTTGATGATACTCCATTATTTATAAGTTTGTAAGTTACACTCTTCTTTACATTGACTGGGATGAGTATGAGTTCCGCTAAAAGTTGAGTTGCTATTCTAGCTCTCTCCCTTTCATCTTCACTTTCCGACATGTTTTCTGACAGAAAGTTTTGCTGCAGAGCAAGTTTCAAGGAAACAAAGATTAGGTGCACAATATTTTGGAACACTGTATCCTTCAACGTTGACTAAACCAAGAACTAATACATAGGATTCTCATCCTACTAAGTTTTGGCGGATATTAACCTTTCACCCACTCCAGACGTCTATTGGAGTTTTTACGGGAAAAAGGGGTCTGTGTGAAAAGCACGACTGAGTTACTCTAGTATCTAGCGTTAAATTATCGCCTTACCAAACGTTGGGCGCCATGTAGTGCAGTTCCTATATTCCCAATAGGCTCTGCGCATTGGAATAACATAAACGATAGTTTAGACTTAGGACTGAGGTCGACTAGGTCTTTATTGAATATGTTAGACTTAATTATGAATGCCAGCAAGCTCAGAGGTCACTAGAAACTTTCTCGAGTAAACAAGGAGGTGTTAACTTCCCTGAATAGACAAGAAGGGATTAGCTTCTGACAACCGCATAAACATGACAACTTTGCTCCCTCCAGAATAAGGAGTATATCTCGAGTCGCGGAAACAATAGATAACTATTTTACTCAGTCAATCGTGCATGCTTAGTTTCAACAGAAGTGCAGAGAAATAGAGAGACGGGCATTTTCAATAAAAGTGGTTATTTATTGAACAGTCTTCTTTCTCATGCAAGAGAAGTGAGTTACCACAATTGCAATACTTGTTATAAAGTAAAGTGCGTACAGTAAAAGGAGTATTAAGAAATAATACTGTAAAAGCATGGTACAGTTTCTAAGCCATACCGTGTTTAAAATAGATAAAACATATACATATATAAAATCATTGACTAAACGTACTCAACTGGTGCTTCTAAGATACACCTACCCCGGTGTACTTAACCTAAGCCTAGTATGTGGGAAGGAGTAAGTGAGCTGCAGTTTTAAGTTAAGTTAGTTTTTGTCAAGAATCTGAATCAAGAATTCTCTAAGGATCTAATCAGCTCCGTACCTTGGTTATAGAATGAAGGAGGTCTTGTATCTCGTTCTCAGGACTCGATCTCCCAGAAACCCACAAGGGTGACTGGAAACACTGGAGCTGGATTTCTCGGCAGGAGAAAAGACAGCGTCTCTCTCAGTGCGTCAATGGGAGGGTCGGCTTCCTTCGGCTCTCGTTACAGCCGGGCTTCGGGTAAGTAGATAGCCGATCTGCTCCAAACCACCGTGTGTTTTTTAGGGCAGCTGTTGGTATATTTATACCTGGAAGGTGCCGGGTTTGATGTAAGGTTGGACATAAGACGTCACTAAGAACTTACAGTTCTTTCAGGACTCCAGGAGTTCTTGGACAAATCAAAACAAAAGCAGGGGGAATTCCCGGGCTGCTGGAGGCTTGGTTTGTTTAAAGAACGCGTTGTACTTTCTAGGAGTCTATGGGAGTAGCCTTGCCGTATTTGGACTGCATTGGCTATGGCTAAATATGGATATGATTCTTATGCCTTTATAAGGATATGATTTGTTATAACCACATAAGGGCATAAATCAGGAATATTTAAATAGGGTCCTAGATACGTTCACAACAAGGGTGAGGGTGTGAGGCTGAGTGAGGTTGGGCCACGGTGTCTCTGAAAGCAGTTGTTTTCATTTACTTGGCCCAGGTTCAGGTCCGATAGAAAGAAATGATACGGGCTAGGCACATTCCTCCGCCGTGAAGCCATCCAAGAGCCATTTTAAAGTTAACAGGAGAATTTCCCCCATGCTGTTCTCATCTGTCATTCCGCGAGACGTCTGTTCTCCGAGCGCTTACTCCGTACATTCCTACACATTCGGGATTGCAAAATGTTATGTTTCCGTTCACACAGTAAGAGCACGCTGTCAAGTAGGCACCTCGTGCTTGCACAACTCTTCCCACCCCCAAAAAAAAGATGTTTCTTGCGTGCCGTGATGTGACACATTGAACTTCCACCTAGCAAAAACATTGTTGTTGTCAGCGTGACTTTTAACGTTTCACAATTCGTGCTCAATTACAGTCAAAAATACATTGAATCTTTATGCAAAAATAGTGTTAAGCGTCGACGTTTCGGTCCCCCGGTGGTCTAGTAGATCCTTGGGACCATCTTCAGGACAGAACAGTTGCACAAAAACATGTGTATTAAAAATCAGATCTAATCAACATGTGGAGAAACAAGCCAAACTGGACATGTTATGCTACATCACACTGCAGCTTGAAAAGGCAGGATTTCGTGGCGCTCAGTCCTGGGACACCCGATTCAAAGTTCAGGGGGACCGAAACGTCGACGCTTAACACTATTTTTGCATAAAGATTCAATGTATTTTTGACTGTAATTTAACAACAGATTGTGTTTTACTCACATTTGTATGGTTAAATTGATTGTCCATATCTATTGCAAAAAGTGTTCTTTACTACCATCAAATGTCATATTACTAAGATTGGTAGTATTCTGTTTGCCAGACATTTATTCAGTTGTGAAAAGTGCTACAATAAGTAAAAAAGATTAAAAATTGATTTTTTGATAAATTGTGATTGTCATTTAGTCCCTATGATTACTCCAAATAAGTGTTCATGTAAGTGACACAAAAAATATTTGAATTGTTGTATGAATGTGTCCTTTGGGGGCATTTTGCGTTTGTTATTAACGATACCCAGTCCCCGGGGGAATATTGGGTGGCTCTGTTGTGTTACTATTGTACTACTATTTAGGCACATGCATTGTTCCACTTTAAATCAAAACGGTGTGAAATTTACCTTAAAATACTTTTAGACATCTTACAGTCAATGAAGGTATTTTGCGTTTCCAGAACCGAATTAAAGTGAAAGTGTCAGTGAAGCTCTCTGCATTGCGCGGCGGGGGGGGGGGGGTGCGGGGGGTGTGTCTGTGGGCTGGGTTAAAGATGAGAGCTGAGTAAAATTAACGAAAAGAGGGTTATAGTGGAGAAGCCTGTATTAGGGAGCAGGGAAAGTGCACTCAGAGATAGGTGGTTGGGACTAGGTCATAACAAGCTCTCGGCATTGCATGGGGGGGCGGATTCCTTTGAAGTCTGATGTGGGGGCGGGGAGCAGCTTCCTTTGAAGTCTGATGCCGAGGCTCAGACAGATGGTGTGCGATGTGGCTGGGAAGTGCACGCGCCTGGAACACATGAACTGTCCCCGATCCGCAGGCAGTTTGGGTAGACTTTTGAAAGCCCTTACTATAATCTCAACAAACAAGCATTGCTAAAGCAATGCTGTAGGTTGAGACCGAAAAACTAAAATAATCTGGCCTGTGGATTTAATCCAGAGGCCAGGTTTCTTGTACTAGACATATATTATAATTGTCCATAAATTGGTTCCAGTCTGGAAGGGTTACTAAGTCCTGTCCCATTCCAGGAGACAAAGAGCAGCTCGCCGGGCTTAGAATATGGAGGTCCCTTGTGTACAGAACCATCAAGGCCGGACTGGAAACCGAAACAGGCCCTGGCAAACGCCTCGGCCGGCCCCTAGGCATGCTAGTTTGAAGCACCACTCCCATCTCACCGCTGCAGCTTTTGTTACAGTGGGACGATATTGCAGCTATGTTGCAATCCCCATCTCCCCCCCCCCCGGTAACAAAAATGACCTTCCAGGGGTCCAAAACCGGTCCCTACCCTGGCTGCCCACTGGGTAAATGCCCGGTGCCCACTACGGCCAGTCTGGCCTGAGCACCATTCCCAGACAACTCAACTGAGATGACACTATTGGACATACAAACAACGTAATTGTGAGGACCACTAGAGGAATATTCACTAGCAAGCAATGGTTTAAATTTAGTATTAGACATAATCAACACTTCGGAGGAACAGGAATGAGTTGGATGGTCAGACCCCCTAGAATCTATTGGACAGCCAGGCAGAGCAGAATTGAATCCAAGAAAGATTGATGGGTCAGAAGGTGGAACAGCCGCCCCCCTGAGTCAGTCATTATCACTAAGATGTGGGGTGGAATTGACAGACACCATAGGGGATCTCTCCTCAGGGAACTGTACTGTCCTGGGATATTTAAATTAAATACTGGAAAGACTAGGGGGCTTGTCCTAACATCAGGGGCCACCAAATTGTCAACCATAGCTTTGTAAATGAGAATTAGTTCTATCACGCCAAAGTTGGATTCAGGGATGACTATCCTTTTGGCACTGATAATGTCATCTCGGATAAGTGAATAACAACCCTTGACGTATCGCATCCAGTGTGTCACTGTTCTTTCTATATTTTTCCTCTTCATGGCTAATTTCATGGGTCAGCTTAGGACAGGGGCCTCCAAACTTTTTAATGAAGGTCATCCTGAGCTAATAATAGTAACAGTGTTATAATAGTGATCATATCAGACAAGATTACATTAGTGGTCTCCATATGCAAAATGATTAACATCAGTCAGAGTTGCCGGCAATAATGTTAATAAGCCTTTATCAATTTGGAGGGGCGTGGATGGGTTCCCAGGGGGGGGCACAAGTGCCTCTGCAAGTACATTTAAATGAAGATAGGCCTGGAAGTGCAACGATGTTTATTTGCTGCATTTCCAGGCTGTCTTCATTTACTCTGAAACCCTTGAAGTGAGATCAGAGTGCCCTGGGACCGTATGCCAGTGAATGTGGTGCTGTGGGCTCAGCTGGGCAGTGTCTGGAGTCTTATCTCTGGCACACCCGAGTTTTTCACAGGTCTTTAAAGACCATTTGCATATTTACATACCGTTGTATGCCTCTGTTATTTTTTTGGTTCCAGAACCCCCTATTTCTTACATTTGCATTTTACATTTACTAGTGTGAGCATGCATTTCATGAAAAGGAATATAAAGTAGAGTTGCCAAAAGAAAAATGCCAGCAATATGTTGTTTAAAGAGCCTGCAAAGACCTCGTCTTGACACTAAATAGGGTTATAAATAAAAAGTATCTATTCATTTGTAATGTGACTTTTCTGTCTTTGTTCCCTTTAATTATCAGTCAGGAATCATTCAGGCAGCTGTAGGACACAATTAATAGTGCTTTCTATTTATATTTTCTGTTCGAAGTGCGTACTTGTTTATTTTTGTACTGTCTGCGACATCAAAATAATGAGCTGGAAACCTTAATCATAAGACTGGAAGTTTGTTGCAGGATCAGCACATTATTTATTTCCTCCACCCTCGATCCCTGAATAATGCCATAATAGCAATAGTTTAACTTATATCTGGAACCCTACGCCGCCATCAATAACATGCTGAGTTACTTCAAGTGTCTGGGAATGCACCCTGCATTCAGACAACTCACTCCTCATTCTCCCCCTTCACTTTCACGCTCACCCTGCACTCACAGCGATCACAATGCTCTCACAATGATCACATGCACTCACACATTCACCCGCTCACCCTCCACTCACAGCGATCATTCTGCACTCACAATGCTCTTGCGCTGTTCACCCTGTACCTCACCCAACAGTCACACGAGTATATTACTCACCCCGCACTCATGTGAAACTTCACTCACCTGTCCCCCTCACTGCTCAATCTGCAATCTCACTCAAACAAGTCCATCACTAATCATGCATTCCTTCGTCCCACTCTGCACTTACATCTGCACCCAAAATCATATAGTCACCTCACTCACCCTGCAGTCACTCCTTTTACCCTACTCTCTCACTGTCGCATCGCTCACCGTGCACTCACATGGGCACTCCTACCACCCACACAGCGCTGAGGGTTAATGTGCCTGCTACAAAGAACCGGTGCCATGTGGATCACAGAACTGAGTGTGAGTAAACTATGAATAGCGATATTAAAAAATGAAATGTTTGTCTGAAAGGGGCTATAAAGAGATGAGATGCATTGCTGGTGAGTAGTAGTGAGGGAATTCATGGAGGAGAAAATGGGGGAGGGGCGCCAAAAAAGAATGTTACACCGACTGCGGCCAGTGCTAGGGCCAGCCCTGGCTGGGAGTGTTAGCCCCCCGAAGTTCGGGTCTAGTTGCGCCCCTGGTGTGCGGGCAGGGTCAAAGAGGTTGCTAAAAATAAAATAAAAAGCCTATGTGTTTTGTGTTTTACAGTCTTGCAGGTGTGTATAAAATAATACAATAACAACTTAATTGGATAATAAATGCAAGTTAAACTAACTGGTGATAACTGCATTCTTTTAGGTTATGAAACCTCAGTTAGTGACTACCATCACTGCAGAAGTCTGTGTGTGTTAAAGCTAAGCAACACATAATTGAACCCTAGTTGGTGCAGAGGAATAGTGACCTTTGTATTTATAGTCAGGGCCACTGGAATTATGCAATTGTGCGGCTTGGGCATTTTATGGGTAGTTGTGGATTACCCGCATTTGCCACATAATCCATTGTCTGCTACATAATTTGCATATTTAAAAAAAACTTTTTTCTAGCTCAAATGGTTCAAAAGTTACTACAAATGCAGCAACACATTACCTCACAGTGGAAGGCCCGTTCTAAAGGTTAACTGGGCTCCTTTCTGTTGCTTATTGCTATATGTGGGTATTAATGTGGTACTTAAGAGGGACAATAAAACCCAGGGCAGTGTTAACAAGTGTACGAATTGCAAAATAATGCAGTAATGCTATGACGAAATATGAAGCATTATGCAGCATAATTCGCCTTTACTTGCTGCAGAATTTAGTCAACCCTGCTGCATAATTTGGCTTTCTCCTGCGGAATAATTCCAGTGGCCCTGTTTATAGTGCTATGAGGTCCCAGTTTGTGGCAGAAAGCACTGTGAATATGTAAGTCATTATTTAATATTTACATACTCTAAGCTAGGTTGCTGCATCTGTATCCAATGCAGACATTTTTGTAAGTGTCTCCCCTATTCCAGATCTCGACTGTTAACACCCTTTCATTACATCTCAAAAAGAATACATCTTTGCCACCATGAAGCCTTAAGCAGAGCCACTGGAATTATTCAGCAGAAGAGGACCACATTATGCGGCATGTTTGACTAAATTATGCAGCAAGAAAAGGTAAATTATGCGGCACAATGCGCCACATTTTGTGGTTAGCATTACTTCACTATTTTGACATTTTAACTCAAGGTAACGCTGTCAGGGGAAATATTTCACCTCATTATTACCAGTTTAACACCCAAATACAGCAGTAAGCAACTACAAGATTACCAGTGAATCTTTGTAAAGGGCCTTCAAATGCTCCGGAACACTTTGTCACGCTTTAAGTAACTTTTATTCCGTTTGAGCTAGAATCATGTTTCTTTAGTTCAAATCTGCGGATTATGAAGCAAATGCAGTACAACTATAATTATGTGGAAAACACTGCTGATGCAGAAACTCATAATTCCAGTGGCCCTGGCTTTAAGTGACTTAATCAATTAATAGATGGTAAGAAGGCTGTTTTTTTTAACTATCTGCACTACCACCACACCCTTCGCTTTCAGGCAGAGGCACCTCAAAGTCAGTATTAACCATTTAGGGGCAGTTTTTTGTGAAAGCGGAGTCCATGGGGTAGCAGGTAGAAGGCAAGCAGGGTTGCATTCAAATGCAGAGCCCTAATCCTCTCGATCCCTGGGGCCTCAGAGTAATGGCCTAGGAGACAGAGGAAAGGAGCGAGATTCATAGATTTTGTCAAAGAGAAGGCCAGAATAGGGAGCACTGTATGGGGACTTATTTTTATGTTTACAAATGGCCAGAGACAGCTTCTTCGGAGATATACCCCAAAGAAGGGGACGATATAAGAGTTGTTTTTTTTAGCGACATTCATTAGTGAAGCTGGTACTGCTGCCAAGTGTGTAAGGAGACACTGCTGGTTATCATTAAGGAAGCAGAAGCATCAGGACTGTGGCCCAGGAATTTGAGGGGCCCACTGCATCTCAGTTATGACTGTCTACCTTTAAAAAAGGGGCATTGGAGCTTATTTTCCTTTCAATCATTAGGACCGAGGTGATGATCCATCATGGTGGGGAAGAGGTAAAAGATGCAGAGGAGATAGCCTGCTACTCAGGACTGCGGTTATCATTAGTGCAGCAGGTATAGTTGCGTTGGTGTCAAAAAGTGTGAGGGGCTCACAACACCCCAATTATGGGGAGCAGTTTGTTTGGGATAATGTCTGTTTTTGTTTGATCCATTTGCTGTTTTATAAGCTTCATATTTAGTGTGGTTCATAAGCTATATAAACAGTATTCTTGAAATCATCTCATAAGCCCCGCTCCCTGCACGAGCCATGTCCCTCCCGTCCCCCGATCTTTGCCCTAATGTTTTAAAGGGGGGCCTGACCTCAAAACATTTTGCTTAGGTGGGGCTCAGAGTAAAAATGTTTGAAAACCTCTGCTCTACATGGATAAAATATAACAGCCGTAGATGCAATGCAGCTGGCACCAAGGTATTAATTTTAGTACTACGTCTCCCCAATGCCACCTGATTTATCACTCAAATATTAGCTTTAAATATATTTGCGAAATTATGAGGTTTAAAAATACAAGTATTTTTGTGTTGATTAGACACTTTTAAATTTTGGTCAACACGACTAATTCAACCAACCAAAAATGTCTAATTTAGTAGGTTGGTCTGGACACAGGAGAGCTACTTACAGGTAGCTCACGAGCTACTCATTGAAGAAGCCTGGCTTAGGAACACCGATCATCATGATGGAATCAGCACTGGCAGGTCTACTTTTAGTGGGGCACATGGAATTGTTAGGTTTATGACCGAGATTGGCCCCAAAGGAAGTAGAAGAGGAAAAACTATCCAGAGTCAAGTGCCCAGTAGGAGCGCCTAAGCTTTGAGTACTCGAGGTATTGGAAGTTACCCCTTTGTAGTTAAGCGTCCATAAAGGCACATGACTGGGAATTTGCTGATGGTGATTAGCAGTGGGAACATCATGGATATGGGATTGGCACTCTTATTCACAGGAGTCACCGACTAGATACAGCAGCAGATGGTCTGGAAATGGTTGCAGTTAGATCAGTTTGTCCAATAACTGCATACTTGTTGCTAAAAGCTAGAAGATGTTTCAAAGAATTGGTAAGTGATGTAATCATGGATTTTAGAAGCCCCTACATCAGTTTTCAAATCTAAGATAAAAGCAGTGTAAGAGGCCTGGTCAGAGGAGATGGGAACAGAAACAACAGGTGCCGTGGAAGAACGCACCAAATTATTAGCGACATCCTAATCGTTCGTCATCTTGGCCAATGGGGCAAAGCGGTTACTGCAAGGTAAAGCATCCTCAAATGTAGACTGTAGTTGCTAGACAGAATTGGAGTGTACTAGTGAGCTTAGGTTATGTTAGGGGAGATTTATACAGCGCACGTACACCAACAGGTCTCTTGGTTCTAAGTAGGCACAAGTGCGGTTGTTAACAGTGAGTGTGCTTTACCCACAGTATGTTGCTCCTGGGCCGAAGAGTATGTTTCTTAAACATCCCCTGGATTTGCTTTTGCTTGTTTGTGCTGCCTGGGGGTGGGAACCTAATAGGGGGAGGACGCGAGGCAGCGGGGGTCTGCAGCGAGTATCTCCTCACATTCAACCAACAGATTGTCATGGCAGTCAAGCACACAATTGCCTCCAGCATGTTTTTTGACAATTTGTGGTTTTCTTTTTACCAACCCACCCTCCCCCATCCCCTTCAGTGGCATTCCACTTTCTCCAT
The DNA here is from genome assembly GCF_964261635.1 of Lissotriton helveticus. Taxonomy (NCBI): domain Eukaryota; kingdom Metazoa; phylum Chordata; class Amphibia; order Caudata; family Salamandridae; genus Lissotriton; species Lissotriton helveticus. The sequence continues at coordinate 1,049,285,179 of NC_136072.1, forward strand.
TTGTAGATGACAAGGGGCGTATACCAGAGCTGAAAACAGAGCTATGAAATGGTGGATTTGAACATTTTCAGTGAGGCAGACTAGAACAATCAAGGCAGCAAGCTTACTTATCAGATCAATGCAAACTGCCCCAGTCATACAGCTTAAGATACTTACATGCAACAAGGGGTTGCAAGATATAGCAAACAACAGTACATTTTGGGAGGAAAATATACGTTAGCGGGAGGCCCAGCCTCCTCCGGGTATGGACGGGCCGCCCTTGGCCCAGCCTTTGTGAAATAGCGCTGTTGATGAATCCCAGGTAAGGGTCCCAGGGTCGTGGGACTTGGAGTCCCCAGTGGTGGCGGCAATCAGCTGTGGCGGCTCCCCCGTTAGGCAGATGACAGCGTGGGTTCAGTTATGAAGCCCCCACTTAGCAGGGCTTCAGGAAAGTCTGCGCACCACCCCCAACAAGTGCAAATGGTCCCAAAGGGAAGAGCAATACTCCCTCCTCTTGCGACTCTAGAATTGTCACCCTTAGGTTAGAGAGTTTTGTGTAACACGATTGAAGGCTCAGACGGAGACACCCTAGTTCAGTAATGTTTGAGCTCAGCTCAATCAGGAACGAGGAGTTGGCCTAACTGCTAGGGCAGTCGAACTTGAATCTGGGGAACTGGGTTCGAGTCTCAGCAATGACGCTGAACATCCTGTGATTCTGGGCATATCACTTAATCTCCCCATGCCTAACAAAAAATGAATGTGTCCTCATGTAACACAACGTGTGCTATGTGAAGCGCTCTGATACCCGCTTTGGGTCAAGTTCGTGCTATATAAAACTCTGTAAAAAAAAAAAATATCCAGTCTCCTTTGATACAGTTTCACCACAACACTGTATACATGTCCTTTTGAGAGCAAGTGTCTCCACACCCTCTCACTTCTGGAATGTGATGTGGTGGTTGCAGAAGAGGCCGTTGATCTTGGTAAGCTGTTAACAGGATGGGTAGTTCGATTGGTAGGCTGGAGTTCTTCGACAACTGCAGATACTGGTGGTGGGAGCACACTGCAGGCATTAGACCCACTTCTGGGTCCCTTGGGCAGCAGATGGGTAGCCATTTAGACAGGGACACAGCGGCATGCTAGCAGTCACAGTGATCACTTTGTAAATGCAGCAGTGGTGGCGGTCACAGGCACAAGTCTTAGCTTTGATGGCAAAGATCTCCATGGTCACAGTTGTTTCACTTTACCAGCGAGGACACTCGCATTCGTTCTAATTGAACTGCCGCAAGGTTAGCACCCAATCCACAATTTACATTTGCCACTTCATTTCTGGAGAGACTGTGCCCATACTATCGGGCTCATCAATCAGTCTTTGCCGTCTCCATGATTCCCTTGGTTTGATGCTCAGCACTAGGGTCTGGCTGTTACTCCAACACCTTCTGCAGGGTTGGTAGGATATTTCCCTCTCTCTCAGTAGGGTGGCTGGCTTCCAGTCACTTAAGGTCAGAGATACAGCTCTTCCACCAAGTCAAGACTCCAGGGAATAACCCCTGTCATCTGGGAAGTTGGCTGTAAGACAGACACCAGCTCTGGGTGCACAGCAGTCATCACTGTATGCTGCAGAGCAGAGTGATGCTCCCGGTAGTACGGAAGTCTCCATCCAGGAGTAACCACAACAGAGGCACAAAGAGGCGTAAGCTTTCTATACCTGGCGTATCAACAACCACACTATGCAGTGATCAGGGGAAATATAAAAGGCTGTGTTAGACGGGGACCTGGAGGGTCGGCCGAGCACAGTGATCGCACAGACAGGTAACTTCCCCCCCACAGATGGACACCACACAAAGTTCAGGGTAACACCTTTTATAGGCACTTCTGGGAGTAGAGTGGTACGATACAAGGCAATCAGGACACGATGATCCTCTCAATTCTAGTCTCTAGTAGGGGAAGGGGGTAGCGGGACAGTCTGGGTACCCACGGGTACGGGGGTGTAACGGTGATGGCTCACAATCCTCGAGCTCGGTGTTCGGAGGGGTCAGACCGCGGCAGCGCCGGCAGGTCCCGAAGAGGTCGTAGGTGGCAACGGGCCGCGGCAGCGCCAGCAGGTCCCAACGAGGATGAAGGTTACAACGGGCCGCGGCAGCGCCAGCAGGTCCCACGAGAATGCAGGTTGCAACGGGCCGCGGCAGCGCCAGCAGGTCCCACGAGGATGAAGGTTACAACGGGCCGCGGCAGCGCCAGCAGGTCCCACGAGGATGAAGGTTACAACGGGCCGCGGCAGCGCCAGCAGGTCCCAACGAGGATGAAGGTTGCAGAGGGCCGCGGCAGCGCCAGCAGGTCCCACGAGGATGAAGGTTGCAGAGGGCCGCGGCAGCGCCAGCAGGCAGGACAATAGTTCACAAGGCAGGGCTGTGGCAGCGCCAGCAGTCCGTCAAGGATGAGTTCGTCGCGGTGTCTCTCGACTCCAGGATACAACTGCCTTCCTGTCCTGGGGCTGCCTCAGTTATAGGTCTGGCGCCCTTTGATGTCCGGACCCTCGCTCTTGGAGGTCGGGAGGTCTGGGATGAGGGAGTCCAGACACCCAGCAGGGGGGTGGAGCCAGCGCCCGAGGAGGCTGGGGGTGCTCGGCACCTGGCGGGGGAGAGCCATCGACACTTCGTACTCCCATTGACCTGCCAAGTGGGCCGTTCACCTCCTGGGTGGAGGGTGGTGCCGGGATGTCGGGGCCTGGCCAGGCCCAGGGTTGGGGTCGGGCTGAGGCCGCACGGCCGCGTGGTGCCGTGTCCAAGATGGCGGCTGGGCCGGGCAATGGTGCTGACGGTGGCCCGGGCCCTGTCCTGCGGGGAGGGAGCGAGCCCTTCATGTGGCCTGTCCAACATGCGTCCCCCCCAGCTGAAGGCGGGGAGAGTCACCCATCTTCTTGGGGACTTTCCTCGTCGAGGCGGAAAAAGCGGGACAGGCCATCCGCGTTGGCGTGGTCTTGGCCGGGTCGATGTTCCACAGTGAAGTCCATCCCCTGCAGGGAGATGGACCAACGTAGTAGTTTCGGATTTTCCCCCCGCATCTGCATGAGCCATTGCAGGGGTCGATGATCGGTCTGGACCCGGAAGTGGGTGCCGAAGAGATAAGGCCGGAGCTTTTTGAGGGCCCACACCACGGCGAAGGCCTCCCTCTCGATGGTGCTCCAGCGTCGTTCTCGGGCCAGGAGTCGTCTGCTGATGAAAGCCACTGGCTGGTCAAGTCCTTCGGGGTTCAGCTGGGAAAGGACTGCCCCAACGCCATGGTCGGAGGCATCTGTTTGGACGATAAATTCCCGGCTGTAGTCGGGGGCCTGGAGCACCGGGGCGGAGCACATGGCGGCCTTCAGCTTCTCGAAGGCCGCTTGACAGTCTGGGGTCCAGTTGACCTTCTTTGGTTGGTTTTTGGAGGTGAGTTCCGTGAGGGGCCCTACGATGCTGCCATAGTCCCTCACGAACCGCCGGTAGTAGCCTGTGAGTCCCAAGAAGGCGCGGACCTCGGTCTGGGTGATGGGGGACTGCCACGACTGGATGGCAGCGATCTTGAGTTGCAGGGGGGCCACCAGACCGCTTCCCACCTGGTGCCCGAGATAGGTCACGGACCCCTGGCCAATTTGGCATTTGCTGGCCTTGATCGTGAGGCCAGCTCGTTGGAGGGCCTGTAGCACCTCTCGGAGGTGGTGGCGGTGGTCGGACCAGTGGTGGCTGTACACAGCGATATCGTCCAGGTAGGCGGCGCTGAATCCTTCGAGTCCTGCCAGGACCTGGTTTACTAGCCGCTGAAATGTTGCTGGCGCATTCTTCATGCCGAATGGCATGACCTTGAAGTGATAGTGGCCATCAGGGGTAGAGAATGCCGATCGTTCTTGGGCCCGGGGTGTGAGACCGATCTGCCAGTAGCCCGCTGTCAGGTCGAAGATGCTGAGGTAGCGGGCAGCTCCCATGCGGTCGATTAGTTCATCTGCTCGGGGGATGGGGTGTGCGTCTGTTCTGGTGACCGCATTCAAGCCCCGGTAGTCGACGCAGAACCGGAGCTCCGGCGTGGCGCCGGGGGCGGCCGCTTTGGGGACCAGTACCACTGGGCTGGCCCAGGGGCTGTCTGAGGGCTCGATGATCCCGAGTGTGAGCATCTTGGCCACCTCCTCTTGGATGCAGGCCCGTACCCGATCTGGTACGCGGTAGGCCCGATGGCGGATAGGGGGACTGTCTCCAGTGTCCACGTCGTGTAAGCACCAGGGGGTGACCCCTGGGGTGAGGGAGAACAGGGTGGAGAACTGGAGCAGGAGGACTCGGCAGTCTTGGCGCTGTTCCAGGGTGAGGGCCTCCGAGAGTCGGACCCCGTCCACGGAGCCGTCCTTCTCCCGTGACCGTAGGAGGTCAGGAAGGGGTTCGGAGTCCTCCTCGGTTCCATTGTCGGTTGCCATCAGGAGACTGAGTTCGGAGCGTACAAAGTGGGGTTTCAGTCTATTAGCGTGGAGGACCCGGAGAGGGTTTCGGGAAGATTCCATATCGATGAGATAGGTGACAGGGCTCTTGCGCTCGATTACTTTGAAGGGCCCCGTCCATTTGTCTTGCAGGGCGCATGGTTCGGTGGGAGACATTACCCACACTTGTTGGTCGGGTTCAAATTCGATGGAGGATGCATTTTGATCGTACCACCTTTTCATGTCCTCCTGACTGGCCTCCAGGTTTGCTTTTGCCATCTCTCTGAACCTTCTGGTCTGGTTGCGGAGGGTTAGGAGGTACTTGAAAACATCTGGAGGGTTCTTTAGAGGGGGCATTTCCCAGCCTTCTTTGACTAGGCTGAGCGGGCCTCGCACCGGGTGTCCATACAAGAGTTCGAAAGGGCTGAAGCCGAGGGACTTCTGGGGGACTTCTCGGTAGGCAAAGAGAAGGCACGGTAGTAGCACATCCCACTGGCGACGGAGGGGCTCTTCCAACCCCCCAATCATCCCTTTGAGCGTGCGGTTGAACCGCTCAACCAGTCCGTTCCCTTGAGGGTGATAGGGGGTCGTGAATCGGTAGGTGACCCCACACTGTTGCCAGAGGGACTTCATGTATTTTGAGATAAAGTTCGTACCCCTGTCGCTGACGACTTCCCGGGGGAAGCCCACTCGAGAGAAGATCCCCATCAAGGCTCGACCCACTACTGGGGCTGTTATCGTATGAAGGGGAACCGCCTCAGGATAGCGGGTAGCGTGATCCACCAGGACCAGGATGAAGCGATGTCCCTGTGCTGTTCGGGGGTCCAGGGGCCCCACAATGTCTATTCCCACCCTTTCGAACGGGGTGGTCACCACGGGGAATGGTTGTAGGGGTGCCTTGAGTTTGCGGCCGCTCTTCCCACTGGCCTGGCAGGTCGGGCAGGACCGGCAATGGTTGGCTACGTCATTCCTCATTTTGGGCCAGAAAAAGTGAGTCACCAGGCGGTGGTAGGTCTTGTCTTGGCCCAGGTGCCCGGCCAGGGGGACATCATGGGCTAGGTTCAACAGGAAGTCTCTGAAGTGGAGGGGCACCACCAGCACTCGCCCGGCCCCCAGTTCTGCGATTTTCTGTTCGCTGTACAAGAGATCATTGTCCCAATAAACCCAGTGGGCCCCGGTGGTGTCTCCTTGGCTCTGGGCGAGCGCTTGCTGTCGCAATCCCTCGAGGGAGGGGCAGGTCTTTTGCTCCTGCCGGAATTGTTCCTGGGTGGGCCCCCCTTCTTGACGCCACTGAGCCAGGTCGGGAAGCTCGGGGGGCTGTGTGGACCCCTCTGGGGTGGGGTCTGGGTGGTCGGTCTGGAGGAAGTCTTCTTCTGGAGTGATCGAGGGCGGAGGTGCTGCCCATTCTGGTTCTTCTGGTCTAGGGATGGTGCGGGTGGCCATGGACCGGGTGGTTACGCACGCCCAGTCCGGGAGACCCAACATCCCCAGATGCTCTCTTCTTTCCACAGCGGCCCACGGGGAGCTCTCGAGATCGTTCCCCAGGAGGCAGTCTACGGGGGCATCGTCACGGACAGTTACTTTCAGCATGCCGGACACTCCTCCCCATTCGAAGGGGACGCAGGCCATCCGACACAGGCTCTCCGAGTTATCTGCCGATCGGACGGGGCAAAGTACGTTTGGTAGGATTTGTTCTGGGGTCACCAGGTGACAGCGGACGGCCGTCACACTGGCCCCGGTGTCACGCAGGGCCTCGGCCTTGCGCCCATTGATGCTCACCCATTGGCTGTACTTCCGAGTGTTGGCGGGCAGGGGAGTCCGCGGGACCATGTCTCTTCCTCCTAGGCATGCCAGGGTCATGGCGGCGGGTTCCCACTCGAACTGCTCCGACTCATAGGTCTCCGTGTCTTCGGAGACTTGTTCTTCTCCCAGGGCGGCGGCCGCCATCTGGCGGGGCCCGGGGGCCTGGTTCTTCGGGCAGGTCGAGTCACTGGCATAGTGGCCGACTCGCTGGCATCGATGACACGTCACGTTAGCTCGGAACCCCGGGCGCATCGGGGGGTTTCCCCGGCCTGCTGGGGCCGGGGTGGCGTTAGTGGGTGCGGCCGGGGCGGCGTCTCTGCCCCGGCCCGGGCCTCCTCCTCCTCCTCGGTGACGATGGTGACCTTGGTTGGTTCTGTTCTGCTCATTCGGCCCACTCCGGGCCACTCGGGTGCTCTCCCACCGGTCAGCCTCGGTGGCGAGCTGCCGGGGTTCAGTCAATTTACTGTCGAGGAGGTGCTGCCTGAGCTCGACAAAGCAGTTGTTGGAGAGGTGCTCCCACACAATGAGATTGAAGAGTTGTTCGTAAGTGGTTACGTTGTTACCCTTGATCCACCCCTCGAAGGCTCGGCTGAAATAGTTCACGTATTCCAACCACGTCGTACCTGGGATCCTGGTGCAGTTGCGGAACCTCTGGCGGTACATTTCGGGTGTAAGTCCATATCGACTGAGGAGGGCGGCCTTCATGTGGTCATAGGACGTCATTTGATGGTCCGGAAGCTGCAGCAGGGCATCACGACCCTCGTTGACGAATCTCCCCCATAGACCGGCTCCCCAGTCACTTCGAGCGACCCGGTGGGCGGTCATGGCAATCTCATAGGCCTTGAACCACTGCTGTATGTCGTCGTTCCGGTGATATTCTCGGACCACATCCTTGGGGATGTGGACCTTCTGCTCGGTAGGACCCGGGGAGTGCGGTTGCTCGGGCACCCCTAGGTTTTTGTTCAGTTTGCGCATTTCGATCTCCGCTAGTTTGCACTCGTGCTCGTATGCCAGTCTTTTTTCTTCGAGGTCTCTCTGTCTCTGTTTTTCCTCTCGCTCTTCTCTGAGCCGTAAGTGTTCTAAGTTTATTTTTTGTTCCGCCAGTTTCAATTCTCCGTCTAATCTGAGTCGTGCCAAGTCTAACTCGTGTAATCTATTTTTTTCCCGCTCTTGGATCTCTTCATGGGAGGGGCCTGTTCTCCGTTCCTCCGTCCGGGTGGTGTTGACTTCCGGGGCTGCGGGGTCCCGGGGGGTTGCGGTATTTGTCTCTGTCCAGGCCTCTAGGGCGTTTTTGAAGTCTTCTTTTGTGCTTAGCCCGGTGGTAGCAATGCCTAAGTCCATGCAAAATTGTTTGAGCTCTCGGTGGTTGTATTCTTCCAGCTTTTCCATCTGGAACTTCTCCGCCGATCCGCTCTCTTTGGTCGTCATTGTGGTTTTAGTCGTAGGGTGAGTTACTGTCTGTACGGTACGCGTTGGTTCGGATCGCGCCGCTAGCCACCAATGTTAGACGGGGACCTGGAGGGTCGGCCGAGCACAGTGATCGCACAGACAGGTAACTTACCCCCACAGATGGACACCACACAAAGTTCAGGGTAACACCTTTTATAGGCACTTCTGGGAGTAGAGTGGTACGATACAAGGCAATCAGGACACGATGATCCTCTCAATTCTAGTCTCTAGTAGGGGAAGGGGGTAGTGGGACAGTCTGGGTACCCACGGGTACGGGGGTGTAACGGTGATGGCTCACAATCCTCGAGCTCGGTGTTCGGAGGGGTCAGACCGCGGCAGCGCCGGCAGGTCCCGAAGAGGTCGTAGGTGGCAACGGGCCGCGGCAGCGCCAGCAGGTCCCAACGAGGATGAAGGTTACAACGGGCCGCGGCAGCGCCAGCAGGTCCCACGAGAATGCAGGTTGCAACGGGCCGCGGCAGCGCCAGCAGGTCCCACGAGGATGAAGGTTACAACGGGCCGCGGCAGCGCCAGCAGGTCCCACGAGGATGAAGGTTACAACGGGCCGCGGCAGCGCCAGCAGGTCCCAACGAGGATGAAGGTTGCAGAGGGCCGCGGCAGCGCCAGCAGGTCCCACGAGGATGAAGGTTGCAGAGGGCCGCGGCAGCGCCAGCAGGCAGGACAATAGTTCACAAGGCAGGGCTGTGGCAGCGCCAGCAGTCCGTCAAGGATGAGTTCGTCGCGGTGTCTCTCGACTCCAGGATACAACTGCCTTCCTGTCCTGGGGCTGCCTCAGTTATAGGTCTGGCGCCCTTTGATGTCCGGACCCTCGCTCTTGGAGGTCGGGAGGTCTGGGATGAGGGAGTCCAGACACCCAGCAGGGGGGTGGAGCCAGCGCCCGAGGAGGCTGGGGGTGCTCGGCACCTGGCGGGGGAGAGCCATCGACACTTCGTACTCCCATTGACCTGCCAAGTGGGCCGTTCACCTCCTGGGTGGAGGGTGGTGCCGGGATGTCGGGGCCTGGCCAGGCCCAGGGTTGGGGTCGGGCTGAGGCCGCACGGCCGCGTGGTGCCGTGTCCAAGATGGCGGCTGGGCCGGGCAATGGTGCTGACGGTGGCCCGGGCCCTGTCCTGCGGGGAGGGAGCGAGCCCTTCATGTGGCCTGTCCAACAGGCTGACTCACCTAAAAGATCCTTTTCACAACGAAAACGAGATTTCAGTCCCACCCTTCACCGCCACCATCTTCCAAGTGGCAGCGCTACAGAAAGACTAATCAGCAGCTCCTCTCAGCAAAAGGGCTTCAGGGACTTTCTGAAGGTGTCTTGTCTCCTCTGTCCCAACTTTGTTGTCTTCGTCTCCTCCCTCCAGCTTTAGGAATGTCAGCAAAACACTTCCACTGGCTGGGAAAACAATCTTACCACCATCTTGTGCACAGGAGCAGATTTGGGGCTTCCAGAATGGAATCCAGAGGCATCCATTACAGGGGCATACTTGTGTACATATTGCATGTACCAAACAAGACGCAACATAAACACACACAGCATATATTTGGAATGTTAGCACAAGGGTTAGGAGTAGCGTACTGAGGCAGAACTTCACATCGGTGGGCCCTACACTCCAGTGACATATAAAAAGGCCTGATCATGCCTATGTATTTACAAAACATGGTATGCTGTGCCATCGATCGGCATGCTAAACCTGTGGCAGGCTGGTAGTCCACTATCAGTAAAATGAGGGCATACTTGACATGCCCCTCAAGGTGACAGGATAGGTCCATGACCTCCATCATTTCAAGGGACAGCATAAGCCTCTATGCACTAGATTGCCACAAGGCTAGGGCCAAAACTAAATAATCTCTGGGACACCAGCTACTCACAGTTGAGTTTTCAGGATAGTACAACCTGACATACCTTACAGGGGACATTCCAGTCCCAATAGCATGTTCAGGCAATATTATGTTTTCCTAAATTAATATTGCTTCCCATATGGTCTTTCCACTCTGTAGGTGTAAATCTGATGTTTTTTGGATTCTAAACAAGTGCACATGTGTGTCTTAATGTATAGTCACTGGTCTAAACAAACATTATTTCCATGCACACATGCGGTAATAGCCGCTCTGCAACCTATAAATGGTAATTAATGTGGAGAGCTGCTGAGTGGCCTGTAAACCTGATGAGGGGCCTGTAAGTCACAAGCAGCCCCTCTAGACGAGTTCAGAACAGAAAGGATCAGCCAACCGCAATACCTGAAGTGGTAGTACCTAAGGACAGCTTGGTTCCTTGGCAACACACTAAAAAGGCCTTCACACCACTGACCCTGGCGGTCTGCAGGACACACCTGAAATAATTCCCACTCACCCGTGTCAGTCTTCCTTCTGGCCTTCCCACTTCTCAACCACAATTCTAGCAGCACAGCTCAGTTCACCAGATAACAAAACATTAAAGCATCTACAATTAATCACCTTTAACCTTCCTAACCATGAAAGAATTCATCAATGCTAAAAACTCTTGCCTTCGGGATAAGTCTGTCTGCTCTTGCCAAGCTACCCAGGGGGTGAGCAGAGGTTATCTAGAGTGTGTATCCCCCTTACCCTGACTAGAAGCAACGGTCCCAATTTGGACAAAGATATCTACCTCTGCCAAGTAGAGAACCCCATTTCTAACAATAAATTAACATGTCATAAATCAAAATATTCATGAGCGGCAAAAGGATTAAACACAGCTATGAACAATTTGGCCTTAGTAGCTAGCCCCCCACATAACTCTAGTGAGGAATATAAGGGTAACCATGGAATCTTTCAATCATAATCAGATTGGGTTTGTCCAATGTGTGAAAACTACAAAATGTGTTACTTCTTTCCCTCATATTGGCTATAAAGATGGCTCTGCCCGCCTTGCCTGAAATTCTTGGCCCCACCACTTGCTGGAAGTGTTAGCCCCCCTTCTCTGCCGCCCCCCCCCCCCCCAAAGGTTGGGTCTTGTTGCTCTCCTGACCTGAGCACAGGTTTCTCGCAGGCCTGCCAAGTTTTCCAGGTCCATCCGTGTTGTGCTGCTCCAGTCCACGTTTTTTCCTGGAATTCTGGGACTTGTAGTCTTGTTTATTTCATTATAAAACAGGACTACAAGTCCCATAATTCAGAGGGAAAAAACTGGACTGGAGCAGCACATAACACAATGACCTCGGAAACTTGGCAGCTATGACTAAGACTCACAGGGAATGTAGAAGCACCCCGGAGCAACACACAGTAAAGATTGTTCTAGAAATTCACACAAGTAAGACCCCATTACGAGCCTGGTGATGAATGAGGGCTCCTACTGTGAATGGTATACCGTCTCCGTTGGGGAGACCCATCTATCAGAAGAGACGCAACAACTGCTCCCAGGTGTGATTGTTTCGAATTTATCTCACTGTGACCAATAAAGAGTGTCCCTAATTGGGCTCTCTTGTTAAAGATCAAAATAAATTGTAGCGTATGACCCCCCCTGTGTGAGTGTCTTCGCACGTGCTTGTATGGATGTGTGTGTGTGCAAGTTGTGACGGACTTAGGACCCCGCCTTCCCAGCAGCCCCAGCAGCAGAATCCCGTGGATGAAACACCTGTGACGTACCAGGCCCTCCATTGTGATGTCACGAGGTCCAGGCTAGCACCAGCAGGGGAATCCTGTGAACGGCACACCTGTGACGTGCCAGGCCCTCCGCTGTGATGTCACGAGGTCCACACTAGCACCAGCTACAGAATCCTGTGGGGAACACCTGTGACGTACCAGGCCCTCCATTGTGATGTCACGAGGTCCACGCTAGCACCAGCTGCAGAATGCTGTGAATGGAACACCTAGGACGTACCAGGCCCTCCATTGTGATGTCACGAAGTCCACGCTAGCACCAGCTGCAGAATCCTGTGAATGGAACACCAGTGACGGGTCAAGCCCTCCACTGTGATGTCACGAGGTCCAGGCCAGCACCAGAAGCAGAATCCTATGGATGGAACACCTGTGACGTGCCAGGCCCTCCACTGTGATGTCACGAGGTCCAGACCAGCACCAACATCAGAATCCTATGGATAGAACACCTGTGACGTGCCAGGCCCTCCACTGTGATGTCACGAGGTCCAGCCTAGCACCAGCAGCAGAAGCCTGTGGATGGAACACCTGTGACGTGCCAGCCCCTGCACTGTGACGTCACGAGTACGAGGCCAGCACCAGCAGAGGAATCCTGTGGATGGAACACCTGTGACGTGCCAGGCCCTCCACTGTGATGTCACGCGGTCCAGGCTAGCATCAGCAGCAGAAGCCTGTGGATGGAACGCCTGTGACGTGCCAGGCCCTGCACTGTGACGTCACGAGTACGAGGCCAGCACCAGCAGGGGAATCCTGTGGATGGAACACTGGTGACGTACCAGGCCCTCCCCTGTGATGTCACGAGGTCCAGGCTAAGTGGAGAGGGGAGGCCTCCGCCGGAGAAGAGACAAGGAGAGGCCACTGAGGGGGCAGAAGGTCGCGCAGGATTAGATCGTCTTTGAGGTTCATCACAGGATCCTTTTGTGACTAAATAGATTTTTTACTTTTTTTTAGATAACTGAATTAAAACCGTGCCTCGCCTGCTCCCCCTCCCCCCCTTACACTGCCACACCTGTCATCGCCCATAAGCCGGTGATGCATGATGACAGGTTGAAGGTCTCTATTGTGACGTGTCCGTGGTATACAAGGCTGGTAACCGGGCAGCCGCGGCATTGCACTCATGAGCACCGGACGGAGCCGACCACAGCTGGCGGCTGGAGCCGAGGCCCCCCGAGAGGCCGAGGGGGCCGGGGCCTCACAGGCTCCAAAAGAACCGGGCGGGGCTGGGTGAAAGGGACAAGGTGAGTATAGAAACCAAATGAAAAACGAACTTGAAACCGAACTTGAATCCAAACTTTAAACTGACTTGATACTGGCTTGATACTGACTTGATACTGGCTTGATACTGACTTGATACTGGCTTGATACTGACTTGATACTACTGACTTGATACTGGCTTGAAACTTCCCTTCCCTCTTCCTTTCTCTTTCCCGTTTTTCCTTCTCTGCCTTCCATCCCTATCTCACCTCGCCTATCCCCTTCTCCCCATTTCTTTTAAGTTCCCTTTTTCTCCATCACTCTTTAATCCTCTCCCCTTCTGTCACTCCCCTCCCCTTCCCATTCAATCCATTCCGGTCCCATCCTGCATTCTCTTATCTCCTTTTCCATCTCCACCCCACCCCTTCCCTTCTCTTCCCCTCCATTCCCTCCCATTCACAGCCTCTTTCCCGTCCAATCTGTTCCCATCGCCCCTGCTCCATTTCTGCGCCCCTTCCACTTACCCATCCTTTCTTCCTTATTCTTCCTTCCTTCACCTCCCTTCCTCTTCACCATTCCCTCCCCTTTCCCCTCACCCATCCCTTCTTCCATACCATACCCTTCCCCCCACTACCCTTCCCCTCACCTCCCACTCTCTCATTTACCCTCTCCCCTCCCTTCTCCCTTCCTTTCCCTGCCTTTCTCCTCCTTTCTCTTCTCAGCCTTCTTCCCCACATTCTTCCTTTCCTTTCCATTCCCTTCCCCCACCCTTCCCCAACCCATCCCTTCTTTCCCTTTACACCACCCTCCCACTACCCCTCTCCCTCGTTGTTCCCCTCCCCCCTTTATTTCCATTACTTTCTTCTTTACCTCTTTAATCCTCTCCCCTTCTGTCACCCTTCCCTTCTATCCCATTCACCACCTCACCTCACCTCCCCTCCCACCCCATTCTGTTACCCCACAAACACAACCCCCCACACACACAACCTCACACACACAACCCCACACAAACACCTCCCACACACACAACCCCCCACACACAACCCCCCACACACAACCCCCCACACACACAACCCCACACACACACAACCCCCCACACACAACCCCCCACATACATGACCCCACACACACAACCACACACACAACCCCCATACACAACCCCACACACACAACCCCACACACTCACACACAACCCCACACACACAACCCCCACACACACTACACACACAACCCCACACACAAACGACCCCACACACTCACACACAACCCCACATACACACAACCTCCCCCCACACACAACCTCACACACACACAGCCCCACACACACACAACCCCCCATACACACACTCACACAACCCCACACACTCACACACAACCCCACAAACACACAACCCCCAACACACACAACCCCCCACACACACAACCCCCACACACACACAACCCCACACACACACACAACCCCACACACTCACACAACCCCATGCACTCACATAACACCATGCACTCACACACACAACCCCACACACACAACCCCCCACACACATAACCCCCCACACACAGCCCCATACACAAAAACAACCCCACACACACACACAACCCCACACACACAACCCCCCACACACACAACCCCCCACACACAACCCCACATACAACCCCCCACAAACAACCAATCAAACACACAACCCCACACACAACCACACACACAACCTCACACACACACACAACCAACCACACACAACCACACTACCCCCCCACACATAACCCCCCACACACACAGAACCCCACACACCACACAACCCCACACACACAACCCCCACACAAAACCCCACATATACAACCCCACACACAAGCCCCCCACATACACAACCCCCCACACACACACCCCACTCACACAACCCCCCACACACAATCCCATACACACCCCCCCACCCTACAAAACCCCATCCACACACACACAACCCCCCACACACACAACCTCAAACACACACACAACCCCACACCCACATACAAACCCACACAAACACCCCCCACACACACACACACAACCCCCCCACGCGCACAACCTCACAAACTCACACCCACACACACAACCCCATAACCACACTCACACAACCCCCCCACACACAACCCCACACACAGCCCACACACACACAACCCACCACACACACAACCCCACACACACACAACACCTCCCACACATAAGCCCCACAAACACACACACAACCCCACAACCACACAGAAACACACAACCACACACACACACGTCCACACACACACAACCCTACACACTCACCACACCACACAACCCCACATGCACACACACAACCCCCCTACGCACATAACCCCCCACACACAACCCCACACACACAACCCCCCTCACACACAACCACACCCACCCACAACTACAAACAACCCCACACAACACCACACACACAACCACACACATTCCCACACACACACAACCCCACACACAACCCCCCCACACACACAACCCCCCACACACAACCCCACACACACAACTCCCCACACACAACCCCACACACTCACACACGCAACCACCCCCACACACAACCCCACACACACAACCCCCCACACACACAACCCCACACTCACACACAACCCCCCCACACACAACCCCCCATACACACACAACCCCCCACACACACAACCCCACACACTCACCCAACCCCATGCACTCACACACACAACCCCCACACAAATAACCCCACACACACAGCCCCATACACAAACACAACCCCACACACACACCCCACACACACAACCCCCCACACACAACCACACAATCACACACAACCCCACACACAACCACACACACACACAACCAACCACACAACCCCTCCGAACACAATACCCTACACACAACCCCACACACCACACAACCACACACACCACACAACCCCGCACACACACAACCCCCTCTCCCACACACCACCACTCACAACCCCCCACACACAACCACCCACACACACAACCCCCACACAAGCCCCCCACATACACAACCCCCCACACACACATGAACACCACACACACGACCCCACACACACACCCCACAAAACCCCACCCACACCCACACAACCCCACACACACAACCCCACACAAAACCCCAAACACACACACAACCCCACACACACAACCCCTCCCACACACACAACCCCCCCACACACAACCCCACACACAACCCCTCCCACACACACAACCCCCCCACACACAACCCCACAAACTCACACCCACACACACAACCCCTTAACCACACACACACAGCCCCCACACACAGAACCCCACACACACAACCCACCACACACACAAACCCACACACAACCCCCCACACACACATAACCCCCCACACATAACCCCACAAACACACAACCACACACACAACCACACAACTCCACAACCACACACACACAGCCACACACACGTCTACACACACAACCTCCCCACACACACAACCACACACACACAACCACACACACACAACCCCATACAGACAACCCCACACAACCCCCCTCACACACACAACCCCCACACACAACCACACACACTCACACTCACAACCCACCACACACACAACCCCACACACACAACCCCCCACACACATAACCACACACACTCACACACACAACCCCCATACACACACACAACCCCACACACACAACCTCACACACACAACGCCACACACACACCACCCCACACACACACAACCCCACACACACACAGAACCCCACACACTCACACACAACCCCTCATACACACACACAACCCCCCCACACACACCACCCCACACTCACACACACAACCCACACACACACAACCACACACACAACCCCACACACAACCCCATACACAAACACAACCCCCCCACACACACAACCCCCCCACACACACAACACAACACACACAACACAACACACAACCCCCCACACACACAACCCAAAACATAACCACAACCACACACAACCCTACACAAACATCCCCCCACACACAACCAAACACACAACCACACACACACAACCCCACACACAACCTTCCCACACCCACCCACAACCCCATACACACACACACACAACCCCACATACAACCACACACACACAACCCCCCAACACACACAACCCCACATGCTCACAACCCCATACACACAACCCCACACACAACCCCCCACATACAACTCCAGACACAACCCCATACACACAAGCCCATACACACAACCCCACACACACAACCCCATACACTCACACACACAACCCCCCACACACAACCCCCCACACACAACCCCCCACACACACAACCCCACACACACACAACCCCCCACACACAACCCCCCACATACACAACCCCGCACACACAACCCCACACACACAACCCCACACACTCACACACACAACCCCACACACACAACCCCCACACACACAACCCTGCACACACAACCCCACACACAAACGGCCCCACACACTCACACACAACCCCACATACACACAACCTCACACACACACACTCACACAACCCCACACACTCACACACAACCCCACAAACACACAACCCCCCACATACACAACCCCCCCACACACACAACCCCCCACACACACAACCCCACACACTCACACAACCCCATGCACTCGCATAACCCCATGCACTCACACATACAACCCCACACACACAACCCCCACACACAGAACCCCCCACACACAGCCCCATACACAAACACAACCCAACACACACAACCCCACACACACAACCCCCCCCACACAACCTCCCACAAACAACCAATCAAACACACAACCCCACACACAACCACACACACAACCAACCACACACAACCACACTACCCCCCACACATAACCCCCCACACAAACAGAACCCCACACACCACACAACCCCACACACACAACCCCCCACACAAAACCCCACACACCACTCAACCCCACACACACAACACCCCCACACAAAACCCCACACATACAACCCCACACACAAGCCCCCCACATACACAACCCCACACACACACACCCCACTCACACAACCCCACACACACAATCCCAAACACACACCCCCACCCTACAAAACCCCACCCACACACCACTCAACCCCACACACACAACCCCCCCACACAAAACCCCACACATACAACCCCACACACAAGCCCCCCACATACACAACCCCACACACACACACCCCACTCACACAACCCCACACACACAATCCCAAACACACACCCCCACCCTACAAAACCCCACCCACACACACGCAACCCACCACACACACAACCCCACACACACACCTCCCACACATAACCCCCACAAACACACACACAACCCCACAACTACACAGAAACACACAACCGCACACACACACACGTCCACACACACACAAACCTACACACTCACCACACCACACAACCCCACATGCACACACACAACCCCCCTATGCACATAACCCCCCACACACAACCCCCCCCACACACACCCCCTCACACACAACCACACACACCCACAACTACAAACAACCCCACACAACCCCACACACACAACCACACACATTCCCACACACACACAACCCCCACACACAACCCCCCCACATACACAACCCCCCACACACAACCCCCCTACACACGCAACCCCCCACACACAATACCCCACACACACACAACCCCACACACAACTCCTCACACACAACCCCACACACTCACACACACTCACACACACAACCCCCCCCACACACAACCCCCCACACACAACCCCACACTCACACACAACCCCTCCACACACAACCCCCCACACACACACAACCCCCCCACACACAACCCCCCCCACAAACACACAACCCCCCCCACACACACACCCCCATGCACTCACACACACAACCCCCACACAAATAACCCCACACACACAGCCCCATACACAAACACAACCCCACACACACAACCCCCCCCACACACACACCCCACACACACAACCCCCCACACACAACCACACAATCACACACAGCCCCACACACAACCACACACACACACAACCAACCACACAACCCCTCCAAACACAAAACCCTACACACAACCCCACACACACAACCCCACACACCACAAAACCCCACACACACAACCCCCCACACACACAAACCCCTCTCACACACACCACCACTCACAACCCCCCACACACAACCACCCACACACAAACCCCCCCACACACACCCCCACACAAGCCCCCCACATACACAACCTCCCACGCACACACGAACACTACACACACAACCCCACACACACACACACACACTCACACACCCCACAAAACCCCACCCACACCCACACAACCCCACACACAACTCCAAACACACACAACCCCACACAAACACCCCCACAACCCCTCCCACACACACAACACCCCCACACACAACCCCACAAACTCACACCCACACACAACCCCTTAACCACACACACACAGCCCCCACACACACAACCCCACACACACAACCCACCACACACACAAACCCACACACAACCCCCCACACACACATAACCCCCCACGCATAACCCCCACAAACACACAACCACACACACAACCACACAACTCCACAACCACACACAAACACACAGCCACACACACGTCTACACACACAACCTCCCCACACACACACAACCACACACACACAACCACATAGACAACCCCACACAACCCCCCTCACACACACAACCCCCCACACACAACCACACACACTCACACTCACAACCCACCACACACACAACCCCACACACACACAACCCCACACACACAAACAACCCCACACAACCCCCCCACACACACAACCCCCCACACATACACAATCCCACACACACAATCCCCCACACACACATTCCCCCCCCACACACACAACCCCCCCACACAACCCCCCCCCACACACCCCTCCACACACACAACCCCCCACACACAACCCCACACACACAACCCCCCACACACACAATCCCACACTCACACACAACCCCCCACACACAACCCCCCATACACACACAACCCTCCCCACACACAACCCCACACACTCACACAACCCCATGCACTCACACACACAACCCCCACACAAATAACCCCACACACACAGCCCCATACACAAACA
This sequence comes from Lissotriton helveticus, assembly GCF_964261635.1. NCBI lineage: Eukaryota > Metazoa > Chordata > Amphibia > Caudata > Salamandridae > Lissotriton > Lissotriton helveticus. The sequence continues at coordinate 1,049,304,779 of NC_136072.1, forward strand.
CAACCCCATACACACAACCCCCCTCACACACACGCCACACACACAACCCCCCACACACAACCACACAATCACACACAACCCCACACACAACCACACACACAACCACACACACACACAACCAACCACACAACCCCTCCGAACACAAAACCCCACACACAACCACACAACCCCACATGCCACAAACCCCACACACACAACCCCCCACACACAACCCCTCTCACACACACCACCATTCACAACCCCCCACACACAACCACCCACACACACAAACCCCCCCACACACACAACCCCCACACAAGCCCCCCACACACACAACCCCCCACACACAACCACACAATCACACACAATCCCACACACAACCAACCACACACAACCAACCACACAACCCCTCCGAACACAATACCCCACACACAACCACACACACCACACAACCCCACACACCACACAACCCCCCCCCACACACAACCCCTCTCACACACACCACCACTCACAACCCCCCCCACACAACCACCCACACACACAACCCCCACACAAGCCCCCCACATACACAACCCCCCACACACACATGAACACCACACACACGACCCCACCCCACAAAACCCCACCCACACCCACACAACCCCACACACACAACCCCACACACAACCCCAAACACACACACAACCCCACACAAACACCCCACACACACACACAACCCCTCCCACACACACAACCCCCCACACACAACCCCACAAACTCACACCCACACACACAACCCCTTAACCACACACACACCCCACACACAGCCCCCACACAAACAAACCCACACACACAACCCACCACACACACAAACCCCACACAACCCCCCACACACACATAACCCCCCACGCATAACCCCCACAAACACACAGCCACACACACAACCACACAACTACACAACCACACAGCCACACACACGTCTACACACACAACCTCCCCACACACACAACCCCATACAGACAACCCCACACAACCCCCCTCACACACACAACCCCCACACACAACCACACACACTCACACTCACAACCCACCACACACACAACCCCACACACACAAACAACCCCACACAACCCTCCCCACACACACAAACCCCCACACATACACAATCCCCCACACACACCATCCCCCACACACACAACCCCATGCACACAACCCCCCACACACATAACCACACACACTCACACACACAACCCCCATACACACACACAACCCCACATACACACCCCACCCCACACACACACAACCCCACACACTCACAGAACCCCACACACTCACACACAACCCCTCATACACACACAACCCCCCCACACACACCACCCCACACTCACACACAACCCACACACACACACAACCACACACACAACCTCACACACAACCCCATACACAAACACAACCCCCCCACACACACAACCCCCCCACACACAACCCCCCACACACAACACAACACACAACCCCCCCACACACACAACCCCACACACACAACCCAAAACATAACCACAACCACACACAACCCTACACACACATCCACACAACCACACACACACAACCCCACACACAACCTTCCCACACCCACCCACAACCCCATACACACACACAACCCCACATACAACCACACACACACAACCCCCCAACACACACAACCCCACATGCTCACAACCGCATACACACAACCCCACACACAACCCCTCACACACAACCCCCCCACATACAACTCCAGACACAACCCCATACACACAAGCCCATACACACAACCCCCCACACACAACCCCATACACTCACACACACAACCCCCCACACACAACCCCCCACACACAACCCCCCACACACACAACCCCACACACACACAACCCCCCCACACACAACCCCCCACATACACAACCCCACACACACAACCCCACACACACAACCCCACACACTCACACACACAACCCCACACACTCACACACACAACCCCCCACACACAACCCCCACACACACAACCCTGCACACACAACCCCACACACAAACGACCCCACACACTCACACACAACCCCACATACACACAACCTCCCCCCACACACAACCTCACACACAGCCCCACACACACACAACCACCCATACACACACTCACACAACCCCACACACTCACACACAACCCCACAAACACACAACCCCCCACACACACCCCCCCCACACACACAACCCCCACACACACACAATCCCACACACGCACACAACCCCATGCACTCACATAACCCCATGCACTCACACACACAACCCCACACACACAACCCGCACACACAGAACCCCCCACACACAGCCCCATACACAAACACAACCCAACACACACAACCCCACACACACAACCCCCCACACACAACCCCCCACATACAACCTCCCACAAACAACCAATCAAACACACAACCCCACACACAACCACACACACAACCACACACACACAACCAACCATACACAACCACACTACCCCCCACACATAACCCCCACACAAACAGAACCCCACACACCACACAACCCCACACACACAACCCCCCACACAAAACCCCACACACCACACAACCCCACACACACAACCCCCCACACAAAACCCCACACATACAACCCCACACACAAGCCCCCCACATACACAACCCCCCCCACACACACCCCACTCACACAACCCCACACACACAATCCCATACACACACCCCCACCCTACAAAACCCCACCCACACACACAACCCCCCACACACACAACCTCAAACACACACACAACCCCACACCCACATACAAACCCACACAAACACCCCCCCACAGACACACACAACCCCACCCACACAATCCCCCCACGCACACAACCCCACAAACTCACACACACAACCCCATAACCACAAACACACAACCCCCCCACACACAAACCACCACACACACAACCCCACACACACACAACACCTCCCACACATAACCCCCACAAACACACACACAACCCCACAACCACACAGAAACACACAACCGCACACACACACACGTCCACACACACACAAACCTACACACTCACCACACAACCCCACATGCACACACACAACCCCCCTACACACATAACCCCCCACACACAACCCCCCCACACACACACCCCCTCACACACAACCACACCCACCCACAACTACAAACAACCCCACACAACCCCACACACACAACCACACACATTCCCACACACACACAACCCACACACACAACCCCCCACACACACAACCCCCCACACACAACCCCCCCACACACACAACCCCCACACATAATACCCCACATACACAACCCCACACACAGCTCCCCACACACAACCCCCCCCACACACACACCCCCTCACACACAACCACACCCACCCACAACTACAAACAACCCCACACAACCCCACACACACAACCACACACATTCCCACACACACACAACCCACACACACAACCCCCCACACACACAACCCCCCACACACAACCCCCCCACACACACAACCCCCACACATAATACCCCACATACACAACCCCACACACAGCTCCCCACACACAACCCCACACACACACACACACTCACACACACTCACACACACAACCCCCCACACACAACCCCCCACACACAACCCCACACACACAACCCCACACTCACACACAACCCCCCCACACACACACACAACCTCCCCACACACACAACCACACACACACAACCACACACACACAACCCCATACAGACAACCCCACACAACCCCCCTCACACACACAACCCCCACACACAACCACACACACTCACACTCACAACCCACCACACACACAACCCCACACACACAAACAACCCCACACAACCCTCCCCACACACACAACCCCCCACACATACACAATCCCCCACACACACCATCCCCCACACACACAACCCCACGCACACAACCCCCCACACACATAACCACACACACTCACACACACAACCCCCATACACACACACAACCCCACACACACAACCCCACATACACACACCACCCCACACACACACAACCCCACACACTCACAGAACCCCACACACTCACACACAACCCCTCATACACACACAACCCCCCCACACACACCACCCCACACTCACACACACAACCCACACACACACATAACCACACACAACCCCACAAACTCACACCCACACACACAACCCCTTAACCACACACACAGCCCCCACACACAGAACCCCACACACAACCCACCACACACACAGACCCACACACAACCCCCCACACACACATAACCCCCCACACATAACCCCACAAACACACAACCACACACACAACCACACAACTCCACAACCACACACACACAGCCACACACACGTCTACACACACAACCTCCCCACACACACAACCACACACACACAACCACACACACACAACCCCATACAGACAACCCCACACAACCCCCCTCACACACACAACCCCCACACACAACCACACACACTCACACTCACAACCCACCACACACACAACCCCACACACACAACCCCCCACACACATAACCACACACACTCACACACACAACCCCCATACACACACACAACCCCACACGCACAACCTCACACACACAACCCCACACACACACCACCCCACACACACACAACCCCACACACACACAGAACCCCACACACTCACACACAACCCCTCATACCCACACACAACCCCCCCACACACACCACCCCACACTCACACACACAACCCACACACACACAACCACACACACAACCCCACACACAACCCCATACACAAACACAACCCCCCCACACACACAACCCCCCCACACACACAACACAACACACACAACACAACACACAACCCCCCCACACACACAACCCAAAACATAACCACAACCACACACAACCCTACACAAACATCCCCCCACACACAACCAAACACACAACCACACACACACAACCCCACACACAACCTTCCCACACCCACCCACAACCCCATACACACACACACAACCCCACATACAACCACACACACACAACCCCCCAACACACACAACCCCACATGCTCACAACCCCATACACACAACCCCACACACAACCCCCCACATACAACTCCAGACACAACCCCATACACACAAGCCCATACACACAACCCCACACACAACCCCATACACTCACACACACAACCCCCCACACACAACCCCCCACACACAACCCCCCACACACACAACCCCACACACACACAACCCCCCACACACAACCCCCCACATACACAACCCCACACACACAACCCCGCACACACAACCCCACACACACAACCCCACACACTCACACACACAACCCCACACACACAACCCCCACACACACAACCCTGCACACACAACCCCACACACAAACGGCCCCACACACTCACACACAACCCCACATACACACAACCTCACACACACACACTCACACAACCCCACACACTCACACACAACCCCACAAACACACAACCCCCCACATACACAACCCCCCCACACACACAACCCCCCACACACACAACCCCACACACTCACACAACCCCATGCACTCACATAACCCCATGCACTCACACATACAACCCCACACACACAACCCCCACACACAGAACCCCCCACACACAGCCCCATACACAAACACAACCCAACACACACAACCCCACACACACAACCCCCCCCACACAACCTCCCACAAACAACCAATCAAACACACAACCCCACACACAACCACACACACAACCAACCACACACAACCACACTACCCCCCACACATAACCCCCCACACAAACAGAACCCCACACACCACACAACCCCACACACACAACCCCCCACACAAAACCCCACACACAAAACCCCACACACCACTCAACCCCACACACAAGCCCCCCACATACACAACCCCACACACACACACCCCACTCACACAACCCCACACACACAATCCCAAACACACACCCCCACCCTACAAAACCCCACCCACACACCACTCAACCCCACACACACAACCCCCCCACACAAAACCCCACACATACAACCCCACACACAAGCCCCCCACATACACAACCCCACACACACACACCCCACTCACACAACCCCACACACACAATCCCAAACACACACCCCCACCCTACAAAACCCCACCCACACACACGCAACCCACCACACACGCAACCCACCACACACACAACCCCACACACACACCTCCCACACATAACCCCCACAAACACACACACAACCCCACAACTACACAGAAACACACAACCGCACACACACACACGTCCACACACACACAAACCTACACACTCACCACACCACACAACCCCACATGCACACACACAACCCCCCTATGCACATAACCCCCCACACACAACCCCCCACACACACCCCCCCTCACACACAACCACACACACCCACAACTACAAACAACCCCACACAACCCCACACACACAACCACACACATTCCCACACACACACAACCCCCACACACAACCCCCCCACACACACAACCCCCCACACACAACCCCCCTACACACGCAACCCCCCACACACAATACCCCACACACACACAACCCCACACACAACTCCTCACACACAACCCCACACACTCACACACACAACCCCCCCACACACAACCCCACACTCACACACAACCCCTCACACACAACCCCCCACACACAACCCCCCCACACACACACAACCCCCCCACACACAACCCCCCCCCACAAACACACAACCCCCCCCACACACACACCCCCATGCACTCACACACACAACCCCCACACAAATAACCCCACACACACAGCCCCATACACAAACACAACCCCCCACACACAACCCCCCCATACACACACCCCACACACACAACCCCCCACACACAACCACACAATCACACACAGCCCCACACACAACCACACACACACACAACCAACCACACAACCCCTCCAAACACAAAACCCTACACACAACCCCACACACACAACCCCACACACCACAAAACCCCACACACACAACCCCCCACACACACAAACCCCTCTCACACACACCACCACTCACAACCCCCCACACACAACCACCCACACACAAACCCCCCCACACACACCCCCACACAAGCCCCCCACATACACAACCCCCCACGCACACACGAACACTACACACACGACCCCACACACACACACACACACTCACGCACCCCACAAAACCCCACCCACACAACCCCACACACAACTCCAAACACACACAACCCCACACAAACACCCCCACAACCCCTCCCACACACACAACACCCCCACACACAACCCCACAAACTCACACCCACACACAACCCCTTAACCACACACACACAGCCCCCACACACACAACCCCACACACACAACCCACCACACACACAAACCCACACACAACCCCCCACACACACATAACCCCCCACGCATAACCCCCACAAACACACAACCACACACACAACCACACAACTCCACAACCACACACAAACACACAGCCACACACACGTCTACACACACAACCTCCCCACACACACACAACCACACACACACAACCACATAGACAACCCCACACAACCCCCCTCACACACACAACCCCCCACACACAACCACACACACTCACACTCACAACCCACCACACACACAACCCCACACACACACAACCCCACACACACAAACAACCCCACACAACCCCCCCACACACACAACCCCCCACACATACACAATCCCACACACACAATCCCCCACACACACATTCCCCCCCCACACACACAACCCCCCCCACACACACCGTCACACACAACCCCCCACACACAACCCCACACACACAACCCCCCACACACACAATCCCACACTCACACACAACCCCCCACACACAACCCCCCATACACACACAACCCTCCCCACACACAACCCCACACACTCACACAACCCCATGCACTCACACACACAACCCCCACACAAATAACCCCACACACAGCCCCATACACAAACACAACCCCATACACACAACCCCCCTCACACACACGCCACACACACAACCCCCCACACACAACCACACAATCACACACAACCCCACACACAACCACACAACCAACCACACAACCCCTCCGAACACAAAACCCCACACACAACCACACAACCCCACATGCCACAAACCCCACACACACAACCCCCCACACACAACCCCTCTCACACACACCACCATTCACAACCCCCCACACACAACCACCCACACACACAAACCCCCCACACACACAACCCCCACACAAGCCCCCCACACACACAACCCCCCACACACAACCACACAATCACACACAACCCCACACACAACCAACCACACACAACCAACCACACAACCCCTCCGAACACAATACCCCACACACAACCACACACACCACACAACCCCACACACCACACAACCCCCCACACACACAACCCCTCTCACACACACCACCACTCACAACCCCCCCACACAACCACCCACACACACAACCCCCACACAAGCCCCCCACATACACAACCCCCCCCACACACATGAACACCACACACACGACCCCACACACACACCCCACAAAACCCCACCCACACAACCCCACACACACAACCCCACACACAACCCCAAACACACACACAACCCCACACAAACACCCCACACACACACACAACCCCTCCCACACACACAACCCCCCACACACAACCCCACAAACTCACACCCACACACACAACCCCTTAACCACACACACACCCCACACACAGCCCCCACACAAACAACCCCACACACACAACCCACCACACACACAAACCCCCACACAACCCCCCACACACACATAACCCCCCACGCATAACCCCCACAAACACACAACCACACACACAACCACACAACTACACAACCACACACAAACACACAGCCACACACACGTCTACACACACAACCTCCCCACACACACAACCCCATACAGACAACCCCACACAACCCCCCTCACACACACAACCCCCACACACAACCACACACACTCACACTCACAACCCACCACACACACAACCCCACACACACAAACAACCCCACACAACCCTCCCCACACACACAAACCCCCACACATACACAATCCCCCACACACACCTTCCCCCACACACACAACCCCATGCACACAACCCCCCACACACATAACCACACACACTCACACACACAACCCCCATACACACACACAACCCCACATACACACCCCACCCCACACACACACAACCCACCCCACACACACACAACCCCACACACTCACAGAACCCCACACACTCACACACAACCCCTCATACACACACAACCCCCCACACACACCACCCCACACTCACACACAACCCACACACACACACAACCACACACACAACCTCACACACAACCCCATACACAAACACAACCCCCCCACAAACACAACCCCCCCACACACAACACAACACACAACCCCCCCACACACACAACCCCACACACACAACCCAAAACATAACCACAACCACACACAACCCTACACACACATCCACACACACACAACAACACACACACAACCCCACCCACAACCCCATACACACACACAACCCCACATACAACCACACACACACAACCCCCCAACACACACAACCCCACATGCTCACAACCCCATACACACAACCCCACACACAACCCCTCACACACAACCCCCCCACATACAACTCCAGACACAACCCCATACACACAAGCCCATACACACAACCCCCCACACACAACCCCATACACTCACACACACAACCCCCCACACACAACCCCCCACACACAACCCCCCACACACACAACCCCACACACACACAACCCCCCCACACACAACCCCCCACATACACAACCCCACACACACAACCCCACACACACAACCCCCCACACACAACCCCACACACACAACCCCACACACTCACACACACAACCCCCCACACACAACCCCCACACACACAACCCTGCACACACAACCCCACACACAAACGACCCCACACACTCACACACAACCCCACATACACACAACCTCCCCCCACACACAACCTCACACACAGCCCCACACACACACAACCACCCATACACACACTCACACAACCCCACACACTCACACACAACCCCACAAACACACAACCCCCCACACACACCCCCCCCACACACACAACCCCCACACACACACAATCCCACACACGCACACAACCCCATGCACTCACATAACCCCATGCACTCACACACACAACCCCACACACACAACCCGCACACACAGAACCCCCCACACACAGCCCCATACACAAACACAACCCAACACACACAACCCCACACACACAACCCCCCACACACAACCCCCCACATACAACCTCCCACAAACAACCAATCAAACACACAACCCCACACACAACCACACACACAACCACACACACACAACCAACCATACACAACCACACTACCCCCCACACATAACCCCCACACAAACAGAACCCCACACACCACACAACCCCACACACACAACCCCCCACACAAAACCCCACACACCACACAACCCCACACACACAACCCCCCACACAAAACGCCACACATACAACCCCACACACAAGCCCCCCACATACACAACCCCCCCCACACACACCCCACTCACACAACCCCACACACACAATCCCATACACACACCCCCACCCTACAAAACCCCACCCACACACACAACCCCCCACACACACAACCTCAAACACACACACAACCCCACACCCACATACAAACCCACACAAACACCCCCCACAGACACACACAACCCCACCCACACAATCCCCCCACGCACACAACCCCACAAACTCACACACACAACCCCATAACCACAAACACACAACCCCCCCACACACAACCCACCACACACACAACCCCACACACACACAACACCTCCCACACATAACCCCCACAAACACACACACAACCCCACAACCACACAGAAACACACAACCGCACACACACACACGTCCACACACACACAAACCTACACACTCACCACACCACACAACCCCACATGCACACACACAACCCCCTACACACATAACCCCCCACACACAACCCCCCCCACACACACACCCCCTCACACACAACCACACCCACCCACAACTACAAACAACCCCACACAACCCCACACACACAACCACACACATTCCCACACACACACAACCCACACACACAACCCCCCACACACACAACCCCCCACACACAACCCCCCTACACACACAACCCCCACACATAATACCCCACATACACAACCCCACACACAGCTCCCCACACACAACCCCACACACACACACACTCACACACTCACACACACAACCCCCCACACACAACCCCCCACACACAACCCCCCACACACAACCCCACACTCACACACAACCCCCCCACACACACACACAACCTCCCCACACACACAACCACACACACAACCACACACACACAACCCCATACAGACAACCCCACACAACCCCCCTCACACACACAACCCCCACACACAACCACACACACTCACACTCACAACCCACCACACACACAACCCCACACACACAAACAACCCCACACAACCCTCCCCACACACACAACCCCCCACACATACACAATCCCCCACACACACCATCCCCCACACACACAACCCCACGCACACAACCCCCCACACACATAACCACACACACTCACACACACAACCCCCATACACACACACAACCCCACACACACAACCCCACATACACACACCACCCCACACACACAACCCCACACACTCACAGAACCCCACACACTCACACACAACCCCTCATACACACACAACCCCCCCACACACACCACCCCACACTCACACACACAACCCACACACACACATAACCACACACAACCCCACACACAACCCCATACACAAACACAACCCCCCCACAAACACAACCCCCCCACACACAACCCCCCACACACAACACAACACACAACCCCCCCACACACACAACCCAAAACATAACCACAACCACACACAACCCTACACACACATCCACACACACAACCACACACACACAACCCCACACACAACCTTCCCACACCCACCCACAACCCCATACACACACACACAACCCCACATACAACCACACACACACAACCCCCCAACACACACAACCCCACATGCTCACAACCCCATACACACAACCCCACACACAACCCCCCACACACAACCCCCCACATACAACTCCAGACACAACCCCATACACACAAGCCCATACACACAACCCCATACACTCACACACACAACCCCCCACACACAACCCCCCACACACAACCCCCCACACACACAACCCCCCACACACACAACCCCCCACACACAACCCCCCACATACACAACCCCACACACACAACCCCACACACACAACCCCCCCACACAACTCCCCACACACAACCCCCCCACACACACACACTCACACACACAACCTCCACACATACAACCCCCCACACACAACCCCCCACACACACAACCCCACACTCACACACAATACCCCCACACACAACCCCCCCCACACACACAACCCCCCACACACACACACAACCCCACACACTCACACAACCCCATGCACTCACACACACAACCCCCACACAAATAACCCCACACACACAGCCCCATACACAAACACAACCCCACACACACAACCCCTCCACACTCACACCCCACACACACACAACCCCCCACACACAACCACACAATCACACACAACCCCACACACAACCACACACACACACAACCAACCACACAACCCCTCCGAACACAAAACCCCACACACAACCCCACACACCACACAACCCCACATGCCACACAACCCCACACACACAACCCCCCACACACACAACCCTTCTCACACACACCACCATTCACAACCCCCCACATACAACCACCCACACACACAAACCCCCCACACACACAACCCCCACACAAGCCCCCCACACACACAACCCCCCACACACAACCACACAATCACACACAACCCCACACACAACCAACCACACACAACCAACCACACAACCCCTTCAAACACAATACCCCACACACAACCCCACACACCACACAACCCCCCACACACACAACCCCCTCTCACACACACCACCACTCACAACCCCCCACACACAATCACCCACACACACAACCCCCACACAAGCCCCCCACATACACAACCCCCCACACACACATGAACACCACACACACGACCCCACACACACACACACCCCACAAAACCCCACCCACACCCATACAACCCCACACACACAACCCCACACACAACCCCAAACACACACACAACCCCACACAAACACCCCACACACACAACCCCTCCCACACACACAACCCCCCCACACACAACCCCACAAACTCACACCCACACACACAACCCCTTAGCCACACACACACAGCCCCCACACACAGCCCCCACACAGAACCCCACACACACATCCCACCACACACAAAAAAACCCACACAACCCCCCACACACACATAACCCCCATGCATAACCCCCACAAACACACAACCACACACACAACCACACAACTCCACAACCACACACAAACACACAGCCACACACGTCTACACACACAACCTCCCCACACACACAACCACACACACACAACCACACACACACAACCCCATACAGACAACCCCACACAACCCCCCTCACACACACAACCCCCACACACAACCACACACACTCACACTCACAACCCACCACACACAACCCCACACACACAAACAACCCCACACAACCCTCCCCACACACACAACCCTCCACACATACACAATCCCCCACACACACCACCCCCCACACACACAACCCCACGCACACAACCCCCCCACACACACAACCCAAAACATAACCACAACCACACACAACCCTACACACACATCCACACACACAACCACACACACACAACCCCACACACAACCTTCCCACACCCACCCACAACCCCATACACACACACACAACCCAACATACAACCACACACACACAACCCCCCAACACACACAACCCCACATGCTCACAACCCCATACACACAACCCCACACACAACCCCCCACACACAACCCCCCACATACAACTCCAGACACAACCCCATACACACAAGCCCATACACACAACCCCCCACAAACAACCCCATACACTCACACACACAACCCCCCCACACACAACCCCCCACACACAACCCCCCACACACACAACCCCCCACACACACAACCCCCCACACACAACCCCCCACATACACAACCCCACACACACAACCCCACACACACAACCCCCCCACACAACTCCCCACACACAACCCCCCACACACACACACTCACACACACAACCTCCCCACATATAACCCCCCACACACAACCCCCCATACACACAACCCCACACTCACACACAACCCCCCACACACAACCCCCCCACACACACAACCCCCCCCCACACACACACAACCCCACACACTCACACAACCCCATGCACTCACACACACAACCCCCACACAAATAACCCCACACAAACAGCCCCATATACAAACACAACCCCACACACACAACCCCTCCACACACACACCCCACACACACAACCCCCCACACACAACCACACAATCACACACAACCCCACACACAACCACACACACAACCACACACACACACAACCAACCACACAACCCCTCCGAACACAAAACCCCACACACAACCCCACACACCACACAACCCCACACGCCACACAACCCCACACACACAACCCCCCCCACACACAACCCCCCACACACAACCCCCCACATACACAACCCCACACACACAACCCCACACACACAACCCCCCACACAACTCCCCACACACAACCCCCCCACACACACACACTCACACACACAACCTCCCCACATATAACCCCCCACACACAACCCCCCATACACACAACCCCACACTCACACACAACCCCCCACACACAACCCCCCCACACACACAACCCCCCCCACACACACACAACCCCACACACTCACACAACCCCATGCACTCACACACACAACCCCCACACAAATAACCCCACACACACAGCCCCATATACAAACACAACCCCACACACACAACCCCTCCACACACACACCCCACACACACAACCCCCCACACACAACCACACAATCACACACAACCCCACACACAACCACACACACAACCACACACACACACAACCAACCACACAACCCCTCCGAACACAAAACCCCACACACAACCCCACACACCACACAACCCCACACGCCACACAACCCCACACACACAACCCCCCACACACACAACCCTTCTCACACACACCACCATTCACAACCCCCCACACACAACCACCCACACACACAAACCCCCCACACACACAACCCCCACACAAGCCCCCCACACACACAACCCCCCACACACAACCACACAATCACACACAACCCCACACACAACCAACCACACACAACCAACCACACAACCCCTTCGAACACAATACCCCACACACAATCCCACACACCACACAACCCCACACACCACACAACCCCCCACACACACAACCCCCTCTCACACACACCACCACTCACAACCCCCCACACACAACCACCCACACACACAACCCCCACACAAGCCCCCCACATACGCAACCCCCCACACACACATGAACACCACACACACGACCCCACACACACACACACCCCGCAAAACCCCACCCACACCCATACAACCCCACACACACAACCCCACACACAACCCCAAACACACACACAACCCCACACAAACACCCCACACACACAACCCCTCCCACACACAACCCCTTAACCACACACACACAGCCCCCACACACAGCCCCCACACAGAACCCCACACACACATCCCACCACACACAAAAAAAACCACACACAACCCCCCACACACACATAACCCCCCATGCATAACCCCCACAAACACACAACCACACACACAACCACACAACTCCACAACCACACACAAACACACAGCCACACACGTCTACACACAATACCTCCCCACACACACAACCACACACACACAACCACACACACACAACCCCATACAGACAACCCCACACAACCCCCCTCACACACACAACCCCCACACACAACCACACACACTCACACTCACAACCCACCACACACAACCCCACACACACAAACAACCCCACACAACCCTCCCCACACACACAACCCTCCACACATACACAATCCCCCACACACACCACCCCCCACACACACAACCCCACGCACACAACCCCCCACACACATAACCACACACACTCACACACACAACCCCCATACACACACACAACCCCACACACAACCCCACACACACAACCCCGCATACACACACCACCCCACACACACACAACCCCACACACTCACAGAACCCCACACACTCACACACAACCCCTCATACACACAAACAACCCCCCCCAACACACACCACCCCACACTCAAACACACAACCCACACACACAACCACACACACAACCCCACACACAACCCCATACACAAACACAACCCCCCCACACACACAACCCCCCACACACACAACCCCCCACACAACACAACACACAACCCCCCACACACAACCCCACACACAACCCAAAACATAACCACAACCACACACAACCCTACACACACATCCACACACACACAACCACACACACACAACCCCACACACAACCTTCCCACACCCACCCACAACCCCATACACACACACACAACCCCACATACAACACACACAACCCCCAAACACACACAACCCCACATGCTCACAACCCCATACACACAACCCCACACACAACCCCCCACACACAACCCCCCACATACAACTCCAGACACAACCCCATACACACAAGCCCATACACACAACCCCACACACACAACCCCATACACTCACACACACAACCCCCCACACACAACCCCACACACACAACCCCACACACACACAACCCCCCACACACAACCCCCCACATACACAACCCCACACACACAACCCCACACACACAACCCCCCACACACAACCCCACACACACAACCCCACACACTCACACACACAACCCCACACACACAACCCCCACACACACAACCCTGCACACACAACCCCACACACAAACGACCCCACACACTCACACACAACCCCACATACACACAACCTCCCCCACACACAACCTCACACACACACAGCCCCACAAACACACAACCACCCATACACACACTCACACAACCCCACACACTCACACACAACCCCCCCCACACACAACCCCCCACACACACAACCCCCACACACACACAACCCCACACACTCACACAACCCCATACACTCACATAACCCCATGCACTCACACACACAACCCCACACACACAACCCCCACACACAAACCCCCCACACACACAGCCCCATACACAAACAAAACCCAACACACACAACCCCACACACACAATCCCCCACTCACATAACCCCCCACATACAACCTCCCACAAACAACCAATAAAACACACAACCCCACACACAACCACACACACAACCACACACACACAACCAACCACACACAACCACACTACCCCCACACATAACCCCCCACACAAACAGAACCCCACACACCACACAACCCCACACACACAACCCCCACACAAAACCCCACACACCACACAACCCCACACACACAACCCCCTCACACAAAACCCCACACATACAACCCCACACACAAGCCCCCCACATACACAACCCCACACACACACCCCACTCACACAACCCCCACACACAATCCCATACACACACCCCCACCCTACAAAACCCCACCCACACACACACAACCCCCCACACACACAACCTCAAACACACACAACCCCACACCCACATACAAACCCACACAAACACCCCCACACATACACACACACAACCCCACCCACACAATCCCCCCACGCACACAACCCCACAAACTCACACCCACACACACAACCCCATAACCACACATACACAACCCCCCACACACAACCCCACACACACACACCTCCCACACATAACCCCCACAAACACACACACAACCCCACAACCACACAGAAACACACAACCGCACACACACACACGTCCACACACGCACAAACCTACACACTCACCACACCACACAACCCAACATGCACATACACAACCCCCCTATGCACATAACCCTCCACACACAACCCCACACACACACACCCCTCACACACAACCACACACCCCCACAACTACAAACAACCCCACACACACAGCCACACACATTCCCACACACACAACCCCCACACACAACCCCCCCACACACACAACCCCCACACACAACTCCCCTACATACACAACCCCCACACACAATACCCCCCACACACACAACCCCACACACAACTCCCCACACAACCCCCCACACACACACACTCACACACATCCTCCCCACATACAACCCCCCCACACAACCCCCCACACACAACCCCCACACACACACACACACAACCCCCCACACACACACACAACCCCACACACTCACACAACCCCATGCACTCACACACACAACCCCCACACAAATAACCCCACACACACAGCCCCATACACAAACACAACCCCACACACACAACCCCCCACACACACACTCCACACACACAACCCCCCACACACAACCACACAATCACACACAACCCCACACACACAACCACACACACACACAACCAACCACACAACCCCTCCAAACACAAAACCCCACACACAACCCCACACACACAACGCCACACACCACACAACCCCACACACACAACCCCCCCACACAAGCCCCCCACATACACAACCTCCCACACACACACGAACACCACACACACGACCCCACACACACACGCACCCCACAAAACCCCACCCACACCCACACAACCCCACACACAACTCCAAACACACACAACCCCACACACATACAACCCCTCACACACACACAACCCCCCACACACAACCCCACAAACTCACACCCACACACACAACCCCTTAACCACACACACACAGCCCCCCCACACACAGCCCCACACACACAACCCACCACACACACAAACCCACACACAACCCCCCACACACACATAACCCCCCACGCATAACCCCCACAAACACACAACCACACAACTCCACAACCACACACAGCCACACACACGTCTACACACACAACCTCCCCACACACACAACCACACACACACAACCACATAGACAACCCCACACAACCCCCCTCACACACACAACCCCCACACACAACCACACACACTCATACTCACAACCCACCACACACACAACCCCACATACACACAACCCAAAACACACAAACAACCCCACACAACCCCCCCACACACACAACCCCCCACACATACACAATCCCACACACACACAACCCCCCACACAACCCCCCACACACAATACCCCACACACACAACCCCACACACACAACTCCCCACACACAACCCCACACACTCACACACACTCACACAATCCCCAACACACAACCCCACACACACAACCCCCCACACACACAACCCCACACTCACACACAACCCCCCACACACAACCCCCCATATACACACAACCCCCCACACACAACCCCACACACTCACACACCCCCATGCACTCACACACACAACCCCCACACAAATAACCCCACACACACAGCCCCATACACAAACACAACCCCTCACACACAACCCCCCCACACACACACCCCACACACACACAACCCCCCACTCATAACCACACAATCACACACAACCCACCACACACACAAACCCACACACAACCCCCCACACACATATAACCCCCCACGCATAACCCCCACAAACACACAACCACACACAACCACACAACTCCACAACCACACACAGCCACACACAGCCACACACACGTCTACACACACAACCTCCCCACACACACAACCACACACACAACCACATAGACAACCCCACACAACCCCCCTCACACACACAACCCCCCACACACAACCACACACACTCACACTCACAACCCACCACACACACAACCCCACATACACACAACCCAACACACACAAAAAACCCCACACAACCCCCCACACATACACAATCCCACACACACACAATCCCCCACACACACATTCCCACACACACACATCCCCCCCACACACACAACCCCCCCACACAACCCCCCACACACAATACCCCACACACAACCCCACACACTCACACACACTCACACACACAATCCCCCACACACAACCCCACACACACAACCCCCCATACACACAACCCCACACTCACACACAACCCCCCACACACAACCCCCCATATACACACAACGCCCCCACACACAACCCCACACACTCACACACCCCCATGCACTCACACACACAACCCCCACACAAATAACCCCACACACACAGCCCCATACACAAACACAACCCCTCACACACAACCCCCCCACACACACAACCCCCCACACACAACCACACAATCACACACAACCCCACACAAAACCACACACACAACCACACACACACACAACCAACCACACAACCCCTCCAAACACAAAACCCCACACACAACCCCACACACCACACAAACCCACACGCCACACAACCCCACATACACAACCCCCCACACACACAACCCCTCTCACACACACCACCATTCACAACCCTCCACACACAACCACCCACACACACAAACTCCCCACACACACAACACCCACACAAGCCCCCCACATACACAACCCCCCACGCACACACGAACACCACACACACGACCCCACACACACACACAGACCCCACAAAACCACACACACACAACCACACACACACAACCCCAAAGACACACACAACCCCACACACAACCCCAAACACACACACAACCCCACACAAACACCCCCCACACACACACAACCCCTCCCACACACACAACCCCCCACACACAAGCCCACAAACTCACACACACAACCCCTTAACCACGCACACACAGCCCCACCACACACACAACGCCACACACACACAAACCCACACACAACCCCCCACACACACATAACCCCCACAAACACACAACCACACAACTCCACAACCACACATACACACAGCCACACACACGTCTACACACACAAAACCTCCCCACACACACACAACCACACACACACAACCACACACACAACCCCATACAGACAACCCCACACAAACCCCCTCACACACACAACCCCCCACACACAACCACACACACTCACACTCACAACCCACCACACACACAACCCCACACATACAAACAACCCCACATAACCCCCCCACACACACACAACCCCCCACACATACACAACCCCCCACACACACAATCCCCCACACACACAACCCCCCCACACATAACTGCACACACTCACACACACAACCCCCATACACACACACAACCCCACACACTCACAGAACCCCACACACTCACACACAACCCCTCATACACACACACAACCCCCCCACACACACCCCCACACACCACCCCACACTCACACACACAACCCCACACACACACAACCACACACACAACCTCACACACAACCCCATACACAAACACAACCCCCACACACACACAACCCCCCACACACACAACCCCCCCACACACAACACAACACACAACCCCCCACACACACAACCCCACACACACAACCCAAAACATAACCACAACCACACACAACCCTACACACACATCCAGCCACACACAACCAAACACACAACCACACATACACAACCACACACACAACCCCCCACACAACCTCCCCACACCCACCCACAACCCCATACACACACACACAACCCCATATACAACCACACACACACAACCCCCCCACACACACAACCCCACATGCTCACAACCCCATACACACAACCCCACACACAACCCCCCACGCACAACCCCCCACATACAACTCCAGACACAACCCCATACACACAAGCCCATACACACAACCCCACACACAGACAACCCCCCCACACACATACCCCATCACACAAACAACCACACACACATGCAACCCCCCACACACAATCCACCTGCACAACCCACCCACACACACAACCCCCCCACAGACACAACCACACACACACACAGCACCCCCTACACAAAACCCCCACACACACCCCACGCACACAAACCCACACACACACAAACACCCACACACACAACCACAACCCCCCACACAGAACCACAACACCACACACACAACCCCCCACACATACCCCTACAAACACAACCCCACACACACATACAACCCCCACACAAACAATCCCCCACACACACAACCCCAAACACACAACCCCACACTCACAACCCCCCACACACACAACCAACCACACACATAACCACACAAACTGTTGGACAGGCCACATGAAGGGCTCGCTCCCTCCCCGCAGGATAGGGCCCGGGCCACCGTCAGCACCATTGCCCGGCCCAGCCGCCATCTTGGACACGGCACCACGCGGCCGCGCGGCCTCAGCCCGACCCCAACCCTGGGCCTGGCCAGGCCCCGACATCCCGGCACCACCCTCCACCCAGGAGGTGAACGGCCCACTTGGCAGGTCAATGGGAGTACGAAGTGTCGATGGCTCTCCCCCGCCAGGTGCCGAGCACCCCAAGCCTCCTCGGGCGCTGGCTCCACCCCCCTGCTGGGTGTCTGGACTCCCTCATCCCAGACCTCCCGACCTCCAAGAGCGAGGGTCCGGACATCAAAGGGCGCCAGACCTATAACTGAGGCAGCCCCAGGACAGGAAGGCAGTTGTATCCTGGAGTCGAGAGACACCACGACGAACTCATCCTTGACGGACTGTTGGCGCTGCCACAGCCCTGCCTTGTGAACTATTGTCCTGCCTGCTGGCGCTGCCGCGGCCCTCTGCAACCTTCATCCTCGTGGGACCTGCTGGCGCTGCCGCGGCCCTCTGCAACCTTTATCCTCGTGGGACCTGCTGGCGCTGCCGCGGCCCGTTGTAACCTTCATCCTCGTGGGACCTGCTGGCGCGGCCGCGGCCCGTTGCAACCTGCATTCTCGTGGGACCTGCTGGCGCTGCCGCGGCCCGTTGTAACCTTCATCCTCGCTGGGACCTGCTGGCGCTGCCGCGGCCCGTTGCCACCCACGACCTCTGCGGGACCTGCCGGCGCTGCCGCGGTCTGACCCATCCAAACACCGAGCTCGAGGATTGTGAGCTATCACCGTTACACACCCGTACCCGTGGGTACCAAGACTGTCCCGCTACCCCCTTCCCTCACTAGAGACTAGAATTGAGAGGATCATCGTGTCCTGATCGCCCTGTATCGTACCCCTCCGCTACCCGAAGTGCCTATAAAAGGTGTTACCATAATCTTTGTGTGGTGTCCATCTGTGGGGGGGAAGTTACCTGTCTGTGCGATCACTGTGCTCGGCCGACCCTCCAGGTCCCCGTCTAACACAAACACACACTGCACACCCACACACACCACACATCCATACACACAACACCACACAACCACACACAAACACACAACCCTATACACACAGCCCCCATACACACAACCCCCACACACACAACCCCACACACACACCCAACAGCCCCCACACAACCCCACACACACAACCCCCACACACAAACCCCATACACACACAACCCCACACAAACAACCCCACCACGCACAACCCCCCCACACACACACAACCCCCCACACGCACAACCCCACACACAACCCCAAACACACACACAACTCCACACACAAACAACCCCACACACACACACACACAACCCCCCACACACATAACCCCACAAACTCACAGCCACACACAACCCCACACACACACAACCCCACACACAAACCCCCCCCACACACACACCCCCCACACACACACAACTCCCCACACATAACCCCCACAAACACACAACCACACACAACCACACAAACACACAACCACGCACAAACACACAACCACACACAACCCCCACACACACACAACCCCCCCCACACACACAACCGCCCACACACCACACAGAACCCCCCACACACAACCACACACACACACACACCCCACACACACACAACCACACTACCCCACAGAAAACCACACACAACCCCCCCACACACCTATACACACACAACCACACACAAACAACCCCATACACACAACCCCCCACACACAATCCCCCTACACAACCCCCCCACACAACCTTCCCACACACACCACACACACAACCCCACACACAGACAACCCCCCACACACACATACCCCCTCACATACACTACCACACACACACATGCAACCCCCCACACACAATTCCCCACACAACCCCCCACACACACAACCACACACACACAACATCCCACACACACAACCCCCCCACCCACACACACACCCCACACACACAATCCCACACAAACAACCCCCACACACACAACCCCCCACACACAAACACACCCACACGCAACCCCCCCACACACACAACTCCACACATACAACCCCCCACACACCTATACACACAGCCCCCATACACACAACCCCCACACACACAATCCCCCCACACAACCCCCCACACACAACCCCACACACACACAACCCCACACACACACCCAACAGCCCCCACACAACCCCACACACACAACCCCCACACACAAACCCCATACACACACAACCCCACACAAACAACCCCACCATGCACAACCCCCCCACACACACACAACCCCCCACACACACAACCCCACACACAACCCCAAACACACACACAACTCCACACACAAACAACCCCACACACACACACACACAACCCCCCACACACATAACCCCACAAACTCACAGCCACACACAACCCCACACACACACAACCCCACACACAAACCCCCCCCACACACACACCACCCACACACACACAACTCCCCACACATAACCCCCACAAACACACAACCACACACAACCACACAAACACACAACCACGCACAAACACACAACCACACACAACCCCCACACACACACAACCCCCCCCCACACACACAACCCCCCACACACCACACAGAACCCCCCACACACAACCACACACACACACACACCCCACACACACACAACCACACTACCCCACAGAAAACCACACACAACCCCCCCACACACCTATACACACACAACCACACACAAACAACCCCATACACACAACCCCCCACACACAATCCCCCTACACAACCCCCCCACACAACCTTCCCACACACACCACACACACAACCCCACACACAGACAACCCCCCACACACACATACCCCCTCACATACACTACCACACACACACATGCAACCCCCCACACACAATTCCCCACACAACCCCCCACACACACAACCACACACACACAACATCCCACACACACAACCCCCCCACCCACACACACACCCCACACACACAATCCCACACAAACAACACCCCCACACACAACCCCCCACACACAAACACACCCACACGCAACCCCCCCACACACACAACTCCACACATACAACCCCCCACACATCAACTACCCCCCCACACATCAACTACCCCCCCACACACAACCCCCCACACATAACCCCCACAAACACACAACCACACAACCACACACACAACCCCCCAAACACCCACAAACCCCCACACACAACCCCACACACACACAATCCTACACACAACCCACCACACACACAACCCCACACACAACCCCCCACACACATAACCCCCAAACACACAACCACACACAACCACACAACCACACACACAACCACATACACACGTCCACACACAACCCTACACACACACAACCCCACATGCACACACACAACCCCCCTACTCACACAACCCCCCCACACACACAACCCCACACACACAACCACACACAAACAACCCCATACACACAACCCCCCCACACACACAACCCCCCACACACAACCACACACATTCACACTTGCAACCCCCCCACACACACAACCACACACAACCCCACACACACACAACCCCACACACACACACCTACACACACAAACAACCCCCCACACACACAACCCCCCCACACACAACCACACACACACACAACCCCCACACACACAGCCCCATATACACACACAACCCCCCACACACACATAACCGCACACACTCACATACACATCCCCCATACACACAAAACCCCACACACACAATGCCACACACACAACCCCCATACACCCCCCACCCCCCACACGCACACAACCCCACACACTCACACACAACCCCCCATACACACACAACCCCATACACACAACCCCCCACACACACCACCCTACTCTCACACACACAACACCACCCACACAACCCACCCACACACACAACCCCATACAAAAACAACCCCCACACACACAACCCCCCACACACAACCCCCCACACACAATACAACACACAACCCCACACACACACACAACCCCACACACACAACCACACAACCCCACACACAACCACACACACAACCACACACACACAACCACACACACACACAACCACACACACACAACCCCACACACAACCCCCCCACACATACCCACAACCCCACACACACACTCAACCACACAACCCTACATACAACCACACACACACAACCCTCCCACACACAAACCCCCCACACACAAACCCCCCACACACAACCCCACAAGCACACAACCCCATACACACAACCCCACACACAACACCCCCCACACACACCACAGAACCCCACACAACCCCACACAAACACACAACCACAAAACCACACAACCCCCCACACACAATCCCCTCACACAACTGCCCCACACACACACACAACCCCCCACACACAACCACACACACCCAACACCCCCACACGCAACCCGCCACACACACCCCACACACACAAATGCACACACACAACCACCCACACACACAACCACAACCCCCCCAAACACACAACCACAACACACACACAAACCCCCCCACACACATACCCCTACAAACACAACCCCACACACACAACCCCCACAAACACAACCCCCCACACACAACCCCACACACAACCACACACTCACAACCCCACACACACAACCCCCCACACACAACCTGACAACCACACCCACTGCACACCCACATACACCACACAACCACACACACACACCACACAATCACAAACACAACCACACAACCCCATACACACAACCCCCCACACACAACCCCCACGCACACAATCCCCCCACACACAACCCCCACGCACACAACCCCACCCCACACAACCCCACCCACACACACAACCCCACACACACACACAACCCCACCCACACAACCCCAAACACACACAACCCCACACACACACAACCCCAAACACACACAACCCCACACACACACAACCCCACACAAACACCCCCCCCACACACACAAACACCCCCACACACAACCCCCAAACCCACCCACCCACACACAACTACACCCACACACACAACCCCACATACACAACCCCCCACACACAAACACAACCCCCCCACACACACAACCCCAGACACACAACCCCTGACACATACCCTCACAAGCACACAACCACACACACAACCATACAACCCCACACACAACCCCCCACACACCACACATAACCCCCCACACACAACCACACACATGTACACACACACCCTCACACACACACAACCCCCACACACAACCAAACAACCACACACAACCCCCCACAAAACCACACACAACCACACACATACAACCCCCCACACACACAACCCCCTATACACACAACCACACACACACAACCCCACACACACCTATACACACAACCCCACACAACCAAACACATAACCCCATACACACAACCCCCCACACACAATCCCCCACACACAATCCCCCACACAACCCCAACACACAACCACACACACACCCAACACCCCCACACACAACCCCCCACACACAACCTTCCCACACACACGACACACACAACCCCCCACACGCACAACCCCCACACACATAACCCCCAACATACACACAACACCACACACACATACACCCCTCACACACAACACACACAACACCATACACACAACCCCACACACAGACAACCCCAACACACACACATACCCCCCTCACACACACAACCACACACACACATGCAACCCCCCACACACAATCCTCCACACAACCCCCCCACACACACACACAATAGGAGGTAGGATATTGAAGACTCCTGAGGCACAGCCGGGAGTAGCACTCGCTTCTATTTTTTTTTTAAAAGACATTGTATTTTGTGTGACATTTTAACAGCTGTCACCTTCTTCTGGGCACCTCCCCCAGCATCTTTTGAATATAAATCCCCCCGTGCAGCAGATCGTAGCGCTGTTGCCGGTTGAGGTAACCTTTGCCGCCATTCCTCGTCAAACCCGTGGCCACGCCCACTCACGGGAGGCCACACTCCCCACCCCCTACATGAATGTGCTTTCACCGGACGCGCAGCGGGCGAGCACAGCGGGCGCACCGACAGCGTGCCGAAGGCGCCCCAAAGGCAAGCCCGTCTGCGCCCGTCCGCGACCGACCGGGACACGGGGCATGTCACTCTGCCTACACTACCCAATACTCTTCTGTCAACCTGCTCGACCTGCATGCCCCCTGGCCCCTAGCCCCGTCTGTCCGCTCGCAGCTCAACCATCTAGGCCTGGGTCACGCTTGAAATAACTTTCCTGAGTTTGACGCCTGCAAAATCTCCACCCCTTTTCAAGCCTCCTCTCGCCCCCCTCCTTGTACTACACCCCTGTTGGACCCGGCCTCATGGCGTGGTCCTACCCCTCCCGCAGGGCGGGCCCAGGACGACATCGGCCCTCCACCCAGCATCGGGCAGCCCTTTTGCCCCTCACTGCACGCCCCAACATTGCTGGTCCGGCCCCCATCCCGGACCCCCACTACCGACCTGGCTCCATCGTGGGCCTCTCACGACCTAAGCACGAGGCCGCGCCCGACTCCATCTTGGGCCCACCACGTCACGACCACGTGGCCTCGGCCCCGGCCCAGGCCCCAGCGAAGCCCAGACATCGAGGCACCAAGATCCACCCAGGTGGTCGAGTGGCCACTCGACAGATCCCGGAGAAAAGGGTGTTTCGATGGCCCTCCAGCCGTCCCCGGACGCCTGGTTTCGATCGCCCTCTGGCCTCCCTGGGCGCTGGCTCCACCCCCCTGCTGGGTGTCTGGACACCATCATCCCGGCCCCTCTGACCCCCAGGCGCGAGGGTCCGGACATCAAAGGACTCCAGTCCTATATCTGGGCCAGCCCTGGATTAGGACGTCAGTTGTATCCTGGACTGGAAGCCCTGCTGACGCTGTCACGGCCGATACCAGAAGAACTCCTTGCCCTTAACCTGAAGAAACCCTGAGAGCCTGCTGGCGCTGCCGCGGCCCACCTTTGCTGCACCCCTTGAGAGCCTGCTGGCGCTGCCGCGGCTGAACCATCTTGAGAGCCTGCTGGCGCTGCCGCGGCTGAACCATCTTGAGAGCCTGCTGGCGCTGCCGCGGCCGAACCACCTGAGAGCCTGCTGGCGCTGCCGCGGCTGAACCATCTTGAGAGCCTGCTGGCGCTGCCGCGGCTGAACCATCTTGAGAGCCTGCTGGCGCTGCCGCGGCTGAACCGTCTTGAGAGCCTGCTGGCGCTGCCGCGGCTGAACCATCTTGAGGGCCGGCTGGCGCTACCGCGGCCTCCTCGCTGTTAAGACCACCTGTCGAGTCCTGCTGGCGCTGCCGTGGCTCGACCTCTCGGAACCCCCGGCTCGAGGATTGAGAGCTGTGCGCAGGGTATCCCTTCCTGTATCCATACCGAGACTGTCCCGCTACCCTGTCCCTTTTACGAGACTCTACAGATCCCTCGATCTGCCTGTATATACCGCTGGGACCCAGCAACCTTTATTCTTGATAAAGCCTAAGAATTTAACCTCTTGTGTGGTGTCCGTTTGTAGTGTTGTGGTTACCCTGCTGTACGATCCTAGGAGAGGACCCTCACCCAGGAGGCCTCTTGATAACGCTCGGCTACTTCTCGACGGAGGGGTGGACCTAGGGGTGGTCAGTCAGACATCTTCTGCCTCCCCCGGGGTCGCCTTTCTAACATTGGTGGCAGCGGTGGGATCCGAGCCGACGCAGATCGTACAGAGGGTGATTCACTCACTACTGAGAAAAACACACCACGACCATGACTACGCAAGAGACAAGACCGACTACGGAATTCCAGAAAGAAAAAATGGAAGATTACAGTCACAAAGAATTAAAACAATTCTGCAAAGATCTGGGCATTGCTACCACTGGGCTAAGCACCAAGGAAGACTTTAAATCAGCCCTACAAGCATGGGTGGACACCGATGACACAACCCCCCGGAATGAAGACAACCCGGGCCCGAGCAGATGGCCGGAGACCGACACGACCCCAGCGGGGGAGAGACCCGCCAATCCAGGCACGAGCCCCCACGAAGACGCCCGAGAGCGAGAGAGGAACCGGCTCCACGAGTTGGAGCTCGCCCGACTCCGGTTGGATGGAGAACTACAGCTGGAGGAAAGGAAAATCGCGCTCGAGCAACGACGGCTAGAAGGAGACCTGGAAGAGAAGAGAAGACAAAGAGACCTCGATGAAAAGAGACTCATGCTCGAGCATGAGCGCGGCCTAAAAGAACTAGAACTCAAAGCCAAAACGAATGATGCCAACGCCTCCGGGGGCAAGACCTCGCCCCCGCCCTTGGATTCAAAGGTGCACATACCCAAGGATGTCGTCAAGGAATATTACAAGAACGACGACATCCAACAGTGGTTCAAAGCCTACGAGGTCGCCATGACCGCCCATCGAGTACCCCTCAAGGACTGGGGCGCCGGCCTGTGGGGGAAGTTCGTCAATGAGGGGAGAGACGCCCTGCTAGAGCTCCCCGACGCCGAGATGACCTCGTACGAGCACATGAAAACCGCTCTCCTCACTCGCTATGGACTCACCCCCGAGATGTACCGGCAGCGATTCCGAGACTGTAAAAAAATACCCGGCACCACTTGGGTGGAATACGTGAACTTTTACAGCAGAGCCTTCGAGGGGTGGATCAAAGGCAGCAAGGTCACCACCTACCAGCAGTTGGTCGACTTCATTATATGGGAACATTTGTCCAACAACTGCTTCATCGAACTCCGGCAGCACCTCCTCGACAGCAAACTAACTGAGCCCCGAAAACTCGCTGTCGAGGCGGATAGATGGATGAGCACCCGAGTCCCCCGGAGTCCGATGGGAGACTACGGCCGGGGATCCCCGGGGAACCGCCGACCATGAGGCGGCGGAGGAGGTCAGAGCAGGGGCCGAGACACCCCCACGGGGTCATCCCCTACCTCCCCGTCGCCATCCCTGGGTTGGAGGGGGGCCCCCCAGCAAGACCCGGGCCCTGCCCGAATGTGACATGCCACAGATGCCAGCGACAGGGTCACTACGCGAATGACCCCCTCTGCCCGATGAACCAGCGACCCGGCACCACCGGTCCTCCCAACCGCCAGATCGCAGCCGCCGCCCTGGGGGAAGAAAGAGGCGAGGAAGACGACAACGACCACGAACAGGCCGAGTGGGAGCCCGCCGCCATGATCTTGGCCTGCCTGGGTGATCGAGACATGGTCCCCCGAGACCCAATTCCAGGCAACACCCAGAAATATCGCCAATGGGTCACCATCAACGGCCGCCGGGCCGAAGCCCTCCGAGACACTGGAGCCAGCGTAACAGCGGTCCGACGCCACTTGGTGACCCCAGAGCAAGTTCTCCCCAATATCATGTGCCCGGTGCGGACGGCGGACAACTCCGAGAGTTTGTGCCAGATGGCCCGCATCCCCTTCGAATGGGGAGGGGTGTCGGGTATACTGAAGGTGACCGTCCGGGACGATGCCCCCGTGGACTGCCTCCTCGGGAACGACCTGGAAAGTTCCCCCTGGGCCAGCGTCGAGCTGAGAGAGCATCTGGGGATGCTAGGCCTTCCAGAGTGGGTCTGTGCGACCACCCGCTCCATGTCCGCCCGAGCCTTCGTCCCACCGGAAGATGCTCCGACCGAGGAACCAGAGTGGCCCGCACCGCCACCGCCCGCCGTCCCCGAGGACGCCGACCTTGACCCTGGCCCTCGGGGGCCCAACCATGAAGACCTCACCGAGCTCGGCCACCTTCCAGAACTAGCTCAATGGCGCCAAGAAGGTGGCCCCACCCGCGAACAATTCCGGCAGGAACAGAAAACCTGTCCCTCCCTCGAGGGAATCCGACAACAAGCCGCCACTCAAGCTGCTGGAGGCCCCTCGGGGTCCCACTGGGTCTATTGGGACCACGACCTCCTCTACAGCGAGCAGAAAGTTGCCGAACTAGGGGCCAGCCGAGTACTGGTCGTTCCCCTCCGTTTCAGAGACTTCCTCTTGAACTTGGCACACGACGTGCCCCTCGCCGGGCACCTGGGGCAGGATAAAACTTACAGCCGCCTGGTGACCCATTTCTACTGGCCGAAGATGCGCAACGATGTGCACAACCACTGCCGATCCTGTCCGATGTGTCAAGCCAGCGGGAAGAGCGGGAGAAAAGTGAAGGCCCCACTCCAGCCCTTTCCTGTGGTCACCACCCCCTTTGAGAGAGTGGGGATCGACATTGTGGGACCCTTGGACCCCCGCACCTCTCAAGGGCACCGCTTCATCCTCGTTCTGGTGGACCATGCCACCCGCTATCCTGAGGCCATCCCCCTCCGGACCATCACGGCCCCAGTGGTAGGCCGAGCGCTGATGGGGATCTTCTCCAGAGTCGGCTTCCCCCGGGAAGTCGTGAGTGATCGGGGTACAAACTTTATCTCCAAGCATATGCGATCCCTGTGGCAACAGTGCGAGGTCACATATAAGTCCACCACCCCGTATCACCCCCAAGGAAATGGACTTGTAGAACGGTTTAACCGAACACTGAAGGGAATGATCAAAGGCTTAGACGAGCCCCTACGACGCAGATGGGACGTCCTGCTGCCCTGCCTCCTGTTTGCGTATCGAGAGGTACCCCAGAAGTCCCTGGGGTTCAGCCGCTTCGAACTATTGTATGGGCACCCGGTCCGAGACCCCCTCAGCCTGGTCAAAGAAGGCTGGGAGACGGCTGTCCGAGGTGCCCCACCAGATGTCTATCAGTACCTCCTGACACTCCGCAACCAGACTCGGAAGTTCCGGGAACTTGCCGAGGCCAACCTCGAGGCCAGTCAGGAGGAGATGAAACGCTGGTATGACCAGAACGCTAAGCATGGGCGGATTTTGCGGATCCACGATTCACGAATTTGCGTATTCACGGATCATGGATACGCAAAATCCGCGGATTTAGCGGATCGGCGGATTTGGGGGCGGGGCTTCCATGCCAGGACCATCGTGCCAGATTGAACCCTGCCCTTCGTATTTATTCAAGAAGACGCCACCGTTTTGTGCCATACCTCTACTCAACTGGAATACTTTCTACTGGATAATCAGTAAGTGCTACCTCGTTGGGTAAATGTATAGTGCTTTTACTACACTACAGCTACCTAAAGTGCCAGAGAGTTGTCAACAGCGACCAGGTGTGTGTTACTATGCAATCGCGCCGAAGGGCGCAGGGGTCCCTTGAGTGACCTATCATAGTGGTAAATGGCGGGAAGACGGTGCACACCTCGAGTGTGTGGGCGGGGCCAAACGGACGGGGCTTCCATGCGAGTGCACATGCCTCTTGTGTGTATAAAAGGTCAGAGACTGATCAGAGCAGTAGATGTAGAGACAGAAGCTCCTGGTCACATAACAGCACGGGGATTGCGCTCGTGAAGGTCAAAGATGCAAAGGCCTTTGTCCAGCGTCACAGCTGATTTTCGACGGTATATTTGGGAAGAAGGCACACCTGCCCAGCCTCCACAACGCTCACGATTGTTTTTGGGCTGATGAATGAGTCACTGCATGTAAGCTTCAACTAGGGCACGTGCTGTATTGATATCTGTAAGTGCTTCCTGTTGAGGTTTAATTTTTGTGCCAGGACCATCGTGCCAGAATGAACCCTGCCCTTCATATTTATTCAAGAAGAAGCCACCGTTTTGTGCCATACCTCTACTCAACTGGAGTACTTTCTACTGGATAATCAGTAAGTGCTACCTCGTTGGGTAAATGTATAGTGCTTTTACTACAGTACAGCTGCTTAAAGTGCCAGAGAGTTGTCTACAGCGACCAGGTGTGTGTTACTATGCAATCGCGCCGAAGGGCGCAGGGGTCCCTTGAGTGATCTGCCCATCATAGTGGGTAAATGGCGGGAAGACGGTGCACACCGCGAGTGTGTGGGCGGGGCCAAACGGACGGCGCTTCCAAGCGAGTGCACATGGCTCTTGTGTGTATAAAAGGTCAGAGACTGATCAGAGCAGCAGATGTAGAGACAGAAGCTCCTGGTCACATAACAGCACGGGGATTGCGCTCGTGAAGGTCAAAGATGCAAAGGCCTTTGTCCAGCGTCACAGCTGATTTTCGACGGTATATTTGGGAAGAAGGCACACCTGCCAAGCCTCCAAAACGGTATTATTCCATTCCTGGTCTGTTGTAACTAATTTACGATGGCGCCGGCAAGCTGCCAGCGCCATCATAAAATAGTTACAAAATTTGCTTCAACAGGAAGCTCTAATAGATTAAATAAAGCAGGCGCTCGATGACCTGCTTTATCTTATCTATTAGAGCTTCCTGTTGAAGCTAATTTAGTAACTATCTTAGGATGGCGCTGGCAGCTTGCCGGCGCCATCGTAAATTAGTCACAACAGAGCAGGAATGGTTGAACTTTTGCCCCCGGAATCCGCCGCTCGCGGATTGCGAATTTTCGGCAAATTCGCGAGAGTTCGCGGATCGCGAATTTACCGAAAATTCGCAAAATCCGCGATCGGAGCGGATTTAGCGCTCATGCTTACAGAACGCCTCATCCATCGAATTCAAGCCAGGCCAGCAAGTCTGGGTCATGTCCCCGGTTGAACCTTGCGCCCTCCAGGACAAATGGACGGGGCCCTTCAAAGTGATGGAGCGCACGAGCCCCGTCACTTACCTGGTGGACCTGAAATCCCCCCGGAACCCCCTCCGGGTTCTGCACGCTAACCGGCTCAAGCCACACTTCGCCCGCACAGAACTGAGTCTGCTTCTAGCGACCGATGACGGAGCTGAAGACGACTCCGAACCCGTACCAGTTGTTGGACAGGCCTCGTAGCTGGGCCGTCCCCCCTCCGCACAACGGGGCCCGGACCCGGCTCTCCCTGAATCCCCAGCAAGAACCACCCCGGCAACCCCCCGAGGCAACCCACAACCCGTCCATAACGGGACTCCAGCTCCTGAACCCTCCCGTACCGGCTGGCCCTGGTCCCCATCAGCACCATGGCCCCGGCCCAGCCGCCATCTTTGGACACTACAGCACGAGGCCGCGTGGCCTCAACTCGACCCTAACCCTGGGCCTGGCCAGGCCCCGACATCGAGGCACCAACCTCCACACAGGAGGTAAAGAGACCACTTGGCAGATCAATGGAAGAAGGAGTCGTCAACGGCTCTCCTCCGCCAGGTGTCGATCACCCCCGGCCTCCCTGGGTGCTGGCCCCACCCCCCTGCTGGGTGTCTGGACTCCCTCATTCCGGACCTCCCGACCTCCAGGCGCGAGGGTCCGGACATCAAAGGGGACCAGACCTATAACTGGGGCAGCTCCAGACCAGGAAGGCAGTTGTATCCTGGAGTCGAGAGACACCGAGAAGAACTCATCCTTGACGGACTGCTGGCGCTGCCGCAGCCCTGCCCTGTGAACCCTTCGTCTTGGCCTGCTGGCGCTGCCGCGGCCCACCCTCGTGAAACCATCATCTTGGCCTGCTGGCGCTGCCGCGGCCCTCTGCAACGTGAACTACTACCTTGGCCTGCTGGCGCTGCCGCGGCCCTCTGCAACGTGAACTACCACCTTGGCCTGCTGGCGCTGCCGCGGCCCTCTGCAACGTGAACTACCACCTTGGCCTGCTGGCGCTGCCGCGGCCCTCTGCAACGTGAACCATCGCCTTGGCCTGCTGGCGCTGCCGCGGCCCTCTGCCACTTGAACCATCGCCTTGGCCTGCTGGCGCTGCCGCGGCCCCCTTCGTTGTAGACCTTCGTCCTAGCCGGCTGGCGCTACCGCGGCCCGACCTTGCAGACTCCTAAGCTCGAGGATTGTGAGCTTCTCGCTTGCCACCCCCTGTACCGATCCGATACCAAGACTGTCCCGCTACCCCTTTCCCTACAGAGACTAGAATTGAGGGGACCTTCAAGTCCTGAATCCCCTGTATCGCTGATAACCTTGCCTTACAAACCCTATATAAAGAGTGTTGATCTCATCCTTGTGTGGTGTCTATCTGTGGGGGGGAAGTGACTTGTCTGTACGATCGCTGGAGACGGCCCTCCTCGGAGGCCTCTCCCCCAGTACTCGGCCGACCCTCCGGGTCCCCGTCTAACACAGATCTCATGAGCATCACCGAGAAAGACGGCTCCGTCGAAGGGGTCACGCTCTCCTCTACCCTGACCCGAGAACAGCACCAAGACTGCCGGGAGCTGCTGGGGCAATTTGCAGACCTGTTTTCCCTCACCCCTGGAGTCACCCGGTGGTGTGTCCACGATGTGGACACCGGAGACAACCCGCCTGTAAGACACCGAGCTTTCCGAGTGCCCGACCGAGTTCGGGCCTGCATTCAATCCGAAGTGGCCAAGATGCTAGCTCTGGGGGTAGTCGAACCCTCCGACAGTCCCTGGGCCAGTCCGGTTGTCCTGGTCCCCAAAGCCACCGTCCCTGGCACACCCCCGGAGCTCCGGTTCTGTGTTGACTACCGGGGGCTGAATGCAGTCACCCGGACCGACGCCCATCCCATCCCCCGGGCGGATGAACTGATCGATCGCCTGGGGGCCGCCAAATATCTCAGCATCTTCGACCTCACGGCGGGGTATTGGCAGATCGGCCTCACCCCTGGAGCACAGGAGCGATCGGCCTTCTCGACCCCTGATGGCCACTACCACTTCAAAGTGATGCCCTTCGGCATGAAAAACGCCCCGGCCACCTTCCAGAGACTCGTGAACCGGGTACTGGCCGGACTCGAAGAATTCAGTGCCGCCTATCTCGACGACATTGCGGTGTACAGTCGCCACTGGGGTGAGCACCTGACCCACCTCCGGGAGGTCCTGTCGGCCCTCCGACAGGCCGGACTAACAATAAAGGCCAGCAAGTGCCAGATCGGCCAAGGGTCCGTGACGTATCTGGGACACCAAGTGGGGAGCGGCCTGGTGGCTCCCCTCCAGCCAAAGATTGACGCCATCCGGGCCTGGGAGCCCCCGATCACCCAAACGGCCGTCCGAGCCTTCCTGGGGCTCACAGGATACTATCGGCGCTTCATAAAAGACTATGGAAGCATTGTGGGGCCCCTCACAGAACTGACCTCCAAGAGGCTACCCCAAAAGGTGCGCTGGACCCCAGAGTGCCAAACAGCCTTCGAGGCTCTAAAGACTGCCATGTGCACCGCCCTGTGCTCCAGGCCCCCGACTACAGCCGAGAGTTTGTGGTCCAAACCGACACCTCGGAACACGGCATTGGGGCGGTCCTCTCACAAGTGAACCCTGAGGGAATCAACCTTCCCGTTGCCTTCATCAGCCGGCGGCTGCTGGCCAGAGAACAGCGCTGGAGCACCATCGAGAGGGAAGCCTTCGCCGTCGTGTGGGCGCTAAAGAAGCTCCGACCCTACATCTTCGGCACCCACTTCCGGGTCCAGACCGACCACCAACCCCTGCGGTGGTTGATGCAGATGCGGGGAGAAAACCCGAAACTGTTGCGATGGTCCATCTCCCTGCAAGGGATGGACTTCACTGTGGAGCATCGCCCCGGCAACGACCACGCCAATGCTGACGGCCTGTCCCGATTCTTCCGCCTCGGCGAGGAGAATCCCCAAGAAGATGGGTGACTCTCCCCTACCTTCAGCTGGGGGGGACGCGTCTTGGACCCGGCCTCATGGCGTGGTCCTACCCCTCCCGCATGGCGGGCCCAGGACGACATCGGCCCTCCATCCAGCATCGGGCAGCCCTTTTGCCCGAAACTGCATGCCCCAACATTGCTGGTCCGGCCCCCATCCCGGACCCCCACTACCGACCTGGCTCCATCGTGGGCCCCTCATGACCTAAGCACGAGGCCGCACCCGACTCCATCTTGGGCCCACCACGTCACCACCACGTGGCCTCGGCCCCGGCCCAGGCCCCAGCGAAGCCCAGACATCGAGGCACCAAGATCCACCCAGGTGGTCGAGTGGCCACTCGACAGATCCCGGAGAAAAGGGTGTTTCGATGGCCCTCCAGCCGTCCCCGGACGCCTGGTTTCCATCGCCCTCCGGCCTCCCTGGGCGCTGGCTCCACCCCCCTGCTGGGTGTCTGAATGTTGGACCCGGCCTCATGGCGTGGTCCTACCCCTCCCGCATGGCGGGCCCAGGACGACATCAGCCCTCCTCCGGACCTCGGGCAGCCCCTTCGGCCCGACCCTGCACGCCCCAACACCACAGATCCGGCTACCATCCCGGATCCCCATCACCGGCCTGACTCCAGCGTAGGCCCATCACGACCTACGCACGAGGCCGTGCCCGACTCCATCTTGGGTCCCCCACGTCACGACCACGTGGCCTCGGCCCAGGCCCAGGCCCCAGCGAAGCCCCGACATCGCGGCACCAAGATCCACCCAGGTGGTCAAGTGGCCACTCGCCAGATCCCGGAGGGAGAGGAGTTTCGATGGCCCTCCAGCCGTCCCCGGACGCCTGGTATCGATCGGCCTCCGGCCTCCCTGGGTGCTGGCTCCACCCCCCTGCTGGGTGTCTGGACACCATCACCCCGGCCCCTCTGACCCCCAGGCGAGAGGGTCCGGACATCAAAGGACCTCCATCCTATATCTGGGCCAGCCCCGGAGTAGGACGCCAGTTGTATCCTGGACTGGAAGCCCTACTGACGCTGTCACGGCCGACACCAGACGTACTCATCTCCGGTAACCTGAACCATCTGAGAGCCTTATTGTGTGGGAGCACCTTTCTAACAACTGCTTCATCGAACTCAGGCAGCACCTCCTGGACAGTAAACTAACGGAACCTCGGCAACTCGCCGCCGAAGCTGACCGATGGGAAAGCACCCGAGTTGGCCGAAACGGGCCCAGCGAACCGAACAGAACTGCCCAAGGGCCCCATCGCCCCCGTGGGGGAGGAGGAGGCCAGGGTCGGGGTAGAGACACTGGCCCGGTGACTCCCGCAAGCAACCCCCCGCCCCCGGCCAGCAGGGGAAACCCCCCGATGCGACCAGGCTTCCGAGCCAACATTACTTGCCACCGGTGCCAGCGACCCGGTCACTACGCCAATGATCCCAACTGTCCAAAGAACCCGAACACTATACCCCGCCAGGTCGCTGCTGCCGCCCTGGGGGAAGAGCAAACCCCAGAAGACCAAGAGGAGTACGAGACCGACCAGCCTGAGTGGGAACCGGCCGCCATGTCCCTGGTTTGCTTAGGGGAACGAGACCTGATCCCTCGGGCCCCCCTTCCCGCCAACACGCAGAAGTACAGCCAGTGGGTCAACATTAATGGCCGCCGGGCGGAAGCTCTCCGCGACACCGGGGCCAGTGTGACCGCAGTCCGCTGTCATCTGGTGGCCCCGGACCAGATCTTGCCGAACATTCTTTGCCCTGTCCGGTCGGCCGACAACTGAGAAAGCCTATGTCAAATGGCCTACGTCCCCTTCGAATGGGGAGGAGTATCCGGGATGCTGAAAGTGACTGTCCGCGATGATGCCCCTGTGGATTGCCTCCTGGGGAACGATCTCGAAAGTTCTCCCTGGGCAGCAGTCGAACGGAGAGAGCACCTGGGGATGCTGGGCCTCCCCAAATGGGTCTGCGTCACGACCCGGTCCATGACCGCCCGGGCCGTCCCCAGTCCAGAGGAACCCGAGTGGCCGGAGCCTCCTCCCGCGATTGTCCCAGAGGAGGCCACCCCCGAAGCAAGTCCCCCAGCCCAAACCGAAGAAGGACTCGGTCGGCTCCAGGACCTCCCCGATCTGGCCCAGTGGCGTCACGAGAGGGGTCCTACCCAGGAACAATTCCGGCAAGAACAAAGAACATGTCCCTCCCTCGAGGGACTCCGGCAGCAAGCCCTTGCCCAGAGCGCAGGGGACACCTCGGGGGCCCACTGGATCTACTGGGACAACGACCTGCTCTACAGCGAGCAAAGGATTGCAGAACTAGGGGCCAGTCGGGTGCTGGTGGTGCCACTTCGCTTCAGAGATTTCCTCCTGAACTTAGCCCACGATGTCCCCCTTGCCGGACACCTGGGACAGGACAAAACGTACGACCGCCTGGTGACCCACTTTTACTGGCCCCAAATGCGAAAGGATGTCACCAACCACTGCAGGGCCTGCCCCACCTGCCAGGCCAGCGGAAAAAGTGGCCGAAAAACCAAAGCACCCTTACAGCCTTTTCCCGTCGTCACCACCCCGTTCGAACGGGTGGGAATAGACATTGTGGGACCCCTGGAGCCCCGAACCGCCCAAGGACACCGGTTCATCCTGGTCCTGGTAGACCACGCCACCCGCTATCCCGAGGCCATCCCTCTTCGAACCGTGACGGCACCCGTGGTAGGCCGAGCCCTGATGGGGATCTTCTCCCGGGTGGGTTTCCCCCGGGAGGTCGTCAGCGACAGGGGCACGAACTTCATCTCAAAATACATGAAGTCTCTCTGGCAACAGTGCGGGGTCACCTACAAATTCACGACCCCCTATCACCCGCAAGGAAATGGATTGGTCGAGCGGTTTAACCGCACACTCAAAGGAATGATCATGGGCCTAGAAGAACCCCTCCGTCGCCAGTGGGACGTGCTACTCCCGTGCCTCCTGTTTGCCTATCGAGAAGTCCCTCAAAAATCCCTAGGCTTCAGCCCATTTGAACTCCTGTATGGACACCCCGTCCGGGGTCCCCTCAGCCTAGTCAAAGAAGGTTGGGAGAGGCCCCCCCAGAAAGCTCCCCCTGATATATACAAGTATCTCCTGGCCCTTCGCAACCAGACCCGGCGATTCAGGGAGATCGCCAAAGCAAACCTTGAAGCCAGTCAGGAGGACATGAAGAAATGGTATGATCAGCACGCCTCCTCCATTGAGTCGAACCGGGACAGCAGGTCTGGGTGATGTCCCCGGTTGAACCCTGTGCCCTACAGGACAAATGGTCCGGGACCTTCAAGGTGATCGAACGCAAGGGGCCCGTCA
This sequence comes from Lissotriton helveticus, assembly GCF_964261635.1. Taxonomy (NCBI): domain Eukaryota; kingdom Metazoa; phylum Chordata; class Amphibia; order Caudata; family Salamandridae; genus Lissotriton; species Lissotriton helveticus. Next base: position 1,049,346,081 of record NC_136072.1, read on the forward strand.
CCTATTTAATCGACATGGAAACCGCACGGAACCCCCTACGGGTCCTCCACGCCAACAGACTCAAACCCCATTTTGTACGCTCAGAACTCAGCCTCCTGATGGCTACCGATAATGGGACGGAAGAAGACTCCGAGCCCCTTCCTGACCTGCTGAGGACCCTCGAGCAGGATGGCTCAGTGGAAGGGGTCAGACTCTCCGAGGCCTTGTCCCCGGAGCAACGCCAAGACTGTCAAGCTCTCCTGACACGGTTCGCATCCTTGTTCTCTCTCACCCCCGGGGTCACCCCCTGGTGCCTTCACGATGTGGACACCGGGGACAGCCCCCCTATTCGACACAGGGCGTACCGCGTACCAGATCGGGTGCGCGCCTGCATCCAGGCCGAGGTATCCAAGATGCTGGCCCTGGGAGTGATCGAACCCTCTGACAGCCCCTGGGCCAGCCCAGTCGTCCTGGTCCCCAAGGCTGCCGCCCCGGGCGTTGCCCCTGAGCTCCGGTTCTGTGTGGACTACCGGGGACTGAATGCCGTTACCAGGACCGACGCTCACCCTATCCCCCGGGCAGATGAGCTAATTGACCGTATGGGGGCCGCCCGCTACCTGAGCATCTTCGATTTAACAGCGGGCTACTGGCAAATCGGCCTCACCCCCAGGGCCCAAGAACGATCCGCCTTCTCTACCCCGGACGGTCACTACCACTTCAAGGTGATGCCATTCGGCATGAAAAACGCTCCGGCAACATTTCAACGACTCGTGAACCAGGTACTGGCGGGCCTCGAAGAATTCAGCGCCGCCTACCTGGACGACATCGCTGTGTACAGTCACCACTGGACCGACCACCTCCGCCACCTGCAGGAAGTTCTACACGCCCTCCGGCAGGCCGGACTCACCATCAAGGCCAGCAAATGTCAGGTTGGCCAAGGGTCCGTGACCTACCTAGGACACCAAGTGGGAAGCGGGCTGGTGGCCCCCCTCCAGCTCAAGATCGCTGCCATCCAGGCCTGGCAGCCCCCTACGACCCAAACCGAGGTCCGGGCCTTCCTGGGACTCACCGGGTACTACCGGCGGTTTGTGAAGGACTATGGCAGCATCGTGGGGCCCCTCACGGAGCTCACATCCAAGAAGAACCCCAAAACAGTCAACTGGACTCCGGACTGCCAATCGGCCTTCGAGAAGCTGAAGGCCGCTATGTGCACGGTCCCCGTGCTCCAGGCTCCCGACTACGGCCGGGAATTCATTGTACAGACGGACGCCTCCGATCAGGGCGTGGGGGCCGTCCTCTCCCAACTCAACACCGAGGGAGTCGATCAGCCAGTGGCATTCATCAGCCGACGCCTGCTGGCCCGGGAACAGCGCTGGAGCACCATCGAGAGGGAGGCCTTCGCCGTAGTCTGGGCCCTCAAGAAGCTCCGGCCCTACCTCTTCGGCACCCACTTTCGGGTGCAGACAGACCACCGACCCCTGCAATGGCTGATGCAGATGCGGGGGGGAAAACCCGAAACTGTTGCGCTGGTCCATCTCCCTGCAGGGGATGGACTTCACTGTGGAGCATCGTCCAGGCCAAGACCACGCCAACGCAGACGGCCTGTCACGCTTTTTCCGCCTCGGCGAGGAGAGTCCGCAAGAGGATGGCTGACTCTCCCTGCCTTCAGCTGGGGGGGACGCATGTTGGACAGGCCTCGTAGCTGGGCCGTCCCCCCTCCGCACAACGGGGCCCGGACCCGGCTCTCCCTGAATCCCCAGCAAGAACCACCCCGGCAACCCCCCGAGGCAACCCACAACCCGTCCATAATGGGACTCCAGCTCCTGAACCCTCCCGTACCGGCTGGCCCTGGTCCCCATCAGCACCATGGCCCCGGCCCAGCCGCCATCTTTGGACACTACAGCACGAGGCCGCGTGGCCTCAACTCGACCCTAACCCTGGGCCTGGCCAGGCCCCGACATCGAGGCACCAACCTCCACACAGGAGGTAAAGAGACCACTTGGCAGATCAATGGAAGAAGGAGTCGTCAACGGCTCTCCTCCGCCAGGTGTCGATCACCCCCGGCCTCCCTGGGCGCTGGCCCCACCCCCCTGCTGGGTGTCTGGACTCCCTCATTCCGGACCTCCCGACCTCCAGGCGCGAGGGTCCGGACATCAAAGGGGACCAGACCTATAACTGGGGCAGCTCCAGACCAGGAAGGCAGTTGTATCCTGGAGTCGAGAGACACCGAGAAGAACTCATCCTTGACGGACTGCTGGCGCTGCCGCAGCCCTGCCCTGTGAACCCTTCGTCTTGGCCTGCTGGCGCTGCCGCGGCCCACCCTCGTGAAACCATCATCTTGGCCTGCTGGCGCTGCCGCGGCCCTCTGCAACGTGAACTACTACCTTGGCCTGCTGGCGCTGCCGCGGCCCTCTGCAACGTGAACTACCACCTTGGCCTGCTGGCGCTGCCGCGGCCCTCTGCAACGTGAACTACCACCTTGGCCTGCTGGCGCTGCCGCGGCCCTCTGCAATGTGAACCATCGCCTTGGCCTGCTGGCGCTGCCGCGGCCCTCTGCCACTTGAACCATCGCCTTGGCCTGCTGGCGCTGCCGCGGCCCCCTTCGTTGTAGACCTTCGTCCTAGCCGGCTGGCGCTACCGCGGCCCGACCTTGCAGACTCCTAAGCTCGAGGATTGTGAGCTTCTCGCTTGCCACCCCCTGTACCGATCCGGTACCAAGACTGTCCCGCTACCCCTTTCCCTACAGAGACTAGAATTGAGGGGACCTTTGAGTCCTGAATCCCCTGTATCGCTGATAACCTTGCCTTACAAACCCTATATAAAGAGTGTTGATCTCATCCTTGTGTGGTGTCTATCTGTGGGGGGGAAGTGACTTGTCTGTACGATCGCTGGAGACGGCCCTCCTCGGAGGCCTCTCCCCCAGTACTCGGCCGACCCTCCGGGTCCCCGTCTAACACAGATCTCATGAGTATCACCGAGAAAGACGGCTCCGTCGAAGGGGTCACGCTCTCCTCTACCCTGACCCCAGAACAGCACCAAGACTGCCGGGAGCTGCTGGGGCAATTTGCAGACCTGTTTTCCCTCACCCCTGGAGTCACCCGGTGGTGTGTCCACGATGTGGACACCGGAGACAACCCGCCTGTAAGACACCGAGCTTTCCGAGTGCCCGACCGAGTTCGAGCCTGCATTCAATCCGAAGTGGCCAAGATGCTAGCTCTGGGGGTAGTCGAACCCTCCAACAGTCCCTGGGCCAGTCCGGTTGTCCTGGTCCCCAAAGCCACCGTCCCTGGCACACCCCCGGAGCTCCGGTTCTATGTTGACTACCGGGGGCTGAATGCAGTCACCCGGACCGACGCCCATCCCATCCCCCGGGCGGATGAACTGATCGATCGCCTGGGGGCCGCCAAATATCTCAGCATCTTCGACCTCACGGCGGGATATTGGCAGATCGGCCTCACCCCTGGAGCACAAGAGTGATCGGCCTTCTCGACCCCTGATGGCCACTATCACTTCAAAGTGATGCCCTTCGGCATGAAAAATGCGCCGGCCACCTTCCAGAGACTAGTGAACCAGGTGCTGGCCGGACTAGAGGAATACAGCGCCGCCTATCTAGATGACATTGCGGTGTACAGCCTTCAGTGGGATGCGCACCTGACCCACCTCTGGAAGGTCCTGACGGCCCTCCGGCAGGCCGGACTAACCATCAAAGCCAGCAAATGCCAGATAGGCCAAGGGTCAGTGACCTATCTGGGACACCAAGTGGGGAGCGGCCAAGTAGCTCCCCTCCAACCAAAGATAGACGCCATCCGGGCCTGGGAGCCCCCGGTCACCCAGACCGCCGTCCGAGCCTTCCTGGGGCTCACCGGATACTATCGGCGATTTATAAAAGACTACGGGAGCATTGTGGGGCCCCTCACAGAACTGACCTCAAAGAAATTACCCCAGAAGGTGCACTGGACCCCTGCGTGCCAAACGGCCTTTGAGAGTTTAAAGACTGCCATGTGCACCGCCCCTGTGCTCCAGGCCCCCGACTACAGCAGGGAGTTTGTAGTCCAAACCGACGCCTCGGAGCACGGCATCAGGGCGGTCCTGTCCCAAGTTAACCCCGAAGGAATCGACCGGCCTGTGGCCTTCCTCAGCCGACGCCTCCTGGCCAGAGAACAGCGGTGGAGCACCATCGAGAGGGAAGCCTTTGCCGCGGTGTGGGCACTCAAGAAGCTCCGGCCCTACCTCTTCGGCACCCACATCCGAGTCCAGACCGACCACCGGCCCCTGCGTTGGCTGATGCAGATGCGGGGAGAAAACCCGAAACTGCTGCGCTGGTCCATTTCCCTGCAGGGGATGGACTTCACTGTGGAGCATCGCCCCGGCAACGACCACGCCAATGCTGACGGCCTGTCCAGATTCTTCCGCCTCGGCGAGGAGAACCCCCAAGAAGATGGGTGACTCTCCCCTGCCTTCAGCTGGGGGGGACGCGTGTTGGACCCGGCCTCATGGCGTGGTCCTACCCCTCCCGCATGGCGGGCCCAGGACGACATCAGCCCTCCTCCGGACCTCGGGCAGCCCCTTCGGCCCGACCCTGCACGCCCCAACACCACAGATCCGGCTACCATCCCGGATCCCCATCACCGGCCTGACTCCAGCGTAGGCCCATCACGACCTACGCACGAGGCCGTGCCCGACTCCATCTTGGGTCCCCCACGTCACGACCACGTGGCCTCGGCCCAGGCCCAGGCCCCAGCGAAGCCCCGACATCGCGGCACCAAGATCCACCCAGGTGGTCGAGTGGCCACTCGCCAGATCCCGGAGGGAGAGGAGTTTCGATGGCCCTCCAGCCGTCCCCGGACGCCTGGTATCGATCGGCCTCCGGCCTCCCTGGGCGCTGGCTCCACCCCCCTGCTGGGTGTCTGGACACCATCACCCCGGCCCCTCTGACCCCCAGGCGAGAGGGTCCGGACATCAAAGGACCTCCGTCCTATATCTGGGCCAGCCCCGGAGTAGGACGCCAGTTGTATGCTGGACTGGAAGCCCTACTGACGCTGTCACGGCCGACACCAGACGAACTCATCTCCGGTAACCTGAACCATCTGAGAGCCTGCTGGCGCTGCCGCGGCCTACCTTGCTGAACCCATCTGAGAGCCTGCTGGCGCTGCCGCGGCCTACCTTGCTGAACCATCTGAGAGCCTGCTGGCGCTGCCGCGGCCTACCTTGCTGAACCATCTGAGAGCCTGCTGGCGCTGCCGCGGCCTACCTTGCTGAACCCTCTGAGAGCCTGCTGGCGCTGCCGCGGCCTACCTTGCTGAACCATCTGAGAGCCTGCTGGCGCTGCCGTGGCCTACCTTGCTGAACCATCTGAGAGCCTGCTGGCGCTGGCGCGGCCTACCTTGCTGAACCATCTGAAAGCCTGCTGGCGCTGCCGCGGCTCGAACCTCTCGGAACCCCCCAGCTCGAGGATTGAGAGCTGTGCGCCGGGTATCCCCTCCTACGCCCAGAAGCTAGACTGTCCCGCTACCTTACTCCCCTGTTGGACAGGCCCCACGAAGGGCTCGCTCCCTCCCCGCATGACAGGGCCCAGACATCGGCTCTCCGGGTGCTACCCGCAGAAACAACCCGCAACCCGTCCCCCTCCGGGACGCCTGCTCCCGGATATCTCTGTGCCACGGGCCCAGGCCCCCGTCAACCCCATTGCCCGGCCCAGCCGCCATCTTGGACACTGCACCACGCGGCCGCGTGGCCTCGGCTCGACCCCAACCCTGGGCCTGGCCGGGCCCCGACATCCCGGCACCACCATCCATCCAGGAGGTGAACGGACCACTTGGCAGGTTAATGGGAGAAAGAAGTGTCGATGGCTCTCCCCCGCCAGGTGCCGATCGCCCCCAGCCTCCCCGGGTGCTGGCTCCACCCCCCTGCTGGGTGTCTGGACTCCCTCATCCCGGACCTCCTGACCTCCCAGTGCGAGGGTCCAGACATCAAAGGGCGCCAGACCTATAACTGAGGCAGCCCCAGAGCAGGAAGGCAGTTGTATCCTGGAGTTGAGAGACACCGAGAAGAACTCATCCTTGACGGACTGCTGGCTCTGCCGCAGCCCTGCCTTGTGAACTATCGCCCTGCCTGCTGGCGCTGCCGCGGCCTTCTGCAACCTTCATCCTCGTGGGACCTGCTGGCGCTGCCGCGGCCCGTTGTAACCGTCATCCTCGTTGGGACCTGCTGGCGCTGCCGTGGCCCGTTGCCACCTACAACCTCTTCGGGACCTGCTGGCGCTGCCGCGGCCCGTTGCCACCTACGACCTCTTCGGGACCTGCTGGCGCTGCCGCGGTCTGACCCGTCCGAACGCCGAGCTCGAGGATTGTGAGCTACCACCGTTTCACCTCAGTACCTGTAGGTACCAAGACTGTCCCGCTACCCCCTTCCCCTAATAGAGACTAGAATTGAGAGGATCATCGTGTCCTGATCTCCTTGTATCGTACCACCTTACTCAAAGAATTGCCTATAAAAGGTGTTAAACTGATCTTCGTGTGGTGTCCATCTGTGGGGGGGAAGTTACTTGTCTGTACGCTCGCTGGAGACGGCCCTCACCGGAGGCCTCTCCCCTTGTGCTCGGCCAACCCTCCAGGTCCCCGTCTAACATTGGTGGCCAGCGGCGCGATCCGAACCAACGCGTACCGTACAGAGAGTAACTCACCCTACGACTAATCCACAATGACGACCAGAGAGGGCGGATCTGCAGAGAAATTCCAGATGGAAAAACTGGAAGAGTACAACCACCGAGAGCTAAAACAATTTTGCATAGAACTAGGCATTGCTACCACCGGTCTGAGCATGAAAGAGGACTTCAAACACGCCCTAGAATCCTGAGAAGAGACAAATACCGCCTGACCCCGGGACCTCGAAGCCCCGGAAACAAACACCACCCTGACAGAAGAAAGGAGAACGGATCTCTCCCGGGAAGAGATCCGAGAACGAGAGAAAAATAGACTTCACGAGTTAGAGCTGGCACGGCTCAAATTAGACGGAGAATTGAAACTGGCAGAACAAAAGATGAACTTAGAACACTTACGGCTCCAAGAAGAGCGAGAGGAGAAGCAGAGACAGAGAGAACTCGAAGAAAAAAGACTGACATACGAACACGAGTGCAAGCTAGCGGAGATAGAGATGCGCAAACAGAACAGAGACCTAGGGGTGCCCGAGCAACCGCGCCCCCCAGGTACTACCGAACAGAAGGTCCACATCCCCAAAGATGTGGTCCGGGAATATGTCCGGAACGACGACATACAGCAGTGGTTCAAGGCCTACGAGATCGCCATGACTGCCCAACGGATCGCTCGAAGTGACTGGGGGGCCGGTCTATGGGGGAGATTCGTCAATGAAGGCCGTGATGCCCTGCTGCAGCTTCCGGACCATCAAATGACGTCCTATGACCACATGAAGGCCGCCCTCCTCAGTCGATATGGGCTGACGTCCGAGATGTACCGCCAGAGGTTCCGCAACTGCACCCGCATCCCGGGTACAACCTGGATAGAATATGTGAACTATTTCAGCCGAGCTTTCGAGGGATGGATCAAGGGTAGCAACGTAACCACCTACGAACAGCTCTTCAACCTCATTGTGTGGGAGCACCTCTCCAACAACTGCTTCGTCGAGCTCAGGCAGCACCTCCTCGACAGTAAATTGACTGACCCACGGCAGCTCGCCGCCGAGGCTGACCGATGGGAGAGCACCCGAGTGGCCCGAAGTGGGCCCAATGAGCAGAACAGACCCAACCAAGGTCATCATCGTCCCCGAGGAGGAGGAGGAGGCCCGGGCCGGGGCAGAGACGCCGTCCCGGCCGCTCCCGCGAACTACACCCCGCCCCCGGCCGGCCGGGGCAACCCCCCGATGCGCCCGGGGTTCCGAGCCAACATTACGTGTCATCGATGCCAGCGAGTCGGCCACTATGCCAGTGACCCGACCTGCCCAAAGAACCAGACCCCCGGGCCCCGCCAGGTGGCTGCCGCCGCCCTAGGAGAAGAGCAAGTCTCCGAGGAGCCTGAAGATTACGAGCAGGAGCAGCCCGAGTGGGAACCTGCCGCCATGACCCTGGCCTGCCTAGGGGGGAGAGACCTGATCCCGCGGGCTCCCCTACCAGCCAACACCAGGAAGTACAGCCAGTGGGTGAACATAAATGGGCGTAAGGCCGAAGCCCTGCGTGACACAGGGGCCAGTGTGACGGCCGTCCGTTGTCACCTGGGGACCCCAGAACAAATCCTGCCAAATGTTCTTTGCCCCGTCCGATCGGCCGACAATTCGGAGAGCCTGTGTCGGATGGCCTGCGTCCCCTTCGAATGGGGAGGAGTGTCCGGGATGCTAAAAGTGACTGTCCGCGACGATGCCCCCGTGGACTGCCTCCTGGGGAACGATCTCGAGAGTTCCCCGTGGGCAGCCGTTGAAATAAGAGAGCACCTGGGGATGTTAGGCCTCCCGGGCTAGGCGTGCGTAACAACCCGGTCCATGGCCGCCGACACCATCCCTAGATCTGAAGAACCCGCATGGCCAGCACCTCCTCCCCCGATCGCTCCGGAGGGAGACTCCATCCCTACCGACACCCCGGAACAGACCCAAGAAGAGCCCGCTCAGCCCCAAGACCTTCCGGACCTGGCTCAGTGGCGTCAGGAAGGGGGGCCCACCCAAGAACAATTCCGGCAAGAGCAAAAGACCTGTCCCTCCCTCGAGGGACTGCAACAGCAAGCGCTCGCCCAGAGCGCAGGAGACACCGCAGGGGCCCACTGGATCTATTGGGACAATGACCTGCTGTACAGCGAACAAAGAGTAGCGGAGCTGGGGACCAGTCGAGTGCTGGTGGTGCCCCTCCGCTTCAGAGACTTCCTTTTGAACCTGGCCCATGATGTCCCCCTGGCTGGACACTTGGGGCAAGACAAAACATACAACCGCCTGGTGACTCACTTTTACTGGCCTAGGATGAGAAATGACGTCTCCAACCACTGCCGGTCCTGCCCGACCTGCCAGGCCAGCGGGAAGAGCGGCCGCAAACTCAAGGCCCCCCTGCAACCATTCCCCGTGGTGACCACCCCGTTCGAAAGGGTGGGAATAGACATTGTGGGGCCCCTGGACCCCCGAACAGCACAAGGGCATCGCTTCATCCTGGTCCTGGTGGACCACGCCACCCGCTATCCTGAGGCGGTTCCCCTTCGAACTGTAACAGCACCAGTGGTAGGGCGAGCCTTAATGGGGATCTTCTCTCGAGTGGGCTTCCCCAGGGAGGTCGTCAGTGACAGGGGCACGAACTTTATTTCAAAATATATGAAATCCCTATGGCAACAGTGCGGAGTCACCTACCGATTCACAACCCCCTATCACCCGCAAGGAAACGGACTGGTCGAGCGATTCAACCGCACTCTCAAGGGGATGATCATGGGGCTGGAAGAACCCCTACGCCGCCAGTGGGACGTGCTACTACCGTGCCTCCTCTTCGCCTACCGAGAAGTCCCCCAGAAGTCCCTCGGCTTCAGCCCCTTCGAACTCCTGTACGGACACCCTGTTCGCGGGCCTCTCAGCCTAGTTAAGGAGGAGTGGGAAATGGCCCCCCTGAAGACCCCTCCAGATGTCTACAAGTACCTCCTGACCCTCCGTAATCAGACCCGGCGATTCAGAGAGCTCGCCAAAGCCAATCTTGAGGCCAGTCAGGAGGACATGAAGAAGTGGTACGATCAACATGCCTCCTCCATCGAATTCGAGCCTGGCCAGCAGGTGTGGGTGATGTCCCCCATCGAACCCTGTGCCTTACAGGACAAGGGGACGGGGCCCTTCAAGGTGATCGAGCGTAAGAGCCCCGTCACCTACCTCTTCGACATGGAATCCCCCCGGAACCCCCTCCGTATCCTCCACGCCAACAGACTCAAACCCCACTTCGTGCGCTCGGAGCTCAGCCTGCTGATGGCCACAGACAGTGGAGCTGAAGAGGACTCCGAGCCCCTCCCTGACCTGCTGGGGACCGGGGAAAAAGATAGTTCAGTGGACGGGGTCCAACTCTCCGAGGCCCTGACCCCAGAGCAGCGCCAAGACTGTCGGGCCCTCCTGCTGCAATTTGCACGCCTATTCTCCCTCACACCCGGGGTCACCCCCTGGTGCCTGCACGACGTGGACACCGGCGACAGTCCTCCTATCCGACACCGGCCGTACCGAGTACCAGATCGGGTACGCACCTGCATCCAAGAAGAAGTCTCCAAGATGCTCGCCCTCGGAGTCATCGAACCCTCGGACAGCCCCTGGGCCAGCCCGGTTGTACTGGTCCCCAAAGCGGCGGCCCCGGGCACCACACCCGAGCTCCGGTTCTGCGTCGACTATCGGGGTCTGAACTCTGTCACCCGAACCGACGCTCACCCCATCCCCCGAGCCGACGAGTTAGTTGACCGCATGGGGGCGGCCCGCTACCTAAGCATCTTCGACCTGACGGCGGGCTACTGGCAGATCGGCCTCACCCCCAGGGCACAAGAACGTTCCGCTTTCTCCACCCCGGATGGACACTACCATTTCACAGTGATGCCCTTCGGCATGAAAAACGCTCCAGCCACGTTTCAACGACTTGTGAACCAGGTATTGGCGGGCCTCGAGGAGTTCAGCGCCGCCTACCTGGACGACATCGCGGTGTATAGCCGCCACTGGTCAGACCACCTCCGCCACCTCCGAGGGGTCCTGCAGGCCCTCCAACAGGCCGGCCTCACAATCAAGGCCAGCAAGTGCCAAATAGGCCAGGGGTCCGTGACCTACCTCGGACACCAACGGGGGGAGCGGTCTGGTGGCCCCCCTCCAGCTCAAGATCGCTGCCATCCAGTCCTGGCGGCCCCCCGTAACTCAAACCGAGGTCCGAGCCTTCTTGGGGCTCACCGGATACTATCGGCGGTTCGTGAAGGACTATGGCAGCATTGTTCGGCCCCTCACGGAACTCACATCCAAGACCAACCCAAAAACCGTCAACTGGACTCCCAACTGTCAAGCGGCCTTCGAGAGGCTGAAAGCCGCCATGTGCACCGCTCCTGTGCTCCAGGCCCCGACTACAGCCGTGAGTTCATCGTCCAGACGGATGCCTCAGACCATGGCATCGGGGCCGTCCTCTCCCAACTGAACCCCGAGGGAGTCGACCAACCAGTGGCCTTCCTCAGCAGACGCCTCCTGCCCCGAGAACAGCGCTGGAGCACCATTGAGCGAGAGGCCTTCGCAGTAGTATGGGCCCTCAAGAAGCTCCGGCCTTACCTCTTCGGAACCCACTTCCGGGTACAAACAGATCATCGGCCCCTGCAATGGCTAATGCAAATGCGGGGAGAGAACCCCAAACTATTGCGATGGTCCATCTCCCTGCAGGGGATGGACTTCACTGTGGAGCATCGCCCTGGCCAAGACCAGGCCAACGCGGACGGCCTGTCCCGCTTTTTCCGCCTCGACGAGGAGAGTCCCCAAGAGGATGGGTGACTCTCCCCGCCTTCAGCTGGGGGGGACGCATGTTGGACAGGCCCCACGAAGGGCTCGCTCCCTCCCCGCATGACAGGGCCCAGACATCGGCTCTCCGGGTGCTACCCGCAGAAACAACCCGCAACCCGTCCCCCTCCGGGACGCCTGCTCCCGGATATCTCTGTGCCACGGGCCCAGGCCCCCGTCAACCCCATTGCCCGGCCCAGCCGCCATCTTGGACACTGCACCACGCGGCCGCGTGGCCTCGGCTCGACCCCAACCCTGGGCCTGGCCGGGCCCCGACATCCCGGCACCACCATCCATCCAGGAGGTGAACGGACCACTTGGCAGGTTAATGGGAGAAAGAAGTGTCGATGGCTCTCCCCCGCCAGGTGCCGATCGCCCCCAGCCTCCCCGGGTGCTGGCTCCACCCCCCCTGCTGGGTGTCTGGACTCCCTCATCCCGGACCTCCCGACCTCCCAGTGCGAGGGTCCGGACATCAAAGGGCGCCAGACCTATAACTGAGGCAGCCCCAGAGCAGGAAGGCAGTTGTATCCTGGAGTCGAGAGACACCGAGAAGAACTCATCCTTGACGGACTGCTGGCGCTGCAGCAGCCCTGCCTTGTGAACTATCGCCCTGCCTGCTGGCGCTGCCGCGGCCTTCTGCAACCTTCATCCTCGTGGGACCTGCTGGCGCTGCCGCGGCCCGTTGTAACCGTCATCCTCGTTGGGACCTGCTGGCGCTGCCGCGGCCCGTTGCCACCTACGACCTCTTCGGGACCTGCTGGCGCTGCCGCGGCCCGTTGCCACCTACGACCTCTTCGGGACCTGCTGGCGCTGCCACGGTCTGACCCGTCCGAACGCCGAGCTCGAGGATTGTGAGCTACCACCGTTTCACCTCAGTACCTGTAGGTACCAAGACTGTCCCGCTACCCCCTTCCCCTAATAGAGACTAGAATTGAGAGGATCATCGTGTCCTGATCTCCTTGTATCGTACCACCTTACTCAAAGAATTGCCTATAAAAGGTGTTAAACTGATCTTCGTGTGGTGTCCATCTGTGGGGGGGAAGTTACTTGTCTGTACGCTCGCTGGAGACGGCCCTCACCGGAGGCCTCTCCCCTTGTGCTCGGCCGACCCTCCAGGTCCCCGTCTAACACCCCCTTTTCGAGACTTTACGGATCCCCTCGATCCGCCTGTATATACTACCAAGAACCCGCAACCGTTATTACTTATAAAAGCTTGAGAACTTGACCTCCTGTGTGGTGTCCGTTTGTAGTGTGGTGATTACTCTGCTGTACGATCCTAGGAGAGGGCCCTCAGCCAGGGGGCCTCTCGGTAACGCTCGGCTACTTCTCCACGGAGAGGTGGACATAGGGGTGGTCAGTCAGACATCTCCTGCCTCCCCCCGGGGTCGCCTTTCTAACACTGGACACCATCATCCCGGCCCCTCTGACCCCCAGGCGCGAGGGTCCGGACATCAAAGGACTCCAGTCCTATATCTGGGCCAGCCCTGGATTAGGACGTCAGTTGTATCCTGGACTGGAAGCCCTGCTGACGCTGTCACGGCCGACACCAGAAGAACTCCTTGCCTGTAACCTGAAGAAACCCTGAGAGCCTGCTGGCGCTGCCGCGGCCCACCTTTGCTGCACCCCTTGAGAGCCTGCTGGCGCTGCCGCGGCTGAACCATCTTGAGAGCCTGATGGCGCTGCCGCGGCTGAACCATCTTGAGAGCCTGCTGGCGCTGCCGCGGCCGAACCACCTGAGAGCCTGCTGGCGCTGCCGCGGCTGAACCATCTTGAGAGCCTGCTGGCGCTGCCGCGGCTGAACCATCTTGAGAGCCTGCTGGCGCTGCCGCGGCTGAACCGTCTTGAGAGCCTGCTGGCGCTGCCGCGGCTGAACCATCTTGAGGGCCGGCTGGCGCTACCGCGGCCTCCTCGCTGTTAAGACCACCTGTCGAGTCCTGCTGGCGCTGCCGCGGCTCGTCCTCTCGGAACCCCCGGCTCGAGGATTGAGAGCTGTGCGCAGGGTATCCCTTCCTGTATCCATACCGAGACTGTCCCGCTACCCTGTCCCTTTTACGAGACTCTACAGATCCCTCGATCTGCCTGTATATACCGCTGAGACCCAGCAACCTTTATTCTTTATAAAGCCTAAGAATTTAACCTCTTGTGTGGTATCCGTTTGTAGTGTTGTGGTTACCCTGCTGTACGATCCTAGGAGAGGACCCTCACCCAGGAGGCCTCTCGATAACGCTCGGCTACTTCTCGACGGAGGGGTGGACCTAGGGGTGGTCAGTCAGACATCTTCTGCCTCCCCCAGGGTCGCCTTTCTAACAACCCCCCAGTCTCGAGCTTAAAGTGTGCTACCTTAACACCCGCTCACTAGCAAAACATCAGACGGAAATTTATCACCTTCTAGATACCGACAGTCCTGACATCCTGTTTCTAACCGAAACCTGGCTTCACGACGGATCTTCCCCCGACATCTTGGCTGCCGTCCCAGCTGGCTACTACATCCTTCAAGCCAACAGGGCTTCCGGCAAATCCGGAGGGGGTGTGGCAGCCATCATCAAGCTTGCCATCAGATTTTCCGTCCTCACCGTACTGTGTATTCCTCAGGTCGACTGCCTTGCACTCAGACTGGAATCCTCAGTGTCACCCCTTGTTTGTGTCTTAGTCTACCGCCCCCCTCAATCCATGCCCGACTTTCCATCTATGTTCGGAGATCTTCTATCCCAGGTGGTCATCAACAACTCCAAAATCCTAGTCCTCGGAGACTTTAACTACTGGCCCCAGGATGAGAAGGAAAGCGCCTGTTCTGCAGCCTTTTCCGACCTGCTGCGCAGCCTGAACTGCCGCCAACATGTTAACACAGCCACGCATATGAAAGGCCACACACTAGACCAGGTCTGGACCTCCAACTTAGAGATCGCGGTCCCCGTCATACTGCAGTGTGCTTGGTCTGACCCCTTCCTCATTTCCTTCTCCCTTAAAACTTTTACCTGTCCCAGCAGGCCCCTGGATACCAATTTCTCAGCCCGTAACTGGAATAAAGCGGACATCAGCCAATTCATCGACCTACTCAAAACCTCTCTCCCCCCGAATCCGTCTTAATAGATACTCAAGCCTTAAACTTAAGCCATTGGCTTGAGTCTGCCAGTGACGTGGTTGCCCCCCTCAAACGGGTTAAAATCAGACGCCCTCATGACGCTCAGAATGGTTCTCCGAGGACCTTAAAGTTCTAAAACTTGGACTCAGACAAGCCGAGCGTCGCTGGCGCAAGAGCTATACCCCCGAAGCTAGGCTTGAGTTTTTAACCCTACTCAAAGGGTACAAATCCTCCATTGCGCTAGCCAAAACTACGTACTTCTCTAACAAAATAGTGGAGTCAGCTAACAAAACTAAAAACATCTTTTCGATTGTGGAGGAGCTATCTCACCCCGACAGGGTCTCCATCAAACCCCTCCCCTCCCAAGGGCTTTGCGACTCCCTCAACCATTTTTTTGTTGAGAAGATCTAAAAAATTAAAAACAGCATCTCGATGCCGCCCCTACCCGACTCCACTGGGCCGCCTACCAACCTCCATGCTGACCCTCCTAACCCTCACTCTCTCACCCAGATTCCCCTTATTTCGGAGGCAGACTTCCCCGCCCTCCTCAGTAAAGTCACCTCAGGTTCTCCTACCGATTGCTGTCCCCCCAAGATCCTTTACTGCTTGCCCTGCTTCCCCCTTGACACTCCTGAACAACTCCCTCACTTCGGCCTAGTCCCTAGCACTATCTTAAAAAAACCGACAGCTGATCCCACGATCATGAGCAACTTCCGCCCCATCTCCCTCCTCCCTTACCTCGGTAAGGTGCTCGAGACCCATGTCACTAACATCTTGAGCTCGTTTGTTGAGCAGTCTCACTTTCTTGACTCCCAACAGGCCGGGTTCAGACCCGCCCACTCTACAGAGATGGTCATACTCTCTGTCATGGAAGAACTGCGCAGGGGAGCCGACTCCAACACCAGTCAGGCTCTGGTGCTCCTGGACCTGTCGGCAGCCTTTGACACGGTCGACCACGACATCTTAGTCGACCGTGTCAGGCAGGCTGTGATAGGGGGTACTGCCCTTGACTGGGTCAGTTCGTTCCTTACCAGCCGCCAACAAGCGGTCCGGCTATCCCAGTTCTCTGCGGATAGGGTTGGGTTGACTTGCGGCGTGCCACAGGGATCTTCTTTGTCCCCACTCCTTTTTAACTTATACCTCACCCCTTTGATCAGTTCTCTCCGACATAAAAATGTCTCCGCATTCAATTACGCGGATGACATCCAGTTAGTCTTTAACATCGACTCCTCAGACCAGTCAGTCTCCAACTTCCAAGCCACTCTCTGCCACATCAGCGACTGGATGGGGGCAAATCACCTGAAACTTAACCCCGACAAGACTGAATTGGTTCTTGTCGGAGGTCCTTCCAATCCTTGGAACTCCAACTATTGGCCCGCTAGTTTGGGCCTTCCCCCCCACCCAACTGACTCGGCCAAAAGTCTGGGGGTCATTATCAGTAAAGACCTCTCGATGAAACCCCAGATAAATGCTACGGTCTCTTCTTGCTTCTTCCAACTACGCAAAATACGGAAAATCGCGTGTTTTCTCACTACCGAAGCCCTCACCTTGGCCCTCTTGGCGTTAGTCATCTCCAGAATTGACTACGCCAACTCCCTGTACGTAGGCATCCCCGACTACCAACTTAAACGGTTGCAGCTTGTCCAGAACCAGGCGGCCCGCCTCATTTTTCACCAACCGAGGCACCACCACATCAGCCCTCTGCTAAAATCCCTGCACTGGCTTCCGGTCTCTGAACGCTGCAAATTTAAGTTGGGTTGCCTGGTCTTTAAATCTCTAGCCGGCCTAGGCCCTACGTTCATCTCCTCTCATCCACCCGTATGTCCCTTCCCGCAACCTGCGCTCGGCTCACTTGGCTCTTCTTAAAGTCTCCAGAGTCAAGTGTAAGAAATGGGGCGGCCTAAGATTCTCGTTTCTAGCTCCATCTTTCTGGAACGCCCTCCCCCTGGACATAAGGTCGGCCTCCCTCTACACCCACTTTAGATCCCTCCTCAAGACTCACCTTTTTCGCTCTGTGTACAATTAAAATCTTTATACCCCCCCTTTTCCGGTCCCTCTCACCCCTCCTCGCCTCCACCCTGCTCCTGTCCTTTCCTTTTCCCTCTCACTGTCCAGTTAGGTGTCTTCTGTCCTTCTGCCTTAGCGCCAAGAAACTGTACAGTGTATGCTGCGCTTTACAAATTCCTTTCACATCACATCACATCACATCACAATCACACACACACCCAACATCCCCACACACAACCCCCCACACACAAAATCCCACACAAACACCCCCCCCACACACACACACCCACACACACAAGCCCACAAACTCACACCCACACACAACCCCCCACACACACAACCCCACACACAAACCCCCACACACAACCCCACCCACACACAACAACACACACACACAACAACACACACCCAACACCCCCACACACACAACCCCCACACACACAACCCCACACACAACCACACACACACAGCCCCCCACACACAACCCCCCCACACACAAAACCCGACAACCACACACACTGCACACCCACATACACCACACAACCACAGCACACAACCACACGCACAACCACACAACCCCATACACACAACCCCCCACACACACAACCCCCACACAAATACAATCCCCCCACACACAAACCCCACACAAACGACCCCACCCCACACAACCCCACCCACACACACAACCCCAAACACAAACATAACCCCGCACACACAACCCCACACAAACCCCCCCACACACACAAACCCCCACACACACAACTCCACAAACTCACACCCACACACACACACAACCCCACACACACAACCCCCCACACACAAACACAACCACCCCACACACACAACCCCACACACAACCCCCAACACATAACCCCCACAAACACACAACCACACACACAACCACACAACCCCACAACTACACACAAACACACAACCACACACAAACCCCCCATACACAACCCCACACACACAACCCCACACACACAACCCCCCACACACACAACCCCCCCACACACCACACAGAACCCCCCACACACAACCACACACACATACACACACAACCCTACACATACAACCCCCCACACACAATCCCCCACACACAACCCCCCACACACAACCTTCCCACACACACCACACACACAACCCCCCATACACACAACCCCCCACACACATACCCCCCACACACACACAACACCACACACATACACCCCTCACACACAACACAACACACACAACTCCACACACAACCCAATACACACAACACCATACACACAACCCCACACACAGACAACCCCCCACACACACATACCCCCTCACACACACAACCACATACACAACCCCACACACACAACCCCCCCACACACAACCCCACACACACAACCCCACACACCGCTCAACCACACACACACCACACAACCACACACACACAACACCACAAAACCACACACAAACGCAACCACACAACCCCATACACACAACCCCCACACACACAACCCCCCACACACAATCCCCCCACACAACACCCCACACACACAACCCCACACACACCCAACACCCCCCACACACAACCCCCCACACACAACCCCCCCACACAAACCACACACACACAACCCCACTGTTAGAAATGGGATCCCTGGCTGGCCGAGGCTTGCACCAAGGCCAGAAAGAAATCACCATTTCCAGTTAGGGTAGGGAAGTCACCCGCCAAGACAACCCCTGCTCACCCCCTTGGTAGCTTGGCACGAGCAGTCAGGCCTATCTCGGAGGTCATGTGTAAAGCATTTGCGCACGCACCCCCAGCAACAACCTTCCGGGCCCCTCACAAAAGGAACTTCACACAAGATATATATATGAAAAATAGACTTTGTATTGAAAGACATACTTAGGGATAAATACACAATTTACAAGGTGCCAGGGGCACGGGCAGGGTTTACAAGGGAGTATATACAGGACAGGGTCTGGGGACCACTGCCAGGACTATGCACATGATGGAACTGGCATTAGGACACGTAACATCTGGGAGCTTCCTAGAACTAGTACTAGAACACATAACAACCAGGAGCTAGCATTAGAACACATGATAACCTGGAACTCAATAGAACTAGCAGTAGAACTCACTCTAACCAGAAGCCACCTACATGAGACCTAGGATATTTAGGAGGGAAGGAATGGCAAGGCACATAACACATCAAGATCACTTTTTAGAGGGGCAACAGGGAATACTCTCAGGGTTCACATAAACATTTACCAATAATTTCCAACAGACCAACTGGCCGTTCTGGGGCTAGGACCCCCCAATGTCTCAATGTCAGGACAGGCTGCAGGTAGCCCAGAGCACACCTAAACGTAGCAGCTGCCCACAAAGTGCTGGGCAGCTGTAAATGATGAGGGCAACACGTTGGAGCCTCGCAGGCTCGGAGCACAGGGGCAGGGGTGGAGCCTCGCCGGCTCAGGAGGAATGAGCGCCATGAAGGAGCCTCTAGGACTCAAGAACAAAGATGCGGGGCGCGAGACTAGCAGGCTCGACAGGGCAAGGGCCCAAGGTGGAGCCTCTCGGGGCTCAAGAACAACTAGGCCATCTGGGAGCCTCTCGGGGCTCGAGGCCAAAGGTGGAGCCTCTCGGGGCTCAGGGGTCAAGGTAGGGCAGGCGGGGTCCCCCTCGGGGGACCCGGCATCACTGGTGGCCCCACGGGCCATGACGGAGCCTCTCGGGGCTCAGGGTCGAAGTTGTGGGCAGGCGGGGTCCCCCTCGGGGGACCCGGCATCACTGGGGGCCCCACGGGCCTCGGGGCACAACAAGGGCATCACTCGAGGGGAGGGGCGAGCACCGGCAATGTGCCTGATGCCCCTCCTCTCCCTTGCGCACTGCAGCACTCACCGGACTGGGGGCGCCGGTCTCCGCTGCTGCGCTGGCTTCCTTTTGCTCCCCGGGGCTCTCCCTCACTCTCGGGAGCCCCGGGGGGAGTCACCAGTCTCTCGGGGGCAAGGCAGGAGCGCGGAGTAGGCTCCCGCCGCTCCTGCTTCGACGAGCTCCATCGGCCGGCCTCTCCCCTCTCCTCGGGCCGGCAGCCAATCACGTCGCGGCCTGGGGAATGACGTGACGGGGGAATCCCGGGCCGGCAACCAATACCAGCGCAGCCCGGGGATAACGTCACGAGGGTCCCGGGCGGTGGCGGTGAACTCGGGGTGAATAACGAGGGGTCGGCTCCCTCGAAGAAGGGAATAACGGCAGGCAAATAAGCGAGGTAGGCACTCGCTGAGACTCAGGAATCTTCCTGAGCATGGGGCAAATGCCGGGTGGCACCGGCTCGTTGAATAGAGCGCTCCCAGCGCTCGCCAAAGGAATGTAGCGCTCCCAAGCGCTAGAGGGCCAGGACCAGCGCTTCCAAGCGCTAGATCTGGAATTCAGCGCTCCCCAAGCGCTACGCAGATCAGGAGGGCAAGAAGCAGAGCAACAAAGTCCTTCAGGGGTCCAGGACCTCGGTTGGAGCATAGCAGCTCCTAGCAGGAAAAGTCCATAGGAGTCCAGGAGCAGGGCAGGGCCCAGGGAGGCAAGCCAACCCTGAGCCCAAGCAACAACACGCCCCTGGTAGATTCAAGTGGGAACTAGAACATTTTAGAAGAGGTCACAGCCTCTTTATATACATGCAATTCCTTTGTCTAAAGGTGCTGGGTGGGGGAGAAACCAGTCGCAGCTGGTTTTGGGAGTATCTTGTTTTCCCCAACCACCCCTTTCATTCATCAGGCAGGACAGGTCATCAGACGCACCCCAGGGGGGTGGAGCCAGCATTGTGGGGGAAAGCCCAGCCCCATACAGGATACAGGCACAGCTCCTCCCTCACATCAGCATGCTAATCTCTCCATTCACCACCGGGGC
This sequence comes from Lissotriton helveticus, assembly GCF_964261635.1. Taxonomy (NCBI): domain Eukaryota; kingdom Metazoa; phylum Chordata; class Amphibia; order Caudata; family Salamandridae; genus Lissotriton; species Lissotriton helveticus. Next base: position 1,049,366,495 of record NC_136072.1, read on the forward strand.
AGACCCACCCAGACTCTTGGAGCCAGGCTCCCCAGCCGGCTTCAGCCAATCACGCGCCAGCACACCTCCTGCACACACACACACCAATGTCTAGAAGTGGCACTTGCCTTCTAGACACACACACGCCGCATACATCATCTTGTAGCATTCAATCACACGAGTCCATACATACCAGACTCAAGCCTGCACTCCCCACACATCAGGAACTACCAGGGACACACACATTCCCCATGCATTCCTATGGGAGGGCAGGCTTCTCTCATCTACACGCACTCAGAGTGGGAATCACCATCCCCAGGTCACATTTAACAAGCAAAACTTCAGGGGTGGACCTGCCTTAAGGGCCCGGTCCAACACCCACACAAACAACCCCACCCCATACAACCCCACCAACCCCACACATGTACAACCCCACACACACAACCCCAAACACACACACAACCCCCCACACACAACCCCACACAAACACCCCCAAACACACAACCCCCCACACACACAACCCCACAAACTCACACCCACACACATACACAACCCCCCACACACAACCCCCACACATAACCACCACAAACACACAACCACGCAACCCCAGAACCACACACACACAACAACCACATACAAACGTCCACACACATAACCCTACACACACACAACCCCACATGCACACAACCCCACACGCACACACAACCCCCCCCACACACACACAGCCCCCCCTCACACACTCAACCCCCCCACACACCCCACACACACAAACCCCACACACACAACCCCACACATACACAACCCCCCACACATACACAACCCCTCACACACAACCACACACAACCACACACACAAAACCCCACAAACACACAACCCCCCACACACACAACCCCCCCATCACAACCACACAACCACACATAATCACACAACCCCACACACAACGACACATACAACCCCCACACACACAATCCCACACACAACACCCCACACACACAACGCCCCACATACAACCACACACAAACACACAACCCCATACACACAACCCCCCACACACAACCCCCCCACACACAATCTCAACACCTACACACACAACCCCCCACACACAACCTTCCCACACACACCACACATAACCCCACACACACAACCCCCCACACACATACCCCCCACACACACACACCCACAACACCACACACACACAACCCCCCCACAAAAATCCCCCCACACACAACCCCCCACACACCCCACACACACCACACACAACCCTATACACAGTCAACCCCCCCACACATATACCCCCCCACACAAACAACACACACACCCAACAACCCCCACACACAACCCCCCCCCCACACACACCCACACACAAACCCACACACACAACCCCACACACACAAACCCCCCCACACACACAACCCCCCCACACACACAACCACAACCCCCCACACACAAGCACACCAAACACACACAACCCTGCACACACACATACCCCCTCACACACACATGCCCCCACACACACACAACCCCACACACACAACCCCCACACACACAACCCCACACAACCACACACATACACAACCACACACACAACCCCACACACACACAACCCCCATACACACATACCCTCCCAAACACACAACCCCACACTCACAACCCCACACACACACAACCCCACACACACACAACCCACACACAATCATACACACAATCCCACACACACACAACCACACACACACACAACACACACACATAACCCCTCACACACAACCCCCCACACACAACCACACACACACCACACAACCACACACACAACCCCACACAAACACACAACCACACAACCCCATCCACCCCCCCACACACACAACTCCCCCACACACAATCCCCCCACACAACCCCCCACACAACCCCGCACACGCACAACCCCCCACACACTGCACTTACACACACACCCATACACATCCCCCCCACACACAACCCACCACACACATACCCACACACACAACCCCCCCACACACAACCACAACACCACACACACACACAACCCCCCACACACACAACCCTCCTACACACACAACCCTCCCACACACACAACCCCACAAACACAACCCCACACACACACAGCCCCTCCCATACACACAACCCCATGCACACACACAACCCCTACCACACACACAACCCCATGCACACGCACACAACCCCTCCCTTACCCCCACCCCCACACACATACAACCCTTCCGACACACACAATCCCTCCCACACACACACAACCCTTCCCACACACACACACACAACCCCCCACACACAGCTCCCCCACACAACCACACAACCCCAAACACAACCACACAACCGCACACACACAACGCCCCACACACAGAACCCAACACACATAACCACACAGACACAACCCTACACACAAACCCCCCACACACATGACCCCACACACACGACCCCACAAACACACACAACCCTACACACACACAATCCCACACACCACACACAACCATACACACACACAACTCCACCCACACAACCCCCTCACACACAACTCCCCACACAACACAACCCCCCACACACCCAACCCCCAACACACATACCCACCCCACATACAGCCCCTCACACCCTACACCACACCCCTCCACACACACACAACCCCACACCCCCCCCCACATGCACAACCCCACACAAACACAACCACACAAACAACCACACACACACACAACCACACACACACACACACACACCACACACACAACCCCATACACACATACCCCCTAAACACACAACACCACACTCACAACCCCACACACACACAACCCCCACACACACAACCCCACACACAACCATACACACAACCCCACACACACACAACCACACACATACACAACCACACACACAACCACACACACACAACACACACACATAACCCCCCACACACAACCCCCCCACACAACCACACACACACACCACACAACCACACACACAACCCCACAAAAACACACAACCACACAACCCCATACACACACCCCACACACACACAACTCCCCCACACACAATCCCCCCACACAACCCCCCACACACAATCCCACCCACACACACACAACCCCACACACTGCCCTCACACACACACCCCACACACAACCCCACACACACACAACCACCCACACACATACCCACACACAAACAACCCCCCACACACACAACCACAACACCACACACACACAACCCCCCACACACACAACCCTCCTACACACACAACCCTCCCATACACACAACCCCACAAATACAACCCCACACACAACCCCTCCCACACACACAACCCCATGCACACACACAACCCCTACCACACACACAACCCCACGCACATGCACACAACCCCTCCCACACCCCCACACCCACACACATACAACCCTTCCCACACACACAATCCCTACCACACACACACAATGCTCCCCACACACACACACACACAACCCCCCACACACAGCTCCCCCACACAACCACACAACCCCACACACAACCCCACAACCACACACACACACAACCCCCACACACAGAACTCCACACACATAACCACACAGACACAACCCTACACACAAACCCCCCCACACAACCCCCCCACACACAACCCCACAAACACACACAACCCTACACACACACAATCCCACACACCACACAACCCCACACACATAACCATACACACACACAACTCCACACACACAGCCCCCCACACACAACTGCCCACACAACACAACCCCCCACACCCTATACCACACCCCCACACACACAACCCCACACACAACCCCACATGCACACAACCACACATATACAAAACCGCACACACAATCACACACACAACCACCCCACACACACAACCAACAACCCCACACACACACAACCACACACACAACCACACACACAACCACTCCCACACACAACCCCACACACAACCACACACAACCCCACCCCCACACACAACTGCACCCACACACACACACACACACAACCCCATACAACCCCACACACAAACAACCCCCACAAACACAACCACATACAACCACACACAACCCCACACACAACCACACACACACAAAACCCCCACACACATCCCCCCACACACAGCCACACACAAAACTACACACACACAACCCCACACACAACCACACAACCCCACACACCCCAACACACAACCCCCAGACACGACCCCTTACACACAGACACAACCCCCCCACACACACAACCCCACACACACACAACAACCCCACACACACAACCCTACACACACACAACCCTACACACACAACCCTGCACACACAACCTCTCCCACACACACAACCCCACACACATGCACACAACCCCTCCCACACCCCCACCCCACACACATACAACCCTTCCCACACACAATCCCTCCCACACACACACAATGCTCCCCCCCACACACACACACACAACCCCCCCCCACACACAGCACCCCCCACACAACCACACACATTACCACACACACACAACCCCTCCCACACACACAACCTCTCCCACACACACAACCCCTCCCACACACACACAACCCCTCCCACACACACACACAACCCACCCCCACACACATACAACCCCTCCCACACACACACCCCCTCCCACACACACACACACAACCCCTCCCACACACACACACAACCCCACCCCCACACACATACAACCCCTCCCACACACACAACCCCTCCCACACACACACAACCCTCCCACACACAACCCCCCACACAACCATACAACCCCACACCAAACCACACAACCCCCCACACACACAACCACACACACACAACCAGACACACAACCCTACCCACAAACCCACACACAAGCCAATGCACACAACCCCCACACACAACCCCTCAAACACACATAACCCTACACACACAATCCGACACACACACAACACCACTCACCACATAACCCCCACACACAACCACACACACACACACAAACCCCACACACAACCCCCCACACACACAAACCCCCACACAACACAACCCCCACACACAACCCCCCACACATACACCCCCCACATGCTAATCCACACACACAACCACACAGGCCCACACACACAACCCCACACCACACAACCCCCACACACAACCACACCCTTCACACACACAACCACAACCCCACATACACAACCCCACAAACCCCCCCTACACACACACACACACACACATACAACCCCACACTCACAACCACACAACCACACACAACCACACAACCACACACAACCCCACACACACAACCCCCACACACAAAATCCCACACACACAACTCCCCACACACAACCCCACACACACATACTACACACACACACATCACACACTGCCCCACACACCACACACAACCCCACACACCACACACAACCCCAGACACCACACACAACCCCCCCCCACCCCCCCACACACAACCCCACACACACAATCTCCCACACAAACACACAACCCCGCACACACACAACCTCCCTACACACAACCACACCCCCACACACACACAACCTCACACACACACACAACCCCCCCCACACACACATCCTCACACACACACACAACCCCTACCACACAAAGAACCCCCCCACACACAACCACACACAACCCCACACACACAATCACTCAACCATACACACCACCACTCACACAACTACACACACACTCCCACAGACACAATTACACACACCCAACCCACCCCCCACACACAAAACCCCACACACAACTACACCCCACATACCCCAACACACAACCACACACATACAACCCCAAACACAAACCCCCCACACACAACCCCACACACACAACCACACACAACCCCCTACACACACAGAACCCCACAACCCCACACACAACCCCCCACACACACAACTCCACACCACACAACACCCCCACACACAACCACAACTCCCCCCACACACAACTACAACCCCACACACACACAACCCCCCACAAACACATACCCCCCACACACAACCCCACACCCACAACCACACTACCCCACAGACACAACCCCACAACCCCACAACCCCCCACACAAAACCCCACTCACACAACCACACACACAACCACACTTACACACAACCACACACATACACAACCACACACACACAACCACACACACAAACACAACCCCTCCACATGCACAACCCCACACACACAACTGTTGGACTGGGCCTTCTGGCAGGTCCACCCCTGAAGCTTTTTGCTTGTATATGTGACCTGGGGATGGTGATTCCCACTCTGAATGCGTGTAGATGAGAGAGGCCTGCCTCCCATAGGAATGCATGGGGAATGTATGTAGCCCTGTTAGTTCCGGATGCGTGGGGGGTACAGGCTCGAGTCTGGTATGTGTGGACTCGTGTGGTTAAATGCTGCAAGATGATGTATGCTGCGTGTGTGTGTCTAGAAGGGACGTGCCACTTCTAGACCTTGGTGTGTGTGTGCAGTAGGTGTGCTGGCGCGTGATTGGCTGAAGCTGGCTGGGGAGCCTGGCTCCAAGAGTCTGGGTGGGTCTGCCCCAGTGGTGAATGGAAAGATTAGCATGTTGATGTGAGGGAGGAGCTGTGCCTGTATCCTGTATGGGGCTGGGCTTCCCCCCACAATGCTGGCTCCGCCCCCCTGGGGTGCGTCTGATGACCGAGCCTGCCTGATGAATGAAAGGGGTGGTTGGGGAAAACAAGATACTCCCAAAACCAGCTGCAACTGGTTCTCCCCCACCCAGCACCTTGTAGACAAAGGAATTTCTTGTATAAAAAGAGGCTGTGACCTCTTCTCAAATGTTCTTGTGCCCACTTGAATCTGCCAGGAGCTGTTGCTGCTTGGGCCCAGGGTTGGCTTGCCTCCCTGGGCCCTGCCCTTCTCCTGGACTTCTGATGGCCTTTCCCTACTAGGAGCTGCTGTGCTCCTCCTGAGGTCCTGGACTCCTATGGACTTTCCTTTCTAGGAGCTCCTGTGCTCCAACCGAGGTCCTGGACCCCCGAAAGACTTTTCTATTTTTCTCTAGCGCTTGGGAGCGCTCTACTTTCATTTATAGCGCTGGGAGCGCTGTATTCCTGCCCCCTAGCGCTTTGGAGCGCTTTGTCCGTATTTCTAGCGCTGGGAGCGCTACATTCAACCAGCCGGTGCCCACCCGGCATTTGCCCTGTTCTGCGGGGTTCTACCTCCCCAGCAAGTGCCTACCTCGCTATTGCCCCCATTCACGAGGGGACCTGGCCCTCGTCAATTCCCCCGAGTCACCGCCGCCGGCCCGGGACCCCTCCGTGAAGCCCGCCCCCGGGCCGCGCTGTGATTGGATGGCGGCCCGGACTTAGCTTCTGACGTCTCCCCGGGCCGCGCTGTGATTGGACGGCGGCCCGGGGAGCTGGGGAGGCGGCTGGCGGAGAGCAGTGAATGCAGGGGGCGGCAGGAGCCTACTCCGCGCCCCTGCTTGGCCCAAAGACTGCCGCTTCTTCCCCCCGGGGCCCCCAGGAGCAAGAGGGAGCCCCGGAGAGCGAGGAGAGCCCGGCGCGCCCGCCGAACGGTGAGTGCAGCGGCAGGAAAGGGAGAGGAGGAGCGTCGGGCCACATTGCTGGTGGCCGCTCCTCCCCTCCGGTGCAGTTCTTCTGGTGCCCCGAGGCCCGTGAGGCCCCAGTGACGCCGGGTCCCCCGAGGGGGGGCCCCGCCGGCCCACACCTAGCCTCATGAGCCCTGAGAGGCTCCACTTTAATCAGAGTTCCCCCCGAGCCGGCGAGGCTCGTTCCACTCCTCCTCCTCGAGCCCCGAGAGGCTCCACCCATGGCTCCTGTCCTGCCGAGCCTGCGAGGCCCGGTCCCAGCAGCATCTTGCCCCACGAGCCCGAGAGGCCCCACCTTGGCCCATGTCCTTACGAGCCGGCAAGGCTCCGCCCACCATCATGTTTTTCGAGCCCGAGATGGCTCCCACGTGTCCCTGGCTTCCCGAGCCCAGAGGGGCTCCCCCATTTGGCGCAATCCCCCTGAGCCTGCGAGGTTCCATCATGTCGGCCCATCCTTGGCCCTCAGCTGCCCAGCACTTCGTGGGCAGCTGCCACGTGTAGGTTGTTCCTGGCTCCCTGCAGCCGTCCTGACATTGAGACTTTGGGCATCCTAGCCCCAGAAAAGGCCGCTGGCCTGTTAGAAGTTATTGTTGATGTTCTATGTGATCCCTGAGAGAGTATTCTGTGTGCGCCTTCAAAGGTGCCCTGTGATGTTATGTGCTTGTACTTCCTTCCCTCCTAAGTATCCTAGGCCTCAGGTATATGGCTTCTGGTTAGAGTGAGTTCTACTGCTAGTTCTATTGAGTTCCAGGTTGTCATGTGTTCTAATGCTAGCTCCTGGTTGTTATGTGTACTAGTACTAGTTCTAGGAAGCTCCCAGTGGTTATGTGTCCTAATGCCAGTTCCATCATGTGCATATTCCTGGCAGTGGTCCCCTGGCCCTGTCCTGTGTTCAGTCCCTTGTAAACCCTGCCCGTGCCCCTGGCACATTGTGGAGTTCTGGACTTTTTGGTTCCGTCCAGAGGTGTCAGGGAAAACACCCGAAGACCCCGGAGTTCAACCTGTCTCGGTGCACAAACAAACAGAAACACGGGCTTCTCGATGGTGGCGTCAAAGACCAAAGGTTTATTACTGCAGGGACACAGAAGTCACAGAGACTGCACACGAGCAGTGTCTAGGAGCCTGTTCCATTTGTACAAAGAGGGTTGTTCCTTATATACTAAATATTCTGCTCGGGGCAAATTCTTTACATGTTACCACAGTTCTAAACATTCGTGTCTTAAACAATAAATATTTGGCGTTGTACAGGAATCGTCAACAGTATCTGATGTCAAAACATTACGAATGAGGGGTTCCCACTAGTCCATCATAATCCCATGTCAATTCCTCATTCAAGACCCGGACCGCCTCATCGTAAATTTCGTTACCTCCCCCTGATAAAGGCCCAGAAGGAAAGGAGCAGAGCCAGGTGCAGAAGATAGAAAGACAGGATAAGAGATGTTTGTGGGTCATAAATGGGCATGGTTACCAGCTTCGGCCGCCTAATCATGATCAGGCCAACGAACACAAGAACCAGTATAGCAGGACTGGCCTCAGGCTGAGGAGGCAGTTCTTGCCGAGTCATGCTGCCACAGCGTTGCTGGCCTAAGGTGCACGTGTCACTAGCAAGGTGAATCGCCGGTTAAAGCCTACGTGTCCTTAGATGAAAAAGAGGTCATTGCGTGTCCATTGACTATGTGAGGGCAAGGAATACAAAATGGCTTCCGTGTTCTAAGATGGATGCCATGGGTAGAACAGAAATGTGTTTGTAACTGGAGTGCTCTTGCTCGTAGCATAGCGAAAACACCAGGATATACTAAATGGATCATTTGCGGTTCACTGATACCAAAATTATGTATTTACGACAATGTTACAAACACAAATAACATCGTCACGGAACCTCAGACCCTCCTTTTGCCCTTACATAGGCAATTACTCAGTCTATGTCAGAGTCAGAGTCTAATTCTATGCTCATTAGGTCAGTGACATGTTGTTGCACCATCATCTTGTCTCGTACCTTTTCTCCAAATGCAGGTGGTTTTCTGAAACAGGTTGCAGCACAGAGACTACACAAAGCGGGACCACATTGGATAATAAGGCAGCACGAGAACAGAAATACTAGGATGACACCAATGACCATCAGAACCTTCCATCCCCACGCTGATACCAGAGTCCAAAACCACTCCATGAAGGACCAGTTTCCCTTGTCTACGTGTATGGAGTCGGAAATCTTGTGTAGCTTAGAGATCGCTTCATAGACTGTTGGAGCATTATTTGGAATAAAGACACAGCAGCTCGATTGGATCATTCTGCATACCCCACCTCGATCTGCAAGTATTACGTCTAGAACCATTCGGTTCTGCAACGTCATGAGACGATCCGCCTGAAGTTCAGCTGTTAAGTTACTAAGGGCACCAGCAGTTTCTGTAATAGTAGATTCAACTACTCGTGTTAGTTGACGTAGATTTCTACTATTGGCCATAGGCCCCCAAAACGGAAGGAAACCTTTGAAAAAGTCTCCAGCTTCTTGACCAGCGGTATCTTCCTTGCTGAAGACACCTCTTGCTACTCTGGTCTTGTGATAATCTGAAGAAGCAGTGTATGTCGGAGGTAACAATCGAGCAATATAACATGAACCTGAAAAGTCAGCAGGCAGCCATGTATATGCTCTGTCCTGACAGATGAAGTAGGTACCCCTAGCAGTCAGAAAGGCAGGGGAGGAGTTAGACGGAAATACGTAAGTCTCAACGCACTCACTCCTCCCTAGCTGAGCTCTCGGATTTCTCCCATTTCCTTGCAAACAGATTTGACCTCGGTGAGGCACGACCCAAACTGAAGTGGAGCTTTTACGCTTGCTTTCTCCCAAACTAAGGCGATACTCTGTAGAGTTCCAACTCAAATACACCCGTAATTCATCTCTAGGGTAAGATGGAGTATTATTGACGTCTCTAATCATGTCAATAATTCCCTGGACTAAAGCTTTGTTGGCTGAGTTGTATTTAGTGGACCGTGGTGGACGCGGAGGATAGGTCTCAAGGGCATATGAAAAAATGGTCTGAAAGGCCTGAAATGATCCATTGTAGCTAAAAGGCAAGACTAGATGGGGAATGCCTTTATCCATAGTGTGAGGTATCAAGCCACACACCCAGCAGTCTGTAGTATTAACTACCAGTTGGTGTTGATGCAAGAGCTGTACAAATGTATTGTTAATAAATTCTGAGCGTCGAGCTTGTTCGTGTTCAGGAAATGAGTGAAAAGAATGCATAGAAGAAACCGTAGAAGTAGTAGGATCAAGGGGAGGTACTGTAGTTACTGGCATAAAAATCAAATGTACACCAAAGACGATTCCACCCACCAACGTTATCAAAACAATTAAAAATGTAACTGCACATTGCATTAGAAAGCATTTGCTGTGAAGTATTCTGTACAGTCTATTTCTGCGAACATAAATTACATTTTCTCGTTGCAGCTCAGGAAGCTCCATCTTCTACGACCGTTCGCGACCACTGATGATGTGTACGTAGATGAAAATGCCTCTATCAGCCCTGGGAGTTCCCAGAACTAACAGAAAGACCGACCTTGTGTCTGACCCCCGCAGATTCAACTAGGCACACAGCCACGACCCTACGGCTACCCAGATGGCAAGGCAATTTTAAAACAAAAAGAAACAATACAAAGTATTAGCAAACTTCCTGGCTGGAGGCAATGTATAGAAAATTTAAATCTGAAAATAGGCAGTTTCCTGCTTTTATTTGTCCATATTGCGAGGTCGCAAGTTGTATCTCAGTTTTGCAGGAGCTGTCTGGTCTGGAAACAATGTATTTTCAGCCGACGTTGCAATGTTCACGTTTTCAGATGACAAATGTTCTTTTGGTGCAGATGGCAAATGTTCGTTGGGTGCGGATGACAAATGTTCAGGGTTCAAAAGAGCAGTTTCAAGAGGAGAGTCAGAATTTGGTGAATCAGTGATCAGTTCTGCATCGCTGAAAGGTATGAACCTGGGGACTTGTTCTGTTTCAGAGGTACCGATTCCTTTCTTTACCCAGTTGTCGTAAGGAAGTGGCAAAGGCACACGTTTGACATGTGTCGTATGGATCCAGTTCTTCCTTCCGGCCACACGAATAGCAGTTCTCGTTGCTAGCAGGACTTGGAAAGGGCCAATGAATCTGGGCTGAAGATTTTTCGTTCTTGCAAAATTTCTAATGACCACCTGATCACCCGGTTTCAGCTGATGGCCTGGACTCTCCGGTGGCTTTGGCAATGCATCGAAAACCTGTTGGTGAATAAGACTCAATTTAGCAGTCAAGTCGAAAAGGTAATCAATTAACATTGGGTATTCCAGCTGCTTGAATTCTTTTGGTCTAGGTACCCCCCAAACATTTGCAGGACGACCGAAAACTATTTCATATGGACTAAGCCCTACTCTAGAATGTACAGTTGCTCTTGTTGATAGCAAAGCCAAAGGCAATGCGTCTGGCCAGGACAAACCCGTGGATGCTTGTATCTTAGCAAGTTTCAGTTTAAGGGTGCCATTGTAACCCTCGACTAAACCCGCGGACTGGGGATGATTCGCACTATGAAACTTCTGTCTAATCCCTAGGCCGGCACACACACTCTGCATAACTTTCCCTACGAACTCACTTCCGTTATCTGACCATACAATCCGTGGCATTCCGTATCTGGGGAAGTATTCTTTAAGAAGAATTTTGGCAGTGGATAAGGCAGTATTGTCCTTTAGCGGGTATGCTTCGATCCATCTGGAGAAAGCACAAACTACCACTAGGACGTATTTCAGATTATTACAACGATCCATGTGAATGAAGTCTAGCTGGATCACTTCGAAGGGGCAGGAAGGAGGAGCGAAGTGACCTGCAGGTGTGGGGATTCCCTTGCCAGGATTATGCATCAAGCATACCATACAATTTCTCACCACTCTCTCTGCACACTTACTAATCCCATCATTCTTCCAGACCGGAGCCAACATCTTACAAATCCCTTTTGAACTGATGTGCGCTGTTCCATGTGCCATCGTCACTACTGCAAGCACATACGCATCAGGCAACATCCAACGCTGTTGTTCCGACAAGTCAATCCAACACCCACTCGAGTCCAATTTACCCGTGCTCTCTTTCCATGCAAGTTTTTCCTCCTCAGTCGCCTCTTTCTGAATTTCTTTCACGCTTTCCACTGTGTCCTCACACATTCCAGACTCAGAAATCCATCTTGCAGACGTTGCAACATACATTCTACTCATCATATTTCTAGCTGTCTGTTTTGCAGTCTCATCAGCAAAAGCATTCCCACGACCAACATCATCCGTGATTGCTTTATGAGCACTGCATTTCACAATCGCAACTTCAGTCGGCAAGGTTAGAGATTCCAACAAGTCATTAACTAGCTGACCATGTTGAATCTTAGTCCCATGGGACGTAATGAAACCTCTCTCTTTCCACAAACGGCCAAAACTATGGGCCACGCCGAACGCGTACTGACTATCTGTGAACACATTCACTCTCTTTCCCTTAGCTAAAACGCACGCTCTTGTTAGCGCGATCAATTCTGCAGCCTGGGCAGAATTCTGACTCACTCTTGCAGTCTCCACAATCGTACTCAAAGTCGTTACTGCATAGGCAGCAGTCACATCACCATTCTCCAATTTAAAGCAAGACCCATCAACATACAACGTGCCATCTGGATCTGATAACGGAGTGTCTTTTAGATCAATTTGTCCTTTTGTTTCTTCCTCAGTTTTGAAATAACAGTCGTGTGGTTCGGAATCACTCGACTCTTGGCTAGTCGGCAACAATGTTGCTGGATTCAATACATTGCATCTTTTGATCTGAATATGACTAGCTAACAGTGTCAGTTCATAACCTGATAATCTAGCACTGGTAAGGTGTTGCGTCTTGGTTCGGTTCATGAGTGTATCCACCGCATGAGGAACCATAACCACTAGCATGTTGTTCATTACTAAACCAGCAGATTGTCGAATGGAAGCTGCAGCTGCGGCTGTAGCTCTCAAGCAACTAGGCAACGCTCTAGCTACTGGATCTAATGTTGATGAAAAATACGCACAAGGGCGTTGTTTATCACCAAATTTCTGCGTCAACACACTCAATGCACAACCTTCTCTCTCGTGGACATAGAGCGTGAATGGCTTACTGTAGTCGGGTGTACCCAATACAGGTGCTGAACACAGTGCATTTCGCAATTCAGAAAAACTCTGCTGACATTCTGCAGACCATGGTACCGGACTCGCAACATTTTTCCCAGTCAAGGCTACCAATGGTTTTGCTAAAAGAGAAAAATTTGGGATCCATTGCCTACAATATGAGGTAATACCTAAAAAGGCACGTACTTCTCTCTGCGTGCTAGGAACATTCATCTGTGTAATTGCTTTTATTCTCTCTGGGGTCAACTTCCTTCCCTCCTTTGACAAGAGATGACCTAGGTAGGTCACTTCTTGGCAGCAGTATTGCATTTTTGAAGGTGACACCTTGTGATTCAAATCTGACAAATGATGCAATAAAGAACTCGTAGCTGTTTTGCAAGTTTCCTTGTCATCAGCAGCCACTAGAAGATCATCAACATATTGTATTAAAGCTGAACCAGGAGGAAGTACGAAGGAATCTAACTGGCTTTTTAATGCTTGACTGTAAATGGATGGGCTTTCACAATAGCCTTGTGGAGCGCGTTTAAACCTGAAGCTTCGTCCTCCTAGAGAGAAACCGAAGATATCTCTGCTTTCTTCGGCTATCGGAATGCTGAAAAAGGCATTTTTCAAGTCGACAACCGAAAACCATGCTGCTGTAGCAGGAATCAACGTTAACAATGCAGTAATGTCTGGAACCACAGGAAACTGTGGAATCACAATTTTATTAACCTCTCTGAGATCAATTACAAACCTATATACTGGAGGTTTTGTAGGGTCAGTTCGTTTCAAAATAGGCAGTACAGGACTATTACAGACATTACCTCTAGTTTCTTCTATAACGTCTTTCTCAATCAGATCATGCACTATCAGTAGGAGTGCACGCTCACCTTCACCAGAGATTCTGTATTGTGGAATTCGTGGAAGTTTGACATTTGCTTTCAAAGTTACTACATAGGGTGGAATTTCCAATAGACCTACATCATTAGGACCAGTCGCCCAAAGAGTGTCAGGGAGTGAACGCAGCTCTGGTGGGAGCGCATCCATCGACAAGTACATCGGAGAGATTATTCTTTTACCCAACGTAAGCTGTACTCCTTCTGGAGAACAGTATAATGTCGCATATAGGCGTTTTAACAAGTCTAAACCAAGCAGATTTTCGTTACAACCTGTCGTCAAAATCAGGGGTGCTTTCAATTGACAGGGTCCAACAGAAATAGACAAAGGACCAGAAACAGGGTTATGAACAGGGGCGCCCGAAAAACCTACTGAAACGTTTGTTGAGCCAGACAAAGGTGCGCCAGGGAGTTTCGCATGTATGATAGAACTTTTTGCTGCACCAGTATCCAACAGAAACTGTTCGACTATACCTGATGTTGCTACTGCGACATAAGGCCCACTCTGATCTACTGGAACTGATACTACTCCCTCTCTTTGTCCATGGCTGTCCTAGTACTCACTTTGCTGACCTTCCTCACTAGCTTCATAATAGTCTTCAACATGATACTGTGGAGACCTATTCTGTTGGGCAGATTGTCCATTTCGCTGGTCGAAATAATTAGAAGGGCGATCACTCGTCTGCGGAGGCATAGCACCTCGTCCTCGACCTCTAGAGTTTTGCATAGAACTACCACGACCTCTCTGAGCTGCCGCAGCATTATTTTGTGCCCGAACTGGACACTCATTTTTGTAATGACCTTCCACTTTGCAATAAGCACATTGATTCCATTGGTATTGTGGCCTTTGAAAATTATAATCCGTTCTTTGATATGACCCTTGCTGCATATTAGTCTGATTCGTGCGAGGCGGATAAGCTTGCTGTAAAAGTACTTTAGTTTTTAAATCTTTCGTCTTTTTATCCGATTTTTCCTTCTCTTCTTTATCCCTATTTTCATAGTACTGGGCAGTCGCAAGTATTTGCGCAGTCGTAGAGACAGTCCACGCACTTTCAGAATTCTTTAATTTACCACTAAGTTCTGGCAATAGATTGTGCACAAATTTATCAACAAATAATCTCTGGCCTCCTTCTGTGCTCATATCCTGACCACTATGATCCACGAAAGTCTCCTCGAATCTTGTGAAAAAGTCGGAGACGCTTTCGTCTTTCTTTTGTTTGCACGCGGACAATTTGTCCCAGTTAACGCGCAATGCTGGCATCAAGGTTTTCATTAAATCTATTATTCTACCAGGCAAATTAGCAATTAAGGGTTCTGGTTTGGAACCACCTATTTGTTGACCATCCCCTGCAATTATAGCTGCCCAGTCACCACCTAGGGCAACTGGATGATTCTCTTTACGAATTTTAGCCCAAATTGGTTGCGGTACTACATTACCAAATAGCAGATCTATGTCAGCAAGATTCAATACACAAGCGTCAACTGTTTGAGCCAACTCTTTGTAGTACCCTGCAGGATTTTTACGCGGATCTGGCAAGGCCTGTTTCACTGCTAATACTTCAGCTCGCTTCCATGGAATATGTATCCATACTCTCTGGAATTGGGCCGGAGCGGCTGCGATACCAAGGTTTACATTAGCTTGCACAGCTTCACGCCAAATTGGTGGAACCTCTCTCATTGGGTATTGACGATTTTGTTTCGTACTACGTTTCTCTAACTCTCTCAGTGACCGAAGGGATGAGTCGGTCCTATAACTTAGAACCAGTTCCATCGCTTCTTTTATATTTTGTCCAACTATCATACCTGCAGCAAACTCTTTCTGAACATTAATTAATTCTTCTAGATTTGATTCAGGGTCATCCTCTTCCAATTCCTCACGTAGAAGGAAACACAGTTCATCGAACACATATCGTTGTGTCGGTTCATTCCATTGCATAAATGTATCTAATACATTTTGTACATTATATCGTCCAACTTTTGAAACCCATCTAAGAGCAGTGGAATCTAATATTCCTCTTTCTTCAGTACTGGGAAGCTGACTGCGTCTCTGCACAGAGTCAGAGGTAGGAGTCTTAATCAGAGTTTTATAGAAGGGAGATAGAATATTAGAGACAGAATCAGTGATTCTCCGACGAACAGAAAGCGGAGTCATAATATTAGCGGAAGCAGTAAATAGAGTAACAGTTGGAACAGATAGATCAGGAACAGTAGGAGTAGCAGGCAAAATAGCTTGTGAACTAGCAGGTGTGAGCGATACAGGCATAGGTAAAGAAGCCGGCAACCCTGGAAGAGGGGCTGTCAAAGGAACATTAATATTGACCACAGGAGGTACAGGAACTTGATTCAGGGGAGCGGGAACAGGGACACCAGGTTGTCCAGCAACCGGTACTTGAACATTCGGTATAGGTGGAGCCGTAGCACCCTGTGCATACGGTGGGGGTGATCGTAACAAGTAAGACAACAGGGGATCCTTTTCAGGGTCCTCTACTATCTTAGCCGTACTCGATGGCAAAGCAGGATAGCACTTGTCTATCGCTAAATTACGCTCTCTATTGGCCACCTCCATCGCTTTTTCAGACTCGTTGAGTTGCAGCTGCCTAGCAGACTGTTCTAAAGTCAACTCTTGCTCTTTCTGTTCTTTCTTCAACTTTTTAATTTCTCTCTGTTTAGATTCTTTTCGCCAATAACGGAAAGAATCAAACATTGCCGGCCGGGCTTTCTTCTTAAACAACCTTCTTTCTAGATTATCGAGAACTTCAGGTTCAAAACTACCATGTAGTGGCCAAGTAAGGACACCATCTTTCTCTGTCAAGCGGATCCATACCTCGTTATAAGAGATAGGGCCCACACCAAATTTGCAATATAGATCATAAAGGGGAGTTCCAATCGGAGGAACCAAACACGAGTCCTCCAACTGGGAATCACTGTTGCAACTGAAACAAGACAACATACAATTTTTCCGACTTACCATTTTATAATCCGGAACACAAAACAAACGAGACACAAACAGAAAAGATGCGCACTCGAACCAAGAACTTAGGCCTACCAGAACTGACAAATGTATCGATACCTGAACTGAACAGAATGATTATCGTAACCAGGATAACCAGTGATAATCTTACAGAACTGAACTGAACTAAGAACTAAAAGGATTATCCCAACAGGAGCAACCCTCACAAAATACTTAACTGAGGCACTGAAGACGTCACCAAGGAGAAACCCGTCACGTCTCGCCGTACTAAGGACTGCACCTCGGGTCCAAGACAGGGCGACGGTCAAGGCAACGGACCACTGCAGCCGTCTGAACGGGAACCCTCGCGGAAGAGAACGTCGGGGCCACTTTTGCGATATGCCGGGATCGATGAAGTGGGGCGCCTCCCTCTGAAATCTTCACACGAAGCTCCTCGAACTCTTCAGGCTTTTGGACCGGTACCGAATGACGTCGCCCCACGTTGGGCGCCAATTGGAGTTCTGGACTTTTTGGTTCCGTCCAGAGGTGTCAGGGAAAACACCCGAAGACCCCGGAGTTCAACCTGTCTCGGTGCACAAACAAACAGAAACACGGGCTTCTCGATGGTGGCGTCAAAGACCAAAGGTTTATTACTGCAGGGACACAGAAGTCACAGAGACTGCACACGAGCAGTGTCTAGGATCCTGTTCCATTTGTACAAAGAGGGTTGTTCCTTATATACTAAATATTCTGCTCGGGGTAAATTCTTTACATGTTACCACAGTTCTAAACATTCGTGTCTTAAACAATAAATATTTGGCGTTGTACAGGAATCGTCAACAGTATCTGATGTCAAAACATTACGAATGAGGGGTTCCCACTAGTCCATCATAATCCCATGTCAATTCCTCATTCAAGACCCGGACCGCCTCATCGTAAATTTCGTTACCTCCCCCTAATAAAGGCCCAGAAGGAAAGGAGCAGAGCCAGGTGCAGAAGATAGAAAGACAGGATAAGAGATGTTTGTGGGTCATAAATGGGCACGGTTACCAGCTTCGGCCGCCTAATCATGATCAGGCCAACGAACACAAGAACCAGTATAGCAGGACTGGCCTCAGGCTGAGGAGGCAGTTCTTGCCGAGTCATGCTGCCACAGCGTTGCTGGCCTAAGGTGCACGTGTCACTAGCAAGGTGAATCGCCGGTTAAAGCCTACGTGTCCTTAGATGAAAAAGAGGTCATTGCGTGTCCATTGACTATGTGAGGGCAAGGAATACAAAATGGCTTCCGTGTTCTAAGATGGATGCCATGGGTAGAACAGAAATGTGTTTGTAACTGGAGTGCTCTTGCTCGTAGCATAGCGAAAACACCAGGATATACTAAATGGATCATTTGCGGTTCACTGATACCAAAATTATGTATTTACGACAATGTTACAAACACGAATAACATCGTCACGGAACCTCAATTGTATCGTGTGTATTTATCCCTAAGACTGTTTTTTAATACAAAGTATATTTTTCATATATATCTTGTGTGGAGTTCCTTTTGTGGGGGGCCTGGGGTGTTGTGGCTGGGGGTGCGTGCGCAAATGCTTTACACATGACCTCCGAGATAAGCCTGACTGCTCGTGCCAAGCTACCAAGGGGGTGAGCAGGGGTTGTCTTGAAGGGTGACTTCCCTACCCTAACTAGAAATGGGGATTTCTGCCTGGCCTTGGCGCAAGCCTCGGCCAACCAGGGATCCCATTTCTAACATTGGTGGCAGCGGTGGGATTTGGACTTGTGTTTGCGCAGTACCACAGCGATGGCCCCTCCACAAAACTCTGCAGTTTAGATGGTCGCAAAGAAAAGGAACTATTGTGTGAATTGCTAAAAATGTCTGTTCGTTTGGAAAATGTAGTTCTAGTGCACTGTGAGTTAGGTGTCCCTAGCTCGGGAGGGTAGATCATCCCCCTAGTGCAATGTGGTTTCTGGATTCACCAGAAGGGTGGGATGCAGTGGTGGCAGCGAAATTGTGTCCAATGTGTGTGGTCCCTGTCCCTTCCCTAGAGTATGGTACCTGTGCCACATGGGTCAGGTTGAGGAATCAGGGGCGGTAGAAACTGTCTTACCAGTCCAGAGGAGGGTGTGTAGATGAATGGTGAGTTGTGTTGGAATGGAGTGTAAGTTCTCTGAGAGGGGGAGCTTGCTAAATAATGGAGTGTAAGTTCTCTGATGGGGGAGCTTGCTGAATGTATGTTAAGTTGTATCCCGGACAAGGAAGCCCTGCTGACGCTGTCGCGGCTTGCCTTGGGGAGAGCTGAACTTGGAGCCCTGCTGACGTTGTCGCGGCTCATTGTGCTGTAGTGAATGTTTGGTTGTATCCCGGACAAGGAAGCCCTGCTGACGCTGTCGTGGCTTGCCTTGGGGAGAGCTGAACTTGGAGCCCTGCTGACGTTGTCGCGGCTCATTGTGCTGTAGTGAATGTTTGGTGGTATCCCGGACAAGGAAGCCCTGCTGAGTGACTCGCGGCTTGCCTTGGGGAGAGCTGAACGGAGCCCTGCTGACGTGGTCGCGGCTCATCCTAGTGCAAGAGAGAACTCCTGCCTGAAGAGGAGGAACCGGGTAAGCTGTATGGGGTATTGACCTGCAGTGGTTGCCTGCCTGCTGAAGGAGGAGAGAAAGCCTTAGATTTCGTTTTTTTCTTGTAAAAGTCCTGGTGCGCCAGGCATCTGGCCGGTAGGGTACTGCCCGCGGTTGGGGAGCCAGTAGTCGGTGTTTCCGGATCTGGACGGCAGGGCGACTGTAGCCAGTGTCCTGGCCGGTTTGTCTTCTAGAGGTACTCCTAGGGGCACAGGTGAGGCTTCTCCCAAGGAGGAGACCCTGTGTTTCCCAGAAGGGGCGGTACGGGCCTAGCAGGGATCCTTAGGGTTCTTGGCTGAGTGTTGCGGTACTGCCCTGAGAGCAGGTGGGGCCCACCTTAAGTGGAAGGACCCTGTTCTACATGGGAGGGTGCAGAACTGGAAGGGGGTCAGAGGGATTCTGACCCCTGGGCATCCGGTGAATTTAGTTCCCAGGTGGGAGACCAGTGGAGGGAGAGAGTTCCGAGACTGGGGAGAGAAGGTGTTCTGGAGGGTGCTTCTCCTGGGAGAGCACGGAACCTCAGAAGTAGAGGTAGGGTGGGGCGAGCTTGCCCGTGACCTCTGGCCAACCTGAGGGTGCGGACCCTAGGTGGAAGAGAAAGTGGTAAAGTAGAACTACACAGAGAAGTGGAGTGGAGAATGGCTGTCGTGGGCCAGGGGTTACCACCCCCCACTCTGGCGTGGCAGGGACCAGCGGTATCTGGGTGGCCTAGGGCCTGGTCCTAGCCTTGAACAACTAAGTAGTGCCCGTTGGGTAGCCTAGTTGGGCCTGTTTTTTTTAAAGTCTTTTATGTATCTATAGATCAACGTGGCGTAGAACTGGAGGGTGTCCCTGCAGTGTGGGCCCGCGTCCATGTTTTTGTCGCCCAAAGCAGGGAAGTCCATCACGGTGGTGATTGGCCTACCCTGCGTTTTGGCTGGAAGGGGGTCGTGTTGGACTGGGCCTTCTGGCAGGTCCACCCCTGAAGCTTTTTGCTTGTATATGTGACCTGGGGATGGTGATTCCCACTCTGAATGCGTGTAGATGAGAGAGGCCTGCCTCCCATAGGAATGCATGGGGAATGTATGTAGCCCTGTTAGTTCCGGATGCGTGGGGGGTACAGGCTCGAGTCTGGATGTGTGGACTCGTGTGGTTAAATGCTGCAAGATGATGTATGCTGCGTGTGTGTGTCTAGAAGGGACGTGCCACTTCTAGACCTTGGTGTGTGTATGCAGTAGGTGTGCTGGCGCGTGATTGGCTGAAGCTGGCTGGGGAGCCTGGCTCCAAGAGTCTGTGTGGGTCTGCCCCAGTGGTGAATGGAGAGATTAGCATGTTGATGTGAGGGAGGAGCTGTGCCAGTATCCTGTATGGGGCTGGGCTTCCCCCCACAATGCTGGCTACGCCCCCCTGGGGTGCGTCTGATGACCGAGCCTGCCTGATGAATGAAAGGGGTGGTTGGGGAAAACAAGATACTCCCAAAACCAGCTGCAACTGGTTCTCCCCCACCCAGCACCTTGTAGACAAAGGAATTTCTTGTATAAAAAGAGGCTGTGACCTCTTCTCAAATGTTCTTGTGCCCACTTGAATCTGCCAGGAGCTGTTGCTGCTTGGGCCCAGGGTTGGCTTGCCTCCCTGGGCCCTGCCCTTCTCCTGGACTTCTGATGGCCTTTCCCTACTAGGAGCTGCTGTGCTCCTCCTGAGGTCCTGGACTCCTATGGACTTTCCTTTCTAGGAGCTCCTGTGCTCCAACCGAGGTTCTGGACCCCTGAAAGACTTTTCTATTTTTCTCTAGCGCTTGGGAGCGCTCTACTTTCATTTATAGCGCTGGGAGCGCTGTATTCCTGCCCCCTAGCGCTTTGGAGCGCTTTGTCCGTATTTCTAGCGCTGGGAGCGCTACATTCAACCAGCCGGTGCCCACCCGGCATTTGCCCTGTTCTGCGGGGTTCTACCTCCCCAGCGAGTGCTACCTCGCTATTGCCCCCATTCACGAGGGGGCCTGGCCCTCGTCAATTCCCCCGAGTCACCGCCGCCGGCCCGGGACCCCTCCGTGAAGCCCACCCCCGGGCCGCGCTGTGATTGGATGGCGGCCCGGACTTAGCTTCTGACGTCTCCCCGGGCCGCGCTGTGATTGGACGGCGGCCCGGGGAGCTGGGGAGGAGGCTGGCGGAGAGCAGTGAATGCAGGGGGCGGCGGGAGCCTACTCCGCGCCCCTGCTTGGCCCAAAGACTGCCGCTTCTTTCCCCCGGGGCCCCCAGGAGCAAGAGGGAGCCCCGGAGAGCGAGGAGAGCCCGGCGCGCCCGCCGAACGGTGAGTGCAGCGGCAGGAAAGGGAGAGGAGGAGCGTCGGGCCACATTGCCGGTGGCCGCTCCTCCCCTCCGGTGCAGTTCTTCTGGTGCCCCGAGGCCCGTGAGGCCCCAGTGATGCCTGGTCCCCCGAGGGGGGGCCCCGCCGGCCCACACCTAGTCTCATGAGCCCTGAGAGGCTCCACTTTAATCAGAGTTCCCCCCGAGCCGGCGAGGCTCGTTCCACTCCTCCTCCTCGAGCCCCGAGAGGCTCCACCCATGGCTCCTGTCCTGCCGAGCCTGCAAGGCCCGGTCCCAGCAGCATCTTGCCCCACGAGCCCGAGAGGCTCCACCCATGGCTCCTGTCCTGCCGAGCCTGCGAGGCCCGGTCCCAGCAGCATCTTGCCCCACGAGCCCGAGAGGCCCCACCTTGGCCCATGTCCTTACGAGCCGGCAAGGCTCCGCCCACCATCATGTTTTTCGAGCCCGAGATGGCTCCCACGTGTCCCTGGCTTCCCGAGCCCAGAGGGGCTCCCCCATTTGGCGCAATCCCCCTGAGCCTGCGAGGTTCCATCATGTCGGCCCATCCTTGGCCCTCAGCTGCCCAGCACTTCGTGGGCAGCTGCCACGTGTAGGTTGTTCCTGGCTCCCTGCAGCCGTCCTGACATTGAGACTTTGGGCATCCTAGCCCCAGAAAAGGCCGCTGGCCTGTTAGAAGTTATGGTTGATGTTCTATGTGATCCCAGAGAGAGTATTCTGTGTGCGCCTTCAAAGGTGCCCTGGGATGTTATGTGCTTGTACTTCCTTCCCTCCTAAGTATCCTAGGCCTCATGTATATGGCTTCTGGTTAGAGTGAGTTCTACTGCTAGTTCTATTGAGTTCCAGGTTGTCATGTGTTCTAATGCTAGCTCCTGGTTGTTATGTGTACTAGTACTAGTTCTAGGAAGCTCCCAGTGGTTATGTGTCCTAATGCCAGTTCCATCATGTGCATATTCCTGGCAGTGGTCCCCTGGCCCTGTCCTGTGTTCAGTCCCTTGTAAACCCTACCCGTGCCCCTGGCACATTGTATCGTGTGTATTTATCCCTAAGTCTGTTTTTTAATACAAAGTATATTTTTCATATATATCTTGTGTGCAGTTCCTTTTGTGGGGGGCCTGGGGTGTTGTGGCTGGGGGTGCGTGCGCAAATGCTTTACACATGACCTCCGAGATAAGCCTGACTGCTCGTGCCAAGCTACCAAGGGGGTGAGCAGGGGTTGTCTTGAAGGGTGACTTCCCTACCCTAACTAGAAATGTTGATTTCTGCCTGGCCTTGGCGCAAGCCTCGGCCAACCAGGGATCCCATTTCTAACACAACCCCTCCCACACACACACAACCCCTCCCACACACACACACCCCCACACAAATACAACCCCACCCCCACACACATACAACCCCTCCCACACACACAACCCCTCCGACACACACACAACCCTCCCACACACAACCCCTGTTAGAAAGGCGACCCCGGGGGAGGCAGAAGATGTCTGACTGACCACCCCTAGGTCCACCTCTCCGTCAAGAAGTAGCAGAGCGTTACTGAGAGGCCTCCTGGGTGAGGGCCCTCTCCTAGGATCGTACAGCAGAGTAACCACAACACTACAAATGGACACCACACCAGAGGTCGAGTTCGTAAGCTTTATCAGGAAATAAAGGCTGCTGGTTCTCAGCGATATGTACAAGTAGATCGAGGGGTCTTTAAAGTCTCGTAAAAGGGGGTCAGGGTAGCGGGACAGTCTCGGTTGGGGTGTAGGACGGGATACCCTGCGCACAGCTCCCAATCCTCGAGCCGGGGGTTCCGAGAGGTCGAGCCGCGGCAGCGCCAGCAGGCTCTCTAGATGGTTCGGCAAAGGTGGGCCGCGGCAGCGCCAGCAGGCTCTCAAGATGGTTCCGCAAAGGTGGGCCGCGGCAGCGCCAGCAGGCTCTCAAGATGGTTCGGCAAAGGTGGGCCGCGGCAGCGCCAGCAGGCTCTCAAGATGGTACGGCAAAGGTGGGCAGCGGCAGCGCCAGCAGGCTCTCAAGATGGTTCGGCAAAGGTGGGCCGCGGCAGCGCCAGCAGGCTCTCAAGATGGTTCGGCAAAGGTGGACCGCGGCAGCGCCAGCAGGCTCTCAAGATGGTTCGGCAAAGGTGGGCCGCGGCAGCGCCAGCAGGCTCTCAGGGTATCCTCGGGTTACAGGGACAATGAGTTCTTCTGGTGTCGGCCGTGACAGCGTCAGTAGGGCTTTCCAGTCCAGGATACAACTGCCGTCCTACTCCGGGGCTCCCCAGATATAGGACTGGAGTCCTTTGATGTCCGGACCCTCGCGCCTGGGGGCCAGAGGAGCCGGGAAGATGGTGTCCAGACACCCAGCAGGGGGGTGGAGCCAGCGCCCAGGGATGCCGGGGGCGATCGATACCAGGCGTCCGGGGACGGTTGGAGGCCCATCGAAACTCCCCTTCCTCCGGGATCTGTCGAGTGGCCACTCGACCACCTGGATAGATCTTGGCGCCTTGATGTCGGGGCTTCGCTGGGGCCTGGGCCGGGGTCGAGGCCACGTGTTCGTGACGTGGTTGTCCCAAGATGGAGTCGGGCGAGGCCTCGTGCTCAGGACGTGATGGGCCCATGATGGAGTCAGGCCGGTGTGGTGGCCCGTGGTGGTAACCGGACCAGTAGTGTTGGGGCGTGCAGGATCGGGCGGAAGGGGCCGCCCGGGGCTCTGTGGAGGGCCGATGTCGTCCAGGGCCCGCCACGTGGGAGGGGTAGGACCACGCCACGAGGCCGGGTCCAACACGCGTCCCCCCCAGCTGAAGGCCAGGGAGAGTCACCCATCTTCTTGGGGATTCTCCTCGCCGAGGCGGAAGAATCGGGACAGGCCGTCAGCATTGGCGTGGTCGTTGCCGGGGCGATGCTCCACAGTGAAGTCCATCCCTTGGAGGGAGATGGACCATCGCAACAGTTTCGGGTTTTATCCCGGCATCTGCATCAACCACCGTAGAGGCCGGTGGTCGGTGTGGACCCAGAAGTGGGTGCCGAAGAGGTAGGGCCGGAGCTTCTTTAGGGCCCACACGACGGCGAAGGCTTCCCTCTCGATGGTGCTCCATCGCTGTTCTCTAGCCAGCAGCCGCCGGCTGATGAAGGCAACGGGGAGGTCGGCCCCTTCAGGGTTCACTTGGGAGAGGACCGCCCCAATGCCGTGCTCCGAGGCGTCGGTTTGGACCACAAACTCCCGGCTGTAGTCGGGGGCTTTGTTAGAAATGGGATCCCTGGTTGGCCGAGGCTTGGGCCAAGACCAGGCAGAAATCACCACTTCTAGTTAGGGTAGGGAAGTCACCCGCCAAGACAACCCCTGCTCACCCCCTTGGTAGCTTGGCACGAGCAGTCAGGCCTATCTCGGAGGTCATGTGTAGAGCATTTGCGCACGCACCCCCCAGCAACAACCTTCCGGGCCCCCCACAAAAGGACTCCACACAAGATATATATGAAAATAGCTTTTGTATTAAAAAGGACACACAGGAACACATACCTTACAGGGTGCCAGCGGCACGGGCAGGATTTACAAGGGACCATATACAGGACAGGGCCATGGGACCACTGCCAGGGATCGGCACATGATGGAGTCGGCCTTTAGAACATCTAACAACTGGGAGTTTCCTCGAACTAGAACTAGAACACATAATCACCAGGAGCTTAGCATTAGAATACGTCACGCCCCGGGGTTTCATAGGACTAGCACTAGAACTCACTCTAACCAGTATCAACACACATGAAGCAAGGTTATACAGGAGGGAAGGAATGGCACGGTACATAACACCACAGACGTACCTGTAGGAAGGAAACACAGAATAACTCTCAAGGAGCACAGTTACATTTAGCTAGTACTTTCAACAGGCCAACGGGCCTTCCGGGGCTAGGACGCCCAGAGTCTCAATGTTCGGGACAGGCTATAAGCAGCCCCGCGCACACCTACACGTAGCAGCTGCCCACGAAGTGCTGGGCCGCTGAGGGGCCAGGATGGGGCCAACACGTGGGAGCCTCACAGACTCGGAACAATGGACTAGGGTGGAGCCTCTCAGGCTCAGGAGGAAGGCGCCAAATGGGGGAGCCTCTCTGGGCTCGAGAAGCAAGGGCCACGTTGGAGCCATCTCGGGGCTCGAGGACAAAATGGTGGGCGGAGCCTTGCAGGCTCATAAGGACAGGGGCCACAGGTGGAGCCTCTCGGGGCTCGAGGACCATGGTGGAGCCTCTCGGGGCTCATGCAGCAGGATGGGGGGTCTTGGAGCCTCTCAGGGCTCAGGGGCGAAGACACAGATGGAGCCTCTCGGGGCTCGAGGGGTTAAAAGGCCGGTGGAGCCTCACTGGGCTCTGGGGGTAAAATACGGGTAGAGCCTCTCGGGGCTCCGGCAAGGTATGGGCAAGCGGGGTCCCCCTTGGGGGACCCGGCATCACTGGGGGCCCCACGAGGCCACCAGCACAACCGACGGGTCGTTGGAGGGGAGGGGCGAGCACCGGCAATGTGCCCCGACGGCCCCTCCCCTTCGCGGCACTCACCGGGTCTGCGCGGGATTCTCCTCGCTCTCCGGGGCTCCCTCCAGCTCCTGGGGGCCCCGGGGGGGAAGCGGCAGCACTCGTGGGGGGTCGCAGGGGCACGGAGTAGGCTCCCGCTGCCCCCTGCACTCTCGGCATTCTCTCCTCTGCCTCCGGAGCTCCCTGGGCCGCCGGCCAATCAGAGCGCGGCCCGGGGAGACGTCATCAGCCCAGCCCGGGCCGGCAGCCAATCCGAGCGCGGCCCGGGGGCGGGCCTCGCAAAGGGTCCCGGGCGGCGGTGGTGAACTCGGGGGGGATTAACGAGGAGTAGGCTCCCTCGATAAGGGTCGCAATAGCGGGGCAAGCGAGGTAGGCACTCGCTGGGGGCTCGGGCCCCCTCCCACGAACGGGGCAAATGCCGGGTGGGCTCCGGCTGGTAGAGGATAGTGCTCTCAGCGCTGGAAACCCGCATGAGCGCCCCAAGGCGCTAGGACGGCCAGAAAGCGCTGAACGAAGCGCCCCGAGGTGCGAGGACAGCAGGACAGCGCTCCCAGGCGCTAGAACCACAGAAAGCAGGGTCCATGGGAAGTCCAGGAATTCAGGGGGAGCACAGCAGTTCCCAGAAGGGTAAGAGGGCCCCCAGCAGTTCAGGAGGCGGGCAGGGCCCAGGGAGGCCAGCCAACCCTGAGCCCACGCCGCAGCACGCCCCTGGCAGGATTCCAGTCAGGACCAGCAGGAAACAGAGAGAGGAGAGGGCACACCCTCCTTTTATACATGAGATCCCTTTGTCTAAAAAGGGGCAGGCAGGATGAGAACCAGCTAGAACTGGTTATAAGGAATTTCTTGTTACTGGCCAGGCTAGGACACCAGACGCACCCCAGGTGGGTGGAGCCAGCATTGTGGGGGACAGCCCAGACCCATACAGGATACAGGCACAGCCCCTCCCTCACTTCAGCCAATCACGCGCCAGCATACTTACTGCACACACACACCGATGTCTAGAAGTGGCACTTCTCTTCTAGACACACACAAGCCGCATACATCATCTTGAAGCATTCAATCACACGAATCCATACATACCAGACTCGGGCCTGTACTCCCCACGCACCAGGAACTATCGGGGACACACACATGCCCCATGCATTCCTATGGGAGGGCAGGCTTCTCTCATGTACACGCACTCAGAGTGGGAATCACCATTCCCAGGTCACAGATAACAAGCCAAACTTCAGGGGTGGACCTGCCAGAAAGGCCCGGTCCAACACAGCCCCCTTCCAGCCCAAAACGCAGGGTAGGCCAATCACCACACTGATGGACTTCCCTGCTTTGGGCGACAAAACATGGACGCGGGCCCGCACTGCCGGGACCCTCTCCAGTTCTACGCCACGTTGATCTTATCGATTCCACAAACAAAAAGAAAACAAAAAAAATAAAATAAAAACATAGGCCCAACTAGGCTACCCCACTGGTACTCCTCAGTGGACCACAGCTAGGACCAGGCCCTCGGCCACCCAGATATCACTGGTCCCTGCCAACCCGGAGTGGGGGGTGGTAACCCCTGGCCCACGACAGCCATACTCCACTCCCTTTCTTTGTGTAGTACCACTTTACCACTTTCTCTTCCACCTAGGGTCCGCACCCTCAGGCTGGCCAGAGGTCACGGGCAAGCTCGCCCCACCCTACCTCTACTTCTGAGGTTCCGTGCTCTCCCAGGAGAAGCACCCTCCAGAACACCGTCTCTGACCTGTCTCGGAACTCTCTCCCTCCACTGGTCTCCCACCTGGGAACTAAATTCACCGGATCATCTAGAAGACAAACCGGCCAGGACACTGGCTACAGTCGCCCCGCCGTCCAGATCCGGAAACACCGACTACTGGCTCCCCAACCGCGGGCAGTACCCTACCGGCCAGATGCCTGGCGCACCAGGACTTTTTACAAGAAAAAAATGGAATCTAACACTTCCTCTCCTCCCTCCGCAGGCAGGAGTTCCCTCTTGTTCTAGGATGAGCCGCGGCAGCGCCAGCAGGTCTCAGTGTTCAGCTCTCCCCAAGGCAAGCCGCGGCAGCGCCAGCAGGTCTTCCTTGTCCGGGATACAACTAAACATACATTCAACAAAAATGAGCCGCGGCAGCGCCAGCAGGTCTCAGTGTACAGCTCTCCCCAAGGCAAGCCGCGGCAGCGCCAGCAGGTCTTCCTTGTCCGGGATACAACTTCACATATATTCAACAAGATGAGCCGCGGCAGCGCCAGCAGGTCTCAGGGCACAGCTCTCCCCAAGGCAAGCCGCGGCAGCGCCAGCAGGTCTTCCTTGTCCGGGATACAACTTAACATACATACAAACAAGATGAGCCGCGGCAGCGCCAGCAGGTCTCAGTGTTCCGCTCTCCCCAAGGCAAGCCGCGGCCGAGCCAGCAGGTCTTCCTTGTCCGGGATACAACTTCACACACATTCAACAAGGGGGACACCTGACGCATGAAACACATTCAGCGGTGTACGGAACACATGATGCATCAAACACATTCAGCGGGGTAGGTAGGATACAATTATCGTTGCTTCAGCAAGCTCCCCATCCCAGAGAACTTACACTCCATTATTCAGCACACCTCAACATTCATCCACACACCCTCCCCTGGACTGGCAAGACAGTTTTTACCGCCCCTGATTCCTCAACCTGACCCATGTGGCACAGGTACCATTACTCTAGGGAAGGGACAAGGACCGCACATATTGGACACAGTTTCGCTGCCACCACTGGATCCCACCCTTCTGGTGAATCCAGAGAACACATTGCACTTTAGGGGGATGATCTACCCTCCCGAGCTAGGGACACCTAACTCACAGTGCACCAGAACCACATTTTTCACAACAATAGACTTTTTTAGCATAGTGCACCAGAACCACATTTTTCCCAAGAACAGACATTTTTAGCAAAAAGCACCAGAACCACTTTTCCCCCAAAAACAAATATTTTGAGCAACATGCACCAGAACCACCTTTTCCACCAGAACAGACATTTTAACAAAGTGCACCAGAACCACATTTTTCACAAAACAAAATATTTTTAGCAACGTGCACCAATAGTTTCTTTGCGACAATCTAAAACGGCAGAGTGTTGTAGTGGGGCCGGTTATCACTGAGGTACTGCGCAAACACAAGTCCAAATCCCACCGCTAGCCAACAATGTTAGAAATGGGATCCCTGGTTGGCCGAGGCTTGGGCCAAGGCCAGGCAGAAATCACCACTTCTAGTTAGGGTAGGGAAGTCACCCGCCAAGACAACCCCTGCTCACCCCCTTGGTAGCTTGGCACGAGCAGTCAGGCCTATCTCGGAGGTCATGTGTAAAGCATTTGCGCACGCACCCCCCAGCAACAACCTTCCGGGCCCCCCACAAAAGGACTCCACACAAGATATATATGAAAATAGCTTTTGTATTAAAAAGGACACACAGGAACACATACCTTACAGGGTGCCAGCGGCACGGGCAGGATTTACAAGGGACCATATACAGGACAGGGCCATGGGACCACTGCCAGGGATCGGCACATGATGGAGTCGGCCTTTAGAACATATAACAACTGGGAGTTTCCTCGAACTAGAACTAGAACACATAATCACCAGGAGCTTAGCATTAGAATACGTCACGCCCCGGGGTTTCATAGGACTAGCACTAGAACTCACTCTAACCAGTATCAACACACATGAAGCAAGGTTATACAGGAGGGAAGGAATGGCACGGTACATAACACCACAGACGTACCTGTAGGAAGGAAACACAGAATAACTCTCAAGGAGCACAGTTACATTTAGCTAGTACTTTCAACAGGCCAACGGGCCTTCCGGGGCTAGGACGCCCAGAGTCTCAATGTTCGGGACAGGCTATAAGCAGCCCCGCGCACACCTACACGTAGCAGCTGCCCACGAAGTGCTGGGCCGCTGAGGGGCCAGGATGGGGCCAACACGTGGGAGCCTCACAGACTCGGAACAATGGACTAGGGTGGAGCCTCTCAGGCTCAGGAGGAAGGCGCCAAATGGGGGAGCCTCTCTGGGCTCGAGAAGCAAGGGCCACGTGGGAGCTATCTCGGGGCTCGAGGACAAAATGGTGGGCGGAGCCTTGCAGGCTCATAGGGACCGGGGCCACAGATGGAGCCTCTCGGGGCTCGAGGACCATAGTGGAGCCTCTCGGGGCTCATGCAGCAGGATGGGGGGATCTTGGAGCCTCTCAGGGCTCAGGGGCCAAGACACAGATGGAGCCTCTCGGGGCTCGAGGGGTTAAAAGGCCGGTGGAGCCTCACTGGGCTCTGGGGGTAAAATACGGATAGAGCCTCTCGGGGCTCAGGCAAGGTATGGGCAAGCGGGGTCCCCCTCGGGGGACCCGGCATCACTGGGGGCCCCACGAGGCCACCAGCACAACAGACGGGTCGTTGGAGGGGAGGGGCGAGCACCGGCAATGTGCCCCGACGGCCCCTCCCCTTCGCGGCACTCACCGGGTCTGCGCGGGATTCTCCTCGCTCTCCGGGGCTCCCTCCAGCTCCTGGGGGCCCCGGGGGGGAAGCGGCAGCACTCGTGGGGGATCGCAGGGGCGCGGAGTAGGCTCCCGCTGCCCCCTGCACTCTCGGCATTCTCTCCTCTGCCTCCGGAGCTCCCTGGGCCGCCGGCCAATCAGAGCGCGGCCCGGGGAGACGTCATCAGCCCAGCCCGGGCCGGCAGCCAATCCGAGCGCGGCCCGGGGGCGGGCCTCGCAAAGGGTCCCGGGCGGCGGTGGTGAACTCGGGGGGGATTAACGAGGAGTAGGCTCCCTCGATAAGGGTCGCAATAACGGGGCAAGCGAGGTAGGCACTCGCTGGGGGCTCGGGCCCCCTCCCACGAACGGGGCAAATGCCTGGTGGGCTCCGGCTGGTAGAGGATAGCGCTCTCAGCGCTGGAAACCCGCATGAGCGCCCCAAGGCGCTAGGACGGCCAGAAAGCGCTCCCCAGCGCTAGAAGCGTGAACGAAGCGCCCGAGGCACGAGGACAGCAGGACAGCCCTCCCAGGCGCTAGAACCACAGAAAGCAGGGTCCATGGGAAGTCCAGGAATTCAGGGGGAGCACAGCAGTTCCCAGAAGGGGAAGAGGGCCCCCAGCAGTTCAGGAGGCGGGCAGGGCCCAGGGAGGCCAGCCAACCCTGAGTCCACGCCGCAGCACGCCCCTGGCAGGATTCCAGTCAGGACCAGCAGGAAAGAGAGAGAGGAGAGGGCACACCCTCCTTTTATACATGAGATCCCTTTGTCTAAAAAGGGGCAGGCAGGATGAGAACCAGCTAGAACTGGTTATAAGGAATTTCTTGTTACTGGCCAGGCTAGGACACCAGACGCACCCCAGGTGGGTGGAGCCAGCATTGTGGGGGACAGCCCAGACCCATACAGGATACAGGCACAGCCCCTCCCTCACTTCAGCCAATCACGCGCCAGCATACTTACTGCACACACACACCGATGTCTAGAAGTGGCACTTCTCTTCTAGACACACACAAGCCGCATACATCATCTTGAAGCATTCAATCACACGAATCCATACATACCAGACTCGGGCCTGTACTCCCCACGCACCAGGAACTATCGGGGACACACACATGCCCCATGCATTCCTATGGGAGGGCAGGCTTCTCTCATGTACACGCACTCAGAGTGGGAATCACCATTCCCAGGTCACAGATAACAAGCCAAACTTCAGGGGTGGACCTGCCAGAAGGGCCCGGTCCAACAGGCTTTGAGCACAGGGGCGGTGCCCATAGCGGTCTTTAGGGTGTCGAAGGCTACCTGGCACTCGGGGGTCCAGTGCACCCTTTGTGGTAGTCTCTTTGAGGTCAGTTCTGTGAGGGGCCCCACAATGCTCCCATAGTTTTTGATGAAGCGCCGATAGTATCCAGTGAGCCTCAGGAAGGCTCGGACGGCGGTCTGGGTGACCGGGGGCTCCCAGGCCTGGATAGCGTCAATCTTTGGCTGGAGGGGAGCCACCTGGCCGCTCCCTACTTGGTGTCCCAGATACGTCACGGACCCTTGTCCTATCTGGCACTTGCTGGCCTTTATGGTCAGTCCGGCCCGACGGAGGGCCGTCAGGACCTCCCGGAGGTGGGTCAGGTGCGCATCCCAGTGGAGGCTGTACACCGCAATGTCGTCTAGGTAGGCGGAGCTGAACTCTTCTAGCCCGGCCAGCACTCTATTCACGAGTCTCTGGAAGGTGGTCGGGGCGTTTTTCATGCCGAAGGGCATCACCTTGAAATGGTAGTGGCCATCAGGGGTCGAGAAGGCTGATCGCTCTTGCGCTCCAGGTGTGAGGCCGATCTGCCAATACCCGGCCGTGAGATCGAAGGTGCTGAGATACTTCGCAGCCCCCAGGCGGTCGATCAGTTCATCCGCCCGGGGGATGGGATGGGCGTCGGTCCTGGTGACGGCATTCAGCCCCCGGTAGTCAACACAGAACCGGAGCTCCGGGGGCGTGCCGGGTGCGGCGGCTTTAGGGACCAGGACAACTGGGCTGGCCCACGGACTGTCGGAGGGTTCGACTACCCCCAGCGCTAGCATCTTGGCCACCTCGGACTGGATGCAGGCCCGCACTCGGTCGGGCACTCGGAAAGCTCGGTGTCTTACAGGCGGGCTGTCTCCGGTGTCTACATCGTGGACACACCACCGGGTGACTCCAGGGGTGAGGGAAAACAGATCAGCAAATTGCCCCAGCAGCTGCCGGCAGTCATGGTGCTGTTCGGGGGTCAGGGTGGAGGAGAGCATGACCCCTTTGATGGAGCCGTCCTTCTCAGTGGTGCTCATGAGATCTGGCACAGGTTCGGAGTCGTCTTCAGCTCCGTCATCGGTCGCTAACAGCAGACTTAGTTCAGTGCGGGCAAAGTGCGGCTTGAGCCGGTTAGCGTGTAGAACCCGGAGGGGGTTCCTGGGGGACTCCATGTCCACCAAGTAAGTGACGGGGCTCTTGCGCTCCACCATCTTGAAGGGCCCCGTCCATTGGTCCTGGAGGGCGCAAGGTTTAACCGGGGACATGACCCAGACCTGCTGGCCCGGCTCGAATTCGATGGACGAGGCGTTCCGGTCATACCAGCGTTTCATCTCCTCCTGACTAGCCTCCAGGTTGGCTTCGGCCAGTTCCCGGAACTTCCGAGTTTGGTTGCGGAGGGTCAGGAGGTACTGGTAGACATCTGGTGGAGCACCTCGGACAGCCGTCTCCCAGCCTTCTTTGACCAGGCTGAGGGGGCCTCGGACCGGGTGCCCATACAATAGTTCGAAGGGGCTGAACCCCGGGACTTCTGGGGTACTTCGCGATACGCAAACAGGAGGCAAGGCAGCAGAACATCCCATTTGCGCCGTAGTGGCTCCTCTAGGCCCTTGATCATTCCCTTCAGTGTTCGGTTAAACCGCTCCACAAGTCCATTCCCTTGGGGGTGATACGGGGTGGTGAACTTATATGTGACCCCGCACTGTTGCCACAGGGATCGCATATACTTGGAGATAAAGTTTGTGCCCCGATCACTCACGACTTCTCGGGGGAAGCCGACTCTGGAGAAGATCCCCATTAGGGCTCGACCTACTACTGGGGCCGTGATGGTTCGGAGGGGGATGGCTTCCGGATAGCGGGTGGCATGGTCCACCAGAACGAGGATGAAGCGGTGCCCTTGAGAGGTGCGGGGGTCCAGGGGCCCCACGATGTCTATCCCCACTCGCTCGAAGGGGGTGGTGACCACGGGAAAAGGCTGGAGCGGGGCTTTGACTTTCCCCCCGCTCTTCCCGCTGGCTTGACAGGTCGGGCAGGTTCTGCAGTGATTATGCACATCGTTGCGCATTTTCGGCCAGTAGAAATGAGTCACCAGGCGGCTGTAAGTTTTGTCCTGCCCCAGGTGCCTGGCGAGGGGCACATCATGTGCTAAGTTCAAGAAGAAGTCTCTAAATCGGAGGGGAACGACCAGCACCCGGCTGGCCCCTAGTTCGGCAATCTTCTGCTCACTGTAGAGAAGGTCGTTGTCCCAATAGACCCAGTGGGACCCCGCCGGGTCTCCAGCGGCTTGAGTGGCGGCTTGTCGTCGAATTCCCTCGAGGGAGGGACAGGTGCTCTGTTCTTGTCGGAATTGTTCGCGGGTGGGGCCACCTTCTTGGCGCCACTGAGCTAGTGGCCGAGCTCGGTGGCCGAGCTCGGTGATTTCTCGGTGATTTCTTCATGGCTGGGCCCCTGGGGGCCGGGTTCAGGGTCGGCGTCCTCGGGGACTGCGGGCGGTGGAGGTGCGGGCCACTCCGGCTCCTCGATCGGGTCTTCCTCCGTTGGGGTGGAGGCCCGGGCGGACATGGAGCGGGTGGTTGCACAGACCCACTCGGGAAGGCCTAGCATCCCCAGATGCTCTCTCCGCTCTACGCCGGCCCAGAGGGAACTTTCCAGGTCATTCCCGAGGAGGCAGTCCACGGGGGAATCGTCTCAGACAGTCACTTTCAGCATGCCCGACACCCCTCCCCACTCGAAGGGGATGCGGGCCATCTGGCACAAACTCTCAGAGTTGTCCGCCGACCGTACTGGGCACAAGACGTTGGGAAGAATTTGTTCGGAGGTCACCAAGTGGCAGCGGACCGCCGTCACGCTGGCTCCAGTGTCCCAGAGGGCTTCGGCCCGGCGTCCATTGATGGTGACCCATTGGCGGTATTTCTGGGTGTTACCTGGGATCGGGTCTCGGGGGATCATGTCTCGATCACCCAGGCATGCTAAGATCATGGCGGCGGGCTCCCACTCAGCCTGCTCGGTGTCGTCGCCTTCTTCTTCGCCTCCCTCTGCACTCAGGGCGGCGGCCGCGATCTGGCGGCTCGGGGGACCGGTGGTGCCGGGTCGCTTGTTCATCGGGCAGAGAGGGTCGTTCGCATAATGGCCCTGTCGCTGGCATCTGTGGCACGTAACATTCGGGCGGGGCCCGGGTCTTGCTGGGGGGCCCTCCCTCCAACCCAGGGATGGCGACGGGGAGGTAGGGGATGACCCCGTGGGGGTGTCTCGGCCCCTGCTCTGGCCTCCTCCGCCGCCTCGTGGTCGGTGGTTGTTGGACCCGGCCTCATGGCGTGGTCCTACCCCTCCCGCATGGCGGGCCCAGGACGATATCCGCCCTCCACCAGACCTCGGGCGGCCCCTTCGGCCCGATCCTGCACGCCCCAACCCCACAGGGCCGGCTACCATCCCGGTCCACCCGCGCAGGCCTGACCCCAGCGTAGGCCCATCATGACCTCAGCACAAGGCCGTGCCCGACTCCATCTTGGACCCACCACGTCACAACCACGTGGCCTCGGCCCCAGCCCGGGCCCCAGCGAAGCCCCGACATCGAGGCACCACGATCCACCCAGGTGGTCGAGTAGCCACTCGACAGATCCCGGAGGAAGGGGAGTTTCAATGGGCCTCCAGCCGTCCCCGGACGCCTGGTATCGATCACCCTCCGGCCTCCCTTGGCGCTGGCTCCACCCCCCTGCTGGGTGTCTGGACACCATCATCCCGGCCCCTCTGGCCCCCAGGCGCGAGGGTCCGGACTTCAAAGACCTCCAGACCTATATCTGGGGCAACCCTGGATTAAGACTTCAGTTGTATCCTGGACTGGAAGCCCTACTGACGCTGTCACGGCCGACACCAGACGAACTCGTCCGTAACCCGACGACCTTCTGAGAGCCTGCTGGCGCTGCCGCGGCCTACCTTGCTGAACCTTCCGAGAGCCTGCTGGCGCTGCCGCGGCCTACCTTGCTGAACCTTCCGAGAGCCTGCTGGCGCTGCCGCGGCCTACCTTGCTGAACCTTCCGAGAGCCTGCTGGCGCTGCCGCGGCCTATCTTGCTGAACCACCTGAGAGCCTGCTGGCGCTGCCGCGGCCTATCTTGCTGAACCTTCCGAGAGCCTGCTGGCGCTGCCGCGGCCTATCTTGCTGAACCATCTGGGAGCCTGCTGGCGCTGCCGCGGCCTACTTCGCTGAACCACCTTGCAAGCCTGCTGGCGCTGCCGCGGCTCGAACCTCTCGGAACCCCCCAGCTCGAGGATTGAGAGCTGTGCGTAGGGTATCCCTTCCTCCGCCCAGAGTAAGATTGTCCCGCTACCTTACCCCCCTTTAAGAGACTTTCCAGATCCCTCGATCTGCTTGTACATACTGCCCAGAACCAGCAACCGTTTATTCCCTATAAAAGCTTGAGAACTTAACTTCTTGTGTGGTGTCCATCTGTAGTGTTGTGATTACTCTGCTGTACGATCCTAGGAGAGGACCCTCATTCCGGAGGCCTCTCAGCAACCGCTCGGCTACTCCTCGACGGAGAGGTGGACCTAGGGGTGGTCAGTCAGACATCTTCTGCCTCCCCCGGGGACGCCTTTCTAACATTGGTGGCAAGCGCTGGGATCCGAGCCCACGCAGATCGTACAGAGAGTAATTCGCTCACTACCAAGAAAAAAAAAACCACTGCAACCATGAGCACAGAATTCCAGAAAGAGAAAATGGAAGACTACAGTCACAAGGAGCTAACGCAATTCTGCAAGGACTTAGGCATCGCTACCACTGGCTTAAGCACTAAAGAAGACTTTAAGTCGGCCCTGCAGGCCTGGGTGGACGCCGGCGAGGCGCCACCCCCGAGGGAAGATAACCCGGGCCCGAACGGAGGCACGGAGGCTGCGACGAACCCAGCGGGAGGGAGACCCGTGGACCCAGACACGGGCCTCTCCTACGAAGATGCCAGAGAACGAGAGAAGAACCGGCTCCACGAATTGGAGCTTGTTCGACTCAGGCAAGAAGGAGAGATCCAACTGGCAGAAAGGAAGTTAGCCCTCGAGCAGCTACGGCTAGAAGGAGACCTAGAAGAAAGGCGAAGACAAAGAGACCTCGAGGAGAAGAAACTCCTGCTCGAGCACGAGCGCGTCCTCAAAGAAATGGAATTTAAAGCCAAGGCAAACGAGACTGATCGCTCCGGGGGGAAGACCTCCCCTCCCCCGGGGGACACAAAGGTGCACATACCTAAGGATGTCGTCAAAGAGTACTATAAGAACGACGACATCCAACAGTGGTTCAAAGCCTACAAGGTCGCCATGACCGCCCATCGAGTACCCCTCAAGGACTGGGGCGCCGGCCTGTGGGGGAAGTTTAATAACGAAGGGAGAGACGCCCTGCTAGAGCTCCCCGACGCCGAGATGACCTCGTACAAGCACATGAAGACCACCCTCCTCACTCGCTATGGACTCACCCCCGAGATGTACCGGCAGCGATTCCGAGACTGCAAAAAAATCCCCGGTACCACGTGGGTGGAGTACGTGAACTATTACAGCAGAGCCTTCGAGGGGTGGACTCGGGGCTGTCAGGTCACCACCTACCAGCAGTTGGTCGACCTCATTCTGTGGGAACATCTATCCAATAACTGCTTCATCGAACTCCGGCAACACCTCCTCGACAGCAAACTGACTGAGCCACGAAAACTCGCTGTCGAGGCGGATAGATGGGCGAGCACCCGAGTCGGCCGGGGTCCGACGGAAGACTCCGGCCGGGGATCTCCGGGAAACCACCGACCCCGAGGCGGCAGAGTAGGCCAGAGCCGGGGACGAGACGCCCCCCAGGGGTCATCCCCTGCCTCCACGTCGCCACCCTGGGGCCAGAGAGGGGGCCCCCCAGCCAGACCAGGGCCCCGGCCGAATGTTACGTGCCACAGATGCCAGCGACAGGGTCATTACGCAAATGACCCCCTCTGCCCGATGAATCAGCGACCCGGCACCACCGGGCCCCCAGCCCACCAGATAATGGCCGCGGCCCTGGGTGAAGAAGGTAGTGAGGAAGAGGACAACGGCCCGAGCAGGCCGAGTGGGAGCCCGCCGCCATGACCTTAGCCTGCCTGGGGACTCACGACCTAATCCCCCGAGGCCCGATCCCCGGCAACACCCAGAAGTACCGCCAGTGGGTCACCATCAATGGTCGCCAAACCGAAGCCCTCCGTGACACTGGAGCCAGCGTAACAGCAGTCCGCTGCCATTTGGTGACCACCGAACAGATCCTTCCTAACGTCCTGTGCCCAGTCCGGTCCGCAGATAACTCCGAGACTTTGTGCCAGATGGCCCGCATCCCCTTCGAGTGGGGGGGAGTGTCGGGCATGCTAAAAGTGACTGTCCGCGACGATGCCCCCGTGGACTGCCTCCTTGGGAACGACCTGGAAAGTTCCCCCTGGGCAGGCTTCGAAAGAAGAGAGCACCTAGGGATGCTAGGCCTTCCTGAGTGGGTCTGCGCGACCACCCGTTCCATGTCCGCCCGAGCCTCCACCCCACCGGGGGAAGCTTCGACTGAAGAGCCGGAGTGGCCCGCACCGCCGCCACCCGTCATCCCCGAGGACCCTGGCCTGGAAAACGGCTCCCAAGAGCCCGACCAAGAAAATCTCCCCGAACTCCAACACCTCCCCGAACTCGCGCAATGGCGCCAAGAAGGGGGTCCCACTCGCGAACAGTTCCGGCAGGAGCAGAAAACCTGCCCCTCCCTTGAGGGGGTCCGACAGCAAGCCGCTACTCAAGCCGCGGGAGACCCCGCAGGGTCCCACTGGGTCTATTGGGACAACAACCTTCTCTACAGTGAACAGAAGATTGCCGAACTAGGGGCCAGCCGGGTGCTGGTCGTGCCCCTCCGATTCAGAGACTTCCTCCTAAACTTAGCACATGATGTGCCCCTCGCCGGGCACCTGGGGCAGGACAAAACTTACAGCCGCCTGGTGACCCATTTCTACTGGCCGAAAATGCGGAACGATGTGCATAACCACTGCAGGACCTGCCCGACCTGTCAAGCCAGCCGAAAGAGCGGGGGGAAGGTGAAGGCCCCGCTCCAACCGTTTCCCGTGGTCACCACCCCCTTCGAGCGAGTGGGGATCGACATCGTAGGGCCCCTGGATCCTCACACCTCGCAGGGGCACCGCTTCATCCTCGTCCTGTTAGATCATGCTACCCGCTATCCCGAGGCCATCCCCCTCCGAACCATCACGGCCCCCGTGGTGGGCCGAGCCCTCATGAGCATCTTCTCCCGAGTCGGTTTCCCTCGGGAAGTCGTGAGTGATCGGGGCTCCAACTTTATCTCGAAGCATATGCGGTCCCTCTGGCAGCAGTGCGGGGTCGCCTATAAGTTCACCACTCCGTATCATCCCCAAGGAAATGGGCTAGTCGAACGATTCAACAGGACACTGAAGGGGATGATCAAGGGCCTAGAGGAGCCCCTCCGGCGCAAATGGGATGTCCTACTACCTTGCCTCCTGTTCGCCTACTGAGAGGTACCCCAGAAGTCCCTGGGGTTCAGCCCTTTCGAACTCTTGTACGGGCACCCGGTCCGAGGCCCCCTCAGCCTGGTCAAGGAAGGCTGGGAGACGGCAGCCCGAGAGGCCCCACCTGATGTCTACCGGTACCTCCTGACCCTACGCAATCAGACTCGGAAGTTTCGGGAACTTGCCGAGGCCAACCTGGAGGCTAGTCAGGAGGAGATGAAACGCTGGTATGACCAGAACGCCTCATCCATCGAATTCGAGCCGGGCCAGCAGGTCTGGTTCATGTCCCCAGTCGAACCTTATGCCTCCAGGACAAGTGGACGGGGCCCTTCAAGGTGGTGGAGCGCAAGAGCCCCGTCACCTACTTAGTGGACATGGAATCCCCCAGGAACCCCCTCCGGGTTCTCCACGCTAACCGACTCAAGCCACACTTTGCACGCACTGAACTAAGTCTGCTGCTGGCGACCGATGACGGAGCGGAAGACGACTCCGACCCACTACCAGACCTCCTCAGCACCTCCGAGAAAGACGGCTCCTTCGAAGGGGTCCGGCTCTCCTCTACCCTGACCCCAGAGCAGCAACAAGACTGCCGGAAGCTGCTGGGGCAGTTGCGGATCTGTTTTCCCTCACTCCGGGGGTCACCCGGTGGTGTGTCCATGATGTGGACACCGGAGACAGCCCGCCCGTGAAACACCGAGCTTTTCGAGTGCCCGACCGGGTTCGGGCCTGCATCCAAACAGAAGTGGCCAAGATGTTAGCTCTGGGGGTAGTCGAACCCTCCAACAGTCCCTGGGCCAGTCCCGTTGTCCTGGTCCCTAAAGCCGCCGCCCCCGGGACAGCTCCGGAACTCCGGTTTTGTGTTGATTACCGGGGGCTGAATGCAGTCACCAGAACCGACGCCCATCCTATCCCCAGGGCAGATGAACTAATCGATCGCTTAGGAGCTGCCAAATTCCTCAGCACCTTCGATCTCACGGCGGGGTATTGGCAGATCGGCCTCACCCCGGGTGCACAAGAACGATCAGCCTTCTCGACCCCCGATGGCCACTATCACTTCAAGGTGATGCCCTTCGGCATGAAGAACGCACCAGCAACCTTCCAGAGACTCGTGAACCAGGTGCTGGCCGGACTAGAGGAGTACAGCGCTGCCTATCTCGATGA
Organism: Lissotriton helveticus; assembly: GCF_964261635.1. Taxonomy (NCBI): domain Eukaryota; kingdom Metazoa; phylum Chordata; class Amphibia; order Caudata; family Salamandridae; genus Lissotriton; species Lissotriton helveticus. The sequence goes on from NC_136072.1 coordinate 1,049,407,861, forward strand.
CATTGCTGTGTACAGCCTTCACTGGGGTGAGCACCTGACCCACCTCTGGACGGTCCTGACGGCCCTTCGGCGGGCCGGACTCACCATCAAAGCCAGTAAGTGCCAGATAGGCCAAGGGACTGTGACCTATCTAGGACACCAAGTGGGGAGCGGCCACGTGGCTCCCCTCCAACCAAAGATCGACGCCATCCGGGACTGGGAGCCCCCAGTCACCCAGACCGCCGTCCGAGCCTTCCTGGGGCTCACTGGATATTATCGGCGGTTTATAAAAGACTACGGGAGCATTGTGGTGCCCCTGACCGAACTGACCTCCAAGAAGCTACCAAAGAGGGTGCACTGGACCCCTGAGTGCCAAACGGCCTTTGAGACTCTAAAAACTGCCATGCGCACCGCCCCTGTGCTCCGGGCCCCCGACTACAGCAGAGAGTTTGTAGTCCAGACCGACGCCTCGGAGCACGGCATCGGGGCGGTCCTGTCCCAAGTCAACCCCGAAGGAATCGACCAACCTGTGGCCTTCATCAGCCGACGCCTGCTGGCGAGAGAGCAACGCTGGAGCACCATCGAGAGGGAAGCCTTCGCCATGGTGTGGGCCCTCAAGAAGCTCCGGCCCTACCTCTTCGGCACCCACTTCCGGGTCCAGACCGACCACCAGCCCCTGCGTTGGTTGATGCAGATGCGGGGAGAAAACCCGAAGCTGCTGCGCTGGTCCATCTCGCTGCAGGGAATGGATTTCACCGTGGAGCATCGCCCCGGCAACGACCACGCCAATGCTGACGGCCTGTATAGATTCTTCTGCCTTAGCAAGGAGAATCCCCAAGAAGATGGGTGACTCTCCCCTGCCTTCAGCTGGGGGGGACGCGTGTTGGACCCGGCCTCATGGCGTGGTCCTACCCCTCCCGCATGGCGGGCCCAGGACGATATCCGCCCTCCACCAGACCTCGGGCGGCCCCTTCGGCCCGATCCTGCACGCCCCAACCCCACAGGGCCGGCTACCATCCCGGTCCACCCGCGCAGGCCTGACCCCAGCGTAGGCCCATCACGACCTCAGCACAAGGCCGTGCCCGACTCCATCTTGGACCCGCCACGTCACAACCACGTGGCCTTGGCCCCAGCCCGGGCCCCAGCGAAGCCCCGACATCGAGGCACCATGATCCACCCAGGTGGTCGAGTAGCCACTCGACAGATCCCGGAGGAAGGGGAGTTTCGATGGGCCTCCAGCCGTCCCCGGACGCCTGGTATCAATCACCCTCCGGCCTCCCTGGGCGCTGGCTCCACCCCCCTGCTGGGTGTCTGGACACCATCATCCCGGCCCCTCTGGCCCCCAGGCGCGAGGGTCCGGACTTCAAAGACCTCCAGACCTATATCTGGGGCAACCCTGGATTAAGACTTCAGTTGTATCCTGGACTGGAAGCCCTACTGACGCTGTCACGGCCGACACCAGACGAACTCGTCCGTAACCCGACGACCTTCTGAGAGCCTGCTGGCGCTGCCGCGGCCTACCTTGCTGAACCTTCCGAGAGCCTGCTGGCGCTGCCGCGGCCTACCTTGCTGAACCTTCCGAGAGCCTGCTGGCGCTGCCGCGGCCTACCTTGCTGAACCTTCCGAGAGCCTGCTGGCGCTGCCGCAGCCTATCTTGCTGAACCACCTGAGAGCCTGCTGGCGCTGCCGCGGCCTATCTTGCTGAACCTTCCGAGAGCCTGCTGGCGCTGCCGCGGCCTATCTTGCTGAACCATCTGGGAGCCTGCTGGCGCTGCCGCGGCCTACTTCGCTGAACCACCTTGCAAGCCTGCTGGCGCTGCCGCGGCTCGAACCTCTCGGAACCCCCCAGCTCGAGGATTGAGAGCTGTGCGTAGGGTATCCCTTCCTCCGCCCAGAGTAAGACTGTCCCGCTACCTTACCCCCCTTTAAGAGACTTTCCAGATCCCTCGATCTGCTTGTACATACTGCCCATAACCAGCAACCGTTTATTCCCTATAAAAGCTTGAGAACTTAACTTCTTGTGTGGTGTCCATCTGTAGTGTTGTGATTACTCTGCTGTACGATCCTAGGAGAGGACCCTCATTCCGGAGGCCTCTCAGCAACCGCTCGGCTACTCCTCGACGGAGAGGTGGACCTAGGGGTGGTCAGTCAGACATCTTCTGCCTCCCCCGGGGACGCCTTTCTAACAGTGGTTCCCCGGGGATCCCCGGCCGTAGTCTCACATCGGACTCCGGGGAACTCGGGTGCTCACCCATCTATCCGCCTCAACAGCAAGTTTTCGTGGCTCTGTCAATTTGCTGTCGAGGAGGTGCTGCCGGAGTTCGATGAAGCAGTTATTGGAAAGATGTTCCCATAGGATGAGGTCGACCAACTGCTGGTAGGTGGTGACCTGGCAGCTTCTGATCCACCCTTCGAAGGCTCTACTGTAAAAGTTCACGTACTCCACCCAAGTGGTACCGGGGATTTTTTTACAGTCTCGGAATCGCTGCCGGTACATTTCGGGGGTGAGTCCGTAGCGAGTGAGGAGGGCGGTCTTCATGTGTTCGTACGAGGTCATCTCGGCGTCGGGGAGCTCTAGCAGGGCGTCTCTCCCCTCGTTGATGAACTTCCCCCATAAGCCGGCACCCCAGTCTTTGAGGGGTACTCGATGGGCGGTCATGGCGACCTCGTAGGCTTTGAACCACTGTTGGATGTCGTCGTTCTTATAGTATTCTTTGACGACCTCCTTGGGTATGTGCACCTTCGTGTCCACCGGCGGGGGTGAGGTCTTGCCCCCGGCGGTGCCGGTTTCGTTTGTCTTGGCCCCTGATTTCCAGTTCTTTGAGGCCGCGCTCATGCTCGAGCACGAGTTTCTTTTCTTCGAGGTCTCGTTGTCTTCGCCTTTCCTCTAGGTCTCCTTCCAGCCGTAGTTGCTCGAGGGCTAATTTCCTTTCTGCCAGCTGTATCTCTCCTTCTTGTCGGAGTCTGGCGAGCTCCAACTCGTGGAGCCGGTTCCTCTCTCGTTCTCGGGCGTCTCCGTGGGGGAGGTCCGTGTCTAGGTTTGTGGGTCTTTCCCCCGCTGGGTTCGCGTCGGTCTCCGGGCGTCCGTTCGGGCCCGGGTTGTCTTTATTCTGGGGTGGCGCGTTATCGGCGTCCGCCCAGGCTTGCAGGGCTGATTTAAAGTCCTCTTTGGTGTTGAGGCCCGTGGTAGCGATGCCTAGGTCCTTGCAGAATTGTTTTAATTCCTTGTGGCTGTAATCTTCCATCTTTTCTTTCTGGAATTCCACAGTCGGTCTGGTTTCCTGAGTAGTCATGGTCGCGGTGTGTTTTTCTCGGTAGTGAGTGAATTACTCTCTGTATGATCTGCGTCGGCTCGGATCCCGTCGCCTGCCACCAATGTTAGAAAGGCGACCCCGGGGGAGGCAGAAGATGTCTGACTGACCACCCCTAGGTCCACCTCTCCGTCAAGAAGTAGCCGAGCGTTACTGAGAGGCCTCCTGGGTGAGGGCCCTCTCCTAGGATCGTACAGCAGAGTAACCACAACACTACAAATGGACACCACACCAGAGGTCGAGTTCGTAAGCTTTATCAGGAAATAAAGGCTGCTGGTTCTCAGCGATATGTACAAGTAGATCGAGGGGTCTTTAAAGTCTCATAAAAGAGGGTCAGGGTAGCGGGACAGTCTCGGTTGGGGTGTAGGACGGGATACCCTGCGCACAGCTCTCAATCCTCGAGCCGGGGGTTCCGAGAGGTCGAGCCGCGGCAGCGCCAGCAGGCTCTCTAGATGGTTCGGCAAAGGTGGGCCGCGGCAGCGCCAGCAGGCTCTCAAGATGGTTCGGCAAAGGTGGGCCGCGGCAGCGCCAGCAGGCTCTCAAGATGGTTCGGCAAAGGTGGGCCGCGGCAGCGCCAGCAGGCTCTCAAGATGGTTCGGCAAAGGTGTGATGTATTCCTATAGGTTCTGTATCGATCCCCCTATTCCTGACCCTATTCTGGTTAACAAGTTAACTAGCAGCCATCCCATGAGGCAGAAAACCCCCATGATGCAGGAACCGTTATCTGATAAAGCCACACTACGGCACAGGAACGTGTTATCTGATTAGGTCATAACGCTTGCCATCTAATTAGACAAGCGATATTCCTCCAGCCCCTGATAAGGCATACGGAGTTCTCAAAACAAATCAAACCTATGACAGACCTGGGAAAAACCCTGCGGCCATTGTTTTGATTTCACCGAGAACTTCAGCAAAAGAATGTGCTAACGACCAGGTCGTATGACATCCTTATTGACGTATCTATGTCCATCCTTACGTCAATCTCGGCACCTTAAAGGTATAAATATTACCGATATTGCCCTATGCAAACACACGCGGTGGTGACGAGATCGGAGCAGCCAGACTTGCCGAAGCCCAGAGCAGAGCAGACCCCGCTGGCGCAGCCCCGCCTTTCCTGACGCGCTGAGAACGAGACGCTGCTTTCTCCTGCCGAGAAATCCAGCTCCGGCGCTTCCGGGTAGCCCTCGCAGGCAGCCTGGAATATCGAGACCAGAGACGAGAGATACCATCCCTCATTCATCCTAGATTCCAGGTACAGAACTGAATAACCCCTTGCAGAGAATTCTTTAGTCAGTCACTTGGCAAAACAAACTTAACTTAAACTGCTACTTTCTATTCCCGCCCACGTATTAGGCTTAGGTCATGTACACGGGGTAGGCGTAGTTAGAAACACCAGTTGAGTACGATTAGTCAAATGTAAATGTGTATGTATTCATTTTATTCATTTTATTCATTTTAAACCTTCATATGGCTTAGAAACCATATCAATGTTTTTACAGTATTATTTTATACTTCTGCTTTTATTGTATGCACTTTACTTAACCATAAGTATTGCAATAATATCGATCCATTTCTCTTGTATGAGAAAAGAGACTGATCAATAAATAACATATTTTATTGAACACGCCCGTCTCTTCCTTTTCTCTACAATCTGGTGAGACTAAGAATGCACGTACTGACTGAGTAAAATAAGTCGTCTTTTGTTTTCACACGACTCTAGAGATACACTCTTGATTAGGGGAGAGCAAAGTTGTCATGTTCTATGGTTGTCAGAAACTAAATCCCTTCTTGTCTATCCAGGGAGGTTCAACTCCTCCTTGCCTATTCGAGAAAGTTTCTAGTGAACTCTGAGCTAGCTGGCAAACCCAAAACTTTAAGTCTAATATCGACAGTAGTAGACCTAGTTAACGTCTGGTCTAGGCCTATACTATTGAAGGTATTATTCCAATGCGCAGAGCCTATTGGGATAATAGGAACTACACTACATGGCGCCCAACGCGTTTGGAAGGGCGATAAAACTAACGTAAGACATTTAGAGTAACTCAGTCGTGCTTTTTCACTCAGACCCCTTTTCCCATAATACTCCAAAGACGTCTGGAGTGGGTAAAAGGTAATATCCGCCAGACCTCGCAGGAGGAAACTCCTATGTATGGTTCTTGGTTTAGTCAACGTTGAAGGATACACTGTTCCAAAATATTGTGCATCTAATCTTTGTTTCCATAAGAAACCTGATCTGCAAACAAAATAAATAACGTTCCTGTCGGTAAAATGGGAGACAGTGATGACGAAAGAGAGACAGTTAGGATAGCAACTGAACTCGCAGCTGCTGATAATGCACTGCAAGACGCAGACCCGGATATAATACTCATCCCGGTCATCAAGAGGAAATCTATAACTTTAAAACTTATAGAAAATGGACTGACACCTAGAGGTGGCACAGTCATATTCGTGATTGAGGCACACGAATATCGGCAGACAGAGGTATATTATTCATGGATACACTTTCCAGCAGCAAATGCTGTAACAAAGTACTTCCACTATTACAAAACAGAGGACCCTCCTAATGAGTACACTCCTTTCGAGGAGGTGGAAGTACCACTTAAATTTCAAGAGCATCTGCTCTTATTTAATGGCGCCCTAAAACATAATAATCACATCACCAGGCTCGGTCCATTAGGTAGACCAGGAGCAACGTGGCCGGTCCTAGCCGGATACACACCACATCCAGACATCAATGGGATGTCTCAAGCAGAGCTTTTAACACAGCTAAAACAATTAATAAAATTACATAGACAATTAGTCCAATATGTGATGCGGACTTCAACAATTCAACCAGCAATTAAAATTCCACAGCTGACCCCTCACCAGGGGAACACAAATAAAATGACACCACAGAACATACAATCCTGCCTAGGTAAAGTACCAGCTAAACGGGAACAAATACCATTCTGGTTAGCACAAAAAAATCACCCAAATAGAGGCGGTGTTTCCAGACACCACCCCGTTAGAAAAACACAGGATTCTGACTATCTGTCTTCCAATGGGAATCGCACCACACGTGGAGGACTGTGACACTTGGGGTACAGTCTTTGCTTCCATCTACACAAAAACGCACGGTGTTCCATCCATTTCGGTAATACCAGATGTGCTAAAACAAATTCAAGACGAATACGGTCCAGAACCCGCTTTAACTCTTGGTATGAAATTACTAAAAGACTTCAAGCAGGTCTTGGCTATATTATTAGCCAACATAAAAGGAGACAGATATAGCAGACCAACCAGCTGAAATTGCCAGAATTATAGAAAAATCCTATGAGGAACTAGGTAGAGATAGTTTAGGTGGAATACCAGTAAAACCACAATTGATTGAAAGTCCTGAAAAAATATTTTTTATTAATAATTCAACATCACAAAAAAAGAGCTGGGATGGAAACAAACAATCCAATCCTAAAGAAAAGAAATTCCAGTCCAGAGGAAGGTCTCCTCGGCGGAGAGAAAAATCTCCGAACCAAAGACACAGGTCACCCCAAAGTGACCCCTCTGGGAAAAGATATAACCTTAGAAATAGGGATAATATAAAGAAGCCTGATAGATATCAAGACATTGATACACGTCCCTCTCAATCTTTTCAGACTTCCTCGCAGAAATCGGAAAGAAGAGGACGATCAGAACAAAGAGAAGAGCACGCCAAGTCCAAAGACAAGGAACCTGCTCATCTAAAAAAGAAATTACAATTTCCAAAAAAGAAGGTAGCCAGTATCAAGGTAGTTAACAATGCCGAGAATACTGAGGACACAACTGAAAAACGGAGAATGGGCTCAGACAATGCTAGACAGCGCAGCAGAAGTGAGCATAGCTCGCAAAGTCCTTATGAATCATCTGGAGACAGTGGACACGAATGAATATCTTCAAGTGGAAACTGCAGACACCAGAGTTAGCAAACCTCACAAAATATATGAAATAACTTTACGTATAGAAGGGGATAAGACTAGAAAAATAAGGGGACTATTTTGGGATAATCTCTCCAAGGGCTATGACATCCTTCTAGCTGAAAAAGACTGGCCACCAGAGTTTGTCAGGGAGTGCCCTCATGGCGAAGAAATAATTATGCCTGCCTTCTCAAATCATATCCCAATTCATAAAAAATACACACTTGCCAGAAAGTGGGCAGTAGCTCAAGCTCCTGCTTTATATAAAAATCATGTAGGATGGGATGAGGACTCTCCTCCTCACAAAATCCAGTTAAAATCACAACCTACTGCACAAAGACAGTACCCAATTAAGCAAGAAGCTAAAAAACAGGTAAAAGAAATTCTAGATCAATTAGAATACCAGGGGGTGATTGAAACTTGCACCTCACAAATGAACAACCCTTTGTTTCCGGTCTCCAAACCAGACAATTCATATCGTCTAGTTTTGGATTACCGACACCTTAACTCATGTTGCAAAACTTTTGCAGTGCAAAACTCGCATAGTGCTGCACTAATGAATAACATAGTGTGCAAAAAATACAAAACAACATTAGACATCTCTAATGGATTCTTTTGTCAAAACATAGCACCAGAGAGCAGATATTTGTCTGCATTCTCAATAAATGGCACTCAAAAACAATTCTGTCGGTTAGCCCAGGGGTACAAGAATAGCCCTGGGGTATTCTCAGTGAGAGTAACAGAATTACTACAAACATATGATGACGAAGCATTATCTTATGTCGACGACATATACTTAACAGATGATGACTTGGATACTCACTTGAAGAGAGTGAACACCATAATACTTGGGTTCGCAGCAGAGGGTTACAAATTCAACTTTAAAAAATCCAGAATTGCCCATCTAACAGTCCTGTTCTTAGGATACGAATTATCAAGTGAAGGCAAAAGCCTGGCTGACAATTTCCTAGAGAAATGTGCCGTACTCCAAGCACCTAGAACGCTAAAAAACCTACAGTCAATTCTAGGCTTCCTAAATTTCGGAAGAACATACATCGCAAATTACGCAGAAAGGGTCAAACCCCTTTATGATCTAATAAAACCAGATTTTAAAAGAACCAATTGGACTCAAATACACACAGAAATCTTGAGATCCTTACAAACAGACATGTTAATTAAAACAAAATTAGAAACACGTGATAACACACGCAATCTTGTGATTCGAGTCATCCCAGGAAGATGCGGATTCACATACCTGACCTCTAATGAGGGAGAAAAGGTACCAATTGCATTCAAATCACACTTGTACACCAAGGCTGAAATGAAATTTAGCCCAACGGAAAAAATTCTTACTGCAACACAGACAGCTATAGCAATAGAACGAGCCCTGGCACAAGGTAAACGAATAATAATCGTGACACCAATACCAGCCCTGGAGGCTGTAACAAAAGCAAGCATTCCAAATGCTAAAGCGCTCCATCCGAGATGGATACAATGGGCTAATTCTCTTGCTGCAACAGACGTGGCATACAAATTTGATCCTAACTTAAAAACACAAGAATTTCTCCAATATGAATTTGAATGTCCTCCGCCGACCGAAATTCTGCCTCTAGAACATTACGGCTGTATAATATATACAGACGGATCAGCACAACCCGCAGTAGGGGGTAAACAAGCTTACAGTGCTGCGTGCGCGATTGTTAAAGGTCGCTGGCACGATGGAAAATTCAAACCGGCTATCACTAAGACACAATCTCTAGGAGATTGTACAGCTCAGCGAGCTGAACTACTGGCGTTTAAGATGGCGCTTGAAAATACCGATCGAGAATTCCCCACACTCATAGTGTGCGATTCGTATTACTGCGTTCAGTCTTACAATGAATACTTGCAGATCTGGCTTCAGAATGGTTTTAAGGATGCAAAAGGAGGCACAATCAAGCATAAGATGCTCTGGGAACAAGTAGTTCTATTACAAAAAGAACTACCAAAGACTCACGTGATACATACGCTGAGTCATCAACGTGATGGCGTTCACGTTGAAGGGAATTCATTGGCTGATGAGGCCGCGAAGGCAGCTGTGCAAACGGCTTCCGTAGCTGCCATCACACGGTCAAAAACAAAAATAGACAGCGAAATATTACAGGCTGTCAGCGCTACAGAAAAGGATTCGATAGAAACACTCCCGAAAGGCTTTCCAGTAAAATACTCATACATAACTGATGCAAACAATGTTCCTTTTGCTCGAATCCCTGGAGTGGGGGATAGGGCAATTCCAAACATGGAACATAGGTTAGGACTGATAATAGCGGCACACGAAGGGCTTGCTTCTATACATGCTGGCGTCTCAGCCACAGTATCATTATTAAAACAGAGATACTGGTGGCCACAAATGAGAAGACAAACAAGGAACTATGTTTTAGAATGTGAAATATGTCAAAGAATAAAAGTATCAACGGTGAGACGTCCAGCGCAGACGCCCCTTCTAATCTCGGATAAACCATTAGCCCGTGTTTACCTAGACCACTGTGGTCCCTTACAAAGGGATGGTAACTATAAATACATCTTGGTTGCAGTGGACTCATGCACGAGATTCATATGGATGTGGCCCCAGCGAACGGCTGACGCCAGAACTGTTATAAAAGATTTGCGAGTCTTTATCGGCACATACGCAATTGGCATGCTGCATTCGGACCATGGTCCTGCTTTTAGCTCTAGGGCTTATAAGGAGGCCATGGTCAGCATGGGCGTTACATTGCGGTACTCTTGTCCATTTCACCCTGAGGGGAACGGAATTGTTGAAAGAAAAAACCGTGACATAAAGCAATCTATAACGGCAAAGGTATTAGGTTCGGGAGCTGGGTGGGTCAAACATCTAATAAGTGTCCAACGTAGTCTAAATAACTTGCCAAGAAATTCTCTGAAGGGATTCAGTCCGTACGAATTATTATTTGGAACTAGGATGTTAGTCTTAGATCTCGACAGTCAGACTTCAGTGGTGAAGGAAAAATGCTTTGATATCAAAGATCGTTTGGCTGTTTTGCAGGACTTAAACGAAACAAGAAAAGACCTGAGCAACATAAAGTTGAAACAGCAGCCAACAACCACTGAAGAACCACCACCTGTCCCAGCAAGACCTGTCTGGATTCCAAAAATCGGGGATCTAGTCAGAGAAAAGATCGCGGTAAAGAATGAATTTGGGCCTTCTTACAGAAAAGCAGTTCCTGTCTTGTCTGTCAACGGGACAAGATCAGTTGTACTACCGCCGCTTGCTGGTAAAAAGGAGAACCGAGTTGTATCCATCGACCTGGTAAAACCACAACATGTGGCCGATAACAAATAGTAGGCCAAGTGGACTCCCGAGAAGTAGTAGAACACCAAGATTTGCTACTAACACAGAGGTTCAATCTAAGAGGCTAATCACATTCGAAACGCCTACAGAACTACAACAAGGACTATGCAACAATGCAATGGAACTTAGACCTCTGAAAACCCAAATAAAAACATTTAGCAGAGACACACCAATCTATAATGAAGTAACAAACGAGTATGCAAGAAACAGCAATCCTGAAGCAATTGGAACTATTGACAGAACTGCATCCGGCTACTTCATAAACTTCGATGATTCCTCTGAAGGCTTCACTGAATCAAAGCCACCACAATCACAGCCATCAACAAAAACCTTAAAAGATAAAGTTAAAGTACTTTTGAAACAACTGAAAGAAACATATCTAATTTCTCCATGGATTGAATTTTGGGTGGGTTTTGGTGCATTTATCCTCATACTTTGGCTCATCATGGTACTAACTTTGGGACGCTTCATTGAGGGAAAATATGCTAAAATGGACACAGCAAGTCAGAAAATCAACTTGATCCTCAAACCACACACATCTTCACACGTCGAGAAAAGAGAACTTTCTTCAGTCAACTTCACAGCCAATCCTATACCGGGTGGGGTAGCATGGGACAAAACTGACTACGAAATTTATGGTCCGGTTGAAATCCTGAAATATCCACACCAAATTAAGATCTCATTGAGTGACTTTGTAAAACCAAGCTCATTTGCTGATGATTGGGACTTTGAAAGTATAAATAATATGATGTCTGACTTAGTAATGTCTGCTAAATTTACCAAACATGATTATTTGCAGGGTTCGACAAATTATGATAGTATGTACTGTTATAACCACTATGGTAACCATTTTCTACATAGATCTGCACAACCTAGAAATGTTTTAAATTATAATCAATGGGAACATTGTGCAACTCCTCAAAAAGGAAGCTCAAGAACCGTTTATGACAAATATTCAAACTTTTCAGGTTTCAACACAAGTAATGCTGAAACATTTTATTTCAAATTGTCAAATAAGACAGGGACAAAGACCATGATAACAAACACGAAATTGATATATTCAGACTCATTCTTTGAACAAATGAATACTTTTGGTTTTGATTATTGGGACAAAAATGTTGAAGTAAAAAGTGTTTGGGGTACAAAAGAATGGCAAGTACAGGGTATAGAATCCTTGTTTAGAGCCTGCATGATCCCAGAACAAATTATATTTTTAAATGACACTGTTCAACAAACCACCTGTCTTGGCTTAGCCAAAATAAAAGACTTAAATAAACCGTCTATTCCAAAACCAACATTGAACAGCAATAGCTCCACAGATGAAGAGATAGACGTAAATTATGTATTAAACCAAAACAGAACACATCCTGATTGGAAACAGTGGTTGATCTGGCCCACAGATACTAATAACTGTCAAAACAGATTCCTGAACAAAACACAGGGGTTCAAAATGACCAGGCCAGACCCTAGATATTCCCAAAGACAACACCCAGGAATAATAACCACCTACAGTGTGGGCAAATTATGCCTTCAATGGCTACAGACTTCCACACTGGCAGAAATTAAGCAACACCTAACTTTACTTACTGATGGTGCTGACTTGCGTGATTTCATTATGGGACCGCGCAAACAGCGTCAGAAACGTTTCATAGCAGCCTCTGTATATGCAGCATACAACGAGGCCTGGAAGGTGACTCAAATTGAGACAGCAGAAAGAATACGGGAAATTGACCGTATTAATTTGGAAAAATCACTTTCTGTAGTGGACAATGGGTTAATGACTCTGTCCTCCAGAATTTTTTCTCTGGACAGCATTGTGTCTTCAGCAATCGACATAATATCGCAAGACTTACTGTTGTTACAACACGGTCGGTCTCAATTGCGTTCTATTGTACAGCTTGGCTGGACGTTACAAAACCTGCGTTCAGGCTATGTGCCTTGGCGTTTAATCAACACAACAACACTATTCAATATCTTTAACCTTACTGATAAACAAATCAGTATGGCCCAGAAGGGTGCTGATTATACAATTGTGAGCATTGAGAAACTCGAGAGATTACCAGTGACAATGTCAGAACGACCTGTCAGTGAATGGATAACACATGGGATAATTAATATTCCAATATCAACCTTCAGGTTTCAATACTGCCAAAAATATATACAGGCTGGAATGTACGAAAAATTGGGAAAGGGGTACATTAAAACAACATGGAACTTGCCCTATTCACATGCATGTGTCAGAAATAAAGGCCAGAAAGTGTTTCTTAGTGGCAATAATTGTGCAATGTCACTGAGCGGTACACTTCTGTGTAATGGAATTAGTTTGCATGGAGCCTGTGAAGGGAACTCAAATAACCTTTCATGTCACCAGCTAGGCGCACCTGCAACAGAGATAGAACCATTCTTTCAAAGACTCTATAATGGGAGTTACATTCTAATTGTAGATCGCAGATGCTGTAGTCTTATGCCCGGGACTCCTTATCTCGTAACTACGACTGCGAAGGTCAAGTGCTGTGGACGCTTATTGTTCCCCAGCTCCCTTCCAGACAGGGAGGCAAGGGCATGGCCCAACTTGAAAATTACTTCTATTCGAATAGATACTTTAAGCAGAATGAAAACAGTGCTTCTTCAGACGCCGACCAGACTCACGTCATCAAAAGAAACGTATGATCTCCTAGTCGCAAGGACGACTGCAGAGATTCACTCCTTATTATCAACTAATTCCCCCATACATTTCGCAGAAATCCTGAATGAAATCTTAAATATTTCTGATACCAGTGGGGTCTCAAAAGTATTTAAGACAGTATTTTCGATGGCATTAACACCATTCAAAGCCATACTGGGTATTTTTCCAGATTTCGTCCATTCGATTTTTGGCGGACTTCCCCTCATTTTGGGACTAATTGCAGGAATCCTATTCTTAGTCCTTATATTTCGTTATGGCAAACCATGTCACAGACAAAACACCTGCGACAAGGGAAGAAACAATCCTAGCCATTGGATACCGGGACCGGATATCAAAAATCCTGGGAATATCCCGGCTTAGAGACCTGAACATGACTTGGTTTCTTTCATTTCGGCCAATGTGGCATCGATGTGTTTTACCTGTATTAAGGTGCTGGCTATGCGGAGAAGAATGCGTGTTAGACACCTTTCTGACTCTACAATCAGATGCGCCAATGGATGCAGAAACATTGTTGAGTCCAATAAAGGCTCATACTTTGTGCTGACCTCAACGGCTACCAATCCTGATGACGGCATTCGTGGAAGCTTCACCACTACGATTAAGGGGTAGTGAAGTTCAAGATGAAAGCAGCATTGATCAGGTACGACCTTCTGTCAGCAATACTAATCAAAACGTCAATGGAGACAATCATGCGCACGAATGCATGGTTACATCTTTTTCCGAGTTAGTGGAACTCTCCCAGGAAGCTGTTGACAACTTTTTCGAGAGTCTAAATGATATGATGTTCTCACCAGAGCAGAAATAGAGACTTTTGAGCAAGCTCGCACACGGCGTTCCCTGAATTTGGCCTTCAACTAGAATAGCAAAATACCATGAACAATTTTCCCTCCAGTTCACGGACAGCAATTTTTTTCAGCAGCCCCAAAATATTTTTACTAATTTTTTCGGGACACTTATTTTCTGCTTAAAGTAAGAACTATTCTTAGAGAACTAAGATTTCTATTTTTAGATACTTTATAGACATTAGCTGCCCGCTGGTATGTTCATAATTATTTTATTCTGTGATGGAATGGTCTCGAAACTTTTTTCTGTATTAAGAGCCATTTCATGTGTAAATTCTCATATACAAATTAGTGATAATGTACAGATATGCGTGATTACTTTAGCATTATTCTACAGCTTGAGTGCATATATTACATGTGACTGTTTTTTCCGTATATTTGATAAATTCAAAATGCATTTATGTATTTTGGGGTGGTAAGGTATACACGATACTCTACAGTATGTTTTACTATGCATAGATTCGTAAATATGTCCATAGTTAGCGTGGAGTGGGTGTGATGTATTCCTATAGGTTCTGTATCGATCCCCCTATTCCTGACCCTATTCTGGTTAACAAGTTAACTAGCAGCCATCCCATGAGGCAGAAAACCCCCATGATGCAGGAACCGTTATCTGATAAAGCCACACTACGGCACAGGAACGTGTTATCTGATTAGGTCATAACGCTTGCCATCTAATTAGACAAGCGATATTCCTCCAGCCCCTGATAAGGCATACGGAGTTCTCAAAACAAATCAAACCTATGACAGACCTGGGAAAAACCCTGCGGCCATTGTTTTGATTTCACCGAGAACTTCAGCAAAAGAATGTGCTAACGACCAGGTCGTATGACATCCTTATTGACATATCTATGTCCATCCTTACGTCAATCTCGGCACCTTAAAGGTATAAATATTACCGATATTGCCCTATGCAAACACACGCGGTGGTGACGAGATCGGAGCAGCCAGACTTGCCGAAGCCCAGAGCAGAGAAGACCCCGCTGGCGCAGCCCCGCCTTTCCTGACGCGCTGAGAACGAGACGCTGCTTTCTCCTGCCGAGAAATCTAGCTCCGGCGCTTCCGGGTAGCCCTCGCAGGCAGCCTGGAATATCGAGACCAGAGACGAGAGATACCATCCCTCATTCATCCTAGATTCCAGGTACAGAACTGAATAACCCCTTGCAGAGAATTCTTTAGTCAGTCACTTGGCAAAACAAACTTAACTTAAACTGCTACTTTCTATTCCCGCCCACGTATTAGGCTTAGGTCAGGTACACGGGGTAGGCGTAGTTAGAAACACCAGTTGAGTACGATTAGTCAAATGTAAATGTGTATGTATTCATTTTATTCATTTTATTCATTTTAAACCTTCATATGGCTTAGAAACCATATCAATGTTTTTACAGTATTATTTTATACTTCTGCTTTTATTGTATGCACTTTACTTAACCATAAGTATTGCAATAATATCGATCCATTTCTCTTGTATGAGAAAAGAGACTGATCAATAAATAACATCTTTTATTGAACACGCCCGTCTCTTCCTTTTCTCTACAATCTGGTGAGACTAAGAATGCACGTACTGACTGAGTAAAATAAGTCGTCTTTTGTTTTCACACGACTCTAGAGATACACTCTTGATTAGGGGAGAGCAAAGTTGTCATGTTCTATGGTTGTCAGAAACGAAATCCCTTCTTGTCTATCCAGGGAGGTTCAACTCCTCCTTGCCTATTCGAGAAAGTTTCTAGTGAACTCTGAGCTAGCTGGCAAACCCAAAACTTTAAGTCTAATATCGACAGTAGTAGACCTAGTTAACGTCTGGTCTAGGCCTATACTATTGAAGGTATTATTCCAATGCGCAGAGCCTATTGGGATAATAGGAACTACACTACAAAGGTGGGCCGCAGCAGCGCCAGCAGGCTCTCAAGATGGTTCGGCAAAGGTGGGCCGCGGCAGCGCCAGCAGGCTCTCAAGATGGTTCGGCAAAGGTGGGCCGCGGCAGCGCCAGCAGGCTCTCAAGATGGTTCGGCAAAGGTGGGCCGCGGCAGCGCCAGCAGGCTCTCAAGATGGTTCGGCAAAGGTGGGCCGCGGCAGCGCCAGCAGGCTCTCAAGATGGTTCGGCAAAGGTGGGCCGCGCCAGCAGGCTCTCAAGATGGTTCGGCAAAGGTGGGCCGCGGCAGCGCCAGCAGGCTCTCAGGGTATCCTCGGGTTACAGGGACAATGAGTTCTTCTGGTGTCGGCCGTGACAGCGTCAGTAGGGCTTTCCAGTCCAGGATACAACTGCCGTCCTACTCCGGGGCTGGCCCAGATATAGGACTGGAGTCCTTTGATGTCCGGACCCTCGCGCCTGGGGGCCAGAGGGGCCGGGAAGATGGTGTCCAGACACCCAGCAGGGGGGTGGAGCCAGCGCCCAGGGATGCCGGGGGCGATCGATACCAGGCGTCCGGGGACGGTTGGAGGCCCATCGAAACTCCCCTTCCTCCGGGATCTGTCGAGTGGCCACTCGACCACCTGGGTAGATCTTGGCGCCTTGATGTCGGGGCTTCGCTGGGGCCTGGGCCGGGGTCGAGGCCACGTGTTCGTGACGTTGTGGTCCCAAGATGGAGTCGGGCGAGGCCTCGTGCTCAGAACGTGATGGGCCCATGATGGAGTCAGGCCGGTGTGGTGGCCCGTGGTGGTAACCGGACCGGTAGTGTTGGGGCGTGCAGGATCGGGCGGAAGGGGCCGCCCGGGGCTCTGTGGAGGGCTGATGTCGTCCGGGGCCCGCCACGCGGGAGGGGTAGGACCACGCCACGAGGCCGGGTCTAACAACCCCCCACACAACCATACAACCCCACACCAAACCACACAACCCCCACACACACAACCACACACACACAACCACACACACAACCCTACCCACAAACCCACACACAAGCCAATGCACACAACCCCCCACACACAACCCCTCAAACACACATAACCCTACACACACAATCCGACACACACACAACACCACTCACCACATAACCCCCACACACAACCACACACACACACACAAACCCCACACACAAACCCCCACACACACAAACCCCCACACAACACAACCCCCCACACACAACCCCCCACACATACACCCCCCCACATGCTAATCCACACACACAACCACACAGGCCCACACACACAACCCCACACCACACAACCCCCACACACAACCACACCCTTCACACACACAACCACAACCCCACATGCACAACCCCACAAACCCCCCTACACACACACACACACATACAACCCCACACTCACAACCACACAACCACACACAACCACACAACCACACACAACCCCACACACACAACCCCCACACACAAAATCCCACACACACAACTCCCCACACACAACCCCACACACACATACTACACACACACAGCACACACTGCCCCACACACCACACACAACCCCACACACCACACACAACCCCAGACACCACACACAACCATCCCCCCACCTCCCCACACACAACCCCCCACACACACAACCCCACACACACACAACCTCCCACACAAACACACAACCCCGCACACACAACCTCCCTACACACAACCACAACCCCACACACACACAACCTCACACACACACACAACCCCCCCCCACACACAACCACACACAACCCCACACACACAATCACTCAACCATACACACCACCACTCACACAACTACACACACACTCCCACAGAAACAATTACACACACACAACCCACCCCCCACATACAAAACCCCACACACAACTACACCCCACATACCCCAACACACAACCACACACACACAACCCCACACACAAACCCCCCACACACAACCCCACACACACAACCACACACAACCCCCCACACACACAGAACCCCACAACCCCACACACAACCCCACACACACACAACTCCACACCACACAACACCCCCACACACAACTACAACCCCACACACACACAACCCCCCCACAAACACATACCCCCCACACACAACCACACACCCACAACCACACAACCCCACAACCCCACAACCCCACAACCCCCCACACAAAACCCCACTCACACAACCACACACACAACCACACTTACACACAACTACACACATACACAACCACACACACACAACCACACACACAACCCCTCCACATGCACAACCCCACACACACAACCACACAACCACACACACACCACCACACAACCACACCCCCACACAACCACCCCCACACACAGACACACAACCACACACACAACCCCCCACACAACCCCACACACATACAACCCCACACACATACAACCCCATTCCACACAACCCCCACACACAACCACACCCTCCACACACACAACCATAACCCCACATGCACAACCCCCCAAACACACAACCCCACACGCACACAACCTCCCCACACACAACCACAACCCCCCACACACACAACCTCAAACACACACAACCCCACACACACACACATCCCCACACACACAACCCTTAACACACAAAGAACCCCCTACACAAACAACCACACACAACCCTACATACACAATCACTCAACCATACACACCACCACTCACACAACTACACACACACACACCCACAGACACAATTACACACACACAACCCACCCCCCACACACAAACCCCCCACACAACTACACCCCACACACCCCAACACACAACCATACACACACAACCCGACACACACAAACCCCCACACATAACCCCACACACAACCCCCCACACACACAACCACACACACAACCCCACACACACACACAACCCCACACACACAACCCCACACACACACAACTCCACACCACACAACACCCCCACACACAACCACAACTCCCCACACACACAACTACAACCCCACACACACACACACCCCCCCCACAAATACATACCCCCACACACAACCCCACACACACAACCACACAACCCCACACACACAACCCCACAACGCCCCCACACAAAACCCCCCACACACAACCACACACACAACCACACTTACACACAACCCCACACATACACAACCACACACACACAACCACACACACAAACACAACCCCTCCACATGCACAATCCCACACACACAACCACACCACCACACACACACCACCACACAACCACATACACAACCACACACACACACAACCACCCCCACACACAGACACACAACCACACACACAACCCCCCACACACAACCCCACACACAACCCCACACACATACAACCCCACTCCATGCAACCCCCCGACACATTCAACCACAACCCCCCCATACACACAACCCCCCCACACGCACACACATATCCCCCACACACACAACCCCACACACACAACCATGCAACCCCACACACACAACCACACACACAACCACACAACACCACACACACAACCCCACACACATACAACCCCACACCATGCAACCCCCCGACACACACAACCACAACTCCACACACACACAACCACAACCCCACACACACACAACCCCACCCACATGCACACACATACCCCCCACACACAACCACACAACCCCACACACACAACCACATACACAACCACACAACACAACACACACAACCCCCACACACAAACTCAAACACACACAACCACACACAAACAACCCCACACATACACACACAACCCCCCACACAACCACACACACACAACCACACACACCCAACCACATACACAAACACAACCACACACACCCCACCACACAACCACACACCCACACACACAACCCCACACACACAACCCCACACCCACAACCCCACACCACACAACTCCCCCCACACACAACCCCACATACAACTACAACCAAACACACACAGCCCCCCCACACACATACCCCCACACACAACACCCCCCCAGACACACAACCCCACAACCCCACACACAACCACACAACACCCACAACCCTACACACACAACCACACACATTCCCACACACACGCAAAAAAAACCACACACAACCCCAAACACACAACCCCACACACACATAACCCCACAAACACACACAACCCTACACACAAACACACACACTACCCCCCACACACACAACTCCATACACCACACAACCCCCCATACACACAACCCCATGCACAACCCCACACACACAACCCCCCACACAGCACCCCCCACACATGCAACCCCACATCCACAGACACAACCCCACATTTACACAAGCCCCTGACACACATCCCCCCACACACACAACCCCACATCCATACACACAACCATACACACAACCCCACATCCACAAACGTGCACACACACAACCCCCATACACATACATAACCCCACACAACCCCGCACGTACACACAACCCCCCTACTCACACAACCCCCCCACACACACAACCACACACACAACTCCACACACACACACAACCCCACACACACAACCCCACAACCCCACACACACACAACCCCACACCATACAACCCCCCACACACAACCACAACCCCCCCACACACAACTACAACCCCACACACACAACCCCCCACACACGTATCCCCCACACACAACCCCACACACACACAACCCCACACACACACACCCTGTACACACGCAACCCCCCCCCACACACACAACCCCCCACACACAACCCTCCACACACACAACCCCACATACATGCACAACTCCACACACAACCCCACATACACACACAACCCCACACACACAAACCCCACACATATACTCAACCCCACACACACACACAACCCCTCACACACACAACCCCCACACACAACCACACACACAACCCCCCACTCACACACAATCCCACACACACACAACCACACAACCACACACAACACAACCACACACACAACCACATACACAACCCCACACACAACCCCACACACACACAACCACACACACAACCACACAAACACACTCACAACCACACCCACATACAACCACACAACCCCCCCCACACACACACAACCCCACACACCACACACAACACGCACCACACGCTATCCCACACACACACGCACACAACCCCCACACATATCCCCACACACCACACACAACCACACACCAAACACAACCACACTCACCCACACAACCACACCATCAACCCCACACACACACAAAACCCCACACACACACAACCCCACACATCACAGACCCCCCCACTCACACAACCCCTCACACACACAACCACATACACCACACACACCACCCCCTACACACAGAACCCCACACACACAGAACCGCACATGCACAACCCCACATGCCCAACCCCACACACACAACCCCACTCACACAACCCCACACATCCCTTATACCATCCCTGTTGGACTCGGCCTCGTGGCGTGGTCCTACCCCTCCCGCATGGCGGGCCTGGGACGACATCGGCCCTCCGTCGACCCGCTGCCGACCCCCCTGAACACGAACCCTCGACGAGAGCAGCCCCCCTGGCAACCCACGGCTCTCCCCCCCTGGGACCCCGGCGGACCCTGCTCGCCAACACCGCTGGTCTGGTGACCATGCCAGGCCACCATTTCCGGCCCAACTCCATCTTGGGCCCATCACATCCCGAGCACGTGGCCACAGCCATCCCTGGCCCCGGCCTCAGCGAAGCCCCGACATCGAGGCACCAAGATCCTCCCAGGTGGTAGAGTGGCCACTTGGCGGAGCCCGGAAGAGGGGAGTTTCGAGGGGCCCCCAGCCGTCCCCGGACGCCTGGTATCGATCGCCCTTCAGCCTCCCTGGGCGCTGGCTCCACCCCCCTGCCGGGTGTCTGGACACCTTCATCCCGGCCCCTCTGAACCCCAGGCGCGAGGGTCCGGACATCAAAGGACTCCAGTCCTATATCTGGGCCAGCCCTGGATTAGGACTCCAGTTGTATCTAGGAGTCGAAGCCCTGCTGACCTTGTCGCGGCTGATCCTGATCCGAACTCTTGCACCTGGAACCTTCGAGGCCCTGCTGACGCTGTCGCGGCCTGACCAAGCTGAACCACCTTCGAGGCCCTGCTGACGCTGTCGCGGCCTGACCAAGCTGAACCACCTTCGAGGCCCTGCTGACGCTGTCGCGGCCTGACCAAGCTGAACCACCTTCGAGGCCCTGCTGACGCTGTCGCGGCCTGACCAAGCTGAACCACCTTCGAGGCCCTGCTGACGCTGTCGCGGCCTGACTAAGCTGAACCACCTTCGAGGCCCTGCTGACGCTGTCGCGGCCTGACCGAACTGAACCATCTTCGAGGCCCTGCTGACGCTGTCGCGTCCTGACCGAACTGAACCATCTTCGAGGCACTGCTGAAGCTGTCGCGGCCTGACCGAACTGAACCATCTTCGAGGCCCTGCTGACGCTGTCACAGCCTGACCGAACTGAACCATCTTCGAGGCCCTGCTGACGCTGTCGCGGCCTGACCGAGCGGAGCCATCTTCGAGGCCCTGCTGACGCTGTCGCGGCCTGACCCCTTGAACTATCCACGCACCAGTTGGTGCCAAGACTGTCCCGCTACCCCCTATCCCCGAAACCAAGACTTTACGGATCCCTCGATCCTTGCCGGCTAACCTGCAAAGGACTTGCCTTAATTGCTTATATAAAGATTCTTGTGAATATTCCTCCTGTGTGGTGTCCATCTGTAAGTAGTGTGATTGCTCAGCTGTTACGATTGTAGGAGAGGAGCCTCGCCAAGGAGGCCTCCCTACGGCGCTCGGCCTATTTCATACAGAGAGGTGGGTCTCGGGGCGGACAGTCAGACACCTTCTGTCTCCCCTGGGGTCGCCTTTCCAACATTGGTGGCAAGCGACGGGATCCGAGCCCGCGCAAATCGTACAGCGAGTAACTCGCCACTACTAACAGAGACCCACGACCACGATGACTACTAAAGAAGCCGGAACAACCGCAGAATTCCAGAAAGAACTATTAGAGGAGTACACCCATAAAGTACTCAAACAATTCTGCAAAGCCCTAGGTATCGCTACCACCGGACTAAGCACAAAAGACGATTTTAAAGACGCATTACAAACATGGGTGGAGACCGGAGCGACCCCACCCCAAGCCAACGAGGACATTGTCCTAGAAGTACTCCTGAGTACAGTCGTAGCCCCAGTGGAAGAAAGAACCGCCAACAAAGAACCGGGCCTCTCCCACGAAGACGCCCGGGAGCGAGAGAGGAGTCGGCTCCATGAACTAGAGCTCGCCCGACTCCGGCTGGATGGAGAGCTTCAATTAGCAGCAAAGAAAATGGCCATTGAACAACTACGATTAGAGGGAGATCTGGAAGAGAGGCGGAGGCAAAGAGAATTGGACGAAAAAAAGCTCACGTACGAACACGAGCGTGGCCTCAAAGAACTAGAGATCAAAGCCAAGATCGAAGAGGCTGGCGCCGCGGTAATCCGGAACCCTCCACCTCCTGCCGACCCGAAGGTCCACATTCCCAAGGATATCGTCAAGGAATACTACAAAAATGACGATATCCAGCAATGGTTCAAGGCGTATGAAGTTGCCATGACCGCGCACCGCATCCCGCGAAAAGATTGGGGTGCCGGCTTGTGGGGGAGATTCGTCAGCGAAGGAAGAGACACCCTGCTAGAGCTGGCCGAGGACGTGATGTCTTCCTATGACCACATGAAGGACGACCTGCTCACCCGGTATGGCCTCACCCGCGAGATGTACCGACAGAGGTTCAGAGACTGCAAAAAGATTCCCGGTACCAAGTGGGTGGAGTACGTAAACTTTTATAGCCGGGCCCTGGAAGAATGGATAAAGGGCAGCAAAGTGTCCACCTACGAGCAGCTGTTTGACCTCATCGTTTAGGAGCACCTCTCCAACAACTGCTTTGTCGAGCTCAGGCAGCATCTCCTCGACAGTAAGCTGACCGAGCCCCGAAAACTCGCCGTCGAGGCTGATCGATGGGTAAGCACCCGGGTCCCCCGGACCCCGATAGGAGAAACGGGACGGAACGGCCAGGGGCACCCCCGCCAGCGTGGCGGCGGAGGAGGCCAGAACAGGAGCCGAGACTTCCCGTCGGCCCCGGGCCGGAGTCCGCCTCGGGGGTCCCCCCAGAAGAACACTTCGCCAGCCCTGACCAGAAGAGGGCCCCCACCAGCACGGCCGGGGCCCCACCCGAACATTACTTGCCACAGATGCCAGCGGACCGGTCACTATGCCAGTGACCCCCTCTGCCCCATGAACCAGTGCCCCGGCACCACCGGGCCTCCGACCCGCCAGTTCGCTGCCGCAGCCCTGGGGGAAGGGGGAGAAGAAGACGAAGAGGTCTACAGCGAAGATCAGACCGAGTATGAGCCGGCCGCCATGGCCCTAGCCTGCCTGGGCGAAAGAGATATGGTCCGCCAGGCCCCGCTACCGAGGAACACTCAAAAGTACCGTCAGTGGGTCCACATCAATGGACGACGGACCGAAGCCCTCCGAGACACGGGAGCCAGTGTGACGGCCGTCCGCTGCCACTTGGTGACCCCAGAACAGATCATACCAAACGTGCGATGCCCCGTGAGGGCCGCCGACAACTCCGAAACTCTGTGTCAGATGGCCCGAATCCCCTTCGAGTGGGGGGGGGTGTAGGGCACCCTCAAAGTGACCGTCCGGGACGACGCCCCCGTGGACTGCCTCCTTGGAAACGACCTCGAGAGCTCTCCCTGGGCCCAAGTCGAACGGAGAGAGCATCTAGGAATGATGGGACTACCAGAGTGGGTCTGCGCGACGACCCGATCCATGACTGCCCGGGCCCTGGCGGCACCCGAGGCCACCCCGACTGAAGAGCCAGAGTGGCCCGCGCCCCCACCGCCCGCAGTCAATGAAGAATCCGACCCCGAGCCCGAGCCATCGGAGCGTGACCAAGAAGGCAACGCCGAACTCAGCGACATCCCCGAACTAGCCCAATGGCGCCAAGAGGGTGGTCCCACCCGAGAACAATTCCGGCAGGAACAGAAGGCCTGCCCCTCCCTCGAGGGGACCCGACAGCAAGCCACAGCCCAAGCTGCCGGGGACACCTCGGGGTCCCACTGGGTCTACTGGGACCACGGCCTCCTATACAGTGAACAGAAAATTGCCGAGCTAGGGGCCAGCCGAGTGTTGGTGGTCCCCTTAAGATTCAGAGACTTCCTTTTGAACCTGGCACACGATGTGCCCCTCGCCGGGCACCTGGGGCAGGACAAAACTTACAGCCGCCTGGTGACCCATTTCTACTGGCCGAAGATGCGCAACGATGTGCATAACCACTGCCGCACCTGCCCGACATGCCAAGCCAGCGGAAAGAGCGGAGGGAAGGTGAAGGCCCCGCTCCAACCCTTTCCAGTAGTGACCACTCCCTTCGAACGAGTGGGGATAGACATCGTGGGGCCCCTGGACCCCCGAACCTCGCAAGGGCATCGCTTCATCCTCGTCCTGGTGGACCATGCCACCCGCTATCCCGAAGCCATCCCCCTACGAACCATAACGGGTCCCGTGGTGGGCCGAGCACTGATGGAGATCTTCTCCAGAGTGGGGTTCCCCCGAGAAGTCGTAAGCGATCGGGGCACAAACTTTATATCAAAGTATATGCGGTCCCTGTGGCAACAGTGCGGGGTCACGTATAAATTCACCACCCCGTATCACCCCCAAGGGAATGGACTTGTGGAGCAGTTTAACCGGACCCTCAAGGGGATGATCCAGGGCCTAGAAGAACCCCTCCGCCGCAAATGGGACGTCCTGCTGCCCTGCCTCTTGTTCGCCTATCGGGAGGTACCGCAGAAATCCCTGGGCTTCAGCCCCTTTGAACTCTTGTACGGGCACCCTGTCCGAGGTCCCCTCAGCCTGGTCAAAGAAGGCTGGGAAACTACAGTCCAAGACGCACCGCCGGATGTCTACCGGTACCTCCTGACCCTACGAAGCCAGACTCGGAAGTTCCGGGCCCTTGCCGAGGTCAATCTTGAGGCCAGCCAGGAGGACATGAAACGCTGGTATGACCAGAACTCTTCATCCATCGAGTTCGAGCCGGGCCAGTGGGTCTGGGTCATGTCCCCGGTCGAACCTTGTGCCCTCCAGGACAAATGGTCGGGCCCCTTCAAAGTGATCGAGCGCAAGAGCCCTGTCACCTATCTCGTGGACATGGAGTCCCCCCGAAACCCCCTACGGGTTCTGCACGCCAACCGGCTCAAGCCTCATTTTGCCCGACCAGAACTGAGCCTGCTGCTAGCTACCAACGATGGGGCCGAAGACGACTCCGAGCCCCTGCCCGACCTCCTAAGGTGCGCTGAGAAGGACGGCTCCGTCGAGGGAATCTCTCTCTCCTCCGACCTGACCCCAGCGCAACGCCGAGACTGCCAAGAACTGTTGGGGCGATTTACGGACCTGTTCTCCCTCACCCCCGGGGTGACCCAGTGGTGTGTCCACGATGTCGACACCGGGGACAGCCAGCCAGTGCGACACCGGGCCTACCGAGTTCCTGACCGAGTTCGGGCCTGCATCCAGACAGAAGTTACCAAGATGCTGGCCCTGGGGGTGGTCGAACCCTCCGACAGTCCCTGGGCCAGCCCAGTGGTCCTGGTCCCAAAAGCCGCCGCACCTGGCACCCCTCCAGAACTCAGGTTTTGTGTCGACTACCGGGGACTGAATGCTGTTACCAGAACCGACGCACATCCCATCCCCCGGGCCGATGAACTAATCGACCGCCTGGGAGCCGCCAAGTACCTCAGTACCTTCGACCTCACAGCCGGGTACTGGCAAATCGGCCTCACTCCAGGCGCCGAGGAGCGATCGGCATTCTCCACACCCGATGGCCACTTCCAATTCAAGGTGATGCCCTTCGGCATGAAAAACGCCCCAGCCACCTTCCAGAGACTGGTGAACAAGGTGCTGGCGGGGCTAGAAGAATTCAGCGCCGCCTATCTAGACAACATTGCAGTGTACAGCCTCCACTGGGCCGAGCACCTG
Organism: Lissotriton helveticus; assembly: GCF_964261635.1. Lineage (NCBI taxonomy): Eukaryota > Metazoa > Chordata > Amphibia > Caudata > Salamandridae > Lissotriton > Lissotriton helveticus. The sequence goes on from NC_136072.1 coordinate 1,049,434,825, forward strand.
ACGCACCTCTGGGAGGTCCTGACGGCCCTCCGCCGGGCCGGACTAACTGTGAAAGCCAGCAAGTGCCAGATAGGTCAAGGATCCGTGACCTACCTGGGACACCAAGTGGGGAGCGGCCACGTGGCTCCCCTCCAACCCAAGATTGACGCCATCGTGGCCTGGGAGCCCCCGGTCACCCAGACAGCCGTCCGGGCCTTCCTGGGGCTCACTGGATATTATCGGCGATTCATCAAGAACTATGGGAGCATTGTGGGGCCCCTCACTGAACTGACCTCGAAGAACCGGCAACAAAAAGTACAATGGACACCCACGTGTCAGGTGGCCTTCGAGACTTTGAAAACAGCCATGTGCACCGCCCCTGTGCTCCAAGCCCCTGACTACAGCCGGGAGTTTGTAGTCCAGACCGCCGCCTCGGAGCACGGCATCGGGGCGGTCCTATCCCAGATTGACCCCGAGGGGATTGACCATCCTGTGGCCTTCATCAGCCGGCGGCTGCTGGCCAGAGAGCAGCGATGGAGCACCATTGAAAGAGAGGCCTTCGCCGTCGTATGGGCCCTCAAGAAACTCAGGCCCTACCTCTTCGGCACCCACTTCCGGGTCCAGACTGACCACCGGCCCCTGCGGTGGCTGATGCAGATGCGTGGCGAAAACCCAAAGCTGCTGCGCTGGTCCATCTCCCTCCAAGGGATGGACTTCACGGTGGAGCATTGCCCTGGCAACGACCACGCCAATGCTGACGGCCTGTCCCGATTCTTCCGCCTCGACGAGGAGAATCCCCAAGAAGATGGGTGACTCTCCCCGCCTTCAGCTGGAGGAGACGTGTTTTGGACTCGGCCTCGTGGCGTGGTCCTACCCCTCCCGCATGGCGGGCCTGGGACGACATCGGCCCTCCGTCGACCCGCTGTCGACCCCCCTGAACACGAACCCTCGACGAGAGCAGCCCCCCTGGCAACCCACGGCTCTCCCCCCCTGGGACCCCGGCGGACCCTGCTCGCCAACACCGCCGGTCTGGCGACCATGCCAGGCCACCATTTCCGGCCCGACTCCATGTTGGGCCCATCACGCCCCGAGCACGTGGCCGCAGCCATCCCTGGCCCCGGCCTCAGCGAAGCCCCGACATCGAGGCACCAAGATCCTCCCTGGTGGTAGAGTGGCCACTTGGCGGAGCCCGGAAGAGGGGAGTTTCGAGGGGCTCCCAGCCGTCCCCGGATGCCTGGTATCGATCGCCCTTCAGCCTCCCTGGGCGCTGGCTCCACCCCCCTGCCAGGTGTCTGGACACCTTCATCCCGGCCCCTCTGAACCCCAGGCGCGAGGGTCCGGACATCAAAGGACTCCAGTCCTATATCTGGGCCAGCCCTGGATTAGGACTCCAGTTGTATCTAGGAGTCGAAGCCCTGCTGACCTTGTCGCGGCTGATCCTGATCCGAACTCTTGCACCTGGAACCTTCGAGGCCCTGCTGACGCTGTCGTGGCCTGACCAAGCTGAACCACCTTCGAGGCCCTGCTGACGCTGTCGCGGCCTGACCAAGCTGAACCACCTTCGAGGCCCTGCTGACGCTGTCGCGGCCTGACCAAGCTGAACCACCTTCGAGGCCCTGCTGACGCTGTCGCGGCCTGACCAAGCTGAACCACCTTCGAGGCCCTGCTGACGCTGTCGCGGCCTGACCAAGCTGAACCACCTTCGAGGCCCTGCTGACGCTGTCGCGGCCTGACTAAGCTGAACCACCTTCGAGGCCCTGCTGACGCTGTCGCGGCCTGACTGAACTGAACCCTCATCGAGGCCTTGCTGACGCTGTCGCGGCCTGACCGAACTGAACCATCTTCGAGGCCCTGCTGACGCTGTCGCGGCCTGACCGAACTGAACCATCTTCGAGGCCCTGCTGACGCTGTCGCGGCCTGACCGAACTGAACCATCTTCGAGGCCCTGCTGACGCTGTCGCGGCCTGACCGAGCTGAACCATCTTCGAGGCCCTGCTGACGCTGTCGCGGCCTGACCCCTTGAACTATCCATGCACCAGTTGGTGCCAAGACTGTCCCGCTACCCCCTATCCCCGAAACCAAGACTTTACGGATCCCTCGATCCTTGCCGGCTAACCTGCAAAGGACTTGCCTTAATTGCTTATATAAAGATTCTTGTGAATATTCCTCCTGTGTGGTGTCCATCTGTAAGTAGTGTGATTGCTCAGCTGTTACGATTGTAGGAGAGGAGCCTCGCCAAGGAGGCCTCCCTACGGCGCTCGGCCTATTCCATACAGAGAGGTGGGTCTCGGGGCGGACAGTCAGACACCTTCTGTCTCCCCTGGGGTCGCCTTTCCAACAATCCCTTTCCCTTATCTTCCTCAAACCACCCGTACCCTGCCCTTCCCCTCTCTGTCCCCAGCCCTCACCCTTCTGTCCTTTCCCTTGCACCCACCTCTTGCTTCCCCACCACACTCCTACCCTACCCTCCTCTTTCCTTCCTTTCTCTTCCTCAAACCACCCATCCCCTCACCCCTTTCCTCCCCCTTCCCTCTTGCATCCCCATCTCACTCCCTTCCCTTCACATTCCTCATAGCCCCATCTTCCCATTGCCATTCCGTTCCCCTTTTTCCAGACCTGTCCTTTACCTCCCCCTCCTACCCGCTCACCACACTCCATCCCTAGTGTTCCCTTCACCTCCTCCTTCCCCTCCTTAACCCTTGCCTCCCCACAGGCCCTGCTCCCTTCTCTTTGCTACCCATCTCTTCCCTTTCCTTTAAACCTGTCCCCCTCTTTCTTCCCCTTTCCTTCTCCATTTCCCTCACTCTTCCTTTGCCTACCCCTCTTCCCCCAACCCTCACCCTCCACTCTTTTCCCTTCCTGTTAGAAATGGGATCCCTGGTCGGCCAAGGCTTGCGCCAGGGCCAGGCAGAGACCGCCATTTCTAGTTAGGGTAGGGAAGTCACCCGCCAAGACAACCCCTGCTCACCCCCTTGGTAGCTTGGCACGAGCAGTCAGGCCTATCTCGGAGGTCATGTGTAAAGCATTTGCACACGCACCCCCAGCAACAACCTTCCGGGCCCCCCACAAAGGACTCCACACAAGATATATATGAAAATAGCTTTTGTATTGAAGAACACACTTAGACAGGACAACGCAACTTACAAGGTGCCAGGGGCACGGGCAGGGTTTACAAGGGACTATATACAGGGCAGTGCCATGGGGCCACTGCCAGGGATATGCACATGATGGAACTGGCATTAGAACACATAACCACTGGGAGCTTCCTAGAACTAGCACTAGAACCCATTACACCCAGGAGCTTCATGGAACTAGCGGTAGAACTCACTCTAACCAGGATTACATACATGCGGCATAGGGTATCTAGGAGGGAAGGAATGACAAGCACATAACATAACAGAGGCATCATCAGAAGGCAACACATAATAACTCTCAGGGTCACATTAACATTAATCGATACTTCCAACAGGCAATGTCACGATGTTCAGGGCAGGCTGCAGGGAGCCAACAATAAACCTAAACGGGGCAGCTGCCCACAAAGTGCTGGGCAGCTGTAGAGCAAGGATGGGGCCATTGTGGGACCCTCGCAGGCTCTGAAGAAAAAGGCGCCAAACGGTGGAGCCTCTCGGGCTCGAGAATAACTGGGCGGAGCCTCGCAGGCTCGAAATGGGCAAGGGCCAATGGAGGAGCCTCTCGGGGCTCGGGACACTGGGCCACGTGGGAGCCTCTCGGGGCTCGGGACACTGGGCCACGTGGGAGCCTCTCGGGGCTCATGGGCAAGGGGCCAAAATATAGATGGAGCCTCTCGGGGCTCAGGGGCTTAAAATACCGCTGGAGCCTCTCGGGGCTCGGGGGCTGAAGCTGGGGCAGGCGGGGTCCCCCTCGGGGGACCCGGCATCACTGGGGGCCCCATGGGCCATGACGGAGCCTCGCGGGGCTCAGGGACAAAGCTGTGGGCCGGTGGGGTCCCCCTCGGGGGACCCGGCATCCCTGGGGGCCCCGCGGGCCTCTAAGCACATGTGTGCTCGCGCTGGAGGGGAGGGGCGGGCACCGGCAATGTGCCCCGACGCCCCGCCTCCCCTCCTGCAGCACTCACCGGTCGGCGGGCAGACGCGCCGGTCTCTCCTCGCTCTCCGGGGCTACCTCTCGCTCCTGGGGGCCCCGGGGGGAAAGCGGCACTTCTCCTGGGGGACGCAGGGGCGCGGAGGAGGCTCCTGCCGCCCCCTGCATTCTCGGCTCCCTCTCGTCGCCTCTGCAGCTCCCCGGGCCGCCGGCCAATCCGAGCGCGGCCCGGGGAGACGTCATCAGCCCAGCCCGGGCCGGCAGCCAATCAGAGCGCGGCCCGGGGGAGGGCCTCACGAGGGTCCCGGGCTGCGGCGGTGAACACGGGCGAGGTAGGCACTCGCTGGGGGCTCGGGCCCCCTCACACGAATGGGCAAATGCCGGGTGGGCACTGGCTAGCGATCCCAACGCTAGAAGCACGAATGAGCGCCCCAAGGTGCTAGGACAGCAGGACAGCGCTCCCAAGCGCTAGAAGCATAGATGAAGCGCCCCAAGGCGCTAGGACCGCAGGAAAGCGCTCCCAGGCGCTAGAAGCATAGAAAGCAGAGTCCATAGGAAGCCCAGGATGTCAGGGGGAGCACAGTCGCTCCTAGAAGGGACAAGGGCCATCAGAAGTCCAGGAGCAGGGCAGGGCCCAGGGAGGCAAGCCCCCCCTGAGCCCAAGCAGCAGCACGCCCCTGCAGGGTTCCAGTCAGGACAAGCAGGAAAAAGAGAGAGAGAAGAGGGCACACCCTCCTTTTATACATGAGTTTCCTTTGTCTAAAAAGGGGCAGGCAGGATGAGAACCAGCTAGAACTGGTTATAAGGAATTTCTTGTTACTGGCCAGGCTAGGGACACCAGACGCACCCCAGATGGGTCGAGCCAGCACTGTGGGGGGAAAGCCCAGACCCATACAGGATACAGGCACAGCCCCTCCCTCACATCAGCATGTTAATCTCTCCATTCACAACCGGGGCAGACCCACACAGACTCCTGGAGTCAGGCTCCCCAGCTGGCTTCAGCCAATCACGCGCCAGCATACTTACTGCACACACACACCGATGTCTAGAAGTGGCACTTCCCTTCTAGACACACACCCGCCGCATACATCATCTTGCAGCATTCAATCACACGAGTCCACCCATACCAGACTCGAGCCTGTACCCCCCACGCACCAGGAACTATCAGGGATACACCCATTCCCCTGCATTCCTATGGGAGGGCAGGCTTCTCTCATCTACAGGCACTCAGAGTGGGAATCACCATCCCCAGGTCACATATAACACGCAAAACTTCAGGGGTGGACCTGCCAGAAGGGCCCAGTCCAACACTTCCTCCAAACCCACCCTTACCTTTCTCTTCTCTCTCCTTCTGCCTCTCTAAACTTTTTCCTCCCCTTCCCTTCAGCCTCCTCCTTCCACTTTCCTTTCCCTTTACCTTTGTGCGTGCCCACCGGCTTACACATCCTTTTGCTCCACATCACATCACACCACACACCTCTCCTCTTCTGTTCTGGAAGGAGGGTGGGGAGGCAAGGGGTACTAAGGTAAGGGGAATTGAAGTGAAGAGAAGGGTGAGGACTTCAGAGCGAAGGAAGGGTAGGGATGGTGAGGGGGAAGGGTCGGGAGTGGAAGGGTGACAGGCTGGGGAGGGTGAGGGGAATGCTGAGGCGAATGCTGAAGAGAAAGGGGTAGGAATATAAGAGGAGGGGAAGGAGGGGAAAGAACGAAGGGGAAAGGAGGTTTGATGGGAAGGGGGAGGGAAAGCGGTATGGGAAATAGATGTGGAAAGAAGGCTGAGGGGAAGGAGAGGGGAGGAGAGCGGAAGGAAAGGGATGGGAGAGGGGGGATGTGAATGAGAAGGAAAGGAAGAAAGGGTGAAGAGAGTGGGGAGGCAAGGGGTAGATAGGGAGGTGAAGCAGAGGAAAAGGAGAAAGGTGCGGTATGGGAAAGAGGAAGGAAGGGGAAGGGTGGGGAGAAAAGAGAGGGAAGGGGAGGAAAGAAAGAGGGAAAGGGATTGATGAGGGATGGGGAAGACAGGGGAAAAGAATAGTGAGCAGAAGGGTGGGGGAGGGAAAGGAAGGCTAGATGGGTAGAGGTAAGGGGGCAGAGATTGGGAGGGAAATGTGATAGTGTACGGGAAGGATTTGGGGAAGGGGAGTGGAAAGAAGAGATCGGAAAGGAAGGAAAGAGATGCAAAGGTGAGAAGGGGAGGGGAGATAGATGGTAAGGGAAGGGAGGGTGAAGTGGGGCATGAAGGTGTAAGGAGGTAAGGGGAAGGAAGTATAGAGCAGTTGAAAGGGATGGAAAGAGAAAGGGAGGAGAGGGGAAGAGGGGTGCAGTGGGGAGGCAAGGGGAGAGGAAGGGAAGGTGTTGGGTGAGCGATGAGAAGGGAAGTGGAAGGGAAAGAAAGGGTGGGGAGGCAAGGGGTAGGGAGGTGAGGGGAAGGAAATATAGGGAAGTAGCAGAGGGAAGAGAAAGGAGCGAAAGGGAAGGGAGGAGGAGGGGAAAAGGAAGGGTGGGGGTGGAGTAGGAGGAAAAGGAAGTGTGGGGTAAGGGGAGGGAAAGGGGTTGGGTGAGCAAAGGGATGGATGGGGAAGGAAGGACAGGGAAGGGAAGGGTGAGGGTGAGGGTGAGGGTGAGTGGGGGACGGGGAAGGGAAGAAAATAGAAAGGGAGAGTGGGGAGGCAAGAGGTAGGAAGGTAAGGGGAAGGGTAAAGGGAGGTGGTAGGGAAGGTTGAGGGTGAAGGGGAGGCAAGGGGAGCAGAGAATGATGGAGGTGAAGGGAATGGAAGGAAGTGAGGGTGCAGAGACAAGGGGTAGGAAGGTGGGGGTAGAGAAGAAGAGGGGCAGGGACATGTGAAGGGTGAGAGGAAGGGATGGGTGAGGGTGAAGGGAAAGGAAGAGGAGGGGTGTGGTGGGGAGGTAAGGGGAGTAAACAGAATGGGTAAGCAAAGGTGAGCAGAGGGGAAGAAAAGGGAAGGGGGAAAGAAGGTGGGAAGGGAAGGGAAGGGAACGTGGAGGTAAAGGAAATGGGAAGGAAAAGTGGGGAGGAAGTGGGGAGAGGGATAAAAAGGGGAAGAGGCATGTGATAGGGAGGCAAGGGCAGGGGATGGAAGGGAGAGGGAAAGGAAGGGGGTTGAAGGAAAGGAAAAGAATAGGAAGGGAAAGGGAAGGGTGGGGGAAGGAATCAAACAGAAGGGAATGGATGGGAGGAGAATGGAAGGGAGGAGAGTGGAAAGGGAAGGCTGAGGGAAAGGGAGGAACGGACAAGGGGATGGTATGGAAGGGAAGAGGGGGAGAGACAGGCATAGGGATGGGGAGGGAGAGGGAAGGCAAGGGGTAGGTAGGTCAGGAAAGGACGAGGAGTGTGGTGGGGAGGGAAAGAGAAGGGAACAGGGAGGGTTTGCAAGGGTGAGGAGAGGGGAAGAAAATGGAAGGGAAAGTAAAGGGGAAGGAAAAGTGGTGGGGAAGTGGAGAGGGAAGAAATGGGGAAGAGGCATGTGGTGGGGATGTAAAGGGATGGGCGAGAAAAAGAAGGCGAAGTGGGTGGAAGGGACGGGGAAAGGAAGAGAAGAATAGGGAGGGGAAGGGAAGGATGGGAAATGGATAGGAAGGGGAAGAGAGTAGAAGAGGAAAAGAGGTGTGTAAAAAGAGGCAAAAGGGGATGGGGATGGGGAAGGGAAGTGGGAGGGGTGGGGAGGGACAGGAAGAGAGTGGAAGGGACAGATTGGGAAGGGTGAGGGGAAGGGAGAGGGTAGGGCGATAGAGATGTGAAGGAGAGGGAAGGGGAAGGGTGGAGAGAGTGTGGAGGTCAGGGGTTAGAGAGGCAAGGGAGGAAGTGTAGGGAGGAAAGTGGAAGAGGAGTGTGATGGGGCAGCGAAGGGATGGGGTTGGGTGAACAATCTGACAGGATGGGGATGGAAAGGGAAGGTTAGAGAATGGTGAGAGGAAGGTAGAGGGGGAAGGGGAGCGAGGGAGAAGGTGAGGGGAAAGGGAGGGGGAAAGAGAGAGAGGGAGGGAGAGGTAAAGGGAAGGGGACGAGAAAAAGGGAGAGGTGAAGGGAATGGAAGGGAAGAGATGGTGAGGGGTGAGAGATTGGAAGGGAAGGAAAGAAGGGAGGATAGGGGAAGGAAGAAGGGAAGGGGAGAGAAGGATGAAGGGTGAGAGAGGTGGAGGGGAGGGGAGAGTGAGGGAGAGTTGGAGGGGTGGGGATGGGAGGAGAAGGGAAGGAAGCAGTGGTGAGGGTAAGGAAGCAAGGGGTAGGGTGGAAAAGAAAGGAAAGAAAGGAGAGGTGAGGGGAAGAGGAAGGGAAGGGGTGAGGGATGGGACAAGAATGGAAGGGAAAAGGTGAGAGGAAGGGAGAGTGGGGGAGGGAGAGGTGAAGGGAAATGGAATGGTGAGGGATGAAATGGGAAGCGATAGGGAAGGGGAGAAAAGTAAACGGTGAGGGATGGGACGGGAAGGGATGTGGTGGGTTTGCGCAGGAAAAGGAGAGGGAAGGGAAGGGTAGAGAGGGGACTGGTGAGGAGGAAGGGAAGGTAGGGGAAGGAAAAGAAAGGAAGGGGTGTGTGAGGGGAAGGAGGAGATGCAGAGAGGGTGAAGAGATAAGGGGTAGGAAGGGGCGGGGAAGTGCAGTGAAGGAGGAGATGGAAATGGAGGAAGGGTAAAGAGATAAGGGAAAGAAAGGGAAGAGGGGTGTGGCAGGAAGGAAAGGGAAGGATGAGGGACAGGAAGAGATGAAGGACAGCAAGGGAAAGGGAAGGAATGGTGGAAGGGAAGAGGAGGATGAGGGAACGAGAAGGGAAGGGTAGAAGGGAAGGGAAGTGAAAGGAAGAGTGAGGGGAAGGGGAAGAGATGCAAAGTGGGAGTGTAGGAAGAGCGAGATGTGAAGGGAAAGGAGGGAAGGTAAGAAATGGGTCAGAAAGGGAGGGGGGTGGGGTGGGGTGGTGTGAGGAGGGAAGGGCTAAAGAAGGTGAGGAGAAGGAAGTATAGAGACGTTCAAATGGAAGGGGGAGGGGAGAAAAAGGACAGAATGGGAGGGGAATGGGAGAGAAGGGGTTAGGTGAGCAATGAGACGAAAGGAGATGGGGAATGGAAAGGGAAGAGGAAAAGGGGAGGAGAAGGGGTTGGGTGAACAATGAGATGAGAAGAGATGGCGAAGGGAAGGAAGGGGTGGTGAGGGTAGGAGGCTAAGGGGTAGGGAGGTGAGGGTAAGGGCTAAAGGGAAGATGGGAAGGGTGAGGGAAGCGAAGGGAAGCAAAGAGGAGGGTGTGGTGTGGAGGCAAGGGGAGGATGAAGAATGGGATTGGTGAAGGGAAGGGGGTTGGGAAGGTCAGGGAAGGGAAGGCGAGCGGAGGAAAAAAGGAAGGGATGAGTGGGGAGGGTGGGGAGTCAAGGGGTAGGGAGGTGAGAGGAAGGGAAGGGTGAGGGAAAGTTGACAGCAAGAGAGGTGGAGGGAGGAAGAATAGGAGGAAGGGAATGATGAGTGGAAGGGTGTGGGGCGAGGAAGAGCCAAGGGTATGGAAATAGATTGGAAGGGAACGGAACGGGTGGAAAAAAAGAATGGGGCAGAAGGGGAGGAGGCGGTGAATGGGATGGAATGGAGAGGGAGAGAAGGAAAGGGGTGGAGATGGAAAGGAGAGAGAAAAAGAGTGCACGATGGGACCGGAATGGATGGAATGGGAAGGAAAAGGAAGAGAAGGGAAGGGGGATTGACAGAATTGGGAAGGATTGAAGAGGTAAGGAAGAAAATAATGGAGGGAAAGGGAAATTGAAAGAAAGGGCGAGAAGGGGTTAGGAGAGATAGGAATGTAAGGCAGAGAAGGAATAAAGAATAGAAGGGAACAGAAAGAAAGAGGGAGGGTGTTGGACAGGCCACATGAAGGGCTCGCTCCCTCCCCGCAGGACAGGGCCCGGGCCACCGTCAGCACCATTGCCCGGCCCAGCCGCCATCTTGGACACGGCACCACGCGGCCGCGCGGCCTCAGCCCGACCCCAACCCTGGGCCTGGCCAGGCCCCGACATCCCGGCACCACCCTCCACCCAGGAGGTGAACGGCCCACTTGGCAGGTCAATGGGAGTACGAAGTGTCGATGGCTCTCCCCCGCCAGGTGCCGAGCACCCCCAGCCTCCTTGGGCGCTGGCTCCGCCCCCCTGCTGGGTGTCTGGACTCCCTCATCCCAGACCTCCCGACCCCCAAGAGCGAGGGTCCGGACATCAAAGGGCGCCAGACCTATAACTGAGGCAGCCCCAGGACAGGAAGGCAGTTGTATCCTGGAGTCGAGAGACACCGCGACGAACTCATCCTTGACGGACTGTTGGCGCTGCCACAGCCCTGCCTTGTGAACTATTGTCCTGCCTGCTGGCGCTGCCGCGGCCCTCTGTAACCTTCATCCTCGTGGGACCTGCTGGCGCTGCCGCGGCCCGTTGCAACCTGCATTCTCGTGGGACCTGCTGGCGCTGCCGCGGCCCGTTGTAACCTTCATCCTCGTTGGGACCTGCTGGCGCTGCCGCGGCCCGTTGCAACCTGCATTCTCGTGGGACCTGCTGGCGCTGCCGCGGCCCGTTGTAACCTTCATCCTCGTTGGGACCTGCTGGCGCTGCCGCGGCCCGTTGCCACCTACGACCTCTTCGGGACCTGCCGGCGCTGCCGCGGTCTGACCCATCCGAACACCGAGCTCGAGGATTGTGAGCTATCACCGTTACACACCCGTACCCGTGGGTACCAAGACTGTCCCGCTACCCCCTTCCCTTACTAGAGACTAGAATTGAGAGGATCATCGTGTCCTGATCGCCTTGTATCGTGCCACACTACTACCCGAAGTGCCTATAAAAGGTGTTACCCTAATCTTTGTGTGGTGTCCATCTGTGGGGGGGAAGTTACCTGTCTGTGCGATCACTGTGCTCGGCCGACCCTCCAGGTCTCCGTCTAACATTGGTGGCTAGCGGCGCGATCCGAACCAACGCGTACCGTACAGACAGTAACTCACCCTACGACTAAAACCACAATGACGACCAAAGAGAGCGGATCGGCGGAGAAGTTCCAGATGGAAAAGCTGGAAGAATACAACCACCGAGAGCTCAAACAATTTTGCATGGACTTAGGCATTGCTACCACCGGGCTAAGCACAAAAGAAGACTTCAAAAACGCCCTAGAGGCCTGGACAGAGACAAATACCGCAACCCCCCGGGACCCCGCAGCCCCGGAAGTCAACACCACCCGGACGGAGGAACGGAGAACAGGCCCCTCCCATGAAGAGATCCAAGAGCGGGAAAAAAATAGATTACACGAGTTAGACTTGGCACGACTCAGATTAGACGGAGAATTGAAACTGGCGGAACAAAAAATAAACTTAGAACACTTACGGCTCAGAGAAGAGCGAGAGGAAAAACAGAGACAGAGAGACCTCGAAGAAAAAAGACTGGCATACGAGCACGAGTGCAAACTAGCGGAGATAGAAATACGCAAACTGAACAAAAACCTAGGGGTGCCCGAGCAACCGCACTCCCCGGGTCCTACCGAGCAGAAGGTCCACATCCCCAAGGATGTGGTCCGAGAATATCACCGGAACGACGACATACAGCAGTGGTTCAAGGCCTATGAGATTGCCATGACCGCCCACCGGGTCGCTCGAAGTGACTGGGGAGCCGGTCTATGGGGGAGATTCGTCAACGAGGGTCGTGATGCCCTGCTGCAACTTCCAGACCATCAAATGACGTCCTATGACCACATGAAGGCCGCCCTCCTCAGTCGATATGGACTTACACCCGAAATGTACCGCCAGAGGTTCCGCAACTGCACCCGGATCCCAGGTACGACGTGGTTGGAATACGTGAACTATTTCAGCCGAGCCTTCGAGGGGTGGATCAAGGGTAACAACGTAACCACTTACGAACAACTCTTCAATCTCATTGTGTGGGAGCACCTCTCCAACAACTGCTTTGTCGAGCTCAGGCAGCACCTCCTCGACAGTAAATTGACTGAACCCCGGCAGCTCGCCACCGAGGCTGACCGGTGGGAGAGCACCCGAGTGGCCCGGAGTGGGCCGAATGAGCAGAACAGAACCAACCAAGGTCACCATTGTCCCCGAGGAGGAGGAGGAGGCCCGGGCCGGGGCAGAGACGCCGCCCCGGCCGCACCCACTAACGCCACCCCGGCCCCAGCAGGCCGGGGAAACCCCCCGATGCGCCCGGGGTTCCGAGCTAACGTGACGTGTCATCGATGCCAGCGAGTCGGCCACTATGCCAGTGACCCGACCTGCCCGAAGAACCAGGCCCCCGGGCCCCGCCAAATGGCGGCCGCCGCCCTGGGAGAAGAACAAGTCTCCGAAGACACGGAGACCTATGAGTCGGAGCAGTTCGAGTGGGAACCCGCCGCCATGACCCTGGCATGCCTAGGAGGAAGAGACATGGTCCTGCGGACTCCCCTGCCCGCCAACACTCGGAAGTACAGCCAATGGGTGAGCATCAATGGGCGCAAGGCCGAGGCCCTGCGTGACACCGGGGCCAGTGTGACGGCCGTCCGCTGTCACCTGGTAACCCCGGAACAAATCCTACCAAACATACTTTGCCCCGTCCGATCGGCAGATAACTCAGAGAGCCTGTGTCGGATGGCCTGCATCCCCTTCGAATGGGGAGGAGTGTCCGGCATGCTGAAAGTAACTGTCCGTGACGATGCCCCCGTAGACTGCCTCCTGGGGAACGATCTCGAGAGCTCCCCGTGGGCCGCTGTGGAAAGAAGAGAGCATCTGGGGATGTTGGGTCTCCCGGACTGGGCGTGCGTAACCACCCGGTCCATGGCCACCCGCACCATCCCTAGACCAGAAGAACCAGAATGGGCAGCACCTCCGCCCTCGATCACTCCAGAAGAAGACTTCCTCCAGACCGACCACCCGGACCCCACCCCAGAGGGGTCCACACAGCCCCCCGAGCTTCCCGACCTGGCTCAGTGGCGTCAAGAAGGGGGGCCCACCCAGGAACAATTCCGGCAGGAGCAAAAGACCTGCCCCTCCCTCGAGGGATTGCGACAGCAAGCGCTCGCCCAGAGCCAAGGAGACACCACCGGGGCCCACTGGGTTTATTGGGACAATGATCTCTTGTACAGCGAACAGAAAATCGCAGAACTGGGGGCCGGGCGAGTGCTGGTGGTGCCCCTCCACTTCAGAGACTTCCTGTTGAACCTAGCCCATGATGTCCCCCTGGCCGGGCACCTGGGCCAAGACAAGACCTACCACCGCCTGGTGACTCACTTTTTTTGGCCCAAAATGAGAAATGACGTATCCAACCATTGCCGGTCCTGCCCGACCTGCCAGGCCAGTGGGAAGAGCGGCCGCAAACTCAAGGCACCCCTACAACCATTCCCCGTGGTGACCACCCCGTTCGAAAGGGTGGGAATAGACATTGTGGGGCCCCTGGACCCCCGAACAGCACAGGGACATCGCTTCATCCTGGTCCTGGTGGATCACGCTACCCGCTATTCTGAGGCGGTCCCCCTTCGTACGATAACAGCCCCAGTAGTGGGTCGAGCCTTGATGGGGATCTTCTCTCGAGTGGGCTTCCCCCGGGAAGTCGTCAGCGACAGGGGTACGAACTTTATTTCAAAGTATATGAAATCCCTCTGGCAGCAGTGCGGAGTCACTTACCGATTCACCACCCCCTATCACCCCCAGGGGAACGGACTGGTCGAGCGGTTCAACCGCACCCTCAAGGGGATGATCATGGGACTGGAAGAACCCCTACGCCGCCAGTGGGACGTGCTACTACCGTGCCTCCTCTTCGCCTACCGAGAAGTCCCCCAGAAGTCCCTCGGCTTCAGCCCCTTCGAACTCCTGTACGGACACCCCGTTCGCGGGCCTCTCAGCCTAGTGAAGGAGGAATGGGAAATGGCCCCCCTAAAGACCCCTCCGGACGTCTACAAATACCTCCTGACCCTCCGTAATCAGACCCGGAAATTCAGGGAGATCGCTAAAGCCAATCTGGAGGCCAGTCAAGAGGACATGAAGAAGTGGTACGACCAACATGCCTCCTCCATCGAGTTTGAACCGGGTCAGCAGGTATGGGTGATGTCCCCCATCGAACCATGTGCCTTGCAGGACAAATGGACGGGGCCCTTCAAGGTGATCGAGCGCAGGAGCCCCGTCACCTATCTCATCGACCTGGAGTCCCCCCGGAACCCCCTCCGGGTCCTCCACGCCAACCGACTCAAACCCCACTTCGTGCGCTCAGAGCTCAGCCTGCTGATGGCTACCGACAGTGGCGCAGAAGGAGACTCCGAGCCCCTCCCTGACCTACTGAGGACCCGGGAAAGAGATGGTTCGGTGGACGGGGTCCGACTCTCTGAGGCCCTGACCCCAGAGCAGCGTCAAGATTGCCGGGCCCTCCTGCTGCCGTTCGCAAACCTGTTCTCTCTCGCACCCGGAGTCACCTCCTGGTGCCGGCACGACGTGGACACGGGGGACAGTCCTGCTGTTCGACACCGGGCGTACCGAGTACCGGATCGGGTACGTACATGCATCCAAGAAGTCTCCAAGATGCTCGCCCTCGGAGTCATCGAACCTTCGGACAGTCCCTGGGCCAGCCCGGTCGTCCTGGTCCCCAAGGCCGCGGCCCCGGGCACCACCCCTGAACTCCGGTTCTGCATTGACTATCGGGGTCTGAACGCGGTCACCCGAACCGACGCTCACCCTATCCCCCGAGCAGATGAACTAGTCGACCGCATGGGGGCAGCCCGCTACCTAAGCATCTTCGACCTGACAGCGGGCTACTGGCAGATCGGCCTCACCCCTAGAGCCCAAGAACGTTCCGCTTTCTCCACCCCGGATGGGCACTACCATTTCAGAGTGATGCCCTTCGGCATGAAAAACGCTCCAGCCACTTTTCAAAGACTGGTGAACCAGGTATTGGCGGGCCTCGAAGAATTCAGCGCCGCCTACCTGGACGACATCGCGGTATACAGCCGCCACTGGGCGGATCACCTCCACCACCTCAGAGAGGTCCTGCAGGCCCTCCAACAGGCCGGCCTCACCATAAAGGCCAGCAAGTGCCAAATCGGCCAGGGGTCCGTGACCTACCTCGGACACCAAGTGGGGAGCGGTCTGGTGGCCCCCCTCCAACTCAAGGTAGCTGCCATTCAGTCCTGGCAACCCCCCGAGACACAAACCGAGGTCCGAGCCTTCCTGGGGCTCACCGGATACTACCGGCGGTTTGTAAGGGACTATGGCAGCATGGTGGGGCCCCTCACGGAGCTCACGTCTAAGAATCACCCAAAAAGAGTCAACTGGACTCCCGACTGTCAAGCAGCCTTCGAGACGCTGAAGGCCGCCATGTGCACCGCTCCTGTGCTCCAGGCCCCCGACTACAGCCGCGAGTTCATCGTGCAGACCGATGCCTCCGACCATGGTATTGGGGCCGTCCTCTCCCAACTGAACCCCGAAGGAGTGGACCAACCAGTGGCCTTCATCAGCAGACGCCTACTGCCCCGAGAACAGCGCTGGAGCACCATTGAGCGAGAGGCCTTCGCGGTGGTATGGGCCCTCAAGAAGCTCCGGCCATACCTCTTCGGAACCCATTTCCGGGTACAGACGGACCATCGGCCCCTGCAATGGCTCATGCAGATGCGGGGGGAGAACCCCAAACTATTGCGATGGTCCATCTCCCTGCAGGGGATGGACTTCACTGTGGAACATCGCCCTGGCCAAGACCACGCCAACGCGGATGGCCTGTCCCGCTTTTTCCGCCTCGACGAGGAAAGTCCCCAAGAAGATGGGTGACTCTCCCCGCCTTCAGCTGGGGGGGACGCATGTTGGACAGGCCACATGAAGGGCTCGCTCCCTCCCCGCAGGACAGGGCCCGGGCCACCGTCAGCACCATTGCCCGGCCCAGCCGCCATCTTGGACACGGCACCACGCGGCCGCGCGGCCTCAGCCCGACCCCAACCCTGGGCCTGGCCAGGCCCCGACATTCCGGCACCACCCTCCACCCAGGAGGTGAACGGCCCACTTGGCAGGTCAATGGGAGTACGAAGTGTCGATGGCTCTCCCCCGCCAGGTGCCGAGCACCCCCAGCCTCCTTGGGCGCTGGCTCCGCCCCCCTGCTGGGTGTCTGGACTCCCTCATCCCAGACCTCCCGACCCCCAAGAGCGAGGGTCCGGACATCAAAGGGCGCCAGACCTATAACTGAGGCAGCCCCAGGACAGGAAGGCAGTTGTATCCTGGAGTCGAGAGACACCGCGACGAACTCATCCTTGACGGACTGTTGGCGCTGCCACAGCCCTGCCTTGTGAACTATTGTCCTGCCTGCTGGCGCGGCCCTCTGTAACCTTCATCCTCGTGGGACCTGCTGGCGCTGCCGCGGCCCGTTGTAACCTTCATCCTCGTTGGGACCTGCTGGCGCTGCCGCGGCCCGTTGCAACCTGCATTCTCGTGGGACCTGCTGGCGCTGCCGCGGCCCGTTGTAACCTTCATCCTGGTTGGGACCTGCTGGCGCTGCCGCGGCCTGTTGCCACCTACGACCTCTTCGGGACCTGCCGGCGCTGCCGCGGTCTGACCCATCCGAACACCGAGCTCGAGGATTGTGAGCTATCACCGTTACACACCTGTACCCGTGGGTACCAAGACTGTCCCGCTACCCCCTTCCCTTACTAGAGACTAGAATTGAGAGGATCATCGTGTCCTGATCGCCTTGTATCGTGCCACACTACTACCCGAAGTGCCTATAAAAGGTGTTACCCTAATCTTTGTGTGGTGTCCATCTGTGGGGGGGAAGTTACCTGTCTGTGCGATCACTGTGCTCGGCCGACCCTCCAGGTCTCCGTCTAACAGAGGGAATTTGATCAGAAGGGAAGGGAGGTTTCAAGGCAGTATCAAGTCAGTTTAAAGTTTGGATTCAAGTTTGGTTTCAAGTTCGTTTTTCATTTGGTTTCTATACTCACCTTGTCCCTTTTACCCAGTCCCGCACAGTTCTTTTGGAGCCTGTGAGGCCCCGGCCCCCTTGGCCTCTCTGGGGCCTCGGCTCCAGCCGCCAGCAGTGGTCCTCTCCGTCCGGTGCTCATGAGTGCAATGCCGCGGCCTGGTTACCAGCCTTTTATACCACGGACACGTCACAATAGAGACCTTCAACCTGTCATCATGCATCACCGGCTTATGGGCGATGACAAGTGTTGCATGCGGTGCAAGAGGTGGAGCAGCCGAGACACGGTTTTAATTACATTTCCTAAGAAAAAAAGACCTATTGCATTTGCACCCACACATACACATACAGAGAGCCACACACAGACACACAGAGCCACACACACACACAGACCCACACACAGACCCACACACAGAGCCACACAAACAGTCACACAGAGCCACACAGAGCCACACACACACACACACAGAGCCACACACACACACACAGAGCAACACAGAGAGCCACACACACACACACAACTACACGCTGAATAAAAAACGCAAAATAAACATTACTTCACGTGGGTTCGAACACATCCGCCATAATTCACTTCTTAGCAAAGCGCCGTTTTGCTTTTAGTGGGGGGGGGGGCTGTGCGTCAGTGGACTGTCGCTCGAACCACAGAGGCTGTAAATGAAACAGACAGTTGTACCTTACTTTACCTTTCATTCCGAGAATGGAGCAAATGTTCAGTTTCTCGCTCACACCCATGTGTCAACTCTCAGCACTCGAAACTATGCATAAAAAGAATACTACGTTCAGTTATAAAAAAAAAGTTGACGGCAAGGCCAAACCCACTCCCTGACACTCAAACACAACTCACCTTGCTTAGCTTTCATCCTGCTCAACTTTCCCCGGTCGGGAAGAACATAGAAGCAGCGCGGGCAAATTTTGATGCGGGGGGGTGCTGCAGGAGCCACAGACCAGGGACAATCCTTCTGCCAACTCTACTGCTCTGCCCGCGTGCGGCGCTTTGTTGTTTTAAATTATAAAGAATAAAAGTGACAGGCTTCTTGTTTACAGCCTAGAAAGAATGTCAAAAACACGCCCCCCAGTCCGAAAAGGACGGGGATTAGATCCAAAGAAGAACGTCACTGGGACCTCTTCTCCAATGGCTGGCCACCGTTTAGGAGGCCAGTCAATGGGGAACGGGGCGGGGTTAACCTCGCTACTCAAAGTCATTAAATCTCGCGAGCTCGAGTGCGCATGTGCGCACCTGACGCCACGCGAGACCTAAAAATGACTTCCTACTTATACCCCTCGTTTAAACACGCACTTTAGGAACAAAGTGGGCAACCTACTGGCTCAGAAAGCAATTTGAGGCCTAGTTAAGGATTATTTAAGCACTATAACAAAGTAACAATACATCTAGAGATTTAGCAGACAAAATGCAGGCTATCCAAAAAGGTAGAAAACCTAACCATCCCACTAAGTTTATAAACTCAAATATGATGCAGTGCCATAGAATTTAAATGCATTATTGAGACAAAACTTACCAGAAGAATGTGATACAATCAGAAATGTTTTTTTTTTTATGAGAAGAGGAGTGGGATGTCTCAAACGTAGTAAAGTAGATCAGTATGGGAGATAGCTAATTCTAGAGGTCAGTGTTGATACTAAAGTATGGACCATATGTTCAATTTACGCCCCAAATTCTGATGATCTGGATATTCTGAACTTTTTAAGTTTAGAGTTAGCTGACTGGCCATCCCCATTAATCTTCTGCGGGGAATTAAACATCCATTAGGAAGGGGGGTTGGATATACGGGGTGTCTCAATATATTCAGGCTTAAAAAAAAAGACATTTAAGGCTTTAAAAGGTCTAGTAGTGGATTTTGGTTTGTGTGATGTGGGATTTGAGAAAAATCAGTTGTCACCAGGATTTACATTTTTCTCTGCTCCACATCAGAAATTTGTCCGCTTGGACTATTTTTTTGTTACTGCTGGCCTTATCCATAACATTCTATTTGAGATCTATCCTCGAATAATCTCAGATCATAATCTGGTGTTGATAGAGTTGAAAACAGATGCCGTTAAAAATCTAGTGGTGAGACCTTGGTCCTTTGACCGGAAACTGCTGGCGGATCCCGCATATGTAGACCATATGGCTAAGTGGATCAGTGATTTTTTCGAGGTGAATAGAGGAAGTGCTTCGGCTCAAATCGTTTGGGACACTTTCAAAGCTTTGGTGCGAGGAGAGACATTAGCCTACTCGATTAACAAACAAAAAATCATTTGGAATAAACTTGAGGCATATTATCAGGCGGTAAAAGAATGGGAAGGAAAGCTAGTAACGGCCATTAGTCTATCACAAGAAACAGAGCATATTAAAACAACTCTTGCTATACACAAAGCAAGGCTATATGAGATATTTGCAACCAAATTTGCAGAACAGGCGGCAATTTTTAGATCACAGATTTATGAAATGGGAGAAAATTCGGGCAGGATTTTGGCAAAAAAGATAAAACAAAAGGAGGCTTTTAACGCTGTGAACGCAATTCAAGATGATTTAGGTCAGATTCATAACAATCCTGAGGAAATTCTCGAGGTTTTCCGCCAGTTCTACTCTAATCTTTATGAGCAGGATAATTTAAGGTATTCTAGCGAATCTGTTTTGAATTTTATTACCCTTGATAATACTTCGAAACTGACCATTTCTCAGGCACAGAAATTGGGTGCCGACATTACATGGGATGAAATTGATTCTGCTCTACTTTCCCTTGCGGTTGGCAAAGCGATGGGGCCAGATGGCATTCCTTTGGAATTTTATAGACTATTTAGGCACATATTAAAACAAGATATGCTGGTAACGTTTATGGAAACGCAGAAGGGGATTGCTCCAGCTTCTTGGAGACAATCGACAATAATGGCATTTCTTAAAAAAGATAAATCCCCTCTCAATCCGGCCTCTTATAGGCCGATCTCATTAATTAATGCCGATAGTAAAGTCTTTTCCAAAATTTTAGCCACACGAATCTCAGGGATAATCTCCTCCATAGTGTCATGTTGGCAACACGGATTCATTCCTGAGCGAGACACCACCGATCATATCCGTAGGGTTATTGCGCTGATTGATTGGGCCCAGGCCTCGGGCATATCTATAGGGATCACCCTGTTGGATGCCGAGAAGGCATTTGACAGGGTGGCCTGGCCCTATCTCTGGGATCTGCTTGCTTTGAAAGGGTTTGGCCCATGCATGATAAGGGCACTGAAAGCTCTCTATGATTCACCAGTCTCCTGCATCAAAATTGGTGTTAATAAATCTGCCCTGTTTTCTATCCATCGTGGCACAAGACAGGGCTGTCCATCCTCTCCGCTCCAGTTTGCCATCTATATCGACCTCTTTCTTAATGAACTTAACCAAGCGGCGGATATTCCACCAGTAGAGGTCGCGGGCATGAGTTACAGAGCTCTCGCCTATGCGGACGATGTGGTGGTGATCACTACAGATATTGCAATGGCAATGCCAAAGATTGAAGACCTTGCAATCCAGTTCGGTACCTTTTCGGGCTATAAATTGAATCTATCTAAAACCCAAACACTATTTGTGGGCCAGAATCCCCCAGCACATATTAACATCGTGCCCGTGGCGACTTATTTGGGTATTCAGATCACAACTCCGGTGTCGGCTACCCCGGAACATAACTTTAAGCCAATCCTCAAAAAGGCTATTTCGACTTTGGACCGTATTGACCACCTACATTTGTCCTTATATGGAAGGAATAACGTGTTGAAAATGGTAATATTGCCGAAATTTTTATATTTATTTAGGTCAGTTCCGCTTGAATTCCCATGTATTTTCTTTACACAATTGGAGAGGATGGCCGCGAGGTTCTTGTGGAGTTACAAGTGCCAACGCAGAGCTTATAAGAAGATGATTCTCCCCAAGGCAAGGGGCCGGTGGGGCACCCCACATTTTCTGTTTTATTACATTGCGTGTGTATTACAGTTTATTACTCCTTTGATTATCGGAACTAAGGCACAAATGTTAGATTCTCATGCGCCATCCATTTCCAAATTTGGGTTAGGGGTTGAGGCTCGTGGGTGCTTGCTAAAAAACATTGAACCCAGCTACTACAAAAAAACAAAATTTAAAATCTTAAAAGCAGCATATCGTGTCTGGCGGTTAGTCAGGCGTCATGTGGGGATTGCAAAAATTCTCCGATATACTCCCTTTTCTTCTCTACATATTTTTCCTTCTGTCTTTAGGGTCCATATTATGAAGAAATGGCGCAATTACGGTATCAACTCTCTGGGTGATATATGGCAGTATAACCACATTATATCTTTTTCAGAACTTCAGGCTAGGCACAGTCTTACAAGAACTGACTATTTTAAGTACCTACAGGTGCACAGCTTTTGTAACACTTTAACCCATTTTGAATGTTCTGGGCTACAGAAGATTCCTCTGATTGAGAGCCTTTATACTAAGCAAAGAATTGTTTTTTTTATAATTTACTAATTTCATTGTGTCCTGATGATTTACAGAAGGTTCAACAGAGTTGGGCCATGAAGTTGGGTTCTGACAATATTTTGATAGAGGACTCTATCTCCTTGGCTTACTCTATTTTAGCCCGATCGGGAGGAAGACGTTTCTCAGTCCAGACTGCACGACTTTGGAACGCCCTCCCCCGAGCCCTGCGCCTTGAACCTCAATACCTCCGGTTTAGGAAACAGCTCAAAACCCACCTCTTCCCACAGTGAATCACTCACCCTGATCTGGTTCCTTTGTTCCGCCCTCCCTGCCCTCCCCCTTGGCCCTCCTTCCCTCTTCCCCTCCCTTGGCCCACTGTACTCAGGAGATAAGATTTTTTAGCGCTGGGATACCCCCGGGTGACTACGCGCTCTACAAAAATAAATAATAATAATAATAATAATAATAATAATAATAATAATAATAATAATAATAATATTTTACTGACAGGTAGAACCCGTACACAGCATTTTATGGTTCTTTTCGATCTTTATTACACTCCAGCGAAAATCTCAAAATGGAGTTCAGGACTTGGCACATCATGTAGTAGATGTGGTCTCCCCGCTGCTGACGCAGCCCACATGTTTTTTCTATGCCCACAGTTAAAATCTCTACTTGACGCAACTCAATCCTTTCTTTCTTTATTACTGGGCTTTTCAATTAAATTGACAGCAGAGTTAGTACTTATAGGGGTGTCTTCGGATATAATGGCTGTGGAGAAGAGAAGTCTGATATTTATTTCCATGGCAACTTTGCGGGGGTGTATGGATTAGTCCCAAACCCCCGTCTTTTTCTACCTGGGGGCGCGTTTACTCGCTATGCATAACATAGAAAATGCCATCTATAGAACAAAGGGGAGGAAAAAACGCGCCTTGGGGAGGAAAATCTGGGTCCCGGTTCAGCAATGGATTCAGGGGGAACTGAGCTAATCTTGCTGTCTAGTCTGGCTGTTTTGATAAATTCTTCAGATACTTTAAGAAACTGTTTTTTTTTCTTTCTCTCCTACGTTACAACGCATACTTTTACAACGCATACCTTTACAACGCATTTTTTACAACGCATTCCATTACAACGCGTGCCATTACAACTAATTTTTAAAAACTACCTTTACAACGCATTCCATTACAACGCATACTACCTTTACAACGCATACCATTACAACGCATAACATTACATTGCATGTATGGTAAGTATTGGATAGTGTAGGGGTAAAAATTACTATTCTAACTCCACGGGGGTGAAACAGTAGGGTAAGTGTTGGATAGTGTAGGGGTAAAAATTACTATTCTAACTCCAGGGGGTGCAACAGTAGGGTAAGTGTTGGATAGTGTAAGGGGAATATGCGTTGTAATGTCATGCGTTGTAATGGTATGCGTTTTAATGACATGCATTGTAGTGGTATGCGTTGTAGTGTCATGCGTTGTAATGGCATGCGATGTAATGGATGTTGCGTTGTAAAAGTTTAGTTGTAATGGTAGTGCGTTGTAAAAGTTGTGTTGTAAAGGTTGTTTCCCTTCCAAGATGGATCTTTCCAAGGTCATCTTCCCCTGCAGCCACAGTTACAAAGTGTGCACCAAAGAGGGCGTACGTTTTCCTTTTCTGCTTTGTTAGTTCTATTGGCATAAGAAGAACACGGTGTTTCTTAACTGAAAACATGATGAAAGTGTATACATTTGCTGGCAGCACTATTCACCCGGAAGTCTGCTTTTCTGGGCCCTATGCCTATGCACACATTCTCGAATGTTAAATGCAATCATGTTTACGTTCAATCAGGCCTGTCTTCCGTGTAACATGCATTATTATCATACGAACCCCATCCATGTCTGACAGGCGAGTCATTGGCGTTCATTGCTGGCCTGACCCATACTCATGCACCTGGGGCCTTTGATGCTCATTACAGCTTGAAGCCATTCAGGTTCAGATCTTGTAAACCTTGATTATTGAGTTTCATTTATTATTGATTCTTACTCTCGGCGTTCTATCTGACACGCCTCTCAGTATTTTTCGCCAATTAAGTTCTGTGCACAAATGAATAAATAATGTTCAGCAGCACACAATGCCCTGACCTGTCCTACTCTGTACTTGACAAAAACTGCTAACAAATAAAACAATAGGCAAATCAGAATTCCACTTTGCAGCCACACGCATGTTACAAAGAAGAAAGCACAGGATCCCTGCTATGGATAAGGTATTTATTAGTTCTAAGTTATAAATAATAACATGTAAGGCAGGTGAAACAGA
The DNA here is from genome assembly GCF_964261635.1 of Lissotriton helveticus. Classification (NCBI taxonomy): domain Eukaryota; kingdom Metazoa; phylum Chordata; class Amphibia; order Caudata; family Salamandridae; genus Lissotriton; species Lissotriton helveticus. Next base: position 1,049,458,511 of record NC_136072.1, read on the forward strand.
CAGGCAAAGAGTAACATGTCAGCCCTGTAAAAAAGTCTGTCCGCAATAAAAAAAAAGTCTACAGATAAATCTCCAAAGCCAAGAAATGGCATTTCCTGTGACAAGTAGTGCAAATTGTCTGTGGACTCATTGTGTTTTCAGGTCTCCCTCCCTCCTATTTCACCCGTTGAAGGCACTTCACCACCTCCTGTATCTTTGTTTCAAGTATTTTGATGGGGGAGTGTTTCTAACTTGCATGCTGATTCTTTTTGGTACAAGTGTACCTACTAGGTCATTTACTTCCCTCAGGAAAGCCTGTGATCATATGGTGTTTTGAATAACAATCCATGATTGATCTTTGCAATGCAAACTCAGGCATGGTGGAGTTGTGTACATTTATCTACATGGTTTGAATGGCTTCCCAGTTTACCTCCCATTCTGTGACCTATGAGGCATGCTGCAGTGCTTGTTATGCTGCATAATCACATGATGAGAGGCATTTGGAAAGAGAGGCATACAAGATGAAAGGAAGCGCGGTTTGGACAGTGTTATATGAAGTTAATAACATTGTTTGAAGGAACAGTGCTATACGTTTTCTTTTCAACTGTATTCTGCCTTCAGGTCCTGTCAGAATTGTATGCATGAAATGCGACCAGCTTGGAACAGGGTTACATCAATATAAAAATAATTGATATAACTGATCTACAAGTACAAGAACCATTATTTATTGAAGTGGCAATGACTAAATCATCTAACATTTATATTATATTACCCCTTGAAAAGGTCCTCCAGTAAAAGGCATAGCTGTGTGTCTGGTTAGTTTCTTTTGCTCGAAAAGAAGATCTGAATGATCAGAAATCTTCCTCGTTTGATGATAAAAGGCATTAGGAAGATTCTTTTATCCTTCTGTTACATCAATTAAAATAAACCCAAGGCTAAGGTGTGACAGATAGACACACTACTGTCCGTTTGTCTGTCACAGATGCATTAAGAGCACTCAAAAATAATACAGATGATAAATATGAAAAAGTTGCTTCCCAAAGGGATACAAAGGACAAAGACGGGAAATCTTTGACCATGGGATTAAAGGACAAAAAAGACTTTTAGAATTTGTTCAAACCAAACGTAAGCATAGTGGTTTCTTTGCGAATGGCTCTAATTGATCTGGGGAATATAACTTTCTTGTTTTTGGTCTGAAAGTGGGTCTCAAGGGTGTTGAATATAGAGACGTTCTTGGAACATATACTTTTAACCTGTTCAACTAGAATTCTGCTATCCATTTAAACTGGATGAAGACCATTATATTCATATTCCACCTCAAACCTACATCCAACTCATTCAATGCAAAGACAAGTAATCTTTAGGATCATCAGATGAGCTTGTTATGATGTTATGAAGAACTACTTAGGAAGCACATGCTTTGGTGCCTTTAGGGGACACAAAGTTAGCCCTCAGGATTTTAAAAAGGTAACAGTGAAACTTTATAAAAGATTTTGAGGATTACAAAGATTGCGTGGAAGAATGGGCCTGTTATGCAAAAGCATTTCACAATCACAAACCCTCAGATTTACAAAATCACAGGGTTTGCACCCACAAAATGTTTTTCTAATGCAGTGAAGCATTTTTGTGTATCAGAAATTCCTTTCCGAATCTCTAAAGTTTTGTTTTGAGTTCAGTTGTGTTGTGTTTTGTGTCTCATTCAAGATGGCAATTAAGAAAGGGGCATATTGTATTTGCGAAAAGCAGAGATATATTAATGGTTTGCAAATTCAGATGTGGCCACAGGCCATTGAACAGTTAACAACACCTTAAAAGATGTGGTAACTGATTCACATAAGGGTAGCTCATCCCATTGGACAGCTTCTCCTGTGGAAATTGTTCGAGAAGGCCTCAACAGGGGGAGGCAAATCTGAAAGGAACCACTCTTTGCTCCCCCTGATGCCTTACCAAACAGGAAATGTAGGGGCATATTAACAAGGGCTTTATTTCCGCTTTTTTTGGTTTTAAAAGCCACAAAAGCAGAGATAAAACTATTGCCCTATTTACAAGAGGGTGCTAACATCCATAATCGCATGTTAGCACCCTTTTCTCAACGCCTCCCTTTGCAAAGTGGGTGTCACTGGGCAGTACAGCCTTGCAAATATCGCTGATGTGCACATTGCGATATTTACAAGGCTGCCCCAGCATTTTAGCAGACATTAGTTTTTGGAGAAAACTGCAGTTTTCTCCAAAAACTAACGTCTGCTAAAATCCTGACTTACCCATCCCTAACATAGGGGGTGGATTATGCTGATACGACCACAGGGTCGTATCAGCAAGGTTATCACCCTTTTGCAGGGAACATCGCTGGAAAACCAGCGATGTTCCCAGCAAAATGGAGATTTCCCCCACTATCTCTGGAATTTGGATCGCCCTGGAGCAACGCGTTGTTGATAACGCGCTACCAGGGCGATAAATTCCAGAGATAGACGGAGATGAATAACAAAGCGCTAAGCACGCTTTGTGTTATTCATCGCCGTTCCTTGCTGATATGCCCCATATATTTTTTAAAGTAGCACCAGTTTCTTTAGGGAGAAGGGGCTGCTTTAAGTAAAAAAAGTTTCTTTCTTGTCGTGGCAAGCAAACTCAAGGATAGTAGTCTTCCTTTACTCGCAGGCCACCATGCGTGTGTTTGTAACCAATAACATTTCTATTTGCTGGTTTTATTTGTTTTTAGGCTGCTCAGCATGAATTCCTCTCTCCTGTTGCCCAAAACGTGTTTACTGTATTCTTCCTCAAACTCGCTTCCTGTAATAGCATCTTACCTAATTAATATTCAATAGCCAGCCCATTCTGTGACCCTCAGTGGCTGAACATTCTGCATTATCGCCTGTTAGGACAAAGATTACACCAGACAATGAAAGTCAGTGTTCAATTTGCATCCTCTCTTTGTGACCTGCTTTTAAGTACATCAGGCCACATGTTACAAAATTCTCTTTGCATGCTCATTTGATTGCTTTTCTGGACATCTACTATGCAGTGAAAAATCCAGTTTAATGAAGATTCTTTAATAGGGTGAAAGCACTGATATATACTAAAAAATTAAGATTTTCTCTTACTAGTTATTAAAAGTATAGTCCAGGGTCTTTTTATAGTGTACTTAAATATAGTTTGTAGCAACTGGGTTCTGCCCCTTGGGTCTATCATTAATATTAATTTACGACTATCCAGTATTTGAACCTTTTCTGTGGGTGAGTGTCACTACCTTAGTCTCACTTAAGTAAACTCATGGTAATTTGAGTGATTGTGTTTACAGCCAGATTCAGCCTTTTATGACAGGGTCACTTTGGGGCAGATGGGGTTAAGGCGCCTGGGCTGCTTACGAATAAACAGGTGTGCACACGTGTGCGCATGTATGCTGGATGCACATGTGAGACTACCATTGTACCCAGCCCGATAATTGCGTACGAGTAGTCTAGTGATTATAGGACTCTGCATGGATTGGTGCTGACCAGACATAGGCCTATAATATTTATTTATTTATTTATTTTGAAAGTTTTATATAGCGCGAACAAGATCTTTGCAGATAACAGAGCGCTTTACAGAGGCAGGTGTAATCATCATCAAGATCATCACGTTCCAGTACATAGCAAAAATATTTCGTATAGTTTTAGTGAGCATTCAAAGATAGGCCTGTAGGGCTTATTAGAAACTATAAAATGCTTTCACTGCATTATACATATAGGCAAACCCTGCCATAACGTGCAGGTTAGTTCTACCTAGGACTACACAGTCCAGTAAAATGTCAAACTGGGCTAAAACATGGATGCTGAATTTGAAGTTGCAGTTCCCAACACACTACAGCTGCTTATGATGGGACTTCAAGAATTGTCATAGTTCTCTGGCTCTTATCATAATCCAATGCCAGGCCTTTGTACCCTCTATTGGGTCCAGTTAATTACTCTGCTCCCCAGCAGAGGGAACAAAGGCCTTCCCACACAAAGGTAGCACACATCATTGATTGACACAGTTACTGGGAGAGGAAGGGTAGTGGGGGAAATCTGCATCTAATAATTAGCTTGTCGCTCTCCACAGCTGGGACATCCCATTGCCATTGACTGAACAAAGGAGGGAGCACAGACCTCTGGAGCCAAAACAGGACAGGCTCACCTTTGAAGTTTTGGTGGGAATAGTCCAGGCAGTAATGCCAGCTAGGGGCAGAGCTGGAGCCCTCATATGAGCTCTTTGCAGAGAAAATATGGAGTCTACATCATGGATTGTCCAAGAATGCAGTGCAGGAGGGCTAGGACTGGTCTGGAGGGAGGATGCGGCAAACCAGGATTGGCCATGGATGCCCAGCATCTAGAACTTTCCACCCCCACTTAAAACCCCCCGGACAAGGGAGAGACAGTTGAGAGGACTCAGGACCTGGAAGGCTATGATGTCATATGAATGCCCATCTGAAAGGATAAGCCACCTGCTGCCTTGCAAGCATAGACTAAGGAATGTAACTTTAGCCGATACCCGCACCCAGGATGGGTCTTCCCAGAGCTAGTGGCACTGGTCCCATTATGCCCCCTGAGGACCAATTGAGGGAAAGACCTGGACTCCACTGCTACCCCCCGCCGGGTGCTAAGCAGGACAGCTAGGAGGCCATGGGAATATGGGGTTAGGGCAAGAGGGTTTTTTGCGGGCTGATGATGCAGAGGCTGCGCAAGAAGCCCCCACCAGCAGGAGCACCAGGAGCCTGGAAGAAGAGAAGGCAGGCGCAGGGAACTAGTAAACCCAGTTCCCCACAGAATGTGCCATTCCAGAGGCCAGGAGCTGCTGGTATCTAGGCCTTGTCACCAGGACCAAATCAAGTAAAAAACTGGAGAAGATTGGCATATGGGGCCAGAGATATGGCCAGTTGAAGATTTGACCTTTAAAAAATGAAAAACTGAACGCATGGCACTCCACCGCAATTTTTCTAAAACCCTCTGGGCTGGGCCAGCACAATTTTAGTTACCTAATTTACGGGGAGAGGGGCGTATGTGGTACTCACTCCCCTTTCAAAACTGACCTGTGCAGAGCGGGGATCGCCGCAGGACGTTCGAGCCTTTCCTTGGCTCCGCTGTTGTTCCCGCCAGTCTCCTTGCGGCCACTGGACTACATCTCCCACAGGCCTTCACGACAGGAAGTCACGCATGCCCTTTCCCGCCCCTGGAGGTGTTCAAAGGACAGCGAGAGCCCCCACGTCGCGGGACGCGCGCGGGCGGCGCCAGGCTAAGCCCGGGCAAAGGACGGGCCGTCTGTGGCCGTCCGGGGCAGGACGAGGCTGGGCTGGGCCACCCCTCCAACATCCTTTAAAAGACTTGAGCAGGTATTGTTGACACCGGACTTGTATTACGAATAATGGGGAAACGGAAAAGTACGAAAGGGGGACTAAATGCTCCAATTAAAGTAAAAAAGCCAAGGAAGTCCAAGAAAGCCCTTAAACATGCGGGGGAAAACTGTGTTATGAGTCGCATCGAGGGACTGGTGGAGGACTGTGAACTCTTACTCAGGACAGATGACCCGTTAAACGGGAATGTTGTAGCAAATGTGGGGAGTGTTACTGAAGAGCAAAGGGGGACTGGCATACAAGGCCCTATAGTAATCCCGGATATGTTCTTAGGGAAAAAGCAAGGCAATAGTGTTCCTGTAGAAGTAACTGATACTCCATGTACAAATGTGATTGGTAACACAGATCTAGAATTAGTAGCTATCTGCCCACCAGTAATTGAGCCTATTATAGTTTGCAATAACAGGTTCTCTGTGTTAGCTAATATTGATACCCCTGATGCTGAGACTGTGGTCCAACTAAACCTACTAAGTCCCTCACATTCGGTCTCAGGAATTGATGATATGGAACAGGGGGGATGTATAGAATCTTCTGTCTTCTATTACCCAAGGGGCCAATAGCGTTGCCTTAATTAATATAGTAAATAAACTGTGCAAGACAATAGAGGACATGCAACTAAAGATTGAGGTTCTCACTAGCACAGTAAATAAAGCCATATCTGGGGGAGGTACATGCTCAAACTGCTGTATGGTAACAAAAGCCGGGCCTGATAAATCGCTAGCCTGTCGTAATGAGTCAGGCATAAGTACCTTGAACAAGGGGGAGAATAGAAATGTGCAAAGTAAGGAACGAGCACTGAATAATGGTACGGTGAAAGGAAGTAAGGGGCCTCTGCTAGCCCAACCTAAAGAAGTTGTTGGGCTTCCAAATGCAACAGCTAGAGATATATCATCTGCCCCTAAACCCGGACGTAGTGCCAACGCCAATACCAACATACCCCCCCTCATGGTAGGACGACTTTTTCTGCCACCAGAAGCTAATGACCTAGTGGTAGTTCTTACCTAAGAAGCACGAAGCAAACATAGTGGTTAACATCTCTTCCCAAGTGATCAGCAACCAACAAATTCAGACATTAAATAAAGGTTTCAATTATGTACCAACGTATCATACCAACCAACTTGAGACAGAAATTGAATTCTTTAAATTCATGCGAGTACTTCGCCTAAGGTATTTTTTCATGAATATACCGGATTTGGGAACCGCACGTGAAGCATCCGATTATGAGGAATTCAAACCTAAATCTACATTTATTGCTCCTACATCTCATAAAATATTGGATGCATTTGAAAGGCTTGTGTTGAATGACCTGAAGAACATCAATACACCTCAACAAAAACGGATGAATTTCTCCAGATACGAGAAACAAGCGTTAAAATCACTAGCCGAGAATTCGCATATTCACATCGAAAGAGCAGACAAAGGAGGAGCCATTGTAATTATGGATCAAAAATTCTATCAAGACAGTCTGAAAGAGCATATTGACGACATTGAAACATACCTGAAACTGGATAAGGACCCCATTGAAGATTTAAAGAAGACCTTAAACCTCATATTTGACAAAGCAGAACAAATGAAATGGATAACCACGAAAACCAGGCAATTCCTCACAGTGCAACACCCGAAACAACCAACCATCTACATGTTACCTAAAATCCACAAAGATCTCCACAAACCCCCATTTCGACCAATAGTGGCCGGGTGCGGCACTATCTTTGAACCCCTGGGAAAGTATTTGGATCATTTTTTACAACCATTCGTACAATCATGGTATTCATACACAAAGGACACCACCCATTTTCTACAGAAATTAGCAGCAGTTGAAACCAATGAGAATATGATATTATGCACGTTGGACGTGAAAGCACTGTATACCTCGATTCCACATACTGGAGGCATTGAAGCGGTTGAATGGGCTCTTTTAAAACAAGAAAAACTTGGAGCAGATAAAGTTTTTTTACTTGAACTTCTTCATTTTTGTCTTCACCATGCATATTTCAAACACGAAAATGTATTCTTCTTACAAAACCGTGGCACATCCATGGGATTTTCTGGGGCGCCTGCATACGCCAACACTTACATGGCGAGATTCGAAGAGACATTTCTACTAACAGATAATGAATGGATCGACAATTTAACCATATATTGTCGGTATATAGATGATATTTTTCTGATATGGCACAACAACAAAGAACTCTTGAAACAGAAGATTCAACAACTCAACACATACGACGAGAACCTACAATTCACACAAACCATAGAGACCAAGATGATACCGTTCTTAGACGTGCTAGTATGTATAGATGGAACTCAAATCAGCACAGAGGTATACCATAAAGCCACCGATAAAAATACAGCACTGATGTACAAAAGCTTTCATCCTAAGATCCTTTTCGAAAACTTACCATACTCACAGATGCTGCGAGCAAAAAGGATATGTACTAACTCTCAATCTCTGAAAACCAACATTGAATTAATCACTGAGAAATATTTGGAAAAACAATATCCCATATCATTACTGGAGGATACTAAACTGAAGATTGCCAGCAAATCCAGAGACTCACTACTCTCTTCTGCAGACGAGCCCAAAACGAAACGACAAGTCTTTGTATCTAAATACTCCACAAGCTCAAAACAGATAAAAAAGAGCATAAACCAACACTGGGATTTATTGAGCAATGAAAATGATTTTCAAGGAGAATTCAAAGAAAAACCAATTTTTGCGTATAAGAGATCCAAAAATATTAAAGAAATGTTGAAATCATCATCAAAATGTACAAAAGAAACCTTCAGAGGAACAAGAAAATGCTTCAACTGTGTACAGTGCAACAATGTTATCGTGAGTGACAACGTGAAACATCCATACACAGGTCAAACTATAAAAACGAGACACAATGCAGATTGTAATTCCACGAATCTGATATACGCTATAAAATGCCCCTGCGGACTAATGTACGTAGGGAAGACAGAACGAAAAATCAAAACTCGCATATCGGAACACAAAAGTACAATACGCAATAACAATCCCAACAGCAGCTTAGCAGTACATTGGACTAACCACAGACACACCATAGCGCAGCTAAAATTCCAGGTACTCGAGGTAGTTAAGCCCACCCCAGGAAAGGACCTAACCAAAACGTTACTACAGAGAGAAATCTTTTGGATAAGGAAATTAGATTCTCAGGATCCGAAAGGGATCAATGACAGAGTGGATTTAGCATGTTATTTATGAAATATTGTTCATGAGTCGCCTGCGTGCGACAGTTGGTTCACAGCTTATCGAAAACTACTGTAAATAGCCATAGAAATTGTAATCAATGTATATACACATCTATGAGTGATTACTAATATTTTCTTCACCATGTTGTCCATCATGATTCTGTTTAGTCTCCGATTTTGTTCAGTTATCTCTTCACTTTACATCCCCCTTTACGTTTTCCTTTACACGGTTTCATTTTGTATTGTACCCAAGGCCCTTCTTGGTAGTCTCTCCAAGATGGCGCCGGGTTTCATCCGTTCACCTTCGGATAGTCCGTTTTTAGTATCCACTCACTTTTTATAGAGCACGCATGCGCGACCCTAATACACGGAAGTGGTTAAGAACACGGGCGACTTGATAGAATTCGAGAGCACCTTCACTGAGTCACGGTAAGCTTTACTCCCTAAACATTTATATTGCGTGTAATAAAGGCCGCTCTGTAAGCGTGCTAATCACGTTCCCCATTATTTGCAGTCAGAGGTATATCCTTGCCGCAACTCCACGGAGACAGCGGTCTACAAGAAACACGAGCCCAAGTATCAGCATTGAACCATAAGGTATGGTTAGTTCAAACAATGAAGCACACCCCAAGCTTCTTGTATATATATAAAGGCCTAATGGCAATTTCGTTCGTGCTAACGAGGTACCGGTATATTGCAGGACACAGCACGCATCCTGCTTTCCATTTATTCAGTATCGATTCTACCCTTTCAAACAACAAGGTCAGTACAGAAGTTGTTTGCTTTCTCTTTAGCAACACACCTCGGTATTTTTTCGGCACATAGGTTTAATGGCGAGTTTTCGAGCACTTTTGGGTCACACGCCGGGTTTATTTCCTCATGGTTATTTCTTTCATCATTATATTTTCCCGCGCACTGGTAATTTTTACTTCACTTCCTCTTCATTTTCTCACCTCCCTATCATTTCAGTAAATTACCGAAGTTCACTTACACAATGTTCTATTGATCAGTGGTTGTATATAAAAGCACATAGTAACATAGTAGTAACCAGTGATAGATTGTTCACTATGTATGTATGAAGGAGCGTTATTTGACTACATAAAATGTATGTTTATTTTTTAGATACAGCCCCTGAAGAAGGGCCTGGAGGCCCGAAATGCATTGGGCGGGCAATGTAAAATAAGATATATATGAAAGTGGTTATCAAAAGTTATGCAATGTTTATAATGTAACATAATGCAACATGAATGAAATGTCGTATTATTTGATCACATGCAGATACAGCTAATCATAAATTCTTGTTAACAAAAAGAGATGGTTTTCTAAATGTTTATTTTCGGAATTGTTTTATGACATAGCTTTATATGTATTACGTTTAAGAACTATTCCAATAGGAAGCGCAACAGTGCGCGTCAGGCCAAGCGGTTGCGCTTGAATAATTGTGTTATTAGTTCATGCACGAGAGGGACATCGTGCCTACCTACGCAGCACGCATAGAGAAACAGTTAAAAAAAGATTAATCATTTAATTACATAAGTAACGGTGTGCCCAGCCTCTACCACATAAGTTCTTACAGGTGTACCACCGTTGAAAGCTAACATCCATGAGTCAACTGAGGACCTAGTGAGGAAGACAAAATATTGGCTAGACTATGACCAGTGGGGAAACAACCTTAAAGAATCGTCTCACATTCTGATGGCAAGACGCATAGCATGGGTAGGACCAAATGCAAAGGAATTTGAGGGCGATTGCACAGTTGTTAACTTTAATAGAGGGGATATAGCAGGGAAGATATGCAGGACTGCTCACATTAGGGCTCAGGGGGTATCAAGGTTTTACCCCTGGCCTTTTTCTATCCACCAACTAAAGGGAAAAATCAAAATATTAAGCGAGGTTTAGGGGACACTTTACCCAGACTAAGTCAACATGCAAATAATGTAAATAATGGGGGAATAGTATCTGGCCCTCAATCTGCAAGGAGCCTAGTAAATGTACGAGGGGAAACACAGATTGCAACTAGATTACCATCACCTACCACCCTTGATGAGAACGACTGACTGGATATAGGGATTTTTAACCAGAGTAGTCAGAGTAGCCATCCAGAGATTTCCAATCCCCATGGGCAAAGTGAATCAAGTAGGCCCAACTTCAGTATCCTGAGCTGGAACATCGCCGGTTTAAAAAATAAAAAAGATGACCCTAAATGGCTGGAACTGATTAATCGGTTTGATCTTGTAGGGCTTCAGGAAACCTGGGAGCCGGAGGGAGATTGGTGGTTGGATGGATATACATCTTTCTCCAACCCAGCGGAATTGGCCTCTTTTGGTAGAGCTAAAGGGGGGCTCCTTTTGCTATTTTCTGTGAAATTACCGTGGCTGTATCAAAGGGTTGAAGTAGGCACACCCCATTGTTTAGCAGTGGAACTGAGGGAGTGTAACACCACAAAACTTCTGGTAGTTAATTTTTACAACTCGTCAGAATGTGCGAATGGAAATGAACATTTGTTGATCTTAAAATCATTTTTAGAGGATTACAGAGAAAAGCAAACCACTTATTACCCGATTATTCTTTTAGGGGATTTTAATATACACCCGTGTGAGCAGGATTGTCAGGGGGATCTGGATACCGGGGACTCCACAGCCTATCCTACACCCCATTTTGAGCATAATAGACAGGGGGAATGCTTGGAGGAAGTCCTAGCGGCAGTGGATCTCTATGAACCCAATATATCAGAACAAATTAACAGGACCCCGACGTTTATTGGCAGGGGTAGTAGCACTGTTATTGATTATATTTTTTTGTCATCTTTACTGTTGTCTAGTGTTACTTTTTATGGGGCAAGATACTCACATTTTAGTGATCACAATCCGGTCATTCTGGAATTAAAAAATGAATGTGGTCTGGTCTTTATATTAATAATTTAGGCAAGTTTTTAGATATAGCCAGTCTAGGTGTCCCCAAAATTGGTCAGGAGCGTTGCTCGGTGCTTCTGTACGCCGACAATGCTGTTTTGTTATCCCGCACAGCAGTTGGCCTACAGAAGCTGCTAGTGGGATTTGGTAATTTTATGAAATCCCTGGATCTAAAGGTAAATATAGCCAAATCACATGTAATGAGTATAGGTCGCCAGAGTAAACGAAATTGCCGGGTTTTTTATTGTGAAGGCTCCGAAGTTACCAGGGTAACTTCTTTTATGTATTTGGGGGTTCTCTTTGATGAGAAAGGTACATGGGCTGCTCAATATAAACTTAAGGTCAATGGCATGGCTAGGGCAATTGCGGCCGTAAACGGATTTGCCAAACGGCTAGGAACCAAACCTGTTGAGGCAATTATGAACATTTACAAAGCTAAATGTATCGCATTGCCACATATGGCTCCTCTCTCTGGGGGTATAGAGCCATGGAGGGGATACAGCTAGAGGAAAATAAATTTCTACGGGGTATATTATCGGTTCCCCAATCAACACCCACCTGTGCTGTACTTCAGGAATTGGGGGGGTTATATAGCCGATACACTCAGAATGGGGCCAGTTATTTTTTGGCTTAAATTATGGCTTAATCCCGAATTAGACCTTTATCACAGACTGATTAGGGATTGTCTCACTCTGGATTGTGTACATACGATTAGGTGGCTTGTTTACGTAAGGGAAACTTTGGTAACTGTTGGTCGACAGGACCTCTATGATGAACCTGGGCTGATCACGAAAATGGATCCCAGCGGGGTGAAGAAACAGCTTTTAAATTTGTGGGCAGTACAACGGGAGGAATTGGAGCTGAAAAAAGTAACGGTAAAAGCCCATTACCTTTTAAAAACTACGCCGTCGATGGAACCTTATCTGAAAACTGTGAAACTGTGACTAGGCCTTTCTATCGTATACTCATTACACGCTTCCGTTTTAATTTAATTCACCTTTCGCTGGGGAACTCCAAGGGGTGATGCAGGCTGGAAGATTTAGGGCCATGCACCTGCGATAACTTTTCAGACCAGGACACAATGCATTTAATAATGTTTTGTGATTTGTATAGTGCCATCAGGAAGAGGTTTCTTATTCCCTTACTAAAAAGAAAGGGTTTTATCCAAGTTAAGCCAGCCTTATTGTACTTACAGCTACTAAATGATCCCAATGAGATTTTTTATATAGCCAGTTTTCTTACGCCAGCTGTCCGGTTGAGAAATAGCCGTGAGGAGAGCCCATAATTAATGAGGTTTTATTTCTGATTTTATCCTTTTAAACTTGGTTTTTATGACTGGTATTTTTAATGAGTTTTATATCAAATATCTTGGATGTATTGTCACTTTTGTCCTGTAAATGCACTTTACCTGACCAGTACTGTATCGCGTTCTTTGCACATAGCCTGCCCACTGCCGGATTGTATCATACTGGGGACACTTTATATTGTATTTTTGCACAAATATATATGTATGTATTTTGTGTTTGTACTTTTATGGTTTTAACTTAACCAAATAAAGTGGTTTGACTGACTGACTGACTGACACTCCCCAAGCCAGCTTTTGGCTCAGAGGACCCCATTCCTCATGAGCCTATGCAATCTGTTGCCCATCCTCCAGGGCCTGACAACAAAGAAGTAAGGAGCCCATCTAGGGCCGATGTGGCTTGATGCTGTCTTGCCCACACTCCTCGTGGACAGAGGTAACTAAAGTAGCTCCTGCCACCGCGGGGAGCCTGAAAGTGAAGCTGCTCCTGCCAGGCAAAGCCGAGAAGAATGCTGCCAGTTCCTGCGCTTGACATGGAGTGCGCTCAAAGAGCTGGCTGGCGTCATGGAGTCCATGGGGTTCTCTCCGTGGCCTCCAATGGTTTTGGCATCTGTGGGTGTCCCAGGAGGGAACCGGTCACCCAGTAAAAAAAAAAAATGTTAATGAGCCGTAAGACAGAGATAGAGGGGAGCAAGCTGCTCAACTATTATTCAAGAAATCAGGAATGGAGCAACCTATCATGCCCTGCGAAGGGTCTTTTCCATTACTTATTTGACTTGTGATCCCTTAAGATGAGCAGGGGCAGCACCAGCATTGGGCACATATGTTGTGGGGGGCTGCAGAAGTTGCAGCAGCCCCCTGGAATGATTTCATATATATATTGCCTTAATTCTCCTGGCCCTTGTAATTATGACTTCAGGAGATGTTTAGTATTTCTTAAATCACTCCCACGGCTGGAGCTTTTATTTCTGTGCTCTGCAGTGCAGCAGCCCCTAGTGATAGGTCCTGTGGCTACATGTAGTAAGGTGTAGAGATTAGAGAAAGACTCTGAAATGTGATTTAAAATTGAAAATGCTTTACTGCAATGATTATTAATGAACACTGAAATGTTTACTTGAAAAATTAATCCATTTGAATATGGTCATTTATTTTATTGGTTGTATTATTATTTTATTAATGTGGTGACACCTTGATTCCAGAGAATTTTCAGACCTCATATCGGCGTTTCCTAATAAGTAAGTCCCATATACCATAGTTCTGATGAAAATGCACATGTGGAATTGTAATACACTGTATTTCATGTATATAATGTGCCGGTATACGGTACAATATATACTTTTGTCTCCAGTGTTGTTGTTTATCCTTCCTTCCCCTATGAAGTAACTATAATAAAGCAGTTCCACCTTCATAGTCGATGACATTTCAATCCTTTATAATAATAAGAACATTCTCAGGACTCCATTGAAACAAAACAGAACCTACATAGTAACCCCTAAACTTGTTTCAATGGTTCATGTTGTTGGGAGTGGCATGGTTATTGTTTGGGGAGGGTTATTTAGATACACTGTGACACCTCCTGAAGACATCTTTATATCTGGGACACTGGTTGGTGCAGAGGGGATCTTGGCAAGGTGTGCAGGAGTAGGCGAGTGGGGTCTAACTTCTGAGTGTGAGGTACACAAATCTTTTCTGCTCTTGGTGTTGATGTTGATGGAGCTGATTAGAGTTGTTATATGGGTTGGGGGTAAATGTGCCTCCAGTGTGGGAGAGAAATGCCTTTGCGGTGCCATGGTAGGATAGGCGAAAAAGATGGGCTAACCGATTATTTTGATCACTCCTAACATGGTCCTGGGCTTTGTCCTGATAAATCATGGAAGTCCTTTGTGAATATGAATAGAAAATAACTTAGGATATCTGGAATATTTGTGATAAAGAGGGAAAGAGGCTACTAATGTGTGCACTAAGAAGAGTAGTAGGACTAGCTTTGGTGGTTTTCTTGAATCTATGTTTCATTGTGGTTATGTAATTATTCCTTGATGCTGTTCTGATGCCTGTTTATATATTTTGAATTTCTCATATGTAGGCTGGCCAAGTATCCTGGATTTGCTGGAAATGTTCCATTTTAGGTTGAAGCCTGCCAGACAGCTCAGCTGTCTGGTTAGCTAAAGACATCTAGGGGACATTCAGAAAGTTGACCTAAGAATTCCTTCCATCTGTTGCGGAACATTGGCTTTGTGGTTTGGTAACTCACATTTTCTGGCTTTCTATTTGCTGGTTATATTTGTTTTCGGCTGCCCAAGTTCAGTTTTGCCCTTCCGTTGCCAAAACCTTATTTACTGTATTCTTCCACAAACTTGCTTTCTATAAACAGGCCTTTAAATCTTGTTCTTATCTTGTCACATTTGCTGTTCATCAAAGATAGAGGTCAAATGTCAAGCTGTATTCTGAGGAAGCTTGGTGCTTCCTTATCTTTCTCTTACCTAAACGCACTGATTTATCTACTGCAGCCCGCCCTGTTCCATCGCGGCTGGTGCCGTTTGCGTGGAGGGTGAGGCGAGCCGCCATCTTGGGTAGGGCCGGACCAGATTTAGCGGTCTAGTCCCCCCGAGACAGAGGCTACAAAACAACCTCCGGCACAGAGCCCGTCGAGAACGCTAGGCTGGTGGCAGCTGCCTGGCTCTCTTTGGAACCCTGTGCTATACCATAATAACGCGCAGTAAAGGACAGCTATTGTTGGTGCTCTGGCGCGATTGTGGCGCCAGCGCTTTGAAAATTTTAAAAACTGAAAATTTTATTGTTACATTTATTGTGCAAAACTTCTTACCTAAACGCACTGATTTATCTACTGCAGCCCACCCTGTTCCATCGCGGCTGGTGCCGTTTGCGTGGAGGGTGAGGCGAGCCGCCATCTTGGGTAGGGCCGGACCGGATTTAGCGGTCTAGTCCCCCCGAGACAGAGGCTACATAACCAATGTGTCGACCGGAGCGCAGCGGACGAGCGCAGCGGGCGCGACTAATGCGCGCCGAAGTCGCGCACAAGTCAAGCCCGTCTGCGCCCGTCTGCGGCAGACCGGGGCCCGGGGCCAGAACCCCTGGACCATACTACAAATACTCCTCTGCTTCGTTGCTGTCCCTCAGACCCCCTGACAGCGCTGGACTCGCCCCACCCGCTCACACTTTAAAGCGAGCCGCCACTCACGGCATTTTGAAGCCGGAATTTTATCTTAATAATGCCTCTAAGCTTAAATCTTTGCCTCCTCCCCCGACCCCCCTTGACTCTGAAACTACCCTCACGTGTCTATATTTAAATACCAGGTCCATGGTTAAACACTACCTGGACATTTTCCTCCTGCTCCAGGCCGAACAACCAGACTTTTTATTTCTCTCAGAGACCTGGCTCAATGAGGGATCCCTGCCTGACATTTTAGCTGCAGTTCCCTCGAACTATTACATACTGCATGTCGACAGGCCAGCGGGCAAAAGGGGCGGAGGGGTTGCCGCGATTATTCACAGCATCCACAAAGTCTCTTCCTTACCATCTCTTGACTTAACAGGATCAGACAATCTGATTTTTAAAATGGATATGAACACTGGATCACTACTTCTGATCCTCATATACCGCCCCCCTCAAAATATGCCCACTTTTGCTGCATCTCTAGCTGAACAACTTGCCCCCTTAATAATTTCCCACAATAAAATTGTGCTACTGGGAGAAATGGACTTGTCTAGAGAAGACAGATCTACACCAACGTGCAGATTGTTGACAATTTGTTGTAACAAAGTGTCATCAGACACAGCTTGAACCCATTCCTGCTTGCTGAATGCATTGTTGCAAGACTCTTCAATGCTGGCAATTAACCACTCATCATTATCCCCTGTTGTATCATTTTTGACACAAGGCAAAGGAAGGCGGGATAAACAATCTGCACTTATATTCTTATGACCAGGAACGTAGTTTATTTGAAAATTATATCCTTGTAATCTATATAACCACTTTGCTATTCTAGGTGTAGCACTTGAAGCACCTTTAGTGGTAAAAATGTCAATAAGAGGTCGATGATCAGTTCTTAATTCAAATGAAGTTCCCCAAATAAAAGTCTTAAAATGGTCTACACCCCACCAACATGCTAACGCTTCCTTTTCAATTACAGAATATGAAGGTTCAGCACCCTTAAGTGTGCGAGATGCAAAGGCTATGATTCGTTCAATTCCATCATGCTTTTGCATAAGAACAGCACCTAAACCATAAGCGCTGGAATCCACCACAATAATGGAAAGGTGTTTAGGATCATACGGTTTAAGAGCTACAGCTTTTGTGATATCATTTTTGATGTTCTCAAAGGCTTGTTGACACAAAGTTGACCATACAAAAGAGGTACCTTTTTTCATTAGTAGTCTTAAACTATGTACTTTATTAGCGAAGTTTGGGACAAATTTAGAATAGTACTCTGCAAGTCCCAAAAATGATCGTAATTGATCCTTATTAATGGGGTGAGGTGCTTTCTCAATAGCATCTAATAATTTCATCTTAGGCTTAACACCCTCATTGGAGATGGTATGACCAAGATAATCAATTTCTTTCACTCCAAACTTGCATTTTTCGCCACACACAGTTAAACCAGCATCTTGACACTTTTGCAACACATTGTGAACTGTATGGTCATGACAAGTTAAATCCTTCCCCCAAATAAGAACATCGTCTTGAAAAATTCTAACATTCAGTTCATCCTTCAAAATGCTACACATGACTCTCTGAAAAACTGAGGACGCAGATGCCAATCCGAATGGCATCCTGAGATATTGAAAAGCACCCTCCGGTGTAATAAAGGATGTTAGATGTCTAGAATCAGCGTGTAATTTGATTTGGTGATATGCATTTGACAAATCAATTGAAGAAAAGTACATGGCATCTTTAATACTAGAAATCATTTCGTTGATATGTGGTAGGGGATATCTATCCACCCAAATATTTTTATTTAGATCCCTCAGGTCTACACACATCCTAATTTTTCCATTGGGTTTGCGAGCCAAAACGATGGGACTAAGCCATTCTGAAGCTTCAATTGGTTCTATTACTTTAGCATCACATAACCTATTTAATTCTTCCTTTAAAGGATTCCGTAGGGCAAAAGGTACATTCCTTACTTTGTGGATAGATGGAGTGTTGTCAGCTTTTAATATGATTTTATGTTCGAATTTGATTAGACATCCTAAATTTTTGCTAAACAATTTTGGAAAGATAGTTTCCCATCTTGAAGATGAATCCTCATTGGTTAATAAAATTTGGTCAAGATAATCATAAGCTAAAACTACTTGATCAGGATGATTTGGGTTCAGTAGTAACCCCATCTTTTTAAGATCTTTCCAACTTAATAGTGCGCGTCCTCGTCAACAACATATACTTTTGTTGAACAAGACCTCCCTTTGAAAGTCACTTTAGCATCAAAATAACCCATAACTGGTAATTTAATGCCACAATACCCTTTAGGTTGTGCATCAGGAGTTATTAGGGAGTATTTGTTTCCATTTTCCCACATATCTTTATCAATAATGGTATACGGTGAACATGAATCTGCCCATAACATCATGTATACTTCATTTATTAACACTTCACATTTAGGTGGGCACTAATCATCAGATATATCATTGACAAAGTCATCTTGCAGCATCATTACCTCAATATCATTTTCATTGTTGTCATTTTCTTCATCATCACTCTCAACATTTGATTCGACAAGATTAACCGAACGTTTCCAATTACTATTATCACCAGTCCTACACCACTTAGCAAAGTGGCCAATTTTTTTTACATTTAATGCAGGTAACTTTACTAGCAGGACATTTATTGAAATCAGCAGTGTGTTTTTGACTACCACACCTGAAGCATACTCTTTTTGTGAAAACTGACTTATTTCTGAAATTGGGTTTAAATTCCTTATTATCACTTTTAGAATCTGACTTTTTGTAGTTTGAAGTTAAGGCATTAACATTACTTGACTCATCTTTAGAACCTAACTCCTTAACGTAATGGGAAGTATTCTCCATTTTTCTAGCAGTGTCAAGTGTTTTCTGTAAAGATGGATTCTTGAGTTCAAGTAAACGTTCTTGAATTTTAATGTTTTTAATTCTATTTATAAATTGATCTCTAATTATCTCTTCGTGTAAATCTTTAAATTTACATGTAATGGCTAAAGTTCTTAAGCATGCCACATATTGTTGCACATTTTCGCCAGGTAGCTGTGCTCTAGAGAAAAATTTATGCCTTTCAACTACAATACTGGTTTTCTTTCCGTAGTTTTCTTCTAATGCTTTTAATGCGTCCGAATATACATCTATGGACGTATCATTTGCGCTTGTTTCACTGGTTTCACTACCTTCATCATTGTCAACAACAGTTGAAACGACACGAATGATGGTAGGTAAAGTTTTTAAGACTTTCCTGCCCTCAACTCCCAAGTTATGTTTTAATAAAGCTAGTTTCCTGGATGGCAAAAATACATCACCACCTATTGCCTCCAAATAAGTCTCAAAGGATTCAGACCAATCTTCCCAATTCATAGGTGGAGGACCAGGAGATTGTAAAAATTTTGGGGGAGCAATCACAGAAGATGAAACATCCATACTAATCACAGAGGTAATAACAAGCACACAATAACAGTAAGAAGAAATGGAGAAAAACAAATAACTAAAATAATAAAAGTAGTCACCGTTGTCACTTTTTAGCATAAAATAATGAATTAAAATAAATAATGTAGTCACCGTTGTCAGTTGAATTAAAATAAATAATGTAGTCACCGTTGTCAGGTTAAATGTAGCTGTAGACTGTAGCTGTAGTAGATTATTGTTAAGCAGTTCCAGTTAATAGAGATGCTTGAGGTTAAAAGAAAACGTTACTAAAATGAACAATTTGGCAGCGTTTTTTAAGCTGTAACGAAGGAAATTGCACGTAGCGTGTAAAAACGCGTGTAAACAAAGAAGTTGCAGCCGAGTTGTGACGTGAAGATCAATGGCATCAAGTTGCCATGGTAACTCAAAATGGCCGCCACGTATGCGTAGTAGCGTGATTATACGCAGTGACGTAGGAGCGTTGACGTATCCTGGCGTAGATGCGTTGTTTGTTGCAGACGCTTGAAGAGACACGAAAACAATGGAAAGGTCGAGTGCACGCGAAGGAATCAAGTTGAATGTATACAGCGTTTTTCAAGTAAGAAACGTTGGCAGTCTATGGAGATCTTTAACGTTGGAATTGCGTTTTGTTAAAAAATTTCGAAATTGCGCTATGCTTTGGCAAACGCTTAGGCAAAATGGTAAAATAAAAGTGACAAATTTTTTTCCACTAAGAATTTATCGATTAGTTCGGATTTTAAACGCAAATTGATAACTTTTAAAGGTGAAACATTAACACGATGTAGGTAAAAAAAATTGAATACATACATCAGATGCCTTGGAAATCCACAGAAATATTCAATTTTAATCTGGGGTTGTTGTATTCATCCGTTGAAAGAAAATCTTCAGTTCATCAATTGATTTTCTTCATGAAGTCTTCATTAATTCAGTTGAAATTCTTCAAAACAATCCCATCCTCGTGGCCACTGAAATGACTTCAGGTAGAGTAGATTTGAAGATGAAATAAGTAGTTTATTTATAATAACAACCCCAGGGAGATCCAAGACCAACACATCCAGTAACTGCTCATCTGTGTACTGCTCCCTGGATTCCACACTCTGGAATCCAGTGAGCACAGAGACCATGGAACATTGCATCATTACAAGGATATAACACCGCCCCCCTCAAAATATGCCCACTTTTGCTGCATCTCTAGCTGAACAACTTGCCCCCTTAATAATTTCCCACAATAAAATTGTGCTACTGGGAGATTTCAACCTCTGGCTGGACCTGGTTGAGTCTGACTCTCAGGCAGCTACGCTGAAAGAGACCCTTTTAGACATGAACCTCATCCAACACATTCACCTTTCAACCCATGATAAAGGGCATAGCCTAGATCAAATTTGGTCTCAAAACATCTCCTTGGCTATTAAGTCCATCATGCCCTGCATTTGGTCGGATCATTTTCTGATCAACTTTACCATGACCACTGAAAGAAGTAGAAAACCCTTGCCTCAGCTAGGAGGAAAGACTAGAATGTGGAAGAATGTTGACATCCCCGCTTTTATTGGATCCTTAACCTCCTCCCTTCCCTCACTCGATCAGGACATTGAAGGAATGGAAGTAACCTTTTCTGAGTGGCTACTTCAGGCAGCTGATGCTTATGCTCCCTGTACCAACTTTCCCCGCTCTCCCCCCAATGACGCTCATAGGTGGTTTACACCTCACTTGAAAACCTTAAACTCAAAGTCCGTCATTTGGAACGAAAGTGGCGAACAGCCTACTCAGGACAAGACAGGGCTAACTACTGTAAGGCTCGCAAGGACTACCAAAAGCTCATTCTGAAACATAAAACCGATTATTTTTCGGAAAAAATTCTCAAGGCTCAAAACAAATCTAGAGAATTGTTTAATATTGTGGAAAATCTCAGCACTAGTGATAGAACCTCTCTCCCGATGGTCCCCACACAGGAGCTCTGCAACTCACTCAACTCCTTCTTTTTTGACAAAATCTGTACCATTAAACAAAGTATCCCTATCACTCAGCCTTCTTCTTTCTTGGCAGACACTTTTTATAATTTTGTTACCCTGGACTTCTATCCCCCCATTGAAACTGCCACTTTACTCAAACTCCTTACAAAGGTCAAATCCGGATCCCCTGATGACATCTGCCCCCCTCACATTCTGAAAGAAGTGGGCACCAGCCTGTCCGGGTGCTTACTTTCTATGTTGAATGGATCACTTATACAGGGTAAAGTCCCAAGCAATTTCAAAAAAGCCCTCCTCATCCCCCTTATAAAGAAGGCAGGAGCCAACCCGTTAGATCCGCTCAACTACAGACCTATATCTTTGCTGCCATACTGCGCCAAACTCTTGGAGTCTCATGTTTGTGACAGCATTTCCGCGTTCCTGGAGAAATCAGAGTATCTTGCACCTAATCAGGCTGGCTTCCGCCCTTGCCATTCTACTGAGGCAGTCATTCTTTCGGTGCAGAATACTCTGAGGCGGAACGCGGATGCAGGGATCCATCAGGCTCTGGTGCTATTGGACCTCTCTGCTGCATTCGACATGGTCGACCACACCATCTTGGTCGACCGTGTCGAGCAGGCAGGCAGGCCTTAGGGGCCCTGCGCTGAGCTGGATCCGCTCATTCATCTCTGGCCGAACTCAATCGGTCAGACTGGGCTCCTTCACGGCTCCAGCTATATCCACCACCTGCGGAGTTCCCCAAGGCTCCTCGTTATCTCCCCTGCTTTTTAATTTGTACTTACGCCCCCTTTTGTACTCCCTCAGGAATGCAAAGGCCACCATCTTCAACTACACTGATGATTTGCAGCTCATCTTTCCGTTGAACACCAAGGACTCTGTGGTAGAATTTCAAAACACCATGTCCCACATTTTGAGTTGGATGAGCTGCAATCATCTGAAACTCAATCCAGGCAAGACCGAACTGGTCTTGCCTGGACAGAGTACACTTAGTTGGAATCCCAGCTTTTGGCCCACGAGCATGGGCGTCCCCCCATCTAAGTCACCCTCGGTTAAGAGCCTAGGCATTTTCATTAGCGAGGATCTTTCTTTAAAAAAACAAGTTGGAGCAGTTGTGTCCTCCAGCTTCTTTCAGTTAAAGAAAATAAAAAAATAGCTTGTTTCTTCTCTTCAGCGGCCCTCACACAGATCGTCATCTCCTTGGTTCTGTCCAGACTGGATTTTTCTAACAGTCTCTACCTTGGGCTCCAAACTGGAGAGCTTAAACGCCTCCAGCTGGTTCAGAACCAAGCAGCCAGACTTCTTTTGAACATACCTAGGAGGCAATCTGTTCGACTCGGCCTTAAACAGCTGCACTGGCTGCCGGTTGAGCAACGTGTTGCATTTTATTTAAGTCTGTACATGACACTGGCCCCCTTTTCATTAGAGACTTATTTAAAAGATACAGTCCTTCCCGTAACCTCCGATCCATCCACAAATTCCTCCTGACTGTACCTCCATACAAGAGGAAGCGTCTCGGAGGCAGCTGCTTTGACCACCTTGCAGCTGCCTTCTGGAACTCTCTTCCTCTTCATCTAAAACTGAGTGACAATATCCTCAGTTTTAGACATTCTTTGAAGACCTGGCTTTTTTCTCAGGTACATCACTGAGTTGCCATCACCACTAACTGACTGTCGTGCCTTGTTCCGCCCTATAGCGCCATGAAGCCTCCGGGCGTACGAGCGCTCAATAAATGCTGACTAACATTAACATTAACATTAACTTAATAGTGAGAACATTTACGTAACAATCCTGCTGAGTACCCATGTAAGAGGAGAGGGTGTGGGATGTTTTTTGTAGCAGACAACAACAAAAAATGAACTGTGCTGATGTTTCAGAATATATCAGATCTAGAACAAATGAAGCATATTTTTCTTGTAATTTTGAAGTGTGGTGGAAGCAAATATTTGACTATGAATAAAACACATCAATACACTAGTTGATGACATTTGCACACATTAAGGTTTATGCACACTAAAACCGCATTAAAGTGCAAATGTAATGGTCATTTCAGTTGAAAATGTGCTGCCTGTAGTTCAGTTCAGTCCATTAACTTTATTCGGATACCTTGGTATCCATAAAAGCACAAATTCATAGTAAAACACAATCAATCCATACATGAATAAAATTCAAATGCCAAAAATGTACATAATCATCCGTCATATTTAAGAATAAAATGGGGATTTTTTTTTACATAAAACCATTAAAACATTTTTCAATTGTATCAAAAAGGCCCAAGGATCCAACATAGATCTACGTGCTCTAATGGAAAAGTGCAAGTGCGAAAAATCAAATCTACATCATCTAGGGTTATTATATACTGATAGGCCTTGTCCAAACTGATCGGTCGTCTCTTTGTAAAATAAGGATTTAAAAGCCACTTGGAGTATTTAAAATAGTACTTACAGAGAAATAAAAAATGTATAATTGATTGACCACCCCTCCCATCACAAGGGCATGGCATTTGGTTAAGATTTGAGTGGTAACCAAGAGGGAAACAGAGTGCAAATCTGATAGTTCCAGCTCTTAATCAACATAATAAGCTCCTCTCCCATCAGCTCATTGGTAAAGTGAGATATATATGCAGTGGGTAACAATGCTGTTCAATACACATGTAATTGCGCACAAGTATTTTCCCAGATTCTAGAACATTCCCCTCTTTATTGTATAGAGAGTAAAAGGTGTCCCGCAGTTCCTTTTTTGGAACTGCTTCAGCTGAGCTGGGATCTAAAAAAATGTGCTCTCTATTAATACTGCGCAAGCTTTGTTGCACACCTCTTAACCATGGGATTTCCAACCCTTTGTCACACTTTAGACAATCAATAATAATCTGTCGGGTCAGAGAAGTAGCTTGGTTCTTCCACACTGAGAGCCAAAACAGTGCAGGTCGGGCGTGGAAAAAATCAGATATAAAATTGATGTTAAGTTCCTTGTGGCATATATATTGTGGGGTCGAGATTGGGATACCCAACAGTTTCCTACAGAACCTGTTTTCTTCATGTTGGATACGTAAACTTTTTGCTATGCCCCAAATCTCGGCACCGTATGTAGACACTGAAGTTTATACATTTTCTGAACTGCTAAAATAGCCCCAGTGGTCTTAGGACGAGGAAGACTCAGGATTGAATTGATGGCCTTTGAGAACTTGCTCCTGGAGTGAGCTAAATGCTCACTCCAGGAGCCGTTCGCAGCAAAGACCAACCCCAAATAGACAAATGATCGTGTGCAAGTACATTTTTGACTGTCTACTGTAATAGTGCCTATTTCTCGCTTCCCTGGTCCACTGCACATTAAAAAAGATTTCTTAAAATTGACCCGTAAGTCTAACCCATCCATGTACTTATTAAAATTATGGACCAGAATACGCAGGGAATTTGGAGTGCGGCCTATAAGGATCGCATCGTCTGCGTATAAGAGCACAGGGATGGGTTTCCCATTCATTTTGGGGACATCCTGGGTGGCTGTTTTCAGAAAGCTGTTCAACCCATTGATATAAATAATAAAAAGTAGGGGGCCAGAACACAAGCCTGTCTGACCCCCCTACCTACATCAATTGCCCCTGAAACCTCGCCTCCCATACCGATCCTCACTTGAGCCTGGAGATCTTTATGAAGATACGCTAAAAAGTGTACCAACGGCTCATCCAGCCCGCCTGCCAGGAGGATTGTCCACAGCTTTGCCCTATTAACAAGGCCAAAAGCTGTGGACAAATCCATGAATGCCATGTAAATCTGGAACCTCCGTGCAATGGTTTATTTCCCAATAACCAAATTAAGGTTAAGGCATTGTTTAACTGTTCCCACCTTGCTCCGGAAGCCCAGCTGACATGGTTCTAAAATATCGTTTTCGTCTGTCCAGGTTAAAATTGTATTATACAGCACTCTCCCTAAAATGTTTAAGGTATTGTCTATTAGGGATATAGGTCTGTAATTACATGGTTGGGACCCGTCTCCTTTCTTAAAGATCGGTACTATAATACTCTTAGCCCATGTTGCTGGTAGGTTTGCGAGAGTCAGACTATTGAAAACATTCAGTAGCAATGGGGCCCAGAAATCGGGGATCCACTTGATTATATCAATTGGAAACCCGTCTGGCCCCGCCGCTTTATTCCCAAGACTCTGCTGGATGGCTTCTTCTACTTCTGAGATACTTATCTCTATAGGGACTAAGCTACCAGGAACATAAGTTTCTGCCCCTGATGGTGGTGTGGCATATATTTCTGAAAAGTGGTTAACCCAGGCGTCACTAGAGATATTACAGCTGATTGGGCCCATCGATCGAAGGTCCCTTACTGCTGCCCAAAAAATATTGCCTTTTTTTAGACTGGCCGCCTCAGAGAGGGTTTCCCAATGTTCAGTCAGGAGGTCCTTCTTTCTACTTGCAACTGCCCCATTATACTCCTTTCTGGCCAGTTGAACATCCGTTGCACACCTCGGAGTGGCTGATAGGGCCCTACGTAGGTTCCTATTTGCCAACATGCATTCATGGTTCAACCATCTAGGGGTGCTTTTTTCTTGGGATATGGGTTTTGATTGAAGGGTTTTAATCACTTGACATAAATTGGTAAAATCCTGGATTATCACTGTATGTAAAGATTGCAGTGACAGGCAACAATCAATAAGATGCATATTATCCTTGACCAGTTCCCTAAACACTTTGCAACTATCAACCCCCTTCCAGTGCAATCTTAGGTTATCAGTCGATGGCGTCAGGTTTGTAGCCCCACATTCAATCTGGAAAACCGTTCTGGGGGCGGAATTCAACTGTATTTTAATGGGATTATGGTCTCCATAGTCTGATGCAATGACTTCTGCTTCCCTGAATTGATCTTCGAGTAAGGAGGATATAAAAACAAAATCTATCATGGAGCAACAGCCCCTACCCCTAAATGTTGGTTGCATATGGTCGTTTGCATTTGGTCCGCCCACCAGATCCATAACGTTGACCAGATTGTAAGATCTTAAAAACAGGGCAAGTTCTGCACCTCTGCGCGCAGAAAGCCCAGAATAGCCCGACCCTCCGTCAAACCCCTTACTAAGAATTTTAGCGGTAAAATCGCCCCCAACAGAACACCTATTGGATCCCCCTTATTGGACTGTGTGTCCAAATTTGAAATAAAATCAAAAAGCCTAATAAAATTCTCGTTTGGGACGGAATGAAAGTCATTATTGTAAAAATTCACCAAATGGAAACAGACTCGTCTTTTGAAGAGTACAACTTGATAGTTTAGGCTGCGGGTTGGAATTTCCTTAAAACTCCTGACGCAGCCACATTAATCCCTATAAATAGGCCTCCCGACGGTCTGCCCATCTTAGGTGTTAAAGCTGTCACACTACAACAATTAAACCCTTCGATGTACAAATCTTCTGTGGCCCAGGTTTCCTGGAACATGACAATGTCATGTTCCCTTATCATACTTATCCAATCTTGGTTATCAAACCTGGGTCGTAATCCTGCCACATTCCAATTTAGGATACTCAAATTAACCCAATTACTACCTCTGGGTATGATTGTCCTATCTATACTTCTATTAGATGTAAGGGTCATGCTTGACGCTGGCCTTTCAGGGACTTGTGTGTTAAATGCCACGGTTGATGGTCAGTCCTGAGTATCCAGTTTGGAAAGTGCATGGAACCTGTTAGTTAGTGGTGCATATGCTACAGAACCTCTTATTGGTATTGCTAAAGGTTTATAGAAGTAGCCCAGAAGAAGTGCACTAATATCTGTAGTGACGGCGAATGACTGTTCT